>NC_090984.1:71375113-73875113 GCF_041146395.1 Eulemur rufifrons | reverse complement strand
TGCAAAGATTTTCTAATTTTTAATAAGATTAAGCGTTAGACTTAAAAGTCCATGCTTTAATATATTTCACCTGTTAATTTATTCATAAAACAACTACTGGCTGAGCACTTTTTGTGAATAAGCCTGTGCTGGGCACTAGGGATGCAACATCAAACACAGAGATAATGATTTTTGCCCTATAATCACAGTCCTTTCTATTTTATGAGATATCCTCAACACTAATGCAATTTGAAAGGCTTATAATATTACTACTTTTGTAACATTTTAATCTCTGGACATCCTATTTGTCTCCTGTAGTTTTACTGATATTCAGTATTCACCACAGATACTGTGCTGTTGCCCTGGTCAAGTTTTAACTGCGTTAGAAAGAGGATTTCATTTCATTTCTTACCATTGTCTTATTTAAATATCCTTATCTGAAGTATCTTTAATAAAGCTAAATAATTGATTATATGTGAAAAATATGTTCATAGATACACTAGTCACAACATTTTACTCTGGTTAATTTATTGTTTCATCCATGGAAGGTCAGAAATTCTTATGATTATTGCCTTCTCTTAAATATTAAATATATATATATAATAATAAGCTTGGAAAATTCTGCTCCTCTGAAATTCACTAAAATTCAATATGTACACTACTAGGAACAAATGTGAAAAACAAACAATAATTTCAACCTATATATTTTTGTACTAGAAACATTTGACATAGATCAACACTTCTTTTATTTTCTACCTTCATATAATCTAAGTACTGGTTTCAGAGCTTGATCTTCTTCCCTTAAAATAAATAATATTTCTCATAATATTGAATAAATAATTACTGGGGCTAAATTCACATAGGCTTGTAAAATAAACAATTGAATTATGAACTATAGAAGCATTTCTTTTATTCTTATTTTCATTTTAAGTTCTTAATACATTTGGATACTTTGCATCCTAAGTTATTATATTACATAATATGAAGTCAAATGAAATTATTTACATGTGACCCTTTTAGGTCTATATAATGTCAATTTTCATGTCTCAGCCTAACATTTATTTGTCTCTCTTCCCAGAATGTAACTCTTTATGATCAGGGACTATATCTTATTCCTATTTGGATAAGATAGATGCCCATAAAGGTCTTCTTGCACCTGAAGAATTATCTAGATTTGGCTCAAGCATTCTTTCTACAGTCTCAAGTGCCTTTTGCAAGATTATAACTACCCAGAAAGGGTAACTCTAGTCTTGACTTCAAGTTGTTTCTAAAGGGTTCTTGTGGGGATCAAATGGGAAGATACATTTGAAATCCTGAATGCAATGCCTGGCACATAGTAAGTCTGTCACACTTAAAAGTGTCAATAAACTTAGTAATTTAGTAATCAATAAACTTTAGTAATCAATAAACTTATTACTATTATTGCTAAAACAGGGACATGAACATGGTGTAAGTGACAACTTATATGGAGTTCTACCAAGAGTAATGAGAGAAATATATCAGCTAAGGCTTTCTGGAGGTATCTCAAAAGACTGAATAGGTTTCACAGATACATGGGGTAAGGATTATGGAGAAGGGCTGTGTCAAGTAGCCAATATGACCAGAATACAGGGAGGGCCTCTGCAGATGAGGTTGAAAGTGTCGATTTAGATTTTAAAGTAGCCAATCCTGTAGCCACAACACATTCACACTTTCAACAGTTCTTGATGCATTTGGGAAGAAACACCTTGTATGTATCTGTGTGATCATTCCTTCCCTTTAATAAATAGAGTGGTGTCTGGATTCACTGAAATCCTTTCTCATCCTTTGACCCAGCACCATATGCTTCCATAGAGATTTCTTATATTGGTTTCTCAAGATTTCAAATATTATTCAGTAATATTCCCATGCAGTTTAAAAATCATGCAGTATAAATGCTAGATGGACTAGACAAAAAGTATCATTCAACATTACCTTTTCAATAAATATTTCTGTGTCCCATACTATTAATATTATACCATTTACTTTGATGTCCTCTAAATTGGTCTTGAGGGTAAGGAATTAAAGACAAATTATTTCTGAGAAGAACACTTCACCCATTGAAACTTTTCTTGTCACATTAAAAAAGAAGAAAAAAAGAATAATTTTCTTCTTTTTTTAATAACTTTTCACAGCACTTACTATGTTCCAGGGACTGTGCTAAGTAAGCACTTTTTATACCTAATCTTATCAAACTCTCACACCCACTTTGTGAGGTATCATTATCCCCATTTTACAGAGGCAGAAACTGAGGACTACCCCAAGCTAGGCCATTTGCCCCATGTCCCACTGTGAGTAAATGAAAGAGCCAAATCTAATCCTAGATTTATCTGACTTTAGAATCTGGGTTTCAGCAACTGATCCCTATGAACAGCTGGGAGCTCTGTTACCAATCTGCATATATACCACAGCTAAACCTTGGCTTAGGCTAAAGCTCTTAACCAAGGTATAGCCATATGAGTATTCAAAATTCCCCCATTCATCATTCTATTGTGAAGAACAAGAATATGTTAGTTTTATTTGCACATTTGCCTTCTTGAAATGTGCCATAAGTGAAAAGAGAAATAACATTGGGTCATTTCTAGGAAATGTAAGCATATATAATCTACATATATTTATATATTTATTTATGTAAAATAAATAGCTAGGCAGTAGTGACTCTGATAAAGACACTTTTTATTTAAACAAATTCTAGTTTTCAGTAAAAGCTGAACAAAATCCAAATTACTGAACTTACTAATAGTTGTTCTAATTGTCTCCTTGAAGGCAAAGGCTATTGCTCATTTATCTGTGTACCCCACACACCTGGCACAAGTCCTGGGGAATGGCACTTGGTAAAGGTCATTGAGTTTAATTTATTTAAAGGAACTCTGAAGAGACATGCATAAAATGTAGGTGTCTGGGCTTCAGAGTCTTCAACAAAATGTGCCACAATGAACAGATATGCCAAAAGCAGTTAAAAAAATCTAAATTGAAGCTGTGTTTTCAAACGTGCCATCATTCTTAGTTTACTTGATTAGAAATAAAAAGAGATAAATTTGTGCTTGCTTACTATATGCTAAGGAATATGCTAAAGGCTTTACATGGAGCATCACATTTAACTTCCATTCTCATTTTACTCATTATGAAGTTGAAGTTTAAAGAGTTTAAGTAACATGGTCTATGAATAGTGAAGGCAGGATTTAAAGCCCAGTAACTTTACTATCATTTAATTTCCCTACACCTATACAGCATCTTGAAAAGTACTAATAATCTATGTTTTCTCATTTATAAAATTATACAGTATGATATTATAGTTCTGTTTATCCATAGCTAAAATCTGTATTTGTCTGGCATCATAAAAATACCTATCACAAGGGATTTGTCTTAAAGATTTGCCCTTAAGTGGTTCTATTTTTATCTTTTTTTTCTATTTTTCTATTCGTATAATATTTTAATAATAGAGGTAGGAGGGAAAAGGAATGGAATGAGGAAATGTTTCTATTATCAAAGTGTTTCTTCAATTACCAGCTTTCCTCTTCACAACTACATAAATAAGGACATTTTAATACCCTAATTAATATCCATTTTTAACTCTATGTTATGTTTTTATTGCTATCCTCTCATTAAAAATCTAATGAGCATTAGCATACTGACAAGGATAATAAATGCCAACAATTCATATTCAGTTATTAAAGCTAATGGTTTTCCCATTGGAATGTAATCTATGCTTCAGCTTTTTTGCCAAAAGCTCAATGATACTTTTATCTCCAGCCAACCAATTGCACATTTAATTTAATACCTATTAAATGCAAACAGCAACCCAGAAATTACATTAGAGTTGTTACTCGAGCCAACTAGAAAGTGAAGATTAGGTAAAGGACTAATGTTATTCGCAGAATAGTAATGATAAGCAAATTCCTGCTTCAGCAAAGTGGCTTGCTTGAGTAGACAAAATAAGTCATACGACAGGCCCTGGGTCCAAAAGCAGGACAGATGTTGCTGCTTCTCACATATGCTGAGAGAAATATCATTCTAAACATTCTTGTTTCTAGGAAAACCTTTCTAATGAGCAAATCTTAGCTCTAAAATCTATTTTGTCTAGTTTTTATAAAAATTACAACTTTTTTGGCAATATTAATCCTCTAAGTTGAGGATTAATTTGATACTTTCTTTCAAAAGGAAGGGAACTTTAAAAAAAAAAGATAAATCAGAAAAGCTATAGAAATTGATGTGGACACAAAGGAAGTCCTTTGAATCTGAAAAGCTTGTTGGACATGAAATTAGGAAAGGTGTCAAGAGTATATTTCTTACTGACATAGATATATTTCCTGTCTGAAAAATGAATTATGCTAAATCTAGATAATGTCACAAGCCTACTTATTCTTAAATACTTTGATATAGCCATTGATTTAGAAATTGCACTTCATTGGACAAAATATGATTAATTTTATATTCATTTGGAATTCATTTTATACCTCTCTTCAAAATTTTTTGTTTTCTTTGAAATGAACTATATTATGATCAATAAAGTCTAAATGTCCCTTTAGACTCAAATTCTAAAAATGTCAAGGAAATCTCAAAATCCTTTTTTCTAAATTTTTAAAATGTCTTCCGACCTTACAAATCGACATACGCAAATATTAGAATATAAATCCAGGATAAAGTAAGAGTTTGTTAACTTTTTATTTCAAAAAAATTAATGTATTAAACAAAAATAATTTTCATCACAAGCATGAGATACTTACTAGTCAAAGAATTAAGGCTGCTAAAATTTGAGCTAAGTGAACTTAGAGGTGATGGTTCTTGGGGGAGAGAGTAGTTCTTGGACCTCTTGTTTTTTGGCACATCTTGTAATGCCAAGATTGCAAGGCCCTGAATGCTCTTTTACCCAGTCTATTACTCAGGGTTGTTATACAGCTGATAAACTTTGAGAGATGAAGTTATGTCTTCCTCTCCACAACTCTGACCGACAAAGAACAGTCTTGTTTACTCTTGCTATAAAAGTGGTGAGTGCCCAATTTCAATATTTCCCAGTTGCAACACAAACCTACCCCGTGCAGATCATACATCTGGACCCATTCACTCCCTTCGGACTGCAGTATAAGAGGAACTTGTAAACATATATTGATGTTCGTATGCCATGAGTAATAAAGTCTTTAGTCTCTGATCCTGGAGTCTTGTATCTTCTGCCAGTGCCCGTGAAACATTAATAAGTTAATTTAGTGGCTTCTAAATTCAAGACCTGACAAAGGTTACTTAAGGTAAGGTTAATTAACCTCTCTAAGCTTCACTTTCCTCATCTGTAAAAATGGAGGCAGGATAATGCCCATCTTGAGAATTTTTAAGAGGATTAAACAATATTGTGCCTATGAAGTCTCTAATACAAAGAAAATGCTCAGTAAACATTACTTTTCCTTAAGTGCTGCCACATAAGGGAATATTTAAAACCATGTCAGAAGAAGGTTAAGTTTATTCTAGGCATTTTATATTCCTCACATTTTTTCAAGTCTGCCTTTTACTCCTTAGAAAATTTTTGTATTAATAGAAATATAACATTGAATCACATTATACCACTATACTGAACTCTACTTGATCTCATTATAGTATTTCTTTAATATACAGCTAATTTCTACTTGCTAATATTTTATTTTAAAATTTTTCTCTTTTCATAAATTATATGAAGATGTTCTGTTCTCTGTTAGGTTTCATAAAATCAATTTAAGATTCTCCATTAATTCTATATATTTTAGAAGACTTTGGTAAACTTTGGAATTATCTTTCTTTAAAATGTGTATTATTGGGAAATTTAATTTTTTAAATCTTCCTGAGATGAGCACTTTATAGGAGATAGTTCTTGGGCAAGTTTTTCAATGTCCTTCATTGTTATTGCTCTAGTCTGCATTTCTGTAGGGACAGACATTTTCAGTTGTTTAATCCACATTCCCTTTCTCACTACTACTACGGAGGCTGAAAATGTGATACATGTTTTGTAGCCTCTCTTGCAGCTCAACGGGACCATTTTGTCCCAGTTATGGTTGATGTCCTAAAAAAGAAAGTCCAATGTTTGTTACGGCAGATTGACAGTACCTGGGGAGAACCTCCTCTCGCTAACTGCCTTATTAACCCTTATTACTGGCCCACTTCAGTAGCCCCAGGCTTGCATTCCCACCTTCACTTCCAGTGGAAGCTTCAGAGTAAATGCCCCCAACCCGGCTACCATGAGCTAGGCTCTGAAGTCCCCAAGTCTTTGGTTTGCAGCCTGCTTCTCCAAATCCTTGCTCCCAGCCTTTGCTGGTCTGACTTCAGCAGTTCACTACACATTCTTGTGGAAACCCAGATACTTTCCCTGGTATTTTCCTTTACCTTAGTGAATCATAGGCTAATGGCACTTCCTTCAGTCCAAGTTTATCTTCATTATGTTTTCACAAATTCCTCAAGGTTTCAGTATACATTCCATAAATTTCTCAAAATCACTTCTGTTTACAGCACTGACCGCAATTTTAACACATACACACGCACACACACACACACACACACATATGACTTTTGGTCATTTCAATGAGATTACAGAGAAAAAAAAATCACTCCAAATAATTAGACAAAGGTGCCTACCACATATTGTGGAGGAGAGGTATAATATCAAACTCAAAATTTAAGAAAGATTTAAAGAGGTCGATGATAACCCAGGGTAGAGGAAACTGCTAGAAAACTATTTACAGAGATTTATACAAGGCAATCTCCGTTTGCTATGATACTAAGGATATCTCCAATGAGAAAAATGAATTGTGGAAAAAGCAATAGGACCCATTAGATGAATGAATTGGACATGAGGAAAAATGTAGAAATAAATAAAAATTAAGCTTAAGATTTCAGTACTGTAGGACACTTTACACAAATAAGCACGTTTGAGGAGTGGTGGATCTTGAATGTGAACTATAAGGCAAACTTAAAGGGTTTTTATAGTTTTGTGTTTAATATGAAGACAGAACACTAATCTCCATCCTGTTGGTGGATGGAGATACAGGACCAAACTTTTGGCCTGGTGATGCAGATCTGAGAGCAAGTCATCCACCCAGATGTGTTTTCTCAAGCCCCCAGAGTAGATGGCTTCTTTGAGAGAGGTGAGTAGTGAGGGGCCTGGGACCAAGACATGAGTTCTTAGCTCAAGGAAGAAGATGAAACATAAGAGAAGAAATCCAGAAAATTTCAATTATTAGTTTCACTTGTCTTTAAACTATCATTTGTAGTGATAACTGAAATTTTATCTTCTCCATTCTAATTCCATTTTCTCAAATTAACCCTGACTTTGTTGTTCTGTGACCATATTTATAACTGTCTACAGCTTCATGAAATTTTAAGATTTTAGTAATATTTTTTATTATCCAATTACATAGAAATTTTCACTGATTATTTTCAGTTCCATTACATTCATAAGAAAGCTATGAAAAATCCAAAATTGAACTTTTCTACTATCTGTAATCTAAGCTACCTACTTCAATATGTAATATAATTATTGTCTAGTTTGTGATCTTTGAACTAATTTTCTTTTCTTTTTTTTTTTTTCTTTTCTTTTTTTTTTCTTTTTTTTTTTTTTGAGACAGAGTCTCACTCTGTTGCCCAGGCTAGAGTGAGTGCCGTGGCGTCAGCCTAGCTCACAGCAACCTCAAACTCCTGAGCTCAAGCGATCCTCCTGTCTCAGCCTCCCGAGTAGCTGGGACTACAGGCATGCACCACCATGCCCGGCTAATTTTTTCTATATATATTTTTAGCTGTCCATATAATTTCTTTCTATTTTTAGTAGAGATAGGGTCTCGCTCTTGCTCAGGCTGGTCTCGAACTCCTGAGCTCAAACGATCCGCCCACCTCGGCCTCCCAGAGTGCTAGGATTACAGGCGTGAGCCACCGCGCCCGGCCTGAACTAATTTTCAATCTAAATTTGTGATGTTTCTAGCCAAGTCAGTTTAATTAATTCAGTAAATAGAATTTCATGAGATCATCACTATACTAGGCACTTTACTAAAAATCAACATCCCCACATGCATTTTCTTCATTCAGCAATTTTTTGGGGTGGGGAGCCAACTTTTATTGGAGAAGCCAGAAAGGCTGAGACTTAATAAATACAAGTTTTATGAGTACATTGAAGCTCCAGAATTTGCTGGGGAAAGGGGTTGGGAAGGCCAGGAGGACACCATTCAAAATGGGGTGGCCTATGCCACCTAACCAGATAGGAATGGGAAAGGGAAGAATTGGGAGAGAAAGTCCAGACTTTCTAGCCTACCAGAGGGCCTAGGACCAGGTCCCCAGGATTTCATCTTCTCCCATCCTCACGAGACTGGAGAATTTTGCAGCTCCCACTGGACCATGGAGGTGATGATGGGAGGCCTGAGTTAGGGTGAATTCTCCTGTGCGCATCTCATTTGGATTTTATCTCCACTGGGTCATAGATGTAGCAGCCCACATCACCAGTGTTCAGCCCTAAGCATGACTCCTAGCAGACAGGCTCTTGTGGCAACACTGGCACCTCAGATAGGGTCTGTGCCAATTTCTGCCCAAAGACATTACCTTCTCAGCAAAAATAGACGGGCTCCCCACAGCCAGGGCACAGTGAGATCTCCCCAGTGAATGTCTTCTTGTGGAGAGGGCTTTTCTTGCCTTGGGGGAGGACAGTCCTTGGCCTGGGAGGGCTGAAGCTGCTGGGGCTGAGGGGTGTGGTGCTGGCAGGAGTAGGAGTGGCGGGGTTGTATAGGTAGGCACCTACACCACCAATGTTCACCCCATTGAGTACAAAGAGAGCCCCGTAGCATGGCTGGTGGCAATATGGCCTCCCATTGTGCTGTGCATGTCCACCTGGGGACCAGATGCTGTGGCAGTGTTCACATTTCAGGCAGAAGCGGTGCCAGTTCTTGCCCAGGGAGCTGACCTTCTCAGCAAAGAAAACAGGTTGCTGGCAATGCGGGCAGGTCCAGCTCATGGCTCCACTTGGGCCCATTCAGCAATTTTAATATTCTGCCATCCAAATACTGTAGTTTAAATTATTATTTACTCTTGCTAGCATCCCTTTTTCAACTCTTCTGAGATCATAAGAGGCAGTAGTAAGATCATTTTTAATATTATAGTTGTCTATTAAGAAAGAAACCAAATAGAAAAACTTTAAAAATAAAATAGCAAAAATAAAAATAAGTTAGCAATTTAGTTTAAAGAAAACAAGAGTATAATTATAACAGGAAAATATATTTTTTAAGTCGGTAGCAAAGAAGATCCTATTTTATTAATCCAAAATAATCACATCTCAAGTACATCCCAGGGAATTCTTATTGGGATGATTGTGTTCAAAGGTCCAATATGTTTGTAAAATCCTTATGCCTTCAGCAAAAAAAAGAACAGAGGAAAGATAGTATTAAAGAGTGGCTTAAGCATTCTAAGGTCCTACTGCTAAGTCCAGTACATAGGATTGAAACTCTCTACTTGAAATCTCAAAATCAAGTTACTGCACCTCATAGCAACAGGCTCAGAAGACATCATTCAGCAGGAAAACACAAGATAAATCTCCCCAAAGGCAAGCTGGGATTAAAATAAAGGTGCTGAAAAAGTAAGAAATATAACTCCACCAGTGGGGATAGGGGGTAGGGGGAAGATGCCTCCTGAAACAGTAAAAGAAAACATACCAATTGTATTAAAAAGAAAACAAAAATGTAAGTTTTATGTCAGTGACATGGAAAAGGTTTTGGTTTTGTTTTTTTATAAAATTAGATGGATATTTGCCATTGTGGGGATCTTAGGTAAATAAGTCTATAAGAAAACAGAATATGCTGAAGATGTATGATTGTCTACCCTTAATTCTACAGGCTGTTGGCATGTATGTAGTCAGGAGAGGAAACACAGTTTTCATTTAATGTGGGAATGTGCTCAGCACTGTGCTACAAACTAAACCACAGTGATGCCCTTTTTGAGTATGGAGTCCAGAGAAAGGTACCGATACGCAGTTGTGTGTGGTGTAAACATGCTACAGTGACGTGAGGTGCCATAGAAATCAGTAGATGGGATGCCTCATCCCGAACTGAGAGGTCGGGAAAAGCTGTTTAGGCTGGGAAGTAGAAGCCAACATGAGAAGCGAGTTAGAAGGTAGGCAGGTGAAGAAGTCGTAACAAGGCAAGGAAGAGGGCGCAGCCTATGAAGGTCCAGAAGTGAGCAAGCACCGAGGGCTTAAGGGAGTAAAAGAAGTTCAGCATTTCCAGGGAATATTTATCATTGGAGAGTAGCAAAAAAAAAGTTCTCTTGAAAATGGCATTCTTGTGTTTTTGAAGATTTTTCAAACTGTCATATCTATCATTTTTGTATTGATAAAAATGCAGTCAATATTTTTTAGCATTGGGATCTCTTAAAATATATCCTGAAAATAGACATTCAAGTCAACCTGAAAATACTTGATCCAGGCAAAAGGTAATAAAGCAGTGAATGGAAAAAAAAATTAGAGCAAAATGGATGTGTTGGCTTTAAGCACAGTTAATCAAAGAGAAGGAAAAAAAGTATTTTTTAAAAATCACCCACTCAATTTTCATCAGGGAACCAAAGATTAAGACAAGTCTACAAAATAAATTTGTGAATAGTAACTTTTACAAATAAAATTAGTTTGAAAGAGGGAGAATTTCATAATTTAAGTATGATTTGAATTTTATATATGTTATATATCACATGGATAATCAAAAGTGTCACCGGAAAAGAAAAAAAGTAAAGCCAAATAAAATAGAGGGAAGGATCAAGAGAGATGGAAAGAACCCATAAATAACATTTGTTGGGTTAGTATTAGCAATGACTTAGTCATCACCTACCAAATGCAGATCAGATCATTACCATCAGCTCATTTTCTGAGCTCTTACTGTACCCAAGTGCTTTTCCTTCATAAACGAGTTTAATTTTTGAAATAACTCTCTGATATAGGAGTTAGTATACCAGTTTTATAGATGAGTAGAAGGAGGCTTAGAGAAGCTATTAAGCCAACCCCAGGTTTCCCAGGCCTTTCTGACACCTAACTCCATGTACTGGTACTCATCCCTGCTGGAACAGAATGCATGACTGAGAAGAGGGACTAATGAGATTACCTGAAGATTTGGCCTAAATGCTTCTATACAAAACAGGGAAGAGAACATGAATTTTTAGTAAGTCTTCTGGGGACATCCTTGACTGATTAGTTCAATTTAGCATTTTTTTGCTAAAACGAGAAGAGACCTGGATTTAATTCTTGCTCAAAACAATCATCTTCACAGTTCACAGATTCCAACCCTGGTCAGTTGTCTTGTACACACATACTGATATCCACAAGGGAAGCTGGGTGAGAGAGTGAATGCTAACGAGCAATTTCTTTATCTCAGTTCACCACCCCTGAGAAAGGTCAAAATCCTCTTTCCATGTGTAGAGGTAACTGGGCTGCTCGTGGTCACCAATTCACCTTGGATGTGCATCCAAGTTCCTAGTTCTCAGCTCTCACTGTGTATCATACTCACCTTGGAGCTTTTTAAAAATATTGATTCCTAGGACACATCTAGAGATTCTAATTAAATTAATTGCTAGTGTGGCCCAAACACTGGTGTTTTTAAAATCTCCCTGTGATACTAACTTGCATCCAGGGTTGAGAACCACTGAACAAAGCCAAGCAGGAGAACTCCATTGCCTTTGCCAATGATTGCTTTAGTAATGGGTATGAGGTCCAACAGTGGCCAATGAAACATGAGAGAAAGTATTTTGGAGCAACTCTAGGAAAAATTTGCTTAGCTCTTAAAATAGAAACCAAGAGAAAGATGTAGTTTCTCTTTTTTTAAACATTATCATGTCTGTAACTGATACATGGACCTGAAGCAAGCACCCTGTGATCTTAAGAAAAAAACAGCTTCAAGATAAAGTTAATGTTGATGACACCAGAATGGAAAAACTAAAGGAAACAAGATCCTGATGACATGATTGATGTTTGGGATCCATTACGCCTCTGGACTTCCAATTATGAGAATAAGTTTCCTTATTGTTTAACCCTATTCGAGTCAGAGTTACCTATTATTGGTGTCCCAAATCTTCCTTACTGATCTAGCACATGACAATAATAATTATACCTCATATTTCTGTGACCAAATACTCCTGAAACTACAATTACCTCAGCTTTCAATATTATTGCTCAAGATTTCATCATTACCAACAGTTTTCAGGCCATTTGAGTTTAGGTATGTGTCAGAATTTATCCTATTTAGAAATTTCCTCACAATTCAGGACCTAAAAATTTGAGATGTCATTTTTTTCTGAGGTTGTTTATTCCACTATCCTCATCCAGTTTAGCCTAATTCCTAAAGCTGTAATAACTACAAGTAGTTTTGAGAACCTCCTAACAATAAATTTTGCTTCCTCATCATTCATTTGTTTGGACAGTCAACAAACATTTACTATGCATTTTCTATGGACCAGAACCCATGTTCCTGCTGGGATATATAGATTTTAAAACATGTTACTTGCTCTTAAGAAGGTCACAGTCTAGTAAGAGAAACAGTTATATGAATAGATAATTACAGTTCCATGCGATTAAATTATCCTGGAGACTAATACGATAATTTTTGCAATAGAGTTAAGGCAGATTTGCAAGCAGATAAATGAGTCTTACAAATTTATACTTTTATTAAACCTCCAAATATCTCTGTTTGTAAAAAAAATTCAATAGCTCCTAGGAAAATAGAAAAAAATTAAAAGTAAATGCAAAGTAACCAAGATGAATAAAGGACAGAAATGAGATACCGCAATTGTAGAGTTAGGAATCCAATTTCAAAACAATATAAAAGTATTGAAACTTTGTTATATGGATTTTTTTTTAAACATTGAGAGAAGTTGTTCTCAAAACAATGTTTTGTACAACTCTTTTATTTGAAGCAGAAGGGCACTAATGAAATTGCCTATTCAGAAAGTCATAAAATAAAGCAAAATATCCTTCTATCCCCTTACGTATCAATTTTCCATATCAATCATCCCTGTTTTGCTAGAAAACTAACATTGCTCTATAATGTTTTTCCCATTCCCAAGAAATTTCGGTTTTGCATAATATAACTTCAGTAACAACTGTCAAAAAGAAAACTGATTTGATTATATCCAAGATTTCTAAGACTAACTAAATAAGCACTTTATAGAATAGCTCATTTTATAAAGCTCTGATGTTTTCTTCTACTTTTCTTCTTACTCAATAGAAAGAATATTGACCATGGAAAATAAGTAATAGACTGTATTTGGTTTTCTGATGCAAATTCTCTTTGATATGCAATTTTAGATCCTAATACATGAATCAAAAATCATCTTCTGTCAGTTCATAAAAATATTTGATCAGACACTTGAACCTGATATGTATGTTTTAACAGCGGTTAATATCCCAAATATCCTGTTCAATTTTAAAGTTGAAGCATTTCGAGTATGCACGTGTTTGATTATCCTAACCTTGAAAAATACTCTAATAAAAGTAAACTTAAATTGATTGGTTGCTATTTTAAAAACTAATTGTATTGTATTTGCAAAACAGTTTTGCCTAAGGAGTATGTGTCCTCACAGTAAATTTGATTATTAAATGTTATCTGATGTTCTTTCAGGGAAAAAAATGATTGGAGAATTTGATCCTCCACGTACAAATTCTTTTCCTAAAATATTTTCTCCTTCCTAAAATCGTTAAGTCTGAACCTTTCAAAAGACCAAAAGGCACTTATACTTTGGGCCTGATAAGGAAGATTTGCAATTATCCCAGCCTATCTTCTGAGTGCCCAGATTGATATTCAGGTCTTGAGGAACCTAGCAAAGCTACAAGCTAGACTATTGAAGTTGTCCTAAATTTCTTTTATCTGGAAGATTCAATTAAGGTTTATGACAAATCCATTAAATGCAGGAAATAAACTCCATTCTGGAGCTGTCAAAAAAGGAGCAGAGGATAAGCTAGGTAAGGGAGCCTTGGGCATGCCTGACACTAGTCAGATTTCATTGTCAGGTGATGGTCCCAGGAGGTGTATGGACCCAACCACTGATTGACAGCTCATTGGTGGACCTTTCAGTGTGGGAATATTACAAATAAATCCTAGAGCTCCCAGGGATGATGGGTATAACTCTATCATCAACTTACTATTTACTGTATATAGTACTATATATTTTCAATTCTTTAAACTAAGGAACACCTAATAGCTTCCTTAATGCTGCACAGAGACTATGTATGCTATTAACTTTCATGATAGAAAGAAAATGGAATTTGCCCTGTGTTTGCCTTTAGAGAGTCTTGATACCAACTAATTCACATTTTAAAAGCCTTTGATACTCAAGGATATTTTTTAATAAATATTTGCCTACGAAATCAATGGTTTGATACATTTTGTGTTATCAAAAAAATTCTATTTAATAGCCCATGCAACGATATATCTGGTAAATAAACCATTTTAAGTACAGAACCAGTTTTTGGAGTATAAAAATAGCTCAAACATTACCCCTCTAAATACACAGACACACACACACACACACACACACACATACACACCTGTTATCACAGAACTCTAAGACTCTAGATTGAAAACCATGCATTTAAATAGATTTCCAAATGTTCCCTTTGAACACTGAATATGACCAAAGAAAATTATTTTGTTAATTTTTATATTGTTTACACATTTATATTTATATAGAAAATTTATGCCAAAAATCAAAGTTGTTTTATATTTTATTAAATGTATCTTTCTAGTGTCCTTGTGAGATTTGTAAAATCAATTTACATGAAGAAAATTATAATAAGAGATAATTTAAAAATTTTTTAAGAAGTTAAATAAACTTCAATAGTCATACTATTAATGATCAATACTACAACCAATGACTAATGACTTCTACATCCATAATATCTGAAGGACAGAGATCTCTCTGATACCCCATCTTGAAGAAGTAAGCAGCGAATTGCACATTTCTCAAAAAGTTGGAAAAATTGTGATTTTTCTAGGAAAATTTGATATTTTTCACCGATGGTTATATACAATAAAACTTGAAAACTAAATTTAAAACAAATGACCAAATGAGTAAATAAAAAAGAGAGAAAAAATAAGTGAATGGAAAAGAAGAATAGCACTGGATATTGAACTTTAGCATCTTACTGGTTCCCTCATTAATTGATGGATTGATTAAAAACTTTTCATATGTTCATTTTATATTTGTATGAGAGTCATGATTTTCCTTTTTTGAGAATTATCCTCTAGCAGTCTGGGGGGACCCAATGAAGTGCCCAAGATGCCTAGTGTAGTTATTAAAGAATATCGTTTGAATTCATCTCTAGTGCTGTCTAAGCCAGGCATGACTTTTCCTGGCTCTAAGAACGAATCCCAAGAACCAGTAGAATACTAAATTTACTGACTCTCTAGTTTTTCATCTGATCTTTTATTTTTTGTGGGTTTTATATCATTATTTGGTTTTGGTTTACACAAGGATGTTAACTTTTTTACATTGGTGGTAGCATAGATTGAGAATCTGACCATTTGATGACCTCCGTCAAGTTCATAATAGAAACTCTGTTCTGTCAGAGGAGACGTTACAGAAAATCTAGTTGTTAGTTATTTTTGTTTATCTATTTGTCTATCCACAAGCTCAAATCAATTAAGAAAATATTTAATGTCCACTGGCAAGGAAAACAACTCTGAAATATGGAATGATGAAATTTTGACCAGTGGTTGACATTGTAGATCACAACCTATTTGCCTTTGTCTTTGTGTCCATAAATGAGATAAACTTTTAACACAGGGAGTACTAATAAATTAGATTGTAGAGTCCCTTATTTCAAAAAAAATGACCTGCTAACTAAGTTTTTCTATTCGGAAGTCCATGTGAATGTGGATTCACATAAGTAAAGTGAATCTTTGGACAAATCAGACTGGCCTATTAACTTTGGCTTACAAAGAAAGTATCTTTTCTCTGCATATGATTGGACATGGCAAAATAAAATTTACATTTTGTAAATTTTACATTTTTTACATTTGTCATAAGGCTTAGATTAACTTCTTATTCTTGTTTATTGATCAAATAAGCTAACATTACTCCTGCATATTTAAGATTATGAAAAGTAAAATTTTGTGTTTAATAAATTGAATCATGATAACAAACTTTTTATATCAACAGTAATTATATATTGTAGTACGACAATTTAAACATAACTTCCACAATCCCTAGGTAACTAAACACTTATGACTAATATTGAGTTACTAAATAATTTTTGGATATCTAGATAATTTCTTAAGATAGAATATGAAAACATTAATTACTAATTTAAGTTTATATACTTTTAATTCTTAGTTTTATATTCTATAGAGTAGATATATCTTTGAGTCTCGTTAATGAATCTGTTCATTCTTTACCCATTTAAGAAGGTGTGAAACATATAGTTTGATAGAAGAAATAAGACCTAGTTTTGATAGATCAGTAGAGTGACTATAATTTACAATACTGTCTATTCAAAATAGCCAGAAGAGAATAATTTAAATGTTTCTAGCATAAAGAAAAGACAAATATTTAAGTGCTGGATATCCCAATTACACTGACGTGATCTTTACAAATTATATAAATGTATTAAATTACCACAGTATACCCAAACTATGTGCATCTATTATATATCAATAAAAATAAAAGATACAATAAGAATGTGTGCAGTTGTAGAAAATTGTTATAATATGTATACATGAGTTTTTCTGGTTTGCTAACATGCTTAAATATGAGAGTTTCAATGAGTCACCACCCTCACTCCTACCCCAGCTTTTTCTTTGCAATAGAAGTTAGGTATATCTGTGAAAATTTATCATTAATATAGGTTGTTGAGACAATAATGGAGACAAATAGTAACATGGAAATGGACCTGTGTATGCTCTTTTGCTTTTCAAAGAGATTAGTTTCTTCCTAGAGTCTCACTTTGTTCCAGAATATGAAAGAGCAAAGTGAGAGACAAAACTTAAGAGAGTATAGAAAGTTGTAAAGTGTCTTATTTTAAGTGATTGTATTTACCTTGGTTTTAATACCTGAATCTGAGAGGAAACCTCAAAATGTGTTAAAAATTTTGACAAGTTCATTCAATTTTGATGAATTTATTCAAAAGACAATAAGGGTAGTAGTGATTCATAAAAACTTTCATGCTAAGTATTATATTAAAGCAAAATAAAAATTTGGTTTTTGTCAAAATAGTATATTAGTAATAAATTGGTGTTAGAGTTCTTAACAAGGTATAGTAAAGGGTTATTCTTTTTGACCTTCTTGATAACCTGCCTACATGCACAGATTCTGTATTTTACTAGAATAATCTTTTGTGATCAATGTTGACTTTATGATAAACTTTTTATTTAAGAAATTCAAAAATCAAATTTCTTTATGTGTGAATGACCTAGGTTTCTTAATTATGTTATATTCTTCTTGGCTTATTCTGACATATTTTTTATAGTCACTTTGATTAGTTAGGTAACTAAGTATTATTTCTCAGGCATCCATGATCTTATCTTAATAAAATAACCAAGTATCTTTTGTTAGCCCTTTTGATTTTGCCTTCCAAGACCAGATCTAAAATTTCAAATAAGCAAACAAAGTGCCAGGATGTCCTTTACACCGAAAACAATCTTTGAGATTTCTGTGAAGATTCCTGGAGAAGCACAAATATTTGATCTTTCATCTTATAAAAAGAGAAATTAGGTTTTTTAATATACCCTATATTTCTTAATTAGCTCAACTTTATTGTAAGAGCTACTATAGAAACATTATCAGATCAGAAGAGATGCTCAGCCTTCCTTGGGTTAAGTTTATATAGGCAAATGTTATTAGCGTAAATACTTCAGAAAGTACATATTTTATGGGTAAGTTCTTGATATTCATCAACATCCTCACTATCCATAATATATTCTTATCCTCAGAAAAACACTGATGAAACCCTTATGGCATAGTTATTTCCTAGAGATTTTTACTTTCTTTTATTCTGTTATTATCAGTTATTATAATAAATTAACCACAGCCATTCAGTCTTTGTCATCTATACATCATTTCTATTATCCCAAATGCTTACCTGAAGGCTCTGCTACAAGCTAGAATCTATGTCTTCAACAAAAAGGGTATTCCCAGAACTTCATGACAAATATTCTACCAGGAGCTCTAATCATTGATAATTCAAAAAACAAACTTGACTACCAGCCACCAAGCTGACATCACTTGAACAACTTTCAGAACACACCAGTGGACAGAGTCAGATTTCCAGGACATTTTTAGTCTGAAAACAGGTGAGTTTCTGAAAGCAAAACAGCTGACCTAAGAAACAGCAGAGTAAAAAACTAATTATATAGGACCAAATGAACTTATAAGGGGAATTTAACCATGATTATTAGTTTGAATTATTGTTGGTATTTTTTAACTCTCCAATTGTAGAGATATATGACCTTTCTCTTTTCTTCTTAATCTACTTCTAACACTTGCTATACTACTTTAAACTGAAATGAAACATTTTTAATGACATCTGATTCTCACTGACCTCTGAGAATTCAGAAAGAAATACTTCTGATTCTCCTTAATTGGTCATTAATGTAGTTATTTACATAGGTTCAATTATAATTTGCCCTCTATTTTAAAAGGATATCATTGGATAAATCATTGTACTGCCAAGACAGTTCTTAGAGTGTCGTATATGAGACTAAGCCTCTTTTAATCACGTATGACAAGCCACTACTAAGAAATAAGAGTTGGTCTTATATGTGGAGCCAATGCCAACAAAGTCCTCCTAGGAAAAGTGAATTAGTATCTGACTTACGATTTGCAGTCTCACAGGTGGTACAAGTGTCACTTTCTGTAAGACCAAGAACCTTAGGAAATCCACGGACCTAGAAAAGAAACAATTCACCTGAATTTATAGATTCTGCAGGTAAACTTAGTGGAGAATGTTTCCTGGGCTTTGTTCCTACACTCAGAACAGAAGAGCAAATAATAGAGGCTTTAAAAATCCAATCCAAAATTCCTCATAAAAACTTCCAGAACGAAGTTAACCCTCTAGAGCTTTATCAGTTGCTCAAAACTTCATGGCTCTAAATTACCAAAGCAAACTTAAGCCAGCCTTTATCATTAGCACTTTTGCTGTTAGCTGTATAAAAATCAGCTCAAAGCTAGTGAGAACAGCCTTTTTTTATGATTAAAAAAAGTCTTTGAAATTTATTAATGATCACAAAGGAAGAGTCCATTATGAGTTGCAAAATATTGATTGTGATTTTACCTTTAGTATAAATGGTTAAAATGCCAAATATCCTGGGCTGTGATATTGTTCCTTCAGAATTTAAAGCATAGGCCCAAGGTTTAGATTTTTCAGGGGAGACATTTTTGTACTCTAACCCAGGCAGAGATAAAATTCCTAGTTATATCCTAGGTGCACTTCGTTGCTAGGATCTCAGTTCTGCACAATCTCCTTCAGGCCCAAGGCTGGGTGTGCTGTGTGCTGGGTGATTCCACAGACCTCCCCACCAGAGCAGGTGGAGCCCAACTCAGGTATTTCATTCTGGTTTTTAGTTCACTCTTCATTTCTGGTGTTTGATGATTTCTTTATTTCTTTCTTGGAAACAATTTAAGGAAATTTTTAGAGTATTTTATTCAGCATTTCTAGGCTATGAATTTAGAGGGCCTTTGTATTATTTTTTTTATCTGATTTGGACCAAGAAAAGCCCTTCTCCCAATATTTTACCACATTCATGCACTACTCTCACAACTTAAAAAAAAATGATTTTATAAAAAGAAATATGCTTCAATGTTACCTATTTTTGCCCCAATATTTTAAAAGGCCAGATAGTTTATTATTTAATATTAATAAATATTAATATTTATAAACTCATGTAAAGCCTAGCAAACAGTGTATATAAAATCTAAAAATCCATATTATCAGTTGTGTTATTTTTCACCTCGAATGGCCCATCTAACACCCTGAACTTGCATTCTTTGAAGCCTACTGCGAAAGTCATGTAAGCTCTCACCTGTCACACCAAACCCCTTCACATTCTTGGGGATTTGTTTCTGAGCTGAGAGGCTCACCTTTGATAAGTTTCAACACTGGTCCCCTACTGACCTTTTCTCCTCAATTCCCGTCCCACCTGCACTTTTAGTTTCACTGGCAATATGCCTCACAATAGCCCAGATATGTCTCTAAATCATGGTCCCTGTGATTAGATCTCACAGCTGCCCTCAAATGTCCCAGATATAATACTTCATTCCAATCCCATGCCCACAGATGACCCTCAGCTCACTCATGCCGGGCCTTTCTGAAATGTGGCTTAGATGTAGGCTATCAAGACCTCATCCCTTGAGAACCTGGCATCCCTCACATGTCTGACCTGCTTCCCTGGTCTGGCTAAACTCACAGCCTCCAGAGCCTAAGCAATGACATCCACTGCCTCAAGCAAAAGTCATCACGTCTCCTCACGTCACTTCAAGTAGGGCACAATTTCTGGATCTGAAGTACATGACATTTCAAAGCTGGCATTGTTCTACAAATATACTTCACAATAAAGCAAAAGGACACTGTGAAAGGGAAAGGCAATTTTCTCCAACCAAAGGGAAAAGTAGCTTCTCACTGACAAAATTGCTGACATCTAAAACCATTGATGAAAAGAAAGAAAAAGAATCAAAGTCAGGGTGAGAAGAATGAGGCTTTGGTCCTTACCCTGCCCCTGGCTGGCCATGAAACTTCAGGGAATCATTTAACCTCACTGAGTCTCAGTTTCATTATCTGCCTAACAGGTCAGCTGGGAGAATTTTTAACTAAGATAAAGCATGTGAAAAATATATGTACAAAAGTTAACATGTCAAATTAATATAAATTATTACACATTAACATAAAAATTATTAGACCTCTTGGTCAGGAAATAAAATTCATGAAAGGTTTGCAAAATTTACTCTAAGAATTTGAAAATTTGGCCATAGTCAACAAAAAATAATTTCGTTCCTTTAATTACTGATGGATAAATCTATATACTTTAAAAATTAGGTAAAATAGGTAAGAATTTATTAAACAGATTACTACATATGATGCTTATCTAAAATTAGTATAACATTTAGACCAAAATATGAATTTCTTTCCTGTATACCTTCCAACCACCCCCAGCATAAGTTGTAAAACATCAGAGGGTTAAAATAGGCAAAATATTCTGACCATGAATAGTCACATTTTAGTCACATGATTGGAAGAAACAGGTGATTTTTCCACCAACTCAAGTTAAACTTGAATGTCCTCTGCAGTATCAAAGTTGTCATTGAGTCTGAACTTGAATATAGTAACAGGGAACTCATTACCTCAACAAGAGCCCCTCTGTTTTCCTTAATTTGAGATGGACTGTCTCACCCTGAAACTTCTACCAGAAAAAGTCAATTTAATTTATGTGAACAGGGGGAGAGAGTGAGGAATGGAGAAGCATCTGCCCTCCCCCCGCCCCAAAAAAAAACAGTAACATACACTTTTAAGCTCTATGGACGTGTTAATGAAAACAACCCAAACCAGGTATTGTAGAGAATGAGAAAAGTGATGTCATGATGGAATCATACAGATGATGCATATTTTTGTGTACAGATTCAACAATGTGCTACAAATATGATACTTAACCCTGAACTACATTTACTGGGGATTATTTTTTTAAAAAACTTTCATTGAATCAATAAACTATCATTTTTAAAAAGTCTGAGTCCTCTAGTTAATTTTTTTCCCATTTTCCTTTTCTCCAAGTTAAACATTCTGTAATTTCAAATACTCTTTGTTGTGTGGTTTTGTGTTGTTTTGCCATTTCAGTCACTATTTTTTGAACACACTCCAGATTATCTCTGTCACTTAAATTGTGGTGTTCAGCATGAAACAAAACACTTCGAGAGAGATAACTAGTCAGCCTTTGGGTTTTCAATCTCAGGTAGCAACACAGTTTTGTTAATGCAGCCCAGGGTTGTGTAAGTTCCTATTTGTGACTGCATCACACTCCTAACTCATAATGAGTTTTTGGTAATTAAAACTCCTAAATCTTTCTTGCATATCCTTTTTAATATTTCCCACATAGAGTATTTAGTCATCAGAATGTTGGAGTATATATTCAGGGCCTTAAATGTATTCTTGATGATACTTCACTGTGTCAGATACTTTCCTATCTTAGAATAATGCAGATACTGGGGTTTAAGGAGAGGGAGCAACGGTAGAAACGTGGCCATGCTCCATTGCTCAGGACAGTCATATAACATCTCTTTTCTTTCTTCCAGCTGGTTCTATGCACAAGTTTGATGACTTGGAATTCTATAGCAATGACCAAGTAGTTGACAATAATAACTACTGTTTGGGGGCACTTATCATATGTTACTGCTTTACATGATTTATCCCTCTAATCATATTAGGCAGATACATTTATGATAGCCATTTTAAAGATGAAGAAACTGAGACTTACAGAGATTCAGCAACTTGCCAAGTCACATTCCAATAAGTGATGGAAGCAGGATTGAGCCCAGATAGTTTGAGACCAGCACCCTAATCACTGAAACTATATCATATCAAGTTGCCCCTATCATTCATTAAAAAATGAATAGGATCAAGGACAGAGTCCTAAGATATGCCTTAATGAACAAGCCTGATGACACTGATTTAGTAATTAGTAATCCCTGGGTATAGTGTTTCAATCATTCACTTAATATCACTAACACTCAGCTAATCATCCATCATCTTAACCCACAGCTATCTTGAAAGACTTGGCCAATGCCTTGCTTTTTCCCCAATACATTCCTCTGTCCTACTGATCTAATAATCCCATCAAATAAGGAAATTGGATTACTTTGATAATTTTTCTTCTTAGTAAACATACACCAGCCTCTCGGAATCACTGCCTGCATTGCTAGCTGCTCAGCAACTATTTATTTTATCATTGATTCAAAAATCTTATCTAGATAATTTATTTTCCCAGACTATATAGGAGACTTCTTATCCCTTAAGAAAAATTGAAGAGCATTTACCTGTCTTCATTCCTCCAATACTACTCTCATTCTTCACAATGAAGAATTTTGAAGAAAAGATCATAGGACCTTACCAGGCTGTCTCAAATCTGTTATACTTTAGAGCACTAGGTGCCTTGGCATGTAGCTAATTTTGTGTCAGCAGTACATAAATTGTGTTTTGAAGTGATAAAAAGATGGTGATAAAAACTACAAAGTTCATGTTTATAAAATAAAGTAATAAAAAGCAAATTGCTCCTCTATCTGAAGTAAATTCATGAAATTCCTTTCTATAAAACCTGTGCTTAAAAGTAAGTGCTCATGGCACACTCCAACTATTGATTTCTACAAGTCAATAATTTCTACCAGTGTTATGCCATCCCTAGATGGCTGGTAAAACATCTGTCAGCTTCTAAAAAGTCAGTCAGTGGGTCAATAAAATTTGTGAGTGTCTTTGGTGTGCAGACCATTCTAGAAGATGCAGTGAGGAAATGTAGAATAAATATATGTATAAATTGATACAGAGACCAATGAATCTCAATAACAGCTCTCTGGTCAAGGAAATGAAAAGTAAAATTTAGGGCTATTTAATGCTCCACTTGGAACAGACAAAAAGTTTTCCTGAAATGACAAGTTAGTTTAAATCTATATATTTCAACTTATTTTTTTCCTTCTAATGGAAAAACATGTTTTAAAAGATGCTAGATTTTAAAATAATGATATATACCATACCCATTGGGCTTTAAGCTCCCTCGTCAGGCATGAGGGTGCTTACTAGATAACCCAGGCAGTAGCAGAATGTTCATGAAATCTTGAAATCTTGGATGAGCTGCCCTATCACCTCAGAAGAGGACAGTAGGGGAGGTATGCCCAGTAGAATATATTGTTAATAGCTACTCAGCTCAGAAGCAGAGGCAGAAAAAGTAAAAGAGGCCACTCCTCAGTCAACATTTGGTAGGAGGGTTCTGAGAAGACAAGGGGTCATGGTCATTGTTATTTAAAGTCAACTCTCAGTAAACACAGTATCCCTGCACAAGCTGGTATGAAAGCAGAAATGTGAAATTAGCAGCTTGACAATGTGAAAAGAGAGATCCAGATCTGAATACAACAGACTATTTTCCGAACCAGGCCTGGATAAGTGGTCTGATTCAGATTATTCTGAATGCAATAGATTATTCTCTGAACAGAGCCTTCAGAAAGAAAAATTGGATGTGAGTCATCAGAACCCTATTCATAAAGTTATTCTTAACATAGCTTTTAGTTGTCTTCATTAAAAAAAAAAAATCTTCCAGAGATAGTATAAAAAGACATATGAATCAGGTGGCTACAACAGATATTACTATACTGCTCTGGGTCCTAACAGAATATTGCTGGCTTAAAATAACTTTCTTCTCTCCCTTTGGAGATTATAGGCCCAAAAAATGCCAAGAGAGAATCATTTAAACACCAAGGGTATTCTAACTTTTGCACCTCATATACTTATTGCTTAGTAGAACCTCTATAATACATAATGAATTAAATAATAAATGAGTAGATAATTAGACATAGGTATTTTCATGCTCTAACTCAGCTTTATGTGTCCTCTATTTCAGAAACTACTATGGGAACTTGTGAAAAATTCACTAGACCCCAGACCTAGACCTACCAAAACAATCTCCAGGGAAAGAGCCCAGGAATCTACACTTGAACTAAGATTCTCAGGTGATTCTTGCACACACTTAAGTTTCAAAAAATAAAATAAAATAAACAAGAAATGGAATATAAGATCCTATTCAGATAATTCTGTGGAGTCAGACTAAGGTTCTGCTATTTACTTGCCCTGTGACCTTGGGCAAGTCTCATTACCCCTCTAAGACTCAACTCTCTTATCCACAAAGCAGTGTATAGAGTCATGTGCTCATAAGGGTGCTGTGAGGATCACATGAGATCATGTGCATAAAGCACACTGCACCATGCCTGCCATCTGCTTACTGCAAAGGAAATGGGAGGATGTTAATTAGCAAATGCCACATAGAGTTAATGACAGAGGACAGAACATTTTGGTACTTTTCCCCCCACCAAGAAATAACAATCACCAATCACAATCATTAACATTTAAACCTTATTACTATTAAATACCAACCATATGCTAAACAGAGTCCAGAATAGGCACTTTACATATATTTAATATATTTACAATAAACTCAGTATCATATCTGTTGCACAGAGAAGAAAACTATAGCCCAAAGTGGTGAAGTAAACTCCCTAAGTCTTCAAGGATAGGGAACGCCAGAATTGTCCTTTTCCCCCACATATGAGGCTTTAAGCCAATGACCTACTTCTGAATCCCAAAGATGTGTCTGCATCACAAACTTTTACTATGTAATAAGTATTCTATCTTTTCAAAATAAATTACGTTTCCCTGTGAAGGAAAAAAATTTTTTTTTCTTTAAAACTCTCCAGGGTGACATTTTTGAGTGTGTCAATCAACTTTAAAATGTGGACTTACTATCTCTTAACACTCTTATTTATAGTCCACAGGAATATCCTGAACAGGAAGTTCACATCAATGCTGTCTCGATTAAGATCTCCTAAAGACTATTCCAGATAAAAGACTTGTTAGCAAACAAAATTCATTACCTGGGAATTCCCATTTCAGGCTATTTTTCACAAACAAGATCATCAAGCCAACAAGTTGATCAATAATATTTATCAAGCCTCTGTTAAATGGATGTATCTGGGAGAGCATATCTGTTCAGTACTTTGCAGTTAGACTTTACAGTCCTGATGGTCCCGTAAAACGCCTGTCCCATTTAATAACTAGCAGTTGTTTTGTTTATATAAATTCCAGTAGTCTGTACTTTCTTTTTATGATTTCTGTTGTTTTTTTCTCTTTTCATTCATACATTAGTGAGCAACTCCCACTTCACAATCTTCCAGTTTTCTGTAACATTAGTGTTACAGAAACACTAGTGTTCAGTTACTTTCCTTTATTATTATTCCTTTGATTGAATTTTTTAAATTTGTTTTTATTGTTTTGATGTAAGGTGCAAAATATCTAAAGAATAATAAAATTCAATATCCCTGTCTGGGTAAATGAAGGCTAACAATCTAAACGAGTAACTGCTTCATTCATCAGTCCTCCCCAGGATAAGGTGAATCACTTCAAATCTGCAATTTCAGATCTGAATGGCTTCTATGTGCATTTTAAGGCTCTTCCAGTTTCCAGTTCTTTTTCTGGTCATAAAAACTCTAGTTGAATGACTCTTTGGGAAAGGGAGTTCTGTTTTGTTTCTCCCATTAGCTCAACTGGTTCCAAGAAAAATACTGAATATTTAATAGGGTTGGAATTAGCTGGAATGTGTGAGTTGACATCACTGAACAATGGGGTCCCCAGGTGAGAATATCATCAGCAGGCAGCATAACTTCCCTATGACACAAGGTGACTAAAGATGACACAGAAAATGTTCAAAATGCAAGTTGACGCTGCTTCTTTTTGTGACATCTCCTTTACCCAGCTTTCCGCACCAGGCACAATGCAGCAGTCAGAGCCCTTTTTCACTGAAGACACAGCTTAAGAACAGGGCTGAGTGTGCTGCCTGACAGACCTGCTGTTCTGGGGCCCCACGATCTCCTTTCGGCTTTCGATTTCTTTCATATTAAATGTGAATGCTGAAGCAACAACTCAGAAGCTATACCTCTCATTAAAATGTGTCAAAGAGCAGTGGTAAAAAAAAAAAAAAAAAAAAAAAAAGCTTTCATTTGAGCTTCCAACCTGACAAATCTAATTTGCAAAACAAGTGAACCTAAGGGAACGTGGAGCCTCATTGGTCAGAATACCTGTCCACCCGTGTCATTATTAGAGGTCACAGCCTGACAGCCCATGAAAGGATTAACAAGGCAAACTAACCTTTAGTAATCAGCTTATGTTTCTGAAAGTACCTCTGTTAAAGAGGCTTGCTCTGGGGAAAAAAAAAAAAAAAAAACACAATTTTATGTTTTGCTAACTCAAAATTTTATCCATTCATGCTACAAATTTTTACTGAGCACCTACATTATACCAGGCAGAGCTGTGTGAGGCACTGCAGGACAGGAGGTGGGGGAATCTCATGGTGAAATAGCCATGAATCTGCCCTCACAGGATTTATAAATTGTATGAGGAAGACAAATCAATACTACAAGTTACAATGAAATATGATGAGTTTTATTATAGGAAAGTACAGGAAACCCGAGAACCTACTGGAAGAATTCATCTCATTTTGTTTTAGGATCAGGGAGGACTTCCCGGAGGAAGTAACACGTGAGCTGATAAAGTAGAGGTTACCCAACATGTCAGACCCTCCTGTGTAACATTTCAGATGCCCTCAGCCTCATCTTGTTCCTGCTGCCATGAAGATGTCCAGCTCTTGGCGGGTTCTGCCGAAACTTCATGCAGTCGCAATCTTAACACTTGCATGTCTCTCAACCCCCACCCTGAGGCTTCCCTGCTGGTCCTTCAGAACTCACCGGGTGACCATATATGTGCAACCTGGCGTCTGAGGGATTCAGTAGCACATGGAGGGAATTTCTGACCAGTGAGAGAGGAGGACTGTGGACAAAGTCATCATTTACATTATAATTGAAACCATGGGAGTAGATATGATGGCCCAGAGACAGCATATGGAGAGGGGGAAGGGGGATGCTCCACCCCTTCATTTGAGCTGAATCCCGGCCATCTATGAAGGCTGTGTTCCCCCTGCAGCACCATCAGTTGAGGTGAGGCTGTTTTTCCCACACATCCCTGCACTTTGGCGTCCAGCAGAGATTCAGAATTATCCATGCTCCTTTTCTTCATTACCAGACTACTTATTACCACGCCTACCTTTTATCAAAACTCCTGCTGCTTTGAGGTTCACTTTTTTACTATACCATACTCTAGCCCTCCTCATTGCTGTCCTGTACCCGCTTCCTGGGCCTTCCTCCTCATTTACTGGCAAGTTTTCAGTCAGGTCTCTCCTTCAGTCCTCACTTCCATCCCAATTCTGATATTATCCTCGGAGACCTTAAGGCATAACATCATGACCACTTGGTTTCCCGACCACCCACCTTTACTGACACCTCAGCCACTCATTCCCATAAGTACACCATGAATCTGGCTATCACCTGCAAAATCATAGATTTAAGCATTTCTCTCTCCAATTACAGTTTTCCGTATTTGTCTCTTTGCACAGCTACCTCTCTCCTTGAATCACACTAGCACTTCTTCTTTCTTCCTGTCATTCTATTTATTTCGATTTTCACTCCCTTCCTTATCCTGCTTATATATCATCATTTCAACACCCTAAACTCTGACCTTTTATTCCTTTCTCAAAGCTATCCAGTAAAAATGAAAAACTGCATGAACCCAAACATGCATCGCTTGTTTTCCTACCCTCTGGGACCTGAGTTCTGCTGGAGGAAAATACAGAACACATAATGGGGCAGAATAATGTCACTGTAAACTTGTGGTCACCAACTCACCTGAACCCTCAAACTGCCTTTAAATCCGACTACCTCTCTTTAGGTAGCATTTTTTCTATCATCCTAAAGCTATTTCAAACTGTCCTCATTGTCTTCAAATTTCAAGCTCTCCTAACTCTCCCTTTAGTCCCAGCAAATAAACTCTCTCTCTGCCTCACAGAGAAAATACATACTGTCACATAAACACTCCTTCATCTTCCCACCATAAAACAAAAAATCTAAGAGCTTTCATATACAGTTAGCTGAAGAAGAGAAAGGTTCTGCCACACCTAGCTAAGACACATCCCTTCAATCATACTCTATATCCTTGTTCCACCAACCTTCCTCAGAACTGTCTCAGTCTGTTGAGGCTGCTGTAACAAAATACCATAGACTGGGTCACTTATAAACAATAAAAATTTATTTCTCACAGTTCTGGAGGCTGGAAAGTCCAAAATCAAAGCACCATCAGATTCAGTGTCTGGTGAAGGCCCACTTCTGGCTCACAGACAGCACCTTGTAGCTGTGCATTCACATGGTGGAAGGGGTGTGGGGTCTCGCTGGGGTCCCTTTTATAAGGGCACTAATCCCAAGCATGAGAGCTCCATCTTTATGATCTAATCACTTCCCCAAAGTCCTCACTTTTTTTTTTTTTTTTTTTTTGAGACAGCCTCACTCTGTCACTCCTGCTAGAGTACAGTAGCATCATCACAGCTCATTGCAACCTCAAACTCCTGGGCTCAAGTGATTCTCCTGTCTCAACTTCCCAAGCAGCTAGGACTACAGGTGCATCCCACCATGCCTGAATATTTTTTTTTCTATTTTTAATAGAGGCAGGGTCTCTTGCTCAGCTGGTCTCATACTTCTGAGCTCAAGCGATCCTCCCACCTCAGCCTCCCAGAGTGCTAGGATTATTCATCACCTTGGGGGTTAAGATTTCAACATATGAATTTTGGGGAGATATAAACATTCACATCCTAGCAAGAACTTATACTATAAACAATTCGTTTGATATCCTGCACATGTCATCTGTACTTCTCTAATGAATCCTTGTCAAGAGTCTTTAAAAATCCTGAAGTTTCTCATATCTTTAAAACAAAAAAACCTTCTGATTTTTCAAAGAATCATCTTATCTTTCCTAATTTTTGCTTTGGCCAAATTTCTTAGATTAGTTTAAGTTTACTGAGTTCATTTCCTCATTTCCTTTTAACTTCTAACCCAATAACCCCTAACCCACAGCCTAGCTTATGCTCTGAATACTCCAAAACCCCTGTGTGCTTACTTGCTGCCTTCCACATGGGCATGTTATCCTTAAACTTGCTATTCTTTTATCTGATTGCTTTTTTTAATTGGAGCCATTTTCATCTATTGTGTTTTTCACTAAAGGCATAACACACTTTGTCACCATCTTAACTTTTACTTATTTATTCCTGGTCAACGGGAAGCACACGGTTATCCATGCCCCAAACAAACAAGGTTAAATGCATTTATTCCAGTTGGTGCCTTTATACCCCATACCAGTCCCCTGCACTAGATCTCCAGGTGAAACCCTGAACAAGAACGTCAGCCAATTAAAAAGGTCGCAGTTGAGTTAAAAACCACTGAGCTGACTAATTCATAAGAACCAGAAAAACCAATCCACTTTTCAGAGTAGTGGCAACCAGCCTTTCCCAAGGGCAACTCAAGCCTTTATTTTCTCAGTTTTCAACAGCTCCTCATGCAGACAGATAGCTTTTACTTCTTAGTCTTTAACTTGCCAACAATTTAACATTAACTCATGACCTAGCAGAAAGAAGCAGTAGGAAACTTCACCTAGGTAGAAGACCCCCTTGATGAAACAACTCAGGTCAAATAGTTCCAAACTCCCATATTTAAGATGAAGTATAACAGTCACTTTTTCTAGATTCCCTTTGTCACCAGCTCTCTACAATATCATACCATATTTAATAAATTGATCTCTTACTCATTCTGCTCTAGGGAACTACCCCACTGGGAACACTGTTTGTCTTACTTCAAATGCTACAATCATTTCTCTCTGATGATCCTCAAGCAGGGATATATTGGGAATCCCTTGGGGAAATTTTAAAAATATTGATGATTAGGCCCTGCATCTAAATATTTTGTTTCAGTAGGTCTGGGGTGAAGCCTGAGTTTTGTATGTACTCTGCAAAGTTTCCCAAAGGATTTTGTTATAGGTATTGCAGGTTTTCACTTGAGTGCTTCAAGTGTGTCAAATGCAGTGTGAAAAGCTTTTCGCACATCATCTTATTTTTTCTCACAGAAATTTTATTTGCGACTGGCAGTGTTGATTCATTAAACATACATTCCCACCCTTCGTTTTAAGCAATGTTCTGATTTGATGCAGGTGTTTACTTTCCTCCACAGTGCCATGTTATAAGGTTCTTATTGATCTAAGATAATCATGGTGGTCTCCTTCCCCTGGCCAGTGACTTGTGTTATGTGCTGCCATGAGATGCCATTCTAGCCAATAAGGGGTAAGAGAAAATCTGCTCAGGGCTTGAGGTAAAGGGTCCTTTACTCCTAAGAAAGAAACGTATATACAAGCAATTTCTTCTCCTGCTGGGTGTTATGTCTGTCTGTAATTCCTGCAACAACTACAGCTACCATGAGGTCAAGAGAGAAGCTTGCCTGAGGTCAAAGCCAACACAATAAGGATGGCAGAATGTAAAAGTGTATATAGGTGTTCCTCCACTTATGATGAGGTTATGTCCTGATGAACCTAGTGTAAAGTCAAAAAATTGTAAGTTGAACTATCTTAAGTCAAGGACCATCTGTATTCATCAGATATCTTTCTTTCAAGAAACATAAAACAACTCTGGCTAGTTTGACAATTTGTTAAAATCCTTCAGAGTCTGGAAAACCAGGCTCAAAGCTATACATAAGCAGTAACAAAATCCCAAACCACACAGCACAGCTGGTGTATTGAATTAACTATTGCTACGTCACTGAGAAACTCAATCTTGCTGTGGTCACCTCCACTGCCACTTCTGGGCTGGGTACTTCATGTGCAACCACCATCAGAAGAACTGAAGCATATATTTGGCAGAGTCTGGGTCCTCAGTCTTTGGCCCAGCTGCAAGGAATGTTTTGAAGGCAAGTAATGGGGAATTTCAGCTTTGATACAGGGAGGTAGGTTCTGCTCCCACCAAGAACGATGCCAAATTCCTCAAAACATAGCAGGAGGGGTCAGATGCTGAGAAGTCAAGAAGAATGATGAATATTCACTACAGGTGAGAAGAGGCTGGGTCCTAGGGAATGTTTTTAAATCACAACAAAGGAGAATTCATTATATTTAATACTATTCTATGTTTAAGGTTTGTTTAAATGTAAATGAATAAATTCATGAAAGCTAATCAATTGTTGATCTCATTCTCAGGTGTATTTGTTTCTTATTGTTGATATAACAAATTACCACAAATTTAGTGGCTTTAAAAAAAATTATTAGCTAGAGTACTGGAGGTCAGAGGTTCTAAAATCAAGCTGTTGGCATTCTTTCTGTAGGCTCTAGGGAATAATCTATTTCCTTGTGTTTTCCAGCTCCTGGAGATGGCCTGCACTACGTGGCTTGTGCCTCCTTCCAGCAATGGCACAACTCTGTCCTCCCATTCTACTGTCACATCGCCTCTCAAACTCTGACCCTCCTCCTTTCTCTTATAAAAACTCTTGGGATTACATTGGACCCATCTGAATAACCTATGATAATCCTTGCATCTCCAGATTGTTAATTTAATCGTATCTGCAAAGTGCTTTATACCACATAACGTAGCATTCACAGGTTCTGGGAATTAGTACACAGACATCCTTGGGGTCCATTATGGAGCCTACCATACCTGGTAACATCACTAACTCCTTCCCATGGTATCTTACACAACTCAACATTTCATTTGAGGAACTGGACTCTACGTGACAGTCATCCTTTTTCAATCTCATTTTGTTTAATAATGGTATCAGCAGGAACAGACGACATTCAAATAGAGCAATTTGAGAAGAGCTTAGTAAAGGAACTACTTTTGAAGGTATGGGCTGAGTGTAAAGAACTACAAGAGAGAATGCAGTGCCCAAGGACTGGTACAGCAGGTTGCTCTTGACCCCCTAGGTCTGAAGGTGACCTGTTATCAGAACTGAAGCAAAGGTAAACTAGTGGGAGAGCTATTGGCAAGAGGTATCCTAATGTTGATTGATGCAGCCAGTGTCTTTGATATAATTGGTCAAAAGAAAAGCCTACAATGACACTTGGCCCCAGCAAACCTGGACACTGGAAAATGTCTAAGACTTTAGATTTTCTTCCCCACCTGCCATTTGCCTATTTGGCATTGTCTTTTAGACTTTCCTCTCTCTCTCTTAGGGTGATCTGAGAGGAGTTCAGAGGTTAGTAGTTTCCTAATACTTCCTCAATCCCAAATCACTTTAGCTTATTACCCAGGTAAAAAACATTAGTAAAATCTTTCTATTTTTTTTTTTAGATGAGGTCTCACCATGTTGCTCAGGCTGGTCTTGAACTCCTGGCCTCAAGCAATCCTCCTATCTCAGCCTCACAGATAACATAATAGTGAAATCTTTAAAAGACAGGCAGATATTAGGCCTGGCAGTTTGGATATGATGAACATATATTACATAATACCATTCAAAACCCATCACTGGTAACATTATTTTGGCTTATCAAAAAACCAAAGAAATTTAGAGCCAGAAGAAAACTAAGACATCATGTTATCCAACGCATTATTTTAGACCTAGATAACCAGTGACCTAAGATCAGATGGTTATTTGATGCACAATCCATGCTTCCTAACACTCAGTCCTTGCCAAGAACAAAGCCAGCCCTATCTCACCTCTCTGAGCATCTTTGTATTTTATCACTAGGTTACACTGAAGTCTGAGAAAGGTGTTGAATATGAGGCCTGGAAAAAAATCACTGGAAAAGCTATGGTCCCTGACATCAACAGATAATAAGCAGAAGGCCACATTTTACTCACTGCGACATCCATGACTATCAATGACAGAGAAGAGTGAACTTCCACATTTATCACTGAAATCCCTAATTGCTATTTTAACATCATCTATATCTTACATAACTACTCTCAGGAGATAAACAGAATGTAGTTTCAGTTCTCTTAGGTGGTTATTTAAAAATTTCATGTATCTTCTGTCCATAAGCCCTATTGTTTAAAATACAAACACACAATGGAATACTATTTGGCCTCAAATAGGAAGGAAATTCTGATATATGCTACAACATGGATAAATCTTGAGGACATTATGCTAAGTTAAATAAGCCACTCACAAAAAGACAAATGCTATATGATTACTCTCATAGGAGGTACTTAGAGTAAACAAAATCATAGGCAGTAAAATGGTGGTTGCCAGGGGCTGGGGAGAGGGAGAAATGGGGAGTTATTGTTTAGTGAGTATAGAGTTTCATTTTTACAAAATGAAAAGAGTTATAAAGACAGATGATGGTGATGGTTGCACAATATTATAAGTGTATGTATTAAATACCACTAAACTGTACACTTAAAAATGGTTAATGATAAATGTTATGTTATTCATATTTTAACACAATTTTTAAAATTGGAAAAAGTAATCCATCTAGAAATTGTGAACTTGTTATGAATGTGTGAATTAAATAAATGCTCAAGAAATGTAAAAACTTGTAGAAATAACTATCTTTCTTAACTATGTATTCATCATATAATACTTTATCTTAAACTCTGGTTAGTAACAAGTACCAGGTACATCACAGTTGTTTCAGAATTTGAGATATAAGAAAAGGAGATGTTGAACTCTGCTCCACTGCTCTCTAACCACACTCTATTCTAAGTCATTTCCTCATCATTCTTTTGGTCTTTTCCATGAAGTTATCTTTTCCCACTAGAATAGGACACATAAATTTAGATACCTATTGATTAGAAAGCATGTGCTGCAGTCAGATTACTTAGGTTAATGACAATAGAAGCAATTTTGATGATAATCTAATCCAGTGGTTCTCAACCTCATTAGATGGAATGCTTCTTTCTATATCAAATATTTAGGAATGGCCCCTTTATTATCCTCAAATTGAAATTCAAAGATAATATAATAACCAACCTGCACACAAGTTCAAATATGTGTGTATAATTTCATACTGTAATAAAAAGAAGAAAGACTGACAAATTAATTTAAAAAAAATATGTATTCCAAAGTGTAGATGCTTGGTACAACTATACTGAGAAACACAACAAAGTATTCAGATACCCAAGCTCTGCAGACTGCTATAGAGTATTAGCAAACTCAAATTCCATGGGGAGTGTGCTGTGGGAACTGCATTTCCTGGATGGCAAACAACTCCTTAAAAGTCTCAAAGAAAACAAATTAAAATTTTCTCCCAAGATATGCATACAGATTCCTGTAGGATATAACATCTGTTAAATTTTGTACCTTATTTCTTAATAAGATACAGAAGATATTTTATTGTATATGTAAAAGGAGTTAGGTTCAGAAAATTATAAACAGGCTTTGTTTCCTTATATAAATATTCAGTGGGATACTCAACAATTATGCTGGATAAAGGACAAGTTTTTTGCTGTGCTGGCACCATTTCAAGACATGAGGCATTTCTGAGTTCCATCCTGTAAATGTCATTTGAGTTTCTCCAATCATTTGGACAATTAAAAATGTCCCCACAGATCTCCAACATGCCCCAGGAACATTAAAACCACTGATATAAACCAGCCCTCATTCAACAGACAAGAAAGTGGAGGCTCAGAGTTTGTACTTTCCCATGGTTACAAAACTAGTTAAAGATCAGACTAATGTTAAAATAACATAAGTCTCTTCTTACTGTGCTGTGCTGCATCTCTGCCATCCTTCAGTAGTTGGTATTCAATATTTAAATTAGAACTTTCCCATGCTCCATCAACACCAAATAATGAAAACTGCTGCCTCTCTTAAAAGCTTTATCTTCTCCCGAGAGATCCATTAGCTGTAAGAGCCAAAGGCATTCTTTCTAGCATTCCCTAGTCAGCTTTCAGCCCACTCTCCAATTCCTTCCCTCCTGTATGTTAGCCCCAAGCCAAGTCTGCTAAAATACTCAGAGATTCTCACCTAAAACCAGGAAGAAGTTTGGATTATTTTAAACCAAATATCTCTAAGCACTATATATGGCCTTTTCTCTACCAGGGAAAAACAGGTCAAGATCTCTCAGGGTTTCTGGTGGCATTCTCTGAGCACTATGGTTTTATGTTCTTTTATCCAACACAATGTAAAATTAGTTCTAAATCTGGCAGAAAGCTGACAAAAAGAGAAGGGTACAGGAGAAGGTATGAGGATTGCCTCACAGCTGATAATAACACAAGTTAAAACATTGCTCTACCATAGACATGGATGTGGTTTTAGTATGCAGGCATATGAACCACTCTCAGAACAGTTTGGTTCTGATAATTGGCAAGACCATAAAGTTTTTGGTATTATATTAGGTAGTTAGTTCTCCAAATAACCTCATATTGATGGAAATGTTTATCAAGGAAGAACCTGCCTTTCTTACACTAAATACCTTTTATATGTATTCTACTGTTGGACTAGATAAAGCTATTGTGCACATCAGTTTCTTTCTATGATGTTTTGGTATTAAATCACAGTCCTTTATGCATAAAGAGATTCCAGAGAAATGTTCTTAATATTAGCATTCTTTGCATTGACAGAATCCCTAAGCAACCTGTCAAAATGAAAACGGCTTTTTATCTTCAACAATTCTGTAGACACCTTAGGATAAATTAGACATAAATCCTGCCCCATATAAAGGATAATTAAAAATATCTAACTTAAGGTTCATGAAGTTATTTCTGAAATAATGTCTCATCGTGTGAAATGTAATACATTTCTCAGAGAAACAGTTTGGCTATATTTAAAGCCCATCAAAGTTACGACTTCTAAGGGATTCCACTTAGATGACTCTTAACAAAAAGTAAATTCCAATTCTAAGAAGGATTAATATTCAGTGAAAAGATTCAAGAGACATTTTGTTCAAAGAATAAGTGCTTCAGAACGTATTAGAGAATAAGAAATTGGAAGATTAATTCCCTTTAAAATACAGATTTTTGAACTAAACAAGGAACAAAACATCAGATTCTGTCTTTTGAACTACAGAGCATATTTGTATATTTATCATTATTCAAATTGGGAGAGAATGTTTTTGTAATGTACATAACAAATCCTTTCCTTTTTCATTACTTTTTTAATTTTATTCTGTGTGTTAATACTACTACTACTGTCACCACCACAACACACACAACCTGAAACAAGCATAGCATGAGCTTATCTCTAAAACAAAGATTCATCAAAGATTTTTCCTACTGGATGAAAACATTACCTAGAAATTAAGAAACATACACTTGGCCGTATTTAGCTCTATTCAAGAGATAGGTGCTGGCCATTCAGAATAACAAAGCATGTAATACAAAATTCTTCCCCTAGTAAAATTCAATAACAACCACAATGATGATGAATTTTCACTGGGTGATTTCATCTGACCCCATAACTACCTCCACCTAGACCTCCAGCAGGCACACATCAACCTGATCTTCACCTTTGGTAAGAATTTGGGCTTTCTCCTACATCTAAGTCTACCTTGGCAGTAACTCTCTAGGCACCACCTGGGTTCCTTTTAAAGCCTGTGCACACAAGTTCCCTCATTTCTTCCCACTTCTCCCTTCCTCTTACTCTCTCCCCCCACTGGAAAGGCAAATGAAACACAAACCCACAAGAACTTTTAATACCGTAGAGGAGACCTTCACCTATCTAGTGGAATTTATTATTTAATTACTATGGGGCTTATGGAAAAAGTAAAGCGGGCACCAAAAACAACTTTAAACTAGTAGAAGCTTTTGTCCCTATTTATGAGTAGCTTATTAAAATTCTTTAATATATTTTTAAACTGACAATATAAATCTAACCAAATTTTCATTATGATTATCTGAGATTAATGTTTTTCATGGTTCACCATGAACACATATAGTACTACTGCTGCTACTCTTTAAACAATGACACTTTGGGTACAGTCCCAGGAAGAGCCCTTGTTACAGGCTTACCAGGTTCATTGCCCACTGCTTAAGAGGAAGCCAATACACTGAGACAAGCAGGGATTACAGCAGAGAAAAGAGTTTAATATCGTAGGCATCATGCAAGGAGATGGGAGGAAGTTCTCAAATCCATCTTCTCCAAAATTTGGGAGAAAAGGTTATTAAAGATAGTTTGGCAGGCAAAAGGCTAGGCAATTGGGTCTGCTAATTGGCTGGGTTAGGGATGGAACCCTAAGGGTACAGAAATTGTCTTCTTTGCCGAGTCTGTTCCTGGGTGGAGGTCACAAGACCAGTTCAGTCAGTTCCTTTGTACGGGCCACTGGTCTGGGTGGGTCAGCCTCCACCAGAACACAGGGCCTGGAAGATAGCTCAAGAACTAGCCTTAGGTTTCACAAGGGTGATGATATCTATGGGAGCAATGAAGAAAGCTAAGAATCTTCATGACCATCAGCTATATGACTCCTGAGTAGTAAGCAATTACAGGAAAGCAAGCTAGGGAATAATGACTGGTTTATATACATATTTTTCCTACCACAGTTGCCACCTTGTGGCCCTTCATTAATTTTATAAAGAGCAGTTTCACTCTCATCCTGACTTCTGGCCTGTATGCAGTGCTCAAGAGAATGAATGTCTTACCTTTCTCTACTGAAAAAAATCTCACTGTCCCACATGCTTGCCCGGTGTCTTTCCACCTTTGATGAAGTCCAGGAGGCATCATAACATGACGCTCTAGTCCAAAGGTTGATCTCTCAGCTATTACTTGACTCTCTAATGCGTCATTTGGCAGAGTTCTTTATGTACCATGCTTGAGGATATTGTGCTAATGAAATGCATCCTCTTGTAAAATATCAGAAGTAGAAAGTCCAACTACTAATTTTATTAATTAGCCACGCCTCCAAAATTGTGCTGAGGTACATACAAACTATGAAATTCCAAACTCAGCTGATTAGGAAGAAACTATTCTTTAAAACAAGAAATACAAAGCAGCATTTAGAACAGAAAGCACAATTTGCTTAACTAGAAAATAGATACCACTTGTAACCATAAAAATATATTATTGTTATTGATTTCTTAAAACTAATAAAGTACAACATGTATCCTGGAAAGTGATTTTTAAAAGCATACTGCTAAACTGCACTGTGCCGGTAAATAAGCATTTTTATACCAATTCTATTTCAAGTAACTGTTACAGTGTAAAATCACTTAATGAAGCTTCAAAAAAAATTGACGTGGGAATACTACAGGAAAGCAAAGGAAACGAGCTGTTTTTCATCTACTTAAACAATTCAGTGACTGCATCTTGATTACCAAGTCAAAGTTACTACTGCATTTCCCTAGAATCTGATTAGCCTAGAGCTCATTTGGGAAAGACATGGAATTTCTTTTCATTGTTGCTAAAAGAGTTTCATGGAACAACTAATAATAGAAGTTCCACTCTGCATTCTGATGAAAAGGGTGACCTTGGTTTACCAAAATCAAATAAAACTTAGAAGAGATACCAATCTGGTCTCTGGGTGAAAGGGAATAGATTGCATTAATAGTATTCCAGGTATCTGTGTGTTCTATAGCTCTACAGTGAGAAATCTGCTTATGGCAATAATTGTATTCTGAGGTTGGTTTGTTTATATGGTTGGTTGTTTTTTGACCTGCCCACCTCATCACTCTAAGGTGAAAAACTCATCAACTCATAGCCACTTTTAATGCTAAACTTAGTTTGGTAAACTTCCCAACTCATACCCTAACTCTTTACCTTCTTGGTTCTCTAAACAAATTCTGCCAGTGTTCTGTCATTCCTTTTCTAGGAGTTGAGAAATATACAAAGGAGATTATATTAGCCAGCAATATGTCTGAGCAATTTCCTATAAGCAGACACTCAAACAATATGTTTCACAGAGTCATAAAATCTCAGAAATAGAAGGAACTTTAAAGATAATTTAATCCAACCAGTCTAAAAATCTTCACCAAGTATCCAATCTTAAAACATCCACAATGACATTAGGTCTCTACTTCTCAGTCACAGCCTATTCAATTTTTAGCCGATTCTGACTACCAAAACAAAAATGCTATTCTCAAATCTTCTACCCAATGATCCTAGTTCTACGTATTGGAACCCAGCACCCAAGAAAAATAATCAACTTATTCCTTCTAATCAGGGCTTCAAATATTTGAAGACAACAATTTTATCTGTTTTGTCATTTCTACATTATATTAAATATGTCCAGTTCCTTCCATTTTTCATATATGATACTATTTCATGTGGCGACATCTAAACACCCACCTCTTTAGGAACTAAGTAGCATTTAGAATCTGGACTGGGACAAGGGTAGTAACCTACCTGAGGTGACTATTTGTAAGGCAATTTTGAGCCAAATCCTTGAAGGAGAAGAATCTAAGCTCACAACTAATACCAATAACAACGGTAGAAGGGAAGGATCAGGATTAATAACAAGAATCAGAGCCTACAGTCTATGACCAGGCAGACACAGGAGCAGACTGAAGACACCCAGGAGGATGATCTGGAATGCATTAGAGTGTTGCTGATTTGTCTTTATCAACTGGTTGTTCTTTGGGCATGTGAAGGGCTAGCTTAAAAGCTGCACATAAAGACAGAGAGGCACATCCCATCTCTACATGGTTCTAAAGGTCCCTTTCACCACTAATGGCCCAATATCCAAATGGTGACGAATATATATCATAATTGTCTGGACTGCAATGGGATATAAAGCATCATAGTATATAAGTAAATAAAGTAAGCCATTTAAATGATGAATCCTGTTACAGATTATCTTCTGTGATAATATAAAAATTGCAGTTTCAAACAAAAGCTTAAAACAAAGATAAACTAGAATGTGGCCCACAGAGAGAACCAACTCTACATCACCAGATTGTGCTGTAGCAACTTGATTTGCAATAGCCAAAAACTAGAAACAACCCACATGGCGATAAATAATAAATGAATAGACAAATTATAGTATAATCATACAATGTAATATTATGCAGCAAAAATAAAAGAATGACTATTATTAATACACAAAACAATATAGTTGAATCTCAAAAATATTATGGTTAGCAAAAGAAGCCAGATATAAAAGAGTATATACTGTATGACTTCAATTATATAAAATTCCAGAAAAGGCTAATCTAGGTGACAGTAAGTTGATCAGTGGTTGCCTAGGGCTAGGAGTGGGAAGGTGAATTAACCTCACATGGGCATGAGGGAACCTTTTTGGGTTGATTAAAATGTTCTATATATTAATTGTAATGGAGGTTATGAGTGTATCGTTTGTCAAAACAATGAACTATACACTTAAAATAGGTATATTTTATCATATGTTGATTTTTTTAAAAGACGTTATCAGAAAACCAGTTAGTCCCTTACATGCATTAAAGATATAAAAGGTCAAAAGTAGAAACATCTTTTGTAAAAAAATTTATGATAGAGCTTTTTTGATGCCGTGGACCTCACTCTTCCCAAAAAGCAAGGAAGGGTGTGTTTTTCCTTGCCCCAAATCTAATGAAAAAGCTTCAATAGGACTACTCAGAAAACCTAATAACTGCTATTACAGAATGGGAGAGGGACTGAATTATCTGACTCATACTTGAGAAATCCAAGGCCAGAACTAGCCAGTCATTTTGATGGCAGAGCAAAGGTGAGATAGCAATTTGGTGATTATCCTGCCCTCCTAGAATGCATCAGAACAAAGGATTTTAGAGGGGTTTGGGGGAAGCCATGTGCAAGGGAGCACTAGAGTGGAGTCATTATAGGTCTTGTCCAAGAGGGTGGGCTGGAAAAATAAAGGGTCCTTAGCAGAAAGTAGCTAGACGGGAATGGCTGAGTTCTCAGGAAATGAGGAAGTATCTCCATGCGAGAAGGTGCAGTAAAGGGGCACCACTTCATGTCAAGGCAACACCAGAGAAGAGGTCCCCAGAGACTGGAGAATCTCTAAGGAATCTACAAATGAGTCCCACAGCAGAGTCATATGTAAGCATCCACCAACTCAGAAAAGATGAGGGCAATGTTTGCAGTACCAGTGGAAAAATAAAACCTTTTCTGCCCTCTCTGACATCTTCACTACACCCTGCACCCAGCTGTAATCTCAGAGGAGTCAGAAATCATGGCTAGCAGGTATGGAGAGAAGAGTAAACACACAGGTATGGAAAGGGAGAGGCTGCTGCCAACATGCTCCCTTTCTCAGTACATGCCGCCAGCCCACAGAAAGTTTGAGCTCAGGGGCACATATTTTCACTCTAAATCAAGCTTGAAGTTTTGACAATCCCATGGGATCAGACAATTTAACTTCAGAGAGGACCAGTACCATTTGCATTGCCCATGAATAACCAGAAAAGGAGAGCATCTTCCCGACTTTTTGGACAGTTACAGGGCAAGAAATATTTCCACTGAATGAATTTTAAAGGAATAAAGAAGACAAAAGTAAAATTGCTTTCTGATTCTATCCCACAATTTGTGCCTATTCAAAATAACAGTTTTAACACCAATTAGCACACATTATGGATGAACAGGGGCTGTGCTAGGAGAGTCACCCACGATAGGGGCCATGTAGGAGACACAGTGTGAAAACACCCCTATATTTAGGCACCACAGCAGCCATGCCAGGAGCTTTACACACATGGCCTCTGTGATGGTTAATTTTGTGTGTCAGTCTCACTGGGCCTGCAGGGTGCCCAGGTTAATCATTATTTTGGGGTGTGTCTGTGAGGGTGTTTCGGGATGAGATGAGCATTTGAATCAGTGAACTCAATAGACTGTCCTCCCCAGTGTGAGTGGGCATCACCCAATCTGGTGCAGGCCTGAACAGAACAAAAGGTGGAAGAAAGAGGAATTTGCTACCTTTTTTCTATTTCACTGATTGAGCTAGGACATCTCATTTTATCTTCTCCCTCCTCCTGAGACAAGGATTTGTACCTTGGCTCCCCTCAGGCTTTAGAGTCAAAGACTCAGACTAAATTACTCCACTACTTTTCTGGTTCTTCAGACAACAAGCTTCTCAGACTTCTCAGCCTCCATAAATGTATGAGCCAATTCCTCAGAATAAATCTCCCTCTCATATGGAGAACCCTGATACAATCTCTCCACACCATGTGCAGGGTAAAATAAGGACACATCTGTGTGCTCTTATTTAACCTCTCACAAAGTCAAGACTAAGCACTGGGTCTCCCACTTCTTAGATGAATGCCAAGTTAAATTAGGTTAACCTGATCATTTCTACGTTCTAAAAATCAAAATGCTTTTTTTTCTGCATGTAATTATTCAGTAACTAATTGTTGAATAAAGCAATAAACAAATCAATATAATCAAATGATGCCAAATTCTAATGTCACCATTCAGCTGACAACATATCACCATTTTTCTAGTTCTTGTAATTTTTATCCACTCATTAAGCATTGTCTTTATAGATATCGCTTTTTATTTGTTTAAAAAAAACCTGTCCTCATTTTGGCAGTCAAAAAGAAATAAACAAATGGTCAGCTGATTTATTCATTTAACAAACATTTATTGAATGCTCACTTTATACCAACAGGTCAAAACTCAATTCTATCCATTTAATATACAGTAGCCAAAAAAGTGAATTGTTGATTCAAATGATTAAAAGATTCTTGAGTAAAAAGATCTGTAGTCCCTGGTTTATTAAAACCACCAGGTTCCAATTTCTCTTCCCCTCTTGCCAAATTCTGCTTCTTTGGGATTAGGTCCATTCTCAAACAGCCTCCCTCTTATGGTAGCAGTGTGGCTACAGAAATTTCCTATATCTCTTTTGAAGGTTAAAGTCTAGAGAGGAAAAGAAAGAACTGGCTTCCCTGATAACACTTTTTTAAAGTCTCAGAATTTAGTGCCTATGGATAAAGGGTTAACAAAACCATTTCCCCTGCTGCAAGAGCATCTGATCTTTGATCAGCTGTTTAGCTCTGTTCTTCTAGCCATCTGATAAGAGTCAAGGGTCAACTATATTGCCAGACAATATTGCTTACTATATAAAATGACCCTTGATTAATAAATTGCACCTGGACTTGGAAGAACTATAAATCAACTAAATAGCTGATGGGGCTTCCATGCTTTAGACTTCCCTGAGTTCAGTGACTTTTATAACTGACATTTCTCACAGAGACCCTTGAAGCTAAGCCTACGGATCTGTTACAGAAGATATTAGTTCTAATGGGGCATGATTTTCTCACCTGTGTAATGTGGCTCTTGTTTTCTTGCACCTGAGCTTTATTGCTATGCTGGACTGCTGCAAGGACTTCTGTAGAGAAAGAATGTCTAATGCCACTCTACTGGCAAGATGTTTTTTCTCTCCTCTAACCTTCTGAGCACACTGGTATCCAGGGTGCCCCATAGAAGTGAGCTTAAATGTCTAGTTTAGTTGTGAAGACCCCTTGGTAAGCGTCACATTGTTCATCTCTGAACCAGCAACTGTAAACAGGGGAAGAGAAATGACTGATTATAATAGCCTGAGGTTACATGCTCTGCCACTGGAATGGGGGAATGCTGAGCAGCATCACTAAAGCCCAATCAGAGTTCCTACCAAACAGAAGAAGAATTAAAAGCCCAACAGCCAAAACAGCAAATATTTATTATGAAACTAACTCGTTCGCATGTACTGCATCAAAGCACATAGAATTAAATTCTTTCCTCAACCAAATGACAAAGAATTACATGTCAATAATATATGAATAAAATGCAAATAATAAAAGTTGCACATATTAAAATTTCAAATGCTAAAAATTTACAATAAATCATTGGTGGTAGCTCTTTTTTTTTTTTATTTCATCTTATTGTTATGGGGGATACAGAATTGCAGGTTACATACGTTGCCCATGTACCGCCTTCTTATTAGGGGTTCCATCAAAGGATTCAGCAATTGCAAAAATCCTATGAAGTCTTTGTTAAAATTTTGACTACTTTCCTTCTAATGGTTTAAAGTAAAAAATATTGAAATTAATTTCTATCCACGAGGCAGTTAATAGTATCAACTCTAAATGAAGAATATGGAGGTTTGAAGCCTACTGCCTCTGGCTGCTGATTTTGTGCAGTTATGTTAAATCTCTATTTCTCAGTTAGTTCATAAAGAAAATGAGAATGATACCTACTTCACTGGATTATTTTGAGAATTAAATGGATTAAAATACATGTAAAACATTTACAACAGTGCCTGGCACAAAGGAAGCAGCAAATATTACCCAATGTCATTGTCATCGCCACAGGAATTTTAAAATTTGATGTATACAATCTACATCCCAACCTGACTTTTTTTTCCCTAATTGTAGTCACTCCTATAATGTGATAAAATTTTGTGACTTTAGAAAAAAATAGGCATCAAGTAAGAGAGATTTAATCAAATTTGAAAAAGTAGCTAATATAGCATAAAAATATACAGAAACGTGATTCTAGAGAAAGCCTATGACTTGTGCAAATATTCCTATGCCCTAAAATTTAGGGGCTTGAGAGGGTCTCAGGGATCAATACCTGGTAAATACTGAGGATCTGGCAAACTATGTCTGCAAATATGGCCCAGGTTCAATAATGAACCTGTGTTGCACTGGGTAAATCCCATGTCATTTCAGGAAACAACATTGCAGGGTTTATTACATGTTAGGCAGCTTCCTAGGAGAGCTCACAGCCTAGTGGGTGAGAAAGGCCCGTAAATAAGTAAATGCAATGCAATGTGCTAAGTGCTCTGTGGGGGCGTGCGTGCACTGGGTGTTCTTTTCCCACAGAGGAGGGGGTTAAAACCTGAGAAACCTTTCAGTCAGATTATATTCACTCCATTACACTTTAGTAGCTCCTCTGTGTCTGTCTGTAAGAGCACATAATGGTAAAATACCAGCCTTACCCACTCCACAAACAGGCTCATGTGAACATCAGTGAGTTAATGTACATTAAATCATTGAGCTTTTCTAAAATAAATTATTGTTTAAAAAAAATACCCAAGGGACTGTCACTGAGATGATCACAGCATCCCACAATCTGCTTTTATCTTTTTCAAAAGAAACTGTTTGAGCCCAAACACAACATTGCCATTATTTCAAAAGCATAAAGGTGACTACCACCCAAATACATAATAGCCCACAAAATGAGAACCTATACTGTATTCTGATAACAGAGAGAGAGAGAGAGAGAGAGAGACTTTCTAACTTTTTTTCCTAATGCCAGGGTACAGACAAAAGAATTGCTTCCATAATAATCAAAAATTAAAAAAAAAAAAAGGAAGGAGAAAGTATGCTCTAATAAATGTTGAATTTTATCAAAAAAAGAAGTTAGTTTATATTCCAAACTTGACTGATGACATTCTAATAGAGACAAATGAATTTAAATAGTAGAGTGATTAAAAATCAAAATTTACATTACAAATGTATTCATTGATTTGAATTTTATAATTCTTCTGTTGAGTTGGTAAAAGTTACCAGTACTTAGACATGGAATAATGCAGAAAAAGTAATTAATCTGCATGATAAGATGATAGATACCTGAATACAAAATCTAAGATGTCTGCAAATGGTAAAAACAAGACTGAAGAAATGACAGCTGGATTAATTACTCACTACCTGAAGTTTCACTAGAGAAATAAAAGCTCTAACATTATTTAAAAAAAAAAAAATTACTTCCAAAGAATTATGTAAGGTCTTCATGCTTCTAAAAAGAGAGGAAGACAGATAATAGGGATAGGAATACAAAAGGACTTTAGTACTAGAAGTGAGTTTAAAGATTATCTAACCCACTCACTTATTTTAAGAAGACCTAAAGAACTTAAGCAGCTCATCTAAATGAATAGAGGAGCTAGGTATAGCAATCAAGTCTAAAACTCTCTGCACCCTGGAAGGGCCACTCACAATTATTTTAAAGTCTACCTCTATATTGATAGTATTGTCATTTGTATGATTCAGATTCATAGTCAGTTAAATGGGCTTTTGTTTCCAAGACTAGGATCTATCATTTTTTACATTGCTTTTATAGGAAAAATAAAATACTTTCTACATTTCAAGAAAACTTACTAACAAAACTTCCCTAATGTACCCATTTTTTAGTTTCATTCTTGTGTGTTAATACCGATTTTCTTATGTTCATTCTAGCTGGTGACTTCCTCCCTTTTTTGTCCTCATTTGGAACAGTGTCTACTTTATTGTCTTTTAATTTTTCCTCAATTATTATCCTGAATGTAAATATTAGAAACCCAATAGATAGTGTCAGTGCAAATTTGATTTTGAGTAAGAACTTTCCTGAGGGAGGTAACATCATAAAGAATGTCAAAAACACTTACATCACACGATTCCAGGTTTTCTTCCTAAGACCCATCATACTCTATACTTTCACCAATTGACAGTAAACTTGACTCTTTTTCAGCTTAAGTTTCTTAAATATGTGATGGTTCATTCCACTAAAAATGCTGAAAAATATAACTGTTGAAGAGGCACAGCTTGAAATGCATCATAAACTAAAGCCATCATCAGAGTATTCACTGTCATATTTTCTTCACCTACCTTAATGGCAAAAGCTTTTGACACTTGACAATGTGTTTAGCTGTCTAATGGAAAATAACAAAATGAAAAACAGGAAAATTCACAAGTCACCTTGCACAGCTACTTCTCTGAACTTGGACTGAAATTCAGTAAAGATAACCACACAATAGCTCTATCAAGTATGTTATTTTGGATTATGTTTTAATCTATCTTCAAGAAAGAATTAATTGTTTTCACTTTGGTAAACTTAAAATGCTTTTGGTCCATTACCCAGGTAGATGTTAGACAGAAAAGTGCCTCTTATATTTACTGGTAGCATTATAATAAACATTTTATTGTGACCATTATCTGAGGCCTATTTCAGTTTTCATTGCCGTGGTGCTTACCATCTCTGTGAAATATTTTACAAGAAGTCTGAACTAGGGAGATGGCCTGAAGCTGCTAAAATTGGAAATCATCATTTTTAATGTTTTCATCAACAAGGTCATTCAATGTTCTCCACATTTGTTTGAAAGTCCAGCTTCAGAAAGAGAGAAAACAAGTAGTAGATAATCCAGAGTTGTGAGGCGTTGAACAAGTGTAACAGCAGGAATGGGCAAAGGCATTGAGGGCAGGGTGAGAGAGAGTAGTTTGAGGCTTAGCCTGAGAAAGGAAGGGAGTGAAGCCAGGATAAAAGATAGACTAGGAAAATAAGGGGCTTGGGGCTGGAGCCTGATTAATTTCACAGATGTTTAGTCTCAGTGAGGAAGAAAGAGGTGAGAGATTTGGGTCACAGTCTGACATTTCAGAGTTTTAAGATTTTACAAAAAGAGCACCTTCTAGATGAGGACAAGGTCAAGTGGAGAGTCATGAGAAGGGGGAGATGAAACAAAATGGCAGTGAAAGGCACTGCTCTGAACGGGTCATGGAACAGGAAGCCACATGTGAGATGATTACTGCTGCAGACGGTTCTCAGTCAGTCCCTCACATTTCCACACACATTGTGAGCTATGCACTAACTACTCTGTCTTTTTGAGGATGTTTATATCATGAATAGCCTTGGAATATACAGATAGCATCTCCTATTGGAGCAAAGGGCAAGTATGCTAACTGCTCATGATAACTTAAGCTCAGGGTTTGTCTCCTAAAATGCAACTTACTGCATGTTCAGGTATTACCTAGCTCTCTTAACTGTGGGAATTGAGAAAAATGCTAATACTCTGGTTACTATTATTACTGTGGGAAATAAACAGTCCTTTATCTCAGGAGTTTCATATCTTCTAGTAGCTACAAAATTATGCCAGTTTAACTTGTTAGTTTGCAAGTAGGGTAAAATCTCAGACCTTTTCCATTCTTGCCAGTTTTTACAGTGAGGATGGAGTACTGGAAAACACGCAGATTTCTGAAAGAGGAAGGATGAGGACATTTAACAAAATATGAGGGAGGAAGTCTACGACAATTGGTAGTAAACATGTTGATCAAATGGTGTGGTCTATGGATAACAAATAGTTCTCCAATGCACTGTTTAGCAAAGAGAAAAAATGGGGAAGTGATTACAGACCTACTACCAACCAGGAGGTTCAAAGACAGCTGCCTGAACAGTGTCCTGTCCTTTGGGTGGGTGGCTTCCTCATCAATCAAAGTTCTGCTCCCTTGTAACAACTAAGATTTATCCTGGTTCCTTAGGGAACCTGAATCTTTTACAATGGGCAAGAAACATGCTTGTTTACATCCTTGGAAAGATGATCTGCAATAAGAAACATCTGTAACAAAGGAACTTCTCAAAGAGCTTCACTTTTAATACATGCTGAAGTGCAAGAGACACATGGAGAATCATCTCATAACAACCTCCATGCTTCATTTCTACACCACCTTGGCTTCTCATGAACTGTCCTGTGAGTATACCATTCTGTCAGTGACTAATTAGTGGCTGAGACCAAATTTATTCAATTTGTTTACAACAAATTACATTTAAAACAGCATTTAATTAAAGCTACTATTACTAGAACTTCAAGCAGTATTATCTCAAGCATGCCCACCTCAGGGCTGGACTCACTTAGCTAGACAGATCTAGTAAACCACCAGAGTCTACCTTAGAAAGCAAAGTGGCTTTCTCCTTAAGTCTCCATATTGACCTTTCTGCATGACTGAAAGCATTAGTTAATGTACAGCAGGATGTTACTAGTGATTGCACAGACTCTGCCTTGGCCCACAAGGAATAAGTCAGGGCAATTCTATCATCCAAAACAACCCAGGCCAGTGAATTCAAGGGGGCGCTGGATGCCTTACAGAACCAATATATTGTCATTGACTGCTTTAAACTAATGTCAGAGACAAATTTCTTATCAGCTTTTTTAATTAGATAACCAGAGTTTCAGGGAAAACTACCCATGGAGAGGACATAAATGTCAGTTATTCCTCCACAAAGCTCCCTAGAGTAACAAAGGGTAGTTTTATTTAAGAGAGACCTCCACAGTTGTCTGAGAATTACTTGAGGCATAGTGTTTCCTTTAGCACTTGTAGGTCTCTTATTACCAGCCATAAAGAGTAGGTCACTGTATTTGAGGGAAGAAGAACCACCACAGATTAATGTTGCTTGTCCTAGACCATAATTACCATAATGTAACCAAACAGTATACAAGTCTTGTGTAAGGCTTCTTTCACTTAGCATGATATTTCTGAGATTCATCCATGTTGTAATAGCTTGTTTCTTTGTATTGCTAAGTAGTATAACAACATCTATATTTTTTCCAGTTTTTGGTCTTTATAAATAGAACTTCTATGAACATTTTTGTAAAGTCTTTTTGTGGACATAAGTTTTCATTTATCTTGGGTAAATATCTAGGAGTGGAATTGACAGGTCATAGGGTTTGTATCTCCATAGTAACTTGAAATTTAAAAAAATTTTAGTTTTAAAAGAAATTGTCAGACCTTTTCCAAAGCAGTTGTACCATTTCCACTCTCATCAACAAAGTATGAGAGTTCTGGTTACTCCACATCCCTGCCAGCATTTGGTGGTGTTAGTGTTTTTGTTAATAGTTGTAGCTATTCTGGTAATTGTGAAGTAGTATCTCAATAATTTTTGCTTGTATATTTTAAAGTTTATTTCTTTCAACTATCACTGGAATATTTAGTGACTACAAATAACAAAAAAGAATAGAAAACTCATGGAAAAGTGTTGCTACATGCTAAGCCCTTTCCCCAAATACCATATAGTATTCATAGAAGCAGGATGATGAACAAGGAACATTTGTAGTCTGGGCAGAACATTCAAGTCCCAGCTTTGAGACTTAGTAACTTGGGGATCTTTCACATATTACATAAACGCTCTTGTTCTCAGTTTCCTGATAAAATTATGTGAAAAAATAAATAAAAACTATGTAAGGTATTAAATATAGAATTATAGTTAAGATATATTATTTTTACATAAGGCAGCCTGAGCCCGTTAGCTATAACTTTGTAAATTTTGCTTAACTTTTCAAAATATCTGTTTTTTCACTCATAAAATGGGAAAATAAGCCTATGCATAGAATGTGCTTAACATGGGCTCAGGCAAATATAGTAACAAACTGCTATGGTTTGAATGTGTCCCTCAAAGTTCATGTGTTGGAAACTTAATCCCCAAGAGTATTGCAAGGTGGGACTTAAAAGGAGATGATTAGGTCACAAGGGCTCTGCCCCCGTGAATGAATTACTGTTGTTATCACAGGAGTGGGCTGTTATAAAGGCAAGTTCAGCTCCTGCCTTCTCTTGCCCTTCTGCCTTCCCCCATGGGATGACACAGCATGAAATCCCCTACCAAATGCTGGTGCCATGCTCTTGGACTTCCCAACCTCCAGAATCATGAGCCGAATAAACTTCTGTTGTTTATAAATTATCCAGTGTGTGGTATTCTGTTATAGCAACACAAAACAGACTAAGACACCAACATTTCTAGGAAACTTACTATGTACTATGTTTAGCAATTTACATGGATCATTTCATTCAAATTTCACAAGTTCCACAAGCTTATGAAATAGGTACATCATTATCTCCATTTTATAGGGGCTTTGAGAAATCTTGTAACTTGGCTCAGCTTTCACATCAACTAGCCAGACTCAGCCTGTGAATATACTGCCTCCACCAAAAATAAAAAGGACAAGCTAATTTTTAATTGTTTATTATAGTGCTAGTCTCTCTCTCCCTTTATTACCCCTTTTTTTTCTTTCTAATGCATTTTAAAAAACTAAAAGCGTGTTGAATTCAAAGATTGGCTGGCTCTTTGGAAGAAAATCAAATAAATCACGTGTATATCATAATTAAAAATCTCATCTTTCTGGCAACAAGATAAAAGGTTGTAAATTGTTTTTCACTAACCCCTTGTGACCAATAGCACATATTTTTAAGATAACTCAAATTATTATCAATTCTTGTGCTAGACAAACTATTAACAATGCTTTTGCTCTAATAGATCAGCCAACAAACAAAGCACAAAATAACTATCAATAGGACAAGTCAGTGAAACAAATGGTTCCTGTTGCTGACAGGTTGTCATTGCTTGGCTGATAGTCATCAGTGGCAGCCTGAGGGTGTCTATATGATTCCATGGACCTACATGTGGAACAGTTAAAGACTGGAAGGGCCTAGAAGTACTTCTTCCTTAACTAAGTTCTTCAGCCTTCCTTTCAGAAATACGTACAAACAGATCATCATCTTCTGTCCCATCACTACTGGACAACAATGTCATTTTTGTCAGAAGGTATGTGCAGCACATCTAGGGGATTTCTCATTACATCCCATAAAACAAATTACCAAACAGCACCTAAGCAAGAGTGAAATGAGGGGCAAAATGCACAATTTACCACAGTGCAAAGTCATCTAATCCCTCAAGAAAGAACTGCCAGTTCATTGCTTGTTCTATAATCCATCAACAAGGTCTGTAAACCATTTAAGTTCAGTCATGCACAAGTGATTACAGAAAGAGCCATACACAAAATAGGCTTTCATATTAAAAGGCTATCAGAAAGTTATGTCCCAGCTATCCTCTGCTTTTTGAAAAGGAAAATGGTCACATGAAACATTAATCAACAGCTTGAGCTAAATGAAATAACTTGAAATAACCATTTATAAATAAATGAATCCAACTGGCTAAAAATGAAGAAGTAACTTATTTAATGTTCCAAGGTCTTTACATATGAGTGCATGATCAAGCTGTGGCCAATGATATGAAGGTTCACAGACTGTATATTATCACAGAAATGAAGATGTCACTCCAAGGTTAACCCCATTTGAATTTATTGATGATAGTCTTTAACGTACAAGGCTAAAATGCTTGAATGCTTTAATTGAGTTAGGATCTTACAAGTAAAAAACATGATGAAACGCTGAATACATAAAGGGAAGCTGTAAGAAAATAAGAAAAGAAGTACCGTTGCTAAAGAATTGTGGTCCTTGCCTTATCTTGAACAATAAGAACAAAAAGGTCTATTTGAAGAACATTAAAAATGTCTTTCACTGAACTAAAACAACAATTTGGAAAACATTCACTCATCCAAGATTGAAGCTTGGGGTCAAAGCAAATACAGAGAGCCATTTGGGAAATATTTTCTATCTTAGTCTCCCGAGGATGAAACAGGTAGCATCCCCTAGGATGACTTGCCTTCAAAGGTCCAATAGAATCATACCCTGAGGTTAACAGGTGACACACGCTAGCCTGAGGTATTATATGTTTCTTCCAAAATGACTTTTCTGTTACAGTTGAGCTCCTAGCACACTTCCTCCCAGAAGCCTCCATCAGCAGGACAGTGCTGCCATACTTTGGATGGTCCAAATTATATCAAAGAAATAAAAGAAGTAGTACCTTCTCATATTGAAAAAAGTGTTTTAATGTCTAATGCTATAAAACTCCATTTTTTTGAAATATGTTCTGCAATACAGATGTGTGTCCACACCTGTGCTAAGCAAATATGTCACTTAGTTATCAATGAGAATGAGACATTTTTTGAAGGGTTTTGTTGTAAGCATTCTGATACTGCTCAGAAACTTTGGAGAACTCTAAATATTGCCTCCAGTTTATTAGAGGTACGTGTCACGTTTATTAGGGGTAAATGTCTTTCTACACTTTCCTTTTTAATGGAAGCATAAGATAAGAAATGAAGTAACTGCAGGAAAAGTAGAGTAGGTCTCATAAGCTGAGAGGGAGTTCAGGCTGCAACAACATACCACTTGGGTCTAGATTCAAATTTGGGTTTGGATTCAGTTAGCTGTACAACCTTGGGTAATTTATTTAACCTTTTATGTTTCCATTTCCTCACCTGTAAATGGAGGTAAGTAAAAATACCAACTTCATCAGTTAACTGTGAAGATTAAGTGAGATAATCACAAAGCAATTAGAACAGTGACTGGCACATAATACTCACTCAATAAATCTTAGCTATTATTATTATCATCATTGTTGTTAATATCATTATTATTTGGGAAAGAAAAGGGGGAGAACTTTTACATGAAAATAAAATCAGCCAGCTAGACAGAAGGTGCTTAACGACACATAAGATTTATGTCAAACAGTTCTTGAGTTCATCTCTTGTCCTTCAAGACAGAACAGAAACCTAAAAATGTTATCCTCTCTTCTATTATAATGTTTATCAAACTTTAATTGACAAAAGACTCCCATGGGGATCTTGTTAAAATGCAGGTTCTGACTTAGTAGGTCTAGGTGTGGCCTGAGATTGTGCATTTCTCATGAGCTCTACTGGTGATGCCTGGACCACACTTAAACTAACAAGGTTCCAAAGCAAATTTTTTCCCCTCTCTTTTGCACACCATCAAATATCTAGCAAGTGATGAGACTTGAATCCAGGGCTTCTATCTCCAGGCTGGCAGGTCTTCAACATATAGTTGAGTGGACCAATACTTCCACTGTTTCCAGCATATTCTTTCAAGTGCCATGTTGTGAGCTACCACTACAAGAATTACTCAAAATTTTCCTTCTTCCTTACTCCATTAAAAAAAAAAAAAAAAAAAAAAAAGGCCAGGCGCGGTGGCTCATGCCTGTGATCCTAGCACTCTGGCAGGCCGAGGTGGGCGGATCATTTGAGCTCAGGAGTTCGAGACCAGCCTGAGCAAGAGCGAGACCCCATCTCTACTAAAAATAGAAAGAAATTATATGGACAGCTAAAAATATATATAGAAAAAATTAGCCGGGCATGGTGGCGCATGCCTGTAGTCCCAGCTACTCGGGAGGCTGAGACAGGAGGATCGCTTGAGCTCAGGAGTTTGAGGTTGCTGTGAGCTAGGCTGACGCCACGGCACTCACTCTAGCCTGGGCAACAGAGTGAGACTCTGTCTCAAAAAAAAAAAAAAAAATGTGTCCTGAGGTTTCCAAGTTTAACCATTATACACTTCCTGCTAAAGTAAACTATTTTCCAAAATAATAATCCACAAACTAATAATTCAAACTATTTTCTAAAATAATTTATGGCATAGAAAGTAGCCAACTCTCTTAGAGCAACAAAATTGGGTTTTTGGTTTAAAGGGCACAGCTATTTTCCAATCCTAACACCTATTGCTCCAAACCTGAATACAAATAAGTCATTAACCTGCCAGTTTTTCCTGGAACCATTTCACTAAAGAATAGAAAATAGCTCTTTTTAATGTGACAATACACTACTTATAGTAGTATAGATATTGATGTAAGCTATTAATATAGCTTAGTATACAAACAAAAATGGGTAACCTACTGAAGTCAGTGTACTTAGTGGTTAGGAGTATGGCTCTGGAGCAAGGCTACTTGGATTCAAATTCTGACCATACTATCCATTGTGTATATGACAATGACCAAGTTACCTCACACCTCTTTGTGCCTCTGCTTCCTTATCTGGAAACTGGCCATAATAATAAGACCTAATTCTTAGGGTTGTTATAAGTATTAAATTAAACGGTATGCATAAGGTGTATAATACATGACAAATAGCAAGCACTACATATTTAAATTATTAATCAGTAAAATGCATTTATGTTGTGAAAGTATTTTAGAAAATAGCACATATTTAGTAAAGTTTTCAATAGGACATAAACCCACCAAGCTTACATTACCTATCCTATTTATCACAAAACTCTAGTTTTTCACTTTCAGACTCATCTTTTAGCTTTTGCCAGCGTCTCAGAAGCTTACTTTTCTATATTTTTCCTTAGCTTTCATATTTTCTAGTTAAAATGCTTTGAATTTAAAATCCTAGCTCACACAGGCTCATCAGAACAAAGCAGTTTCATTAAATAGAAGGAGGATAAATGACTCACTATTCCATGTTCCCAATAATACTGAATACAATCATGTGCTTTCACTGTGTTTTGTGCACAAGCATTTAAGAATTCAACAAAGTAGAATGAGTCATTTTATAAATGTATAGGAAGTTCTTCAAAGGTTCAGGAGAGTCTCAACAGATTGGAGCTCAAAAAAATCTTGAATAAATCTTGAGAAATCTTGGAAAAATAAGTTATTCAAGCTTGACTGTTTATTTTTCTCTTCCCGATGTTCATAAAGATTATTTCCCTTCAATATGTTATTGTAATGAAAACCCCCCTTTTAAGGCAGAAACCTTTGGGAATTCTAGAGAACATAGAAAAGATAGAACCGTTCTAACTCACCCACATTTAAGAGATTATAGTAATATGCATTTGTACATTCCTTTGCAAAGTCAAGTAGGACTCCAACCATCTATACAAGGTGTACATCTTTACTACATTATGTTGGGGGAAGAAGTTCTTCCACTAAAAGCTTTCACAATCCTATCACCACAAAACTTATATACTATACAAATAGCAGGTGCATTACTAAGAGATAGTAAAATGCCATCTTCCCTTACCCCATGCCATTCTGGCTTGAAAGACCCTCCCAGTTTGCCTTCTTTTTAGTTTTCAATATCTTGTGGCACCTAGCATCCATGCCTGAACAAAGTACAGTATCCAGATGGACAGATTTACTTGACATCTTTGAGCCTACAGTATTGATTATTGAAAACACAAGATAACATGTCAGAATATAGGAAAGACGAAGACTAAATATTATAAGACAGAGGGATGCAGAGTTTCTCTCTTGGTAGCCCTATTTAATAAGTCAGGAAATAAAAATGAGAAAGAAAGATGCTAGACTAACCTATGAAAACAAAAAGGAAGAAATTCTAATGTAGGCATATTTGACCTCAGAGGCCCTGACATTTAAGCAATGGACTCTAATTAAAGCCCCACTAAATGATTGCCTAGTTTTTGGTTATTTGTTAGAAGTTCTCCCTTTTTCTTAGGTGCTGTCAATTTTCTTTTACATTGAAACTTCAAGAAGGAAGCCTTTGTTTTGTTTGTTTGTTTGTTTGTTTTGTGCATAGGTAAATGAACCTCAAGTGCCTAGAACATTGCCTGGCTCCATAGACATTCAAGGAAGGTAAAATAATGAGTGATTCTTATTTCTTCTGTGCTTGGGGAAAAATTGATGTGATTTACAAATATTCAAGAGTTTGGAGAGAAAGCACATGGCATATAATGAATATGAGGATCAGACAGATTCACTTTGATTTTTGGCAAAAGCATCTTAGAAGTGGCTCCAAGGCACACAGGTGTAGGCAATTTTTACAAGTTCTATATTCAATAGTTCACCTTGCCTTCCCTCCTGAGATGCAGGTTTATATCATGTTGTAGCATATGGGCTCTGGGATCACACATGAGTTTGAATTCTGGCTTTACCACTCATCAACTATGTGAGCTTAAGCAAAATAATTACCCTCTCCAAGATCCAATTTCATCATCTATGATATAGAGACAATGGTAGTTCCTAATTTACAGGGTTATTGTGAGGATCAAACAAAATAATACTGACCGAGCTCTTAAAGCCTACACATAGAAAGCACTAAATAAACATTAGCTCTAAATATTAATCATATTAACTCCCTAGGAGAGAAACTAGATTGACCCAAAACATTTAACAGGGGCCTCTGTATAATTCCCACATACAGAAATAGGAAAAAGAAGAGGAAGGAAATGATACTATTTTTTGAGGTATTATCAAATTATAATTACATTTAAAATAAGGCTATTTTTTCAACACAACTAAACATAGAAATAATAAAGCACATAAATATAACAACTATTTCCTAATGTACATGCATAGACTTTACAGGTAAAACATTTCTCACATCTAAAATAACATGGAAAATCATTTTGGACACAATCTGTTCAATATAACAATAGTTACACATTATTGACAACTTTGTACTGTCTTGCAAAATTTGTGTCTTTTTAGATTATCAACTGTATTATCTTCAGGGTTTTGTACGTTAGCCATGTTTCACAGTCTTATCTCAAATGCAAAAACCTATTTTTACCTCTGAACAAGGAGTTATTGTTAGAGCAGTATCTGCTCATTTGATAGAGTAAAGCCTGAATTATATCCCCAGATGACTCAACCTCACAGCACTCCTAACTTCCCTCACTAACCTCTTATTGTATATGTTAAGTCCCTTTGTGTTCTCCCTAAGAAGGAATACCACTACTACTGCTCTTTGGGAGGCATTTATACTTACCAGGCACTAGGCAAAGGCTTTTGTGTGCATTGCTTTATTTATTGTGGAAAGAGAATTTACGTCATTTGGCTACACTGTCAAGAAGTACTGAAGCTGGGATTTGAAAATAAATGATTCCAAAGACCCAACTTTTAGTCATCATGCCATATTAGAACAATATTCTAAAAACTTCTGCCAATAAAAGCCCATCCAATTTTAGGTAATTAAAAACTAAGCCAGTATTTTACTCATATATAGAATTTCAGACATTTTTAGGATCATTCTGATGAAATAATTTATTTTCTTTATTTGTAGGAGGAACATAGTGTTCAATTCAGTGGTTTTCTGCTGTTGATTTTTTCCCAGAGAATGTCAATAAAATAATGCTATTTATTCAACCTGAATGTCTAAAATTGATATCCGTTACACAGCAACCTTTGAATACCATTATTTGTTTTTTAACTTTATATAATAAAATTATATCATGTCATTAAATGTTACACATGAATGGCAATAGAAATTTAGAGTAGAGAGATCAAAGATGGCGGAGTGGTGGTGACGGCCTGAATCTGCGCTCCCGGGAAGGAAGGCATCGATCCGGACCTGCCACAACGCTAGAAGACCGCTCCCACACAGGAACAGCGGTGTGAATCCACGGAGAATCAGCGTGGGACAAACAGAGCGAGTGAGGTCTGAGGTGAACGAAAATTGGGAACGCGGGACAGACACTAGCCAGCGGAGCGCGGGTCGGATACACCGGCCCCCAGCCGGGGCGGGTGCAGCCTCTCGGGAAAGCGGCTTGCCCTCCGCTCCCAATTGAATAGAGCCCTGACCCAGGCCAGCACAGAATCACTGAGGGATACGTGGCGCATTGCAGACAGGAGGCTTTTTTTGAGAAATTACCTTAGAACCTGGGGGATCTCAGCTGAGGCAGCGCTCGGCGAGGAGGGACGGATCTGCCCCAGGGCAGAAAAACACAAAAGACTCCCGGACAGCAAATAGCGTTGTACCCCGTGCTGCCTTTTTCGGCAGTTCTCCAGCCGGTCACCCCCGGTGCGTGTCCTTGCTGGCCAGCCCCCGGGCAGTGGCGGTCTCTGCCTGCCGGGGAGCCGGTCCCCTCCAGCCCCGGAGCTTGGCAGGCGCCATCTTGAAAGCGAGAGCGAAACGGCTCGGGAGCCAAAAAGTGCCCAGCGGCTCTTTCTGCCCGTGCTGACTTTTTCGGCAGTTCTCCAGCCGGTCACCCCCGGTGCGCGTCCTTGCTGGCCAGCCCCTGGGCAGTGGTGGTCTCTGCCTGCCAGGGAGCCGGTCCCCTCCAGCCCCGGAGCTCGGCAGGCGCCATCTTGAAAGCGAAGGCAAAACCGATCGGGAGCCAAAAAGTGCCCAGCGGCTCTTTCTGCCCGTGCTGCCTTTTTCGGCGGTTCTCCAGCCGGTGACCCCCCGGTGCGCGTCCTTGCTCGCCAGCCCCCGGGCAGTGGCGGTCTCCGCCTGCCGGGGAGCCGGCCCCCTCCGGCCCGGAGCTCGGCAGGCGCCATCTTGAAAGCGAAGGCAAAACCGCTCGGGAGCCAAAAAGTGCCCAGCGGCTCTTTCTGCCCGTGCTGCCTTTTTCGGCAGTTCTCCAGCCGGTGACCCCCTGGTGCACGTTCTTGCTCGCCAGCCCCCGGGCAGTGGTGGTCTCTGCCTGCCGAGGAGCCGGTCTCCTCCAGCCCCGGAGCTCTGCAGGCGCCATCTTGAAAGTGAGGGCGAAACCGCTCGGGAGCCATAAAGTGCCGAGCGGCTCTCTCTGCCCGGCGCCCTCCGCTAGTCTCTGAACCAACGCCAGGAGTGCGGGATATGCCGGGGCCGTGCTCGGGGTGAAGGGGCAGAGCTGCGCTAAGGCAAAAAAAAAAAAAAACAACACGAACAAGAAGAATAGGCTCGCCGAACTGTATATTTTATTCTTGGTAAATTTCTTCTGGGTTTTGTTTGTTTGTGTTTGTGTTTGTTTTTGGTTTTTTTGGGGTTTTTTCTTTTTTTTCTTTCCTTTTCTTTTCTTTTTCTTTTTTTTTTCCGGTGACGGACAGCCTCGGCGGGCACCTTTGCCCTCTGGGCCTCTGGCTGCCGCGCCTTTTTGAGCGCGGAGGTTGGATCCCCACCACCCTCGGAGCTGTGTGGGCGCGCAGACGTCATCTTGAAATCCACTGCGAAACCGCCCGGGACCCAGCCGGGCGGGCATGAAGGGGCGGAGCTGTGCTAAGGCGTAAAAACAAAAACATCTAATGGCCGCTCCGGACCCAGCCGAGCGGAAGTGAAGGGGCAGAGCTGTGCTAAGGCGTAAAACAAACAAACAAACAAAAAAACATTGAGTCGCTGAATTATATACTTCAGATTTGTGTATCTTTCTGCCTTGCAGTGTGGTGAAGTGCTATGTAGTTTGTTTTTGTTCATTTTTGTTGGCGTTTTTGGTGTTTTTTGGTTTGGCTTTTTGCGTTTCTTTTCTTTTTTTTTTTTTTTTTTTTTTTTCTTTTTTTTTCTTTTTTTTCTTTTTCTTTCTTTCTTTTTCTTCTTTTTTTTCTTTTCTCTTTCGTTTTCTCCTCTTTCTTTTCTTTCTTTCCTTTTCTTTTTTCTTTTTTTTCTCTTCTCTTTCTCCTCTCTTTTCGCCTTCTAACTGGGGACCCACGGTGAGCTTCGGAACGGGCCAGGTCCCTGGCTCTGGTACATACCGGATCCTGAGTAGTCACCCCCAGGGCCGGAGATCTGCGGGCACGCAATTGCCACTCTAGGGCCCACAGCCAAGTCACTGCGGAGCAATAGGGTACCAAGAGGCTCCCCGGACGGCCCTCTCCCCTGGTCCACGGACCTTATATAGGATCCCTGCCCAAGTGTAAACACTGAATACTTCTCCAGAAGCGAGAGTGTGGAACCTGATCCCTGGGGACATTGGGCCAAGACAGACTTTTGCCCGTGGGAGCTACAGCAACTGGGGCGCTGAGCAAGCAAAGTCACCGTCCTCTCCCCATAGCTAGTATCTTGCCGGCAGATAGAGCCAGAAACCTCCCCTATAGAGGAAGAACCAAAGGGAAACAAACAAACAAACAAACAAAGAGAATTTCGGTCTACTATTAGTGTGGACCCTGCCTGCCTTCTGAAAGACCACAACACAGTGTCCTAACTCACCAAAGCGGTCCTGGATCACTCCAATCCTCTAGGATTGGACCCATCGGAAGCAGTCCCCCAACGGAAACAGAAAAATCTCTGAACAATACACAACAGTCTCCCCCTCTTGCCAAAAGAAGCAACATACCTAGACTGTTTCACAGCCTAAGAATAGAGCACAAAGAGTCCTGTTAACCACACTAAACCTATAAGTAAAGATCCATCGACAAATCTAGATGGGAAGGACCCAGCGAAAAAACACGGAGAGCAAAAAGAATCAAATGGAAAGCTCATCCCCAAAGAGAAATACCAGCTCCCAACCATTTGACACAAACCAGACTCAAAACACCAACATGTCACAGGAAGAATTCCAATTATGGATTATAAACAAGCTGAATAATATACAAGAATCAATGGATAAACAACACAAGGAAAACACACAAAAAATACAGGATTTGGAGGAAAAATTCACTAAAGAAATTGAAATATTGAAGAAAAACCAAACTGAACTCCTAGAAGTGAAGAATTCACTCAGAGAGCTACAAAACACTGTGGAAAGTCTCAAGAGCAGGGTAGATCAAACAGAGGAAAGAATCTCAGAAATTGAAGATAACTCCTTCCAACTAAATAAGTCAGTCACAGAGATAGATCGAAAAAGTAAAAGAAATGATCTGAGACTTCAAGAAATGTGGGATTATGTGAAGAAACCTAACTTGAGAGTTATTGGCATTCCTGAGGGTGAAGAAGATAACAAGCAAGGGTTGGACAAGCTATTTGAAGACATAATCGAGGAAAATTTTCCAGGCCTTGCCAATACTCTAGACATACAGATTCAAGAAGCTCAAAGGACCCCTGGGAGATTCATAGCAAATAGGAAAACACCACGCCACGTAGTCATCAGGCTGACCAAAATATCCACTAAAGAGTCACTTCTCCGAGCTGTAAGGAGAAAGAAACAAGTAACTTACAAAGGAAAACCCATCAGAATTACGCCAGATTTCTCAGCTGAAACCTTACAAGCAAGAAGAGGTTGGGGCCCCATTTTCACGCTTCTGAAACAGAATAATGCCCAGCCTAGAATCTTGTACCCAGCTAAGCTAAGTTTTCTATACGAAGGAGAAATCAAGACATTCTCAGATAAACAAAGGTTGAGGGAATTCACCAAGACAAGACCAGCCCTCCAAGAAGTACTCAAAAGAGAATTATACACGGATCAGCACAAGAAAGATCCACGAATGTAAAACTACTCAAGAGCTAAAGATGAAATTCCAGATACCACAATGGCCCAGGAGAGAAAACATCACAATGAAGTTCTACCCAACAAGCTGAACAAAAAACTGTCTCACCTATCAGTTTTCTCAATAAATGTGAATGGCTTGAACTCCCCGCTCAAGAGACATAGACTGGCCCAATGGATAAAAAAATACAATCCAAGTATCTGCTGTCTTCAAGAAACTCACCTAACCTGCAAAGATGCATTTAGACTGAAAATAAAAGGATGGAAATCGATATTTCAAGCAAATGGTAACCAAAAGAAAGCTGGTGTGGCAATCTTAATTTCCAATAACTTAGCTTTCAAACCAACAAAAATAATAAAAGACAAAGATGGCTACTACATACTGATTAAAGGCACAATTCATCAAGAAGCCATGACTATACTCAATATATATGCACCCAACCTAGGTGCACCTAGATTCATAAAGCAAACCCTACTAGATCTCAACCAAATGATAGATAACAATACTGTAATAGCTGGAGACTTTAACACCCCACTGACAGTACAGGACAGATCCTCTAAACAGAAAATAAACAAAGACATAATGGACCTCAATAGAATGCTAGAACAAATGGGCATGGCTGACATCTATAGGACATTCTACCCAAAGTCCACAGAATATACATTCTTCTCATCAGCTCACGGGACATTCTCTAAGATTGACCATGTCCTAGGACATAAATCATGTCTTCAAAAATTCAAAAAAATAGAAATTATACCATGCATCTTCTCAGATCACAGCGGAATAAAAGTAACAATGATCACAAACAGAAACCCTCACTCTTACTCAAAGTCATGGAAGCTAAATAACCTTCTCCTGAATAATTATTCTATAAAAGAAGAAATCAAGATGGAAATCAAAAATTTCTTTGAATTAAATGACAATGGAGATACAACTTATCAAAATCTATGGGATGCAGCTAAAGCAGTCCTGAGAGGAAAATTCATATCCATAAATGCCTATATCAAAAAGACAGAAAACATGCAAATAGACAACCTAACGAATAGACTCAAAGAACTGGAGAAAGAAGAACAGAACGATCCCAAACCCAGCAGAAGGCGAGAAATTACTAAGATCAAATCAGAACTAAATGAAAAGGACAACAAAGAAACTATAAGGGAAATTAATAAAACAAAAAGTTGGTTCTTTGAAAAGATAAACAAAATAGACACACCTCTGGCTAGACTAACCAAGAGCACAAAAGTAAAATCTCTAATAACCTCCATTAGGAACATGAAAGGAGAAATCACAACCGATGCTACAGAGATACAAGATATCATCTATGAATTCTACAAAAATCTTTATGCACACAAACTGGAGAACGTGGAGGAAATGGACAAATTTTTAGAAACACATAGTCTTCCCAGGCTCAACCAGGAAGAAATAGAGTACCTGAACAGACCAATATCAAGAAATGAAATCGAAACAGCAATAAAAAACCTTCCCAAAAAGAAAAGCCCTGGTCCAGATGGGTTCACACCTGAATTTTACCATACATACAAAGAAGATCTGGTGCCCATCCTACATAAACTATTCTCCAATATTGAGAAGGATGGAGTTCTCCCCAACACGTTCTACCAAGCCAATATAACATTAATACCAAAACCTGGAAAGGACACAACAAAAATAGAGAACTACAGACCAATTTCCCTCATGAATATAGATGCAAAAATTTTCAATAAAATACTAGCAAATCGAATCCAAGTACTTATCAAAAAAGTAATCCACCACGACCAAGTGGGCTTCATCCCCGAGATGCAGGGGTGGTTCAACATACGTAAATCTATAAATGTAATTCACCACATAAATAGAAGCAAAACCAAAAACCATATGATACTCTCATTAGATGCAGAAAAAGCATTTGACAAAATTCAACACCCTTTTATGATAAAAACGCTTAACAAAATAGGCATTGATGGAACCTACCTAAAAATGATACAAGCCATATATGACAAACCCACAGCCAACATCATACTGAATGGGGAAAAACTGAAAGCACTCCCACTTAGAACTGGAACCAGACAGGGCTGCCCATTGTCTCCATTACTTTTCAACATAGTATTGGAAGTCCTTGCGAGAGCTATCAGGCAAGAGAGCAGAATCAAGGGAGTCCAAATAGGGAAGGAAGAGATCAAACTCTCACTTTTTGCTGATGATATGATGTTATATCTGGAAAACCCCCAGGATTCAACCAAGAGACTCCTGGAATTGATTAACGAATACAGCAAAGTCTCAGGCTACAAAATTAATATACACAAATCAGAGGCATTTATATATGCCAATAACAGTCAATCGGAAAACCAAACTAAAGACTCAATACCCTTCAAAATAGCAACAAAGAAAATAAAATATCTAGGTATATATCTAACTAAAGAGGTAAAGGACCTCTATAAGGAAAACTATGAAACACTGAGAAAAGAAATAGCAGAACTTGCAAATAGATGGAAAAATATACCATGCTCGTGGATCGGAAGAATCAACATTGTTAAAATGTCTATACTACCCAAAGTGATCTACAGATTCAATGCAATCCCTATTAAATTACCAACATCATTCTTTACAGACATAGAGAAAATAATTATACACTTTGTATGGAATCAAAGAAGACCCCGTATAGCAAAAGCAATTTTAAGCAACAAAAACAAAATGGGAGGTATTAATTTGCCAGACCTCAAACTATACTACAAGGCCGTGGTTCTTAAAACAGCCTGGTATTGGCACAAGTGCAGGGACACAGACCAGTGGAACACAACAGAAAATCCAAATATAGAACCATCCTCATATAGTCACCTAATTTTCGACAAAGCGGGAAAGAATATACTCTGGGGACAAGAATCCCTATTCAACAAATGGTGCTGGGAGAATTGGTTAGCCACTTGTAGAAGACTGAAACAGGACCCACAGCTTTCACCTCTCACAAAAATCAAATCACGGTGGATAACAGACTTAAACCTTAGGCGTGATACAATCAGAATTCTAGAAGAAAATGTAGGAAAGACTCTTACAGACATTGGCCTAGGCAAAGAATTTATGAAGAAGACCCCCAAGGCAATCACAGCAGCAACAAAAATAAATGAATGGGACATGATTAAATTAAAAAGCTTCTGCACAGCCAAAGAAACAGTCCAGAGAATAAACAGACCACCTACAGAATGGGAAAAAATTTTTGCATACTACACATCAGATAAAGGACTGATAACAAGAATCTATTTAGAACTCAGGAAAATCAGCAAGAAAAAATCAAGCAACCCTATCAAAAAGTGGGCAAAGGACATGAATAGAAATTTTTCAAAAGAAGATATAAAAATGGCTAACAAACATATGAAAAAGTGTTCAACATCTCTAATCATCAGGGAAATGCAAATCAAAACCACAATGAGATATCACTTAACCCCAGTGAGAATGGCCTTTATCAAAAAAACCCAAAACAACACATGTTGGCGTGGGTGTGGAGAGACAGGAACACTAATACACTGCTGGTGGGACTGCAAACTAGTGCAACCTCTGTGGAAAGCATTATGGAGGTATCTTAAACAGATTCAAGTAGACCTGCCATTTGACCCAGCAATCCCATTACTGGGCATATACCCAAAGGAAAAAAGGTCATTCTGTAACAAAGGCACGTGTACCCAAATGTTTATAGCAGCACAATTCACAATAGCAAAGATGTGGAAACAACCCAAATGCCCATCAATACATGATTGGATTAGTAAACTGTGGTATATGTATACCATGGAATACTACTCAGCTATAAGGAATGATGAAGATACAACATCTCTATGGTTCTCCTGGAGAGAGTTGGAACCCATTATATTAAGTGAAGTATCCCAAGAATGGAAAAACAAGCATCACATGTACTCACCAGAAAATTGGTTTCCTTGATCATCACCTAAATACAAATCTGGAAACGACACCAATTGGACATTAGACTGAGGTGGGGGGTGGGGGAGGGGATGGGGGTATGCCTACACAATGAGTGCATTGCGCACCGTTTGGGGAGTGGTAACATTTGAAGGTGCTGACTCGGGAAAGGGGGGGTGGGGAAAAAAATATGAAACTATTGTTTTTTAACTTGCACTGTTCACTTAATAAAAAAAAAAAAAAAGATATATAAATAAAAAAAAAAAAAAAAAAAAAAAAAAGAAATTTAGAGTAAAATAAAATTCAGATTACACAATGGAATTCATGATTAATAATACTATTTATTAAAAAGAACCCAACTGTACTATGGCTTTTTATTATTTTAATTCTTGTTCTTATTATTTCCTCTTTCTACAGCAGTGACTGTAAACATCTGAGATAGTCACACTCAGATAACCTCACTTAAATATCAGAGGAAGGCAATGGATCTCCCCTTTAAAAACACACAGATACATACATACCACAGTGTTTCATATAATTTTAGGGAGAGTTGATAAGAATCACTTTTCTAGATCGTTTTCAATGAGTTTGTATTGATAGAAAGTGGTAGTATCTAGATTTATCCTATACTCCAGTTGTCTACACAGAAGACAAATGACACCTAGCTATAGAGCTTAACAGGATATGTTGCTCATTAAATGAAAAATACCTGACTTTTAGGCATGAAGTACAAGAATAAAACCTCATCAAGTTTAGTTCAGCAAAGCAAGTGTCAAATAAGCTAAACCATGATGTCACCTCTCAAAAGTTATAGCTGCATTATCAATATCCAAAGAACTGTCTTCAGCCTAAATTTTCAGAACTGGCCGTATCAAAGAGATAATTTTAAACAAAGATGCTTTTATTTTACCTGGGGAAAGAGATGACAATGATGTAGGAAAGATTCTATTATACACATATTTTTAAATGACTAAATCCACAGATCTGCAAAAGACCCTCCCTTGCTAGTACCATAGATTCTCAGGGCTGCAAGGGAGATACTTGCACAACCCTAAGCTAATACTCATTTTGTCTATGAGGAAACAGATACGGAAAAGTTCAAATGCAAGGTCAGAGCTAAATTTCACAAAATTTAAATGTAGTCCCACTTTTCATATTCTCTCAGTGGTTTCACACAGCTTCAGCAGTTACTTATGCCAAAGTTACTGTACAACTACAGATAATGTTTAAAAGGACCAGTAGAAACAGATGTGTGTTTAATCCTTTTACCTCTCATGCCTACATTCACATTCTTTCTGATTCTCTAGGTTATTTTCCATTAGTTTAATTTACCAAAAAGTGATTTGAGACAAAGAGACGATTAAACTAATCCAAGTTGAAAGAAGGTGATCTAATTATGAGTCATGGAGCTTCATTCTCACAAAGAAAAATCTGAAAATGGGTGAACATGTAGATAATTTAAAAATAATTATATACTTAGAGTATATAACATAAAGTTGATTATCTGACTAATGACCATCAATAGTGAGCAAATTATTAGATTATATTTATACTAACATTTCTTTTCTTAATCTGAAGTTCTGTTTAACTATTTTCATTGATTAATATTATTCAATCAGTAGGGTATTTAAAAACCTAGCAATTTTCTTCAGAGGAAGCATGAAAGGCGAGGGAAGCAGTCAAATGAAAAGTAAATACAAGAGCAATTTCTCATGCTGACAAACTATTCTAATATACTGACAGAGACATAAGAGCTGTAGCCATTGGTTAAATAAATAAACAATTATGATTAAAACATAACTATCAGTACAGATAAAAAAATTTCCCCAAATTTCAACGATAGTAAATTTTAGCCAAGAGTTGTTTAGAATTACTACTTGTCAGCTTCATAAACAACACTATTTATTATGACCATAACTTATATACATAGATACATTAAAAATCTAGAGCCCTATGTTTTTGCCAACATTTGCAAAATATGTCACTGCTTGTGAAACTGTACTGTGCCTGATGCTGCCTATCCCACACCATTCCTGATTGCAGAATGTCAGTTGTTTGCCTATCTTGTTTTTAAATTGCCTTCACATCATATTGTTTAAAGCTTCAGCCTCTTCAAACTATTTCAGCTGAATCTCACTCAAAATAACTCCATGTCTTAACTCCTCCTAGTCATCCTATTCATTCTAAATTAATCTGGTCATCTTTTGTTCAAATCCTTCATTGGCTTCCTATTACTCAATTAATATTTGACATAGATGTGGTATACTTTTCCATATTATTTAGTCTTCTCAATATAGCACTGTGGTATGAGTGTGCTTACTTTGTGTTTTAAATACTGTCATAAGTCATAATGGGAAATAAAGAACTTACCAATGTTTTGTGAAATTGATTATATGGGAGGGTTCATAAAATTTTGTAAGTTTGGATAATCTGCATTTGGGGGGATTGCACATGGTATGACTTAAGACATAAGAATTGTGTGGAACAGGTTCTATGGCCTAAAATGAAAGCAGAGACGTGTAAATAAAATTGATATTGGTGCCAAATATGTATGATTGAATGTATTACCAATTAAATCCATTCACCAAAAGAAAATGGCAAGAGATAAACCTTTGGAATTGGTTTGCATCTTCCTTCTGTCCCTGACATCAAAAATACATGTGTAATATCTTATTAGGAACTAAGTAATTTTTCTTCCATGCCCAAGCCTCACCCACTAAGAAGGCAGTCACCATGTCAAGAAAACTGTGGAAATGTTATCTCTATTTTCTTTACTCTGTGTTAAAAACAAAAAAATTAGACAAATTAAACAGAGTTAAAGACTCATGAATCAGGCCGGGCACGGTGGCTCACGCCTGTAATCCTAGCACTCTGGGAGGCCGAGGTGGGCGGATCGTTTGAGCTCAGGAGTTCGAGACCAGCCTGAGCAAGAGCGAGACCCCATCTCTACTAAAAACAGAAATAAATTATATAGACAGCTAAATATATGTAGAAAAAACTAGCCGGGCATGGTGGCGCATGCCTGTAGTCCCAGCTACTCGGGAGGCTGAGGCAGTGGGATCGCTTGAGCCCAGGAGTTTGAGGTTGCTGTGAGCTAGGCTGACGCCACGGCACTCACTCTAGCGTGGGCAACAGAGTGAGACTCTGTCTCAAAAAAAAAAAAAAAAAAAAAAAAGACTCATGAATCAGGCAGTACTCAGAACCAGAGAGGTTCAGAGAGCTCCACCCAACAGCATGAGCTGTTATAAGCCAAACATGGAAGCTGTGTAGAGAAATCACTCCATTGGCTACAGCTAGGCCTCTGCTTTATTCGGACATGGTCTGATCAGTTAGCTGCTTGTGACTGGCTGAAGCTCAGTTGCTTGTGATTGACTGAAATTCAGCTGTTTATCACAAAATATACTCCTTAATTAGGTTTCAGTTTAGGTACTAAGTTAGGTATGGTGTGTTACATAGGAATTCAAAGCATGGAGACAGCCTCAGGCTAATGGCCTCCTGCTTATTTTGCTCTAACACCTGCCAGAATCTGCTTTGTTTTTGTTCATGGTGAAATTTTGAAAACAAGTTGCCCAAATTTATATTGAATGGTACTATATGATTCAACCCCACCTTACTACTAAGGCATCTTTAGCCACATTTAAGATATGCTGTGAAATATGCTAAGAATGTGAAGCCAGGGCAAGAGACAAGTTGATCCAGACCTGCGTCTCGAGTGCCTAAAATGCTATCGCAAATAAGACTGCAGGATTCACTTCACATTTACAGCCGTTTGGGCAAAACAAGACCTTTTGGAAAGCCAGAGCATTATGAACACATGGAGAGTCATAAAGCAGTGTTATCTGGCTCAAAGAACTGTAAGAGTCTTCCTGTGTAGAAAAAGCAAACTGTTTTTCCTCTGCTCGCACACCATAACAATCAATACAGATTTCTATGACCAAAAGTGTGGGGCTTTCACCCCACCAACAAGCAATTAATTCTGTAGTGGACACCAGCTGAGTGTCTTCTAATCTATTCAATTTCTAATGCTGTCTACCCAGAGACAGCAACAGATTCCACAGGTTGAGGGCTCAGTCCCAAAAGACTGCCCCCACTTTAGATGCCAGTCTCAAGTCTGAGCCTTCAGAACTTCTGACCAACTGGCTTCAAGTTGTGGTTTGCACAACTCCCTCTTTAGGCTCAATTAATTTGCTAGAGTGGCTCACAAACTCAGGGAAACACTTGTTTACATTTACCAGTTTATTATAAAGGATATTTGAAAGGATACAAACAAACAGCCAGATGAAGAGATACGTAGAGTGAGGTCTGAAAGGGTCCCAAGTGCAGAAGCTTCCATTCCTGGGAAGTTGGGGTATGCCACCCTCCCAGCATGTGAATGAGTTCTTGTTCACTTTCTTGCAAGCCTCCATGAGTTCAGCTGTCCAGAAGCAATTTGTACTATGTCCTCTTGGGCCTTTTATGGAGATTTCACTGGACAGAATTGAAGCATGGACAATGGTGTAAAAATGTGATTGGACAAAAAGGGTATGATCTAATACTAATAGACTGAATGGGGAAAACCAGCAAGACCTGTCTGTTCGAATTCTTCTTGGCCTCTGTGTGTGGCACTGCTTCCTCCCAGGTATGTGGCAGGACCCCTTCTGATTGACCTACCTACAATCAGACAAGGTAGGTCAGAGAATTTCATTACTGCCAGCTCCAAGACAGAAAGGCAAGGAGATTATATTTTTAGTTTCTGTGGCCTGCCTTAGGGAGAAAAAGGAGCATGTGATAAAAGGGCAGGAGCAGGCCAAAGAGAAAGAGATTCTGTTTTCTGAGGCCTGCTTCTGAGGTCTAGAGTGTCCAGTCATTATAACAAAAGACGGTCTTCACCTTTATTGCTCTGTAGCTGTTCTGAAGCTGCTTCAGGAACTAAAGACAAAAGGCCAAATACTTTAACAAAAGATATATTTATTGTTTTTAGTCACTTGGGAAATAACAAGGGCTATAGAAGTTATGAGCCAGGAAGTGTGAAGAAAAAAAATATATAGATAGATAGTAACATCATATTCCCCAGGTAAGAACTAGAAGAGAAGCTATGGCTTCTTCCTAGAAAAGTAAGGAGCATATTAAACAGTCCTGTGACAAAAGAGCTCTCCATCAGGAAGTTCAGACTAGAGTTAGAGCTCTGAAGATAGGGGGTTTGGCCCTACCAAAAACCAAGACTGATTTTAAAGCTAGAGTAATCACTGGAAGTGAACAAATAGCAATCCTTACCACATCAAGTGAAAACAAAACTAGAAATTCTGAAAATCTACATAATAAAACCAAGAAGTGAGAAATAAAATCAGAAAATTCACAGTACACATCTGCTGCTCTGGGGCAGTGAATTGGGTCTTCAAATGGCTAAGAGGATAAGGGCATTGGACCACAAATGGCCTAGAACTGGAGCCCTAGAGAAGTGACCTCAAGAGGACAATTAAGAATTATCACTTTTATGGAAAAGGTGTAGGTATAAAGAACAATCAACACAGGAATGAGTGCTAATCCTGGCAGCAAATAGCCTTAAATGAGTTAAGTGCTCAAAGGAGCTAACAGGCATAAGGCAGTCAACCAACCTGCAAGAAGAGATGGAACAGAGACAGGATGATGGGATTGGAGAATGGGAAATGAATGTAACAGGTCTGATTTGTGTATGCTGTAATGCATCTTAATTTGCAGGTATCTTAGTCCATTTGGGCTGCCATAACAATTTGCCATAGACTGGGTAGCTTATAAACCAAAATTTTTCACAGTTCTGAAAGCTAGAAGTCTGAGATCAGGGTGCCAGCCTGGTTGGGTTCTGATGAGAACCCTCTTCCAGGTTGCAGACTGCTGACTTCTGTGTCCTTGCAAGGCAGAAAGGATGAGAATATCTCTGGAGTCTCTTTTATAAGGGTACTAATCCCACTCCCAAAGACCCCATCTTCTAATACCATCGCCTTGTGGGTTAAGATTTCAACATATTAATTTTGCCAGGGGTTGAGGGAGTGGTACACAAACATTGAGACCAAGCACATGAATATAAAAATTTCAACATTTTTGCATTATTCCCATTCCCTAGGTAATTCTATCCACACTAGTCTTGATTACCCACTGCATGCCAAAGATTCCCAAATCTGTCAAGTCCTCTTCTATCTGATTTTCTAACTTTATCCAACTGTGTATAGGACATTTCCAGCCAAATGTCTCTTAGTCATATCAAGCTTAGTATTTCTGTAATTGATCTCCTTGTGTTTCATCCCTTTCATCCCACTCATGTTCAGATGCTCTTTATATCAGTTTGGATCCTCAAGAAGCAAATGTCACAGTAGGATTAGAGGTACAAGAGATTTTTGGAAGAAACACCTGGGAAGGATGAAGGGGGAGGGAGCTGGAGTAGCCAATGAGACCGTTCAGACTATAGTGCAGGTCTGATGCCTGTGAAAGAAGGTGGAGGAAGGACTGGCAGGAAGAGCCTCATACTGCAGTGTAGTTCTGAGAGTCTTGGCCAGACCAGTGGGGAATCTTTGAGCAAAAATTGCCCATGGAAGAGCCCCACATCAGTCAGAAATGGCCCGACTCTAGGACTACCATAGTGATCAGGCATTGGCTGATAACAGATCAGGGATCCCTTGCCATGGTGGATCCAAAGGCACCATAGTTGGGGCTGTCAGTCACAACCTTCTCTGCAACAGGTACTCTTCGTGGGGATATCTAAGTAGCACATCTCCATTGCCCTCACACTCTTTATTATCTCTCTTATTTGGTGGTCCTGCCATCCTTCCAATTTACCCAAATTAGAAACCGAGCAATCATTCTTAACTCTGTCTCCTTCCTCCTAAAGCCATTAAATTAATTTTACTTTCTAAACATTTCTCAATTTAATCTTCTCCTCTCCATCTCCTACTCCAACTGTCCCTGCTCAAGCTCCATCATCCTCTCCCACCTGCACTACTGCAAGAGACTTCTAACTCCTTGACACATCTTGTTCCCCTTAAATCTACCCTACACATACATCTGCCAGAGAGATCTAGAGACTCAAAATCTAACCCTTCTATGGCTATTTACAACACAAAAATATTTATCCCCTTACAAAGATGTATGATGCCCCTACTTCAGATGACTACTGCCTTTCTCTCCAGCATCATCTCCACTCTTTTTTCTATGATCCAGAAATACTAAATGCTGTTTTGCACCCCATGTCTTTGCTGTAATTTTCCCTTCAGCCTAGTATTCCTTTCTCGTCTCCCTATTCCTGATTCACTCATAGGAATATTTATTCTTTAAGATTCGGTTCAGACGTTACAATCTAGGAAGCCTCCTCTGACCATACTTGGTCATATACATACTCTCTGGGCTCACATAAAACTCCATGTGCTTTCTACATTACATTGTGAATGTTTGCATCTATTCTTCCAAGAGACTGTGTTTTCAAAACATACTCTTATTCATCCTAATGCTCCCCTCACTTAGAAAAGTACCTGGAACCAATAACCAACAAATATTATTAAACAATAAATGGGAAGAAGAAGGGAGGCAAACAAACACACACTATTGAATGCCAAATCTGTGCCAAGTGCTACAAAGTTTTACCCCCTTTAATTCTTACAACAAGCCTGTAAAGTTAGATGTTATATCTCCTCTTTAAAGACCAGAAAATTGAGGCTCAAAGCAGTCAAATAAGGTTCTGAGACTTAACCCCAGTAATTTTACTACAAAGCCTCTTTGCCATGCTGCCCTCCTTCATACTCCAATTTAATTCCAATGAGTAAATTCCAAAGTATAGGCAACTCTAATTATACTCAAAACTCCAAAGGGCCATATTGGGGAAAGTGGGGACTTCAGAACTAGTCAGACTGGGGTTTGCTACTTACCAGTTGTGGGCATTGGACAAATTAAATAAACTTTCTGATATTGAGTTGTTTTTCTGTTTTGTTTTGTTTTGTTTTAAGAAAACAAAGGTGTACCAATACTTACTTTTGCAGGGATCTTTTTAAGAATTCAAGAGAACAGATATTTATACCACCTAGCATGATGCCTGGTAAAGATTAAGCATTTAATAAACAGCAATGGCAGAATGGATTATTTTATCCAGATATAGCCAAGCTACTCACAGAGAAATGGCCCACCACCTAATATTACTGCCCTATTCCATCCTCAGATAATCGTGGTAACAAAGAAGCACAAACAGCAAGTCAACAGACAGGAGAGTTATATTTAAAAAGAATGACTTTTGTTAGCATTAATAGGGTGTCTTAGACTACTCAGGCTGTCACAACAAAACACCATAGACTGGGTGGCTTAAACAATAGAAATGTATTTTCTCACAGTTGTGAACTCTAGAAAGTCCAAGATCAGGATGCCAGAATGGTCAGTGTCTGGTGAGGGCTGTCTTCCTGGCTTGCAGATGGCCAACTTTTTTCTGTGTCCTCACAGAGTAGTGAAAGAAAGACTTTCTTCCTTTTCTCATGAAACCACCAATCATATCAAATTAGGACTCCACTTTTATGACTTCATTTAACCTTAATTACCTAAAATCTCTATCTCCAAATATAGTCACATTGGTGGTTAGGGCTCCAATATATGAATTTTGGGGATTCACAATTCAGACCATTGCACAGGGTAATTAAATCTTGAAAAATTGTAAATAAAAATACGTTAAAAATGACATGCTGAAGAAAAAAATATATTCTTCTTCCTTACGTAAACTAGACAACTCAAAAATGTATAAACCATTTCATTTCTCTTCTATGTACCTCTACCGTAGGGAAAGTATCTTTTGAAAAAGAAAGGATCTCCCTGGGAAGATATTATTTGATAATTTGGAAGCACTGAAAATGCTGCAATATGGAAGAATTCTGTTGAGTGCTTTTGATTTACATCATAAACTAAATATTACTTCAACTAGGCTATCTGCACATTTCCTGCAAGTATAAGGCTTGGAAATATCTTTTTTCTTGGTGCCCTTGCACTTGCAGCAGCCAGCTGCACTATGAAAATGCACAGTCTTTCAGCACCTCCTCAAAGTTGTTGATAAATGCAGCATTCTTGCTGCACCTCGTTTGTTTATTTCTCTATTCATTGGTTGTATTAGACAAAGAATTTGGAGCTAATGTATACCTATTTTAATCCAAATTTTGACACCTTCAAAATTTTGCCAGATCTTTCAGAGGAACTTAAAATCAAATTGAAGGCAAGTCTACTGAAAACGCAAGTCTAGACCTGTCCAATTATTCAGTGATTGTTAAACAATCGAAAGGCAATCCAATGATGTAGACAATTCGTGCACGTGCAAGAGTATTTGTAATGCTCTATTCCATAGCAGAAAGAAACTAGGGATCTGGATCTTTCCACGAACATTTCTATTTTAACTACTTCTGTCATTTTGTTAATAAAAATTAAAATAAATTATTTGCATCTTTGTTAAAGCTTAAGAAAAAAAGGTTACAGGTGATGATAACTGGGCATAGTTCATCCACTGTGGTTTTATTGTTTATAGGATTTATAAGATTATTTATCCTGAAGTATTACTAGAAGCATTAAACAAAATTGCTCTAAAAAGTTTCTACCTGTTTATAAAAATAATTATTGCCCATGTAAATAATTTATTCCACATAAAGCATTTTAAAATATTTGCTAAAGTGCTTGGGATGTGGTGCTGGCATGTTCTCTATGGCTCACCCTGGACCAATTTGTGCTAACCAGAGGCTGTCATTACAGCATCAAAATGACATGAGAAAAGTGCTGCTGACCATTTAAGAGTTGGACAGTTCTTTCTATTTATATATGTTGGTGGACAGCAATTGTTTTAGAGCTCGCCTTGCAAATTTGCAATTGGACAAATATCATATAAAATTTCTAAGGCAGAACATTTTATTCAAATATAAGGCAAGCTTTTCTCTTGAAATTGATAGATATTTCTAGCCCAGTGCTAAAAGATTCCAGAAGTGATTGCCCAGTGGTCATCAAAGCTTGATAACTAGTTGTCTATCCATTGATTAAGTCACCTTTCTGCTATAGTTTGATTTAGGAACACCAACCAATTCTGAGCCATTTTCCTAAGCTGTGTCACATTCAGGTGACTGTACTCTGCTTGTCCCCTGAACAAACAATGTTATATTTCTGACCATATCATTCACCTTTTCGTTAGCTTCCGATTAAAAGTGGTCTTCATAGGCTGAGGAGCCACACTGCCTGTGTCACACTAGCATGACAAAAATAAAATCTGACTTGCTGGACTATATTTACCTTTATTAATATAAGATAGGAGCTATATTTTCCAGTTAAATTATTTTTTATAATAGATGTCAATGAAAATAGGGGACATAGAGTAGTACATTTCCCAAGAAAATGGAGTTATCAAACATAAGCAAGGTAAGTATAACAGTTAGCATTGACTAGAATTCTGCATTTATTTAGCCTAACTATGGCATTATCATTTACAGCAATAAAAGGTAGCTCACCAATGACTGCCATTATCATGTTTATAGATATATCTTCCTGCCAAAACCATAAATTTTTAACGTCTATAATGCTATTTTCTGAATGTTTGTGTCCCCCTCAAATTCATAGGTTGAAATCTTAACCCTCAAATGATGGTATTAAGAGGTAGGGTCTTTTGGAAGGTGATTAGCATCCTTGTAAAACAGGGAGCTGTCTCAGCCCTTCTACCATATGAGGACATAGCTAGGAGGCACCATCTATGAGGATGGCCCTTCACCAGACACTAAACCTGTAGGTGCCTTGGTCTTGAACTTCCTAGCCTCCAGACTATAAGAAATAAATGTTTGTTGCTTATAAGCCTCTCAGTCTAACAGACTAAGACATATAGGTAGAGTCCTCTTGTCATTCAGTTATGTAGTCAGAAACACAATTCATCAAAGTAGAAAAGTCCAAGGTGCCTTAACATAAGCAAGACAGGATGTCATGGTATGTCAAACCCTTCATTTTGAAACATAGTTATCCACATTAAAACATTAGTTTTATTATATCTAAGCAGTAGCAAAATATTTTAGTCCTTTTTAAGATGAGATTTTATCTAATAAAGAGTAGAGATTTTAATTAAAACAAACCTAAAATAGTATTTGAGAATGAAGTAAGGCCAAGAATATTTTCAGTAGTTTATTTAATCTGTTGCCTTTAGGTAATGTTATGGATGGTCAACATTTGCAACTGTACTGCACAAAAGACCAATTTCAATGTATTACGCTTTACTTATTTTATGTTCCTTTTAAGAGTGGTAGTCATTGAGTCACTGTTATAAAATCAGCTGACCATAAATTTCCTCCAGGAATTGTATTTCTTATATACTGTGGTTTACTTGGAAGCTATTTTATAATTTGGTACTAATCAATATCCCACCGTATAAAGAATCTAGTATATAACTCCAATTCCCAGGGTATAATTATTCAGTTTACGAAACAACAAATATAACAATAACTACATTTGGAAAGCTGCTTGAAATAAAAGGATTTTTAGCAAAATGAAAAGTGTTCAAATTATGCTGGGGACAGAGAAATATAAGACTTCTATGCCTGGGTCCATTTGAGATGCAGAAAATTTCCACAAGTGCCTTCAAAGTGTCACCTGTAAATGGATCCCTTTCAACCTAAGAGAAACACCTGGAGCACTGAGAAATGTAAAAGCAGGCAATAGTAATATTCTTACACCATGTACCCATGGGGATAAAGAACACACTCCACTAGTTCAGTGAATTTGAGTCAGTACTATAAGCCAAGCAACTGCCAAAGATAAAAATGCTCTTCAGACAGCCTCCTTTGCCTCATCTTTCCTTGGCTTTGGGGGTGGCTAACTGTGAATTGTTTTTTCTCTAGGATAAATTCAATCTGACCTGAAAGGTAAAAAAAAAAAAAAAAAAAAAAGAAAGAAAAAAAGAAAAGAATCCAACTATATACTAAGACTCATCAAGAGCTTAAGCCTCTGAGCCAGAGATTCTCAAACATGGCTGTACATTGGAAACATCTGCAGAGCTCCAAAAAATACTGAGGCCTGGGCCCCATGCCCCGAAATCCTGAATAATTGGTCCAGGGAGCTAGAGATTTTTAAAAGTTCCCCCAGGTTATTTTACTATTCAGACAACTATTACAATTGCTCTAGGTCCTTCATTTATGTCAGTAGCTCTCAACTGGGGGTGATTTTGTCCCCCAGGAACATCTGGCAATGACTAGAGACATGTTTGATTGTCACAGCTAAGGGAGTGATACTGGATTCTATGGGGTAGAAGCTAGAAATGCAGGTAGACATCCTACAATGCACAGGACAGCCCCCACAACAAAGAATTATCAGGCCAGAAATGTCCACAGTGCCAAGGCTGAAAAACCCTGATTCATTAATTCCAAAAATATGAGCCAAAGCTGGACTCTGTGCCAGATACTTCTAGGTGCTGGGGACCCAGAAATAAAGGACACAGCCTCTGTTCTCCAGACTGACCACCTACAAACAAGGACAATGAAGCAAAACACAAAGGACCATATAGTATGGTAAGAACCAGGCTGGGGCTGATCACAGGAGAATATGTAAAACAGGAGAAGCAATGTCCAAGCTTGTCAGGAGGCTGGAACAAGGCTTCCCATGGGAGGGCACACCCAGTCAGCATCAGCTGCTCTCAATGGCTGTGAGAGTGACTGATGGACTCACTTCCTGGGTTCAAATTCCGACTTTTCCATAAAAACTAGCTATGCCTTTAGACAAGTTACAGAACCTCACTGTGCCTCAGATTGCTCATCTGTAAAATTCAGAAAATAATAGTACTTATCTCAAAATGGGAAGTGAATGGGTTACAACTGTAAAAGAACGGTGTCCAATATATAGTAAGGGCTTAATACTTTAGCTATTATTACTGTGGTTATTATTACATTTTTATTGAAGGAGTACAGAAGTCATCAAGTACAGAAGATAATTCCAGGCAAAGTGAACAGCAGGTACAAAAATTAAAGGAAGCAATGACACAGCATTTTTACAGAACTACACGAAGTTCACTATTGTCATACGTAACAAATAAGTTGGGGCTTAGTGGGAATAGAAGATGAAGAGGTAGGAAAGCATAGGTGATTGACAGCAGAAATTCCCCAGTGTTCACCCCTCCCTGTATCCATGCCCTTTGCTGTGTGGCTTTGTAATCCCTTCCATCGGAAGTCTTTTTCCCTCCCCTTGTCTCCGGGCTAACCTCATGACTGACTTTGGGCAGTGGAATCCAGCAGGTGGGGTGGTGTGCCAGGACCAAACCTAGGTCTCAAGAGGCCTGTGCACTTCCACTCTCTCTCCTGGGACCTTGATCAACAGCCAGAGAACATGTGCTGGCTGGGCTGCAGAATGAGATTTGTGGGCTAGTTCCTCCACCACCACAGCCAAGAACCAGCCACCACACAGCTGCCAGCTAGCCACAGATGCATCAGAGGGTCTAGGTGAGGTCAGCCAAACTCCCTGCCAACCTATAGACCCATAAAGAAAAAATGCTTGTTGTTTTAAGCCACTGAGTTGTGAGGTTATTTGTTATGAAGAATTCTTGCCACAATAGATAACTGATACAGAAATATCCAGCTTATGGGATATATTACAAACCATGCTACAGAGTTTGAATTTTTACACTGAAGCTAATGAGTAGTCACTGAATGACTTAGCAGGAGGCATTTTTGAACAGTTTTAAGAAAAATTCTTCAGGCAGCAATACGACAGAGGAATCAGAGGGGGACCAGCATGGAGTTGCAACTGTAGAGATGAAAAGAACTGGATGTCAGAGTTGCTATTGGCTATCTTTGCTCAATAACAAGAATTGGGAGCTATAAAGAGATCCCCAACTTTTAATGGGGAAAAAAATAGATTTTACAAATTACATTATATAAGTGTGATATTGATACCCTCCTTCACAAAATTCTAGAAGACAATTCTCTAAGATCATTTCATACTTGATTAACTGTACATTCTAACAGGATTTATAAAATGGTAAAATCATGGTTAATAACACAGACACAGTGTATCTTAATTCAAGCTGAGGTCAGATGGCCATCTTTTGAAGATAGTATGGAGAGACTTCAGTGAATGGGAAAGTAACTTCTAAATTCCATTTCAACTTTTTTTCTGGGGTTCTACTGGGAAGGGAGGGTAGAGTATTTGGAACTGCATTGTACTCATTTGTTCATAATAGCCTACCCCCACTATTGCCATCAAATTTAGAAGACATTCTTTGTTCTCTGAAACAATAAATGAATTATGGGAACAAATCTAAAAGCTTTACTCACACAGACCCATACAGAGCTCTATGTGATAGAGAGATAGGTAAGGTGCTACTGTCCACATTTCACAGGGAATACAGTCAGGGCATATATGACTCCCAAGGTTCCTAGTGAACAAATCAGAATAGGAAATAGAACTAAGGTCTTCAGTGTGGATCCCCTGCCACACCATGCCTGCCTCTTGCTTCACTATACTAAGCCACAGTATTCTTAAGTTTTAGAAAACAATCACTTATCCTTTACCTACATTGCAATGAATTTTTTTTTTTTTTTTTTTTTTTTTTGAGACAGAGTCTCACTCTGTTGCCCAGGCTAGAGTGAGTGCCGTGGCGTCAGCCTAGCTCACGGCAACCTCAAACTCCTGAGCTTAAGGGATCCTCCTGTCTCAGCCTCCCGAGTAGCTGGGACTACAGGCATGCACCACCATGCCCGGCTAATTTTTTCTATATATATTTTTAGCTGTCCATATAATTTCTTTCTATTTTTAGTAGAGATGGGGTCTCGCTCTTGCTCAGGCTGGTCTCGAACTCCTGAGCTCAAACGATCCGCCCACCTCTGCCTCCCAGAGTGCTAGGATTACAGGCGTGAGCCACCGCGCCCGGCCCGCAATGAAATTTTTTGAACACTTTCTGTTCCTAGACAGATATTTTTCATTTCACTCTGCTACTCAGGCCAATTCTCACTTTAATCACTTTAGGTTTTCCCCTTCTCCTATTAAGTTTCTCCTGCTTTTCTGCCTCTCAAGCTTGCTCAAATGTGAATCTTCTTTTTCTATCCAATTCCCAAACCTAGTATTCAAAGTGAGTTTCTACATGGAACACAAACTTCAGCCATCTGAGTGCCTTAAAAATTTCAGTACACAATCAGAAATAATTTCTCCACACATTTGGTCTGTTTCAGTGCTTCCAAAATGATTACAATAAATCTGTGAATCACATCTAGAACATCTTTTATTTTTTTGTCAGACCATGGTTTCTTTTATTACTGTCAAAATCTTAGATTATTTACTGTTCACCACTTTCCAACTACCTGCACAGCTCACGGTGGCAAGTGATACAAGCCATACAGATGGTACAGCACACACTTCTACCAAGGGGGATAGGCTTTTGTGTAAAGCTTTTCATGCATTAATATTTCCTAAAGAGTGAGGTTTTATTTTTCATTTTTTCAAAAGAAATTAAAAATGGAATTTATAAAGAATTCACAGATTCATTGTCTTCAAAGTGTTCCCTACTCTTAATTTTTGCTCTCCTGACATTAGAACTTATATTTAAAAATAAAATAGTTTTAGTATTCACAAGACTCGGTAATGTTCTTTGCCAATTATTAATACAGTAATCAACCCTATTTTATAGCTACTTAGGATCATAAAAATGAGACATGGAGAGGTAGAGATCTATGATATAAAGAATGTAGAAGGCATATCTATTATGTGCCTTTATCTTTTTACAGCTTATTTTTTATTATGAAAGTAAATATGTTTATTGTTGTATATTCATAATACAGAGGAAAGTTGGAAAAAAAGACCAAAAAGGCTAATGACAACTAATAACATGTTACTAATTATTTTTCTGGCCCTTTTTCAATAAATATATTTACATAATTGTGCTGTATAGCTACTTTGTAACTTTATTTAGAATTACAGCTTCAGTATTGCCCCATTTTTAATATAATTTTATTAAAATAACATATATTGAGTGTTTACAATGTGCCAGGTTCTGTGCTAAGGGATTCACAGAAGTAGTTTCATTTAATCATCACAACTACCTTTTAAGGTAATTATCTTATTATCCTAATTTTACAAAACTTGAGGTAATTATCATCGTAATTTTACAAATAGAGAAACAACAGCATGGAGATATTAATATCTGCTAGTGTTCTTTAAAACATGTTCTGTGGAAAAATTAACTGCGTGCTTATTAAAATGTAAATTCATGTACTTTCACTCCAACCTTCTGAATTGAAATCTGAGGAAATATACAAATTCACCCAGCACCCCAAGTCATTTTTTTTTTAGGCAGAGTCTCACTCTGTCACCAGGGCTATAGTCCCACGGCCTCAGCCTACCTCACAGGAACCTCAAATTCCTGGGCTCAAGTAATCCTCCCACCTCAGCCTCACAAGTAGCTGTGACTACAAGTGAGCACCAAATTAATTTTTTCTATTTTTAGTAGAAATGGGGTCCTGCTCTTGCTCAGGCTGGTCTTGAACTCCTGAACTCAAGCGATCCTCCTATCTTTGCCTCCCAGAGTGCTAGGATTACAGGTGTGAGCCACTGCACCCGGCCCCAAGTGATTTTTCTGTTCTTCAGAAATGTGAGAACTATTGCTCTTTGTAACTACTGCTAGATTGCCTCATCTAGCTATAACCAATAACATATTTATATTATTTTTTTTTTCATTTACTTTGAACCACGTGTAGGAGCAATAGAGTAAATCTGGCACATGATTTGGTTAGAAAGATCTAAAGAAAAGCATTCTAGGGAAGAAAATTAGTTTACTGCTTTCACCTGAGATACTTACACCGGGTGCTCAAATTGTAATTGTAATCCTTCCAGCATAGTCCCCATTATAATGTCTTTTAGCTCAACTCCAAAATAATTTGAAAATCAATTGTTTTCTGCCTAAGTACTTCAATTTTGTCCAGTTGGTATGGCCACCTATTTGATTATTTTAATCAAAGTGGTTTACAACCAAAGTAGTGAGTGACCATGGAGATTTTCCCCTCCAGCAATTTTGATCATGTCTACATTTGTTAAGAGAGAAGTTATTTCTTTGGAGATTTAGTAGCATTTTTGTACAGAACATGTTACTTCTGGAGCTTTATATGTATATTAGTAGCATATCCCAATATTTGCTATCTTGTCTACACATTGTAGAGGTGGAGTCTATAGTCAAATGTATGAAAGTGATTCTATTTTATAATATATATAATCTGGAAGGACAGTATTCAAATCTGGCACCCAGCCTAAGCTAAATGTTCTAATGGATCAAATTAAGAATAACATCTAATAAATCCTGTGATAAGAATGAGGTACTGATCGCCCTCAATATGTAGGCTATTGCTGGTTTGGGTTACTATTAATACTAGTAGTCAGGTGGCCATTACAGTTCCTTAGGCTTTAGGGGTTTTTTTTCCCTGTGGGTTGGGTATTTAATTCCTGATGACACAATGCAAGCCTTGTGATAATGTGTCAACACTGACAACCAATGCAAAAGTAATAAAGTTGCTCATCAATTTCTGTGGTACCTATCTCCTCCCGAGGTGCTTATTATCAAGCTACTAGCCACTTACCTATTACTATGTTCAGCAGCACACAGCACTTTTAGTCACATTTCTCTCACCTTGATTCTTAATTTTGAGTCATCTCTTATTTGACGGAAAAACTTAAGAAATATTTCTAAGAAAAGCAGAGCAGGTCCTCAAATAACCTTGCTTCATTCCATATATTAATAGTTTCCTTATAAGTTGATTAAAAAAAAAAAGTGGATTCCCTGCCAGGGCCACTGTCTGTATGGAGTTTGCACATTCCTCCCATGTCTATGTGGGTTTTCTCCCAGTTCTCTGGTTTTCTCCCACACCCCAAAGATGTGCATGTTTGGTTCATTGGTGTGTCTACATTGTCTCAGTCTGAGTGTGGGTGTGTGCGAGTATGCCTGCCATGCGATGGCATCCTATCCAGGGCTGGTTCCCACTTTCACATCTAAGCTTCCAAGATGGGCTACAGCCACCTGTGATCCTGAACTGGAATAAGCAGGTTGGAAAATGAATGAATTCAAAATATTGTAAAAATTCATAAAGTCTATGATAATCATAAAAATGCTTGACAATAAACTATGCAACACAAAAGCACTCAGCAAGCCTGCCATATTTATTGTTGTTTGTTTTTTGAACTGCATGGGGGTAGGAGGGGCCCCTTACCATTTTTGCCTTGCAAACATTTATTCCTTAATTTAACCCACCACCAATATTACTGCTGTCACTCACTGATGCATCAAAAATTGGGTAAATAATTATCGTAGTTTTTATTAATCGTTCTTAAATGTATGTATAGTTCACATTTATTTCAGTGTTTCATATTAGAAGTGTTTGGGTCCTTGTTTAGAAGTTTGGTAATGTCTTTGTGACTAGTAATATGTTGTAGGAACTAACTGTTGTTTATATCAATTAGCCTATGGTAAAGTTGGTTTTGTCATACGTCCTTTCGCTTAAAGTTACAGTTTTCAAGAACCTATCAACAACATTAAGTGAGGACTTATTTTACTTAGGTATTCTATTTTCTGATCCCTTGAGTGATTGGGTGTACTGTTACAGAGAAGTCTGAGGCCAACCAGATTCTTGCTTCTTTGTATGTATTTCTTGGTGATGACAGAATTGTCCCTATAGTTTGTAATTTAAATATTTTGCTATTATATTACTAGGTGTGCATCACTTATATTTTGCCTAAAATTTGATGAGCACTTCCACTATGCATGTCGAATTTGTTTCATTCAATTATTTTTTGGCTGAGAAAAGTTTTCTTCCATCATGTCTTAATCATTGCCTGTATCATGGTTGTTCTTTTTCCTATATCAGAAACACCACATAATTCTAGAAAAGATTTTGTGTTCTTTGCCCTACATATCTATAATCTTTTAGCTCCATTATACATGATAAATATGCTTTCAGAACCAGTGTTCCTTTTATAACTACCAGTGTTTGAAATTTGGAAATGCTGTAACATAAGCATGGCAATTTTGAGAGTTACCAAAGTAACTGAAAAACTTGGAGTTTGGGGGCACATAAGTTTACTAGGAATTTATTTCAGTAATATTGATAAACATGAGATTTACTTCTTAGTATGTTAAAGTTTCTACATTAAATGGCTTAATATTGCTGTCACTATTAATGGCCACTTAGGTTATCAACATAGCGATTTGATACTTTGATCAAAATCTGTAATTTATGATCTAGCTAGATTTGATAAATATCTCTTATTATAGAATAAATTATTTTATCAGTCAAAGAGGGAACAATTTATTATATAGGTGAATTTTTAATTCCTGCTGAGAAAATCTAAGTAACAAATGTCCTTGAAAATATTGTCAGTCTTGATATGTATAATTATGAGTTTGGCAGTAAAACAAATTAGCAGCATCTCAGTTCACATCTGCTAACAAGAAGTTTATAGTTCTCAATTTATTTTGCTTTCAAAAAGAATATCTTATGAGAGACTATATTTATGTCTCTATAATTCTTAGTTGTGATCATTTTCTCTGGCCTTCAGAGTTAGTGATATAGTAAGAAGTAGTTTGAGATATTCTTTAGAGCTAAAGACAAAAGTAGATAATCAATTCAATATCAAATGGTAATTTATGGTCCTAGATTTTTGACTGGAATAAAATAAAAATTCTTTTCTTAACTCAGACAAACAGGAAAATTGATGGTAATAAAATAAGAAATTTAAGGTAATATTTTGTAATGTTCTATTCTTGGTGAGAGAAGGCAGCATTTTTGAAAATTAACTTTGGAAAAAATAAAAACATCTAGTTTTGAGAGACATTAATGGATACACTATAAAACAAAACAAGCAAATCAAACTTTAGGGTGGTAAAAATATTTAAGAAACACTATATCCTATATCTCATGCTCAGAGATATTAGAAACACTAAAGAAATATTAGATTATTACAGGCTCTGAAAAGTGCCAAGCAAAAGAGTACCAAACAAGGCTTACTTTATAGATGTTGCTATGGTTGTATCAAATGATAACTGGCAAGAGTAAACTGTACAGATGTTGCCCTATATGGTTCACATAAGTCCTGAGAGCCAATTTTTATAGAAACTTAATTCTTTCTCCACCTCCTAGTCCAACACTGTTCTTCAATTAACTTTAAGACAAAATAAGATTTCCAGTAACAGACTTCAGGGCACAACCTAACTTTGGATGGCATTTATAAATTACTTCCTCTTCCCTGCCTGATTAAGATCAGATCAAACTGTGAATAAGCCATTCTGGATTATTGAATGTAATGAACCAAAGAAATAAAAAATATGCCTGTGGGTATAAAAGTCCATTCTCCTGAGATCTTTCTGTATTTTCATCCTGTATGATCTTTCTCAGATCAATCCTTAAAAGAGAATTTCAAAAATAGTAGCAAGTGTTTTGCCTAACATATATTTTCTCCATCTAAGAGTTTTTTCTTTAAGCTGCTGTAAATTTTTGTCTTGGTTACCAAATGGCATAAAGTCTTATAGCACCCATACATAATGCTTCAATATTTTAAAGAAATACACACCAGAACACCCTTCAGACTCTTAAATCCATTTGCATTGTAGTTTCATTTGCTTATCAAAAATTCTCCTTTGCCTAGGCAGCCTTACTTTACTCCTTATTTTTTCACAGGGTGAGATCTTTTTCTTCAATTCTTGGTTTAGGTATGACCTACTATCCTACCCTACCCACCCCCCCCATGCTGTGTCAGAATACTTAACATCAATACTACACTATTGATTCTCATTGTTGATTCCTTTACTAGATTGTGACTGCTTGATCTCAAAAACTACTTCCATTACATCTTCATAATTCCAGAAAGCAGTAAATGACTATATGATAAATTGAAGTGGGCTTTATCATAAATAGCAACCATTTTACGTAATATGCAATTTATTTTTCTAGTCCTAATTCCACTGACAAATTCCTACCCTCAAGAAACCTATTGAGAGTAGTACAACTGAAAGAGAATTGAAGTATGAAACTGAGTTGTTCTAAGCCATAAATGTTTCCAAGACTAGAATAGAATAAACTTAACCTTCACCCTAGGCCCATGTCCTGCATACTGGACTCAAAATTCCTCTTCAAATAGACTTTCAGCCTATTGCCCATTTCAACTCTGATCCTCATTCTGGTCACTACACCTACTGGAACTTTACGAGTACTAGCACAACTAAAACTAAATGATTCTGCTTATTTTAAAAAGTTACAACGTCCAATGTTGGCCAAGATGGAGCAAAGCCACTATGGTTTCTCTCTCCCACTGATTACAAATAAAGGCTGCAGTCAATATACATGTGGCAACTACCTGAAAACTGAACAGTAAGTAATAGTGTTAGCAGCCTCCAAGTGGAGATTTTCCCAGGTTCTTGGTGATTATCGGGAGAAAAGAATTTAAGGACATACGATGTAAGCCAAGCACACAGCTTTTTATTGAAAGATTGAAAGCGAAAGTACACGCTTAAGAGAGAGAACACCGGCAGGTTTGAAAAGGGTCGCTGCCCCAAAAGGAAGTGGTTGTTGGTCTTTTGAAGTCTTACTAATTGAAGGGAGGAATATTCAAAGCTAAGGGTAAGGGATTGGCTTTTACTAAGAATTTGGGTAGTAATTTCTAGAATTGGGTGCCCTCCTATTTTCATACTTTATATGGGTGTTTCACAACTGTCATGGTGATTTCAAGGTGGGGAGAAATTTTAAAACCACAACATAAATGATATTATAATTAGCCAAAGTTCATGTAAGGTGGCAGAGATATCTGACAAGCTGGTTGAAGCTGGTTCTTAGCTGCTATTATCAGCCCCCCTAGTAGTTAGCTTCTGCCTAAGGATCATTTACTTTAATACCTACACCCACTCCGCAAGCCTCTACACATCCAGTCTCAGCCCTGTCTCCTACTCTAACAATAGTAGGTAGATTGGAAAGTCAAAGTCAAAAGTCAAAATTTGAAGAAATGACCAGTACAGTAATGAGTTTCCTGGTTTCTTCCCTCATATGCTATGGGTTGAATTTTGTCCCTTCAAAAATATATGTTGGGGTCCTAATACCCGGTGCCACCTCAGCATGTGACTTTATTTGGAGGTAAGGTTTTTATACAAGTAATTGAGTTAGAACAAGGTCATTAGGGTGGTCCCTAATCCAGTATGACTGGTGTCGTTATAAAAAGGGAAAATTTCTACACAGAAATAGGCACATACACAGAAAGAATGCTATATGAATATGGAAGTTCTACTGCCATACCTGTTTTAGGAAAATCCTGGGACTATGTAGAAAATCCACCCTTCAAACTGAGATGGAGCCGAGAGACCAAAGAATGACTCAGACAAGTCCAGCTTGGCGAGTTACATGAGTTTATTAGAGGTCAATTACACAGGGTGCTCACTCCTGGGCAGCACAGAATCTTTCCAGAGAGTAAAATCCTCACAGCCTGCCTGTTGTGTCACCTTCGATCCCTTTCCAGTCACTGATGCAGAGCTCTGTCATTGCATCATCGCATGTTCACATATAAAACACATTAAGCATGCTCAGCCCAATCATCATGTGCCTTCATACAACCCATGTTATGTTAATGATATTATAATTTTCTATTACATTATGCGGGGATTTTAGTATTACAACTAGCTAAAGTGTACTATAGACAGTTAAAGCAGTTGGGGCTGGTTTAAATCAATTGCCACAAAGAAACACTAGGGCCTATCTCTTGTGCCTCACAGTTATCTTTGGTATTTGTTTAACCTATTCTGCAACAATTTTGAGCACTTGCAGTTAAGGCAGTGTTTCTCCCCGTCTGATGGGGATCTTGCATTTTTTCCCCTCAACAACCAAGAAGCTATCAGAAGCTAGGAGAGAAGCCTGGAAAAGATCCTTTCCCTGAGCCATCAGAAGCGGTGTGGCCCTACCAATGCCTAATCTATAACAGAATAATCCAGAAATTCACCCACACAGTATAAATAATTGAATTTTGACAAAAGCACACAGGTAATTCAATGGAAAAATAGCCTTTTCAAAAAATGATGCTAGAACAACTGGATGTCTATATGCAAAAAAGAACTTCAACCCATATACAAAACTTAACTCAAAATGTATCACAGACCTAAATTTAAAACTTAGAACTATAAAACTTCCAGAAGAATGTATAAGAGAAATTCTTTGTGATCTTGAATTAGGTGAAGTGTTTTTAAAACACAACACTAAAATCATGATCCATAAATGAAAAAAAAATATTAAATTGAACTTCATCAAAATCAAAACTTTTGCTCTATGAAAGACACTGTTAAGAGAGTGAAAAGATAATTCATAGGAATGGAAGAAAATATTTGCAAATCACATATCTGATAAGTGACTTATCCAGAATACAAGAGCCCTCCAAATTCATAATAACAGAAAAAATGGGCAAAATATTTGAATAGATACCAATAGATACCTCCAAAGAAGATACACAGATTAGCAAATAAGCACAAGGAAAGAAGTTCAATATCATTATTCATTAGAGAAATGCAAATTAAAACAATGAGAAATGACTACACACCTTCTAGAAAACTAAAATTAAATACCAACAATACCAAATGTGTGTGAAACTGCAGAGGAACTGGAATACTCACACATTACTACTGGGAATGAAATGGTACATCCACTTTACAAAACAGTTTGTCAGTTTCCTATAACATTAAAAATACATTACTATATAGTACAGCGATCACATTTCTAAGTACTTACCCAAGAGAAATGAGAAATGTGGTCACACCAAAACTTGTATGCAACACTTAATAGTGATTTTATTCATAATCATTCAAAACTGGAAACAACCCTAATGTCTTTCAACTGCTGAATGGAAAGACAAACTGTGGCACATCAGCAATAAAGAGGACCAAATTATTGATACATACAACAACATAGATGAATCTGAATTATATTAAGCAAAAGAAGCCAGTCTCGAAGGCTATATATTGTACGAATCTATTTATATGACAAGGAATTTATTCCTCTGGACAAGGCAAAACTATATGGATGGAGAACAGATTATTGTTGCCAGGGGTTAATGTGGGAGGAAGGGTTGACTAAGGAAAGGAGCAGGGAAATATGTTAGGGTGATGGGACTTGTCTGTATCTTGATGGTGGTAGTGGTTACATGATTCTATTCATTTGTTAAAATTAATGGAACTATACACCAAAAAGAGTGACTTTTATTGTGTGTAAATTAAACAGTAAATATACATTTATAAAACACTTTTAAAGTTAAATTTTCGGAGTTTTCTGTTGCTCTCAGAAGATGGGTGACAGATGAAACCATTAAGATACCATCACATCAACAAGTAATCTCTACAATTATTTATGGCTTAAAAGAGGAAAAAGTATATTAAGACCCTTGGAAATTTTTCTTAATAATTTAAATAGGTTTTTCTATATTAAATAATGACACCAAGCCAAGCCTATTTTTTGCTGCTAAATATTGTTCTTTCCTACCCTAACGCCATTTGGAAAGGCAGGTGGCAAATTCTAGAGTTACAAAACTCTTGTGTTCTTATGCAAAGGCAATAATGAAAGAACTATAAAAGTCCTACTTTATTTCTGAATAAAAGTTCCTTCTGCTTGTTCCTATTTATCCAAAATCTCTAAAGAATTGTTCAACTGTTAACTTTCTCTTTTCTCCTAATTAGTATCCTGTTTTAACAAAAACAATAAAAAGAGAAGTGGTGAATCTGCTTGCCCTAAGGATGAATCCATTTTCTCTCTCTTCTACCTCACCTTCCAGTGAGAAAGACAAAATGGCTAACAGTAGATTTGTAGGCTTCTTGTACAAACAAAAATACACAAACATCTTATTTTAATGGCTAAAGGAAAATAGCCTATTGTTAATCGGTTATTTTCAAAACATTCAGCTGTTTGGCTTCAACTAAATGGGTTCTGTAAACAGTGGCAGCCCTGGTGTTTATTACTACAATATGTGTGTTTACTATTGTGAATTATAATTGTCTTCTCATTTGAATAAAATAATTAAAAAGTATCTCTACTGGGATAGCAAAATCAATTAGGATAATAAATGCAGTTGGGATTCTGGCTCTGCAGTGTGCTGGTTCTACAGTAGTTCAATATTGATCTGAAAAGTCTTAAATATAGTGAGAGAATGTGAATCAGAGAGAATTGTACCACCTAAAAGTTGAAATAAAAAAGATCATTCTACCACATGAAGATAGAAGATGAGAGATAGCAATTACCTATTTTATTATTTGATCATACAGCAATAGGAATATTATACTATACATAGTATACATCTTAACTTACTATAAAATTGTTCCTGAATGATAACAGACCACATAATTCAACTGAAAATAGGCTATAGTCAATATTTATGGAAATTTAAATTTTCATTTTTTAGACAAAATAAAACCAGTAAAACCTTGCCATAAGTGGAATAAAAAAAAAATCAAAAACAAACAAACAATCAAAAACAACCCCACCCATCACCACCACTCTGGTAAAATGTAGACTCCCATTATTGGAAAGTTAATGAAATGAGAGACTGATCTATCTGGTCTGTCTACAGCTTGGCACCCTTGATGGTAGTTTTCTGCTACAGTAAATATAAGGAAAACTTTAAAGAACCAAGAATTCCAGGAATATAATAGTTGGGGGTGGGGGGGAAGGGTGCATTTCATCAGCCTGAGCCAGGGAGGGTGGGTCCAGAGCCGGCTGGGAGCAAAGGTGCCTAACTTCTAGCTTGCATCTTCTGGGGAAGGGGATTGCCTGATGCCTGACGTTTCCTCACAGAGTCTCCCCTCTTGTACATTTCCCCAGGCTCATCACTACCACTATCACCACATAATAATAATATCAGCCTACCACCTACCCCACCACCTGCCTTGTTTGAGATCAGCAGCTGGGCAGAGGATGACAGCTAACTGCCAAATGTTTACTGTATTCAAATTCACATTATTGTTGTGTTTTCCTATATTTGGAAGATGGAAGAATGTAAGCTTTTTTTGAGAGAGACAAATCTGATGAGGAAAGTACATAAAGCATAGAGCTAATGCTATGTCTTAAACTTGCATGTAAGAATGCTACATTTTATTTAAGTGTCCTATATTTTTAACAAATTACTAAAGAAAAGAAGATGCAGTGGTTGTTTATTGTCTTCTAGCTAATCAACCCTACAAACGCTGTACTAGTGTCCCCAAACACAAACCCTCACATACACACAAATCCCGTATCATACTCCCCTTAAAAAGTAACTGCTTAAGAGTGAAATCTGAATGCCAGTTCAAATTGATTAAATGGTGATTAAATCATCAACAAATGCTAAATGGCTACCCATTATGTGCCAAGCAGTGTCCTAAACACTAAAGAGGAGTTCAAAATCTAGGAGGAGAGAAGATCCTCAACAAATAATTACACATACGTCTTACTGAGCTATAGTAGTGACCGTGCTAAAGCACAGTGTGTAATGCAACCTTGGCTTTCATCCCCTGCCACATTAAAGTGGAACTTTTTTCTCATGTATAGTCAATCTAGACCCATAGATCACATACAGGGGGGAAAATCCTATGGCTTCAGATATTTCTCTAACATCTGTCTTATAAAAGCATAAAATGTCCCATGAGTTCAATAGTAGGTATGTGAACATTCCTTCAAGGCTCACTTTTATTTGAGAGGAGATCGCTGCTGTTGAGTGACTATGACAGGTATATGAGAACAAACCCTCTAGCTCTTATGGGCTCCTTCTAAGCTTATTCTTGGAAATATCTCTCTCTGCCCCATATGAAATAGAAATACAGTCTTCTGTTCCAAATAACAAGATTGGAGTAATACAACATTTCTAAGGTTTACTCTGTTATGATGTAGTTTGAGAGTTCATCTTTGTTCCCTAAACTGAGAACAAAGGGGGGAAAGAAAACCTCACATCTGGGACTTCATTTGAGGTTCTAAAAGTTTGCCTAATGCCCAGAGCCCCTAAGCACATCTACAGAATATCAGCACAGCCATTAAATCCAAGAGCTAAAAATGCCACATAGCAACATGGAAGAGGAATCCTCCCAGAGAATATAAGCTATACAAATGTAGGTCTTTAAATCACTCCCTGAGTTTTGCAAATAAAGCTCTTCAAACTCCAGAACTTTTTATCAGTGACTATCTGAATTTTCCTTTAGGCACATCAACACATTGAAACAGGGTTACGGTCAACACATCTGTTAGCCAAGACAGAAGCAGCAATTCAGAAAGACATACCTAACTAAAAGACACTGCATTTTTACATAATTATCCATGGTTTTGTTATGGTATAAGCTTTATGGTATCCATCTTATAGATTTATATTGCTATATGGGGTGTCACTTTGAATTATTGTTAGATTAATAAAACTGCAAGACCAGGTTTAAGTGGAAGGTTTATGAAAAGTGTTTATGACAGATCAGTCAGGCTTCAGGCAGGATTAAACTTAAACTTTTTATGGTTTGGGATTGAATTGCTTAATGAACCAATCAGTACTTTATTTTCTGCCTTCAGCCATACATTTTTTAAAATGACGCTCACCTATTAATCATCAGTTTATACTCCCATAGTTACTAAATATTTAGGTACTTGTGAAACCTAACCCCTCACAAATGCAGGTTATACTATGTTTCTTGATGGAAAAACATGGAAAAAATTTCAGCCTAGCTCTTCAAACATGTTTATAGGATTAGAAGTATTATTTTCTCTGATAAACTTTTAGGACCAAAACCTCAAGTTTTGTCATAAGAATGTTCATATCCCCAAAGATAAAATTTGAATTGTGGCTAATTGCTCTAAGGTAAATCAAAAGCCATTAACATGATATTCCCTAATCAGCACCTTTAAAAGTGTATTGATTGTTTCTGGCTGACACTGTAAAGTACTCAAATGGTAGACAGAAATAAAACTTTATTACAAGTATTTGATGATCTAACATGAAAGTATTTTTTAAAAGTACTTAGCATATTGAGGAACTTAACCATTAACTTCCAGAAGCTAAAGGTGAGAGAGGGAAAATAGTAGTTTTTAAAGAATAATCTATGAAGTATGACAAGACTATAACATGCCTTCTAATTACATGGATTCAGGATAATGTTCCTTAAACTAAATCAGCTGCATACTGCAAGTTTTTCACAGCAAAACTACTCTATATGAAAGTGTATGAAAACTGCATCAGTTGTATTATATAAAGCATTCCTTAAATATTTCAATTGTAATATACATGAAAATTATCAAAAGTTAAAATGTCATTTTGTAAGCATTAAATCAGTATCTTGAAAACACAATGGAATGCTGTATATTTGTAAAGCACTTTAGTTTTATCAGTGCCTTCACTAAATCATATAATTTTATCTTCACAACAAAATGATGAGGGAATTAAAGCTCAACAACGTTAAGTGACCTCATCCAAGGCTCCAAAGACGGTAAATGGCAGAGCTGAGACTCGAGCATATATCTTTGGACTATAAAATCTTGGGGGTTTTGTTCTATCTTCAGTAGCTCCTATTGTTTACAGCTTATAGCTTTGTTACTTGAGAAGCTTTGCTTAAATTCAATTACTAACAAATAGGTATCTGAACATTCCCTCAAGGCTATGGTGAGTATCCGTTATCTCCCTGGTTTCCTGGTGGTAAAGAGAGCACTGGACTTTGGAGTAAAACAAACAAACTCAGATCCTATTAGTACAATTTACTACTCATGGGAAGATCATTTTGCCTTCCTAAACTTCTGTTTCTGCATATATAAGAAAAATCCACAAAATGTAACAAACTCATAAAATTTGCTATGAGTTGAATGAGATAATAAATATTAAAGATGGTGACAAAGTACTGTACCTAATTTATTTCCACCTCCTCAAACGCATCTAGTATCATGCTTTGTTTACAATTGCTACTCAAATTGTTTACAATTGGTGCTCAAAAAGCAAGCCAGAGTTTCCACACACAAAAGCATCTAGGCAATCTAATTCAAATGACTATTAATAGATATTTTCAATAATGGTTGACTTCAGTTACCATTTCGCTGTTTGAATGTATGACTGTACTGACTACCATTTTGCTGTTTGAGTCATAATGTACTGACTGCAGTCAGTAACATACGTTCTGGTAACAAAGTAGCTTTTCATTTATTTAAAATGTACTAAGAGGTTGAAGAGAAAACCTGGGCCATTTGGAAACATTAATGATTTTCTCTGTGGGAGCATTTTTTAAAAGCCCAGAAAAGAGAACACCAAAATATGAATTCAAGGTATAAAAACATGAGAATAAAACATGAATTTGAGAGGGTCTAAAAAGCTAAGGAACAAAAAAATTCTAATATTCATAACAGAAGTAAACATTTAAGGGTTTACTTTGTACCAGGCATCCTGCTAATAATCCAGTTTCAATCACGATCTGATTTAAACCTCACATAATTCCTGTCAGGCAAGTATTTCTATTATGATTCCCATTCCACAGTTGATGCTTCCGGAGGTAAAACGATTTGTTCGTGGGCACACAGCTAGAGGTGAGAGAGTTGGTACCCAACCCATTCTATCCGCCACACACTAGAGAAGGTGGCTTCCTTCCCTTTGTTTGGATATCTTCTGCCCCTTGCTGTCACCATCCCTCTCTCTCCAGTCCTTTACTTCCTTCTCCCACCCTAGGTTCATAAGGTATTCTGGATTTGCAGTTTCTTCAACCTACCCTTCTCTTTAGAAATTACTGTTCTATTATGGTATCCTAGCCCACTATTATCAACATTTTTTAGACCTTTTGCTCTCATCCAGTTGAATGATAAAGGAATAAAAATGCAATTGCCCTTGACCTAATCTAGATAAATATCTTCACTCCACCATGATTTTAGAGAAGTGTTCATAACAATTCATCATTCATGAACTGAATAGTTAAGTTCCATTTATCCAGTTACAGTATTAGCCAGATACAGGATCACTTCAAGCATGGGGAAAGCCTGCATCAACATGCACACACACACACAGTTTCTCAAACATCCCACCTCTTCTTCCCAAGACTCTTGACTCTGCTGGAAGCCTCTCTCTTCAACTTCTAGGCCTTAATGTAAATATTACAGCCTCAGAAAGGTCTTCCCTGACCTTGTCATTTGAAGAATTTCCCAATTATTTTCTCTCTTAGCACAATGTTCTCATTATAACTTTTCACAATTTGCAATTGCTTCCAATAATCACCTCTTCCTTGTTAGTGTCCTATAAGGCTGCGGTCCCAACCCCCAGGCCATGGACTGGTACTGGTCCATGACCTGTTAGGAACTGGATCGCACAGCAGGAAGTGAGTGTGAGTGGCGGGCAAGCAAGGGAAGCTTCATCGGTATTTATAGCCACTCCACATCACTCACATCACCGCCTAAGCTCTGCCTCCCCCACACTACCCCACCATGGGAAAATTGTCTTCCATGAAACTGGTCCCTGGTGCCAAAAATGTTGGGTACCACTGCTGTAAGAAATCCTGAAGAACTAAAAATTTTCCATCCAAAATGTTGTACAACCTCTCTATAGTTTCGAAACAGTTCCATTACCTCGAAGTTACTCTTACCAGTCAAGCAATTTCTCCCCATTCCTCCTTCCCCCTAGGCCTTGGCAAAGACCAGCATGAATTCTGTTTCTATGGATTTATCTAATCCAGACATTTCACATAAATGAAATCATACAACATCTGACTTTTTGTGTCCAGCTTCTTTCACTTAGCATAATGCTTTGGAGGTTCAGCCACATTGTAGTAGGTATCGGTACTTCATTCTGTGGCTAAATAACATTCCATTGTATGTATGTACCACAATTTATTTATCCATCCATTGATGGACATTTGTGCTGTTTCCAATTTTTGTCTATTGTGAATAGTTGTAGTTATGTTTTTTAAAAAAAAAAAAAACAGGTTAGAAATACATATTGAAGTATTTCCAGGTTAAATAATATGATACATAAATTTTGTTTTAAAACACCTTAGCCAAAAAACAAAACCAAAAGTAGATATAGATAAAATAAGATTTAAAAAATCTTAATAATTATTGAAGCTGGAATATGAATGCCAGGGTGTTATACTATTCTCTTTACTTTTATATATGATTGACGGTCTTCATAAGTAAGAGGGTTTTTTAAAGGCTGGGGAAACAGAAAATCTGAATTAGACTTTTGTATTTATAAGACTAATATATTTTACTATTGTATAATGTATTATATACCTTCCTTCTGATCCCCATCTACCTCAAAAATGTCATATATGCAGGATATGTGCCATGGCTTGTTGGGGGCAGGAGAGGAGTCTGGAGAGTGGATAAAATACTGACTAGATCCTGTTAAAGAACTATAATTAAAAATAAAATTTCTTCCCTACCCAGAAAACTTCTCTACAAAGGTAAAAGAAAAAATGACAACTTTATTACTGCATAATCATTAAACTATAACATGATACACACCACAGGAAATCTGCTAAGAGATTGCAAAGACAAAGAAATCTCATTCTTTGGTATAACCAAGCAGACCCAACCCATTACATACCTTTTCCCAAGATCAACAATAACCAGTCCTCAAGCTAGAAGCCCCAACAGCACCACGCGTCACATGGTTTATCCTAAATTCACTAGGTAGTTGTGGTGACCATCTCTGTTAACTAATTGGCTTTATCCAGAGGAAAAAATAAAATTCTCACACCTTTATGACAAAAGGTAGTTTGGAAACTTAGAAAGAGGGACCCCACCAAAGTTAGGCTTCTACTCACCCACGGAAACTGGGAGACAGGGGCACTATCTGCCTCAATGACATTCCAAAGAGATGGTTCTCAGGTCCTTGAGAAAGATATTCCTTGGTCATAAGCTGGCTAGAGGCTTATTTAGGTTCTAAAAAATTGTACATACATTTCAAAAAGATAGAGTAAGAAGTTACAAGTTTTCTAAAATAAATGTTCTAAAAAAGAAGACAGGGATCTCTTATTTTCAACAGAGAGAATTAAGCATCTTGTCATTTGTATTTGCCACCACAAACCAGCCTTTGTGGCAGAAAAATATGTAAGAAGAGATTATCTCACTATAAATCACCACTGTAGTGTTTTCTTTCCAAAATATGTGTGGATATCAGCTTATTTAAAGGGTATATCCAAGAGTCAGGAGTGACATGTAGCTTGTGTGACATGCAGGTGAAAAGGTCCACTGGAGCAGACCTTCTCAAACTTTAATGTGCTTTTAAATCACCTGGAGATCTTGTTAAAATGCAGATTCTGACTCATTAGGTCTGTGGTGGGACCTGAGATTCTGCATTTCTAACAAGCTCCTAGGCAAAGCCCACGCTGCTGATCTATCCTTGAGTGTCAAGGCTCTACATCAGTTCTTTTCAAGCTTGAGTCCCCAAATCAGCAGCAGTAGCATCACCAGGGAACTTGCTAAAAATGCAAATTCCCAGTCCTAGCTCCAGAGGACTAAAACAGAAACTTATTTTAACAACCCCTTCTAGTCATTCTGATGTATGCTAAAATGTGATAACCCCTGCTGTAGATTAATGGTTCTCAAATTTAGATATACACTGGAATCATCTGGAAAGTTTCCAAAAAAAAAAAAAAAAACCAGATGGCTGAGTCTGTATCTGATTTAATTGGCATGGGACAAGACCTAGGCATCAGGAGATTTTAAATCTCCCCAGGTGATTCTAATATGTAACAAAGTTTGGGAACCACTGAACTATTAATAGAATGTAAGCTCCACACAAGCAGGAATTTGGTCATTGTCCAATCCCAAGCGCCTGGAAATTGTCTGGCCCTAGTTGACATCCCATAAATATTTATTGAATGAATGAATAAATAAAAGGTTGAGCAAAAAACAAACCCTGAATTACTCTAAAACCAGTTTGCTTGATGATATTACAGAAGAAATATCATATTTTTTATCCTTCTCTCCAATGGGAAATCTGTTTTCAGCTCAGAATACAACGTAGACATGACCCTTCCCACAAAATATAGTAGAAATACCCTCCTTCCTCATTATCACAGCAAAATTTGGGGGCCAGAAAATATGGAATCAAAGCAGGGAGATTTAAAAAAGGGAAAGAACTAAAACTAAATATAGCTATTAAATATAACAAAAAAATAAATAAAACATCAAATTGGCAAGTATTGAAACATCAAATTGTAGAGAGTATTGAAGGAGAATACTCCTTTGTTTCATATAGAAACAAATAAAGGCTTAGGACCTCAAACTTTGAATAATTGCATCAGCACAGAATAAGATTCTAGACCAAAGCAAAATAGAAGTATCTTTTGACCATCTAGTTAAAAGTTCTTAAGTGAAGAAAACAAAATTGATGTGAAAACCTTATAGCACAGTGTTCATGGTAGTTGTAAGTAAGCTTGTACTGAGTTAATGTATAGCAAAATATGTAATTTTATAGGGAAGATTCAAACATACTAAATCTCAAAACAGAGCATTACTGCAACGTTAAATTTTCATTGCATTGTATGAGAAGAATACATGTCTTCTCATGTATTCTCATTTTTGTTATATCCCAACATACATGTTGGGATATAACAAAAATAAAACAAAGCAGGCAAGAGACATGCATACTTTAGGAGACAGTCATTTGCTGCCAGCAGACTTCTCTGCGCTAACTCATCACTCCACACATTCTCTAGTAAAACCCACTGCAGAACATGGGACATTGAATTAAAAGAGCCCTCTCCAAAAACACAGTTTCTCAAGTGTCTAATTCAATATTTAAACCAGCAAAGGGTTAACTTTTATAATGCTTACAGAAATAAAGCCAGCCCAAATGGGGAGAATCAGGTGCTGAGGCCCAGAAATTAAGCACAGGCAGTTAATTCCAGAGAAACCCATGCACTGGGAAGAGAAATGAGAAACAGGGACTCATTTTCTTGAAAAAAGAGTTTAAAATGGGGTATTGTGCATAAAGAAAAAAAGAAGCCAGCTCACAAGTTTTAGGATTAAGGTACAAAATCAGAGAAAAATAAGCCAAAAGGATAAAAATGCTGAGTACTACACTTGAATTTCTTGAATTTCTCTTTATTGAGGGCTCTATTGTTCCCAGGGTTAGAGGATGTAGAGATTGAAATTTCCACTTAAAGGGTAAGTGGTCACAGCTGTGAGAGCCATGCAGCCCAGAAAGCCACACAACACATCGTCCTGTTTTTTGTAACTTTAAGGTAATATAAAATAGTCAAAAAAGGTCCAAAAGATCTTTAAGGGAAAATAAATGGACCCAAATTGGAGGCTGTAAAAAAGTTCACTGTAAATCTGAGAATTCCTTATACAAGAGGTAGCATCATATATTTCACTTAATACCTAATATTAAAAAAAAAATCCAAAACCAACATAGTAAATTACTTGTAATATTTTTCAACTAAGAAATTACCAGAAAACAGAGAAACATTTGTCCTTTTTCTCCCTCTGTTGTTTACCTTTCGAAATGAATTTTTTGTTTAACTTCCCTTCTTTGTAACTCAATATACAAATATAAAATGTTAAAAGTCACAACTCCTGCAATATCTTATCATAAACGTATTATCTTGAAGGTAATATAGAAGCTCTGTGATTCAGAAAAGGCATTCAAGTCCAGAGGGTCTGTCGGGGAAAAGCAGATACAGACAAGAACACTTTCCCAATGAGCAGCTATATTTGGTGCCCAAGCATCCAAACCAGATTAAAAAGGAATAGAATGGATTTCCAAGAGAAGTGGGCAGGGAGCAAGGTCTGAGGTTTCATTGTAGGAAAGAGAGGCTCTCTACACTTAGCCTGGTTGGGTGTCCCCTGCCAGTGTGGGAGGCCCTAGCAGGAAGGATTAGCATCTGGTGAACAGTGTCTGAGTGTTGAGTGCAGCGTAGGCAAGTTGCTTGGTGCTCTGCAGACCTCCCTGTTATAACTGTTGAGTTATAACAGTAACTCAACCAAATATAAAACTTGGAAGAACTGAATATTTATATGCTGAGGAAAAAAACAACACAAATTCATCATTCAGATGTAGTTCAAAGGTGCATTTTACAGACTCTGGAAAGAACATCATATGGGCATACACACTCATCCGCCCTAGGTTGCACTGACCTCAGGTCTCCCCACCACCCCCAATCCCCCATCCTCAAAAACAGACTTAAATACAAAAACTAAGAAAAATACATGTCAACACTGGACTCTGGAGAAGAATGCTGTTTACATCCCACAAACTTTTAAACAATTCTATTGAAGAAGTTTCAGATACTCCAACAGAAAATTGAAACTTGTTGTAGACACTATGTTCCTTTCCTACTGTTATGTAATTCTTTGCCTCATCCTCACCTATACACTGTAGACGGTGATGTGCCCAGCTAAAAACAAACAACAAAACCTTTTTATATTTCCCAGCCACACTTTCTTGAAGCCAGGAGTGACAATGCCAATCGTTCTGGCCAACAGACTGAAGCAGAAGCCTGCTGGGAATGTCTGGGAAAATTTTGCTTTCCTGACAGAGACTATCCCTTCCTTCCTGATTCCATCTTCTCTGGCCTGGACCGTATTTTTGTGACTGCAGTGGATTCAGCCCAAAAATCTGTGAGTGGCACATATCCTGGATCACCTAAGAGATTTCAGTTCTTTATATTGTTATGCTAAGAAAATATAGGGGGAATTGCTCATAACATTGGACTTGGTAATGATCTCTTGGATATGACACCAAAAGCACAGACAAAAAATAGATAAATTATACTTTATCAAAATTTAAAGCACTTATGCAAAGAATAACAGAGTGGGAAGGCAACCCACAGGATGGGAGAAAATATTTCCACGTCATATACCTGATGAAGGACTAATATCCAGAATATGTAAAGAAATCCTATAACTCAACAAAGAAAAGCCAAACTACTCAATTAAAAAAATGGGCGAAGGACTTGAATAGACATTTTTCCAAAGAAGATATACAAATGGCTAATAAGCACATGAAAAGATGCTTAACATCACTAATAATTAGGGCAATGCAAATCAAAACCCCAATGAGATATCACCTCACACACTATATAACAAGTGTTGGCAAGATATGTACAAACTGGAACCCTTGTACACAGCTGGTGGGAACATAAAATAATACAGCCACCATGGAAAACTGTATTGGGAGAGGGTCCTCGTTAAAATAAACACAGAATTACCATATGATCTAGCAATTCCACTTCTGATTATATACTTCAAAGAACTGAAAGCAGGGACTCAAACAGATACCTGCACAGCAACCTTCATAGAAGCATTATTCACAATAGCCAAAAGGTGAAACAACCCAAATGCCCATGGACAGATGACTGGATAAACAAAGTGTGATATACATGTATACAATGGAACATTATTCAGCCCTAAAAAGGAACAAAATTCTGATACATGCTACAATATGGATGAACCTTAAACACATTATGCTAAGTGAAATAAGCCAGACAGAAAAAGACAAATATTATATGATTCTACTTATATGAGGTACCTAGAATAGCCAAATTCACAGAGAGAGAGAAAGCACAGTGGTTACCAGGGGCTATGGGAAGTGGTAGTTAATGTTTAATGGGTACAAAGTTTCAGTTTGGGATGAGGAAAGTACTCTAGGTGGATAGTTGTGGTGGATACACAACAATATGAATATACTTAATGCCACTGAACTATGCAATTAAAAATGATTAAAATGATAAATTTGTGTTATGTCTATTTTACCACAATAAAAGTAATTTTTAAGTTCAAAATAACTAATAGTTTTAAAAGAAATTTGGTAAAATTTTTTAAAAAGTCTGCCATTTTCTGATATAAGATTTCCTGATCAATTAATAACTGTGCTTAAATTTTAAACTTTTTTTGATTACAAATAAATATTACATGATTATTACAGATAAATTTAAAGAAACAACAATATAATTAAAGGAATAATTCATGTTTAAGCACTATTAGCATTATATAAAACTGTTTTTTTTCTTTTGTATATATAGTATTTTTAAAATATCAACATTGGTCTCAGTTTTATAACCAGTTTTTTCACTTAATAATTTATAAATAGTTTACATGAGATCAAGATATTTTACAGTAATTTAAATGATAGCACAGTTTAATGAACATTTAATGATAGGCATTTTGGTTTTTAGTTTCAGTCACATACAAGTGTGCTATAATAAATAGTACTGTTTAATTTTTTGTGTATTTTTAGATTTATTTCATATAATTCTTAAAAATATAATAGCTGGTTCAGAAAGAATGTACATTTTTGTGACTTTTGATCTCATTTTCACATTACCATCCAAGAGTTCTACAGTTTAAACAAACATCCTAACAGTATATGATTTTGCTTGTTTCCTTGTATCCTCTTCATCACTAGATTAGCTTTTTTTTTAAAGAAACCTACAGACCAATATCCCGTCTGAATATAGATTCAAAAATCCTCGATAAAATACTAGCAAACTAAATTCAACAGCACATCAAAAAACATAATCCACCATGGCCAAGTGGGCTTCATCCCAGGGATGCAAGGATGGTACAACATGTATAAGTCGATAAATGTGATTCACCACATAAACAGAAGCAAAAACAAAGACCACATGATTATCTCAATAGATGCAGAAAAAGTATTTTACAAAATTCAGCACCCTTTCATGATAAAAACTCTCAACAAATTAGGCAAAGAAATATCAAAATTATAAAAGGAATATATGACAACCCCACAGCCAAAATCTACTGAATGGGGAAAAGTTGAAAGCATTCCCATCAAGAACTAGAACAAGACAAGGTTGCCCACTGTCACCACTTCTGTTCAACATAGTGCTGGAAGTCCTAGCCAGAGAAATCAGACAAGAGAAAGAAATAAAGGGTATCCAAATCAGGAAAGAAGAGATCAAACTGCCACTTTCTGCAAATGATATAACTTTATATCTAGAAAACCCTGACTCCACCCAGAGACTCCTGGAATTGATAAATAAATTCAGCAAAGCCTGAGGTTACAAAACCAATATACACAAATCAGTAGCATTCCTATTCACCAATAATAGTCAAGCTGAGAGTCAAATCAAAGACTCAATACCATTCACAATAGCTACAAAGAAAATAAAATACCTAGGAATATACTTAACCGAGGAGGTGAAAGATCTCTGCAAAGAGAACTACAAAACACTGAGGAAAGAAATTCCAAACAATACAAATAAACAGAAAACATATCATGCTCATGAATTGGTAGAATCAACACTGTTAACATGTCCATACTACCCAAAGTTATTTACAGATTCAATGAAATTGCCATCAAAATACCAATGTCATATTTCACAGACCTAGAAAAAATAATTCTGTACTTCATCTGGAATCAGAAAAGAGCCCAAATAGCCAAAGCAATTTTAAGCAAAAATTACAAATCTGGAGGCATCACATTATCAGACTTCAAGCTATACTACAAGGCTATAGTAACCAAAACAGCGTGGTACTAGAACAAAAATAGACCAATGGAACAGTACAAAGAACCCAGATATAAAATCATCCACATACAGCTGGGCATAGTGGTGCACACCTGTAATCCTAGCACCTTGGGAGGCCAAAGCGGAAGGTTCGCTAGAGGCCAGAAGTTCCAGACCAGCCTAGGCAACATCGCAAGATCCTGTCTTTACAAAAGATAGAAAAAATCAACCATGTGTGGTGGCACATATTTGTAGTCCCAGCTACTTGGGAGGTTGAGGCAGGGGATCATTTGAGCATAGGTATTTGATGTTGCAGTGAATTATGATGATGCTACTGCACTCTAGTCTGGGCAACAGAGACCATGACTCAAACAAAAAAGAAAAAAAAAGAATAATAAAAATCTAATGAAAAGCACCAGAAAAGCAGAGAAGACACATCAAAGGAGAGCCAGGCAGGACAATAATGGATGGACTCTGCCAAGACTGACATAGATGTTGGTCTGATCGGAGACTGTCATGTGGGTTAATCCAACTCAGGATGGTGCAAGTGGGCAAGTTTGCTTGAACTTGAACAATTGTTCCACTTAGCAGACACAGAATCTTTTAATTTCATCTCTCTCACTATGGGAGACCCCAAAAACCAACATTTTAGGAAAAACAAATGCCTAGGCCAGAAAGCAAAACGGAATGTAAAAGAAAGACAATATGCAGATATAATAAAAAATGTTTACCCTACATCACTTAAATAGATCAGCTTAAGAAGAATAATGAAAAGGAGAAGTATAGGAAGAACTGAGGAAAACAAAATATTAAGGCATAACTCACTATGTGAGAAAGTACTATAGAAGAAATAAATGCTATTAGAGCCTGGAACTTTCAAAAGCTGAGGAAAGGCAGTGCCTCTAGAACATGACATGGGTCTTGGCCCTCACCAGGGTTCTGTGGGCACAAACTTCGGAAGCATCAAAGGAGCTTAAGTTCAGGAATCAGAGCAATCACCTGCGGGTAATTCTCCTGCTGGAATAAGGGTGGGGAAAATAGCTCCTAGAAAGCAGATTGCCCAAACTACAGCAATTCTACAAGAAGCAGTGGCCTCAGGCAACTGGCCCAGGCCTCAAAATGTCTCTTCACAAGAGAACGTGCAATGTCATTGCATTCAATGCAGAAGTAGGACACCACTTAATCGAATGGGTTCCAACTCTCTCCAGGAGAACCAAAGAGATGCCATATCACCGTTATTTCTTATAGCTGAGAAATATTCCATGGTATCCATATACCACATTTTGCTAATCCATTCATGAATTGATGGGCATTTCCACATCTTTGCAATTGTGAATTGTGCTTGCTATAAACATTCGGGTGCAAGTGTCTTTTTTATAGAATGACTTTTGTTCTTCTGGGTAGATGCCCAATAATGGGATTGCTGGATTGAATGGTAGGTCTACTTGAATCTGTTTAAGGTATCTCCATATTGTTTTCCACAGGGGTTGCACTAGTTTACAGTCCCACCAGCAGTGTATGAGTGTTCCTGTCTCTCCACATCCACACCAACATGTATTGTTTTGGGACTTTTTGTTATAAGCACCACATGTACTCACCAGCAAACTGGTTTCCCTGATCATCACCTAAGTGCACATTTGGGAATAACACCAATTGGGTATCGGACAGAGGTGGGGGCTAGGGGGAAGGGATGGGTGTATACCTACTTGATGAGTGCGATGCGCACTGTCTGGGGAATGGACACGCTTGAAGCTCAGACTCGGGGGGATGGGGGGGCATGGACAATATATATAACCTGAACTTTTGTACCCCCATAATGAGCTGAAATAAATAAAAAAAAAAAAAAAAGAAGGATCCTAGCACTTGGAGGCAAAATAGAAATTAGCAAGCTTTGAATGTGCTGAAAGGTTTTCTCTAATAAGATCAATGACTGCGGCTGTGGCCATTCTAAATTTTCAAACTTAGCAATAAGAAGGTCTCCAGCAAGAGAGGTGAGCACATGCAAAAGCAGATCCCTCTCCTCCTTGAGCCCACCTCCCCTGACAGATATGGCAGCCAGTGCAATACTTAATTTCCCACGTGGACAGACACAGACATGGACACAGACTCATGAACCTAGTTTGGGTTTAAGTTCATACATCATGGAGTTTTTTAAATTGACATAAACTGACTGGTACATGATGCAGGTGAAACCAGATTTTTCTCTACTTGCCCACTTTCCTTTATGTACCAATGAGTTTCAATAGTAAAATGGATTTGAACCATATTTAGAGCTTGATATTTTTGAGACCTGGTATTTTGTTTACTAAATTTTGTGGGAGGAAAGGGACACTTTCATATAAGATGGGTAACTTCTGGCTCTCCACCTATCATGAACCAGGGTCCCAGACTAAGTCCCTATCGGGTGGATTAAGGAATAGGATAAATAATGAATAAAGGAGATACTAACATGGGCCAAGAATCAACAGGAAAATAGAAGGCTTGGACCTTTGAACTTCCCATTATCCTAATCCCATAAAGAGGCATGCCGGGCTCTGGGCCCATGGTGTAGCTCTGCATACCAGTGGAGGGACTCCTCTCTCTTCCCCACCACCCCATGAAGCTTACTGCTTGTCAACAGGGGAATACAGAGACTGTTTGGTATCCACCATTCTGGATCTGTGGGCCCAGCCATTTAGAGGAGTTCACTGGGAATACCTAACACCAGCAGGTAGAGGTCTTGGGCCCTGTATCATTCTCGACCATCAGGGAAGAAACAATGTGGTCCTGTGAGAAGCCAAGTTGGCTACAGACCATCCCACAGAAAGCAGGGGTCAAGTCCCAGCTAACTCATGATTCCAGCAATTCTGTTCATTGCACTGCACAGATGATGATATAATCATATAGCTGCAATGATGAATCTTTGATTTCTTTAAAAAGTGACACATGGGAAAGAATGAGTCCTCTTCTAAGCTTCTGAAAAAGCCACAAGCAATCGAATGGAAGAAAGTCTGGTCCACAGCTGCTAAAAGAACATCACATCTTCCCAGCCATCACATGCCTCAGCTAAGACTCATCAAAAAATAAGAAACTGGAGAGCACAAAGCTTTAATTTCTTTGGAATTTTAACACACATAGACAAGAAAATTTGATTTGTTATTTTAATTCCTTCAGATTTAACTTCCTTGGACTTTAATTTGCAATTTTTTTAGTACCTTGTAGAATAACTCCCTTCTCTGTTTCTCTCTATGAATGTCTGAGCAAGCCTTAGGCAATGCTGGCACTTAGCCATTGATTAAAAAAACATTTCCATCAAAAATATTTTATATTCATAACAGAATATAAAATGTTTTCAGAAGTAACTGAATTATAGTCAGCCATCCCATTTTCTTAAACTCAAATATATAAAGACCGAAAGAGAACTTTGAGTACTAAAGGTTTGATGATTAAACTTAAGCTCTGTATTTATGAATCCCTCTGCTGCCTTTACTAAGAGACTTGCTAACTAAGTCATAAGTATTGAAAGTTCCACCATGTACCAATTAGGCAACAAGAAGAGAAGTGTAGGCCAGAGGAAAAAGAAAAATTGGTAAATTATTTTGGCTGCCTTAATACAGCTAAATTCCCCAAGCATCAACATGCCTGTGATCTCTAAATCAGCACTAGATAAGAATAACCTGTAAATTGTCTAAATAGTTCTGACTGTGTTGCAAAATCAATTTTTTTTAATTACCCACAATTTCTCTTTCCTCAAAGGTAACATCCATTAAAAATAGCATTTAACTGTGAACGAAATGTATATAAACTCAAATAAATGTGCCCATGTACATATCTGTCTATATATATATTATTCATTCAGAAGATTAACTAGACATATTAATGTTTTCCCAAGAGAAACACTGTAAATATGAGGAAACAACCATAAAAATTTGTTAGATTTTAAAAAAAATGATAGTACTTTCTAATCCTTTCTAAAAATATACACAAAGCTTGTAATTACCATTATTCATATTCAAGTAGTCAAGTTTTCAATGTGATTGTAGTAATAATTGAATTTTTTCTTTTGCAGCATAACCAAAAACATATTTAGACTTAGATCTTATAAACTTAATTAAATTGATAAGCAATACTGTATTCTCATTACTAGGAAATGCCAATTCTCTGTTAGAGTTTCTCATAAAAAGAACAAGTAGTTGTCTTTGTTTTCCATTTTTAAATAACAATATGAGGAACAAAGAAATCATCTAACACATTTTCACTGAGAGGTTTTGGTAAAAGCCTAGAATTGTCAGAAACTATTACCACAAATGGAGTCTGGTATTTCAAAGAAAGAAAAAGGTTTAATTTGATTTCAAAACATAAATGGAAATAGAAACCATGGAAATGGAAACCTTGTAATCCTACCGAAATATAGGAAGAGCTTTTCATAGTAATTATTTTCATTTATAATGTACTACATTTTGAAGGAGAAATATTATCCATACACCCAGCATATGTGAGAGATGGGGAATAAGTATACAAGTTTGAAAGATGATAAATTCACATGAGCTATTTCAAGAACTGGTAGATGTGCTGTCTTTGATGTCCCTGAAAATGTAACTCTAAAGATTCAGTTTTACTTTAAATTTTTAAAAATCCTAGGTTCATAACAGACATAGATGCTGACATAAATTCCTCCAAGATTTTCTTCCTTTCCCCTATAATTCTTAGTGATACTCCTAAGGAATTTTTTCCTTAAAAGCAGCTGATTTCACTGAGGTACTGGAGACAGTCACAGGCCAGGCCAAAATCAGGGTTATTCTCTGACATTGTTGCCTCTTTAACTTGAAAATGAGACAGTCATATTAAGTGATGCTTTTCATTGTCCTTTCTACCAGTCCATTTTGGAAGCTGTCTGTCTGGAGAGAAGGAGATCAGCAGAAATCTTTTGTCAAAAAGAAGCATGAGGGTGATAATACAAAATAGGGGATTTGTAAGGAAGCAGAAAGATAATTTCATCTGTGACTCTAACATCACCAAAGATTGAAAGTATTGAGGTTTTCCTAAATCAGAGGTATATTAGTTTTCTAAATTTCCAAAATATCAATCTTTGAGACACAATTAAAAGACAGCTAAACCCACCCTATAATCTACATGCAGGAAAGTATGTGGAGTTGAAAAATCATAGCAGTTACTTTTCAACTGCGTTTTAAAATGATGTAATTTTCCCTACAAGCCAAATATTCAGGTTGACATATTTAATTTTTTCCTTTTCTGCTTACTTGGAAAGAGTTATAATGTCAAGTAAAGATCTACAGACAGGACAACATCCTGATATTTTATTGCATAGGAGAACATGAGCAAACCACTTCTTTTAAGGAGGAAGGAATATGGTTATGGTTATATGGGTCATATCCTGTGCCATACTGTATGAAGTCCTAAAATTAAAGAATTAAATGCTATCTACACTTTGTCATGGTAAATGGGCTTGAAATGATTAACTAGTAAAATGCAAAAAATTCAGCAACATCCAGGAAGATCATACAGGCACCTGAACAAGAAATGCATAGTCATAGAAGAGGCATGTAGAAGCACACAACATGGGGAAGACACACATAATTTAAGAATGTGTTGGAGGGAAATAAAACTTCCACCAAAAAAAAAATTGTATAGTATAAAGACTTTCCTGATAAACAGAAGTGAAATATGTCCCAAAGCAGAAGAGCACAGGGCAAAAACAGCAAGAACATTGGGAAGATGACCAGCATAACACCCTCCCAGACCATTATGATCCATATTCTACACCTGGTGTGAAAGATTGAGTAGGGGGCCCTTTAATAGTAGCCACCATGTGGCTATTGCATTCATAGTTATTGAATGCCAATCATGTGCTGGACACTGTTCCAAGTGTGTTATATACATTGCTTCATGTGACCCTCAAAACCATCGGGCAATGTAAATATTATCAGATGAAGACACTGAGGCTTGAAGTGCTTAGGGAATTTTCTACCAAGTATTAGTAGTACCACCATCTGGAATCAGGAATTCCAACTGACTGCACCACCATAGATTCTTCTATGATACTAGGCTACACTTTAGAGACTAGCACTATAATAACATTGATCCTGTAGAGTTTTGAGACATGTTACATTTCCACATTTTAAAATTCATTAGGTATATATTTCTCTTTTTGAACAAAGTAGTTGTGATACTTTAAGGACACCACTGCAAAACAAAAATCTCTATTTCAGAATTTTAAAATTAATATCCTTCCAATCAGGGAGAAATCCCTCCCTCCCTGAAAAGCAGAAAATAGAGACAAAATAGTTTTTTTTTTCTCCCTTGCAGGAGCTTGATTTAGTCTCCCCATCCTCCTCCTCCTTCCCCTCTCCCTCTCTGATACGTTTAGTGGTCAATGTGAGAATTACAGACATAAAGAAAATGGAATATGTATCAATTTTATTTTTCATTATAGCTCCCTGAAAATCTTTTCCAGCAACACATAGTAAATATATAGCATATTAAAGAAAATAAGCATTTCCTGATGACCTACTAATAGAAAAAATTTTTAAAGAATTTGAAAACAAGCTTTTGACCAAGAAAAATTGAAAAATAAAGTTATACTTTCTGGCAGAAAATAAGTATGATTTGGTTTATTGATCAACAATGCCTTTGGTCAATTTGGCTAATAGCCAACATAAATTTATTATATAATTCTGATAATCTAAGATCAAAAATATATTTAGTACATATGATAAAAGAATTTTATTAAAAATGTGACAGTGGCAAAAGTATATTGAAATTAACAATATTCCCAATGCTTTATGAATACGTACAATAAACAAGATACTACTATTAATAGTTATAATAAATAGCCACCTAATTAGTTTTGATAATTGTATTTGGAATATCTCCCAGAAGTGAGAAAATGGATGGTCCTAATGATAGAATAGCAAATAATTTTGTAAGGTGGGGTTTGCTTTCCCCAATTCTTGGCTTTCAAAAAGAAAAAAAAACCTGAAGAAGAACCTAATCAAGTTTTCTGCCAATTGCTAAATTAAAAATAGTTTATAATGATGTGTCACTGTGTCCAGAGTCCAGTTAAAAAGCAGAAACCAAACTAGATATTTCAAACAGAGGAGATTTAACATGAGGAATTGGTTTCACAGGTGTTAAAGCAGTAAAAGCAAAAAACGAACTTTAAGTCCCTCATAGGTAACTGCAGGAAGCAACTATAACCTCAAGGGTTGGAGGAATGAAGGGCAGAAGTAGATTTTACCAAAACCTAGAGGCTCAGAATCAGAATTTTACACTTAAACATTTGGCTTCTATAGCATAGTTATTAACAATATCAATTCAACTATTGATTTCCAAACTATTTGTATGCTGGGACAATAAATTTACTGAAAACTATGTACAAGAATGTAAGAACTTATACCTTGCTACCTAAACTTTCTTAAAAAGTAAGACTATACTGCTTTAAAAGCCAGGCAAACAGTTCTTTCTCCATAGGTAGCTGTACCTTGAAGCAAGCAGGAAACATTTCACACCACATCTCATATACAGAATGTCATTCTCAAAGATTCATCTTGTGATAGCACTACAGGTAATTTCTCAATCAGATTTTCTCTTCGCCTCATCCAAATAGGGAGATTAGAAATAAGCATCATATGCTTTGATGCCTAGACTATACAATCTTCACCAGGAGGCAAAAGGTGAAATGGTGTAGGGGTCTGTAATTCATTTCATTATAATTACATTTCATTGCCTGTGGCTTCTCCAATAATTAAAAGCACAGTGTCAGTATTAAACAAGAGCTATGAGAAAATGTCAGATCCCTCACCAAAGAGACATCAAATTAGAGTAGGAAAGACTGTCAAAAGCTTGTTCCCTGAGTGAATACAGGAATACATGCACATCTAGAGTTGTAAAATGGAATCATTTGTGCCAAGATTTTAAAATTTTGTTCATTTTAGGTCAAATGGGAATATAAAAAAAAAAAAAGGTCTTTGTGAGACACATCTCCAGTGGATAACATTTCAATATTTGTTGAATGAATAAATTGACAGAAATTTATTCAAACAGGGCAAAAATAGTGATGCCTAATCAAATTGGTATGCTCTCAGAAACAAAACGCTTCCAAGTATTTGGAATAAAATCTCTTTTCAAGTTAATAACAGCACCTTGTTTCTATGAGACTATATTTAGCTCACATTACCATTAAACTTCAATCAATGAAGACAATTTTTGAAATCTCAGAGAAAACTAATAATCCTTTCTTAGGGGCAATAAAAGGTTGGCAAACAAATATTCAGAAGAGATGCTCTAGTCTAGGGAAACACCAGGCACTCAAAACACTGGCAGGAATAAAATAAAATTATTTCCCCCAGAAAACATCCAATTAATAGCTAAACAATGTCTGTAAGAATGAAAATCACTTGTTTCTAGAAATTAATGACCTCAAACATACATTCTCTACTCTATCCACTTTTCACACTCACACTTCTTCCCCTTGAACTCACAGAAAGAAAGGGAATAAACATGGATTTATTTGATTTCTATCTAACCAATGTTGATAGTAAATGACTAATCTGTACATCTCCTAAAACAATTCAAGGGATTTTTTCACCTGACCTTTTCACAAACATCTTGCCAAACTATGTTCCACATTGAAGTCAGGTGGTTTAAACACATCGTGGTGGTAAGCGCCTTAAATATCCTATGTTCTCTATGTACTCATTGTAGTGTTATCACATTTAACTTATAAAAATGTAATAAGTAAATATGAGTCCAGGAGTTTGAGCATATAGTGAGCTATGATCCCATTACTGCACTTCAGCATAGGTGACAGAGCTGAAAAAATAATAACTACATGGTATTGCCCTACTGTTTTTGAAAGCTGAAGCATATGCTATTCCATGCTGCACAAATTCCCGCACCCCCACATACCCAAGACACTTATTTACTCAACTGCTGGGAGTGTCATCTGTTGACAATTCCCAGCTCACAGCTGAGTTTTTTCCCAAAGAATTACTTTCATCCAAAAGATGCTTCCTCCACATGTACTCACCATTAAATTGGTACTAATCAACCAACACTGATGTGCACATATGGGAAGTAACATTCATAGGATGTCAGGCAGGTGGGAGAGGGGAGGAGGGGATGGGTAAATTCACACCTAACAGATGCAGTGTGCACTATCTGGGGGATGGGCATGCTTGTAGCTCTGACTGGGGCAGTGCAAAGGCAATTTATGTAATCAAAGTATTTGTACCCCTGTAATACTCTGAAATTAAAAAATAATAATAAATAAATAAATAAAAATAAAACAGAAAAAAAAAAAAAAAAGATGCTTCCTTGTGCCCGTGGTCATGCTCTGTCCCTGATACAAATTTGCATCAAATAACGGAATAATGAAGGGTGCGGGGGCTCCACTTCCTTGCCTCAATTTGGGACATCTCTGAAGAAATATCCGAAGCTTCCAGTTCAACTTCTCCCCCCACCCAAGTCTCTCACAGTTGTTGTGCAGAAAGCACTCTCCAGAAAATTGCCTGCACACAAATCTCAGAATTTGTTTCCCAGGGAACCTGACCAAAAATAGGTGGTGCCTGTAATGATCTGAGGAAGCAGACTCTAAAAGTAGGATTTCAAATCTGAATCACCCACCAGCAAGCTGGCCGTGAGGATCCCATGTCTGGAGGTAGGTGGGATACGGGTAGTAGACGGCATGTTCTGGTGGCGCAGTGGTGGAAACTTTCATCAATGCGAACTGGGACAGGACACTACCGGAACGGAAGACACTGGCAGATTAATATGTCATGAGTTTGAAAGGTTTTAAAAGTAGTAATTAACTATATGGATAACAGTAGCAGATGGCTCTTGCTAGTGCCATTGGTGCACTAGAGAAAGACAAAGGTTGAGGGTGATTCATCACCAACTTAAGGCAAGTATGAAAGTTGAAGAGCCTCCTTTGCAGCATTTTATACAGCCTCCCCTCCCCTGCAGGCAGAGAACAGAACAGGCTGAGGGCCAGGCCTACAACATAATTTTAAGATAGTGGAGCTACAGAGAAGGTTCAAATCTCAGTTCAGCAAGTCTGCTATGGCACGATTGAGGCCCTGTTTGGAAAGAATGGGATCCTGAGATTTGGGATCAGGACAGCAGGATCAATGCATTCAAAAATCTTTAAAACCCAGGTTCCCCTGAAACTACTGAGCCTGCAGAATTGTCCCCCTTCTCCCTGAAGATACTATAACAGTCAGTGCCAAATGGGCCTGTCAAAGAAGGAAAAGGACTGCTGTGGAAGGAGTAGCAGGATCTAGCCTAAATGTAGCAGCAGGGACCAAAAGAGTATGAATGGGGAGGGATACTGAGGGTACTGGATCAAGGGGAGCAATACATAAAGCTGAGTAAGGGAAGTGCTAATGGAGAACTCTCCCAGGGGACAGAATTCAACACCCTGACAAAGACCTTGGTTGATGGTGCTAACACCATCCTTGGATGGCTCTGGAAGGCAGGAAAAAGCTATAGTCCATGCCATCTGATGTAGAAACCCTGGAATTAGAAGAAAGAAAAGGCTGAAGGTGACTCATCACCAACTTAAGGCAAAGTGTAAAGGCTCAGACTAGTGTGAATGTACTAGAGAAGGCAAAAAAAACCCACCAGCCAACTATGTTCTCACAAGGGGTCCTGGAAGACATTCCATTCACCAAAGTCATCAGGAATGTGCTGGTGAAAAGGGCACAAGCATCACGGAGAAGCTGTCTTCTCCATGGGCCAGAACTGATGGTAGGCAGTGTTATTATAGAACTGGGCCCCTTGATAACAGTGGGGATGGTAATAAGGTCCTGGAATTACAGAGGCTTGAGTAAATGGCACTTGCTTTGGTGAGGTTGTAGAGTGCTGGCCCACGTCTGGTTCAGAGTGGTTCCACTGATTCACAGGCCCACCCAGTGGCCATTTTTCAGGTCCTCAAATGCATAATTGAAATGAACATAATTGGTAAGTGGCAGAATACCCACACCGGCCTATGAGGTAAGAACCATCATAGTACTAGCATAATGTGGCAAGAAAGTCCTAAGGAAATCTTCAAAATTGCCAATTCTGTGTGAAGTATAGGAATAGAAGTCACATTGTCTAATACTCTTCAGAAAGGAAAACTTCCCTTAATACAAAGAGACACGTATTAGTTAGCCAAAATTCTGTGTTCAAAGAAAAGCTTCTCTCTTCCCTCCTTTATAAAATTTGAATGGCATTTACTGAAAATTAGGAGAAAGAGAATGAGGGTTATTTAGTTCCCTCGCTATACTCAGATATAAAAATAAAGGGCAGACACTCAGTAACAGTTCTAGTTACTCTTTTAAATGGAATCTGTAAGGACTTTGCAAAATTCTAGAACATTTGTCACTTTTCTCTGTTTATTATTTGAATTATTCCCTGCCTGCTTTCCAAAAGCATAGGGAATAGCAATAGGAGAATGTCAAAGGGAAGCAGGGTTTGTGGAAAGAGGGAAATCCCAGTAATTAAACTGTGGTAGCAGCAACCAAAAGATGGGCCAACAGGCTTAGTACCAGAGCCTGGTATAAGCAAAGCAAGGAATGGTGTGCGGGGTGGAGAACGAAAGAAGGGAGGGTCAGAGGGAGGCAACCAGTCATTATTTATACTCCTCCAGCCTAGAAGTTGCACTAGATAGCTTATCTTTTGCACATCCTATCTCCTCATTCAAATAAAACATGTTTGAAAACAAGGTATATATCTACTAATTCACACTTGAACTTCTATCTACACCTAGATGCATGTTCTGCATATAGTGGACACTTGATAAATGTTTTTGTGTGACTTTAAATTTAACCCCAGACATGTGTTTTCACTGTCTCTAAAACTATTATCAAATTATCATCTATGTAGTTAAAGTAGGATGTCTTAATTAGAACATATCTTTCACAAATTTCTGTGATTTTTATCTTCAGCTCATTTATTAGAAGATGCCATGAAACCCCTTTAGAAGTTTTATCAAACTTGTGTGCTTTTTTTCAGTGCTGTAGCAAATCACTCAGTAGATGAGTTAGGGAATCAACTGAGCATTTGGTTGTAACATATCCTAAAAGTAACTTAGGCATATCCAATGTACCCTCATAAAAATTACTTATAACTCCTGTTCCATAGAGTTTCTAGGTATTAAACAGAGTTGTGCATTAGAGACGAGGTAGAGAACAGATGTATACATTCACCAGAGGTTTGATGAGTCAGGATAATGGTTCCTGGATTGAAGTGCAACTAAATGTTACAGATGCTAAATTAGCCACTTCACATATTTCTAACCTGCTATGTCAGAGCAAGTGAGCAAAAAGACACAAGCTTATCCATATACCTCTTCTCTGAAACAATTCTGTTTTTATTTCTATTATAAAGTGTAAGTTGTTTCCCCTTCTGTAATTTTGTTTTGAAACAAACAAATTAACAGATGGTTATTGCCATCTAAAGTTAAGGGCAAAAATATAATTACTAAATTTTGAACTATTACATTTTGTAGTAAGTCTCCAGGGAAGATAGCTCAATATCACCTATATCAGTTTATCATTTCCCTATATTATTTTATTAACTTTGGTAGTTTATATTCAAATACCCCTTCTAAGATTCCCAGGGGGCAGAAATGTGGGAGGAACTTCAGCAAGCAGTAAAAATATTAATTTACAATTTCCAGTGAAGAAAGTGGAAATTTTCTTAATACTTAATTCTTTTACAATATCAGGAACAAATGAAAGATGTACACAAATGGTTTCAAAGTATCTCACTAAGCATCAATGTTTGTCAAAGTCCCTAAATCCCCAGAATATAAGAAACATTGTTTTGTATCATTATATTCTTCAATCCACAGAAAAATAAGTGGCACTTAATTAAATCTTTACTCCTAGGCTTTTTCCAGGAAGATTTGTTGAAATCATCAGAAAGATTTCAGATTAAAGATTTTAGCCACTGTTTAAATTCTCTGGGGTTTAAACCCCATTCATTAAAACTACCCTAATTGTACTGCATCCCAAAGGCTCAAATTTACCAAATCACATTTACATTTGGACATTTAATTTTTTATGTTTGCTTATTTATCCTCTAAATAAGTGTTGCAATCCAGTAATGTGATTAGTCTATTCAAGAATATTGTACTTCGGGCCAGGCGTGGTGGCTCACGCCTGTAATCCTAGCACTCTGGGAGGCCGAGGTGGGCGGATCGTTTGAGCTCAGGAGTTCGAGACCAGCCTGAGCAAGAGCGAGACCCCATCTCTACTAAAAATAGAAAGAAATGATATGGACAGCTAAAAATATATATAGAAAAAATTAGCCGGGCATGGTGGTGTATGCCTGTAGTCCCAGCTACTCGGGAGGCTGAGACAGGAGGATCGCTTGAGCTCAGGAGTTTGAGGTTGCTGTGAGCTAGGCTGACGCCACGGCACTCACTCTAGCCTGGGCAACAAAGTGAGACTCTGTCTCAAAAAAAAAAAAAAAAAAGAATATTGTACTTCAGATTTCAGATATATTATTTACAGATAGTTCCTTTTCTTGGTCTTTGAGGTGGATATTTATCATTTGGGCAGTGGAGACACAAACTCCTTCCCTATGTGGAGAATTCTCAAATGGTTATAACACCGGTGGGATGAAATGTCTCACCTCCAACCATGAAAGCTTAAGGGAGAGGCATATCTCCCCTCACTGTATCCCTGAGATCCAGGACACAGGCAGGGGAAGTAGGCTCTACCAATCAGACATCAATATTTTTCCCCAAGACTTTGAATCTTAAGGGAGGAACATGAAGACAAAGAAGTTTAGGAATCAGTCACTGTGGAGCTGGCAGTAGCAAGAGTCCATCAGAAGCAGGGCCAAGCCACAGAGATCCATCAGAAGTGGATATGGGCCCAGTGGTAGCATCCTAACAAGACTGTTTCAGTGATATGAGACCCAGGTTGTGACTTCTGGTGTCTATGGTCACTGCCTGTTTTCTGAGCCAGGCTCTCTACCTTCCTAGTGATTCTGTGAGCTATCTAATATATTTCTAATAAATTTCTTTTCAGCTTTAAGTTATCCAGTCAATTTCTGTTACCAGTAATCAAAAATCCTGACTGACAGAGTCTTTGAAAATAAGTCTGTTGTTTTTTTATTTTTTTTCTAAATTATCTTCCGTGGTGTTTTCTTTTTTGCATATTGAAACAATATTTTGCATCTTGGTTTGCTTGAGACTCTAACCCATTGGCTTTGGTAACATAATCTTTGAGCTTTGGATTTTAAATTTTAAGTACTCAAACATCTCACTATTCATTTTTTTTTTGTTTTTATTTTCTAAAATGTGGCCTTAACATATACTGCACATGAGAAGCATGTGTATGTTTGTTTTTTCTATATTTTAATTTTCCACATGTTAGTATAAAAAAATTAAGATTGATCCCTTCTCTCCTCAAGAAATTGTGTTTCCTTGATAATAACAAAGTTTCTACATTCCACTGTTACTTCCTGGTTTGTTCCTCCAATGTTTCTTCATGACTATTGCAATGGATTTCTAATGAATTGATCTCCATGTCCTTTACCTCACTTCCTCATTTAATATAATTGCCATTAAAATAGCATTTCCTAAGTCATGTTCCACAGAATTTTCCATAAATAAGTGTACTGAACATCAAGTTAACAAAACAATTTTAAAAACTTACATGGGTTGCTCTCTGTAGCTTTTCTCAGAGCCTTTAATATACGAATGTGCTTCTTGAATCTCTAAGGGCAGGGTACAACACAGAACATTTCCTAAGATTATTTGCACATGGGACCTTTTTGTCCACAGCAACTTTCAGTATGGTTCCTTGGAGCATGGTTTATAAAATGCTGCACTGAAGAGACCTTTCTCAAATACAAATAAGACCATATTCCTCCCTGATTAAAAATCTTCAATGATAGTACCATCAATGATAGTTCATCAATGATAACAGTGTCATCAATGATGATAGTTTGTCATCATCAATGATAGTAGCAGGGATTAGCAAACTGCAGCCTAGGGGAGAAATTCAACCTGCAGTTTGTTTTTGAACAATCTGTGAGATAATGACTGCTTTTTACATTTTTTAGTGTTCAAAAAAAAAAAAATACTATTGCATGACATATAGAAATTATATAAAATTCAAATTTTAATAAATAAAGTTTCATTGGAATATAGCCATACTCATTTACATGGTGCAAGGCTGTGTTCATGCTACAATGACAGAGTCATCATGACAAAGACTCAACTATAGTTTATTTATAAACCAAAATATCAGTTTACTAACATTGGTAAATACCAAAATGTATGTCCCACAAAGCCTAAAATATTTGCTACCTGTCATATTGCAGAAGAAGTATTCCAACCACTATACTATAAGACAAAGTCTAACTCCCTTACCAAGTAAAGTTAAGGCCCTGTAAAATCTATCCCATGTCTACCTATCCAGACTAATCTCCCATACTCCACCACCTGTGTTTAAAACCCAAAACACTGCTTGAAGTCACACTATCTCATGTGTAGGTTATGTTAACCAGCTTTTAACAAATTTGCGAATTTTTTCTTTAAAAAGAAATATTGTCTTTTCAAAGAAACTTTCGAAGTTGTTTTTCTCCTGTAACAACAAAAACATTTCAATTCCATTTCAAAAGGATTTCTCATGGTTTACCAACCTCAAAAGCACAGTATTTTGGCTTTTCTCAAAGAAACCACTTCACCAGATGTTCGAGGGGTTTTGTATACACATTTGTGCCTTCAGAGATAAATTTATTGACTACATTTACTGGAAAACGCCCCTTTCACAAAGGAAATGTAAATTTTATACTGAAAATTTTCACAGATTTTTTTTCTCTAAGGAATTTTACTACTAAATTAATTCTTTAAATTATTGACTAAAGTGGCCAAGATTTTTTGATAAAGCTTCTAAATATTCCTTACTTGAAAGATCATTTTGATGCGGCAGAAATATAAACCTCTGGCAAAAAAAAATACCAATGCCCCAAATTTGTGCATAAATAGAAGGAAACTACTCAGCATTTCTGCGTGACTATGCATGACTTGCCTACTTGGTATGCACTATTCCATAGAGGCATTTTAAGACGCAAAGGCTCTTAGCCAACAGTAGCCTCTTTGTGGAGTATTTTTCAGATCTTGGGAAGGAGCAGGAATACTTACATGCAGGTTAGCACATAACATGGTAATAGTAAAACATACTTAATGGGACAATATCAGACACTTACGCATTTGGCATTTTCTCAACAAGTTTTCCTGACAGAAAGCTCAAATACAGTCATTTTCAGTTAAAAATCAGATACTTGGAAATCCCAAGTCTATTTATAAACCAAAATGTCAGTTTACTAATGATGGGAGATACTAACATGTCAAAATACTTCTTCCCACATCTGAATTATACCTTCCCTAAACCAGGAAGCAGTACTCGTAGAAGTCTGTCTGAGGAGTCCCAGAAAAGGAAGTATAGCACAAAAGTCTGTCACTTCTTCTGAGAATCATATATATGAAAAGACTTGGCAAACTAGCTTACTCTTAACTAAAATGACAAACATGCTATTTGTCTTTTTTATATCATTGAGGCTTCCCATTTGCAAGGTTATGGAAATGGAATTCTAGAAGACAAAATTTTCAGAGAAAGTAGTGAGGCACAGACCAACTCCTAAAGAATGCTTAACATGTGGATGTCGGTGGGTGTGTCCTGCTGTCTCCAGACTGGACATCTGTCTGTGCTGTTTGCATGTCTGTGACATTCTTATCACACACCTGGAGTTCTGCAGCTCTCAGAAATGATAAACCATGTTTTTATGTGTTTGTAAGCAGTCCTATGTTTGCTGTTTCATTCATTTGTTCAACAAATGTATCTGATTCCCTTCAATAAATACCAGTCTGGCTGGGCACGGTGGCTCACGCCTGTAATCCTAGCACTCTGGGAGGCCAAGGCAGGAGGATCGCTCGAGGTCAGGAGTTTGAGACCAGCCTGAGCAAGAGCGAGATCCCATGTCTACTAAAAATAGAAAGAAATTATCTGGACAACTAAAAATATATATAGAAAAAAATTAGCCGGGCATGGTGGCACATGCCTGTAGTCCCAGCTACTCGGGAGGCTGAGGCAGGAGGATAACTTGAGCCCGGGAGTTTGAGGTTGCTGTGAGCTAGGCTGATGCCACGGCACTCACTCTAGCCTGGGCAACAAAGCGAGACTCTGCCTCAAAATAAATAAATAAATAAATACCAGTCTGAGTCATTTTTAAGACATGCAAATTATATTCCTTATAGAAACACTTATCCAGAACGTTTAAAAGGACTATAAATGAGTATGTATAGCCACATTCCATCCTGGTCAGGAAGGAAAAAAAAAAAAAAGGGGGTAGTAAACTTACAGGAAACAGCTAAGAAACAGCTAAACATCTAGTCACTTATTTTCCCCAGCAGTCTCCAGTTAGGCAGACAAGGTACAGGACATAGTCTATCCACTATTTGAAAGTACTTCTTCATTAGTGATGATGGCACAGGCAATGGAGCATGCACAGTTAGATGCCAGTGCAATAATGAAAAACAATGAATCATTACTAGAACTTTGCAAAGAAGCATATTTTGCAATTAAACCTATTCTGTTAAAGAGGAAAAAACATCAGGATAAAGTTGCTCTGCTGTAGAATATATGCAAAATAGTCTTCCGTAATAAAATCACAGAAAGATATTACAAAGAAGGTTTCCATATAACAAAATTACTGTGTATTCACATACTAACAGTTCATTTATTCATTTAGTAAATACTTATTGGGTAGTATCCTGTGCAGGCATTCTTCAATGGATACAACAATTATACTGTAATTTCTTCCTTCAAGGAGTCACAGTCTAGAAAAATATAATGTGACACAGTAGAGCTATAGACAAAAATCATTAATATTAGGAAGAAATGAAAATGAGAGCATCAGAAGAAAAAAAGAATAAAAGTACAATGGAAGAAAAGATGTAAATGGTATTGTGTAATGCAAACTTCAGAAGTTTCAAAACTTAGAATTGAATTCCTACTGAAATGACAGGTGGGGGTGGGGAAGCAGGCAGGGACCAGGGAAGGAGAGAGAAAGAAAGAGGTCTTTCTTTCCATTTACAATACTCATATCACTTTCTCGCATTTGTTAATCCTCTACAGAGAACGTGGACAAATTTAATCCATCCACACTTCCTTTAGAGAGGCAACATGATTTCTAGCAGTATAGTCAAATATACTAACAAATACACCTAAAAAGGAAACCATCAGTTGGTCATAAAGAGATTTTACTTTTACCTGTAAAGCATTATAATAAACTCAATGAGAACTCTTGGCCACCAAGAGAATAGTTTAATTCACTTAAACTTAAATTCACAAGTTGTATACTTTTGCTTTAATTTTAAAAGAGGTTTTCCTGTTTATTCAGTCTAACAGCAAACCACATTTTCCAAAATTCAAAATATTGTCAGCAAACAGATCCTAACATTGCACAAAGAAGCTGTGTTCAGATATTATAGACTTAGCCTGATGAGGGATTTAAAGCAACGATAGTCATACACTACACAACGCATGGGACGGTGGTCCCATTAGATTATAATGAAGCTGAAAATTTCCTATCACCTAGAGATTTGTAGCCATCATAACATGGTAGCGTATGTTTATGGTGATGCTGGTGTAAACAAACCTACGGTGCTGCCAGTCCTCCAGCCATATAACAATACAGCATGTACAACTAGGTACGGTACATAATACTTGATAATGATAATGACTATATTGTTTATGCATTCACTATACCTTTATTATTAGTTTAGAGTGTACTCCTACTTATAAAAAGAAATGTTAACTATAAGACAGCCTCAGGCAGGTTCTTCAGAAAGTGTTCCAGAAGACGGCATTGTTATCATAGGAGATGACAGCTTTATACATGCTATTGCCCCTGACGACCTTCCACTGGGACAAGATGTGGAGGTAGAAGACAGTGATGTTGATGATCCTGACCCTATGCAGGCCTAGGCTAATGTATGTCATTGTGTCTTAGTTTTTAACAAAAAAAGTTTAAAAATTAAAAATTTAAAAATAGAAAAAAGCTTATAGAATAGAATATAAAGGAAAAGTATTTTGTACATGTATTTGTGTTTTAAGGCGTTATTGCAAAAGAGTCAGAGAGTTTAAATGTTAAATTTATAAAGTAAAAATGTTACAGTAAGCTAAGGTTAATTTATTACTGAAGAAAGAAAAAAACTTTATAAATTTAGTGTAGCCTAAGAGTATAAGTCCACAGTAGTATGCAGTAACAAACGCCAAGGGTGGGGAACCTGTGGCCTTCTGGATCCTTGAGTGTGTCCTTTTGACTGAATCCAGTTTTACAGAACAAATCCTTTTAATCCTTCACATTCACTCACCAACTCACCCAGAGCAATTTCCAGCCCTGCAAGCTCCATTCATAGTAAGTGTCCTATACAGGGTGTACCATTTTTTATCTTTTATACTGTATTTTTACCATATCTTTTCTATGTTTAGATATGCTTACACAGACATGTAACCATTGTGTTACAATTGCTTACAGTATTCAGTATAGTAGCATGCCATCTAGGTTTGTAGCCTACGAGTAATAGGCTACACCATATTGCCTAGGAGTGAAATAGGCTATACCAGCTAGGTTTGTGTAAGTACACCCTATCATGTTCACACAACAATGAAATTGCCTAATTACATATTTCTCAGAAGTATCCCTGTTGTTAAGCAATGTATAACTGCAACTATTTTCAATATCAAGTTACCTTAACTATAATTCATTCTATCTCTCAGGGAACTATAAAGATTCTTCTACTTGAATTCTATGGCCAACAAATCAACTTAGTAATTAAACCATTTATTTATGGCATTTTTAGAGTATCATAGAATTTTGACTTAGACTTTTAAATGCTAGAATTTGCATGCTTGATTACTTCTTTAAAATATTCTATACTTCCATGGAGACTTCTGAAGCCATTTAAGCACTCCACAACAGCCAGGATAGAGTTAAGTTAATGGACCATGAAATATCTATGACTGTGTACTTCACAGACAATATTATTCCATCTCTAACTAGATACCACTGCCATAATGAGGATGGGGCTGAGCAAAGCATTTGGGCTACAAAAGAAGATATATTAGCTTGTTTATTGAGCCTGGAAGGAAAATTTCCCTAGTGTGGTGATTTCAAAATTCACCAGATCCAAATGCTTAATTTAAACATTTGGAATTTTAAACATCTCCCTCACTACAGTACCACCTTTTAACTAAGAGTACATCAATCAATCAGTAGAAAGAGCATCTGTACAACACAGCAGCTCTATATGTAATGTTTAAATCTTGCAACAGCTTTCTGCTGAAGAATATGCTGGAGATATTGGGATCCAAGGAGGCCCAATCAGTGCCATACCTTTCCCCTGAGTTCTGAGCCAATTAAAAAGTAAGACAGATGTATGAGGCAAGTGGGAGTCCAAAATACCACCCTTGTCACTAATAAATGCAGAGTTGGAAGATAAAGCTTCATGCAAGAGCCAACAAGGCCTAAAAACTCCCTGCCCTCCAAATCCAGTGTGGGGACAGCCTACCCAGAGGAAAGGTTAAATCTGTAGAGCAGAACATTTACATAAGTCACTGCTTCCTCTGGTCCACAGTGGAGAGAGAAGGGGGAAAAAATGAAATCCCAAATGCCTCTCATTTAAGACTATTGATTGGTTAGGTCCTGACAATTGACAAATGTAGATCAATGCTGTTTCCTACCGGCCAGATAACTCAATCAACCCCAACTGGGGAAAATAAAGGGTAGACCAAAACACCAGGCAAGTTTAGGAGAAATTCCCCCTCACAGAAACGTGAAGAGTAAAGAAGTACCTCATGTCACAGTTCATAAGAATCAACACACATAGATTTCTGTCCTGTAAGGTAGATCCCTGAATTCTACAGCCCTATATAGGCTTTACTGGGGAACCTTGCAAGACAAGGTCAGAAAAGAGATGCTGGTCCTCCACCCTACCAACAGCCCAGAAGGACCAGCTCTGTTACACATGCTGTGTGCATTCTCTTTCCAAGGGAAGGACCCCCACCCCACCCCACTATGGTCTCTCTGCTCAATAGGGTAAACAGTAGAACAATCTGTTGGGGTGCCAGCTATTTACAGGAGTTGCCTGGGGAAAGCAAGCTGCCCACCACCTGGCGATAATGGCTTTAGGTACAGCCCCCGCTGAGAAAGAAAAAAAAAAAACCGCAGTCCCCTGAGATACTAAACATGGGTGTAGCTCCGCCTGCTGGGCAATGGAGGAACCACTGTTCCTACCAAAGGAAACTAACTACCTAACTACCAAAGTGAACTCATAGGGTCATTGTTTAAAATTTTCACTTGTCAGGAATTCCTTCATTAAAGAGTACATAAAAGGAAGTTATCGAGTTTTCCTGATACTATAATTTCCACATATTCTGAAATAGAAGTGAGCTTATATGAATGTGTAAAGCATACTTGATGGAATAGCATTTAATAGGAATACTTGCTTCTTTAAAAAAAAAAAACTACAGGAGGAAAGATAATGCTTTCTTTTCTTAGCAATAAAAATTGATTTTGGAATTTTTTACAATGAATTGTTCTACATACATGAAGAAACTTAACAGCAATGAATTGGTAGATTCAACTCAGCACTAACTGAACCAGTTGACAACTTTCTGAGGGGAAATGAGACAGTATGAGAGTACTCAAGGGAAAAGAAGGCAGGCTGGGAATGGGGAGATCTTGACCTTCTCCTGACAACACAGTCCTTCCATGGAAAGATAAAAAGTTGGTACCGTTTCACATAAATAAATTTCTAATATGTGGTCTAACAGATGTGCTCCCAAAACCATATGTATAATGCTAGAAGAGAAATTTCCCATTAGTGAATGGTAGATATTCATTGACTAACAATGAATTGTCATTATTACTGCTTGGTGGAAATACATTTTAATAGTATAATAACTTCTTCAATTAATTAATTCTCCAATCAGTTATCACAGTAACAGCTGCCAAGGCAGGCTCATAGCGTAGTCAAACGTAAGGCTCATTCACTTTCACACAACAGTGGCTGCTTAGACTCTCTCATGTAATCACAAGCAATGCCATTCATATATACATTCAATTACAAAAACCGGAAAATCACAGAGCAGAGTGGCTCAGAAATACCAGTTCCTCAGAGAGAAATTCAACCCAACTTCTGATGTCACTCTGTCACTCTTATTTTCTGTTTTTGTCTTACTCTTTTTCTTGTTCATAATACTTTCATTGCTCTCCCCTTTCCTCTCCTTTTTTCCTTCTCCCTCTTACCCATTCTTTATATCTGTCAAGGTTTCCTGAGGCGCCAATTATATAACATGGTGAATTAGTAAGAAAAAACTAACGGTGTCAATATCAATATCCCCTTCGTTATAATAGGAAAAAAGGCCTATCTAGGAGACAGCCTGTGGAATCTTTCCACAAAGGAGGGACATGGAAAAAGACCCTTGAAAGGGTAGAGAAAGAAATTGAGTGCATGGGTAGAACCTGCTCTTTACTTCTCCCAGCAGAGCTGAAGAGAGTGGGAAAAACCAGGAAAAATTACCAGGCCCAGTGATGCATAAAGGGCCCCCAGCACTGCTGCACATCAAAACAAATACTGAGTAAACATTTTTTTTTAGCAGTCTGCCCTTGCTTCCAGCATGCAAACACACACACTCAGGGCCCAAAATATTTCTTATGGCACTGCCTACCTCTGTTCTGGGAAGGTGGCAGGGCCAAGGACAGAACAGTGACACTGTGTGCCTAGTGACAGTGTTGAATTACCAATCAAAACTTTTATGTTGTGATGAGTGCGTTGCGCATCGTCTGGGGAATGGTCACACTTGAATGTTCTGACTCGGGGATGGGGGGGATGGGGGGGATGGGGGGAGGGGATGGGTGTATAACTACATGATGAGTGCAATGCACACTGTCTGGGGAATGGACACGCTTGAATGTTCTGACTCCGGGGGGATGGGCGGGACATGGGCAGTATATGTGGCCTGAACTTTTGTACCCCCATAATGATAAGCTGAAATAAAAAAAATTTAAAAAAAAAAACTTTTATGTTGTAAATTTCAGAATCACTATGTCTTTACACAACATTTTCGACAAATTGAGCCTTATTTTGTAGTATGTTTTTGAGTTCAAGCCATCTTTCAAAGTTATCACTAAATTAATTACACAAATATAATTTTTATTGTAATTTCATGCTAATCATTTATTTGTGACTTATGTCATTAACAATGTTTCAAAGACTTCTGAAACAACTAGAAGGCAAAAGGTATCTTTAACAATGGTACATAAAATTAAACTACCAAATTTATTTGCACCTTAAGAATTTTCCTCTTTCTTTCCATGCATGTCAGGAGTTAAATGAACAGAGACTGTAGCATAAAAGAATTAAAAATAACTTTTGTCTCATAACTTTTTTGAAATCTTCATTTCATACTATATTACTTAAAAGACATACAGCATTCTTAAAAAAATTTACATTTCAGACCTTAATTTTTTCCTGAGTTTATGTGTTTTTTAGTTACATTAGAATGCTTTTACAGCAGATCTAGGACATTCCCAGATTTTGCAGATGTCCCGTAAGTCCAGTACAGAAACATGAAAACTACCCTTCTTTGAAGGACATGAAGCCTCAAACCTTAAACACACCAAAGGCAACCAGTATGAACCAAACCTTAGAGATTTCTCTCAAGAATTCTGCACTGTATAAGAGTTTTGGAAATTCTGGGGATGTGAACAGAAGTCCAAACACATGACTGATGCTTGCTTTCTTGCATCCTTGAAAAGTGGGCACTTAATAATTGAATTAATTTGATTTAGAGATACTGAGCAATGAATAATTCTAAATTATGAGTAAACTTTACACACCTCATATCAAAAATTTGTCATTGATACTAAAAAAGTTGTTAAACGCTTCCTTGTGTCATAAGAATTACCTAGTCATTCATCTGTGTCCTGAAGTTTAACTCAATTTAGACTATTATAAATCTCATATGGTTTCTAACCATAAATGCATCAGTCAGGCCAAAGAAATAAATAAAATTAGCATCCTATACAATGCCTACAGTAGCAATTTTTGGCATACAAGTGTTGACGGGTTAATTGAACAATCTGAATTCAGTGGAGTCCAAACTCGGAATGACTTCATTGTCTTCAATAATAACCCTTTTGAATCTTACTTTCTCATCTCTTAAAAAAAATATCTGAGCTGGTGTCTGCAATGCTTTCTGGATATTTTGAGCTACTGAAGTTTCTAATCCTGTCCAAATTTAAAACTTCAATTTTGTACCCAATAAACACTCCCCTCACCTAACTCAGGATCCTTATACTTCTCCTTCCCAACTCCCTTTTCTGGTTCTAGCTTTTTCTTTGTTGAAGCAGAAAGTAAAGCTTAGAGAAAAAGCGCCAAAAACAATGTTAACCTACCTTGTGCAGTTGTAGTCTTCCCTTAGTCAAAGACACTGTCTGTGTGGTGGGCATGGAAAGGCTCGTTTTCCTGAGGAGAACACAGGTGAGTTCCATTGGGTGTCTCTTGAGGGTACGTCTCCACAGCACAGCCTTCTGATATGGCACACCTGCTCTGGCTCAGGGCTTCCACCCCTGCCTCAAATACCATCCCCGGTGATCAAGCATACCTGACTCCCTTGCACTGGCAGCCCAGTGTAAAATTCCACCTCCTTGTTCCCTAAACAAAGGATGCACAAGCTCCTCACCTACTGCTGTCTCTGCCTTGCATTTGCTTCCACGTTGCCAAAATCAGTGCAGAGGAGATCAGCAAGACTGACAAGGGAACAGACATCTAATCCAAGCTTGCATTACCAGTGTCATCCTCTTTCAGGCACTCCCAATGCCTGTGAGAGATTCTCTTGGTCCTAATTTTTCTTGATTTGTTTGGGGATGACTATGAAGAGGGAAAAGTCACAGCACTCCTTCCTACACCAAGAACCCATAACGAATGTCCTTGAATCTCTTAACTTTTTCTTATATCCACTGAAGGTGAAGCTCAGAGTAGAGGGGGGGAATTCAACTGTTTCTTTTCATTTATTTTTCTTATACTTTTAAAAATTGACTTTTGTTTGTGCTACCATACAAATAGAAAACAAAGTGAGGGATCCCAAGGCTTATTTGATAGCTGTCTGTAGGCCGTGGAGGCACTCATTAGTTTTCTGTTTTGAAGTTTCAGCAAAAATTCCAAAACAAGAAAAGTCTCATTCCTCGTCCTGTTACCCACTGTTAACCAAAATTTTGGAAATATGAGAATTTTTTAGTACTGTATTTATCCCAGAATTACTATTTTCCTTTATAAAACTAGAAAGATTTATAAAATAATTTCATCGCTGCACTGAAAAAGACATTTCTGGAAGCCAGTGGCAGTCAGAAGTGAAGGCCACAACTTCATCTTTTACCGTTTTGTTCAAGGCTTATGAAAGCAAACAGAAGTAATTATGTGACTCTAGAATCAGCATCCTCTTTGGAAGGACAAACATGAAATCAAATATAGGAACTCTTCTTTGAGAAATCTTTGTAATTGCTTTTTCCTTTAGTCATTTTCGTCTGCAGTCACTGAGCCTATCTGAAAACTTTACTCTATCTCTTAAGTTCAATTTTAAGTTTTTTCTGTTCCTTGCTGCTTCTAAGTTATTTATTAGGTCTGTAATGGTGTTGTTTTGGTTCTCAATTTGTTTTCTTATTTCAAAAATCTCCTTTTTCATCCCATTTTGCTCTTAAATCACCTTATCTTTGAGCCCTGGTTTTAATAAATTCATGTTTTTAGTAAGTTTCTCTACAGAGTAAATCAAAAGGCTTTCTTGGCAATGTTTTCTTCAAACTGGATTCTTTCTGTGCTTTGTATATTAGGTTCTTTCCCTCTTTTCCTCTGGTATGTACGCATAGGATTTTGTAAGTTTGTTTTGGGTTGTTTGCCATGCTTATAATTCTTTTTCTATTTGTTGTATTTTGATTGTGCTTAATATGGGAAGTTCTGTCTATACCATATGTTTGCCCTAAAATCATGTGATCAGAATTGTTCTGATTTTCTTTCTTCCAAATCTGAGACATTGGATCTTGTAGGCTCTAACCACCACTACACTGCCTAAAATCATGGGACGAGAGGAGGGGTTGTCTTGACCAAAACCTAATGCAATCCAAGCTGGGAGATTCCAGGCTCTGATCACTCTGATATCTAGTACCCCTGGGTTTTCTACTCCTCAGGCTTGGGCTTGTTACCCTTACTAAGCACAGATCTCTGAAATAGAAAGACCTGAGGCAATTTTTGCCTCTTCAGAGTTACTATGACCTTGTATAAGGGTTTCTACTCTCAAGGATTTTTTTCTTAACTTCCCCCAGTAAGATCTTGGGCATAACTATGTGTGCCTTCCTTAATATGAAACCTTCTTCCTAGTGCCCAGATTCTGGCCCTTCTTCTCTTCTCACAGATGCAGAATCTTGACTTCCATTATGACTCATTCTTACCCCAGATTCTAGGACCAGCTTTACCAGGAGAGTGGAGAAAGGATTCAAAAACACATTAAGAACCCATAATATGCCAGGTGCTTTGCATATTAGATAATTTAATTTTCACATACCTTTTTAAGATAAGAAAATAGAAAATTTAAGGAGATTTGATAACTTGTCATAAATAGGGAGAAGCAGAATTTTATCCTAGGTCTGACCAACCTCAAAGCTATGTTCTTTCCACTACACCCAGTAGTATACTGGTAAACGTTTAACAACCACCAGTTCTGGGGGCAGGATATGATGGGAAAGCCTAATCTGTGTCATTTATGATTCCATGGTGTAAATACTCCACCATGATCAATTTCAAGTTACCAATGTGACATCAATCAGTTCACAGGTGTCTCAAAAATGTTATCAGCTCTCCCCAGTCATTGCAAGGCTGTTCAACACACCAATGCCACTCTCTACTGATATCCCAATTATCTATTTTCCAGTGATCACACTTTCTCCTTCTCTGATTCTTCCCCTTAGTTTCATTAAGCAAGCCAAATTTCAAACACTTTGTACTCTTCTTGAACACCAGGTATGTAACCGGATTTTCTTCCTAATCCCTATGCTCTATTTCCTCAGTGTTTCTCCCGGTACCCACGTGGATGGGCCTGTATCCTTGCACTGCCCTTGCTAGATTCTTAGCCAGGGTCTGGACACCAGTATTAGAGCCCTTATTACCTATGCATAGATATCTCTGATGACAAAAGGAACAGGATTCACCTAGATTTCTGAGTGTTGGCTGCTGAGGGTTTCCCCACTGCTATCCATGTACCACTTGTCTATCGCCACAGAGTATGCACATCTTTCCTTCCAAGACTCCTTGTCTATTTTTTTAGGAACCTTCTCAACATTGTGGGAAGCTCTATTTTCAGGTTCCCAGTCTTCACAGTTGTACTTTTTTTTTTTTTTTTTTTTTGAGACAGAGTCTCACTCTGTTGCCCAGGCTAGAGTGAGTGCCGTGGCGTCAGCCTAGCTCACAGCAACCTCAAACTCCTGAGCTCAAGCGATCCTCCTGTCTCAGCCTCCCGAGTAGCTGGGACTACAGGCATGCGCCACCATGCCCGGCTAATTTTTCCTATATATATTTTTAGCTGTCCATATAATTTCTTTCTATTTTTAGTAGAGATGGGGTCTCGCTCTTGCTCAGGCTGGTCTCGAACTCCTGAGTTCAAATGATCCGCCCACCTCGGCCTCCCAGAGTGCTAGGATTACAGGCGTGAGCCACCGCGCCCGGCCCACAGTTGTACTTTATCTGCTGCAATGAACTGCACCTTGCTGAATGTGTCCCCAGTGTATGACACAGATCCAAGAGTATGCCCACAAAAGATGAAAATGAGTCTAAGCTTCTGTGGCACATCAGGGATGAAGGACCACTTTCCTCCTCACCAGGTGTGGAACAGCCACTACCACCACCCATCAGAACAGAAATCAGCACCCTGACATATCCCATTTGAAAGACTATCCACTATAACCCTGGGTTTCCTCATTTGCCAATTGCTTTGTAATTTGCTGAATATTCACTGAGCATTCTATGTTCTCGATCCTGAAGCTCTGAAACACAAACTGTTCAATGTTTTTAGTGCTAAACAGAATTGAAATTAATATAAGCTATTTAAAAGGTGAGGAAAGCCATTTCCCTCACTTTCAGTATCTTGCAAAAAAACAATTTTAATTAGTAAGCTAAATATATTCATTATAGTAGCATAAATCAAAGACAAAGACATTTTCTGAGTAAGAGAAAGAAAAAAGAGGAAGTTGGATTTCAAGCTAAATTTAAGACTACAAATTAAAAGAACACCTCAAAATGCTAAATAAAAATGTTAGTATGTTCAAATTTTATAATTTAGAAATTAACTTGAGTCAGAACTTCTAAGGTTCAAAAATCATTGAACAAGGATTAGGGCTAAATCATTTACATCTTCAAAGAAAAGTATTTTAAAACTTGATAAAGTGTTTACTGATTACAATGACACTTCTGAGGAAGAAAAAGTAATTTGTCTATCTTACCATTGCTTGGCAATATATGGGTTTAACCTGGATGTTCAATAATAAGCTTCCATTAGAATCAAGTACGCATCAACATATTCTAATTAACTACAGGTGATTTAACAACAGGTAATTACAGTTAGGGCTTTGAGTAACAATCTCTATAGTTCTCACAGTTGTTCATTTTGTGTTAAGGGTTTAATGGGTATCTCAGTCATTTTTAACATATTGCAACAATTTCTGCAAAAACACATTGAAAGGCAAATTCTAATGTAGAGGATTCTGGCTGTTACATCATGTTAACACATTTCTATCAATGAAATGATGTTGCTAATGAGTTAGTTAATATTAATATTAATACATTAGCCTGACAGATTGTCAATGTGTAATGTAAACCAAAATACTAAGAAAAACCAGTTTGAGATGTGAAAATTTATAAAAGTTTTTTAATTAATCATATAAAGGATTTATACTAAAGATTGTTCACATTAACTCAGGACCTCAAAGCTCTGTAAATGTTTTGGAGATTACTAAACAGACTAGAGTGATATGACAAACATTCAGATAGAAATTCCATTAAGAGGATTTTTAAAGAAAATTACTTAACTGATTTTTCCCATTCCTCACATCAGAATTTTAATTGTAATATTCCAACAGGGTCTACATAAATTACCTATAAATCAATAACAATGCTTATGAAGTTCCTTTGCCAAGGGACTTTATGAGAATAACAAACAAGCTTGCTTGCCAACAATTAAACACAATCTCTAAAAGATAAGTATATTCATCTAACAATGATTTTAACTGAATACAAATACATAAACATAACTGACCCTACATGATAGAGTTCTGATATCTAGTTGCAAATGTACTACGGACTTGATAAGAACCTTCACCAGTGAGGCCCAAATAGCATCCATCCTAGGGGCCCTACACACCATCCTCATTGCACATTGTCATGATACTCCATAATGGTGGCACTATTAAGCATCTTCTGATGACACAAGCCCATGGATATTACTAATCACTTCACAACCATTTTCACATGGGCTCAATGAGGTTGTCAGCACACTGGCTCAGACTGCATCAATTACCTGCTGCTGGCTCAGGAAGTCAGTGACAAGGGATGGGAACTCCCCTATCTTTGATAATATTTATTGCCATACAATTTTGGTATAACAACAAAAGTGTGATTTCCTATGGAGCGGCCTGTATGAAAGTTGACCTGTGACTTGGTTTTTTAGATACGAATTATTAAATTTGCTAATTACACCTAATTCCTTACTGCTGTCACTGCTGCTACTCCTTTCTTCTCTCCCCTTTGCTAATTTTATTGGCATCATTTGCATTTTCCACAGCAGGTAAGGAGGAGAAAATAAAATTGATGAAACTCAAGCAAAGGCACTCTTCAACATAACAGGCAAATATTTCTACTGAAAGGAAAAATGAAAATCATTGGTTAACATGAGATTTATGATTGGATGAATAATTTGCATATTCTAAGCAAGCCTTCCTGTGTAAACCCAAGTGAAAAGGATTAATGATAAATATTACATTTTTATGTGAAAAGAATTCTCAAAGTGTGAATTTGCTATATAAAAAGTAATGTGAAGGCCGGGCGCGGTGGCTCACGCCTGTAATCCTAGCACTCTGGGAGGCCGAGACGGGTGGATTGTTTGAGCTCAGGAGTTTGAGACCAGCCTGAGCAAGAGTGAGACCCCATCTCTACTAAAAATAGAAAGAAATGATTTGGACAGCTAAAAATATATAGGAAAAAATTAGCCAGGCATGGTGGTGCATGCCTGTAGTCCCAGCTACTTGGGAGGCTGAGGCAGGAGGATTGCTTGAGCCCAGGAGTTTGAGGTCGCTGTGAGCTAGGGTGACACCACGGCACTCTAGCCTGGGCAACAGAATGAGACTGTCTCAAAAAAAAGTAATTTGAGCAGGGACACTGAAAAGCTGTTGTCACACACACAAAAAAATTTGGTGCTATACTGAATGGTTCTAATTCCCCTGAAAATGTGCGCCATGTTAATAACTATAATGATCTCATTTGACTATATTACAAATGTGACATGTAACTTTTGAATAGTCATACTTTCGGATTCCTATAATTTTCCAGAGAGATTACTACAAAAGAAGTAAAGGTGGGATAAGAACAACCAGTCTAGTTTTTATTTTCTCTTGAAAAGCAAAGTCTTAGAGAACTGCACAAAATAACTAAGAGAAATTACCACTGGACGTGTCTCTTTCCTCTCTTTTCATTCACAGCTACTTAAAATGCAAACCAATTTACTGCAGTCTTGACCTATTCTCACCAATTTCTGAATGTCAAACACTTACAGCAATCGCTGGCTGTCAGAGTAAGAACTCTGCTGAAGCAGAGAAACTGGACATTTGGCATTTCAACATTCTGGAACAAGTTATTTAATTATTTAATTAGTGTAAGAGAAAAGCATCTACACAAAGATCCAGGCACACACTCTGTCATCAAAATGTCTCTGATATGGTAAAACACATATTAAAGAATTGGGAAAAAGGATAACATTTTATAAACTTGTATCAGGGCAAATTAACTCTTACATTGCTATGATAAATGGAAACTTGAAGTCTCAAACACATGATTTAATTACCATGAGTAAATCCACAAAATTGCTATTTGCTGGAGAATGCTTTTTATACATTTCTTACAAGGTTACTAAAAGTTTACATTTTCTTGCTCCAAACTAAAAAGAGAAATCTCAGTTTAATCTTGTTTAATATTGATATAATTAAAATACATCTATTTTATTTCATTACTTTCAAATTCCCATTAAATGTTTTCATCATAATTTACCAATCATTGCTGCATTGCATTTAATGGATAAGTAATGATAAATTTGGACATTAATTGGAAAAAGTGTCCATTAATGTTTTCCCTTGTATATCATTTCATCTGAATTTATTTCAATAAAGAATACATAACTTGGACAATATATATCAATAGCATTGTGTGACTAGGTCGGCATTTCCCAAAGTGTGTGATCTAAGAATCTTTTCTAAAGAAAAGTTTTTGTTTGATATATCTGCCTTTTTATCACACTTTTTATTTTAGTACAGTCATGTGTCACGTAATTATGGATATGCATTCTGAGAAATGCATCCTTATGTGATTCACTATGTGAATTTGTCACTGTGTGAACATCATAGAGTGTACTTACACAAATTAGATGGTATAGCCTACTACTCACCTAGGTTATATAGTATAGCCTATTGCTACTAGGCTATAAACCTGGACAGCATGTTGCTTTACTGAATACTATAAGCAGTTGTAATACAGTGGTAAGTACCTATGTATCTAAACCTAAAAAGATACAGTAAAAATAATGTATTATAATCTTATGTGACCATCATCACAGACGCAGTCTGTTATTGACTAAAATGTCATTATGGGGCCCATGACTGTATACCAAATGTATAGGAAAATGCACAGATCATAAGTACATTACTCAGTAGATTTTCACAAATTGAAACCAACACCCAGATCAAGAAACAAAACATTAACAGCACCCCAGAATCCCCTTTGAGTCCCCTTCCAGAGTAATCACTGTCTTGATACCTAATACCATAGATGAGTTGTACCTGTTTATAAACTTATTATAAATGAAATCATCTACTATATACTCTTTTTTGTCTGGCTGTTATAACTCAAAATTATGTTTGTGAGATTGATCCATGTTATTATCTGTAGCTGAAGTTTGTTCCTTCTCACTGCTGTATGATAATGTTTCACTGTGTGAATCCATCACACTTTATCCATTCTACTGTTGACAAACATTTGGAATGTTTCCATTCTGAGGTTCTTACAAATAATGCTGCCATGAACATACATATACATTTTGCTGGGTGTATAATCTAAGAGTTCTGTGATCTATGTTGTCTGACAGGATAAGCACATGTTCAGCTTTAGTCATCACTGCTAACCAGTTTTCCCAAGTGGTTATACTAATTTACGCTGCCACCAACAGGTGATAAGAGATGCCATTGCTCTACATCTCTGACCACACTTGGAATTTTCTATTTTTATTTTAGCCATTCCTTTGTAATCACATTGTAGTATTAATTTGTATTTTCCTGACATCTGATTAATTTGAGCACATTTAAAAATCTCTATTGTCTATTTGGATATCCTCTTCTGAGACATAACTTTTCAAATCTTTTGTCTATTTTTTTCTCTTGGATTCTCTGCCTTTTGATACTGGCTTATAGTAGTTTTTTATACATGAGTCTTTTTTCATATATATATATATGTATATATATTACAAATACCTTGTCCTAGTCTGTGGCTTGCCTGTTTATTCTCTTAATGGTGTGCTTTGATGAAAAGTTCTGAATTTAAATGTGAGCCAAAAGAATGGTAAACACATTTAGTGTTTATCATTCTTTTTCCTTTATGTGTCCTGTTAAGAAAATTTTGTTCCTCATGTCATGAAGTTATTCATTATATTTTCTTCTATAAGTCATATTATCTTTCATATTTAGATACGAGGTAAGGATCATTTTTTTCCCTCCAGTGGCTACCCAATTGACCCAGTACCTTTTATCAAAATGATCACACCTTCACCCACTGCAGTGTATGTCATCTTTGTCAAAATTACTGTACAGGTCTGTTACTGGACCCTCTGTTCTATTCCATTGGTCTATTTGTCTAATTTTTATGCCAAGAATATACTGCCTTAATTACTAGTTCTATAAAATCTTAATTAAAGGAGAGATGAGTATATGTGTGGGTGTATTGTGTGTGTGTGTGTGTGTGTGTGTGTGTGTGTTGAGAGAGGGGGGAGGACCATTAGAATGAATATTAAACAAAATTAAACAGTTTTTTGTTGTTTTTGTTTTGCATTTACTATTTGGATTATTAGAAACTTTATTTAAATATGCTAAAATGTATATATCATATGGTATTTCCTAAAATTAAATTTAACTTTGGAACATTTTTTCCGTAAAGTGTTTTGTAGGGCTAGTGTTCTAAGTAATGCACTTCGGAAAATAAATAGACATATATTTTCAGGTAGTAAGAGCTGACCCCTCAGGCTAGGTCTAAGTTGTTGATGAAAACTTACAGCTCTCAGCATGAGGGAGGGTTTCTAATTTTCTTCATAACCTGCATGAGGTCAATTACATTAAGCTCTCAACATCCAGGTGATTAAAGGAAGACAGATACCTATTTGTTGGAATGCAGTGCCAAATAAAAAATCTTCTTTCATACCTCTCCTAGCCCTCCTAGATCTTTTAGATTTTTGGTGTCTCATCCTTGATGTAGAATCAGAGGATCTATTAGAATAAGTGCTTTTAATAGTTTTAGCCACCTGTCCTTCTTGGGTGTCCAATGTTATTTGCTCTGTGGAAGAAAAGTAAGCTCAGAAGAACCATCACAGCAGCCCATTCACTCGGCTTCTCACAGGGTTCTAAGTTTTGAAGCTCTTCTTACTATTAAAGATGGCAAAGAGTTCCACAGATGAAAGGAGTTCATATCCATAAAGCATATGACCCTCTACTTCAAATTTCTCTTATTTAAACCACAGCCAAGGCTTTGAGAGCTTTCATCACCAAACATAAGGCCTGTCCCCTCCCCACACCACCATCATCATGATGTCTGATTAGTGGACACACTTTTCTGTCATAGGATATTCAAAGATGCCATGATTATAGTTCTAAAATGTTTCAGTTTTTGCTTATATTCCAAACATCTTAGGATTTCAATTTATGAAAAGAAAACAGTGTTATTCTGCCTATATTTACCACTATAACGGTTCACTAAAAAATTAAGTGTATGTATTTTACTCTAAGAAAAAAAAAAGACTTTGAGCATTTTAACAATGTCTTTCAATCAGCTATATATACTGAATAAACTGCACCAGATGTGCTCATTAAGGAGAGATTTATAGAAATTACAAGTGTGCCTGTATACACAACACCCACGTCCAGGACCTATTAAGCAGCATCTTACCACTGCTACTGGGAGTTAGGGTCTTTTGAAGACTAACCTTACCCTAGTAAGGCAATGAGGCGTGGTAGAAGGGGCCCAAACCAACAAATCTAAATGCAAACTTTTGTCTCACCACAATGGTCTGTGTGCCACTAAGCAAATTAGACTTTTGCAACCCCACTTTCCTGATTTAAAAATTAATACAGTAATACCCCTAAAGTTTTGTTATAAGTATTATGTAAGGTATTTAGGTGAAGCACTTAGATTACCTGTCATACAAAAAATGCTCAATAAATATTCATTCCCTTTCCTCAATCCCTCCATCAATACCAGATGTTTGAGGATGTTACCAAAGGGTCATCATATCTTAATGGCCATGTCGAGTTGACTACCTTCAGCTTGGAAATGTTGTGCACCTCTGGACCTCTCAATCCTTCATGAAAACCTGGATTTCTAGGACCACAAATGTGGCACATAGGATCAATAGAGGATGAACTTGAAATGACTTCTAGAAGAACAACATTCAGGTATCCAAGTGATAAAAGCAAAACACAAAATTGAAATTTCAGTGCCACCATTCTAGTACTACTAGTATTTACCCAAGCAACGGACCACACATGCCATCATGATATGTTCTACTCTAACAGCAAAGCAGGAAATTTAAGCTTCCCTTAGACTATTTAAGATTTGACTATTTTCTTTTCTTCAGCCAAAGTCAGGCATGGCTGAATTACTTCATGTTAAAAAATAGAATCATAAGGTATTTCCAAAATGGAAGGCAGTTAAAGGTACCAGTTCTCAAGCTACAACATTATGATGAATACAAATCAGAATCTTATCAGCAATATTTTGAATTCAATGTTAGAACTGTCCAGCTGTAAAAGTACAGAGTGTGGAGGGATAGACATTGCTTAAGAATAATGTCACTGAGGGGTCCGAATCCAACAAAAATTGACAATGGAATCCCTTCTTTTACTGCAAGAGTCAAGAAGTTCACAGCTATTTCTATTATTAAGTACTTACAATTTGTGCTGATCACAATCCTCTTTGAGGCTCTCTTTCTTATGACATCTTATGCCATTCTTAATTATGTCATTATCTATGCCATGCTGGAGTCTTTTGCTTAAAGATTATTCTTACATGCTTGTCTAACATCTTAAGAAAGCAATACTGAATGTAAAAACCCTGAACTCCATGCCCCTGAAAATTCCAAATTATGTCATTTCCTGTACTAGAAGCATTGATTAAGGAAAAAAAGGGGTGAGGGCAGAAACCTTCTGATCCAAACCTTCAGGCCAATGAAATATAAAAATTAAACTTACTATTTCTTAGATCAATGTGCATTTATACTAGAGATGGAGAGCTGGGAAATACCAAATGTTGGGCTCTCTCCTTCAAGACCAACTGAAATATGCCCATGAGGGTGAGATCAAACACTTTTGAAAAGGTATTATAGCATCAGAACTGCCATCAACTTCTCACACACCTTCTGTTTTCTAGTGTCCTATACTGTGCTACACGTTTTTCTTGGATGTAGTGACTCCTTCATGGGAACTCAGTTTGCTTCCCACCCAATATTCATATCACTATACTCTAATTTGTGGAGCAACCTGGCGGTTACCAATCAGCACTATTACCTCTCCTATTTTATATATGCTTTTACATGCCCTATTTCCCTTTTTTCAATTATCAATTCAGTATTGACATACTGGCAGGTTTTTGTCTTCCTGACAATACCAGGAGAGAAATTGCTTTAAAAATTCAAGCTCTTCACAAATCATTATCACCAGGACTGGCCTGCCATTAAAGATGGTGTCTTTAATGTGCAAATGCCAGCATTCAACTATCTTAGTCTTATTGCATGCGTAATTAACCTAAAAATTGTTTACTAAGAGATTTTCAGCATTGACTATAAACTACATCTGGAAGCTAAAGTGATTTTGATTATAAAAAAAAGACCATGAAGGCTTCTTACTATATTCCATTTTCCTCACTAAAATGAGTAAGAAAGCTTGGTTTAAAATCTATTTGATTAGTAATAGTCAAAGCTCAGACATAATGCATATTTCTACTGATAAGAAACTAGTTAAAAAGCCACGGTAAGTTCATACAATGGAACATTATGTAGTCTCAAAAAGAAATGAGGACAATCATACATGGCTATAGAATGATTGCCAAAATATGTAACTAAGAGAAAAAAAGCAAAATGCAGAAGCGTGCATAGTATGTTACCTTTTACATAAAAATGAGAACGGGGAGAATACAAATATTAATGCTTACTTTTTAATATTAAAAAATGAAAGGGTAATCCAAAAACTAAAAAGCATAGTTACCTCTGGAGAAGAGAAAAAACAGGGATAATGTCTTGACTTCCATAAGCATGTGTGATTCATAGTTTTGACCTTGGAACTAGGCAATGTTTCATATAATAAAAAACAAAATTCAATTTTAAAAGATTCAGGTGCCAGTAGAGATAAAAATAAGCATGGTTCAGTCTTTTTCTCCTACTGAATGCAACTATAAAACCCAGACAGAATGCATGAGTACCTATTTGAGGACTTTGTAAATAACAGCAGGTGTTACCCGAATTCCCAATACCACTGAATCAGAGGCGAACTGAACATTTTTCCCTGTGGTATCCCCCACTTGAACTCATCACAGCCAGGAACTGGAAGTGAGCACTGTGATGCAGACATAAAGCCAGGAGAAGCCCCGCTAGCTCTGGTTTGAGGGTCAGAAAAGGGTTGTCCTGATGCCCAAGGAAATGTGGAAATGCCATGGGGTCTCCCCCCACATTTCTCCTTCTCTAGCACTCCAGTCACCAGGCGATCCTGTGGTGGGGAGTCATTGGCAGCCACTAGAACCCACTAGAGCCAGAACTCTCTGGGAGGTGACCCTTCCTCTCTAGTAGGTCGAACTGCAGTGCTTAAAGTGCCAGGCAATCCTGATTGCTTTTTTCTCTCTATCTGCTTGGGCCAGAACACAGACTAAATCCCTGAAGTGAGTGATGAAACACAAAAAAAGTAGGAGAAACTAGAGCCCAGAATTTCTGGCAAAGGTCAAAAAAGGGAATTCCAGAAACCAGGAAATACTGGGAGGAGATTACAGAACGTGAGGAGCTCACAGAAACACACCCATAAAATGATTTTAATGAATGCCAGGACTCAAGCCACACATGCAAGGATCTAATTCTAATTAGCATACCAAAGATGGGAACTGGACTAACAGAGATAGACAATGCCCAGGTTACAGACTGATCATTGGATGGCACAAAGGCAAGGCAGATGCAAAGAGCACTAAAGGCTTTGAAACCTAACATTGGAATTACAGCCCACAAAAGTCAGATTGGAACTTGGCAGCCCGACCTTAACCAGGTCTATTGACTTAAAAAACAAACAAACAAACAAAGAAAACCCGAAAAACTACATTCTTCATAGAATTTAATAAACAAGGCACAGAGTCTCATAAGGTAATATTTAAAATGTTTAGGATACAATCCAAAATTACTTAGCATGTGAAGACCCACACAGATTTCTAGTCACATGGAAAAAGGCAATAAATAAACACTAGCTCCCATATTAATAACATAGATGTTGGTAGTCAAAAGCACAATGGATATATTAAATGGAACACTAAAAAAATGTTGAGTAGATAAATTTGAATCTAAAAATGTTAGTATAAACTCATAAGTTATTTTTCTCTTAAAAAATATATCTATTTTCTAGCTCTATCTAACTAAAAAGGCCTAAAATAATCATAACCCAAAGTTACTCAGCGTACAGATTATGGTCTCTAAATACAATTATCCACTAAAAAAGTCAGGGAATTGGAGAAATAGCTGATTTCAGGTCTGGAGCAAGAAATGTACAAAATAAGTTTATGATATCTTACTTGTGCCTAAAAATAAGAAGACTATGAAAAATTACTGGGTCATGTTAAAAAAGCATACGCACCAACTTGAAGTGTTTCTCACTGGCCAAAGATAGGATAAGTTGAGCAGCAAAAATTGAATAATAATTCCAATACATTGAATATATAAATAGATTTTTATATTAAATCAAATATTTTATATATATTTATTTATAAATTATATTTTATGTTTATATACTTATATATAATCAATGAGTTCATGATATGAAAAAAATTCATATAATAAAAAATGTAAAATAAAAATAAAACTTAATTGGTTACCTTTACATGTTGCTAGGGCATCAACTATTACACTGACAATTGATAAATAAATGGAAATAATCTGGCATTATTCTTCTCATCCCATATAGATCATATTGCAGGCTAATCAAATAGATGATTAGGGAAAGATCTTCTTTATAGAAGACTCACAATTTACAATTGCAAAAGAAATGGCAGTGTTAGAATTCATTCCTAATGAGGTAAAGGATTTAAGAAAAAATTATCAATGGCTGCTAAGACCATTAGGTGAGAGACATTTGGGGAGTTATAATGGAGGGATTAGGCTGACATCACCTGAACCTACTCATCAATTGTAACATTTTTAAAGAGCGACAAGAAGACATATGTACCTCCTTATTTGGTGCAATAAGAAGTATACAACACTGTCCATGAAGAATTCTTTTAAAAAGGGGGAGAAAGGAACTTAATTTAATCAAGTGTTCCGATATAACTTCATTTACAGAAAATTTAGGGAATACGTGAACAGGAATGTGTTAAATGAGACCAGGGGAATCAATCAGCCAAATCTAGAACTTGGGAAATTCTACAGAACAAATGACCCAATATGTTCAACAAATAAATGGAAGGAAGAAAAGAGAGGGAACTATTATAAATTAGAAGGAAAATAAAAAAGAGAGGAAACTTTATAGGAAACAAATGCAATGGGTGGGTCTTGTTAAGATCCTGATTCCAACAAAGTATAAAAGGACATTTTTAAGACAATGAGAGACAAGAGAACTTGGACTGGGTGCTAGATGATATGGAAGAATAAGTGTTAAATATGTTGGCTATGGTAACGTTATTGTGGTCATGCTTTTTAATAAGTTTTTGTGTGTTAGAGAAACATAGTTAAGTATTTATGTATGAAATTATTTAAGGTCTGAGATTTGCTATAAAATCCTCTAGATGTATTCAGGCATCACTTTTGCATTAAAATATATTAAAAAGTAAGTAAAATTTGAAAGTCCATATTGATTTTGTAGCACCACTCAAAAGGAAGACCTGTTTGATTGTGGTAAATAAGTGCCTTATGGTACTTCATGTTTCACACCAAATTTCAACTGGCTGTAGCTAGGTCTGTACTGGTTGTAAGTAATATGTGGCCTACTAGACTCCATTAGGTCTTAACTGTTAAATTCATGGAATTTGTGCACAAAAACTGTCTGAACTATCATGCCTGCACTCCATCTTTTCCTTTTAGGCTGAAAAGATGGTGTAGACCACTAGGGATACTCTTGTTGAGTTATTGGAACAAAACCTCTGGTTGATTTTCCCATTATACACTGTAGCCCTCCTTGTGGTCAACAGACTTCAGTTTTGCTGAATGACTAAGAATGGCTTAAATTTTCCCCACACAAGGTTCAGAGAGCATATGGATCAGTGTGTCGTTAATGATTAATTCAGTCTTCCCTCCGGACTGATTTGACCACCATCAAACCATCAAATCCTCTCTCACAGCACCACAGCCTACATGTTTCAGGCTGACATCTCAAGATAGCCACAGAATGAAAAAGCAATCGCTACCCTCTGGAGACTACAACTCCAGGTGTAGTTCCATGGTATTTCTGAGCCATTAGAATAAGAATGCACAGTATTGGCTAAATGAATATGGGGTTTCTATATTAATGGAGTTTGAGAGTCATTTTAATCCCTGTGTCTGCCACAGAGATGTCAAAGGGCTGATCATTGTAACAATTTTTGAAGAACAATCTGATTGAAGGCTTGCTCATTTCTTGTCTTTTTAAGTTCTGTTCAGCACAACTGTTTGCTTTCCATGCACAACTCATATGAGTTGGCAGGTGTGTGATCAAAAGAATCAGAGGATCCTTATATATCTGAAGAGGCTGTCTCTCAAGTTACTAAAGTAATTCTCAGGTTGTCACACACCTTTGCTGTGATAATTTTATATACTTTTGTTTAAATTCCATATACTAAGGCCTGAAATAATAATGTAATTGAAAGCTTAGTTTTTTTCCCAAAATTATTTACCAAAACATTAAGGGCCCGAACTTACTCACAGCGAAGCAATTTACAATAATATTAACTACCTCCACTTGAAAAAATCGTTATCATTTAATTACTGATCCTCTACTCTGCATTGATCAAATTTGAAGCCACAGTTTCAGGAACTGAAAATCAATTACATGTTGATTGGATATTCTAATACAAATCATATTTCAAAATATATCTGCCCTTGGTGATTTCAGAACAAAATTTATAGAGAATACTTTTGGTACCTAGCGATCTTATGAAGTGAAAATTCAGTTTTTTTCTTTCTTCAATGGTTTTAAATTGTTGATTGTTGTAAGGTTCATAGTTTTGACAAGGCTTGTATTCCTTGCACAAAATAAGATTCAATTCTTTATATTTCTTGATATGTTTGTTTAGGTGTGTTATATTCACTCTAAATCAATCTTACTATCCTACCAAAACAGTTCTGTGAACGTAAGACTACTTGGTCAGGCAAACTTGTGTGATTATTTTTCTGTGGAAACAATTACAGAAGCAATGATTAGAAACCAATCTATGTGAATTCTTTCCAATCCCACAATTCTGTCTTATTTATGCTTTTAAAAGTAGATGTGCCTACCTATCTACTCCAAGAAAGAAACTGGAAAACACTCAATTGCTGTTCTTTATGTACCCCAACTTTCTAGCTCCTCAGTTTCCAATATCTTAATTGAACATGAATCCAGTGAAAACGTTAAACTGGTTTTTCTAGAATCTTAATCTTAAAGATGCAAATTCCTTTTCAAGAGCTGAAATTATTAATTTAAAAAAAAAAGTTTTATTGCAAGATAACCAGGCTTGTCCTTTGTTTTCTTTTTTCTCCTTTTTCCATACCATTCTTCATCTTTCTCCAACTCAAAGACCAAATTTTTGTCTTAGTTGACTGGTAATCATGAATAAAAAACGGCAGCAATGCCCATAGTTGCAAAATTAAAATGGACATTGCTTTTAGATGCATACTACCAAGAACTGAAATGGAATTATATCTCAAATATAAACAAAGTGTCACTCTGCATCTCTTTATGATTTTCCCTTAGGTTCTTTTTCTGCCTTTGCTTATCTCTGTGCATTTTTATTTTTCCTGTTAAAAATTTTAATTTCGTTCTCTGCATTTTTATGTCCTTTTTCCATTTCTGCTTCCTTCTCTAACTACTAACTTATAATAGAGAAATCATTATTTCTCCTTTCTGATATTTTTCCTATCCTATATTCCCTGTTTCAAGTAGTTTCAAGTATGTCATCATGGTGATATCCAGATCAAAACTCCAGGTGTCTTCAGAGACTCCTAATGTTCTCTCATACTGCCTAGATCCACCCAGTCACTGAGTCATGTTTATGCTGCCTCCTAAGTAATGTACAAATCTGAAACACCCTCTCCATTCCCATTGTGCATTGTTCATCATCTCCTACATAGACAATTGTAATACTTTCTTCATTCTTCTTTCTATCTTCTTTCTATCAGGTACCAAGTGCAACCTAATCCATACTTGCCCACTCCAACCAGTCGTTTCTCTAAAACACATAAAAGCCCAACTCTCTGCCATATTTAAAATCTTCCAGTGATTCTAAATTGTCCTAGTTCTTTAGCACAGAATATAGTATTTGTATTATATTTGGCCTGTATCCACCTTTCAATCTATATTCCACAGCATTATTTTCAACTCCTCCTTTCTACTTTTCCCAACCACAAGCATACCTCTACACTCCAGGAATCTGAAGTCAGTTTCCTTTCTTATCTCCATCTCTTTCCATGCACATATGCATATCCCCCTCTGTTAACACATGCATTGTGTTAACAGAGTATGTTATATAATGGTAGCATATGTCTATACTTTACATATATATATATATATATATATATATATGCTTTACATATACTACTGTTACATAAAGCATCACAATGTATTATAGTTATGCATTAATATATATCTGTCTGTTAGGCTGAAATCCTTGAAGATAAGGACCGTAACTCATGTATCTTTGGACAACTGCAATCAACACTATACCTGTCCCATTGTAGACACCTGATAGATACCTGTTGAATGCCCTCAGGACAGAGGGCTGCTCTAAACATTTTGCTACTTGTTAAATTAAATAAAATTCTCAACTTGTGTGGGGAGTGGGTGGGTCCACTGTAGGAACTCAGACTTTGGCTGGTAAAACAGGTTTGAGAGAAGCCTGTTGGACAGGGAGTGCTCAAGAGCCTCCTGGGAAACAACTCAAGTTATGCCACTGCTATGTCTGAGACATATCTGGAAATGTCTGGTAAACTTGAGGGATGGTCTGACAAATATCTGTTGGAAAGGAAAGCCTTTAGACACATCAAGCAAAACTTTAAGCAAATTCACTAAAAAACACTGTAAATCAAAGAAGCACAGCCATACTGGTTGAGAACCCTCCAAGAGAGCTTAAGACAAATAAGAGAGAAGCTCCCCACTTCTCCTCTGACCTGAGTGTCACCGTTTTCCTGGTCAAGGCAGGGGAACCATCATACCACCAATCAGCTCCCTAGTCTGTGCTGTACAGGACAACACTGCCCGCCCAACCACACGACACCTCAGTTTCTACCAAGCACCTGGCAGGGGCATGAGCCTGACGGAATAGTGGTGACTGGCAGAAAATGCAGAGCTTCGGCAGGGCCCTGGGTGTGTCAACTTAACAGCAGCATTTGTAAGACAAGTCCAGGGAATTCCTAAATATGACTGAAGGCAGGTTATCCCCCAAATAAGGACACAACTGAGAGGGCAAGGTGTTGTTATAAATTACCAAAATTACATATTTTTATACTTTTGTTAGTGACTAATAAATTGATTGTCATAAGGTTATTTTTATAAAATAGTTCTATTCAAAAACTATCTTGAAAGGAAAGATTTTTCTTAAAAAATACATCATTTATCCAGGTATATTAAAGCAAAGAAAAAGTACTTCTTAATACTTATTATCTGATATTAAAAAATAATGTAAGCAGAACAATCGTGCTTTGAAAATATTCACAATCTTTTAATCAGCTTTTTAACTGTATCACTTCTAATACCATACTAATGGTATATTTTTTGGAAGAATGTATATTTTCAAAATGGTTCCCTTATGCTAAATAACATTGTCTGTAATCATATTAAAATTATATTTTGTGATTAGTAAATTTGAATTCAAAATTTGAATTTGAGACCTAAAATTGACTCTTTTCTGTAGACAATATTTTAACTGAGAAAGTACTCTTTTAATAGAGGCTGAAGTACCTAGAAAACTCAGAAGAAAAAATTCTTCTAGATATAAAATATTCTCAATTCTAATTTTGTTGTTTATATTTCAATGTTTAAGATTTCACCCCAACTATTTTTACTGTCTTTCTGTCTCAATTCAGAGTTCCTTTCTTCTAAAATATTTTATAAGAAAGAGTTTTCTCTCTTTCTGTTTGTTGTGAACATTTCATCAGTTATAGATGTTGCACAATCACAGGATTTCTCCCTTTTATTTCATTCCAATGAAGAGTATAAATTTATCTAATTAAAAAGCATAGCTCCATCAAAATATTTTTTTCGTAAGATAGTCCAAAGTATAATTATGAAATTTCAGGATCAAATTACGTACACCCATTTGAGCTCTTATTTAGTTTGTTCAGTTCCTTCCTTGAATATGTAGGATAAATTTGGAGTCTTCCTGTTTGAAAAAAAAGGGTACAGGCCAGGAGGAAACTGATTAATACATCAAGTGGCCAGCAGTGTTGAATATTTTTTCCACCACCATCTCAAGGGTAAAACAGCCACTCCTGTCCACATACGCTTGGTTTTGTCAGCTCTGCATGCTGTCCTTGAGAGATGTTAGTTATATTGAGTCTGGAAAGAGCTGGGAAAAGAGAATTATCACTAGACATGCTTTCAGATGTAAACATGTTTTAAAGTGAGAAAGAACTCTGTTCATTGCATGTAGGTCTCACATGTTACAAGAGAAGATCAATGCAGAAAGTGGGGATACAAAGAGAGTGTCTACCAAATCCATATAGCTATATTCTGATGCAAGTATTAATAATAATACTTTATTTTAAAAAAATAAGAAATCCAGGACAAATGCAAAATAAGACAAGACATCAATATAACAAGCGTAAATTTTGACTACATTTTCCATTAATAGTCATCCTAGTCAGAGGAGAACTTTCAGAAAGCTAGAGGCCCTAAAATAGCAAGTGAGAGTAGTAAAAATAGAGCCAGAAATTTTTGAATTATTGTTTTCTAATCTTATCTGTGATTGGTGAAGCCAGGGACAGATTGAATTGAACAGAGTATATTATTTAAATATTTTCTAGTTCTCTTTGAAAAATAAATACTAAATTAAGTTAATGTGGTGGTGGTGGTGTTTTTTATTATTTCCCCTGAAGATAGCAGCTCTCAGAAGAAGCAAATTTTCTAATCCAGGGTTTGCATACTACTTATATAATGCATGTGCCTGGGTGAGGGTTAAAATGCCCTAGTACTATGTTAATCAGGATCTGCACAAATCCTCCTCTCCCAAACGGCAAATATAAACTGAAATCCTTTTCCACACACCCAGAGAATAAAACATAATTGAGTACAGAGAAAAGCAGCTATTGCCCTAGAATTAGAAAACACAGCCTTTTGGGGCAATTCAAATTCCAAAGGCAAGAGGAGCAAAAGGGTTAAGACGAGAGGTGCCAGTCCAGAAAAGCTGTGTTTTCTAATTCTAGGGCAATAAAGTTCCCATGTACCCTTACCTACCTTTCAGCAGTTACTTCCCTGAGAATAGTCTTGCTCTTCCCCCACGTACTTAACAATTTACTCATCTGGAAGTGTTGCCTTGCAAAGTGAGAGGGTCTGCTTGATGCTCTTGCTTCATCAAACTCCCTATTCTTCCTCTTCTGGAGACCCTGGACCACAGCCAGCCATATCTTCAATTGGCATCTATATCCTCCCCACAGGTAGGCTATAAAATTTTGTAGATAGGAACTATATCTTCTATTTTGTCCTCTCTTTTATCATCCAGTCCTTCCTTTCCCATTGCACGAAATGAGTGCTCAATAAATTCTCTTGAGTGGAATGAATCACTGGGAGAATCTTGTTGAAGAATTGAAGCTCCATCTCAGTTTAAAAGAAGGAATGAAAATGATTTGGTGGCATATTCTTGATCTCATAGTTGGAGATCCCACATAATAAAAATAAAATCTAATTAAAATAACTCTGGTTTGTACATTTTTAGATAAAGAAATGAAAAGGAAAGGAAAAAAGATCCACTTCTGGTAGAAAGTCTAGATTAAGGAGTTACAGCAAAAAAATTAAAAAACTGGAATCTCTTCAAATATGTTTTTTTCTTATATTACTGGAATTCATCTATTTTATCTCCAATTCACACATCACTTAATTGAAAGACAAATTGAAAGCCAAATTCAACTTTAAAAATATTTTCATATTACTAATTGTGTTTCAACACTATGTATTATATTATTTAATTCTACCATATCCTTAATGGAAATTAATATAATCAGGATGTAAAAAGGGAGACCTTAGACACACACACACACACGCAGACAGACACATCAAAAGATTACTGCCTTGATCTACTACTGAAATGTTGAAACATAATGAAATGCAATTTAGAGGAGGGATTCCTTACTCAGGCAGAAAGATAATACAGTATTCCAGACATCTGATCTGAATTCTGGTATTGATTTGAGATACTAAGTCAATTTACCCAGAAGGCGTAAACATCTTCATGAGTCTGGAAAATACAATGTACTTATGTGATCACAACTTATTTGTATTGAGTACTTGCAAACCTACTCTCAAGTTCTAAACTTGTTGTGCCTGCCTCTTGTCAAATAGTACTGTAAGAAAGAAAGTTTGTGCTGTGAGCATTTCTGGCTGAGAATGCTCTCTGGCTAATAAACAATTGGTACGAACACATCTTCAGATAGAGTTCATGTCTTTGAGATCCTTAAGTGCTAATTTTCTCTATTTGTGCACTCATGCATTTATAACCTATATGTAGTTTAAGTAAACAACACAACTTAATCTTAGATTTTGCACTTGGGCTATTTATAACCTAATATGATGAAAAGTACATGTAAGTAGATATCAACATGAAGTGTAAATTGATAACTATAAATTTAACACTTACAGTAATGATAACCAGTCTTTGGTTGGATTATGTTTCATTTAACTAGTTCCTCTCAAAGCAGCCAATCATTCCTCACATTTTACTGTTATTGCCATAGTCGAATTTAAAAGATTAGCCTCAGTAGCATCAGAATCATAATAGTTTAGCAAAATAATTCTATACTGCTTTATTATTGTGGTTGGAATTTAGTGAGTTCAAATGTAAGTAGCACTTACAATTTTTAATAATTTCAGAAATTCTCTCTTCCATTCTCTAGCCTGAGAAAGAAAATAAGAAAAAATAAATAAATAAAATAATTTTAGAAATTCAGGTAAGCTATCACTATAACTGTTTTCTTTGTGTTGTTTTTTGGCTTTGATCTTTCAGCAAAAATAAAATCACTCAAAGTTTAGGAGTTAAGACTAACAGCTAAGTCATAAACATTGATATTAAAAGTTCAAATGAGTAATAGGTCAAAAACCCAACTACATTTAATTATTTATTTTGTTATTTATTTTTTAACATTTTTAAGTAAACAAGTAACACACAGTTACATTTATTTATTAAGAAAAATTGAAACAATATAGATATAACTAAGTTCTCTTTGACCACCTCTCCAAACCCAGTACTCGTCCCCTACCCTAAGACGTAACAAAAGTTATCAATCAGTATGTATCACTCTAGCCCCTTCACCAATCATTGCCACATGTCTATAATAGTGAAAAAACAAAAACATTGCTCATCAATTTAGGAACTAAAAAACAAAATATGTGATACTTATCATTGTCATAATCTATAGCAATGACATTGAATGAGAAAGGTCTATGTTAACCAATACAGGATTGTGGGGGAACACTCTATGATACACTATGGAAAAAAAGTTGCAATCCCACTCCTGGGCATTTATCCAAAGGAAAAGAAATCATTATATCAAAGGGACATCTGCAACCCCATTTTCATTGCCACACTATTTACAATATCCAAGATATGAAATCAACCTACGTGTCCAACAACAGGTGAATGAATAAAGATAATATGATAAAATATACACAATGGAATACTATTCAGCCACAAAAAAGAATGAAATCCTGTCATTTCCAGCAACATGGATGGGACTGGAGGACATTAACTGAAATAAATCAGAAACAGAAAGTTAAACACCACGTGTTCTCATTTTATATGTGGAAGCTTTAAAAAGTTGATCTCATAGAAGTAAAAAATAGAACAGCGTATACTAGAAACTAGGAAGGGTAGGAGGAAGGACTAGGGAGAGATTTGTTAAAGGATAAAAAATTACAGCAAGATAGGAGGAATAATTTCCAGTGTTCTATATGTAAGATGACTATAGTTAACAATAATATATTATATATTTTCAGGTAGCTAGGACATTGAATGTTCCCAATACAAAGAAATGATAAATGTTTGAGATGATATATATGCTAATTACCCTGATCTGATCACTATACACTATATATCTCGAAACATCACTATGTACTTCATGAATATATACAATTATTATTTGTAAACTAAAATAAATTTTTTTAAACAATACAAATTGACTGATAACAAGAATCTATTTAGAACTCAGGAAAATCAGCAAGAAAAAATCAAGCAACCCTATCAAAAAGTGGGCAAAGGACATGAATAGAAATTTTTCAAAAGAAGATATAAAAATGGCTAACAAACATATGAAAAAGTGTTCAACATCTCTAATCATCAGGGAAATGCAAATCAAAACCACAATGAGATATCACTTAACCCCAGTGAGAATGGCCTTTATCAAAAAAACCCAAAACAACACATGTTGGCGTGGGTGTGGAGAGACAGGAACACTCGTACACTGCTGGTGGGACTGCAAACTAGTGCAACCCCTGTGGAAAGCATTATGGAGGTATCTTAAACAGATTCAAGTAGACCTGCCGTTTGACCCAGCAATCCCATTACTGGGCATATACCCAAAGGAAAAAAGGTCATTCTGTAACAAAGGCACGTGTACCCAAATGTTTATAGCAGCACAATTCACAATAGCAAAGATGTGGAAACAACCCAAATGCCCATCAATACATGATTGGATTAGTAAACTGTGGTATATGTATACCATGGAATATTACTCAGCTATAAGGAATGATGAAGATACGACATCTCTATGGTTCTCCTGGAGAGAGTTGGAACCCATTATATTAAGTGAAGTATCCCAAGAATGGAAAAACAAGCATCACATGTACTCACCAGAAAATTGGTTTCCCTGATCATCACTTAAATACAAATCTGGAAACGACACCAATTGGACATGAGACTGAGGTGGGGGGTGGGGGAGGGGATGGGGGTATGCCTACACAATGAGTGCATTGCGCACCGTTTGGGGAGTCGTAACACTTGAAGGTGCTGACTCGGGAAAGGGGGGGGTGGGGAAAAAAATATGAAACTATTGTTTTTAAAAAAAAAAAAAAAAACAATACAAATTTATTATCTCACACTTCTGTAGGTGAGATGTGCAATGTGGGTCTCACTGGGCTAAAATTAAGGTATAGGAAGGGCTGCATTTCCATAAAATACAAATTTTAAAAAAATAAGTTGCATAGTAGGTACTGTAATAGGCTGAATAATGATCTTAAATATACCAGGTCCTAATCGTTGGGATCTGTAAATATAATCTTATTTGGAAAAAAGTTCCATGTATATTTCATTAATTAAAGATCTGTAGATGGAGAGATTATCCTGAATTATCTGGGCAGGCCCTAAACACAGTTATATATGTCATTATAAGACAGAGAAGAGGGAGATTTGGAACAGACATACCGACGAGAAGGTAATCTGAAGACAGAGCAGAGAGAGATTCAAAGATACTATCCTTGAAGATTGGAGTGATGCAGCCACAAGCCAAAGAACATTAGCAGCCACCAAAAGTTGGAAGAGGTAATGAACAGATTCTTCTATAGAATCCCCAGAGGCAACAAATTCCTGCTGACACCTTGTTTTCAGCCCAGTTGATACTAATTTTGGACTTCTGGCCTCCAGAACTTGGAGGAAATAAATTTCTCTTGTTTTAAGCCACCAAATTTGTGGTAATTTGTTACAACAACCATAGGAAACCAATACAGGTACATACGATACCATTTATATTAAAATAGACACAAAGACAAATACTGTATATTTCCTATAGAGTTACTGCAATCTAAATTTCAATAAGTTTAAACTTCAGCAAGTTAGGAAGCTGTTAGGTTATTTTCTATTATGAAAATTTGAATTATTTCATATTTTTAAAAAAATCTAAAAATGTAGCTATATTTACTTCAGATTATTTTTTATGTAAGAAATAAAATGCTATAGAGAGTGTTGAAGCTCTCTACACAACCTATTTCAATCCCATTCTCTTCTTTTCCCCCTACAATGAAGCTACTATCTTCAGAAATATGGGTCTTATTCCTATGCATAATTTTATTCATGAATATATAGCGTTTTGTGTTAATATATTATACTGCATATTTTATTCTGGAACTATATTTTCCCTTGACATTGGTTTTGAGGATTATTCATGTTGATTTCTGTAGGTATCGTTCATTCATTTTTCACTTGTATATGCTATTATATTATAGAAATACTTCATGATACATTCATTCATTCTCCTATTGAATGTTTCTTCTTTTCCCAACTTTTTGCATTAGCAATAATCAATATTGTGGCACATATCTCCTGGTACACATGTGCAAGAATTTCCCTAGAGTATATATTTAGAAATAGAATGTGTGGGTCCTAGATTGTATGTATCGTTAACCTTACCAATATTGCTAAATTTCTCTTCAAAGCAACCAAGATGACTCTAACATTCCCCTCAGCTTGACTCAACTTTAGGTTACTTCCTGACTGTAGGGCTCTGATTTCTCTTTTCTTACAGCATTTACTTTGGAAAATTTGTAATTGCAAATTCTTTTTCTGTTCCTTAGAGAAGTAAATCTTCTTAAAACCATCTTGTTTTAAAATCCAAGAATATCTCCCTCAAGGACCTAGGAGCCAGCCCCTTGAAATGTAATCATCAAGCATCCTTACCTCCCAGTTTCTGTGGGAGAGTAAAAGTCTAATTTCAATAAATGACAGTTAGCAAACACAGATGGCCTAATCACATTGACCAAGCTCACCCCTAAAATCTTCCAGAACTTTTTCCACTAGCTCACCCCAGAGCTTAAAATATCTCTTGCCTTTTGTTTTAATGGAGTTGAGTTCAATATCTCTCCACTATTGCAATAGTCTTAAATAAAATCTTTGTTCAACTTGTTCAGGACAATTTTTCATTGCCAAAAATACTCCAGTTATTATTATTAACCATTTATAGTCCCCATTAGAAGTGTTAAAGAGTTTCCATTTCTTGACATGATTATCAATATATCATGAGATTGATCTTTTTAATTTTTGCCAATATTATATGTGTAAAATGCTATCTCATTTGAGTATCACTGATTACCAATACATTTAATTATGTTTTCAAGTGTTTATTGGAAGTTCAGTTTTTCTCCTTTGTAAAAATCCCTGTTCATATGCTGTGCCTGTTAGCGTAGGTAGGAAAGTGAGACAAGAACAGAGGAAGTACAGAACAGGCCATGTAAACAAACAGGATGCTGAGTAAGAAAACACACTGCAAGATAAGAGTAGCTGTAAGTGTCACAGAATGTCAGCATAAGAAAAGTGAGACACGAGCAGAGAAAATATGAAAGCAAGCAATGTAAACAAGTGGGATGCTGAGCAAGAGAACACACTGTAACAATAACAAGATAAGGGTAACCACAACTATAACAAGAAACATAACGGAAACAGCACAGGGCACATTATAAGTTATAGTTTGCCACACCCCACCATGGGCTTAGGACACCACAACACATCTGGGCCTAACTACATAGGGTGAAAAACTCTCCCCACCCAACAACAGGAGACTAAATCCCCACTGGTCAAGAAAAAAAAAGAAGAGACAACATCAGGAAGTAGGAGAGGCCAGACGAGAAAAAAAGGGATGGCACAGAGCCTCCAGTGCCACTCTCCTCTGGGATGTGTGCCCACTCCTACCCTCTTAGAGTGTACTATTGCTTGCTGATTAGAAACCCAAAGGGACCCCAGGGCCACAGTCCACTCAGACATGTGCCCACTTTGAGTGAACCTTCACTTTAATAAATTTTGCTGCCTCCTGCTTCAAAACTGTCTCTTGCTTACTTCCATTGTGAGAAGACAAGAACAGAGTTCAACAGCTGGTAACATTCCTATTTTACATGCTATTATTTTTTCCTTCACTGATTTGTAGTTCTTTATTTATCCTGAATACTAATCCTTGTCAATTACTTAACTCAAATATGATCTGATCTACCCTGGCTTGATAACTGGATCTGTCATATCCTCAGTATAATCATACAGCTAAAATTCCAAAGTGCAATATAAGACCTTGTTCTGTGGACTATGGGGTCCTAGGATTTAGGTAGCAGCAACATAAAATCACTAGTCAAAGTGCTTAGGGAAAATAACTGCCAATCTAGAGATGTGTACCCTGTTAAAAATTATCATTCAAAAGTGAGGTCATAATAAAGATGGGGAGGGGGTGGTAATTCTTCTGTTGTCAGTGCTTGTTTATTTTAATAAATTAGCAATTACTGTGCTACAAATATTTACAACTGAGATTCCATTGGCATTATGCAGTTTACATGACATGAATATTCATCTTATGGAGGAAAATGTCTTTAAAATGTGACTCTATCCAAGTGTTGAAATAAATAAGGTTCCATTTTCCACAAAGGAATTAATAATGCTAAAATTAAGAATTCTAGTTTCTTCAATGAATAACAGTGCAGGTGAAGAAAAAATAGTGTGTATTGATCACCCTTTTTTCTGTTGACATTTATCCCATTGATTTAGAACCACTATTACTGCCTTCCTGGGAGCTAAACATCTTTTTAGTAAAATAACATTGTTATTTTTTGCTCATTTATTTGAACATGTGCCTTAAATGCTCTGCCTATTTTGATTCTAATAAAATATTTATTTTACCTATGTTTTTGCATTGCAGATTTGTTCCATCATTGTTGTTTGTTTGTTTATATAGAATGTCACTACATAAAGTGATTCTCTTTACGTATGAATAGTGTCACCAATTTTAAAGATAATTTGGAGAAAACAAATAAAATCATGACCAGAGCTTTTCAGTAAAAATGCCAAGATTTTGACAACTTTGGAAAATTGTTATTCCTCCTTGTGCTACATAGAGAAATAGAAAAAAAAATGTTCTCCTAGAAAACTCAATGATAATTTGCTCTATATATCACATTTTTAAATTCCATATGGTTGAAGATAAAAATCTTTGATTTCTTAGGAAACAAATTCTAAGTATCAGATAAGTTTGAGTTTTCTTTGTTTTCTTATGACAGATGCAAAAATATTTACCTTGGATACAGTGGTAACTGGGGTAAAATAGATTAATTATATCAAGGTTAAACAGTACCATTTTTTAAGGAAGTTTTTCTTCCCTTTTAATAGCAATAAATTTAAACAGGAATCATATAACTAACACTTATATAGCACTATTCTAAGTACTTTCTATATATTATCTCAATAATTATCATGTAAATCCAGTAAGTTAATAACTCCCACTTTACAGATGAAGAATTTGTAGTAAAAAGAGATAAACAGCTTGCCCAGAGTCACACAGCTAGTAAGGGGGGATCCAGAATTAAAACTCAAGCGTCCCACACTTAACAACCACCACACAACACTGGCCCCCCTAGCTTACCACGTTGCACGGCAGAATCCCATTCTTTTACCCACAGTCAATCTTAAATAATAACTTAGAACTTTTTATCCACGACTGACATAAATCATAAGTTAAAAATTGAATTAGTTCAGTAATATTAAATTTAAAATAAAATGAATTATACAAATAAATTGAAACTTGAAAAAAATAAACCATACCAAGGAGAGTCATTTATTCTCTCAGTTTTCCCAGTAGCTGAGCAAGTACCAGATTTTCTTAGCGCAGAAAATAAATGAAGCTGTTCATCATTTTTCTCAAGGTCATAATAGAAACTCTCAAGGAACTGTAATTTCTTTGTATTCACCTTCCCACAAACAAAACCCTTGAAGATTTATTGAGAACAGATTCAAAGACATTCATGACTTTTAAGGTTGGTTTGAAACCCAAGTAGCTGCCAACCCTTCAAACTGTAATTGAGCCCTTGGAAATAGAAACATGCTTCGTGTTTGTTAAAAGTCTTCTGTGCTCACCAGTGCTGAGTAGCAGTACACAGGCCAAAGAGTCCAAGATTCATCAAGGAAACACCAAGGACTGAACCCCATCTCTTTCTGGGTCACATCACCTCTCTGAGGCGCAGGTTCCTCTGCTGTAAATACAAATCAACATGGCCACTTCTACCTGGCTAAGCTACAGCAAAGAGCACATATAGTCAATGTGGCTAATGGTAACTGTGGCTACTATTATTGCTGGGAACCATTCCTTCAATTGGTCTCGAAATTTTAAGTTAAGATTTACAGAAAAACTATCGCTATAGTCATAGTTTCCTATCATTGTTGTAACAAATTACCACAAACTTAATGGTCCTAAACAACACAAATATGTTGTTCTTGCTGTTCTGGAGGTGAAAAGTCTGAAATGGGTCTAAAATCAAGATGTCAGAAAGGCTGCATTTGTTTCTGGAGCCTCTAAGAGAAAATGCCTTTTCTTGGTTTTTCCAGCTTCTACAAGCCACTTGCATTTCTTGGCTCCTGGTTCCCTTCCATCATCAAAGCAGCATTGGCTATTCTAATCTTTCTCACCTTACATTTACTCTGCCAATGACTCTTCTCTCTCTTGCATAATTAATAACTCTTGGGAATATATTGGGCCCTCCTGTATAGTCCAGGATAATCTCTTTATTTTAAAGTCACCTGATTAGCAAACTTAATTCCATCTGCAATCTTAATTACACTTTGCCATATAATGTAACGTATACACATATTCTGGGAATTAGGACATATGCAATTTTGGAAAGCCATCATTCTGCATACCACAATGATGATATGCAATTCTAACTTTCCATGAATAATTTGTGGTTTCCTTTTGTATTAAATATATGTAAATATCATTCCATAGAAAATTAAATGAGTTCCATGAATGATTTTGCTCTTTGAATGCCATTTAGAATTTTCCTCATTAACTTTCTTCCTTGGGCAATAAGCTATAAGAGGGTACCATGTATTTCTACTATGTTTTCTGATTATATTAAACTAAATTATAACAATTGTATTTCAATAAAATGGTCTGATAAAGGTTAATATATTGGTACATGTTCTACTATAATTGAGAATAGGTTTAGAAGTAAATTGTTAGATGCACAAATGTAAATAATCTTTCCTTTGTTCTAAGAGCCAGAATAGTACATGTTAAAAACTTTTTAAAAATATATATGTAGCTTATTTAAAATATTTTTAAGCTTTTTTTAGCTATTAATAGCATTTCAGATACTTTAAAAGACCAAATAAAGTAGTTTTACTTTAAAACCACAGAATTTCTTTCTCCATACTACAAGTAAAAAGGCTATGAATTTCATATCTTGTAAAGTTAATATAATTTTCATCAGTTGAAGCACATAGTTCAATTTAAAAACCTTGAATATAAATGAAATGATAAAGAAATGAAACACCAATCAATCAGCTGGTCATGGGAATTCATCAGAATGTGTAATTCTTTGACATTAACCTTTATTGATTTGGCAATCAATTCCTATTGTCATACCTTCAATTTTATGCTTCACTATTTCTGGAATTAAATTTCTTTAAAGTGTTAATATTAGGCACATCCTTAGTATTTGCTCTAGAGGGAAAAAAATCTGTCTTATAACCATCTTAACTTTAAAATTATTCTTTTAGGAAATCTTTGAAAAATCTGGCCTTCTAATAGACCTGTTTAAACATCTTTAATAATACTATATTTCTTGAGTTGTAAAAGTTGGGGCAAAATTTCTCTCCAATAAAATACTTACTCTTTGTTTTCAGAGGAAACATTTTGCTAGTTTAGGAGATTGAATATTTTTTTTTTTAATATGAATCAATTTTCTTTATTATGGTATTAAGAGATATTTTGACTTAGATACTCACATGTCTGCATTTAGATCTTTAGTATAAAAGTCCTTTAAAGTCACTGTGACCTCTTCGTTACTACATGCCCCATATTACCCTTTTCTAAGTATATCAGTATTTATTAGAGATTTTTTATTTTTTTTATTCTTTTTATTTTTTTTTTTATTTCTGACTGGAGGGATGGGTGTGAGGGGAGGGTATGGGTGCACACCTACATGACGAGTGCGATGTGCACTGTCTAGGGAATGGACATGCTTGAAGCTCTGACTCGGGGGGATGGGGGGGCATGGGCAATATATACAACCTGAACTTTTGTACCCCCATAATGAGCTGAAATAAAAAATAAATAAATAAAAATAAAATGAGATTGAATATTTTTAAGACTTCTATAAATTTAGGTCAGCAATGAGAATGTGAACAAATAAACTAAGGAATGCAAAGATTTTAAACAAATTCTTATGTCTTCATAGACATAACATAAAAAAGATTTCAAAACTTTGTTTTTTTGGGTTTTCTTCCATTAGAACTCAGTTTAACAGTATCTTTAAAAATTAATAACTGAATATTTCTAAGGCTTTTATCCCAACATTCCAAAGATTAATGATTATTTACATAGACAGCCTTGTAAAACTAAAAAATGTTCCATTAGAGTAACAGCCATTGTGTTAATAGTAGAATTATCCTTTTTTAATATGAAGGATAATAAAATATAGATTTAGAAATATTATAGCTGAAAGAAAAGTTACCAGCTCTTTTTCAAAAAAAATTAAAGAATTCAACTACATCAGACAGTAAAACCTCCAAAACTATTGTTTATAGCATAGTTTTGGAAGAAACTACTGGGCAAATCACCTTACCTAAAGAGTTGTCTTTTCTGGAATATTCATAAGTTATAAGAATTTTAGCATTTTCTCTAAACCTGGGTATAGTCCACATCTGCAGATAAGGACTATGTAGATGGTTTTTATAATATTTTAGGATTCAACCAACTTATTTATTATTATTATTATTTCAAAATATTATAGGGGTAATACTGTTTGTGATTACATAGATCACTTTCGTAATACTTGACTCAGGGCTATAAGTCATTTTCATGACTTTTTGTGGAATTAGGTGTTTCTCTTGGAGTTGATTTCTAGTTTTATTCCCTTGTGGTCTGAGAAGATATATGGTATGATTTTTATTTTTTTAAATTTTTTAATACATGTTTTGTATTAAAGATACGATCAATCTCAGAGAATGTCCCATGTGCTGATGAGAAGAATGCGTACTCAGTAATTTTGCAGAAAAATATTCTGATTTTTCATACTTCTGGAGTTCTTTCACTGATTTCTTCTCTTCTAGAGCTGCCGTCACTTCTTATTTTTGGATTTTCTTTTGTTTAAATGGGGCTTTTCTTCCCCCTCCCTCATAAGAGTGTGTCTGTAGCATATTGTGGATAAGAATCTTTGGCTTTGCTTATGAGTGCTTTGGTAGTAGTCTAGGTTCTGGATTTATGCCTTGGTTATACATGGCCTTAGTGTGGTGATTTTCCCAATTGCTAATTGTTTGTAGGTTATAACAGTGGTGAGCTATGTGTGTGGGCAGATTCCCTGTCTTGTTGATGAGGGAGGATGGAGGTCTTTGAAATCCTTTTTCTTTCCCCAGCCCTGTGGTCTTCTTAACAGTGTGAATTGTATTGGCATTCCCAGTTTAATCTCTGAGACAGTAGGTGTTGCTTGTGGGTAAGAATCAACCACAGCCTGTATGACTGAGTCAGCAAATGCTGTTAAGGGCTGTGCAAATCAATCTCCCTGTCAGTAGGTGGTGCTTGCCAGAAGGAACAAGCTGCAGAGTTGTTTTGGGGACCTGTGACCAGCTCTAGCCCATCAAGAGAAGCACTCAAATGCCCCAGGTGGTGGGCAGGGCCCTGGAACTTCCAGGTGAGTCCTTAGTCAGCACCACAGCAGAGGTGGGTGGTGGAGTGCAGCTGGGCAGTGCTGGGTTGGGTGAGCCTACCCTTAAGCACCACAAAAGCTGGTAAGGTAGCTGTTTTGGCAGAAGTCAAAAGTCCATTCCCAAGCTTCTGGGGAAAGCCATCATGGAGGGGTTGACATGGCCCTACCCAGCCAGAAAGTCTCCTTGTTGGGGAGGGGCCATCTGAGATTCACAATCTGGCTGTCAGGATTAGGTTTTGCTCTTCTCCCCTCTTCCCTGCTCTGCGGTCTCCCTCTGGCATCTTCCAGCAGGCAAGAGATCAAACTAGCTTAGCTCCCCCACAATGTCAGTACAGGCTGAGAGCACACCCTGGGCTGAGAGTGTGGCCTTCCTGTGGGGTTAGAGGTGCCCACGAGTGCACTGAAGCTGGGACCCACACTGTGCTCTCTTTTCAGTTGTGCCCATGATGGCTCCCTCTCCTCCCAAGATTAGTTCACAAAGCCCAAGCCAAGGAAAGTAATGAGCATTTCATGGGCATGCAGAATGCAGAAGGGCAGCATCCCCAGCCCGTAGTTTAGAAGTGCCTAACTAATGCATCTTAAGGACAGCTAGTAGGTGAAGTGGAAATTCTGGGAGAGGGCAGCACAGGTACCACCACTTGGACCATCACTGAGATCTTGACTTAATAGAGCCAAATAGGGATGGTGTCTAGCTCCCAGGTGGTGGATTTTCAGATCCAAACCTAATGTTACTTCTCAACTGGATTAAAAGAAAGAGCTACACGTCCCCAACACACAGAGAAATGGTGAGCAAGAGCAGGTTTCCTGTGGCCAGAGGACCAAAGGCAGCAGGTACTTGTATGTTCCACTTGAGAAATAAGCTCTAACCAATATGCAAGTATGTGAATGATAAATATGCAAATATTTATGAATGCTAGCAAAATGTTGTTCATTGGAATTTGGAGTCCCAGAAACTGGCTCTTCACCCAAAGGTTTCAAAATGATTATAATGCACACCTGCTTTTAGTTAGCATTAACTAAATTTTCATCAGTTAGAAAATAACTATCTATGTAATAGAAAGAGCATATCTAACTGAAAAAAAAAAAAAAAACAGAAAAGACTTTAAGGAGGAGCCTCCTCTCCTCCCACTTTATTCCTCCCACTAAACTGCTCTGATCTTTTTCTTATTTTCTTCCAAAATAAAAATGTCCTCCTAAACACCTACTCTCTTCTGGGCTGCAATGTGCCTTGAAACCTTCCATCTTCAGGTAGCAACATTGTAAGTTCTAGCCAGACTTTCTTTCCTCTACTGCTACATTCCACATATGAATTGACAGTATCACCACTCTCTGTTGCCATTTCTAAACCACAAGGCTCCCTCCAGACATCTCAAAACCTATCTCCACTTTTTTTCCCTTAGCTCTTCCCTCAGCTGCTTCCCGTATGCCCCTCATATCAAGGGAGGTGCTCATTCTCTCCAACCCCATATATCTGAGGGTAAGGAGTTCATGTCAGTGTTTTCCTCATTCTCCAAAGTCAATTCCCAACCATTTCCATCCCCATTTGCTTATCAAAAATCTCTGCCTCTTAGAGTCTGGTCCCATTTTACTGTATATCCTAAAGTGGGCATTTGTGAGTTACTTACACAACATTGATTCCACTTTCTGCCCTTGCTAGTTATATCCCAACATTTTTTTCAGAAAAGAAGCCACCTATCCCCTAGTTATCCTATGTGCTTTTTGATAAACTGATTTTAGCTTTACATCCAGAATTAGTGTATGCATTTACCTGGCCACGATTATTAACTCTGGCATAATCTTATCAGAGCAAAGTTCAGAACTTTAGTAAGAAATGGCCACGTTTTCCCCTACTAGAGAGAAACAAGGAAGTATGGATTCTTCATTGCTGTTGATAGCTATCTTACAATCAGGAGAAAACATGGCCAAAAAAAAAAAAAATGAATGTATAAAGACGAGAATAACCGTCAAAGAAATAAAAACAGAAATTGTGGAGCCAAGCCCTGATTGGATAGTTCCTGAAGCAACCCTACTTCTGGTCTTAGATGTTTGTTTTTAAACCATTTGAGATGAGTTTTCTGTTACATTCATTGACTTTGTTGTCACTAGAAACTGCTCCTTTTCAAATCTCTACCTTTAAAATCCTGTCCTCAGACATCAGCCTCCTGTCCTTTCATTTTGTTCATTTGTACATACCTACAATATTTGATCAGGACATCAAATCCATTGACTATCTTTACTACTCCTTCCTGTCTTCAGGTATATGTTTTGTTCACCAATGGGCCAACCCATGTAGCTCAGTGCCTTACACTCTTACATAGAGTCACATCTTAGCTCAGTATGAGAAACAACATCAAAATAATGTTTCTGTCCAAGCATAAAAGGGGCTTACATAAAAGCAAAGTTTTATTAAAGTATCAATCAACTTAGTTTCTGCTACAACAAAGAACCTTCAAATCTCAATGGCACATCAAACAAAAGTTTGTTTCTTTTTTTTTTTTTTTTTTTTTAAGACAGAGTCTCACTCTGTTGCCTGGGCTAGAGTGCCGTGGCAAACTCCTGAGCTTAAGCAATCCTTCTGCCTCAGCCTCCCGAGTAGCTGGGACTACAGGCATGTGCCACCATGCCCGGCTATTTTTTTCCTATATATATTTTTAGCTGTCCAGATCATCTCTTTCGATTTTTAATAGAAACAGGGTCTCACTCTTGCTCAGGCTGGTCTCGAACTTCTGACTGAGAGCAATCATCCCACCTCGGCCTCCCAGAGTGCTAGGATTACAGGCGTGAGCCACCACGCCTGGCCAAAGGTTTGTTTCTTATTTACACTACTTGCCCAGCACAGATCACCAAAGGCTCTGCTCATTGTAGCACTCAGAGACCCAAAATGACAAAAGCTCCACCATCCTGTGACACTGCCATTTAAACACAAGTCTTCAGGGACCGTCATGGCAAGGAAACGGAGTTTGAATCACAAATTGGCTTTTGAATGCTTCTGCCTTGGAATCACATTGTTTCCATTTAAATTTCATTGGACAAAGCAGTCCATGGCCACATCTAATTTCAAGAATATGGAACAGGTAACACCCCCAAGTGTCTGGAAAAAAGAAGGATATCAGAAGTTTCAGTGAGCACTTGTAACATCTACCATAACTTTCAGTAGGAGTTATTAGAAATATTATAAAAATGATAGATCTCCAAGCCTCTTCAAACTTGAGGATTCTAGAATTCCAAAGTTATGCCACATAATCCTTTAAAACCAGGGATTTTGCTTCCCAGAGTCAAATAACTCTGGAGTGTTGAAATTCTTCATATACAAATCATTATGCTCAATATTTGAATGTACTGAGCTGAGCTTACAAAGACTTGGCTTGGAAGAGCTAAATATTGATAGGTCAACAGCTCTAACTCTGTTTGTAAGCTTGCTACAGCCCTTTTTTTTTTTTCTCAAACATTGCTTCAAATATTTACATTTGACTTCTACATAAGAGTTGTTGATTTTCAGTACAGGATGGGATGAATGACAGTTGATAACAGTTCTTCTTGTTCTATAGAATTGACTTGCAAGGTTTTGAGCTATTTTTCCATTCTCCTCAGTAAAAGTGTAAGCTTAGCTAAATAGGTGGCCTTAAATGTTGTCAGCTGTATCTAGTGGCTTGATTGTGCCTTTGAGTACGTAAAAGCCACTGCTTACAGGTTATGTTATTTATGTTATAGTCTCCCAATTCATTTTACTGCAAATATGGCTTAAATTGAGAGCAATTACTCAGCTCATTTTTGCTCATTTTAAACCTGCTGTGTCCTTGATTTTTCTTTAAATTATGGATCAAATAAGGACAGCTATACATTTTCAGTATCATGGATCTAGACTTGTAGCTCTGGAAAGGGCCTTTGAGATTACCTAGTTTACCTTGTTTTACATACAAAAAGTTAATAACAGTTAACATTTATTGGGAGTTTACCATGTTCTAGGCAGTGGGCTAATATTTTCTCATGTATTATCTCAATTAATCTTCTCAATAGCCCAATGAAATGAGTAGTGTCATCATCCCCATTTTACAGGTAAGTAAACTTACTTAAGTAAAGATCCACAGATAATAGGTAGGAATGGGTGATTTGTGTGTGTGTGTGTGTGTGTGTGTGTGTGTGTGTCTTCACTGAAACTCCTGCCTGTCCACCCTCTCAGGAACATTTCACTATTGGATGGGTGCAGGGCTGGGAGCCACAGCTACAACTCCAGATGTCCATCTACTATATAAGATGTTCCATTACTGTAGGAACTCTGCATTTATGCTGATTACATAAGATTTTCCTCCCTTGAGACGTACACACACACACACACACACACACACCCTTGCCAATGCTGCCCATCATGAATTGAGTCCCATTGGTACTTAGGGCATCCACTGCTACCTGGACACCCAAAACACCATCCATACTTCTGGTTTAAAATCTCAACTATTATACCTGTCACCCCGGCATGTGTCTGTTAACATATGGAAAAAATGCTGAACCTTAATAATAAATTATGATAGAAATAACAATGAGAAATATCTCCCCCTTATCAGATGGTCATTATTGAAAAAATTGACAAATCCTACTGTTGGCAAGGCCATGGATAAATAGGTACATGGCCTCATTCACTGTTCAGCATTTTGTGACATTTAGTTCAGACTTTTTGACACTGAATCTTCCTCCATTTCTCCATAGTTCTTGTATATCAATTTGGGGAAAAGTAACAAGATAATAGCAAAGTCCAAGGGAAAAAATTACATAATCCAATGTATTAGATAATAAGTGAAGACTGGAGAAAGTCTGTAACATTATCTAATCTGGTAAAATGATAGGGAGGGAATATTAAAATTATTAACCGTTGAGGCTTGGACCCCAGGCTCCCTTACTGAGAAGTTTCTGGAATAGTTTCTAAAGTCATTTCTGAAATAGTTTTCCAATTCTGATTGAAACTTTTAAGCTAATAATGCTTATCTGTGGATGAAGGGATTTGTGTTATTTTTTACATTTTCCTTTGTACTTTTCAATATTGTTTAATTTTCCATTTCAGTGACAATACATTTTATAAAATCAACAAGGATATTTAAACAAATGCAACCAGTTTTTGAATAAGCTGAACTCAACGCAGAGAAAGCAAATGATAACTTTGTTCTTTCTCACCACTGTACCTCCAAACCTGTTCTGTGGGTCTTATTTAACAAGTTATTACAAAAACTAAGAGGTAGGGGCTACCCTCTCACTTCCAAGGTCTACCACTTTTAGAACTGTCTATTATTGTCAATGCACAACACAGGTTGTGACCCAGTCCCTCAGCACTCCCTGCTCAAACTCACGCCCCTAGAGTTCCAGTATCTGCCTTGCACAGACACCTGTCAGGGCTCTCCCTGTGATTCTGCATGGAGTACTCTCAGGCACCCCTGGTAAGAGCCTCTCTCCACCCAGCCACCACCAGACCTACCATCCGCTGCATAAAGCTGGAAAAGTTCTCCATCCTCAGCACTGGTGCTGAAGTGGACGCAGGTAGGGCACAGGAAAATGTGCTCCCTGCATTCCAAATGAGAGCTCTGAACTAATTCTCCAGTAGAAACAAATGGTGACAAGCCTCTGTATCACTGAAGTGTGGACACATTGTGGGTTAATGGCTCTGACAGGCTGAACTAGAGACGTAACCTTCATCCATCACACAATTTCTATGAAAAAATGTGTCGAGTTCAAAACAACTGACCTACAAATGATCCTTAGGAACATAACTTGTCTGGAAACTGGGGGCTGCTTTTACAACCATCTCTAGACTGTCAGGTCCAATAGATTAGAGTGAAGACAGCAGCATTGATTTACAGTCTTGGCCCTGTTGTTGAACCACTTTCTAATTCACACTCTCTGTTCTTAAAATGAGAGGCATAATATGTCTGTTCCAACTACAAGGTTGTTGAGATAATAAGTATGGCTATTTCTGAACAAATATCTTATAAAATTGATAATACTTTGGAATTTACTATTATTCTATATTATGCATGATGGACTTCACAATACAAGTAATTGATTATAGGGAGGTAGTTTCTGGTATTAATAAGATTGCCCCAAAAGTATCACATTATGCTCCTTTTTTTCACCCTTTCCTGATTTCTTTTCTTAGCAAAACTGTTCCTTTGTCTCTCTTAACCTATATATTATTTTTAGAATATTGGCATTACCCGAAGCCTGTCTAAATTTAGGAGTGCTAATTGAGTGTATAAGGCACGTATATCTACACATTTTAGAAAGTCTTAGAATTTGTAAAAAACATGAAAAAATAATCTCTGCTACACTAAGTACAATAACTGGGTAATGTCAGTGTTAAAAAAAAATAAGTCCAAAACTTGAAAATAAGGGCAAAGGGGTGCAGAAGCCCTTTCAATGTCTTACCAGTATATTATTTGAAAATCCCACTCAAAGACTATTCATTTAATTACCTATGTTTAACTTTGCTATTTCCTATTTGATTAGAGACTAGACACTGTGAAATTATATGTTAAGTTGTAGAATTCTGTCAAGTAGAAAAGATAACCTTAAAGGTTGCTGCTTTGTTGTCCTGTGGGCCACTAACCAATGTTACATCTAACCAAGCTATCTTATTCTAACATTCTTTTAATGTCTTTCCTGATAGACTATTATATCCTTATTCCTCATATGCTCTTGGAACCAATTTTATCCTCAGATTAGTTCTTTCATTAAATAATGAGTTGTATAAAATCTTTGACAAGTATTCATTCATATTTGCATGAGAGTCATGTTTTTAACTTGTTGGAAATTATATTTTGATAAAAGTGAGAAGGAAAAAGTAAGCTTATGCCTAAGAGCCTTATGAACTTCAGAAGAAATAAATGCTGAACATTTACAAGTGTCCTTCAGTTTTGACCCATAATTACTGTCCTTTTGTCAGAAGAATACAACAGTATCCCACTCCTGAACACATCCCTCTTAGTTACCACTGATTAATTATAAATACCGTGTGAGTCATTTTGCATTTATTTTCTCTTCCAGCAATGACAGTGCCTGGCACATAGTAGGCATTCAATAAATAAATCTGGTAAATAAAAGAACCAATTATCCCTAAATCTTATAATAACTTGTAGATAATGTTATTTTAATTTTATAAATGAGAAAACTGGAGCACAGAAAAGCTGTATCTGACTTGCTTATACCCACAGCCGATAAGTGGTAGAGCAAGGATTCAAATCAAAATGGGTTGACTCCAAAGCCCACTCTGTGCCAGACTGAAACACAAACCCCAAATGTGCCCTAGCGTTTCCCATTTTCAATAAAAACCAATGCAGAGTCTCCGAATGCCAATTCAAACAAAAAAAAATGTGTACTGCTTAAACATATGGCATTAAAATAATAAGTCTTGAAGGTAGGAGACCTCAAGCTCCTTGTCCCTTCTTATTTCTTACATCCTCCACCTTCATTCTTTACCCTGACCTAGTTTTGACCCAATAGTCCAATTATCTTCAAACTGAGGGATGAGCAGCAAAGACTTTCCAAAGTGTAAATATGCTTAGATAGATTTCACATTGCCCTTCTCCACTTTACAAAAGAAAGGCACACTCTCCCCTATCCTACCTAAATGCAATGCATTTTGGTGCATTGCTCCAGGGTATAAAAAACTTTGGGACATCAAAAAGAGGAACAAATCTAGAATGCCACTTTCCTGAGGAAAGTCTCTTGAAAGTAAAGTCAAAAAAACTTCAGAATGAAAGATTTGAGGGGACCTTGTTTTATCCAGGGGACAAACTCAAAATAAGAATCTACCTATCCATCCATGTCTTGTGTTATCCATCTATCCACCACCTATCTACCTAACAATCAATCATCCATTTATCAATCAATTAACCTATCTTAGACTACAGAGGTATCAGGCAGATGTATGTCTCTAGGAGTTTTAAAATGAAATCATACCTTTTCTAATGAAAGGTAACCCTGATTTGGCTGATTGGTTTTGCAATGAGGGCTGATTATCTGAAGGATATGTTCTATAAATTGAATGAGCTAAATCTACAGCTCTAAGATTTGGATAAAAATACAGTTAATGTATGCATTTTATATAAAATAATCCATAAAACGTATTTTTGCAACTATTTCATTTTTTGTGTTAAAATTTTTTAGATTTCAATTTTAAAATGTGTGTGAGAGAGAGAGTTTTTCAAAATTCTTTTGAGAGCATGAGAACAAAAAAGTTTGACAAGTGCCTAGTCCATTGCTTCAGCTACTTCCTTATAAATGTCCCATTTACCTTGTCCCATTGCATTTCACTCATAAACAGGTAGAAAATATCCACCATGTTGTTATAGCCTTACCAGGTTCATTGCCCACTGCTCAAGGGAAGCCAATACACTGAGACAGCAGGGGTACAATAGAGAAAGAGTTTAATACCAAGGGTGCCATGCCAGGAGAAGGGAGGAAGTTCTCAAATCCATCTCCCCAAGAATTTGGGAGAAAGGGTTTTTAAAGATAGTTTGGTGGGCAGAGGGCTACGCAATTGGGTCTGCTAATTGGTTGGGTTCAGGGTAGAACTATAGAGGTATAGAAATTATCTTCTTTGCTGAATCATTTCTTAGGTGGAGGTCACAAGACCAGTTGAGTCAGTTCTCTGGTCTGGGTGGGTCAGCCATTCTACCGGAATGCAGGGCCTGGAAGATATCTCAAAAACTAGTCTTAGGTTTCACAAGATTGATGTTATCTATGGGAGCAATGAAGAAAACTAAGAATCTTTACGATCATCGGCTATATGACTCCTGAGTAGTAAAAAATTATAGGAAAGCAAGCTAGGGAACAACAACTGGTGTGTGTGTGTGTGTGTGTGTGTGTGTGTATATATATATATATATATATATATATATTTTTTTTTTTTTAATTATGCCTATACCCTTGCAGAGTTCAGGCCCCTACCACAGTTTCCACCTTGTGGCCCTTTATTAATTTTATAAACAGCAGTTTCAATGTCTGCTGTTTCCTTGCCTAAGCTCAAATCTTGAGCACTGCTGGAGAAAAAAGAAAAAAATCACACCATCATATTGGTGCCACTATAATTTCATGGCATTCAGCTTGTACTGGAGTCCACCATGATGTTTGGCCATTCATCTGTGTTTTTAGCTTTCTTCTATTTCCCACAGCTGCCATCTCAAACATTTTTCAAGCTCCTCAAACCTCCAATTCCCATCACCTCCTACCAACACTTTCAGGAAACCAGCGTGCTTTCTTTTGCCTAAATCCAGCTCCACCCCCACTACCCCAATACAGCTGTTCTAGGGACCTTATCCCCTCTTGTCTCCTCAGGAATCTTTTTTCATTCAATTATCCAATCCCACCTCTCTTACTTCATCTTCAAAATCTTCTTCCCAACTTCCCATCTTCAAAGACTTCAAAGTCTTCTTCCCAATTACATTTGAGCATACTCTGGTCTCACTCATTAAAATAAAGAGCAAAAAAAAACAGAGAACAAAACAAAACCATATACACCTTTCCCTGGATCCCTTACATATCTGGCACCATCTCATTGCTCTGCTCTCATCACATTCCAATTTCCCTAAAGTGCTGTATATACTCTGCCTCCTCCCCTTGCTCTTAACAATGTGGTTTCTGCCCTCACCACCCCAAGGTTCCTGACCACCCCCTATGGCTAAGTCCCTTCTTCAATTCACTACAGCACGGCTTCTGCTGAGCACCCTTTTCTTAAAACATTTTCTTCCCTCGGCTTCCTTGACATTACATACTCTCTCTGTCTCTCTTTTCTTTAATTTCCCCAAAGCGCTTTATTAGATTGATAGGTAACATATATGTCACACCCACACTTCCTTGATATACTTCTTACCTATCTAATCACTTGTTCTCAGTGTCCCTGGCCAATCTCTCCTCCTCTGTTCATTCGTTAAAACCAGTGTCTGTAAAGATCATGCTATAAGACTCTACATGTTCACCCTGAGCAACGAGATCAATTTCCATCTCTTCCATTTCCACCCTTAGAATTGTGACTCTCAAACATGCATCTTTCATTCAGAACTTTTTCCTGAGCTTTAGTCTTACACATTTAACTGTCTCCTAGAGAGCTTGTTTGATTAACCCAGAAGTACCTAAAACTTAACACGCCTAAAACTGAACTTCTATTTCTACGTCATCTTGGTCCTCCTTCAGTAAATGGCACTATACAATCCATTAAGACCAAAACCTAGGACTCACCCTGAACTCCTTGGTCTCTCATGCCCTGCATGTCCAACTAACCACCAAAATCTGGACATTTTTTCTCACAGTGACCTCCTCAGTCAATTCACATCCCCCAATCCCCATAGCTACCTCTCTGCTACAGGGTACAGCTGCCTCTCACTGCGCTGCCACGGTCTACCTGTCTCTAACTTTGAATCCTCTCCATTTTTTTTCAAACTACAGCCAGTTAAAGTATTCTAAGACACAAGTTTTATTAGGTAACTCCATTTCTTAAGTTTTCAATGGCTTCCTTTCACTTGGTGCCTTATTATTCATTTACTTGATTACTATTTTAATTAAGCATGAAGGATAAATTCTAAACTCCTTGGCATGGCTTTCAAGGCCCTTCGGAACTTGGCTTCTGCTCAGCTCTCTGCACTCCTTACTCTGCTTCTGAAGTACTTTCAGTTCCCAATTTCAACAAGCTCTTCTGCCTCGAACACTCTTTCTGCCTCCCTCTTCTAGTTCCCTCTTATTTAACACTAAGGTTTCAGCTGAGATGTTGCTTCCTCCAGAGAGCTTTTCTTATCCCCTCCAATTTGGGTTTGATCCATACCTTAAATAATTCTGTGATGCATTGTTCTTAGTCCATTATAGCACTTACTCTGTGTTGATTTTTGACTGTCTACATCCCCTGGAGCAGAGGGACACATGTGTAAATCTATTCACTGTTGTGTTCTCAGTGCCAAGGGTACTGCCTGGTACAGAGTAAGGTATTCAACAAAAATATACTTACTGAATAAATACATGAAACCACCAAAACTTTCCCCCCCAAAACAAATCACATTACTTTTGTGAATGGCTTTTGAAACTGTTTAGTTACCAAATATAAAGTTTTCACCAAGTTCCTACGAAATTGTTGGCCAATGAGAACTTGTAAGCTTGATGGAAAAAACTGCCATGCCCGATTTCTTTTTTTTCCCCAAAAATTCATGTTGAAACATGCCCAATTTCCATTATAATGATATTGAAATGTACTTTCATATACATATCAAAATAACTTGCCAGAAATCTGAAGGAGTCAAAAGAAACTGAAATGTTCATTCTTTTATTCATTCTTTCAACAATCAATGGTCACCTAACACTACCCTCATGAAGCAGGGTTGCTCTAGTCTAGTCTAGTATTTGCTTCATCAAGTCTGTTAAACCCTGTACAAAAGCTGGTCCATCTTTCCAGCTTTCCAAATGTTATTATTTTGAATCATCTAGGAGCAGCTGCTTTTATCCAAGTAGGAATATTTTTTAAATAGCATTTTTCCTTCTATGTCAGAAAACCCAAGTTGAATATAATAATACATTTTTTAAAACTTCCATGCTCCTGATCTTTTTCTTCACTTTCAGTTGTGCCAGAGGCATGAACTTTTATACCCCCAGCTCCAGTTAAGACGATGATTTATTAAATAGACTTAAATGAAAGATGGCTCGGTTTGGATACACTTAGATTCACAGACCATGCCTTGGGCAGGTTTAGTACCAACTTTCTAACTAATTCAGAAAGGAAAAACTTCTCTCATTATTTCAAGATAGATGTCTAATCTACCAGCTCTTTCTGAATGCCATAAAAGTATCAGAAACCAAAAGTGGAAATTCTGTTGTTCACATTTCATGTAGACTCTTGATCCTACAATGTTTGGCATACGAGCTAGTTGCAAATTACCAACTAATGGTATCTTTTGGGCACTTCCAGGTAAAGCCTCCAATGCTCATTGTATCAAACTCTTGCCCTTCTTTACCATGATCTCTGTACAACAGTATCACTCAGAAGTTATGTTGGAAAAATTATTTTCAATTTTTTCATTGGATTTACAAAGTCTACTCAAAATAAATTAAAAATCCTTGAAAAAATATAAATATTTTGATTTACGTAAGGCCCTAAGCCTGTGCCATGCACAGAGAACAGGGAAATGACCTGACTAGTTGTCTCAATTTACTCTCACAATGTGCATATATGCATTTCATTTCCTTGATTTGACCCTAATTCAAGAGCCCAGCTTGAATAGTCAGTGATGTTAATATGCTAGATCTTAAAAGTATGTATTCATATTACTGAAAAAAGCAGGATGTCATTTTCTCATCATTGCTATGAATAGAAAAGTTATTTCTCAATAATAGGGATTCCTTATAATGGGGAAATACTTTGTACTAAACTCAGAAACTGAAGTCGTCTACTTGACTTCACTGAGTGTATGAAAGGATCTCTTTATTATGAGCAGGTATAGCTCAACGAATTGAAATAGTACAGAGATAAATGAGTATCTTTCCTTCTGGTAGAAAGTAAATTTAAATTGCGAGAAAATGACTTTCTTTCCAAGAATTCCCAAGATTCTTGTTCCTGATTATGGTCCAAAATTTCACATAGATTTTGTATTGATTTATTTCAGAGGAGTCAGAGAAGGTACTGTTCTCCTTACATGAAAAAAGAACGTCCCAAATATCAAAATATGGATATGGTTAGATCTATGACATTTATCTCCTTTGTGCCTAAGAGAAGTCAGGTAAGCATAAACAAATTGCATATAAGTAACAAGATTTTTACCCATAGAAATGCCTTAAATGCTGGAAATCAGATCAAGACCATGGCGACTATATGGTTTTAATTACTGAAAACTATCTGTATGCTTTCAGACCAAAACCTTCTCTCCCAAAAAGATGTTGCTAGGATTAAATGCCTAGCTTGTACATAACAGGGAGAAAAAAGGAGGAACATACTTTAAAACATGGGAAGATTCTGGCTGAAGTATAATTATATAGGTTCATATCAAAACTGAGAAGATAACAAATCTGAATCATTTGTACAATTCACAGTAAATCACAAAAATGGTATAAAAATGTGTGGTGAATAAAAATATAACCATTAATAACTAAAATGTTTTCTTATAGTGGTTCTGGTTTTTATATTGCCCTTTATATCTCTAGTGGCACAAAAATAGCAATATATTATAAAAAGGAAACAAGGAAAGAAAACAAATGCAATATAAATAATTTAAATAAAGGGAGAAAAGGTGGTCAGCAATCTTTACCTATTTTTTCCTAAATTACTTAGATACAGAAACAATTTAATTGTTTTAAATATGCTTTAAATACAAAAGGCAAAAGCACAGTTATATTAGATTTTATATAATCATTCAGAGTCAGCAGAGATTAGGCAGATGGAGAAGAATGTGGAGGCCACAGGAGCGACCCAAGAGGAATAGGAGAGCCTGCTCCTGTTGAGAGGGGAGAGGCTTGGTTGCAGGAGGAATCAAAAACGTCAAAGAGAAGTACATACTTACGTTAGGCAGAATAACGATCTCCCAAAGATGTCCATGTGGTAATCCCAGAACCTGTGATGACATTGCCTGTTACTTGGCAAAGGGTGATTAAAATTGCAGATTGAATTAAGGTTGCTAATCAGCTGACTTTACAATAGGGAGATTATTCTGGATTATCTGTGCCCAATGTAATCACAAGAGCTTTTAAATGTACAAGAGAGAGGCAGAAGAGGAATCACTTAGGACTGATTTGATATGAGAAAGACTTGGTCCACAGTTGCTAGCTTTGAAGATGGAGAAAGGGGGCCATAAGCCAAGGGATGCAGATGGTTTATAGAAGCTAGAAAAGGCAAGGAAATTAATTCTTTTTTGTTTGTTTGTTGTTTTTTGAGACAGAGTCTCGCTCTGTTGCCCGGGCTAGAGTGAGTGCCGTGGCATCAGCCCAGCTTACAGCAACCTCAAACTCCTGGGCTTAAGCGATCCTACTGCTTCAGCCTCCCGAGTAGCTGGGACTACAGGCATGCACCACCACACCTGGCTAATTTTTTCTATATATATTTTTAGTTGTCCAGATAATTTCTTTCTATTTTTAGTAGAGATGGGGGTCTCGCTCTTGCTCAGGCTGGTCTCGAACTCCTGATCTCGAACGATCCACCTGCCTCGGCCTCTCAGAGTGCTAGGATGACAGGTGTGAACCACTGCGCCCAGTCAGGAAATTAATTCTTTCTTAGAGCCTCCAGAAAGGAACACAGCCCTGCCAACACCTTGATTTTAGCTCAGTGAGACCCAACTGGACTCCTGACTTCCAGAACTACAAGACAATAAATTTATGAAGTTGTTTCCTACTAAGTTTATAATAATTTGTTATAGAATCAATAGGAAACATAGAATACAGTACTTTACAGTAAAAACTAAGGATGAGAAGGGTCCCCAAGAGGCAATGAGGGAGAAATTCAAAATGCCATAGTAGAAAGTAAAGAAGATAAAGACAAGAAGTTTAGGTATTTCCTAAACTTTTAAGTAGAAAAAGGACAAAAACAAAGGAATCTATAAGTATCAAATGAACTTCCACCTCCAATAGAAATAACAACATTTAAAGGGAGTACATACTATACACTAAGGCCAAATTCTACAGGGTAAAGAAGTAAAGTGGAAGATATGATATATACAATGTCCCTCACACACCAGCCTTCAACAAATATTTCTTGGCTGGGCGCGATGGCTCAAGCCTGTAATCCTAGCACTTTGGGAGGCCAAGGCAGGTGGATTGTTTGAGCTCAGGAGTTTGAGACCAGCCTAAGCAAGAGCGAGACCCTGTCTCTACTATAAAAAAAAAAAAAAATAGAAAGAGATTATCTGGACAACTAAAAATATATATAGAAAAAATTAGCCAGGCATGGTGGTGCATGCCTGTAGTCCTAGCTAATCAGGAAGCTGAGGCAGGAGGATCGCTTGAGCCCAGGAACTGTGAGCTAGGCTGACACCATGGCACTCTAGCCCAGGGAACAGAGTGAGACTCTGTCTCAAAAAAAAAAAAAAAATAGAAGTAAAAGAAGAGAATTATGAAAATGACCTCAACAAGAAACTACACATTTTTCAAATGCCAGATGATTAACTATAGATTTTCTTATACTTTGCTGAGTCACATACTGTCACATGACATAATAAAACTTTTGTGTGAATTATTATTGATGAGAAAATGTAAACAACCTTTGGAAATGTGGCTTTTCTTCAGGTGAATATGGACTTTGAACCTCTTCTAATGCCATGGTCAATGAAAAGACCTTGCCTAAGATTTTTATGATCTCCAAAAGTCACTCAATTAATGTTTGGAGAGTTCTAGGCATTATTTCTCTTCATTTCACACATCAAATACATTAGCTGATGACTGAAGATAAACAAGAAATTCCAGAGAAAATATTAAAGGATATGATGGCAGGTTTAGGATGCTGTTAAAAAATAAAGTTCAAAATGTAATATATGGCATTGTTGTAGAACTGACCTCCTTTTTCTAGCTTAAGTCATGACAGTAACTTTTAAGGACATGAAATAAATGAAGGTGTCTTCCTAGCAATTCCATTTTACGTAAGTTTATGTGAAGGCTTTGAAACTAATGCCTAAAGCACACACTGATTTGGTTATACATATATATGCATATATGTGCACAAGTATAATAAATATGTATATATTTTTTGACAGATTGAGCCATCAAGAAGATATTTTCTGTCCAACTCTTCTTTGCTGTTTAACATTTTTTTCTCCCAAAATAACTTCTTTAGTTTTCTGCATTACTACTGATAAACAGTGAGGTTTTAAGAGAACATCCAATAAGGTCTGACTTGAAGGAGAACAATCAGTAGAATCACAGCAACAGATTAATGCTAGGAGATACAGGTAAGAATTCTTCTTACCAGCATCTCAAAGAGGGAAGGGCGCTTAAAAGTTTCTGGACCATGTTTCAGTGTTAATCAGGAAATCACACTGCCACACTCTCTCTGGACAGGTTGTCATCCAGACTCTAGCTGAACATCTTCATGAGTCAGAGCTCACTGTTTCCCAAGCACCTATCATTATATTGTTTCTTCCAAATTTAACTTCCACCCATACTTCTCATTCTGTTTCTAGATGCCAAAGCCATGTCTAATCCCATTTTTCACATTAATCTTCAAATACTAGACACAGACTATCATATCTCCCTACTTAGTCATCTCCTCCTCTATAAAGCCAAGAAGTGTAGGGCAAGCATATGTCACCTGTCTATTATCTTTACCCCTCCTACATATTCTGATTATTTACTACAATGATGTTGATGCATTCATCAAATATGTGATGAGTGCCTACCAGTTCCCAGACAACGACGAAGAGAGACTGGATCCCTGTTCTTTAAAGCCTAAATTCTAATGATCAGGTGATGAACAAATGAACAAGTAAATAAATAAGATTTAAAATAGTGAAAAGTGAATATTTATTGATCAGGCTAATGATTTTTATGCTAAGACCTGAAGGATAAAAAGGAACTAGGCATGTAAAGAGCCAGGGAAGAAAATTTAAGGGTAACAAGTGCAAAAATCCTGAGGTGAAAAGAATTTGGCCTCTCGTAGATGCCCCAAATCAATACATATGGAGCATTTGTGGGAGAGAAGTCAAAGTAGCAGGAACTGAAACTGGAGAGTCAGACAGGGTCCAGACCATACTATGGAATTTGAATGTTATTCTAAATGCAATAGGAATCCATGTGAGAATTGTAAGCAGGAAAGATACATGATCCCTTTGTGGCCTTGGGGAGAAAGAATGAAGGTAGGACAAGAGTGGAAACAGAAAGGTGACGTAAGAGGCTCTTAAAGTGCGAGATGAGGGAGACTTAGCTAAACATGAACATGGCAGAAATAGAGATGTGCAGAAATACTTGAAGCACATGACTGCAGAAAGTACAGACAGGAGTTTCTGATGGTGGGTGTAGATGGTGAAGGAAGGTGGGGAGTAAAGAATGACTCCTGAGTTTCTCTTTGGAGCAACTCTCTGGATGGCAGTACTATTTATGGAGATGGGAGAGGCCAGATGAGAGCAGGAGACAGCTAGGAGAAGGTTTCAAGTTGGCACTTGGGTGTGCAGATCTGGACTCAGAGGAAAAGACTGCCCTGAAGATGTAAAATATGGTAGTTATCAACATATGGATGATATTTAAGGTCATAGAAATAAATAATACAACCTAGAAAGTTTAGAGAGAGAGATGGGAGAGCTCAACACCTAGTCCTGAAGAACTCCAGCACTTAACGTTGGGGTTAAGAAGTTAAAAAGCAGCAGCCAGGAAAAGGGAGAACCAGGAGAGGGTGTCAAGAAGGAAGGAGGGGTCAGCTTTGTCAGTAGTTTTTGAGAAGTTGAACAAGATGAGCATAAAGTGACCACCAGTTACAGCACCACAGACACAACTGCTAATCTTGGCAAAAGCAGCATTCATGGAATAATAGAACTAGAAGCAAACTAAGTAGTTTTAGGAGTGGATTAAAAATGACAATGTGGAAGCAACATATATAGAAAACATGTTGAGAAGTTATGTTCGGAAAAGGAATAAAGAAAGAGGATGGTAGTTAGAGGGGATTTGGAGACAAGAGAGTGTTTTGCCTTTTTTTTTCTTAAGATGGACACTTAAATACCATAAAAACTAAAATTCAGTGATTAAAGCAAGCCTGACAGACCTCTGCTCTAGGGCAGTGGTTTTCAAACTGTTTTCAATGGAAGGCTGGGTTTCTGCAATGGTGCCTTGGGGCTGCTGCAAGAGGCAAGGCAGATTCCCTCCTTACAACAAAAGTAACTCAAATTTAATCCATTTGATATATGGGGATTTAGAATAAGATATAATTTGAAAAGATCACTGATCTAAGGAAGACATAAAACAGCCAAAACATCTCAGCATATCAGCTTATTAGATGACAGAATACCTGATGAATCCACATATAGTATGTATTCTTAATTATGTCACACAATGGATCTTCAAGCCAAACATGATGATAGATTGTACCTGTAGCACAGTTTCAGGATACTAAACAAGTTTGTCATTATTTCACAGCCTCTTGGCAATGATAAATTAAGTAGCTTCTTTTACACTAAATTCTTCAGGAACTTCAGTATACCCAGACCTTGATTTTCAATAATTTTAATTAATATATTCCACAGTCAATAGGTTTGATAAACTTGAGACATCTCAAACCTGTTTTAATAAAACTGACTTACAAAATAGAAAGGAAAGAAAATTGCATATAGGTCTTGACAGCTGTGCAGACTAACTAAATATACTCAATAAACACAGTTTTTTCACAGAGAGAATTCCTGAGTTTTAGATATGCAAAATAAGACTTGAGCAATGTTTTTAATTAAGAAAATGAAATACAAGAGTGTAGCTTATTTTTAACCATTTGTGAAAACTGGGTGGGGCAATAGGGAAAAGGAGTAGTATTATGAGAAATTTGTTACCAAATAATCAAAAACAAGATGTTTTTCTAAAGGATATTTATGATGTTTATGACCTTCAGTAAACTACTCTTATATGAATTCATTGTGTTGATTATTAAAACTTGCATTGATTTTAATATTATACCACTATCGCTATATTTCTCTACAACAGGATTTCTCAACCTCGGCACTATTAACATATTGGGCTGGATAAATTTTTGTTGTGGGGGACTGTCCTCTGCCTTGTAGGGTGTTTAACAGCATCCCTGCTCCCTACTCACTAGATGCTAGTAGTAGCTCTTCCTTCCCCCTAGTTTCAACAATCAAAAATGTCTTCAGACATTGCCAAATATCCCCTGAGGGATCTTTGGGGATCTCTCCCAATTGAGATTTTGCTCTACAAGATAGCACAATTTCTTATTCTGGGGTTAAGCTGTATTTACATAATTCTCGGGAAGGTACTTGGGCTCTAACTGACTAGAATGAGGACATGATCAGACCCAACTGTTGTCAGTGTAACTGTAATAGAAGGAAGTAAACACATCTCAGATGTGACTAAATAGCATGACAATTGACCCAAAAACACATGCAGGAAAAGCACAAATCTATAACACAATGCCGATGCCTTATAACTGAAGCTTAGTCTTAAAAGACCCAGTTACTGGCCTTCATATGAGGAAAATGGTGAATATGAACACTTTTTGGAGAGCTGCTATCTCTAAACCCCTCCATTAAAATCAGCAGTGTGGCAAAGCTACACGGAAAACCTTGTCAAGACATTAAAAGCAGGCAGATCGTGTTTGGCTGTATTCATTTTACATGTTGTTGTGCATTATGTTTCCACTTTTTAAATGAAATGCCAGCAAGAAAAATACTAAAAGGGAGATTTTAAAGGTAGAGCTGAGCTGCCACCTAGAGATTATAGGAATAATAGCATCTTAGCCATCTGCATTTACCACATGGCCAATCTTGTCCTATTAACTAAAAACAGATCAATCTAGGGGATGGACATGCTTGAAGCTCTGATTCGGGGCGGGGGTGGGGGGCGGGGGAGGAGCAATATACGTAACCTAAACTTTTGTACCCCCATAACATGCTGAAATAAAAATAAATTAAAAAAAAAACAGATCAAATTCAAAATCTCAAATGCAATGTGAAATAAGTTCTAACATTATACTTTTTAAGATTAGCAAATTATTCATGAAATATTTAATTTTCTTAGTTGTGCTTTTAAAGATTTTGGAGAGAGTGAGCCAACAGAGACAATCTTTTAAAGGTTCAAAATAAGTCTGTAGTGGTCATTACTGGGCAATAGCAAAGTACCTGTACAGAAAATACTGCACTATTAATACCACAATAAAGCCATGGTCAAAACTTTAAAGTGTTTTTTAATTTCCAAGTAGAAAACTTGTTATTGAAAATGAATTGGAAGAATAATAAATGAAACCAAATGGCAGACTTTTCGATGTTTATCACCTTTCCTAACAATCATTTTTTCAAATGATACCAATTAGGAGAACAATTATGGTAACCAAAACCCAACAGAATCATTAACTGGAGGGAGAGGAGTGCTATTTAGACGACCAAATGGTAGCAAAATATAAAATATAAAGAGGAAAAAGTCTGGTGGGAATAAGAAGGTTAAAAATAACCTGACTTTAACTGAGCTGAAGCATAAAGCAGAGCTACAATTTCTAGGAAAATATGAGTCTCCTTTTCTAAATGTAATAGTATAATTGAACACTCTGGTTCTCCAGACCATAAACCATTGCCTGGTTAAGGTAGGCATTTGAGAAGCTGCACGAACTCTTTTGGGCCATAAGGGTCCCATTTAGTAAATTACTACTTCAATGCATTGAATGATACCCTTGTGGCCTGGTAGTGGATTCCAAAAGAGCTTAATTTACGCACTGGGAGAATCTGGTGCTCGTTAGGAAATGAGAAGTATGCCTGCTCACCTATCCGCATAGAACAGAAAGTACCATACTCATTTAAAAGGAGAGTATCGAAATGTGGCCTAAAGATTCGAGTGTCAAATTATCATCCAATAGTAGACCCATATGACCTGGTTTATAATTGCTTAAGACAATTATAAATTATATTTCCTCCCTTACAACTTGAGTTGCTTCTTTATATTACATAAGTTTCCTATGTCACTGTTTTTGCAGTTTTGCAAGAAGAATCTAGGTTCATCCTCCTGAGAAGACTTTAAAGTGGCATGAGTATAAATGCTTTTCACAGATGCTTACATGACCATCCACCATTCCTGCATCCACTTATACAAGTCAATTAATAAAATCCAATTGCTTAAAGGTGAATTTACTCAACCCATTTTTTTTGTCCTATAACACGAAGTAATACTAGATTTTACTGAGATTTTTACTTTTCAATTTTCTGCTTTATCACAGCCTAGAGAAAATCTCAAGGTTTCTTTTGTTCTGAAAATTCTGTTTAGGCACTTATGAGATTTGAATCATGTCTGTGAATGAAATTCTGCATCTTTTTACCTAAAACTGAGCATTTACACAAGTAGTAATTTTTATGAGTAAAGTCTTTCCTGTACCTGTATGAAACCAGAAATGTTCTACATATCTCTCTTAAAATGCAGGCTTCTAACGATAACTCATATGTACATATAAATCTCAAATGATAGCTATTCATGTCACACAATTGTATCTCCTGCCTCAAAGCTATGCATTTGCTTATTTTTAGATGATGTGAAACAGAACCATTTTTTATTTGGTAAATATGTCAGATTTCTCCAATATGCATTTTGACTGAGAAAATATGACATTTGAATGGCCCACAAAAAGGCTTTGGTCAATGAGAATAAATTTCCATGCATTTCATAAATCTGGGTCAATGATATATAAGAAGTACTCAGTTTCAAAAAATTTTGAGAATCATATCAGAAATGGCAACACCTCCTTATATCAATTAAAAAGTCAACATTATAACTATTGTGTTTAAAAGTGTGGTGCTAGGACTTGTAGAGGAATAAAGGCATTTAGAGTATTCCCAAACTAGTGGGAGAGACTGACACCAATAGAAGTGATATATATGAGTTAGAGAAAACAACCTTTATCTAGTGAACATTTTATACTCTAGACACTACATGGTATATTTTACATGTGTTTTTATATTCATTTAAGAGTCAGATAATCCCCTCCTCTGGATTAAATGACATGCCCCTATTTTATAGGTGAGTTCTATAAACAGCAGCCTCCCCACCTAATAGTAACATGGATGGAGCTCGGGAGGGAGGAGTGAAGGGGTCTTGGATGTCAAAGAAAGTTTGTTTCTGTAGAGAGCAACATTTTCAAAGGCCTAGAGCAGGAGGGAGTATTTTGAGAATAGCGATATGCAAAAAGCCTAAAGTTGATGGAACAGAGAGCAAAGAGAAACAGACAGCATCTTTCTTTGCCAGACAGCTAAATATATCTTGAAAGGCTTTAAGGTTACCCTATGATCTTAGGTTTTGGAGCCATTATCCTAAAGGCAAATGGAAGTCACACAAGAGTTTTAAACATGAGAAGAATATGGTCATAAGTGATGTCTAAAGGATCATTCTGGATCTGGAGACAGAATGAACTGCAGAGTAGTAAGAAATAAAGGTGGGGAGGTGATTTAGGAGGTGATTGCTTTAAGCCAGTAAAAAGATAATGATAGCCTAAATCAGGATGGTGGCAATGGCAATAAAGAGAAAAAGAATGCATTTGAGGGATATTTAAAAGTTATCATGTATGAGATTTTTTGTTTTAGATTGGATATAGAAAGTTAGGAAGAGAGAAGGTGCAATGAGTAACTCCCAAGGCTTTAACTTAAGAAAGTAAATGTTCCTAATGACCCAGGGAAGAGTGCAATGGGGGCAAATCCATAGGAAGAGGGAGAAGATGGGAAAGATGATGAGTTCAGTTATAAGCATGCTGATGTTCAGTTCCTGACAAAAAGTATCCAAATGGAGATGTCAAGAGAGATTTGAATGTATGGGTATGAAGCTCAGGCAAGATATACACTTGAGGGTAAATCAGCATATAAATGGTTATTGAAGCAGTGAAAGTAAATGAGATTCCCTGAAATCTTGCATAGTTTAAGAACATCCAAGAGCCTAGGAGACAGCCCAAAAGAATACTAAATTTCAGGTGTGAAAGGAAAGAGAGATGTATGATGTTAGCTGAAAGATAACATGGGTTTAAAGCAAGACGTTTTTTGCTTTGTTGGTAGTATTTTATATAGATGGAAAAGCTTGGGCATTTTTAGCGAGGGAAAAAATGCAAGAGACAATCAAGGACAAAGAATATAGCACAAAGAGGGGATAATCTACCAGGCAGTGTGATGGTTAGTGTTATGTGTCAACTTGACTGGGTCACAAGTGCCCAGACGTTTGGTCAAACATTATTGTGGGTGTTTTTGCGAGGGTGTTTTTGAATGAGAGACATTAACATTTAATTTGAGGAAAGCAGACAGCCCTCTTTCAAGTGGGTGGGCCTCCTCCAATCAGTATTTTGTTGTGAATAAAACAAAAAAGGCTGACACTCCCCTGAGTATAAGAGAGAATTCCACTTGCCTGACTACCATCAAACTGGAACATCAGTTTTTTTTCTGCCTTCAGACTGGAACTGAAACATCGGCTCTTCCTGGGTCTCCAGCAGGCCGGCCTTCTGACCAGAACTACGCAATCGGCTGTCCTGGGTCTTCAGCTTGCCGACGCGCCCTGCAGATCTTGGGACTTGGCAGCCTCCATAACCCTATGAGCCAATTGCTTATAATAAATCTCTTTATACACACACACACACACACACACACACACACACACATCCTATTAATTGTGTTTTTCTGAAAAACTCTGACTAATACAGGCAGTGATTCTCAAAGTGTGGTCACTGAACCAGCAGCGTCAGCAACATCTGGGCTCTTGTTAGCAATGCAAAGTCTCTGGCCTCACCCAGACCAACCAATCAGAAGCTCTGGGGGTGGGGCTCAGCAATCTGTGTTTTAACAAACCACCTGCAAGTCATTCTGATGCTTTAGAACCACTGCTCTAGGGCAGGGTTCCTCTGTAGGCAGGACGGGTTAAGAGAGTACAAGTGGAGGCCTGGCCTTAGACTGGAGGAGGGACATTTTCCACTACAAAAGGAGCAAAGAAGGGAAGAAATGCTAGATAAAGATAAGTTTGCAATTTGGTGATGGAAGTTTGAGGCAGTTCTTGCCCTGGCTTCGATTTTCTCTGTAGAGAAGAAAACAATGTAATTTTCTAAGAGAAAGTAGGGAGGTGGTGGGTAGAAAGATTTGAGAAAAGTAGGGGGCAGGGAGGGTTGGGAAATAATCATGGCAGAAAGTAAGACCCATTGAAGTCATTTTCCCAGATGTGGTTAGTAGTCCCAGTATGCAGGTAAGGATGATAATTGGATTCATCCAGGATTGGTATTTTGCCAGGTCAATAGAAGGGCAATGGAAAAGAGGAATTGATGTCATAAGAGTAGAATCACTGCCCGTGGAACCCCAACAGGATAGGGAAAGAGTGAAGAAAAGAGAGCCTAGAAGAAACAAAAACAGGTAAGTCAAGGGTTACAAGAAAGCCTGATATCTAACACCAGTCTTCCACTGTTCAAGGACACCACTGCCAGCCCCAGTGCAAAGTGTTCTAATAGATTTACCAAGTACAATGAGATAACAGGAAAGAGATTAATTCTGGCTGGAGGATATCTGGGAAGGCTTAGAGGTGGAACACAAGCAAGTCTTAAAGAATGTAAGTATGCAAACTTGGAATAGAATTAATAGCACAAAGAGAGTGTGTATGGAGCAAGTTGAAAAACAGAAAATATTCTTTCCAAAATCAGAGGTATTTTTAGTTTAATGCAGATAGGGGAAGCCCAGGAAGGGGTAAAGGATACTAACAGAAAGGGGAATATTGAGAATAAGAGAAAAGATGACAATACGTGCTGCATTTAGGTTTTGGAAAAGTTTGGATTTTACTTTGTGTTCTAGAGAGCTATTAAAGCCCTTTGACAAGCAGAATGACAAAATCATTGCAACCTTTATTTTTCCATCATAACATTTATAAAGATGGTAAAGGTTATTTGAACTATTAATATTTGACTGACTAGCAGACTAGATATGTTCCTAGAAGTTGTTCTCTAAAATTAAATTTAGTACATGATATGAAAAGCATTAAAGTCTCTATAACCAAAGGGCCAAAAAGGGAACAGGAAGAAACATTCCACGAAACAGAAATAGAAATGTAAGTGTCTGATAAACAGAAAAAAATGTTCAATAAAAAACTTAGAACACAAGATTTTTCAGCTCTTAACAGTGATCATTTGTGGCAATGAAGTGATGAGATTAACCTCATTATTGTTGGTTAATGTACATTGGCATAATCTTCACAGAAAGCAATTTGACAATAGATATATCAAGAACAATTTTGAAAATAGTTATTCTTTTTAGCTGGTATTTATACTTCTAAAAATAACTAAGGAAATTATCAAAATGTACATATTTATGTACAAAAAATTTATTATGTTACATATAAAAATTTAATAAAATATCCAATAATAAGGGAGTGCTAAGGAAGTTAAGATAAATTTTGTTATATCTTTCAGCCCTTATAAATGGTGTTTAAAGAATATGTAAAGATGTAAAAAATGTCCATAATATAAAGTGGGTAAAAACAATGCAAGAGGTAGAAATATATAAAAAGTATAATCTCAACTATGCATAATATGTATGTGTATATATATTCAAAAACATTGGAAGAAAATGGGCTAAAATTTTAACAGCTGTTATCTCTAGATTTAGGGTTTAAAGATATTTTCTTCTGTATGTTTTCTATATTTTACAAATTACTAATGACAAAAACACAATCTATTTATAATTAGAAAATAAAATAAATCTTTACATTAAATTAATATTTCTGACAGAAATGAATTAGCCCTAAAATGAATAAAGTCTCATTTATTGTTGCCAACAAAGAATTTTATTTCTCTTAAATATGAAGTGTCCCATTTTGAATCAAAAGTTCAGTTTATTATATCTCAAACAAGCAGCAGTACAATTAAAATATGCACCTAAACTATCAACACAGTTTTGCCATCTTAATGATAGCTTGTTTATGCCAGCAGTGAAGAAGCCTGGAGAGTGAGTGGTGATGAAATCACAAAAGGTTTTTCCACAGCTTGTTGAGAATTAAATATTTTTCCTTGCAAGAAGTGGTCCAAAGCCTGGAAGAAGTTACCAGTTGGTAACTGGTTATCAGTTGGTGCAAGGTCTGGTGAATACAGTGGATGACAGAGTTCCCAAGTCCAGCCTCTGTAGTTTGAGCAGCTTTTTTTTGTGCTACATGTGATCGAACATTGTCTTGAAAGAGCATTTGCCTGTCTCTATTGACCACTACCAGCTGCTTAATCACAAGCATCCTCAACACTTCATCCAATTGGTTGCAGTAGACATCTGCTGTAATCAGTTGACCGAGTTTCATGAAGCTGTAATGGATAATACCAGCACTGGACCACCAAACAGACACCATTATCTTTTTTTGATGAATATTAGGTTTTGGACTGTGTTTCGGCACTTCATCTTTATTCAACCATTGTGCCGAATGCTTGTGATTGTCAAAAAAATCCATTTTTCCTCATATGTAACAATACGGTATAGAGGCCAGGCGCAGTGGCTCACGCCTGTAATCCTAGCACTCCAGAAGGCTGAGGCAAGAGGATTGCTTGAGCCCAGGAGTTCAAGACCAGCCTGAGCAAGAGTGAGACCCTATCTCTTAAAAAAAAAAAAAAAATACGATGTAGAAATGGTTTGCCTTTGTGTAATGACAGCAAAGAAAGGCAAGCTTCGAAATGATTTCTCTTCTGCTGCTTGTATAATTCATGCAGAACCCATCTATCCAGCTTCTTTACCTTGCCCATTTGTTTCAAATGGTCAAATATTGTCAGAATAGTAACATCAAACCTTGCTACTAATTCACGCGTAGGTTGAGATGGATTCACTTCCACTGTGGCTTTCAGCTCATCATTATCCACCTTGGTCTCAGGTTACCGACGTGGCTCATTTTCAAGATTGAAATCACCAGAACAGAACTTCTCAAACCATAGATGTACTGTGCATTCATTAGCCACATCCTTCCCAAACACTGTTGATATTTTGAGTTGTCTGTGCTTCATTGGTTCCACAATGGAACTCATATTCCAAAATAAGACAGATTTTTTACTTATCCATGCTTTCACAAAAAAATTGCTCTAAAAAAATTTGAAAGATAATCACAAGCCAAAACATGCCTTTGAAAGACTGAGGATGTACCTTCGCAATAAAAATAAAACAAAAAGTGTAAAAATGAAATGTCAGAGGTAACAACTGTCAAACAATACTTAAGGGAATAGGACCTTTCATATTTAGTAACCTAAATACAAAATCCATTTAAGTCCATCATTCTCTGAAAAATGGCATGACCCATCTCTGATTATTTTACAGTTTTAGTTGGGGCGGTGATGAGGAGGATAGGCAGGCACTTCCCCCTCTCCCTAGCACCTCAAGAGTGCCACCTGTATATAGTTGTACATCAACAAATGATTGTGGATGATGACTCCATTTCCCCCTGAACTCCTCATGCCTGGTAAGACCGTTTCTTCATGGCATATACTCTTAGAGCAGTGTTTCCTTCTCTCCTTATTTTCTCAACTCTGGGATCACTCTTTGTCATAACTAAAAAAATGCTCAAACTATAACTGTGCCCAGAAAGAACACATGTCTGAGTCTCAAACTTCAGCAGGTCTTTGCCACCAGGCAGGAGGCATGTCTAGACTAAAAGGACGGCCAGTGTACCACAGGGCCATTCTCACCACTAGAAGAATAAGAGAGGAGGTCCTCATTCTACAGACAGAAAGGGTCTTGATATTGTTAAAGTTGCATTTTCAGATAAGGTGAATTGAACGTCTTCCTTGTTTTATAATTACCATTTCGATCAACCCCCGCTTTGGGATGTTAGTTTTCAACACACAAAACTCGAGAGTTAAAAATATTGTAAAAACTCCAGCTGTCTTGTCCCATGGTTGAATGCCTTAAATTAGGTGTGGTGGGAGGGAAAGAACAATGTTTGAAATTGCCCTGATAGAAAATATCTATTGATTTCTCTTACTTCAACTTGTAAGCAAGGTTTTCAATTATCTTTTTAGAAATAAGTTGGCAGAAATATGAATTTATTTAACAAAGAAATAGTGATTAAATACTGTCATTTACTGAATTGCCCGTATCCACTAATTTTATTTCAGAAAAGCAATCAACTTTATGATCATATTCTGTCTCTACCATCATACAGAAATTTACAGATGCTCTCAATTCATACTAATATAGTATTATCTTTAGCAGAATAGGATGATAGTACTATGATTTGGTTTTTAATAAATCACAAAGGTCTCATATGTTTCAGGATACTTCCATCTTTCCCAGCATTTGCTTTGAAAACACTATTTAAATATTTCTCCTTAAATGTTTTACCTTCATCCTTCTATTTATTTAAAGTTCACCCAGCAAATCCTGCCAGCAATTACCCTACAGCTATGGTTTTTCACTTGCTTAAACAGAAACCATATAAGCAAATGATAGCTGTTTTCATTCTACATGACTAATCATATAGCAGTCACTGACTTCATTTGCAATTTCCAGCTACAGACACTAGATGAAACCATCCATTAATAAGATTTTCATATGGCACCCTACTGTCTTTCATTTACAATATGAGGTGTGACTGTTAAAATTAGGCTGGTTTGTATGTGTGGTTTCTGGAATCAGTGGCTTTATGATATGAACATATCATATAGCTAATTCTAACAATATTGTATAAAAGCAACAAGAAATTCCCTCCTGCAAAGATTTTACTGGGAAGTTTTAGGCCAAATAAAATCAGAATTAAAACAATCATATACTCCCAAATCAAGTATCACTGGAGAGATGAGACTTAGAGGTAAAAACCATGCATTTTTCAATAAGAAATCTTTGTAACTCAGAGGAAAGACATAAAAAGGAAAGGAGTAAGAAGAAATCACACTGGAATGGAGTAAAGAAAGAAAAACACAGATCAATAAAATAGTTTTATATCAGCCATTAGTTTTTTAATATTTTAAAAATATTTAAGTTTTTAATAATTTTTTATTTGACAAATATTATGAGGTGCCTGACCTAAGAGTTCTTCAAAACACCTGATTGTGGGATATTTCTGTACTTTATCATGAGGCTAACTCTAATATGTTCCTTTATTCCTATTTTTATATGTCTCAAATATATATGTATTTTCTTAGCACATGGGAGAAAATACCACTTTCCCAATATACTAATTCTATGGAAAGATCAGTCTTTGTGGTAGGCATCCAGAAATACATGGGAACAGGATAAGAACAAAAGCAAGCCAAGTTGACATCAAGTTCTGCATTGCTGTTCCATATCAGAAGACTCAGACCAGGTGAAGAATCCAACAATGCTAGAGTTAGCTTTCAAATATACAAACAGAGCAAGTGGGGTAAGTAATGACAACAGTCAAATATATAAATATATTAACACTCCTCATTCAAATCAGCCATGAGGGAACATGTAGATAATAAATGCCCAGAGAGAGACCAGGAGAGTATTCCAGCAGCTAGTGTGCCAAGTATTTATTCAGAAATACCTGAGCACCTACTATGTGGCAGGTAGTATTCTGTAGGATATACAGCATTGAATAGAATGGATGAAAATACCTGACTTTATAAAGTGTACATTCAATGTTAGAGAGAAATAAGATAAACACAGAGTGATTGGAGCTTAGGAGAAAGTAAGGAAGAAAGAATGTGGTAAACAATCCCCCAACATGTCCACCATTATTATACCTCTCCCTGTATACAAATCCCACTCCTCCCCTTAACAGATGGGGTCTATTTTTTCTCTGCTTGAATCCAGGCTGGCCTCCTTTCTTGCTTTGACTCGGCTCCAAGCCTGGCCTTGAAGAGACCTGGAAGTTTCTGTTTTGACTCTTTGGGAACCTAGCTTCCATGCTGTAGGGAAGTTCAGACTATCCTTTTGGAGACAGAGTCCACATGGAAAGGCCTTGGATCATGAGACCCAGGTGAGGAGGATGACAAGAGGGAGAAGAACCAAGGTGTACCTCTGGGCTCACACCTGCTTGCAGACATATGAAAGACTCCTGCTGGAACCACACCATGTGGAAAGAATAAAAACTCAGCAAACCCAGAAAATAGTGAGAAATAATAAATCATTGTTTAAAGCCATTAAATTTTAGGGTGGTTTTTAATACTGTAAGAAATAACTGAAACATCAGGAGAAAAACAGAGAGGAAACTGGTAATTGTAAAAGTGAAGAACTTATGATAAAACAATGAGATTTTCTATGTCTTTTCTGAGGGTACAGCAAGAAAGAAATATTTAAATTGCATAGGGAGAGAAATAGTTAAGGTAAACAGAATAATTCCTATTGACCGCTGGAAAGAAATATGCTGCATTTCTTGAGAAGTTGAGAGGCAAAGAATGGTCTTGCTGACTCAGTTACAGGACTTAGCCTGAAGAACCACTAAGGAGCAGCACCTGGTATGAGGCTTTGAGGGTCTTGGAGGGGGAGGTGAGTGTATTTTGCAAGTGGGAGGGATGTGAATCACTTGGCAGACTGCTGTCAACTATTACATTGGTAGCCTCCAATTAAGGACACCTCCAGGTGTTCATACCCTTGTATAATCTCCACCCACATTGACACTGGCCTTGGCCATGTGACTGGCTCTGGCCAATGGGACATTGCAAGTGTGATGCAAGCAGAGGCTTGATAAGCCCATCACATTGGAGCCTGTCTCCTTGGATAAACCTTCACTTGGAAGCCAGCCTCCATGATTTAAGCAAGGCCTGGCTGGTCCACTGAGAGAGAGCCTCGTGGAGAGTCCCTGAAGGATGAGTTACCACGTAGAGAGAGAGAGAGAGAGAGAGAGACCATGTGGAGGAAAACCAAGATGTGCCAGCAGAGCTCCCAGCTGAATGTAGTCACTCCTAGGTAAGGAAAAATACCTGCTCTATCTACAAAATTGTCATAAATAACAAATCACTGCTGTTTAAGCCACTAAATTTTAGGGCAGTTTGTCATGCAACAATAGACATCTGAAACAGAGGATAAGGAGTAGGAAGACATCAGTGGGAGGACGACTTCAGGAGGTTGAAAAAGAAGACATGTAGATATCTGGAGAGAGAACATTTCCAGGCAGAGAGAACAGCAAGTGCAAAGGCCCTCAGGTGGAGTTAGACCTGGCTTATTTGAGGAACAGCAAAGAGGCCAGTGTGGCTAGAACAGAGTGAGGAAGGGGAAAATATGAAGAGAGGAACTCAGGGGTAACAGGGACCAGATCAGCCTAGGCTTTGTAGGTCATTGTAAAGACTGTAACTTTTATCAAGAGGTTGATGGTTAGCTATTGGAGATTTGTATGCATTCATCTTTTCATTTGACAAATATCTAGGCAGCCTGAGTGTATGCCAGTACCATGGTGCTGTTACAAAAACTCGGCACTTGTCCACGAGGCCAAAGAAGAACAAGGACAAGCGGTTTGAGGAGAAAGGAAAGAGAGTTTACTTTGCCAGCAAAGGATGGGAGAACTTCTTGTCTCAAAATCCAAATTTTTCCTGAACATTCGCTTCTGCGGAGCTTTTAAAGGATGGGTTCTCAGCTTCAGGCAATTACTGTTCAACTACAGTTGATAATTCTGATCATCCCATCTCCCCTGAAAACTGTCTGGAGACCTCTACCCAGGATCTCCCTTGACCAGAGTGGGCTGGGCCATCTCCTATTGCACAAATAAACAAAAGACTTACCCTGCCCCTCCCAACCACTGGCCTAAGGCAAGGATACAGGCTTTAGTTCTCACAAAGGAGTGGAGGATGTTTTAAAGAGACAGAAAATATTTTTGGGCCGGGCGCGGTGGCTCACGCCTGTAATCCTAGCACTCTGGGAGGCCGAGGTGGGCGGATCGTTTGAGCTCAGGAGTTCGAGACCAGCCTGAGCAAGAGCGAGACCCCATCTCTACTAAAAAATAGAAAGAAATTATATGGACAGCTAAAAAAAAATATATATATATAGAAAAAATTAGCCGGGCATGGTGGTGCATGCCTGTAGTCCCAGCTACTCGGGAGGCTGAGACAGTAGGATCGCTTGAGCTCAGGAGTTTGAGGTTGCTGTGAGCTAGGCTGACGCCACGGCACTCACTCTAGCCTGGGCAACAGAGTGAGACTCTGTCTCAAAAAAAAAAAAAAAAAAAAGAAAATATTTTTGCCATTTTTTTCCAGGCCATTACCTCTGTTACAGTGCTGGGCATTCAACAATAAACAGGACTTCATGTGTGTTGGAGAGAGGGGAGTGGAGGTGGGGAGAAGGGGAGTGAGGTCACAAAAGAACTGGACCAAGGAGGGAGGTCAGGAAGACTGCTTTCAGCTGGGTCAGGCCAACCTGAAGGATAATGAAAGGGATCGGCCTTGCAAAAATAACAGGAAAATACCTAATCCCACAATTTCCAGTAACAGTTAAAGATCAATCCTACGAGTTCTTCTTCTGACAGACATCGTGAGGGAGTTCTGTTTTGCACTACTTCTGAAAAGAGCAGAATGGACAGAAAAGAGATGTAAATTTTTCTCTTTAAAATTGTTTTTTGAGAATCTGCTTTTACAGAGTTCCTGAGTAAACACCAGGAGAACAAGCTACAGCCTCAACCATATCTCAAGGGCAGAGTCACATCTCCTAAAATAATTCCATCTCCAAGGAAAGGTGGGAAAACTAACTCTTGGACTTTGACATCCTGCCACCACTTTTGTTATCAACTGACAGCCATCACTATTTTTTTTTTCCTCTTCCTCCCCCTTAAAATCAGCAAGCCATTTGTCCTCAGGGCTGGCACCTCCCTTCTCTTTCTTTGGGATGAAACATCATCCCCCTGCTCTCTTCCCTGCCCACTCCCCTTTCCCCTCTCTCATTCTCTCACTTTCTCTCTCCTCTAAGGAAATAAAACAAACTTTTTTTCTTTTATATATCCTAATCTCTCCGTGAGAAACTGTTCTCCATCCACGCTATGAGCACCTACTAGGCTTTCTACCCTAACAGACGGAGATCCCTGCAGCCAAGACTCCTGTTTTCCTCAAAGTCTCTCTTCAGGGGCATTTGCTACAACTTTACATCAGCGTACATTGTACATGCATAAGAAAGCTTGCTTCACTTTTAATGCAATTTGATTTCCTAAAAACTTTTTCCAAATAAATCATGACATTTCATCAGTCATGTGCACGTATTCTCTAAAGATCTTGCCAGGCTCCAGCATTGTGTACTCTAAGTGTGTGTCAATACATTTACAGAAGCTCGGTGAAATTTAAAAAGAATCTCTTCAAAAAGACGCTATGTACTTCCCAAAAGATACTTTACAAATATAGTACTTTACAGATTGCAGTGAGGTTTCAGAGCAATTGACTCACCACCCGCATCATATTCTTACAACCAAACTAAATGACAAAGTAACAAGTAAAGAAGGCATAGAACCAACATTATTATAGCTTTAAATAAACGTTCATGAAGCAATTTTCCTTGAGTGTGGTGCCACATACGTCAAAGTATATTTGGCAGCATGAATGATGACAGTGTAACAAGAGGACTCTCTCAGGCCTCCGTAAGAGTAGTTCATGTAGGAAAGTGTGATAGCAGGTGGGATAAATTGTATTCCTGCACTGGTCAACCCATAAGCCTATGCTGAATCGGGATGGTCTGCCAGTTCAGGTATGACTCTAGTTAAAATAATAGTCTCATAAAACTTCTCGTCAAATACACTGTCTTTGTGGGATGGAAACAGAATTTCTCTCTTCAGCAAAATAAAATCTCTCCATTTATGCTAGTCTTCCAATCCCAAAATACTTTGCTACTTTAGAATAGACCTTGGTTCAGCTAACTCATTTCTCCCAGCAATGCAGCAAAATAGTCATATTCACTTTATGTTATTTAAGTTCTAATTAATAATAGGATTTCAATTTCCAGCTACCTGACATTTAATGACTTGATTGAGCATTTGTTTCCTGCCAGCAGCTCCCATTTCTCTGATAAGAAAGCCATATAAAACAGATAAGTAAAAATAGCATTGTGTCCACTAATGCTTTGCCCTGTATCTTTTAAATCACTCTTGTATAAGGTGTTTTATCTTCCATTTTAAATCCTTCATTCTTGAAGACCTATAGCTTAACTTCTCTTGAAATGTGATTCTGGTTTTAAGACACATAACAAAGTGTCTGGCATTTTCTGCCACTATTATAGCCTCTACACCCTCTCTCTGGTCCCACACTTTAGCTTCTCCTCCCCAGTCTGAAACAATAATTTCCAAATGTTTCAGTAAGTCACTCCCCAAGGAGTTTGGCCAGGGTTTCTCTAAGTGTGTCTTTTGGTTCACCATAATTGGAATCATTTGGTGTCAAAATTCAGGTCCTGAGGCTCCACCCTAAACTTATTAACTTGGAACTTCCAGATGTGTGGCCAGGAATTTTTGACAAACATCACAATTGATCTGGATACACCAGAAGTTTGAAGAGCATTCCTCCAGGTAATGTTCCCTAAGCCTTGTGAAAATAAGATAAATACCATACTGCAAACCCTTAGCCCAGGAAAATGCATAGGAGAACTACACTTTGTGCATCGTCTCAGGGAGTTCACAGCAGCCCTGAAGCCTATCAATGGACCCTTGCCCCAGGATGTCTGGACCCAGAATCAGTGTTCGTTTTTTTAATAACCTTTTCTTTGGGGCTTCCAGGGAAATCAGTGTGGGAAAACTGAGCACCCACTGTGCTGTGTTCTGTCTATTGAGGAGAGTCATTGACAATTTTATCTTTTATCTCAACCTCAAAATGAAGTATGTTTTCTTATTCAGTTCACACAAGTATTGTGAAGCTGAAATTGCTTTAAGAGCTTTCGAAGAAAGGCATCATATAAATGCAAATAACGGGAGATTTGATAAAAAAAGAATAGTCATATCCAAGTGCACAATGTCTGCTCTATCCAAATGAGCAGCTTGAGGTTTCACTGCTATTGTCATTCCAGATATATCAGAGAATAAAGACTATGAAGTGAGTCTTCTGGAATTCTTTCTGCTTGAATTGCTGGCATACTTTTCTCATGGTATCATGTAATATGCCACATAGAAAACTGAAAGAAGACATCAGGATTCATAAGTCCAATAGGCTTGCTGCTACCACCCAAAAAGGATACAGAGATGATATCACTTTGGGGAAAATGCTCTACAAATTCCTATTCAACCCCAGCAAGGAAACTCAGGGAGCTCTGAAAAGAATATTCAGATTATCATTCCCTCCCTGTGGCAAGATACATTTTTTTAACACTTAGTACAAACATCCATCCACACATTATAAAATCTGGCATTTACCATTTTAATTGCTCAGGTTGGCATGTCTACCATGCTCCCTGCTCCATTGAGTTGGTTTTTGTAACCAGGGCAACAGTGCTGGTGGTCAGTCAGCCTAAGGAGATATTGAGGAGCTAATTCAGTACAAAAATAATAAATAACAGGATTTTATTTTTCTAGGCATTCAGCAATCACTCACAGACTTCCTCTGAAATTTTCTCTGAAACTATTTATAGTTTACCTTACAGCTGACCATAGCCTTCCTTACTTGGTTGCTACTAATTGGAGGAGCATTAGATAAAATGCTTGCAAAGCCAATGAGTAAGTGGCCAATAGCATTTTGCATGACGTCTTTCTAATTCTGTATAAGATATAAACAAAAACTAGGCAGAGTAATGAAGGACAGGAAAGTAACCTCACCTTCAGAATAGCAACCTCTGCATAGCTTTTTTTGTCTGAGCACCAGCTGTTAGATTTTCAACAACTGTACAAGACAGAAAAGGAGAAACTGATAGTCTATCATGCCTGAGGCAAGTGAGACCTTATCTTTGCTTGATATGCATATTATTATTTTTGTAATTAGTATCTGTTTACGTCACAGTATTAATTTTCCTCTTGTTTGAAGAGACAGGCAGTTGGAATTGCTTATTTTACTTTTCAGCATACCCATAAAGAGAAACAATCAATCCTCGTGGATTTAAATAGAGAAGTTAAGCAAATACAGAAGCCAAGACCTAATCCAGAAACTATCAAATGGAAGATAAGAGATAGGAGAGAAGGCCCATGCTTTTGAATAGAGACTTTGGATGCCATAAACTTAAACCAATATATTATCTCACTTTCCTCCCCCAGCTTCCCTGCAGGAGACAGCACAAAATCAGAGAACTGCCTAAAATACTAAAACATCGATCCCCAACCTTTTTGGCACCAGGGACCAGTTTCATGGAAGATAATTTTTCCATGAAAATGAGGGCCCAGGGGGTGCAGGAGGCAAAGCTCAAGCAGTGATGGATGCGACCCTGTTTTCCCAACTGGCCACAGACTGGTTACCTGGCCGCAGCTCGGGGATTGGGGACTGTAGGCCTAAAAGACAAGATTGGCCCCAGTTCTAAATGCTTCTCTGCATAGTTAGTGGGCCTCAAGGAGAGAGAATTTAATACTTAAAAATGAAGATCATTTTGTATCTTTAGCTTCTTTCTGCCACATTAAGCAAAACTTCCAAATATTCTAGCACATTTCAAAACCAAAATCTTACAACCACAGCAGGACATGCTGTCAAAAGAAGAAAGCTGAAGATTCCTACTTGGACAACTTTTCTTTCACTTCAGATCACAAACTTTGAACCTACAGAGCTTTCATGATATATCATTCAGTGGAAGGATTTGAGAGCTAAAAAGTTCTAATTTTTAGTCATATGAAATAGAGCTAATATAGATAAGACTAAAAATGTTATCCAAGATCTCCATTTTTTTTGGTTACATCAATAGAATTCTTCCATCATAATACCAATGAAAATAATACATCTGCATAAGACTGTTGGAGTGAATGTTAGAACTTTCTTTGAAATTGCTTATTACTGTGTCTTTTTGCACCTAATCTATTCCTGCCACAGATTGGGTATGCTATTTTATGATGAGGACAGAAAAGTCCCACTCATGATAGAACTATTGTATCACTTTCTTTCATGTTCAAAAATGTCTCCAATGTTATTGTCCATGCATGCAAATGAGGCTAAAAAAGGAGCAGCAGTTCCTTCTCCACTTGATACATGTAAAGCCCATTTTTCATCAACAACTCTTTGAAGAACCTGCCACTGATTGCAGCTCTGCTTTTCTCATCACAGTCTGATGGATGTTTTTGTTCAAAATAAGCCACCCTTTGCTGATTGCTGCAGGCTGCTTGGTCTGTCAATTGTGAAAATACAGCGTTTCCAGCTAGGCCACATTGCTTATTGTAATCAGAGTCAGATGCAAACATTCATACCAATGATACCCTAGTTCTGATCTCTGTTTGCTCTGCTGCAGAATTCCTTTTGGTTATGAGGTATCCTCAGAACAAAATTGCCACAGGTTAGAGATCAAATAACTCACCCTAATGAAGTTAATTCTTCCTTTCAGAAAATAAGCCTCTTATTTTTCCTAAAAGTTGTGCAAAAGAAGGGTGAGTTTCCTTTTAAAATATAACTGCATAATAGCTGCCATTTTGATGAGGAGGCAGGAAACTAGAGATTAAAAATTTGCAGCCCTGACAGCAACTCTGAATATTACAGGCTTAATATCTGCAATCAAAGGGATGTCAGTTATAAATATATTTGTGTATGTCCCACAACACTGGGAATGAAGTGGTTAAACACAAAGTCCTGCAGCTAATAGTACTCCCTAGGTACTGCTGTTAGAAGGGGATAAATCAACTTTAGCAGACTTTATTTCAGCAAAGAAGAATTCATGAATTGGGTAGCACTGCAACCAGGAGAGGTTCGGGGAGCGCCACTCAGCAATGTGGACAGGCAGTATTTATAGACAGAGAAAGGAAGTGACATACAGGAACAGTCTGATTGGTTACAGCTTAGCATTTGCTTTATTTGCACTGATGTGATGAGGCAATTTACCTTATGTGGTTATGGTCTGATCAGTTGGCAGCCTTGATTTCCACTAAGGCTCTGTATGCCAAAAAGACTAAATAAACTTTTTTTTAGGCAAAGACAGTAAACCATTTCAAGTTTCTAGCAGTTTCCACAGTCTGCCTCACAGAATATGCGTCCAAGATTACCCACCTTTGTTTTATTCTTCAAGCCTTTCCTCTTGGAGGACTCACTGAGACAATGTGAATAACTTGGGGTAACCTATCACCACTATGGGCCAAATACTACCAAGTATAAGTCCCCCGATAGTTTTCTTTTACAAAGAAGCCAGAGGATTGGTGACCAATTATCTATTGTTGCAGCCCAGGTTCTCTGGAAGCAGATGCTGAGATGGAGTTTTGAATGACGATGTTTGTGAAGGATAAACACCTGTGAACAGAAGGGGAGGAAGCAAGGTTTGGCAGAAGGAAAAGTCAAAAAAAAAAAAAAAAAAAAAAAGAAGGAAAAGTCAAATTGCAATGCATACCCCACAAAGCTAACAGATTTGGAGCAAGTATTATCTAACAGAATATCCCACTTCATGCTGAAATGGCCTGATCTTTATAGCCCCTCATCTCATGCAATCATCAGTTGTGAGTAGTCTGGAATGGCATAACCTCGACGGAGGTCGACCCTAAAGGAGCTGACAGCTTCAGGCTGTCTGCTAACTGCACTCCCCACAGCTGGGCAGCAAGACCTTCCTTGAAGGGGGTTCAAGCAGCACATGTCTGGCCCACCTGCCAAAGAAAGTAATGTAAAACCATAAAAGGATTTCAAAGTTTTCCTGGCTCTGCTGTTCATGCATTGATTTCTTATCACAAATGGAGCTGACACAAAAATCACTGTATTTCACTTCTCAACTCACATATCATAGAATGGCTGCTTAATTGATAGCAGACTTGAAATGCTATATAAACAACTCAATTACGATCAGGAAGATTGGAAAGTCAGACTTTATCAGCTTTCTTGGTGTAAAGATCAATGCATATAAATAAGGATTTTGCAATTTAAAAAAAAGATTTGAATGCACTTCATAATCAATAGCAAGAGCCCTAAAGATAAGGACTGTGGAGGAAAATGATGCTTTAGCAGATTTCCAATATTTTCTAAATCTTGCTTTACTAGGAAGCAAACTGTTTTAGTATTTATTTTCCAATTTTCAGTTCTACTGAGATGCAATGGATGCTTTCATTTTCTACTTAAAATGTTCAGTGGTAAGCTGAATTTCTCCAATTCTGAGGGTAATCTTGCAATCACCATGTGTGTCCTTCCACAGGGATTGCATCTAAGAAATGCTAGGCACCCTTCTATATTTCACAAAATTACCCAACTCCCAAGGAAGCAAAACACACCAACAGGATTTTACTTAAAAAAAAAAAAAAAAATGGTTTTGCTGCACAGAAATCAGAATCATTCCTTACTTCACAAATAAAATATAATTTGTTATATTATTAAGTACAACTCCACCACAGTATAAAATACAGAACAAGCTCACTTTGTAATAAATCATTTTGAATTGGGGGGGAAGTGTTTAAGAAACTAGAATAGCAATAGATCAGATCACCTTAACACTATGGATTTCACAATGACATATTTCAGTTAACTGCCAGCTTCCATTTTAGCCTACCTGTGGAGATGCTCTTACGATAACTGTTAAAAACGTTCCTTGACCAGAGCATTTCACTAGGGGATGCACAAGAGGATATCCCAGAGGAGAAGAATAAGGAAGGATTAAGGAAGATGTACAAGAGCATTCAATTCTGTGGAGCTAAGTGTTTAATGAAGAACGAATCAGAGATGAGAAAAAGGTTTGAAAGGACACCAAACTGACAGGCGTGACTCTAGAACACGATCAACAAACCATGGATTTGGCCCCTGAGCCAAATCCAACCCATCCCCTGTTTTGGTAAGTAAAGTTTTATTGGAACCTGTGTTCCACATGTTTACATATTATCTATGGCTGCTTTCATGGTACAACAGATACCAGAATTGAGGAGTTGCAACAGAGATTGTATGGTCTACAAAGCCAAAAGTATTTACTATCTGGCCCTTTACAGAAGAAGTTTGTTTGACCCCTGCTCTAGGTAGTGACAAAAGCTGAGTCACTCAGACGCCAGTTGTGATATAGACTTAAACAGAGAAGTAAGCTTCTTTGGGCAAAGAGAGAGCTAAGGCAGATTCTTTAGGACAATAAGTGATCTCTTCTAACTCCTATGTGCCAAACCAGCCAAGCTGTTCGATTATTTAGGTGGCTGTGCAGTGTAGGCCAGAGCAAGACCAAGGCTCAGCTGACTGTAGGAAGAGCCTCTTTTTTCTTTTGATAGGGTTACAAGATAGCTCATTTGCTACCTTTTGGAAAGAGCTTTGAAGGAACGTACTGTAAGCTGGCTTGTTGTAATTGATTTAAGTACTGTTGAATATAATATAAAAGTGACACGTTCTCCAAATTATAGTCCTCTCTGGCCCTCCTTTGCCATGTTTTTGGTGACTCTTCCACCCCTACTTTCCCCTTTACATAATGGTAGCCTCCAAGTTTCTCTTCTTAAACTTCTTCTAATCTAACCTCCCTCTCCTGGGGGCATTTTCACAGATGTTCTTAGCTTCCGATAACTTCTATAGGCAGATGACTCCCAATTCTATTAACACATCTCCTAAACCTGAGATCTGCATGTACACTGCTTTTGCAAGAACTCTACTCCTCAAATGCAATACATACAAAAACTCACCTCCTCTTTCCCCCCAAATAAATGTAGTGATGAATTCAGACTGCCTTAGTTAAAATCCTAGCACCACCACTCCAAAGCTGTGTAACTTTGGGCAGGTTACTTAAATGTCTAAGTCTTGGTTTCCTTGGTGTAAAATGGAGATAACAGTGCCTACTCCAGAGTGTGGTTGTGAGGATTGAATGAGATAATGCATGAAAAACACTTAAAACAGTGCCTGACATAAAATAATATCTTAGTAACTATTAATATCAGGAGCAGTGAAGTTATCACTAGAATGTTTTTTTTTTTATTTCCAGTATTAGTAAAGAGCACTTCCATTAAATGTCACCTTTTGACTTGGCTCTTCCCTGAAATTCTGACCTCTCTATGCTCCCGTAGAACCACATAGATCAAGAATTTACCACACATAAATTGCTTATTTACGTGTTGTCTCTCATACAAGTCCATAAGCTCCTTGGTGACAAGTTGTATCTAGTTTAACTCTTAACACTGAAAGAATATTGTAAAATGGATAGGGAAAGTGGGCAGGCAGAGAGACTAGTCAGAAGATATTAGACGAGACCTAAAGAGGAACTTTTAAACTAAGTCGGTGGGAGTGAGGATGAAAGAGAAGGATTTCAGAGAAATTTAGAAGAATCAACAGAACTTTCCAGTGATTGGGTGTCAGTGATCAGAGAAAGTTTTTCATTTTACTTCCAACCAGCCATGAGTTTATCCACTCGTAATCAAGTAAGAATATTTGCAATAGAGCAAAGGTGCTGTTTTGAGCTAGGATTGGTAAAAAGAGTGAGAATTAGATCCTACTTCAGATTTCCTCTCTGCCTGGCTTCCATGTATTACTTCTTACCTGGTTTCTTCATCATTTTTCTTGTTCCATCAAGTAATGTGACACAATGGTGGGCGCACAGGCTTTGAAATCAGGCAAACCTGCATTTATGTTCCAGCTCTTCTTGAAACTGTGGACCACGGGCAAGTGGTTTCCACATCTTTAATATAGGAGTGATGATTGTATCTACCTTGTTGGTTTATGTGAAAATTAAATAGATAATACTTGTAAAGCTTTTAGCATAGCACGTAGCACATAGTAAATGTTCTATATTAGCTGCTTTTATTTTATAAAAACAAATAGTATAAAGTAGTGAATCTTTAACTTTTAGACCCACCAGGATAAGAATTTCATATGATAGAGCTACTACTTTTATATGATACATCATAAAATTATAATCATATATCTAATCTGGAATTTTATTAAAAAGTAGGTATTGAATACCATATTAGGCCAAAAAATAGAATCTCATCCTATAGCTACTGGTGAGAAGTATCATTTGGGATTGGGATAGAAGAAAAGAAAGTTAATGAACAGAAGTCATTTAACCTCGTTAACTTACTTTCATAATAATAAGAATCTGTACTTTTGTTAAGAATAAATGGTGGGCCGGGCGCGGTGGCTCACGCCTGTAATACTAGCACTCTGGGAGGCCGAGGCGGGTGGATCGCTCGAGGTCAGGAGTTCGAGACCAGCCTGAGCAAGAGCAAGACCCCATCTCTACTAAAAATAGAAAGACATTATATGGACAACTAAAAATCTATATAGAAAAATTTAGCCGGGCATAGTGGCGCATGCCTGTAGTCCCAGCTACTCGGGAGGCTGAGGCAGTAGGATCGCTTAAGCCGAGGAGTCTGAGGTTGCTGTGAGCTAAGCTGACGCCACGGCACTCACTCTAGCCTGGGCAACAAAGTGAGACTCTGTCTCAACAAAAAAAAAAAAAAAGAAAAGAAAAAAGAATAAATGGTGAATTCCCAATCTAAACTCTGTCATATCTAAACTCTGTCATATCATTACTTACATAAATTCCTTTACCTGTCAGTTATGAATTGATCACAAAGCATTTGATCTCAAGATTCTTATTCAGTACAGAAAAAGCAAAGACATCAAATATATTTAGTAATCTCAGCTAGAAAATAGAAACTAATTATTGTAAGTAACATATTTTATTACTACAGCTAATTTAGAAATTATTGGTTTACAGTATTTAGTACTCATTTTTGTTAAGCAAACTATAAAATTTAGATGGCCTTTTAAACTCCTGATGAAAAGCTTTTCTTATTTACAAAAGTTACTAATTTGACACCAACAGAAGTTGATTCTTAATTTTCTTTTCAATCACATCATTGCTGGCATAATGCCAAAAAAAAAAAAAAAAAGAGAAGGATGACTTCTAGAATAAAAGCAACTAAAACCTAAGAGGGAGTTCTTAACTCTGCTTACCCACCAGCCCAATCACTGCTACTGCCAGGGTTCAGACACCCATGAAATTTCAACTGAACAGAATTTAAAAAGACAGAGATAAGTTTTATAAGCAAAATTAAGGAGATCTGCGGCTGAAAATTTATCTTCATGTAAAAGGATCTTGTGGACATTACAAACATTACTTTCAAAATCAGAAGGAAGGTAGGTGAAAGGAAACCTATTTCAGTTTGGCTTTTGATCCTCTGGGTAGCTTCAATCAGATCATTTCGTTCTGTACCTCTTTTTCGCTGTTTCTAAAGCAATAATTGCCATATCACTATCTTGAAAGTGTGATTTAACAACCAAATTCTAGAAATTTCTACTGGCCTCATTTTCCCATTTGAAAAAAATGATGAAATTATATCAGACACTCTTCTAAGTTTGCTTTTAGCTTTAAAACGCTATGACTCCAATAGGTCATAAGTTATTTCCAGGAAACTGGAAAACATTTTGTTCAGAAGGCCCAGGGCCAAGAACAGCTATGTTATCCACATGGAATAAACAATCATTCACACAGAGAATTAGCATGGATTTCTTTAGCACCCTAAAGAAATGGGACATCTGACTGGCAAATTTTGGTGTTGAGTTGGAAAATGGAAAGGCCAGGATCAACAGAGACCGGGTCTGGGGAGAGGAGAGGCCTATAGAAAGGATGCCAAGGGGGTCAAGGTCAAGGGTGCTTTCTTCATGGTAGATGCTCAACGGGGTGGTAAGCTTTCTTGGAATGTAGGACTAAAGATTGCTAGTACAAGGAGAAGGGAGACTCCAAAAGGGAAATCTGTGGAACATTAAAGACTACCTCGAGATATCAGTGTATCAAGTTTTATAAGCATATCCCTTAAAAATGAACCTTGAAATCATAAACAAGAACTCTCACCATATGAATGAACATATTATAAAGCTTAGAGTTGCTATTAAAAATATTCTTATTATCAGGACTTTTTCTTGGCAAAAGTACGGTGCAGAAAAAGAAAATCTTAATGGCTTTCTCACCTCCCCGCATCGTATTTATCCTCCTGTCCGCTTCTCATTCTTCCCTGGGCTCTCCCACCCTACTCCCCCCACTTAGCCCTCAAGTCTTCAGACAACTCACTGTACCACCTCTCAGCCATGAACTTGACCTGGGAACACTGCACCGTCCTTTAAGACCTCTCTAGAAGCACGGTGCAGAAGGATGAGCAAAGGTTTGAAGTCAGGCGACAGAGAGGTGAATGAATCCCAGCACCCTGAGCATGTGGAGAAATTACACACTTGCCAAGCCTTGACATCTAAAACTGCTGTGAAGTTTAAAGGTGATCATATACGTAAAACTCCTACCACAAGGAGGAGTTTCGGAGGCAATTCTAGGGCACCAAGATTTTCTTGATAACCTAGACAGGTCTTTCTATTCTCATGTAGAAGAGAGAGATTTTATGAGAAAACCTGTTACTTGTCTTTGTGGGAAATGATAAGTGAAACTAAAGCCCACAAAACTGCCTGATTGTAGGGTATCAAAAGTAAGGTTTGATGGCACTGGTGATTATTTGGTAATGCCTCCCTTGCTGTGAGTGTATGATGATTCGTAAAAGAAAAATGATACTTGTGGAAAGGAGAAGACAAAAAATGTGAATCATGACCTAAAGGAAACTTCATTTATACCATATCCTCATTTATATGGATGGATCCGTTCTTCTAAAAGTTTTAAGTTATTCATAGTTAATCTATGACTATAGGGTCATTCTATAAGTCTCCAGTGAAATAAGAGTTGGTGTAATTAGCCACGAAACTCAGGCTTATTTTAAAAACCCACAAGTTTTGCCTAAATTACTCAGATGAGCACTCTGACTGCTCAGCTCATTCTGCGGGGGAAGTGCATTAACTCCCACTATAGAGTAGAAGCTGGCGTTATCCCTGGAGCTTCTTTAAGTGTTTCTGAACATCTGATTACTTACAGTCTATGACTCACAAATTATATAAATCTTTTGAGAATTGAGAGTTAATGCTTTCTTTTCATCCCCATTATATTGAAAAGTAATAGCACTACCTCTGAAAGAAATTAGAGTCCTGCAGCTAATATTTACTATGGACAATCTTAGTCAGAGTAATCCTCAGTAAATGTCAATTGTATGCACAGTCTACTAACCAGAGACAACAGGATCCCTGAAAGGGAATTATGACCCCAACAGAGACTTCAATCTACATGACTTTCCTAGAGTAAAAGACTCGACAATTTCTCAAAGACTAGAAGAACATAGGTTTCCTGACTTTCAGGCAGGGCTCTTACCATTGTTCATATTTCTATGCTAAGAAGCAGGATGTGGTGTAAATATTTTGGCCTGCAGGTAAGATCTGCCACTTCCTAGCAATGTGACCATGGAAAAATTGCTGAATCCCTTTGTCTTCTTAATTTCTTCATCTGTGAAATAAAAATACTATTGTTCATATAGTGGCTGTGAAGCTTAAATTTATATATATGACTTTCCTAAGGTTATATTGTATCAAACAACCACAATATCTCAATGGCTTCCAAGAACATACTCAGCTAGGGCTCCATGTGTTTTATTATTCCAAACCAGGCTGAAGTAGTAGTTAGGAGCTGGAGTAAGGGTGACTGGACACACACAAAGCCTCTGAAAGCTCCAGCTCACTGGCATGCTTTCATTTCTGCCCATATCCCAAACATCAAAGCAAGTTATGGGGCCAAGCACAAAGTCTACAGGGAAGATATGCCACCTATCAAGATAAGCAAATCATTAGGTAAGTCAACGATAAACCAATCATCAGAGCACAGAAAACATCAAATATAACTGGTGCTTCCTAAATGCTGATTCCACCTCCTACTACTTCTCCAAGCCTGGGCTCCCAAGTTTTCAGATAATAGGTGTTCACTAAGTAATTACTGATTCATTTATCAATTAGCTAATAATTATCATCATGCAACTAGTATGGAAAGAATAACACAGGTTTTAGATTGCAGATATAAATAATTTTCTTTTGGACACTTGAGTCACACATTTTAATCACATAGAGTATTTTTTTAAAGTTACATGTTAAGTGATTTGTAAGTCTGTAGGTACTGTATGCTGTCCAATGTAGACTAAGATTGAAAGTACTCACATCTTCAACAATGGCATCTTAATAATATTAAGATATACTTTAATAACAAAGTTAAACTCTTAAAATAATAATTGTCATATAACTTGAAAAGGTGCAATAAAATTGTTTAGTATTATACCAACTACATGCAAAGACAATGTGGATTGAAATAACTTTGGGGTAGTTTTACAGTGGTCACAATCATAACAATCTTTAAAAAACTGAAAAGGTAAATAACATCTCAGAAGAATGTATTTATTATCACCCAATATTAATTTTTACCACCAGCATCTTGTGTCAGAACTCCTAGGACTATCAGGAAAAATGAAGAAACTATGATTAGGAAATAGGCATTCCCACTTTCATCCAAAATTGTCATTTGCATGAAGGTGACTTTGTATAAATTATATTCATCTTTGTTCAGAATCCTTGGCTGTATATCAAAATGAAATATTAAGTTGTGTATTCACACAATGCCTAGTTAAGAAGGATATTCTCTTGGGTTGAATTCAGTGATGAATTAAGAGTTACTGTCCCTCTCTCTGTGAGAGTCTATATTGTATAGGACAGCTTCATTTATAAAATGCCTCACTATTGAAGTGACCCTGAAACAATAAAAGATGGACATGTAGTGCAGTAAAAGGTCTGTTTGTAACGTATTTATTTATGTGCCATTCATCAAAAGGGATTAGCTATTCTCTAGATTAGTGCTATGCCATCATTACTGCCCTGGATGGGTAAAACTTCCACAGTAATTTTCCATCTTCATTGATCTTTTGGATTAAATTGATTTTTAGTCTCCAAGAAGAGGAAACAAGTTCACAAAGGAATCAGGTTCATTCTGAGCACTGTTCTTCAAAACCACATGTTCAGATCCCAGGGCTTTTATGCATTCACTGTCCTTTGATACCAGAAGCACATTGATTTTAAAGTTTGAGAAACATTGCATGGGAGAATCCTTAGGTAGGTAGGATGAATTCTGTAAATTTATTTAAGGGAACAGAATATTTAGGGAAATTTGCAGGCACAGATTTAAATGCAAGAAAACAGGCAGCCAAAATATTTGCATGATTTTAGGCAAACCAACATAAATACCTTGCTTAGTCCTCCAAAATGTCTCACACCCAGTTGTTGAAGCTTAAAATTCCTTCCACATAAGAGAACAATGCCTTCAGTCAGTATGCTTAAAGTGTACACACACTTGATAGTATGTCATCTTCTTAACAAAGACACAAGTAATTTAAATCAAATCTTTTCCTGAAAGCAGTTTTTATTATAATTGAGGGGGAAAAGCAAGAAATTCTGGGCACATAAGGTGGAGAAAAACAGGAAGGGAATTCATGCAATGCGAAAAAGAGTCCAGAAAGAATAAGGGAAGAGTATCAAAACAAGCTTCATCCACTTCAAAATTTTCCCCAGAGTTGCAATGAGTGACTGACATCCATTTCCTGATCAAACCTCTGAATTCTTTCCCTCCTAGATCTTCAACTTGCTGCCTTGCAAGGACACTAATTATTTCTGCTGACCACATAGATGGTGGTATCACCAGCTGCAATCTAAACCAAACTTATGCTATTTTAGCAGAAAGAGGATTTAAGTTGTGAGCATAAGTTTTACTAGAGTTCATTACTAAGAAGAGATATACTAGTTAAAAATGGGTCAATAGAGTATTAAAATGTCAAGAAACGATACCATATGCAGAGCTCTTCTGAAAAACAGAACATATAGGGAGGACATGACAAAATGCAAAAAGACTGAAGTAAGTCCACCAATGACAGTGAAGCATATTTGATTTTAATATAAGAAAGAATTTCCTAAAACTTGGAGCTGTCCAAAATCAAGAGGGCTGCACTCCAAGGTGATGGACTCCCTGGAACTCAAATGGTTATTTAAGGCTAATACAGAAAGGATTCCTGGTAAGGAGATGGAGAAGGAACTAAAACTAAATTTAATGCTAAGCATCTCTAATTTTCCGTAAACAATATCTCTTCTGGGGCCATAAAGAAAGAGCATTTGGGAGACATTAATATAATGCAGAAAAGAAAGGATATCAGAGAATGACTATAAAAATGAAAAAATTTAATGTTACCAATAAACCTGGAGGCCAGAAGGGACATGTACAAAGACGAGACACAACTGATGATGGCAGAGAACAGCAGGTAAGCAGAACATGTGGGAATAGGTAACTGGGTAGGATTAAGAAAAGGCTGGGATGAGGAAAGGGATACTTCCTGTCCGGGGGGAGGACACAAGGAATGAAGGCATAAGGAATATGCAAATCAGGAAGCAAGAAATCAGACTGAAATGGAGTTTCCCAAAATGAAGGGACATATTTCATGGGGGGAAAAGAATTCTATGATCAAATCTGTTTGGAAACACCAAGTAAACACTATGGAATGGATTCCTTAAATACCACAAAACAGCCTCAGCTGGTCATCATAATTGGTAAGTCTCCCAGAGAGGAGGAAAACATGCCGTGGTCCCATTAAACAAAACATGCCATGGTCCCATTAAACCAGTTTTGTTTTGTTTTGTTTTGTTTTACAGAAATCTTTGGGAACTAGTATTCTGAAGAAGACACAATGAAAAAGAAATACTGGACTTAGGTGTCTAGACTTACTATCTGATGGTTAGTGAATGTCTGGACTTATAATAAGGGCTTGTATTTAGAGCCTAGTCATAAGTAACCTGGTTAATTTGAAAACCACAAACAGATGAATCTCAAGCCAATTTAGGAAGAAAGGAGAGTAAAGCTAATCTCAGAAGCTTCCTTCCTGTATTAAGCCCTGTTTTAGCATTTTACTCATTTGGGCAAGTGTTCTGCTCTATAGCAAGAGCCCTACACTGCACCAGATTCTGAATTCTAAATTGCTAGCCAGAAAAAGAATATTTGCATAGTTCATTTCACAAGATGAGAAGTAAGAGTTAAAAATACCTCAGAGAGTCCAGTTTCATTGTTTAAAGAAAATAATCGAAAAAGATGGCGGAGTGGTGGTGACGGCCTGAATCTGCGCTCCCGGGAAGGAAGGCATCGATCCGGACCTGCCACAACGCTAGAAGACCGCTCCCACACAGGAACAGCGGTGTGAATCCACAGAGAATCAGCGTGGGACAAACAGAGCGAGTGAGGTCTGAGGTGAACGAATATTAGGAACGCGGGACAGACACTAGCCAGCGGAGCGCGGGTCGGATACACCCGCCCCCAGCCGGGGCGGGTGCAGCCTCTCGGGAAAGCGGCTTGCCCTCCGCTCCCAATTGAATAGAGCCCTGACCCAGGCCAGCGCAGGATCACTGAGGGATACGTGGCGCATTGGAGACAGGAGGCTTTTTTGCAAAATTACCTTAGAACCTGGGGGATCTCAGCTGAGACAGCGCTTGGCAAGGAGGGACGGATCTGCCCCAGGGTGGAAAAACACAAAAGACTCCCGGACAGCAAATAGCGTCGTACCCCGTGCTGCCTTTTTCGGCAGTTCTCCAGCCGGTCACCCCCGGTGCGTGTCCTTGCTGGCCAGCCCCTGGGCAGTGGCGGTCTCTGCCTGCCGGGGAGCCGGTCCCCTCCAGCCCCGGAGCTCGGCAGGCGCCATCTTGAAAGCGAGGGCGAAACCGCTCGGGAGCCAAAAAGTGCCCAGCAGCTCTTTCTGCCCGTGCTGCCTTTTTCGGCGGTTCTCCAGCCGGTGACCCCCAGTGTGCGTCCTTGCTCGCCAGCCCCCGGGCAGTGGCGGTCTCTGCCTGCCCGGGAGCTGGTCCCCTCCAGCCCCGGAGCTCGGCAGGCGCCATCTTGAAAGCGGGGGCGAAACCGCTCGGAAGCCAAAAAGTGCCCAGCGGCTCTTTCTGCCCGTGCTGCCTTTTTCGGCGGTCGGTGACCCCCAGTGCGCGTCCTTGCTCGCCAGCCCCCGGGCAGTGGCAGTCTCTGCCTGCCGGGGAGCCGGTCTCCTCCAGCCCCGGAGCTCTGCAGGCGCCATCTTGAAAGCGAGGGCGAAACCGCTCGGGAGCCATAAAGTGCCGAGCGGCTCTCTCTGCACGGCGCCCTCCGCTGGTCTCTGAACCAACGCCAGGAGTGCGGGATATGCCGGGGCCGTGCTCGGGGTGAAGGGGCAGAGCTGCGCTAAGGCACAAAAAAAAAAAAAAAAAAGCCCACGAACAAGAAGAATAGGCTCGCCGAACTGTATATTTTATTCTTGGTAAATTTCTTCTGGGTTTTGTTTGTTTGTGTTTGTGTTTTTTGTTTTTTTTTTCCTTTTCTTTTCTTTTTCTTTTTTTTTTCCGGCGGCTCACGAGCCGGACAGCCCCAGCGGGCACCTTTGCCCTCTGGGCCTCTGGCTGCCGCGCCTTTTTGAGCGCGGGAGGTTGGATCCCCACCACCCTCGGAGTTGTGCGGGCGCGCAGACGCCATCTTGAAATCCACTGCGAAACCGCCCGGGACCCAGCAGGGCGGGCATGAAGGGGCGGAGCTGCCCTAAGGCGTAAAAACAAAAACATCTAATGGCCGCTCCGGACCCAGCCGAGCGGAAGAGAAGGGGCCGAGCTGTGCTAAGGCGTAAAACAAACAAACAAACAAAAAAACATTGAGTCGCTGAATTATATACTTCAGATTTGTGTATCTTTCTGCCTTGCAGTGTGGTGAGGTGCTATGTAGTTTGTTTTTGTTCATTTTTGTTGGCGTTTTTGGTGTTTTTTGGTTTGGCTTTTTGCGTTTTTCTTTTTTTTTTCCCTTTTTTTCTTTTTTTTTTTTCTCTTTTTCTTTCTTTCTTTTTCTTCTTTTTTTCTTTTCTCTTTCGTTTTCTCCTCTTTCTTTTCTTTCTTTCCTTTTCTTTTTTCTTTTCTTTTTTTTTTTTTTTTTTTTTCCTTCTCTTTCTCCTCTCTTTTCGCCTTCTAACTGGGGACCCACGGTGAGCTTCGGAACGGGCCAGGTCCCTGGCTCTGGTACATACCGGATCCTGAGCAGTCACCCCCAGGGCCGGAGATCTGCGGGCACGCAATCGCCATTCTAGGGCCCACAGCCAAGTCACTGCGGAGCAATAGGGTACCAAGAGGCTCCCTGGACGGTCCTCTCCCCTGGTCCACGGACCTTATATAGGATCCCCACGGAAGTGTAAACACTGAATACTTCTCCAGAAGCGAGAGTGTGGAACCTGATCCCTGGGGACATTGGACCAAGATAGACTTTTGCCCGTGGGAGCTACAGCAACTGGGGCGCTGAGCAAGCGAGGTCACCGTCCTCTCCCCATAGCTAGTATCTTGCCTGCAGATAGAGTCAGAAACCTCCCTTATAGAGGAAGAACCAAAGGGAAACAAACAAGCAAAGAGAATTTCAGTCTACTATTAGTGTGGACCCTGCCTGCCTTCTGAAAGACCACAACACAGTGTTCTAACTCACCAAAGCGGTCTTGGATCACTCCAATCCTCTAGGATTGGACCCATCGGAAGCAGTCCCCCAACGGAAACAGAAAAATCTCTAAACAATACACAACAGTCTCGCCCTCTTGCCAAAAGAAGCAACATACCTAGACTGTTTCACAGCCTAAGAATAGAGCACAAAGAGTCCTGTTAACCAGACTAAATCTATAAGTAAAGATCCAACGATAAATCTAGATGGGAAGGGCCCAGCGAAAAAACACGGAGAGCACAAAGAATCAAATGGAAAGCTCATCCCCAAAGAGAAATACCAGCTCCCAACCATCTGACACAAACCAGACTCAAAACACCAACATGTCACAGGAAGAATTCCAATTATGGATCATAAACAAGCTGAATAATATACAAGAATCAATGGATAAACAACACAAGGAAAACACACAAAAAAATACAGGATTTGGAGGAAAAATTCACTAAAGAAATTGAAATAGTGAAGAAAAACCAAACTGAACTCCTAGAAGTGAAGAATTCACTCAGAGAGCTACAAAACACTGTGGAAAGTCTCAAGAGCAGGGTAGATCAAACAGAGGAAAGAATCTCAGAAATTGAAGATAACTCCTTCCAACTAAATAAGTCAGTCACAGAGATAGATCGAAAAAGTAAGAGAAATGATCTGAGTCTTCAAGAAATGTGGGATTATGTGAAGAAACCTAACTTGAGAGTTATTGGCATTCCTGAGGGTGAAGAAGATAATAAGCAAGGGTTGGACAAGCTATTTGAAGACATAATCGAGGAAAATTTTCCAGGCCTTGCCAATACTCTAGACATACAGATTCAAGAAGCTCAAAGGACACCTGGGAGATTCATAGCAAATAGGAAAACACCACGCCACGCAGTCATCAGGCTGACCAAAATATCCACTAAAGAGTCACTTCTCCGAGCTGTAAGGAGAAAGAAACAAGTAACTTACAAAGGAAAACCCATCAGAATTACGCCAGATTTCTCAGCTGAAACCTTACAAGCAAGAAGAGATTGGGGCCCCATTTTCACGCTTCTGAAACAGAATAATGCCCAGCCTAGAATCTTGTACCCAGCTAAGCTAAGTTTTTTATACGAAGGAGAAATCAAGACATTCTCAGATAAACAAAGATTGAGGGAATTCACCAAGACAAGACCAGCCCTCCAAGAAGTACTCCAAAGAGAATTACACACGGATCAGCACAAGAAAGATCCACGAATATAAAACTACTCAAGAGCTAAAGATCAAATTCCAGATAACACAATGGCCCAGGAGAGAAAACATCACAATGAAGTTCTACCCAACAAGCTGAACAAAAAACTGTCTCACTTATCAGTTTTCTCAATAAATGTGAATGGCTTGAACTCCCCGCTCAAGAGACATAGACTGGCCCAATGGATAAAAAAATACAATCCAAGTATCTGCTGTCTTCAAGAAACTCACCTAACCTGCAAAGATGCATTTAGACTGAAAATAAAAGGATGGAAATCGATATTTCAAGCAAATGGTAACCAAAAGAAAGCTGGTGTGGCAATCTTAATTTCCAATAACTTAGCTTTCAAACCAACAAAAATAATAAAAGACAAAGATGGCTACTACATACTGATTAAAGGCACAATTCATCAAGAAGCCATGACTATACTCAATATATATGCACCCAACCTAGGTGCACCTAGATTCATAAAGCAAACCCTACTAGATCTCACCCAAATGATAGATAACAATACTGTAATAGCTGGAGACTTTAACACCCCACTGACAGTACAGGACAGATCCTCTAAACAGAAAATAAACAAAGACATAATGGACCTAAATAGAATGCTAGAACAAATGGGCATGGCTGACATCTATAGGACATTCTACCCAAAGTCCACAGAATATACATTCTTCTCATCAGCTCATGGGACATTCTCTAAGATTGACCATGTCCTAGGACATAAATCATGTCTTAAAAAATTCAAAAAAATAGAAATTATACCATGCATCTTCTCAGATCACAGCGGAATAAAAGTAACAATGATCACAAACAGAAACCCTCACTCTTACTCAAAGTCATGGAAGCTAAATAACCTTCTCCTGAATAATTATTCTATAAAAGAAGAAATCAAGATGGAAATCAAAAATTTCTTTGAATTAAATGACAATGGAGATACAACTTATCAAAATCTATGGGATGCAGCTAAAGCAGTCCTGAGAGGAAAATTCATATCCATAAATGCCTATATCAAAAAGACAGAAAACATGCAAATAGACAACCTAACGAATAGACTCAAAGAACTGGAGAAAGAAGAACAGAACGATCCCAAACCCAGCAGAAGGCGAGAAATTACTAAGATCAAATCAGAACTAAATGAAAAGGACAACAAAGAAACTATAAGGGAAATTAATAAAACAAAAAGTTGGTTCTTTGAAAAGATAAACAAAATAGACACACCTCTGGCTAGACTAACCAAGAGCACAAAAGTAAAATCTCTAATAACCTCCATTAGGAACATGAAAGGAGAAATCACAACCGATGCTACAGAGATACAAGATATCATCTATGAATTCTACAAAAATCTTTATGCACACAAACTGGAGAACGTGGAGGAAATGGACAAATTTTTAGAAACACATAGTCTTCCCAGGCTCAACCAGGAAGAAATAGAGTACCTGAACAGACCAATATCAAGAACTGAAATCGAAACAGCAATAAAAAACCTTCCCAAAAAGAAAAGCCCTGGTCCAGATGGGTTCACACCTGAATTTTACCATACATACAAAGAAGAACTGGTGCCCATCCTACATAAACTATTCTCCAATATTGAGAAGGATGGAGTTCTCCCCAACACGTTCTACCAAGCCAATATAACATTAATACCAAGCCGGGCGCGGTGGCTCACGCCTGTAATCCTAGCACTCTGGGAGGCCGAGGCGGGTGGATTGCTCAAGGTCAGGAGTTCGAGACCAGCCTGAGCGAGACCCCGTCTCTACTAAAAATAGAAAGACATTATATGGACACCTAAAAATCTATATAGAAAAAATTAGCCGGGCATAGTGGCGCATGCCTGTAGTCCCAGCTACTCGGGAGGCTGAGGCAGTAGGATCGCTTAAGCCCAGGAGTTTGAGGTTGCTGTGAGCTAAGCTGACGCCACGGCACTCACTCTAGCCTGGGCAACAAAGTGAGACTCCGTCTCAACAAAAAAAAAAAAAAAAAAAAAAACACATTAATACCAAAACCTGGAAAGGACACAACAAAAATAGAGAACTACAGACCAATTTCCCTCATGAATATAGATGCAAAAATTTTCAATAAAATACTAGCAAATCGAATCCAAGTACTTATCAAAAAAGTAATCCACCACGACCAAGTGGGCTTCATCCCCGAGATGCAGGGGTGGTTCAACATACGTAAATCTATAAATGTAATTCACCACATAAATAGAAGCAAAAACAAAAACCATATGATACTCTCATTAGATGCAGAAAAAGCATTTGACAAAATTCAACACCCTTTTATGATAAAAACGCTTAACAAAATAGGCATTGATGGAACCTACCTAAAAATGATACGAGCCATATATGACAAACCCACAGCCAACATCATACTGAATGGGGAAAAACTGAAAGCACTCCCACTTAGAACTGGAACCAGACAGGGCTGCCCATTGTCTCCATTACTTTTCAACATAGTATTGGAAGTCCTTGCAAGAGCTATCAGGCAAGAGAGCAGAATCAAGGGAGTCCAAATAGGGAAGGAAGAGATCAAACTCTCACTTTTTGCTGATGATATGATGTTATATCTGGAAAACCCCCAGGATTCAACCATGAGACTCCTGGAATTGATTAACGAATACAGCAAAGTCTCAGGCTACAAAATTAATATACACAAATCAGAGGCATTTATATATGCCAATAACAGTCAATCGGAAAACCAAATTAAAGACTCAATACCCTTCAAAATAGCAACAAAGAAAATAAAATATCTAGGTATATATCTAACTAAAGAGGTAAAGGACCTCTATAAGGAAAACTATGAAACACTGAGAAAAGAAATAGCAGAACTTGCAAATAGATGGAAAAATATACCATGCTCGTGGATCGGAACAATCAACATTGTTAAAATGTCTATACTACCCAAAGTGATCTACAGATTCAATGCAATCCCTATTAAATTACCAACATCATTCTTTACAGACATAGAGAAAATAATTATACACTTTGTATGGAATCAAAGAAGACCCCGTATAGCAAAAGCAATTTTAAGCAACAAAAACAAAATGGGAGGTATTAATTTGCCAGACTTCAAACAATACTACAAGGCCGTGGTTCTTAAAACAGCCTGGTATTGGCACAAGTGCAGGGACACAGACCAGTGGAACACAACAGAAAATCCAAACATAGAACCATCCTCATATAGTCACCTAATTTTTGACAAAGCGGGAAAGAATATATCCTGGGGACAAGAATCCCTATTCAACAAATGGTGCTGGGAGAATTGGTTAGCCACTTGTAGAAGACTGAAACAGGACCCACAGCTTTCACCTCTCACAAAAATCAAATCACGGTGGATAACAGACTTAAACCTTAGGCGTGATACAATCAGAATTCTAGAAGAAAATGTAGGAAAGACTCTTACAGACATTGGCCTAGGTAAAGAATTTATGAAGAAGACCCCCAAGGCAATCACAGCAGCAACAAAAATAAATGAATGGGACATGATTAAATTAAAAAGCTTCTGCACAGCCAAAGAAACAGTCACGAGAATAAACAGACCACCTACAGAATGGGAAAAAATTTTTGCATACTACACATCAGATAAAGGACTGATAACAAGAATCTATTTAGAACTCAGGAAAGTCAGCAAGAAAAAATCAAGCAACCCTATCAAAAAGTGGGCAAAGGACATGAATAGAAATTTTTCAAAAGAAGATATAAAAATGGCTAACAAACATATGAAAAAGTGTTCAACATCTCTAATCATCAGGGAAATGCAAATCAAAACCACAATGAGATATCACTTAACCCCAGTGAGAATGGCCTTTATCAAAAAAACCCAAAACAACACATGTTGGCGTGGGTGTGGAGAGACAGGAACACTAATACACTGCTGGTGGGACTGCAAACTAGTGCAACCCCTGTGGAAAGCATTATGGAGGTATCTTAAACAGATTCAAGTAGACCTGCCATTTGACCCAGCAATCCCATTACTGGGCATATACCCAAAGGAAAAAAGGTCATTCTGTAACAAAGGCACATGTACCCGAATGTTTATAGCAGCACAATTCACAATAGCAAAGATGTGGAAACAACCCAAATGCCCATCAATACATGATTGGATTAGTAAACTGTGGTATATGTATACCATGGAATATTACTCAGCTATAAGGAATGATGAAGATACGACATCTCTATGGTTCTCCTGGAGAGAGTTGGAACCCATTATATTAAGTGAAGTATCCCAAGAATGGAAAAACATGCATCACATGTACTCACCAGAAAATTGGTTTCCCTGATCATCACCTAAATACAAATCTGGGAACGACACCAATTGGACATCAGACTGAGGTGGGGGGTGGGGGAGGGGATGGGGGTATGCCTACACAATGAGTGCATTGCGCACCGTTTGGGGAGTGGTAACACTTGAAGGTGCTGACTCGGGAAAGGGGGGGTGGGGAAAAAAATATGAAACTATTGTTTTTAACTTGCACTGTTCACTTAATAATTTATCATGAATAAAAAAAAAAATAAAAGAAAAAAAAAGAAAAAAAAAAAAAGAAAATAATCATCACAGCTACTATGTACCAGTTGCCAAACAATTTAATCCTCACCACAATTCCCTCTCTAAAGGTAAGGACTCTGAAGATCATATAGAGTGAATAACACTTCCAAGATTTCTTTGCTAGTGAGCAGTAAAACCAGGATTCAAAAAGTCCTGGCTAACTCCAAAGCCTGTACCCTTAACAACTGGTGGATGGTACTGCTATTCAGTGATGCAGGAAGCTTTGGAGAACCAGCAATTTGGAGTGGGAGACAACATAAAAATGGGTTTACTTATGGACTTGTTATATATACTATAGAACTGGTCCCTCCTTAAAACCCCTGTTTCTTTCCATTGTACTCAAACCCCATCACATAGGTTAGGCCCTCTGTGCTCTAGTCCCTGCTCACCTCATCAGTCTTACCTCTTGCCATTCTCTCTCACTCATAGTTCTCCAGCCATAATGATTTTGACAGTTGCCAGCTCTCACTATGTTCTTCCTTGCCTCAGAGCCTTCACACTAAATGCTTGTTCTCAGTGCCTGGTGCTCCCATCTTTCCAATCTTATCTTTCAGATCTCAGTTTATTTTTTTTTTTCTTTACAGTACTTTGAGTTGCTGTTTTATCATGTCTCAGTTTAAATGTCACTTCTTCAAAGGGTTCTTCTTTTTCCACTGCATTTAAAGTCACTAACTCTCTTCTCTCCTATCACACACCCCCATCATTATTACGGCAGTAAATTTCTTTGATTAAATTTCCCACTAGCTGTAAATATTTTCTTTATTTATTTGTTTATTGTCTTCCTGCTTCACTAAACTATAAGTTCCACTAGGGAAGGAGACCCGTCCTGCTTATCTAGACTAGTTTGGGGCCTGGTTTCTAGTAGCTGCTCAGTAAACACCAATTGCATGGATAGATAAAATGAATATCCAATAGATATTATGCATCAGGGTCTGAAGAACAGAAGAGAAATTTGGGCATATTTACATATTATTTAGGAATAATTAGACATAAAGGTGGCGTGTGAATCTATGGATGCGGATAGGCTTGTGCATGGAGTATGTGCAGAGTGGTAAGAGAAAAGAACCTAAGCTAAAACTATGATATAGTAGTAACTATTGTCCGAGATAGTCCACAATGATTCCTACTTCCCAGTACTCAAGCCCTTGAGTGTTCCTCTTCCCAAATGAATAGGGCTGATGTGCATAACTAATAAGATATTGTAGAAGTGACAAGATTTTACTTATAAGGCTAGGTAAGAGACATTATGGTATCCTCCTTGCACTCTCTCAAATCACTCATTCTAGAGTAAGTCAAATGCTATGTTATGAGAACATTGAAACATCCCCATGGAAAGATCCACCTGGCTGGGAACTGGTGTGGTGTCTCCTAACAACAGCCAGCACTAACTTGCAAGCACATAAATAAACCAGTGGAAGCAAATTCTCCTGCCCCTACTCAAGCCTTCAGATGACTAAAGCCCCAACAAACATCTTGGCTACAGTTTCTTGAGAGACCAAAGTGAGAACTCAATCCCAAATTTCTGACCCATAGAAAACACTTACTGTTGTTTAAGCACCAAGTTTTGGAATAATTTGGTAAAAGAGCAATAGATAACCAATATACCTGAGAAACAATAATATATTCTTAATAAGTTTGTCCAGTAAAGGAATACTACAAATTCATTTTATGAATTTTTAAAATGTCATGCCACAGTTCATCTCTTCAGGCATTATCTTAGAATAAATTAGACATTACATATATACTGACTTATATTCTTGGAGAGGACAATTTCTTATTTTAAAAAAAGAAGGTCAAATTTAGCAAAATCAGAAGCCAAGCAGCCAATATTTGTCAAATAGATGGACAAAAGAGCTACAATGTATTAAACACCAATCTTTTAATGTAAGACATTTGAGACTACAAAAACTCGTAGAAACAGAAAATTATTATATGCAATTCTATGATCAAAATTTCACATTCCAAATGATTTTTCTGGTTTGCTTCTCAAGAAGAAAAGAGTAGTAGAGAGAAAGATGGCGGAGTGGTGGTGAATGCCTGGATTCGTGCTCCCGGAGAGGAAGGCATGGATCCGGACCTACCACAACGCTAGAGGGCCGCTCCCCCACAAGAACAGTGGTGTGAATCCACGGAGAATCAATGTGGGACACACAGAGTGAAAAAAGTCTGAGATGAACGGGAAATAAGATTGCGAAATTCTGGAGAGTGCGGGACGGACAATAGAAAGCGGAGCGCGGGTTGTCTACACCCGCCCCACCATCGAGTGGGGCGGGGGCAGCCTCCTAGGAAAGCAGAAAGTGGCTTGTTCTCCCAACACCAAGAGCGCGGGATATACATAAACACGGTGGGCAAGAGACATTAACAGGAAAACAGCTTGGACCCTGGGGGAATCTCACCCGGGCCGTGCTCCACGTGGAGGGATGGAGCTGCGCTAAGGCTTAAAAAAACATAGGGTCACCGAACTATATATTTTATTTTTGTGTATTTTTCTGCTTTTTTTCAGCGGTTAACTAGCCGGACAGCCCCTGCGGGCATCTTTGCCTGCCAGGTCCCTGGCTCCGGTGGTTGCCGAACCCGGAAAGTTAATCCCCTCCAGTCCCGGAGTTCCGCAGGCATGCAGGCACCATCTTGAAATCCACAGCGAAACCGCTGCGGAGCCATAAGGCGCTGAGCAGCTCCCTGGGCGGCTCCCTCCGCTACTCTCTGAACCCACACCAAGAGCGCGGGATATACATAAACACGGTGGGCAAGAGACATTACCAGGAAAATAGCTTGGACCCTGGGGGAATCTCAGCCGGGGCCACGCTCGGCGTGGAGGGACGGAGCTGTGCTAAAGCATAAAAAAACAAAGGATCGCTGAACTACAGATTTGATTTATTTTTCTTTTCCCTTTTCTTTTTCTTTTTCTTTCTTTTTTGCCTTGCTTTGCCCTGCCTTGGCCTGCCTTACCCTGCCTTGCCCTGCCTTGCCTTGCCTTTTTTTTCTTTTCTTTTCTTTTTTGCCTTGCCTTGCCCTTCCCTGCTCTGCCCTGCCCTGCCCTGCCTTGCTTTTTTATTTTTTCCTTTCTTCTCTCTTTTTGCCTTCTAGCTGGGGAGCCACGGTGGGCTTCGGAACTCTCCAGGCACCCAGCTCTGGTACCTACCAGACCCTGAGCAGTCATACCCAGCGTCGGCGATCTGCGGGCATGCAATCACCATCTTGGGGCCCACAGCCAAGTTGCTGCGGAGCCATAGGGTGCCAAGAGGCTCCCTGGGCGGCTCCCTCCCCTGGTCCGTGGACCCCCTATAGGGGCCCCGCCCTTGTGTAAACACTGAGTACCTCTCCAGACGCGAGAGTGTGGAGCCTGGTCCCTGGGGACATTGGGCCAGGGCAGACTTTTGCCCATGGGAGCTGCAGCAGCTGGGGTGCTGAGCGAGCGAGGGCACTGTCCACTCCTCGTAGCTAATATCTTTCCTGCAGAAAGAGACAGAAACCACCTCCATAGAGGAAGAACCTAAGGGAAACAAACAAACAAATAGAGAGAATTTCAGTCTGCAACTAAAGACCACAACACAGTGTCTCAACTCACCAAAGCGGTCTTGGATCACTCCAATCCTCTAGGGCTGGACCCACCAGAAGCAGCCCCCCAACTGAAATAGAAAAAACTCTAAACAATACACAACAGTCTCCCCCTCTTGACAAAGGAAGCAACATACCTAGACTGCTTCATAGCCTAAGAACAGAGTACAAAGAGTGCTGCTAACCAGACTAAATCTGTAAGAAAAGATCCAACGATAAATTTAGATGGGAAGGGCCCAGTGAAAAAACACGGGGAGCACAAAGAATCAAACGGAAATCTCACCCCCAAAGAGAAATACTAGCTCTCAACCATTTGACACAAACCAGACCCAAAATACCAACATGTTACAGGAAGAATTTCAATTATGGATTATAAACAAGCTGAATAATATACAAGAAACAATGGATAACCAACACAAAGAAACCACCAAAAAAATACAGGATTTGGAGGAAAAATTCACTAAAGAAATTGAAATATTGAAGAAAAACCAAACTGAACTCCTAGAAATGAAGAATTCACTCAGAGAGCTACAAAACACTGTGGAAAGTCTCAAGAGCAGGGTAGATCAAACAGAGGAAAGAATCTCAGAAATTGAAGATAACTCTTTCCAACTAAATAAGTCAGTCACAGAGATAGATCAAAGAAATAAGAGAAATGATCAGAGTCTTCAAGAAATGTGGGATTATGTGAAAAAACCTAACGTGAGAGTTATTGGCATTCCTGAGGGTGAAGAAGATAATGAGCAAGGGTTGGACAAGCTATTTGAAGACATAATTGAGGAAAATTTTCCAGGCCTTGCTAAAACTCTAGAAATACAGATTCAAGAAGCTCCAAGGACCCCTGGGAGATTCACAGCAAATAGGAAAACACCACGCCACGTAGTCATCAGGCTGACCAAAATATCCACTAAAGAGTCCCTTCTCCGAGCTGTAAGGAGAAAGAAACGAGTAACATACAAAGGAAAGCCCATCAGAATTACACCAGATTTCTCAACTGAAACCTTACAAGCAAGAAGAGGTTGGGGCCCCATTTTCACTCTTCTGAAACAAAATAATGCCCACCCTACAATCTTGTACCCAGCTAAGCTAAGTTTTCTATATGAAGGAGAAATTAAGACATTCTCAGATAAACAAAGGTTGAGGGAATTCACCAAGACAAGACCAGCCCTCCAAGAAGTACTCAAAAGAGAGTTACACACGGATCAGCACAAGAAAGACCCACGAATGTAAAACTACTCAAGCGCTAAAGATCAAATTCCAGATACCACAATGGCTCAAGAGAGAAAACATAGCAATGAACTTCTGCCCAACAAGCTGAACAAAAATCTGTCCCACTTATCAGTTTTCTCAATAAATGTGAATGGCTTGAATTCCCCGCTCAAGAGACATAGACTGGCCCAATGGATAAGAAAACACAAACCAAGTATCTGTTTCTTCAGGAAACTCACCTAACCTGCAAAGATGCATTTAGACTGAAAATAAAAGGATGGAAATCGATATTTCAAGCAAATGGTAGCCAAAAGAAAGCTGGTGTGGCAGTCTTAATTTCCAATAACTTAGGTTTCAAACCAACAAAAGTAATAAAAGACAAAGACGGTTACTATATACTGGTTAAAGGCACAATTCAACAAGAAGACATGACTATACTCAATATATATGCACCCAACCTAGGTGCACCCAGATTCATAAAGCAAACCCTACTTGATCTGAACCAAATGACAGATAACAATACTGTAATAGCTGGAGACTTTAACACCCCACTGACAGTACAGGACAGATCCTCTAAACAGAAAATAAACAAAGACATAATGGACTTAAAATGAATGCTAGAACAAATGGGCATGACTGACATCTACAGGACATTCTACCCAAAGTCCACAGAATATACATTCTTCTCATCAGCTAACGGGACATTCTCTAAGACTGACCATATCCTAGGACATAAAGCATGTCTTAAAAAATTCAAAAAAATAAAAATTATACCATGCATCTTCTCAGATCACAGCGGAATAAAAGTAACAATGATCACAAACAGAAACCCTCACTCTTACTCAAAGTCATGGAAGCTAAATAACTTTCTCCTGAATAATTATTCTATAAAAGAAGAAATCAAGATGGAAATCAAAAATTTCTTTGAATTAAATGACAATGGAGATACAACTTATCAAAATCTATGGGATGCAGCTAAAGCAGTCCTGAGAGGAAAATTCATATCCATAAATGCCTATATCAAAAAGACAGAAAACATGCAAATAGACAACCTAACGAATAGACTCAAAGAACTGGAGAAAGAAGAACAGAACGATCCCAAACCCAGCAGAAGGCGAGAAATTACTAAGATCAAATCAGAACTAAATGAAAAGGACAACAAAGAAACTATAAGGGAAATTAATAAAACAAAAAGTTGGTTCTTTGAAAAGATAAACAAAATAGACACACCTCTGGCTAGACTAACCAAGAGCACAAAAGTAAAATCTCTAATAACCTCCATTAGGAACATGAAAGGAGAAATCACAACCGATGCTACAGAGATACAAGATATCATCTATGAATTCTACAAAAATCTTTATGCACACAAACTGGAGAACGTGGAGGAAATGGACAAATTTTTAGAAACACATAGTCTTCCCAGGCTCAACCAGGAAGAAATAGAGTACCTGAACAGACCAATATCAAGAACTGAAATCGAAACAGCAATAAAAAACCTTCCCAAAAAGAAAAGCCCTGGTCCAGATGGGTTCACACCTGAATTTTACCATACATACAAAGAGGAACTGGTGCCCATCTTACATAAACTATTCTCCAATATCGAGAAGGATGGAATTCTCCCCAACACATTCTACCAAGCCAATATAACATTGATACCAAAACCAGGAAAGGACGCAACAAAAATAGAGAACTACAGACCAATTTCCCTCATGAATATAGATGCAAAAATTTTCAATAAAATACTAGCAAATCGAATCCAAGTACTTATCAAAAAAATAATCCACCATGACCAAGTGGGCTTCATCTCAGAGATGCAGGGGTGGTTCAACATACGTAAATCTATAAATGTAATTCACCACATAAATAGAAGCAAAAACAAAAACCATATGATACTCTCATTAGATGCAGAAAAAGCATTTGACAAAATTCAACACCCTTTTATGATAAAAACACTTAACAAAATAGGCGTTGATGGAACCTACCTAAAAATGATACGAGCCATATATGACAAACCCACAGCCAACATCATTCTGAACGGGGAAAAATTGAAAGCACTCCCACTTAGAACTGGAACCAGACAGGGCTGCCCACTGTCCCCATTACTTTTCAACATAGTATTGGAAGTCCTTGCAAGAGCTATCAGGCAAGAGAGCAAAATCAAGGGAGTCCAAATAGGGAAGGAAGAGATCAAACTCTCACTTTTTGTTGATGATATGATGTTATATCTGGAAAACCCCCAGGATTCAACCATGAGACTCCTGGAATTGATTAATGAATATAGCAAAGTATCAGGCTACAAAATTAATATACACAAATCAAAGGCATTTATATATGCCAATAACAGTCAATTGGAAAACCAAATTAAAGACTCAATACCCTTCAAAATAGCAACAAAGAAAATAAAATATCTAGGTATATACCTAACTAAAGAGGTAAAGGACCTCTATAAGGAAAACTATGAAACACTGAGAAAAGAAATAGCAGAACTTGCAAATAGATGGAAAAATATACCATGCTCGTGGGTCGGAAGAATCAACATTGTTAAAATGTCTATACTACCCAAAGTGATCTACAGATTAAATGCAATCCCTATTAAATTACCAACATCATTCTTCACAGACATAGAGAAAATAATTATACACTTTGTATGGAATCAGAGAAGACCCCGTATAGCAAAAGCAATTTTAAGCAACAAAAACAAAATGGGAGGTATTAATTTGCCAGACTTCAAACTATACTACAAGGCCGTGGTTCTTAATACAGCCTGGTATTGGTACAAGTACAGGGACACAGACCAGTAGAACACAACAGAAAATCCAAATATAGATCCATCCTCCTATAGCCACCTAATTTTTGACAAAGCAGGAAAGAATATACTCTGGGGACAAGAATCCCTATTCAATAAATGGTGCTGGGAGAATTGGTTAGCCACTTGTAGAAGACTGAAACAGGACCCACAGCTTTCACCTCTTACAAAAATCAAATCACGGTGGATAACAGACTTAAACCTTAGGCGTGATACAATCAGAATTCTAGAAGAAAATGTAGGAAAGACTCTTACAGACATTGGCCTAGGCAAAGAATTTATGAAGAAGACCCCCAAGGCAATCACAGCAGCAACAAAAATAAATGAATGGGACATGATTAAATTAAAAAGCTTCTGCACAGCCAAAGAAACAGTCACGAGAATAAACAGACCACCTACAGAATGGGAAAAAATTTTTGCATACTACACATCAGATAAAGGACTGATAACAAGAATCTATTTAGAACTCAGGAAAGTCAGCAAGAAAAAATCAAGCAACCCTATCAAAAAGTGGGCAAATGACATGAATAGAAACTTCTCAAAAGAAGATATAAGAATGACAAACATATGAAAAAATGCTCAACATCCCTAATCATCAGAGAAATGCAAATCAAAACCACAATGAGATATCACTTAAACCCAGTGAGAATGGCCTTTATCAAAAAAACCCAAAACAACACATGTTGGCGTGGGTGTGGAGAGACAGGAACACTAATACACTGCTGGTGGGACTGCAAACTAGTGCAACCCCTGTGGAAAGCATTATGGAGGTATCTTAAACAGATTCAAGTAGATCTGCCATTTGACCCAGGAATCCCATTATTGGGCATATACCCAAAGGAAAAAAGGTCATTCTGCAACAAAGACACGTGTACCCGAATGTTTATAGCAGCACAATTCACAATAGCAAAGATGTGGAAACAACCCAAATGCCCATCAATACATGATTGCATTAGTAAGCTGTGGTATATGTATACCATGGAATATTACTCAGCTATAAGGAATGATGAAGATACGACATCTCTATGGTTCTCCTGGAGAGAGTTGGAACCCATTATATTAAGTGAAGTATCCCAAGAATGGAAAAACAAGCATCACATGTACTCACCAGAAAATTGGTTTCCCTGATCATCACCTAAATACACATCTGGGAACGATACCAATCGGATATCAGACTGAGGTGGGGGGTGGGGGGAGGGGATGGGTGTATGCCTACATAATGAGTGCATTGGGCACCGTTTGGGAAATGGTCATGCTTGAAGGTGCTGACTTGGGGAGGGGGGTGGGGAGGGGATCGATATATATCTACATGATGGGTGCAACGCGCACTGTCTGGGGAACAGACACGCCTGGAGCTTTGACTTGGGGGGACAGGCGGTACATGGGCAACGTATGTAACCTGAAATTCTGTATCCCCCATAATAAGATGAAAAAAAAAAGAAGAAAAGAGTAAGAACAACTTTTGTTGAGTGTCTGTTAAGTATCAAACTCTGAATTATAGCCTTTACATACATTATTTCTTTTAACAACCCTGTGAAGTAAATATTATTGGCCCCATTTTGACTTGCCCAACAGAGCTTCCTCGTCTCAGCTTTTAGGTCCTTTTTTGTTTGTGTTTTTAGCTTTATGTTAGATAATTGTCATTTGGAGAGCATCAGGTTCAGGCTAGGTGAACTTTCAAACTTTCTTAGGAATGAAATACTCTCTACAAGGGTAAAAATATTCGATAATGAAACAAGGAGTCGTTTTTGTGGGGGAGAGCAATAAAGATTTAGTTTTTCAAATGGAGCAGCTAAAGTTTTAAGAGTACATATATTTAGAGTATATATAGTATAAATATTATTGTATTAGAGCTGGAAGGATCTGAGAGGACATTTGTCTAAACCCTCTTATAAAGGAAGAAATGGGATTCATTAGGTCAGAATAATCTGTCAAGACCACATGGTGAGTTAGTAGCAAAAACAGATCTAAAAACACCAAAGCTGCCTCCATTAGAGCTGCACTGTGCCTGGCATTTAGTGGACGCTCAGTAAATTAGATTAGTCTGTTATGCATCATCCTAGAACAAGTACAGTTTCCACCACATTTAGTAAGGGCCCAAACCTCCCTGGAAACCTGTTGTGTTCACTTTCTTCCTTTGCAAGACACTAGTATCAAGGGTTCAGCTGTAAAGTAGCACCTAGCTTTTGCTATGCCAAAGAGAAGGGAGCTGGGAACATTGCCACTTCCTTAGAACATGTTCCAGTTATCTACTGTTGCATAAAAAATCACCTCAAAACTTAGTAACTTAAAAACAACAATAATCATTTATTTTGCTTACAAATCTACCATTTGGGCAGGAATAGCTAATCTGTGCTCCACACAGCGTCATCAGAGCAGCTCAGTTAAGGGCTTGGAGACTCACTTTCAGGATGACTCACTCATACGGCTGGCAAGTTGGAGCCAGCTGTCATCTGGAAGTTCAGCCAGAGCCATGTGCTAGTTGCTCCGTGAGGGCTGATGCACTGGCTGCTTAGGCTTCTTCCTGGCATGATAGCTGGGTTCCAAGAGCAAGTATCCTAAGAGATAGGAAGTAGAAGTTGCCAGCTTCTTAAAGCTTGGGCCAGAGATCAGCACAGTGTGAATTTCACTGTATTTTCTATTGGTCAAGCAGTCACAAGGCCTTGATTCAAAGGTTGGACAAAGATCCCACATCTTAATGAAGGAGTATTAGAGAATTGGTGTTTAAAGCCACTAGAGAGAGTATCTTTTTTTTCACTGTAAATATGATTCCATTTTGCCGAAGTGGTAAAGAATTGAGCATTAATAGAGATAAGTCATAGATTTCAAATTATAATCTATTCAGGGTATTAATCCCTTCACCGTATACTTATTAGCCTAGACAGACAACAGGCCTATAATTAATGCTCAATCTTTGCCTCCATTCACTCTTCCACATGAAGGGGATAATAATAATCTCTCTTGTGAGGAAAGAGAAGGGTTATTTATAACTATAAAAGCAGAATGTACTTATAATTGCCTTAATAAATGCTTATTAATAGTGAGTTATCTGTAAAGTGTCCTATACAAGTGAAAGGTATAATCATTATGTACTTAAATAATTTTGCAAAATGGAGCCTTCACAGGTTACTTGGACAACTAACCATGCCTGAATTACAGAAGCCTCCAATTAATTAATTTTGCTGAACATGCAGTTAAATATCAATCCTATTTTTAAAAGGATAATTATTGTACAGTCCTCTTAAGTATTTGATTAGATTGACAAGAAGAACTATTTATGACTTTTTAACTTTTCCAAAAGAAGAAATACCTCATGGATACCACAGATTTTCAGATCCTCAATGCAAATAAATCATGTTTTGCAATATATTTTTAGGTCAATATGCCACATATTCAGCCATATTTCCCAGAAACAGTCCTGTTCAGGAAATGAATTGTATCCAAGGTCAGAACTTTTCTAATAATATTTAGAAATAGCAGAATTGAGTTGTCTTTCTTGCTATAACGAACAGGAAATTTTCAAGTTTAACTAAGGTGATGTGAGTGAAGATCTTAAAACTAGTTCTGCTTGTGAGGAGGAGCCAGTCAGCATCTTATGTAGTTTACAAGCACAGTAACCAATTGGGATTTTTCCACAGGGGTCCTAGGATTTAGGTAAAATGGCTTTCTGTTGGGCAATTTAGACCACAGAAAGTAATAACTTCCTTGACTCAGCCACTTATGGAAAGATTGGTTAAATAAGATGAGATTTGTCCTAGCTAAAAATGGGACCTGGAGCTGGGAGGTTGGTTTCTCAGGGACCAGAGGAGAGAGAACTTTATTACCCAGTTAAGTATTCTCATTGTAAGAAAACAAAATGAGTATAAAACACGAGTCACACCTAGCCAGCCAGTGGGCCTTATTTGCACATGTGTATTTTATGCTTTCACCATGATTTAAAAGGCAATGTTAGTTTCAGTGTCATCTACTCAACTCCTTTCTGTTTGTTACACACACCTCCTACAGAATTTTGAGTTTCTGGTCTAGAGAATTACCTGGATTGATATAAATTTATTTTTAAGGATTTCTCAAAGAGTACTTTTGGTATAAACCTTTTCTTTACTCTTTTTTTTTGAGCCAGAGTCTTACTCTGTTGCCTAGGCTAGAGTGCCGTGGCATCAGCCTAGCTCACAGCAACCTCAAACTCCTAGGCTCAAGCGATCCTCATGCCTCAGCCTCCTGAGCAGCTGGGACTACAGGCATGAGCCACCATGTCTGGCTAATTTTTTGTTTCTATTTTTAGTTGCCCAGCTAATTTTTTTCTATTTTTAGTAGAGACAGGGTCTCGCTCTTGCTCAGGTTGGTCTCAAACTCCTAAGCTCAAAGCAACCAGCCTCGGCCTCCCAGAGTGCTAGGATTACAGGCATGAGCCGCCACCACACCCGGCCACAAACCTTTTCTAAATCAGCTAAAAGATGACACCATATGCCCTAAGTCAGACCCAGAGTAAGAGAGAATCCAAGCGGGTGTTGAATACAGTCACCAGAAGCATGACCTTCACCATCGAGGAATACAACAGCTTCTACACTGGACCTTTCCCTTAGCAACAAACGTTTTGTCAAGTTTCATGCCTTCCTGTACTCACTGTGGTTTAGATGTTGGTGAAAAGCTGACAGTGGCCCTTAGAAAATAAAAATCAAGAAACTAAAGCCCCAGGATGAATATAGACTACAAATTATAAATACATATGCAAAAAAAGTTTATGTAATTATGAGCAAAACAAAAATTTTAAAGGTGGGGGAAGGGTGGACATTCTTAACCACTTTAATCTAAATACAAAGCTGAGCCGGAATGATCTCAGTTGCCCAGAAAGTTTCAGCAAAATTGGCCTAGGCTTCTAACAGCCCTGCTGTTTGATTGTGATGATCTCCTCAGTACAACTAACCAAAAATGGAAAGCCACGCTCGTGGTTTGTTATATAAAACATTTTCCTTCATTTGCTAACGTCGAAATATCCTGTCACTTGTTAAATTATAAATTAGAAGCCAATTTTTTAGCATGCCTTCACCAAGATTTAGAGAATTAAGCCAGTTGTAAAGGAATTGAGAAACATGCATTGACTATAGATTTCTCCAAAATCCATCTATAAAACTGAAGGTTTTCTTTTTAATAGATTCCCTAGCAAACCACATACTGTGCTCACTGAAGCAAGAAGTAAAAGAAATGATTGAGCAATATTAAAAGGTGGAGAGCCAGATCCTTTTCTCTACAGTGTTTTAATGTTGAAATAAAAGGCACCAGCTAACCCCTGGCTCCTCCAGCCGGGACACCAGCACTCTGCCCTTCCTCCTGCTGCCAGAACAAAGAGTCACTGGAGAGCTCATGCCCTCCCCACAGGAAGAAACATTTTAAGGTAAAACTTCCAACCAGACTTTCCAATCTCACCTTATCTAATAATGCAGTCTGCTTGTCTACGAGAAGGTTTAGTGAAGCTGATTTTGTTTCAGATTCGGACAGAAGTTAATACTGACTCCCTCCATTTCAGGTTGGATGGGGAGGGCGGTTTTCTTCAACAAGATGTTGTCTTGTGATAATCCAATATATTAAAATATTTTAAAAGTCTAGGCTAGGCTTTGAAATAAAGAATGACACTGCTAAGTATTCTGGATTCCCTATAATTGCTGGACTCAAAGTAAGATTTCCAAACACATGCCTCACTGGACATAATGTAAAATGTATAGAGTTAAGACAATAATAGGGGCTTACAAATAATAACCTGGCAACCACCCAAGGTCTGTATGAAGTGTAACTGGTATCAACAGAAATGAGAATGTTTTCTTACACTTTAGGTTCAAAATTCTTCTAGTGGAAATACTATTTCCCCCACTTCCCTGTGCCTCCCTCCCCCTCCACCACCACCACTAACAGGTCAAGAAAGAGCACGTATGGCCAACTGCATAAATCCCCTAAATTTCATATCTTTTATATTTAGGGGATTTGTCCTGTTCATTAGCAACAGATATGTTTAAATACATTACAATATGTTTCACATTAACATATTCCCTTTTTTCTTGTCTAGTCTTTATTTCTATACAAAACAAATTGTTTCCCCCCCAAGCACAGTTGAAAACTATCACCCATCATGCATTTTACAGGTGGCTCTGAATGCTCTGTCTCTTTCAGGTATCTTTACACAAAGACTTTTCTAATCACAACACAAGTTATTTTTAAACTGTCTTATGCCTCAGGCAAAGGAAATGATTCTTTAGCAATGTAATGCACATATCTACAAACAGTGGGAATATATAAAATAAAAAATATCTTTCCTCAATGCTCACATAGCATTGGTGGAATTTTCAGAGTTCAAGAGCTGAAGTTGCCAATGAATAATAGGGCGTAATCTGAGCATATATACAAGAAAAGTAAGATAAGATGGACAGTTTTATTCCTGTCGACCTTAAATACAGTTCCATACTGCTCTTAGAAGTGTCTGCCTGGGTCAGATGGTCAGGGTGCTCTAAAATCCTCACAGGTTTTCCTTTACTTTTCTTCCTTTCATCAATATGAGAGTATTTCTCCTTTTACATACTATTATAGGATCTTCTTCTATTGAACTATTTCTTACAGCATGTTCTTTCTTTGTTCACTGGATTCCTTTTAATATTTGAAAAAGTGATAGCCTCTTTTAATTTATATAATGAAGACAGACTCTGGAATCAGAATTCCTGCATTGGAGTCTGAGTTCCAATGTTTGTTAATTATATGACCCTGGACAAGTTACTCAAATTGTTTGTGCCTCAGTTTCCTTTTAATGGGAATAATAAGAGAACTTCAGAGGGTTGGTGAAAAGATTCTGTTTTAAAAGGTAGGCAAAGCATTTATGATATGTTACACTTAGTAAATGATCAATAAATATTGACAGATAATTAAAAGTCATTTTTAGAAAATGGGTGAGGTTTTTTGCTGATGCTATTTTCTTAATTATACTGCTCACATATCCATTCTAAACTTATATCTTTTAGATTTCTGTCTAGTTTTCTTTAATCTTTATCTTCATTTAGTTTACTTACATCACTTTAGTAATTCAATTAAAATCACATCACTTACTTGTGGTTTCAGCTCAGAACTGTAGCTCTCATACTTGCAACAGAAAAAAGCTGGATAGGCAGTATATTGATGACTTTCTGTGAACACATCAGAAAACTAAAGTCATATGACAAATGGTCATCCTGAAATCTGGAGAGATACTGGTGCCTCTGTAAAAATTAGAGGCATGTGGCAGGCATAGGGACCATAAAAGCAACAGTCCTGCTGAAATGCTTTTCCATCGATGAGTGATTTAAAAATAATCTTGGTCCTTTTCTTCCTTCCCCTGCACACTCTATTTTTCTCTTCTCCATGGGTCTGGAAGAAGAATGGAAAGGAGAGAAATATTAAGGAGATGCTGGGCTAGATTAAACTAAGCTGGACAAGGGGCAGTAGAAGCAATGATAATAAAGCTTTGTCCCCTCCAAACTAGACCTTATACTCAAAGTCAGGCATTGTTGACCTAGAGTTTTTAAATCACTTTCATGGCAAAACAATGAATAGAAGAACCAAAGACAAATATGTAAGACTAATCAAAAAATTGTTACCCCCACCTGCTTTATCCCATCCCCTGGGCACCCAGAGTCCTCATGTGACATCACAACAATCCAAACCGCTACCCCATCTACATCCGCTTTCCCAAAATGGACTTCTCTATCCTGCACCTTCCCAATTGTAACTACCAAAATTTCCCTTTCCCTGGTGGCTGCTGATGTCAATGATTATTTTCTATTTTTTAAATGTATTCTTAGTTATAAATTACTGATAGAATTCAGGCTCCCACTTAGGGAAACATCTAGTTCTCTCTGTCCACTGCATCAAAGTAGCGTTCTTCTCCCAAGCTTTTCCATCAAAAACTACATCCATTGAGCAAGCTGTGTTTACTATGGTGGGGCAGATCGCTACTATTCCTGTACTATCACCACCAACATGTTTTTATTTAATTTGGAATTTGAAAAGCACAAAAAAGTAAAAAAAATTACCCACAATCCCATGTGTTTATAATTATGTAAGAAATAAAAGCATCCCCCATCTAATCCAATCCCTAGATTTAATTACCATTAATACTTCGCAGTGAAGCCTTCCAAACTTTTCTGATATTCATAAAGCTATGTCTAAATCTACATATCTACATATGGCAATACATAGAAATATAAATATTTGGATCTTTGCAATAATACATTTATACTTGCATTTATTTACTCACATTTATTTTAATAGTAGTCTGAAACATTTTTTCAATTAATATATCATGTATTTATTACCTTGTTCTTATTTATTAAATCTACCTTGTAAGTGCTACCTTATAAGTGCTCTTCTAAGAACACTTACAATTTTATGTTTGGAACATAGTAAGCACTCAATAAATCTTATCTATTATTTCCTTCTTTTTTTAGTACATGCCTACTATCCCATTTTGTGTATATACTTCTCCCTTATCAAGAGACATTTAACTTCTAATTTTTTGCTTTTACAAACAGTACTGCAATGAGCATCCCTCTCCTTTCTAGGGGTTAGATTTCAATAACTGGGGTGGCTGGGTTAAAATATGTAAGGCAATTTGTACCATTCTACACTTTACCAACAGTATCCAGGAATGCCCATTTCCCCACCCTTGTCAGCACTGAGTTAACATCTTTTCCTAAGTTCATTGGCCATGTGTGTACACGTGCACATGTGTGCACAAGTATGTGTGTGTGGATATGAATTGCCTGTTCATATCCTTACCTATTTTTCTAACGGACTGTGTTCCTTCTTACTAGTTTATGGGATCTCTCTGTGAAATAGTTATATAATCCTTTGTCTATTTTATGTAATGCAGATATTCTTCTCAGCATGTCATTTGGTTTGAATATTTTAGGTTAGTTTTTCCCATAATTTTAAATGTGTGCATAATCAAATATGTTCATTTTTTTCACTGTGGATTCTTTTTTTAAATTATGTTTTATTTTTAGTTAACAAATAATTATATACATTTATGTGATACAAATGTGATATTTTGATGTTTCCATTGTGGGATAATTAAATCAAGCAAATTAACATATCCATCACCTTACATATTTATCAATATTTTATGGTGAGAAGATTTAAAATCTAATCTCTAAGCAATTTGGAAATATACAATGCATAATTATTAATTATAGTCACTATTCCATACAACAGATCACTATAGCTTGTTCTTCCTCTCTAGCTGAAACTTTGTACCCTTTAATCAACATTTCCTTTCCTCATCCACCTCCCTTCCTCAGCCTTTGGTAACCACCATTCTACTCTCTACTTCTATGAATTTGACTTTTTTAGATTCCACATATAAGTGAGATCATGCATTACTGGTCTTTCTGTGCCTGGATTTTTTCACTTAGCATAATATCCTCCAAGTTCTTCCACGCTGTTGCAAATGACAGAATTTCCTTCTTTTTCAAGACTTAAAAGTATTCCACTATACACACACACACACACACACACATCACATTCTCTTTATCCATTCCTCTATTCTTGGATATGTAGATTGCTTCCCTATCTTAGCTATTATGAATAATGTTACAATGAACATGGGAGTACAGATATCTGTTCAACATATTGAACAGTGTATTCCTTTGGATACACACCCAGAAACAGGATTGTTGAATCATATGATAATCCTATTTTTAGGTTTTTGAGGAACCTCCATACTGTTTTCCATAATGGCTGTATTCATTTACATACCCACCAACAGTGTACAAGGGTTTCCTTTTTTCCACATCTTCACCAACACTTGTTATATTTTATATTTTTTTATTTTATTTTTTTGAGACAGAGTCTTGCTCTGTAGCCTCAGGTAGAGTGCAGTGGCGTCATCATAGCTCACTGCAACCTCAAACTCCTGGGTTCAAGCCATCCTCCTGCCTCAGCCTCCTGAGTAGCTGGGACTTCACACACAGGCCCTGCTAATTTTTCTGTTTTAGTAGAGATGGGTCTCGCTCTTGCTCAGGCTGATCTCCAACTCCTGAGCTCAAGCAATTCTCCTGCCTCAGCCTCTCAGAGTGCTAGAATTATAGGCGTAGGCCACCACACCTGCCAATCATTTATCTTTTTGATAATAGCCATTCTAACAGGTGAGAGATGATATCTCATTGTGGTTTTAATTTGAATTACCCTGTTAATTAATGATGCTGAGAGCTTTTTCATATATATTTTGGCCATTTGTATGTCTTCTTTTGAGAAATGTCTATTCAGGTCCTTTGCCCACTTTTTCTCCCAATTCATGGATTGGCTCTTCACTCTATTAATTGTTCGCTTTGCTGTGCAGAAGCTTTTTAGTTTGATGCAATTTCATTTGTTTATTTTCGCTTTTGTTAGCTGTGCTTTTAAGGTCATATCTAAGAAATCTTTTCTGGTCCATGTCATGGCCTATTTCTCCTATGTTTTCTTCTAGTAATTTTACAGTTTCAGGTCTTATATTTAAATGTTTAATCCACTTTGAGTTGATTGTTGTGCATGGTGTGAGACAGGGTCCAATCTGATTCTTCTTCATGTGGATATCCAATATTTTTAACACCTTTTATTGAAAAGACTGCCCTTTCTCCATTGTGTGTTCTTGGCACCATTGTGGAAAATCAATTGACTCTAAATGTGAGTTTTGATTCTGGACTCTCATCTGTTTCATTGGTCAGTATGTCTGTTTTTATGTCAGTACCGTGCTGTTTTGATTATGATAGCTTTGTAATAGATTTTGAAGTCTGGTAGTGTAATGTATCTAGCTTTGTTCAATTTTGCTCAAGATTGCTTTAGCTACTTGGGGTCTTTTGTGGTTCCATATAAATTTTATATTATTTTTTTCTACTTCTGTATAAAATTACAAAGAAATTTTGATAGGGATTGTATTGAATCTGGAGGATGGACATTTTAACAATGTTAATTCTTCCAATCCATAAACACAGATGTCTCTCCATTTATTTTTTCATCTTTAATTTTTTTAATTAGTATTTTATAGTTTTCAGTATTCAGATCTTTCACCTCCTTGGTTAAATTTACTTTTAGGTATTTTTTATGCTATTGTGAATGGGATTGACTTCCTAGTTTCTTTTTTAGATAGCTCATTGTTAGCCTAAAGAAATGCTACTGATTTTTGTGTGTTGATTTTGTATCCTGCAACCTTACAGAGTTTGTTTATCAGTTCTAACAGTTTTTGGTGGAGTCTTCAGGGTTTTCCATATATAAGATCATGTCATCAACAAACAATTTCACTTCTTCCTTTCCTTTTTGAATATCTTTTCTTTTTCTTGCCTAATTGTTCTGACTAGAACTTCCTGTACTATATTGAATAGAAGTGGTAAGAGTAGACATCCCTGTCTTGTTTCTGATCTTAAAGGAAATCTTTCAACTTTTCACTGTTGACTACGATGTTAGCTGTAGGCTAAAATTCTATATATGGCCTTTATTGCGTTGAGGTACATTCCTTCTATGTCTGATTTTTTGAGAGTTTTTATCATAAAAGAATGTTGACTTTTGTCAAATGCTATTTCTGCATCTATTGAGATGATCATATACTTTTTGTCCTTCATCCTGTTAATTTGGTATACCCCAGTTATTGATATCCCATCTTTGCATCCCAGGGATAAATCCCCGTTGATCATAGTGAATGATTCACTGTGGATTCTTATTGTCCTGGCTTGCTTAGCAACAACAGTATATTTTCAGGTTGCTCTGCTTAGCATTATCAGCGTCATCTACATTGTGAGAAGCTGTGTTTTAACAGAAAACCCAGCATATATTTGAGATCACAAATAGGAGGCTCTCTTGTAAAGACCTTACATTAAATAATAAAGCAGTTATCTAGTAATAAACCAACAACCAGGCACTTATGTATAAAGATTAAATCTATGAATAACATAGATTCTAATAAATGTATCCTATATGTAAAATATAGAACTAGAAGGAAGTTAAGATATCGTATCACTTTACAGATAAGGAAACTGAGACCCAGACCAGTTATAATGGTCTGCCCATGATCACAGTGCACAAAATATGTAACTATAGTAAGATCATAACCTGTAAGAACTAGATGATATAGCTCTCCAAAATGATATGGTTCAAAATATAAAACGAAAACCAGAATAGTTTCTTGTGGGGCATAAGATCCAGGCTGAATATGGCAAAAAAAAAAAAAAAATACTTTCAAAGTTAATATTTTAGCAAAATTCAACTACACTAAGGTAAAGATAGAAAAACATGAAAGTAAAAAAAGTAAATTATAAATGAAACCATGTGCCATGTAGAGGAGTTTTGGTAGTCACTAGTACTAGTTACAAACATCTCTGGTTTGTTTTCTCCATCGGGCACATGACAGGATTGCAATTCCCTCCTCCCATTGACATCGTATGTGGCCATGAGACTTATTCTGATCAATGAAATATGAACAGAAGTGATATCTGTGCCAAAGACTTATGAGCCACTACAGGATTCACTGTGCTCTCCTTTTCCCTCTGCCATAGTGACAGACAATACTCCAAATGGTGGGCTGCTCCCTGAACCTGGTTCCAGAAGTGAGGATGACACAGAGCAGAGCCTCCAGCAGAACCACTGTGAATATGCATCATAAGTGAGAAAGAAATTTTTGTTGTTTTAAGACATCAATAATTTGGATATTGTTTGTTACTGCAGCAAAATGCAGCATCCTGATACTATTAATAATATGAATTAATTTATTCATAAATATTTACTGAGCACCTTCTTTGAGCCAGGTACTATGCTAAGTGGTACTAACATAATAATGTTCAGGAATCAGTCCCTGACCTTAGGCATTTACAATCTAGTGAGTGGAAGAGAAAAGTAATAAAATGTACAATTGTAATTAGTGTGACAAAGTGCTGCAATTGGGACAAGCACTAAGTGCAAAGGAACCTAAAGAAAAAGTACATGAGCATGCTTCCTCAAGGAGGTTACTTCTAAGCTGAGAACAGAACAAATAGAAATTTTTCAAAATAATTGGTACCTCTTCAAATTAGGCCAAAGTATGTAAAATGTAATGCTGTTTTAGAGACTATATGAAAATAGTGATACTAAAGAACCATAATTTTCTCTTCAGCTTGTCGAAATTCAAGAGACCTTGCAGAGAACTGCCAAAATGTCCTATTTTGCTGCCATAATATAGTACCACAGACTGGGCAGCTTAAACAGCAGAAATTTATTTCCTCCAGTTGTGGAGGCTAGAAATCCAAGATCAAGAGGTCAGCTGGGTTAGTGTCTTCTAAGATCCTCTCTCCTTGGCTTGTAGATAGCTATCTTCTCCTGTGTCCTCATATGGTCTTTCCAATGTGTCTCTGTCCTAATTGCTTCTTCTTATAAGGACACCAGTCATAGTGAATTAGGGCCTACCCTAATAATCTCATTTAAACTTAATCACCAGTTTAAAGACCCTGTCTCCAAATACAGTCACATTCTGAGGTATGGCGAATTAGAACTTCAACATATGAATTTTGGGGAAGAGAATGGACACAGTTCAGCCTAAAACACCAAGATTGGTCACTAAATGCATGAAGCCAAGCAAGAGAGGAGCACGCAATCACATCAATGTGAAAGCTCTGAGATCCTATAAAGATGGTGACTCTGGGCAGTTAGAAAAGGGTAAGCAAGAGACACTGAATCCTATTTTCAAGGTACAATACCTCAGTTGGAAGTAGGACATTTCAATGGAGTATCCTAAAAGCAAACAGAGGATTCAAAGTCTAGACAGAAATATCCTAAATTTGGAGGCCACTTACTTTAGAACTAATCAAAACTATACAAGTTAGTTAATATTCCAAGGGAAAGAAAATAGTATTAGACCCTTAGAAAAACTGGCCAGGTGTGGTGGCGCACACCTATAATCCTAACATTTTAGGAAGCTGAGGCAAGAGGATTGCTCGAGCCCAGGAGTTTGAGACCAACCCGGGCAACATGGGGAGACAAAAATTTTTTTTAAAAAATTTAGCCAGGCATGGTGGTGTGCACCTGTAGTCCCAGCTACTCAGGAGACTGAGGCAGGAGGATCACTCGAGCCCAGGAGTTACAGTGAGCTACGATGACCACTGCACTGTAGCCAGGCAACAAAGTGAGATCCTGTCTCAAAAAAAATGAAAGAAAAGAAAAGAAAAAAAAAAAATAGCCTGTATATTAGTATTTTCCTGAACTGCACATAAACATCATAGTTGAAGAATCAAAATCAATTTATGATAAACAACTAGCCAGATACCAAATACTATATGATTGATTGCAATAAAAAGAAATTAAATAAGCAATGCTAGAAAATGAAGGGGCAGTTTTGAAACCAGAGACAATTATTTTATGATAAATACAAATTCCAAAGTGCAAGTCTTACATGGAAATGATACCTACACTGAGTTTACCCTCAAAATAAACTCAACAACAACACAAAAGAATTATTTCCCTGAATGTAAGAATCCTACCACATTTCAAAAGCAATATAAGAATAGAAGTCCATAAAGTGTTGGTGAATATTAACACTGAGGAAAACGCATTAAATGGTTTGACATAACTTATTAATAAAGCCCTTCAAGTGCTACAAATAGCCATTATTTATTATCTATTTTCATGAATTTCCCTATAACTAGCAGGAAGCTTCTTGTTTAAAATGATAATAAATCTGAAATGAGTGCTACCTCATTCTCCTTCAAATAGGAATGCATTAAAAAAAATCATAAAGGATTGCATATTCTGCTTTATTTTAAGATCCTGGAATTATTAAATTGAAGTTCAGATTATAATTGAATTGAGAAGAGACAACTTTAAACTTAGGAAAGCTTTCTTCTTGGTTAAAGTTAGGGTAGAACACAGACACAGTTTGTATTAAAAGATCAATTTCTTTATGCAACTGACTCCTACATACTGGATAACATGGTATTTAAGGAAATTCTGAGATAAACAAAATCCACTGGAAGGCAGAAAAATTGTGTGGTGAAGAAAGTATTAAATTAGAAGTCAGGTAACCTGGATTCAGTCCCAGGCTCTCCCCCATTTACTCTCTGTGATCGGTATAATCAATCACCCTTGGACAGATTCTTTACTTCTGTAATGGGGATAATGAAAACTACCACACAGAGATACAGTGAAGTCTAAATAAGATAATGTATATTAAAATATTTTGAAAACTTTGTTTTAATGATGTAAGATATAAGTGATTAATCGTTCAAAATTGCTGACAATCTGAACACCATAAAAGATGTGTTGTCACAGTTAATCCAACAGGCAAGAATATTGCCTGACATTCCAATTGCTGATGTTCCAATACCCCATACAGTTCAGAGCAAGGCACACCAAACCCGATTGAAATTCTGAAATATCCAATAGCCAAATTCTATAATAGATCATTTTCCTGGCTACAGAAAAGCTCATACTATTAGGCAGATTTTTTTTTTCCCCATATAAAAAGAGGTTTATTTAGATGTTAGAATCATCTAGTGTCTGAACAGACATTAACCGACCGGGGCTCAGGGCTGAGCGGCAGAGCCGTGGCTGCAGGGCTCCGCCTGGCTTCCGCACGCAGCGGGGGCGGCCCAGCCAGCCTGCTGTTGGCCGTTGTGCTTCGAAACATTTTCCCAACTGAAGGCTGTGACTGCAGTTTTCAGAAAGACAAACTCTGGCCTCAAGGGACTGGGGTGGGGGGTCCTTTGTACAAAAAGTGCTGTCCCAGGAGCTTCCCAGTAGACACCTTTAGGCATTTCAGTGATTCTCAGGGAGGCGACCGCCGCCTTTCTCAGCTCGAACTGCAGGTGCAGCTGGACGTCTTCCCAGCCAGCAAGCGTCACTCTCAGAGTCTCTCTGAACCTGGCTGTGATAGGAAGAACCAAATGTTTGCTAATCTAAGACTTGTAAGCAGACCACACAAAACTGCAGTTAGGAACGCCCTACAAAAGTCAACGACAATATTTTCCAAAAATATTCTTTACAGCACTTTAAATAATTTACAAAAAGCTACAACAATCAAATTTACCAGGACACATCTGTTAAATAAAAACATTGTTTCGTGTTAGTGTACATATATACAGGGCTATGTATACGGACTCCGTTTTCTCTGCCTTTACTCCCAAGCGTCACCTAAGCCCACGCACAGATACACTCAGGTATACACCGCTTTCCACAAATGCGACAAAACCCAGGAAGCTTACTCACAACTTGAGGGCTTTGCCCTTCACTACTGAGCGGCCACCACCATCCTCCATGGAGGTGTCGCTGAAGTCACTGGCGTCACTGCCTAGGGCCTCCTGGTCCTGGTCGTCCCTGTCCCTTCGTCGATACCTCAGGTCCAAAATGTTTTCCTCTGAGCCCGAGCTCCTCCTGTCGTGCAAAATGAGCCCCACCTGAGCCTTCTTGCACGGCCAGGGCCCGCTGTCCTTCACCAGCAGGTGTGGGCTCCCGGACACGGGGCTGGGCCCGGCCTGGGCCTCCCTGAAGGCCAAGAAGGACGGGCCCTGTAGAGGCAGCCCTGGGTGGGGGCTGAAGAGGCCTGCGGGCTTGGCTCCCCAGGGCACACTCTTTCCAAAGTGGAAAAGCTGGGTGGGCATCGGCGGGGAGAAGCCCTCAAAGGGCAGGCTGGGAGGAGGGGGCCTGGGGGGGCCCTCAGGCCCCTTCTCTCTCTCACTCCCCAGAGCCCCTCTCCACACCGAGTCTCTGCCATCCGAGTTCAGCGCCCACGGGCTGGGCAGCCTGCTCTGGTGGGCAAAGTCACTCCAAGGGAGGGTGAGGTCAGCCCGAGGCCGAGTGTCCCTCTCGGCTCTCGAGCTGGGAGTCAGGAAGCTCCGGCCCCCGTAACTCACATACATGAAAGGTCCCCCCGGCCCCTCCTGCCTCAATGCCCGCTTTGGCACAGCTGGACAGCTGACCAACAGCACTTTCGGCAGCAGCAGGCTCCGCCCCGCGCGGGCTCTGGTCTTTGAGGACATAAACGTTTCTCCTACTCGCTGGAGACTCCTTGGCAGAGACATTTCCACCAGTGCCCCTGGATGGCACCAAGTCACATCTGGCTGGAGCAGCAGGGCCCTTCCCGCCCTGGCTGAAGAGGCTGGCTTCACTCTGGGCTCCAGCTCTCTCTGTGCCCCGCAGTCCTTGGGCCGGCTGGGGGGCCCCCTTGGCCCTCTGGCTCCGGGTGCACATGCCGGGCTGCAGGGCGGGCTCCTTCCTGCACGGCCCCTCTGGCCTGGCTGGGCCCCCTGTGCAGAGAGTGGTGGGGCCATCTGCCTGAATTTCCAAATTGCTCACTGACTCCTTGGCCTGTCTGCCAAAAACTTCCTCATCTCCAGTTCGATGCTATCGTCGCTGTCCACGGAACTGCTGTCAACAGCCGGGGAGCTGGGGCAGGGAGCGGGGCCTTGGTGATCACCCGGGAGCAGAGTCCCTTCGGTGGCATTTCTCCTTAACTGGAAGCACCCTCCGGCTTGGCTCTCTCTGTCACACTGCCAAAGACGCTCAGAGGTTTTTTCACAGGGCTCTCTCCACTGTCTCTCTTGGACTTGGAGAGGCAGCTTTTCAGCACTTGCGGGTTTTTGTCTTTCCAGTCTCTCCGGAACCCGTATTAGGCAGATATTGATAGGAAAACATTGAAATATCACTAATAACCCAAAACTGTGAACTAGATCAGCCAGGGAGACAATATTGTTTATAAATCTCTGTTCAACCAATTCATGAATTGCATCAGAGTTTCTCTTTGCTACTAACATCTAATGCAGTGCTTCTCAAAAGGTAATATGCTTATGAATCTCCTGAGGATCTTTTTAAAATACAGATTCAGATTCAATAGGTCTGGGGTGATACTTGATATTCTACATTTCTAACAAGCCCCCTCTCTTCATCCCACTATCCTTTCCAGCCTCTGGTAACCACCAATGACTTTAGTTTTTGTTTTTTTAATTTCTAATATCATTATGGACTCAAGATTTTCACATATTTAATGTGTTTTAATATACTACAATCATTATTCTTTTTGAGACTCAAATTTAATGCTCATTTTAAAATAACAGCCTGATTCCTGTGTCCTTTTTTTAACTGTGGTAAAATACACATAACATAAAATTTGCCATTTTAACCATTTTTAAGTGCAGTTGCATGACATTAAGTACATTAAGATGGTATGTAGCCATCTCTACCATCCTACTCCAGAATTTTGTGTTCTTTTAAGATAACCTCATTATTTCTTGGGAGATTCCTTGCATTTCAGATGTCCAAGGTTTACCTCTCACCTTCTTTGTCCCCAATCATCCACTTCTCTGAGAAGCCCTCATTTCTTCTAATGAGAAAGGGTATTTCAGTCATATTGTCACAATAATGCTTTAAAACAAATTATACAACTTCAGAAACATAAAATGATAAGCATTTATTGCTGACACATTAGTCACCCAGGCTAGGCAAGGTGGTTCTGCTGATCTTGGCCCGGCACTCTCATATGTTTGGAGGTTAGATGACTGTCTGGCAATTTAGGATTGCTTTGGCTGAGACAGCAGGAGTGACTCAATCCTGCTCCACTTTTCTTGTTGTCCCGCTGGCTAGCCTGAGTATGTTCTATGGTTGAGGCACAGCAGCAAGCAAGTCCAATTGTGCAATTACTTTATTTTATTGTGGTAAAATACATGTAACACAAAATTCACTATTTCAACTGTGTACCATTTACTGGCATTTAGTAATATCACAGTGTTGGACAACCATTACCTATGTCTCATTCCAAAACATTTCCATCACCCCAAAAGGCAACCTCATACCCATTAAGCAGTCACTCCTCATTTCCCCTTCTCCCTCAGTCTCTGGTAATTTCTAATCTGCTTTCTGTTTCTATATGGCCTATTCTGGATATTGCATGTAAATAGAACCATGCAATATGTGGCCTTTTGTGTCTGGCTTCTTTAACTTGGCACAATGTCTTCAAGGTTCAGCCATGTATCAGCAACTCATTCCTTTTTATGACAGAATAATATTCCAGTGCATGAATATACCCATTTTGTTTATTCATTCATTAGTTGATGGACATTTAGATTATTTCCACCTTTTGACTGTTGTGAATATCACTGCCATGAACATTTGTGTACAAGTTTGTGTTTGATGCCTGGTTTCAATTCTTTTGGTTATATATACCTAGAAATAGAATTGCTGGGTCATATGTTAATTCTATGTTTAACATTTTAAAAAACTGACACTGTTTTCCATAGCAGCTGCACAATTTTGCATTCATACCAGTGGTTCAAATTTCTCTACATCCTTGCCAATACATGTTATGTGGTGTGTTAAGTGGTATTTTATGGTGCTTTTGACTTGCATTTCCCTAATAAGTAATGAGTTGAACATCTTTTCATGTGTTCATTGGCCATTTGTATAATTTTTTTGGTGAAATGTCTATCCAAGTCTTTTGCCCATTTTTAAATTGGGTTTTTATCCTTTTTTAAGTTGTAAAAATTCTTTGCATATTAGATATAAAGTCTCTTATCAGATACACAATTTGCAAATATTTTCTTCCATTCTGTAGGTTGTCTTCTCAGTTTCCTGATAGTGTCCTTTAGTGCATAAAAGTTTTTAATTTTGATGAAATCCAATGCATCTATTTTTTCTTCTGTTGCTTGTGCTTCTGCTATCATATCTAAAAATTGCCCCCCAAAACTTGCCAATCATAGATCGTATGAGGGATGTGTCTCTAGCATAGACTAGAAGTGCACTTGTTATTCCTCTCATCAAGAGGTAGGCTCTATTTCCATCTCCTTGAAACTGGGTGACTTGCTTTAACAAATAAAATGTGGTAGAAATGACTGATGTTCTATCAGCTTGCAGCTTAGCTCTCAACAGATACTACTAGAAGAAAGAGGCCACATGGAGGATAAGTTACCCCAACCAACAGTCAACACTGAAACCCCAGACATGTGACAGATCCCTTCTTGTACCCTGCAGGCTAGACCATCTGCCAAATGAACAAATCCACCTGAGGAACCCCAGCCAATACCACATATAGCAGAAGAACCATCCAAATGCCTCACAGAATCAGATGAAATAAAAAATCATTGCTGTTTTGAGCAGTGAAAACCAAATATTAGTAATCTATCAGTGAGAAAGTAACATTAAATGAATGTACCACCCACCTAAATGTTGACAGAACTTCTATTAAGGGAAAGTCATGAGATTCCTAAAGAAACGGCAAACATTCCTTAATGTTTTCACTTTCTGGAGTCCTACATGCAAAAGGGGGGAAAGATGCATTAAAAAGTTTCCCAATGATCTATTTGGCTCATTTAATCTGACAACTCAAAATTACTTTTAAAAAATTAACTATAAACAACAAACTTCTCTCAAAATGTGAAAGTTTTTAAATACAACTTTGAATTGAATTAAAAGTGCAACCAAACATGAAATTCACAGATGCAAGAGATTAAAGTGGATTAGAAAAATTATGGCTTTATGAAAGTCTCTTTAAGAGACTTCTCCAAGTCATAGAGTGATAAAAGCAATGGAAATGTCCAACATGGTTTTCAGGAAGAGCATTACTTAAAACTGTTAATATTAAACTTTATGTCTCTAAAACACCAAGTTATTTTGACTTATATGAAGCAATCTAAAAACATCAGTGCATCTAAAGAATGTCAAAAATTATAGCTTGAAGTCTTCTTCCCCAAAGAAGAAAAAAAAATGAACTATTATAAGGTTCCTCAACAGAACTTTATTTGAAAGTTAATGTCACTTAAAAATCATTTCTCTGCATGACTGAAAAAGCTACTCTTCATGTTAATATTCTTCAAAGCATTGGTTTAAAATGCTATTTGCCTGTGCTAAGAAAGACAATTAATATTAAGCCACGGTAAAGTGTTATGTTCCAATTGTACAGATCTGTTACTTACAAAGTGTCAGAGAGAAAGAGAAAAGAAGCTATTGAAATCTAATGAAAAACTGCAGTGCTTAATAGGAACAGGTTTTTCAAAATGTTATTGGTAAGCCCACAAACTAAAAGGTCCCTGTAGAGACTTTTATTTAGTTCTTAAATTGCTTTTAAACTCTAGGCTTAAGAAGAAATAGAATCAAACCCCAAACTTTCAAACCTTTTATAAAATATCAGTGAATATCTTCATATAGCATCCCTCAAGGACTCCTCATTCTATATATTGTATTTTCAAAAAGTCAAGCAAACAACAAGCACGTTCTCTAAAATAGCTTTAAAAAAAGTAAGCGAGCACTAGTGTTTCCTGGCACAGAGTTTACTTTTAATTTCCTGTGCCAGAAAGCACCTCAAAGATCTTCAAAAAAGAATACCAAGAGGTCATTATATGCCTCAGTATCAACCTATTATTGTCAGATCTCATTTTTGTGACAACTCTCTCTAAATCAAAAGAAAAACAGAAAGCCAAAAGAAAAATTAAACTGTGTAATATAATTTCAGTTTCTTCAACAGCTTTTTCAGCAAAAAATTAAATGTTATCTGAGTTACTTTTAACATAAAACATTATTGAAAAGTGTTATGAAATGTTTAAATGAAAGATATTCAATTATACCAAAACATTTCCCCAGAAATTTTGAATAGACTGTAGTAGTATGCAATCTTCGAAATATACAATCTTTGCTCTTGTTGCTACTGACTAAGCCAACACTTATTTTTTCCATCCAATATTAGATCTCAAAAATATCATAAATCCATTTGTTCAAATCATTTTCCCAAACACAGAAGGAAAAAATTCTTATGTTCGAATAAAAGTTAAAAGACGTTCATTTTTAAATACCAGAGATATGAATTATTTCATTTCTATATTAGTCAAAAAAGAAATGTGAAATCCATAGATGGATGTCAAAGATTGCATACTGAGTAATGTTCATTCCTCGGACAGTTTGGAATAATCCAAGGAGCACAGCCTTTGGAGCCACTAAGTCTGGGCTCAAGTCTCGGCTTTGCTACTTAAAGACCATGTGATCTAGAACAGTTAACCTCCCTATGCCTCAGTTTCTTCATCTTTAAAATGAGTTGATATTATCATAGTTTCGCAGATTCTTATTAGGATTAGTTGAAATCATGAAAATAAAGCCCGTAGCACAATGTCTAATGCCAAGGTGCTTACATAGGCTTAATAATGTACAATTTCTCCTCAAGAACATTGACTGCTGTTCCCTTCCTGCTTAGAGGTATTAATAACTACTGTGTTCTCACCCCTACCTTTGCTCAAATCTAAAATCTACATACACCCCAGATATAAGCACACATTCACCTTTCACCCTACCCACTCTACCCAACTCAACAGTCACACTCCACACACACCTTAGAAAGTAAGAGTTCAGAAATTATAGGCATAACTTTGTGAGACTGGCTGCCATATCCAAAACATATAGTGGTTGTCAAAATTATCAAGTAACAACACTAAACAGACAACATAATTTCTCTCAATATGGTCATCTTCATGTGAAATACATTAGCTCACATGCATACTTTAAAACTTGCCAAAACATCCATCATTTGTCTTTCTCAAACGTGAAGAAAAATTTGTTTTAAAAGAACTGAAAATTTTTCATCAACCTCCATTAAAAACTCAAGGCTACATAAATAATACTTGTGGACAAGATACTCTGAAAGCACTTCTCACTAAAAAACAGCTAGATCTCAGGAAAACAAACTTTAAATGCATCTTGTGGCTCAAATTAACCAAAGAGCCTGGGGGGAGGGGATGGGTGTATACCTACTTGATGAGTGCGATGCACACTGTCTGGGGAATGGATATGCTTGAAGTTCTGACTGGGGGGGATGGGGGTGAGGGGAGGGGATGGGTGCATACCTACATGATGAGTGCGATGTGCACTGTCTAGGGAATGGACAAGCTTGAAGCACAGACTCTGGGGGATGGGGGGGGGCATGGGCAATATATATAACCTGAACTTTTGTACCCCCATAATAAGCTGAAATTAAAAAAAAGAACAAAATAATAATATTAATAAGCACTAACTAAAGCAGTGAGACAAGAGCAGCAAGCAAGCACCCAAGAACAAATGCCAATGTTAGCACTACAGCATAGCAATAAACTTTGGACCAGTGGCGACAATGGGAAACTGAATTTAAGTTTACACATTAAGAAAAACCCTAGAAGGTGATTATCATGACCTCAGCTCAGTAGTGCTCCTCGCTCTTTAAAGGAAATACAAATTCCCTCTGGAGGAAAGCATCCCCTATTTAAGTCTCCTGCTTTTCCAATGTTTGAAATAATATAAAATTATAATAGATATGATCATGAAATACAGAAGGAAATAAGCTACCATAATTGAAAGCTAACACAAACCACAAATAACAAATTTAAACCACCAAGGACTTCAAATCCTTCAAATTATAATGTGATGTGAAAAGTATAGTAATAAAAGAATGCTCAAATTGTTATAGGATTAAGAAATGAGTTGACTTTGTCTAAATCAGAGATTTCCAATGATAATTTTGTTAAGGTAAAACCTTTCATGATCAACTTACCCCTCTTACATTTCTATATTATTTCATGCAAATTTTTTTATCAATCTAGGGAAAGAGCAAAGGTAACTTTAATCTGGGTCAGAAGTTCTCAAACAAGTGCTTTCTATAAAAATTTTTAAATATTTTGTTAATATTTGTATAAAATCTGAAAAAAATATAAGCATATTTTCAATCATCTATGACCATCAACTTAAATAAGAAAAAATGAATATCAAATAAGAAAAATTGGCAAATGACATGGACAAACAATAAACAAAAAAAGAAATGTATATAACCAAAAACATACAATAGATGTCTAACTCCTTACTGATCAAAGAAATAAAAATTCAAACAACAATAAAATAATAGTTTTTCATCAAATGCTCTATATACTATTCTGGGTACTTTTAAATAACAATTTCCTGTATTGTCAAGGTTTCAGGGAAATGGACATTCATTTATTTTGTGAGACAGAAAACCATGGGATATAAACTGCCCAAACTTTATTAAGGATATTTTAGCAATACATGTGAAAAATCTTAAAACACATATCCTTTGACGCAAGAAGTCTATGTGTGTAGAGTCTGCCCTAAGGATGTAGCACAAACACAGAAATGTGCATCATAGCACTGGAAATAATCTAAAGTCCAACAATAATGAGTTAGTTATATATATTAAGGAACAAGTATTCAATAAGTTGTTTTAATTTAGCCATTTGAAATTATGTTTGAATTTTTATTTGGTGACATAGAAATATGTTTATGATATATTTCTACTATTAAAAGAATAACTTTAGACAAATTAAATTTAATAGAGCTAATTGAGCAAAGAACAATTCACAAATCAGGCAGTCCCCAGAATCACAACAGGTTCAGAAACACTCCGGGGCTGCTACGTGGTCGGATAATATTTATGGACAGCAAAAGGAGAGTAATGTACAGAAAATGGAAATGAGGTACAGAAACAGCTAGATTGGTCACAGCCCAGTGGTTGCCTCATTTGAACACAGTTTGAACAGTTGGCCTCCTGTGATTGGCTGAAACTCTGATTGGTACAAGACTAGGTAGCAATCTGTTTACACATAATTAGGTTATAGTTCACTATGTACAGAGAAACCTTTAGTGTGAACTTAAATTATGAAAGGAGGCAGTTTTAGGCTAAACTTAATTTAACAGTACATTTTTATTTATTTATTTATTTATTTTTAGTTTCTGTCACTGTTTGAGCATTGTTTTTCCTTTTATTTTTAGTTGACATGTAATAATTGTACATATTTGTGGGAGACTGAGTGATATTTTGATATATGTGTACAATGTGTAATGATCAAATGGGGGTAATTAGCATATTCATCACCTCTAACATTTATCATTTCTTTGTATTGTGAACATTCAAAATCCTCCCTTCTAGCTTTTTGAAAATATACAATAAATTAGAGTTAACCATATCTATCCTACAACGCTTCAGAACAACAGAACTCGTTCTTCCTATCTATTAATGGCTTGTTTCTGCATCTTACTGTCATCAGCACATTTGTCTCTGTGATATTCTTGGCCACAAAATGAATGCTTCAGCTCCAGCCATCACGTCCAGGACCAAGGCAGAAAGAAAAGGGGTGAGTAAAGAGGAGAGCTAGTTCTGAATGTGCCCTTTTAATATGAAAGAGCACTATTCCAAATACTTCTACCAAAGCTCTGCTTACAACTCATTGGCAAGAATGCCACCACTAGCTTCAAAGAAGAATGGGAAGGTGAGTGTTGAAATTGGCACATTCCTGCCCAAAACAAAATGGGGAAGAATGAGAGGAATGGCTATTAGATAAGCAACTGCCAACATCAGCCACAGTGTGTGCTTGCACCCAGAGTCATGTACACACCATTTCTTGTCATTTTCAAAAGATTATAGGGTTAGTAAAATAGTACCTCCTTGCCTCTAGCGCTCAGGTCTTATGTCCACAGGGGATGGTAGGAGGATAATCCGAGGGCTGGTCTCAGAATCTCACCTTTGATTCATTATCTTTGAGCTGAACAAGCATCTTTAGCACAAATTCTTTCCCAGGAAGCTTCTCAAACTCTTATCCACATAGAGAGAACAGTGGCATTCCTTCCCACCCCCATCCTCCATCAACTGTTCCCTAGATGAGGCAATAGCATCGTGATCCTACCTTGAGGGAGGTACTCCACCCAACTCTCCTTAACAGTACATTTTTAAAAAGCAGGTTATGAAAGTATGTGATCTCATTTTATAAATTAATGAATTATGTATGTGTTAGTGCACACATGTATACATGAACATATATATTACCAACATATACAAAGGATGGAATGAACAATGATTCTCTCTGGTTATTAGGATTCTAACTGATTTTTATTCTCTTTTTCTCTTTCTATATATTTTTTAAAATATATGTAATAAAAATAGTTATTTTTTTTATTTAACGAAAACATATCTATGCCTTAGCAGTGACCTAAAATAAAATCCTGAGAGCTGAAAAAGACTTTCAGTTTTCACCAGGTTTCATTTTTAAAGTAGGTTAAGCTCATAATAAAATCATACTTAAAGGCTCCTTTCAAGTTATTTCAGGACTCACTCTGTCTACTTTGTTGAAATTTACATTTATTTATGTCAATATGCAAATGTACCACTCAATTGTTCCAAAGCATAATCTAGATCTAAAATTTCTCGAAGCCAGTGGATAGGTTGCATATCTTCAATTTTTCCTCCACAGCATTTGAACATAGCAAACATTCAATGAACACACACCACATGTACTATATTGGTAGTTCAGCCCCAAGCCATCATTTTCCTCAGTTCATTAAAAGAATACCTACTCCTCACATACACTTTGTTCCATGGGCCCTTTAAGCAATCTCTGTTAGAGACAGTGAGATTCATAAAAATAGAATCTGATTGTGTATTCTCAGGAAAACTGGTACATTAGCTAAGAATGGTGCTGCATAAATATTTTCCTATGGTGTTTTTGGTAGGCACATAAGCTTACTCATCTGCCTTTAGTGCATTCCTGAAAAATAAAACTTAAAAGTCACCATCTTAAAGTGTTGCATTGTCTTATAGTTTGAGCATTAAAATGTTAAGAATGAAGAAATCTTAGAAGTTTTCTGCTCTTTAATATGTAAATTTCAGCTAACAGCAATCGTTTACAGGCAGCTGTTGCCCTTAATATTTCAACTTCCTCATGCTGAGATCTTTAAAATCCATCCACTTTTTAGAACTGCTTTCTCATTAAATATCAACCTTACTAACTTCTAAGTAATAACTCTGCTCCCCTTCTTGGGAATTGCGGAGGAGAAAAGGAAACTCTAGATTTTGAACAACAAATTATTAAAGTATTTTTGTGTTGTGAAACCTGTTTTTAAAAAGGTACATGCAAAGGTTAGAATTAATGTATTTTCTGTTTTTTGTTGCTGAGCACATATGTCATTTGGATGTTTTTTCTCATCTTGTTCCACAACCCACATCTACTGTCTAGTCAGTGAAAGCTCTGAGGTTAGATTAGCTCCACAGGAGACAGAAAAAGTCATGATCTTTTGATGAATTAAAGATAAAATATTTTACAACCCCAAAAATAGTATAAAATAAATGGAATAATGTAGTAATAAGAGATTTTTCTTTGCTGTGATACCGTCTTACATTTGAATTAGGGGATAATGATATTTTGTAACCTTAAGTATTAAATAATCCATATACATTCCTCTCATTTATTTCTTCTTGCCTTGTTGAGGCATCAGTAGCTTTAGTTCAGTCCTGTGTGACTTTATGCTAGCTTTCTCTGGATTTTCACTATATAAGTAAAAAGAGGAATATATAGCAAGTTTGGCAGCCATAACTTCCTGTTTCTTAAGATAACATCTTTCATCAACCAGAGTTATCCATTAGTCAATAAAAAAAACTTGGCATCTTGATGTCATAACTTTTCTTATTTATAAACTTGTCACACTCTGCCTGGCATGGTAACTGCTCAGCAAAAGTTCATGAAATGAAAGAATGACAGCTAATGTACAACACTGGTAGCATCTTCTAACATATCATTTCACTCTGAGTGAGACCAACGTGAGCAATAGCGAGACTTTGTTTCTACAAGAAATTTAAAAATTAGTCACTACTCAGGAGGCTGAGGCAGTAGGATCCATTGATCCCAGGAGTTGGAGGCTGCAGTGAGTGATCATGACACTGCATTCCAGCATGGGTGACAAAACAAAACCCAGCTCTAAAAAAAAATGAAAAAGAGGTAAGGGGAGAAGTCTGTAGCATATATAAACTCCCAGATTCCCAGATTTCAGGATTCCTTTCCTGCAGTACAGACTCTCCCACCTCCGAACATGCAGAGTAACATGTGGCTCTCATTGAGTCACCTGTGAGTTACTGGGTGTAGGGAACCAGTGCAGTCATTGCTGTAATAACTTTTACCTCTGCCCCAGAAACTGTATGTTTCCTTTCAAGATATAAACACTAAAAACTTGAGAAACAGGAGCCAGTTTTCATGGGTGTAGAAAACCATGCAAAAAGTGTCTAGATTTATTCCATTACCAGTGGGAAGGCAGCAGTATGAAGAATAGATCCAAGACAGTCAAGACTGAAGGCAGCACAACTGCAATGGTCCACGTAGGAGATGATGAGATAAAGATAGTAATGGAGGAAGAGCAGAGGGAATGGATATGAGTAATGCCATGGAGGTGGGATTGAAAGGATTTAAACCCCTATTGGATGTGGGAACAGAAAAGGAATTATCACGATATTCCACAGTGCCTGGAGGAATGCCATTAAAAAGATCTGAACAAAACACCTGAAACCTCAACTCCCTGCATTTCCATAAACTAAAGTGTGCCTCTGTGCTTGCTGGTTTGTAATGTCCTTCCACTCATTCGTCTGGAAAACTGGTATTTATCTTCCACTGAGAAGACCCCTGACACCCGTAGCTCACAAGTAAACTAGGATCCTGATGTTTGTCACTCCCACAGCTGCAGTATTCAGTAGTGTCCCTACTTCAGCACTTACATCTTTGGATTGTGGCCATGTTTTCATACCTGGCTTTCTCACTAGGCTGTGATTTGACAGACCCATATCTTGCTCACCATTGGTATCTTCAGCACAGAGCAAGTGCCTGGCACAAAGTAGGAACTTAATAAATATTGGTTATTAAATCAATAAACATTGTTCTAATTTAGTTATAAAAGATCAAGAACCAGAACATTATCTCATTTCCCAGATATTTTACAGCATCCGAAGGACATTCTGTACTCAATGAATCCAAACAAAACATTTGAGCCTTTCTCCTTTACTTCTCATTTTTAATGTAATAATATATAAACCTTGTAAGACTTTAATAAAAATGAAATAAATAATGAACCCTAAACAAATCAGTTTTTCAGGAAATGTGGATGATCAATCTGTTGCTCCCTTAGAAGAACCTAAATTTAGTGCCTGGAAACTCCAATGATACCTAACAGAGAGGAGCTACCACATTGATGCCACCATTGGGTGTTCGATTTTCATGGTACCTTTACTTTGACATGATGACATTAAATAAGATAATAGAGGTAAAAGCACAGTAACACACACACACATACACACACACACACAATGTACACAAACAATAAGTGGAAGTTTCTTCACCATTCCTTCCCCAACCACATTTTTTATACTTTATTAGTCTGCACTAATTTTCATATACAGGTGAATCTAAACAAGCTGGTGAAATTTTCACAGCCTCATGAAAACCACAAACATGGTCTATTTCCTCAAATTAATGGGCACTGAAATTCATGGCACAATTAAAAATAGGCTTATATTGCAAAGAGAATAAAACCATGGCAGGAGAAAAAAATGTTTCTTCCTCTTCTCAGGAAAATAGTAACATATAAAATATACATTTGGTGCACACCTGGCCACTCTCTCTAATGATGTCAGTAAATAAAGGAAAAGATAAAAACTGTATGACAAGAATATACAAAATGAATGGTTCATTATTCTAAATATGGGAATGATACAGAAAACATGAAGATTTTACCACCTGTATGCAACTGCAGAAGTTGAGGACATTATCTTTATCCTCCATTGAGCACCTGCCATTAGCACTTAATAAAGATAGAAATATTGACCTTGATTCAGTGCTGAAGAGCAGGGCCTAGAATGGGAACTACTCAGAGAGTAGCATTGCATTCCAATGGTGTCAAGTGCAACTTGAAACAAGCTTCCCTCTGAAGCATAAATATGAGAGAAGCCATTGATCTACACTGCTGCTTTCTTCAACTCCACAATAAGAATTTTATCAAAGCTCATATCCAACTAACACTATGGCCAGCAAACCAGAACCGGCAAGGTGAGACTAAACTACATACTGGGATTCCAGCTTTACTTCGTTCAGGGTGAAAGATGGCTTGAGAATGTGTCCCTAGAACAGAAAAATGCCTGAGAAAAGGGACCGTGGCAACTGTGGTAGGAGAACATGCCCATGGGAAGGTTGACGTCAAAAGATGGTACGGTCTAGATGTGACGTCCCATGAGTTCATGAGCTTTCAGGGTCCAGCGTCTACTGAGCACTTTAACTCTGTGCCAGGATCTTTATTAGAAAGTTCCACTTGTCTTAGCTCATCTAAACTTCCTGCCAAACCAACAATTCCATATTATTCCCACATTACATATAAGACAACTCAGACCAGGGAGTTACATAAAGGGAATCAAGATGGTGAGAAAATATTAGAGTTAAAACTGAACTCTGATCTTTTACCACCATGAGTGATATTTATCCACAATGCCACAGCAGCATCACTACAGAATGTCATGAAACCCAAAGGGCCTTGCCCCGGGATGGCGAGGGTTGGAGGAATAAGGAAGAGGCGCAGAGCCTCTAGTGACTGAAAGGGAGAATGGGTTGGGGGGTGCTCCGGGGGTGCCGGTTATGCTCAGCCTGAACCACGTGGGGTACATGGGTGTTCTCACTTTGTAAAAATTCAACACCTGCATACACATGACATGTGCTTTTCTGTATGTGTGTTCTACGGCCATTCCTCAGCATCCGCGGCAGATTAGTTCCATGACCCCCACATAGACCGAAATCCGCGCAGTTGGGCCTACGGAATCCGCGGACCCGGAAAGTCGGCCTTCCGTATCTGCGGTCCCCCGCCCCCACCCGCGAATACTAGATTTTCAATCCGTGTTTGGTTGAGGAGGCGGAACTCGCTGATATGGAGCAGGGCTGACTGTATTAATTGAAAAAAAATCCACTTAAAAGTAAACCCCCACAATTCAAACCCGGGTTTTTCGAAGGTCAAGTGTACTGATCAAGTGTGATCAGGGAGTGATCTTGCCAAGGGCCTCAGATTTGCCCCTTATTCCAGCCCACTCCCTGAGTCTCCCTTTTCTCCTCACAAGCACAGGAAATGAGCCTGCTTTCCTTTCCTCTTGAAGTAATAAAAATAAAAAACACCCAAAAGAGGCTATATTTAGCCAAATCCTTACCAACCATTATAAAACTAAACTAAATTTTTCTTAAAAATAAGTTTTAACAGGCCGGGCACGGTGGCTCATGCCTGTAATCCCAGCACTCTGGGAGGCCGAGGCGGGAGGATCACTCAAGGTCAGGAGTTCAAGACCAGCCTGAGCAAGAGCGAGACCCCATCTAAAAATAGAAAGAAATTAGTTGGGCAACTAAAAATATATATACAGAAAATTAGCAGGGCATGATGGCGCATTCTGTAGTCCCAGCTACTCGGGAGGCTGAAGCAGGAGGATTGCTTGAGCCCAGGAGTTTGAGGTTGCTGTGAGGTAGGCTGACCCCACGGCAATCTAGCCTGGGCAACAGAGTGAGACTCTGTCTCAAAAAAATAAAATAAAATAAAATAAAATAAGTTTTAACATATTCAAACGAGATTGCACAGAATGATGAAAAGCACAGTGGATGAGAGTTAGGGGACCTACCCTCTAGTTTTAGTAGCAACAGCCTGGAGGCTCTTGGCTTCAGTTTACTTACCTATAAATGAAGTGTTTTAATGAGATAATCTCTAAAGTCCATTCTTACATATATTCTTCAGTATATGTGTATAAGAGTATTCATAGCAACACTGTTTATAATAGGAAAAAAAAGGAGTAGAGAATGGCCATTGCTAGGAAAATGGATAATAAATTGTGGTATGAATCATGCAATGAAATATTCTATGGCAATAAAGTAAATGAATTATGGTTCTACATATCCACTGGATGGATCTCAGAAGCATGGTAGTAAATTAAGCAAAATAGGTCAGTGAACAAAATATATATTGTGATACCATTTATATACAGTTAAAAAGAAACAAAATGAAATAACATTGTTTAGGGATACATGCATGTCTGATAAAACTATGAAGAAAATAATCAGCAAACGATTAATACAAAATTCATGGCTCCCGTGATGTATAGAGGTGGGGGTGGGGGCAGGAGATGGAACAGAGTAGCATTTGCAGCAGTATTAGTAAGTTGATTGGTGAGTTCATGAATTTGCCTTGTTACTATACTTCATAACTTACATATATGTTACACATTGTCTTTTATGTATCCAATAATTCATAAATTTTTAAAGAGTATATGTATTTTCCTAGGAAAATGTTGAGGATTAAAGGGGTGAGTACAAAATCTTAAAGACACCAATAAATTGTGACTCTCATCTTTAACTGTTCTGATAACAGGGTTTGTTGCCTGTGGAGAAACGTTAGGATCATGTTTTTCTAGAAAAATTTGCCATCCTCATTCTTGAGCCTTGGTGCAGTATACAACTGAAGCCAAAAATGAGCCAAATAAAGGTAATAGAAAACTCTTTATTCAGACAAGGAAATGTAATTCAACTCTTATTTGGAGGAAATTATTTATGAACTCTTCCTACTATTTATTTTATGCCAAGCATTGTTCAAGATGTAGGGGAATGCAGGAGTGAACACAGCAAAGCCCCCAACTTCATGGAGCTCACGCCCTAATGGGAGAGACTGACTATAAATCCATAGAAATCAAAAATTAGATCATTTCTGATAGCAAACAGAAAATAAAATATTTATCATATAGTGCCTATTTACATTTGGCCTTAGTCAATGAAACAACAAATTTTTCCTTTTTATTTTTCTGTAGTTTAAAGCAAACTGAGCCTCAGATTTTGCTATAATAAAATTTACTTCTCTTTAAAAAACTATTTGTTTCTACAAACAAAAAGATCCAGAAAGGCCAAAATGGATAGTGTTGGTCTTCTTGACGTGTTAGCTTCACTAGACTACAATCCCCAGTTATTCAATCAAACACTGATCTAGGAGTTTCTGTGAAGGTATTCTGTAGATGTGATTAAAGTCCATAAGCAGGGTGGGCGAAGTGGCTCACACCCGTAATCCTAGCACTATAGGAGGCTGAAGCAGGAGGATCACTTGAGGCCAGGAGTTCGAGACCAGCCTGAGCAAGAACGAGTCCCCATCTGTACTGAAGGAGCTCTGAAAATTTCATCCCAAAATATGACTCCTTGGTATAAAGAATATTTTGAATTAAAGGCCCTTTGAGATCAAAAGTCATTGAAAGGGGCTTTCCCTCTATCTGCATAAACTGAACTGATCCATCAAAAGAACAATTGACTTCCCTTCCCTTTCCTGTTATCTCACTACATTGCAGGAAAGAAAATCAAGAATGCAACCAGACCTGGCCCAAATCATTTTAAAGATATACTTATTTTTCAGGTTAATTAAAAGTCAGTCTGTTCCCTGCCACCCACCATCCATTCATTCTCCCAAGTAGCTATTCATCCTCCTTAGCAATCATTTATTGCTCCTAAACAGAATTACCTATACTCCTCATATCCCCTTCCTGTCTAAAAGGCAGGTGTAAAAATATCTGGATCCCACTGGGATATTGGGATTCTTCCCTTGCACATGGTAAATAAACCTCTTCCTCCTATTAATCTGCCTTAATTGTGAGTTGATCTCTCAGCAAACTTTCTGGAGGAAAGTGCAAGTTTCCCTTCATCCCCATGCTACAAAACATAGAAAAATGAGCCAGATGTGCTGGAGTGTACCTGTAATCCCAGCTAGTAGGGAAGCTAAGGCAGGAGGATCACTTGAGACCAGGAGTTTGAGGTTGCAATGAGCTATGATGCCACTGCACTCTAGCTCAGAAGACAGAGCAAGACCCTGTCTCAAAAAAATAATAATAATAATAATCCATAAGCAGTTGATTTTAAGTAAGGGAGATCATCCTAGATAATCGGAGTGGGCCTGATTCAATCACCCAAAAGGCCTTAAAAGCAAAGCTGAGGATTCCCTGAAGAAGAAATTCCTCTTGTAGACAGCAGCATCACCCCCTGCCCTTCCTGCCACCGGCCCTGTGGATTTCAGACTTGGCCAGCCTGTCCCCCACATCGCGTAAACCAATTCTTTGTGATAAATCTGCTTTTTAACACAGGGTCTGCTTCTCTGGTTGAACCCTGACTGATACAGATGGATTTAAGAGGCATTATCTTGGATTCCCATCATAAAAGATTCTGAGCCTAAGTATATCCTTTCCATGCTTCCTCAATAAATTAATAATGATTTGAGGTATGAAGAGATGGGAGGTGAAGTGCATTTATTGAGGGCCTACTTTCTTAATTTGTAGAACTTCCACATGCATTGATTGTCTACCTACCTAAACCCATGCAAGCTCACCCATGAGTATCACCCCTGTGCTCACAAAGAGATGAAAATGACAAAAAACATGTAACCTGCACAAGGTCACCCAATTAACAAGCAGCCAAAGCATGGCTGGAATGTGGACCCACATACGCCCAAAGGCAAAGCTTATATGCTCCTTCTCTGGGGAGATAAACATTGTATATTCTTGTCAGTTTATACTGTAAAGTTTGCAACTGAGACACTACCATGGCGCTCGAAAGTAAAGGGTAATTCAGCAAATAATCCAATTTAGTTAAAGGATTGGGAAAAATCTAGAGGATAATCAAATTTTTCCTTAGGTATTGACAGAAACATAAAACTCAATTTTTATAACAGACCGTTGAAATTTCTCAGAGGGATGCTGAAATAGATGCCTAAGTGACCCAGAGGGTTCATTTAAGTATCTCCATTATAGGATTTGGGACGCAGTTTAAAGAAAAAAAAATGGTTCACATTAAACCAAACAAATCGGGGTCTGAAATGTAGCTGTATGCCAATCTGCCACTTAATGGCTTATCTAGAAACACTGCACAGTTACCTTTCTATCCTCGGAGCCTCTACCTTTAAGAAATTCACCTTGATTATTCTGTGTCTTTAAAGTGCTGAAATTGAACAGTCAAAATCCCAGTTCCATTTAAGCTTGCTTCCCCTGGAGCCCAGGGCAACCTGTTACTTAAATATAACGGATGAATTTCACTGTATTTCAATGATTTGGGTGACATTTCCTTGACATTCACAATACGTCTATAAATTAGAAGTGCTGCAGTTTTAACACAAAATGAATACAATGATCAAAAGAATCCTCCAGTTACTGCCTACCCCTGGAGAAGGGAAAGCGAATCTGATTGCTATTCTCTGCATGCAACAAGCTATACTCCGAAACATGGGCAAAGCGCTAATAAATTGCCTTTTCTCATTATATTTTGGTTTACTTTTCTGTTTTGTAATTCATGTAATTACCCACTGTCTTCTACAATAGCATGTTAGAGAAAACTTTGGTTAATCTATTCAAGCCCTCAATTTATCATAGTTTAGTAACCAGAAATTATTTTCTAAATGATAAGGCTACAGAGAGGCAAATGACAATGCAACAACATATATCAAGGTTCTTCAGTGTTTCTTTTTCTTCTTCTTTTATTTTTTTATTTTATTTTATTTTATTTTTTTTGGCACATTGTCTCCCACAGTAGAACATATAAACCTAATCAAGAATATTCATATATAAAGGGACAGGCCCAGGCAGCACCAAACTAAGGGGAGATGGGTTTTTCCAGGCACTGAGGACTGAGAATTGTGCTCTCTGAGGAAATTTCTATCCTCTCTCAGGGCACACATTGCAGATGCACTCTGTGGTCTAACTGTGACTAGGGATATAGGGTGATAAGAATCACTGCTAATGCTTGAGTGGAGTGTACTTTGTACTGGACCCTGATCTAAGCACTGTAGGGACACTAAAAGCAACTCTATGAGGTAGGTATTAATAGCATCTTCTTTGTACTGAAAGAAAACTGAGACATAAATATTAATACATTTAGTTCTTACTCAAGATCATATAGCTATCTAGACTCAGCATCAGAAAGTAAAAGATAAAAAAAAGAAAAAAATATTATAAATATGTAAATTAAAAAATATATACATATATGTATATAAAGATCACATAGCTAGCAAGTACTAGAACCAGGATTCAATCCCAGGGAGTTTTGCTTTTCAGCAGATGTCTCTTCTCCCATTAGGTTATAAATTACTCACAAATGCTGTACCATTTTAGCAGCTGCACTACCCAACCCATATTAAATACCTGAGGATTAAATAATAGATTGAGAATAAAGTAAAATATCATATGTACTTGACAGGGGGTACAGAGAGTGTGCCTGAGAACAGATTAAACAGACCAACACAAGATCTAGACAAGGAAATACCTAAAAACCACCAGCTAAATTCTCTCTCCTCTGCACAGACCCCAAGAATATCAAAACAAAACAAAACAAAAATTCCTCCCCACCTTCAACAGGAATAGAGTCCACAATCAAGCTCAGCTTTCACACCAGAAGGAAAACCACTAAATTAATAAAATATGGTGACATATTTCTAAAACTCTGTGGCAACAAAAATTCAAGTAAAAGGATTATTCTAGGTTAAGCCTGGGTCACACCTATAATCCTAGCACTCTGGGAGGCCTAGGTGGGAGATCGCTTGAGCTCAGGAGTGTGAGACCAGCCTGAGCAAGAAGAGACCTTGTCTCTACAAAAAAAAAAAAAGAAGAAAGAAAGAAAAGAAAAACAAAAATTAGCTGGTACACACTTATAATCCCAGCTACTGGGGAGACTGAGGCAGGAGGATCGCTTGAGCCCAGGAGTTTGAGGTTGCGGTAAGCTATAGTGACACTACTGCAGTCTAGCCGGGGCAACAGAGTGAGACTCTGTCTCAGGGGAAAAAAAAGGATTATTCTATTTAGCCACCTAATAGCTAGATAATTTAGTTAGCCAGAACACCCAATTCCATAAACATTGAAGTGAATCAAGGTTTTGACTAAATCTACTCAGCTCTTCTGTGTTGGGTACGACAGTTGCAGTGTTTGCCTTGGTTGCTGACATGTAGGGGCATCTATAGATTCCTTATGCCTTTGTGAGTCAATCTCACAATGTTATCTTGTCACTTTCACTTTGGGATTTTTTATCTGCTACTTCAAGTTAAAGAGGAAAGGCCTGAAATGTGTGTTTTTAAAATATATCCAGGACAACACTTCTATTTTGGAACTCTTCACTGGTTAAATAAAAAACCCTCCAGCAGCTGCTACACAGAAGAGGAATACCAATCACTTCAGGAGCTGAGAAATATGTGATGAGCTACCACTTCAGCTCTTGAAAAATAAGCCCATTCAAAGCTAGCTAGTACTGTGATACTCCAAATGAAATGCTAAACCTAGGCTGCATTTCTTGTCATTGGTAAGACTGAAAGTGTAGAGAGCCTCAAAGTATGCAATTTTCCTTGAATGTTATTATGGAGTATCTTCATTTCTGAGGAAAATATTTCTTCTTGCTTACATAGTATCTGTAGTCTCATTTTTTGTGCAATGCCTTCTCAAGTTTCCTGGAATGATTATAAAGTTGTACCCCTGCAAGCTCTTTTACACAATGTACATGCCAGAGAAATCAGATATACTGTTGAAATTCATCATGCACAATCTATGCAACAGGGGCTGTGCGACCATATCAGCACATGTTACAAGATATATTTCCACTTTTTTCATGTCCCTCTGAATTTATTTGACAGAATTTCAGAAGGGAAAAATGCGTTTGCTGGAGGGCAGGTTGTTTTTGCTTCTTGGAGTCAGCAAAGATGCTGAAAGCTTTTCAACTTTCTTTGCCGTTATTTAAACCTCATCACCTCAGATATCTAGCCACATTGCATGCAGCAGCAGTAGGGATTCTTTCCTAAACTGTCCTTTGTCTCAAGAGTTTCTGAAGGCACTTCTAGGCAGATTTAGACATTTCAAAATCATAGTTTTAAAGCATTCTTATACCAACATCCAAAAAGAAAGGTAAAGCCTTTTTTCTTTTTTTAAGCTAGCTCAATAGTCACTAGACCAGGTTCCTGAACTCTCCTAAATATCAAGTTTCTACCATTGTTTTCAAAAGTATAATTCCCAGACTCTTCAGCACTCCCAAGCTACAAATCTCTCTCTTCTATCATGCCTTGAAGAAAAATTTCTTGAAATTATAACTTGAACATCTGACAACTTTACTTCCTCACCTCCCATTCAGTCCTCAACCCACTGTTGTCTTATCTGGGTTTTGCCATTCCAGTAAAACCGTTCTTGCTCTCCTCTTGACCTGCAATGGCCTAATCCGTGTCATTTTCAAACCTGGTCACCCTGAAACTGTCAACCAGCACCTCCCTCTTACAATTATCTACTGCTTTTTCCCCCTGGCACCAAATCCTCCTGATTTTCCATTTACTTCTGCCATCATTCCTCCTTTCTGTCCACTGACTCCTCTTCTTACCACCTTAATTGTTGGGACTCCCTGGGTTGGCCTTTGCTCCTCTCCTCTGACTTGACACACTCATCCTGAGCAATCTTATTCACATTCATGCCTCTAAGAACTTCTGTACACGGATGATGCTAAAATGTAATATCTCCAAATTGCATCTCTCTCCTGAGCTTCACACTTACTTTGCCCACTGCTTTATGGTAATCTCCACCCAGATGTGCCAGAGGACCTCAAGCTCAAGGTGCCCAACACTGAACCCATTGTTCCCTTCCCAAAAGCTGGCTCTTCTCTTAGGATTAATGATCCACAAAGTCAGAGAGCTGAGACTAACCCCATACTGTTCCTCTGCTTCAACCCTAGGCACCCATCATTTCTCATCAAAATAAATGTGACAAGTTTCTGCCTGATTGCTCAGACTCTGGCATCCCCCACCACTTCTATCCTCCATTCTCCAGCCTTTTGAAGCCAAACCCTTCAAAGGCCCCCAATGTCTACAGACTAAAGTCCAAACTCCAAAGTAGGGCATGCAAGACTTTTAGGGATTTCTGCTCCTGCTTACCTTTAAAAGTTATATCTGCCCACATCCCAGTCCCCTGGCTGCTTCAGACCTTTCTGCTTTTTCTTGTATGCTGTCACCTAAACCCATAATGCTCCTTCTTCTTACCCCGGAAAACTAATTCATTCTCTAAGAATCTACTCAAATGTTATCCTCATTGAGATGCCTTTTCTAGCCTTTCTACTCTCGCCCCTAACAACTCCCCAAATTTATGCATTCATTTTATTTCCCACATGTACCCTTTTACATGGTTAGTTTGCTTGTTGTTAGAGGCATTTAACCATTTATAAAGTATAAGAGAGAAGGCTAGACCATTTTCTCCCCAGAAAACAAGCCCAAACCATGTGGTTTAGACTGGGCTGACCCCAGGGTTAAATCTACACATAACCCTGACATCTAGAGATACAGAATCTTTATCTGTCAAATTCTGTGACCTTCAAGTAAGTTAAGGTGCTAGACATGTCTCCAAAACACAGCACATTTAGCAATTTTGTTGACATCCTAAATTTTTGGCTTTTGGTAATGCTTATTAACAAAACAATATTTGTCAATCATTGTAAACATATTTTAAGTATCTTTTTATATAATTATCTTCTGTTTAGTTGATTGATATCTTGATTTATATATACATTCTATATTCTCTGAGAACTTGTCATACATTTGGAGTCCGTTACTTCAGAAATAATTTATGCTCTGCCTTGAGATTTGTTTTAGTCAGCTTGGAGTGCTATAACAAATTACCATAGACTTTATTTCTCACAGTTCTAGAGGCTGGGAAGTCAAGGGTCAGAGTACCAGCAGGGTCATGTCTGATAAGAGCCTTCTTCCTGGTCTGTAGGCAGACACCTTTCTGCTGTGTCTTCTCCTGGTGAAGAGCCAAGAGAGAAAGAGCAAGCTCTGTCATATCTCTTCTTAAAAGGTCACTAATCCCAGTCATGAGGGCTCCACCCTTACGACCCAATTACCTCCCAAAAGCCCCATCTGCTAATACCATCACAATGGAAGTTAGGATTTCAACATATGAATGGAGGAGCACAAACATTAATTCCATGGCAAGGTTACCCCTTTACATCAATTCAGTGAACATTCAAAGAGAAAAAAGACCAAAGGCTAGAATATTAGAAACCTAGGAAAGGATCTTTAGTACAAAAGCCTGAATTCATTCTTATCACACACAGAGAAACTTAATGCCCATTACAGACAGAAAGCAGGGAACTGGCTAATGAATGTAGTTGCACTTACTACAGACTTCACACTCCCTAATGGACAATTATCTTTTCTAGATCATGCTAGACAAGAGCTCCTCTTTGCCTTTCAGTGTAACTTCTCCACAGAAGAGGACATTTGTTTTTCTGCCCTTAACCTTTTAAGCCAACTGAATATTAAAGCATCTTAGTGCTTACTCTGAAATTCAGCACATAAATGCTGTAACAAAACATCTGGGCATTAGTTGTTGCCCTCAAAGCTTGCTCTAACTCTTCTCTCCTTTTTTATGCTGTATCTATTACTTGCTAATGAGTGCGTTAAAGAATTCCCTTCTTTCAAAATGACATTCTAAGATTATACATACTGACCCATTTAAATAGATGTGATAATAACTGCAAACCTCAAATCTTCATTAAGGAAGGGGAAAAAAAAAGATAAGATAGGATGTGTAACTTTGCTATTTTTAACAAGAAAAGAATATTTGAAGGAAATATGAGAAATTTTAACATCTATTAAATATGATTGGGAATAGGTGGTTTCCTATTAAATTATTTTATGTTCTTTTTTGATATTTGGAGTAACTCATAACTTAAAATTGAAAAATATTAACTATCTTCAGCTAAACAAGCCAAATTGCAATAGTAATAAAATTTAGGATTTCCCACACTAAATTTCCACTGTTCTTGCTTTGCCAATCCTCATCCCTGATCAAACTTTGCTTCTTTGTCTTGTCCTGCTTCCAGACTGCTCATCATTGCTACATAAAGCCATGAAACTGTTAGCTGGATCCATTGCAAATTCACCCCAACCAATCTAAAATAGAGGCTCGCTATCACTTAGCAATTTGTTTCTTCCCTCCACTTTAATCAAATAGCATCATATTAACCACTTGGACTATCCCAAAACCTACTTTGCTCAGACCTCCACACCTTTACTTCATTTCCTGAAAAATCTTTGAAAAACTTTAGACCTTTCCTAAGCTTCTTAGATTCAAGGGGGCTTTTCAAGGTAAGTATCTGCAGCTCATACTTTATATTACAGTCAGATTTTTCTAAGAATTTGTAATGTAGTACCATGTTTTTATATCATACTCATGGAATTAACAAGATTAAGGTCATGGAAGAGTCCAGTGTGTCCAATGATATTATAGCAAGCATCTAGGCCAGGTGAACAGATGCTAAGGTGACCCCCCAAAGAATGCCCACTTATTAGTGTCCACACTTTTGTATAATACCCTCCCCTCCAGTGTAGGAGAGACCTGTGACTTGCTTCTAACAAATAGAACATGGCAAAGGTGATAGGATGTCCCTCCCATGATTATATCACATCATGTAAGACTCCACCTTAGCAGACAGGAATGAGATTCTCCTTGCTGTTTTGATAAAGCAAGCAGTCATTTAGAGGAAGCCATGTGGCAAGAAACCATAGGAGGACTCCTGCTAACATTCAGTAAGAAGCCAGGGCCCTCAATCATACATCCTCAAGGAAATGAATTCTGCCAACAATCTGAACAAGCTGGGCAGCAAACTCTTCCCCAGTCAAGTCTCCAGATAAAAATGCAGCCCAGCCAATACCTTGGTTGCAGTCTTGTGAGACCCTGGGTGGAAGATCCAGGTAAGCCATGCCCCAACTCCTAAGCCATGGACACTGTGAGAAAATAAATGCATGTTGTTTTAAGTGTAGTTTGTGGTAATTTAGTCTGCAGCAATATAAAACCAATACGCTAGGTTAGGAATAAAGAAAAAGAAAAAGAAGAAGAAGGAAAGGGTGAAACGTGGAATCATATCTTACTGTAGAGGCAAAAGCAGGAGAAATGTAGGCTCCTCTACCAGAGAAGCAATAACTGGCACAAATATTGAACATGAATAGTTAGCTGACAAGGAATTCTCCCAAAGCAGCTGCTACAGGACAAGTGTTACACAGGAAGTATCGTGGACTTTTGTTTCTACCTAATAGGAAGAAGTAAATACATACTCAGTTCAGAACTCAACCAGTGAACGTGATAAAGCACTTACTATGCACCAGTGCTGCATAAGCACTTTGCCTGTATCGTCTCATGTAATCCTCACAACAACCTATGAGGTAGGTACCATTATGGCCCCATTTCAGAGATAAGAACATTGTAGCATGACACTGTTAAGTGATTTGTCCAAGACCACAGAGCAAGTAACAGATGGTGCTGGAACTAAACTTTAGCCTGTCTCATTCCAAAGTCATATCTCTTAACCATCACCACAGTGAGGAGAATGCAGGTCAGGACAGAAAGCACTGCAGGGAAAAGGTAAGCAAAGACCACAAGGACAGAGATCTATGGAACAATGCAGAGGCAGGCACAGATACCCATTTCAAAGAGAAGAAGAAAGCAGGCAGCAATATTTTGCAAAACAAAATGATTTAAACATTTTTCACAGTATCAGTGAAAAAAAATCAAATAATCTATAAGCAAGGAAGTTACATCCCTGGATGGAAGACAGTGGCAAAAATGGCATGTGACACATAGAAGGGGATCAGAAGATGGTCAGCTAAACTTGGACAATATTAGAAAATTCAAACAAGACCAAGACAAAAACAATTTCTCTGGCTAAGAGTTTTCACCAAGAAACTAAAAATTTATATCAAAAGTCACTGTCCAGTTTTATACTTGTCGTATTGAATTATATGAACTAAAGTAGTTCTCTTTCTTAACTGGGGATTCAGACATTGTCCACAAATTCTTCTGCTGTTTAAAAAAGCACTGAATTAGAGAATTCCTCATATTATTATAGGCAGGCAAGTGGATTGAATGGAGCCTCAAGATTCTTACAATGAACATTCTGATGATCAAAGCAGGTGAAACCCTTTATGCAAGCCTGTTTTAACAAGGTATATTTCTGTCCAGATGAATATACTTCATGAGATGGGGCATGATCCAAGTAGAAGAGCCAGAGTCAGCTATCAGTAATTCACTGGAAAACACAATGAGCCGGGCTGGCTGAGGATCCAGGGATATAGCCAAGAGCAAAGCTGAGGATCAGTAACCAGAGAGTGTGGTTAGTAAGGGGAGCAGGTAGGTGGGAAGCTGACTCAAGTGTAAACCAAATTTGAAGTCACCTGCTTGCCTTTGTTCCAGAACAACTTTTACCAGGTTAAGCAAGTCCTGTTCAGAGAATGGCCTGCCCAGCTGGACATCCACACACAGCAGCCTTGCCTCTGCCCTTCCCTCAACAAATTAAAATTTCTAGGAACACCTTGTTTAGCTACCTCACCAATGCTGCTGGATTCATCTCCCTTAAAATGTGATGCATGTTATTCTTAGTGTGCCCACCCTGAAAGCAAAGCAAGAGCCTCAAGCCTTCTCAGGACACCCAGCTTACAACTATGTATTTTTCTTTCACAAAAGACAAACATTGCTGAGGCATTAAAGTACTTCCAGTGGCATTAGATCCATCATCAAAAGGATACTTACCAGGCTGTCAAGCACTTATTGATTTCTGAGTCTGTGTAGTATATGATGAAGAACTCTTCTTCCCACGGACACTTTGCCTTATTGTGTCGGAACAGTTCTTAGCTACTTAATGCCAGATGGGCAGTTGCATGTAACTGGCCAGGATATCTGATCTGACCCCTGCATGTGAAATGGTTGGTCAGTAGAAAACATGTCTCAGAAATGTGGTGTTAGAAGTTGCGTAATGCCTTTAAGTTATCCTAGCTAGAGTCATGGCAGATAAAACCATACCATATTTCAGTAGAATCTTTATGAGCCTTCTGTTTGTTCCCTGCCTACTCCTTCTGGGATCATTTGCTGCTGCTCATCCTGGCCCCCAACCTGGTTTTGATCTGTTCTTGTTCTCCTATTTCATTTTTGGCTCCTAACTTAGCTAACTGCCCTTATAATCTGGACACAATTCAGCCCCTACCTCAGCTCTGCCCATACTGCTGTACTGAAACTGCTCAGGTCAAAGGTCAATGAGTATATCTTTACGCCAGATACAATAAAAAATATTCTGTAGTTCTTAACATTCTTGTTTGCAGGTTTGACACTAAGGACATTTCTCCTCCTTTGAGCTCTCTCTGTTTCCATTACATTGCTCTTCTCTGGTTTTTTCCTACCTCTTACTCTTCCTGCTTATCTGTCTCCTCTATGTGTTCCTCTGACCTTGTCTTCCAAAAGCTCTAACCTCAGTCCTTTGCTCTTTCACATTATTCCTCACCCTTGGAGTCCAGCATCCACGCCCATGACATCAGCTTATAGACTAACTCCATAATCTATATATCTTTCTCAAAACATTCAGCTGAATTGCCTAATGGACACTTCTACTTGTATAACCAATGAGAATCTCAATATCCACATGCCAAAGTCAATAATGTCTATCTTTTTCTCAAAACCAGATCTTACTTCTGTATCCTCAGTGAATGATCCAACTAAAACCAAATATATGAGAGTTTATCCCTATGTGTCACCCCAACAAATCAGGCTCCAAGTCACAAACTTTCTACCTTTTTAATGACTCTCAAATCTATCCTTTCCTCTTAATTTCTCAGCTACCTTTGTTTAGACTTTCATCCACTTCTTCCCTGGATTTCAGCAGTATCCTCTAACAGATTTCTTTGCCTTCAATCTTGCCTTCTTCAAATCCATTTTCCATTCCTGTATCAGAATAAACTTCCTAAAGTATAAATTTTATCAAGCTAATCCCTTGAGTAAAATACTACATGGCTCTCTGTAGCTTTTAGGAAGTAGTTGAAAGTCCTCATTTAAACCTAAGACTCACAATTACCTGCCTACTTCTCTAACTTCATCTCCTAGCATTCCCCAAACATGCTCTTGTTTTTAGCTATACAGACTATTTGTAAGTCTTAGAATATGCCTTTAAATCTCTCACTCTACAACCCCCTTTGTTGTCTAGCTACTTGCTACTCATCTTCAAAACTCTGCTCAGCTGTCACCACTTCCAGGAAGCCTTTCTAATTTACTCCTTCCCTTCCTGGTCTGATTTAGTTTCCTTTTCTGTGCTCATCTAACAGAGCACATAGGATTCCACCCTACTGAACTATGAGATGCCCTAAAACAGGAGCTTATTCATCAATCCATTCCTAGCATTTGGCATAATGTCTAGCATAGAGCAGGAATTTAATAAATAATTTTTTAAAGAAAGGGAAGGAGGAGGATAGAAAAGGAGGGAAGGAGTAAGTAGGTTTCCAAAACCTATCTTAGAAAATAGATTTCAGTTTGATTAATGGAAGACAAATGTAGCTAGAGAGTCAATGGTCTAACAACTGTCCCACCTAAATTATGCAAATTCTGGAGCTTCTGGACATCAATTAATAAAATAAAACCTAACCTTGAGAAGATCAATCTGCTCCCTTCAAGGACTAGTTGATAAAATGGCCCCAAGGTAGCACAAATCCTGTTCCCTTCATATCTTATAAGGACATTGTTAAGAATAAGAAAATTAAACAACCAAAAGGGTATGAGGAAGGATCATGGGCTTTAAATAAAAGAAGCACTATAATGGAATTTCCTGGGGTCATTTTATTCAAATCAATTCTGAAGTTAAAGCTATTTTATTCTTTATTAGTACCAGAGATAGTGACTCTGAATTCCTTGGGGTAACTATTATGAGTTATCTTTATAGGAATATTTGTATGGCTGTATATGTTTCTATATCTATTGTCTGTTTATTTTTTTTTTAAGAGACAGAGTCTCACTATGTTGCCCAGGTTGGCCTTGAACTCCTGGGCTCAAGCAATTCTCCTGCCTCATCCTCCCGAGCAGCTGGGACTACAGGCACACACCACACCTGGCTCCTAACTTTCTTCCCATTCATGCCATCATAGCTCAGGTCTTTGTTTCTAATCTATACAATACTATTTTCTAATCTGTACTACTTTTTCTAATCTATACTATTGCAACAGCCTTCTAACTTCTAACCTTCAGTTCCTTTCTACTTCATTCCACTATATTTCCACTACACATTGCTGCCAAAATAATCTTCTATAAAACTGTGCTTACAAAGCACAGTTCTAATTATGTCACTTCATGGCACTGTAAGAATATCAAATGAAGATAAGATGTCACAACTGAACATATTTTTGAGACTCAGACTGCTCACTTAATAAAAGCCAAGTGCCTTGTCATGGCATTCAGAGAATTATAGGATCACAAAATTGTTGAAAACGAATTAAATATCATCTTGCACAAGACCCCCCCAAGCTCTATCCCCAAGTATACTTTCCTGTCCTACCTTCTTCACTATTTTTAACAAGTCCTATATCCCAGTCAGATTAAATTCATTATCATATCTTTGACATTTCTGCCTCCATGACTATTCTCTAACTTTTTCCTCTGCCCGAAGTTCCTTCCCTTGAAATCTATCTGTCAAAACATACTCCTCTTTCCAAGTTCTAGGTCAAATGTCCCCTCTTTCACGAACACTTCCCTGATCCTTGCAAATTAAAAATCATCTCTCCTCAAACTTTTACAACTGTGCTTTAATCCTTTCTTAAGGCATTAGAACATTCTATTCTATATTATAAATATCATTAATATCTCCCATCACTACCAATTGGCTGTAAACTCTCAAAGGATAGGGACTTTGGCTTATTTATTTGCATCCCCTCTGCATATTTTCTCTGACCTTTTAAGAAACAGAAATTACTACTTCTAAGCTGTTATTTTCTCTGGTGGCGTTTTTTTAAGAAAACACTGATAGAGGTGAAAATTATAATATTTCAACTGAGGTTTCACATTTTAATCAACCACTAGCATTACTTTGGGAAAGAATCATTTCAAACCCTAGATCTACATCAAGTAGTAAACAATGTGAGATTATTAAACAATTTTAATCAATAAATATTTATAAAGCATCCACTATGTGCAATCAGCACTATCCCAGGTGTTTTGGAAATACAAAGCTACAACTCTATTCATTAAGAAGAACATAGTCTAATTAGATAAAACAAAATTTTACAAACTGTAACACCTAAGTGTCATATGAGAAAAAACCTGCTGCAGAAATTGAAATACGTGTAAAACTCAGGGGAAAATCTCTACAAAGGAGGCAGAAGCATATGGATCTTGAAATCATTTAGGATGGTTTGGATCCTGGCTGACTCCATCTAAGTGGTACAGCCTTGGGCAAAACATTGAACTACTCTAGGTCTCAGATTTCCTATCTGTAAAATGGCAATAATACCTACATTTGGCTCACAGTCCTAAAACATAGTAAGTGCTCAAAAAATAATACCTTCCTTCCTCCACTTTTTTTAAATCAACAGGGTTTAAAAAGAGACCAGAGAGATTAACCATAGCTCTGGGTTAACTTTAGCTCAAAGTCTCAAGTTTGGAATGATTTGAATCCTTTCACCCCACTTCAAAATGGCATTCCTAGGAGAAGGTAAAATGAAATCAGTGGTAATTAAAAGCCACAGTTCTGGGGCTCTAATATACCCTGGGATGAATCATCAAAAGACTACAAATCTCTTTTTGTAGATGATGATTCGAGTTTGGGGTAGTAAAATCAAGTGCCATTAATCTAGTGTATCAGTCACTTCTCTTTGGTTTCGCATGAAGATTAATAATTGAGGCCATCTCTCACAGTTACAAATATGCTTCAGCCCTGAGATGCTCCCAATAAATTTACCATCTTTTTCAAATAGATGTTTTACTGTCAGGACATAGTTTCTTATTCCTGTTATAAAGGCATTGAGCAATAAGGGTTTAAACAAGTCCAGTAAAAGCACTAAAATAGATGTTTTATAAGGTTTCCATATGCCATCATTAGCAAAGCCCATTTTGAGTAAGTTTTCTTGCTCCTGGCTTCCCAGCTTTTCTGGGTCCCTTTTGTGGCACAAACTTCTCCAAGTGAAAGAGAACCAAGTGTCCTCCAGACTGTAAACTTTATAAATTCAAATGATAACAAACTTAATTACAAAATTAACTGCCTTTTCTAAGCCTGTTGTTTCAATCAATCCTGTGGTCTTGAGATCTGTGATAACCCTAAACCAAGCTGGATTCAGGGGTCAAAGAGCCATTGGAATCCACTGTTCCTCTAAAAGGAGATAGGAAATCTAGATTCCAGACTTCAATCTGCTCTCAACTGCCTGATTACCCATTGCCAAAAGTACCAACTCAATTCAACAAGCATTTATCAAATCCCTGCATATGCCAGGAATTTTGCTTTGCTAGGTATTGAGTATAAAAACACAAATGAGACAAGTTATATTTTTAATGCTTATAACATTGTAATGCTTAAAAAATGGAAGTGGGCAAGTTATATTACAGGCATGTGTTTAAAAAGTGAAATAAAATAAGACTTCATAACAACGTGAAGGGTAGCTTCAAAGGGATTATTAGGAAAAATCCCTGAGAAAGATGGCACGTGCTCTCCTGCCCCTGGTGTCCAGACCAAGGAGCCAGGTCACCCACTTGAGCTCATCGCCATCATTTATGATCCAGGCAGCTCTCTCCTGTGCCATTCTCTGAAGAGAATATAATAATGTGGTCCCTGCCCTAAAGGCTAACAATTCAGGCTGCAGAGACAGCTTGTTCTGACACACTCCTAAATAAGCTTCAAATGTATGAGAGAGAAGCCAGATCAAATCTAAGGGAACAGCATGAGAAACACAGTAAATCTATGATGACTAACTGACCTAACTGATGACCTATAAAAATCATTTTTCTTCCAAAGACAACCAATATAGTCACAGCCACCAGTGTGCCAAACATACCGCTTGATAAATCAATTTATTTCAAACTGATACATGGTCTAAACATAACTATATACATGGATCTAAATAACTTAGAAAATTATTTCTAGCATCTGAGAGAATTTGCATATTTTCAGATGAGGCTTGCACAGCATCTTAAAAATACTTCATTAATTTAACAAATAACTACTGAGTTCCTGGCACATGCACAATAGAGTGCAAGGTATTAGCAGGCATAAATAAGAAAGCTCTGCCCCTGAGGCACTTACTATCAAAAGCAAAATTTACAAAGTTAGAACCTAATATTTATTACTTGCTTCTGATTGCACGTATTTATCCTAATTGCATAATTAAATGCAATCATGCTGAAAACAAAAGGGAGACTGAATTTTATTTTAAGAAAGCTCTCTTGAGGCACATGATGAGGAAAAAAATCAGTATGAGAGCCAAATGCCAGAAGCCAAAAATTCAATCTAAACTATCAATACCAAAAAAAGACCACAAAAGGCCAACAGTAAAAGCTTATGTCTGAGGATAAAAAGAAGTAGTAATCACAGACTATATAGAAAGAAATTGCAGTGTGTGAAGTACTCTAAAACTTTATGTATGGAAGAAACCTGAAAGGTTACCTAATACAACTCCATGATTTTGTGAATTTAAATAATTTTTTTTTTAATTTTTAAAACACTGGATACTTTGCTCATTAGTGTCAAAGGAGACCCTGATCCCTATCACACAACTAGGTATTTGCTTTCTCCACTATATATGCCAAAAATTCTCACATGTTAAAAGCCTCAACATATTACATCTTCTTTTTACACTGTTCGAACTCCCTTAACTCTAAGTACAAGGAACACAACGGAAGACAAAAATACTCTGACTGCCAGTCCACTGGCCGGTGAGATGCCACTTCATTGCCACAGGGTAATAGGTATTTTTCTAAGCTGCATCACGGGGTGCTGGGATAGGGAGAGTGGGCACAGTGCAAGCTCGGCCTCCTGGCTGATTCAGTGGAATCCTTACGCATCGTGCCATCCAATTCCCTACACCCTGTTCTAGGAAGTATGACCCTTAGCCTGTCTTGAAAACTGTGGTCATTTTTTCAAGCACTTGAACTGGTCCCCCTAACAATGCCAACCATGCAGCCTGGATGCTGCAACTTGATGCTGCACCTGAGCTGCTGTCTCCACCTTAGTGAACTCTTCTATAAAGCAGACATCCTTTCCAGTTCTTTTCTTTTAGCTGCCTGGCAGAAGTCCTTCTCCGATTACCTTGAGTTGCTAGAGCAGAGGGCATCCTGCTGGTGCCTTGAGACACTGGGATGGTTCTTTTGTTTTAAATTACAAGAACAGCACCAATCCAAAATGTGGAATTGTACTGGGGTTATTGTATTATCATTACAAGTTGTTCAAAGGTGCTTCCTGATCCACAAGCCCTATTCACAACTATGCATTGGGGAAAAGAGTCTCTGGCTCTAAGAGCATAAAATGTTCTGGTGGAGGTTATCTTTTCCATCCCACTCTCCTCTAGCAATTCTAAATAGCAAAGCCAAACCTTCCCAGAAGACTGGCAGTGTAAGTGCCAAAAGCATGGACTCTGCACCCACAAGACTTGGGTTGTAGTTGCAACTCTGCCCCTTCCGAGCTGTAGGACATGAGACCTCAGGGGGTGACTAACTACAGGACTCTCAATACATTAATTTTCTCATACCCAAAATGGGAATAATAATAATACCCACCTAGATTATTGTAAAAATACATATATATACACATTGTTAAATATAAATCACGTATATCAATATTTAGCACATTGTAAATGCCCCGTAAATTTCTTGGAAACATGAATATTGTGGTAGAGAGTGATTTGGGGAGACATTTCCACATGTTAGCAGTCCCCCACCTCACAAACACATAATACTTGATAGTGACTTCACCTCCAGTTCAGGACTGCTACAAAAATACTAAGGGTATGGATTGGTGTTTTTGTTTTTTATTTATGTATTTTTTATTTCAGCATATTATAAGTGTATAAATGTTTAGGTTATGTATATTGCCTTTGTCCCCTCCTCCCCCCCGAGTCAGAGCTTCAAGCGTGTCCATCCCCCAGACGGTGAGCATCACACTCATTATATATATGTATACCCATCCCCTCCTTCCCTCTCCCATCTGCCTGACGCCTGATGAATGTTATTCCTATATGTGCACTTAGGTGTTGATCAGTTAAAACCAATTTGATGGTGAGTACATGTGGTGTTTATTTTTCCATTTTGGGGATATTTCACTTAGTAGAATGGGCTCCAACTCTATCCAGGATAATACAAGAGGTGCTATATCACCATTGTTTCTTATAGCTGAGTGGTACTCCATGGTATACATATACCACATTTTATTAATCCACTCATATATTGATGGGCACTTGGGTTGTTTCCACTTCTTTGCAATTGTGAATTGTGCTGCTATAAACATTCGAGTGCAGAAAAAATGCTTAACATCTCTAATCATCAGGGAAATGCAAATCAAAACCACAATGAGATATCACTTATCTCCAGTGAGAATGGCCCTTATCAAAAAGTCCCAAAACAATAAATGTTGACTTGGATGCGGAGAGATAGGAACACTCATGCACTGCTGGTGGGACTGCAAACTAGTGCAACCTCTGTGGAAAGCAATATGGAGATACCTCAAAGAGATACAAGTAGATCTACCATTTGATCCAGCAATCCCATTATTGGGCATCTACCCAAAAGAACAAAAGACATTCTATAAAAAAGGGTATGGATTGCTGTTCAGGAAATTATTCATACTAGTGAGAATGTATCATCGACAATAATGTACATATATATGGACCTACATGATCATTTCATTTCTGCTGCCTAAGATAATAGCAGACAGAATTTTAGCTAAAATTGTGAAGGAGTTGAGAGGCAATGTTTGTGACCAAAATTAAATCATATGTAGTTCTATGAAGCATTGGTCAAGGCAAGAGGTCCAGACAGCACAGAAAGTGAGACACCACAGGACCAACGAGCAGCCTACCCACTCTGGCTGGAGGGTCTGACAGCTGGGATCCATATCCTAAACTTAGGACTATTGATTTCTATGTCATAAATCCACCTTTTTACACGGATAAAAGCTGTAAGCAAGTCATGCCAAGGGGCACCATGGAAACAGTTTACTTTCTACCTTGGTGTTTCCTACGCTCACCTGGGCTGTTTCACCCCACAACCAGAAAAATCAGTGGAGAGCAGGTTAAGTCTAAAAGCCCATCTTACCCTCCATTGTTTGATAGTCTAGGTCTAAAGATGAAAAGTGAGTAGCACATCGAAACTGGTGGTTCAACTTTGCTAGCCTTGTTGGTAAAAGGGTGGGGATAATCAGGAAGCTACTTTTAAGAGAAAATTAATAAACCATTGAAATTCAAGTCAATACAAATTTTAAAAACAATTTTTAAAGATTTCAGGTAAAGAATTACTGTTCCAATTAGTAAGTACATTACTTCGGCATTGCTTCTAGGCATGGAGACCACAAATCCTACCCTTTTGGAATCCCAGAACTAACAATAAGCCATAGAGAAACATTTTCTGTTAGTGATTATAATGATATACATGAATAATTTACGGTACACCTTACACATATATTGGTGTTGAATACTTTAAATGCATCAAGTCTAATCTTCAAAGCAACTCTAAAAAATATAGGTGGCGTTATTCTCTCTATAAGAAAATTTCATTTATGAGAAGTTAAATTTCTTAACCAAGGTAACATGAATTAAAATTGGCAAAGCCACGTCTCAAACCAATGTCTATACTGAAGATGCAATGTGGTCAAAAAATAATATCCTAGGATAGGCCCCAGAAATGTGTCTCTGAGGACCAAAGTTCCTACTAATGAATAAAGTACCCTGTTTCTAAATTCTGCTTCAGAACACTTGCTGAGTTCAATAATACATGAACTGAACACAGAGAACCATATTCCAATTCAGCAGTGATGAAAATTATTTATTCCAGCAATTGTGAATATATTCCTTAGAGTTCATTTGAACATGGCACCAGTTGGCAGTACTGACACATGTAGAACACAGAAAGTGTTCTGATGGCCCACCTCCTTCCTCCCCCGTGTCAATACTACCATTAATATTTTCAATAAAGAATCGAGATAACAAAGTCCAAAATATAAACTGACTTTTATCATTTATTTTAATAGTCCCAACATATCCACATTCACGGGCTTATCTTCAAATTTATAAATCAGTATCATTAAATTCCTTGAATTGTTAATCAGTCATAGCAGATACCAAGCAATTTTCATTACCTTCCTATGACTATAAAAATATTAATTTCCCAGTAAGTGCTCAATATATACTTTCATTTTAGTTCTAAAAGTAGTCATCTGTGATACATTTTTATAAAAGTGTAGGAAATACACCGATGAGGTTTTTGTAAGAGAAAAAAGCAGTATGTTCTAAATTGTCTTTTCAGTGCTTCCTATTGAATCAGAATTTTATCAATGGAAAGCACACAAGGAATATTTTATCCAACTTTTTTCATTTTATAGATTTTAAAAAACAGGCTCAACATGTCTAAGGATATAATGGTAAAGCTGCAGTCTTCTGAATAAAAGATGACAATAAGATTAGATTTTATGAAAAATAAATCTTTAGAAGCTCTAATTGTACTATTACTAGCTCTTGCTGCATTTCTTCCATATTAAAACCAAAGTTGCATCATTTCTTTCTCATAAAATAATGAATCTCCATTGAAAGTGAAAAATTATCCAAGTTATTCTTCTTACAGAAATGTGTGTGTGCGTGTGTCAGTCACATATTTCAGTTGTATACTATGAAGTTTAAAGTTTGTGATGAAAAGAAGGAGGTTGATTTTAGAAATACACAGAAGGTAGAATAAACAGGATCTGGTAACTGAGTAAATAGCGAGATGAAAAATTGGGGTTTGTGCAGTCTAGACAGTAGCTTGAAGAGAAAACATTGTAATAAAAAACAAGAGTTGAACTGATCAGAGAGAGAAAATGGAATGAGGAAAAAAATTAGTATTTTGAAAGTCAATGTGGAACATTATTTCCCAGATATTTTCTACATGAAACTGACTGGATGTGTTGATATGGTAAAAATTCTCTTAAATTATCATCACAGATAAGATTTGCTATTAGGTGCTCCAGTATTTACAATGAACAAATAATATAATTGGTCATTTAAAAGAAGATCAGGAAAAGCTAATCTTCAAAATGATTAACGTCTCATTTTAATAGAACCCATTCTGAATCAGATAATGGTTATTATAAAAATTATTTTGTCAACTTATAATATTAAATTAATGGACCTCAGCATAGAAAACATGCAAAGTATCTTCTTTATAATTATATAAGCAAGGTTTACAGGCATAACCTTAATAAATATAAAATTCAAAGCAGAATTGAAGCACATGTGAACTTGTTTATTAGAACTTATTAGAGTTCTTAAATAAAATGAAAAATGTCATTAACTAACAATAAAACTCCCCAAAAAATGAGGTTAAGGGTAACAAAAAAGCAACAGTGACATCTGCTGTCTGTTTTTATAGTTTCCTTAAAATTATTCTTTACATTTCATCTCTTTTCCTACAATTTTCTTCTATATTTATCATTGTCATATCTATAATGTAAGAAATGCTGTGATGACTAAGCACATTCTGTCTACTCCATTGATTTTTTTCCAGAGAATAATCTGAAGCAGACTACTTTTGAATATAAGATCTGTGTCACAGATCGTTAAATACACACACCTTGAAATATTCTGATCAGATATTTTACCAAAATTTGAAAGTATGATAATGGTGTCCATGAACTATTAAGAATTTAATAATCTTTATTGCTACTGTTCTTTTTAAAAACACAAAATATAATGACTTGCCCTTTCATTTCTATAATAATATATGAAGCACAATGCAGTTACCATGACATAACAGCATTTAGATTCCTGTTAGAAGAATAGAAATGTACAATTTTAGAGCTGAAAATCTTTCGGTTTCTCCACTCCCACCAGTACCAATCTTACAAACAGGAGGGACAGGCAGCAGCTGGCACACCCCTCCTAGAAAGTGTCCCAGCATCCCACCTCATAATGTCTGAAATACCACGATCATAGAGCCATGTCCTTGGTCACTGAATTTGTCACATAAAGTTCTTACCTGTTTCACAACATTCATTTTTATCCCAGAAGATTAAACATTGGGCCATTAATGATCAGTAATTCCTTGGAGGGAGGGGATTAATCAGATAGATTTACTGTTTGACAGTCAACTGGTGAGCTTTTTAGTTGAGGGAGAAAGGAGAATGATTTTGTCATTGAGACACTGGCCCAAGAGGGCAGACAGAGTTGCAGGGAGAACTTAGTAAGGTATAAGGACACTAATTACTTAATCAAGGGTCAGAAAGAAGGAAAGCAACACTGTCAAGAAAGAATAATACCACAGACAAACCTGAACTGCTTTACAATTTTCATCAATTTCCAGAGTGTCCATAAAACAATCTTCACATGGATATTGAGTAAACGTGGTAAAGATCTGTGAAACAATGAAAAGTAAAGAACCAAGAAGATGCCTTAACTCTTAAACCAGTGATGCAAGTCCAGAAAAATCACAGGAAAGAGTAAGTGTCCCAAATACATTTATCTTGTGTGGGCAGAGAGGAGCTTGTTTTTCTTACTTGGTATAAGAAGGCAGGGTGCTACGCAGTTTCTAAGGCATGACAAATGACACCCTTTCTACACTGACAGTACTCACCACAAAACAGAATCTATGAAAGCTGATCTCAAGGCTCCATATAAGAGAAGACAATGCACATGTAAAGGTTATTGGTTTGATAAAAGAAAATCCATTTTTTAAATGACAGTATAAAAAATCCTCTATTGGCAAGAAGCAGTTTTCATTCTAGGGAAAAGTGAAATTTAAGAACTCATATGGGAGAAAGAGATCATTTGCTCTGTTTATTCTTGCCTGAACAGACACATTCTAAATTGATCATCAGTGAAGAATAGGATAAACATTCCAGAGCAAATTGCTTATGCTTTTGATCCTGACATTTGAAGAAAATTTATAAAGAACCTTTATATAGAAACAAATCTCCTCAGATATCCAATAAAGGCAATATATTTCAGGAATCGAAGGTCATGATGAAAGTACCAAGCCAATGAAGTAATGTTTTTCAATGAAATCATTATTTGATCATTAAACCTCTAAAAACAGCATCATGGAGCAGATGATGGAAATTAGCACTGGAGACGACACTGGGTATATGAAAATGAGTAAACTATGGACTCTGAGCCATAGAGTTCTCAGCCCAATAGAAAAATAGGACATAAATATAGGCAAAAGAAAAAAAAATATTCTTTCCTATGATTTTCTGGTCCTGCATCATTGGTTTAAAAGTCCAGGTATTTTATTTTCATTGTTTCATTCTATGTCACTACTTACTCAATATGCATATAAAGGTTGTTTTATGGGGATTTTATGTATAGGAACGGCACGAAGGAGGGGTTAGTCAGTTCTCTATGGGAAAATCGGAAAAGGTCCTAAATGGAAATGGGATGCATCTTTAAAAATGACAAGGCATTCAAAATGTGAACACAGGAGAGATGCGTTTTACACAGAGAAAGAGGTAAGAGGAAGAGCTATAAAACAACATGGCATATTAGGGAAATCTAGTTCAATATGTCTAAGCGTGGGATGTGAGCAGGGAAGAGGGGAGACACAGGGTTGACGGGAAGACAGGAGTCAGATGCTAAAAGGGTCAGTGTGATATGGTTCAATTAAGTTCAATACTAACTTTATAACTATTTGAGGGTATTTCGCTTTGTTTTTTTAAATATGAGCATGGAGAAAACTTCTCAATCATGTTTACTTATAAGAAAAGAGTTTTAGATTTTACCCCCATTGATTTGGGAAAAGAGGACTACAATAAATAATTTAAAAATGAATCTTGATAAATCATTCTGAGAAATTTAATTGTAAAATAAATGAGAACATAAAATGAGGACAGTGTCCTAATAAATAGTAGGAGTTTGTTGTTTTAAATGCCTTCTTAGCATATTTAGTGCCATCAAAGTATTTATCTGTAAGTTGCAACCTTAAGAACAATTGGGAAAAAAATTCAGAGATATCAGTTTTCTTCATTAAGCATTCTTTCTGTGCCACAGCTGGAAACTTCCCATTCATTCAGCACTTGCCCATGGGTGAGATGGGCTTAGTCCCTTACCAAGAGCATACATACCAAGATTTAATGGCTCTGGACAGATACCTGGTAAGGGTTATGAGAACACCTGGACTGCAGAAAAAGCTTTTTGGTTCTAGCAGGAAAACTTTGTGGGTTCTTTTCACTAGACTGCACCTGTGACAGGACAATACCTTTTGAAACGAAAATTTAAGTGATCTTTGCAAGGAAGGTCAACACTCGTAACAAAGACAAAACAAAGAAGGCAAGATATTGTTCCAAGTCAGTGATGGCTATGATGTGAATTATCTCTGAGGTACCATGTGTCTTGCAGACTCTATAATACTACTTGGAATATCAAAACTTGGCAGAATAAAGGCATTAGTAAATACTAAAGAGATAGCAATGAGGACACCTGGACTCATAGCTAGGTCCTGCCACTCTTTAGTATCTGTCAGTGTCTTTCCCTTATATGGGTATACATATATAATACCTTATATTTACACTGCAATTAAGAAGAGAAAACAGAAGGACAATATATTAGAAAAAACTTAACTTTATGTTTAGTCTAGATTGAACTCTTGCCTAGACATACAAATATTTACCTTAGGACACAAAAAAAAGCCTCTCCTATACGATAACATGCAATTCCATCCAGAAAGCTTCTCATTTTCTTTATTTACTATTCCTATTTCATTCTTTCATAAACAAAAACACTTCTAAAAAGCTCCCAGGTGATACCAATGCTGCTGCTCCCTGGACCACACTTGGAGTAGTAAGGCTTTCAAACATAATGAGCATAACTTACCTGTTCCAGGAAGATTTTCCTAATTCCTATTCAAGAAAGATCCATCAAAGAGACTCATTAGCTTTTAGTCCCTGACTCCTCTAAGCAGCGCTCATGTTGTTTCTCTGGCTTTCTTTGTTAAATATGCATCCTCCATCTTAACTTCCTCATCAAATTCAATGCAATTCTAAGCAGAGAGGCTAAATCTACCTTCAGTGATAAGAGCCGTTATTGCTTAATGGCATAATGAGGAATCTAGGGTCAGATAGATATAAGTCCAAATTCCACTCCTGCCTACCGAGCTGAGTGACCATGGGAAAGTGTTTTAACTGGTCTAAAACTTAATTTCCTCATTTGTAAAATAGAGATGCCAATAGTAAATACCTCAAAGGTTTATTCTGAGTATTAAATAAAATACTCCATATAGCACTGTCTGGTGAACATTCAACAAATGCTAGTTATTAATATTATTGAAATGCTGCAGAATCCATAGTACATCCAATGTGTGATAGCATCTGAGACTTGAAACTCACAAGTTGACTAGTCTAGTAGAATATTTTGTTATCACAACCACCAGCTATGTACATCATTTAGGTATGTTATTCTTTTTGTTTGTTTGTTTACAAATACTGAGTAAAAATCAATACCTCCAATCTCTACATGTATATTTTAGCAGAAGGAGTATTTGTCATTTTGGGGGGGCCACCTACCACCTGAAACTCTCCATTAGTCAAGGCTTTTACTTGCAAACAATAGAATTGAACTGAGCTAGTTTTAGCAGAACAGGATTCATAGAAGGTTATTACCTAGCTCACAGAATCCCTGAGAAGGCCAAAGAACAAGGCTTGAGAGAAAATAGACAGGGTCAGTGAGCCAAGAACTAAACAGTGGGGAAAAAGGCATAGCACATTATAGGACTGTTCTAAGAAACTCCATTGACAACCCTACTCAGAGTTAGTATACTTGATCTTGAATGTTGGAAGTACCCCACAGTCAATCTGGAAAAAGTCACCTTCACATAAAGAGTACATTGGGGGTGAATGGAGGCCAGGAATGGGTAGTAGGCAGAGAAAGATGAAGAGAGATTGATTAACATATACAAAAATACAGTTAGATACAAGAAATAAGACCTATTATAGTAACTTTTGGTTCCAAAATGGCAGTGTAGAAGCAAGCTAGATTTACTACTCCCCACAGAAAACCAAAAACAAATATACTGAGATTATCATCAGCAAAATCCCAGAACTCAACTATGATGATGAGCCAGTTCCTGGGACCACAGAAAAGTGAAAAAAAACTTTGAACAGATGGTAAGAGAATGAGATTTTCACATCTGTGATGCCCCTCCCCTCAATCTGCCCAGCACCAAGCATGTGGAAACTGTTTCCCAATTCACAGTTACATTGGAACAATGAGATCATAGTGGACAACAAGTGTTTCTGCCATCTTGGGCTCTCTAACAGAAGGCTTGTCCCTGCATCAACCCACAGAAGCATTTCAAGTGCCTAAAGAGAGAAATATTCCTCAGGATAGCTAGAGACAAAGGGGGGACATGCGACTATCATCCCCAGCCCTGAAAACTCTACCATGTAATTCAGCCAAAGGAGATACCAAATCAGAGTGGCTGTTAAACAGCACCACACTGTAAGAGATATTTTTTCCGCAGGACCTCTGGGCATGAAATGAACCCCCAGCCAGCCTTCCCACACTACTGGAATATTCCCTTTGGGACTTTTCCCATTTGGGATAGGCAGTGCTCCTATTATTTGCTAGAGCCAAGGTAAACCTGGACTTACGGGGCCATCTAGTGCCAAAAAGGAGGCAGTGACCTAGTGGGGAAAAAAAATAAGAATTCAACAGATAAATTACAAAGAATCTCTAGGGCAAACATACCCAATAAAACCAAAACAAGCCACACAGAAAAGACTTCAATGCAAAGACATAGACATATGTCAACAAGAAACAACAGCAAACAGGGAACCATGACCTCTTTAAAAGGACAAAACAAAGAACCAGTGGTGGACCCTAACAAAACAATGATATGTGAGCTCTCTGATCAAGAATTCAAAATAGCAATTTTAAGGAAACTCAGTGATCTCCTAGATAACACAGAAAAACAATTCAGAAATTTATCAGAGGTATTTAACAAAGAAATTGAAATAATAAAAAACAAGTAGAAATCTTGGAACTGAAAAATACATTAGAGGCTCTCAAAGGAAGAATAGATCAAGCAGAGGAAAAAATGAGTGAGCTCAAAGACAGACGATTTGAAATTATACAGTCAAAGGAGGAAAAAGAAAAAATAAATAAAGATCACCTACAACATATAGCAAATTACTTCAAAAGACCACATCCAAAACGTATTGGTGGTCAAGAGGGAGTTAAGCAAGAGCAAGGGGTAGAAAGTTCATTCAAAGAAATAATAACAGAAAACTTTCCAAAACTTGAGAAAGATATAAATATCCAAGTATAGGAAAGTTTTATAAAACCAAACAGATTTGACCCAAATAAGACTACCCCACAGTACAGAATAATCAAACTCTTAAAGGTCAAGAACAAAGAGAGAATCCCAAAAACAGTAAGAGATAAGAAACAATTATCAAATAAAGGAACTCCAATTCACTGGCAATGGACTTCTCAACAAAAACCATACAGACCAGGAGTGAGTGGCATGACATTTTAAAAGTACTGAAAGAAAAAAACTGCCATCCAAGAACACTCTATCAACCAAATGTCCTCCAAATAGGAAGGTGAGATAGTCTTTCCCAGATGAACAAAAGCTGAGAGAATTCATCACCATGAGACATGTCTTACAAGAAATGCTAAGGGGATTTCTTCAACATGAAAGAAAAATCAATAACATGACAAAAAAATTGAAGGTATAAAACCCACTGGTAAATTTAAGTACAAAGGCAACCCCAGAATACTCCAATATATAATTGTGGTGTTTAATCAGCTAATATTGATAATTCTAGTATGAAACCTAAAAGACAAATCTATCAAAAACAATAGCTACTGAAAACTCTTAAGAGATAATCAATATAAAAATGTGTACATTGAGACATCAAAACTGTAGAATTTTTTTGTTTCTCCTTTTTTATTATTTTGTATGTGTGATCTAACATAAGTATAACCCTCATGGTAACAACAACGCAAAAACCTAAAATAGATGCACTAAAAAAAAAGTAACAAATTAAAACAGGGAAAAAAAATCACTTAACCACAAAGGAAGAGTAAGAGAGGAAGAAAGGAACATAGGAGTCACAAAACAACCTTAAACAAGCAACAAAATGGCAGTGGTAAGTCCTTAGTTATCAGTAATAACACTGAATATAAATGGTCTCAATTCTCTAATTCAAGACATAGAATGGCTGAATAAATAAAGAAACAAGACTCAACTATATACTCCTACAAGAAACCTACCTCATCTATTAAGACACAAATAGTCTAAAAGTGAAAGGATAGATAAAGATATTCCATGCAACTGGAAACTAAAAAAGAGCAGGAGTAGCTATATTCACATCAGATAAAATAGACTACAAGTCAAAGACTGTAAAAAGAGACAAACAAAGACACTATATAATGAATAGGAGTCAATTCAGCAAGAGCATGTAACAATTGTAAATGTAGAAGGCACCCAACACCAGAGCACCCAAGTATACAAAGCAAATATTAATAGATCTAAAGAGAGAGATAGACTGCAATATAGTAATAGCAGAAGACTAAAACACTGCACTCTTAGTAATGGACAGATCACCCAGACAGAAAAATCAAAAAGGAAATATCAAAGCTAACCTACACACTAGACCAGTTTGGCCAAATAAGTATTTACAGAACATTTCACCCAACTGCTGCAGAATGAATATTTTTTTCATCAGCTTATGGAACATTCTGCAGAATATACCATATAAAATAAGGCCACAATGCAACTGTCAACAAATTTAAAAATATAGAAATCATATCAAGTATCTTACCTGACTTTCCATTGCAATGGAAAAAACCTAGAAATCAACAGCAAAAGAAACTTCAGAAATGACACAAACACATGAAAATTAAACAACATGTTTCTGAACCACCAATGGGCCAATGAAGACATTAAGAGTGAAACTTAAAATTTTCTTGAAACCAATGAAAATGGAAATACAACATATCAAAATGTATGGAATATGACAAAAGCAGTACTAAGAGGAAGCTTATAGCAATAAATGTCTACATCAAAAAAATTGAAAGCCTTCAAATAAACAACCTAATGAAGCACCTCAAAGAACTAGAAAAGCAAGAACAAACCGAATCCAAAACTAGTAGAAGGAAAGAAATAATGAAGATCAGAAATAAATGAAATTGGAACTAACATAACAATACAAAAGATCAATGAAACAAAAAGTTGATTTTTTTAAAAGGCAAACAAAATGGACAACCTTTAACTAGACTAAGGAGAAAAAGAAAGAAGACCCAAATACATAAAATCAGAAACTAAAATAAAAAAGAGACATAACAACTGATACTTAGAAATACAAAGAATCATTAGAGACTATTATGAACAACTATACACCAACAAATTGGAAACCCTAGAAGAAATGGATAAATTCCTGCATACATGCAGCCTGCCACTCACTATTGAACCATGAAGAAATAGAAAACCGCAACAAACCAATAACAAGTAACAAAATTAAAGCTGTGATGAAAGGTTTCCCATCAAAGAAAATCCCACGACCTGATGGATTCACTGCTGAATTCCACCAAACAGTTGAAGAAGAACTAATACATATTCTACTCAACTCTTTAAAAAAAAATTGAAGAGATCCTCATTCTGTGAGGCCAGCATTACCCTTCCAAACTTACTCTATGAGACCAGCATGACCCTTATACCAAAACTAGACAAAGACACAATGAAAAAAGAAAACCATAATGAGTATGATGCGCACTGTCTAGGGGATGGACATGTTTGAAGCTCTGACTCAGGGGGGATGGGGAGGCAAGGGCAATATATGTAACCTAAACTTTTGTACCCCCACAGTATGCTGAAATAAGAATTAAAAAAAAAAAAAAAGAAAAGAAAACCACAGGCCAATAACCCTGATGAACATAGACATAAAAATCCTCAACAAAATACTATCAATCCAAATTCAACAACACATTAAAAAGATCATTCACCTTATCAAGTGGAATTGATCCCAGGAATGCAAGAATGTTCAATATATGCAAAGTCTATAAACATGATACATCACATCCTAAGAACAAAAAACATGATCATTTCAATAGGTGCTAAAAAAGCATTTGATAAAAGCCAAATCACTTTATTTTAACCCTCAAAAAACTAGGTATAGAAGGACCATACCTCAAAATATAAAGGGCACATATGACAAACTCACAGCCATCATAATATTGAGGGGGAAATATTAAAAACCTTTCCCCTAAGATTTAGAACAAGGATGCCCACTTTCATCACTGTTACTCAACATAATACTAGAAGTCCTGGCCAGAGCAAGTAGGCAAGAAAAATAAATGAAGGGCATCTAAATTGGAAAGGAAGAAGTCAAATTAGCCTCATACACAGATGACATGATCTTACATTTAGAAAACCCAAAAGACGACAGCAAAAAACTGTTAGAACTGATAAATGAATTCAGTGAAGTTGTAGGATACAAAATCAACATATAAAAATCAGTAACATTTATATATGCCAAAAATGAACAACCTGAAAAAGAAAGGAATCCCATTTACAACAGCTTCAAACAATATAATATACCTAGGAATCAATTTAACCAAAGATGTGAATGATCTATACAAGGAAAACTATAAAATACTGATGAAGGACATTGAAGAGGACAAAAAAATTGAAAGATATTCCATGCTCATGGATTGGAAGAATTAATATTATTAAAATAACAATACTACCCAAAGCAATTTACAGATTCAATACAATCCCTATCAAAATACCAATGACAATTTTCACAGAAATAGGAATAAAATCCCAAAATTTACATGGAATCACAAAAGACCTAGAATAGCCAAAATAATCCTGAGAAAGAATAAATCGGAAGGCATCACACTACGTGACTTCAAAATTTATTACAAAGCTATAGTAACCAAATCAGCATGGTACTAGCATAAAAACAGAATCATAGACCAATGGAACAGAATAGAATATCTAGATATAAATTCACACATTTACAGCCAACTTATTTTTGACAAAGGCACGAAGAACTTACAATGGAGAAAGGACAGTCCCTTCAATAAATGATGTTGGGGAAACTTGATATCCATAAGCAGAAGAACGAAACTAGATCTTTATCTCTTACCACATACAAAAATCAATCAAAATGGATTAAAAACTTAAATCTAACACCTGAAACTATAAAACTACTAGATGAAAACATTGGAGAAATGCTCCAGGACATTAGTCTGGGCAAAGATTTTTTGTGTAAGGTCTCAAAAGCACAGATGACAGAAGCAAAAATAGATAATTTGGGTTACATTAAGCTAAAAAGCTTCTGCATAGCAAAGGAAATAATCAACAAAATGAAGAGACAACCCACAGAATGGGAGAAAATTCTTGCAAACTATCCATCTTTCAAGTGATTAATAACCAGAATATAAAAGGAGCTCAAACAATTCAATAGCAAAAAACAAATAGCCCAATTTAAAAATCAGCAAAATTTATGAATACACATTTCTCAAGAGAAGACATACAAATGGCCAAAAGGTATGTGAAAAAATGCTCAACATCACTAATCATCAGTGAAATGCAGATCAAAAGTTCAATGAGATATCTTCTCACTCCAGTTAGGATGGCTCTTATCAAAAAGACGGGGAATAGCAGATGCTGGCAAGGATGTGGGGATAAAGAAATCTTCATACACTGTTGGTGTGAATGTAAATCATTACAGCCTCTATGAAAAACAGTATGGAGGTTCCTTAAAAAAATAATAGAACTACCATATGATTCAGCAATTGCACTACTGTGTATATATCCAAAAGAACAGAAATCAATATATTCAAAGAGATATCGCACACTCATGTTATTACAGCACTATTCACAATGGATGAATGGATAGAAAAAAACATGGTATATGTACACAATGGAATATTATTCTGCCATTAAAAAGAATGAAATTCTGTCATTTGCAGCAATATGGATGAAACTGGATATCATTATGTTAAGTGACATAAGCCAGACACAGAAAGACAAATATTATATGTTCTCACTCATATGTGGAAGCTGAAAAAGAGTGGATTTTATGAAAATAGAATGTAGATTGGTGGTTACCAAAGCCAGAAAAGTTAGTGGGGGTGAGATGAAGACAAGTTGATTAATGGGTACAAATATACATACAGTTATATAGAATAAATAAGTCCTGATGTTCGATAGGTCAGTAGAATGAGTATAGTTAATCTATTGTACATTTTAAAATAGCTATTAGAGAAGAGAATAGTTTGAATGTTCCTAGCATAAAGAAAACATAAATATTTAAGATAATGGATATCCCAATTACCCTGATTTGATTATATGAATGTATCAAATTATTACGAGTAGCCCAAAAATATGTACATCTATTATGTATCAAATAAAAGACCTAGTGTTCAACAAGTCAGTAGGTGACTATAGTGGACAATAATCTATTGTATATTTCAAAATAACTACAAGAGAATAATTCAAATATTCCCAGCATAAAGAAAAGATAAAATGTTTAAGGTGATGGACATCCCAATTACCCTGATTTGATTACACATTATATGAATGTATCAAAATATCACATGTACCCTGAATATATGTACATCTATTATGTAACAATAAAAAAAAAAAAGAAAGAAAAAAATTTTTTAAAGTCACCTTCACAAGCATGGTTACAGAAGATCCAGTCTCTCTGCATGCCGCTACCACCTCAGATAATTGGCTCTATAGCCCAGTCTTGTACAGCTCTGCAGTAGCAATAGATCCTGGGAATGTAATTCATCACTTCTCAAATGAAAAGTAATCTAGCAGAGGGTTGGGATGGGTGTTGAGTGAGCCAACCTATAGTATTTGCTACAACCTACTTCCTATATTTTGAGGATTCTCCACTTTATGAGGGAAAGAATGAGGTAGGTAGCAGAGCCTGTCTCACACTATACACAAGAAAATGATGGATATTCAACTCCTTAGTGGCCCTAGCATGTAGAACGTGGGCCCACGACCTACATTGCACTAATCAGATGCATCCACTTTAGATCTTGAATTGTGAATCAATGATGCAAAGAAAAGGAGAACTTGAACAATTTGTTCTGGCAATGAATGACATGAGTTGATAATATTCCTGGGGTAGCAATGGCAGCAGTGCTAGCCACCCCAGTCCAGGGTCCATTATTATTGTTGTCAATGACGAAACATACAGCACCAGGCTCAGCAGCAACAGCAACGGTGTCTTTACAGGCCGTGATTTGGGGCATTGTTCCTAGCTCTGTAGCCCTGGAAATTCTGTGCAATTAGGTATCCCTATAATGAATTCATTTTCTGCTTACATCATACAGAGTTGCTTTAACTAAGAACACTAATATATAAATTGGCACCAGTTGCAGTTGCAGGCAATGGACCCTTTGAAAAAAATGGAATTGGATAAAAAATAAAAACAATGAAAATCCATCCAGTGGTAAGGGATGGGAATCTGGAAGTCCATTGTACAAATTATGATCTTAAAGAAGTCCTCATTGAAGGCAAAGCTGTTGAGGACATAGTCCACTGCCATAGAAGTGTATGAAAGGCAGGAGGAATTCAAGAACTGTAGGGCATAGAGGTTGCTTCCAACAGTGCTTCACTGCTTAAAAGAAAAGAATGACAAGCTGAAATCACAAATTCTTGGCTAGAGGCATGAAGTGAAATCCCATGTTTCTCTGACTGCTAAAAGAATCTCTTATCGCTTTCAGCCGCAGGGCTGAGATAACTGAAAATCAGACTCAAACTTTGATCCTGCAGGTTTCTAAATTACAATGTCAGTTGAATTCACAGCTCACTGAGATCACTTATGTGAAAGTAGAAGCATTGATCAGGATAGAACAAAACTGAGATATAGAATGGAGGGAAATTAATAAATTTGGTTGTTTTAAGTACCCTGAAATCACCAAATCCCATGACAGTCCCTTGCTGGCAAAGGAAATCCTGCTCCCCTTGTTTGATGAGATGCAGAAGGAATAAATTATCTGTGGTAATGGAGGTGGCTGTCACAAAAATCAAGTTTTTAGATAGCGGGGGTAGCAGAGCTGATGGCAGCTTTTGGAGGCCATTGCTAGCAATGTCAACAGTGCAAGCTATAGCTCTTAGCAGCAGTGACAGCAATGTCCCCACTGAGCTAGTTCTGCAGCATGATTTGGTCTGTTCCCATCTGCATAGTCCCAAGACTGGTTCTCTAGTCCAGTATCCTTTGAATAAATAATTTTCTTCTCAAATCAGCCAAATTTGGTTCCACAGCTTGCAAAAATGAACCATATGCTTTGAAATTTCAATAATGGCTTTTTATTTTACCCTTGACCCTGCCCCCTCCTCCAAAATGTGGTCAAGATGTAAAATATTTCAACTCTGTTTGATTGTTTTGGAACAATAAGCCCATAACTGGTCTAAATTTTTTATAATAGGAACCCATGCTCAGAATTGCAGGCTCCCTGCCTGTAAAATTTAATAAGAGATTCATGGCTGTTTGCTACTTACAGAGAAAATTTATTCCCTTCTACCTTTATCCATCCTTGTCTCTTTTATATGCAATATTATTATTCACAGTTTTCTACTGAATTATCAAGGAAAAGGCAAACAAAAACTGCTCCCTATGTAGCAGCAGTCATCTAATTTATCAAATCATAACCTACAAGTTCCAACATAAGCAATTGCCTGGTCAATCTAACACCATGACAAACTAAATGCCTCATAAACAGTCACAATCCCTTAGAAAATTTATGGCAAAGACTTTTAAAACCTCCAGCAAAGGGCATTATTGGTGTGATAGAAAAAACCATAGATCAAATGTAGCATATACATTGTTGATAAGGCTATTCAAGTCCTTGAAAATCTGACTGTTAATACATATATTTGATTTTTTTAAGCTTATATAAAGAGGTTGTTTTACTTCATGCGACAAGTAATAATTCACTATTCTCATGGTTACTCCATTGGCCTCAGTTTATGCATCTGTACAGATTTACTCCACCCCACTATCTCCCGGGCCTCGGATGCATGTTCAGGAGAACCCAGCCACCCCACCAGCCCATCTCTTTGTCTCCAGACACCATTGCCTGCCTTACCTAGGTGAACCTCAGCATGGCCTTGGCCTTCCTCGGGCCACCACAGTAAGTGCCACAGTGGCTCCTCCACTACTACTTTTTTTTTTTTTTTTGAGACAGAGTCTCACTCTGTTGCCTGGGCTAGAGTGCCATGGCATCAGCCTAGCTCATGGCAATCTCAAACTCCTGGGCTCAAGCAATCCTTCTGTCTCAGCCTCCCGAGTAGCTGGGACTACAGGCATGCGCCACCATGCCCCGCTAATTTTTTCTATATATTTTTAGTTGTCCAGCTAATTTATTTATTTATTTATTTTTTTAGTAGAGACAGGGTCTCGCTCTTGCTCAGGCTGGTCTCAAACTCCTGAGCTCAAATGATCCACCGGCCTTGGCCTCTCAGAGTGCCAGGATTACAGGAGTGAGCCACTGCACCTGGCCTCCTCCCACTACTTCTAAGCTCAGATAAAGCCCATGCCACAGAATGTGGAATCTGACTTTCCCAAAGGCTTCCCAGAGGGGGCAGATAACACTACCCAAAACTGCAGTGTGAATTTTGGCCCAGCGAGTGTACTTCGACCAACATGGGAAAGAAGATAGGAAGAAGCTAACCTGAAAATCCATCTTCCTTCCTCCCCTACCTCCAAAGAGGCCCATGATTACCCATGAGCAACTGGAAGAAGCTCCGTATGCTGCTGTGGGAAGCAGTAGCCAGCTTGATAATACTGTCTCTCATTTGTTTTCCCTTTTCTATCTCCGTCTTCCCCCCCATTCCTGGTGCCTTAGATTATATTTCCCATAATACAATTAGTGTGTCAACTTTGCCACAGATTTTTTTTTCTAGAGAAACCAGGCTAAGACAATTACATTAAGAACTAGAAATAGTAAAGAAGGAAAATGACATAGATTTTGCCCAGTCAAGAGTTCATGGCTAAAGAGAATAATGTTCGTGAAAATGCCTTAACTTATATTTCATTTGATTATAGAAATTATTATTATTACCTATATAGCCTGTCTTCCTTAAAAACCATTCCATTTATTATAAAAACAGTTCCCACAATTTTTTCTCAATTTTTTTTATTGAGGTAAAATATACAATTTACCATCTTTGCCATTTTTAAGTGCACAAAACAGTGGTAAATAAGTTTTTATTTTTTTCTTCCCTTCCTCTGTCTTTACCTCTCCCCTTCCCCAGCTTCTGGTAACCACCAATCTAATCTCTATTTTCATGAGATCCACTTTTTTTTTAGCTCCCGCATATGAGTGAAAACATGAAATATTTGGCTTTGTGTGCTCAGCTTATTTCATTTAACATAATGGCCTCCAGTTCCACCTATGTTTCGCATATCTGTTGATTATTTGTACATATTCCTTTGAGAAATATCTATACAGATCTTTTGCCCATTTTTAATGGATTTATTATTATTTTTTTTTTTTTTTTTTTTTTTGCTATTGACTTGTTGAGCTCCTTATATATTCTGGTTATTAATCTCTTGTCAGATGGATAGTTTTCAAATATTTTCTCCCATTCTGTGGGTTGTCTCTTCATTTTGTTGATTGTTTCCTTTACTGTGCAGAAGCTTTTTAGCATGATGTAATCCAAATTGTCTACTTTTGTTTTGATTGCCTTTGCTTTTGAAGTCTTATACAAAAAATCTTTGCCCAGACCAATGTCCTGGAGTGTTTCCCCAATACTTTCTTCTAATAGTTATAGTTTCAGGTATTAGATTTAAGTCTTAAATCCATTTTATATGATTTTTGCATATGGTAAGAGACAGGAGTCTAGTTTCATTCATCAAGTTTTCCCAGCATTGTTTATTGAAAATACTGTCCTTACCCATTGTAATTCTTGGCACCTTTGTCAAAGGTTGTAAATGCATGGTTGTAAATGCAGAGATCTATATTTGGGTTCTCTATTCTGTTCTACTGGTTCATATGTCTGTTTTTATGCCAACACCATGTTGATTTGATTACTATAGTTTTGTAATACATTTTGAAGTCAGGTAGTATGATGCCACCAGATTTATTCTTCTTGCTCAGGATTATTTTGGCTATTCTGGGTCTTTTGTGGTTTCCCATAAATTCTAGAATTTTTTTTCTATTTTTATAAAGAATGACATTGATATTTTGATGGCATTTTGATTGGAATTTTATATTGAATCTGTAAATTGCTTTGGGTAGTACTGCCATTTTAACAATATTAATTCTTCCAATCCATTAACATAGAATATATTTCCTTTTTGTGCATCCTCTTCTATTTCTTTCATACAAGTTTCCTTGTATAGATCTTTCACATCTTTGGTTCACATCTTTGGTTAAATTGATTCCCAGGTATTTTTCTTAAACTATTGTAAATGGGATTGCTTTCTTGACTTCATTTTCAGATAGTTTACTGTTGGCATATATAAGTGCTACTACTTTTTGTATGTTGATTTTGTATCCTGCAACTTTACTGAATTCAATTATCAGTTCTAACAGGTTTTTGATGGCGTCTCGAGGTTTTTCTAGGTATAAAATCATGTCATCTGTGTACAAGGCTGATTTGACTTCTTGCTTTTCAATTTAGATGAACTTTATTTTTTTTTCTTACCTACTTGTTCTGGCCAGGACTTCCAGTATTATGTTGAGTAACAGTGGTAAAAGTGAGCATCTTTGTCTTGTTCCAGTCTTTAGATGAAAGGTCTTCAATTTTTCCCCATTGAGTATGCTGCTAGTAGTGAGTTCATCATAGGTGGCCTTTATTGTTTTGAGGTATGCTAATTCTACATCCATTTTGATGAGAGTTTTTATCATAATGGGATGTTGAATTTTATCAAATGCTTTTTTGGCATCTATTGAAATAATCATACGGTTCTTGTCCTTGATTCTGTTAACGTAGTGTATTATCTTTATGAATTTGCATATATTGAACCATCCTTGCATTCATGGAATGAATTCCATTTGGTTGCTGTGGATATCTTCTTAATAGGTTCTTGCATTTGGTTTGCTAGTATTTTGCTGAGGATTTTTGCATCTATCTTCATCAGGGTTATTGGTCTGTAGTTTTGTTTTTTTCTTGTTGTGTTCTTTTCTAGTTTTGGTCAGGATAATGCTGGCCTCATAGAATGAGTTTGAAACTAATCCTTCTTCTTCAACTTTTTTAAAGAGATTGAGTAGGATTGATATTAGTTCTTTAAATGTTTGGCAGAATTCAACAGTGAATCCATCAAGTCCTGGGCTTTTCTTTGATGGGAGACTTTTTATCACAGCTTCAATCTCATTACTCATTCCTGGTTGTTTGAGGGTTTCTGTTTCTTCAAGAGTCAATGTTTGCAGGTTGCATGTGTCCAGGAATTTATCCATTTCTTCTATTTGTCCATTTCCAATTTGTTGGCAGATAGTTCTTCATAATAATCTCTAATTACTGCTTATATTTATGAGGTCTCAGTGGTTATGTCTCCTTTTTAGTTTCCAATTTTATTTATTTGGGTTTTCTCTCTTTTTTTCTTAGTCTAGATAAGGGTTTCTCTATTTTGTTTATCTTTTAAAAAATTGTTTCATTGATCTTCTGTATTTTTGTCTCTATTTCATTTATTTCTGCTCTGATCTTTATTATTTCTTTCTTTCTACTAATTTCAGATTTGGTTTATTCTTGCTTTTCTAGTTCCTTCAGGTGCATCATTAGGTTGTCAATTTGAAGTCTTTCTACTTTTTTGATATAGGCATTTATTGCTATAAACTTCCTTCTTAGTACTGCTTTTTCTTATTCCATAGATTCTGATATGTTATAATTTCATTTGTTTCAAGAAATTTTTTTATTTCCTCTTAATTTCTTCATTGATCCATTGGTCTTTCAGGAACATGTTGTTAATGTCCAGGTGTCTGTATATTTTCCAAGGTTCCTTTCATTACTGATTTCTAGTTCTATTCCATTGTGGTCAGAGAAGATACTTAACATGATTTCCATTTTTTTTTAACTTGTTGAGACTTGTTTTGTGGTCTAAGATATGTCTGTTCTGCAGAATGTTCCATCAGTGAGGAAAGAATATGTATTTTGCAGCAGTTAGGTGAAATGTCTGTAAGGACCTATTTGGCCTATTTGGTTCAGTGTGTAATCTAACTTTGGTATTTCTTGGTTAATTGTTTTTTGTCTGGATGATCTGTCCATTATGGAGAGTAGGTTTTTGAAGTCCCCTACTATGATTGTATCACAGTCTATCTCTCCCTTTAAGTCTATTAATGTTTGCTTTATATATTTGGGAGCTCTGGTGTTGGGTGCATAGATATTTATAATTGTTATAGCCTCTTGCTGAATTGACCCCTCCATCATTATATAATGGCTTTCCTTGTTTTTTTTATGGTCTTTGATTTATAGTCTATTTTATCTGATATGAGTATAGCTATTCCTGCTCTTTGTTGGTTTCCAGTTGCATGGAATATCTTTTTCCACATTTTCAACATTCAGTCTACGTCTGCCTTTATAGGTTAAGTGGGTTTCTTGAAGGTGGACTATAAGTGGGTCTTGTTTCTTTATTTAGTCCTCCACTCTATGCCTTTTAATTGAAAAATTAAGACCATTTACATTCAGTGTTATTATTGATAAGTAAGGACTTTCGAGACTTCTGTCTTCCTTTATAGTTAACTGAATATCTTTGGTAGTATGTTTTAATTTGTTGCTTTTTAATTTTAGTGAATCTATTATAGATTTTTGTACTGTGCTTACCAGGAGGCTGACAAGAAAACATATTATAGATATAAAGAGTTATTTTAAAGAGATGACAACTTATCATAGAGCACAGATAAAAGAACAGAAACCAAAAAAGGCAAAACTCATGCAAAAAATTATAGACTTTAACTCCAGCCCCCCATTTTGACTCTTAATTGTCTTAATTTACATATTTTTAAATTACCTATCACTTAACAGGTTGCAGTAGCTATTATTAATTTTGATAGATTTGTCTTTTGGGCTACATACTAGAGTTATGAGTGGATTTTACACCATAAAACAGTAATATTGTTTCGAGAAGTTTCTATTCATGTCATTTGCCCACTTTTTGATAGGGTTGCTTGATTTTTTCTTGCTGATTTTCCTGAGTTCTAAATAGATTCTTGTTATCAGTCCTTTATCTGATGTGTAGTATGCAAAAATTTTTTCCCATTCTGTAGGTGGTCTGTTTATTCTCTGGACTGTTTCTTTGGCTGTGCAGAAGCTTCTTAATTTAATCATGTCCCATTCATTTATTTTTGTTGCTGCTGTGATTGCCTTGGGGGTCTTCTTCATAAATTCTTTGCCTAGGCCAATGTCTGTAAGAGTCTTTCCTATATTTTCTTCTAGAATTCTGATTGTATCACGCCTAAGGTTTAAGTCTGTTATCCACCGTGATTTGATTTTTGTGAGAGGTGAAAGCTGTGGGTCCTGTTTCAGTCTTCTACAAGTGGCTAACCAATTCTCCCAGCACCATTTATTGAATAGGGATTCTTGTCCCCAGAGTATATTCTTTCCCGCTTTGTCAAAAATTAGGTGACTATATGAAGATGGTTCTATATTTGGATTTTCTGTTGTGTTCCACTGGTCTGTGTCCCTGAACTTGTGCCAATACCAGGCTGTTTTAAGAACCATGGCCTTGTAGTATAGTTTGAGGTCTGGCAAATTAATACCTCCCATTTTGTTTTTGTTGCTTAAAATTGTTTTTGCTATACGGGGTCTTCTTTGATTCCATACAAAGTGTATAATTATTTTCTCTACGTCTGTAAAGAATGATGTTGATAATTTAATAGGGATTGCATTGAATCTGTAGATCACTTTGGGTAGTATAGACATTTTAACAATGTTGATTCTTCCGATCCACGAGCATGGTATATTTTTCCATCTATTTGCAAGTTCTGCTATTTCTTTATAAGAATGGCTAACAAACATATGAAAAAATGCTCAACATCCCTAATCATCAGAGAAATGCAAATCAAAACCACAATGAGATATCACTTAACTCCAATGAGAATGGCCTTTATCAAAAAAACCCAAAACAACACATGTTGGCGTGGGTGTGGAGAGACAGGAACACTCATACACTGCTGGTGGGACTGCAAACTAGTGCAACCCCTGTGGAAAGCATTATGGAGGTATCTTAAACAGATTCAAGTAGACCTGCCATTTGACCCAGCAATCCCATTACTGGGCATATACCCAAAGGAAAAAAGGTCATTCTGTAACAAAGACACATGTACCCGAATGTTTATAGCAGCACAATTCACAATAGCAAAGATGTGGAAACAACCCAAATGCCCATCAATACATGATTGGATTAGTAAGCTGTGGTATATGTATACCATGGAATATTACTCAGCTATAAGGAATGATGAAGATACGACATCTCTATGGTTCTCCTGGAGAGAGTTGGAACCCATTATATTAAGTGAAGTATCCCAAGAATGGAAAAACAAGCATCACATGTACTCACCAGAAAATTGGTTTCCCTGATCATCACCTAAATACACATCTGGGAACGACACCAATTGGATATCAGACTGAGGTGGGGGGTGGGGGAGGGGATGGGGGTATGCCTACACAATGAGTGCATTGCGCACCGTTTGAGGAGTGGTAACACTTGAAGGTGCTGACTCGGGAAGGGGGGGTGGGGAAGGGAGGGATATATACCTACATGATGGGTGCAATGCGCACGACCTGGGGAACAGACACACCTGGAGCTCTGACTTGGGGGGAAAGGCGGTACAGGAGCAACGTATGTAACCTGCAATTCTGTATCCCCCATAACAAGATGAAATAAAATAAAAAATAAAAAATAAAAAAACCAGTAATATTGTATTCTGTGTTTGTCCATGTACTTAATTTTCCAATAGATTTTATTACCTTGAAAGTTTTCTTTCACACATCAGTGGTTTTTTTTCTTCTCCCTTTAGCATTTCTTGCAAGAGAGGTCTGGTGGTAATTAATTCTCTCAGCTTTTGTTTGTTTGTGAAATAATTTATTTCTCCTTCAAATTTGAATGATAGTTTTGCTGTATACAATATTCTTGAGTTGCAGTGTTTTTCTTTGAGTACTTTAAAAATGTCATTCCAGGCCCTCCTGCCCTGTAGGATTTCTGCTGAGAAGTCTGTTGTCAAACAAATTGGTGCACCTTTATACATTAATTCCTTCTTATCTCCCACTGCTTTTAAGATCCTCTCTTTGGCCTTGACCTGTGAGAGTTCAATTATTAAATGCCCTGGTCTTATCTGGGCTGAATCTGTTTGATGTTCTAATACCTTCCTGTAACTGGATATTTACATCTTTCTCAAGTTTTAGAAAGTTTCCTGTTATGATTTCTCTGGATAGCCTCTACCCCTTACTCTTGCTCAGCCCCCTCTTGAACACCAATAATTCTTAGATTTGTTCTTTTGAGATTATTTTCTATATTGTAGGTGGTTTTCATTCTTTTTCTTTTCTTTTTTCTTTTTTTTTTCTTTTGGTCTTCATTCTTTTTTCTTTTTTCTCCTCTGATTGTGTATTTTCAAATAGCTGGTCTTTGAGCTCACTGATTCCTTCTTCTGCTGAGAGCCTCTAAAAAGTTTCTCAGTTCAGCAAATATAATTCCCAGTTCCAAGATTTCTGTTCAATTTTTTTATTCAATATTTTTGTTAAACTTATCTGATAAATTTCTGAATTGCTTTACTATATGATCTAAGAGATCACTAAGCTTCCTTCAAACTGCTATTTTGAATTCTTGGTCAGAGAATTCACAAATCGCCTCTTGTTAGGGTCTGTCACTGGATTTTTGCTTTGTCTTTTTGGGAAGTTCATGGTTCCCTGTTTGAGGTTGTTTCTTGTAGGTATACATCTATGTCTTGCATTGAAGGATTAGTTATCTATTCCAGATTTTTCTGTCCAGATTATTTTGGTTTTCATTGCATAGTTTTGTTTAATCTTCACTGCTAGGTTGCTGCCTCCTTTTTGACTCTAGGTGGCACCTTAAGTCCAGGTTCACCTGTGCTCTAGTAAATAGTCAGACCACAGCCTATCCCAAATGGGGGAAGTCCCAAAGGAATTATCCCAACAGTGTGGGATATCCCAACAGTGTGGGATAACCCAACAGTGGCTAGAGGTTCATGGCCAGGGGAACTGAGTAATGTACATCCTACAACAACTGATATTTGGCATCTCCTTTGGCTGAAATACAGAGCAGAGTTTCTGGGTTGGGGATGGTAGTCCCACCTCCCCCATTTGTCTCTGCCTATGCTCTAGGACATTTCTCCTTTCAGGCAATCACAATGCTACCCATGAATTAAGACAAGGATAGACCTACTGCCAGGGAGCCCAAAAAGGTGGGGAAGTTGGTTAAACATCTCAATTTCACTTTTTCCAGTGTAGGGATTATAAATTGAGGGGAGATTTTCTGCACAGTTGCTGCCTGGCAGAATGGGGTGGGGGTGGGGGAGGGTCACGGATGTAGAAGTCCAGTTCTTTTACCATCTGTTTGGAGTTTTTCCATTTCTCTGTGGCCCCAGGAACTGCTTCATCCTCATATTTGAGCTCTGGGTTGTTGTTCCTGAAGATCTCAGTGCTGTATATTTGTTTTTTGATTTTTGTGGAGAGGGAAAGAAGGCAGCTTGCCTCTATACTGTCATTTTTCAACCAGAAGGCTCAGTTTCCACAGTTCTTTTTTGAGAAAGAGTCTTTCTCTGTTGCCTGGGCTACAGTGCAGTGGCGTCATCATAGCTCACTGCAACCTCCAACTCCTGGACTCAAGTGATCCTTCTGCCTCAGCCTCCTGAGTAGCTAGGACTACGGGTATGCACCACCACACCTGGCTAATTTTTCTATTTTTTGTAGAGATAGGGTCTTGCTATGTTGCTGGGGCTGCTCTCAAACTCCTGGTCTCAAGCAATCCTCCCACCTTGGCCTCCCAAAGTGCTGCAATTACAGGCATGAGCTACTTTGCCCAGACAGTTTCCACAATTTTTTAAATCATAGGTTCCTAACCTTTTGACTAAATACAGAGTCTTCTAGTCACCTTAATTCAAAATGATGGGAGTCACCATGTCCTACAGATTCTACCTCCCAAATATCATTACAGAACCCTTTGTCTCCACTGTCACTAACACATATTTATTCCAGGTGTTCATTACTTCCCACTAAAACTAAAGCAAGAGCATCCTGACCAATCTCCCCACCTCCAGTCTCACCTGTCTGTACTCTATCCCATATTCTGTGGTCAAAGTAATCTTCACCTGATTGTCTATTGCTGATCCTTCAGCACTTGCCCCAGGAAAATTTTCCCTGACTCATAGCTTGGTATAGGCCTCCTCTTTGTGCTCTGTAAATGTTTTTCTTGCATCATTTGCTAAATTATTTCAATTGTTGATGTACTTCCTCTGCCCCCCTCTCTCTTTCTCTCTCTAACTCTCTATCTCAATCTCTATCTCTATCTCCCTTCATAAGATCCAGCCACCTTTGGCATAATCCATGGAAAATACTGGGTGCTTAATAAAATATCTGAAGTGAAATTAAAATGGCTAGATATTTTCCAGAAGTTAGCAAAATGATAAAAGCTGGTATTTTTAGATACCAACCAAGATAAAGAAAAAAATCAACTTGTAGACATAATATCTTAAAACTTCAGAACAGGAAAAACAAAAAATAGGGCTTACTTCTAAGGAGGGAAGGAGCAGAAAAGATGGTAAGTTTCAGATGGTAAGTGAAACTTTCACTATGTCTTTAACTGAGTGATAGATATGTGAATATCTATTCATTTTGTATGTCTTTGTGCATCTGAAAGTTTTCCTAAATAAAGTTTTTAATATTTAAAAAAACACACATTTACTCAAACTGATGCCATCTTGTCTGACCAGAGTTTGCTAATAGGGTCGTGTATTAATGGAAGGTCTTATGTCAAGTGACCTTTCTGTCTTTCATAGACACATTTCAGACAAATCCAGGTGGATGCAGTTGATTAGATAGAGGGATAGACAGATGAGGTAGGTAGATAGATAGACAGACACAAATAGGTAGAAAGAAAAGTCTCCTGCTTCTTGTGTCAGCTAGGATCCGTTAAAGAAAACAAAGCCCACTCAGATATTTCCAAAGAGGAAATTTAATACAAGAATTATTAATAGTTACAAGGCTGCTGAAAGGGCTGAAAATCCAAAGATTAGCAAGAGCAGGAACCTATTACCACCATGAGGGCAGCAGAAAGAGGATGTTATTAACAAAGTCCAAGAGTTGAACAGACCAGCAGGAAATGGAACCACAGTGTTAGCTTCTTGGTAGGAACTGAAACAGAGAAAATGCAGCCACTTCTGGAGACAGCACTAGAAGCAAGGTTAGGAGGATACTCTGGCTTCTCTTTTCCTCCTGCCAAATGTAACCAAAGGCCAGGTGGCAAAGGTGTCTAGGACATATAGTTTGCAGGAGTTGGTCCCCTGAAATACAGACTTATGCAAGAGAAGAACAAGGAGTGGAACTGAAGGGAACCAGGAAATGACCAGCACATAGGTTATTAGAAAAAAAGACAGTGCTACTTTTGGTATCTGTAGTTAAGGGATTCATGTGGATTGGTCTAAAAATTAGTATATGTGTATTTTTTTCTACAAAATAGCCCAGAGGTGGTCACATGTATGCCAGAGTCATCTTAAAAATAAGGATTAGGTTCAAAATATTCATTTACTTTTTCAACAAATATTTATTGAGGACCTACTATTACATAGGCCATGAGCTTACAATGGTAAACAAACCAGATCTTGACCCTGTTTTAATGAAGCTTATAGGTTTGTGGGTGGCAGACATTAATTTTAAAAGCACATAAATAACTACAGAGATAAATCCTAGTTCCTGTTTTGTGTCAGTTGAAGGGTGGCTAATTTGGAGAGAATGGATTTAGTGTTGATGCCTCTGAAATATCCAAATAGAGAGTCTTATAGACAATAGAATATTTGACCTGGAGGTCAGAGGCAGGATTAAAATTGGAGATATAGATTGAGCTTTCGTCAGCCCATAAACATAAAGACAATAGCATAAATGAGTACATTCACAGAGAGGACAGAGTGAGAAGATAAGAAGGACTAGTCCTAATGAACACCAGTATTTCAAGATGGAACATATGAGGAAGATGAGCTTACAAAACTGACTCAAAGGGAACAGCAAGAGAGGAGATGGAAAAACCTGAAATGTATGGTGTCATAGAAGTCAAGGGAAGAGAACTTTAAGGAACACGGATGGGGTTAAGCTGCCCCAATGCTGCTGATGAGTAAGATGAGGCTTTGCAGGGCTGGCTCCTTCTTGTCATTCAAATGTCATCTTGAAATTTACCTCCTTGAGGAAGCTTCCCAGACCATCCAACCTAGAGGTGTTCTCATCCATTCTCCTCTTTCTCATCTCCTTCTTTTATTTTCATCATAACACTTATCACTACCTGATATTCTTGTTCATCTGTTTTGTTTAATACTGCATCCTAGTACCTAGAACAGTGCTCAGAACACAAGAGGAGCTCTGATAATGTTTGGTGAATAACTAAAGATGGAAATTTTCCCACTGGGTTTACTGGCAAACAGGTAATAAATGACCTTAGCAATTTCAATAGCATTCTGATGTAGAAGCCTAGTTGAAGAGAATGGGAGGTGACAAAATGGACACAGAGAATACAGTCAATTCTTTAAAGACATGTACCTGTGCATGAGGAATTGCGTAAGGGTGAGGTGGTTAGAGGAAGGCTTTTTGAAGATGAGCAGATGAGGGTATTTAAATGCTGACATGAAGGGAAGAACTCAAGATTCAGATACTTCTCTGCTGTTATTCTCACCTCATCCATTCACTCACTCATTCTCCTGGGCTTAAGAAACCGAGTGAAACTAATCAAATGACTAGCAGACACTCTTCAGGAAAAACGCATGCTGTGGGAAATAGTTTCAATAACCAACATATTTATGTGACAGTGCCATTATGCATGCGGTGAAGTGAACAAACAAACTGAACTTTTTGTCATTAGCCCTCAATGGGATAGCAGTTTTCCAGATAAACTCAAGAAACACAAGAAACCAATCTTTTCTGACTCTCAAAGAACAATTTTAGGTTGAAAAGGCTCTATGTTCAAGGAAGAGTCAGTTAATATTAAACCTTAGGGCTGAGAAGACTACAGTGGCAAACTTTGATGAATAAAATATAGAAACAATAATTGCTTCCTGGTGTAAAATGCCATATTTAGGGAACAAAGGTAGAAGCAGCTAAAAGTGGAAGCCTTTGAATATTATTTCCAAATCTTCCATCAACTCCACACAAAATACCAATTTTTAAAGTGGTAAATTTTTGCCCTTTTATTCTTCCAAAGGACACTCTGCTTATCAAGATAAAGTTTCTTAAGATAAAAGTTTTATAGTGTAACACAGTCACCTTAGGTGAATTCTGTGAGTGGTTAACCCAGAGGAGACAGCATAAATAGGTGATATAACAATAAAACACCTTATTCCTATACTTTAAATGTATGATTCTGTTTATAAAAGTAATACATATAAAAAGGTAGACCAAGAATATGCCCCGATTCCTATTCCTGCCTAAAATATACCTAGAATTTTTTTAAATATTATTTTTAAAAAAAATAAAATCTATATGTGGTATAGAGAATAAGAACAAGTACCATCAGGATGTCAGAAATAACAAAGAAACCCTAAAAAATAGAAGGCAGCTGGAGTTGGAAGTGTAAAGGAAAGCATGGCCCAAACATAGAAAAGACAGTCTGAAAGAAGACTGAGAGATGTCAAGGGTACCCAGGCTCTGAAGTTGGCAAACTGTCAAGTTCTCTGATGGGAAAAGGAGACCTGGAGAATTGTTCAGGTTGTTGCTTGGAGAACCACATTTACTACAGCCAGGTGGGCCAGTCAGGTGGGCCAGCAACAAGTGGCAGACTGTTAAGATGATTACAAATATTTCCCCTCCATGAGTCCACAGCCTCATAATGTGATGTTGCAGCTCCACCCATCAAGAAGTGGCATCTATTTCCCTTGCCCCTGAATCTGGGTTGGCCATTTGACTTGCTTTGGCCAGTGGGACATTGTGATGAAACTGGGTTTGAAAATCTTGTTTTCTTTTTGCACTTAGAACCCTGAGACCACCATGTCAAAAAGGCCCAGCTGGCCTGCTAAAGGATAAGAGGCCTTGTGGAGGAGAACCAAGGTGTTCAACACTCACAGACATGTGAGTGAGGCCATCTGAGATCAGCCAGCTCCCAACCAACCCACCAACTCACTGCAGAACAGGAGAACTACAGAACCACTTGCTGGTCACAGATGCATTAGCAAGATCGGCAGAGAAAAGCAGAGCCAACCCAGATCAAGTGAACCACCCAACAGACCCACAAAATTGTCAGCTAAATAAGTGTACTGTTTTATTAAGCCACTAAGTTTTGGAGATGTTTTTATTATTTTTTTGATTTCAGCATATTATGGGGGTACAAATGTTTAGGTTACATGTGTTTCCCTTGCCCCACCCGAGTCAGAGCTTCAAGCATGTCCATCCCCCAGACAGTGCGCACCACACCCATTAGGTGTGTATATATCCATCCCCTCCTCCCCTCTCCCATCTGCCCAACACCCGATGTATGTGCACTTAAGTGTTGATCAGTTAATACCAACTGATGGTATGTTTTTATTATTGATGTTATTACAGTCATAGGAAACTTACACAACCTCCCCTTCTACTACAGTGCCAAGCAACATACAGCAAAGTCATCACCTCTGTCAAGAGTATTGAGTATTAATGCATGGCTTGCAGAGGCAAATCAAGGCCTCAGGTCCTGGCAACATATAGAAGGCACAGGAAATATCCACAACCAGAATACTGGCTACTAGCTCACCCTTCCCCACAACAACTAAAGAAAGCTGTAAACAGACACAGCCTTCACTGAGAGTCCACAGAGACTCTCACATACAAAAATAAACACACAGCCAAGAATCAACAAAACATTTAGGGAAAAATAACACAATGAAAAGGAAGCACTAAATGCAACAGAAGAAATAAGGACACATGAACTAAATAAGAATAGTTAATAGAGGGAACATAAAGTAATTTTAAAAGAAGTTTAATAAATAACCTTAGTGAAATAAGAAAAGACATATTATTCATTAAACAAAACCAGGCTATAAAAAAGAATCCATTATAGATCTTGCAAACTAAAAATATTATTATAAAAATAAAAACTCAATAGATGAGCTGAAAAAAATGAACACAGCGAACAATAAAAGATTCTCAGACTGTACCACAAAAGAAATGAAAAGGTAGAATATATGCAAAATGCATATTAGATAATACTTGTGTATCAATGTTAACTTTCTTGATTTTAGTTAATTGTATTATAAGTTGGTTATATAAGAGAATGTCCTTGCTCTTGGGGAATACATACTCAAGTGTTTAGGTGTAACAGGGAATCAACTCTGCAACTTACACCCAAATGGTTCAGAAAAAATATATATATACATATAAAGAGAGAGAGAGAATAATAAAGCAAATGTGCCAAGTTGTTAACAGTTTCTGAATCTGGTTGGAGGATATGTAGATGTTCTCTTCATACTGTTCCTGCAATGTTTTTCTAAGTTTAAGATTATTCCCAAATAAACAGTATAAATATTGTAAACTACATGGAAGATAAATCCCAAAGATCCAGCCTCCATCTATCAAAGTTCTATAAGAAATGAACACAAAGAATGAAGTGGGGAAAACAACGAAGAAAATAATGGAAAACAAACTCTTATAGCTGGTCTTAAAATTGAAGGACTGTGGAAGACGAATGAAAAAAACCCACACCTGGTAACATATTCATATAATTTCAAATCACCAAGGATAGAGTAAAAGTAGTCAAAACCTTTGAGAAGGTGGTGGATTACCTACTTTAAAAAAAAAAATCCGATTGGGGACATTACCTCAGATCAGCAGCTAGATTCAAGAAGACATTAGAGAAATATCTTCAAAATTCTGAATGAAAATTATTTTTGGCCTGAAAAATTTCTATGTCGAACTATTATTTAAATATGAAGGCAAAGGAAATAGATTTTCAAGGATAAAGAAATTTAATCTCCTACAAACCCTCTAAAACAATATGTGGATGTCAGAAAATAAATCTAAGAAATGGTCAAAAAGAAACAATAATCAGCGATGAAACTGATAAAATATTAGCTAAGTAATTTTTGATATTAAATATGATGATGTGCAACTAACATTTCAGATGATCTCAAAATAGAAAGGAGAATCTGGGAGGAGGTAGGATGTGGTAAAAAAAAGTCCAGAGGTTTCTGCCTTGTTCAACAAAGACATATTTAATATTTACTAATTTACTTTAAACAGTAATAGAAATGTTTCACTGTGTGCCTTAAAAAGTAAAGTTTAACTTCTAAAGTCTAAAGAAATAAGATGTACAATTTATATCCCATAGGAATAGAAAACAGACACAATTTTTTTTTTTCAAAACAAGCAAGGACAGAAATTTTGGAGGATGAGAAGAAAAAATAATTGGAAAGTGTATAAACGTTGTAAACTAACATTGCAAAAATAATTCCAGATATCTCAACAATGACAACAAGTGGCAAATTAGTTAAGTTCCTCTACTAAAAATGGAAATTCATATTGCATTAAGGCCAGCTATAAGCTATCTATCCAGAACACATCTAAAACAAAATAGCTCAGATTAAAAATATGGAGATAGTAAATGCTTTTTAAAAAGCAAAATAAGTATAATAAATCAAATTAGAATTAAAGGTCAAAATGTATTTTAAAGTGAGTACATATATATATAATTCGGATGTTTTGTATGATAAAACATACAGTCAAGATATATCTTGAAACTCTAGGCAGAGTCTTAAAAGATATAAAATCTGACAGAAATGCAAAAATAAATCTACAATCACAGTAGGAGACTATAACATTCTTCTCTCAGTTAGTAACAAATCAAATACACAAACATAAGCAGGTATATAGAGATTTTGTATAAAACAATTCAGGTTTGACCTGATTGACATGCAGAAATGCATAAATCTGCTTACTAAGTCATGCTGACCAGAATTTTTTTTATCTTTTTTCCTTTTTTTTTTGTTTTTTTATGAACATAACATTATGAACATAGCTTACCAGAATTTTAACAATGATCCTAGAGTTCATATAATTCTTATCCAAATTTATTTCTGACATTGAGGGGCTTTTTCAAATCAACCACTCATATCACTATTAGCCAAATAGTATAAAACAACTGCACAGTCTGAGGTCTTGGTGATAACACCCCTTAAAGATTAATAAACACATCAGGGGAGAGGAAAGGCTTGGGTTTGAAGGAATGACATGAAACTGTGGCAGATGGTAAAGCTATTCTTTGACATGGAAAATTGGGAACCAAATGCATTTGGAGTAGGAAGTATAGCACATATCCAGTCTTTATTACTGAGTTCAAGAGGTAGAAATATAAAATGGTATGACCTTTTAAAGTCATTGACTCACTGAAAACTTTGACATTTGTAAGCACAGCATCTGCTACAAGGCCTTTATTCTTCTTTCCCTTACAATTGTGTACACAAATAACTGTATTATCTTTCTCAGCAAATTTGGTTTAGCCCCAAATTGAGTGAGTTAAAGTGATAGTGATCCAAGCTGCAAAATAATTTCTAAAGAAAAAAGTCTGACTTGACTCATAAAATCCTTTTAAGAGAGCAAAAAACAAAAAAATTAAAAATAGAACTAGGCATATTGCTGTTCCTTCTTATTTGGCCACAATAACTTACCTTCAAAATTGTCCCTTACATGATTATAAGGGTGTTTAAGTTCTACCCAAACATTTTCTAAGGGAAAAGCAGAGATGATGGTTACTCTAAGAGATTTCACACAAAGTTATCAAAATATTCATTGTACCAAATATTGTCCCCGAGATCACAAAAAAAACCTTATATATCTCCATGCCAACACTATGAGTGTTGACAGACAATAACAGAACTTACAACTCAGAATGTGTTTACAGCAATGAATATAGTACATCATTGACAATCATTCAAAAAGATTTTTTTTAATTATGTAACATAATATAAGAAGTTACTATAGAAGTTTCTTGGGGCTACTGTAACAAAGTACCACAAACTGGGTGGCTTAAACAACAGAAATATATTCTCTCACAATTCAGGAGGCTAGAAGTTCAAGATCAAGGTGTCAGCAGGGTTGGTACATTCCGAGGACTTCAAGGAAGAATGTGTCCCATGCCTCTCTCCTAGCTTCTGGTTTGTTGGCAATCTTTGGTGGATCTTGGCTTGTAGACACATAACCCCAATCTCTGCCTTCATGTTCACATGGTGTTCTTCCTGTGTGCATGTTTATCTGTGTCTACATTTCCCCCTTTTATAAGAACACCAGTCATATAGGATTAGGGCCCACCTAAATGACCTCATTTTAACTGGATTAGCTCTATAATGACGCTACCTCCAAATAAGGTCCCATTTTGAGGTACTTGGGGTTAAGACTCCAACATCATTTTGGAGGGGACACAATTCAACCTATAACAATTACCTTAGTGTAAGCATTAAATACAGCTCTATTAGCATAACACAATGACCTTTGACAATTGGAAACAGTAACATTCAATAATTATTTGTAGTTTACTAATTCCAGTGGGTCATTCTCTATAATCTGACCTCTTTCTTGGCTTTCAAAGCATCCATAATTGTGTCTTAGCTAACACAGACAACCTATTTCTCACTAACATTAAATGCAGGTGTCCTATTTCTGATAAGTCTGGAGGAGAAACAGCTGCATTTCCCATGACCCACACCTCATCACACATACACGCATGCATGAGTAAGCATGTGCACACATGTGCACGCAAACACACACACACACACACACACACACACACACAGAGCAAGCCTAGTAGGTAGTCTGTTGTTAGGAACAAAATATTTTCTTTAAAAAATAAAAAAGTATACACAAAAATATGGGTTTAGGACTCTGCAGGCAAATAGTTACTATGAATTTAAGAAACAAAAATTAACCTGTGCTACTCTAGGATAAATTGACACAGCAAGAGAGCAGGTCAGGATAAACTAAATATGAAAATAAATGAATTTAAAAATGTGTCATTTAATAGTACATCAGAGTAAGAGACCATTATTTATAGACAATATATACCATACCTACTTTATTTTTTTTTTTTTATTTTTTTTTTATTTTTTTTTTTTCAATTTAGTTTTACAGAATCAAAGAGTCTAACAGTATATCTTGTTAGATACAGTATGTCCTCATAATGTATACATTATTTCTTGTACAATGATATGAAATAATATGGGAAATATTCATGATAAATTATTAAGTGAACAGTGCAAGTTAAAAACAATAGTTTCATATTTTTTTCCCCACCCCCCCTTTCCCGAGTCAGCACCTTCAAGTGTTACCACTCCCCAAACGGTGTGCAATGCACTCATTGTGTAGGCATACCCCCATCCCCTCCCCCACCCCCCACCTCAGTCTGATGTCCAATTGGTGTCATTCCCAGATTTGTATTTAGGTGATGATCAGGGAAACCAATTTTCTGGTGAGTACATGTGATGCTTGTTTTTCCATTCTTGGGATACTTCACTTAATATAATGGGTTCCAACTCTCTCCAGGAGAACCATAGAGATGTCGTATCTTCATCATTCCTTATAGCTGAGTAATATTCCATGGTATACATATACCACAGCTTACTAATCCAATCATGTATTGATGGGCATTTGGGTTGTTTCCACATCTTTGCTATTGTGAATTGTGCTGCTATAAACATTTGGGTACACGTGCCTTTGTTACAGAATGACCTTTTTTCCTTTGGGTATATGCCCAGTAATGGGATTGCTGGGTCAAATGGCAGGTCTACTTGAATCTGTTTAAGATACCTCCATAATGCTTTCCACAGGGGTTGCACTAGTTTGCAGTCCCACCAGCAATGTATGAGTGTTCCTGTCTCTCCACACCCACGCCAACATGTGTTGTTTTGGGTTTTTTTGATAAAGGCCATTCTCACTGGGGTTAAGTGATATCTCATTGTGGTTTTGATTTGCATTTCCCTGATGATTAGAGATGTTGAACACTTTTTCATATGTTTGTTAGCCATTTTTATATCTTCTTTTGAAAAATTTCTATTCATGTCCTTTGCCCACTTTTTGATAGGGTTGCTTGATATTTTCTTGCTGATTTTCCTGAGTTCTAAATAGATTCTTGTTATCAGTCCTTTATCTGATGTGTAGTATGCAAAAATTTTTTCCCATTCTGTAGGTGATCTGTTTATTCTCTGGACTGTTTCTTTGGCTGTGCAGAAGCTTTTTAGTTTAATCATGTCCCATTCATTTATTTTTGTTGCTGCTGTGATTGCCTTGGGGGTCTTCTTCATAAATTCTTTGCCTAGGCCAATGTCTGTAAGAGTCTTTCCTACTTTAAATAGTTATTTTAATTGGATATATAGCTATCCCATAAATATTTTAAAAGGCTAAAATAGTTTTGTATGTATTTCTAAACTATGTGAGTCATTTATTTTCATTTAACTGTACATTCAAAAGGAAAGATTTGCACCTCCTAGAATTATTTTGCCTTAAAATGTTATTTCATCTGTTTCAATAAGGCTGTTATTCGGAATCAAACCAAGTGCCCATCAATTCATGAGTGGATTAATAAAATGTGGCATATGTATACCATGGAGCATAATAATTTTTCTTCCAAAACTAACTCTGCCACACAAGACAATGGAAATTAATAACGCAGAATGTAATTGAAACAATCAAAGTAAAGTCTTTGGAGAGACTTCCAGAAAGGTGATGCAAAGAATTCAGTGTCTCCTCTTCCTATAAAAACAACCATTTAAACTGGTCAAAATTACTAAAAATAGAACATACATACTACATGTTTAAACTCTCTGGAATAGAGAGCACACAGCAAATGAAAAAACTTTTACTTAGGAAAATATACCAAATCTCAGTAAAAACAGTGAAAGCCTGTGGCATTTAAACCACATCCTGCTCCTATACATTCCTATTTCTATGTGATAGAAATTCTCTTCCAGGTGCTCTAATCCAGGTGATTGTGGCCAAAAAGAGGGGCTCCCTCTCCTTCTCAATCCTAGTTTTCACCCCCAGCTCCTCCAAGCTTCTAGTCTGGGGCTATCATTGCATCCTGCCAGTCTCTTGTCACCCTGCCTATCCCATGTTATGAAGCGCTACTTCTGGGCAGGAATGGCTGAAAAGACTGGGACTCCCATCCCATACTCAGCTACCACTCTTAGGGCAAGATGTCTACCACAGGCATGACAAAGAATACTGGCACCTCTGTTGCCCCTTTCCCATCTCACAAGGAGAAGCCAAGGAGATCACGGGCTACCACCACTGTCCACACATACAGCAAGGATGTCACTTGGGAGAGGCAGGTCACTGTCCCTACTTCCAGCTTCAGTTCAGTGGCACTGAGGTTCCGACCAAGGGCAAAGGCAGGCTATACGGATGGAGAGTTCTGAAGCTCTGACTGAGGGGAATGACTTTACTTGGAACAGAGCCTGGAGAAATTCATTCCCAAGGGCATTGCCAGAAACAGTGGAGATTTTGGTGATAAACAATTAAGAGAGAGATGGTAGCTACATGATATATTAATAGTAGTAACAAATGAAACGACCAAACAGCCACAAATTTAACAGAGAGAACCAGGAAAAGAGACAGCCAAGAAGAGCCACTCACCGCTGGAGGTCCCAAAAGTCTGTTTGCACATACCATGCTGCACCCACTCAGGAGTAACCAGAGTAGGAGGTGGGGAAGATGTGAAAGAATTTCCCAAATAACACATAGATCTGTAAGCATAATGCAGAATCCTTACTGGCTCAAGGGCATTAAGTACGACTTTGATCAAACACTGACTGAATAATAAGCTACACTAACCTAGTGGTGACTCCTAGGAAACCAGACTGAAAAATAAAATTACACTCATTCCTGATGACCTGGAAAACCATTCATGCCCAAGGCTCTGCCCTCTCAGCAGCAACCAGAGAGAAAAATCTATGAGCTACTAGTCAATGGCTGAATGTAGGGCAAAACTATAAACTACCTGTACTCATAGTAGCCACACACATGTCCAATGCTAAAGGGTAAAAATCTAAGTACTGGAGCTTCAGCACAACCTTTAGCTAATTAGTGGCTTATGAGGACTCAGGAGCATCCCCTAAAAAGCCAGACTAAGAGATAAAAATAAAGAAAAAAAATCTGAACAGTTACATTAGCGACTGCCTACTACAAGAAAAATAGTCATCATAGATTTAGTCCAGAGAAGTCACTAACAAATAAACAATCAAAGAAACAATTATAACAACAATTCTTAGAAAGTAAAGGAGAAGAGATCAATATCCAGAGTTGTGCAATGTATTATCTAAAATGTCTACTTCTTAAGAAAAATAAGACATGTAAAGACACAGAGGAAAGTATGACCTATACAAGAAAAAAATGGAGGCAATAAAAACTATCTTTGCAGGGGACTCAGATGATAGACTTAGCCAGCAAAGACTTCAAAAGCAGCTATTATAAATATGTGCAAATAAATAAAGGAAATCATGTTTAAAGGGTTAAGAAAAAGTATAACAATGACTAATCAAATAGAGAATACCAATAAAGGGACAAATTATTTTAATAGAAATCCTGGAGTTAAAAAGCACAATAATTGAAATTTAAAAATTAACTAAAGAGGCCAAAAAGTAGATTTGAGTTGACAGGTATAATAATCTTCAAATCTGAAGGTAGATCAACAGAGATTATGCATTCTGGAGAGATTATGCCTAGAAAGAAAAAAGAATGAAGAAAAATGAACAGAGCCTTAGAGAAATGATGGAACACCAATAATCCTACCAACAAACACATAATGGGAGAAACAAAACGAGAGAAGAGAGAGAAGGGACAAAAAAAAATTCAAAGAAATAATGGATAAAAATTTCCCAAATTTGATGAAAAACACTAATCTACACATCCAAGAAGGTCAACAAACCCCAAGAAGAATAAACACAAAGAGATCCACTCTCAGACACATCAGACCAAAATGTTAAAAGACAAAGAGAAAGTCTTAAAAAGTCACAAGAGAGAAATGACTCATTACATACAAGGGAACCACAATAAGATTAACAGCTGTGCAGCTTAAACAATGTAGGACAAAAAGCAGTGAAATTATACAAAGTACTACAATAAAAAAATTTTTCAACCAAGAATCCTATATCCAGTAAAACTATTTTTCAAAAATGAAGATGAAATAAAGACATTGTCAGAAACACAAAAACTGAAAGAGTCTGTTGCTAGCAGACCTGCCTCACAAGAAATACTAAAGGAAGTTTTTCAGACTGACTCATAGAAGATGCATAATAAATGCTTGGAAAATGAAAAAATTAATTACTATTGACTTTCTTTATATGATCAGTGTATAAAATGAACTTACAGAGGAAAAAAAAAGAAAAAACATTTTAAAAAGACAAAAGGAGATGGTGTAATTTGTTACCTAAAGTAATTATTTCATTAGCTGTTTCTTGGTACTAATGTTCTGACTGAAGTTATTTTTCAAATAACACTATCATTTTTGAGTTACTGACATTGTTCTAAAAATTATAATTTGGATAATTTTAATTTCTCATGGCATGCCCACTGTTATGGGGCACTGAATTGTGTCCCCTAAAATTCATATGTTGTAGTACCAACCTCCAGTATCTCAGAATGTAACCATATTTGGAGACAGTCTTTAAAGAAGTGGTTAAATTAAAATGAGGCCTTTAGAGTGGAGGCCCTAATCCAGTATGACTGGTGTTCTTATAAGTGGAAGAGACACTGGCCAGGCGCAGTGGCTCATACCTGTAAACCTAGCACTCTGGGAGGCCAAGGCGGGAGGACTGTTTGAGCTCAGGAGTTCAAGACCAGCCTGCGCAAGAGCGAGACCCCGTCTCTACTAAAAATAGAAAGAAATTAGTTGGGCAACTAAAAATATATAGAAAAAATTAGCTGGGCATGGTGGTGCATGCCTGAGGTGCCAGCTACTTGGGAGGCTGAGGCAGCAGGATTGCTTGAACCCAGGAGTTTGAGGTTGCTGTGAGCTAGGCTGACGCCACGGCACTCTAGTCCGGGCAACAGAGTGAGACTCTGTCTCAAAAAAATAAATAAATAAATAAATAAAATAAAGAAGAAGAGACTTCAGGGATGCACACAGATGTAGAAAAGACCGTGTGAGGACACAGCAAGAAGGCAACCATCGGCAAGATAAAAAGAGAGGCCACAGGAGAAACTAAACCTTCCAACCCCTTAATCTTGGACCTTTAGCCTCCAAACCTGTGAGAAAATAAATTTCTGTTGTTTAAGCCACCAAGCCTCTGGTATTCTATTATAGTAGCCCTAGAAAACTAGTATACCCACAAATCCAATTTTGAGGACAGCAGTTCTAATTTCTCTAAATTAGAAGCTAAAAAATGTTTAGCATACTAAAAACCTATAGTTTCATATTCAAAGTATTTTAACATTGAATCAGATCCTTTGATTTGCCAAAAGTTGTCACATATTATAAATTAATCTCTACAACCTAAACATGCAAAGTTCATATTAAATAAATAATAAAATAAATAAGATTTTAAACTGACATCACTCTAAAAATTACAATTTGGATAATTTTGATACTTAGCAGTATTATCAAAAGCATTTTAAATTAGGTATGTTCATCCCTGAGGTAACCCAAGTCTCTAGTGTGAATCACGGAGAAAATATTAGTAGGCAAACAGATTGCTAAATATGAACAGATATTAAAGTCTGTTAGGGGTACATAGAACAACAGAATATAATAACAGTAATCATCATCATCATAAACAGTTATATAAGGCTTACAGCATACAAGGCACTTTTCTAAACACATTTAACATACGAATAAATTTAATCATCACAACAACCATATATAGTTATGTTCATTGTAAGAGGGGCATAGAGAAATTAAGTAATTTATTCAAAGTCACAAACAAAAGTATGGAAGCCAGGCTGAAATCCTCGTGTCTATGTTCTTAACCACTATGCTACATGCCTGTCTATCCCTAATTTCTTCATTTAGGCTCACATCTCTAAGAGAAGGTAAAACTTACATTGAATCCAACTACATATTACTTTGCATGTTTTAATCACTAGCCTTAAAATAATTTAATTTTCTAATCATCAAAGTTTCTATTTTATACATACTCTCAGCATTAGCACCTGTAAGAATAATCCATCTGTCCTCGTTTTCCTTATAAACTTATAAAATATATTACCAACAACAAAATGTTAGACTTCGTCAATCCATTGCCAAAATAAATCAGATAGTACTATAAAACTATACAGATGAAATGTTACATTTCATATGCAGTCCTCATTTTTAAATCTACAAAATTATTCTACACCTTCTTGATCTGCTAATTGTCATTCGCCAGATGCACCCAGCCTTTTAATGGTATGCCTAACTTTAAAAAAGAAAGAAAACCCCTAAAGAAAGTACATTTGGGCCACTCCGTTGCATTTGCTCATCAACATCTTTTGTGTCTTAAGTGAGCATTAGATGAGAGATGGAACTTTCTGATTGTTTCATAGATAACAGTGCATATAAACGTAGGTCTATTTTGGTAATTTGGCCACATGCAGGATATAGACATATTAAACAGCTTTAGCAGGATTCTTGTTTTTTTTAAGAAAGTATATACAGCTGTTCTGTTATGCCTATGAATTACATACAACATGGTAGAGCCAACAATATGTTATTCTAGCAAAGCTTTGCCATTACCACACTTTCTCAGATACAGCTTTGTAGCCTTCCAAAAAAGGGGGCTTTTTTCCAACTTTCATTCGGATTTGTATAATCCATGTTATAGAATGAAATCTATAATGAAATTCCATCCCTTCCCACTGATTGTGTTTTCTCTCAGTCCTAGTCTCGGCTCTTTCTTATAAATACACCTTTCTGTGGTATTGTATTCTGGCCTTAAAAGTAAAAGCTTTAATTTACTTTGTGCAGTTGGCAGCAGCCTCTAAGGTAAGTCCCAATGATCCTTACCTCTTAGTGCTAACATCCCTATGTAATCCCCTCCCTTGGAATGTGGGCTGAAATATTGACAGAATAGAATATGGCAGAAGTGATGGCATGTCACTTCCAAGACTACATTACAACGACTGTGGTTTCTGCCATGGGTGCTCACTCTCTCTCTTCTTCTCATCCTCATTGTGGGAAACCACCAGATGATGAAAGCTATCCTACAGAGACCCAGTTGGCAAAGTCCTGGGGAGGCCTCCAGCCAATAGCCAGCAAGGAACTGAGGCCCTCAATCCAAAAGCCTATGGAGGAACTGAATTCTGCCAACGATCACGAGTGAGCTTGGAAGTGAGCCAGCAGCCCAGCCGATGGTTTTACTCAAATCTCATGAGAGACCTTGAGGACCCAGCTAAACTGTACCCAGATTCCTGACCTTCAGGATTATAAAATAACAAATGTTGTTTTAAGCTACTAAATTTGGAATTAATTTGTTACACAGCAATAGATTACTAATACGTTTTGTATACCATATTCAATGCTGTACATTTACTAGGTGTGTTGCTGCCCCTAAAGAATTAGGACTCAGATGACCAAGGAAGGAAAGAGAACTATGATACAGAGAAAGCATGGATTTGGAAATCAAATAGATTTAACTTAGATTATTTTTAGGCCCTGTCACTTAATGGCAACGTAATTTTAGGAAAGTTACTTAACAATTTAGACTCAATTTGGTCCTTTGTTAAATGCAAGAGTGTTAACTTTTTTTACAAGTATTTTTTCTATAGATTAGGAACAAGGAATGTAAAGAACCCAGCAAAGTGTCTGACACTGGAGAAAAAAACGGCAGCTTTATTATTATTAGAAAATGATTGCCAGTATTGTATGAAAACAAAACTCAAGCCATTGCTTAGGAATTCTGTTCAGTTCTACAGTTATTCCCATCTTATTTGTAACAGGTCCTGAACTAGTTGCTGGGCCAGAGCCTCTACTTTCAAGAAACTGAGAGACAAATAGGAAAACGGAAGAGTAAAAAATAATGATAAAATGGTACAGTCAGTTCTAAAAAAAAAGCTATACAAAAGTGATACAATAGAGGAGTAATACAGTGTATGCAAAGATAATATGATAGAGGGTGATTCATTCTGCTGGGAGTATCAGAAGGCAACACAGAGAAGGAATGTCTCAACAAAAGTGTCCTAGGCGAACAATGGGGACATTACATTAGAGGGAACAGGAAAAGACATAAAAGTTTTGAAGAGTAGGAAGTATCTGGGAAACTACGAAAAGTTCAGTGTTGCTGAAATATGTGTGGGTAGGAGTGGTCAGTAAGAAAGATAGAGAAGTGCACAGGATATGTATCAAGGAGGGCCTTACATTCCAAACTAAGTTTGGATTTCATTCCACAACTGAGATGGAATTGCTGAAGGATTTTAAGCAAGTAAGTTTTGCATTTTTGAACAAGAACTCTGGTACCAATGAAAAAAGTGGATCGAGATGTAAGAAGTTGAGCCTGGAAACTGTCATGGTTGTCACCAAAGGAAATGATGCGAGTCTGAGCTTGGATAGTGGGAATGGAAAGAATGGGGTGGATTCCAGAGATATTTATGAGGACATTGATCACTGTGGAAGATGAGACAGAAAGGGAAATCATGGATGACCTTCAGGTTTCTCTAAAGGGAAAAGAAAAAATTGGCTCAGAAAAAAGAAAGGCACAAAAGTGAGAGGGAGTAGCTAAAGACGGAATGGGTTCTCTTGTTTCATGCCCAAAAGAACTTTTTCTTTTCCCCCCAAATCACTGAAACATATTTCTACATAGGCACTTTAAATTCAGTTATAAAGCTGAAAAATCTAGAATATTAAAATCCAGTCAGACATTACTTTACTAAGCTTTTACTTATTTTCAAATGAGCACAATTAGATAAAACTACTTAGTCTTCTGCCTCTAGGTTTGCATCTGCCTAAAGAAATCATATATGCTTCATTTTTCTTGAGCAATTACAAAACATCTCCATTTTTAAAAGGGAAGAAAAATCTAATTTGAGAATTTTTTTCTTTTCTCAAATGGCAGTTGACTATTTTTTAAAGTGATGATAGCAAAGTCAATCACATTATCTTTATGGTAAACAATTCTCAGGCATACAACACAACCACATCCCCACCGAATATTCACAACTGTGAAAGCAGGCTTCCCCCTCTTTGATATTTACTTTCCTTCTAAAGAATCTTATACCAAAGATCTGACAAACTAAGTGAAGAACGTATACAGCCATCCAAATTACAGCCAAGAAATCCACTTTCATGTTAATTGAGGCAAGAGGATTTTCCTATTGAAGTAGCAAGGCAATTACCAATTATCAGCTTTAATTGTCTCAGTAAAGCTAGAAAAAAACAAGTTCTTAGAAATTCGGAAAGTAGTTTCCTGTATATTTTGTACCTTGAAGAAGAGGATTTCTCAATCCAAATACCTCTTTCTGCAATCTGAAAACAGAGCACTACAACAAAGGAGGGACAGTCAGATTGCAAATAATGAGAGCTATCTGCCCTCTGCCTGGTGTCTAGGCAGAGAGCAGTTGGAGAATAAGACAGAATATGTCTCATATTTTATTTAATCAGTGATAGACGAGATTGATTATGTAGGCACATGTTAAGAGAAATAATATTTTAATAATATTCTGACTGCTGAATCTGAAATTAATTGAACAAGATGGAAAAAATTTTGTAGGCAAGCAAGAAATACTTTGAAATCCTCTCTCATCTCCCTTCACTACTTGGAACATGACCATTCTAAAGCAGAAAGGTCTAAACTCCCAGACTTATCCTTACAGGTGCTTTTCTGATCTAGCTTAGGGAACAGAGACATTACTTTTTTAGTCTAGGCTAGTGTTTGATGATATCCCTCCTTCCCCACATATTGCTTTTCAATTAGGCCTTTGTGGTCCTGAAAAGACCTAGATTCTCCTTAGGCTTATTAATGTTAGACAGCATGTGATCCTCAGCACTTTTTTTTTCACTGCCCGGCATCCAGTCATCTTTCCCAACAATTCCTCCACTTCCTTTGAGAAAATCTTTCTCTTTCCTCGGGTACAGTCTCAGTGGAACCGCAATTAAGGTGCCCTGCTCCAGCCCTTGATAGAAGTCAAAGAAATCCCTAGAGTCCCACTGAGCGATCAGATTCTTCCTTTACCTGTCCTCCCATTCCTCCCACGGCCTGGAGGTGGATCCTATCAAACTATTTACCCTAGGACTTATATCTACCATGAATTCACTTTAGTGAATTTACCTTCTGAGCCTGGTTCTCTAAACTTTCCAACAACTTCAGGATCTCTCCGAGATTCTTCCCCCCACCAATAAAAGAAAAAAATCCCTTTGCTTAAATTATCTAAAGTTGGTTTCTTCTACTTACAATTCAAAAACAATGATACAGTCATAACATTGGAAATGCTGTTAACAGTTTTTCAACTTTTAGAATCAACCTAAAACCAAACCCAAAACACAAATCTGGCCATACAAAAGACTTTTAATGGTAATAACTTGGAATACATAGAAGGTGCTGTTGCAGGACATTTCTACTAGGCTTCCAAAGATCTCTGTAAAATGTGGCTTTTTTAACAGCAAATGATACAAGCAGACTGAAGAGGATCAGAAAATCCGATGATGCTGGTAGTTTCCAATTAATGGAGCTGTTACTTCTTATCTTCCCAACATTCAATTAAGCTTCACTAAGTCTCTTGACATCAGATAAACTTAAATTATCTATTAGCTGCCTAAGCACAGTTCCTAGACTTAATTTCCCTTAGCCTTTTCCTGGCAGCTTTTACTTGTCTCCTCTGAGCATCTCAGATGACGGATTCCTAGGCAGAGTGGAGCATCCCTGAAAGGTTTGGCTGAGTTTCACCAACTAGCAAAAGCATACATCCCAATTTATTGACTCTACATTGCTTATGGACTGTTACCCATAAGAATTCACTCTGAACAGGTGCTGTGCAGCTGCATCCTCAGATGCCCCATATTGAAGCCAGGTTTCTCCCACCAGCAGTCTCACTCCAATGAAAGGTAGCAGCTGGAGAGAAAGAAGAGTAAAATTGCTAATATCTTCCTTTCACATCAACAGGAATCAAGATACTGACTTAAGTTTGAAAGAACAATCAATAGGAGCATGAAAGATTAAACAATCAAAATTAAATATCTGAAGAACTAAAATTAATATAATATTTATTATAAATAATGAGAAGGGAGATAAAGTAGAGATAAAGTAAATAAATTTTTTTATAGTTGGAAGTTTAAAGCTTTATTAGTTTTCTACTGGTGCATGACAAATTGCTAAAAACGTAGCAGCTTCAAACAACACAAATTTATTATCTGACAGTTTCTATAGATCAGGTGTCTGGCTATGGATCTTCTGCTCAGGGTCTCACCATGCTGAAATCAAGCTGTCGACCAGGGATCTCATCTTATCTGAGACTTGAGATCCTTTCTCAAATTGTCTGGTTGTTGGCAGAATTCATAACTTTGCAGGTGTATGAATGAAGTCCCCATTCTCTTGCTAGCTGTCGGCGAGGTATCACTGTCCACTACTAAAGTCCACCCACAGGTCCTAGCCATGTAGCCCTCTTCTTTCAAAACATGGCAGCTTACTTCTTCAAGGCTGGTAGGAGAATCCTTTTCTGGAAAGGCCCAATCCTTCTTTTAAGGGCTCACCTGAATAAACCAGGCCTACCCAGGGTAATCTCCTTTGCATTAACTGAAAGTCAACTGATAACATAATCATTGGAGTGACAGCCCTTCATATCCACAGGTCCACCTCCCTCAAGATGAGGGGATGATACAGAGTGTGAACACCATGGGGAGGCAACCTTGGAGGCCATCTTAGAATTATCCTGCCCACCACAATAGTCATCATCTAAAGTAGATAATACTCAAACATATTTAGACTTTTTCATAACTAGAAAAACACAGTTAAACATAGGTTGCTTCTGAGGAATAAACATGGGCAGGGAGAAAAGACTGATGCTTTTATGTACTCTTTGGGGTTTTCTTTTTACCCTGTGATATACTATTTGGATAAAAGCAAAGGACAAAAGAAAAGCCATTCTACTGACCGTGTCCATGGCAATTAACAAATCACATGGTTTATTTTCATTTTACCCATCTTCTAAAACTGTGCACACCCCTAACTTCTTAAAGCCCTCTCTTCTTCTAACTTCCAGACATAACCTTTCCCTATTTTTTCTCCTATCTTTCATACTAGTTCTTTCTTTTCAGTTTTATTTTACATTACTCAAGAAATAATGCTATTGTAGAAAAATTAGAAACCACAGACAGGGGTAGTGAAAAAATTCCACCTTCACGAGCTCATTTTCCTGTTCCCCTCTTAAGTGTGCCAGATACTTTGGGTTAATTCTTTGGACTTACTCTTTTCTTCCTCTACCTACTCTCCATGGATGATTTTATCCATCCCTGTGGCTTCAACTATCTTCTACACGCTGATGATTTTCAGATATATGTTTGTACCCCTAACCTCTTTCCTGAGTTCCACACACATATTTTCAACTCTTCCTGGATATCTCTAACTACTTATCCCACTAGTATCTCAAACTTAATAAGTTTAGATTTAATTTAATATTTGCTACCACCAAAACTTTTCCTTGTCATATTTCCTATATCAGTTGATGGCATGGCCATTTATTCAGTCTCTCAAACTATAAACTTTGGAATTGTCTGCCACAACCTGCCAATTCCTTACCCTTCACAGTCACCAAGATCTCTTGACCATGTATTAGAATAGCTCCATATCTGGCACCATCTCCGATGCCACACCTTGGCCAAGCCTTGTATCTCTTAACATATTTCCATCTTCTGATCTCCTTCCTACTAATCTGTCCTCCAAGCTCCTACAGGGTCATCTTCCTAAAAACCAAATGTGATTATGCCACTTCTTAGTTGAAAACTCAACTTCTCCTCAGTTTCTCCAGGATAAAATCCAACCCAATTCTCATCCTCATCTGCATTCACTCCTCATCTCTCCCCTGGTCCTCCCTCTCTTACCTCTCTCCCATGCAAACACAATCTATCTTCTAGACATACTAAAGTTCTTATCATTTGATAAGTAAGCCATGTTTTTTATAATTACTTAATTTTACACATGCAGTCCTCACTGCCTACAATGTTCTAGCCTCATATCCACCCACCTACTTTGTCTTCCCTTTCCTTCTCCCTCTCAACTTCTTGCACACTGCTCCTTCAAATAGTGAGTCTTTCACTATTTGATGAATACACCTATCCTTTGACAACCCTGTGTCTTTTCATGTATTTTTCTCTCTACATGGAATGCATTTATCAAATTTATACTCATTTTTCAAGACCCAGCTCAAGTGATGCCTCCTCTAGGACAGATTTCCTCATCTCTTCACAAATAATACATTTTCTTCCCTCACAGCACATAGTTCTTAATATGATTACTATATTTTAAATTATCATTTAACTTATCTTCCCCACTCAACCAAGACCATCTTCCAAGAGAACCTCTATTATTTATATCCATATCCTCAGTACCAAACACAATTTTTGGCATAAATTAGGTACTCAATAAATGTTCTATAAAACAAAATTAATTTACAAATATATGTCCATTTGATTTTTGAAAAATGTGACACCACTATAGTATATATCCATATGGATAGTTCCATATCCTGTATGGAAAAGTGAATCTTGCCCTTATTTCATACCTATGAAAAATCAGTTAGAGGTGGATTATAAAGCTAAATGTGAAAGTTTAAAATAAAAGTTCTAGAAGACAAATTTGCAAAGCAACCTTATGATCTTGAAGTAGGCAAAGACTACTTTAACAGAACACAAAATGTATTAACTACAAAAGAAAAGATTGATAAATACAACAAAATTAAAAACTTTTGGTCACCAGCAGATGCAACTAAGAAAATTAAAAGGCAAGTTACAGAGTGGAAAGGTATTAGCAATACATATATCCAACAAAGAACTTGCATGAACTATAAATCAATTTTTTAAAAAAGGAAACAGACAACCCAATAGGAAAAAAATGATCAAATGACTCAACAGAAAAATGACTCATTTCACAGAAAAAATTCAAACAATTTATATGAATATGAAAAAATATTCAATCTCATTAGTCATCACAGAAATACAAATCAAACTCACAAATGAGATATTACCCACCTACCACTTTGACTAAAATTAAAGACTGACAACATCAAATGTTGATGAGATTATGGAGCAAAAGGAATGCTCATATACTCCTAGTGACAGTTTAGAATGGTACAACTTCTATGCAACTGTTTGTCAGTACCTACTAAAACTGAACACACTCATACCCTATGACTCAATATTTTTACTTCTAGTCTATAGTCACAGATAGGCATACAGATATGTACTGAAGAGTATGGACAAAAATGCTTGTAGAAGTGCTATTTGTAATAGTCCAAAACTAGATACAAAAATGTCATTCACCAACAGAATGGATAAATGAATTATGGTATATTCACAAAATAGAACATTATACACCAATGAAAATGAAAGAACTGCTGCATGGAAAAAACATTAATAAATTCACAAACAAGATATTGAACATTAAGGCCGGGCGCGGTGGCTCACGCCTGTAATCCTAGCACTCTGGGAGGCCGAGGTGGGCGGATCGTTTGAGCTCAGGAGTTCGAGACCAGCCTGAGCAAGAACGAGACCCCACCTCTACTAAAAATAGAAAGAAATTATATGGACAGCTAAAAATATATATAGAAAAAATTAGCCGGGCATGGTGGCGCATGCCTGTAGTCCCAGCTACTCGGGAGGCTGAGACAGGAGGATCGCTTGAGCTCAGGAGTCTGAGGTTGCTGTGAGCTAGGCTAATGCCACGGCACTCACTCTAGCCTGGGCAACAGAGTGAGACTCTGTCTCAAAAAAAAAAAAAAAAAAAAGATATTGAACATTAAGAAATGAAGAAAAACAAACTTTTAAAAAATGTTGAACAAAGGAAATCAGACACAAAAGAGTATATACCATATGGTTCTATACCATATGGTTCTATTTACATAAATTTCAAGGAACAGGCAAAACTCATCTGTAGCAGTTGAAGTCAGAGAGGGTGTAGTGGTTGAGAGGTGACACAAGAGGAACTTCTTAGAGAACTAATAATGTATTCATGATCCTGGTGCTGTTTACATGGGTTTATACACTGTGAAAATTTCATCAAGTGCCACATTTTTCCTGGTTCTCCAGCTTGCAGATAGCAGATCATGAGGTTTCTTGGCCTCCATAACCACGTGAGCCAATTCCCATAATAAATCTTCTTCTCTCTTGTATATATCTATACCTATCACAATAAAAAAAATCTATATCTATCTATCTATCTATATGTATATCTCCCCTATGGTTTCTATTTCTCTATAAAACTAATATGTTTCTCTTGTTTTCCAACAGTAGTAATAATCATGAATTGTCCTAAAAGATATATTTTAGGTTAATAATATATTGGCATTATCGGAGTAAGCCATTTAAATCAAAGCAAAAAAAAATTTACTATTTACAACAGTTGGTTAGAAGCAGTATTTAAAGAATAAATTCCCTGAAGCCTTAACAGTCTAAGATTTTTATTCTCAACCTAGTTTTAATCAGTTTATTTCCACTTTCCACTTTCTAATAATTTGAAATCATCCCTTCTTCATTCAATTTCTGCCCCCCACCCCAACATACACCTTTTTTTCTTCCATTGGAGTAATTTTTAGGTAAGAAATTGGAACCAATTCTGGTTAGTCTAAGTCAAAATATAAACTTATTAATGAGATACTAGGATAACTGACATAATTCAAGAAAAATCTGAAAACATAATACTCAGGATGGATAAGAAAAACAGCAACTCTGAAGATCTCAAAAACGGGAGTTCATGGGTTCTATTTAAGAGCAATGCCATTGATCTGACTCAGTTCCCAAAAATCCTGGTCTCTGTCTCAATTCTAAATTTTATATTTTTTGAGAGAAAGAATCTAATTGACCAAGGGTAGATTAGATATACCCTCCTAGATAAGTCAGTTGTAGCCAGAATGCCAAGGTCACTGTATAGATGTGATCGCTGGGTGCCCACTGCATGTGCTGAAAATTATTTCAGGTGATAGGCAATTCTTCTGAGATGGACGGTGATCATACAAGGTGTCTACTACAGATAGCATCATACACTTAACCACCTTTGCTCATTAATTTGTTGTAAATTGATACAATTTTCTTAACTTTTATGATTTTTTTCATTATTAAGGATCATTCATAGGTTTTTCTGACAAACACTCAAAAGGTTTTATAAATCAGTAAAAGAAAATAGCTAAAATCAATAACTAAAAAACAATCATATTCATTTGCGACAACTTAAATCTGGCATGTTTCTAGAATTAGGCTAACAGTAAAATTAAACAAAGTTCAGAGAAAACAAATTATCTTTGGTTGAAATAAACGTAATTCAAAGTGTTACACTCCAACAAAGAAATGGTAATAAAAATTTTAAAGCACCATTTATATTATTTATAAATAAAAGAAAGTCAACAATTATGGTTTAAGAAAATGGCAAACTCCCAGAATTAGAAGAGCAGATTGAATACTTTGAAATAGTCTGGCTTATATATGATTTAGGATTGTGTTATTTCCGTATCCCTGAATCTATGTTCATCAAAACAATTTTAAGATCACTGGATTAGTTTTAAAGGATTTGTATCTACCCAGAAAATGGTGTCACATTGATAGAACAAAGTCAAGTCACTACTGGCTCTCACCACTTCCCCATAAACTTAAATACTGGTGTTAATCTAAAACAATAATTCCTCTCCTATAAATTAGGTTATTGTGAGACCACACCTGGACTAGATCAACTCTTGAGACCATATAACTTAGACTTTAAAAGTTAAGCATTATGATTTTGAAAGTACAAAGGCAAACAGAAATTTAGGGATACACGAGGTAAAATACACAAGATAAAATTCTCTGGATCACTAAGACGTGTGGTAAGAAAAAAGAAGACAAGAACATGTGCACATGAGTTAATGGAAATAAGCTGTGTTGTGCTCTGAGACAAGTTAAACTAGTAAAATTAAAAAATTGGGATAGAGCGTTTTTTAAATTTCATTATTTTACTCATTTCTTCATTCTTTCATTAGACAGATAGATATGGATAGATATGGGCAGATAGACAGACTATCCTTCCACAGAACTGGTTCACTTTAACTTCACAGCTTAGTCCATTTTATGCCACTATAACAGAATACAATGGACTGAGCAATTTATAATAAGCAGAAATTTATTTGGCTCAAGGTTCTGGAAGCTGGGTAGTCCAAGACTGTGGTGCTGGCATCTGGTGAGGGTCTTCATGCTGCATCATTCTATGGTAGAAAGCTGAACAAGAGAGGCTGAGGACAAAAGATCAAATTTGCAGCTTCAAGCACTTTTATAATCAGCATTAATCCATTAATGAGGGTGGAGCCTGCATGACCTAAATACCTCCCATTAGGCCCCACCTCCCAACATTGTTGCATTGAGGATTAACTTCCCAATATGTGAACTTTGGAGGACACATTCAAACCATAGTAATTGCTGAGACCAAGAAAGTCCAGCACAGGTTAAGTCTCTAGAAGGAGTGACAATTCAGAGCCTCCTTCACACAAGTCTTTCATGTGAATAGCTTATTTTTTTATAAATGATAAAGGGGCAGGGTATAGTATAATCCCACCACTTTGGGAGGCCAAGGCAGGAGGACCATTTGAGGCTAGGAGTTCAAGACCAGCCTGGGCAACATAATGAGACGCCATCTCTACAAAAATAAGAGAAATTAGCCAAGTGTAATGGCACATGCCTATAGTCCCAGCTACTCAGGAGGCTGAGGCAGGAGGATTTCTTGAGCCCAGGAGTTGGAGGCTGCAGTGAGCTATATGATCACACCACTGCACTCTACCCTAGGCAACAGAGTGAGACCTTGTCTCTGAAAAATAAATAAAAGATAAAGAAAGAAAGTAAATTTTTGAGACCAAACTGAAGGTTTCTATCTTAAATTTAAGGGTGCTGTAGGAAGAAAGATGCCAAAGGAACAATGCTGATCTCAGAGATTTTCAAATTAACCACCTCAAACTGAATTTTTATAATTGGCATTTATATTCTGTCTTTCAAAAGTAAATTCTTAACTTAATCTGGCTTGATTTCAAGTTCATAAATGTCAATTATATCCCCTAAACTTGTGAGTCTGGGCTAAAGTGAAACATTTTAATTCAAAGACTAATCCTTTGTACTAAGTAGGTAGTTCCCAAATGGCTTCCACAGGCTAGTGAGGCTTTGATGAAGTTTTCACTAGTCTAAAGCAAAATGAAAAAAATAAGGGCAATGCAGCAAGTTTTTCATAAAGCTAAACTTAGTTCATTTTTATTGTTATAAGTAATACATATGTTATAATTAATTTTTGGCATAATATGTCATTATTATTAACAAAATAACAATAGTATACACTAAATAGTAAACACTATATAGTATATACAGTTATGATACAACTCTAAATTTTCTACTAATTAAAAAATCAGTAAGATAATTCTACTAGTCTGAATTCACCAAAAAGGTAGAAACCATACCAGTCGCTTGAACAGAGAGAATGTAATACAAAGAATTGAAAACTGGAAAAATAAAAGAGAACTCTAAGATATTATAGAAGCAGGAAGCAGCTACCACCCCTAGAGTTGGGGAAGAGGTTGTTAAAACTTAGAAATGTAGAGGAAGGACCCCATGGGGACCCAAACCTCTGAAGAGGCAATGACTCTTGCCTGGTGCTTATGTTAGGGGCCAAAGAGAATTGCACATGATAAAACTTTTTCTGCAAGTGTTGGAAAATCTGCATACCAGTTTCAGATAACCTATAGGAGGAAACTATAGCATCCTAATGAAGAAGTGTTGCTGAACTGATAATCACAGGAACAGAAAGAAAGCAGGAAGAAAGCTGGAAGCCCACAGGAAGGAGCAAGTCTCTTCTTTCTCCTCCAGCCTTCTAGTCTCCCTCCTACACCCTCCATGGGCAGAGCTAAATAGGAAGCAGCTGACAACGTTGAAATGGAGTCTGCAGAGTCCCAGCCCCAGCATCACAGGGCCAAGTATAAAAGGGCTTAAGAATTTAAGAACTGGGCTGGGCCCCGTGGCTCATGCCTGTAATCCTAACATTCTGGGAGGCCGAAGCAGGAAGATTGCTTGAGCTCAGGAGTTTGAGACCAGCCTAAGCAAGAGCGAGACCCTGTCTCTACTAAAAATAGAAAGAAATTAGCTGGACTAACTAAAAATATATAGAAAAAATTAGTCGGGCATGGTGGCACATGCCTGTAGTCCCAGCTACTCCGGAGGCTGAGGCAGGATTGCTTGTGCCCAGGAGTTTGAGGTTGCTGTGAGCTAGGCTGATGCCACAGCACTCTAGCCTGGGCAACAGAGTGAGACTCTGTCTCAAAAAAAAAAAAAAAAAAAAGAATTTAAGAACTTATTTACTCAGCAATGTTGGTCTTTTTTAATTAAAATTTTACTTACCTATAAAAGAACAGTGACATCGTTTGCAGAAATTTTATGGGGATTTCAGTTTTCATCTTATTTTTAATGTGATTAATAAGAATAAAGACATCTGGAACACTTTTCCCTCTTCAAAATACTCTTAATTACACAGTCTCATTTGATTCTCACATAGCAGATGATTGGAAATATTCCTAGGTTTCTTTGTTGAAAATTCTACTTCTTGGAAAACAGAGCAACCAATAAGGAAATTGCTATTCTGAACCTAACTCTATCACATAAAGAGAGACTAATTAGAGAAGTGAAGTGACAGGGACCCTGAGAAAAAGCAAACATTCCATCTCTCACCTTTGGATCCATGTATCCAGAGAGGGAAATGCTGGGCTGCTCTCCAGGACCCACGCCGTCACTTCCAGAATATTTTTTTAATATTCTTCAACAATGCCCTCCCCTTTGAAACTTCAACAACTATATATAAATACTGTTCTTTTCTCATCCTGATCACTGTCATTACCAACCTCCAAATCACTCCCAAACATTCATTAAGACTCCAGGCATCTGGGGGAATGATGTTAGCAAAATAACCAACTAGAATTATCCGGCACTCATCCCCCTTGACAAAAAAGGACCAAATCAATGAATAACAACTATATTACAATGAAAGTGATTGAGTATCAAAATGTTTAGCCTTTCCAATTAAATCAGAATCTCAGGGGGCCAGGACATGTATTTTTTAGAGCTCTCTAGGTACAAATAATGTGCAATTAGACTGAGAACTGCTGCTGTATGTAGATAAAATCTATGTTTCTAGCTCTGACTTTTCTTCTGATCCCTTGTTCCACATTTACAAATTTGTTGGACATTTCTCTTGGATCCCACCAGTATTTTCATTTGAAAATCCAAAATTGAACTCATTACTTTCCCATGTATTAATATATATGTTCTTCTTTTCCTTCTAGACTTTTATTAATGGAAACCTCTTTCTCATGACCCAGGAGGGAAACCTCAGAATAATCTGACTCTTCTCTCTTCCTTGCTATTGACATCCAATTAGTTGTTAAGAACTACTGAGTTCAGCTATCCTTATTATAACCCTCATGCCCAGTTCCTCTCAGTCCCTTTGTCACCAAGTTAGAGCAATCCTTTATGATGTCTCATCAGTCCTATTATATCAGCCCATCAATCTAATTTGATCTCTAGTTTTCCAACTCCAGATCATCCAAAAGATGCTAGTGTCATCTTCATACCACAGAGTTCTCACGTGACCCCTTTGCTCAAGGATCTTCACGGCTTCCAACCATCTACAAAAGGAAATCCAAATGACTTAGTCTGGCATTCAAGGCCTTTCCAGTCATATTTTCCTCTGCTCCATTTTAGTTGCTGTTCATTCTAACCAAACTGAAATACTTGCAATTTGTCCAGACATGCCCTGGAATTTCCTACTTCCATAACTATGGACTACCTTTTTCTGCCTTTTCTGAATGTTCAAAAACCATTTATCCTTCAAAGTCCAGTTTAAGCTAGAATTCTTCCTGGATTTTCTCAGGCATAGGATAATAAATCTCTCCCACAACTAATTCCAAAAGGATTTTATCTATACTTTCTTATGACATTCATGTCCTACCTATATAATAATTGTATATATACTTTGTCTCTAGTAGACCAATGCTATCTTTGTTTATAAGGTTTATGTATGATCTTAGCACAGTGTCTCGATGATATTCAAATGTTTCTTTTAATTAGAGAAGAAACTAGAAGTAGTATAGCATAAATGTTAAGAGATAAGATTTAATTAATTACTTAATTTTTTAGAGACAGGATTTTGATCTGTTGCCCAGGCTGTAGTGCAGTGGCATGATCATAGCTCACTGCAGCCTCAAACTCCTGGGCTTAAGCAATCCTCCTGCCCTAGTCTCCTAAGTAGCTAGGACTGTAGGTGCACACTACTACACCTGGCTAATTTTTAAATTTTTTTTTGTCAAGACAGGGTCTCACTATATTGCCCAGGCTGGTCTCAAACTTCTGGCCTCACGCCAGTCTTCCCACCTCAGCCTCCCAAAGTGCTGGGATTACAGACGTGAACCACCACATCCAGCCAAAATCAGATTTTAGACTTCAGAGTCAAATACAGTTTAGTTCAAATCTCAACTTCACCATGTTCTTGTTCTGTGACCTGACTTTGAGCAAATAACTTTTCCTAGCAAGAGATCTCATCTATGAAAGCAGCTATGATAACAGTATGAAACTAATAGGACCTAACTACCTAACTATTTGGGTAGTTATAAGACTTAGATCATTCATATAAAGAGATAATCACCATGACTCACATATAAGTTCTTAACTGTCAGATATTTCTAGTAGACACTGGTCACTCAGCATGCATTCTAACGCATTCTAATATAATGAGGCTAGAAAGCTAAAAATTATTTCCCAATCCCCTGCACCTAGGGTTCTAGATTTTATTTAAGTTCCTGAAATCAGATATTAAACTTGGATTTGGCATTCATTTCTGTTGGCATGGCTTAGAACTGCAGTGGCACAGTCTGAAACAGCTGCTGTAGCACAGATTTCCTAACTTAGTAGGTTATTTTATGCTCATAGCAAAGGCTCTGGAGCTTCCTGCATGTGGCAAAGGCATGATTCCTTGACAGCCAGTGTGGCTTGGGAACCATTCCTGGAAGCTCAACCTAGACTCTGTAAGCCATTTAATACTCTATGATAATCTCTTTCTGTTTAAACTAGCTAGAGTTTTATTTTCCACAACTGAACACTGACCAAAATATTACTGTTATTATTTCTTCCGGAGAAAACTTCCAGCTGGGAAGAAAAAGATTTGTGACCAGGATGGCAATCCAGAGGTAGATTTCACCCAGCATATTTGACTTGAAGTTATTGCAGGCAATAATCACACTCATAAAGAATGATACACACGATTTGTAATGGCCTTCAGTGAGCATTTAAGGTGTTGAAATTTGGTGTAGCATTTAAAATATATATATCTGAATTTCTTGACTATAGTTTAGGAAAACATCATGCCACTGCTTTGCAATATATCCCTTCCTATAAACATATCAGTATTTTTCCATATAAACATTTTCAAGGAACAGTAACTACTCATTGTATGCACCTGCAGGCCCTGGAAAAGTCAAACACTGGGTTTGAACTCCAATATGAAGCATAAGAGAACTCAGAATGTAGGCCTCTTTTCTTCTAGGGCCTTGGCACTGTTCTGTCTGAATTTATCTGCTCTTTTTCCTCTCTTCACCTCTGTGCCTTTGAGCAGCTCTCAGTATCATACCCTCTACCTTTAACCCTACTTCAAGTAGTGAATTATGAACATCTGAGAAATTTGTGTGCCGCTCTCCATGGCTTTGACTTCTACGATCCCACAATTATTTTCTAGGTGAACGAACAATAGCCATAAAATAGATCCAGGAAATTTTTGTGTCAGAGCATCTGGCAGCAACAAATATTTATTGAGTGCCAAAAGTATAAAGGAATCCAAGTAGTTGAGATACACATCAAAAAAATAGACCTATTTCCTGCTCTTACCTGACAGGCACTGGCCATTTCACTTCTGAGTATTTCTACTTTCTTGTAATGTCACTGAGATCAAACTAGAATAACAAAAAGCACAGATGCAGACCTTAATCTAAGATGTGTTTCTGTACCCATAAAACAAAACCCACCTAAAATCCCTTTTACTATAATAAGTAATTCTCCCCTCCCCCGCCCCCAGAGTTTACTCAGACCTGGAAAAGTCTGGAATTTAGTGTGCACAAAAACTAACAAAATAAATCTTCTATGGAAATTTTTAATATCTTGATAAGGGTTTGGGTAACCCAGGCATATACACTTGTCAAAATTTATCTAGTGGTACACTTAAGATTTGGATTTCACTGTATGTAAATTCTGTGTCAAAAAAAAAAAAAGGAACTGAAAACAGATATCAAACTCCAGTTAATTGTGTGCATGCTAAAATGTCTAGGAGTAAAGTATACTAATGCCTACAACTTACTGTGAAATGTGTCATAAAATAAGATGGATGGGTGGATGATAAGGCAAATATAATGCAACATTAACAATAGTAGAAAGTAGCTCATAGATTCTATCTTCCAATTTTTCTTTATTTTGAAAATTGTCATAATAAAAGGTTAGGGGACAGGGGAAAGTCCCCTATAGCAAACCAATCACAATTTGCAAATTGGCACTAATCCTAGGACCACACTGAGTCACACAAAGAACCCTGCTGTACTTTGAATGTGTCCCCTAAAGGTCTTGTCACGGTTCTGTCCATTAACTTTAAAGTGTTTCTCCAGTTCTTGGGTTCTGGGCTTCGAGGAATTACAACCCTTGGCCCACGCAACAGAGAGAGATGGCAGACACTCCGCAAGTATGCATGGAGAATTTATTGTAAGGAAAGTTTAAGGATACAAAGCGAAAGTACATTTCCTAAGGGGAAATGGGTCTGTCTCCACAAATGGAGAAAACCATGTCTTCTTCTAGGTTTTCCCTTCTATATGCTAGTAGTATATGCTGATGTAAAGGTCAGTTATAATTATTTATGACTATATGTCATGGGTTTGGGGGTCTGGATTTTTCCAGACATGGATGTAACTCAAAGGTTATGTTCCAGACATTCCTTTCTCCTATACGTGTGACGGGGAAAATCACCGTTTATGGTATTTTTCTATTTTCTGATTGGTGGTCCCTGTTCCATGGTCTAATTATCCCATTCTTTAAGACTGAAATAACTGTTTTCCCTGGTTATTTTTCTATAACTATTTCATTCTTATTGTTTTTCTTTAACTATTTCCTCCTCCTTGTTTTTTTCGCTCCGACCATTCCATTCTCTCTTGTTTTTCTGTCCCTAACATTCATGTGTTAGAAGTTGAATCGCCAGTGCAACAGTGTGGGGAGGTAGGAGCTTTAAGAGGTGATGTTGTCATGAGAGGTTTGCTCTCATAAATGAATTAATGCCGTGATTGCAGGAGTGGGTTAGTTATCATTGGAGTGGGTTCCTGATAAAAGGTTGAGTTTGGCCCCCTTTCCACTCTTAGCTATATTCTCTTGCCAGGGGATGCTTTTTGCCATGTTATGACTGCAAGAAAGTCTTCACCAGAAGCAGCCCCACAATCTTGGGCTCCCAGATCTGTGAGCCAAATAAATTCCTATTCTTTATAAATTATCCATTCTGTAGTACTCTGTTATAGCAGCATAAAATGGACTGAGACAAACCCTAAGGGAAAGCAAAACCAAAACCAAAAATAACAACAGCAAATAAGGCAAACACTGATGGTCAGATCATGGAAGGAGCTGGGATTTTCTATTCATACAGAAGGTATCACTCTGTTTAGGAAAAACTTGCAGTCATTAGGATATTTTTAATTAAAAAAATCTGCAGAGAAATATTTTTTACATTGAAAACACTGTTTTGCTTTTTATTTCGTGGTAATAAACCGGCACCATTGCCTTTTGGCAATAGAGGGAGAGGAAGACTGGGGAGGAGGATTGTGCTAAGTGAAGGACCCTACCCGAGAGCACCTTGGTGGGCTGGGAGAGGGGAAAGGAGAGAAAGAGGAGGGAGAAAAGGAGGGGAAAGAGGTGGAGTGAGGGAGGGATAGGGAGAGGAGAGGGAGAAAAAATTGAAGTTACAGGGCTGAGCAGGGGAAAAGAAGAGCCAACCCAGTAATAGCTGAAAACAAGGAATTCAGTAAAATTCCATGATGGTGGGTGGCCAAAGCACATTTTGAGCTCAGAGAGGCTGCCTAATCTATTAGAGGTAAACTCTGCTGCTATCCTTCTAAATCTTCACTAAAGGCACTTAAACTCATGAATGTTTTATGTGAATGGGCTTTTAGTGGACATCAAGCAGGGAGCTCAGTTTTGTTTCTGGGTCAGTGCAGCACAGAAATCTTGAGTAGGGCTTCAGACTCCCACAGGTCTTGCAATGGGAGGCATCCAAGTCAATTTTATGTAGATCTCTGGGGCTCAGAATGAATGAGAAGTGGAGGAGGAATCAGACATCAGCTTATTCAAGGAAAATCTGGCTCACAGAGAAAAAAAATTTCAAAAGCACTTGTTCTTATCCATTTTTAACCCAGAAGACCCTCATTACCAGCTTTGGAAATTCAGGAAAATCATTTTCATCATTCGATCAGTCTTTTTGCATGGGGTAACATTGCCACCTACTGGTGTTTGTAAAAAAAATACTATTTATAATAGTTTTAAACTTGGAATTCTTTGGAAGCTTTAAAGAGTCTTTCATTTACTGACAAATTCTTTTCTTATATGAGAACACAAATTTGCGTTAAGTTCTTTGCCTGAAAAGACTTTATCATCTAACAGAAATCTTAACAAAAACACCTTCTTTACTTTCAGAATTCAAGTACCATTTAAACAGTAAAACTTTTTTTGACAGCAGAACGCCATCCTTCTTAGGCAGAATTGACCACTCCCTACTTTGGGCCCTACTGCATCCTATAGGTATTTCTTTCTTAGCACATACAATATACTATTGTACTTTATTACAGTGTGTCTCCCATAAATAAGCCATAAGCTTCTTAAAATTCAAGAATTGTATATTTTCTGCATTTTTATTCCCAGCACCTAAACAGAATCTGTACATTGTAGCTGACTAATAAGTGTACAATAAATGAATAAATAAATGACAATCAGGCAAAAAGTATAAGCATAGCAAATATCACTTTATGTAATAATACAAACTTTTATTAATAAAAAACATTTTATTTTCATTCCAGATATGCACATTATGTACTTCCTTGTATATATGACTTTTACCTTGCCCAATAAACTTATATTTTACAAAATTTATATACATGAAATCAGAATAAAGAACAAATATGAATTCAGATTTTCCATTAGCATATAATTCATAACTTTTTAAAAAATTTTTTTTTTTTTTTTTTTGAGACAGAGTCTCCTTCTGTTGCCTGGGCTAGAGTGCCGTGGCGTCAGCCTAGCTCACAGCAACCTCAAACTCTTGGGCTCAAGCAATCCAACTGCCTCAGCCTCCCAAGTAGCTGGGACTACAGGCATGCACCACCATGCCCGGCTAATTTTTATATATATATTTTTAGCTGTCTATATAATTTCTTTCTATTTTTAGTAGAGACAGGGTCTCGCTCTTGCTCAGGCTGGTCTCGAACTCCTGAGCTCAAACAATCTGCCCGCCTCGGCCTCCCAGAGTGCTAGGATTACAGGCGTGAGCCACCGCGCCCGGCCCATAACCTCTTAATTATCATAGGATAATATAAAACAAGATACTCATGAACTCTGTCATCAACAATTAAGAAAAGCAACTAAGAAGAAACATTCAGCATAAATAAATTTTATTTATTTGATAATGAGTCAACATTGCTGAGGTACAAAGAGACTTGTATTATTTAAATTAATCATATTATTTACACAACCTAGAAACACAAACATACTTGAGTTTGTGATCTACTGAGATCCCCATATCAATTCTGGAGAGCTCCAGGGCATCCAGGCCTCTCTTGGGAACTTGATCTCCCTGTAGGAAGAAGACGCTGGCCCTCAACCAAGTCTCCTCACTGAATTTAAACAAAAAGGACTAAAGTGTGCTCTTCATCATCAGAACTCTCTGAAAAGGCACTTCCAGGGAGCATAGCTACTCACCTTGAGTCAGAAAGGGTCAAAGTATGGTTGGTAGGGAGCTAAACTGGTGACACGGCCCTATTTCACAATGCAATTCCCATAGGGGTCTGAACATAAACATTCCTAGCAGATAATCTGCACACCTATTTCACTGAGCAAAATCTGATGTGAATTCCTGTACATTCTTCCCATTTGCCTCAGATTTTCTATTTTCCATCCATCCCTTTCCTTTCCATCTTTTTTCCTAAGACTAAAATCATCCCTTCCAAGTTATATAAATTCTGAGACCTTAATTCATAAACCACCTCCTTCAGTCTTCCTCCTTTTCTTCTTTACCAGTTCCTCCCTACATAGCAACACACAAAGTCTCTTCTGTCTTGAGGGGAAAAGAGTCTTCCATGAGTCCTGTTTCTGAGAAGCCCAGTGACATACCCGAAATTCTTTTTCCTTTTATTGCCAACCTTCATAAAAGATTACCTGCTGCCACAATTCTCTTCTTCCTTTTATGGCACAATTCCTTGAAATCTAAGTTTTCCTAGCATCATACCTTGGTACCACTTTCCCCAAAATTACCAGTAACTTCTAAGTTGCCAAATTCAGTTACTCCTGCTCAACTTGTGAAGCTTTAGGCAACAGTGATTACTTCTCTTTACTGATACATGCTTGTCCCACTTTTGCACTCCCAACCTCTTCCCACTTCTCTTAAACAGTTCTCTCAGTTTCTTTCCCTGGAGCCTCTTCTGCCTCCTATCCCTAAAATAGAAGGTAGAAGATATACTAAACAGTTTAGTCCTCATCTTATTCTCACTTGACATGTTCTTCCTTAGGGATTTCATCTATTATTTTTGTCTTTCCTTCCTTCATTGATTTAACAAAGATCTATTATTAGCCAGCCATGTGACTGGTACTTTTCCTGGAGCTTGTGATTCAGCAGTGAATAAGACTGACAAGATCCCCATTATCAAGAGCTTATATTTTAGTGTGTATATGTATTAGAGGAGGAAGGGTGGGCAACAACAGATACTAAAGTAATCAAAAGGCAAATAAACAAGAACGTATCAAAATAAACTTTGCAACTGAGCCTTGTCATTAGAAGGCTCTATGTGTTTAGTTCTCCCAACTGTGGCATAAGTCAGCCCCAGTGTATCTAGCCACGGAACTTTCCAGTTGAGGTTTCTGTGTGGGCATGAGGATAGAGGCTCAAAGTGAGCCTCCCAAACTGAGACTCTAGCTCTAACTTACAGCCAGATTTCAAAGAGGTCCCTAATGCCAAAGGCCTTGTCAGCCAGGAAGCATTACTAGGCTGTCACCAAACTGTAGAAGCCAGTAACTCTAATCCAAATGCTGACAGAGAGAGCAGAGGCCAACAAAGGACATCACCATGGCAACCAAAGGAGCCTTGGGACAACATGCAAATCTGAGAATCCTGCCTCCCTCAAGCCATAAGATCATAGAAGCCACCCCTGTACCACATACCCAGACGCCATCTTAGAGGGAGAAATTATCTGAGACCCTGAGCAATTATTCCAAAACAATAAGTAAGCATCATTGAAAAGGAAATGTTTAAATTCTTACATGAGGCTAAGTTTTAAACCTAATTAAATCGATTTCCTTGAATTTCTGCTATTATTTATTTCAAAGAAATTGTTCCCCCACAGCCCCAATCCCCCAATAACCAGCAGGTTGAGGATGGTAATGGGTGTATTAGAGCAGTGATAACCAAATTTTCTCTGTGTTTCTCAGTTATAAAATGGGTAAGTTTATGATATGGCTGTGTCTATCTCTAATTCTGACTCCTTGAGTTTCATACCAGCATTTCTAATTGTCTTCTGGTCTAAAATAAAGTATATCTCTCCAACCTATAGAGAAACTTTTTCCTTAATCCTTTGCCTCAATTAAAATAAATCTCTGATCTTCCTAATCAACCAGATTAGAAACTTTGGGGTCTCCAAAATGTCACAATCCCAACTTGAAATTCTACTCAGATATCATCATTTATTTACATTCTCACTGCCACTCTGCTAGCTCAGGGCCTCAACTCTCATTTAAAAGACTGCCATACCTCTTAACTGGTTTTCCTAGGAAAAGGGCATGAGAATGAGCCTATGGGAGTGGACACAAAGTATGGGGATCTTTGTATCTCATATTAACACCTATCAGAGAACAACCACCATGAAGAAGGCACTAAACAACCAAGTAAGCAGAATACTAACCAACTGAAATCATCCAAGCACAATCACAATTGCAAAGATGTGGAACCAACCCAAGTGCCCATCAACTCATGAGTGGATAAAGAAAATGTAGTGCATATATATATATATACCCTGGAGTACTACTCAGCCATAAAAAGGAATGAAATAATGTCATTTGCAGCAACTTGGATGGAACTGGAAACAATTATCCTAAGTGAAATATCTCAGGAATGGAAAACAAAGCACCATATGTTCTCACTAATAAGTGGGAACTAAACAATGGGTACACACAGACACAAAGAGATATAAAAATCATTGGAAACCAAGAAGGGGGATGGTGGGAGGGGAAATATGGGATAAAAACTTACCTATTGGGTACAACAAACACTATTCTGGTGATGAGCTGACCAAAAGCCCTGCCGTGAGCATTATACAAGGTATCCATGTAACAAAAACATTTGTACCCCCTTAATATTTTCAAATTTTTTAAAAAAGGAAAACAAAAGAATGGAAACAAAAATTATGTCTGACTATATGACATTCTAGAAAAGGCAAAATTATGGAGACAGTAAAAAGATCAGTGGTTGCCAGAGGTTCTGCTTCCTCCCAGGGTAGGGAGGGATAAATAGATGGAGCACCTAAGATTTTTAAGGCAGTGAAACTATTCTGTTTGGCTTTTCTCTTCTGGTCCAGGCTTTTTGGCAGCCACAGGTTATGGTGTACACATGGCCAAGTCCAAGAACCACACCACATACAACCAGTCCCACAAGTGGCACAGAAATGGCATCAACAAACCCTGATCACAAAGATATGAATCTCTTAAGGGGGTGGACCTGAGGTTCCTGAGGAACATATGCTCTGCCAGGAAGCACAACAAGAGGGGCCTGAAGGAGATGCAAGCCAACAACACCAAGACCATGAAAGCACATGCTGAAGCTATCAAGGCCTTGTAAAGCCCAAGGAGGTTAACGCCAAGATCCCAAAGGGCATGAGCCGCAAGCTCAGTTGACTTACCTACATTGCCCATCCCAAACTTGGGAGGCTGCTCATGCGCACATGGCCAAGGGTCTCAGGCCCTGCTTGCCAGAGGCCAAGGATCAAACCAAGGCCCAGTCTATGGCTTTAGCTGCAGCTCCAGCTTCAGTTCCAGCTCAGGCTCCAAAAAGTGCCCAGGCCCCCACCCCCTACGAGGGCTCCAGAGTAGAGGCCTTAGTCTACCAACATGAGGACAGAAGGACTGGTGTGAACCCTGGGCTGGCGTCTGCATAGGGCTGGGATCCTCTTGTGCTATTTGTACAAATATATCTGAGGCAGGAGGAAAAAAAAAAAAAAAAACTATTTTGTTTAATGCTATGATGGTGTATGATGGCAAATACATGTCATTACACATTTTTCAAAACCTACAGAATGTACAACACCAAAAGTGAACCTAACATAACTTACAGACTTTGGGTGACATTGGTGAGTCAGCATGGGTTCATAGATTGTAGCAAATGTATCATACCACTCTGATAGGGGATGCTGCTAGTAGAGGAGGCTGTATATGTATATGGGGGCCAGGTACATGGGAACTCTCTGTACTTTGTGCTTAATTTTACTGTGAACCTAAAACTTCCCTTAAAAAATTGTCTTTTTAAAAAATAAAATTAAAAAATTCTTAATTGCTATTAAAAAAAAAGGAAAGAAATCATCCAGCCTCTGTCATTGGCCACCTTAATGCTGGCATAATGGACAAAGTAGCCCTGGTAACAGAACGGAGGCCAGGCATGGGCCCAAGAGCATAGGTGCCCTCTCACCAATGTTGAACTAGCTACTTCTATGCTAGTGCAGATTATTCAAACTGCCAGTAACAGAGACCAAAGCTGACCCCTCAATATCACATATTCCCTCAAAGAGATCGATCAGACGGTTGGTGGTAAATGGATTACATTGGACAACTCTGGAAGGGGCAGTGATTCACTCTGACAAAAATCAACACAAATTACAGCATGGATTTGCCTTTCCTGCCTGTATATGCTTAGCTAGCACCACTGTCTGAGGGCTTACATTTCTGGTTCACTTTAACCATATCCCACATAACATTGCTTCAGACCAAGGGACTCTATAGCAGAGGAGATGTGAGCACATGACCATGAGATCCACTGGTCCTATCACATGCTGCAAAATCTGTCCATATAATTTCTTTCTATTTTTAGTAGAGACGGGGTCTCGCTCTTGCTCAGGCTGGTCTCGAACTCCTGACCTTGAGCGATCCTCCCGCCTCGGCCTCCCAGAGTGCTAGGATTACAGGCGTGAGCCACCGCGCCTGGCCAGCATGCTGCAAAATCTGGAAGCCACTAGCGTGATAGAGCAATGAAAAAACATTCTGAAGGCATGTCTGAGACATTCCCTTGAACATGATAACATGTGAGGATAAGGGTGCCCTTCTCCAGGATACAATTTTATCCTCAATCAATAACAATCATATGGTGCCCAAATCTGCAATAGGTAAAAAGCATGCAGCCAGGAAACAAAGGGAGAAGCAGAAATGGCTCCACTTGCTGTCATTCCTAGTGATCCACTTGGCAATTTATATTTCTCATACTTGCAATGATAGGTTCTATGAATCTAGAGATCCTGGTCCCACCAAGTGACACAGTCCATTAAACTCTAAGTTACAACCATGTGGAGATGAGGGGAAACTTCCCCTTCACCCTGGAAGGTTCGGTGAAAGATCAACTCATAATAAGGCAGATTAATAACAGAAGGAGATTTATTTACCGTGCACACAGGGAGAATCACAGAGTGATTATACAGTATCACAATGGGGTCCAGAAATTTATATACCTTCCTCTTAGGAAGGAGGAAAAGATGAGGAATATAAGTAATTCTGTTTAGGGACAATAAATGGTTGCTAGGGAGGATCAATAGATACTTGGGAGAATGAATGCATGGGGGGGAAACAGATTGACTTGCAAATTAACCTGAGAGACAGGTATTATATTTAAAATGATTTGGGCCAGGTCTGGTTGCATTCTCAATCTTGTTTTCTGCAATATATTGAGATAACAGGAAGGGGAAAGGAAGTCAATTATTCTTTTTTGTGGGTCATCTGATTTATGCAGATAGAGGGAAAGCCCCTTTCAAGGGCCTATTGATCTCTAAGGGCCTTTAATTCAAAATATTCTTTATACCAAGGAGTCATATTTTTGGGTGAAATTTCCTGAGCTCCTCATTCCTCTTGTCTGGAACTTCCCTAGAAGTTTCACACATTAAAAGCATAGCCACAAAAAACAATGGTGATCTAGCACCTCTTGTATTATCCTTGACAGAACTGGAGCCCCGTCTACTAAGTGAAGTATCACAAGAATGGAAAAACAACCACCACATGTTCTCACCATCAAATTGGTATTAGTTGATCAGCACTTATGTACACATATAGTAGTAACGTTCATCAGGTGTCAGGCAGGTGGGGGATGGGTATATTCACACCTAATGGGTGCGGTGTGCACCATCTGGGGAATAGACATGCTTGAAGCTCTGAGTCAGGTGGGGCACAGGCAATATATGTAACCTAAACATTTATACCCCCATAATATGATGAAATAAAAAAGATAAAAATAAATAAAAATTTAAAAAAGTTGAGTCAGTGGCTGTGGAGAGAAACCAAGTTAGTAGTCAAGTAATAAGAGATCTGAAAAGGGAGACAAGCGCATAGAGTAAGTAGAAAAGAACAGATCTAAGCACATTTTACCACACCCCATTAATCCAGTCTCCCAATCATTAATCTGATGGAGAATATTTATCTTGTCTTAAAAGAGGTACAGATCAGTCTCTACTTGCCCTGAGCGGTTTCCACAGAAACAGCATTTTTCACCAATAATTGTGCAAGCTCCTCCCTGTTGGGCTGTCAGAGCATTCAGGTTGCAGTGGTTTTAAAATACAACAGAGGCTACACTCTTGACTTCTAACTGAAGTGCTCCAAATGCTTGCATAGTGATACTTAACTCTTGTTCTATTACCATGGAGAGATTCAAAACTACCTTTTCAATCTCATAAGTTCCAAATGCCAGGAAAAGAGTCCTGAGCACCAAATAGAACTTATAATTATGATATACAAGTGAGCTTTTTATAATATTGCATCTAGTATGTTTGTGTGGTACCACTTTATAAATGAAAGAGCCCAAGTTGTAATTTGGCTGGCATTTAAAGTAGAGAACCTGCAAACAGAGGGTGTCAGATAAACAAGTCCATGGCATCTTGACCATCTACATGGGAACCACTTGTATACTTTATCACCACACACAATAAAAATATCAGTGTTATTATAAAAACTTTGACGTACACATGATCTCTTGGTCAAAAAGGGTGGCAAGTTTGTCAGTTGGTGGAGGCGAGACTCCTTTCACCTGTTCATGATATGCTCCAAGCATATTAGTTAACATGTGTATATAGCTAGTCATGATATCAAATTGTTCACTTAATCCCCATAGTGTCCAATCAGCCCAGGAATAGAAGGTTTAGAGGTGCTAGTAGGCAGGGGGTGACTAAATACTATTTCAAAAGGGGTTAATTCATGTCTCTTATTTAGAGTTTTCCAGATTTTTACAAGGTAAAAAGGTAAGGCCAAAGGTAATGCTTCTGCCCATTTAAGTCCCATGGCTTGACAGACTTTCCCAAAGTCCTTTTTATGTCTAGATTTTTACATTTCACTTGCCCTAAGGATTAGGGATGATATGGGGTATGAAATTTTAATAAGTACCCCAGAGCCTTTGCAAGCAAGTTGTTTTTTTTCTGCTGTAAAATGAGTCCCTTGATCTGACTCAATCTGTAAAGGAATACCAAAACAAGGAATACTCTCAGTTAATAATTTCTTTACCACTGTTGTAGAATGCTATCCTAGTTGGATAGCATTTAGTACATCTACTAAATACACAAACAGTAACCAAACAGTGAGAAAAGCCTAAAGGTAGACGTAAATCTATAAAAACAATTTGGAGTGCCACAAGGGGGCTTTTGGGGACTTCCTGGAGAGTGTTAGTTTCCTCCAGAGATTTGGTAAGAATTACAAATAGTGAACTGGGAAATAATTTGGTCAGAGATTTTATAGATCCTAGGGTAGTACCAACGATATGTATAATTTATCCCCCATTTGTACTACGTCCCATCTGATGGGAGATAAGTGTAAGCCAAAAAGTTAAAAGAAAAGGGGTCACAAAGAGTCTGTTTGGCCCAATATATAGTCAGTCTGATAATTGTTTAGCACCCTTTTGTATCTATTTATCCTTTTTGGATTGTGGGGCATTAGCCTGATGATTAATAGTATCAGACACGGATAAGGAGAGGGTAATAATAAACTGAGTGAAAAAAGCATAGGAGGGCCATTTTTTGCTTCATGTTTAGCAGCCCTGTCAGTTCTATCATTTCCTAGTGTAGGGGAAGATAACCTTGGCTTGATCTTTTCTGCCAAAGTATCGGGAAGCAACACACTTCCACATGCCTTACTGTGCCTGACTAGCCTGCCAACTTTAAACATTTACTACACCAAGAGCCCCCTATCCCCTCTTCCTTTGTGTCTTAGCAACACACCTTAGCCAATCGGGTAACAACAAGATTGTGTGGTCAAAATCCTGGCCAACAGAATGAGACACAGCCATGAGTCTGTGTCAGGGATAAAAAGATGAGGAACCCCCTGTGGCACAGGCTGGCTGGCTGCTCTTGTTGCCACTAGGCGCCTTTCTGATCAGAAAGATTTTGCCTTGCCAAGACAATTTGCAATGTTTGACTATTTTCTAAACAGCACCGCAGGTCATTTCTAATACTAGGGATACAGGATCCCTTTCCTTAGCATGGGCTGGGCAATGAACAATAGCAATCTTAGAACGAAGATGAATAACTCATAATAGCGCAGCAACTATAGGCCCATTGGCAATAGAGGTATCAACAGAAGTTAAGAAATCATGAGATTTCCAAATTGTGCCAACTGCATGGCAGACTCCAAAGGCATATTTGGAGTCTGTGTAAATAGTGTCAGCTTTTCCTTTTGCCAATATGCAAGCTCTCATGAGGGCTATGACAAAATTGACTCAAGGTGCTTTGGGGTGAGCTTTTGAGTGCCCTGAGATATTTTATCTCCTAAGTAACAGTTGTCAGTATCCACTGGAGTTTAGACCTAGAGACGTTATGGCCTCATTCAGCTAGTCATTAACAGAATGAGGGAGTCTAAGAGGGCACCCTGTTTATAGAGCAAAAGATCATCAATGTACTGCATAAGAGTGGATCCTCGGGTAAAGGTTATGGAGTCTAAATCAGCTTTGAGGATTTGAAAGAATATTGAAGGAGACTCATAGCATCTCTGAGATATTTGGGTCCATGTTAATTGTCTCCCTCTGAAGTCGAATGTAAAGAGAAATTGTGAATCAGGGTGCAGTAGATTCAGAAAGAAAGTTGAGCAGAGGTCAATTACTGTATTATTAAAGCCACATGAACTAAAAGGCATTTGAATTAGTTTCTATCTTCTTGATAAAATATTTACTTTAAGCATTTATTTTTAAGCTAATTAATAAGAGCTCTTTTATATATTTCGGTAGTAAAATATCACATACACATAACATATACAGACACATAGAGATAGACATACAGATGAAAGCAGATGTTATAGCTCTTATAAAAAATTTTTATATGCTGGCTCTTAAATATTATTATTTTTATTCAGACTATCAATCTTTTAGTTACCTATCTTATTGTTTTAAGCAATTGTCAGGTAGGCAACAATTTGCCTTTAAGATTTTGTCATTTCTATAAGCGTTTACTGATCCAGAGTCTAATACTAACACATGTATAGGTAAGTGTAGTAGAGTACTCAGTTCTTCAGAAATTAAGGATCCTATTTTTACCTTGAATCTTGGCTTTGTTCCTTAGATCTCCATGTGTAACAGAGGGAATGGCCTGGAAAACTTCCCCCATTCTTTTGGGAACTGCAGCCTGGCCTACATCCTGAGGCAAGTTAAGACTTTTGTTAAAACTCCCAGGTGGGCCAGCCCCCCAGGTGGGCAGCAGGCAGAGCTCACAGGCTTTGTTTTTGGCAGAAATGGGATGATTAGGATAGTTAACCACAGTAATTGCCTGAAGCCAAAAATTCTCCTTTAAAAATCTCTGTATTTCTGCCTATGTTCAGGAAATTTGGGATTTTGAGATGAGAAGGTCAACCATATTTCCTCCTTTATTGGCAAGTAAACTCTGTTTCCTTCCTCCTAAAACCTCTTGTCCTCGTTCTTCTTTGGCCTCATGGACAAGTGGCCATTTCAGTAACACATGGTCAACTTAGGCAATGATTTTTTCTTACACAAGAAAAAGGAACAAGGAGTTAGAACACAGAAATCTCTGTGAATTCCTAAAAGCTGTAGTTCATACCCACTGTGGCATTGCCATTTACTGTTAGTTTTTACCTGACCCAGTCAGACATTTGAGGCCTCCAACTGGATCTAAGCTAATTATCAGATCCAATCTGATCCCAGACATTTTTTCATTTCTGTCATGCCTTCTGAACCCAGTTTAGATCAAAAATTTGCTCAAACAAACTCAGAGAGCTCAAAATACAAATCTGTGGAGCTTTGGAATCTGAGAAAGAATTTACCCACTAGCCCCAGTTGCAGTGAAAGAGTAATGGACACAATGGGTCTGGCAAGTACCTCACTTGGACTCTCGATGCTCCTGAGGGTCTCTGGGAGCTCCACTTTGGAAGCCACTTCTGACAAACTAAATTTAATAGAGTTTAACTGAGTAAAGAGCGATTCATGAATTGGGCAGCTGAACCAGAACAGGTTCAGAGAGACCCCAGTGCTGCAGCGTGGTTGACGAAGATTCATAGACAGAAAAGACAAAGTGATGTACAAAAAATGGAGTGAAGATAAATGGAGCAAACTTTAGCCAAGACAAAAAGCTGATATTTTTGCTTTTGAACTTTTCAACTAAAGTACTCTTTTAAGTAAAACCAATAATCCTTAATCAAGGTTATAACTTAATCAAGGAAGCAAGAGATGTCTCCAAAGAGGTGGAGACTAGTTTTTACGAGATCCAAAGAAACCACAAACACAGCTCAAAGAAAATCTCCATAGCCATAAACAAGGTGTAACCCACAATTTTGTCCAGCCATATTTTCTAGGGTCCTAGCTTTTCAGCTGATCATTTATACATAAGTATCTAAAAGCACCATTTGCCGCCACAGAATACATGAAATCAAAAAGCTGTACACAGAAAAGATTCAATAAATGCTATAAGTTACACAAATATCAAACCAGAACAGGTATTCCCTGTCTAGGTATCAAACCTAGGCTGTTGAAGTGCAAGCACAGAACTTTTAACCAGTAGGCTACAGAGTGAATTGGCTTTTATTGTTGCTCCTTCGGGGGCAGTATAGAGTGGTTTTTTTTCCCCTTTTATGTCAGATTTTGCTCTTTAATTTTGTCAAGATAATTTTTTAGGATAGCCACAACATTATGTGTCTTTCTTTTCATCTAATTTCTCTATTAATACAAATAAGGCAATAATTTAGAATAGGAGGTCTCTAAAATTTATATGTGTGTATATATATATTTTTTAATTTAGAAGTCTTTTAATTTAAAAGATTCTTCTTTTGGCAATCAATAGTTAGAATTTTCAATGGTATATTTATTCCAAAAGGATTCAATCCAATAAGTCTATTCATAGAAAGCCCAGGTGGTTATTTTCCAGGTTTAGAGTGTTCCTGGAGAGGGCATAGAGGAGGCAGTTCCCACAATTTCCAAAAATTCACTCTCAGAATCAGACTTAAGATAGGATGGGACCTTTTAAGACAAAGATTCCCCTAGAGCTGGACATATTTGGTACAGAGGGTGCTGCTTACATGTCTCTGACTCCCAATTTTTTTTTCAGACTGGCCGTCTGGTGTGTTCCCGAAAAAACACGCCCTGCGGATGGCGGAGACTGAGGAGAAAATTCCCACTCAGTCACAAAATGAGCTCAGGGACATGTAATAGGATGAGAGAGGATCCTCATATGGTTTTTGTTGGTTTTTTTTTTTCCCCCAAAGACCTGCAGCCAAGTTTGCCTTAACAGATGCAAGTCTAGTCAGAAACATATAACTAGTCTGCAGGGCTGGCTCGAACTATGGGGCTAAGGGGGTTCTAGGCCTGTGTTCTACCCTATAGTAACCCTCTTTATGCCAAAACAACACAGAAAGACAACCACAAAGGAAAGCAACAACAAAAGGCTATTTCTGAGAGGAGAGGGAATTAGACAATATGAATATTCATACCACAAAGTACTGAAAAAAATACCAGAGTTGCTATACCAAGACTACTCACAAAACATTTTCTCTCATTAATCTTAAATTTGGAAAGGCAAAAGAGACAAGGATCTTTACCATGTACTCAACCGGAGCCAACGGAGAGACACAGGAAAGCCGGGAGTCTGGCTGGTAAGTTAAGGTTTCTTACTGTGTTACTGGCTGATCAAGTCCAGATTCTCCTCACTGCAGATTTCAGAAGAGTAGAGCAGCTTGGAAGACCCTGCCAGCTACGCCAAACTGTCGGGGTGAGGGAAAACTTCCCCTTTGCCCAGAAGTTTCGATCAACTCATAAAGAGGTAGATTAATAAAGAGAAAGATACTTATTTACCTTGCTCACAGGGAGAATCACAGAGTGATTACCCAATAAACCAGTGGGGTACAGAAATTTATATACCCTCCTTTTAGAGGGGAGAGGGAGATGAGGAATATGGGTTATTATGTTTAGGGGCAATAGATGGTTGCTAGGGAGGATGAATAGATACTTAGAAGAATGAATGGATGGGGGGAAACAGATTGACTTGTAAATTAATCTGACAGGTATTATATTTAAAATAATTTGGGCCAGGTATGGTTGCATTTCTTGTTTCCTGCAATATATTGAGTTAAGAGGGAGGAGAAGGGAAGTCAATTGTTCTTTTTGAAGGTTCTGACTGGTTTATGCAGATAGAGAGAATCTCCCTTCCAATGACCTGTTGATCTTTAAGGGCCTTTAATTCAAAATATTCTCTATATAGGAGTCATATTTTGGGGTGTAACTCTGTAAACTCTTTCAACTGCCACCTGGTCACTTCATGCACCTTAGGCCAAGAGACCAGAGGGCAAGAAAAGGAGTCATGATCAGGACAGGGGTAATTGATCTTGATCATCAGGAAGAGGTAGGGCTTTTGTCACACAGCGACAATAAAGCAAATTTTTATCACCTAGGTAGTAAATGTTTTTGTTTGTGATATCAAGGGTATATATGAAGGGTATTTCTTCATACTCCTTTGCCCAAATTTGATAGCAAATGGACAAATTCTATAGTCATAGCCTGAGGAGAGCACGGTGACGTGGGCCTCAATGACCCAACAGGTAAGCTGCTAGACCAGTAGAGCGGTTAGCCAAGGGTAAGGGGAAATTTAGAACTGGTAGCAAGAGGAGACAAGGAGTATTATTTGTGGCCCCAAGACTAACTGTAGTGAAAGAGACTAGAACAAGTCCTATTTACCTTCTTCTTGTATTTCCAGCAAGAGAGACCAAACAGATTTCTAAAGAAGCTGTTCCCAGATAGGGTGATATATTATATGAAGCAAGTGAATGATGGTAGGGATTGCTCAGATGTACTTCAGGAGCAAGGCACTCTGCTCCAGCTGCAAGAATGCTGCATGTGGCAGCTCACAACTGGCATCTCCCCGGGAATTGCTCTTGATGAAAGGAGCTTTCTCACACAAGCGTATGCCCCTACTCCAGGGGATGCTCACATGAAATGACTGGTCCAAATGGGGTACAAGGGCCCCTTGCCTCAATTCAGGACAACTCTGAAGGGTCATCCTATGTCCAGAGCTCCCCACACCGAAGATGAACTGCATCATAGCTCAACTTCTCCTTCTGACAATCCTGCTTTGTTCATTCCTTTATAGGTGTTTTCTCCAAAAGCACTCCCCAATCTCCTGAATGTGCTCTCTGCTCTTTTGACATGTCCCCAATGATCTAAGCATTTCCTTGCTTTCTGGCATGTAAAAATAACACAGGCTTACCTTCTACTTTTCCTGCTCTGGAATGAGCCATTCCCAAAGAAGTAGGATTCCTGAATTAGAAAAGAAATTACCTCAAGAGAAATTGGTGAAACTAGGTAACAGTCTTTTGAATTTTCTATTTGTTTGAAAGTTTTCAAATTGAAAGCTAGAGAAACAAAAGAATACCTCTTTAGAACTTAGAGTAAACATTTGCCAAGTTAGTCAAGTCATTAACCACTGAGATAGAAAATTGTGTGTACTGCCAAGTTCACTGCTTACCATTTTACTTCTCTTTTTCATCTTCACATATCACTATTCAAACCCTTTTGTTGGTTGGTGTATTTTCTCAAGATTTCTCTAATCTCTGAATCTCATAGATCTGCAAACATCTTTCTCCCTGAGAGGTGACTGATAGCTTAGGATTCATGGGTATAATTTTTAATTTTTAATTATTATGGGTACATGATAGTTGTCTATCTTCCTAGGGTACATGTGATGTTTTGATACAGGCATACATTGTGAATTAATCAAATCAGGGCAGTTGGGGTACACATCACCTCAGGCATTTAACATTTGTGTTAGGAACATTCCAATTCCACTCTTTTAAAGTATATCCTAACTTATTGTTGTTTATAGTCACTGTGTTGTGCTATCAAATATTGTTCATTCTATCTAACTATATTTTTGTGCCCATTAACTCTCTCCACTTTATCTCCTCTCCCTGTTACCCTTCCCAGACTCTGGTAACTGTTATTCTACTCTCTGTCTCCAAGAGATCAATTGCTTTTAATATTTAGCTCCCACATATGAGTAAGAACATGTGAGATTTGTCTTTCTGTGCTTGGATTATTTCACTTAACATAATGCTCTTCAGTTCCATCCATGTTGTTGCAAATGGCAGGATTTCACTCTTTTTTCTGGCTATATAATATTCCATTGTGCATATATACCACAATTTCTTTATCCATTCACTTGTTGATGAACATTTAGGTTGATTCTATATCTTGGCTATTGTGAATAGTGCTGCAGTAAACATGGGAGTGCAGGTATCTTTTCGATATACTGAATTCCTTCCTTTGGATATATACCCAGCAGTGGGATTGCTGGCTTATACGGCAGCAATTTAATTCTATTTTAAGTTTTTTGAGGAACCCCCATGCTATTCTACATAGTGGTTGCACTAATTTACATTCCCACCAACAGTGTTCTAGGGTTCCCCTTTCTCCACATCCTCACCAGCATTCGTTATTGCTTTTTTCATAAAAGCCATTTTAACGGGGGTGAGATGATATCTCACTGTAGTTTTGATTTGCATGGGTATAATTTTCTAGTCTATTGACATTATTTCAGCATCTTCCATTCTCCAGAGTTGCACATATGAAATTCAATGTCCACCTGATTCTTTGTACTTTGCCAGTAACTTGTTTTTTTCTATGTGGAATTCTGTAAGATTTTATCATTACCTTTGGAGGTTGAAAATTTTATAGGAATATGCCTATTATCTGGTTTTTCTCATCAGTCCTAACTAAAACTTGGATTGGATGAGGGAGTGGGGTACTTTCCAAGTTTCAGACTTAGTCTTTCTTCTTCTAATATGAGTTTTTACTATTTCTCTCTCTCTCTCTCTCTCTCTCTCCTTTTTTTTGGAACCTCCTAGGACTTCTAGTATTATATCTCTTGGATCTATCAAGTCTCTGTCTACTCTCACAATTTCATTTTATTTTTAATTTAGGGTTTTTTTAGTAGAGTTACATATGTACATCATTTAAAACTTCTACAAGTTTGTTATAAAAAACATTAGGCCCACAAGTATTTCAAATTTCTTACTCCCTGAATTGCTTTTTGCTGGCTTTTAGTGTTTGCTCCCAATTTCTAAATAACATTCTTAGAGTATTAATGATATTAATAACTTTCAGGTACAGGCATTATTATCTGATATTATTTATTCAGAAGATAAGAATTTAGCTCTCTTTCATATAGAAGCACTGTAGTCACCCCCACACACACTCACACGCACACAATCTTTTTTCCCCCAATATCAATTTACTATGTTATGATAGGCCAATATATATTGTTTAGAGCAATATCCATTGTTTATATTGACTATGTAAACACTATCAATAGCCCTAGAATTGAGAATTATCTTTATTTCATTTTTTACTTTTCTATGTATTCAGAACTTATGCCAATCTATTCTCAACACACTCAAACCCCTTAAGTATTCTATCAATTTTATCTTCTTGAAGAATTCTTTCCTTGAACCTCCTGACCTATTTCAATCTAGATTGGCTTATTTCTAGGACTCCGGCTTTTCACCAACACAATGCCTTTGTCTCCCGTTTGTGTTGATCCAATTCCCTCAATTTCTTTTTCTTCTTCCTTGGTTTATGCCATTATTTTGAGGATGCACAAACTCTAGTAATTTTCATAGAAAGGGTATGGAAAATGAATCTTTAATTGAATGTCTTTGTCACAATTTATTTCTCTGTAAGTATTTATTCTTAGTTTTTAGATATTTCTTCTTGATTTTTCCAACCCACTAATTCAAGCAGGTCTGCAGAGTGACTATACTTAAATTCACCTTCTAAAGTTTTTTTTTTTTTTTTTTTTGAGACAGAGTCTCACTCTGTTGCCCAGGCTAGAGTGAGTGCCGTGGCATCAGCCTAGCTCACAGCAACCTCAAACTCCTGAGCTCAAGCGATCCTCCTGTCTCAGCCTCCCGAGTAGCTGGGACTACAGGCATGCACCACCATGCCCGGCTAGTTTTTTCTATATATATTTTTAGCTGTCCATATAATTTCTTTCTATTTTTAGTAGAGATGGGGTCTCGCTCTTGCTCAGGCTGGTCTCGAACTCCTGAGCTCTAACGATCCGTCCACCTCGGCCTCCCAGAGTGCTAGGATTACAGGCGTGAGCCACCGCGCCCGGCCTAAAGTTTTATTTCAATGGTTTTTTTCTACCTAAGTATAGAAACTTTCCCGCAATGAGAGAATTACATTTGTTCACAGTTTTACAGAAATTTTCACAAAGCAAACCATAACAAACATTTAAAAGTAAATATATAACAGGCCATAGTCACTGATCATAATACAATAATATTAGAAATAATTTTTTAAATGGTTTGAGACATCTTAATGACTTGAATATTAATTCCTGATCAATGAGAAAAATAATAAACTCTAGAAATTAATGAAAGGGTGAACACCTTACATAAAAATTTACAGGGCTGAGTGCTGTGGCTCATACCTGTAATCCTAGGACTTTGGGAGGATGAGGACGGAGGACCCACTGAGGCCAGGAATTTGAGATCAGCCAGAAGTGATGGCATACACCTGTAGTCCCAGCTACTCAGGAGACTGAGGTGGCAGAATCAATCAAGCCCAGGAGTTTGAGGTCACAGTGAGCTATGATCACACAATTGCACTCCAACCTGGACAAGAGTGAGAGATTGTTTCAAAAAAAAAAAAAAAAAATTATAGAACACAGCAATAGCCACACTTAAAAATTTAGATCCCAAATCCTTTCATTATGAAGAAAAATGACTAAAACTGCAGGAACATTATGCTTACCTTAAGATTTGTTGTTGTTTTTTTTTTTACAAAAAAGCACAAATACCAAAAGAAAATTTTAAGAGTGAATGAATAAAGACAACAGATGTAATTGCTTATATAGGAGGAAAAAGTAGAATTGACAAATAATTCCAAAAGGTGTTTTTTTTTTAAAGACTAAAAAGATAAATAAACCTTTTATGGTCCTGCCTAAAAATGTAAGATAAAACAAATATTAGCAAGTCTAGGAATAAAGAGAAATGTATGATTTCCTAGAGAATACAAATAACTCAGATTCAAACAAGAAAAAAACCCAAAATGACCAAAGAAGAGATTAGAAAGATGACCATTATTTTAAATAATAATTACCAAAAAATGACTTTAAATCGGAGTTCTACCTAACTTTTAAAGAATAATTACAATGTTATTTAAATTATTCCATACCAAATAAAAAGACAAAATATTTCCCAATTCATTTCATGAAGCCAGCATAACTTTATTACCAAAACTTAATTTAAAAATAAATCTAAAAACTATTAATATAAACCTAATTATTTTAGTTACTATGGCTACATTAAAAAATTATCCCAATGCTCAGTGGCCCAAAACAATAATATTTAATTACTCATGAAACTGCTATTTGGACAGGCCTAAGAGGGGACAGCTCATCTCTGCTCCCCTCAGCATTAGCTGGGGTGGCCAAAAGTCTCCAGACTGAAATCATATGAAGGCTCACTCACTAACGTGTGGTGGTTGATGCTGTCAGATGAGTCCACAGGTGGGGCCAGGACAGCTACTCACGGCTTCTGTATGTGGCCTATGCTTCCTCACATCATGGGGGCTGGGTTCCAAGGGTAAGCATCCTGAGAGAGATAGGCAGAAGCAGTATCATCTTTTATGATCTCACTTTGGAAGTCATGTAGTACAGGTTCAAGAGGAGGGGAAATAAACATCTCTTAATGGGAAGAGGCAAGACTCCAGGAGGGCATGTAGGACCAAAAATATTGCTTAGGCCAGTTTTGGAAATATAACATACCACAGTCCACTCTTTGGCTATGAAAGTTCACATCCCCCCAACATGCAAAATATACTCATTCCCTTCCTCAAGACCTAGGACATCAAGCTGAGGTTTGAGGTCCAGATATGAACTTCTTGAGTATAGTTCCTCAAGTACAGCCCCTTAAGTACAGTCCCTCTTGATCTGAAGAGTTGTAAACTGAAAACGATAAATTATATGCCTTCACAAACACCAAATACACAATGGTGGAGCAGGTATAGGATGACTGCTTTAGACACTCCCATTCAAAAAGGGGGAAAGGGAGAGACACAGAAGTTCATTGGTCCATTAAAAGTTTGAAGTCCACCTGGACACACAGTGCTAGTTCTTTGAGTAAGGCTCAGCTGTAATGATTCACTGTGGCTCATGGTTCCCCATTGTAGGCTGTTGGTTCCATCCTCTGCGTCACTCTTCTTTTTTCACAAAATGTACCCATGTTCTGAGAATGCTTCCTGTCTGTAGAAGTTTGAGGTAAAAGGGCCTCTTTTTGTTTTGTACTGTCTCTGTGCTTGTTGGTCCAAGATAATAAAATCCTTTTAAAAACTGTGTGTATCAACAGAGTGAGAAGCAAAGCCCAGACTGGGAGAAAATACTTTCAAAAGACACATCTGATACCTAAAATATACTGTCACCTAAAATATACAAAGAATTCTTAAAACTCAACAATAAGAAAATGAACTTCCCTGTTAAAAAGTAGGCAAAAGATCTGAACAGACACCTCACTATAGAAGATATACAGATGTCAAGTAAGCATATGCAAATATACTCTACATATGTCATTAGGGAATTGCAAATTAAAACAGTATTGAGATATCACTCTACACCGATTATAATGGTGAAAATCCAAAACACTGACGACACCACATGATGGCAAAGATGTGGAGAAACAGGAACTCTCATTCATTGATGGTGAGAATGCAAAATGGTACAGCCACTTTGGAAGACAGTTTAGCAGCTTTTTATACAACTAAACAGACTCTTATCATATGACCCAGCAATCATGTTCCTTGGTATTAATATTTACCCAAATTAGTTGAAAACATGTCTACACAGAAACCTGCAAGTAGATGTTTATAGCAGCTTTATTTACAATTGCCAACACTTGGAAACAACCAAGATGTCCTTCAGTAGGGAATGGATAAACTCTAGTATACCCAGACAATGGAATATTATTCAGCACTTAAAAAGAAATGAGCTATTAAGCCATGAAAAGATATGGAGGAAACTTAAATGCATATTACTAAGTGAAAGTCAATCTGAAAAGGCTACACGCTGCATGACTCCAACTATATGACATCTGGAAAATGAAAAACTATGGGGACAGTAAAAAGATTCATAGTTGTCAAGGATTAGGGGAAAGGAAGGATGACAGGCAGAGCACAGAGGATTTTTAGGGCAGTGAAACTACTTTGTAGGATACTACAATGGTGGAGTCATTACAAACTCGTCAAAACTCATAGAATATACAATACCAAGAATGAACCCTAATGTAAACTATGGACTTGGGGTGATAATGATGTGTCAATGTAGGTTCATTGATTGTAAAATACATACCACTATAGTGAGGGATGTTGACAGTGGGTGAGACTTTGAGGGCAAGGGTGGGCGGGACACACAGGAACTCTATAGTTTCAGCTCAATTTTGTTGTAAACCTAAACTGCTCTTAAAAAATAGTCTATTTAAAACAAAAAATTGTGTGGATTTCTTGTGAATCAATTTATAATTCACTCAATTAGACAAAAGCTGCACCCACAAATCTCTTCAAGATAAGTTCTTGAGCTTCCTGTAAGGGCACTGAGGGATAATGCTCTCAAAATTCTTAGAGGACTTTTTGTTTAATGAGGCATGGCATGTCCTTGAGATTCTTGGAGGGACTATTGTGGTGTGAGGCATGACATTAAATTTCCTGAGGTCTTAACTAAGATTTTTACAATCACTCTCTTGGCTTCATAGTAAACCATGTTTTCCTGACAATACGCTAGATTTTATCTCCTTCCATAAGCCTTTTCATAATTTTAGAATTGTCTGCCATCTGGAGAAACTGGAAAAGAGAAAGCTTTATTTTCAAACTCAACAAGTTCTGCCTCCTTTATATTTAACAATTCTTTTTTTAGCTTACCTCTCTCCTATTATATTTTACTATAAGCAGCAAGGAGCCAGGTAATACCTCAAACCTCTCCCTGGAAATATCCTTATCATGCAATTCATAATAACCATTTGCTACTTTCCACATTACCATAGGTGACAATATTGCCAAACTTCATGTCGTAACCTAACAAGGATCCTCTTTTCTCCAGCTCCCAATGGCATTTTTTCAATTTCCTTTAAACCTTCTCTGACAGGCTCCTTGAGGGCCATCAGGCTTTCACAGTCACATCACTTCTGCCTTTTGTCTCATTCTGTCTTATCTACCTTCAGCCACTGCCACATTTTTAGGTTTCTGTTACGTGGCATCCCACTTGCAGATATCAAAATCTATTTCTTTCTATGTCTACATAATAAATTCTCCCAAAATTTAGTGGCTTAAACCAATAATATGCAATTTGGGCGGGGCTTGGTGAGAATAATTCCTTTCTGCTCCACTCAGCCTAACGGGAGGCAGCTTAAAGGCTGGGGACTAGAATTGTCTGAAGGTTCATCCACATGTCTGGTGGTTGATTCTGGTTTAGTTGAGACCTTAGCTGGGGCTATAAGCCGGAACACCTGAACTGGAAACACCTGAACTGGACTCCCCATGTGGCCTGGGCTTCCTCACAATTTCGAACAGGCCTTGGAAGTCACACAGTGTCACTGCCTCAGCACTCAATTCATTGAGGAAGTCAAAGTCCAGTTCAAATTAAAGGGAGTAGAAATGGATTCTACCTCTTGATGCAAGAAAGTGTCAAGGTTCTAGAAGATCATGCAGGAATGTGGATACTACACTACAGGGGAATACAACTGACCAAACAAAGTGTAACATTCTTAAAGTATAGGTGAACAGGCCAGACACAGTGGCTCACACCTGTACTCCCAGCAATTTGGGAGGCCAAGGTGGGAGGATTGCTTGAGGACAGGAGTTCAAGATTAGCCAGGGCAACATAGTGAGACCCCCATCTCTACAAAAAATAGAAAAATTAGTCCAGTGTGATGGCACATGTCTATAGTACCAGCTACTCAGGAGGCTGAGGCAGGAGGACCTCTTGAGCCCAGGAGTTGGAGATTGTAGTGAGCTATGATGATGCCATTGCACTCCAGCCTGGGTGACAGAGCGAGACTCTGTCTTAAAATAAAAAACAAGTATAAATAAAATCTAACAACTTATCAAATTAATATTACCCTATGACCAAGTAACACATATTCTAGGAATATAAATTATTTCAAGATCAGGAACTATGAAAATATAATTCATGAACTTCATTAATGAACTGATATATTGAAAATATATATCATAAACAAAATCATATACAAATGATAGATCTGAGGGGACAGTATTAGGAACACAAATGAGAAAGGATTATTACCCGTAACATAGAAAGTACTCTTACTTTTTGTAAGAAAAAATGCACAAGTTAATAAAAAATTAGGCAATGAATATAAATAGGCAATTTATACTAAATCAAATACAAAAACATGAGAAGATACTCAAACTCACTAAAAGAAAAATGTAAAATAAAGTAATGAGAAATTCCTTTACACCCATCGGATTGGCAAAAATTAAAAAGAGCTATAAAATCTAAATTGGTAGGATGTGGTAAAAGAGGGCTCTCATATATTGCTGATGATAATGTGAAGTGTTGAAGAATTTTTGGGAAGCAATCTGACAATCTATTAGAAATTAAATTGCAGATATATTCCCACCCAGCAGCCCCTTCCTGGAAATCCATCCAACTGAAATACAAGCCCCAGCATTTGAAGACATAAGTACAAGGAACAAGGAAAAAAGTGAATTGGTGAATGGCCAAATATAGTATATCCAAACCAGGGAATATTATGTAGACTTTAAAAACAATGAATCAGAGCTAAACCATATCTTGGCAGGACTTCCATAAAATATTGTTTGTTTGGTTTTTTATTGAGACAGGGCCTCACTCTGTTGCCAGTGCTATTAATAAAATACAGTGGTGTCATCATAGTTCACTGCAACCTCAAACTCCTGGGCTAAAGCAATCCTCCTGCCTCAGCCTCCCAAAAAGCTGGGACTATAGGCATGCCACCATGCTCAGCTAATTTTTTTTTTTTTTTTTTTTTTTTTTTGAGACAGAGTCTCACTGTTGCCCAGGCTAGAGTGAGTGCCGTGGCGTCAGCCTAGCTCACAGCAACCTCAAACTCCTGGGCTCAAGCGATCCTCCTGCCTCAGCCTCCCGAGTAGCTGGGACTACAGGCATGCACCACCATGCCCGGCTAATTTTTTCTATATATATTTTTAGCTGTCTATATAATTTCTTTCTATTTTTAGTAGAGATGGGGTCTCGCTCTTGCTCAGGCTGGTCTTGAACTCCTGAGCTCTAACGATCCGCCCACCTCAGCCTCCCAGAGTGCTAGGATTACAGGCGTGAGCCACCGCGCCTGGCCTCAGCTAATTTTTTATTTGTTGTAGAGATGAGGGTCTCGCTGTTGCTCAGGCTGGTCTCAAGCTCCTGGTCTCAAGTAATCCTCCTGCCTCGGCCTCCCAAAGTGCTGGGATTACAGGTGTGAGCCACCATGCCCAGCCCGTGAAATATTGTTAGAAAAAAGGGCAAGATGCAGAAAGGTAGGTATAAATGATCTTATTTTCATCGGGGGGGGGGAAAAGAAAAAAACCTAACTGTAGATGTGTATATGGATATATATAAAAGCAGTATGTGCAGTGGTTAAAACAGACTCTGGAGCCAGGCTGCCCAAGTTCAAACCCAAGCACTTGCCTTATCTCTGTACCACAATCCTTTCATGAGTAAATGGGGCTAATAAGAGTAGTTAACTCACAAAGTTGACATGAGGATTAAAGGAGCTAAAATATGTAGAGCACTTACAACAGTGCCTGGTGCTATAATAGGCACTGTAAAAGTGTTCATTCTCATTAAGATTATATGTGCATGGAGAAAAATAGGAGAAGACACACTCTAGGTTGTTAATATGGATTATGAAGGGAGGAGAGAAAGGGTAGAAGAAAGGAAAGGAGAAAGAAGGGCTAAGGAAAGTGGAGGGGAAAGTTTGTACTGAAAAATAAGCATGAAAGATATGATCAAATGAATGCATTTACATAAAAATAAAGATGGCTATCTATATTAAAAATTAGAAGCAAAAGTAATTAAAAAACAATGAAGACATACTCAATTTTCAGTAATAGGTAATTTTATTATCCTAGTGAAGAAATCTCATTGAGAGAACAACTTGATATCTCATGCTTGTTTCAAAGGAGAGTATTTGGGCACAAGTCGATCACAGAAAACTGTTCTCCTCAGTGTATAGAAATTAGGGAGGTTTTAGATGTCCACATTTTCTGAATTCATATTATCTCTATGATATATAGGAATTAAGTACCTCTATATAGTTGAGGCTTCCTAGAGGCAAGAGCTGAATGCAGCTTTTGAAGATAAGAATCTAACTTTTGCATACCAAATAGATAGCTAGGATCATCTATGTTTGTAAACTAGAAAGGATACAAAAAAGGTATACGGAGATCTTAAAAGTAGGTATCAAAAGTCCAAGTGTAGGCCGGGCACGGTGGCTCACGCCTGTAATCCTAGCACTCTGGGAGGCCGAGGCGGGTGGATTGCTCAAGGTCAGGAGTTCGAGACCAGCCTGAGAAAGAGTGAGACCCCGTCTCTACTAAAAATAGAAAGAAATTAGCTGGCCAACTAAAATATATATAGAAAAAAAAAAAACTGGCCAGGCATGGTAGCGCATGCCTGTAGTCTCAGCTACTCGGGAGGCTGAGGCAGAAGGATCGCTTGAGCCCAGGAGTTTGAGGTTGCTGTGAGCTAGGCTGACGTCATGGCACTCACTCTAGCCCAGGCAACAAAGTGAGACTCTGTTTCAAAAAAAAAAAAAAAAAAAAATGTCCAAGTGTAGATGAAGGGGCATACAGGCTGTTCCTTATTTATTAAAGTGATGACCAACCTCTAATACTGATTAAATATGGGAGAAGGGGAGAATTACAGCTTTATGTGTTCCTGTTTTCCTGTAAGTTTAATACATTCTGTTTTAATATTAAGGTTTTGTTAACAAAATACCTACAATTGATGATGTTTGTGCATTGAAAATCTCAAATTACTCTTCAAATTACCTGTTAATTATAATTTCTTTTGCACTAACATAAACAGTGTAACATTTTATAGGTAACAAAATTATTTTATCCACATCATAATCAAGTCATGTCAATAATATCCCCTGCCACTTTAAAGAAAAGAAAACTTGTTTGGAGAGATTACTTGAACTTCTCAAAATAATTTAAATATATATTATAGTGTTGTTCTGCAACTTGAATCTTGCTTATCTGATGGCAAATACTCTTTGTACCACATGAAGTTGGTAGTATTGTTACAGCTGATTGCACAATTGATTGAATATAATTAACGTGTGCTGTATAAAATGAGGGGGAAAATTATTATTTTTGCATATAAATTACCCTTTTCTTGTTTCAGTTACTTACTTCCATGTGAAAACTATACAAAATTTAATGGCATAAAGCAACCATCATTCCACTATGCTCAGAAATGGCGGATTGCTTGAGGTCAGGAGTTCGAGACCAGCCTGAGCAAAAGCAAGAACCCATCTCTACTAAAGATAGAAAAAATTAGCCAGGTGTGGTGGCACAGGCCTGTAGTCCCAGCTACTTGGGAGGCTGAGGCAGGAGAATCGCTTGAGCCCAGGAGTTTGAGGTTGCTGTGACCTAGGCTGACGCTACTGCACTCCAGCCCGGGTGACGGGGCGAAGACTCTGTCTCAAGGAAAAAAAAAGAGCTGGGAGCTGAAACCACCTAAAAGTTTATTCATTCAGCCCATGGTTGATGCAGGCTGTCAGCAGGGCTCTCAGCTGGGACTGTTAGTTATAATACACATGGGCTCCCTATGGGCTGCTTTGACTTCCTCACATCATGGTATCTGGGTTTCACAAGCAAAGTATCCAAGAGCAGAACTATATCACCTTTTATGACTTAATCTTGGCGATAACATAGTGTCACTACTGCCGCAGTCACACTCCCACCCAGATTCAAGGGAGGTAACAGAGACTCTACTTCTTAATATGAAGAGTTCAAAGTCATATTGCAAGAAACCTCAGTGGGATGGGAGTTACTGTTGTGTTCATCTTCGGAAAACAAAATCTACCATACTTATTAATGAAAAGTAATCAAGAACACAGTATCGGCCGGGCGTGGTGGCTCACGCCTGTAATCCTAGCACTCTGGGAGGCCGAGGTGGGCGGATCGTTTGAGCTCAGGAGTTCGAGACCAGCCTGAGCAACAGCGAGACCCCATCTCTACTAAAAATAGAAAGAAATTATATGGACAGCTAAAAATATATATAGAAAAAACTAGCCGGGCATGGTGGTGCATGCCTGTAGTCCCAGCTACTCGGGAGGCTGAGACAGGAGGATCGCTTGAGCTCAGGAGTTTGAGGTTGCTGTGAGTAGGCTGATGCCACGGCACTCACTCTAGCCTGGGCAACAGAGTGAGACTCTGTCTCAAAAAAAAAAAAAAAAAAAAGAACACAGTATCGTGTAAGACACTGCCTTCATACTAAATAAACAGTACTTGATTAGAAAAAAATTAAAATCAATAATCCATAAAAAAGCAATAAAGGGCAAAAACCAGATGATGTCATTAGCTGCTGAAAATGTGTCAAATAAAATTCAGCAGCCATTCCTAACAAAAAATTTTAAGAAATACAGGCCTACAAGTAAACTATACAAATGTGATAAAAATCTATTCACCAAAGCCTACAGCAAGTATCTTACTAAACAATAAAACACTAAATCATTTCAATTAAAGTAAGGAGCCAAATAAAGGAGTCTGCTTTTTCACTTATACAAGCTCCATAAGGCAGGGATTCCACCCTTTTTGTTCATTGTTGAACCCCTAGCACCAAAAAAAGTGCTTGAAGGTACTAAATAAATTTTTGTGGAATTAATTGTCTTAGAAGTATGAAGAAAAGAAATTAGCTGGGTGTGGTGGCTTACGCCTATAATCCCAATGACTTGGGAGACTGAGGCAGGAGGGTTGCTTAAGGCCAGGAGTTTGAGACCAATCTGGGCAATACAGCAAGACTTCTGTCTCTAAAAAATATAAAAGTAAAAATAAAAAAAAGAAATTAGACTCAAAAATTAAGTGGTTAATGTAAACACTGAAAAAGAAATTGTTGATGACATGATTATATATTTAGAAAATATATCAGTAAAAACATCCTGATTTAATAAAAGAATGTAGTAAGATGACTATACTCAAGTTAAATTCAGAAAAATCAGTACTTTTTCTTTATACTTGCAACCAGTAACCAGAACAGGAAAAAGTAGAGTATTTTCCTCTTACAGTAAAAACAAAAACTGTAATATGCATACAGTAGTAATAAGTAAGACACAGAACCTACTGAAGAAAATGACAAAATCTCTTTGAAGGACACAAACCAACAACTGAACACTAGAAAGACATAAATTGTAAATTCTTACTAAGTTAATATAGATTGAATATAGTGCTTTGTTCGTTTAATAAAATCATCTTAAAATTCATATGAAAAAAAAAATGCCTAAAAGTCCCCAAAAGTATAAAATATAAGAAGGGTGAAATATATGAAGGGTGATAAACCTAATAAGACACATATAGTAAAGCATCTGCAATCAATCAATAAGATATTGGTACTAGATTAAACAAACAGGTCATTGAAAGAGAGTAGAGAATACAGAAATAGATGCCAGTATATAGGATGACCTTGTATAGGAAAAATTCATTAAGAAAGAATAGTTAGCTTAAAAAATGGGGCTAGTTATCCATATGGAAGAAAAAAATGGTTAATTTGATAAATGGTATTTGTTATCCATTTGGAAAAAAATACTGTTGAATCATTATTATCAAACCATGTTTCAAAATTGCAGGTGGGTTAAAGATCTAAATGTAAAAAATTTTGAAACAATACAACCTAGAGTGGATGAGTTAAGAACATTTAAGATGGATTTGAATACTATCTATATGTTGACAACAAATTATGTTAATACATTGTTCCCTATATTTCCAGCCCAGGCTTTTTCCCTAAATTCCAGCCTTGTATGTTTAACTACCTACTTGATATTTCTGTTTAGAAATCTAACAGCAACCAGACTTGTCCTTTTACAATGTAAGTCACAATTTTTTACTTTCCTGCTCAAAACCCTTCAATGTCTTTCTGTCATTCTCACAGGGGAAAAAAAATGCCCTTACCATGGCCTACAGGGCCCTAAATAATCTGGTCCCACTTGCTAACTCTCTGACCTCAATTCCTACCAGTCTTGTCTTTGCTTATAATGGTCCAGTCACAGTTGCCTCTTTAGCATTCCATGAATAAGCAATATCCTTCAAACTCAGGGCCTTTGCACTTGCTGTTTTCTCTGCCTAGAATTGTCTTCTGCCAAATAACCATGTTTTATTCTCTTTCCTCCTTCAGATTTCGACTCAAATGTCATCTTATTAGAGAGGGTTTCCCTGACTGCCCTACCTAAATGATCAACTACCCTACATCTCCTCATCTTGTTTTACTTTCCTTTGTAGTACTTAACATCTATTACACATTTACTTTCATCTGTTCTCATCTGAACAACACTCTATAATGGCAGAGACTTTTTTGTTCACCACTATATCTCTAACACCTGGAACAGTGTATAACTCACAGTAGACACTCAATAAGATAGTTAAAAAAAAAAAAAAGAAAAAAAAAAAAAAGAGAGAGAGAGAGGCAGAGAACTCCAAAAGCTAAAGAAGAAAAAGATGACCATTGTGAAGGGGGTATAGCTCAGTGGTAGAGCATTTGACTGCAGAAAAGATGACCATGATGTTCCACACTAAGAATATAGTGTTTCAAGCAAGTAGTTTGTTTATGAGCTCCATGTGGCTGTTTCCTATTTCCTTACTCCTGGTTATATTCTTACAATAATTCCATTACTTAAACTAACTCTTTACAACTGAAACATAAATATGATTATATTTAATCTCCATATTTGGATATTTATTATGACCCATAAAACACTTTCATATACAGTCATGAATCGCTTAATGACAGGGACACATTCTGAGAAATGCGTCGTTAGGTGATTTCATCATTATGCAAACATTGTAGAGTGTACTTACACAAACCTAGATAGCATACACCTAGGTTATATGGTATAGCTTATTGCTCCTCAGCTATAATGCTGTACAGCATGTACAGTACAGAATACTGTAGGCAACTGTAACACAATGGTAAGTATTTATGTATCTAAACATATCTAAACATAGAAAAGGTAATGCATTACCCTAAGACATTAGGACATCAATAGGCAATAGGAATTTTTCAGCTCCATTACAATCTTATGAGACCACTATTGTATTAATATATGTGGTCTGTCATTGACTAAAACATTGTTATGTGGCCTATGAATCTATATTATCACATATGATCTTCCCAATAACCTAAGAGATAGAAATTGCAGGCATTATTATTCCTAATTCTTTTCATATGTGGAAACTGAAATTCAGAAAAGTCACTTAGCCATGAAAAAAGTCTGGTGTTTTGACAGCTTCTCTAGTGCCCATTCTACTATGCCAGGTGTTCTTAATTACTAGCGTGCATCAGAACGACCTGTGGAGCTTAAAATTCATACACCCATGTTCCACCCCATAAATTCTGAGTCAATTTGAGTGAGAACCTAGTATGGTCATTTCCTACAAATTTCACATAAGTTTCTCATTTTGCCAATTAAAAACCACTTTATTACACAATTCTACTACATAGAATACTTCCTTGCTCAAAACTATTTGATGGCTTTCACTTTTGCTCAAAATAAAATCCAAAATGCTCTGTTTGGCATTCAAAACCCTTTAAAAAATGGTTCCCATGTTACCTTTCCAGTCATTACACACATACAAAGCCGTATCGTGTTGCCTTCGTTCTCTAGTCATGCCTCCTTCTTGCTTGTCCCAATGCTTTTGTTCATGTTGTTCCTCCTGGAATAACTCTTTTCCTTTCTCACACCACATCCAAGTGTTGCATTTCTGTAGCCTTCAAAGACCAGCTCAAGAGTAACCATATCCTCGAAGTCTTTGCAGAATTTTACCTGTATTAAAGTTACTAACATCTCTGTCTCCTCCACCATATTATAAACTTCTACAGACCAGGGATTATGTTGTGCTTATCTTTGTATCTCCCATGACAACTAGCATTCGCCTTATATAATAACCATATATAGAATTAAGGTTCTTAAAATAATTGCTCTCTTTTTTTAAAAAGCAGTGTAACATTATAGCTGTCCTGTATGGACTGGCAGGGACTCTGATTAAAGCTATCATTTAGAAATGGTGTTGGAAGAGCAAATCTTAAGCTGCCCGGGCTCATTCCCTCATTCATTCAACAAATTCTTACCTCCCAGGGCCTGTGCTCAGCAATGGAGTTAAAAGATGACTAAGGCCTTGTATGTAAGAGTGGCAACTGCTAAAGAAAGCCCCCTAAGGTGAAAGTCAGTTATAAGAAAAAGTGCTGAGAGCTGCTGTCATGGAGAAAGTTTGTCAAGTGGTGTCTAGTAGAAAAGCTACCAGGAAGAAAAACATTTAGAGCAGCCAGAAGGTCAGGCTGGAGTCCCTGCATGTTCTGTGTTTATAACTCACCCACCACAACCTTGGAGGGAGAGAGGGTCATTTCCACTGCCAATTAAATTTCCCTCCAGAAATCTACAGAAACTCAGTGAGGCCTGCAATTATTTATAGAGGCTGGATTACTCTCTTGGGTTCATGGTAGAAAGCATAAACCTGGAAAAGAGAGCTGAATTTCTCTTTCTCTCTTTAGTAAGACCTTTTAGATTTCTATATAACCACACATTAATCTTTTATAACCAATCCATCAAAAGCCAACACCATGAACCCTATATTGAATCCTATCTATTACATGTTTTCTCCTTAGAAGTGAAGTTTTTATTTGGCAGTGGAACTTTTTGGAATAGGATTGAGAATAACATTAAGAAAAGATTATTACTCTGTAAAATAAACACTATTTTACCAAACCTTCCTTTCCTGACAGGTACAAAATCTAACTGCACTTCCTGAGCCTAAAGGAGTCAAGATGGCAACAGAATATGCTGTCAGTCCTTTATAGCTCAAGTGGATAAGAATTATAGTGGAAACTTCAAATAGAGTTACTGGTGCAACAACCACAGTGGCTCACATAGGGATTTCAAGTGGATATGCATAGAGAACAGAAATAGGAAAAGTGTCTCCCATAAACTGACAGGTGATGAGCACCATTCCCAAGAGTCTAAACCTGGCTGATACCTGAAAACAAGCTTACATGAAACTTAAATAGAACCTTATAGTATTTAAAATATGAATTCAGGCAGCTCTAGCAGGAGTTGGTGGATCTCTATTTTAATGTTTCAACACTGACATGACTCAGTTCATCTGTGCTTGTCTGACTTTCACTCCTATAACCAGCTGGCTATCTGGCTGTAACTTCTATTTAAAAAACAAAATGAAACTCAAAGAAAGAACCTCATTGACCAGCAAATGTCTGTTGCTTCTATGTGGGCAGAGCCTTCATGGCATCTTCTCATAGGCCACTGGCCTGGCTACAGTTGGAGTGAGAGAGCACTGGATCCAACAATCCCCAATTAGCTGCAGAAGAGCTGAGACAATCATATGGCACGCACAGAGCCACCATATGCAAGAAACTGCCTAGAATTGTTCCCCTGGCAAGGACTGTGGCCATAGCAAGTTCTACACAGATGGAGCAGCATCCCTTCTTTAGAAACTCCAGGCACGAATGTGCATTGTTCTCAGCTCTGGGAGCTCAGCCCAAAATCAGAACAGGAAAAGTTCTACTTCTCAACCTGCTATACTAGCCTACTTTGAAATTTACATTATATTTTTTACGATTTATTTTAGTAGCTCTACTTAATAGCCTTTTTTAAATGGAGCTCTTTAGAGAAAATCTTAAAGACACTTGGACAGCATAAATCCTTATGTTCTTCTGATGCATGCAGTAGTTTCTTTATACCAAAATTGTCCCCAGAGAAATTCAGTATACACAAAGGGACTCATATTTTACCTCACAAAAAATAAACAAAAAATTCCCCATGCTATCCAAAAAGGAAAAAAACAAGGTAATTTTCCTTTGTTTAGCTAAAAATGTTTGAGATCTTCTAGCTACAAGAGTTAGCATTTGGACTAGTTGATTAGAATTTTGTATAATAATCTATCCTCAGGAGTGGACAAATAATAGTTTGGCTATCGACAAAAAAGATAGGCAGAAAACTAAAAGCAATTGTGTTAGGGTGGGAAGAGGTAGGCAAAAAATGAAAACATTGCAAACTATGGCACTGGCCACCTGCTACAAAGCCATCTTATATCTTAAAGATTATCAGAAACAAATCTGTTTTCTGCATAATCTCCCAAAGATACCTCACAGAACTGCAGTGCTCATTTTGAAGGCAAGTGGACCAATAATAGACAGACAAGAAAAGGATGAACACAGAAAAAGGTGTCTATAATACACAAATAATGAGCAATTAAAAATGTCCACAAATTTTATGAATTTATCAACCTGTGATAAACCTGTTTGCCTTCATTGACTAAGTATCAATTCTGGGAAATTATATCTTTAAGGGAATCATCTTGACTGTTCAAATATATAAACTCAAAAATGTGCTATCTTAGAAAGTCCCCCCTGACTATCCCACACATTAACACAATTCTCAAGTCTCATCAATATTAGCATTTCTGGGAGCAAAAAAGATGGACAACTAGAGACATCGATTACCGGACCATATTGGCATGAAGGTAGGATATCTGATAAAGGAGAGGGGAGGATAGTTGCAGCACAGGTTTGGATCACAGAGAGAGTTGATGATGCCTGCTGGGGACCTCAGGGAGGAAAATTGCAAAGTAGAGAAGGAAGAAGATAAAAGAAGAGATCAGTGAGGATCAAACCCAGAGAGGCTCGGAGCTCTGTGAAAGGGTAAGGGGGAGTTCCCCTCTCCCCACTACGCACCTTTGGTGACCAGTGGACCACCAAGATTCCTGGAGGCTTTCCCACCCCCCACAAGCCCAGGCACAGTGACAAACATGGAATAGTGGGTAGAACTTGCATGATCCCAGAGCTTGGACAATCTGCAGGGGGCTCCCCCTGGAGCCCGGGGGAGAGTGGCATGAGAGACCCGGGAACTGGTTTTCTCCCATTCAGATGCTTCCTTCCCCGTTCCTCCTCTATTCACTGCAACAGGGAAAGCAGTTTGAGCCTAGATTTTGGCGAGCAGCCTCCTCCTGGAAGCAGGCACATGCTACAGACTGTGGTTCCCACAGAGTATAGGACCCAGGTCTTGCCGCTTGGGGATCTACAGCGGGACAGGGACCAATTTGGATGCTCCCTGCCCACTGGCATTTAGCGGGGTCGCATGCCAGTGGGTCAGACAAGCAGGCCGGACCCAGGGCCCCCCAGACTTGAGCAGGCTATTAGGGGACACAAAGGGGAGGTCTGGGAGCTGGACTCGGGCAACAAGGGTACCCACGAGGACAGAACTGATGGGAGAGTCCTGTCATGGGGAGACTCAGTGATCTGGGAGAGTGCCTACCCCTCCCCACAGGCAAACTGCCCTACTGGATTAGGGTGGGAAGATCCCAGCCCAGTGCCATAGCAACCAAGAGTTTAGGGAACTCCCCTGTGGTCAGCCCTCCCAGTCCTTAAAGCCTGTCCTGATTTTCCTTCCAGTGTCTCTCCCTAGTGGCCAGAAAAGCAACCTCTGGGCCCAGCTGAGGCTTTGCAAAGCCTTACAGGTTTACACAACCTAACCATGATCTGCCTCATTCCTCCACCCACTTCTGCTGTGGTGGTGGATCAAGCAACCCCTGGGAACTAAAGGGACCCTCCTAAATCTTGGGACACTCACGTGCCCCACCTGAGGGACCAGAGCCTACCACAGGCACAAAAGAATACCTTGGCAGTTGGCTCTTTCATGCAAGCATCAACCACTGACAGGGAGAACGATACTATAGCTCATCACATAATGTATCAACTCAGTCAAATAGGGCATGGCTGGTCTGTACTCATAAGCACCACCTGCCATCTCAGAGATTAAGCTAGGGGACCCAATACAATTCACATTGCTGGGAACAGGTGAAGACAGCAGGAAAGAGGCAACATAAGAGGGTTATCAAACCTGCTTGAACATCCTATAGGTAACTTGGGACCAGCATGCTTCTCCCTGGCATGCTGGTCAGGCATTGATCTTCAGGGATCCAGGGACAGGCACAAAAGCCAGACCCAGTACACCCAGGACTCAATCGTGTTGCCAGATAAAAAGGAATCAGCAAAAGAACTCCAGAGTATGAAAAATGAGAGCAAAAAGACAATCCCAAAAGGGAACACCAGCTCTAAAGCAATGGATGCAAACCAAAATGAAAATATTGAAATGAAAGATAAAAAATTCCAAGTATGGATTGTAAGGAGGCTCAACAAAATACAAGAGAAAATGGAGAACCAACTCAAAGAAACCAGAAAATAAATTCAGGAAATGAATCAAAAATTCACCAAAATGATTGACATATTAAAGAAAAACCAAATGGAACTTCTGGAAATGAAAAATTCATTTAAGGAAATACAAAACGCAGTGGAAAGTTTTAAGAATAGACTAGACCAGGAAGAAGAAAGAATCTCAGAGTTTGAAGACAACTCTTTCAAATTAAATCATACAGTTAAAAATAATGAAAAGAGAATTAAGAGGAACAAAGAAAGCTAATGAGAAATTTGGGATTATGGAAAAAGCTCAAATATAAGAATCATAGGCATCCCAGAGGAAGAAGAAGAAAACACACATGGGCTGGAAAACCTATCTGAGGGAATAATTGAGGAAAACTTCCCCGGTCTTGCTAGAGATTTAGACATCCATGTACAAATAGCTCAATGAACAACTGGGAGATTCATTGCAAAGAGGCAATCACCAAGACATATAGTGATCAGACTGGCTAAAGTCAACACAAAGGAGGAACTCCTACAAACCGTAAGGCAAAAATGTCAAGTAACTTACAAAGGAAACCCCATCAGGCAAAGTGCAGACTTCTCAACTGAGACATTACAAACCAGAAGGGACTGAGGTCCCATCTTCAATCTTCTTAAACAGAACTGCCAGCCTAGAATTTTGTATCCTGCAAAACTAAGTTTCATAAACAAAGGAGAAATAAAGACTTTTCCAGACAAGCAAACACAGACGGAATTTGTCAAGACGAAAACTGCCATGCAGGAAATACTCAGATCTGCATTATGCATGGATCAGCACAATGGTCAACCTCCAGTGTAAAACCACCCAAAAGCTAAAGCTCAAAGCTTAAATAATGCAATAGTACAAGATGTAAAACAAAGCGATAAGGTACTAACCAACAGGATGAACAGAACAGCATTCCACTTATCAATCCTATCAATAAATATAAATGGGTTGAAGTTCCCACTCAAGAGACATAGGCTAGCTGAATGGATGAAAATATATAAGCCAAGTATCTGCTCTCTCCAGGAAACACACCTAACCCACAAAGACTCTTACAGACTCAAGGTCAAGGGATGGAAAAAAATATTCCATGCAAATGGAAACCAAAAGAAAGTAGGTGTAGCCATTTTTGTATCAGATAAAATTGACTTTAAGTCAATAATAATAAAGAAAGACAAAGATGGTCATTAAAGGTAACAATTCAATAAGAAGACATAACACTCCTAAATACTTACACACCTAACACAGGAATGCCCAGATTCATAAAGGAAACCCTACTAGAGCTAACTCTGTGATCCCCAACCCCTGGGCTGTGGACCAGTACCAGTCCGTGGCCTGTTAGGAACTGGGCCACACAGGAGGAGGTGAGCAGCAGGGGAGCAAGCAAAGTTTCATCTGTATTTACTGTTGCTCCCCATCACTCGTATTACCGCATAAGCTCCACCTCCTGTAAGATGAGCAGCGGCATTAGATCATGATAGGAACATGAACCCTACTGTAAACTACATGGAAGGGATCTAGGTTGCACATTTCTTATGAGAATATAATGCCTGATGATCTGGCGTGGAGTTGAGGCAGTGATGCTAGCACTGGGAAGTGGCTGCAAATACAGATTATCATTAGCAGAGAGGTTTGACTGCACAATAAATGTAATGTGCTTGAATCATCCCGAAATCATCCCCCACCCCCAGTCTGTGGAAAAATCATCTTTCATGAAACCAGTCACTTGTGCCAAAAGGTTGGGGACTGCTGATCTACCCAGAGAGAAAAACAGCAACATTGTAATTGCTGGGGACTTCAACACCCACTGAAAGAACTGAACAGATCATCTAAGCAGAAAATAAATAAATACTGGACCTAGATAAATACTGGACTCTAGAACAATTTGGTCTAACAGATATGTACAGAACATTTTATCTAAAAACCACTGAACATTCATTCTACCCATCAGCACATGGAACATTCTCCAAAACCGAGCATATTTTAGGCCACAAAACATGGCTCAACAACTTTAAAAAAACTGAAATAATACTATGTATCTTCTCAGACCATAGTGAAATAAAACTAGAAATCAACTCAAAGATAAAAACCAAATTCTACATAAAGTCATGGAAGTTAAACAACCTACTGCTGAATGATTATTGGATCAATGATGAAATTAAGTTGGAATTTAAAAGATTCCTTGAACTGAATGACAAGGAAGACACAGCTATCAAAATCTTTGGGATACAGCAAAAGCAGTCCTAAGGGGAAAATTCATTGCCTTAAATGTCTACAACAAAAAGACAGAAAGATTACAAATTAACAATCTAATGATGCATTTCAAGGAACAAGAAAAAGAAGAGCAAACCAAGCCCAAAGCCAGCAGAAGAAAAGAAATAACTAAGATCAGAGCAAAACTAAATGAACCTGAAAATAAGAAAATTATACAGAAGATCAACAAAATAAAAAGTTGGTTCTTTGAAAAGAGAAACAAAATTGATAGGCCTTTTGCTAGATTAACCAGAAATAGAAGAAAAAGAACTCATATAAGCTCAATTATAAATGAGAAAGGAGACATCACAACTGATACCACAGAAATACAAAATATCATCTGTGAACACTATGAAAATCTCTATGCACATAAACTAGAAAACATAGAGGAAATGGGCAAATTTCTGAAAACACACCACATCCTCAGACTCCATCAGGCATGAAACCATAAGAATTCTAGAAGAAAGTATTGGAAAAAATCTTCTAGATATCGGCCTAGGCAAAGAATTTATGAAGAAGACCTCAATGGCAATTACAGCAACAACAAAAATAAATAAATGAGACATGATTAAATTAAAAGGCTTCTACACAGCCAAGGAAATAACTAACAGAGCAAATAAACAACCTACAGACGGGGAGAAAATATTCACAAAGCATACATCCGATAAAGGACTAATAACCAGAATCTACAAAGAACTCAAGCAAATCAGAAAAAAAAAAATCAAACTGCCCCATTAAAAAGTGGGCAAAAGACATGAACAAAAGCTTTTAAAAGAAGATAGACAAATGGCCAATACACATATGAAAAAATGCTCAATGTCACTAATCATCAGGAAAATGCAAATTAAAACCACAATGAGATTTCACCTTACCCCAGTCAGAATGGCCTTTATTAAAAAGTTCAAAAACAACAGATGTTGGCATGGATGCAGAGAGAAAGGAATGCTTACACACTGTTGGTGGGGCTGCAAATTAGTACAACCTCTATGGAAAACAATATGCAGATTCCTCAAAGAAGCAAAAGTCAACCTACCATTAGATCAAACAATCCCATCACTAGGTATTTACCCAAAGGAAAAGAAGTTATTTTATCAAAAAGACACCTGCACTAAAATTCTGCTGTTTATCACAGCACAATTCACAATTGCAGAGATGGGGAATCAACCCAAATGTCCATCGATTCATGAGTATTTCAACAAAATGTGGTATATGTATACCATGGAATACTATTCAGCCATAGAAAAGGATGAATTAATGCCTTTTGCAAAGTTTGGATGGAACTGGAGACCATTATCCTAAGTGAATTATCTAAAGAGTGGAAAAACAAACAGCACATGTACTCACTATTAAACTGGAACTAACTGATGAGCACACATGTGCACAGAGGGAAGTAAAACTGAGTAGAAATCAAGCAAGGGGAGGGGGAGGAGAGCATGAGTGAAAACCTACCTAACAGGTACAATGAACCCTATTTGGGGGTTGGGTACATTTATAACCCTGACTCAAGTCATGTATCAAAAACATCTGTACCCCCTTAATATTTTGAAATAAAAGCAATAATAATAGCATTTCCTTGTAGGCTATGGTAAAAATTATGATCTACATCCGAAGAGTCACAGAAAATTATTGATACTTGTTGAGCAAAGGGATGATGTAATACAATTTGGATTGTAAGATTCCAGTGGTAGTACGGAGAATGAATTTCTAATGTGGGGGTCAGTTGTGGTGGGTGGGAGTTGAAGGAGTAGCGGAATCATGCTATTGTAAAAGGCTAGATAAAATGTTATTGCAGTGGTACATATGAACAGAATCTTAGAAAATAATCTCTGCCCAGATTATGGACTAGTATGGTAGCAGCAGGAAGAAAAAAAATGAATTGTAGAGATATTTAGAAAGTAAAATTGCAATCGCTTGGCTTTGCATAGCATATGGAAAGTGAAGGCGAGGGAGCTCTTAAAGATATCTAGCTGGTTTCTAGTTAGAGGAATAGAATGAATGGTGATTCTATTTATTAAGAAAAGGGACTCTAGAATAATAGAACTGGGTCTTAGGTGAACAGATATGAGTCTGCGACTCATACTGAGTTTGAGCTAGAGCTCAAAGAAGGGGTGTCTGGCACATAGTAAAGGAGCTGTTGTTTTCATTATTGTTGTAACCATCCCAAATGTCCCACTTGTTGTAGCATGTAGGGCTCCTTCTCACATCCAGGTGCTCTTCCACTTGGGAGAGATGTGGCTGATGGGGACGTAGAGTCAGTGTCTCCTCAGAATTATGGGTCAGATATGGGGATCCCTGAATTTCTTGCCCTGTGATAAGCTGAAGGAGTAGAGCTATATTTCAGGGCATCATCTACATGTGTCGAGAATAACAGAATCCAATACCCTAAATGAGGGCTTAGAGTTGTTATAATAATGTTCCCCACTCCGAAGTTCTTGTACTTGTGTAGCATGCTTCTCCCCAGATTGTCCTTCCCAATATTGTTCCATCAAAAGCAGGGGATTACCTCTTATTTTCCAGTTCCCTCCTGAAACTCAGCCAGACAAGTAGAGAATCTAGTTACCATTCAACTGTTTTACTTTACAAAGAGAGGGCGGAAATATTGGCAATATTTGTGAAATCAAAATGTTCTTCTAAGCCTCACTGACCATTTGTCATACATTTAAAACAAAACATACTATCTAAATTCTAAATATAGTATGATTTTTTTCCTTCTCTTTTTCCAAAGGAAGAAAATCATAATATTCTGTAGGAAATTTCCCAACACACAAGCTGTACACATATTTTTCATTTCCTCATCAAATTGAAATCATCACAAACAGAACCTTAAGAATCTCTTAAATATTGAGGAATTCACATAGAATTTAAAGTATATATCTACATATATATTGACAGAGTCTCTCCTTGTCTAGTCTTTAGTCAACCTCCTCTGAACCTTTTTCTCAACTACACCTTGGCCTTTGGACTCCCATGTTTGTCTTTACATTGCCCAGTTTATCAAGAGTCCTGCTAAGTCAGTTTAGCAAGAATACTTTATCCTTGGTATCTGATCACCTTGGCCTGCCTTCAGCAAGAATCCTGTCAAGTAAGTTTAACCAGAATCCCCCATACTCATGATATTTCTTAGTAATTTTCCAACCACTGACCTTCCCATCCCTAATCCTTGACTATAAATTCCCACTTGTCCATGCTGTATTCAGAATTGAGCCCAGTTCTATACGGAGGTCTCTTTGTCCCTATTGCAATAGTTCCTGAATAAAATAGATTGTTACCACTTTACTGACCTGCTCTGGTTTCTTTGACAATATAAAGCTATATATAGTTTATATAGATACCCATACACACACACACACACACACATACGCACACACACAAAGGAAAGTGTAAAACTTTATTTTTAAAAGTGAAAGAAATGGTATAACATATCAGTTCCCTAGAGGGGATGGTTAAACACAATTCTCTACCTCTTTGCAATACAACTGTGTAGCACTTCCCATCAAGAGGTGTAGTTTATTCCCCTATGCCTTGAGTCCGGGCTGGCTTTATGACTTATTTTAGCCAAAAGAGAACAACACAAGTGACATTATGCCAGTTCCAAGTCTGCATCTCAAAAAGCCTTGCAATTCTTCTATTATCTTACTTGGGCCCCTGCAATTATCACATGAACAAGTCTAGGTTGGCCTGCTGCAGTATAAATGAGACACAAGACTCAGCTGCCCTATTGCCTCAGGCAAGAGCTTGTCACGCTCACAAACACAGCCATCTAGTTAGCCTGCAGCTGACCACAAACACATGGAAGAGCTGAGCCAAGACCAGAACCACTCAGTTGACCCCAGCCTAAATTGCTGAGCCACAAAATTGTGACCTAATGGTTGTTGTTTGGGGTCACAAAACTATGGGAAGTTTTGTTGTCCAACAAAAGATAACCTAAACTGTCTTAGAGATTTACTCTAAGCTAGCTAGAGTGATTGAAGGAAAGCCAGATAATGGCCAGGAGTTCTCTTCCTGTACTTTCTAAACTAAAGCTTACCAGTTGATATAACCCACCCACAGACAGGGCTCTCAGTCAGACTCCCACTCAGAAAAGAAACCTATCGGAAGTAGATCTATTTAATAGTGAAGGAAACTCATGTCAGCTCCCAATAATGATCAGTGTATTGTTTATTCTTAAATAAACACAATTTTGAAGAATTTCCAGGCATATGAGAAAAACCAGGAGCAGGGAAGAAAAAATAAGCACAATAAATAAAATTAATTCCAGAGATTATTCCCAAAGATAATTAATCTTAAAGAATATTCTGAGAAAAGAAATTTTTTTAAAAACGTGACTAGACACAGAGACAGAAATGTAATCTGGCACATACTATTTGGTTCTATATGATATAATCATAAGTTAAATAGTTAAATATTGTTTATTAGAGGTTTTTAATTGAAATGGGGTTGTTTAGAAGAGTTTCCGACACAGAAAAGTTACCAAAATAGTACAGGGAGTTCCTGTACACCACTCATCCAGTTTCCCCTGTTATTAACATCTTACATTGGCCGGGCGTGGTGGCTCACGCCTGTAATCCTAGCACTCTGGGAGGCCGAGGTGGGCGGATCGTTAGAGCTCAGGAGTTCGTGACCAGCCTGAGCAAGAGCGAGACCCCACCTCTACTAAAAATAGAAAGAAATTATATGGACAGCTAAAAATATATATAGAAAAAACTAGCCGGGCATGGTGGCGCATGCCTGTAGTCCCAGCTACTCGGGAGGCTGAGACAGGAGGATCGCTTGAGCTCAGGAGTTTGAGGTTGCTGTGAGCTAGGCTGATGCCACGGCACTCACTCTAGCCTGGGCAACAGAGTGAGACTCTGTCTCAAAAAAAAAAAAAAAAAAAAAAAACATCTTACATTATATGGCATGTTTGTCATAACTAAGTAATGAATACTAGTACATTACTATTAAGTAAACTATACACTTCACTTGGATTTCACTAGTTTTACCAGTTTTTCCCTTATGTCTTTTTCTGCTCCAGGCTTCCATTCAGGATACCGCATTACATTCAGTCATCGTTCTTACTCTCTTCTGGTGACAGTTTTTCAGACCTTATTTTTGATGACCTTAATATTTTATAGAGTACTGGTTAAGTATTTTATGGAATGTCCCCCAAATTTGGGTTTGTCTGATGTTTTTGTCATGGTTAGACTGGGCTTACGGATTTTGGAAGGAAGACTACAGAGGTGAAATGTGATTTTCATCACATCTTATCAAGGGTATGGCCTATCAATATGACTTATCACTAATGATGTTAACCTTGACCGCCTGGCCTACAGGGACTTGCTGGGTATGCTTACTGCTACTGGGATATCATTATTTTTAAGCCCTCTCTGTAGCTAGAACTAGGAAATATGTGTACATATACTAACCCATGTATGCACACATATCTAAAATTATTTCTGTATCTATCCAGCTGTATTTATATTAAGTTAAACATAATTTCATGCTGATATTTCCAAATCTAATTCAGTACCACATGGTTCATTCTATCCTTCCTTCTTTATCTGCAAACTTCCTTCCCAACAGTGAGAAAACAGACTCCTATCAGCCACCATATGCTTACTTATTTGTTAATTTCCAATATTCATGTACAGCAGTTTCAAAACTGATAACCAATACCCTGGTGAAAACCAACTTTACTAGCTAGAATACAGTATTTATGTGCACTTTTGTCTTTAGTCTTACAGTTTTCAGTCAAAACACTATTTTCCAAAGTTATTTAGGTCAGCACTTTTTTCCCCCATCCCTTTAAGTGAGGTTATATTATGCATCTGAAGTACATTTGTTAGGTTCTTTTTTGTCCCCATCTGCATTCCCTTCTGAGATCCCTTAAACTCTTGATGTTTTTATTTGCATGTACTAAGCTCTTTATGCTGTAAAGGTCTATGGATTTTGACCAATGCATAGCATCATATGTTCATCATTATAGTTTAGTTTCATCACTCTAAAACTCCCCTTCTACTTCCCCTAGTCAAAAACTCCCCCTTCCTCAAATCCCTGGCAACCACTGATGGGCCTTCCATTCCTATAGTTTTGTCCTTTCTAGAATGCCTTATGAATGGAATCATTTCATATGTAGCCTTTCCAATCTAGCTTCTTTAACTTAGCAAAATGCATTTAAGATGTATCTGTGTTGTAGCATTAAATAATAGATCATTCCTACTTATCATACAATAAAAATCCATCCTATGGGTGTACCACAGTGTGTTTATCCATTCACCTATTGAAGGACATCTTGGTTGCTTCCAGTTTTTGATGATTATGAATAAAGCTGGCAACTATGAATAAAGCACACATATGGACTTATGTTTTCAAATCAGTTTGGTAAATACCTAGAGGTGCTCTTTCTGGGTCATGTGATTAAGTCTGTGTTTAACTTTACGAGACATTGCTAAACTGTCATCCAGAGTGGCTTCCAAATTGTCTTCCAAAGTGGCACTTTGCATTCCCACCAGCAAGTATAAGATCACCAACACTTGGTACTGTAAGGTTTTTTTAATCTTAACCATTCTAATAGGTATGTAGTAGTATCTCACTGTTTTAATTTTCAATTTCTCTAATAAATAATGTTGAGCATCTTTTTATATGGTTATTTGCCATCTATACATCTTTTTTGAAGTGTCTCTTCAGATCTTTTGTATACTTTTTTTAAATTGGTTGTTTTCTTATTGTTGAGCTTTAAAAATTCTTTTTATAATTTCGATATACATCCTCTAACAGATATGTAATTTTTAATTGTGTTCTCCCAGGTATAATCTTCCTTTTCATTCTCTTAACAGCATCTTTCATAGAGCAAAAGTTTTTAACTTTGATAAAGTCCAATTAATCAATTTTTTCTTTAATGAATTGTAAGACTGTCTCCAAAAAGAAAGTGAGTTCTTATAATTACATGTAACAGAGAAGTCAGATAATTTTGAGAATATGATGAAAGTATCTTACCCTGTTGTCAATAAGAAGAAAAGTAATTCTAAATTCTGGGGGTGGGGGAGTTACATAAGAAAGTCATTGTCCAATTATAAATCAAATTAAAATATTATATAATTTTCAAAATTTATGGAGAAGAAAAGAAAATCCTTTGAACTTGATCCCAGAAACCTGCGAGGGTCATGACTTTGGACTCAGAGACAAAGAAATATAATCACGGTGTACTACTTGGTTCTGCATTATAAAATCATAATGAGTTAAGTAGTCAAATGTTTATTGGTTTTTAATTTTTAGAATAAATTAAAAGCACAGAAGAGTTAATTATGATACAGAATAATTACAATACTAAGTGCAATTATTTATATAGTACTATATATATTCAGCCCTGTTTTAAATATTTTGGGCTCTGTCTTAAATGCTTTACATACGTTAAATCATTCAATCCTCAAACTAATCCTATGAAATAAGTACCATTATTTTCTCTATTTTATAGTTGAGGAAAGTGAGGCACAGAGAGATTAAATAACTTGCCAAGGTCACACAGCTAGGATGTGGTAGTGCTTGGATTTGAACTGAAGTAGCCTAGTTCCAATGTCTACATGCTTAACCACAATGTTATACTGCCTTCCTTAAATAGAATTTAAATATTATAAAACTTTGATAATTTTAAAGTAAATAGATATTTGACAGTAGTTAAAAGACACCAGGGAGGTAAGTACAGGGTATAAGTGACAATAGCCTCACTTTATTAAAAGAGAAATAAGAGATACAGCACTGCTAAAAGTTAATGGAAGATGAAGCAAAGGCTTGGGCATATTAGAGTTGCAAAGATAACCAACAGAGGAAATACCAACCATAACATATAACTACATAAAATTTGAAGAGGGAAGGTAGAGTAGCACAAGAGTAAATCCTCATCTTAAATGGCATGTCATCAATAGTTATTCTTAGTTGATGAATCAAGAAATCGTGGCATAAGCATATTATTTAAACTTATAGAAACATCCACCACAAGACAAAAAGAAATAATTAAAATTGGCTTGCAGCATTTCAGATAGACAAGTATAGTACAGCAGTTAAAATATAATCTCTGGATCAAAACTAGCTGGGATCAAACCCCCTTCCTCTACTTAGTTCTATTAAAGAAAGTTATTCAACCTCTCTTTTCCTCAGTTTTCTTAACTGAAAATGGTTATAAATCTGAAAATGGCTAATTTATGTATATGTTGTGAATATTAATAGAGTTAATACATGTATAATATTAGAACTGTGACTGTCCCATAGTAAGTAAATCTTAAATAAATGATAGCTATCAGCTATGAATTAGAGGGAAGAGAAAACATACATACATACACACACATACACATACAAACAGAGTAAGTAAACCTTAAATAAATGTTAGCTATTAGCTATGAATTAGAGGGAAGAGAAAACACACACACACACACACACACACACACACACAGTTTACATTTCATTCCTGCCTGACTTAGCCAAGGATCCAAAATCTTATCAACAGTGAGACCGCCACTCAGAGCAGGAACACGTCTAAGCACAACTTCCACTGGACTCCAGAGTCATATACTACTGGTGAGAGGACAAGGTAGGGTTTTGCCATATTGAAAAACTCAACTGATATGGTGCCACTTCTCTTTTATGCTCAGGGCTTACATCACCATTTGGGGAAGAACAAACACTAACAAGTTTATTAAAGTATGCACTTTAGTGAGAATACATTACAAACATCTGGGTCCCTGCTGGTTCTTAAACCAAACCCAGTGCTAATAAGGCCACTTTACCTAAGGAGGAAAAAACGGAATCAATGTCCAGATATTCCTGTACAGCTTCAAATCCTCCAACTTTCTAGTGTTTAGACAGACTGTTTCCTCACAGATTGCCTCTGAGAAGTAGAACTGGGGTTCTCATCACTGGGGAAGACAAAGTATTAAAAATTATGGTCCCTGCCATAGATCTCATTAGCTCATTAGGAAAAAAAGACATATAAGTATATTATGAACTTTACAATACATGCAAGATTGGGGAGGTAAAATAAAGATGCAGAATTTTGCAAAATGAAATAGAATAGTCGGTTTTTAAAAAAGAAAGAGATCACTCTGTGGTAATAAGATAAAGCTGCTTGGAGAAAACTGGCCTTAAGCTGGGTAGAAAGCAAGTGAGAAAGCATTCTAAGTAAAAGCAATAAAAATGAACAAAGGAAAGGAGCAATGCAAAAGGAGAGCTTAGGTAACCTGACTATTTCAGTTTGACTGAAGAAAGAAATTTAGATGAAACTATATTATGAAAGGCCATGGAAAAGCTGGAGCCTTTGGAGCTATGTGCTAAGCAGGGATATGAAGGGGTAAGGTATTTCAAAAAGTTTAATTTCTTCTCTATACTTATTCTCTAGATCTGTGTGGTTTCCCAAACCCCAGCCTGCAGAGCTCTGCTGCACACATCCCCACCACCTTCACCTCACTCCATGGAAAAATTGTCTTCCCTGAAACTGGTCCCTGGTGCCAAAAAGGTTGGGGACTGCTGCTCTAGATGATGTAACCAGTCTCATAGTTTTAAATATTATCTCTATGCTGATGACTTTCAGACCTCCTTCCTAAACAACAGTCTAGTACACTCACATGAACCTAACCAGTCTCCCTCCACTTGGAGATCAAGCAAGCATCACAAACTTAGTACACCCAGGGCAGACTGACTGAAAATACCCTGCCAAAGTGGCTCCTCCAGTATTGTCATCTTAATGGCAATTCCATTCTCTCAGCTGCTCAGGCCAAGGATGTTCAAATAATCCTTAACTCCTTTTCCCTTCCAACCTATCAGAAAATTCTGTTGGCTTTCCTTCAAAAATATCCCAAACCAGACTCACTCTATCACTGAGGTCTAAGCCACCATTGTCTCTCACCTGGATTTGTGCCAAAGTGCCTGTCTCCTCTCTCATCTCAAAATTGTTGCCAGAGTGATTCTGTTAACATGTAAGTCAGACCATGTCACTTATATGTTCAAATTCCTCCAAAGGCTAGTCATCTCATTCAGAGTAAAGACCACATTTCTAATTGTGACTCATGAGGCCCTATTCAATCTGTATCTTCTCACTTCACACCTCTCCCCCTAATATATACCCTTGCCTCCTACTACTCATCTTCCAGCTCATTCTTCTCCTCCCTAGTATTCAAATATGCCAGGCACGCTTACACCTGAAGTCTTTGCACCTGCTGTTCCCTTTGCCTGGAACCTTCTTCCCCTAGATATTCACTGCCTTCCCCACTCACTTCCTTCAAGTTTTTACACAAATGCCACCTTTACGAAAGGGCCTTCCTGGCCACCTTATCCAAAATGCCAATCTCTCACCCTTGATACTATCTTACTCCTTCATTCATTTTTTTTCTCCTTTGCAGTTATCACCACCTAACACACTATGTATTTTGCTATGTTAGCAATCCCCTACTTCACTAAAATATAAGCCACCAGAGGTGACAAGTTTTTGTTTGTTTGTTGATTTTTATATCCTTAGTACCTAAGAGTGTTTGGCACAGAATAAGCACTCAATAAATATTTGTTTAATGAATTGTTTTGTCCTCACAATGCTGTACAAAATACATTAGAAGGAGAAGAGATTACAGTTAAAATACTGTGTTCTCAAAAATATTGTTGATTACCAACTACGATGCAAGGCTTCTTGGGGATACAAAGATGAAAAAGGCAACGATCAGAGAGAGACACAATTAACAGTAATCTAAAATAAATATTTGCAATTTTCACATGAGAGTTACAGAAAAAGTGCGATAAGGACTCAAGAGAAAATTCTTCTGGTGGGGAAATATTGCAGTAGTCTAGGCATCAGGGGATCAGGCCCTACATTGGACAGAGTGCAGATAAAATGAAAAGGAAGGGTCAAAATGTGATAATTATAATAAGGAAAGAAACAGGTGGTGGGGGACCTTGGTGACTACTTGATAGGGAGAGAAATACCACAAAGTGTCAAGCTTAGATAATGACAAGATTGGTGATGCCATTTAAAAAGGGAGGTTGCTTAAAGTGGATGGAAAAATTATGAGTCCAATATTAAACATGTTTTGTTAAAGGTAAAAGCAGACCATATGAGAGAAAATTTCAGGTCACAGTTCTAGATTCAGAACTGTGACTCAAGGTTTTAAGAAATACAGACTTAGAAGGGTGTCTTTTTTCCCCCCCAGAGAGATAACTGAAACTGAAAAAGGCAAGATTTCTAAGCCAAAGACTAAAGGAGAAAGCCATGAGAAATAGGTGAACTTACAGGTCAGGGGAAGGAAAAGGTGCAAATGAGCATGACATAGAAAAAAAAGTTTAAAAGTAAGAAATAAAACCAGGACCCTTCAAAATATATATAGTTATAAAAAATTTATCCAGGCTTTTAAAAATAACTACCACCCACTTTCCTATTTAATAATCTTGCAAATATGTTCACTTAGGTACTCAAAATCTCAGATGAAATCAAAGCAACATTTCAGCCCAATCTTCATTTAAAATTGTCAGACTGGTGTAATTATTTTCCTGCTAACCTCTGAAACAAAAAAGCGAAAGCTTGTGTACTTTCGCACATTTAATTGGATTGGAGTTTGGATGTAAGATAAAGATATGACGCAACAAGACTCTGTCACCCAGGAAACCACCTAATAGCCTGGCAAATTTTGCAGTTTTCTTTACAAATTTAATTCAACACTGTTCAGCATCTGGCCCAGTTCCATATATATAAGGAATATTCAACATATATTCATTTCTAATGGTAGTAAATAGGACAAGTAAGAAAATACAGAAATAGATAAATTTAAAATAACTAGCTCAGGGGACAGAAGGGAAAGGGGGAGCTATTGTGTAATGGATAGAGTTTCAGCTTGAGATGAAAAGTTCTGGAGAAGGGTGGTGGTCATGGTTGTTGATAACAATGTGATTGTACTTAATGCCAATGAACTGTACTTAAAATGGTAAAAAATGGTAAATCTTATGTATATTTTATCACAATAAAAGAGTTCAGGCTAGGTATGGTGGTGGGTCGGTGGCTCATACCTGCAAGCAAGCACTCTGGGAGGCTGAGGTGGGAGGATAGCTTGAGATCAGGAGTTCAAGACCAGCCTGATCAAGAGTGAGACCCCATCTCTACTAAAAATAGAAACAAAAATTAGCTAGGTGTGGTGGTGCCTGCCCAGTCTTAGCTACCTGGGAAGCTAAGGCAGGGAGATGGCTTGAGCCCAGGAGTTTGAGGTTGCATTGAGCTATGATGACGCCACTGCACTCTAGCTTGGGCAACAAAGGAAAATCCTGTCTCCAAAAAAAAAAAAAAAAAAATTCAGTTCACATTTTATATTATAAGCAAAATATTAATTCTCCAGAGGCATTGGATATAGCAATATTCTTTTCAATCCTAGGTCTCCAAATTCATGACTGTAATTCAATAATGAGGAGGAAAAGCTTTGATCCAAGATAAAATTGACAAAGGAAAATAAAGAATAAGATGAAAACAGTTTTTTTATTTAAAATTATTTTTATCAATTATTCTTCCTTAATTTATATTTTGCTCACTTGGCTTCATATTAAAGCTAGAACAAATTTAGCAATAACATATTAATAAGCTAACCATCTAATTTTTTAAAAGCTAAGTTAAGGAAAAATGTTTCAAATATGCAGACTTTAAAATGTACTCACTACCACTAGTCCCATGGAAAATCAGCCATATACATAAGAAGAATTAAAGGTCTTCAACATGCCATAGTTCAAGTGGTAACGAAATAAATTGGAAATGCTTGTTTTATCTGGTAGCTGGTCAGTTCTCCGTAGATTTGATTTTTATCTTTGCCAGGCCTCTTTCCTCTCTGGTCACCATAGAACATATCAGCACACCTCTCCTCTACCGGTGGTCCAAAACCTTAACTCTGTTCAAAACAACCCAGTACCTTATAACCATCCAAATTCTATTTACCCTTCAAGTAGAGCTCTCATCTCCATTATCAAATCTTCTTCTGCTAGTCCAAAACATACTGATCTCTTCATTGCTAAATTTTCATATCCTTTGTATTAAATAGTCTAAAGTAGTGCTTCTCAAATTATGTGTGGTGAGATGCCATTTTAAAAATTTTCTAATCCATCATGGACTGACACTTTTACAAAATGAAATTAAAATGATTACCAATTTTTATAAAAACATGCAAAAATATAAGCTGGATTTATTATAAATTTTAACAGATATAAAATTACTCTGTCAAATTCCTACATAAGTTTCTATTGCTTATTCTCAATTTCTGTATTTGTATTCCAAAAAAAGAGGGTAACAAATAGTTCATCGACCGACACTTTGATTAGCACTAAACAATTCAGGACTTCAGTCAATAAACATTTATTATGTACTCAGCATGAACTCTTCACTATGCTAGACACTATAGGGCAATCAAAAAGGTGTATAGTTCAAGCTTTTCCTTTAAGTAGTCTATACTTTGTAAGAAAGAACACTAAGAAGTGTGAAACAATAATAAATATGGACAAAAAGCTTTGTTGCTGATCAGAAGGAAAAAAATCATGGAAATCTAGAGTAGTCAGGACAGACAACTTGGAAAAAAAGTGAAATCTGAATTCAACATTTATGTTTAAATAGGACTCCAATATGGAAAAGATGGTAACTCTAGAGAATAGAGACCACATGTACAAAGGCACAGGCTGAAGACGAACATGCTGTGCTGGTAACACAATAAACTGAGCAGCTCTCAGTGGAAGGGCAAGCACTGATAGGCAGAGTGTTGAATGCCAGAGTTTACAAAGGGAAATACGAGCGAGGAAAAATCATTGAAAGTTTCTAAAGAATTACTAGGAGAGAATCAATGTTCTAGAAGGGTAAGCCAGTCAGAGTAGTAATTCTTCAGTTGCAGGGATTATATATTATATCTTTTTACATTTCCTCCAGAACCTAGAGAAGTCTTCAGCCCATGGTGAATATAAAATGTATCCTGTTCAAGCAGCACATAGTAAAAAAAAAAAAATTAAGATTCTGTTAGAGGTGCTAATTGAAGGTATTCTATATTCACTTTATCTGACTCCTGAAACTTAAAATAAAAAACAATACATACATACTTAAGTCTGTATAACAGTAAAGAGAACTCAGCTGGGAAAAAGATGATCATTGGCCATCAAGAAATTTCAAAACATTTCTGAAAGAAAAAAGTAGACAGGAATGTATTGACAACTGAAGCAGAACATAACACACTTGGAAGAAGCTGCAACTGAGATGAAAGCTGATCTGCCCAGTGAAACCTTGCAGAGATTCTAGGCTCAGAGGCACCTAAGGAACTATTTCTAAGGGACATTAGAAAAGGGGCTAGAAGGGAGGTTAAAAACAGAAATTAAAGACTTTAATATAGAAAAACTGCACCAACCAAATCTACCACTACAAATACAAGGAGACTAGTGTTTACCACCAGCTAAAAATAATACTAAAAGAAGAACTCTCCTTTGTGCCAAAAGTATTCTCAGACCCTCTTAAATCTAGGTAAGACTACATGTCTAGTTTTAGCCAATAGAACGTAAGTAAAAGTAATGTCATTTCCTTACCATAGCAATTAAGAAGTACCTTCTCCGTTCTCTCTTCTCCTTCCATTAGCAGGAGACAGAGAATCACAAGGCATTTTAAGGATGGTTGAACTGTAAGACAGAAGGAATTTGAGTCACTGAATTATCTCATGAAGGAAAGCTGCTGAGAAGAACCCCTTCATTCGACTGTTAAAGGAATAAAAAAAAATAACCTGTTATTTTGTTAAATCATTGAAATTTTCAGATTTACTTGTTATAGCAACTAGCATCCTTATTAGAGCCTTTCTCTTAAAAGGAAAGAAGGAAAAATTAACTTTATATTTGTCAAAGCAAGTCACAAGACCAAGTACAACATCAGTGATCAAGTGAAAAAGTGTATTTCTGTGTAGGTGGGTGAGGGGAGAAAAACTGAATATTTGCTGAATGGTTATTTAATCTACTATAATCCCCCACTGTAGACAAGAAATTGTGATTACTATGCAACAAAAGTTGATTAATATAAGAACCAAGAGAAAAACTAAATATTATAATTATCAAATATTGGTAGGAAGATGGGCAAGGGAAGGAGAGAAATATAATTGAAATCTTCATTTTTTTACAAAAGGGAGTAAACAGATAATGTTTAATCAATTAAAAAGAATAAGCATATAATATAAAATTACCTAAAGAACCAAACACCAAGCCAGGCACAGTGGCTCATACCTGTAATCCTAGCACTCTGGGAGGCTGAGGCAGGAGATTTGCTTGAGGTCAGGAGCTTGAGCAAGAACAACACCCTGTCTCTACCAAAAAGAGAGAAAATTATTCGGGCTTGGTGGTACATGTCTGTAGTCCCAGCTACTCAGGAGGCTGAGGCAGGAGGATCACTTCAGCCTAGAATTTTGATGTTGCAGTGAGCTATAATGTCACCACTGCCTACCCAGGGTGACAGAGTGAGATTATGTCTCAAAAAAAAAAAAGAAAAGAAAAGGAAAGGAAAGGAAAAAAGAACCAAACACCAAATGGTTCAAAATGTTTCTTTCTGGGAAAGGCCTCACAATGAAAGGCATGCTGCTCATCAAAAGTGTTTTTGTACTACATTTTTTTGTTACTGATCAAGGAAAGTAGACCCCAAAACTGGAGTCCATTTGAAGGTCAAGTGGGTTCTTGGCTTCTCACAGGAAAGAATTCAAGAGCAAGCCGACAGAGTAAAGCAACAGTATGTCTATTAAAGTAAGAAAATAAAAAAAAAAAAAAAAAAGGAGGCTTCCCCATAGACAGGGCAGCAACTATCTCTCACAGAAACAGAGAGTAGCACCTTGTGAGTTTCTGGTGTCTTATTTTATACCTTCTATTTAATTATGTTGAGCAGAGGGAGGATTAGTCATAGGATTTCTGGGAAAGGGGTGAAGAGTTCCTCTAGAACAGGAGGTCCCTCCCCTTTCTAAACCACACGGGGCAACTTCCTGGAGTTGCCATGGCATTTGTAAACTGTCACGGCCCTAGTTTCTTTTAGCATGCTAATACATTTTATCTAGCTATACTGAGCAATGAGGGTAACCTGAGGTGGTTTTTTGTGGCCATCTGGGTTCTAGCTGGCTTGGGCTGGTTTCTCCCCCTAGCTGTCCCCTGTTTTATCAAAGACCTTGGTTCAAGACTCCTTATCGAGCAGAACCTGTTGTTTCCCTATCTTGTTACCATATTCATGTATTACTCTGAATTTTAAAAAATATAATAAATTTCCACTAGAAACTTCCTGCTTAAGGGCTAGATTTTAGAGATGTGAGAATTTTCCTACATAAACTGAATCCTATGGGAGAAACTCTGTAACCTTCAAGGGAATGGAAAATTTGTTATATTTTCCTTGTAATGTGAAAGTATGATTCCTCTCTTAAAATTCACTATAAATGAAGAAGTGGTTCACATTCCCAAAGAATCCAGTTAACACCTAATAAATTTAAAAATTTTAAGTTTACTTAATACATTGTGAGTTATAAAAATTTCTAATTTGAAAGAATTTATTTATAAAATTTGATACTTAAGTGATCTGCTGCTATTTACACTATAAGGAATTGGCATGAATACATTCCACTGAAGAATGTCTATGTACTGTACAACAAAAGGAAAGTATAAGGCCGGCCGCAGTGGCTCACGTCTGTAATCCTAGCACTCTGGGAGGCTGAGGCGGGTGGATAGTTTGAGCTCAGGAGTTCGAGAACAGCCTGAGTAAGAGTGAGACCCCGTCTCTACTAAAAATAAAAAGAAATTATATGGACAACTAAAAATATATACAGAAAAAATTAGCCGGGCATGGTGGCGCACGCCTGTAGTCCCAGCTACTCGGGAGGCTGAGGCAGGAAGATCGCTTGAGCCCAGGAGTTTGAGGTTGCTGTGAGCAAGGCTGACGCCACAGCACTCACCCAGGCAACAGAATGAGACTCTCTGTCTCAAAAAAAAAAAAAAAAAAAAGGAAAGTAGAAGACAAACACTAATATATAGTCACATAAGACAATAATTAGCCCAGACTAGGGATAGAAAATACAAGTTTTTCAGGTCACCAATTCTTTCCAAGCATGGCAGATATCACAAAATAAGTATAATACTCTTTCCAGTAAACAAGGGACAGCCTCAAAATCCTTCTCAACATAGTACTCCTCAGCCTCCAAAACTAATTAAATTCTGCAATGATAATATCGCAGTAATTAACCATGAAGAATACATCTCTTCATGACAAAGCCTTATGGTTATTTAGCCAGTATGACCCGAAAATTTTGATAGATATTCCAAGAGTAAGGGAAGCCAAAATACTATCTGACTTTTCAACGACTACCTAAAAGGTTAGTTGTCAGCTTAGGACATTTTTGTTCAATATAGAGTTCTAGGCATCTCTGGATAAAAAGTCACTGAGTCCTGTTTTCTACTGTACCAGATAGATTTCAGAGTGTTTACTTGCCCGCAGTCTGTTTTAAAGAAAGCTCCTTTTTCTCTTCACTAATCCTCATATCCATCTGTCTAGAGCATCCAGCACAGTATCCCATCCCTCTAAATTCAGCTAATTGGACTAGGACAGGAACACTTGGCCTTAAAGCAGCCAATCAACAGGAATGTCATCAACCAATGATTTGTGGCCTACCTTTCAAAGATAACCCATTCAGATTTTCTCAGGAATTTCAACTGGAGACAGAGAACAAATTTGCGAAGAAGTGGATGTGGGACTGAGAAGGTTATGTAGACTAGTAGTGAGGACCAGCAGTTTGGAGTCCTATGCAAAATGAATAAGCAAAAGAAGGCTGTTGAGAAAGAGGAAAACAGACACTATGGTACTCTGAGAGATGAAGAGAGTTAACCTTAGCTCCTCCTTTTAGTTTTCCAGTCTGGTCCCTGTGAAGCTCAGGTATGCTTTGATGCATGTCTGTGGATATCCTCAAAACTCCCTATAGTAGCTATTAAAAAAAAAAAAAAAAAGCAGCAGCAGGAGCAGCAGGAGGAGGCAGATGAGGAGAAGGACAGGGAGAAGGAAGGGAAAAAAGGAAGGGAGGGAGGAAGGAAAATCTCCTTATTGCTTAAGCAAGTTAAGTTAAACAACCAAAAGAACTCAATTAAAACAATTACTTGGAGATTGTGCCTCTTGAGTAATAATCCCATGAGCCCCATTGTGGGATACTGCCTATAATGTACACTGTACAACTCCAACCAAGATAATTAAAATCAGCCAATTACTGATTTTAACTAGAAATTAAGAAACTTTATTGGTTGAATTAACTGCATTAAAGACAGCAATACTCAGTTTTTAATATATTTTTAAGCAACAAAATGTACCTCTAGAAGTACCCATCTTCTTGAATAAAAGACAAGAAATCAGTAATGTAATAAAAATGCGCATTTGAGTTAAACCATTTTTCTTTTTCTTTTCTTTTTTTTTTTTACTTTTTAAATTAAATTTTATTTTTTTTAGCAAGGAGAACTCTCAGAAAACAACCTTATTTTTTCTTTAGACCCTGAAAGGGATGGATGAAAAAAACAGCACTGGAAGTGGACTTAAATGGCAGGGATTAGCTAGCTATGGGAACAAAAAGTGGCCTCAGCCCATAGGTTTGAGAGATCTAATTAAGAATCTGTAATCTGGTGTCCTAAAGACTAACTCTGGTTATGCTCACAAAATATGGTTAATGTGAATAAATTTGCAATCAGGAGATTTCACCTCTTAAAATATCAAGATTTTAGTTCTCTTAGAAAACTAGGAAATCTGGAAACATAGAGCCCATGTTCCCACTTAGGAGAAGCATCCTCTGGTAAACCAGTCTTCCCCTCTCCCTATCATATTGCACAGTACCTAACTCTTCTCTCATTGTTGTTGATTCCTTTGGGATATCAGTTATCAATCTCTGCTTTATTGATAGAGCTCTTCCGATTTACAAACTTGCATATCCAACTTGTAAGTAGCTTGGCTAGGATAAGTTCTGACATCAGCAACATACTGCACCTAGACCAAAAAACCAATGACCTGGTCCTTCACTCTGTATCCAGCTCACCAGTACAGACTTCCTTCTCTCCAAAGACAAGTTCCCTTCAATCCCTCATTTCTTTTTCCTATAATATGATCCCATTAGGAACCACTCCAATCTATCAAACAAGAACAAAGAAAAGGGAATAAGGTCCCCAGATCTATTCTCCTGGGAGGCTCCTGTGCCTCTAGGTAAATTTGAGGATGCATGGTAACAGATAATTAAAAGGGAGTTATGCTACCTCTACTTGCCAATAGTGTCTGAAACCCAGATCTCGCTCAGAAAAAAAAGTTTTTCAAGAAATGTTTGAATTTAGGCAATTTTCATATTTACTGGCAGCCTTAAATTCATGATGTAGCTAAAATAAAATCTGTGTCATGGTTATTTTTTCTGTTATAAAATTACAAGTGATTCAGTACAATAAAAGTTATATTTAACCCAAAGCAAGTTAACAAACTTAAGCAATAATGGAGAGAAAGCTATGGTAAAGATGTATCTAATATCCTATTACCTATCTAGAAAAAACACTAACCTTAGTATATTATCATAGTAAAACATGTTAGAATACAAGAATACTAAATGCTTACTTTCTCTCTCAGAAAAAAATACATTAAGAAGAATTAGGCGGGAGGGGTAAGACGGCAGACAAGAAAAACCGCCAGCCACAGTGTCTCGGCAAGAAAGACAGATTTTAGAAGAAAGTGAAGAAAAATAAACAGGCAGACAAACACCGATTAGACAAGGGTGCCTGAAACTACAGGAGACTCCACAGGAAGAAGTTGCGAAGGAGAAAGAAAGGAGAAAGGCCCCCCAAGAGGCTTGGAAACCAGCAACAACGGTAGGTAGAGCAGCTACATTTCCCCTCCCTTGCGTTTTGGACTGTGGGTGGGTTCCTGAGCAGAGAGACCTGCCCACACCAGCCCAGAGACGGCTGTTGCCAGTGAGCGGTGAGCCTCTTGCGGACAGGACACCAGGCTCCCAGCTCCCTCAGGGCACCTCCCAGTCTGCAGACCCCAGCGGATCGGCAAGCGCCATATTGCTTCATTCTCCCCTCCCCTTTCCCTACCAGCGACTGCCAAGAGAGACAATTTAGCCACCACCCAGAGGCATCTGCAGGGAACAGGACCTTTCCTTTTGGGGATCTACAGCAGACTGAGGGGTACTCAGATTGTAAGCTCCCTACCCGCCAGCCCTCCCAGGTGCTGCTTGCCTGGTGACTCGAGGAGAGCTAGGCAAATCCCGAGGCGGAGAGACATCGATTCAGCTTGGACACCCCTGGGTGACTTTAGACTAGCACTCCTCTCCCTGGAAGGGGCAGGGATTGATCTCCAGGGCCCAGGGGACAGGCCTGCAGACCAGATCCCGTATACCCAGGTCTTGATCGTATTGCTCTGAGGCACAGAAGGGATATTTGTGAACAACCCTACTGAGTGTGTGTACCTTCAGGGGCAGATCTTGAGCATGCTTGAGGGGCAACCCTCCTCTCACAGGAAGGCCATGCGCCCAGCCCAGGCTGAAATCCTGGGTAGGGAACCTCCTGGCCTGCGTGACAGCCAGGGTAGATCCACTGGCATGAGGTCCTGCCTGCTGGCAGAGGCCTGGGAGAAACTGCGGAATAGGGGAAGGTGGAAAGGAGCAAGGCCTGCTCTAGACTGTAGGTCTCAGACAGCCCCACCCCCACATGCAGACTTTTCTGCTGAGGGGGCCATTCCAGCCCCTCCTTGGCAGCTTTGCCCAGAAGCAGAGAACAGACCTTTGATCCCTGCTAACAGCATTTGTGGAGCTTGAGGGTAAGCTCGCCCAACCCAGCTCTGCCCAGACTCACTCCCCGACCTGCCCCCACTAAGATGCAGAATAAGGACACACCTGGAAGTCCCAGGGCCCCACCCACCACCTGAGGCACTAGAGTGCCTCTCCAAAGGAACAAGAGCTGGTTACAGGACCCAAAAACAACACTGCAGTCTGCTCCTCCCAGCAAGCGCCACCTACTGACAGGGAGGTCATTCTGCACACCCTTTTACTGCATTTACTGACTCATAATATAGGGTGTGGTCGAATCTCACCCACAAACACCACCTACTGGTTCAGAGACTAAACAGGGTGCGTCATTATCCGAATGAAAATCTAAAGGTAAGAAGCAGGCCGGGCGCGGTGGCTCACGCCTGTAATCCTAGCACTCTGGGAGGCCGAGGTGGGCGGATCGTTTGAGCTCAGGAGTTCGAGACCAGCCTGAGCAAGAGTGAGACCCTACCTCTACTAAAAATAGAAATAAATTATATGGACAGCTAAAAATATATATAGAAAAAAAAATTAGCCGGGCATGGTGGCGCATGCCTGTAGTCCCAGCTACTCGGGAGGCTGAGACAGGAGGATCGCTTGAGCTCAGGAGTTTGAGGTTGCTGTGAGCTAGGCTGACGCCACGGCACTCACTCTAGCCCGGGCAACAGAGTGAGACTCTGTCTCAAAAAAAAAATAAATAAATAAATAAAAAATAAAGGTAAGAAGCAACAGCTGATCCAGATGGGAAGGAATCAGCGAAAGAATGAAGAATCAAATGGAAAGCACACCCCCAAACAGGAACACCAGCTCTCTAGCAATGGACATTAACCAAATTCAGAACACTAAAATGGCAGAAGAAGAATTTCAAACATGGATCATAAGAAAACTCAATGATACGCAAGAAAAAATGGATAACCAACACAAAGAAACCATAAAAAAATATACAGGACTTGGAAGAAAACTTCACTAAAGAAATCAAAATATTAAAATCTCTAATAAGCTCCATCAGGAACACGAAAGGAGAAATTACAACTGACGTCATGGAGATACAAGATAACATCTATGGATTCTACAAAAACCTTTATGCACACAAACTGGAAAATGTGGAGGAAATGGACAAATTTTTAGAAACACAAAGCCTCCCTAGGCTCAACCAGGAAGAAATAGAATTCCTGAACAGACAGTATTAAGGAATGAAATAGAAACAGCAATAAAAAACCTTCCCAAAAAGAAAAGCCCCGGACCAGATGTTTTCACACCCGAATTTTACCACATCTACAAAGGAGAACTGGTGCCTATCCTACAAAAGTTATTCCACAACATTAAGAAGTATGGAATCCTCCCCAACACATTTTTTGAAGCCAACATAACCCTGATACCAAAACCAGGAAAGGACACAACAAAAAAGGAAAACTACAGACCAATATCCCTTATGAATATAGAAGCAAAAATTCTCAATAAAATCCTAGCAAATCGAATCCAGGTGCTTATCAAGAAAATAATCCATCACAACCATGTGGGCTTCATCCCAGAGATGCAGGGATGGTTCAACATACGCAAATCTATAAATGTAATTCACCATATAAACAGACGCAAAAACAAAGACCATATGATCCTCTCAATAGATGCAGAAAAAGCATTTGACAAAATTCAACACCCTTTTATGATAAGAACGCTTAACAAAATAGGCATAGACAGGGCCTACCTAAAAATGATACAAGCCATATATGACAAACCCACAGCCAACATCATACTGAATGAGGAAAAATTGAAAGCATTCCCACTTAGAATTGGAACCAGACAAGGTTGCCCACTGTCCCCACTGCTATTCAACATAGTGCTGGAAGTCCTTGCGAGAGCAATCAGGCAAAAGAGAAGAATCAAGGGTGTCCAAATAGGGACAGAAGAGATCAAGCTCTCACTCTTTGCTGATGATAGGATATTATATCTAGAAAACCCCAAGGATTTAACCAAGAGACTCCTGGAATTGATAAATGAATTCAGTAAAGTCTCAGGATACAAAATCAATACACACAAATCAGAGGCATTCATATATGCCAATAACAGTCAAACTGAGAACCAAATCAAAGATTCAATACCCTTCACTATAGCAACAAAGAAAATAAAGTACCTAAGAATATATTTAACTAAGGAGGTAAAAGACCTCTACAGGGAGAACTATGAAACACTAAGGAAAAAGATAACAGAGCATATAAACAGGTGGAAAACCATACCACACTCATGGATCAGAAGAATCAACATTGTTGATTGTTTATACTACCCAAAGTGATCTACAGATTCAATGCAATCCCTATTAAATTACCAACATCATTTTTCACAGATATAGAAAAAATAATTTTACGCTTTGTATGGAACCAGAGAAGACCTCATTTAGCAAAAGTAATTTTAGGCAATAAGAACAAAATGGGAGATATTAATTTACCAGACTTCAAACCATACTATAAGGCTGTGCTTATTAAATCAGCTTGGTATTGGCACAAGAACAGAGACACAGACTGGTGGAACAGAACTGAAAATCCAGATATAAAACCATCCTCATATAGCCCTCTAATCTTTGACAAAGCAGACAAAAACATACACTGGGAAAAAGATTCCTTATTCAATAAGTGGTGCTGGGAAAACTGGATAGCCACATGTAGAAGACTGAAACAAGACCCGCACCTTTCACCTCTCACAAAAATCAAATCACGGTGGATAACAGACTTAAAACTAAGGTGTGAAACTATTAGAATTCTAGAAGAAAATGTTGGAAAAACTCTTATAGACATTGGCCTAGGCAAAGAATTTATGAAGAAAACCCCAAAGGCAATCATAGCAACAACAAAAATAAATAAATGGGACCCGATTAAATTAAAAAGCTTCTGCATAGCCAAAGAAACTGTCATGAGAGCAAACAGACATCCTACAGAATGGGAAAAAATTTTTGCATGCTACACATCTGATAAAGGGCTGATAACTAGAAATCTATTTAGAACTCAGGAAAATCAGCAAGAAAAAATCAAACAACCCTATCAAAAAGTGGACAAAGGACATGAATAGAAATTTTTCAAAAGAAGACAGAAGTATGGCCAACAACCATATGAAAAAATGCTCAACATCTCTAATCAACAGGGAACTGCAAATCAAAACCACAATGAGATATCACTTATCTCCAGTGAGAATGGCCTTTATGAAAAAGTCCCAAAACAATAAATGTTGGCGTGGATGTGGAGAGACAGGAACACACATACACTGCTGGTGGGACTGCAAACTAGTGCAACCTCTGTGGAAAGCAACATGGAAATACCTTAAACAGATACAAGGAGACCTACCATTTGATCCAGCAACCCCATTATTGGGCATCTACCCAAAAGAACAAAAGATATTCTATTAAAAAGACATCTGCACTCGAATGTTTATAACAGCACAATTCACAATTGCAGAGATGTGGAAACAACCCAAGTGCCCAGCAATACATGAGTGGATTAATAAAATGCAGTATATGTATACCATGGAGTACTACTCAGCTATAAGAAACAATGGTGATATAGCACCTTTTGTATTTTCCTGGATAGAGCTGGAACCCATTCTACTAAGTGAAGTATCACAAGAATGGAAAAATAAGCACCACGTGTACTCACCATCGAATTGGTTTCACTGATCATCACCTAAGAGCACATTTAGGAATAACATTAATAGGGTGTCGGGTAGATGTGGGGGAGGGAGGGGATGGGTGTATACATACATAATGAGTGCGATGCGCACCGTCTAGGGGATGGATACACTTGAACTTCTGATTCTCTGAAGGGGTGGGGGCAAGGGCAATATGTATAAGCTAAACTTTTGTACCCACATAATATGCCGAAATAAAAAAAGAAGAAGAATATATCTCTACAAAAAATCAATCATAATAAATATAACCAGAAAAACATAACTAACTATTGACTATCAGCAGTCAGGCATATCAACCTATCAGAACACATATCCACCTTGATGTTATATTCCTATCCACTACTCAGTGCCTGGGTTTCAAATCCAAATAAGCATGGTGGTTGCTATAGTGACAATATGCCTCTTCTGGAACCTGGAGCTTAGTACTAGTAGGTACTTATGAGCTTCAAAACGTCAGTACTTCCTCTCACACTATGAATCATACCTCAGATTTTATAACTTCACAAAATATGATTTCATTCTGTCCTCTAAAGACAATTTTCTTACTTTAGCAGTATATGTTGAAAGAATATAACTCACCTAACATGCTAAATATACATACTCAAGAAACAATTAAGGATTTTGGCTTGATAATATAGACAAATTTTTTGCCATCATTGTAATTTACCATTTAATTATTATAACTGGGCAAGACCACATCTTATTCATGCCTTAGCTATGGTTAAATAACAGTATTCCTTCCATCCTTCATTTAATAAGAAAGCAAAAAAATTCAAAAATGACACTCAGAAGCAGAATTTCATGGCAGAATGATGTAATTTTATTTTCTTCAGGAGTCATTCCTAATAAGTAAAGGCTAATTATTAATAGTGTCCAAGGAAAAGATACTTTGTGTCTAGTAAAATGTGAAGGAAAAAATACCAATCTTGAATCAAGCAGAATGTATTTCCAGATCATCAAAAAGTCAGAGAACTACAAATCCTATTACATTGCTGGTGGGAATGGAAAATGATGCAGCCACTTTTGTTCCACCCCCACCACCACCACCACCACCACCATTTACGTTTTATTTGTATATATTCATGAGGTAAAAGTGCAATTCTGCTACATTGATATATTGCATTGTGGTGAAGTCAGGACCCTCATTGCATACATCACTGAATCAACACACATTGTACCCACTGGGCAACCTCCCATCATCCACCCTCACACACCCCCAATTTCCCAATGTCTCCATTGTGCATCATTCCACATTCTGTTTCCATCTGTACATGTTATTTAGCTCCTACTTAAAAGTAAGAACATGTAGTATTTGTCTTTCGGTGTCTGAGTTGTTTCACTTTATGATGGTCCCCAGTATCATCCACATTGCTGCAAAAGACATTTCATTATTTTTCACAACTGAAGACTATTCCATTGTGTATATATACCACATTTTCTTTATCCAGTCCTCCGTTGATGGGCACTTAGGTTGATTCCTTATCTTTGCTACTGTGAATAGTGCTGTAGATATATTTTTGATATATTGATTTCTTTTCCTTTGGGTAAATACCCGGAAGTGGGATTGCTGGGTAGTTCTATTTTTAGTTCTTTGAGAAATCTCCATACTGTTTCTCATAGAGGTTGCACTAATTTACATTCTAACAGTGTATGAGTTCCCTTTTCTCTGCATCCTCACCATCTGTTATTTTTTGCCTTAATAGTAGCTCTTCTGATTGGTGTAAGATATTATCTCATTGTGGTTTTAATTTGCATTTCTCTGCTGTATTAGTGATTTTAAAATTTTTTCATATGCTTTTTGGCCATTTGTTTTCTTTTGAAAAATGTTTATTCGTGTCCTTAGCCCACTTTTTAATGGGTTTTGTTGCTGTTGAGTTCCTTGTAAATTCTAGATATTAGTCCTCTGTCAGCTGTATAGTGTACAAATACTTTCTCCTATTTTGCAAGTTGTCTGTTTACTGTGTTATTTCTTTTGCTGGATGCAGCCACTTTGGAAAATAGTTTCAGTTTCTCAAAAAGTGATATATACACAGAACTACCATATAACCTATCACTTTCATTCCTAGGTATCTACCCAGGAAAAATTAAAACATATGGCCACACAAAGATCTGCACATGAATATTCATAGCAGCATTATTTATAATAGCCCCAAACTATAAACAACCTAGACATCTGCAACTAGTGAATGGGTAATGTTTTGTCCAACAGAACAAACAGATGAAGTCACTCCAAAAGTGGTAGCAGGAGACTTTCCACAAGGGAGTGCCCCAAATCACCTGAGATGGAGCCAGTTGGGATTCCAAAAAAAGAAGCACTGAACTCCTGGTCAAAGCATTTATTAGTGGAACTTACTTACTGAGGGTTGCAGCCATCCTCACAACAGACAGCAAGAGAAAAGGGATGCTCTGAGGTATGTCCGTAGTGAGGGGGTCAGGGTATGTAGTTTATATGAGGGCTTAACGAATTTGGCTCAGGGCTAGGACCAGTTTCTTTCAGTGTTTTGGGCAACAACCTAGATACCTTCATCAGTGCCTAGGAATGTTTAAGGCCCCAGTTTAGGTTCAAGCCTACAGGGGAAAACCTTTAGCTGGCTACATCACAGAGCAGTCAAGGTAGTCTGTGATTTTTTGTCAGGGCACAGAAAGAAAGCAGGGGAACTGGGGGACCCTACAGATAGACCAAAACAATAAGAAAACATATCCATATAATAAAATACTATTCAGCAACAAAAAGGAATGAATAACTGACACATACCATGTCATGGACGAACATCAAAAACATTACGCTCAGTGAAGGAAGACAAGAGATCATACATAGTATGATTCCATTTATGTGAAATGCCCAGAAAGGGTAAATTTATAGAGACAGAAAGTACACTAGTAGTTGCTGGGGAGTGGGAGTAGGGATTAGCTATAAATGAGCATGAGAAATTTCATTTGAAGTATGAAAATGTTCTAGGCCGGGTGCGGTGGCTCACGCCTGTAATCCTAGCACTCTGGGAGGCCGAGGTGGGCGGATCGTTTGAGCTCAGGAGTTCGAGACCAGCCTGAGCAAGAGCGAGACCCCATCTCTACTAAAAATAGAAAGACATTATATAGACAGCTAAAAATATATATAGAAAAAAAAAAAAAAACTAGCCGGGCATGGTGGCACATGCCTGTAGTCCCAGCTACTCGGGAGGCTCAGACAGGAAGATCCCTTGAGCTCAGGAGTTTGAGGTTGCTGTGAGCTAGGCTGACGCCATGGCACTCACTCTAGCCTGGGCAACAGAGTGAGACTCTGTCTCAAAAAAAAAAAAAAAGAAAATGTTCTAAAACTGATTTACAATGATGGTTGTACCATCTGATAAAAGTACTAAAAATCATTGAATTATATATTTGAAATGGGTTAGTTTTATGACAAGTAAAAATAAAAGAGTGGTTTTTTTAAGAGCCAGAGGCCATTATTGCTGCAGGGATCCTTGCCAAAACTCAACTTGTATAGGTGAAGAAAATACAGACCAAAAAGGTTAAGCAACTTGTTTAAAGATCACCCAATTAGATCATGGCAAAACTGAAAAAGAAAAAAAGATTAAAATCCAGGCTTTTAACCTCTCACCCAGTCCACTTTTATTTCTACTAAAACTGCTCAAGGAATTTTAGAAAAGTATTAATAATAATAGAAAAAAATTATTTGAGAGGTGTTCTAGAAGCTTTAAATTTTGAAAGTCAAAAAGAATTAACAATTAAAACTTATAAAAATTAATAAATACATAATAATATTCAGAAAATGTAAAAGCTAGAGTAGTTCATTTGTCACCCTTTGAGGCCCTATAACTTGCTTTAAAAATCAGTAATGAAAAAAAAAGAACTAAGCATTTTTTCCTGCCTTTCCAATAGGAGCTGTGCTTCAGGGTAATTAAAGTCCCTAGTTCATGAAAGAAAGCATCTACTGTACAGAAAAATGCAAATTAATAAATGTAAATAGAATGAAAAAACTAGAAATTATTTTACAATCTCTAATAAAATTATGATTTAGGCAAGAATTATAAATTGTTGTTAAAGCCATTAAGTTGGCTGATGGGGTAGTTGGACATTTGCAGGAAACCAAAATAGCACCTCACGAATTGAGGAAATAAATTAATTAAATAAATAAAACGCAACACATAACCTTAAATGGAGGGAGATCAAGCTGTCACCAACCTAACCCAGGAATCATTTTTTTAAAAATTACTCATGGTAGTTCAAGCAGATATTGCAATTCAATGTGAAATATTCAACATCCCTGATGATAAAATTGTGTTTAAAATCCTTAACATTAACCTGATCAATCCTTTAGCAATTGTGTCCACATTTATAAGAAATATAGGGACTAGAGGAGTAAACTAAATACCAAGAGAAAGCAGTCAAACAAATACAGACAGTGAAATACTCTATAGGACAATTAACCTAGTCTCACTTAAGAATATTAAAAAAAAAATTGTGGGGATGATCTACTGAAGACTAAAAGATTAACCTTTCAATGTTTAGATTAAAAGAGACTTGAAATACATAACCAAATACAAGTGTGGTTCTTAACTGGATTCTGGTTTGGACAAAGCAGCAGTAAAGAACATTTGAGAAACAGCTGGATAAATCTGAATATGGAATATGAGATAATGTCAACTAATGGGAAAAGAAAATCAAGCTTTTAAGGAATTAAAGTTAGTTTTATTCAGTAGTCTTACTGAGGACTGTAGTCCGAGGCCTAAAGCCCAGGAGGAATCTTTCAGAGAGATTCTATCATACTCTTCCAGCATAGTATTTCATCCCACTGCTTATATACAGGTGGTGGGGGTTCAGCACGTGTCTTGCTCAGAAGTTACGGTAAAGCAAAATCACATCAAGGTTTGGGTGTAAGAGTATGTCTGGTTATAGATTACAGAAGTATAATCACTAACCTCATCAGACATTATCTTATGCGCAGGAAAAGAGAAAGATAAAGTCATATCTTTTAAGGACTATAGCAACTCAGGCAAGAGACGTGGGCGTGGGAGGGAGGATGTACTCTACTTTGTTTTGTCTTCAAAGTATCTTTCTGGAGCTACTCTAGTCCTCAATAGAGTCCAGGGCTTTGTAAAATTATGTTGGCAAGCAGAAACAAGCAAACATGGCTTCTTATGTTTGCTACTTGATCTCACAATAATATTCAAGAAATTGGTGTGATGACATTATTTTTGTCATACAGGAATACGCTTTTATAGACACGCACATGAAAGTACCTAGAAGTGGAAGATCTAGATGTCTATGGCTCACTTCAAAATACTTCAATAAGTTTAAGAAATTATTAATAAAAAATTAAAATCTAAGTCTCAACTTCCTAATTCACTGCTGTTGCCACTACATGCTCATTAAATATTAATCACATAGAACTGTTTTAGACAAGGGTTCAGAGAAGTGACCTACCATGGCTGATATATATACATTTTTTTTTAATTTTTTTACAGGTGCTGAGCTGCCGAGAACTCAGAGGTAACATGATAACATAATATTGTTGGCAACCTGATATGTGCAAGGCACCAAAGAAACATGAACGCAGACCTTTGCCCTCAAGGGGTTAAAAACATCTAGTAGAGTTTCTTGACATTCACAAGAGAACAAGTCTGTCTCCAAATCGTAGCTAAGCCTGTGAAGTGGCAGCCTCCCTAAATCAATCTTCAATTACTACATAAAATCTGACTTTCTGATTTTACCACCTCTTATAACCAGAGTTAACTGCTTCACAGGTTGTGGAGAAGTTAAGGGACACTGTTTCAAAAATCCCTCTCAAGTTAGGGGCGCCATGCTAAAAAAAAAAAAAAAAAACCCAAAGCCAAAACACCTCATCAACTTCTTTTCAACGAGAGTCTTTAAATCTCAGTACCAGGAACTCAGACCCTTCCTCAAGCCCTGGTAAAAAGGCTGACAATCAACCAGGAAAATTTAAGACTCGTTTATAAATTTTTTTCTCTCCCTCTAAATCCAAAGGGTGGCGCTGTCCTCACTATTTCCACACACCGGGATGTGCGCGAAGTCCATTTGCACGGTCCGACCGAGGAGGTAGGTCCACTTGCCTCTGACAGGCCGCTCGGCCGCCGGCCCTGCGCCTCTGCTGTCCCGACACGCCCGTCAGGGTCAGCCCGCGAGGACGCCTGCTCCCCGCCTGAGTGGAGGAAGCCCAGAAATTCCTCACAATACTCTGGGTAGGTGACACAGCTGAGGAAGATTCTGCATACTGCACTTTGGCTCACAGTCCTCAGCCCAGCAACCGAGAAACTTTTACAAAGAAGCGTCACAACGTCTTGCACTAAGCCAGACTTCCGCCACTTACACTGACTGGGCACCCAACTTACCCGACTCACCGACCTCCTGGGCGCGGTAGCCTTCGCAGCCGAAAGGCGTAGGGGTCGTCGAGTGCGGGCTCCACCCCCGCCCCGCCCCCTCGAGCCCGCCCCTCGAGCCCGCCCCGCGCCCCCTCCCAGCACGCGTGCGTCAGGGATCACGTGCCGCGTCTCCCTTCCCTACCGGCTACCAGGCGCTCCCGTCTTCCGGAAGTCGCGCCAGTCTGCGCCGGGCTCCTCCCATCATCCGCGACGTCAAACTCAGCTCCTACCACTTTTCTGTCTCCGCCAACACGCTCGGGGAGGCTACCGTTTCTTTACAACATGCCCTGCCGCTTCCGGGCGCCTGAACAATACAAGCGAGGGTTTTGAAGTCACTGAGTGTGCAGGCCTCAGCGCACGTGAGTAGAGTTTAAGAGGGCAGAAGTGGCTCTCCGTCTGCTACCCCGGCAGAGGCCTTTCCCCCTCTCTACAACTTGTGCGCCACTTGGTTCCGCCGAGACCCACGACGGTTCCGCCCCCTTCTTCCTTGTCATTGATGTTGTTGTTCTTGTCAGTGCCGCAGCCCCGACCGCCGGGAGCTCGAACCCGAGCCGGGGCCGCCCAGGTGGCGCGGTGGCGGCGGCAGCGGCTGCGACTGCGGCAGCTGCGACGGCTGCGGGGGCTGCTCCGGGGACTGCGGGGGCGGCCGGGAGCCGGCAGCCGGCGGCGGAGCCGAATGGCTCTGTGCGGGCAGGCGGCGGGCGCCGCGTCGCTGCCCAGCGAGCTGATCGTGCACATCTTCTCCTTTTTACCCGCGCCGGACCGGCTGCGGGCCTCGGCCTCCTGCTCGCACTGGCGCGAGTGCCTCTTTTATCCGGCCCTCTGGCCCCAACTTCGCATCTGCCTCCGCGTCTCGCCCGCTGAGCAGCCTCGGCTCGAATTCCTCATGCGCAAGTGCGGCTGGTTCGTGCGAGAGCTGCGCGTTGAGTTTGCCGCCGAGAACTACCTCAGCGGCGGCGGCGGCCCGGGCGACGGAGGTGGCGCGGACAGCGGGACGGGCGGGGAAGAAGTTGAGGCCCTGCAGCTCTCAACCCGTTGGCTGGAAGTGCTGCGCACCTACTTGGAGCTGGTGCTGTGCGTGCTGGTCAGCATCCGGAACAACAGGTAGGCTTGCCGTGGGCTCCGCCCCCGCCCCGCGACGCAGTATCGCCTCTTTACCCAAACCCCGAAATAGAATCTGTGCGGACGTGCCCGGCCAGCTTCAGAGTTACCTTCTTCGGTGACTGGGGGTGTCAGTTCTAACTGGTCGATTTCCTTGGGCGGGAGGGCGTAACAGGGCTCCTTATAATACTTTATGAACAGTGAAAAACTGTGTTTATCAGACACCCCTCCTGGCGCCTCCCAGGCACTGTCTCATTCATCCTCTTGGTGGCCGTGGGATGAGGCTGACAGGTGCCGTGATTCTTCACTTTGTAGATGAGTGTTGAGGTTTGGAGAATGAGGCTTATGGGTGAGTCTTGGGAGAAACGGAACAAATATAACCCAGGTTTTCTGTATTTGTCCATTAGAAATAGGTAATTTATGGTGTCTCATACTTATAAGACTCTCCCTAAAAAAAATCTTTAACAGCCATTTTCTTACCGGGAATAGTTTTGATTAACTAGGCCAGGCCCAAAAAGTAGGAGGAGTGTTTGTTAAAGGCATTGGGAAAGCGGTCGCTCCTCAGGGTTGAAAGTCCCTCCTCCTGCACCGCCAGACTCAATTTGCCCCCACTGATTCACCTGAAAGTAACACGGTACAGCTGTGGAGGGAAAGATTAGTGAGGGAGTCGACCATTGTCTGCAAAAGGTAAGCGTGTAACTGTTCTGGTTTTGCATCAGGACTTCGCTGCAATTCTGCAACTAATTTCCTGTGTTCTGACCCAGTATTCTGGCCATCATTTTCCTTTATTTCTCCATTGCCCTCTCCAAATCCTGTTGATTTAGATGTTCTGTATCTGGACAGTCTAACGAACCTTAAAACAAAACTCTTGAGTTGGAAGAAGATTCAAAAGTTCAAAAAAGAAACATCTTACGTAGTAATAATAGTTTAGCAGTTTATACAAGTACTTTTCGCATTCACTATCTTTGAGCCTCTCAGTGACTCTATGAGGCAAGACAATGATTATTATCCTTGTTTTATAGAAAGGAAGCTGATGCTTAATAGGGTCAAGTGATTTGCACATTGTCATACAACATTCTTTTTCTCCAAGAGCAGCATCCTTTTACAATGAATAAACTGCCAGCATTATGTTGAACAAGATTGAGAACAGTCCCTGGTTTAATGCTAGGATATATATATCGTTAGTCTGTGTCTGAATCAAAAGATCAAGAGATAAGCATATAGCTCCAGGTTGTATCTGGAGCATGACTCCATTATTCCAGTGGCCTGGGTTATTCCCCCAGCTTGTCACACCAAGACATTCCATTTCCTTATTTCGATTTTATCTGTCAAGAGAAGCTGTTGAGGCTAAAAATTGGTTTTGAGCAGGTTGGAGACCCTCTCAGAGTTGAATGTATGCTAGAGGACCAACTGACCTGGAAGGTGCAAAGATTCGGAGTCAGTGAGCACTTACTAATGAGACCAAGATTAAGGGTGAATTCATGGATGAGTATCAATTAGGTTTTTCTGTTCTGATATCAGATGGTGCTTCTGTGCAAAAATGTGGGCATTTGGTTCAAGGAAGAGTAAGCCTTCAGCAGTGCCTGGTTCCTTTTAGGTATTTTAATAACTAGTTGGTTGGCTTATTGGAGGGAGAGAATGAAGGAAAGGAAGGAGAGAGGGAGCAATGGATGGATAGATAACATCATGTAGGCAGAATAGAGATATAGCACATCTTCCCTTTATAGTTTAGTTCTCTCATTCTCTTCCTCGCCCCTACTACTTTTATTAGCATCCCAGTGTGCCTGTCTATAAGGCCACCTATGCCTGCCATTCTGGGTCAGCTATCATTTCTGTACAAGTACATCAGACTTTCATCCCTGATATTAAGGTTTGCTTGTCATTAGATATAGGTATGGTGCTGCATGTTGTGCTGCTTTGGTGTCATATTCACTGTGTATGTCTGAAGTTAAAGTGTAGTGTAATTACATGTCTTGTTTGTACTAATGATATTTGAAAGGGTTTTTTTAAATACATGTTTGGAAATAAGTTTATCTCACCTTTATTTCTGAAAATGTCTTAAGATGCTCTGATAATATTGGAAGTATTAATTGAATGTTAATAGAAATGGGACTAGTTTCCTTTATATTTGAACAAATTTGAAAGTGTTTTAAACCAAGTTGTTTATTCAGTAATTCTGGTAAAGCCTATTATTCTTCCCGTAATCACTTCAACTACAGATTTCAGGTTCAATGAAGACGTAAAACATAGTGTATAACAACTTAATTTAGCGTCTTTTACGTTTTGTTTTTCAAATCATAAAGTTTAGTAACTAGGGAGAAAAATGAGAATTTGACACTGGTATTTAGGTTTCCAAGTTAAATTTATAGTGGTTTTGCTTTATGATTTGTGCTATTCTATAAGTATAAAAGGGAGGTATGAATCATACCAGATCATAAACATTCTACTTCCAGGCTTTGTGCTGAATTCTTTTATACAATTTATACAGTTGAGACTGTTTTGTTTTGTTCCACTTATTTTCATGTCCCTGAGGAAAAGAACTAAAAGTATAACCTTGAATTGTGGGAACTTTTCAAAAGTGCTGATCTTCAGAGAGGATAATTGGCATTTTGTTTTGCTTAATTCCTGAGTTATGTATGCACATGTATTCTCAGAGTGATTATAGCTGCCATATTGATATCTTAGGTGTTAGGAACAACTAATGAGGATCAAGAAGGTGCAGAAGTGCCTCTCAGAGGGTAAAACACAAGCCTTCAGGTTTCAGAAATCCTTTCTCTACAGAGGGCCCGGTTACTTCCCTTCTTGATGAATAGTAAGAACAGAAATGCAGTGTACTCATTCAACCATATAGGTTAAATAGGGTGAATTTTTCCTACAGTTGTTCTGCAAGAAATTGTACCTGTAAGTGCAAAACAACAAATTTAGAAATGCATTTTTCACATTTAATCTGGTCGCCAAGTACTGCCTATTAAAATGCTGTATTTCAGACTCCTTCAGAGTTCATGGTCAATAAGATTTATGATAAAAAGTAATAGACTCAGTCACTAAAAATACTTCCTCTTAAACAGTGGCCATAAGCACATTGTCTCATCTAGTTTATGCTTTTCTGGACTTTATTTTATATAAGCTTTTCTTGGATGAAATACTATATAGGGAGCAGTACTTTTTTCTAAACAATAAATACTGTAAAAGGCCAGAGAGATTTTGTATAAGGTTGATTTTCTTGTTAAAATTCTGAGTTACAGCTCTAACTACATACATGTATGTAGATTGACCATTACATGATTATTTCTGCTTATATATCCTCTAGTAAAGGATTTAATTAATAATTCCTAGATTTGGTCTTATTGATTTGGCATACACAGTGAAGGAGAGTCTTTGTGTTGTTTCTTACCAAGACATAATAACTAACAAGGCAATTGAAAAACACATCTTCAGATAGATTGAAAATTCTTTGGACATTTCAGATTACTGAGACAGTAGGAAATGCCTTGAAGATGTTACCTCCAACAACCCCAGCCTCATTTTTCTTGAACTATTTTTTCCCATCATAGTATAATAAATATATGTAACAGCATTTCACATCTGAGAGCTTACTTTATTATTATTTTCTTAAAGAAGTCCATTTACAGAGTCAATATCGTAAAATATATTGGGACTTTGACTATATTCTACATTTCCCAAGAGGGAGTTGCCTATAGAGAAGAGAAGTGAGACTATGTATTCCCAACAGATTCCTTACCTTCAAATTGACAACTTAAAGAGGTTCCTCAGGGGTAGCCTCAAGATCATTGAGAAGGGAGGCTAAAGAAACTAACCTCCTAGGAGGGCTGCTACGAGTGGTTTTAGGACTCTTTAGTCCATAGGTACATTCTTAAGACTATGGAAAACTGATAGATGGAAGATAGGTTGTAAAACTCAAAAAAAAATGTAAAAGTAAAATATTTTTTCTTACTGTGTTACATGAAGCTGTTGAGCAGCTTTTGAGTGAAGTGATTAAATTATTTCCATTTTCATCTGTGTGTTCTGAGGCAGCCTTAGTTCACCAAACTTGACCAATTTATTTAGTACCTAAAATGATAGTTACAGAAAATCTGTTTTTCTCCTCCAAATATTGAAAGCCTACTGTGTGCCAAGCTGTGAAGACACGCTCCCTGTTCTCATGGAATCAGCATTGTAGAGGTGGAAGACAGACAGAAACAAGTAAACAAAAGAAAGAAACATTATTTCAGGTTGTGAAAATAAAAGAGGGCTTTGTAAATAGAGACTAGGTGGCAACATTACATAGAATGTCAGGAAAAACTCTTTTGAGAAGGACATTTGACCTGCAACTTGAATGACAAGAGTTGTCCATTTGAAGATCTGAGTATCATTTCAAGCACAAGAAACAATAAGCACCAAGGACTTAAGCCAGACAAATTTATGGTGTGTTGGAGCAATAGGAAAGAAAGTGTGATGGGGCCATGGCAAGTGTGAGGGTGAGAGTGGCATCATGATGAGCTCTGAGAGGTAGCAGAAAGAAGGAATGGGGTTATGTAGGCTTGTGGAATGAAATTTAGACTATATTCTAAGAACAGAAGGAGTCATTGAAAAATGTTTAAGGACAAGAGTAATGTGATCTAATTTACATTTTTCAAGACAGTCACTCTGAAAGTTGTTTAATGAGTGAATTATATCATAAAAGGAAACAAAAGGGGAAGCAGAAAGACCAGTTGGAAAGCTCTTGCAGTAATGTAATACTATACAAGGTGATAGTAGCTTGGATTATAGTGGAGACTAAAGAAAGTGGATGGATTTGGAATATATTTTGGAAGTAGAGCCAAGAATACTTTCCAATTGGATGTGGGTAGGGAAAGAAAAGTGAAAAGCAAATATTTTTCATCGTTTCTCTGTAAGTCTCCCCCAGTTTTCTTGTCCTTACAAGAAATTATCTATTAATAGCATGTTAAAGGCCAGGCACCATAGCCTATGCCTGTAATCACAGCACTTTGGGAGGCCAAGGCAGGAGGATTGCTTGAGGCCAGGAGTTCAAGACCAACCTGGGCAACATAGCAAGACTCTGTCTCTACAGAAAATCAAAAAAAAAAAATAAGCCAGGTGTGGTGGCATGTGCCTATAGTCCTAGCTACTGAGGACACTGAGGTAGGAGGATTGCTTGAGCCCAGGAGTTCAAGGTTACGATGAGCTATGATCAAGGAGTTCAAGGTTACGATGAGCTATGATCAGGCTACTGCACTCTAGCCTGAGCAACAGAGCAAAACCCTGTCATTAAAAAAAAAAATTAAATACAATTTTAAATGTTCATTTTAGGTAAATATACCTTTGGTGTTTAACTTTTGGGATTTGGGAATGATAATTCTTAGATGAAACTTGTGAATTCTGGGAAATAACTTGTAGTTAACAGATCCTAATGAAGCTAATAAGGAATACTATTGTGGGCCAGTGACTTATTTCTGGATTCTAATGTTGTGCTGCCCAATATGGCAGGCACTAGCCACATATATTTAAATTTTAAATTGATTAAATAAAATTAAAGATGCCATTAGTCCCACTGGCCACGTTTCAAGTGCTTGATAGTTGTATGTGGGTAGTGGCTACTGTATATCATAGAATAGAACATTTCCATCCGTAGCAAAAAGTTCTACTGGACAACACATCTCCAAAGCATTTGTTTTTGTTTGTTTGATTTGGCTATGGCTGTCCATTAGCATTCATGAGAAGGGAAAATAATATTATAAAGAGTGTTATGTGGATATAAAAACATTCAGTATTGAACAAGGACTAACAAAAACAGAACTGGCCCAAAAGAATGTCATGCAATCGTGTGGATTGTTTTAGCTTTTATCAATTTAGAAAAGGAAAAAAGTTGTATTTTATGATCTCCTTTATGGCATTGGGAAAGGTTTTAATATTTTTAAGAGCGTCTTTTTAAAGAACCAAGTTCTTTTGTATTTCCTGTTCCCATAGCTAATTAGACTTAGCTGTATATTAGCTTTAATTTAAGGTGACTGCATTTTGCATTTTTCCACTGGTCCTACTTATCAAAAAAATAATTTTGGATACTCTGGAATGAAAAGAGACATACCAAAGTTACTACCATAGGTGAACTTCCCCAATTCTGATCCACAGGAAGAGAGAACAAGGTCATCATGCCCAAGATCTCAGAAGTGTTGGCTCGTACTTGTGCTAACCAGTTCAACAAGAATCCAAAAAAAAGATTACAGGTTTTCAGCCCTCTGCAGTTAGACCTTAAGGAATATTTTCCTAGGCTCATAGCTGATTAATATGTTTTTGAAGAATTGCCCATTCGTACGTTTTTATAAGATTATCAAAAATTGTGATGGTTGTTTAATTCATGGGGAGATTTTTATGCTAGAAAGAAAAGATCTATTTTAAGTGGAATTTAATATACATACTTAAGTTGTATGTTTTTCTATAACTATGGTTGAAAAGATAAGTATAAATCACAGGTTTTGAGAAAGGAATTTCAGTTTTCTAGGCAAATATGTTATTTAGATAAGTCATGTGGACATCTGTACACCCTTATTAGACTCTTGTAAGGACTTTGACTTTTACTCTGAGATGAGGTGCCATCAAAGGGTTTTGAGCCGGGGAATGACATGATCTAATATTTCAAAAGGATCAGTCTGCTGTGTAGCAATGGCTTATAGCAGAGCAAGGGTAGAAGCAATGAGCAGGGTTAGGAGACTGTTGCAGTAATCCAGGCAAGAGATGATGGTGGCTTGGACCAGAGCAGAAACAGTGAAAGTTAGTCTCATTCAGAATTTATTTTTATCTGGAGGTTTTCTAGAAGTGGAATATAAGTATTAAAAAATCAGATATAATTGTTCTGATTGCTGTTCCCTAAATATGTCTAAAAATATTTTTCCTTTTTGGTTCTTACTTATTTTGAATGTGTGTGTTAATGACTTATATTCTCTTAAAAAAAATACCTAGGGTTTGGACACAGCTCATTTTCAAAAAACATGACTTATCTTTGGCATTTAACTCCTTTACCACCAAGCACTTGTACAGCAGTACCCTGCTCATATAGGCCTTACATAAATTTGGGTCAGTCTATTGAATCGCCACAGAAATTTCTTGGTCTTCCTTACTGTAGTCATTTGAAATTTTCTTTTTCCTCTTTTTTTCTCCCTCACTTTTCTGCTTCATGTAAACTTACCGAATTTGCCTGGGTCTAACCATCGTATGAGCTATGGATTCAAAATGGTAGGACTAGGTAGAAAGGAAGAAACAAGTGGTACTGTGCCTGAAGATTTTTCCCTCCCCTTGTACCCAAATCACTAGTCTCATCACCTGAAACAGTGGTTCCCAACGTTTTTGGCACCAGGGACCAGTTTCATGGAAGACAGTTTTTCCACAGACTGGATGGGGAGGGGATCACAGGGGATGGTTTCAGGATGATTCACGTGCATTATGTTTATTGTGCACTTTATTTTTATTGTTATTATATTGTCACTTGCTACTCACTGATAGGGTTTTGATATGAGCCTGCAAGCAATTGATTTATTATGGTTACTGTGTAGTCAGACCTCTCTTTTAATGATAATCTGTATTTGCAGTTGCTCCCCAGCACTAGCATTACCACCTCAGCTCCACATATTCTCATAAGGAGCATGCAACCTAGATCCTTCTCATGCGCAGTTTACAGTAGGGTTCACACTTACATGAGAATCTAATGCCACCACTGATCCGACAGGAGGCAGAGTTCAGGTCGTGATGTGAGCAATGGGGAGCAGCTGTAAATACAGATGAAGCTTCACTTGCTCTCCCACCGCTCACCTCCTGCTGTGCGGCCTGGTGCCTAACAGACCACCACGGATCAGTGCCAGTATGCAGTCCCTGGGTTGCAGACCACAGACCTGAAACACCAGGCCCACGTAAATATGTTTTTCTACCCAGACCCTCATATGAACTCTTCTTAAGTGAACAAAGAAAAGAGGAAATAGGAGCCAGAGTCGGGCCATCTTTTAACCTGGTTTGTTATTCAGATGTTGCTAGTAACTTCAAAAGAGAATCCCATTTTTAGAAACCTCAAAGTCACAAGTTTTTTGGTTTTTTTTTTTAATAGAAACAGGGTCAGCCAGGCTAGAGTGTGATGGCTGGATTGTAGCTCACTATAGCCTCAAACTCATGGGCTCAAGCAGTCCTCCCACCTCAATCTCCCATGTAGCTGAGACTACAGGCACACGCCACCACTCCTGGCTAATTTTTTTTATTTTTTGTAGATATGGGTCTCACTATGTTGCAAAAGCACAATTTTGGTTCAAGGCAAAGAACAAAGGTAGTCACCTGAGGCAAGAGTCTTTAATCTTAGCTCTACCTTTTCAAGCCACACATCCTTCATACCAATGTCCTGTTAAGAGTCCACACACCCACCACACGAGTCACCACCAGGGTCATGGGGCTGGGTAAGGCCCATTCATGTTGCCAGTGCTGCAGAGAGCTGAGTAGATGCATTCTTGATATCACCTAAGTTCCTAAACTAGCTTTTCCAGAGAAACAATAGTATTGAACAACTCTTTGAGATAGGCATCTTTATTATTCCAGGTTTACAGATGGTGAAACTGAAACATAGAGTAGTTAAGTGAACTTTCCAGGGTTACACAATTAGAGAAATGATTGCCTTGTTTTCTAATTTTCCTTTTGAAATTTTTGAACACATACAAAAAATAGACACATTGAACCCCCATTGTATCTGTCACTCAGATTCAGTAATTTAAAGATTTTGCCACACGTTTTTTTTTTTCTTTCTTTTTCTGTTTTTACATTTCAAAAAATTTACAAGGTACAAATGTCTTTTGTTACCTGGATGAATTGTATCATGCAGGAGTTGGGGCCTTCAGTGTACCTATCACCAGAAGCAAATCCTGGATAACAATGTCATTTTACCCTATATACTAAAGTATGAAGCTCTGAAAATTATGGACATTTTTATATATAACCACAATGCCATTTGCCATTAACAATAATTCCTTGGTATCACCTGATTTTTATTAAAAATTATTATTTTTATAACCTTTATTTCTACTGCAAGAATCTAATAAGCACATGGATATTTGGAATTTAACCACCATAACTTTTTATATCACTGGATACAATGTATATATTTTAGTAATTATTTTATTTAATTTTTTAAATTTTTTTTTTGTAGAGACAGGGTCTCACTATGGTGCTCAGGCTGGTTTTGAACTCCTGGGCTCAAGTGACCCTCCTTCCTCGGCCTCCCAAAGTGCTAGAATTATAGGCGTGAGCCACCACACCCAGCACATTTTAGTAATTAAATAAGCAAAGAGTAGGAGAGCAGTATAGGCTGAGTTTCTAAGTTGTGAGTGCTTAATGATGTGATTTAGCTCTAGATCTGTAACTGATGACTTTCTTTTTTTTTTTTTTCAACTTTCTTCTTTAAAGTCATGATTTTTTAAATACAGTTAAAGAAGGACAAAATTAAGTTGAAGAAATTCGTTCTCTTTTGGTGATAGTATGGTCTTTTGTATGCTTTAGAAAGATTGTCAAGCACCGTTTATGATTTCATGCTATATCACAACACATCTTGGGATTTACAAAGAGACTAGTAAATAGATTGTGTCCTATTAATATTACCATAGGAATCTACCTACATTAATTTGAAGAATTAAAGTGAAAGAAAATACTTTGGAACCAACTGTAATATTTTCCCAATATTTTTTGTTACATGCCTTTTGAGCCAGTGTATATTGTGGACATTCTGCAGGAAAGAACCCTGTTTACTTCTTAGTTCACTTGCTATTCAACAATAAATAAATGAATGAATATACTAAATAAATAAAACTCAAGTTACAGATTTTACTTTTCATTAAAAAAAATTATGTGATACAATTCCCTTATTACTGGTATAGTTTCCTGGCCTCAAAATGGGGCATCTGTTTATTACCATGATTCAGTAGGTTCTATTCTAGTGTTGTTGCCTAAATGTTCTTTTCAGTCCCTTTTTTACCATCTGAGACAATAATGAGCCACCTGGAAGCTATATGCATTTTCTTTGGCTTTACCATATGGTCTGTAATCTGATTTCAACATGATATATTTGAAAGCTTCCCTTGAGTTGCCAATTTTTTTCCTTTTTCTAAGTTTTAATGTTAATCATTTTCCATATCACTTAATAAGTTTTCATTTTTACTTGAAAAATAAGTACCTAAAAATTTTGTTCACAAGTGTCCATCATATACTGCTTTAAAATATGCCACCTATAGTTTTTTCCTATCACTTTAAATAAAAGCATTGTAATTGAGCACATGGTTTAAATTATAAGAAACAGTATGAACTAAATCGTAGTCAAAACCTGGGTTCTCTTCCTGGCTCTGCCTTAATTAGCATTTCAGATTTTACAAAAGGTCACCTCAGTTTCTTCATCTACAAAAAGAAAAGATTAAATTGGTTAATCACACAAATCTTTCTTTTCTTTTCTTTTTTTTGAGACAGACTCTCACTCTGTTGCCCAGGCTAGAGTGCCATGGCAACAGCCTAGCTCACAGCAACCTCAAACTCCTGGGCTCAAGTGATCCTCCTGCCTCAGCCTCCCAAGTAGCTGGGACTACAGGCAGGTGCCACATGCCCGGCTAATTTTTTCTATATATATTTTTAGTTGTCCGGCTAATTTCTTTCTATTTTTTAGTAGAGATGGCGTCTCGCTCTTGCTCAGGCTGGTCTCGAACTCTTGACCTCAAGCGATCCTCCTGCCTCCGCCTCCCAGAGTGCTAGGATTACAGGCGTGAGCCACCACGCCTCTCCAGTTAATCCCACAAATCTTTCTAGCCTCAAAAGTATATCTAAGTCAGGCGCAATGGCACACAACCTGTGGTTCCGGGAATCAGGAGGCTAAGGTGGGAGGATCACTTGAGCCCAGGGGTTCAAGTCCAGCCTGGGCATCATAGTGAGACTCCATCTCAGGGGGAAAAAAAAAAAAAAAGAGTATATCTGGCATTACATGCATAAGGGAAGGTTGTGTATGTATTGTCTCCCTTGTAACAAGATTATTACCATTTATTACCATTTCATTGCTGCAATAGAATTTTTGTTCATTGCTAGGACATTTGAAAATACTGTATAGCTGGAACTAAAACCAGAAGTATTCCAGAGTCTCCTTATATTAATATTGTTAAATTTTACTATGATGCAGTTTGTTAATTTTTAAAGTGATTTTAAAGTAAATTAAGTTCTTATAAAGGTAAAAGCTATGTAAAACTAATTTAAATTTTCTTCTGAATTTCCAAGTGTAATATGTGCTTGTAAATAGAAAATTTGAAAAGTACAAAAAAAGTAAAAAATTCACCAGAGATGATCACTGGTAAAATGTGATGCACCTTTCTGCAAAATTGGAGTAAAAATCTATGTGTGGTTTTGTACCTTTTCCATTATTATGTCATGTAGATTTTTTCACATAATCAAAAATTTTATCATGAGAGCAATATGGCAGAGTAGGAAATCTAGCCCTTGTCTCTCCATAGAAACAGCAAGATAACAATATTCAGATGAAGATACCTTTATGCAAAATCCAGTTAAGAAGTTCTAGCACCCCAGACAAGCACACAGCTGGGAAAATTTGCACTATTTTAGGTAAAAAGACCAAATTCACTTTGCCCACATCCACCATTCCCCCAAACCAGCTTAGCTCAGAGCCAAGAGGATTGCCTGTGATGTCTCCCACAATGGGGAAGAAAAGAGTAGAATGTGCACCTGACCATCTCGCCTCCTGGTTGTTCAGTGCCCTCCCCAAGGGGCCAATTTCTGTCTCACCTCATACCCAGCACTGAAAGACTTGGTAGAGTCCAGGCACCTGGGAAAAAACTGTAAGAGTGAAAGAAAAGGGGTGAGTGTCCTCCTATAGCGGGCACTGTTCTGTAAGATTGGGAAAAGGCTTTTCTTCCAGGAGGGAGTTAGAGAGAAGTGAGCCTTGTCTCCAGCCTTTTACTGTGGTCCCCAAAGGGCTGGTTTCCATCTCACTTCATGCTGAGTACTGAAAGACAGGCAGAGCCTGGATGCCTGGAACAGCTAAGAACAAAAGAAAGATATGGGCGCCCCCTACAGTCAGCACTACTCTGTGGGATTGGGGAAAAGTGCTGTTTTTCAAAAATGCACAGACACCAATACTACGATACAAGGAATGTGAAAAATCAAGAAAACATGACACAGGAATAAAATAATTCTCCAGTAATAAACGTGGAAAAAATGGGGATGTATGAATTGCCTGCAAATAATTCAAATTAACCATCTTAAAGAAGCACAGTAAGTTATAAGAAAACACTGGTAGACAATTAAATGACATCAGGAAAAACAATACATAAACCAAGTGAGAATATTTACAAAGAGAAACAATAAAAAAGAAAGAAACAGACATTCTAGAGCCAAACAGTACAATAACTGAATTGAAAAATTTATTAGAGGAATTCAACAGCTGACTTGATCAAGCAGAAGAATCAAGGAATCTGAAAACTGGTCATTTGAAATTACGAAGTCAGAGGAGCAAAAGAAAAACAGAATGAAGAGGAGTGAAGAAAGCCTGAGGAAACTATGTGACTCAATCAAGTGAACCAGTTTAAGCCATAGATGTCCCAGAAGAAGAGAAAGGGAGGAGCAGAAAGCTATTTCAAGAAATAATGGATGGAAATTTCCCAAATCTGGGTGGGGAAATTGACATCCAGATTCATGAAGTCCAAACAGTACCAAATAGGATGAACCCAAAGTGGTCTACACCAAAACATTATAATCAAATTGCCAAAAATCAAAGACAAAAAGGGAATTTTGAAAACAGCAAGAGAAAAGCAACTCATCACATACAAAGAGCCTCCGTAAAACAGTGGATTTCTTAGCAGAAACCTGGCAGTCCAAGAAAGAATGGGATGATGTATTCGAAGTGCTGAAAGGAAAGAAGAAAAAAAAAAAAAAACAAAACCTGCCAACCAAGAATATTATATCCAGAAAAACTGTCCTTCAGAAATGAAGGGGAGATAGACTTTCCCAGATAAAACGAAAGCTAAATGAGTTCATCACTATTAGACCTGCCTTAGAGGAAATGCTAAAGGGAGTTCTTCAACTTGAAATAAAAGAACAATAAATAGCAACACAAAGCTTATGAAAGTATAAAACTCACTAGTGAAGGTAAATATATAGACAAATAGAGAATAATCTAATACTAGTGAATATATCACTTTAAATGTTAAAAGCATTAAGAATAACTATGTTAATTACTCAATATATATTATGAAAATATATAAATTGGAACTTCAATAGCAAGGTGTATAGGGGTAAATATATAGAGTTTTTATATGTAAGTAAATTATCTTAAAATACACTGTTACATCTGTAAGACAATTTGTGTAAGTCCCATAGTATTCATAAAGTAAAAGCACATACAGGCATACTTCATTTTATTTCATTTCACTTTATTGCACTTCACAGATACTGTGTTTTTTACACATTGAAAGTTTGTGGCAACCATGCATCGAGCAAGTTGGTTGGTGCCATGTTTACAACATGTACTCACTTCAGATCTCTGTGTCACATTTTGATAATTCTTGCAAACATTTGAAAATTTTTCCTTGTTATATCTGATACGGCAGTTGGTGATCTTTGATGTTATTATGTAATTGGGGGAGGGTGGTGCATCATGAACTGTGCCCATAGAAAACTGAACTTAAATGACAAATGTGTGTGTTCTCACTACTCCACTGATTAGCCAGTTCCCCATCTCTACCTCTCCTCAGGCCTCCCTATTCCATGAGGCACAGTAATACTGAAATTAGGCCAGTCAAAAACCCTACAGTGGCCTCTCAGAGTTCAAGTAAAAGGACGAGTCACATATCTCTCACTTTAAATCAAAAGCTAGCAATGACTAAGCTTGGTGAGGAAGGCATGTTGCTAGGGCTTTTGCACCAAACAGTGAAATTGTAAAAGCAAAGGAGAAGTTTTTTGAAGGAAATTAAAAGTACTCTTCCAGTGAATGTGTGAATGATAAGAAAGTGAAATAGCCTTATTGCTGATATGGAGTAAGGTTTAGTGGTCTGGACAGAAGATCAAACCAGCCCCAGCATTTTCTTAAGCCAATGCCTAATCTAGAGGAAGGCCATAATTCTTCAATTGGTATGAAGGCTTAAAGAAGTGAGGAAGCTACAGAAGAAAAGTTTGAAGCTAGCAGAGGTTGGTTCCTGAGGTTTAAGAAAAGAAGCTATCTCCATACCAAAAAAGTGTAAGGTAAAACATCAGGTGCTAATGTAGAAGCTGCAGCAAGTTATCCAGAAAATTTATGTAAGATAACTGATGAAGGTGGCTACACTAAAGAGATTGTCAATGTAGATGGAATAGCCTTATGTTGGAAAAAGATTTCATCTAGAATTTTTATAGCTAGAGAGAAATAGTCAATGCTTGGCTTCAAAGGACAGGCTGACTGTCTTCTGAGAGGTTAATGCAGCTGGTGACTTTAAGTTGAAGCCAGTGTTCATTTATGATTCTGAAAATCCTAGAGACCTTAAGAATTATGCTATGTGTACTCTGTGCTCTATAAATGGAACAAAAAAGCCTGGATGACAGCACATAAGTGTGCCATTAGGAACATTTATGATTCATGGGAGGAGGTAAATATATCAACAATAATAGTCTTTAGTGGAGGAACTCAGTATTGATATGGTGGAAATAGCAAGAGAAATTGATTCAGAAGTGAAGCCTAAAGATGTGAATAAATTGCTGCAATTTCATGATAAAATTTGAACAAAGGAGAAGTTGCTTTTTATGGATGAGCAAAAAAAGAGATGCAATCTACTCCTGGTGAAGATACTATAAGTGTTGTTGACATGATAACAAAGGATTAAAATATTCCATAAACTTGGTTGATAAAGCAGCAGCATGGTATCAGACGATTGACTCCAATATTAAAAGAAGTTCTACTGTAGGTAAAATGCTATCAAACACCATTGCATGCTATAGAGAAATCTTTCATTAAAGGAAGAGTCAGTCAACATGGCAAACTTCACTCTTATCTTCACTTATTTTAAGAGATTGCCACAGCCACACCAACCTTCAACAGCCATCACCCTAATCAGTCAGCAGCCATCAACAGCAAAGACCCTCTACCAGCCAAAAGATTGCAGCTCACTGAAGGCTCAGCTGATAATTAGCATTTTTTAGCATTAAAGTATTTTTTAGTTAGGTATGAGGTATGTATATTGCTTTTTTAAACATATACACTTAATAATCTACATTATAGTGTAAACATAACTTGCATATGCACAAACCAAAAAATTGATGTAACTTTATTTCAGTATTTGCTTCATTGTGGTGGTCTGGAACTGAACTTGTGAGATCTCTTAGGTATGCCTGTAATAGATAAACAAAAGATAAAGAAATTAAATCATAGCACTACAAAAAAATCACAAAGGAAGACAGCAAGAGAAAAAGAAAAATTAAGGAGCTACAAACAAAATGACAATAGCAAGTCTTTACCTATCAATAATTACTTTAAATGTAAATGGATTAAATTTCCTCATCAAAAGATACAGAGTGGCTAAGTAGATTAATAAACAAGACCCAATTGGGGCCGGGCGCGGTGGCTCACGCCTGTAATCCTAGCTCTCTAGGAGGCCGAGGCGAGTGGCTCGTTTGAGCTCAGGAGTTCGAGACCAGCCTGAGCAAGACCAAGACCCCGTCTCTACTAAAAATAGAAAGAAATTAGCTGGACAACTAAAAATATATATAGAAAAACTTAGCCAGGCATAGTGGCGCATGCCTGTAGTCCCAGCTGCTCAGGAGGCTGAGGCAGAAGGATTGCTTAAGCCCAGGAGTTTGAGGTTGCTGTGAGCTAGGCTGACGCCACGGCACTGTAGCCCGGGCAACAGAGTGAAACTCTGTCTCAAAAAAAAAAAGAAAAAGAAACAAGACCCAATTATGTGCTACCTACAAGAGACTCACTTTAGCTTTAAGGACACAAAGACTGAAAGTGAGAGAATAAAAAAAAAGTATTTCATGCAAATGGTAATCAAAAGAGAATAGGGATGCTATACTTTAACATCTGAGAAAATAGACTTTAAGTCAAAAACTGACACGAGACAAAGGAGGTCATTACAGAATGTTAAAAGGGTAACTTCTTCAGGAAGGTATAACAATTATATATGCATCCAGTATCAGGGCACCTAAATGTATAAAGCAAGTATTAACATAAAAGAGAAATGACAGCAGTACAATTGTAGGAGATGTCAATAAAATAAATCATTCAGTCAGAAAATCAATAAGGAAATACTTGATTTTAGCCACACTATGGACCAAATATACTTAACAGACATATACAGAACATTCCATCCAACTGCATCTAAATACACATGTTTGTCAAGCACGCACAGAACATTCTACAGGATAGATCACGTTAGGTCACAAAACAAGTCTTAACAAATTTAAGAAGAGTGAAATCATGTCATACATCTTTTCTGACCACAGTAATAGGAAAGTAGTATAGAAATCAAAAGGAGGAAACTTGGAAAATTCATAAATATGTGGAAGTTAGCACACTTCTGAACAATCAATGCATCAAATAAGAAATCAAAAGGGAAATCAAATAATATCAAGGTAAAAACAAAAGCACAACATAGTAAAACTTATAGGATGTAGCAAAAGCAAAACTGAGAGGAAAAGCTTTAGCAGTAAATGCTTACATTAACAAAGAAGAAAGATTTCAAACAACTTTGTACCCCAAGGAATTAGAAAAAGAAGAACTAAGCCCAAAGTTAGCAGAAGAAAGGAAATAATAAAGGTTAGAGCAGAAATAAATAAAATAGAGACTAGAAAAAAGTAGAAAAGATCAACAAAGCTAGGAGTTGCTTTTTGAAAAGATAAACAAAGTTGACAAACCTTTGGAAAAGAAAAAAGACTCAAAAGAGAGAGGAGACATTACAACTGATGCCACAAATACAAAAGATCATAGGAGATTCCTATAACCTTCGTACTCCAACAAATTGGATAATCTAGAAGAATGAATAAATTCCTCGAAACATACAGTCTTCCAAAACTGAATCATGAAGAAATAGAAAATATGGTCAGACTTACGATGAATAAGGAGATTAAATCAGTAATCAAACACCTCCAAAAAAGAAAAGCCCAAGACCTGGCTTTATAGGTAAATTCTACCAAACATTTAAAGAAGAATTAATGCCAATCCTCCTCAAACTCTTGACCAAAAAAAAAAAAAAAAACTGAAGAGTTCTCAGGTGAGAATTAATTTAACAGAAAAAAAAAAAAATTGAAGAAGCGGGAACACTTCCAAACTCATTTTACAAGGCCAGCATTACCCTGATACCAAAGCCACACAAGGACGCTAACAAAATAAAATTATAGTCCAGCATCTCTGATGGACATAGATGCAAAGGTCCTCAACAAAATTCTAGCAAACCAAATTCAACTGCACATTAAAAGTGTCATACATCATAATCAAGTGGAATTTATCCCTGAGGTGCAAGGATGGTTTGCCATGTGTAAACCAATAAATATGATACACCAGATTAACAAAATGAAGGATAAAAATCATATCATCTCAATAGATGCAGAAAAAAGCACTTGACAAAATTTAACATCCTTTCATGATAAAAAAACACTCAAAAAATTAAGTGTGGAAGGAATGTACCTCAACATAATAAAGGTTATATATGGCCAGGTATGACAAGCCCACAGCAAACAATCATGTGAACAAGATGTGGATACCCACTCTTGCCACTTTTATTCAACAAAGTACTGGAAGTCCTAGCCAGAGCACATGGATAAGAAAAATGAAAACATCGAAATCCAAAAGGAAGTAAAATTGTCTGTTTGCAGATGACGTGATAGAAAACACTAAAGACTACACACCCCACACCTGTCAGAACTAATAAATGAATTCAGCAAAGTTGACATATATAAAATCAACATACAAAAATTAGTTGGATTTCTATATACTAACAAAAAACTATTGAAAAAGGAAATTAAAGAAACAATCCCATTTACAATAGCATCAAAAAGAATAAAATACTTAGGAATAAACTTAGCCAAAAAGGTGGAAATCTAGTATTTTACACTGAAAGTATAGGAACACTGATGAAAGAAATTAAAGCAGATACAAATAAATGGAAAGACATCTCATGTTTATGGTTAGAACAATTAATACTGTTAAAATGCCCATACTACCCAGAGCAATCTACAGATTCAATGCAACCTCTATCAAAATTCCAGTGACATTTTTTACAGAAATAGGAAAACAATCCTAAAATTTATATGAAACCACAAAAGACCGCAAATAGCCAAAGTGATCTTGAAAAAGAAAAACAAAGCTGGAGGTATCACACTTCCTAATTTTGAAATATGTGACAAACCTACAGCAATTAAGACAATATGATACCAGCATAAAGGCAGACTTATAAACCAAAGCAACAAATTAGAGAGCCCAGAAATAAACTCATTTACGATCAACTGATCTTTGACAGGGGTACCAAGAACACACAATGGGGAAAGAATAGTGTCTTCAATGAATGGTGTCAGGAAAAGTGGATATCCACATGCAAAAGAGAGAAATTGGATCCTGTCTTATACCATGGTCAAAAGTCAATTCAAGGCCTAAATGTACAATCTGAAACTGTTAAACTCCTCAAAGAAAACGGGGGGAAAACAACTTTGCGTTGGTCTTGGCAGTGATTTTCTGGTTTGACACAAAAAAAACATAGGCAAGAAACCAAAAATAGACAAATGGGACTGCATCAAACTAAAAAGCTTCTGCATAGCAAAGGAAACCATCAGCAGGATGAAAAGGCCAGTTACAGAATGAGTGAAAATATTTGCACACCATCTATTAGGTAAGAGGTTAATATCTAAAATGTATAAGTAACTCATACAACTCAATAGCAAAAAAAACATATAGCCCAAATAAAAAATGGGCAGAAGACTTGGATAGACATTTCTCTGGAGAAGACATACAAATGGCCACCAGGTATGTGGAAAGGTACTCAAAATCATTAATCATGGAAAGCAAAACTACAATGAGATATCACCTCATACCTTTTAGTATGCCTGTTATCAAAAATAAAAAAAATAATTGTGAGAATGTAGAGGAATTGAAACCCTTATACAGCTGGTTTGTGACAATGTAGAATGGTGCAGCCACTATGGAAAAGCAGTATGGACAGTCCTCAAAAAAGTAAAAATAGAACTACCATATGATCCAATAATCCTTCTTCTAGATAAGTATCCGAAAGAATTGTATCAGGATCTCAAAGAGATGTCTGCACTCCCATGTTCTTTGCAGCCTTATTCACAGTAGCCAAGATAGGGGAACAACCTGAATGTCCATCAAAAGATGAATATGGGAGGCTGAGGTGGGAGGATCACTCAAAACCATGAGTTTGAGGATGCAGTGAGCTATGATGATGCCACTGAACTCTAGGCCATAAGACAGAGAAAGACCCTTTCTCAAAACAAAAAATGAATAAAGAAAATGTGTGTATATAAACAGTATTATTCAGCTTTAAAGAAAGAAATGCTACCTACCATGTGCAACAACATGGATGAACCTAGAGGACATGATGCTAGGTGAAGTAAGCCAGTCACAGAAGGACAAATACTATGTGATTCCAATTATATGAGGCATCTAAAATAGTCAGACTCTCAAAAGCAGAGAATAGAATGGTAGTTGTCAGCAGCTGTGGGGAGCGGGCAGTGGGGAATTGTTGCTCAGTGTGTATAAAGTTATTTTGCAAGATGAAAAAGTTACAGAGATTTGTTGTATAGCATAGTACCTGTAGTTAACAGTATGGTATTGTGCACTTTAAAATATGTTAAGATGATAGATCTCATGTTGATTAAATTGTTCTTACCACTAACACACACACACACACACACACCCCCACCCAAAAGGAAATTTTTGGAGGTGAAGAGTATGTTTAGTATCTTGATTGTGGTGATAATAGAGTTCATCAAGATGTATGCATTAAATGTGTGCAATTGGCCGGGCGTGGTGGCTCACGCCTGTAATCCTAGCACTCTGGGAGGCCGAGGTGGGCAGATCGTTTGAGCTCAGGAATTCAAGACCAGCCTGAGCAAGAGCGAAACCCCATCTCTACTAAAAATAAAAAGAAATTATATGGACAACTAAAAAAAAAAATAGAGAGAGAAAAAAATTAGCCGAGCATGGTGGCGCATGCCTGTAGTCCCAGCTACTCGGGAGGCTGAGGCAGTAGGATTGCTTGAGCCCAGGAGTTTGAGGTTGCTGTGAGCAAGGCTGATGCCATGGCACTCTAGCCTGGGCAACAGAGTGAGACTCTGTCTCAAAAAAATAAATAAATAAATAAATGTGTGCAATTTTTTTTGCTTATCAATTATACTTAAAGCTTTTTTTAAAAAGGCATGGAATTGTGACAAGAAAGAATGTGATGGTCATTAGGTGTGTCCATCAAAGCACAGGAAGATGATGCCCCAGCAAGTAGATATGGAACCCCAATTCAATCAGCTAAAAATGTGTGTATTAGTGTTTCAGAATGTGATGTCTTTAAAATGTCTGAATTAAGCCATTACCTTCCCTTACAGTTGATCCCATGTTGTTCAGATAACCTTAAGACAATTTGCTTTGCCTTGTACTTTTCATAAAGAAAGGGAATGGGCCGGGCACAGTGGCTCACGCCTATAATCCCAGCACTCTGGGAGGCCGAGGCGGGAGGATCGTTCAAGGTCAGGAGTTTGAGACCAGCCTGAGCAAGAGCAAGACCCTGTCTCTACTAAAAATAGAAAGAAATTAGCTGGACAACTAAAATTATATAGAAAAAATTAGCCGGGCCTGGTGGCACATGCCTGTAGTCCCAGCTACTCGGGAGGCTGAGGCAAAAGGATTGCTTAAACCCAGGAGTTTGAGGTTACTGTGAGTTAGGCTGACACCACAGCACTCTAGCCAGGGCAAAAGAATAAGACTCTGTCTCCAAAAAAGAAAGAAAGAAAGAAAGGGAATGGGCTAATCTGATCATTCAGTGCAAATCTCCTTTGAATGGGACAATTTTGTTTCTCATATTATCTTAGTCTTTTGTGAGTTGACTTGTCAGAATAGTCTTCATGATTCTAAATAATTATGGTGATTCTAAACATTTATATGCTATAAAATCAAGGAGCATAGATCATACTGTGGTCAATTCACCAAGATAAAGATACTTCATTAGACTTTTTGGAAACTGGCCAGCCAGCCTTCTGCATAGGCAATGAAATCTTTCCATCATCGTTACTTTCACGTTTCTAGACTAACTACTCTGTTTTTTGGTTTGGGGTTTTTTTGTTTGTTTGTTTGTTTTTGTGCTTTTTTTTTTTACATCCATATATTAATAACTAATTCATAAGTACACTGCCAATATATTTATCACTTTGGTTTTATACCCATGATTGTGTAAAATCATCTAAATTAGCATATGGCACCATGCTATTTTTAGCTGGAGGCTTTGGATTGGTGCATTTTAGTAAAGACTTTGTAAACTTCCAAGTTTGAAATTTACTGGTGTCTTTCTTGAAGGTTCTGGTTACCTGAGATGATGTCTTTGATACATGGGTACAGGTCCTAAAAATGGATGTAACTTTTTTGATATACATCACAACTGGTTTCCGAAATCTCCTCTGGAGGTAAGAAAAATTATATAGAAGGATGAACGCATTTTATCAGACTCTTAGGTTGTTTGAATAATAAAGTTTGATGACTAATTTTTTAAAATCCTGTTATGCTAATATATAGTGGCTATACAATATTTAAAGTGTTGATTTTTTTAAACAGTTACGTTGAACATTTTTAAGCCCCCTACAGATCCAATTATGTGATACATAATTTACTCATTTTTGTAAATATCCTGCCCATCAAGATTAAGTAAATATAAGGTTTGCATAAATAATCTTTCAATTCTTCCCTCCCAATCTTAAACCCAGTACATTTAGTGTTTCATATCTATGGTCCCACCTATGAGGCTGTAAATCTCAACTGGGAAGCGCATGCCTGCCTCCCCCTACTTCCCACCTCTGCTAAAAACCATTTGTAAAGAGTAATGTTACTGTTTGGAATGGACTATGCATGTAAACACTGTAGAGGAAAAATGTTTTAAAGATAATGTGTGTATATGTTGTATACATACATATATATATATATAACAAAAATTATTCTAAAGTTTATATGGAGAGACAAAAGACCTAGAATAGGCAACCCAATACTGAAGGAGAACAAAATTGAAGGACTGACACTACCTAACTTCAAGACTTATTAGAAAGCTACAGTTATCAAGACATTTGCTAAATGAATAGACATATCACTAAAGGAAAAGACATATACCAAGGGAATGACATAGCCCAGACACAGACTCACATAAATTTAGTCAACTCATCTTTGTCAAAGGAGCAAAAACAAGACAATGGAGAAAAGATAGTCTTTTCAGCAAATGATGCTAACACAACTGGACATCCACATTAAAAAAAATTTAGAAGTAGACCTTACATCCTTCCCAAAAAGTTAACTCAAAATGGATCTCAGACATAAATGTAAAATGCAAAACTATAAAACTGGAAGGTAACATAGGAAAAAACCTAGATGATCTTGTGTTTTGCAATAACTTTTTAGATACAACACCAAAACCATAATCCATGAAAAAGGAACTGATAAGTCAGACTTCATTAAAATTAAAATTTTCTGCTCTGCAAAAGGTACCGTTAAGGGTTGGGTGTGGTGGCTCATGTCTGTAATCCCAGTGCTTTGGAAGGCCAAGGAGGAAGGAATCCCTTAAGGCCAGGAGTTTAAGCTCAGCCTGGGCAAAATAGCAAGACCCTGTCTCTACAAAAAATTAAAAATTTTAAAACATTAGGTAGGCATGGTAGCATGTGCCTGTAGTCCTAGCTACTTAGTAGGCAGAGGCAGGAGGATCACTTCAGCCCAGGAGTTCAAGGTTGCAGTGAGCTATGATTGGGCCACTACACTCCAGCCAGAGCGACAGAACAAGACCCTGTCTCCAAAAAAAAAAAAAAAAAGATACTGTTAAGAGAAAAAGAAGAGAAGCCACTGATTGGGAGAAAATATTTACAAAAGGACATGTCTGATAAAGCACTGTTATCCAAAATGTATAGTGACCGACCTCTTAAAATTCAACAGTAAGAAAACAACCCAATAAAGTAGGCAAAAGATCTGAACAGACACCTCACCAAAAAAGATATAGATAGCAAATAAGCATATGAAAAGATGTTCCACATCATATGTCATCAGGGAAATTGCAAATTAAAACAGCAATGATATACCACTTCACACCTACTAAAATGGCAAAAATCTGAAATCCAAAATACTATCCGTAAATATTGGTGAGGATTTGGAGCAACAAGAAATCTCGTTCATTGCTGGGTGGGAATGCAAAATGGTACAGTCACTTTGAAAGACATTTTTGTGATTTTTTTCAAAATTAAACATACTTTTATCATACTGTTCATACAAGCCCCTTGGTATTTACTCAAAGCAGTTGGAATTTATGCCCACACGACCAGCACACAGATGTTTGTAGCAACTTTATTAATAATTGCCAAAACTTGGAAGCAACCAAGATGTCCTGCAGTAGGTGACTGGATAAATAAACTTTGGTACATCCAGACAATGGAATATTACTCAATGCTTTAAAAAAAAAAAAAAAAAAAAAAAAAAAGAGCTCTATCTAACAGGCCATAAAAAGATATGGAGGAAACTTAAATGCATATTTCTAAGTGAAGAATCCAATCTGAAAAGGCTTCATTACTATATGACATTCTGGAAAAGACAAAACTGGAGACATTAAAAAGATGAGTAGTTGTCAGGGGTTAGAGGGAGAAAGAGATGAATAAGCAGAGCACACAAAATTTTTAGGGCATTGAAACTACTCTGTATGGTACTATAACAGTGGATACATGTCATTACCATTTGTCCAAAGCCATAGAAAGTAAAACACCAAGAGTCAATCCTCATTTAGAAGTCCTAAACTATGGACTTTGAGTGATAATGAAGTATCAATGTAAGTTTGCCAGTTGTAAAAAATATACTACTCTCGCAAGAGATGTTGATAATGGGGAAGGGTATGCATGTGTGCAGGTAGTAAAACTTCTCTAAAAAAATTTTAAAAGATATATGTATACATGTTAAAAATTCTCTAAAAGGTAATTACATAAATCAGCATTTTCTGAGTTTGTTTTCACAGAAATAAACTATGTAGTCAAAAGGATAATTAGCCCTGAAATGGTTTATACTGCAGTCAACTGTGTATTAAATCAAGACATGAGAATTAGTTATCTTAGTTTTGTTCTAAGAAGTAATCAGACTTTTAAATGCCAGGATTTAATTAAGCTTGCATTCTTAATAGACAAAGTATATAAATTCCACACACTTTCCACTCATTTGCCAACTCCAATCTGAAACAGTGACCCTCAACTGTACTTCCTTGCATTTACAAATATTTTCTTATCTAAAAGGCTACTAAACTGAAAAGCCAAGAAGATTCTTCATTAAAAATAAAATAGGAAATACTTAAGACCTGCATTATTAAACGATTATTATTTGCTTATAGTTTTACTAGGTATTTATATAGGTTTTACAGGAAAATACAGCCTAAACATATAAAAATAAATTGTTAAAAATCCTAAATTGAAAGCACACTGGAAGCTGGTACAAACAATACTCAAGGAAAAAAAAAAAACTTAAAATGCAATAACTTTAAGAGGCCTTATTTTCTTTGAAGGGTTAATTGAGAAGACAGGCAATCCTCCTTTGTGGAAGGCTAAAAGATATGGAGAAAAGACTAAGCTAGAATTTTTTTGAAGATAATCAAACACTGTATTTGTGACAAAGTTCTTGAAGAATTTCCAAAGTAAAGCCTTTTTATTTTTATCAGAGACTAGGAAACTCCTAATGACTTGCGGGGTTTTTTGGTTTGGTTTTTGACAGCTGTGATTTAAGTTGATTAAAAAGTGACATTTCTGATAGAAAAACCTTTTTCTCAGAATATGAAGTCTTGCCAGCACGTTGATAAACAGGCAATAAGCCTAAAATAAATAAGGAATTGGTCCTAACATAAATGGAATTAATTTTGCTTCTCCTTTTACCAACTTTTGTGTTAATCTTTAGTAGTAATCTCTGTCATTGGTTGCAAGCTACTTGTGCTTTCTTCACATACTGAAGGAAGGAAATCTTAGAACTTGGCAGTTGTGGGGTGGGAGGTGGCTAACGTCTGTAATTGTAGCACTTTGGGAGGCTGAGGCAGGAGGCTTGCTTGAGCCGGGGAGTTTGAGGTGGCAGTGAGCTGTGATGATGCCACTGCACTCTAGCTTGGACAACATAGCAAGACTCCATCTCAAAAAAAAAAAAAAAAAATCAGCGAGCATATATCATTTAAAATAAAGTTATGAAAAATCAGGGTCAGGCGCCGTGGCTCATACCTGTAATCCTACCACTCTGGGAAGCCAAGGCAGGAGAATTGCTTAAGGCCAGGAGTTCAAGACCAGCCTGAACAAGAGCAAGATCCTGTCTCTACTAAAAATAGAAAAATTAGCCAAACACAGTGGCATCCACCTTGTAGTCCCAGCTATTTGAGAGGCTGAGGCAGGAGGATCACTTGAGCCCAGGAGTTTAAGGTTGCAGTGAGCTATGATGACACCACTGCATTCCAGCCCAGGCAACAGAGTGAGACCCTGTCTCAAAAAAAAAAATACATAGTTGGCAGTTATAAGTAGAGAGTATTGGCAAATGTGTTAAATATTACATTTTAAAATGTGGACAGATCATGTGTATAGGTCTAGAATTTTTGTTGTTTGAGTTTTTAATGTTCCTACAGGACTCTAGGTCTAGGTCAATGGTCCTTAATCTTTTGTGGTTAATCTGATGAAAATTAGTGACCCTTCTCCCAGAACATGCACATATGTACAATATTTTGCAAACAGTTTCTAGGATGGACCTCCCCCCCAGGTTAAGGACCCATAAATCTCAATTTTTGTACCATTTAGAAGTATGTATTTATATGATATTGGTTTTAATTTTTAAAAAGCCATAAAGTAGGTTTTCTTAATAAATATTTTATTTTTTCATTTTGCCAATTTATAACATTGTTATATAATATCTTACTATAATACACAGAAATTCAAAAATTGGTATAGATACTATCAGGATACTTATTGTCTTTAGTACCTATACTACTTTTCATTCATTCTCTTTCCGAATTCTAACTCCAACTTTAATGTAAATCAGAGTCAATGGATAAAACAATTTATTAATAGTTTAAATTTATATAAATGAATAACGCTTTAAAATCTATCAATGAGAAACCCATACTCTTTATTCCAAGAACAACTAATTTGGGCAGTCTTATAATTGAAAATGTTATTCTCATTAATAGTGCTAATGCTAGAAGTCTTAGAAACTCTGAGTTAAAAAAGACGAGCTAATACTTAATACTGTAGGACTGTGCTTTAGCTGTTGAATTTCAAGACTAGCCCCCAAAAGAAGGATGATAATTAGAGGCAAAATGACAAAACAAGTGTTTTGAAATTTATGGGAAAGATGGTCACTATGCAATAATATAAAATTATGGCTTCTTAAATTACTTTCTCTGTTTTTATTTCTAACTGAACACTTTTCATCCAGTGCTTTTAAATCAAAATTCAAGGACCATGAATTTATAGAATTAGAGAATTTTTAAGTTGAAGATGTCTTACACATGTGGTTTACTGACATGAGAACTAAGAGCAAGATTACAAATAATATGATTAACGATTGTGATGATTATAAGAAGAAATTAGATGTTGCTAATGTGATAGGTTTTTTTCCTGTTAAAATAACTTAAAAATTTGTTGATTTTACAACTAAGAAAACTGCATTTCAGAGAATTATTACATTTTGGACACCTGATTTCCTATTTAATGCTCTTTCAACACTACATTTATTTCTTCTGGGCAACCCTTTAAAAGTGTGAATAACATTATTCTTATAGATTATAATGTGGTTTATGTTGTTTGTCTCAATCAACAAGGGTTTCCTTCAGGCCAGTGTGGTCAGTTATGAAAAAGAAAATAATTATAAATACTTAAATGATTTATGTCAAGCAGATGTAATGTTTAATATTTTCAACATCATACTGATTAAGTCAAGAAAAATAACCTGTTATACTTTCAGTTTAACAATGAGCATAACTCAGTGAATAGAGTCCAGGCTAGTAAAAGCTCTTGGATAGGGGAGGGATAAATAAGTTGATTTAGGAATAAAATGAATGGATAAAATCTTTCATATGTAATTTTGTAGTGCTGGGAATTGTGAAGTTAATTTGGGTAATACTGTCTAGATTATTTGGGTACCTAGAAGCACTAAGTGATGGTCTGAATAAGGAATTTTATGTTGCTGAGTAGTTGAGGAAATTCAGTGTTGCTTGTCAGTAAAATTTAAGTGCCTAGGACAATGACATTACTAGGAGATCTTAGTCACAATTGAAAAGGGAAGTAGAGATAGAAAAAACTTTTCTGTTTTAAATTCAGTAAATCCAGATAACAGCTGTGAGATAAATAAATTGGGGAAATGTTTTATTAAACCCTACTTTTAATTTTACTGGTAACCATAATGGAGATATAGTCACCATTATGCCAGTAATTGCCAAAAGTTTCGACACTTTTTGTTAAAAGGTTTTGGTCATTAGCCATGGGAGTGAAAGGTTATTTTTCTGCTCTTATTTTTAATCATAAGGTCTTTGTATTTCATCACTAAGAGATAAGTGCTCTTTATTTACCACATATAGTACATAAAATAGTACATATTCATATATAAATATAACCAAGGTACATTAAATGAGCTTCTGGGTCCACTTCTGGGACCTTGATAAGTATGAACGTCAAATATTATAATTAAGGGAATTTGGGGACTAAATGGTTTGAAGTAGCAGAAAAGGGGGAGATTAGATAGAAGGGTAGAAAAGAGGATGGATGTCTTGAGAAATGTGGATGACCTGTGTACATTGTAGGGGGAGTAGCCCAAAGGAGGGGGAAGACAGAAGAAGGAATACCTAGACTTTGATGTGAGTGACACAGATTGAAATGTTTGGGAAAACTAAAATAATGGAATAAACACCAGCATAGTCATCTTAAATTCTGTGGGCCTATTATAGAAAGTAAGTGGAGAAGACTTGCTGTTTGGAAGAGATATATAATCCATGGCTAATTTCATTTTTCCCTGTCAATATATCTTTTCATTCCTGGTTTCTCTGAAGAGAATGAGAAAATGAGAATTCCTACCTCCTGTGGGAGGACTTGCTTTTAAATCACTCAGAGCTAGCAGGCTGCATTTTTTCAGTTGTAAGTAGAAACAGCAGTGGAGATTAAATATGATATCTTCAAGATAAATGAGTTACGGTCAATGGAAAGTCAGAAATGACATCATGGGTGAAGAAAGGTGAGCTCATTTGTGCTGTTCATGAAGGATAGTTGTCGTCTTGAGTTTTGCTTTTTAAGTTCTTGGATTTAGGTTGTATTTGACTTAATGGGAGGTAATGGAAGCTTTAAAGAGGGTGTTTTCTGTATGTACTTTCTAATAGCTGCAACATACGTTGGCAGTATAATCAAGATGTGTTTTTGCTGTAGGATTTTTTTTTTAATTATGGATAACATTGCCTCAACTCCTGCTTTCTTATAGGGAAAAACTAGTCATTGGTCTTAGAGTTTTTAATGTTACATTTATAGCCAGAAAGACAGGTAAAAAATGGTCTGGGCTTTCTGCCAATTATATTAATCATAAGAGCAATAGTATTAACCAAATGCCTTTAATTATTTCTGTCAATGACAGTATGATTTTAAATGAAGGTAACCAGGAAACTAAGTTATATACATTATGATAATTTTTAGAGCAGCACTGCCCAGTGGAAATATAGTATGGATCACATATATAATACTAAATTTTCTAGTAGCCACATTAAAAAAGTAAAAAGAAACCATGAAATTAATTTTAATATATTTTATTCAACCCAGTATATTCAAATATCCTTTCAACATATGACCAATATTTTATTTTACTTTTTTATAGTAAGCCTTCAAGTTCAGTATGTACACTTAGAGTGTATGTCAATTCAGACCATATGCCACATATGAGACATTGCAGATTTAGAATTTGGGAATCATATCATTAATATGATATTGATAATTTGGTTTGGTTCTCACCCATCCTGGGGCCCTCAAAAGTCCCTTAACTTTTTTTAAAAAGATTTTTATTATCTCTTTTTATAAATAATTTAAAAATTTAAACACATTTTATGGGGCATGTCGGTGGTAAATATAGTGAAATATTTTCTATTTACCTAGCATTGTCTATTCTCTGAGAAAAAAGAAAGAATCATTTCTAAGCCCTTCAAGGCACTGACCTATTACTTGGTCTTTTGCCCCACCCTAGGTAAATTTAGTTCTCTATTTCATAAAAGAACTCCTGATTAGAAATGCAGTCAAAATATGGCAGATGCAATTATTTGGAATAGTTATCAATGCTTATAAACTAATCTGTATATCCCTTTACCTGAAGATCTATCTAGAAGAAAAAGTTTATTTTAAACTGATTGAAAACATTACCCTCAAAATAATTCTCCATATTAAATCATTGATATGTGGTTATCTTCCCAAGTCTGTCTCAACCCTACCCCCACCCCTTATGTATTTATTTCCCATTCTTCTCTTACATGTTATGGTCTTGATTACTATTTCCAGGAGAAAAAATAATACAGGTTGAGCATCCCTAATCCAAAAACCTGAAATTCAAAATGCTCCAAACTCTGAAGCTTTTTGAACACCAACATGACGCCACAGTGGAAAATTCCACACCTAACTTCATGTGACAGGTGGCAGTCAAAATGCAGTCAAAACTTTGTTTTGTGCACAAAATTATTAAATATATTATATAAAATTACTTTCAGGCTACATATATAAGGTATATAGGAAACATTGATGAATTTCATGTTTACACTTGAGCCCCATACCCAAGATACCTCATTATGAATATAAAATATTCTGGAATCCAAAATTCACACTTGTGGTTCCAAACATTTCAGATAAGTGACACTCAACCTGTATTCCATTTCAAGGGCAGTAAGAAGCCTGGGATAGCTTTTTAGAAGCAAATTTTGAAGGATTTTATACTATCAAGCTAGCCATTTGGGTCTTTTTCTTATAGCCAGTAGGGGTGCAATCTTTCAGGGATATTTAATCAAGGCAGTACTGAACTCAAGTTTTTGATGCTATTGTAAATAGTACTTTTTACAACTTCAATTTCCAAATGTTCATTGCTAGTGTATAGAAATACAATTGATTTTTATATATTGTCCTTATGTAGCCTGTGACCTTACTAAACTCACTTATTAGTTCTATTAGCTTTTTTTAGATACCTTAGAATTTTTTATGTAAATGATCATGTAATTTGCAAATAAGGGCAGTTTTACTTCTGTTCCAATCCATATACTTTGTATTGATGGTTTTATGGAGGGGTTTTGTTTTTTTTTTTTTTTTTGAGACAGTCTCACTCTGTTGCCCGGGCTACAGTGCCATGGCGTCAGCCTAGCTCACAGCGACCTCAAACTCCTGGGCTCAAGCAATCCTACTACCTCAGCCTCCCGAGTAGCTGGGACTACAGGCATGCACCACCATGCCCGGCTAATTTTTCTATATGTATTTTTAGCTGTCCATATAATTTCTTTCTATTTTTAGTAGAGACGGGGTCTCACTCTTGCTCAGTCTGGTCTCGAACTCCTGAGCTCAAACAATCCGCCCACCTCGGCCTCCCAGAGTGCTAGGATTACAGACATGAGCCACCTCGCCCGGCCTGGAGTATATTTTTAACAGCTGGTTTAAGTTTCTTGCGTACTGATTCCTCTGTCTGCCATTTCTGGGTACATTTCTATTGATTTATTTTTCTCCTTGTTGTGAGTCATTTTGCCTTTTTCTTCATGCCTGGTGATTTTTTATTGTATGCCAGACATTATTAATTTTACATTGTTGAGTAGTATTTGTGTATGTATATTTTGGTATTCCTTTAAAGAGTGTTGAACTTTGTTCTGACACATAGTAAATTTATGTGAAATCAGTTTGACCCTTGCCTTTAAAAGCTGTGTGTTAGGGCAGATTCAAAGCACCCTGTACCTAATTAATTAAGCACCTGGGGTTAATTAATCTCCACTAGTAAGGCATGACTTTTCTGAGAACTCTACCCAGTGTCCCTATACTACAAGATTGCTTAACTCTGGCTAGCAGTAACATAAACTTTTCTCACCAGTGTGTGCGCTCTACTGCTTTCCAGTGGTACTTTGTCCAGCCTTGTGCAGTTTTACTCCACACATATGTAGATTATTACTCAGCCAGAGACCTGCATAATATCAAATCTTTGCAGATCTGTGGAGCCCTCTCTGTACAGTCCCTTTGTCTCTGGTGCTCTGTTTGATAAATTCTAGCCTGCAAATTCCCCACAATCTTTGTCTCCTTAACTCAGGGAGACCACTGGTCTATGTTTAGGTTTCCCCACTGTGTATTGTAACCTGGAAACTCTCTCTAGGCCATAATGTGAGGCAATCATAGTACACACTTTATTTTTTCCCCCATCTTTCAGGGATCACAGTCCTATGTTGCTTATTGTTCAATGCCTGAAGACAGTTGTTTCATATGTTTTGTCCAAGTTTTTAGTTGTTTACAGTGAGAGGGCAGGAAGTTCTCATGGCTGTTTAATCCTTTGGAGAAGTAAAAGTCTCTCACATATGTGTGTTTCAGTACCATGGGACAATGTTAAGGATATTACAATAGTAGTTAATGGAAGTTGGGTTGAAGGGAGAAAACTATTGGGATTATATGACTCTGAATATTATTAGAAATTAAATGTGATCTTTTTTCTCCTTTATATAAAAACTCACATTCTTTAAAAACAAATACTCATTCTTTTAGAAGTCTTTAAATTTTTTTTTCTTTTTAAGAAAACTTACGAGAAACAAATCAACATCTTTATAATTCATGGATGTGGTGGCAACTTTAGAATAAAGAAAAGATAAAAGAGAAAATACTTTAAAAGTAAACATAGTTACATATTACAGAAATATGTCCTTTGGAGTCTGATATGGAAGCCATTCTCTCAAAAACAGTTTTATATTTTTTTTAAATAGGAAAAAATGGTTTTTTTTTTAGAGTTTGATGTCTTTCTTTGAAATTTTTTTTAGAATACAGTTTTTCTGGTCATCACATGGAAAAGTTGATTGGATTTACTAGAGTGACTAATTTAAAATTTTTTAAAGGTCAAGAAAAAAATTAGATTATTTCCATTAGTAATCCCTCTAATGTTTTCCTTGACATGTTCTACACTGGCTATTTTATAACCTTTTCCCATTTACCACTTGGATTCTTAATATTTTTCTCTTTGATTTATGTGAGGTTCTTTTATATATAAAAAATAACTGTAGCTTTTTTGACACATGTTTTTCTTACTATGTTGGCTTGCCCTTTTTAGTGAGATCTGCTGTTGAATATCAAGTTTTTTATTTTTATGATGTCAAAAAATTATCTCTTCCTTTCTGATTTATTATTTCTAAGCTTAGAATGTATTGACTATCTTAAAGGCACCACAAGTTTAACGGTGTGCAAAACAGTGCTCATAATGTGACTCATAACTCCACCACCTCACCTCAACCCCCTCAAAAAAAAATTCCCTCATTAATTTTTGAATCATTTCTAGTAATCCCTGTCCCAGTAAGAAGCTCCACTATCTGTGTGGTTCCACAAACCAGAAAACTTAAAAGTTATTCTTGATTACTCTCTTCCTTACCCCCTTATAGCTAAAATCCAGCACCCACTCCTGTCCATTTTACCTCCTAAATATAGCTTGAAGCTGTCGTTCTCTCTACTTCTGCCAAAAAAAAAAAAAAAAAAAAAAACCCCAATTCAAGCTTCCATTATCTCTCATCTCTATTACTAAAATACACTCTTAACTCAGTTCCCCACTTTGGCCTCCTTCCATGCTATTCTAATGCTACAGTAATAATTTTCAGACACAAATTTAATTATGTTATTCTCCTCTTAAAAACATTTTTAACCAGCCTGAGCAACATAGCAAGATGCTGTCTCTACAAAAAATAGAAAAATAAGCTGGGCATGGTAGCACACGCCTGGAGTCCCAGCTGCTCTGAAGGCTGAAGTAGAAGGATCACCTGAGCCTAGGAGTTTGAGGTTGCAGTACGCTGTGATGACGCCACTGCACTCCAACTTGAGTGACAGAGCAAGACCCTGTTTCAAAAAACAAAAAAAACCAACAACCATTTTTGGACATTTCATTGTTGTGAAGGCAAAAACTAAAGTTTTTTCTTTGACATAGAACCCTACCTACCTCTGTAACCTTTCATGTTACGTTTACTCACTTTCTCTGTGCTCCACTCTGTATTCGTTTCAGCTCACTTTGCTCCCTTCAGAAAGCTCGCAGATGCTTCTCCTTTTCCCTGTAACATTCTCTCCCTACCTTCCTTCTGGTAATTCTCACTTATCCTTAAGATCCCTTTTTTTTTTTTTTAATACTTTTTATTTCTGTGTCTGCTGTTTGAATCCAAACCATTTTAATCAATTTATTTTGAGAAGCCCTCGCTGATTTACACAGTGTCAAATACCACCATGATATGTAGCACTATGTACTCCTTCAGAGCACTGGATCCCCATTGTGTCTCCATATATAACACAGCAGCTGGCACTTAATAGGCCCTCAGGGAATATCTGGTTGAATGAATTAATGATTGTTCCTCAAGCTAAATTTTAGAATCATTTAGGTTTTTCAGTGACATTAAGGTCATTAATTTTGGCAAATGTGAAATGGTATTTTTCGTTTATTTCATTTATTTAAATCTTTTATCACTTTGGTGGTTGATACTTTTTTTATTGATACAGTTCTTATTAAAGTTATCCTTAAGTTTTGTGTTATAAATGGAATCTCTAGTTGGTTATTGGCATTTTGGAGCTTTATCTTTATCCAGCTATTAGTTTTCTCCCACTTTATTTAGAATTTTACTAGAAAATAAATTATCTAGATTGTTTTAGATAAACTATTTATGTAAATTTATTTAGAATTTTACTAGAAAAGTAAATGTTGCATAGTAAAATTATCCAAGACTGAAAGATCTTTTTTACATAATCATAAGCTGTATGTTTAATCATAAAACTGGGGAAAGTTCTCTTTAGATTTTAGTCAAGGAATATTTTTTTCTGAGAAAATAATCTTCAAGGCAGTGCCCTACCCTTGAACATTTAACATGTTAACTAAGTTAACTGGTTTGAAAAATGTTTATATTACAGTTATAACATCTATATAAAATTTAGAGCTCATACAGTTCTTCATATGTCATTTTGTTACTCACCCCCTAAACTCTATAAGGTTGGTGGTGAAAAATTTAGTCACAGGCCCTTTGAGAGACTTTTTCATGGTCATTAAAATACTGAGTTCCTGAACCAATCTTTATATCCCAGTCCATCTTATTCTTTAAAGCCTATGCTATTTCTCCTGTATTACGTTGCTTTGCATTGTATGTATAAAGCAATCTGAAAGTACTTAATTGGATTCCAAGTGAGTTATATAAGGTGGAAACTGCTAGAATATCCCTGTTGCATATTTTTAATATTTATATTTTAATGTATTATCTAGAAAATCATTTAAAATAATTTTTCTTGTAGAAATCTCCAGAAGTTTAGTCTTTTTGGAGACATAAGCGTTCTACAACAGCAAGGAAGTTTGTCAAATACATACCTCAGCAAGGTGGACCCTGATGGCAAAAAAATTAAACAGTAAGTTATATAGTTAATAGAGGCTTATATTAGTAATAATTTGTTTCTGAAAAATTATAAGACACAAACAGAGGAGTAATGATTTTTTCCTAAAAAGAACATATGTCCTGGAAATATTTTAATGATGAAATACAGTAATCAGCATATGCCATTCCATGTCATAACGCTTTAAGATAAATCAAAGAACTTGCTGGATAATCACAGCTATTTAAAATTTATTTCTCTGCTTGCCTTTATTATAAATTGTATGTCATCGGTCTTTTCTACCAAATAGATGTAAAATGCTGTTTTCCTTGTCAGAACGTATTTCTATGTATTTAATAAATCAATATGTTTAATATACCTTATTTATTTTAATGTGAATTTTAATGGTATTTATATTGGGTTGAATAGAAATTAATGAGAGGAAATGGATCTCAACACTGCGTGCCATTCATTGCCTATTTTCAAGTCAGTGTTAAAAAATTTACAGCTAAATGTTAATGGGATCATTGTGGCATGTGTTTTCCTTATAGAATTCAGCAACTGTTTGAAGAAATACTGAGTAATAGTAGGCAACTGAAATGGCTGTCCTGTGGGTTTATGCTGGAAATAGTAACCCCAGCGTCACTATCATCTCTCTCTAACGCTATTGCCAACACCATGGAGCACCTGAGTTTACTGGACAATACTACTCCTGGTAACAGCACTCTTATTACTGCAGTTGAACTGGAGCGATTTGTCAATTTGCGCTCACTTGCCTTGGATTTCTGTGACTTTACAGCTGAAATGGCAAGAGTCTTAACTGACAGCAACCATGTGCCTTTGCAGCGACTATCTCTTCTGGTCCACAATGTTTCTGTGATGCACAAGTCTCTGGACAACATGCCAAATGACGAGCATTGGAAAGCCCTGTCACGAAAGAGCACCAGCCTTCGGGTCTATATAATGGCTTTTGATATCAAGAGTGAAGATATGTTCAAGATCCTAAAACCCAGTATACCACTAGAGAGAATTCATTTTGACAGCTATATCACCTGTGTTTCAGGGGCTATTGTTGATCTTATATCCAGGCAGTATGACAAGTTCCTCACTCATTTTATATTAATGAATGATGTGATTGACACGTCAGGTTTTCCAGATCTCAGTGACAACCGAAATGAAGATCCGTTGGTTTTATTAGCATGGAGGTGCACAAAGCTCTCTCTTCTGGCAATTCATGGTAGGTGATTTTGTTCACTATAATTTGATATTGGCATTATACTTACGATATTTTGTACCAATAAAAAGACAGCACTAACCTTTATAGTGTCAAGAAATCTTAATATTATAGAAACAAATTGATAGGCAGATTCTTATGTCTTTTAAAGTTTAAAGGATATATCACTTACAAATGGAAAGTCATACTCAACCCTAAGTGTTGTGCTCCAGCTTCCCTGTTAGTTTTTTGTCCACTATGTGAATTATGGTATTTCACAAAAATGGCATTTGAAATTAATTTAGGTATATAAGAAAATATACGTATCTACCTGCAAGTAGATATAATTCCTCTAATCACAAGAACCCTTAAAAACACAGCATAGAAGGAAGAGAAAGTATCATTTCTTTCATGCTTACTGCCTCATCTTTTAGATTCTAGGTATCAAAGTGTTAATTTGATATTTTTTAAATCATGGTTCCATTGATTAGGTATATGTTTAGTTCTTACTGGGGCCTTTCACCTGAATATGAACTATTCTTATTTGGAGAGAGAGTTGCTATTCTGACAAAAGAACATTTTACTTTCTTTTCTGATACTTATAGTTAGCAAATAATCTATAAGAATGTCTTCGGTTCTCTTTATTACCTGTTTCATTATTTTTGAATTTTTTTTTTTTTTTTAGTCTGCATTTGTGTGTGGGAATGTATGTGTCTTGCTTTTCAGGTTTCGCTTTATAATTTGGCCAGTCATCAGAGGTAGTAGCAAAGACTAGATTAATATTGAAAGTGGTAAGTAAAATGGGGAAAAAGAAATGTCAGGTTATTTAAAAGTTAATTTCAGCCAGTCTTTTTAAAGCCTTTTTCTTCTTTTAAGAAATAAAACATTAGATACTACCACTAAAGCTCCTCCCCCAACCATTCCTCTTTATTCCTTCTCAGAGGTAACCATTATTCGGAAGTTGGTACATATCATTCCCATGACTGTTTTATACTTTACATATTGCTTTGACAACAATTTATCTTTAAAATGTCACTTCATAACTGGACTGTGAAACATCATAGATGATTTTTCACAAATGAAAAATACCAGTTTACTGTGTATTGTTAATGGATACATACATATGAAGTACAAATTTGATCCGTATGATACATCACTCTCCAAAGCTATAAAATTTATTTATATATGCTTTAAATGTCTTCTGTTTACTGAATGAAATATCAGAATAGGATTAGATCACCTTCCAGCTCACCATCCACAGTGGTGTTCTTGAAGACAATATCAAACTTTTAGCCTTTTTTTTCCCTGGGCTAAACAATCATGCTTCCTTTTCGATTTCAATATCTTTTTAAAGGAAAAGAACCAGTGTAGTAAGTGAGATAAAAATTTGAAGCTTCTTAAGAAGTACTGAATGAGGAAAAGACTAACTTATCAAAGAGACAAAATAAAATGCAAGGAAATGACATTATTGTGCTTATTTTCCAGGTTACACAGTGTGGGCACACAACCTCATTGCCATTGCTCGTCTTCGTGGCTCTGATCTGAAAATGCTTGAAGTCACCGAAGAAAGCATTGATTTTGACCAAGGTGAACTGGCCGACCAGGATGTAGATCCAGTGCATAACCTTATTGAGCAGGTATCCCTGGGCCTGGGTCAACCTTGGCACGCAGTCATGGACATTGAATCACTCAGTGTCTTCACTGAACCAAATCGTCATTTCTATAGAGAGATGCAAAGCTTTAGTGAAGACATTTAGCTTTTTTTAAATGTACAATTCCTGTGGTTACATATGCAAGTAGGGTCCCATTATGTTTTTTTTTTTCAGTAGCGTGAATTAATCCCTTTGTGCTGTGTTTAATCAGTATTAGCTTTATAGAATTACATATGTATATTCTACTTCTTGATCAAAGAACGTAGTCGGGTATTGGTTTAGAAGTTCAAAGTGACAATGTATAGGGCTTTCACGGTTAATGGACTTGTTACCAAACCTTAAAAGATACACAACCGAAGGTTGTCTGAGGTTGCTGGCTAACTTTTTCACTGAGTTACTCTGCCTTTTTGACATTTTTATTCCTTGTATGTCAGAGTTCAGAGCTCAGGAGCCAAAATATTTTTATACATATATAGATATATATCCATAGCCTGGTGGATTTGTATGCAATGCACTGCATCCATGCATTCCGATAGCATTTCATTAATTTTGATTTGAAATGGAAGAAGAGAGGATAATATGATCTCAAATGAATTGTTCTTAACAGAAAAGCAAAGACTAACTTTTATTACATATATAATAGTTGATATCATCAATTACCATTCTGAATTTTGTGTAATACTAGGTTAGAACATTGCTTAATCCTTTTTAAAAAAAAAAAAGATGCATTTACATAAACACGAATACTCAAATTGTTGGATTTTTTAAAACAATATTTGTGACATAATTTTCTTCATCAATTACATTATACATTCAAGTTAGCTTTTTAGCCCAGATTTCAAATAGTGGAGGAAGAAAGAAATTATTCCAGGGTAAAACCTCCTAAAGAAAATCAGAATACAAAGTTGTAAACACACAAGCTTGCAAACAAACATTAGTCGTGAAATCCCTAGCAACATGTCACTGGATTTTTCTCTGTCAGCACGCGTGTCAGCTGCCAAAGAATAGACTTAATGAAGAAGTGCCCACATGCTGGCAGGGGCCGGCCCACTCTGGCCAGCCAGATACTGCTAGATTGTAATATTTAAGGTCGAATTTCGACCTGTGGTACACAGCTGTGCTGTGGCTCAGTCAGCAACCTCAGAACTCTGAAAAAACAAAACAAAAAAGAAAAAAAAAAAAAAAACCATGCACCTGTTTCACTGTGAATAGTGAATGTAAAGAAAGGAAAGAAAGGAAGAACTGAAAGCTTGTTCTATCACAGGTATGAGCTGCTATGATACATGAAGAACATTCCATGAAGTATGTTTTAAAACCTTGTTATATCTGAGAGGCTTTAAAAGCCGATTTAACTGTTTCAGGGCAACCGCGGTACAGACGTGGTCTCTGTGAGACTTCCACCTGACCCCAGTTTTAAGTGGTACGAATGTTGTGCATTTAATGTTAAAGGACAGTCTGCAATAATAAAGTAAGTAGCCAACGTGGGTGCCCAGCAGTGCTGAGACCTGGCTGCTCTATTGTAAGCTTTGGAAACACAATTTATGCAACAGATGTCCAGATATGATTCTATTTATGGAAAAAGTTTATATGTGTTTTACAAATGGTTTTACCATCTTATATTAAAATGACCTTTTGACAGGTGTGCACTGTTTTGTCTCCAGTGAGCACATACCATGCGGATTTTATATGTACATCAGTAGTGTGAATCCACTGGCACAGTGTGTGTAAATGCCAGATGTGGTGAGATTTTATCTTATAAATGTGATCAGATAAAATAACTCCTGACAGAAACTGTAAGGAAACCAGCTGAATGTTTGACCTGATGACTGATGTTGTATGGTTTATGTTAAATGTATATTCTTTTAATCAATGAATAAAGCATTAAAAAGTGGTCATTGTAATATATTTTATTGTATATGAAGCATGACAACTTTTAGTGTTAAATAAATGGCAATAATCCTTACCTTGTGTATAATTGTGTTAGCTCCTATTGTATTCTGGGGCAGCAAAGCTTAAATTTGGGAATACATCATAAAAAGTCTTAGGCTGAATAGTTTGAAGAGGTTTTTTTTTTTTAATGTACTTTCACAAAATACAAGGTTAAAAGCAAACACTAGACTTGTTAGTAAAAAAAAGTCCTAGTGTATCATGCACTTAGAATACATTATTGATATGGCAAAACTTAATTTGTATACTATAGGAACCTCTTATTTTTTAAAATTCCTATATCAAATGCAAAAATACTTAGATATGTCACTATCAAATACTTCATAACCCCCTATATTGCTTTACTCTGGTGTTGTAATCTCCATTCTTGGTTGTGGAGACAAATAGCTCTAACATGTAGGAAAGAAATGGCTTCTTTTCCTTCTTCCATGTTCCCTTTGTTAATCATTCCAGACATTGATTCTTCCAGGCCCTGCCTTATCTTGGAATTGTTCTTATACCTACCACTTCCTTATTCCTGGACACATCTAACTCCTTTGAATGAATCAACATGTTTAAGTATGTATTTAAAATGTACCCAAATTTAAAAAGGAAAGTATTAATAAATATGAATAGCACGCAAGTGAAGGTTGGTGTAGTAAAGCAATAAACTGGGAATCTTGGCAACTGTTAATCTAAGCTTTGGCTCCAATGCTACTTGAGCCCAAACTCCTCTTAGAGCTTCAGTTTCCTATTTTGTGAAATGAAATATTGGACTTGGCTATCTAAAACTGATTCGTCACTGAAATTTTCAACTGCTGTTAACCTAACAGCTCGTAGATTTACAAGATCATCTTTGAACAAAGATATTAAATATTTTCAAGACATAGCATACTAAAATATATGAAAGTTACATACCTAAAATTACTTTCCTATTTCCCCCACCACCCTAGGAATAAATTGGGGAGTTGGCGGAGTAATGCCTGGGAGGGACAATGTGCTTATAGTTGAACAAAAGATGCAGAAACTAACTTGTTTCTTGGGGCTTATAGCATGAATCAGCTTGGATTTTTATGAAGCCAGCAACATAACGTAGTGCTAATAGATTAACACACAAGCATGTGTGAATACCCAGGGATCATGCCATATGCTGTATCAATGCTTCACAACCTTTTTCATGTCGTGGCACACAAAAAATATTGTATAGCATGCTGGTATAAACTAGAAGGAATTAGAGCAAAAAAAAAAATCATTTCTTAATACAATTGATGAAAAAATAAAATGCAGAGGATTTAAGGAAAAATATTGAATATAAGAACTTTGAAATAAAATCTTGTCAAATGGTTAATTGATAACCTCTTCAAAATCTTAATACTGCAACCAATGAGAAACAGCCCACAAATAGGTGATAATTTTTGAGCCTTTGGTAACTATTCAAAAATTTATGCAGTCAAAATTAAGACATTTAACAGCTTTCTTTTCTCTCTTTGGGAAATGAAATGTTGAGGTTTCTTGTAATATGAATTAATATAAAATTCAAATGTATTTTTTCATTACAACTATTTCAAAATAATGATACTCTAATCTGTAATCTCCTAAACATAACCCTGCTGCTTGCTGAGGCACACAACAGCCACCAACAGAAAGATATTTATCTGATGTATGTGGAGGCAATTAGAGGCCTACAGGGGGCCTTCCTACCTGCTCTTCACTTCTCTCACAGCTTCATAGACCGCCTTGTCTATGATGGACAGTGGAGCATCTCATCTGGCCAGGCAGTAATGAGTAACTGAGTTTGCTCTCTGCCCAGGGCACACTGTCAGACCCAGCTCCACTCTCATTGTTCAGAAGAGACTGAGCATCAGCAGGCAACCAGCCCAGCCTCCCAGGGTTCACTAGGTATCCTTGAGGTGCATCCCTCTGGTGCAGTCTACTAACTAATTTGGGTTGCTGGTTGTGGAATGAAAATGGAAGGTGTATCATGAAAAAGTTTTCAGGACACTAGAATCATCCTTTCTTTTTGAAAGATTAAAAAAATGAGGGCAAGATATGCCATGTGTGGGCAAGAACTTGAATTGGTATAACCACTTTGGAAAGCAAATCTGCAGTATCTTTTCAAAGTTACCTGTGCCCTGTGACCCAGCATTATCACTCTGGATGTATTCTCTAATACTACGTCTTCTAGTTGTTTTCTTAACCCCTACAAATCCTAAAGGAATTTTGAAAAACCATGTACCCCTTTGCACATTTTTAAGTTAAACATAAACTTGGCCATAATCTAAGCAGATATTAAACATTAACAGTTTAAGACAAACTGTATATGTCACTTTTTAAAATGCATATAATGGAATCTAAATGCTATTGTAATTAGGTTGTATCATCCATCCATTTAAAAAACAGTTCAGCTCTTGATCATTTGGAAATTTTATTTACATCATTCATTTTTCTCCTTAAACTCATATTGTATCAGTTATCAATTTATTGCCTGTTAGCTCTGCATGCTTTCTCCAATATATGCTCTCTGATAGTGGAAAAAACATTCATGCCCTCTTCACAAGAGTGCTTATGGGGCATGAGGGCAAGGATCAGTGTGGATGGGCATGAAAGTATTTGTAACTGTTTTCCTTGAACAAAAATATGGCAAAATGTTAAACATTGCTCTATCTAGGTAATAGGTAAAGGGTATTCATTATATTACTTTCCTATTTTTTTAAATAATTTGTAATTTAAAATGTCAATATGATCCAAGTTACCAATAAATGCATGTTTCTGGACTGACTTGGTTCATAATTCTGGCTGAGTCTAAAATTGACTGTCTTAATCCATTTTGTGCTGTTATAACAATACCTGAGACTGGGTAATTTATAAAGAATAAAAATTGTTTTCTTACTGCTCTGGAGGCTGGAAGTCCAAGATCAAGACACCGCAGATTTGGTATCTGATGAGGGCCCAGTCTCCACCTCCAAGATGGCTCCTTGAACACTCCATCCTCCAAAGGAACGCTGACCTCATGTGGCAGAAGAGCAAAAGAAAGTTAACCTATTCCCACAAGCCGTTTTCAATAGGGGCATTTAGCCATTTATGAGAGCGGAGCCCTCATGACCTAAATACCGCCCATTTGGCCCCACTTCCTGACACTGTTGCATTGGGGATTAAGTTTTAACCTATGAATCTGGAAGGGGACACAAATTATAGCAGTGACCAAGGCAGGAAGATAGAATATTGCCTTCTACCCATTCATGGATAAGTGCATCACAGTAACCTAAAAGAAGCTCAAAGATGTACTGAGAGCTTAAAGACTAGTTTAGCTGTTTGTAGGAAAATTCTAAATAGACTTTTCAAAATAAGTCATGGGGTGAAGGGGAAATATTGGTCAAAGGTACAAACTTTCAGTTATAAAATGAGTAAATTCTGGAGCTCTAATGTACAGCATGGTGACTGTAGTTAATAATGTATACTTGAAATTTGCTAAGAGAGTAGATCTCAAGTTCTTACCACACACCAAAAAAATGGCAACTATGTGAGGTGATGGATATTTTAATTAGCTTGAGTGTTATAATCATTCCACAATGTATATTTATATCAAAGCATAATGCACATCTTAAATATATACAATTTTTGTCAGTCGCCTCAAGCTGCAAAAATGTCACTGTAGTTGACTCTAAATCACTATTGTCATTAGAGTAATATTTAATATGGATATTATATAAAACAACTTCAGCTATTTGAAGTATAGCCAAGGATCCAGAAATAAGTATAAAAGAATTTGTGGAGCTAGTTTAATTCCTAATGCTTTAAAGGTGTCACATTGATAAGAGCCATTTCTACTTCCTTTTAGCCCACTTTGTCTTCTTGTCACCATAATTTTAATAATCCTATTCAGCTGGCTTCTTGGTCTACAGTAGCTTAGAAGGGGGGGGCTGTCAATCAAACACAATATTTGGACCTTATTTAGAGAATGATTCTAACAAAAAAAATCTTAAAGATAATTGAGAAAATTGAACAGATACTTGATGATAATTAAATGACTGGCTATTAGATGATATTCGATGATGGTAAGAAATTGTGATTTTTTTTTTTTTTTTTTTTTTTTTTTTTGAGACAGAGTCTCACTTTGTTGCCCGGGCTAGAGTGAGTGCCGTGGCATCAGACTAGCTCACAGCAACCTCAAACTCCTGGGCTTAAGCGATCCTCCTGTCTCAGCCTCCCGAGTAGCTGGGACTACAGGCATGCTTAGTTGGCCAGATAATTTCTTTCTGTTTTAAGTAGAGACAGGGGTCTCACTCTTGCTCAGGCTGGTCTCGAACTCCTGACCTCGAGCGATCCACCCGCCTCAGCCTCCCAGAATGCTAGGATTACAGGCATGAGCCACCGCGCCCAGCCAGAAATTGTGATTTTAAAAGGTGGACATTTGTAGTTATGTTTGTTGTTTGCTTAAGGGTCCTTATCTTTTAGAAATATAGTCTGGGTTCCAGCCCAGGTACACTACCAGTTGTCTGTAGCAGAGGAATATTAATAGCTGTCCTACCTAATCACCAGATTGATGAAAAGCCACTACAAACAGGTGTGAAAGCCTTTTAAGAACCAATACCTAATGTATTGTACAAATTCAGCATGTGACTAAATAATCATGTTACCCGTTAGAATAGTCATGAAATTAAAGTGTCAAAACTAGTTTTGGAGTTGAAACATATAGTAAGAGATCAGCTTAATTTCCTTATTTCCACGCTCTGCTGCACCTGGATATTTTGGAACATAGAGGTCACATTTAGCATCATAGTAGAAATATTAATATTACCGTTAGAATTGTTCTGACTTATGAGAGCATTCCAGACAGAATTTTTAAATACTTTAAAGTTCATTTTCAAATACTAAAATATTTCAAATCTTCTCAAATGCTGTTTTAAATGGTTCAAACCAGCTGAAAGTGATCTAGGATGGGTCTCCTAAGCACAAGAAAAATCCCATTTCCAGCAAATCCTCACTTTTGAGGGATGATAAATGCCATTTCATGCAAGATTTCCTAAATCCCACTCTTTTCAAAAGAAACAGAGAGGGATTATCTTTGCATGTAGGCAAATTATGCTTTCTGTTTGTAATACACTTCTAGTGCACAACCTGCTAAGAAGCAGATGAATGTGAAGGTCTCCTAAAACTAGGTGGCAGCATGTCAGTCAAAAAAAGTAAGTGACAGGAAACAGGCAGAAAGTAAAACATGGTCTGAGACAGACTGACACTCATTCCCTTTGATAAAATTTCTTACTACGACAATGCCAGAAAGATTAATTAAATCCAAGCAGGAAGGTTCTCACTCACTCTGAAGTTAATTCCCCTTAACTGAAATGCATTTCTCTATTTTGTCATAAAATGTTTCGATCCATGGAGAAGAAAACCATGCCAAAGGATGGATGTTCAGCTTGGAAGAGGCATGGCAAGGCTTAAATTTATCAGAAAGGAATGGCGTGGTTTTCAGTCATTTCATGGATACGCTTTTTTACCCTCCCTGATGTATCACAAAGGTTTCTAAATTGAACATTTTAAATGATTTCCATACATACTTGATGTAAACTGTGAACATGTTTACAATTTGTCTATCTATGTTCATTCCCTGGATAATCTCATCCACTCCCATGGTTACCTTTATACTGATGACTCCCAAATTTGTTTCCTTAGCCCTAAGGGACCCTCCTCCACAAGCTCCAAACTCATACTTCCTTCTTGGGATCTTCATTTGGATGTCTAAATAGGAATCTCCAACTTAACATGGCCATGCAGAATTCTTGATTTTTGCCCCCTCCAAAACTTACTTCCTCCCCAGTTTCTCACATTTCCAGTGGCATCACTATTCACCTAACTGCTCCAATCAAAAACCGAGTCACTCTTGACCCCTCTGTCTCTCACATCTAATCCATCAGCAAGTCCGTGGCTTTAAAATAAATTCCAAAGCCATCCACTTCTCTTCCTTTTCCATCTTTTCTTGCCAGTGTTAGTTCTCAGCTATACTATTTCAATAGTCTCTTATTTCTGTTTCCACTCTCTATACCCTTCAGTCCATGCTCCACACACACATGAAAGTGGTTCTCATTTTATATAAAATAAAATGGTCATATAAAAATTTTCCACTGGCCTCTTGTTCTTAGAATGAAATCCTAACTCCCTACAATGGCCTTCAAGGCTGACGTCTGGCCCACCTCTTGCTGACCTGATCCCACACCACTCTCCTGTGCTCACTGCATTCCACCACACTGACTTTCTTTTCCTCAAAATAAAAGCTCATTTCTTTCTGCTTAGAGCTGTATTTGCACTTGTTTCCTTTTTGTAGAATGCTATTCTCCCCATATTCACCTTCTTTTCATTAGTCACAACTCAGCTAGAAAATTCACCTCCTCAAAGCAGCTTTCTGGACCACATTCTACTATTACCCGTTTTTATTTTCTTCAGAGTGCACTACTTGGAAATGCCTTCTTTACATTTTCTTTGTTATGGTCTGTCTCCCCCATATTAACTGAATGTAAGATCCCACAAGGGCTGACTTTGTCTTGTCATTGACTGTCTCCTGCACACTTAGAACAATGCCTAGGAAATAAATAATAGACTCTCAATATACATTTGTTGAATGAATGGCATATTAACTTTTGGTTCAGCATTAATATCACTAAATCTAGAAAACACTCAGGAGGGAAATCAGGTAAGGACATGGAATTTGGACTTAAAAAGATGTAGAAAGACATGAGAACACAGGCTTAAACTAAAAGGTTTGAAGTTACAATGACAAAGCAGCAAAATAAGACATAAACTTTAAAAAGAAAAGATACATAGAACATGAAGGAAAAAAACCTGAGATTGGATAGATGTTCGTGGATACTCTAGGTGGATATGCGTTATCAAGAGCTTTGTATACTGACCAAAGTTAAATTCTACTTTCTTACAAAACAAGTATTTCTTGGTAAGGCACTAAATGATTAGCAAATGGGCTTGGCATTATGTACAGGCTTACCCTGGAGATACTGTGGGTTCTGTTCCAGACCCCCGGAATAAAGCAAATATGGCAATAAAGTAAATCACACGAATTTCTGAGTTTCCCAGTACATATAAAAGTTATTTACATTATATTGTAGTCCATTAAGTGTGTGATAGTATTATATCTAAAAAAACAATGTACATACCTTAATTTAAAAATACTTCATTGCTAAACAATGCTAACAATCATCTGAGCCTTCAGCCAGTTGTAATCTTTTTGCTGGTGAAGGGTCTTGCCTTGACTTTGATGGCCACTGACTTATCAGAGTGGTTGTTGCCGAAGGCTGGAGTGAGCACATGCTATTGAAAACACAACGCCAATATACTTGCTTGACACAGGGTTGCCAAAACCTTCCATTTGTAAAAAACACAAAATCTGCAAAGTGCACTAAAGCAAAGTGCCATAAAACAAGTTATGCCTGTACTGTGTTTCTGGTCATTACTATTTACAGATAATAGTCATATGACCCTTTTCTTTTTAATTTGCACCATTCTGTTTGGGAATTTTGTCAAGACCCGTAGAAGAAATATTATATCAAACAAAAGTTCTACCTCTTGTAAAAAAAACTACTTTGGCCATAGTAGATATGTAAGTCTAAAATGCTGTTCGATTACTAAAGAGGGTCCAATTCTTATCTAGTTATTGAACCTGATTATAAATAACAAACAGCATTTTAAATAATAAACTAGGAAACATTTTTATTACTAAACATCCCCATATGAGATTGAAAAAAACAAATTCTCTTCTTAAATACTTAGGTCACCTTTGGCTTGAAATGGTTATGTTTCACTTAATAATTAAAATGTAAAATTTGCCATGCTTCTCTATTTTCATAAGTTATTTGTTAAACCTAATGATAAATTAATTTTAAAATGCTAGAGCTAATTTTCTTTATATTTGAAATATTTAAGTTTTAAACACACTAAGTCAACCCACAGCATAAAATAGCACAATTTATTATGTTACTCGTTTAAAATATTTCAATATTAAAAAAATACTTTAGAAATCAACTTGTCTGAGGGATCATTTTACAGATAGAGAAATTTAAACCCACTTAATCAATTTTTCACCATTTCTTACTTTTTTTGCTTTAGGTTACAACCAAAAAGCCATGTAACTAAAATAATACGCAACTTTAAATAGCCTACCAAAGACTAGATTTTTTTTTCTAAACAAGAATCACAATTCATAATTTCAGGGGTTTATGAAAGGAGATACTTTAGTCAGTTATGTAATTTGTTCAGTGAAGCAATAACAAAATATTCATTGTTCAGTTTGTGTCTTTCAACTTTTCAGCTCTTAACTAGATCCACAATTTTAATAATGCTCTCATTTTACAGTTTCTAAAAGCCTTACAACTCTATGCTGAACTTAACATGGCATAAACTCTATTCAAGGTAAATAACGATTAAATTATGAACTAATGATGAACCATTTCAGTAATACCTCAAAAAATAGAAGAAATGCAACTTTAATTGACAGAGTACATTGTTATATCTAGGTAACCAATTCTTTAGAACTGAAGTGTTAGCTTCCTTCCATAAATGAAAAAGAATTCAGAAAACAAAGGGGTCTTAAGAAGTTTTAATTGGGAGCAAATGCTTCTCCCATTAACAAGCCCTTGCGAAGAATATTTACTTCCTAATTATGTATTTTCCTTACCTCATACCGAATCAAGTCTGATTACTGGTTCCCTTTGCCACATCCAGACCTCTGTACCTCAGAATTGAAAAATGAAGCAGATTTAGTTCAGACTTTGAAAGTTTTAAAGGACATCCTCATGAGCCTGGGGTCCCCAAACCCCGGGCCACAGACCAGAACCGGTCTGTGGCCTGTTAGGAACCAGGCCATGCAGCAGGAGGTGAGCAGTGGGCAAGCCAGCGAAGCTTCATCTGTATTTACAGCCATGCCCCATCGCTGGCATCACCACCTGAGCTCTGCCTCCTGTCAGATCAGCCGTGGAATTAGGTTCTCAAGGGAGCACGAACCCTACTGTAAACTGCATGCGAGGGACCTAGGTTGCGAGCTCCTTATAAGAATCTAATGCCTGATGATCCGAGGTGGAGCTGAGACAGTGATGCTAGTAGTGGGGAGCAGCTGCAAATACAGATTATCATTAGCAGAGAGGTCTGACCACACAGAGACCATAATAAATCAATTGCTTGGAGATTCATATCAAAATGCTATCAGTGAGTGGCAAGTGACAAGCTGCATCTTGTGGCAGGCTTTATAGTGACAAGTGAGCATCTTATTAACTGTACAGCTGCATCCAGTGGCAGGCTTTAAGTAAGAACCCAACACTTTAGTCCATGCGTAGCCCGCCCATTATTTTATTTACCACTTCCATTCGCGCTGCTTTCCTGCACTGCACATTTGTCTCAGTCACAGTTTTGGTAAGCCCACTAGCTAACCCTAGCAAAAATGAGTAAAAAAAAATAAGTTGCTGGAGAACTTTGAAAAGGAGGAAAGACCCAGTGAGGAGACAGCAGAAAACTGCCGACAAAATGAAGTCTGCATTTAAAGGAAAATACCAGAGTCCTACTTAAATTATAGGTTCATTGCAACAGGTGATTCACATTCTCCAAGCCTGCTTCATATATGTGGCGACCAGCTATCCAACAAAGCCATGAAAGCTTCAAAACTGCTTCGCCACATGGAGACCAAGCAACCTGCGTTAAAAGACAAGCTTTGGAGTTTTTCAAAAGAAAAAATATGAACATGAAGAACAGAAGCAATTATTGAAGGCCACCACTTCATCGAATGTGTCTGCACTGAGAGCATCATTCTTAGTGGCTAACCACATTGCTAAAGCTAAGAAGCCCTTTACTATTGGTGAAGAGTTGATCCTGCCTGCTGCTGAGGACATTCGCTGTGAACTTTTAGGAGAGGCTGCAGTTCAAAAGGTGGCATGGGTTCCTCTTTCAGATAGCACCATAACTAGATGAATTGATGGAACAGCAGAGAACAGTGAGGCACAATTATTAGGATTATTGAGTCACTGTGGAACACAATGCAGGTTGACAAGTCTACTGATGTTGACAACAAGACAATGCTTGTTTTTGTGCGATGTACTTTTCCAAAGGATGTACATGAAGATATATTATGAGAACTTTAGTTGCCAACCAACACCACAGCTGCAGAACTATTCAAGTCTTTGAATGATTACATATCAGGAAAACTGAACTGGTCATTTTGTGTCAGATGGAGTGGCTGCCATGACTGGACAGCTTTCTGGTGTCACTACTTGGGCCAAGGAGGTCGCTTCTGAATCGCACTGTGTCATCCATAGAGAAATGCTGGCTACCCAAAAAATGTCACCCGAACTAAACAACATTTTGCAGGATGTGATTAAAATTATCAACCACTTTAAAGTACATGCCCTTAACTCACGTCTGTTTGCACAGCTCTGTGAGGAGATGGATGCAGAGCACACACGTCTTCTCTTATACACAGAAGTGAGATGGCTTTCTAAAGGTAGATCACTAGCCAGAGTTTTTGAGTTATGAGAGCCACTCCAGAGATTTCTTTTAGAAAAACAGTCACCACTGGCAGCACATTTCAGTGACATGGAATGGGTCACAAAACTTGCTTACGTGTGTGACATATTCAATCTGCTCAACAAACTCAATCTGTCACTTCAGAGGACAACAACTGTGTTCAAGTCGGCAGATAAAGTGGCTGCATTCAAAGCCAAACTGGAATTATGGGGGCAACAAGTAAACATTGGGATTTTTGACATTTCAAACATTAGCAAAGATTTTGAAAGAAGCTGAGCCAGGGCCTTCTTTCTCCCAGCTGGTGCATGATCACCTATCTCAGCTTTCAAAACAGTTTGAGCATTACTTCCCAACCACAAAAGACCCCCAAACTGGGAAGATATGGATCCACGACCCATTTGTGAATAAGCCAGGTGAATCGACTTTGTCCCTGCTAGAAGAGGATCAACTGCTAGAGAGCGCAAATGATGGCGGCCTACAGCCTGTGCCCATGCACACCACCAGGATGACTGAGGACAAGCCCCCAAGGCCTGGGCTGCTCCCACCAGTACCCAAAAACATTGCACAGGGGCCTGGAGATGGCCCACCCCATCCACCACTGGCATCTGTGCATTCCTCCTGGGGGCCTCCAGATGGGCCCATGCTGCATGCTGCTAACATCACAGCTGGCACCCACCCACAGGCACCACCTGGGGTCCTGGAAACTGGCCTTACCCAGCCCACTGCAACCACTGCTAACACAAGCACATGCTGCCTGGTAGCCTGAGAGTTGTCCCACTACCACTACATCTATTGCTCAAGCCACACATGCTGCCCAGAGGCCCAGTGACCCTCCCACCCACCCTGCCTGTTGCTACCACTGTCAGCACCCGTGCAAACCAACTGGAGGCCCAAGAATAGGCCTGCTTGGACCTGCTAACACTGATGCCTGTGTGTGCTACCTGGGGGCCCAAGGACAGGCACATTCACCTCACTGCTGCTACTACTGGGACCCAAGGACTGGCCCACCTGGCATCCCCACTCCCAGCAAAACCTCATCGCAATCTCTACTAACAATAGTAGCCCAAGCCACAGAGGAAATTGCAGGCACCACTGACATGGCTTACAACCACATAAATCATACAAGACTACACTACTCTGCATACCCAGAATCAAAGCTAAAGTGCTCTAGCCAACCAACAGCACAGATACACCTTCAGGGAAGTCTTGCCCTATGAAAGCCAAACCAAAAAGTTAAAGGAAGCGACTGTTATACCAGATGCACAGATATCAATGTAGGGACACAAGAAACATAAAAAAGAAAGGAAATGTGACACTATTAAAGGAATACAATAATTCTCCAGCAACAGATTCCAGTGAAAAAGAAATTTATAAAATGCCAGAGAAAGAATTCAAAATAATGATATTTAAAGGAGCTCAATAAAATACAAGAGAACACAAATAAACAATATGGAAAAATCAGAAAAACAATTCAGGATATGAATGAGAAATTTACCAGAGAGATGGATATGATTAAACAAACAAACAGAAGAAGACAACACATGTAATGAAAAATACATTTGAGAGTTTTAACAACAGACTAGATAAAGCAGAGGTATTTCAGACAGGTCTTCTGAAATAACTCAGTAAGACAAAAAAAGGAAAAAAGAATAAATAAAAATGAACAAAGCCTACGTGACATATGGGACACCATATAGCAGCCAAATGTTTGAATTTTGGGGTGTTCCAGAAAATGAAGAGAAGGGCAACGGCAAGGAAAACCAATTTAACAAAACAACAGCTGAAAAATTCCCAAGTCTAACAAGAGATTTAGACATCCGGACACAGAAAGCTCAGAGATCCTCAAACAGAAATAACCCCAAAAGGTCTTCTCTACAGCACATTATGGTCAAACGTCAAAAGGCAAAGACAAAGAGAGATTTCTAAAAACTGCAAGAGAAAAACATCTAGTTACATACAAGAGAAACTCCATCATATTAACAGTACATTTCTCAGCAGAAATCTTATAGGCGAGGAGAGAATAAGATGATATGTTAAAAGTGTTGACAGGGGGGGAAAAAAAACTGCCAACCAAGAATGCCATACTCAGCAAAGTTACCCTTCTTAAATGAAAGAGAAATCTTTCCCTTCATTGAAGGGAAAAGCAAAAAACTAAGGGAATTCATCATCAGTAGAATGGGACTACAAGAAATGCTTAAAGGAGGCTGGGCACAGTGGCTCATGCCTATAATCCTAGCACTCTGGGAGGCCAAGGTAGGAGGATCACTTGAGCTCAGGAGTTCAAGACCAGCCTGAGCAACAGCAAGACCCTGTCTCTACTAAAATAGTAAAACTTAGCTGGCTGTGGTGGTGTGCACCTGTAGTCCTGCTACTCAGGAGGCTGAAGCAGGAGGATCACTTGACCCCAGGTGTTTGAGGTTGCTGTGAGTTAGGCTGACGCCACAGCACTCTAGCCCGGGTGACGGAATGAGAGTCTATCTCTAAAAAAAAAAAAAAGAAAGAAAGAAAAGAAAAGAAAAAAGAAATGCTTAAGGGAGTCCTACACCTGGCAGTGAAAGGATAATATCTACTGTCATGAAAACAAGTTTTAAAAAATCAAAATCATATCAGGTATAAAATTCACTGGTAGAGAAAACATACAAATGAACAAGAGAAAGGACTCAAATATTACTGCTAGAGAAAACCACCAAACCACAATGATAAATGAGAGAAAGGAAGGAATAAAAAATATATAAAACAACCAGAAAACAATTAACAAAATGACAGGAATACATCATCACATATCAATAACTTGGAATATAAACAGATTAAATTTTCCACTTAAAAGATACAGACTGCCTGAACAGATTAAAAAATAAACATGACTCACCTATATGGTCCTATAAGAAATTCACTTGACCTGTAAAGACACATAGACTGAACGTAAAGGGAGGGAAAAAGATATTCCATGCAAATGGAAAACAACAGCAAGCAGGAGTAGCTAGGTATACTTCTATCAGAAAAAAACAGGCTTTAAGTCAAAAACAGAAAAAAAAAAAAAAAGACAAAGAAGGTCATTATATAATGATAAAGGTATCAATTTAGCAAGAGAATATAACAATTCCAAATATATATGGACCAAATACCAGAGGACCCAAATATATAAAGCAAATAGTATTAGATCTAATGGGAGAGATAGACTGCAATACAGTAATTGTAGGGGACTACAACATCCGACTCTCAACATTAGACAGGTCATCTTGACAGAAAATTGACAAAGAAACATTGGATTTAAACTGTACTTTAGACCAAATGGACTTAACAATCATCTTCTGAACAGTTTATCCAACAGTTGCAGAATACACATTATTCCCATCAGCACATGGACCATTCTCCAGGATAAACCATATGCTAGAATACAAAACAAGTCTCAACAAGTTTAAAAAAATCAAAATCATATCAAGTATCTTCTGCAAACACAGTGGAATGAAGCCAGATATCAAAATGAAGAGGAACTTCAGAAACTACAAATATATGAAAATTAAATATCATGCTCCTAGACCAGCAGTCCCCAACCTTTTTGGCATCAGGGACCAGCTTTACGGAAGATAATTTTTCCATGGACGGGATGGGAGGGTTGAGCGGATGGGGAAGCAGAGCTCACAAGGTGATGCAAGCCATGGAGAGCGGCTAAAAATACAGATGAAGCTTCACTGGCTCGCCTGCCACTCACTCCCGGCTGTATGCATCCTGGTTGGGGGCGGGGGCAGCAAGTAGCAGTCTGAGGCCCAGGGGTTGGGGACCGCAGTACCAGATGATCACTGGGTCAACGAAGAAACTAAAACAGAAATTTAAAAAAAATTTAAAATGAACGAAAGTGAAAATACAAAATACCACAACCTGTGTGACACAGCAAAAGCTGTGCTAAGAGGCAAGTTTATAGTATTAAATGCCTACATCAAAAAGTATAAGATCATAAATTAACAACCTAAAGTCATACCTCAAGGAACAAGAAAAACAAGAACAAATCAAACCCAAAGTTAGCAGAAGAAAAGAAATAACAAAGATCAGAGCAGAACTAAATGAATTATAGACTTAAAAAAAAATACAAAGAGCAACAAAATGAAAAGTAGGTTTTCTGAAAAGAAAAACAGAATCAATATATCACTAGCTAGACTAGCCACGGTAAAGGAGAACAGACCCAAACAAACAAAATAAGAAATGAACAAGGAGACATTACAACTGATACCATAGAAATATAAAAGCTCATCAGAGATTACTATGAACAATTATGTGCTAACTGGAAAACCAAAATGGATAAATTCCTGAACACATACAACCTATCAAGACTGCATGAATCAGGACAAGAAACCCTGAACACACCAATAATGAGTAGCAAGATTCAATCAGTAATAAAGTCTGCCAACAAAGAAAAGCCCAGGGCAAGATGGCTGCACTGCTGAATCTACCAAACTTATAAAGATGAACTAAGACCAATTCTTCTCAAACCATTAAAAAAATTGAAGAGAGAATGCTTCCTAACTCATTCTATAAGGCCATAATTACCCCAATACCAAAACCAGATAAAGATACAACAAAAAAAGAAAACTTCAGGCCAATATCCATAATGAACATAGACATAAAAATCCTCAACAGGGCCAAGCATGGTGGTTCACACTTGTAATCCTAGCACTTTGTAAGGCCAAAGTGGGAGGATCATTTGAGGCCAGGAGTTAGGAACTAGCCTGGGCAACTAGCCTGACCTTATCTCTACAAAAAAATAAAAAGAAAATTAGCCAGGTGTAGTGGTATACACTTGTAGTCCGAGCTATTCAGGAGGCAGAGGCAGAGGCAGGAGGATTGCTTGAGCCCAAGAGTTCAAGGCTGCAGTAAGCTATGATCGCACAACTGCCCTTCAGCCTGATAGAGCAAGACCCTGTTTCTTAAAAAAGAAAATACTAGCAAACCAAATCCAACAGCACATCAAAAAGATAATATACCATGATCAAGTGGGATTTATCCCCAAAATGCAAAGATAGTTCAACATACACAAATCAATAAATGACACATCACATCAACAGAATGAAGGACAAAAGCCATATGATTTCAATAGACACAAATAAAATTCAACATATCCTTTTTTCAGATTTATTTATTTTTATTTTTTAAATTTCAGAATATTATGGGGGAACAAATATCTAGGTTACATATATTGCCTTTGCACCACCCAAGTCAGAGCTACAAGCATGCCCAACCCCCAAAGCACACCACACCCATTAGGTGTGAATATACCCATCCCCTCCTCCCCCTTCCCACCTGCCTGACACCTGATGAATGTTACTACCATATGTGCCCACAAGTGTTGATCAATTAGTACTAACTGGATGTGGAGAGATAGAAACACTCACACACTGCTGGTGGGACTGCAAATTCTAGGAAAGTAATATGGAGCTACCTCAACATCACTTCTTGACAAAAACTCTCAAGAAACGAGGCATAAAAAAAACATAACTCAACATAATAAAGGCCATATATGACAAATTCACAGCTAACATCATACTAAATAGGGAAAAGCTAAAAGTGTTTCCTCTAAGAACTGAAACAAGACAAGCATGCCCACTTTTGCCACTCCTATTCAACATAGTACTGGGAGTCCTAACCAGAGCAGTTGAGCAAGAGAAAGGCTTAATTGATCAAATTGGAAAAGAGATCAAACTGCCCCTCTTTGAAAATGACACGATCTTATATTTAGAAACACCTAAAGACTCCATCAAGTCTTACATCTGAGACGAATTCAGTAAAGTTACAGGATACAGGCCGGGCGCGGTGGCTCACGCCTGTAATCCTAGCACTCTGGGAGGCCGAGGTGGGCGGATCGTTTGAGCTCAGGAGTTCGAGACCAGCCTGAGCAAGAGCGAGACCCCATCTCTACTAAAAATAGAAAGAAATTATATGGACAGCTATAAATATATATAGAAAAAATTAGCCGGGCATGGTGGTGCATGCCTGTAGTCCCAGCTACTCGGGAGGCTGAGACAGGAGGATCGCTCGAGCTCAGGAGTTTGAGGTTGCTGTGAGCTAGGCTGATGCCACGGCACTCACTCTAGCCTGGGCAACAGAGTGAGACTCTGTCTCAAAAAAAAAAAAAAAAAAAAAAGTTACAGGATACAAAATCAACACACAAAAATCAGTAGTGTTTCTATATACCAATAACGAAATAGCCTTATTTATTTTTGTTGTTGCTGTGATTGCCTTTGGGGTCTTCTTCATAAATTCTTTGCCTAGGCTAATGTCTGTCTAAGAGTTTTTCCAACATTTTCTTTTAGAATTCTTATAGTTTCACACCTTAGGTTTAAGTCTGTTACCCACCGTGAGCTGATTTTTGTGAGAGGTGAAAGGTGCAGATCCTGTTTCAGTCTTCTACATGTGGCTATCCAGTTTTCCTAGCACCACTTATTGAATAAGGAATCTTTTCCCCAGTGTATGTTTTTGTCTGCTTTGTCAAAGACTAGATGGCTATATGAGGATGCTTTTAAATCTGGGTTCTCGGTTCTGTTCCACTGGTCTATGTCTCTGTTCTTGTGCCAGTACCATGCTGTTGTGGTTACCATAGCCTTGTAGCATAGCTTGAAGTCTGGTAAATTGATGCCTCCCAATTTGTTCTTTTTGCTTAAGATTGCTTTTGCTATATGGGGTCTCCTCTGTTCCATACAAAGAGTAGAATTATTTTTTCTAGATCTGTGAAAAATGCTGTTGGTATTTTAATAGAGATTTCACTGAATCTGTAGGTCACTTTGGGAAATTAAAAAGCTTCTGCACAGCCAAGGAAACTATCGCGAGAACAAACAGACAACCTACAGAATGGGAGAAAATATTTGCATGTTACACATCTGATAAAAGGCTGATAACTAGAATCTATAAAGAACTCAGGAAAATCAGCAAGAAAAAAATCAAACAACCCTATCAAAAAGCAGGCAAAGGACATGAACAGAAACTTTTCAAAAGAAGATAGACTAACGGCTAACAAACATATGAAAAAATGCTCAACATCTCTAATCATCAGGGAAACGCAAATCAAAACCACAATGAGATATTACTTATCCCCAGTGAAAATGGCCTTTATCAAAAAGTCCCAAAACAATAAATGTTGGCGTGGATGCAGAGATAGGAACATTTATACACTGCTGGTAGGACTGCAAACTAATACCACCTCTGTGGAAAGCAATATAGAGATACCTCAAAGAGATACAAGTATAACTACCATTTGATCCAGCAATCCCATTACTGGGCATCTACCCAAAAGAATAAAAGACATTCTATAAAAAAGACATCTGTACTCCAATGTTTATAGCAGCACAATTCACAATTGCAAAGACGTGGAAACAACCCATCTGCCCATCAATACATGAGTGGATTAATAAAATGTGGTAAATGTATACCATGGAGTTCTACTCAGCCACAAAAAACAATGGTGATATAGCACTTCTTGTATTATCCTGGATAGAGCTGGAACCCATTCTACTAAGTGAAGTATCACAAGAATGGAAAAACAAGCACTACATGTACTCACCATCATATTGGTATTAACTGATCAACAGTTAAGTGCATATATAGTAATAACATTCATTGGGTGACAGGCAGATGGGAGTGGGGAAGACAGGATGAGTATATATACACACACACGTAATGGGTACGGTGCGCACTGTCTGGGGGATGGACATGCTTGAAGCTCTGACTTGGGTGGGGCAAGGGCAATATACGTAACCTAAACATTTGTATCCCCGTAATATACTGAAATAAAAAAATTAAAAATAAAAATAATGAAGTAGCTGGAATAAAAACAAGGCAATTTCACTTACAATAGCTATAAAAATATTAAATACCAAGGAAGTAAAAGATTTCTACAAGGAAAACCAAAAGACAGTGATGAAAGAAACTGAATAGTATACAAATAGAAAAATATCCCATGCTTATGGATTAGAAGAATTAATATTGTTAAATATCCATATTACCCAAAGCAATCTACAAATTCAATTCAATCCCTATCAAAACACCAACTGATTTTTCATAGACATAAAAAAAAAAAAAAAATCCTAAAATTTGTGTGGAACCAAAAAAGAGCCCAAATAGCCAAAGCTATCCTGAGCAAAAAGAACAAAGCTGGAAACGTCACACTACCTGACTTCAAAATACATTACAAGCCTACAGTAACCAAAACAGCATGGTACTGGTATAAAAACAGACATATATCAACCAATGGAACAGAATTGAGAACCTGGACATAAATCCACATATTTACAGCCAACTGATTTTCAAAAAAGGTGTTAAGAACTTACATTGGGTGAAAAGACACTCTCTTCAATAAATGGTGCTGGGAAAACTAGATAGCCATATGCAGAAAAATGAAACTGGACCCTTATCTCTCAAAAAAATCAACAAATACCACTCAAAATGGGTTAAAGACCTAAACATAAGATCCAAAAATATAAAACTACTAGAAGAAAACAAAGGGGAAATACTATAGGACACTGGGTCTAGGCAAAGATTTTATGGCTAAGATTTCAAAAGCATGGGCAACAAAAACAAAAATAGAGAAATGGACTATATTAAGCTAAAAAGTTTCTGCATAGCAAATGAAACAACAGAGTGAAAAGACAACCATCGAATGTGAGAAAATATTTGCCAACTATTCATCCGACAAGGGACTCAAACAACTCAAGAACATATAAGGAACTTGAACAACTCAGGAGCAAAAAAAATAAATAATACCATTAAAGGCTAGACACAGTGGCTCATGCCTGTAATCCCAGCACTTTGGGAGGTCAAGGTGGGAGGATCACTTGAGGCCAGGAATTTGAGACCAGCCTGAGTAACATAGTGAGACCTCATCTCTAAAAAAAAAAAAGAACAAAAATTTAGCCAGGCATGGTGACATACCCTATAGTCCCAGCTACTTGGAAGACTGAGGCTGGAGGATCACTGAGGCCAGAAGTGCAAGGTTGCAGTGAGCTATGATTATGCCACTGCACTCCAGCCTGAGCAACAAAAGAAGACATATAAATGGCCAATATGTATATGAAAAAATGCTCAACATTACTAATTATCACGGAAATACAAATCAAAACCACGACGAGATATCATCTTATGCCAGTTAAAATAGCTATTAAAAAGACAAAAAATAATAATGCTGGCAAGGATACAGAGAAAAGAGAACTTTTATATACTGTTGGTAGGAACATAAATTAGTACAGCCATTATGGAAAACAGGGTATGATATATCTATGATCCAGCAATCCCACTACTGGATACTTATCCAAAGGAAAGGAAATCAGTATATCAAAGGGATGCCTGCACTCCCATGTTTACTGCAGCACTATACACAATGGCAAAATATGGAATCAACCTAGGTGTCCAGCAATGGATAATGGATAAAGATAATGTGGTTTATATGTACAATAGACTGCCACTTGGCCATGAAAAAGAATGAAATCCTGTCACTCGCAGCAACATGGATGGCGCTGGAGGACATTCTGTTAAGTGAAATAAGCCAGTCATAGAAAGACAAATAGCACATGTTCTCACGCATACGTAGAAGCTAAAAAAATTGATCTCATGGAAGTAGGAGAATGTTGGTTACCAGAGGCTTGGAGGAGAGGGGTGAAGAAAGGTTGGTTAATGGATACAAACAAACAGTTAGATAGAAAGAATAAGTTCTAATGTTTGACAGCAGAGTAGGATGACTATAGTTAACAACAATGTATTGTATATTTCAAAATAGTTAAAAGACAGGACTTGAAAAGTTCCCCAACACATAGAAATGATAAATACTTGAGGTGATGGATACTCTAAATACCCTGACTTGATCATTACACATCCTATACATGTAACAAAATAGCAGATGCACTGCATAAAATTGTTCCAATATTATATATCAATAAAACATTTAAAAAAAAATAACTCCTACAACAAACTGCCCAATTGAAAAAACAGACATTTCTTCCAAAAAGATATGCAAATAGCCAATAAGCTATTTGCTTGAAAGGCTAGCTAATGATGTTAAGGTAATGAGCTTAAGCTAGTAACCTAATCACCTCCCAAAAGTTCCCACCTCTTAATACCATCACCTTGGGGATAAGGACTTCAACATATGAATCTTGTAGGGACACAAACATTCAAACCATAGCAAACACCAAATGCAATTATGTTTTCACAGTCCTCATTCTACTTAATATTTTATCTAAGCATTTCACATGAAACCTTTCTTTTTAGCCTTTTTTCTGAGGTGAGGGTGAGAATGGAAGGGGAGTAGAAATACCTCACAAGACCAGTGTTCCGAACAACACCTGGGGAAATGCTGGCATGAAGCGTTCCAATTACAAATGCATCACTGCTTTGTTCAAGAATATTTAATCTTCTGTTTTGGGGCACTGAAGAAAAAATCCAAGTAAACAACTAACTGATCAATATAAGTATTATGATATTTATTAGTTATACTGCACTGTCTTTCCTTTCATAATCATATAATGGGGAAGAAGACTAATAATACGCTAAAAACCTGATTCAGGGAAACATTTTAAAGATATTGAGTCCAAAGCTCAAAATGATGACACATTGCCTCAAATACAGTTATCCTGTAGTAAATCTCAACATTCCCCACAGAAAACAGTAAATATTAATATCTTACAAATGAAGACAAAAAACAAATTGCTCAAGAAAACCAGTGAATGAACTAAGAAGATCAAAATTATGAAATTCACTCTTAGACAATATCCCAGTTTTCCTTAAAATATATATATTCAATTTTTACTTAAAAGTGTATTCATTTGTTGGTTTGGGTCATTCATGTGTATTTGTAAGAACAGGGGCACATTTGTGCTAAACTAATTGAATCCGAAAGACCCACAAAAAGATTTAGTAGTTTTGAGCCTCAAAGTTACTGGTAAAAGGAAAAAACTAATTAATAAAGCCATTATTTATGGAAAAACTAGCTGATTTTATTATCAATGCCAAACAAGGCCGGGCGCGGTGGCTCACGCCTGTAATCCTAGCACTCTGGGAGGCCGAGGCGGGTGGATTGCTCAAGGTCAGGAGTTCGAGACCAGCCTGAGCGAGACCCCGTCTCTACTAAAAATAGAAAGACATTATATGGACACCTAAAAATCTATATAGAAAAAAAAATTAGCCGGGCATAGTGGCGCATGCCTGTAGTCCCAGCTACTCAGGAGGCTGAGGCAGTAGGATCGCTTAAGCCCAGGAGTTTGAGGTTGCTGTGAGCTAAGCTGACGCCACGGCACTCACTCTAGGCTGGGCAACAAAGTGAGACTCTGTCTCAACAAAAAAAAAAAAAAAAAAAAAAAAAAAAATGCCAAACAAGTCTTTAAATCAACTAAAATTTATTCCATTAAGCATAAAGTTACTTTCACATTTGTCTACAACCATAGTAAATACAATTCTTGGCATAAAGACACAGCCTTTGGAATTTATAATATCCCCACCTGCAAGATTACATATATAAAACTCCCATTATTTATGTAATAGTAAATTAGTTAATCAAATTAATTATACTATCTAGAATAAAATAAAATGAAAATAATTTACTCATAAGATTCATATTTAAATCATCTTTATTTACAAAATACTATCCTGAGAATTATAATTCCATTAAGCTTCAATTTGAGCAAAAGTATAATCACTTAAGTAACAGCAGTTACTTAAAACTGAAAATGAGAGATAAGTCAAAATTACTTTTGAAGAGAGCAAAAACATTGTCAGGTTTCTTGTTGTGGTTCTGGATGTTCAGTAGCAGGCTCATTTGAAGGCGGAATCAACCCGGAAGGGAGCTCACTTCTACTTTCAGAATGTAGGGGTGGGGAGAAAAATCCAGCTCTTGGGGGAAGATAAGGAGGAAAACCCCTCGGTGAATAGACATTTCTCACTGTTAAAAGAGATTGATAAAAGACATTTTTTAAGTTGAAGAACCTGTACTTCAACCCTAATAAATCACTAGCTTGTAACTTTCAATATCTATTCTTATATTTAAAAATTGCCACCAGAATAATTATCTGATCAAATTAATTTTTACAACAATTGAGAAAAATGTACTCTCTTCAACAACATATTATTAACGGGAATATCATTAATTTTAGACACAGTCTTTGTCCTATCTTAACACTTTGAAAAAAGGAGAGGAATTATTTCAAAATATATAAAACTTACTAAAAACATTTTCATGTAATTTAATTTTCACCAGACTTAAAATTCAGATCAGTGATTCCCAATTCTAAGCTGATATTATACTAAAACATTTCCAGTTATATCAAAAGACCATCTTAAAGTTTCCCAAACAAAATTCATTTTAATTCACCTTAAACTTTAAAAATAGAGGGGGAATGAGGGAAGGAATGACTATATAAGACTATAAAAAACCTAGTATTTGGTAACCATATATTTATTCTGCAGAAATCTACAGTTCTAAATGGTATAGATATAAAGCAATAAATTACTCCATTTTTCTTCTGTGAGGCTATGAAAAAATTTCAATACATCCAACAAACAATTAGGCCAAACATGATAAATACATTTTAGGTTTTAAACAAGTAGGACTACATGAGTACAACTTATGAGAAAGACTTCTAAAAATACCTTAGTCAGTAATTTTAATGCTAAAAGATAAATTGTAATTATTTTAACTAATTGCCACAATAACCAGTCTCTATCAAGTGAGATACAGATAATTCTGGTTTTATCATAAGACTGCTGCAAAAAGCCAATGATTTTCTTGACTACTAAAATACAGAAATAATTCCACATTATTAAGATGAATCAAGCTGAAGCCTCATTACAGTCCACTGATGGCTAGCTGGCTGCCTTCCCAATTTGAAAAAGTAATGGCACACTCACAGAACGCTAGAAAAATTTTTCCTCCACTGTTTTACTACATGAATAGAGAGTAAAATTAATATCTCTGATTTACTGTATAAAACACATAACTGAATTAAAAAAAAAAAAAAAGCATACTTGCAAATGGAGGAGGTGGTATACCAGGGAAATCCCTTGGTGGAAAATAACCTCGAGGAGTTCCATACATGTTTCCTGGAGGAGGTGGAGGAAAAGGAGGTCCTCTTCTCATGAACGAGCCCCTTGTATCCACTGGAAACAATGGTGCTCTCATTGGAGGAAGGGGTGGAGGAACAAAGCCAGGGCCAGTTGCTTCACTTTCAGTGGGGAGAGATGAATCAGGCACATTTAAATTCTATAACAAATTGACATATGGCATGCATTAAAACAACAGCAAAATTTGCAATAGTTTCCCTGAAAATCTTAAGCTTAGAAGAAAGCACCTAGGCAGAAAGCAGTACGTGACAGTCTTAGAAAGCTCCAAGCTTCAAACAGTTTTCCATGTTAACATAGCTGGTTTTTAGCTATCACAAATATTTTCTAAGTAAACAGAAAACAGCTTTAACCAATAAAATAATATTTTAGCTAAAGTTAAAATAAAAGTATAGTCCAAAAGTACCAAAATGTATGTTACCAAGCATATACTGAAAAAAAAGAAAAGGCAAGATGTTTAATGTTTATACTTTCAAGGTGACCAAAATCAATATTGTACATGTAATAAATAAGAATATACTTTAAAATATTCAAATAGAAATCCAACGGGGAAAATCTAAAATCTTGCTTAACTAGTAAAGTAACTAAAATCCCTAGTCTCCAAGTTGTACTTCATCACTGTAGAATAAAATCCAGAAAAGAAACGGCTTCAGTGCTAAGTAGGAAATATATTTGTCAAAAAGATAGAAGCAGCTTTGTATCAAAAACCATATTATTAGTTATATTTCTATTCTAGTATAAGCCAAGAGATTAAAAGGCTCCTCAATACTTGGATAAAATTCCACTTTCAGTACTTACACCAAGATCATCTTTGGTATCATTTCTACTGGATCCCATTTCCGAAGATACTGGCCCATCTAGACAAAAGTTAAACCATGAAAAATACATGATTTATCACTCCATTCCTAGAATATTTCCAAATCACAAAGGACATTGATATTTTCCCATTCCCTCTGTGAGCACATAAAACAGCCTGAAACCAGCATCCTTTATTGGGGCTCTAAGAACAGGCTGAGGTCCCTGGAAATTTTGGCAGACTCAGTTCTGCAATAGTGTGGGACAGTGATTTCTCCAGCTAGTTCTTGGGGAATCCTGCTGCTGCGGCATCCTAAGGAAACATCGGGGAAAAAAGAACCCCTCTCCTTCCAATTTTTCCCCCTCTCTCCTTTCCTTTCTTCCTCCCCCTCTTCCTTCCTTCCTTCTTTCCTTATTTTTCCATTATGTAAGACAGACCAGCCATTTGAATTTAGTCACTGTTCCTAAATAAATGTTCCTGAACTTCGTTGTTATCAAGAACTGGTTGGTCTCTGATGACATAAATTAAAACAACCTTCTCTCTGACTACAACTACCTCGCCTCTTCTAGCTTTCTCATTTAGTTACTCTCACTACACCTGTCCTTGGATGTCACTGATGCTTCCAAACCTCTGACCTAACTCTCGGTTTCCTCCTTCCTTCACTTCCTTCCCCAATTACCTAGACTCCAAAGTCCATCACTTCAACCAGCCGTCAATATCCTTGCCCTTTTGCTCATTTTTGAGTTATGCTTGGTAACATTCCAAGCCCAGATTAATCTAAATCTCTATTCTCACTCTGCCTATACCTGAGCCACCTAGCACTGCTGGGGGTAAAAATAAAAAACCAAAGAGCCATGCAGACTGGAGATCTAGGCTGCAGGATCCACCATATTTCCAGCTGCACACTGCCGGGCCTTCCTTCTGTGTCTCTGAAGCCAGCTTCTCCTCAGCAATTTCAAATCTCCAGTCTCCTGAAACCTACCACAACAGTCACTCAGAAACTCCCTTCATATCGGGCTCTGTGGCACAATGTATAGTGCACTGGACTTCTAAACAGAAACTCCCTTCCCTTTTTGTGATAAAACATACAAGCATACTGCAACTGTACTTTTATGATCTTTCCTCCTATTATCCTGGAAAAGGATCTTTCTAGACAATCTGTGGCCCTCATCCTGTTCTCAGAATCTCTGTCTTCCAGATTCCTCAGGCACCTTCCTATCTCTGTTGGTTCCCTCCTCCCTTTCTGATAGATCCAAGTCTCTACTGACAATTTAAAAATGAGAGAGAAAAAGAGACTTCCCTTCCAGCCACCTCTCTACTCTACAATCAAGAATTGTTTTATATATATTGCTCGGAATTCCCCCCATTTTGTCCTCATTTTACTGTAATCAATTTGCAACATCTGTTCCACTAAAATTATTTCCCCCAAGATCAAAAGGTCTCTTTGTTTGCTAAATTAAAATACACTTTTAGTCTTCGTTTTACATTACTTCCCACCATGTTAACCACTCCTTCCCTCTTGATATGCTCTCAGCCTTTGATTTACATGACAGGACCCTTTCTTCTCTCTAGCTGTCCTTTCCAGCTACTGCTTCTCAGTCTCTTTAGTGGGTACTACTACTTCTTCTGACCATAAAGAGTTCCACCCTCAGCCGTACTATCTTCTCATTTTCTCCTTGAAAAATCTCATTCAATTCTGTAGCTTTAATTAGATATATATTATACTACTGACTTTCCTGTCTATAATTCAGAACCAGATACTGCCCCCAGGACTTCAAAGCTTGGCCTGCCTCCTTGAATATTCATGCAGGTGTAACACAGCTGCCACTAATTTTGTAAATTCAAAAGGTAAGTTATAATCTTTCTTGTCAAACTTGCTCCTTGTTCCTTGTCTCAGAATAATAAATGGCATCTCTGTTCATCCAGGTGCCACAGCCAGGAACCTGGGTATCAGCCAAGACTCCTTCTCCATCCTCTCCCACAAGCCTTCAATCCTAAATCTTCTCAATTCTATTTTCTCCATGTCTATTCACATCAATCTACTCCCTCTGCTAAATCACCACCATCACTCATCTGGATTCCTGTCGTAGTCTCCTAAAAAGTTACCCAGACTCCCACTCTTTATTTTTCCAATCTATTCTCCCTAATGCAATCAGAGAAATTTATCTAAAATGCAGATCTATTAATAATTATATCATTTCACTGCTTAAAATCCTTTAGTATGTTGCCATTATTCTAAGAATAAGGTCCAAATTTCTGAACAGGGTTTGCAAGGCTTTGCAAAATCTATACAATCCTTAATTCTTCAGCTACTTTTTTCAATATTCCCTGACTCACAGTCCATGTTACAGCCATAATTTACTAGGCATCCTTAACTCTAAATCTTTGAAGATGCTATTCTTTTCTCCTAGAATATCATCATCATCATTTTGGTCCAGCTAATCCCTCCTTTAATTCTCAGCTTATATGTCACTTCCTCTAAGAAGCTTTTCTTGACCATCCCACGTTCAAAACACTCATCTGCGTTAGTGCCCCATATGCTCCCATAACATGCTGTACTCATAACAATTGTCACTCTGTAGTGTAACTGCCTTTAGGCCTTTATAAGGTATAAGGAATGCTGAGCTCCTGTCTCCTGTCCTCCACTGAAATACAGCAACCACCACGATACCTGTCACACAGTAAGCATTCAAAAGATATTCAGTTCATCAATGAATGGGTCCACAACCCTCTCATTTCAATGAAGTACAGGGATCAAGACCACAGTTGTGGAGCCACACAGTCATGGATTCAAATCCTGCCCTCTGATACTTCCTACCTGAGATCTTGAGTACTTTTTTGGGCCTCAGTTTCTTCATCTACAAAATGAGGATAAAAGTATCTACTTCATAGGGTTATTGTGAAGATTAAATGAGATAATTTATTTTCATTCAATAAATATTTATTGAACACTACTGATAGTCAAGATGTTTCAACCACATCTCTCACCATTCTCCTTCATGTACTGACATAAACTGACAAACTAATATATAAGAACATAAACTGATATATGTATGTAAGTACATATACTGACAAACTATTAATATTATAAAGAACTCTTCCATTTACAAAACACTTCCACACATATTAACTCATTAAGCCCTCCACAATGCTGTCAACTGATAAATATCTGTTTTAAAGCCATTATCCAACAATGACTTGTGCTCTTTGTTTATATTTGCTTCTGCTCAATTTTTCAAATATCTGCAAAGGAGCCCAAATGTCACCTCCTTCATTGAGTTTTTCCTGATCCTTCAACTAGACAGTTCTCTGAACACAACATATTCTCTAATGGGACTTACTATTCTGACAAGTATTAGTTAAGCATATATATCTTTGTCCTTATTTATTAGGTTCTTATAGGCAGAGACTATGCCTCACTATAAGTATATCCTATATTATGTCATACAGGGTACCTTCTAAACAGTAGGCACTTAAAAATTATTTGCTCAATTATATATTATTGTTCAACAGGCAGAAAAAAAACAGAGATGTAAAAACTTTTAAATAGCATTAATGTAGAAATGGATGTTTAATCACATATATATTTTCATTCCATTAAGCCTGAAGTAATGGGGGAAAAACAATTCATAAATCCAAACAGGAAAAATTGACTTAATTATGATTAATAATAGAAATGCAGACTATAGGTCTGCTTCTTAGCTTGTTATTTTAGAAATATTGATTTTCTAAAATAATAAATATTTCAACTGGATAATACATCTCTCCAAATACATGTCCTTTGCTGAGTAAATCTTTCACCAATAGGTTTTAATTCTCTACTTTTTAAAAAATGTTTTTTCATTTTCTTAATGTCGTATACTTTTAATTGATACACTGGATACATTTATGTCCCAATTTCAGTATTTTGCTGTGAGGTAGTTTAAGTAAAAGAGTATCTGGCAAATAGTAGATTGCTCAGTAAATGTTAGTTAAACATATCTAAACACAAGTTAGTTAAATATATCTAAACACAAGTAAAATATGAAATGTTCAAACAAGGTAACTGATTAAACCATCAACAAAGCATGCATCTAAGTTACTTTTTCTGGTAGATTTTCACATATCCATTCTCCATTCACATTTGCTTGCCTAATTTCCCTGTTTACTAAACCGGACATATATGTAAGTGGACTGTAAAAATTAGAAAATTAGTCATGGAACAGAGTAAAGTTCACCACCATAGCTATATATAGTAAACCTATTACCATGATGCTCAAACCACATATATTTAGATGCATGTCTGTGTACAATATAATAAGAAACATAAGACCAGGACATTCTCAGGAAAGAGATTTTGGCCTTAAGAACTACCAGAAATAGCAATTATATTAGTCCTTAATCTAGCTTCCAGTTCTCAAGTATGCCACCATTATTTAAAAAAAAGAAAGAAAGAAAGAAAATAAAGTATTTTTTACCCATTTTATCCAAAGAAGGCATGTTAAAACTTCTGAGTTCTGCTGGTCCAGACAGTCTACCAGAATTAGAATAAAATCTGTCTTGTCTTTGTGGAGGAAGAGCTGGATCAGGATACATTTGGCCTAGAAAAAAGTTTTTAAAATATCTTCATTAATATAAACATAAATCAAGTTTACTTAAGTTTAATATATTGAACTTAGACATTTCTCATGCTTCCTAAAACTTTAACCCGTATTTGGTTGGCAATCATAAGCAATTTTAGAAAAACTACATATTTTGCTATAGGCACTAACTTTGCTTTTGTATAAACACAGGTAAAATTTGCTACTTTGGATTTTGAAAGTTTCAATTACGATGTGTAAATTAGAATATGTGAAAACAAGGCCGGGCACAGTAGCTCACACCTGTAATCCTAGCAGTCTGGGAACCCGAGGCAGGAGGATCACTTGAGCTCAGGTGTTCAAGACCAGCCTGAGCAAAAGCCAGACCCCGTGTCTACTAAAAATAGAAAAAATTAGCCAGGCGTGGTGGCGCATGCCTGTAGTCCCAGCTACTCAAGAGGCTGAGGCAGGACGATCGCTTGAGCCCAGGAGTTTGAGGTTGCTGTGAGCTAGGCAGATGCCACAGCACTCTAGCCTGGGCAACAGAGTGAGACTGTCTCAAAAAAAAAAAACGTGAAAACAAAATCTAGTTTTAGTACATACATATATATGTACATAAATTAATTTTCAATTGTAATAATAATGGATAGAAGTGGATACATCAAAAAAGACTAAGGAGACAGCTACTAACAGAAGAGAAAAATAACAGAAAACGTTATAAGCATAGCAAGAAATTTAGCAGAACAGGTGATAATTTATCACCAAAGCAGAAAGAGTATCACTCAGAGGTCATCAGTGGTCAAACTTTCACTAACAATTAACATTTTGGAATTTAGCATCCATCCCAAACTAAAGGGAAGGACCTATGACTTGACAGATGAATAGAAGGTTCTCACTGCTGAAATTAAGGACATCTAGACAGACAACAAGCTGGACACAGACTCTGACTCAGACGCTTCTACAACCACCTTCCTTCATCTCCAGAGATGACTTATGATGACACAGTGGTAATTCCTGGGTCCCTGTGGAACTCATCATTCTTGAAAAATATAGGTAGTCTATCTTACCCTTGAGAGGTGATGGCAGACTTTGCTAGATTATGTATACCTATGTCCAACACCAAAAATATGGAGACTGTCAAAAAAAGGTGAATTGTGTGACTCTCTCCTATCCTAGTATAGATATGGACAAACAGCCCCAAATTGTCTTTCATGACTGTCCTAGGCAGTGGTTCATAATATGAACTTCATAGAATCAATGTTGGAAATGTCACTTTTCATCTGACTCAGCCACATGGGACCTTATTGACACATCTCTTCCACATAAAACCAAGGAAATCATCTGGCATCAACAAGAGTTGATGGAGAGAATTATATTTAATGAGCTCCCCAAAGGTCAGGGGGTGTGGCTAGGAGATAAAGATCCAGATAGTCTTGAAGGTTCATTTGTATAATTTCAAAATCTTAGCAAACAGCTGTCTCAACAGGTCTGAAATAGCCCAGTGGAAGAAAAAGCTAATACCAATCACTGAGACCTAAACTGAGTTCTCTCGTTGTACTTCAAACATAGGATTAAGTATCAATAAATGGCAGGGTTGGGCAAGGGGTTGAAATGGGGAAACCTAAAAACTTCAACCCTTTCTTAATCCGGTCTCAAGATACTACCTCATTATTTTGCTTCTAAAATACATCCCCACAACATCAGCAACCTCAGAAATAAAAAATTTTGTTATAAGTTCACTATAAGTTGTATGCCCATGTTGCCCTCCACTGGCAAAAGTAATTCATTCCTTTAATCTCCCATGGCCTATCATGTGCCAGCCATGAGCAATCAATGTTGGTCTCAATACAGTCCCTGCCCTTACAGACTAATGGTGATAGAAACAAGTAAATATAATGTGATTAATGTCTTAATAAAGGGAAATACAAATAGTACAAGAGGTGGCCTATCTAATTCTGATTGGAGGAATCAGGAATGGTGTCACAGAGGTAGTAAAGCTTTGCCCTGAAAGATGAACAAGTAAACAAGGGTACTCTGGTGAAGTCATACACACCCACACCCACACACATAAACACATACATACATCTCCCACACATCAGCACATGTACACTCACACACACACAATAAAGTTATGTGAAAGGCATATATGACCAATGAAAGACTGAACATTGAAATGTAGAAAATAAGGACATGAAAGGTTCCTTTCTTTTTTGCTTTCATACTTTGTTTGCTACCACAAACAAAGATGATTAAACATAAAGAATGAGAGAAGAAAACGGACGGACTAGAGAAAAAAACAAATAAGGGGTGGGAATAAGATATAGAGCATTCTGAAGCAGTTTCACAAACTAAGACTTGTATTGGAGAAATAGCTATTCTCACATATCTCATTCATAGCCAGTCTTGAGGACAATGGGGCAATATCGACCAAAACCAAAAATATGCATATTCTATTACTCAGCAATTCCATTTTCTGGACTCATCTCTAAAGAACATAAGTGCAAAAAGGGTGTTAACTGCAGCATTGTTAGTAATAGTGAAACACTGGAAAATGCTCAACAACAGGGACTGGATAAATATATTATGGTTTATTATATGTTGAAAAACTACACAGTAATTAAGGGAATAAACTTTATATATATTAACATGAAAAGCATTTAGGAATATAATGCTGATAAAGAAAGTTGATAAAACAGAAACGTAACCTTTTAAAATCGTAGACGGACTGAAAGTTTACACACACACTAAACTCATGAGAAGTTTGCCTCTAGGAATGGGAGGAAGGTAATATGCCCAGCAAAGGAAACAGAACAGTCTTCAACTCATTTATATAATGTGCTATTTCTTTTTATGTTTAACTTACATATTTACACATACACACACATACATATCTAAAGTAAATATTAATATGTAAATTCTCAGGGGTGATACACATGATTGTGTTACAAAATCTTGTTTTGTGACATTAGGCAAGTTACCCGGACCCTCTGTGTTTTTCTTTCTTCATCTACAAAATGGGAATAACAGAATAACACTCTCAGTGTTAGCATAATTAATAAAGGGCACTTAACATAATATCTGCCACAAAGTAAGCACCCAAAAGTAACTGTAATGATAAATTAAGCTTATTGCTATGAATATAAACTATGTAAAAATATAATATTGACTGACCTCATTCAAATTTATGACTACAAATTTCAAACTGATGCTCAGCAATGCCCTATATAATCATACTATATTTCACTGACGTTTGAGTTCTTCCACTCTCATAAATGGCTATTGCATACTTTGTTCTCTCTCTTCAAATCTCGAACAATCTTCTCTCCTATCTCCCTCAGTTGACGATGATCTCACATCAAGAAAATTGAAGCAATTGGATACTTCCACTCACCCTCACCCAATTTCTAAGTTTGTACTTATCTGTACTAGCTTTACTTCTTTTTATAATGAATGAAGTGATTTCTCCAATGACACTCTGGATCCCATCCTTTTTGCTTAATACTCAAGGGTTTCGCTTTTATAACTATACCTTCTCCCATACATCATTAATTTCTCCTTCTATCCTGGATTATTCCCATCAGCAAATAAACCTGTTATAATATTATCCACCTTTAAAAAACCAAAAAATACCTCTCCCTTCAGCTACCATCTCATCTCTTTTTCATTCAAAGCACAATTTTTCAAAAAGTTGTCCACATTTTTCCCTACATCCTAATCTCTCCTCGGCCTACTCTTCAGGAAGAGTGAAAAATTAAACACAGATTTTTAAAGTTTATGTAAACATACATAGCAATAACTTATCAACCAAATACTAATCATTAGAATTTACAAGAGATCACTATCAAGAAGATGTAAGTGACTAAGAGATATATATGCCAAAAAAAGTGACAGCTTTAAAATGTGGCTACAACTTTAAAGTCTTCCTCTGAGAGAATGAATAAAAGCACAGACGATGATTCTTAGAACCCCTTATTAAGAAAAGACTCCATTATCTCAGCAGGATATCAAAATTAGCCTAACCTAAGAAAATTATAATTCCACCAGAAGAATCTCATATGAAAGAATATTTGCAACACAAAAGGACAACAGGCTGTATAAATGTCTACAAATCACAGCCAGTAACGAAAAATCTATGCCTGTACTTTCAAAGCTATCCGAGGTACTTTGATCTGCTTAACCTGCTTTTGTTGCTCAAAGAATGAGTTAAAACTGTCCTCATCAATTTAGCTGTACAGTACATGTCTCTTGCTTTCTCAGCTCTTCAAGAAAAAGTTTTTAAACATGCAAGGCCAGAGACCAGACTTAACTCATGATTATTATCCAAATAAGTAAAAGATAAGCAGTGACAAAAATAATAGAAGCCACATATTCCTTGTTCTTTTAGACAATTAAAACTAAGAATACTAACACTTGAAAAAGTACAAGGAGGGGAAATAACATAATTCTCCTTTAAGTCATATCTCTCTACACTAGGCAGCATGAGATTTGCTGAGGATTAAAATTCTTTATGTCTTGTATTACTTCTCTCTGTTGGAAAAGGGTGCTGTAAGACTAGATAAAAGAATGAAAGGATGGTGCAATTGGAGCACTGACAATCAGAGGAGCACTAAGAGATCAAGAACACCAAAGAGTAAGAAAATGATAAAAATAATGAAACTTTGTTTCATTAAAGTATATATGGTTTTCTTAAGTATTCTCAAGTTAAAACATTACCAAAATAAAATATTTACATAAACTTAGACACAATTACTGTATAGTTCTTGTTAGATTCATACATAACATCATTTACACATAAAGAATCATTGCTCTGATTAACACCTGCCCTATAAATTATTTGTAACTGCCCTGTGGATATAAGTCTCAAGAATCAATTAAAAGGCTAAAAGCCAAGAATTCAGCAGATTTACTCCCTCACAGCCAAAAAACTATCATGTAACCATTACTTTTCTTATTTGAATTATGTGCTAACATTATTGAAATATACTACTATTGTTTCTAAAGGGCATAAAACATTTAAATATCCACACCCCTTAAAGCTTATTAGTAACTACTAAATATGGGAGATAACAGTGCACATTTTAAGATTTTCTAAAAATTTCTTTAAATTATTACTCTTCAAGATTGTTTAATATGCACAGCTTTGTAAACAAGAGCAAATGCAAAGAAAGCAGGGCAATTACTTAGGAGCCAATTATTAGAAAAACCAGGCCAGGTGCAGTGGCTCACGCCTATAATCCTAGCACTCTGGGAGGCCAAGGAGGGAGGATCATTTGAGACCAGCCTCAGCAAGAGCGAGATCCCGTCTTTACTGAAAATATAAAAATTAGCCGCATGTTGTGGCGTGCGCCTATAGTCCCAGCTACTTGGGAGGCTGAGGCAGGAGGATCACTTGAGCCCAGGAGTCTGAGGTTGCTGTGAGCTAGGATGTTGCCACAGCACTCTAGCCCAGGCAACAGAGCAAGACTCTGACTCAAAAAAAAAAAAGAAAAAGAAAAAAAAAACTAAACAAAAAATTATATAATCCTTTCTACTAAGGAATAATTCTAAAATCTAAGAAATTATAGTATTTAAAACATAGTTAAATAGTAAGTAAAAATATATTATAAAGGTATAATCCTCTGGTAGATTACATTCATGACCTCAATTCTTTATCCCTCCCTGCATCCTTGTCTTCAAGGTAGAATATATTTCCTGCCCACTGATTCTAAATTCTGTCATGTGATTTGATTTGGTCAAATGTCAGCTATTCTGACAAAGAGAGGGTTAAAAAAAGCACTTGCATGTTTCTGCTTTTTCACTCCAGAACCTTTGTCGCCAAAAGGAGGCGGCACTCACAGAACAGAGCTGAATCACTGTAGCCAAGGTCAGCAGCTCACATGAGTGAAAAGCCAGACAACACAGTTAGCTAAGACCAGAAGACCAGAAGAACCAAAAGAACTTCTCAACTAAGCCCAGCCTAAATTGCCAACTCACAAACTCTTGACCTAAATGAGTATTTCTTGTTTTAAGGCATTGTTTTCAGGGTAGTTTGCTATGCAGCACTAATGTGCCAAAAAAATAGGTGATACAATCCCACTTTCATTATTTAAAAGTGAAAATTCATATAAATGTTCATTTGTGTATGTGTGTGTATATGTATGTATATATAATTACACACATGCAAAAAAATATCTGGAAGAAAATACATCTATCTCTAGGTAAGTAGGATTACAAGTGCTTTTTAATGTTCTTTTTTGCTTTGGTTATTAAGAAAACCAATAAAAGAAAGATCATTAAAAATAAGATGAATTCTGTTTTTTATAATGACAGACTACTGATTCAAAAAAACCCTACTTCTAAGAACTAGGTATCCTGAACAAACATACTTTTTAAAATCTTTTAAAAATGCCAATGCTTACAAAGCAGGGAAGTATTGCAGTACCAAGATCTGGAAGAATAAGAAAACCCAGAGAAACTGGCCCAGAATTTGAGGCTACTTTTCAATGAGGCATCTGCCAGTTCCAAAAGAGACTGCTGAGAGATTGAGAAAGTCAGCAGATCATACACAAACAGACAAACACAAAGAGACAAACAGATCATACACAAAGAGACAAACAATGGAGTTCGTGGCCTGTAAGGGTAGGGGGTTAGGATGCTGGTAAACCCACTAGGCTTCAGGTTTCGAACCCAGATGGTTATATCATAGAATGATAAACTAGAAATAGAGATCATTCCTCTCAACTCTGAATGATCACGATCTCTAATTGTGATCCTGAACTATTAGTGGCCCTAGCCTCCAGGTTGAAGTACACTAAAATCCTCTCTGGAAAGAGCACTAGTGAAAAGAATGATTAAATATGAAGCTTATGGGAGTTGGGGAGGATGATTAATAAAAAGTAATTAATCCAAGAAAGGTGAGAAAAGTAATTAATTCAAGAAAGATGAGAACAAAAAACATAAGGCAAATAGAACGTAAATAGTAAAATAGTTTTAAGCTCAAATATCTGTCAGAATAAATAAAAATAAAACCTAACTCTATGTGGTTTATAAGAAATACAGCTTGGCCGGGCGTGGCAGCTATGCCTGTAATCCTAGCTCTCTAGGAGGCCAAGGCGGGCAGATCATTTGAGCTCAGGGGTTCGAGACCAGCCTAAGCAAGAGCGAGATCCCGTCTCTACTAAAGAAAAAAAAAAAAAAAAATTAGAAAGAAATTAGCTGGACAACTAAAAATACATATAGAGAGAAAAAATTAGCCGGGCATGGTGGCGCATGCCTATAATCCCAGCTACTCAGGAGGCTGAGGCAGGAGGATCGCTTGAGCCCAGGGGTTTGAGGTTGCTGTGAGTGAAGCTGACGTCACGGCACTCACTCTAGCCAGGGCAACAGAGTGAGACTCTGTGCCAAAAAAAAAAAAAAAAAGAAAGAAAGAAAGAAATACAGCTTAAATATAAATATATAAAAATATTGAAAAGATAGAAAAAATGTACCAATACAAACAAGTAACCAAAAAAGAAGCTAGAATAGCTATATTAATGTATCAAAATATACTGATAAAACATACAAAGATAGAGAAGATTTGAAACACATTTCATCTAGTTCATGTATACAGAATACAGTGCCCAATATATTAAGAATACACCTTGATTACAAGTACATGTATGTGGAACATTTACTAAAACTGTCCATATGCTGGTCCATAAACCAAGTTCCAACAAATTTCAAAGGATCTAAATCATAGACTTATATCCTTTAACCACACTGGAAGTAAACTAGATAACGATAAGAGAAGATCTGACAATCTCCACATTTGGAAATTAATGAATACACTTCTAAACAACTTGTGGACCAAAGAAAATAATACACGTACAAATACACCCATACATGTTTGTAATAAATTAAAATATGTAAGGATTGGCAAAGAAGAAATAAAACTATAATTATTCAAGACAATATGACTGTATATACAGAAAATCAAATCACATAAGGCTATTAGAGGTAAGAACAATATACAAAATCAATTATATTTCTATGTACCAGTTAAAAGTTAGAAAATAAAATTTTTTGAAGATTCAATTTAAAATCGCATCAAAAAATATAACATGACTAGAAAGAAAGCTAACAAAATATATATAAGATCTCCACACAGAAAATTACAAAGTACTAGGAGAAATTAAGGAGGACTTAAATTTATCTACAGATCAAAGTAAATTCTAAATTTACCAGTCTAAATTCTAGCAGCAAATTTTTAAGAAATTGGCCTGTAGATGGTAAAATTTTTATGGAATGAAGGGGTAAGAATAGCCAAAACAATCCTGAAGAAGAACAAGAAATGAAGACTCAATTACCAAATATCAACATGATTCCAAGTCAGAAATTAAGATAGTGTGGTATTAGTACAGATAAGAGACCAATAGAACTTAATAGAAAACCAGAAACACATTCACACATACATATGCACACTTAATGTATGACAAAGATGGCACTAAAGGACTGTGAGGAAAAGAGAGTTTTTTAAATTAATGATGCCAAATCAATTGGATATCCCTATAGAGCAAAATGAAGTTTGATTCCTATTAGATACTATACACACAAAATTTATTCCAGGTATATTATAGACATAATATGAAAAATATAGCTATTTAGTGCATAACACAGGAAATGATCTTCATGCCCTAAAAAGTAAGGGAAGATTTCTTAAACAAGAAAAAAAAAATAACCATAAGGGAAATGATTGGCAAATTGAGCCATATTACTAATACCAACAACCTATTCATCAAAAGACCATTAAGAAAGTAAAAAGGCAAACCACAGAGTTCTCTAAGATATCGGTAATATATATAACTGGAAATGGAAAGAGTCCATTTCCAGAAAATATAAAAGAACTACTATAAAACAGAAAAGTCAAATGTGCAAATTTAAAAACGAACATGAAACTCAAAAAGGTAGGTGGCAAAAGAGAAAATTCAAATGGCCAATAAACTTATGAAAGAGGAATACCACTTTATCAATAATCAGGGAGATGCAAATTTAAACCAGAATGCTGCTACCACATACTGACCAGGCTGACTAAAATTAAATAGGCTGATCTACTGTTGGTGGAAGTATAAACTGATACTATACCTTAGGAATATTGTTTAGTATATTTACTAAAGCTTAACATAAGAATATCCTGTCACCCAGAAATTCCTATCCTAAATATATACTCAAATAAATGTATGCACTAAAAATCACACACAAGAATGTTTTACTCATAACAATCAGAAACTGCAAACAACTCACATCTCCATCAAATGTATGTGTTAAGTTAGTCAATAAAAGTTGTTTAAAAAACAGCTACGATAGTAGCACAATTGAAAATATATCTCTATATTAATTCTATCTCATAGTGAAAAATAATATAATATACAACAAAGAATATCAAAGTCCCCTTTTTAAAAGGCTTCATACACATGCACACCGCACAAGTGTTCATTCTAGAGCTGTGCTGTCCAATACAGTAGCCACTAGCTACCAGTCACATATGGCTACTTAAATTTTAACTTATATTAAAAGTTCAATGAAATTAAAAATTTTGTTTCTCAAGTTGTACTAGGCACATCTGAAGTACTCACTAGCCACATACGCCTAGTGGCTACTGTATTGGACAGTACAGATATAGGATGTTTCCAGAAAGTTCTATTGGACAGAGCTATTATAGAAAAAGATCTATTTCAGTATTATAGTCATTTAATTGTACTAACTCATCACTGAATAATACAAGCACACTTTGTTTTTAAGAATCTATTTTCTTTTGTTCTCTATCCTAACATATTAAATAAGTAGTTCAGTGGAAAGTCTTACAAAAATGAAACAATGTATAGCCCATACATCTTAAAAATATATTTAGAACTTCAAATACAGAGTTAATATTTTAAATCCTTCCCTTTGGGAAACCTATTAACCCACTGTATCTTTCTATCTAAATCTACTGCAACAATTTTCAAAGTAAATATCACAAACGGAGTTGCAGTTAGAAGTAGTCATCTATAGGATAGTAACATTATCTACTTAATAAATGATATCTCATTCTCATTTTAAAAATCAAAAACAAAATGAGCCAACACATACAAGTTGAAAGTTTTTACAAAAATCATCTTTCATACACAGTTAAGCCTCACAAAGGAATTACATGAATAATATAAACTACTTTGTTACCAGGTTTCTGTGATCTATTAGATTCTTCTTTCAAATATGAAAACACCTTTGTGTTTTTTCTTATAGAATGAAGCACTGAACAAGGTAAGTTACATTGGTAAATTTTTGTTGCAGTTTAGTATTTATAAAGAATTTATAATGAACTGTTTATTTCCAGAACATATTTCTGTTAAAATTTTAATTCTGATTACTATAAGCAAATATTATAAACACATATTATTCAAGAACAATTTTCCTACTAAAACTATAAATAATATTTCTAATTAAATTTATAAACAAAAATAAACTGAAAACTGTCTCTTGATCTGAATGCTAGTTATATATAGGTGCTCAAATTGTAAAAAAAAAAAAAAAAATCAAGTTATTTACTTCAGTGTACCTGCACTTTCCTGTATATGTATTACATCCATTAGGATTTTTTTCCTACTTTTTATTTTAAAATAGTTAAAGATTTATAGAAAGCTGCAAAAATAGTAAAGAGATACTGCATACCCTTTACTCAATGTTTACAGCTTTCATAACTACAGTGCAATATAACAGCCAGGAAACTGACATTGGTACAATGCCTGTGTATAGTTCTATTCCATTTTATCACATGTAGATTTGTGTAATCACCACCATACTCCAGACACAGAATTGTTCTATAACCAAAACGTCTCCCTCATGCTATCCCTTTATAGTCATACCAGTTCCTTCCTGACTACTATCCCAACCCCTGGCAACCACTAATCTGTTTTCCATTTCTATAATTTTGTCATTTCAAGAATGTTTTATACATGGAATCATATAGTACTGTGGTCCCCAAGAATCATCCCGAAACTATCCCCCACCCCCACCCCTGGTCCATGGAAACATTGTCTTCCACGAAACCGGTCCCCCTGAGCCAAAAAGGTTGGGGACTGCTGATATAGGACATGCCCTTTTGAGATTGGTTTTCTTCACTCAACATAATGCCCTTGAGATCCACCCAAATTATTGCACATATAAATAGTTATTTCTAGTTTGATTCCACTGTGGTCAGAGAACACATTCTATATGATTTCAATTCTTTTAAATGTGTTGAAGTTTGTTTTATGGCCCAGGATACAATCAATTTATCTTGGGAAATATTCTGTTGGCACTTGAAAAGCATGTGCTATTCTGCTGCTGTTGGGAGCCTCGCTCTATAAATGTCAGTTAGGTCCTGTGGGTTGATGGCACTGTTCAGTTATTCTACATGCTTCTTGAATTTTCTGTTCCATTGTCCCATCAATTGTTGAGAGAGGGGTGCTTTAGTCTGCAGTTATAACTGTGGGTTTGTGTATTTGTCTTTTCAGTGCTATTACTTTGTGCTTCACACACTTTGCAGTTCTTGTTTGATATATACACATTTAGGATTTGTTATGTCTTCTCGATCCCTTTTATCATTATGTAATGTCTTTATCTGCCCCCAGTAAGTTTCTTTGCTCTGAAGTCTACTTTATCTGTTATCAATATAGCCACTCACATTTTCTTTTGATTAATGCTTGCACTGCATATCTTTTCTATCATTCTACTTTCAACCTACTAGAACAAGTATCTTATACACAGCATACAGTTGAGTTATGTCACTGTACAAAAGAACTGAGGTCCAAAGAGATGAAACCAGTTTTAAAAATCACACTGAAAGATAAAAGAGTGAAACTGGAAAGCAAATTTCTTGATTTCCAGTTCAAACACATTTTTGCCTATACTAGTCTTGCTCTAAACATGCAAATTAATTGTAAACACATATAAGAATGTTAGACGAACATATATATTGCATTTCAGATTATTCAATATTGTATAAAATTTTGTATACATATTGTGCTTAAGTAGAATTAGCTTTATCCTAATATGGTAGCCAAATATGCATATTAACCTTTAATAATCACTTACATTCCACATACAGTTTTGAAAGAAAATATGATTAAAATCCATTAGTCTGGCCAGGCGCGGTGGCTCACACCTATAATCCCAGCACTCTGGGACGCCGAGGTGGGAGGACGCTTAAGGTCAGGAGTTCGAGACCAGCCTGAGCAAGAACAAGACCCCATCTCTACTAAAAAATGAAAGAAATTAACCAGACAACTAAAAATACGTAGAAAAAATAAGCCGGGCATGGTGGCGCATGCCTGTAGTCCCAGCTACTCGGGAGGCTGAGGCAGGAGGATCACTTGAGCCCAGGAGTTTGAGGTTGCTGTGAGCTAGGCTGACGCCACGGCACTCTAGCCCTGGGCAACAGCGTGAGACTCTGTCTCAAAAAAAAAAAAAAAAAAAAACCCATTAGTCTGTAAGACTGAGTCTGCTATTGAAAATAATGAGAATCGGCCGGGCGCGGTGGCTCACGCCTGTAATCCTAGCACTCTGGGAGGCCGAGGCGGGTGGATCGCTCAAGGTCAAGAGTTCGAGACCAGCCTGAGCAAGAGTGAGACCTCGTCTCTACTAAAAATAGAAAGAAATTATATAGGACAACTAAAATATATATATATACAAAAAATTAGCCAGGCATAGTGGCGCATGCCTGTAGTCCCAGCTACTCGGGAGGCTGAGGCAGTAGGATCCCTTGAGCCCAGGAGTTTGAGGTTGCTGTGAGCTAGGCTGACGCCACGGCACTCACTCTAGCCCGGGCAACAGAGTGAGACTCTGTCTCAAAAAAAAAAAAAAAAAGAAAAGAAAATAATGAGAATCCAGCCTGAGCAAGAGCGAGACCCCATCTCTACTAAAAATAGAAAGAAATTATATGGACAGCCAAAAATATATATAGAAAAAATTAGCCGGGCATGGTGGTGCATGCCTGTAGTCCCAGCTACTCGGGAGGCTGAGACAGGAGGATCACTTGAGCTCAGGAGTTTGAGGTTGCTGTGAGCTAGGCTAACGCCACGGCACTCACTCTAGCCTGGGCAATAGAGTGAGACTCTGTCTCAAAAAAAAAAAAAAAAAGAAAGAAAAGAATGAGAATAAAATGTTGATTACTGGACCAAATCAGATCTATACTTGCTAACAAAACCTCTACCTCTAAGCAATAAATGCCTGGAATAGAGCATGTGAGAAAAAAAATAAGTTATATTTTTTTCTGACTTTATAAGCTTAAGGTTTCTCTCCCCTTTCAAAATACTTAGTGCAAAAATGAATGATTTCTCTGAATTATGGAACCATTTAAAATTATTCCTGCTAACTCATCTTAAGTCAATGGAAATCTAAAACAGTTCTGGCAAGTACTAATATGTTAAAGGAATATATGCATTTCACAAAGTATGCTTAACAAGAATGAATAACAAATAACCTCAAACTACAGAATCTATATTCTTCAGAAAATTAGTTACTTTAGTTGTCATATTTTTTAACATAAGTATTTTAAACTAAAATGTTTTAAATTTAGGAAAAATTTTAAAGACAATTATTATTGAGAAACAGGACTCTTCATAAGTCCCAATAAATCAACGTTATACAAAAAGTAGGGGAGCAGATTACCATAGAACATCACCACCCCTGTTTTATGGAAGTCCATATTCTGGAGGTGAGAAAACAGTGACAGGTAAAACTTATTGCTCAAAGTTACACAAAAAATTAACAGCAATGGTAAGATAAAAACCTAGGTCCCCTCATTTCTTGTTCACTGTTCTAATTTACCAATTATTAACTGGAATACAAAATAAAAGAACCAACCTTGAAATGTGTTCAGTGATTACTTAAATGGGATGTACTAAAGTAACAAGGGCAAACATGGAACATTTTTGTAATTTTATGCGAGGTGGGAATGGGGCTAATAGCTAAATGCATTTATCAGCATTACTCCAATTCTTACTAGAGCCTCAGGAATCATTTAACCCCACTCACCCAGTCATAAATTTTAGACCAGTATCTAAAATTTCTTTGCCGCCCTTGTAGAATTTACCCTGGTGTATTTCATTGAGATTATAGTTGACACAGGTAGGCCCTCTGTCAAACCAAATGGATTAGGTGCATTATTTGGAGACACTCTGTAAAATGGACACACATCTCTTCTATAAAGACATTAGAGGCTCATGATTTTTGAAAATTATGGCAAACTCATAACACACTGATTCTCCCACACAGAACTATAAACTCCAGACAATATGCAAAAATAACTGTCAAAAGGTCCCTAAGCATGAACAAAATCAGGAAGATGTGGACTGGGAATTTGGAAGAAGAAAGGAGTGGAAATGTGGCTTAAAGTGAATTTGCCATTTTTACGGTTTAGCCTGAAGGAAGACCATAGTACATTGCAGCACAGGGTGATCAAAATTCTGATAAAACTTTCTGACCTAAAGAACAAGAGGACAGGCCGGGCGCGGTGGCTCACGCCTGTAATCCTAGCACTCTGGGAGGCCGAGGTGGGCGGATCGTTTGAGCTCAGGAGTTCGAGACCAGCCTGAGCAAGAGCGAGACCCCACCTCTACTAAAAATAGAAAGAAATTATATGGACAGCTAAAAATATATATAGAAAAAATTAGCCGGGCATGGTGGCGCATGCCTGTAGTCCCAGCTACTCGGGAGGCTGAGACAGGAGGATCGCTTGAGCTCAGGAGTTTGAGGTTGCTGTGAGCTAGGCTGACGCCACGGCACTCACTCTAGCCTGGGCAACAGAGTGAGACTCTGTCTCAAAAAAAAAAAAAAAAAAAAAAAAAAAAAAGAACAAGAGGACAGGGCTCAAGGCAATGGGAGTGGGGAACCCAGAAAAGAGAAAGCCAAAAAAGTGGAGCCCAAAATTCTAGGTATAATCTCTGCCCAAGTCTATGGCTGACCCTTGGACCACAAACACATGCAAGGCAAATTTAAGCAGTTTACAGCTAAGGCCAAAGGAAATGAACTGATATTTTAGCTGTTGCCCACCACATGAGAGAAAGAGTCTGCTGTATAAGCCTGAAACAAAAACCAGTAACACTCTTCAGAGGACAATAATAGAAAATAATGGATTTCAGGCAATTCTTAAAGAAATATTTTCTAATCTTATGAATGAGTGATAATAACAAAGTCATTACTAAATGAACTATAGGAATAGTGGAAAGAACAATAATCTAGGAATTAGATTCGAGTTCTAGTCTCAACTAGTCACCTCACTAACTGTTCTACCCTAAGACCGTTAGCTAATCCCTTTGGGGACTAAGTGTCCTTCTCTATAGTAAGGGCTATGGAAAGATTAGTTGTTTTTAAATTCAGCTAATCCTCAGAATCTTCTAGGGAATTTTTTAGAAATACAGGCCTCACTGCCAGAGATCATGTTCAGAAAATCTGGTCTGAGGGGGGACTAAGGTATCATATTTTTCTTTAGCCAAGTTTGAGAACCATTACACTCAATAACATTTTCAGGAGACAGGCAGAGCACATGGCAGGGATTCCTGGTACTGATAGCTTATGAATTCTCTAAAGGAAGGTCCTCTTTACACAAATAAAAAGATAGAAAAATTAGCCGAGTGTGGTGTCATATGCCTGTAGTCCCAGCTACTCAGGAGGCTAAGGCAGGAGTATCGCTTGAGCCCAGGAGTTTGAGGTTACAGTGAGCTATAATGACACCACTGCACTCTAGCTGGGGCAACAGAGTAAGACTCTGTCTCAAAAAAAAAAAAAAAAAAAAGATATATATCTGCAACTAAATTCTGGGAGGGACATGCTAAAATGACAAAGGGGATTTTTCATGTTCCTAATTACACATTTGTCACTGTTTGGATTTTCTAAAATAAACATGTATTACTTTTATAAGCAACAAAAACAATAAAGACATTCCATTTTGGAAAGCAATACACCTTTCTGTAATATAATGAATTACCTTGAATTATTCTGGTCAGAAATTGTTTTCCAAAATGTATTATGGTGTTTGCTAAGACAGAACACACATATGCTCCTCATTTCTTCCATTCCTATATGTTCCATGTGCTGTCTGCCTTTCAAATATAAATAATAACTACTATCTTTACATACCTGATGGAGGAATCATCATCCTACGGTCCTGTTCCCATGGAGGTGACAGGGACCCAGTGTCAGAAGGTGCCCTAAGTGGACCAGTTAACCTATCACAGTTGGATTCTCCTCTCTCGTTGGTAATCTGATGGTCCAGAGGATTCCCTGGGCCTCTCGAACCTAATTAAAGAAAAAAACCACACAAATCCGTTTCATCTTAAAAAGTAATATAAGGTCTATCATCAAATAAAATCAAGACACTCTTTAAAAAGTGAAAACAATGAGAGTTCAGAAAAGTTTCCCTAAGACACATTTAGACTATAATTCTCTCCTATCAGAGCCATTTCTAGGACAAAAGAAAAGTAATTTTTCCATGTACATAGACAAACTCTTGCTTATAAAATTCATTTTTAAATGTTATCACCATCATTTTACACATAAAATTAATAGTTAAATCACAATTAGAGATACTAAGTCTGAAAAATAAAGGTGAGACAAACTCTTGCTTATAAAATTCATTTTTAAATGTTATCACCATCATTTTACACATAAAATTAATAGTTAAATCACAATTAGAGATACTAAGTCTGAAAAAGAAAGGTGTAGAAAATAAAGTGTTAAGTAAAGATTTCCATACCAGATGTAATAACTATAAAATGAAGTTTTTGTTGCTTAAACTAGTATGTCAATAGTCAAAATGAGCATGACTCCTTTAAGATAGTCATCTTAGGGGCTATATACCTATTTCAATAATTTTGCTACTACTCAAAGTATTTTTTAGAACAACTATTTTAAAAATGTACTCAGACTAACTTGAGAGCCATGCAAAAAATTACATCTCAATGTTGTAATATGACTCTCTACTTCAGCCCAAAACTTTAACCAATCTGATTAAAAACTTTATACCCACCAAATAAATTTGGCTGTAAATGGCTTTTAGTAATTTCTAAATATCAAATTCACATTCAAAAAGAGAACTCGCAAGCTCTTAAGCCTACAAAAAGAGTTTCAAAAACAACAGCACTGGGAGGAGGGAGGAGAGGAGGGGCAAAAACTTACCTAACAGGCATGGTGAACACTTTGGATGATGGACACAGGCACACTTATAGCCACGACCCAAGCATTACAAAAGCAACCCATGTAACCAAAAACATTTGTACCCCCTTAATATTTTGAAATTAAAAAAATATATAATAGCACATTATCTCCAAAAAGTTTTTCCCAAGGTCAACTTCCCCAGAAACAAACCCTGATATTTTGAGGCTAGGAAGAAAACAGAAGCAGCAGCACTACTGAAATAAATACTTTAAACAAGACACCATTCATTTGGATAAGAAAATCAGATATGTTTACATTTATAATGGGGGAAATCATCTTAAAGTTCCTTCCCTATGATCATACAAAAGACAGTACCTTAATTAAAAACTCATATTCAATTAAAATGGAAAGGACAAACATAAAAAAAATTTAAATATTCAATAACAAAATATGGTAATACTTCATTTTTCTGTCATTGAGGGAGGACTGAGGTCTTCTCAAAATTATACTGTCCAGAAAACAAAGCAGTTTTCCTTTCAAGGAAGAGCTTTAAAAAAAATTTTTTTTTTTTCTATAGGAATCTAACTTCCCATTATGCTTTCCCCATTTCAGTACCTCCTTTAAGAGAAGAGACCAAAATTAATTTTACCTTTTCTTGTTAACTTGTACAAATCAGTATAAGCATTCATTTCTTTAATATATAATAATCTTTTAAAAAAATTGCAACTACTCCCTTTGTAGAGTCAGGTCAACCAACTGGCTTTTATGTCAGGAGGTCAACTATCATTTTCCCATGGTTTTACACTCTGTTAAATTCCCCAAATCTTTCCTTCTAGCTTCTTTATCTTTCTAATTATAATTAGTTCATGAGAAGAAGGGCTGGCAAGCAGAAAATGTGCAAGAGTCAATTAGGCTGAATTTATCTGGAGTAAAGCACAAAGCTTTAAAAGAGACATTCAAAGGCCTGCTCCTGACTGCTTACTTCCACAGGACCAAAGCTACAGGCCAATTGACTACCAGGTGAAAATTACAAACCTGAAAATGCTAAAGGCTGAAGTCTTTCATTCAGACCGAAAGTTATATAACAATTACTCTAAAAAAAGAAACTGTTTTCCTAACAATATTATTCAAACATATTACTCATCCAAACTTCAAATTTAAAAAGATAATAAAAGGAAGGAAAAGGAAGGGCATTTTTCATCCTTCTTTGGTGGGTGGTGGAAACTTTCAGTCCAAAGCAACTGTCTGACCTGCTGATAACTTACCTAGAACTTCTGTAGCTTTTTTAACAAATAATAAAACACCTTTGCAAATACTCTAAACACATTGTATCTTGAAAGCAATTAAACAGGAGAGGAAATAGGAGAGGAGAAATCAAAGGTAATTTTTACTTTCATCCCAAATATTCAATTGACTACAAGCAATCCTTGACTTATACAATTCACCTTCCAGTGATTCACATTTGTAGTTTAGCCAATTATACCCTTATAACCTAGGGCACTGTTTTTTCAGACTGTTGGCTGCTACCCATTTTGTGGTGTGTGAAACTAACTTAGTCTTACTTAATTAGCATTCTTTTTTTAATGAAATGGAATAGAACTAAATAGAAAATACCAGAAAGCATCAAAACTGTAATGGTAAGTACTATTCATGTAGCTGGTTTCAATTATATTTATGTCAGTGTTTAATATGACAAGATGTAAAATATATTTCTTACTGTAAGTCAAGGTAAAAAAATTGGGGGGAAAATGGACTTAGGAACTAAGCCCTAAGCTTACAGCACACATGTAAATTTCCAAATTAGTCTCCTTCCTGAAGTGCTCAATGCAAAGCTCCCTCAGGTTCCAAGTATCAGTTTACAGCACAGTTCCTTTCCATAGCAGCTTCCAGTTCAAAACCGACACAAGCAAAAGCTCTCTCTGAGGTGACCTCAGGCTATGGGCCCAATCTGCAAGGGACTGGGAGGTGGGAAGGAACTATTCTAAGTGGAGCAAAATGATGACAGAGAAAGAGGACATAAACAGTAAATGGGCAAAGCAAATGATCATGAAATTGATTTTCTCATATTCTTTGAAGGCAATTCCAAAGGAAGAGTTCCAGATATATCTGGAATAATGGCAGCTTCAATTAAGAAGTACACAGACTTCCTCGGAGACAAATTAGATGATTAATATCCATTTGAGTGTATGAGCTTTGTATGCTGGTTTAGTTTGGCGTTTTTATTTAATCTCATTGCTTTATGTTCCTACCTCAGATTCAATCTGTCGAAATCACTGACTAAAAGGTTGGGAACACTTCAGTAATGAAGAACGTCATCAGCTCTTTTAACACAGACTTGGGACTGAAAACTTAAGAATTTTGATTTTGGAATATATAAGGCTCTGTACCTTTGAATTTTGCCACAAACCAAGGGAGAACTTGAAAGCCACTTGACAAAGTGAAGAAAGTATGGTGAGAGATCAAAAGAGAGGAACTCCAGGCACACAGGAGTTTGATTTAAAAGGCATTAGGGCCTTTTCTAACACCAGGGTGATGCTGATAAGGTAAATTAAAGACCAACAGCTAATGCTTAGGCCTGAAGTAGCTAAGGAAATTTTCAAAACATGTAAGGGAACAAAGCAGACAATCCCGAGTTGGTTTCTCAAAGCATTAACAAATGATTTAGATCACAGTAAAGGTTCCCATCAAAACTCTGCCTGTAAGAGCACTTTTGACTTCCTTCACTCTAAAAGAAGTTTTTTTTTTTTTACTTTCTGATTTTCTACAATAAGATCATGATAATAAAGTAAAAAAAGATTTTTAAACTTCTATATTCTAATAATGTTTTATCAAAATAAAATTTTATGCTAAGTTATACTGTTACTGTATTTTATGCATCTTTTATACAATTTTGCATTGTGTTTTATGTGTTCTTTATAAATTTTATATTACGTAGTATGATACGGTTTTTAAGAAGTCAAAAATATGGTTTAAAAAGACACGCATCAAGTCCTTGATCAAAATGTAATCTAGTATAACACCGTTTCTAAGACAAAAATATATTAAAATTAGGTATCATAGAGCTCCTCTTTAAAAAAAAAAAAAGTAACCTACAATAAGTGCAAGGAATGCCTGTATTTTCCAAATGTTTATTTTACAGATCATTTTAAAGGTAAGTTGAGATGAAAATATAAAGTAAGGAAGAAATATAGAGTAATAAAGATATTTAAACAATATACCTCTTCCTCCTCCCCCTGGAAGCAAAGGTGAGAGTCTGAGTGGACCCTCCAACAAAGTTGGAGGAGAGAGAAAAGCTCTCGTTTCAGATGAAGGCCGACCCAATGGTGAGGGACCATATGGGGAATGCTCTGGAATAATTAAAACAGCATATTTAAATTCATAGTTTCAGTAAGCTACACTATAAAGTTAGAATCCCATTTCAACAATTGCCATCAGGTCATCCTATTGCGAATTTAAGTTTAATCCATGTCCTGAACACTAACTATGCCTTTGGTTCTGTTAATATAGAATAGAATTAAATATGGAGCCTGGTGTTTTTAAAGTTTGTCTACCAAATAGACATTTCATAATCAATAAAAACATTACCCTACTGGTAACTAATACAGTAAATAATCATACAGATTTAGCAAAGGATACTGGTGATACATTTTAATTATAGCAAGATTCGGGGGGCATGAAGTTTGTTTGGTTTTGTTTTGTTTTTAATGGCAGTATACTTCCACAAAGTTGCAACATAGAAGTGCTCAGTTTAAATCAGGGCCAGATAAGCTGTGTTGGGCCATGAATCATCTGATTACAGAAAGTAGAAAAATGCATAAAATACTCTGAAGCAATACAAATTACTTTTGATTCATTACCAGTAAAAACTCAGTTTACATATATTATTTATCCAATAAATCACTTTATCTATAACTCACATAACTAAGAGCACTATGATTTTACAAACTTTACCACTCCCAAATAATGGTTATACTTCCAAGGGTCAAAAATCAATAATAAAAAACAAACAAACTTAAATACCACCAAAATAACACTTTTTAAACATGTTAAATTTTATTGAGTATAGCTCATATAATATTGAAATCAGTTACAACAAAAGATCAAAGCATTATTTACCCTCCCTCAGACTTCTACATTGGTTCAGACAAAAATTCCTTCTGTATACTTTCTTTTCCCCACCACGAACTTTGCTACCACTTGAAATTTGTAATAATCTTATATTTTTAAAATGTAGAATAGACTTTCATTTTAATGGTATTTGACTCTCAAAAGTGATTTTTATAACTTTCCAAACATTATTAAAATGGGATTCTACCTATATAAAAATAGATTTATTTTCAGTGCCTCATAAGCTTAATTCTAATTCAACCAAAATTATTATGAAAATTTTTCACTATTTGGAATAGTTTGAAATCATTAAAGACACCAACTCAATAATAAATGGACAGAAATATTAAATACATCTTATGAAAAACTAGTCCTCCCTTGGGGTAATTAAAGCAATCAAAACTCAGGTTATTAGTTTTTTCTATCTTTTAAATATATACTTTTAAATAATTAAAAACTATTTTAGGTCTCATTTTTATAATGCAAGCAAATTCCAAAGTATAGTTAATTATGTAAACAGTCACAATGCTATTCCATTTAAGCACTCCTTATTCATTCCCCCAAAAAATAGTTAATAAGTACCTTACTAAGTGCCAAGCACTTGTCTTTTCAAGGAGTTCAAAGTACTAAATATACATCATCTTACAAAATCCCACCAAGAAAGGGGGCAGCAATAATTTTCATTATTGCTGGGGAAACAAAACCCAGAAACTTGGGAGTTTGTGAGAGGGCTCAGACTAGAGACCTGGCTCCAAAATCTAAAATATTTATAAATAATAGTGTTAATGTACACTAATATAAACTATATTGCAACATATATATATATAATATGTATTTTAAATGAGGGGTTAAAAAAAAAAAGACTACCTCTGCCAAATGCTGTATTTGGAACATCAAGTGCATAAGGATCTTTTTCTAAAAGTTCAAATTTAAACTCTGTTTCAGTTAATCTGCAAATAAAGAACAAACATCTCTATGTTACTCATCCAAGAGAAGCACCCACATTTCAAGAAAAATGCTACTACCAAGTAAAAGCTACTCTTCGGTATCTCATTATCTGCATAGAAGAAACAAATCCTCTAAAATTATTCGAACCAAATATCTTTGTCTCCCACTGCTTATATATAACCAGGGTAACCAGTTTCTTGTTGCCTATGATAGTGATGTTTTGTTGAGGTCTGGAATTGTTTTGTTTCTTTTTTCAAAACAAGACTACCATTAGTACTATATTACAGAATCCAAATTTTCAAAATAGAAAAGTCCTCCAAGGTCAACCAGTTCAAGTCTATCATTTTACAACTAAGGAAACTGAGGCTAGGAGTTTAAATGATTTATTCAAAATTAAATTGCCAAGATTAAAACATAGGGTTCCTGGCCCTGAGTCATGTAAGCTTTCCACTATAATGTGACCCATATAATTTCAGTCATAACATAAAATTGGAAATCCCATGAACTCATCCTACTATTTTACCCCTGAACTTTTTATCTTAAAAACGTGATGTTTTAAAGAATCTTATTTCTAGTTCTTGAAGATCAGATCTGAAATAAAACATTTAATCATTTTATTTTAATTTCTGAGAGTACAAAAGACAAGCAAGAGGACTAAAACTAATATTGGATAATGTTAATAGTACCTTATGGCAAGAACTTATAACACATTGGGCAGACTGTCACCATATTCATAAGAAAGCATTTACTCAGCCGGGCGCGGTGGCTCATGCCTGTAATCCTAGCACTTTGGGAGGCCGAGGCGGGAGGATCGCTCGAGGTCAGGAGTTCGAGACCAGCCTGAGCAAGAGCGAGACCCCGTCTCTACTAAACATAGAAAGAAATGATCTGGACAGCTAAAAATATATATAGAAAAAAAAATTAGCCAGGCATGGTGGCGCATGCCTGTAATCCTAGCTACTTGGGAGGCTGAGACAGTAGGATTGCTTAAGCCCAGGAGTCTGAGGTTGCTGTGAACTAGGCTGATGCCATGGCACTCTAGCCCAGGCAACAGAAGAGACTCAGTCTCAAAAAAAAAAAAAAAAAAAAAAAGATGCAGATACTCTGAGCATTACTTTGTCAGAGAGATTCATCCTTTCTCATTCATCCATTTTTACCTCCCTTCACCTACACTGATTTTAAAAAAATTTAAAGATACACTTTTTACACAAGAATCTGTGAACAGTTTCCTTCGAGTGCCACTTCACTGGCCTCCCTAAGTACTTCAAATTAAAAAAACTTTTCGCTCCTAGTATAAGTAACAGATATTTCACAATGAGATATGCTAGATTTACTGCAAGTTTTCTTATTCATCCTTATAAAAGTATTATCTAATTAATAAAATAACAACTAACAATAAAAGTAATAACTAATCTAAAGTTTTTAAAGTGTTCCCACTAAGATACTTACTTTTGTCTGTTGTGAGCATTTTCTTTCCTTAAATCATTGAGGTTTCTTTCAGCAGTCCGAGCTGCCAACTTCAAGAAAATAATATATTTTTAAAATACATTTATACAAACTCAAAGCAAAAAATAAACATAAAAATCTCAATGATGGTATACAAATATCACAGTCACTTAAGTTAGTATCCATTTCAGTGAACTCAGTGTAAAGCATTTTAAATTTAGGGAATTATTTTAAAAGTGAATGAGTTTTATGAAAGCAGAAGACATACGCCGAAGGCTGGAATTTAATCGTGTACTTGCCAATGAATGTAGCTATCTTGATGTGAAATCAAGGGTTAGCATTTTTGGTGCTATAAATATCCAAATAACATGATAAGAACTATGTAACAGAATGCAAGCTTAGGGCAATGGAAATGAAGACTCCTGGTCATTATGCATGGCAGCATTGACCATGGAACAAGGTAATGATCTCTGGAGAGAAATCACTATAATTCTGTGAAACTATAAAGGTCTAAATAGCTTTATAGTATGCCAGTACAGGCCACTGTTTTAAATGGCTGAATATAATCAATGCATGTTGCTTGTCTATTAAGTACACAGAATTATATGGATCATATTCTTATAAGTCTTTTATATTTGTTTGATATTTTTATTTAATAAAATGAAACATTAAAAATTAAAGTATATATGTTATAGAAAACAAAGCTTACACTTTTAATAAGTACCAAGAACATGCAATATTCCCCAATAGTTGTGGGCAAAGGTTAAACTTGTATGGTATATTCCATGTTTCCCAGTCATTCTGTGGACTCTGAAGATTAGATGCAGTGGTGTGTGAAACAGCCTGGCCAAACTAATATAATCCACTAATAAACTAATGTAAGTTAACTTAGTCTACAATCACAATTTTTTACAAATAAAAGGAACTACACTATCAAATTTGTGTTCACTTAAAATTGTGAACTACACATTAGAACTGACTTTAACTGACCAAGAAATAAATTATTTAAATATTCACAAAAAATTAGCTTAAATATATTTTAGCACTATCAAAAAAGATTCCATGTGTAAATTTTTTCCAATATGTAATCTTATAATTAATTTTGCACTAACAAAAAAGAATGCTACACCAATAACAATTTCAGTTAGTAAAATATATTAATTCATTTAACTGTTAACAATGCAGAACCAAAATCATTTCTAAACATAAATGTATTCTACACAGAATATGTCTGCGTAGAAAATGTGTATTCTACACAGAATATGTCTACATAGTCTACACAGTATAACATATTTACTCTTAAGCATATGGCCCAAAAAAATCATAGTTAACTATCAATATTAAAAATATGTTACTATATATATATATAAATAAACTGATCACAAATAATTACAGACTTTTGAAAACTTACACCCAAAGCTTAAGTGAAACTAATTTCAGTGAATGAACACACTAATCTAAAACACTGTATTCAAATACTGAATACTTATAATATGCAAAATATTCTGTTAAGTGCAGGTGTTAAGAAAAAAGAAACAGTCCCTATCTTATGGAGCTTAAATCTTTTGATAAGGACAAATATAAATGACTACAGTAAAGAACAGAATAACCTGCCACAGGACACATGAAAATAAAGTACTACGTGAGTTCAAAGAAAGAAAAGATTAAATCTAACAGGATGCAACAAAGAAATGCTCAGCGGAGAAAGTACAATGGTAAAAATTAGACTTTTACTAGTATTAAGGTAAAAACTATAACAGTAAAAAAGTAGAAACTAACTAAATTTTATCAAATGAGAAAGGTTTTTATGAAGTATGAAAAACATTCACAGAAAAAGATCTATGATATATTAACAAAGCGAGTTATAAACAGTAAGATATGACAATTCCTTTTTTTTTAAAACATATATGCTTTCATGTCTACATGCATTCAAAAAAGTATGGGGTAAATGAAAGTTATATTGATGATTAATTCTTTATGCCTTTATGTGTGGTCTGAACTTTTTTAATAATGAGTACATATATATTATTTTTATAAAATCTAAAAAATATCTTTTCACTGAGACATAAAGGGTATGTTTCCTGCATGTTTTAAAGTCAATTTCATATTTACGAAACAAGAAACTCAACATACAGTAACAGAAAAAGTACAAGACTTAGAATCAGAATTTCAATCTCCACTTGTCACTCTCTAATCATATGGCCTTGGGCTGTTTCTTCATCTGTAAATCTGGAATAGTAATATTTACTTCACAGAGTTATTGAGTGAACTGAATTGAGTAATATATATAAAATGCCTTTAAGTACAGTGCCTAGAACACAAGAGATTTTAATAACCATCCTCTCCATCTCTAAAAAGTAATCTACATCTAAGTATTTAAAAAGTGATACAGAGTGGTAAAGAAGACTAAATTCATCTCCAAGCCCAACTTAAATCTTCACTTGAACCCTCAATATCAAAGCATACAGAATCGTAGAATTGGGAAGGACCTGGACATTCAACACATCTAATCTCTCATCCTGTGCTGGAATCTCCAGTCCAACATGCCTAAGAGACATCTACCAAGCTTCAGTATAACGATAATAGCACTTAAGATTTACTGTTTACTGTATATTAGGCACTTGGCAACAACCTTACATAAATTATCGCATTTAATCATCATAATAACTATATGAAATGGGTACTATTGATATCTCTATCTTATAGATAAGGAAACTGGTAGTAGGTGATAGAGCCGAGATACTAGCCAAGACAGGCTATTCACCCACTGTGCAAACTGTCTCCCCTTGAAGACTCCTAGTGACAGGTACTCCAAGGGCCAGCTATTACAATAGTCCTACATGTTTGAGAAGTCTTTCTTATAAGTAATCAAAATCTGCATCCTTATCGCTTCCTCACACAGTTAACTTCTCTGAAGCACAGACATACTCTTTCTCATAATGACCCTTTTCTCAATATGTATCAAGCAACTGAACACTGAGAATCAGACAACTATGTGACTTTTAGAACTAGATATCATTTAGTCCACTCCTATTGTTTTACAAATGAGCAGAGAGGCCCAGAGAATTTTAATATTTGTCCACAACTAAATTGGTGGCAATCCAGTGCCCTAAAACAATGAATCCATGAGTATCACATCACCTCCCCCAGAGAATATAAACTCCTTTCAAAGAAGCAATGTGCTGAAAGCAGAGAAGGAAAAATCAGATTTTGTGAATAACTGTGTTGTAACAAAGTATTTTGTTCACAAAAAACAGTTCATTACTGGTGAAATTTTTAAAAAGTGATTTTCTTCATTTTAAATGAGTAATCTACCTTTTGAAAGGAAAAAGCACAATTTGACAGAAGAACTTTAAGAAAATTTAAAACTTACCCAATTATCATGTGCTTTTTTCTCATGGGAAATAATCTGAAAAACAAAGTCATTAAAATACCACTGATAATTTTTTTTAAGTAAAAAGCATTCACATCCACCACTATGATTTTATTTTTTTAAGAGATGGGGTCTCGGCCGGGCGAGGTGGCTCACGCCTGTAATCCCAGCACTCTGGGAAGCCGAGGTGGGCGGATCGTTTGAGCTCAGGAGTTCGAGACCAGCCTGAGCAAGAGCGAGACCCCATCTCTACTAAAAAAAATAGAAAGAAATTATATGGACAGCTAAAAATATATATAGAAAAAATTAGCCGGGCATGGTGGTGCATGCCTGTAGTCCCAGCTACTCAGGAGGCTGAGACAGGAGGATCGCTTGAGCTCAGGAGTTTGAGGTTGCTGTGAGCTAGGCTGACGCCACGGCACTCACTCTAGCCTGGGCAACAGAGTGAGACTCTGTCTAAAAAAAAAAAAAAAAAAAAAGAGATGGGGTCTCACTCCGTCACTCAGGCTGTAGTGCAGTGGCGCAGTCAATTGCAGTCACTGTAACCTCCAACTCCTGGGCTCCAGTAATGCTCCTCCGCCTCAGCCTCCCAAGTAACTAGGACTACAGGCATGCACCACCACATCCAGCTAATTTTTAAATTTTTTGTAGAGACAGGGCTTGCTGTGTTGCTCAGGCTGGTCTCAAACTCCTGGCCTCTAGCCATTTATCCCCCTCAGCTTCCCAAAGTCCTCGAGATTAAAGTTGTGAGCCACCACGCCAGGCCTACCACTACAATTCAGTGTATAACTCATAAATTCAAAAATACCCCAAGCATCTGGAGTCAGTAAGCAACATTTTTAAAGCAAATTTTCATGTACACATGATCTACTCTATTACACTTTTAAAACAAAAACTGAATATATAGACAATTAAAATTTTTGTCTAGTAAGCTTCTACTTTATGCAATAATTAACTACAACAGGAGTTGCCCATTAACAGATAACTAACCTGACTAAGAGATCCCAAGCCTGATATATGTTAATTTATGCAACACAATCCACATTGCCAAAGCAGCAGGAGAAATGGCATCTTTAAACAAGATTTCTTAGCCTAGAATCTTTGTCTCCCTAGAAATGTTCCACAGCCACATGAAACACCTCAAGAGAAGTGTACAACTGGTCAAGTAATTACATTCCTGCATCATTTCAAACAAATCAGAATTGTTTTAAATTACAAACACAAAACACACACACACATACCTGCCCTTGATAAGAATGAATGGTTCTCTCCAATTCTTCTTCAAGATCTTTGGCTCGCTTTCTAAATGGAATAATTACTCTACTATTAACATTTCTTATAAGAAGAGATGACAGAACACATTCTCTACTAAAAAATATTAATTAAAACACCCAGAGTGCTCAATTTCATATAAAAAATAACTCCAGAACTCCACATATTAAGAAGTAATTACCTCTGAGAGGTCCTAAAGTATATTTTTTCCTACTCCAATTTCAACATTAATTATACCTTAAAAATACTACTACTTGGGTTTACCTAAACCAAAAGTCATGCAAAGATTTATATGGTGTATATATTTTTTTATTTTTAAGAAGCATGACCCTGGAAGATTTATTCAGATGTCTGTCTGTAATCTTAATAGAATTCTAGGAAATTAGAAAGCTTGTGAAGTAAAATGGTACTTATTACCTTTATGAGACTAACAGATAATTCCTTCTTTTGGATAAAACCCAAGCTTGGTCTTCTTAAGGTAAAATGAAGTTTCACAACTATTCGGGAATAGCTGTATCTTACCCCTTTTTCTCTCTAGGTTCCTCGGATCTATCAAGGATCGAACCAAGGTAAAAACTAGACTTAACAGTCTTATAAACACTTCTTCAGAATGCTAATTTTGGCTCACTCTTCCTTTTGTGGCATACCTGTTGATTTGTTAATATTGTATACATTCTTCCCAGTTTGAACCAAAAGGGAGAGACCTTGAAATTAATGTCTATTCATAAATTCCTTGACATTAACATAAAATAGGATTGTCCACATTCAATTGTGAGGGATTTAAAAAATCACACACCCCAAAGGGAAAACATTTTTCCTCTTTATATTTTCTGCATAACTGCATGATAGCAAGAAATCTAAATGAAAATTAATAAAACAAAGATGTTATTTATTTTCAGTTGATTTGTTATTTTTTCTGGTTTTCAGTTTTTAGATACCCTTCCCATCCCAAAAAGAAAGGAGGAAAATATCTCTAATACCTATAAGTCTCCAACTCTTCAGCTGCATGGCTGATCTTTTCATCTACTTTGGAAAGTTTCTCTTCTTTCTCTAACCGGTGATTTTCCTCTACTGTTAATTTCCTTAAAACAACAAATGTTTTAATTCTTTTAATGCATGTCATAAAATAATCCATTATATCTTTTTAACTGTATCAAAACTGGTGCTCCCCATAAAATTATTTTCATAATACCACTAAAAACATCACATGCAAGGAAACAAAAGTACCTGTATAAATATTCCTAGTGTAGAATTTAATACTATAAACTCAAATTGTAAAGCACTGTGTCTAAAACAGTGCTACAAATCTAATAATTTCAAGAGTTTTCTATATAAATTTATCAAAAATATATAATTATCAAAGATAAATAATAAAAACTATTATGACTATATATCATTTATTAAGCCTTCCTGTATAAAGAAGCATCACATTTGCTAGGCAAGAGGTCACCAACTATTGAACTGTGTTTCAGTAATTTTTAAATTGGTTGTTTTAAAAAGTTCTTAGGCCTCTAGGCTAGTTCACAAAAAAAAAAAAAAAAAAAAATTATAACGAACCCAAAGTAAATAATATTAGTAGCAGGGGTAGTATCAATCCTATTTACTACTTCCAGTTCTATTATTGATAATAAGAACAGGTAACTTATTGAGTCATTAGTATGTGCCAGAAATTGTTCTTAGGATTTTACATGTATTATCTTATTTAATTACTACAGCAGCTCTACAAGAAGGGTACTATTATTATTCTTATTTTACAAAAATTAAAATGAAGCACAGAAAAACTATTGACCAAGTCACAGAGCTTGCAAGTAGGGACTCCTTTCTACTATATTACCCAGGCTGTTGCACATCGTATTATCAACACTGGTCCCATAAGAAATATTTATTGAATGAACACCACAGAAAAACACATTTTGAAGTCCTAAATGGCTATTTCCCCTCCTTCATGAACTTCGGGAAGGAAACATGACAAACTATCAAAGAAGTCCTACAAGGCAGCAATAAATGTTTTTTATTCTACACACTATATTACCTATTGCTTAGAAAGCACTCCCCCAGGTCAATCATTTCATAGATGTTATAAGAAAATAAAAGTCTCCTTAGGAAAGCATAAAAGTGTAATGAGCATGGGCACAGAGGAGAGATGTGTTTTTACAGACTGTGTAGCTTGAAGAAATTCTTTGATACCCCTTCCCATTTGAAAGGTAAGGTCTGTGTACCTTCCCCTTGAATTTGGATGGGCCTATTAATGATGGAAATTACACTGTGAAAGGAACCTAATGATATGACAAGAACAATCACACCTTACTTCTCATATTTAAAGCAACACACCAAGCTTCTAAAGTCCTATCATTTCACTACTCTTCAATATTAAATTTAGAAAAGTGCAAGCAATGCAATATATCTCATGAAAAACATCAAGCTGGCAAGCATCTAGAAAATGAACCTAAATTATACTTTATGCAGGCAAGAATATAAATTTAACATTTTACTGGTACTATCAACTCTCTATATTCTACTCTGAAAAACAACCAGTGGTATAGTTCATTTAATTTGAGCAGCAAGGGGTTTAATTTAAATGTAAAAATGAAATATATGATATTTTAGGAATTTAAAGCATTTCAACCTAATGAATGAAATCACAATGCAAACACACAGCTAGGATACTACTCAGTTTTCCATCTTTGCTTTGAAAATCTAAAGAAAAAATCTTTTTTAAAAAAATTTTAGACATTACTCATTAAAATTTTATAACTTACCATATACTTTTTTTTCAAAAGATTACACTTAAAAGTATTTCTTTCACCTCAAATAATCTCTTTTATGTCTAAAATTTACTTTTAATATCTCTCATTGTAACTTAAAAAAAAAAGGGCCCAATCCTAGGTTTACTGACTAATTCCCCAAGGCCATGCTGCAACTCTTCCATTTAGTCAAGTTTATTCTCTCTCATACCCTGAGCAGTCCCAAATGGCCAAAAGTCCATAATAAATAGCAAGTTTTTAATTTTGAATTGAATCCAAAGCATGATTGAGATATAGAAGTTGGCAGTAAATGAGCCTAACCAACCACCCAGCATCCTGATCTCAATGGAACACTGTCTACCAGTTTCCAAACATATAAACAGATTCTCTTTATTTGGACTAGTTATGTTCTACAAAGTCACTACAAATCCTAAATTAGCAAATACTGGACCGTGGCTCCTTAAGGGTAATACAGAGTTAGGTTCTTGCTAGCCTCTGGTCACAACACTTTACCAACCAATTAATACATAAACTTGTTTTATATGTGCTTCAGTTTTAAAAACAACTTATTTAATACATATTGTTATCAACATTGAACTCACAGACAACAGCACTATAACTCACACCTAAATGAGGTTTATCTGCCACATGTATTTTCTCCATAAGACAAATCATAGCCTTCTTGTGCTTAGGAACACTAGACAGCAGTTCAGCACTATGCTTGCAGGCATTTTAAACAGCCAAATCACCAACAAAAAGCATAAAAATGTAAAAAACTTGGCACTAAATGTACTACAAAGGACACTTAGTTTACAGAATAAGAGCTGAAACAAGCCAGAGTGTAACCTTGTTTGACCTCAGCTGCCAATATGCACATTGGGCAACTCAAATTTTTCATCATCCTCAATATATCCATAAATGGCCACAAAAGCTCTGCAAGTATTGATTTGGGGGTTACAAATAAATTTTAGCAATCAGGTGAATGTGCAAAACACAATCTATAAATAATGAAGACCAAATGTAATGACTCTCACTCATTAAGTTCCTAAAAGGGCCTGAAAGTCTGTTACATTTTATTGCCCTTCATGATGAAAAACACGTGCTATGGTGGTATTTTATCATCTGGAGTCTCCAGATAGATATCACAAGGGTCTTCTATGTACTTACACATGTAGGCATCAGCATACACACGCACACACTCTTTCACTCCAATAGAATAGACAAATCATAGAGACAGGGGAATAAAGAGTGACTGCCAATGGTCACTAAAAGTCACTAAACATATTTATGCATATATTCAACAAATATTTACTGAAGAGCTATCACAATGCTGCACATAGTTTTAGGCACTAGGAATACAGAAGAAAATAAATTCTCTCATGAAGCTTACATTTAATGTGGGAAAGATAAAAAATAAAACCTATAAATCAGTCATCAGGACAATAAAAGCTATAATGAAAAATAAAGCAAGATAAGGGGATGAAGAGTGGTAGATATTACTTTAGAGTAGCCAGGGAAGGATTCTTGGAGGCAGCATTTTATCCTAGACCCAAATGTAATGAAGGATTGAGCCATGCAAATAAATAAGGGAACATTGTTCCAGGCAAAACGAATAAGTACAAAAAGCCCTGAGGTACAGATGTGCCTGGCATGCTAAAGATCATGAAGAAGGCCAGTGGGGCTGGAGGGTACTGAGGGAAAAAGAAAATAATAAGCTAAAACTGAAGAAGCAGCCGGGGGTCAAATCTTGTAGGGTTTTATAGCCCAAGATAAAATCTTTGGATTGGCCAGGCACAGTGGAGCACACCTGTAATCCTAGCACTCTGGGAGATTGAGGCGGGAGGATAGCTTCAGCTCAGGAGTTCAAGATCAGCCTAAGCAAGAGCAAGACCCCGGCTCTAGCAAAAACAGAAAAAATTAGCCAGGCATGGTGGGGCACACCTGTAGTCCCAGCTACTCAGAAGGGAGGAAGGGTGTTGAGGCAGGAGGATTCCTTGTGCCCAGGAGTTGGAGGTTGTAGTGACCTATGATGATGCTACTGCACTCCACCTGGGGCAACAAAGACTCTGTCTCAAAAAAACAAAAAAAGCTTTTGATTAAGTTCTGAGGGTGATATGAAGGCACTGGGAATTCCAAACAAGAAAGCGATAATACCCACAATTTTTATTTTAAGGGCATCCTACATAGCACAGAGAAAACACAGTGCAGGAGTTTAAGGGTGAAAAGAGGGAGGCCACTCATGAGGCTACTATAATAAATCATATACTAACTGATGATGGCCTGGACTGGAGTAGTAATATGGAATGTGTTAAAGTGGTCAGATTGAGGCTAGAGGAAAGCTTACAGGATTTGATGACAGAATGAATAGAGAGAGAAAAGAGAGAAGTCAAGAATGGCTTGAATAGCCACTCTGAGCAACTAGGTAAATGATATTGCCATTTATCAAGACAAGGAACACCTGGGCAGAAGCAATTTGCAAAGAAAGAAATCAGTTTTAGTACATCAGAGATATAAATAATGGATAGTTCAATCAAGTATGTCCACTCAGATTCTGTGATCTAGCCTGCCAATATTAGGACGCTTAAGGCAACAATTTATTGACTATTTACTAGATGTACTAGGAAATTCCAACACCATTTACAACATTCTCTTCCTTGGAAAAAAACTATTTCAAGATCGAATAACTTTCTTAAAAATAAACTGCTGAAATATAATCCAATCATAAATTAAGAACTTCCAATAATCATAAGAGCTGAATATGTAACATATACTTATAAAGCTATTTTATTTACCATTCAATGGAGTAATCAATATTTTTATTACCTGTGGAGTTTCATTTCATTTTCTTGATATAGTTCAGTCATTACTTTAAGTTTCTGTTGAAGCTTCTGTTTCTCACTTTCAAATTGTGCATTTTCTGACTGCAAAGATGCTTGTTCAGTCTGAAGATTTTTAATATGCTCTATAGGAATTTTTAAAAGTCATAATTGAAGTATTTTGAGTTGCACATTAACATTTCAGAAAGATAAAAATTTCTACAAATTATTAATAAAATCCAACAACAAAAAATTCTTTAAGATATTTTATCTAAATGCTTTATTATTTTTAATTGACACATAATTGGACATATCTTTGAGGTACAGTGTGATATTTTGATACATGTATACAATGTGTAATGATCAAATCAGAGTAATCAGCACATCCATCACCTCAAATATTTATCATTTCTTTGTGTTAGGAACATTCAAAATCCTTTCTTCTAGCTATTTGAAAATATGCAATAAATCACAGTTCACTGTAGTCACCCTATAGTGCTACAGAACATTAGAACTTATTCCTCCTATCTAGCTGTAATTTTGTATCCATTAACCATCCTCTCCTTATCTATCCCCCCACCTCCCTACCTTTCTCATAACTACTATTCCATGCTCTACTTCTAGGAAATCAACTTTTTTAGATTCCACACATAAGTGAGAACATGCAGTATTTATCTTTCTGTGCCTGGCTTATTTCACTTAACATAACTTCCTCCAGGCTCATCCATGTTGCTGCAAATGACAGGATTCCATTCTTGTTTATGGCTGAATGGTATTCCATTGTGTATGTTAGTATTTTAATTAAAGAGCTATATAAACTGTTCTAATTTTTATTATTATTTATTAAGATTCCCAAAACCTTCAACATTCTAATTCTACCATCTAATTTTCAGTCTAGGAGCTTAAAGCCAGTAAAGTTCTCAGGAAGGTTTTGGAGATCAGAGTTTTGAAGGGAGATATTTTAGTTCAACATTTCCTGTGAAACTACTTCCACATGATGAACAATGCCTGTTTTTACCTAATAAAAACTTTACCTCTCAATAACAAAGTTCTACCCAGCCTTCACTTTTAAACATAAATTTTGATATGTAAGTCAAACCAGAAATCTATATCTTCTGATAACAAATGTTCAAACATCCTTCAAGTTTATACCAGATCAAGACTAGAGAGAAAAATGCCAATTTAGCTTTGTTTCAACTGCCAAACTACCTAAAAGAATTATCTACAAAATGAAAATTAATAATTCTAAATAATTATGAATACTTCATAGCTCATATACTAATTCTTTTTTTAAAAACCTTCCCTTCTAACATAATAATCTCAACTCTAAACTCTAAAATTAAGGTACCAAGATAATGACCTCAACTTTGAATTCCTCTAAGACTTAAAGTACCATCTCCATAGCATGTGTCTGAATCACCACCACAAATCTTTTTTTTTTTGGAGACAGAGTCTCGCTCTGTTGCCCCGGCTAGAGTGCCCTGGTGTCAGCCTAGCTCACAGCAACCTCAAACTCCTGAGATCAAGCAATCCTTCTGCCTCAGCCTCCCGAGTAGCTGGGACTACAGGCATGTGCCACCGTGCCTGGCTAATTTTTCTATATATATTTTTAGCTGTCCATATAATTTCTTTCTATTTTTAGTAGAGACAGGGTCTCACTCTTGCTCAGGCTGGTCTCGAACTCCTGACCTTGAGCGATCCTCCCGCCTTGGCCTCCCAGAGTGGTAGGAGTACAGGCATCACAAATCTTAATAAAAGACAAAACTCACTCTTGCATAAAGTGGGCAGTTTCCAAAATAATATTAACAAACATGAATATTTTAGTAATTACATGCAGTGGTATGTAATTATTGGAAAACACCCATTAATTAAACTTACACACCAAAAGGACAGTTTAATTCATTAACATTAAATGATTAAATGCACAGGAAACTGTGCATATCTGTCCTTCCACAGAAATTTTTAAATCTATATCAGAAAAAAATGTATTGACCTAGGCTTTAAGCCATTGCCAAGAATAATCACTTAAAAAGGAAATTAATGTTGGGTATTATCTCTATTAAAATTGAATCATCCCTCTTATAAAAAAACCTATAAACCAACACTTAAAACTTTAATATATTTTTGTATTTCTATTCTATTTTGTTTCAAATTTTCTGTAAGTTAAAAGAGCACTATAAATGACTATTAAAAAGGGCAGAAAGAGTTTAGAAGAAAGCCTTCATCATCTTCTATGAATAGAAGATCAATTATAGAAATTTATCTTTCATGACACACTAAAAAAGAAAGTTGGCCGGGCGCGGTGGCTCCCGCCTGTAATCCTAGCACTCTGGGAGGCCGAGGTGGGCGGATCGTTTGAGCTCAGGAGTTCGAGACCAGCCTGAGCAAGAGCGAGACCCCACCTCTACTAAAAAATAGAAAGAAATTATATGGACAGCTATAAATATATATAGAAAAAATTAGCCGGGCATGGTGGCGCATGCCTGTAGTCCCAGCTACTCGGGAGGCTGAGACAGGAGGATCGCTTGAGCTCAGGAGTTTGAGGTTGCTGTGAGCTAGGCTGACGCCACGGCACTCACTCTAGCCTGGGCAACAGAGTGAGACTCTGTCTCAAAAAAAAAAGAAAAAAAAAAAAAAGAAAGTTAGGGCCAGGCATGGTGGCTTATGCCTGTTATCCTAACACTTTAGGAGGCCAAGGCAGGAGGATCACTCGAGGCCAGGAGTTCAAGACCAGCCTAGGCAACATAGCGAGACCCCATCTCCACAGAAAACAGTAATTTAAAAAAAAAAAAAAGAAAGAAAGAAAGATTTGGAAGAAGAGTAGCAGTAGACATAGGGTCTCCAAATATTAGTGTAAGAAAAAAAATAAAGATTTGCCCAGAAATTGTATTAAGGAATGGGGTAACTGGTGAGTAAATTCCTTACTACTCTGGCACTTTCTACACACATTTTTTCACTGAAAGTCTGTTAATATACTAAAAAACAGCTTCTTAAAAGCAAGCTTCATATCTTTTCTTCTGTGAATCTCGATGGCTTTTGATATTGTGCTTTAAATATAGCAACTTTTAAGTTAATACTAATGTTTTTCAAAATCCAATTACTAAAATTATCCAATTACCAAAATCATGTGAGTATGACGATAATTTTTTAATAACCTCCATCTTCAGTGGTTCAACCTTTCAAGACAATATTTTATTATAAATGTGGTTCACTTATTGTAGAAGTTTTTGAAAATAGATAAATAAAAAGAAAATTAAAATCTACCCATAATCCCCTATTCAAAGATAATCATTCTTGACATTTGAATATGTCCTTCCAGTCTTTTTTGATGCAAATGTACATGGTGAATTTGTTTACTTTTTTACAAAATGAGGCGTTATGTATCCTAACTTTAAAAAATTTCAAACACAGTAACAGATTTTATTGTTTTAGAAATATAAACACATAGCAAAATAAACATAAATATTTTCTTTCTTTCTCTCTTTTTTTTGGAGACAGGGTCTCACTTTGTTGCCCAGGCTAGAGTGCAGTGGCACAATCATAGTTCACTGTAACCTCAAATTCCTAGGCTCAAGCAATCTGCCTGCCTTAGCCTCCCAAGTAGCTGGGACTACAGGGATGCACCACCATGCCCAGATAGTTTTTTAATTTTTTTGTAGAGCTGGGGTCTCGCTATGTTATCCAGGCTGGCTCTGAACTCCTGGCCTCAGGCAATCCTCCTGCCTTGGCCTCCCAAAGTACTGGCATAACAGGCATGAGCCACCACATCCAGTCAGAAATGTTTTCAATAAAAACAAAAACTTCTACAGGTCTGACATCATTCCTATATGGCTAATCTGCTATGTATGTACATTAAAGGAGCAAACCACACTGCAAGTAGATCAACTCTGCAATTAACAAAGATTAAAAAAGTAAGTTTCAACTTGCTACTTTTTAACATCTAAAACCATATTAACTGTACAACAGGAACTCAAACAGTTTCATGTTCTCAAAAATAATTTTATTCTAATTTCACATAAATATGAAGGAAACTGATGACTTTACCAACAATGACAACAACAAATCAGGACTAATTTTTCACAAATAGCCAACAAAAGCAAAAGTGAAAAAAAATCAAATTGGATCTTCCTCAAATTAATTCAATTAATGGTACCACTCTCTATAAGGAGATATATTCACTTAGAAAAACTTTAAAAGTATTACCCACCTGTAAGTTCTTCCTTTGTTTTATCTACTTCAGATAATTGAGTGTAAATTTGGTTTCTTTCTCCTTCTAAGGTTTTTAAAGAAGCATTTAACTTTAAAGAATGGAAGAAGGAAAAAAGCAACATTAATTAGTTATATGTGGGGGGGGGAACCCTCACAATGCCACCCAAGTCTTTTGAAGCTAATATATCACTTTGATCAAATTATCACCTAGAAGGCAGAAACCAATAAGGGAGCTTCCATCTTAGAAGTCATCAATAGTTGTAAATCACAGAATAGACATAGAGAAAAGCAGTGAATGCTTTTCACTGGATGCTATTTTCATTCTATCTACTTTCAACACAAGTTTTGATTAAAGCAGGCTTCAAACTACATTACTAACATTTCACATAGATCAGGCAAGATCATGATACCACTACTAAGGTAGAAAAGAGAAGGAATAAACCAAAAGAAAATGAACCTAGTATTTACTTCTCAAAATAGGATGGGGGGCACAAAGGATAAGAAAATATTGAAACTAGAAGAAAAAGAAAGCATCAAGGATAGAGCAATCTTTCAGGTTATTAAAAATTGTACTTACAATAAATGGAAAAGCTATTTTTTTCCTTAAAATAACTACTGAATTGACTTTTCTCTGTGCCATATAGATAAATGAAGTATACTACTTTTTTTATTTATACAGTGCTTCATAGTATACAGACTTTTCCCTAATAGCATGTTCAATTCTTATTGGTAGCATTAACCGCAAGTGGTAGAATTATTAGCCATTTCAGAATTTCCAACACCAAAGTCAGAGAAGGAAAACTCTCTGTGTCTGCAAATGTATTTATTGTGTAACCAAAAAGTAAATGTGGTTTTAAAGTAGCAACATAATGTGTCTTTGAGAATGTATATATATTTTCAATCTGTTTTACCCTAACCATCCAAATGAATAAATCTGTGGTAGTCGACTGGCAAAAAAAAAAAGCAAGCATCAAGGGAAGTATGAGATAAAATATAAACATTTTATATAATTCCTTATCTGAAAAAATGAATGCAGAACTTGAAAATTTTTATTTTGACAAATTCTAAAAATTAACTATATGAATTTCTAAAGTTATTTTTAAAATAAAAAGCAATTGATAAAGAACATCTGATCCCTTCTTAAATATGCATATAAGGGAATAATAAAATGGACTTTTTAAATAGTTACTAAGGACACACAGGTTTAACTTGTGTTCTATTTCTTCCTCCATATTCTTTACAGTGATATAATAATGCAAACCTTAGCAGCATGAATCAGTTTCTTCAAAGTTCCTTTTGGCTGATTATCTACAGTGAAAAACAAAAGAGTAACGATGATTTGGGAAAACAAATCACACAACCAAATGATTTTATTAGTTCATTCAACCCAGCCAGGGCCTTACAGTCCCTCTTGCTACAATAAAAAATTTGGCATAAAGCAGAATAGCCTCGGACCTGTTCCCAAGAAGCTAAACAATAAAAGCACTGAAGTACCACATCATTTAACAAGGTTCTTGGGCACTAACTCCAAGAACAGAGTTACCATAAGGATTCAGTATTCACTTAAATACAGACCACAGTCTTAACTATTCTTGGATTCTTACAGCATCCAAAATATGAGTGAAATTATAACCCAAATTAAAATAACATGAGTTTTCTCTATTAGAAAAAGAATTATTTCTTATATGATAAAGCAGAAGTGAAAAAATACAAATAGGACTTTATATTATCAATATTTTGGGAATGTAATTTTCTTCCAACATATTAATACTATCTAGAAAAAAACTTTTTTAAAAAATCACACCTTTTCCTCCTTGACATATTTGTTAATTATACAAGAAGTCGGGGAGAGAAAAGAGAAAGGATATAAAGTCAGAACTACCACTGGATGAAAATGAGTGAAGGGTACATGGGACTTCTGTACTCTTTTTGCAACTTCCTATGAATCTATAATTATTTCAAAACAAAAAGTTTTTTCTTTTAAAGTCAAAGGAATTGATTTGAGAATATAGTAAGTAGCAATAGTGAACCTAACTTTTGCCAACTCCATACAACAACCAGCAAAGGGCAATAACAACTTAGATGGCCCAGATTAAAGTACTGTAATCATCTGGATCATCTGACTAAAGCAAAAAAAGTATCCTGAAGTATTCATTCATATAATACTCATTTTTCAAACTAGTCAACCATCCATTTCACTAGCTTACAATACAGAGAAAAACAGGCATTGAAATGATTATGCTGTAATTTTGAAAACTGCCATAATAAAGATATATATAATCTACAAAGAAAATAGAGGGGAAGGAGTCTGAAAGTCTGTCTGAGGAGCTGGAGAAAGATTTACTGAAAAGGCGGTATTGCAGCCAAAGCTAAACCATTAATATAAGAGATGGTGAGAGGTGAGTGTTGCAGACAGACAGAAAGTGCCAAAGTACAAGTGTATAAAGAACATGGTGCACATGGGGAACAAAAGGAAATAGAAGAGCTAGTCACCATTTTGGCAAAAGAGGATGAGTCATGACTTAATACCTAAGTGAGCACCATTTTCTGATTCACTCTTCATTTCTAATTCCAAGTTATCATCATCCATTATGTCTTCTCCAAGCACAGCAGCCCAATCTTTCATCTTTAGCAAGCGTTCAGTCAGAGACTTGACATTTAGCAAAGGGGAAAAACAAAGAGAGAGGGTAATGCCTTATGCTAATGGCTTTATAACTTCTGAATGTACAGCTGTAGTTTAAAAATAAATCCACATAAATAACAGCACATGAGCTCTTATTTTACATGTGTTATTAAGATATGTAAATAGTCTTAAAATCTATAACATACTAAACTATTCAAGATAAAAACCAAAACTAGTTATTTTTAAATCAAATAAAATATGTGTTAATGGCCCCGTACTTCCTGAATATATCATACAACTATAAAGTAGTAAAATGTTTTCTTATATGACATTTCTCATATGCCACAAAAAAGAGTGGCCATTAACATAAGAGTAAATTTTGTGTGACATCAAACAAATCTGCAAGGGAGACACATGACATACAAAAAGATCTCAGATTTTTACTTGATTTATTCAAGTAAACTAGCTGAGGAGTTCAAGTGAGATAAAGAAAAAAACATTATAAAAGAGAATCTGAATGGGAACATTAGAGGTTTTCCAGAAGTGCTTTTTGAGTTTTCTTGAATAAAGGACGAAAATAACACTATAGATAATCAAATGACTGTGCCATGTACTTCTCTGGAAGGACCCCCTAAAAATCCACCCTGCTCTACAATTTTCACCCTTCAATCTCCTCTCTTCAGAGTTCCAGACACAAATAACATGGCCCACAGCTTTGAGTAGAACTTAAGGTTAGCATCTCATTCTTGTTCTGTTTAGGAAGAATTCTAAACCCTTTAGTTGAGTAAGTTTAGGGAAAAAAATAAAATATGCCAAATTCTTAATAAAACTCAGGAAGTTGGAATCTTGAAAATATTCTTACTAGGAACATAAGTAGCATAAATGTATTTTTTTCAATATGACAACATACACTCCACTATGTAAATTACAGAATGTTAGTTTTACATCTCATTACTTGATATACCTGAGTATCTGTTTGTAGCTTGAAAACATAAGATTGTTTTCAAACATACAGAAAAAATGGAGGGGAAGTAGGGAGTAGGAAAAAGTCAATAAATCCTAAGAGTAGTATCAATTATTTCATTCTTATGATTAGAATCGAGTTTCAATTAAACTTATTTTTTAAGATGTATTCATCTCTGTGAAAATACACACACCAGTTAATCTAGGTATTAAAGATACTCCATCAAAGCTGGGCATGGTGGTTCACACCTGTAATCTCACACTTTGGGAGGCTGATGCAGGAGGATTACTTGAGGCCATGAGTTCAAGACCAGCCCAGGCAACACAGCAAAACCCTGTCTCAACAAAAAATTTAAAAAATTAGCCAGGCATGGTGGCGCATGCCTGTAATTGTGGCTACTGGGGAGGCTGAGGTGGGAGGATCGCTTGCACCTAGGAGTTGGAGGCTGTAGTGAGCTATGATCATGACACTGCACTCCAGCCTAGATAACAGAGTGAGACTCTACCTCTAAAAAATAACAAAAATTTAAAAATTAAAAAAATAAAAAGATATTCAGTCAATACATATAACTTTAACTATCTGTCCAATTTCTCAAGCTCTTTCCAATCTCTTCTTCCCAAAAGAAGCAGATTGCAGACTAAAGAGAAAAGGTAAAACCCATTATCATTTTTCTTTGTTAAACACCTAGGCTAAAATACAGAGAAGAAAAAAGGACATACAGAATGTTGATATATATGCTACAAATTTGTAAGTCTTCAAGGAGCATTTGAAAGTGTTGCCAATGGCTGGTCCGAAGGTAGTGAGTTATCTCACTTGATTGTTCACAGTCAGTTACAGATTGAACTCCTTGTTCTACTACTTTCCCCCCTGCTCACTACTGCACTTGACTAGTCAAAAAAAAAAAAAAAAAAAGAGAGAAAGTGTTGCCAAATACATTATGAAAATAAAAACTGAAAAATTAAAAGTTCTCAAATTTCAGAGTTAGTATAAAATTCTAGCCAACTCAATCATTAAAATCAGTAGAGCCATTTACCTTGATGTGATTTTCTTTATCATTTAGAACTTGTTCTGCATGTACTTTGGAGTCTTCAAATGTTACTTTCTGTTTATTAAGTTCATTGACTTGTTCTTTCCATACTTCAGCTTCTTGTAAAAGCTGAAAATGAAACCAAAAAATGCAACTCATTTTATCATACTTATGTATGTGTAGATGCACTTATTTATATATCTGAGTGAATCATTAGAAGATATTAAGAGGGTACTGTGCTGCTAATTACATTAAAAAAAGAAAGAAAAACATGGCTCCTGCTTTCAAAGAACTTTCAAAATAGGGGTAGTATAAAATAATAGACACTTAAACATTCTTTAACTAATTTACATAATATATTTAGATCAAATAAAAGGTTTTCTGAGACATACATATCTGTTACATCTGGTCATTTCTTACCACTCCTTATATCTCATATACCATGCCATACCTTACTTGCATTAAAACTTATTTTTTAAATCATTGTGCTGTTTTTAGTTAAGATATATAACCCTTAGAAATACTATTAATCTATAACAGATCAGATTCTGCACAAACAATATTCTACTATATATAATTTCAGAGGAAAGAAAAGATTTTCTGAACATGATACAAAAAGTAGAAGATCATTATAAAAGAATTTCATAAAGCTTAAAAGCCTCACAAATAAAAATATAACACAAACAAAATGAAAAACTGAATAACCAGAAAGAAATTCTTATAACATATGTAGCAAAGGGTTAATAAACTTAGCATTCAAAGAGCTCTTAAAAGTCAGTAAGAAAAACAGGAAAAAAAAAAAAAAAGACTGAACAGGCAATTCACAAAAGAAATGGGCCATGTATGTGAAAAAAGTCCAAATTTATTTAGGTCTTTAAAACTATCAAACAGTAGGCCGGGCGTGGTGGCTCATGCCTGTAATCCTAGCACTCTGGGAGGCCGAGGCGGGAGGATCACTCGAGGTCAGGAGTTCGAGACCAGTCTGAGCAAGAGTGAGACTCCGTCTCTACTAAAAATAGAAAGAAATTATATGGACAACTAAAATATATATATATAAAAAATTAGCCAGGCATGGTGGCACATGCCTGTAGTCCCAGCTACTCGGGAGGCTGAGGCAGTAGGATCGCTTAAGCCCAGGAGTTTGAGGTTGCTGTGAGCTAGGCTGACGCCACGGCACTCACTCTAGCCCGGGCAACAGAGTGAGACTCTGTCTCAAAAAAAAAAAAAAAAAAAAAAAAAAAACTATCAAAGAGTAATTACTGGATTTCTCTGCAAAACTTAAGGCTTCATTAATTCATTAGCATATTTCTACCACATGAAAAATGAATCCTTTTTTTTGCATATATAATAGATCAGATGATACTGACAGGTAAAAACAAATGAGGATTTAAGAAAAATTTGGATTTGGTGATTAGGTGGTCTCTAGTGAGTAAAGAGATTATGTACACAGTATACAGTTTTAAAAGGCTAGAAGGAGTGTATTAGAACACGGAATCAATGAATACAGAATAGTTTGTTTCAAGAACTTTGGTGATTAAAAAAGAGTTAAATGAAAGCAGGTGTAAAGAATAAGATGATCTAGGTGAAAGGCATAAACCCACAAGGAAAAAAGAGAATAGGAGATGAGGCAAAAGATAATTGTAGAAGTAGAAAGTGGAAAGAACTGGAAGTGTAGTAAAAGACTTAGCAGACCAGAGAAAGCTGAAATCTAAGCCACAAGATGGGAAAGCCCAAAAGCAGGTTGATTTGATACAATATAAAAGACTTCTGATTTCAAGGGACAAGTAATTAGAAGTATAAGTGGGATTCAAAAAAGGAGGACTGATCAAATATCTATATAAAAAGCATGTAGAAAGTCACCCATGTTCTCCCAGAACATACATACATATATACACATTCTTATTCTCATTCTCTTTCTCTCATTCATTCTTTTACACACACACACATATGCACGCACAGTGGCTAAAAGTTAGGGGTTATTCTTTGGAGAGGTGGAACCTGAGACTCTGGAACTTCTGGCCTAGGTGAAGGTGGGAGTAACATATTGAAAATACAAAAGTATTAAAGGAAAGTGTACTTACTGAACAGTGAGATACCAGCACTCCTTATCTCACTGAGCTGCAAGGCTGTTGGCAAACAGACTTACACCTCCCAAATAGGAACTGTGGAGGGCTCCTCCCCATGGAAATGATCTTTAAATACCAACAACTGGGAATCTTCCAATTAGAAACACCCTAGCCAAATTATCCTACAGAAAAGCCCACGAGTAATACACATGGAGCTTCAAATTATATTTGAGAGCTTCATTATTATACAAGCAGAAAGCTATGAATCACCAAACACCTGAAAATAGACTCTTTTAATAAGACATAGACCAAAACAGAAAATAAAGGAACTCAAAGGAAAAACGAAACTCAGGGAACTGAAAAAACCCACAATATTCTCAGCAAGAAAACGGCATAATCAAAACAAACAAGAATTCCTACAAGAGAAAAATAGAGAAAAAAATGAACAAAAGTTTCATGGAGACAAAATAAAGACATTTTCAAATAATTATCATATAAATTGTCCACAAAAAATGTATAAAATAATACAAATAAATTACCCAGAACTGAATCAATAGCAGAAGTTTCCACACTGAAAGTGTCTAACACAATATATGAAAAAGACCCACACGAAGGCACTCATCATGTAATTTCAGGGAACTGGAAACAATGAAAAGATATTAAAAGCTTCCAGGGAGAAAAAGAAGGAATCACACAAAAGGTTCAATAATCTGAATAACATTTGACTTCTCAAAAGCAATATTGGAAAATGAAGACAATGGAGCAGTAACGTCAAAATTTTAAGGGGGGAAAAGTCAACTCAGAAGATACCCAACCAAAATAACAATAAGTATGAGAGAAAAAGAAGACATTTTCAGGCATGCAAGTTCTAAAAAAAATTATGTCCTATATCTCTTTCTCAGGAAAATAATCAAAAGAATTAACCACAAAAGAGCTTGTCTTAGATATAAGAAATAGATTCAACACAGGAGAAAGACAAGGGAAATCCTCAGGACAGAGGTGAAGTGAAATCTCAGGACAGCAGAATGTTTAACAGACCTGCAGAACAAGTTCTTATTGGACCAGGAGGATGGAAGGCCCCGGAAGAACTGCTCCAAGAAAAAAAAATGAAATGAACAGATTAACCAAAGCATTTGAAGGCATGAGTAAGATACTTATAAATCTGGAAGAGAGTACCCAGATGAATTACAGATAGGTATAGAGGAAATAAAACAACTCTAGAAAAAAATAAAATGTTGGGTAAGACAGAATATGTAATCAGAGCACCACCATGTGGCTCAGATGTGAGTAAAATTTAGTTATATTTAAAAGTAATATTATATAATAATGTAATGCTGAAAAAATTTCTCACTGAAAAAATATAACTATATTGGGAAACCAGAAGAGGAAATATATGTGGGGGTGTGGGAGTGTCTATATATGTTGAGGAGGAAGAAAGTAAAGGTGAAATCCTCATTTGATCTGTCAGCAGAATGACTTCTCTATTTAGGCCCCAGATCTATAACTTCAATAACCCTCATGGGTATTCTCCGTCCCCCTTCACTCTGGCTTTGAGAAGCTGGTGCTAAATGCTATTTGCTGCAATTTTTATAGTGTATGTAATACTTTAACCAATATCATATTGATTTTTTAAAACTCAATAGCTCTTTTTCTTATATTCTCCTTAAATACAAAAGCCTTACCAATTCATCTTATTTAAAATGCTGAATGCCCTGGCTTACTTTCCCTGCCTGGGGGAAGACAGTGCAGAAGTATACACTTTTGTATCTTACACAAAATAGACACCTAAGTATATGTGGGAGATTGTTCTGCTCCTGTGTTCTCCAGGGAAAGCCTACTCTTGCCCCTAACATGCATCAGTCATTAATATGCCCAGAACATTTATAATTACATATTCACAACATGAAGAGTCCCTACAGAGCAGCTGCCCCCAACCTTTTCGGCACCAGGGACTGGTTTCATTGAAGACAATTTTTCTACAAAATAGGGGGTGGGGAGGTGCAGTGTCAAGCTAACTCTATGAGGAACTGCTGTGAATACAGATGAAGCTATGAAGCTTCACCTGGTTCCTAAGAGGCCATGGAGGACCAGTACCAGTCCGCAGCCTGGGGGTTGGGGACCGCAGCTATCGAGTACAAACCTGTTTCTGGCTTTCCTGAAGTTGGGAATTTTCATTCAAAGCATCTTTTTTTGCTATCTTAAGCCGTTCTTCATTCATTTGAAATATCTTAAAAGTTGTTTTGGCCTAAGTAAAAGAAAAAAGATCAAGTTGATAACAATTAATTTAATTTAATGCATAGCTCATCTTTACACATATTCCCCAGAACATGGAATTAAACGAAGACAAAAACATGCCAATATTAACAGCAGAGGCAGTATGACATAACAGAAAAAAGGCTGGCATAAAATCAGGATATAGTCCTATCTCTGTCACTAACTTGCCATGTGACCTTGGACAAATGATTTAACCTCTATGTACTATGCAACAAATTTTAACTATTTATTCTGCATCTCCCCTACTAAAATTTCAACTTCATGGGGACATTTTTTTCTATTAATGTTAAGTACCAAGCACCTTCAACAGTGCTAGTATATACCAATAGCTCAATAAATACTTATCCAGTGAAAAAAATGAACTTTTCTAAAGTACCTCATGTAAAGAAAATATCTATCATGGATCCTTTATATCTCAAATCCTAATATTATATCTTATTCCTTAAAAATAAAAAATAGCAGTAAAATTCAAATGATTTTCAAAAGCAACAGATATATTAGACTAATTCAACTTACTTCAGCTACTTGTGATTTGAGGGATTTTGATTCATCTTCAAGGGACTGTATTGTTTTTGAAATATCTGCCATCTGGAAAGATAGTATCAGACAATAAACAAGTATTTACTAACCTCCTCCAGTTTCCAAGATGCCATATATATTAGATACATGTTAACCTAACATTTTTGCTCCATACATAAGGGCCCAAATTGGAAAAGCTTCTCAGTTTATTTAGTCATATGCTTAAAGGGATTTTATACAAAAGTTATGTAACAATAGTATCTCACCTCAACTTTAATATTTCATAACATTTAAGTTATATAGGCTCAAGATAAGTTTACCAACATCATATCTTACTAAATAATTTCACATACATCAAGATTTTCCTTAAGCCAAATTTTTTTTTTTCCTTTTAGCAGTTTTTAATGAAAGTTGTACATAAGATTATTTTATTCCTGCATCTTCTCAATTGTTTCTTCCTTGTACTTGCTCTTTTCCTTTCCTACTTGGCGAGATTTCGTTAAGCCAAATTTTAAAAAAGAAAATGTTACAATGTTCTTAACATATCTTTTAAGTAATTTAAAAAATCCACTAGGTATGTGACTATTCAACTGAAATTATTTATATGAGCTAATTCTATGTGCTACTTTATGGTATATATAGAAAACTTCTATAAGAATATGCAAGAAATTTAACATGGTAATATCTAGAAGGAAGTGAAGGGTGGATCTGGAAAATTTTGCTCTCCACTTTACAACCTTCTGTATTCTTTGCATTTTTTATAGTGCATACCATATTGATTTTTAAAAACTCAACAGCTCTTTTTCTTATATTCTCCTAAATACAAAAGCCTTACCAATTCATCTTGTTCAGCATATTTAGATTTCTCTTCTTTTAATTCTTTTTCTAGACAGCGTATTTCATCCTCAAGTTTAGATTTGAACCTGTTCAGCTTTTCATAGGTTGCCTAAAAGAGAAAAGCAACTTTATACAATAGACATGGGAATTTGGGGTTAGGGCAATCAGATGAGTATAATCAAATACGTGTACAAGTTAAATAAGTTTAGTTTATATATTTGCTCATTTTGATAATATTAAAATAACAGCATTTCTAGCAGGGGGCAGCAAACTGCTTCTATAAACAGCCAGAGAGTAAATATTTTAAGCTTATAGGCCATGTAGTCTGTTGCAACTACTCAACTATACTGTTGTAGTGAGAAAACAAAGACAATATCTAAATGCAAAATGAGCAGAGCTGTGTTTCAATAAAATTTTATTTACAAAAACAGGTGGAAATGCCCTAAGCACAGTTTGCCAACCTCTGCTCTAAAGCATTACAAAGGGAAAAAAAGGAGAAATAAATCTAATTTAATATGATTAAATACATAACAACATACAAAATAACTCAAAAAACAATCAAGATTGCTTCGTGGTTAGTATTCCACATTGAATTAAAACATCTTCTGTGACCTTTTTTTAATTTACATTGATTAGTTGTTGGATTATTCCAATTGAATTTTAAATATTATAATAAACATACCTCTGATATTTGTGATTCTTCAACAAACTTGTTTAAAAAAATAAACCAAAAGATTCAAAAAATTTAATGCAGGCAAAAATAAAAGCAGAACAAATACATATTATATTACATACAGTGGTTATAAAACTTGCTTATACAAATTACCCCATATTTGACTATTTCATTATAGGAATTCCCTGACATGAATCAAAATATTACCCTATTGGTTTGATTTTATCTACAGATTCAACTATCAAATTTTTAAAAAGTTATATAACATTATAGTTTGTATCTAATTATGATTACAATTCCTGAAAGGAAATACTGAGCTAAAAAAATTACTAAAATCAGAGAAAAATTTCCAAACTGTTCAACCCAGTGAAAAATTCAGCTAATTTTACTGCTATATTATATAAATGCATTGTCCTGAAAATAAATTGGTATATTCTATTTTATCCACACTACCATGCTTGAGTAAATGTCTTTGCTACCCAGTTTTTGCTCTTCTGTTAGCATGCCAAATGTGTTGTAAAATTCTTTTTATTTATCAAACTAATAAATTACTGCTGGGACAGTAGTTAAAACAGAGGGTCAACAAATAAAATATAAGAATTTCAATAAGTTTTTAAGGATTATAACAGGTAACAAATTAAGAAAGAAAAGATTAAGACATTTATTTTATTTGGAATCCAATTTATAACTTCCTTTGGACTCTACTAGAAAATTCTAAATCATGACAGATGCTTACAGACATCCGTGATTAAGACCGGCCAAGCTGAGCTAAACACATACACCAATGATAGAAGGTCTACTGTTTTCTACTTTCATGTTCACAGATACAGGCTTTTTCTTCTACGCATTGTCACTACTCTGTTTTTCACAATACTTTCACATCTAAAGAGTAGTAAGCCACGGCCATCACTTGCTCTCATCTGTCTTAGTTTAGCTAAATTACTAATTACCATACTTTCCTCCTTCCTTACAATTAGCCAAATCACACCTGATCCAACTGAGCACATCTTTCCAAACTCCTCATTCAGTGACATCATGTTGGTAGCCTGAAACTGGCCATGGTGGGAGTATTTACACCACACAACTCAGCAAATGCTACCAGTAAGGATTTCCTGCCTTTTAGAGAGCCAGTTGTTAAACACTGGCCAACACATCACTACTTAAAATGCAAACTTTTGGTATAATTCTAGTTAGCTCTTAAGATTCTGGGGATGAGGTTTTAGGCAAATACTGTCAAAATTTACACAATTTATTGTTGCCAAGTATTCCTAAATTTATGAAAATGAATCCTAGTTTTCCTATCTGGAGCAAACTGAGGCAAAAGACAAATGGCCACCTTAATGCATTTCCCAGGAATAAAGAACGAAGAAGAGCTTCTATATAGCTCTAAATTCCAGTGAACCTGAACATGCTTCACTCAAAATAAGTTAGCAACAAGAGCTCAAATTTTTATAATATTTTCTACTACCTACTAATGTTCTATTTCCTACATTTGAATTTTTTTTAAGTTTTAATATCTACACTCTTTCACATTTCTTTCAAATACTTATTAAAAGTTTTGAGAAGATATATTACTTTTAAAGTTTCTGTTATTTACTAAGAATCTTTTCTCCAGCTTTTGCAACTATATCATTTGTTTTTTTTACCTCCAAACTTTGTGCTTCTGTTGACTCATTCTCAAAGCTGGCATCCTTTAAAGATGACTCTAAGCCTTCATACTGAAACAAAGCAACACCATAAATAAAAACTCTATACATTTTCTTCTGAATTTTATCTGGATAGATGCCTAAGAAGCAGACAGAATCCATTTCTATGTGTACATTAAATTTACTTGGATTTACTTAGCTTTAAGTTCTTCAAATCTGACCACTATAACAAACAAAACCAGAGCAGCTAAAACATCACAAACCACTAGCTCAGACAACAAATGGCAGAACTTCACCCTTAAACTAAGAAAGTTGTCCAAAACCTGCTTCTCAGAGAACACAGGACTATAACTCATATTCTTTACTTAAAGGAGGTGAAAATTCTAATGGCATGGTTGTACTAAAATTATCCAAAGGTTTACGCAAAATGTATATTTTCATGTAAGCTGTCTATTATCCCCCCTAACAACTAAACCTCTTCCTTAAGGCTGTTCATTAAAGAGAAATTTATAGTAACAGGGCATCAGAAATTTTCACTTTAAATTCACACCATACAACAAATAAAGCAAGTAGGGAATATAGAATCTTTAAAAGATAGAAAATAACCATCTACATAATGCTGTAAGAGTTGGCAAGGCCAGGTGCAGTGGCTCATGTCTGTAATCCAAGCACTTTGGGAGGCTGAGGCGGGAGGATCGCTACAGGCCAGGAGTTTAAGACCAGCCTGGGCAGCACACTGAGAAGCCATCTCTACTAAAAATAGAAAAATTGGCTGGGCATGGTGAAATGTGCCTGGAGTTCCAGCTACTCGAGAGGCTAAGGCAGGAGGATCGCTTGAGCCCAGGAGTTTAAGGATGTAGTGAGCTATAATGATGCTACTGTACTCTAGCCTGGGCAACACAGTGAGACCCTGTCTCAAATAAAAAAAAAAAAGGTCGGGGTGGGGGGTGGGGGGGGGCGTTGCAAAATGCGCTTATTTCAATGCTTCAAAAAAAGTAATTAAACCAAAGACGAAGTGTTATGGATCAATGTTCCTGCTTAGAACAAGAAGAGCCAGACAAAAATGCCCAAAAAGCAGGATCTGTCTGAAAGCCTCAGAGAGCTATCAAAACAGTGAGACTCTGTGAGAGATGAGGGAATCTCCAGGAAAGCAAGTCCAGCATTTGACATTTCTTTCCCTCCTCCAAAAGTAGAGGCTGATAGGCTGAGAACTTGAGCAAAGATTTCAGGAGAATCAGCAGACAAAACATGGAGTTGGAGTTCAGGACCTGCCGGGTTGGATAAGCCATGAGCTTAGGCTTTAAGATGGGACCCTGTGCTTGGCTGAACAATGACCCCTCTAAAGATATTGATGTTCTACTCCCCAGGATTTCCAGATGTGATTAAGGATCTTGAGGTGGGAAGAGTACCCAAGATTACTCTGGTGAGCCCAATATAATACCAAAGGTCCTTGTAAGAGGGAAGAGAAGGTGATGTGAAGATGGGAGCAGAAATTGGGGTGGTGCAGCTATGAGCCAAGGAATGCTGGCAGCCTCTAGAATTTGGAGGAGGCAAGGAACAGATTCTCCCCTGGAGCCTGCATAAGAAAATAGATTTGCTAATATCTTAATTTTAGCCCATAAAACTGGTTTTAGACTTCTGACCTTCAAAGTTATAAGAGATAAATGTGTTTTTCATACTACTAAATTTGTGGTACTCTGTTACAGCAGCAACAGGAAACTAATACCCACACCAACCAAAACTGGCTACCTTATGACAAAGCCTAAACCAGAAACAGAGTAATCCTTTGAACTGAGGCCCAATTTACAAACATCTCAATCTGTTATTAAAGTAATCTGATCCCCGAACAAAGAAAAGTCCAGCACCAGATGGCTTCATGGCTGAATCCTACCAAACTTTCATAGTATTATTAGCAATACCTCTTAAAGTCTTCTAAAAAATAGAGGTGGAGAGAATATTTCCTAACACATTTAAGGGACCAGCATCACCCCTGATACCTAGCCCAGACAAAAACACGACAAGAAAAAAACAAACTACAGGTCAAATCTTTGATGAACACTAACGCAAAAATCCTCAATAAAATATTAGTAAATTGAATTCAACAACACATGAAGAAGATTATATATCATGATCAAGTGGGATTTATCTATGGCATGCAAGGCTGGTTCAATATATGCAAATCAATCAATCTGATACATCACATTAACAGACTGAAAGACAAAAACCACATGATCATATCAAATGACACAGAAAAAGCATCTGACAAAGTTCAACATCCTTTTTTTTCTTTTTTCAGTTTTTTAAATTTTAAATTAAAGAACTCTTTATTTTAATTTAAAGTTCTTTTTTAAAAAAAAAATGTCAGAGTATTACAGGGGTACCAACACTTTGGTTATGTAAATTGCCTTTGCACCAACTGAGTCAGAGCTACAAGTGTGCCCATCCCCCAAACAGCACCTACTACATCCGTTAGGTGTGAATTTACTCATTCCCTCCTCCCCCCTCCCACCTGCCTGACACTGTATGAATGTTATTTCCCATACGTGCACATTAGTATTGATCTATTAGTGCTTGTTTTTTTTTAAGAGACTAGGTCCCACTGTGTTGCCCAGGTAGGACTGGAACTCCTGGGCTCAAGCAATCCTCCCACCTCAGTCTCCCAAGTAGCTGGGACTACAGGTATGTTCCACCACAGCCAGCTCAACATCCTTTCTTGATTAAAAACTCTAACAGTTTAGGTATAGAAGGAAAGTTCCTCAACATAATAAAGATCATTTATGAAAAACTGACAGCTAACATCATAATCAATGGGGAGAAACTGAAAGCTTTTCCCCTAAGATCAGGTACAAAGCAAGGATGCCCACTCTCGCCACTTCTATTCAATGTGTTACTGGAATTACTATCAAGAGCAATTGGACCAAAAAAAGAAAAAGAAAAAGAAATAAAAGATATCCAAATCAGAAAGGAAGAGGTAAAATTATCTCTATTTGCAGATGACAAGATCCTATACATAGAAAATTCGAAAGACGTCACCAAAAAACTTAGATTAATAAATAAATTCAGTAAAGTTCTAAGATATAAAATCAATATACAAAAACTTGTGCCATTTTTATACTTAGATAATGACCTAACTGAAAAAGAAATCATGAAAACAATCTCATTTATGATAACATCAAAAAAATAAAATAAAATATTTAATAAATTTAACCAATGAGAGGTATACTGAAAACTATAAAACACTGATGAAAGAAATTGAAGGGGACACAAATAACTGGAAAGATATTCAATGTTCAAGGATCAAAAGAATTAATATTTTTAAAATGTCCACACTAGCCACAGCAACATATAGATTCAATGTAATCTATACCACAATTCCAATGGCATTCTCACAGAAATAAAAAAAAACCTCCTAAAACTCATATTGAACCACAAAAGATCCCAAATAGTCAAAGCAATCCCGAAGGGAAAAAAAACAAAAAACAAAGTTGGCGGCATCATACCTCCTGATTTAAAATTATATTACAAAGCTATAGTAATCAAAACAGTATGGTACTGGCATAAAAACAGATACAAAGGAGCCAAGAGCAGTGGCACACACCTATAATCATAGTTACTTGGGAGCCTGAGGCAAGAGGATCACTTGAGCCCAGGAGTTCAAAACCAGCCTGGGCAACATAGCAAGACCCCATCTCAAATAAAAACAACAAAATAAAACAAAAAAATACAGATAGACCAGTGGAACATAATAGAGAGCCCAGAAATAAATCCAAAAACACATGGTCAACTAATTTTTAATAAAGGCACCAAGAAGACATAATAGGGAAATGATAATCTCTTCAATAAATGGTGCCAGGAAAACTGTATTTTCATGCAAAAAAAATGAAATTGAACGCTTATTTTATACCATACACAGAAATCAACTCAAAATGGATAAAAGACCTAAATAGAATACCTGAAACTATAAAACTAAAAAAATAGGGGAAAAACTCCTTGCCACTGGCCTTAGCAATAATTTCTTGACTATCACACCAAAAACTTAGGCTACAAAAGCAAAAATAAATAAAAGGACTCCATCAAACTAAAAAGCTTCTGCACAGCAAAGGAAACAATCAACAAAATGAGAAGGCAATCAACAGATTGGCAAAAAAATATATCAGGTAGAAGGTTAATATCAAAGATTTATGAAGAACTCATACAACACAATAGCAAGAAAACATATAACCTAACTTTAAAATGGGCAAAGGACTTGAACAGGCATTTCTCCAAAAATGACATAAAAATGGCCAACAGATAAATGAAAAGGTGCTCAACATCACTAATCATCGGGGAAATGCATGCAAATCAAAACCACAGTAAGTTATCACCTCATCCCTGTTAGGATAGTTATCAAAAAGACAAAAGATAACAAGTGTTTGCAAGAGTGTGAAGAAAAGGGAAACCTTGCACAATAAGTCCTCAATGTCCTCGATAGGTTCTTAGAAACTTTGACTTTAAGGGAAATGGCATAGAGCAGATCCTCCAATAACGTCCTTTCCTCCAACATTGTTTTGTTACATTGATGAGGAAAAAAAAATTGGTTTTGTCATACATTGTTTCACTTAAAGTCACAGTTTTCAAGAACCTATCAAAGATGTTAGGTGAGGACTTACTGTACAACTGGTAGGAATATAGACTGGTGCAGCCATTATGGAAAACAGTAAGGAGGTTCCTAAAGAAATTTAAAATAAAGACTACCATATCACCCAGCAATCCTTCTTCTGGGTATATGTACACAAAGGAAATGAAATCACCACCTCATAAAGACATCTGCATTCCCATGTTCATTGCAGCATAATTCACAATAGCCAAGATATAGAAACAACCTAGGTATCCATCAACGGACAAATGGATAAAGAAACTGCAGTATGTATTTACATGAAATATTATTCAACCATAAAAAAGGAGGAGATCTTGCCATCTACCACAACATAAATGAACCTGTAAGACATTTTGCTAAGTAAAATCAGCTAGATACAGAAAGAAAATCATTGCATGATCTCACTTAAATGTGGAACTTTTAAATACATATATTTTTTTCAAATACATATAAAGAATAAGCAGTGCTCAGGAAGGAGAAAATGGGGAAATGTAGGCCAAAGGATACAAAGTAGCAAACATGTAGGACGAATAAGTAAAAAGATTTAATGTGCAACACGAGGACTATAGTTAGTGTATTATAGTCAGGATTTTTGCTAAATCGGTACAATATAGTCATTATAGCTGCTCTTGGTTTGGGGGGATGGGTAACTGTGAGACGTTCATTTGTTTCACTATAGTAATCATTTTACTATATATGTATCTTAAATATACATATAAAGTTTATTAAAAAAAAAAGAAAGTCAAATAAAATTTCTAAAGTCCATAGCCTAGCTACCTACAAAAAGCATTAGTAAATCCTCACTGGAGAAAAATAACATCACCCATAGCTTCAAAATTATCTCTACAATTTTTATTATACTATCACTGATACTCAATATAAAATAACCTGAGATTCAATAAGACAAGACTTCACTGAAAACCAATAAAAAAAATAAGCAATAGAGGCCGGGTGCGGTGGCTCACGCCTATAATCCTAGCACTCTGGGAGGCTGAGGCAGGCAGATCCTTTGAGCTCAGGAGTTCAAAACCAGCCTGAGAAAGAGCGAGACCCTGTCTCTACTAAAAAAAAAAAAAATAGAAAGAAATTAGCTGGACAGCCAAAAATATATAGAAAAAATTAGCCGGGCATGGTGGCACATGCCTGTAGTCCCAGCTACTTGGGAGGCTGAGGCAGAAAGATTGCTTGAGCCCAGGAGTTTGAGGTTACTGTGAGCTAGGCTGATGCTACGGCACTCTAGCCAGGGTGACAGAGCGGGACTCTGCCTCAAAAAAAAAATAAAAATAAAAATAAAAATAAGCAATAGAAATAGACTACTAGATAATGCAGATAATGGAGTTCTCAGTCAGATATCAAAATAAGCATAATATGTAAAAGGAACTAAAAAGTAATATTGTAATATAGAAAAAGAATACAAAACTGAAAAAGAGAATCAATGAAATTAAGATCTCAACAGATGGTTTAAAAGATGATTAAAGATAAATGAAGACAATTAGTAAAATGGAAGATAGATCAGAAGAATATATCCAGACTGAAGTGTGGACAAACAAAAAGATGAAATGTCTAGGAAAAAAACATAAGCAATATATGAGATATAATAAAAAGTTAAAATATACATATGTAAAGTCCCAGAAAAAAGAAAAACGGGACAAAAAATAATATTTGAAAAGGTAATGATCAAGAATATTCCAAAACTAATAAAAAACATTAAGCTATAGATTCTAAAAGCATCATGAACCCCAAGAAGAGTAAACAAAAGAAACCACACCTAGACAAATCATATTAACATGGCTACAAAGTAAAGACAGAGAAAATCATAAAAGTAGCCAGGAAGTTTCTTACAAAGTTAAACTATACCTGCCTTAATAACCCACCAATTCCAATACTAAGTATTTACTGACAAGAAATGAAAATTCACATCCACAAAAAAAAAAAAAACCTATAGAAGTATGTTCACAACCATTTTATTCGTAATATTAATAGCTAAGAACGAGAAATAACGATTCAATAAGTAAATGGATAAACAACTTGTGGTATATTGATACAATGCAAATTTACTTAGCAGAAAAAAAAAGAACTACAAATATATGCAACAACACAATGAACTTCAAAAAAATAATGCTGACTAAAAAGCCAAACACAAAAGAGTATGATTGCATTTATACAAACTTAGACAAAAAATAATCTATGGTGCCATGATAATTCAATGGGGAAAGAACAGTCTTTTCAATCAGAGGTATTGAGGGACAACTAGATGTCTACATGCAAAAGAATGAAGTTGGACCCCTACTTCACACCATATATAAAAATTAATTCAAAATGGTTCAAAGACATTAGAGCTAAATTTATAAAACTTTTACAAGGAAACACAGGTGTAAATCTTTGTGACCCTGGATTATGCAATGGTTTCTTAGATATGACACAAAAAGCACAAAAAGTAAAAACAAAAATAGATCAACTGAGCACCATCAAAATTAAAAACTTTTGGCCTGGCACAGTGGCTCACGCCTATAATCCTAGCACTCTGAGAGGCTGAGGTGGGAGGATCGCTTGAGCTCAGGAGTTCGAGAACAGCCTGCGCAAAAGCATGATCCTATCTCTACTAAAAATAGAAAAATTGGCCAGGCACTGTGGCAGTCACCTGTAGTCCCAGCTACTCGGGAGGCCGAGGCAGGAGGATCACTTGAGGCCAGGAGTTGGAGGTTACTGTGAGCTAGGCTGACACCATGGCACTCTACTCAGGATAACAAAGTGAGACTCTGTCTCAAAAAAAAAAGAAATTAAAAACTTTTATGCTTCAAAGGATGCCAGCAAGAAAGTGAGAAGACAATCCACAGAACGGGAAAAAATATTTGTTAATCACATATCTGATAAGGGGCTTATATCTAGAATATATAAAGTTAGAACTCAATAATAAAAAGACAAATAACCCAATTAAAAAATAGGCAAAGAAACTGAATACACTTTTCTCCAGAGAATGTAATATAAATGGCCAATAAACACACTAAAAGATGTTCAACATCATTAGTCTTCAGGGAAATGCAAATAAAAATCACAGTGAGAAACCACTTCACACCCATTAGGATGGCTATAATCAAAAAGACAGATAATAATAAGTGTTGGGAAGGATGTGGAGAAAATAGACCACTCACAAACTGCTAGTGGGAATGTAAAATAGTGTAACCACTGTGGAAAACAGTGTGTTAGTTTTTCAAAAAGTTAAACACAGATGCAGCAATTCCACTCCTAGGTATATACCCAAAAGAACTGGAAATATATGTCCATACAAAAACTTATACATAAATGTCATTAGCAGCAATACGTAAAATATCAAAAATGGAAACAACCCAAATTCCATCAACCGATAAATAGATATGTAAACTGTGTATGGAATATCATTTGGCAAAAAAAGAAATTAAGTACTGATAAATGCTACAACACGAATGAAAAAATAATTCTTTTGGGTAGAAGTGGAATTATTGTGTCTGTGTTTAATATTACACTAAGTGAAAAAAGCCAATCACAAAGAATTACACATTGTATGATTCCATTTATGTGAGATATCCACAAGAGGCAAATGTAAAGAAACAGAAAGTAGATAAGTTATCTAGGGTTTTGAAGTGGGGAAGATTGAGTGAAGAGTAACAGCTAAAAGGTTCAGGATTTCTTTTGGGGGGTAATAAAAATATTCAAGTAGTCAGGAAGTTTCTTATAAAGTTAAACTATACCTGCCCTAGTTGACTATTGTGATTGATGCACAACTCTGTGAACATACTAAAAGCTATTCATTAACATACTTTAAAATGGATGAATTATAGGGTATGTAGTTATATCTCAATAATAAAGCTGTTTAAAAAAATATATACCATTTATCAATACAATAGTTTCAAAAAACATCAGATACCTGGGAATAAATCTAAGAAAAGATGTGCAAGAGCATAACACAAAAACATGTAAAACAATAATGAGGCCAGGCAATGTGGCTCACACCTGTAATCCTAGCACTTTGGGAGGCCGAGGCAGGAGGATGGCTCGAGGTCAGGAGTTCGAGACCAGCCTGAGCAAGAGCGAGACCCCGTCTCTACTAAAAATAGAAAGACATGATCTGGACAGCTAAAAATATATGTAGAAAAAAAATTAGCTGGGCGTGGTGGCACATTCCTGTAGTCCCAGTTACTCAAGAGGCTGAGGCAAAAGGATTGCTTAAGCCCAGGAGTTTGAGGTTGCTGTGAGCTTGATGCCACGGCACTCTAGCCCAGGCAACAGAGCAAGACTGTGTCTCAAAAAAAAAAAAAAAAAAAACAAATAATGAGAGAATTTTTAAATAACATAGAGGAACGTAACATAGTCCATGGACAAGAACTGAACATTGTTACAATGTCAATTCTCTCCAAATTAATCTCTATATTCAAAGCAATCCCAATCAAACATCTAGGAGGCTGTGTGATGCATGTCGGTGTGGTTGTAAACTGACAAACTGATTTAAAATTTATATTTATATTAAAATTTAAAACTCATATGGAAACACAATCTTGAAGAACAAAAACCCTGAAGGTTTACATGTATGATATCAAAACTTGTTATTAAACTATGGCAAATAAAAAATCATGGTATTGGCACAAAAAACAAAAACACCAACAGAACAGAAGATATTATAGAGATAAACACATATTAATATATTCAGTCACTCAAGAAAATGACACTACAGAACAATGGGGAAAAGATGGTCTTTTCAATAAATGATATTGGGTAATTCGATATCCATATGAAAAAAATTGAATCTTGACACACACACATACCCCAATTACACCATCACAGATTCAGTTCCAGAAGGATTAAAGATTGTTATGGACTGAATTACATCTCCACAATTCATATGTTGAAGCCCTAAACCCAGAATGTGACTGTATTTGGAGACAGGACCTTTAAAGGGGTGATTAAGTTAAAATAAGGCTGTTAGGGTGGGTCCTAATCCAATCTGACTGATGTCCTTATAAAAAGAGAAAATTTGGACACACACAGAGACACCAGAAATGCACACATGAACAGAGGAAAGACCATGTGAGAACATAGCAAAAAGGTAGCCATCTGCAAGACAAAGAGAGAGGCCTCCGAAGAAACCAAACCTGTTAGCACCTTGATCTTGGACTTTGAATCTCCACTGAGAGAAAACAAATTTCTGTTGTTTAAGTCACCCAGTCTGTGGTATTTTGTTAAGGCAGTCCTAGCAAACTAATATAACAACTAAACAAGAAAAGTAAAAGAATAGATTTCTGAAATATAAGACAGAAAATGATCTTCATGTCCTAGGGTAGGCAAAAATTTCTTAAGAAACAAAAAGCAGTCATTATAAAGAAAAGATTGACAAATTAGACTATATTTAATTTAAAAACTTATGCTTACCAAGATACCATCTGAAATAAAAAGGCAAGCCACAGAGTAGATATTTGCAATACATATATCTGACAAAGGACTCATATCTAAAATACAGGATAAAACCTACATACCAAAAAGGAAAAAGACAACCATACCTTTAAAAATGTGAAAAAGACTTGAAAAGGCAACTTCACAAAAAGGATACCCAAATGGTCAATAAACATATGAAAATATGTTGAACCTCATTAGTCAGGGAAACACAAAGAGAAACCACAATTGAGACACCTACTACAATGGCTAGAATTAGTAAGATTGGTGATATGTTGAATAAGGAGCCAAAGAACTCTCATACTCTGCAAACAAGGCATTAATAACCTTAAGTTTACATAGAAGTACCTGCATTGAGTATAAAGTTCTCTGAACCTCACATGAACATTATTTTCAAAAATGTCTTACCTCTTTTTGAACAAGGCTAAATTTTTCAAGTAGTTTACATTTTTCCTCAATTAATCCAGAAAGCTTTATAGCAAGCTTTTTCTCTCTTCCTAAAAATATAAATCATTATCATGAGTTAATTATTTATTATATAATTTAAGATTATATACAATAATGAGATCTAAAGTAGAAAAAGGAGCTTACCCACATAAAGCCGGCTTCTAACCTGAAACAAATTTTTAATAAAAATTACATTAAAACAAATACACATTCAAGTAAACTAATTTATTTAACATTTACTGCCAACTTAAAAACAATGGGTTTCTCACGGCCTTAGTATAAATACAAGTTAGCCAAAAGTGTTCTATTTCCAACAAGAAAAACATTATGCGTTAAAAATCTCCCTATTGAAGACTGGAATTGTGTATTAGTACATTAAAAGCTCTGAAATAAGTTTACTGTAAAGACACCTGTTTAATTTCATTTAACCCATTGTTCCCCAAACATATTTGACCCTAAAACAGTTTCAAGAAATCCATTATCTGCCGGGCGCGGTGGCTCATGCCTGTAATCCTAGCACTCTGGGAGGCCGAGGTGGGCGGATCGTTTGAGCTCAGGAGTTCGAGACCAGCCTGAGCAAGAGCGAGACCCCACCTCTACTAAAAATAGAAAGAAATTATATGGACAGCTAAAAATATATATAGAAAAAATTAGCCGGGCATGGTGGCGCATGCCTGTAGTCCCAGCTACTCGGGAGGCTGAGACAGGAGGATCGCTTGAGCTCAGGAGTTTGAGGTTGCTGTGAGCTAGGCTGACGCCACGGCACTCACTCTAGCCTGGGCAACAGAGTGAGACTCTGTCTCAAAAAAAAAAAAAAAAAGAAATCCATTATCATCTCCCCATAATGCTAATATCCAAAATAAAACAGTCTGAGAAATGTTACCACAGGGCCATAGATCTGAATTAACTATTGAAGAAACAGTAAACCAAATCTTTTTCTTCTTTAACCTCTCTTTCTCAAATAATGAAGGTGGAAAAAAATCCATTTGTAAGAGGATCAGTTTTAGAGCTGCAATAACATAACCAAGTAGAAAATAAATGAGGACTTAAATCATCTACAGAATATATATAGAGATAAAATTAAAAAAATTAAAACACAAAGTATAGTAGAATGGGTAGAGGTGAAGAATAAATCAATGAACTAAAACAACAGAAAACCACAAAGAAATTGAAAAATAAAAGTTAAGAGATAAGAGAAGTCAAAAGTAGAAGGGCCAACATCTGAAAACTGATACCCCTAAATAGAAAAAAAAAATTAAATAGAAGAAATTTCCTAGAATAGATGGAGCCAGGCGCAGTGACACAGGCCTGTAGTCTCAGCTACTCAGGAGGCTGAGACAGGAAAATTACTTGAGCCCAGGAGTTCAAGGCTGTAGCACACTATGATTCAGCCTGTGAATAGCCACTACACTCCAGCCAGCACGGGCAATATAGCAAGACCTTGTCTCAAAAAAAAAAAGAGAGAGAGAATAAAAGATCTCTTAGTATAAGATTCCAAGAGAATTCTAAACGAGAAATGGAGGTTGGGAGGTAGTCTATACCTACACATATTATATTGAAATAAGAATATCAAATTAAAAGATTCTAAAAAGCTTCCACAGAGAACTGATCACTTATAAATGAGTAAGAATCACACTGACATTAGACTTTACAATAAATAACACTGGATACAAAAAGACAAGGGAGTAAGGTTTTCAGATTATTAAAAAGACAGAACTTTGGACTTTGAATGCTTATATCTGAACAAATTACCACTCTAGTAAGGACTTAAATATCCTCAAGAATTCAAAATAAAATCTCAGAAGGTTTGTCAATTAAGGGTGATCAAACATCTTGTTAATATTTGTTGCTGCTAACAATAATCAATGGAATAGAATACAATGCAGAAAAGGCTGAAAAGTATAAAGATGAAAAAAGACAACTATCACTATGACAGTAGAGTGCAGTCCACTTTTCTTCATTCTTGACAGATGAAGGAAACAAACAAAAGAATAAGAATATATAATACATGACCAATTAGTCAATTAGCAAGCTTGATCTACTGGATGGCTATATAATGATATACATATATTCGCTAACAATAATCAGTGGACTAGAATACAGTATAGAAAAGGCCATCATGTATGTGAAACTCTACTATGTAGCATGGCAGATGAGGGGAAAGAAAGGACTATTCAATAAATGGAGCAGGGGAAAAGATAGTTATTCATCAGGAAAAATATTACTGAATTGCTACCCCACACAAAACAAAAAATTCAAGATGGATCAAGGACTTCAGTATTAAAAGGAAAATTTTTAAATTAATAATTTATGGCTATTAGTGGCCATGCGAGGTGGCTCACGCCTGTAATCCTACCACTCTGGGAGGCTGAGGCAGGCGGATCGCAAAGGTCAGGAGTTTGAGACCAGTCTGAGCAAGAGAGAGACCCTGTCTCTACTAAAAATAGAAAGAAATGATCTGGACAGCTAAAAATATATATAGGAAAAAAATAGCCAGGCATGGTGGCACATGCCTGTAGTACCAGCTACTCGGGAGGCTGAGGTAAAAGGATTGCTTGAACCCAGGAGTTTGAGGTTGCTGTGAGCTAGGCTGATGCCACGGCACTCTAGCCAGGGTGACAGAGTGGGACTCTGCCTCAAAAAAAAAAAAAAAAAAAAAGAATTTATGGCTATCAGTAAAAATTCCAAAGAAAATGAAAAGATATTTATACTAGGATATCTGCAATGCACATAACTAGGATATCCATGTATAGCAGGATAATAAAGACTATAAGATACAATTTTACATACATTCAAACGACAAAAATTAAGAACTTCAACAAGAAGTACTGGAGAGCACACAGATCAAATGGATCTCTAGGATCTCTTACACACAGCTAGTAGGAGTGCAAATTGGTACAGACAATTTGGAAAGGACTGTGGCATTACTTTTTAAAAGTTGAACCTCCACATACCCTGTAACCTAGTAATCTCACACCTACATATATTCCCAAGAGGAACTCTTACAAATATACCACAGGAAACATGTATAAGTATGTACACAGTAGCACTGTTTGAAACAGAAAAAGCCTGGCAACAATTCAAATGCCCAAAGCCATAAAATGTGTAAGTACACTGTTGTATATTCTCATAACGTAATATTCTAGAGCAGTCAAAATGGAAAAAATTATAGTCTCATTCAAAAATATGAATTTTAACAGTATAGAATGCAGTAAAAAAAGTTCCAAAGGATGATAGATGGCATGATTCCAAGTAAAATAATATACTACAGTATTGAAGGATAAATGTAGATATGACCCCCCCCAAAAAAATTTTTTTTGAGGCATGGGAATAATCAACACAGGATCCGGACCAGGATTACCTTTAGTCCAGAGAGGCAGAGGGATGAAATGAGGGAGGATCTACCTAAATGTAAGTGACAGTGACAGTCAATGTTTTTGATTCTAAGTTGGGTGATACATTCACAGATGTTTAGTATATTGTTAAAAACAAACACAGACCAAAAGAAAAGAAGAAGAAGAAGGAATAAAGGAAGGGCTTTAATATCAGTGTAGAATATGTCTACAAAGAAATTCTTTAAAATTTTTATTTAAGAGAATTCCTCTGAATCCATACTTAATTTCTAGTAGTCACACATGAACCTGAATAACCCACATCACTACAACCTACTTTGTCTCCTTAAAATAACAACTATGTTTCTCATATACTTCTTCAACCCAAAGACAGAATGAACATTCTCTTTTTACAGAGGTGGTTACTTACCGATTGAAAACTTCTCCACACAACAAAAAGAACAGCAAAAAAACCAACAACAGCCGCACAGATCACCAATTCCCATGGAAAACCAAAAGGATTAGGACCTGGTTTCATATCTTCAGGCAATGCTGCCACAACCTTCAAGGCAAAGAAAAGTAAGTCCTTAAAAATGCACTATAGATAAAAAGTGTTAATTAGAATATATTTTGGTGGCAACATTCAACCACTATCACCAACTGAAGAAAAACAGCAGTATGTTGAAATGCAATGATTTTCAAACTGCAGTTTTACACAGGTGCCTCAGAGCTTACCAGGGTGAGAATGAGAAGACAAGGACAAAGAAAGAAGCTGAATGACCAGGGGTTGAGGTCCTCTTACACTGATTTCAACCAGTTTAGGTTTTATCTACAGAGTATATTGGGTCCCCAATATAAAGTTTCCCTACAGAAAAAAAAAAATCAATGTGAAGCTTAAAAAAAAAAAGTTTGAAAACCACTGACAGAGCTTTGGATTTGGAGTTTGAATCCCTCCACTCTACCTCTGGGGGCCCTTCTCTTATTGTAACAGGATTAATGCTGTTTGAACATGCAGGACAGGTACTCAACAAAGGGTAACTATTTATATTACTTCTCCTTCAAACCCTGATTTTATAACCATGGCCTTTCCACATTACTTCTCTCCACAGCAGGTCTTCAGCACAACACAGCTTAAGGCTTTTGCAGTTGCTTTTATATTTCTCTGGGTCAGCTCATTACTCATCCTGACCCAATGGGGTTATTCTGCTCTTTGTTGCCAGGTCCCAGATATTACTCAATCACAAAGAAAGAAGAAAGGCGAGGGGAAAAAAGAAAAGTATCCTGTTAAAAACAACCTACACTCTGGGAGGCCAAGGCGGGTGGATCATTTGAGCTCAGGAGTTCGAGGCCAGCCTAAGCAAGAGCGAGACCCTGTCTCTACTAAAAATAGAAAGAAATGATCTGGACGGCTAAAAATATATAGAAAAAATTAGCTGGGCATGGTGGCGCATGCCTGTAGTCCCAGCTACTCAGGAGGCTGAGGCAGGAGGATTGCTTGAGCCCAGGAGTTTGAGGTTGCTGTGAGCTAGGCTGACGCCACGGCACTCTAGCCTGGGCAATAAAGTGAGACTCTGTCTCAAAAAAAATAAAAAGAAAAGAAAAGAAAAACAACCTGAAGTATGATCAGGTTTGATTCTTTCCAGGCTCCAACCCAAAACCTCTGTAGCAAATCTTCCTTTCTAGGCCTTTTCTGCCTAGAAAAAAACAGCCTTTAATAGTTATTCTCCTCTCCAAAATCTTTTCTATAACTTTAATCCATATATGTACTCCTTCTAAGTTGCTATCTATAGTTTATTAACCTGTATCAAAAACACCTGATTTTGTATCTTCTAAAAAATATCCCTTAACGCTGACCTCTGCCTCTGCCTCTCCCTACATTACCCCAATTACCAGGTCATAGAAATGTAACATCACTACAGTTAACTGATGATAAAAGTATTTATTTTTGCCACAGGGAAAAAGAGGCATTCAATAAACAATACTGGCGAGAAAAGATAGTTTAAATATTCTCTAAGCATCTTACTTGAAGCTAACATATTCAACATGTAAGATACACACTGCCTCAAAAATCTAATAATCAATGTGATTTCTTTATGATACTACAATACTTTAAACTAGAACAATTCTAAAAGCATCTCTCAAATCTAACATGTAATTATCTTTAACACAGTGATATTTGTTAGACTCAATAGCATTTTAACAACTCTATCCTTTATTCTAAAAGGATATGGTAAATTCCAGTCTAAAGCTTTGAGCTAGTTGGATCTGGTAGACTGGTAGACTGAGCAAAAGCAAAAAATCTGAGTCTAAAGGACTTATCTCAAACCTTGTCTAAATTATTCTGGCTTTTTCATAGGGACTTTTCACCGTTAAGTTTTAACTACAATGTAATATCCTATCTCACAAAAGCAAAGAAAGAATAACCAAATTTACCAAACATCAACAAATATAATGCAATACAGAATTACATGTGATCTGGTAAACTGGTCCTAAATTTTAGGAATGATAGGTAACCCTCCAGGAGCAACCCTCCATAAAATATGGCAGTGATTAATCATTAGAACACTTAAAATCTATTCCATTCCCAAAACATAAGTACTACAGGATTCTGAGACCACGTAGCTTTAAAAAAATTAACTAATCCAAAAAAATTGTTTAAAATAAAAACAGATAAATTAAAAAGCCAAGCACAGTGGTGCATGCCTATAGTCCCAGCTACACAAGAGGCTGAGGTGGGAGGATCACTTGAGGCCAGGAGTTGGAGGCTGTCATAGGCTATGATAGTGCCTGTGAGTAACCACTGCACTCTACCCTGGGCAACACAGTGAGACCTTGTAACTATAACTAAAAAATTAATTAGCTAATTAATTAATTAAAAATCAACTAATCGAGTTAACAATATACTAAGATTATATTAAAATTATTTTTCATCTAAACTCAACATGATATATATTAGCAAACAAAACGTAATAGACTGTCAAGGTACAGGTCGTGAGAATAGATGATTATAATGCAATGTTCCACAAAGGTACATCTTGCCAAGACATAAAATTAACAGCAGTCATTCTCAAACTCTTCCCAAAAACAGAAGGGGAGGGAACACTTCCTAACTCATTCTATGAAGCCAGTATTTACAATGGAAGCCAAACAAATACATTACAAGAAAAGAAAACCACACATCAATATATCTTATGACTACAGATGCAAAAATCCTCAACAAAGTATTAGTAACATATAAAAAGGATTATATACCAGGACCAAGTGGGTTTATCCCAGGAATACAAGATTGGTTTAACATACAAAAATAAATCAGTGTTATACACCATATTACGAAGAAGGGAAAAAACACAAGATCATCTTAATAGGTACAGAAAAACATCTGACAAAATCTAACACCCTTCCATGGTCTAAACACTCAACGAACTAGGATTGAAAGGAATTTCCTCAACCTGACAGGGCAAAACTCACAGCTAACATCATATTTAATGGTGAAAAAAGGAAAGCTTTCCCTCTAAGATCAGGAGCAAGGATGTCCACTACTACCCACACTTATTCAACATTGTACTGAAGGTTCTAGCCAGGGCAATTAGGCAAGGAGAAGAAATAAAAGGAATCCAGGCTGGAAACGAAGAAGAAAAACTCTGCTTGAAGGTAACATACTTGTATTATTAACATATATATAGAAAATCCTAAAGAACCCACAAAAAAACTATCAAGCTAACAAACAAGTTCAGCAAAATTGCAGGATACAAAATCAATATAAAAAAAATCAGTTGGGCCGGGCGCGGTGGCTCACGCCTGTAATCCTAGCACTCTGGGAGGCCGAGGCGGGTGGATCGCTCAAGGTCAGGAGTTCGAGACCAGCCTGAGCAAGAGTGAGACCCCCCGTCTCTACTAAAAAAATAGAAAGAAATTATCTGGCCAACTAAAATATATATAGAAAAAATTAGCCGGGCATGGTGGCGCATGCCTGTAGTCCCAGCTACTTGGGAGGCTGAGGCAGTAGGATCGCTTAAGCCCAGGAGTTTGAGGTTGCTGTGAGCTAGGCTGACGCCACGGCACTCACTCTAGCCCAGGCAACAAAGAGAGACTCTGTCTCAAAAAAAAAAAAAAAAAAAAAAATCAGTTGCATTTCTATACAACAGCAATGAGCAACCTGAAAGTGAAATTAAGAAAATACTTCTATTTATAATAGCATCAAAAAATAAGATCTTAGGAATAAATTTAACAAAAGAAGTGTGCACTGAAAATGACAAAACATTGTAGAAGGAAATTAAAGAAAATCTAAATAAATGTAAAGACACCATGAGTTTGCCAGGCATGGTGGCTCACACCTGTAATCCTGGCACTCTGGGAGGCTGACCAGGAGTTCGAAACCAGCCTAAGCAAGAGCAAGACCCCCGTCTCTACTAAAAATAGAAAGAAATGAGCTGGACAACTAAAAAATATATCGAAAAAATTAGCCAGGCATGGTGGCACATGCCTGTAATACCAGCTACTCGGGAGGCTGAGGCAGAAGGATCTCTTGAGCCCAGGAGTTTGAGGTTGCTGTGAGCTAGGCTGACGCCCCGGCACTCTAGCCCGGGCAACAGAGTGAGACCCTGTCTCAGAAAAAAAAAGAAAAAGAAAAAGAAGACAATGTGTTACCTGTCAAGCTTCCCTACCAGGAAAAAAAAAAAAGAAAGAAAAATAAGACAATGTGGTAACGGCATAAGGATAGACATACAGACCAACAGAATAGAAATGAGAGTCCAGAAATAAACCCTTAAATTTATGGTCAATTATTTTCAACAGCAGTACCAAGACAAAGCAATGGGGAAAGAATAGCTTTTGGCTGGGCGCAGTGGCTCACGCCTGTAATCTTAACACTCTGGGAGGCCAAGATGGGAGGGTCGTTTGAACTTAGAAGTTGGAGACTAGCCTGAGCAAGAGTGAGACCCTATCTCTACTAAAAATAGAAAATAATAGCTGGGCATGGAGGCACATGCCTGTGGTCCCAGCTACTCGGGAGGCTGAGGCAGGAGGATGGCTTGAGCCCAGGAGTTTGAGGTTGCTGTTTAGATGCCACAGTACTCTAGCTTCAGCAACAGAGCAAGACTCGTCTCAAAAAAAAAAAAAAAAGAAGAAGAAGAAAAACAGTCCTTTTAACAAGTCATACCAGGATAAATATCCACATGCCAAGAAATGTTACACCACAAACAAAAGGGAATTAGTTCAAAATGGATCAAAGATCTTAACATAAGAGCTAAAACTATTAGAAGGAAGCATAGGTGAAAATCTGTAATTTGTTATAAACCATGATTTCATAGATATGCTAAAAGTACAACCAATCAAAGCAAAATAGATAAACTGGATTAATCAAAACTGAAAATTTTTGTGCTTCAAAGCACACGATGAAAAAAGTGAAAAGACAATGCACAGAATGAGAGAAAATACTTGCACATCATATATCTGATAAGGGTCTAGTATTCTGAATATGTTTAAAGAACTCTTGTGACTTGAAAATAAAAAACAACCCATTTTTTAATAAGCAAAAGGAATTGAATAGACATTTCTCCAAAGATACACAAATAGCCAATAAGCAAAAAATAACAAGGGTTGTAAAGGATGTGAAAAATTAGAATCCTCTTAAACTGCTGGTAGGGATGTAAAATTGTGTGGCCTCTGTGGAAACTAATTTGGCAGTTCCTCAAAAAGTTAAACATATAGTAAATATGACCCAGCAATTCCACTCCTAGGTATATATCCAAGAGAACTGAAAACATATACGCATATAAAAACTTATACACATAACAGCATTATTCATAATAGCCAAAAAGTCTCAACAACCCAAATGTCCATCATCTATGGCATAAATGTAGTATATCTATACAATAGAGTATTTTTCAGCCATAAAAAGAAAGGAATCACTGTTACATGCTACAACATGGATGAACCTTAAAAACATGCTAAGCAAAAGAAGCCATACACAAAAGGCCACATATGGTATTATCATTTATATTAAATTTCTAGAATAGATATATTCATAAAGACAGAAAATAGGTAAAGGAAAAAATTAGGCCACTAATAAGTACAAGGTTTCTTTTTGGGGATTGCTAATAGGTATGGGGTTTTTTGTGAGGTGATAAAACTGTTCTGGAATTATGCTGATAGTTGTACAACATAACAAATATACAAAAACACCACTGAACTGGACACGATAAAAGGGTAACTTAGACTGGGCGTGGTGGCTCACGCCTGTAATCCTAGCACTCTGGAGGCTGATGTGGGAGGATTGCTTGAGCTCAGAAGTTCAAAACCAGCCTAACCAAGAGCAAGATCCCGTCTCTACTACAAAAAAGAAAAATTAGCCAGGCATCGTGGCACACACCTGCAGCTACTCTGGAGGCTGAAGTAGGAGGATCGCTTGAGCCCAGGAGTTTGAGGTTGCAGGGAGCTACAATGACGGCACTGAACTCTACCCTGGGCAACAGAGTGAGACTCTGTCTCCCAAAAAAAAAAAAAAAAAAAGGTTAATTTTATGTTATGTGAGTATATCTCAATAAAAAATAGTTTTTAAAATGAAAAATAAAATAAGTAGAACAATATTGTGCCATCTTAGTCCCCAGGCCAGTATAGTAAGAGTAGTGGCAGTTAGCAAAAAAAATTGTCCAGGTGAAAATGTTCACCAGACCAGAGAAAATTTTGCAAAATCTGTCTGCCCCTCTCCATGTCTCTCTCCATTGGCAGTTCTATACATACGAAGTTTTGATTGTTGTTTTCAGTGAAGAAAAAGATATATGTGCAATCTGAAATTCTCTCTCATCCCACAATATGCTTCTCTTCCTATAACCCCTACTTCAGTGAATGACTAAGTTGCCATAACCAGCAACCGGGGAGTTATTCTAGATACTTTCTCTCTTCTTCTGTCTTTCCCTCTCTCTCTCCCTCTCTCTTCCCTTCCTTCATATCCAAGCAATAAAGTCATACCAATTTTAGCTCTTAGATCCTAAATATTTCCCCATTCAGTACCCTCTTCTCTATCCCTACTGCTCTGTTTCCTCTCCCTTAAGTCCTGTTTCGAGTTTTGTTTCCCTGACATCTAACCTACATGCTACTATCAGGAAGATCTTTCTAAAGCAAAAGTCTAACCACGGAAAAGCCTTCAACAGCTCTTGGAACCTACTCATGTCTCCAGCAAGCATCACTGCACATCACCCCCTGAGCCCACGTAACACACTAAGTAACACAGCTCTTACTACCCTGCACATACCATGCTGTTTCATGCCTCCTCTGCTTAAGCTATTTGCTCAGACTGGAAAGTCAAGAAAATATAATCTCTCCTACCCCTCAATTTCCTTAGTACTTTGTGTATATGCTTCATTAAGCACTTCATCAGTTTCTACTTTGTACTATTTTTTTGTCTTATTAACAGACAGCATGATGCTACCAGCCAAAACTATGTCTTAATCCATTTAGAATTTCCATAAAACTGTCCCTTTCATACACACACACATGCGCTAGACAAACTATGGTTGAATAAATGAATGAAAAGCACGGCAACAGTACTTTTTAATGCACATAACGAGAAAGCAATCATAACTGTCTCAAATTTTAAATGGTCTTTTTCAAGATTTAATGCAGATGTTAAAAACACGGCAACATAAATTCCCCTAAACATGTCAACAAAGACACTTATAAACACTTAATGAGAAAAATCTCCACAACCTTATTATAAATTCGACCTGAAAAAAGCAAATTTGAATACTGGGAGCTTAATATCTTTACACTTTACATAAATAAGACACAGACAGGAGCAAAGAACAATCTCACTTATGGTACAGCATCGCCAAGGGGCATTTTTATTGAAAGAAAATGCAGAATAAGAATCCCAACTCCCCGCCCAAGCTTAGGTGTCCTTTCAAGACAACAAGAAGTTTCATCACTAAATAGAACTAATTTCAGAGGACTGGTCTTCAAGTTTCTCACAGTAAGAGAAACCACGTGTCACTGACACCTGCTCAAAATAAATAACATAGCGGAAAGACTAATTCGTTTCAGGAATGGGAAAACATTTTACCATACCTTTGCAAAGTCCAACTAAGCAAATACTTTCTTCACCTTCCTGATCTCCAGGTTTTCTTCCACCACACAAAAACCACTGAAGCACCTATGAACCCGGCTACTGCCTTGAACACAGGACAGAGCCTGGCAGCAGGTGAAGACTGGCTTCAGGACCTCCGACCACTGCGGCTCAGACCCCCAAAGCTAGTCTGCTGCTTCCTTACCCCGGCGGCTCCCGCGACCCCTGCGCCACGTAACCCTGATCGCGCCCGGACTCACCCTGCGTAGCTCTTCCAGGACCAGCCCCAAGTACTGCTGAGGGGCAGCCCTGGGCCCTTCCATGGCGACAAGGCTGCTTTAGCTGTCACAGCCACGGCCACGGCCTGGCCGGGCCACAACGAGAGGCAAAGAACACGCAGCGTTTGGTCCGGAACCCGAATCCGCACCCGGCGACCGGAGCAGACCACATCGGAGCCGGCTGCAGGGGGAGGTGGGGGCCGCGGGCGCCGACGTGCCTCAAATGCCCACGCTGCTGACCCCGGCCTCTTTGTTACGCTTTACATCCTGAGGCAGCACAGGTCCGAGCCCGTACCGCACGAGCCTGCGGAGCACCCTCTTCTCTTCGGCCCACCCTTCGGTTTGGTTTCGGCCAGGCAGCCGCGGGGAGGCGGGGAGATCCGGAGGCGGGGAGGCGGGGAGGCGCGGGCCGCTGTAAACTTCTCCGCCTAATTCGCGCGAGGTTCGTAGACGTGTCCTGGTTGTTCGCTCTTAAAGGGGCCGGAACTCTACCTTGCGAAGCCACCCAACCCTGATAGTCGAGAGGCTTGGAGCTGGAGAATGGCATTCCGCCTCATCCTCTGCGCTGTGGTGTGGGCCGCACAGAGCCGAAGACCAGGGCTATGGCCCACGTCTCCCCCGCCTCGGGTGGCCGCGGGCGCGGCGAGGCTTCTCCGGGAGGCCCCTCAGCGCAGCCCCGCGGCGTGAGTGCGGCACACCCCTCCGCCCGGGGCCGGCGCCAGGCCCAAACCTAGCTACCCCCAAGAGCTCTCTAACAGCCCACCGGAGCCTTTTATCTGCACCCCACAGAAGCCCCGACGGCGTCGTACCCGGGAAACCCCACCGGCCCAGGGGAGCTGGCAGCCTGCATTCGTTTCAGAAATATGGCCTGTGGGGCACGCGCCAGTGCGTGCTGCCAACCGTGTCCGGACTTTGGACAAGAAAGCGTCTCGCGTCTCGGGTCAGCCGTGGTCTGGTCAAAGTTTAACCTCTTCCACACAAGAGGACATCGATCCGGCCGCCTCTGTCGAACGTAGGGTTCCAGGGGTCTACTCACCTGAGTTACCTGAGCACTTACTAGGCAGAGCTGTCTTAAACTCCACGAGCTCCTAGTTACCTAAATACTAAATCAGACCTGAGTGGACCTTGGCCCAGCGTGTGCTGTTTTCCTCTGAGAAGAGGAGCTAAAAGTAGAGACTCGCCCTCTAAATTTAGGACCCTATTTTTAGGGCCGTGGAATAAAGTGCCGAGGGCTGGATTTGTTCGCAGACCATGTTAGTTGACCTAAGAGTAAAGGATAACCCATCTCTTTATGTATGTCTTCCTTACCAGCATAATCATTCTCATCTAATTCTGCCTTCTAACTCAAGTCTTAAACGAAGCAACTCAATAAGAAGCAGGTTCTTGTTCCTAAACAAATCACCCAAGAGAACTTAATAGATGAACAAAATCTTAAATCCTTAGAGTTTCCTAATGTAAGTCCTTGTAGCAACAGAACTAATACGCCATAAAAAAATCAACAACTGGCCCAAGTTCACAGCAAGTGATTTTCAGGACTAAAATGCGGCCTAGTTTTGCAGAACTCAAATTGCTCTCTCTTTCTTTTTTGCCACATCAGCTTAAGGAGTTTCAGGAACTGCCGGTATCAGGGAGTATCCGAAATCACTTCATAATTCTCCATTTTTTAGGTACAAGGTATTACACAACCTTCTTATATACAGTGCGTATTGAAATTAGATTCGAATAGTTTATTAAAGTCAAAACAGTTTTGACTTTAATTTTGAAGCATAATCAAAATTTTATCTTTAGAATTTCAAAGACTCTTAGAACAAAATGCCTCAATTAGAACATTGTATTACTCGATAAAAATTCTTCCATATGTCTGAACATTTTCATGGGACTCCAGAATCATTTTCAGCTGTCAGGATTTATAAAAAAAAAAAATCTCTTTGCCCTCTCTCCATCACTCTGTGCCCCATTCCAATTTTGAAGAATTACCATTGAAAATATTAAAAACATAGATTAGGGACAAAAGAATCAATGATATAAAAAAAGAAAAATCTAAGTTTCCCCCATTGCAAAAACACAATAATGCTTAACAAACTCAGTACAAAAGTCCAAACCTAGTTTCTTTTCTGTACACTTAATAGTCATATAGAAACTTACCTCTTCCTCCAGATCTTTCAATTCCATTTCTTTAAAAGGACATATTAAGATAATATTAATTTCATATTAAAATATCCTAACATGTAAATAAAGTTCTACTAACCACCTCATATCCTTGAGAAGGATTTCAGGTTTTAATACATCCTGCACTCTTCTATTTCCACACCACTGTGATCCTGTTTTGACACTTGTGTGGTAAAGGGGTGCTATAAGTGGAGTTGTGACTACCAACCCATAATCTGATTTCATGGACCTCACTCCTTATTAAATGTATCCACACACACACATATATATGCATGTATATATGTTTTCTTAAATATCATACATATCACTACCCTCTTAAATCTACAATTGGAAAAAAAAAATCCTGAATTTGATAACTAACAAAAAACTGAATGTTTTATACTCTATTAATATAGAGTACACTATTTCTGTCATATAAAAAATATTCCAAGATTGATCTCCATAAGTAGCATGGGATTTTACAGTCTTATATAGGGCTGCTTTAAAGCAAATGGAGAACATATAATGTTGGTGTCTGTGACAGCTACTAGAAAATATCCAAGAACACTGGACATATGCTAACCAGAACGGTTGGTCTACAACCTAGAAACCGATTTCCCCTTATTAAGGGGCCCCATTGCAAAGCTGAAAATACTAGTTACTCCCATTTAATTAAATAGGCAGTGTCACGGGCTTTAAGATCAAGTCCTTTGGAAGAAAATCAAACAATTGTTGAGCCACATCTTCATTCCCTGTATTAGTGGTGTAAGACTTGTTCTCAGAACATATTGAATCAGGAGCTACCTGATGAACAAGAGCTGGGTAATTTCCATTGTTTATTCCACAAATAAATGAAGCATTCTACTTAAGAGTATATAAATATTAGAAGTCAAAGAGTCACCTCAATTGTAAAATAGATAAAAAGTAGCATTGATTCCTATTACTTGAACAGTACAAAGAAAGTACATTCTGTACAAAATCTATCTGAAATTACCAGTAAGTTGAAACAATTTCCTTAAACACTTAGGCAGAAGAAAAGAAAACTCTTTCACCTAAATAGCCTGGAAAATTGCTCAAATTTTCTATTTACTGCATCTATCCAAATCTATATTATGGGTGCTTAATAGACGCACTCAGATTGTTAATTTTCTAGATTTGGCAGGAACTCTTCAGAGAAAAAATCAAGAATCCCATTTACAATAGCTACCAAATAATAAAATAAAATATGTAGGAGTAAATTCAATCAAGGAGGTAAAATATCTCTACAAGGAAAACTACCAAACACTTATGAAAGAAATTGTAGGTGACACAAACAAATGGAAAAACATCCTATGCTTATGGGTTGGAAGAATTAATATTAAAATAACCATACTACCCAACGCAATCCAAAGAGTCAATGTAATCCTTATCAAAATACCAGTCATTTTCCTACAGAATTAGAAAAAAATCTTAAAATTCATATAGAACCAAAAAGGAGCCTGAATAGCCAATCTTAAGCAAAAAGAACAAAACTGGAGGCACCACATTACCTGACTTCCAATTGTATTACAAGGCTATAGTAGCAAAACAGCATGGTACTGGTCTAAAAATAGACACATAGATCAATAGAACAGAATAGAGAACTCAGAAATAAAACCATATACCTGCAATCAACTGGTCTTTGGCAAAGGAGACAAGAGTATACACTGGGGAAAAACATCCTTTTCAATAAATGGTGCTAGGAAAATTGGATAGCCATATGCAAAAGAACAAAACTGGACCCCTAACTCTCACCATACATAAAAATCAACACAAGATGGATTAAAGACTTAAATGTATGACCTGAAATTATAAAAATCCTAGAAAAAAACATAGGGAAAACTCTTCCGGACATTGGTCTAGGCAAAGAACATATAACTAACACGTCAAAAACACAGGCAAAAAAAAAAAAGAAGACAAATGGGATTTAATTAAACTAAAAAGCTTCTGCACAGCAAAAGAAATAGTCAACAGGGTAAACAGACCCTGTAGGTTGGGAGAAAATATTTGCAAACTATTCTTCCAGCAGGGGACTAATACCCAGAATATACAAGGAACTCAAACAACTCAACAACAACAATAAATAATCCCATTAAAAAGTGGGCAAAAGACATGAATAGATACTTTTCAAAAGAAGATGAGCAAATGGACAACAGGCATATGAAGACAAAAAGTATTGGGACTGAAAACTTGTGCAACCTCTATGGAAAATAATATGAAAATTCCTCAAAGAACCAAAAGTAGATCTACCGTTCGATCCAGCAATCCCACTAGTGGGTATTTACCCAAAGGAAAAAAAGTCATTTTATCAAAAAGACGCTTGCTACTAGAATGTTTATTGCAGCACAATTCACAATCACAAAGAAGTGGAATCAACCCAAATGCCCATCAATTCATGAGTGGATTAATAAAATGTAATATATGTACACCATGGAGTACTACTCAGCCATAAAAAATGAATTAATTATTACCTTTTGCAACAATCTGGATAGAACTGGAAGCTATCCTCCTAAGTGAAGTATCACAAGATTGGAAACACAAACACCACATATACTTACTATTAAATTGGAACTAACCAATCAGCACTCATGTGGACAGATGGAAGCAAAACTCAATGGAAATCATGCAGGTGAGAGCGGGAGGAGCGGATGGGTGAAATCATAGCTAACAGGTACAATGTACACTATCTGGGTGATGGGCACACATAACTTTTATTCAAGCAGTACAAAAGCAATCCATGTAACCAAAAATTTGTACCCTCATAATATCCTGAAATTTTTTTAAAAAGTGCTTCCTAAATTATTAGAATGGTAGCAGTAGATGAGAAAAGGAACTAATATTTGTAAAAGGCCTCCCATGTGCCAAGTGCCATAGCTGGTTCCTTTTGCAATACCTCACTTAATAAGATTTACAAGAAATGGCTGGGCATGGTGACTCAAGCCTGTAATCCTAGCACTTTGGGAGGCCAAGGCAGGAGGATTCCTTGAGGTCAGCAGTTCAAAACCAGTCTCAGCAAGAACGAAACCGCATCTCTACTAAAAATAGAAAAACTTAGCTGGGCGTTGTGGCACGTCGTGGCACGCGCCCATAGTCCCTGCTGCTTAGGAGACTGAGACAGGAGGATCACTTGAGCCCAAGAGTTGGAGGTTGCAGTAAGCTATGACGACAACACTGCATTCTAGCCAAGGTGAGAAAGTGAGACTCTGTCTCAAAAAATGTATATATATATTTTTACAAGAAATAAAAAAATGAATAGAATTTGGAATTTTAGTTACAGCTTGGTTAAATTTTTGGATATTAGTTGCTTTTGTATTCTCAAACGTTACACCTTTTTGAGGTCACAGCTTCATTCAAACAATAATAATTTGCTTAAGAGTCATTTTTAGTTCATATTATTTCTGAATTAATTTATTTAGTATAATTTTCCTTAATTTTAAAAAGGAGGGGACCATTGCTCAAGATCAACAAAGGCTAAGGAAAGATTTTAAAAATTCCCTAAGAACATCCATGCAACAAAACATTAATGTAAAGAGAAGTGTTACATGTAAGATTTCATGGAAAGAGAAACATGATATAAATTTTATATAGAGAGGAGTCACTCAAACATATTTTGCAGTCACTCATATATTTAGTAAAATAGGTAAAATTAGTACAAAAGATTAAAAAGGCCAACTCACCCTTTCTGTAAGAACTGCAATTGGTGAAAATGCAGAATTCATGAAATCGTAAACATCAATTTGAAATAAATATTTCATAATCTGAAACTCGGAAGCATCTTCTGTTGATTTATAAATAAAAATATGTTAACATCATATTTTATAGGTTCTGAATCTAATTTCTTCCTTAATTGATGCATTAAAGAACAAATAACCTGTTTCTTACCTTTTTGAGGAATGTAATTTCGAGTAGACAGTGGGTTATCAGGTGAAACCATGTGACTGTTTAGCAGGGTATTTTCCAAAGATCTATCTATTTCCACCTGAGCAGGACCTTCAGTATCTACTGATGGTATTGATTTTTCATAATTATTTTTAGAAGATGGGGTTTTGAAATGTACTTCTTCATGAATTCTCACAGGTGACTCTATTTTAGAGACCATATCTGCAAATAAATAAAGAGAAATGTAATTTTTTTTAAAATACTTGCTTTGTTGTGGGCTTCCTGTTTGTTTTCTATGCAGGTCATTCTCTGAACCTTTGTGGTCATTGTGACACTTCATTAGAGAAAGAATACATTAAAACATGTACCCTGTATTAGTTTCTATCATTTGGTGTAATAAATTACCACAAATTTAGCGGCTTAAACAATACAAATGTATCCTCTTAGAGTTCTGGAGGTCAGAAATCCTAAAACCAAGGTATTGGCAGGGCTACATTCATTCTGGAGGCTAGGGGAGAATCTATTTCCTTGCCTTTTCTACTTTGTGGAGGCCTCCTGTATTCCTTGGCTCATGGCCCCATCCTCCATTTTCAAAGCCTGCAGTGCGGCATCTCTAATCTCTCAAACTCTCTCTCTCTCTCTTACTCTGATCCTCCTACCTTCCCCTTATAAAGAACTTTGTAATTATATTGGATCCACAAGAATAAGGTAAAATAACATACTTACATGGTCTGGGGGTTAAGACATGGACATCTTTGAGAGGGCTTTATTCAGCCTACCACATAGTCTTTACTCTTTGTCCAAGGAAGAATTAAAAAAAAAAACTGTATACAATTCTATTCTCTACATTGCTGTTTTGTCCTAAAAATTATTCAAAATAAAAAACTAACATAACTGTCAACAAATCTGTGGCACTATGTAAACTTATAAGAATAAGACAATAAATAGATCCCCTTAATATTTCATTCCTGTCAGATACATTTATTATCCAAGAAGATATAATATCTAAAGAAGTATCAGTGTTGTCCTGAAAAGCAATATTAAGTGAATTATTTAATGTCTAATTTTGCTCTTTAAATATATGATTCTTAACATAGCACTTTAACAATGTCACTTATTTAGCATTGTTTAAAAGATGAATGTCCCAACTGAGCAAACACATAGAGTAATTTAATAATGCCACCTGTGGAGTTAATATTTAAAAGAACAATCAAATCAGGAGTCTGAATACAGTGGGATTATTGTAAGTACAGAACTCACATAGTGATCTACAATAATGTTTAATGCTATTAGAGAAAAAGGCAATAATTATACTCAAATTTATATGTTGCTATATTGATTCTTCGAAAATATTGTTTTAAACTGCATTTGAAATAAATATATAATAATAAAAATGAATATTCTCCATAGAAGTTTCTTATTTATAGTTTTAGGTATTATTTTCACATGACTTAAACCTAAGCTTAAGATTTACATTATGTTAATCAGTGACAAGCCAAAAAACAAAAAAAGAAAGAAAAAAGATTTACATTACATACAAATATACCTTTCTTTGAAATTGTTTTTTAGCAGAATTTTAAGTCAAATAAAATAATTATTCTTAACATTTAACTGTACTTCAGAAACTCATTAATTATATAAGCACAACTGGAGTCCTTTTGTAAAATAGTTATTAATATTGTAATATAAATAACTGTTCCCCAATTTATCTGTTTTGTAAATTCCTATATCAGCATATTAATTTTTCTGTAAATGTGGTTATCTCAAGTTCCAGCCTTTCACAAACAGTAAATCAAGATCAGTGATTCATCTTTCTTATGCATGCTTTCTAATTAAGGCAAGTTTTCATTTGTTATTCCCTGAAAGAATCGCTGAAATTATCTGAAAAGATTGACTGTTTTAGCCATTTCTCTAATATCCAGAAAATAGGTCCTGTGGCTTTATATAAATCCCTCTTTTATGATTCCTTTTTTAAAACAAATTTATGTATGATTCCAGGTTGCTTTTCATTTCATTAATGAAAAGGTCTCTAACAGTCTAGGTCTCCAGTGTTTTTAGTAATGGTAATGTTTTGGGATAGCCCACTTTATTTATATATGACATATCTTCTTTTCTGAAACTTAAATTATTTTATCTCTGAATATTTTCATAAAAGTTCCTCAAAACCAGATATAATTGTATGAATGCCTTATTGTCATTTAGCTATTTACCAAGTTTAGAAATTCTCCCAGTATTATTATATGAAATTTTTTTTTTTGAAGACAGGGTCTCACTATGTCCCTATCTTGCCCAGGCTGGCAGGCAGTGGCTATTCACAGGTGTGATCTTGGCACACTACAACCTTGAACTCCTGGGCTCAAAAAATCCCCCCGCCTCAGCCTCCCAAGTTGGTGAGACTACTGTGCTGACATGCACCACTGTGTCCAGCTAAATAAAATTTAGTAAAATGATTTTCAGGATGCCTACAAGTTTCTATAATTATGCTCTAAAATATTTTTATATATCAATCTTTTGAATCTTCTGTATTTTTAGACCTGATATTGTTTCATTTTGTTTTGTTGTAGTCTGTCATCTTCTTTGCAATTACTGTGATCTGCTTTGTCACAAATATTCCTTTAGGACCTAACAAGTTTAGAACAAGAGAATTTTTCTTTTAATTAGCCCTGGACAGTCTAGGTCTCTAATGTTTTTAGTTATAAAAAGCATCACACTTGCACCTTTCTTATTTGGAAAAGGATTAGAATCTGAATATCTATATGCTGGTTGAGGATGTTGATCAAGTAGAGAGCTCATAATTTGGGGAATATTAAAGTATTACATATATTTCTGGAAGTTCAGGAAAATTGGCTGGTTCTAATGGAAATGTATTTCCTCCTGAGTTGCAACCTTGTTGGCTTCTTCCTATGAAGGTTTTCTGTCATTCTGGGGTTTAATTACTTCTGTATTATTGGTCAATATTTGCCGAGTTTCTAATCTGTTCTTCATAGAGACATCAGGATAGAGATGTGGGAAAGTCATATTACATAATTCTTTATTTAAAATACAATCCACATGTTTTTTAATGATGGGAGTTGCTCGATACTTGGACATCTAGAAGTATCCTCTTGTAGTGCTCTATTCTGTTGTCCTCTGTTGAACTCCCAGAATTGAGAGCCTTACGGGAGAAAATTGAAAACTTTTTACCTTATTTTTGCTTGAGTTTCCTTATTACTTTGTACAGTTAAAGAAAACCCACATTACTATTGTTCTCCCTAGGAAAAACAAAACAAATCAAAACTACAGACCTAGAACAAACTGCAATTTAAGAATCAAGACTATTTTGAATTATTGAAGTTTCCTTTAGTTTAGGTTTCTAAGAAAACCATTCAAATATAGTTCTATTAGAAAGGTGTAAATGAGATAAAAAATGAGTGTGAATCTACCAGAATAGGAAGTCAATAGACATTATTTAAAATAGAAGAATCAAAGCAGAATATAAAAATTCTATTTCAAAAACTAGAGGTGAATACTAAAAAGATTTACTTTAGAAGCAAAAAAAAGGAAATTATTGTTTCTGGGACAGAGGTGGGCATAGAGATAGACAGAAGGAACAGAAATTGCTTTTGAAAAAAAAATGCCTTAGCGCACTATTTAAATTTAACCCTATTTACAGTAATAGTTTGATTAAAATTAAAATTTATTGTGAAATACCTTAATGTCTTCTTGGAACATCAATAGATTGCCAATCATTCTTTTTTTGTTGATATTTTGTTTTATAATATTAAGATCTAAGTTCCAGAGTAACAACCCAAGTGCCCGTCAATTCATGAGTGAATTACTAAAATTTGGTATATGTATACAATGGAATATTACTCAATTATAAGAAACGACAGTGATCTAGCACCTCTTATATTTTCCTGGATTGAACTTGAGCCCATTATCCGCAGTGAGGTATCACAAGATCAGAGGAATAGCCTACACATATACTTGCCGTCAAATTGGTACTAACTGATCAACACTGTGATGCTCACAGGGTAGTAATATCCTCCAGGGATTCGGGAGTTGGGGGGGACAAACTTACAACTAAGGGTCACAGACACAGTGAGCACTGTAGAGGGGAAAGGCATGCCTCTAAACCTCGCTTGGGTGAGGCAAAGACATAAAATATAACCAGAAGATATTTGCACTTCAGTGTTTATTGCAGCCTAATTCACAATGGCTAAAATACGGAATCAGCTTAAGGGTTTATTAAGGGACAAATGGATAAAAAAGATGTGATGTATGTACACAATGGAATATTATTTAGCCATGAAAAAGAAGGAAATTTTGTCATTTGCAGAAACATGGATAGATCTGGAGGACATTATTTTAAGTGAAATAAACCAGGCACAGAAAGACAAATATTTCATTTTCACACTCATATATGGGACCTAAAAAAAATTGATCTCAAGGAAGTAGTGAATAGAATGGTGGCTACTAGAGATTGGTAAGGGTGGTGGGAAGGGGTAATGAAGAGATGTTGGTGAAGGGGTAATTCTGTTTAATAGAAGGAAGAAGTTCTGATGTTCAGTGGTACAATGGGGCAACTATAGTTGACAATAGTTTATTGTATTTCAGAACAGCTAGAAGTTTTCAAATGCTCCCAACATAAAGCAATGATGAATGTTTCAGGTGAATCATGTCCCAGTTACCCTGATCTGATCACTATATGTTGTGTGCTTTTATCAAGATGTAACATGTACTCCATGAATATGTACACTTATTATGTATCAATAAAAATATATAAAAAAATAAAGAACACTTAAAAATAAATTGTTAAAAAATAAGATAAATTATATTATAGATATTTTCATACCAACCTGACTCACTGTATCTGCTTTCCAACATCATAACTTTCATGTTATCTATGGGATAATTTTCAGTTGAAACCTCTTCTGTTTCATCATTTTCAACTACATTATTTTGATCCAATGTCTGTTTGGGAAACGACAATTCTGTTTCCTTTGGAATGTTCTGAAAGCTCCAAGGGTTATACAAGAACTTTTTCAAATATGGCAAGGTATCAGAATCATCTGTTTTCTCTAAAACTCTTTTCTTATCTATTTGATCCTCTGTTTCCGTAATTTTTATCATTTGTATTTCTTGTTCCTTATAAGGGTCAAATTCACTTGCTGTATGATGTTCATGTTTATCTCCTCTACCATCTTCTTCATTTTTTCCATCTTCTGATATAATTTTATCTTCATTGGCATAGGCAAAGCCCAGTACACCAAAACCAAAATCAAACCAACTTGGCTTGAGAATTGAGCTGTCATTTGTGATTATATCTTCTTTTTCTGTTAATATTTCTGTACATGGAACTGTGGCTTCTTCATCAGATATGGAATTGGGAACATCTTGTAGTGATGGATTGCTTTCCTTGGACAATAATTCAAGTTCTGTATCCTCATCTCCAAACCCTAAATACCTTGTAAATCTACCACCAAACCAACCAGTGGCCTGAGGTTTAAGAATATGCTCTGACTCAGAGGCTAGTTCAGATTGTTTCTTTGGCACTGAATCAAGTTCTGATCCAGGTTCCTTCTTTTGTTCTGTTTTGTGCACACCATTATTTAATTCCTCTAGGTCATTCTTATCTTCCACTGCTATTTTTCTGCTGTGAAATGAGCTTTCTTGTACAGGTTCAATTACTGATTCAAAAGCCTTCTCTTCAGCTTGTTCACTTCCCAATCCAAACCATCCTGTTACTTCAGGCATAGCTGAAGATAGTGGGACATGATCCTCTTCTGGAATATGATCCTGTTCTACTCTTTCAACTTCTACTTCTTCCCAGTCTTTTGATTCACTAGTACTTCTGATATCCTCAGGAGCCTCTGATGCTGGGAATTGGTCTTCAAACAAAGTACTTTCAGAAGTTGCATAAAATCCAGATTCTATCTGAAAATCATTTTCATGTTTACTAAATTTTTGGTCTTTATCTTCTTCATATGTGTATATATTTTCACCATTATCACTGTTTAACTCACTATCTTCATTTTCAAATGTGTAGCTTGCTCCAAGAAGACAAAGAAAGTCAGATTCCTAAAAGGAAAAAAAATATGAGTGACATAAATGCACTAAAGCTCCTTGTTTCTCCCTGAGTCATTTAAAATGAATTACTTTGATTTTCCCAAGACTACACAACTAGCTCCACAGCAGATCAAAAACTGAAATCAAATCTTCTAATCTCAAACACTTGTATCACAGCTGACTTCTAAAGGTTAATGATCTAAACCTAAATGAAAATAAAACTCCTTTTACATTAAGGTTTATTTGTTATTAAATAGTTGAAAAATCTGAGAAGCAGAGACAATCGATGCTTTGAGTATATATTACAAATAAACTCTGATGAAAAGGCATGCATATCTACAAAATCTTATACCTCCTGAGAGTATGCTGACTTGGCACATGCATGTATGTAGTGATTTGAGGAAGAGTGCTATGGCTTGAATATGTCCTCACAAACTATGTGTTGGAAACTGAATACCCAATGCAGCAGTGTTGGGAAGTGAGGCCTAATGAGAGCTGATTAGGCCATAAGGGCAGAGTGAATGGATTAATTCCATTATTGTAGAAGTGGGCTCACTATCACAGTAGTGGGTTCCTTATAAAAGGATCAGTTCAGCCCCCTCCTGCTCTTTCTCTATCTTGCCCTCTCGCCTTCTACCATGGGATAAGACAGCAAGAAGACCCTCATCAGATGCTGGCACTTTGATATTGGACTTCCCAGCTTTCAGAACTGTGAGAAATAAATTCTTTTCTTTATGGGTTAGCCAGTCTCTGGTATTCTGTTATGGCAGCACAAATGGACTAAGGCAGAGGGAAATTGCACAGCATATGATTACAGTTCAAACAGACCACAGGCTCTAAACCATGAAGACCGGTAAAGATTGCACTAAAACATTTGGACTTATTTTATTGAGATGTTGCATACAGCCAATGGAAGTGGGGATCTTCCTGCTCTTCTCACAGAACAACCAAATTATTAAGAAGAAAAATGATGAAGATTTTTTTTTAATTTAAAAGTTAGAAATAGTGATATGTGCTGCTTTTTGAATATTACCATTATGAAATGAGAATAAAGTTCAGGGTTTTAAAAACTAAACTTCAGAATTGTAATTTTATAATATGTGTTTGGCACTGCAATCTAGTGAGTGATTAAGAACAGACTCTGGAGTCAAACCCTTGGGTTCAACTCTTGACCCTGCCATCTACTAACTTTGTGACCTTGGGTAAATTGTACAACTTTTCTATGCCTCAGTCTTCTCATCTGTAAAATGGGGGATAATGACAGAGCCTACTTTATGGGGGTGTTCTGAGGATTAAATGAGACAAGTACTTAGAATATTAACTGTCTCTAGTAAACATTAACTTAGCCCAGCCCAAAGTTACACTACCGCAGAGGCAGCTAGTATTATAGGGGTAAAAGGCCCAACCCTTTTGCCTTAGGACAACTCTGAAGGGCCATCCTAACTTCAGGGCTTCTTATAGAATCAACTGAGACTTTGTAGCAACTGAATCACAATTCAACTTCTCAGTCTGCCCAGCTGTGCTTTCTTTTGTTTCCTCACAAGTATTATTCCCAAGAGTACTTCTCAGTAAACTTCTTGGATAGAAAGATTCATCTTGGTGTCCCTTTCCCAGGGAACTTATTATTTATTTATTTTTATGACAGCTGAGGGCTAAGGGATCAGGGAACTGACATAAGAAGATGAGGCATCTGTGTGCTTACTATGTGCCTGTGTTGCACTAGGTACTGGAATTCTACAGTAATCAACAGAAAAAACTAATTGTAGGCTAGGCGAGGAGGCTAACGCCTATAATCCCAGCACTTTGGGAGCCTGAGGTGGGAGGATCACTTAAGCCGAGGAGTTTGAGGCTGCAGTGAGCTCTGATGATGTGACTACACTCTAGCCTAGGTAACAGAGCAAGACACTGTCTCAAAAAAAAAAAAAAAAAAAAAAAGATTTACGGATGGTGAAACCGAGGCAAAAAAGAAAAAAAAATAGAAAAAAAAGAAAGAAAGAAAAAGAAAAAAATAATTGTAAATTGCAATAAGTGCTACAGGGGAAATAAACAAGAAGCTGTGATTAAAAAGCAATAATTTCTTTTTTTTTTTTTGGTTGTTGAGACAGAGTCTCACTCTGTTGCCCGGGCTAGAGTGAGTGCCGTGGCGTCAGCCTAGCTCACAGCAACCTCAAACTCCTGGGGTTAAGTGATCCTACTGCCTCAGCCTCCCGAGTAGCTGGGACTACAGGCACGCACCACCATGCCCGGCTAATTTTTTCTATATATATGTTTAGTTGGCCAGATCATTTCTTTCTATTTTTAGTAGAAACGAGGTCTCGCTCTTGCTCAGGCTGGTCTCGAACTCCTGACCTCAAGCGATCCACCCGCCTCGGCCTCCCAGAGTGCTAGGATTACAGGCGTGAGCCACCGCGCCCGGCCAAAAAGCAATAATTTCTTTAAAGTCATCATGTAAGGCCTCTCAGAGGCACTGATTTTTATTTTTAATTTGCAAATCAGCATACTTTTTTCTGCTTTCTTGACGTATAATTGGTATACAAAAAACTGCACGGGCAGAGCATGGTGGTTCATGCCTATAATCCTAGCACTTTGGGAGGCTGAGGTGAGAGGATCACCTGAGGCCAGGAGTTTGAGAACAGCCTGAGCAAGAGCAAGACACTGTCTCTACAAAAAAATAGAAAAATTAGTTGGACGTGGTAGCACATGTCTGTAGTCCCAGCTGTTCGGGAGGCTGAGGTGGGAGGATCACTTGAGCCCAGGAGTTTGAGGTTGCAGAGCTGTGATGATGCCACTGCACTCTAGCCTGGGAAACAGAAGAAGATCCTGTCTAAAAAAAAAAAAAAAAAAAACACAAAAACTGCACATAATTAATGTATATAATTTGTTGAGTTTGGACAAATGTATACAATGGTGTTACCATCACCACAATCCACGTGATAAACAAATCCAGTCCTTTTAAAAGTTTTCTAGGAGGCACTGATGTTTAAGCTGTGGCCTAAAGCATTAAAACATCAGAATGAACTAGCCTAAGTGAAGAATTTGGGGAAAACATTCCAACCAGAAGAAATAGCCTGTTTGGATCCCTGGGCTGGGAAAGAGCTCTGCCTATTCTAAGAACAGTCCAAAGGCCAGTTTGGCCAGGAGCACGTGAATGAGGGGCTAGTGGCAGGAGACAGCGTTAGCAAGGGGGCAGGAGCAGATCATGTGGGCCTGTGAGGCCAGGGTAAGGAGTCTGGGCTTTATTCCAGGTCCAGTGAAAACCCATTAAAAGTTTTTAACCAAAACAATGGCATGATCTAATTTTTTGTTTTTATTTTAGCTTTCATAAGATCCATTGCTGTTTGGAGAAAGAGTTAGAAGAGGGCAAAAGTAGAGCCACGGAGAACACTTAGAAGGCTATTGTACTATTCTACCAAGAGACGATGGTGCTTTGGTTTAGGGCTATGGTGAAAGTGGAAATGAAGAGAAGAAAATATACTCCAGCTATATCTTAGAGACAGAACTGACAGTACCAATTATTATACAGTAAATGGACAGCTAATCCCAGAGTTTGTGCTGGGAAAGAGCCAGAATATAGACAGTTTGTTTAACTAGACAGACTCACTTCACACTGACCTCATTTAAGGTAAATTGGCTTAACCTGGAACTTGAATTAAATGGGCTACTCAAATGGCTATTCAAATTTATATATTGAAAAGTCCCCTTCTGATTCCCTTTCTTATTATCAAGCCCAAAATTATCAAGCTCATTAAAAATTCCAACAGCAAAAGAGGTTGTACAGATATGAGACCTAGGGAAACTAGGGGAAATAAACTTTGGTCCTATAGGATAATAACACTAATAATATCTAACACACAGCACTTACTAAGTGCTGTTCTATCTACATCATATATTCTCATTTATTCCTCAATAAATTTGAGGTAGCACTATCTTACATTCAACACCCCCATTTTACAGATAAGGAAATTGAGTCATACCAGACTAGTAAATGGCCAAGTCTGGCTTTGAACTCAGGCGTCTCCAGAATCCATGCTCGTAACCACTAGACTCTACTGCTAGTCTGTTAATTGTTCAGAAAGCATCAATTTTGTCTTACCTAATTTTATTCACATACTCAAACTATTCCTAGTGTAAATTCTCAGACCAACTATTTTATGAATTTACCATACAAGGTACATAACCAATGGACATTTGCACCAAGGAAAACAGTTTTAGCCAACACATTTTAAACTCAATTAATAACAGAATGAATTTACTCACTTTAGTCGATATTTGAACTTCCTCAGATATGAACACCTCTTCAATCTGGACTGCATCTCTGGGAAAATATCCAAAGTCCTTCCCTTTCTATCAGAATGATGAACAAAGATTATGAAGGAAGAGTGATCAAAGCAATAATAACTCTTGACCCTAATTTTTCCCTCTGTCCTTGGTTTTTTACCTACTCCAAATTACAAGCTTTAATTGACTATCAATTGCCATCTAAAAGAAAGTGAGTGAAATCATGTTCTTTTGTTATTCAAAAGAACATCATTAATTTAAGGGAACAAAGAGCCAAACTGTAAAATGCTACTGTTTCAAACTTCAGAAGGAAAACCAGTCCACCTATTCATTTTCTTCTTTTTACTGCTCTTTATGGCCTTTCTTGTCCAGGTGGACCACATATTACACCAGTTGAACAGGAATATCAAAAGGCCAGACAATGGCAGCAGTAGCCAAGCTCGATGGAGCTGTGACATATTCAATGGCTTCAGGATGTTAAAATCAGATAAGAAGTTTAAACTCTAAAAGGCCACAGATGGATTCATCAGGATAGTAAACATCCATGGGTACTCTAGAGAGGATTTGGTTCCATTCTACTTTTCTGGGGCTATCTTAGTAACAAACATCTTTTTTTTTTTTTTTTTTTTTTGAGACAGAATCTCACTCTGTCACCCAGGCTAGAGTGCCATGGAGTCAGCCTAGGTCACAGCAACTTCCAACTCCTGGGCTCAAGCAATCCTCCTGCTTAAGCCTCCCAAGTAGCTGGGACTACAGGTACAAGCCACCATGCCAGGCTAATTTTTTGTTTCTATTTTTAGTTGCCAGGCTAATGGTTTTCTATTTTTAGTAGAGATGAGGTCCTGCTCTTACTCAGGCTGGTCTCAAACTCCTGGCCTCAAGTAATCCACCTGCCTCGATCTCCCAGAGTGCTAGGATTACAGGCGTGAGCCACCAAACCTGGCCACAAATGTCCTCTTAACCCAGTTCAAACACATGCAGGATGTCTCCTGAGAGTGAAGGCTTCACATAACCACCTCAGTTTCCTATCCCTCTTAACATTTTTTATCATAGCTCATGGTAACCTCAAACTAATGGGCTCAAGTGATCTTCCTCCTTCAGCCTCCCAAGTAGCTGGAACTCTAGGCATGGGCCACCACACTCAGCTAATTTTTAAAATTTTTTGTAGAGAGGAGGGTCTCTCTTCATTGTCCAGTCTGGTGTCAAACTTCTGGCCTCAAGCAATCCTCCCACCTTGGCCTCCCAAAGTGCTAGGATTACAGGCATAAGCCACTCCCCCCCCCCCGCCCCCTGTTAAAGTTTAGAGAACATTTTAGTCCTCTGATCCAGCACCATTACACCTCAGTTGTAATTCTTCCAACTCCCCAGTTGCTACAACTATTTGGAAACTGGCAGCCTGTCAAGGAATCTTAGTATGGTTCCTTAAACAGCTATCCACATGAACTTAAACACAAAATGCACAAAGCTAAGAGTGCCTGAAACTTCACCCTGGCTCCACACATTAAACACTGCTTTTGTGTGAAACTATTATTTTACACATAGCGAACAAGAAAGAATGCTTTCTTTGCTTCTTATGACACCTACTGTGTCATTTTTCTTACAGCTGAATTGGATGCCTCCAACGCATTCAAGACAGAGACTGGCATTATTTGTAAAGCACCCTAAGCAGTAAGGAACCTTGGGAGTTGCAGAGTCCAGGCAAACAATTCTGACCAGTGACAATCAGAAATTCAGTCATATGGTCCCCGATGGGAAAAGCAGGATTTCATACAGAATCTGCTCCTTCAAATAGTGACCAGAGAGGCTACACAAGGGAGATCTGATGCATAGGCAATATGGGAATGATGTATCAGGTTGGCCATGCTTGTTCAGCTTGGAACTAAATTACTTATCATAACATCTTTTCATTATAAACAAATAATGATATAATCCAATATATAAACCTTTTCTAACTGAAAACATTAATCATTAATTTTCCTATGTTATATATTCAGAGATGATTCAAGCTTCTAGGAATCTCAGTGTACTAGGACTTTGGGCCAAATAAAATTTCTCCCAGTAGTTATTTTTTTTCCATGAAAAATTCATATACCTAGCTTCCCTAGGCTACCAACCCTTCTAAGGATCTCTTCAATAATAACTCAGCTTTTTACTTGCTCAGGAAAACATGTCTTTTAATCTGATTAACTAAAACATCCCAGTCTCTCCAAAACTTGACCATTTGCAGCACCAAAAGATGGCTGGGGCTGCCTAGCCATCCCATAATCTCCGTCAGCACCTCTAAAGTCTCTCCAAATATATTTTAAAAATCTAAATTTAAAAACTATGCATGCTGGGCTGGGTGCGGTGGCTCACACCTGTAATCCTAGCACTCTGTGAGGTCGAGGCGGGAGAATCGGGAGAATTGCTTGAGCTGGGGAGTTTGAGGTGGCAGTGAGCCACGATGACACAACTGTACTCCAGCCTGGGTGACAGATCAAAACCCGGTCTCAAAAAAAAAAAAAAAAAACAACAGGCCAGGCATGGTGGCTCACGCCTGTAATCCTGGCACTCTAGGAGGCCGAGGCGAGCGGATCGCTCGAGGTCAGGAGTTTGAGACCAGCCTGAGCAAGAGCGAGACCCCCATCTCTACCAAAAAAATAGAAAGAAATCATGTGGACAGCTAAAAATATATATAGAAAAAAATTAGCTGGGCATGGTGGCACATGCCTGTAGTCCCAGCTACTCGGGAGGCTGAGGCAGAAGGATTGCTTGAGCCCAGGAGTTTGAGGTTGCTGTGAGCTAGGCTTGATGCCACGGCACTCTAGCCCAGGCAACAGAGTGAGACTCTGTCAAAAAAAAAAAAAAAAAAAAACCCCACAACAAAATGCATGCTATGTAAAAATAATTTCAAGGCATTCTCTTAGCCCAACCAGACTACCTTTCCAAAAGCCTCTTTTACAGAAATTTTGGAACCATCACTGAACATGACCATTTTTTGTTTGTTTAAATATGGTAAGGGTTTTTAATATTTATACAGTGCGTTGAAATTCTTAAAGTTCCTTTAAAGATGATAAGCTGGTATCCTTATGCAAGTTGGCCATTTATTTTGCATTCAATTTTTAAAACTAGATACTTACACTTCCTGCCCACAAATCTTCCCTTTCTCCTGCAAGTTTAACATAAACAGATATCTCTTCTCCTTTAGTGAAGTTCAGGTATCGGCAGTCAGGTCCTCTGTAATCTCTCGTGGCTGAGACTCTGCTCATTAAAGCTATGTAAACATGTAAACAAAAACTTACTTTAAATCAAAATATTATTTCTGCTCCTTCCATCTTGCCCTTCTCCAATCCATCCTACATATTAATATTTCCAAATGCTAATTTATTTATATCATTTATGGCCTCAAAAACCTACATACACTTCCCACTGCATGCAGAATTCTAAGTCTAAGCTTTTAGGCTTGGTATCCAAGGCTGTCCATAACCTGATCCCCTTCTCCTATTTAAAAGGATCACTTTGCTGGGTTTGCACCAATAATCCTAGCACTTTGGGAGGCCAAGGCAAGAGGATAGCTTGAGGCCAGGAGTTTGAGACCAGCCCAGGCAACATAGTAAAACTCTGTATCCACAAAAGAACTTAAAAATTAGCTGGGTGTGATGGCTCAGGCCTGTAGTCTTACTTACTTGAGAGGCCGAGGTGGAAGGATTCCTTGAGCCCAGAAGTTTAAGGTTGCAGTGAGCTATGATGATGCCACTGCACTCTAGCCTGGGCAACAGAGTAAGACTCTGTCTTTTTATAGCACTGGGCTTATAAAAAATAAAAAATAAAAAAAAGACTGTCGGCCGGGCGCGGTGGCTCACGCCTGTAATCCTAGCACTCTGGGAGGCCGAGGCGGGTGGATCGCTCAAGGTCAGGAGTTCGAGACCAGCCTGAGCAAGAGCGAGACCCCGTCTCTACTAAAAATAGAAAGAAATTATATGGACAACTAAAATATATATAGAAAAAATTAGCCGGGCATGGTGGCACGTGCCTGTAGTCCCAGCTACTCGGGAGGCTGAGGCAGTAGGATCGCTTGAGCCCAGGAGTTTGAGGTTGCTGTGAGCTAGGCTGACGCCATGGCACTCACTCTAGCCCGGGCAACAAAGTCAGACTCTGTCTCAAAAAAAAAAAAAATAAATAAATAAAGACTGTCTTTAAAATAAAATAAAATAAAATAACCTCCTCCTATTCCTACTCCTACTCCTAGTCCTTTACACAGACTCAGGGCTATAATCAAGCTTGTTTATCAATTGTCCCTGGCATATGTCATTATCATTCTCTAATCTATAGACAAGGAAAAGATAATGAGTTTTCTTCCTGCCACCTACTATATTCTGGGCATTATGATAAGCACGTTCATATTTTTATTTTATTAAATCCTCAAAACAGATCTATGAGATAAATAATTTCATCTCAGACTAACAAATGAGCTTTCAGCTAAGGCTCAGAGGGTTGGTCACACAGTTCTGGTGGAGCCCAATTTACACTGAGGTTCTTTTCACTGCAACATCCCCTTCCTTATTCTGAGATTTTCTTCTATTCTGTCCTCAGCCTAGAAATCCTTCTGTCTCTCTTCATACTTAACTCATGTCCTACTTCCTCCATTTGGCATCCTAATCATTTCAGCCTACTCTGATTGCCACTTCTCTCAACTTCAATATTGTCTATTATCCTTACTACACTGTATGACTGCTTACTGCTTAATATTTACCTGTTTTGTCATCATTCACTAGAACAAAAGTTCCTGGAGGGCAAGAAACTTATCTTACATTTCATTTTACTCCTCTTAGATGCACAGCACACACCCACCCACCAGACCCAGCCCACAGTAGGCCAATAACTAAGAATGAATCGTAGCCACATATGCTAGATTCAGCTCTTCAACATACAAAGTAATATACACACCATATTAACTATTACAGTTATACCAACATGTAAAATAAAATGTTTTTATTAAGCCATGCAATTAAAATTAAAATGACATTATAAATTACTATAAATTTGAATGTTCCTTTTCATGTTCTGCGTCTGGCTCTAAGGATACTAAAATGAGATTGGAATGCAGAGAAAAACATGATTGTAATTATAAAATATCATCTAGTAAACTTCTCCCCATATTAAATCACATATCCAAAATATTAAAGAAAGTGTTTACTCATAAAACTGTTACTTATAAATTATTTATGCTTATGCTAATAATATTTTGCTTTTTTAATTTACATGTTACAAATTAGAAATAATTTTCACATAATGGAATGCTAGAATTTATTTAAAGCAACTCTAACATATTGGGATGCAATTTATTTTGCACCATAATGCTAATAACAGAAAATAAATTAAGTTCTTAAAGGGTAGAATGGAAGGCTGGGTATGGTAGCTCACGCCTGTAATCCTAGCACTTTGGCAGGCCAAAGGTGGGAGGATCGCTTGAGCCCAGGAGTTCGAGACCAGCCTGAGCAAGAGTGAGACCCTGTCTCTACTGAAAATAGAAAAAATTAGCCAGGTGCAGTGGCACGAGCCTGTAGTCCCAGCTACTCGGGAGACTGAGGCAGGAGAACTGCTTGAGCCCAGGAGTCTGAGTTTACAGTAAACTATGATGATAGCACTGCACTCTACCCAGGGTGACAGAGAGAAACTCTACAATAGAATGAAAATTAATTTTTCTTTATAGTAGAGAAAGGGAGATTTATATTCAATGACATAAATAAAAATTATATTTATATTCTAACAGTGATTTCAGTATTTTTACATAATAAACACAGAAATGATTAACATTTGCTAAAATTTAGACAGAATAAATCATGATGATTTGAAATAAAAACATTTTTTAGAAAACCCATGAAAATCAGAAAGTTCTGATTATGAAATGGAAACTAAAAGTAGGACTTCATAAATAACTATCAAATGGCTTCATGTCTTTTGTTACATGAATTAATTATATTTATGTTTAAAAGATAGTGAAAGGGCTGATTAATGTATTTGAGGCATGGATTAATATTATTATAACTTCTGATATATTTCTTTCTATATCAGGCTGACCTTTGCCCTTTGTATTTTTATATTAAATACTATTGCAAAATGCTTTACTTCCAACATTTCTTTTTTATACCAAGCTATACTTTATAATTCTAATATTTCTCCATGATATTAATGATCATTTTTATCACACATGTCCATAATAACATTTTATATTATTCAGAACCTCAATTTAAAAGGAGAAGAAGAGGAAAAAAAGCAAACTTACTTTCACATTCCAAGTCACCACATTTTTTAAGGTCTGCCAGCAGTTTTGTACCCTCCAGACACTTTGTCAGGGAAATAACCAAGAGAAGGATTCCGTGAACTCCAAGCTCCGCCATGCTAAAACAAGTGACCAGGAATCCCAAACGAAGTTTAAACCAATTGTCCAGGTTGTAGATATGCCAGCCAAAACAGGAGATATTCTAATCTCTTCACTAAATATAAGAGAAAAAGGTTTGAGGTTTTCTAAATCCCTTGATAACTACATTTTTCCATTGGCATACAGGCTTAATTTGAGGGACAAACACCCTCTGTTCTCGATCTGCAGTGTCAAGAATCCAGATAATACATAAGAGTTTAATAATTAACAGGGAGTTTTAGTTGGACTAATGTCCCATGAAGATAGCCCACGTAAAACTGTCTCACTTAAAAGCAGCTTGCATTTCACAGGATAGATCTGAAACAGGCCTCCACAAAAAGGTAGTTAATTTCTGTTAAAGTCTTCAGATAGATTAGTCAACAAGTACAAATCAAGTATTCGCTGCATGCAAATACCAGCTTCAATGGAGAAAGTATATAGTTATATGCAGAAACAGTAATAATTTATATTAAGAGTATGGTTTTGAGGCCGGGCGTGGTGGCTCATGCCTGTAATCCTACCACTTTGGGAGGCCGAGATGGGCGGATCGCTGGAGCTCAGGAGTTCGAGACCAGCCTGAGCAAGAGCGAGACCCTGTCTCTACTAAAAATAGAAAGAAATTATCTGACCAACTAAAATATATATAGAAAAAATTAGCCGGGCATGGTGGCGCATGCTTGTAGTCCCAGCTACTTGGGAGGCTGAGGCAGAAGGATTGCTTGAGCCCAGGAGTTTGAGATTGCCATGAGCTAGGCTGATGCCACGGCACTCTAGCCTGAGCAACAGAGTGAGATTCTGTCTCAAAAAAAAATAATAATAATAAATAATAAATAAAAATTGTATGCCTATTCCTATAAATGGAGAGAGAATATGTGTGTATGTGTGTGTGTGTATGAGAGAGAGAGGGAGAGAGATGTCTGAAAAAATAAAAATGCTCCCCTATACGGTCGGAGTATATAATGTAATTTCAGGTGGTATTCACTTTCTTCTTTGTAGTTTTCTATATCGTCTGTCTTACTTTTTAAAAAAATCCGGCTGGGTGCGGTGACACATACCTGTTATCCTAGCACTTTGGGAGGCCGAGGAAGAAGGAGGGCTTGAAGCCAGGAGTTAGAGACCAGCCTGAGTAACATAACAAGATCCCGTCACTACAAAAAAAAAAAAAAAATAGAAAAATCAGACTCACGTGGTGGTACACAGCTCTAGTCCCAGCTATTTGGAAGGCTGAGGCAGGAGGATGGCTTGAGCCCAGGAGTTTGAGGTTGCCATGAGCTATGATGACACCATTGCACTCTAGCCAGGGTGACAGAGCAAGACTCTGTCTCAAAAAATATAAAACAAAAAATAAAATAAAATAAAATAATAAATAAATAAATAGTTACGAAAAGCAAGTCATTTGAATATTGCCATTGCTCAAAAAGGATCAAAGCTCCATATTGGGAATTTTTTTGTAAAACACTAGATCTCAGTAGATTTTCAGAGACTACAGTTGTCCTGTTTCAATCTTGGGAAGATATTTTTCTAAGCCTTTCTTTGCTGTGCCTTTTCACTGTATTTGAGCATGCCAGGGTTCATACAATGTATAGGTTCAGAAGCCAGCACTTGTATGACACCACACTCCCCTCTAGTGCCTGACACAAATAAGACAAAGACTCAGCACCTGAGCAAGCTAAAGTGAAGGACTTTTGCTTTCATGGTCCTAAATAAAGGACGTTTATGTGCTTGTTTTCCAAAAACTGTAACAGTAGGAAACCTGCTCTCTCAGAGCTAAGATTTTTATGAAAGAATGTGATAGAGCATGCACTTGAGGATCATTTGGCTTGCAACAGAGCACTGCATAGTTGTATATATACACACACAAAAAGGTGTAGCATAGTTTCTTGAATACCTTTACAAATCCATAAGCTATATTTTCAAAGACATTTAAAGAAAGATCTGCTCTTCAGCTTCAAAACTTGGCACAGGGTTATTTTTATAATTTATATCACCATATCCAATATTAAATCAAGAACATTTAGTAATTAATGTAGTTTAACAATCCATGTGTTGTATTCAATATTAATTACATTATGGATAAATTCAGAAGTGATTAATTTAATCATTTTTTAAGTTAAGTGCAACAAGAGCCTAGCAAAATTTAAATTTGTCTATTGATTGACCTGAAGGTGATTTGAATCAAGAAAAATTCTTGCCTAAGATACCAGCCTGGAGAGATTTGCTCCCACTAGAAATGCTCCCACACTCTTGCTACTTAATGCACTCAGATGATCTCATTTTATGTTCAGATCATTATTTAAATATGATTTAACAAGATATGTGAAAATGTGGCAGCACAATGTTGATTAACTGTCCCTAACAGAGCCAGGTGAAGAGACGGTACATATGAAAGGGACATGAGCACTTAGTGAAAAGAAACTGAAATATGATTTTTCACTATAAAAAACAGTCATATATTCCTCAGAGTTCAATGGGGAAAAAAAGAAAAAAAAAAAACAGTCATATTAACTAAGGCAGATATTATCTAATTGCAGATGCATTTTGCAGGTTAAATATATCAACAGTCATCAAATATAATGCTAATACTTAGGAAGGTGTCATGGTAACATAAATCAACCAGGAATACTAATTTGGAAGGCCTACGGCATTCTTTATAAACCATACAGGAGGTAAGAATACCTACTGTGTAAAGCTGAAGGATGAATCATCAAAGCCATAGATGTTCAGTATCTTAGAGATAAAATCACAGAGCAACCCTTTCCATGAGAATATAAAGGCGGAATCATGAATGCTGAATTTCTGCCTGAAGCTGTTATTTCTGATACTATATGGTATTCTCTTTTAGCACCTCAGATTTTCTAAAGTGAGAACTTATTTCCTTTGACCATCTGGCTGTTACTCTGGCAATTTATAGGACAGAGAAATTTGTTGGAAGGTGACTCACACCTGTAATCCCAGCACTTTGGGAGGCTGAGGCAGGAGAACCACTTGAGGCCATGAGTTCAAGATCAGCCTGGGCAATACAGAGAGACCCCCATCTCTACCCCCCACCAAAAAATTAGCAGGGCATGGTGGTGCATACCTGTAATCCCAGTTACTCGGGAGGTTGAGGTGGGAGGATGACTTGAGGCTAGAAGTTCAAGGTTGCAGTGTGCTATCATTGCACCACTGCACTCCAGCCTGGTGACAGAGTGAGACCCTGTCTCAAATAAATGAATAAATGAAAGAAAAAAAGAAAGAAAGGCAGGCAGGCAGGAAGAAAGAAAGGAAGGAAGGAAGGAAGGAAGGAAGGAAGGAAGGAAGGAAGGAAGGAAGGAAGGTAGGAAGGAAGGAAAATGTTATCAAAGTTACGTGGGATAAGCAAAACTGATTAAGCTAGGGTAGAGCCTTTGGAAACAGTTCCCATGGTAGACTGGTGTAAAGTAAGAGAAGGCCCAGGAGAGACTGAGATTCAAACTTGTGGGGAAGACATGGAGACGGCCCCCCACATCCCCTCTCCAAGGAAGGACTTTCTGTCCAGCTACAGGAAGTGCAGCAGTTAGTAGACAGCCTCTGCTGGTAGATATGTCAGGGTCTGCCACAGCTGCAGAAATCCACTTTACTCAAGATCACCCCAACCTGGGTGATCTAGTGAGTCTAGCGAATAAACAAGGGAGTACAAAAGCAGGATCATTTTTAGCCTAATGTGGAATAACCACATTTCTCATCCAGAGCTTCCCGTTGGGTTGACTGAGGCTTTGTAGGGAATTGCATTGTAGTTTGACTTCCCCCTCTGCCCAATCCTGCTATGGCCCCTTTCCTTTCACAGGTGTTGATCGCTCATCATCTGCTTCTAGAGGACCCAACCTCAGAAGCTGGTGATCCATAGGCACAAAAAGAGGAGATGGTGGAACATGAACATTTTGATCCACCATTTGTGTTAGTCATGCCATGTTACTCTTATGTTTGTTGTTTTTGTGTTGCTGAAGGCCATGTCGTAATTCTACCCACTTCTCATTCTGTCTAAATCAGTGCATTCTGCCAGGAAACAGATGGATATTCAATTTTGAGGGGATGGCACTTCTTAATGATTGAGGAGAATTTAATGAAAAGACTATTTACAAAAGTGTGGACAGGGTTAAGGGAAACCAACAAGGGATGTAACATCTCCAGGTGTGAAGGAATGGTGACGGCCGCTTGGAGAGAACTATAGGAGAGGACTGCCCAACAGGAACTTGAAGCCTTCAGTAAAGGAACTCAGTCAAGAGTACCTCATTCTGCTTCCACCTTCTGATCTGATGTTGTTTCCCACTGACCAAACCCAGCAAAAGGCTAGCAAATAAGGAAAGGATCGCTTTGAAGATGTTTTCAAGATCTATGTTTCTTGGACACAGAGTAGAATGGCAAAAAGCGAAGAGTGGATTAGGAGAAGCAAAAAAAGAATACCCCACACCATGACATTATTCCTTCACTGGGTGTTTTAGGTAATAGTATGCAACATTCTCTATATCCAAGATAGTATGTATGTGATATTTGCAGACCAGGTAAACAGGATTGATTAGTCTATCAGAACAATAGCTAGGAAAGGAAATTAATGTTTGTTGAGTACCCACTTTGAACCAGTGAGCTTAATATTTCACATACATATCTCACCTTCCAGGATAGGTTTTATTTTTTGAATGCTCATGATGTGTCAGGCTCTCTGCTAGGGACTGGAGATACAGGAGTAAGCAAGGACAAAGTCCTTGCTTTCATGAACCTTGCATGCTAATGAAGAGACAGACAAGAACAAGTAAACAAGTGAACAAGATAACTTCAAGTGGTGATAAGTTATTATGGAGAAAATTGTCTGCTTAGGTAAGGTTGTCAGGGAAGGCATCTCTGAAGGGTGACATTTGACTTAAGATGAGGGGATGGGGAGACAGAATATTCTATGCAGAGGGAAGAATTAATGAGGAGGCCATCCTTCATTGTTTGAAGCTTCATTCCCCTAGATTTAATGAAAATATGGAGGTGGCATACAGGTGCATTCCAGTATGTCAGAAATATGGCCTTATGGTGGAAACTAACTTGGCCTGTATATTCAAGACACATAAAGGCAAGTGGAGGGTAATAGAAGATGAAGTAGGAGAAGCAGACAAGAACTCAATCATACAGGGACTTTTGGCTGTGGAAGTGTGGAGTGAGAGTTTTATTCTACGTGCAGTGGGAAGCCATAGGGTTTTAAGGAAGGGAATATGATTTGTGTTTTTATTATATAATTTCACTTTTACACGTTGCTAACTCCTACTTATTCTTCAGGTTTCTTAGGGTTAAATCACTTAATAAATATTATCCATCAATAACTTCTTTTTTTGGACACAGGGTCTCACTCTATTGCTGGGGTTAGAGAGCAGTGGTGTCACCAGAGCTCACTGCAACCTCAAACTCCTGGGCTTGAGAGATCCTCTTACCTCAGTCTCCCAAGTAGTTGGGACTGCAGGTGTGCACCACCATGCCTGGCCAATTTTGCTTCTTCTTTGGTTTTTTTTTTTTTTTTTTTTTGCTTCCCTCCACCCTAATTTTTCTATTTTTTTGGTAGAGATGAGGTCTTACTTGTTGCCCAGGCTCATCTCTAACTCCTGGCCTCAAGCAATCCTCCTGACTTGGCCTCCCAACATGCTAGGATTACAGGTGTGAGCCCCCACACCGGGCCTCACTCAATAACTTTTTACTGAATGAATGAAAGAATACATGAATGCATAAATAAATGAACTAATTTCTTTCTAAGAGAAATTTATACCTCGTGACTAAATGAAATTCTATATTCAGCTCAACTGATCTCTCTGATTTCAAAAAGAAATTCAGTAATTTATTTTGAGTAAATTTTTTCTTCTGTAAAAAAAGAGTCAAATACAGCTTTTTCCATATTTATCTTTGTCATCAGATTAATGTTAGCAGTAGGCTGGGCATGGTGGCTCACGCCTGTGATCCTAGCACTCTGGGAGGCCAAGGTGGGAGGATTGCTTGAAGTCAGGAGTTTGAGACCAGCCTAAGCAAGAATGAGACCCCGTCTACACTAAAAAAATATAGAAAGAAATTAGCTGGACAACTAAAAATGTATATGGAAAAAATTAGCCGGGCATGGTGGCACATGCCTGTAGTCCCAGCTACTTGGGAGGCTGAGACAGAAGGATTGCTGGAGCCGAGGAGTTTGAGGTTGCTGTGAGCTAAGCTGACGCCATGGCACTCTAGCCTGGGCAACAGAGTGAGACTCTATCTCAGAAAAAAAACAAAAAAAAGTACTCTAACCTCAAGAATAAGCATATGATACCATTTTTAAAAAATGATGTCAATAGTCTTTATCATCTTTCTTATGCTGCAATAACGCATACTTCTCAGTTTTAATTTTTTTCCTCAAGCGTATATCATTTTATCATTAAACTGTTAATGATTAACAACATACTACTGTTATTGTCGAAGACAACAACAAATCGTTTAAGACAGTGCTTTCCAAAGGCTTTGACCACCAACAAGAATTACTCCACTAAATCCACTATAATTACACTACTAAATACACCCATCTTTTTAGCCTCAGGAGTAACCATGACCTGACTTCGCATTAGCTTCATGGAAGGCAATTGCACAGCAAATGTCTCAAGCATTTTTTTTATTACTATTACCTTAGAAATTTATTTTGCATTTCCTCAAGGCTCAAGACATTTTCAAACACTGCTATAGCTTGGATGTGTAGCTCCTCCAAATCTCATGTTGAGATTTGTTACCCAGTGTTGCAGGTGGGGCCTAGTGGGAGGTATTTGGGTCATGGGGACAGATCCCTCATGAATGGCTTGGTGCCTTCCCCTGCAGTAAGGAGTGAGTTCTGGCTCTGTTACTTTTCATAAGATCTGATTGTTAAAAAGAGCCTGGCTCCTCCTTCTTCTCTATTGCTCCTTCTCTTGCCATGTGATACACCTGCTCCCCCTTCATTTTCCACCTTGATTGGAAGCACCCTGAAGTCCTCACCAGAAGCAGATGCTGGTGCCGTGCTTCTAGTACAGCCTGTAGAACCATGAGAGAAACAAACTTTTAGAGCAGCACAAGCCAGACTAACACAAACACTATTTACCATTTATGATGTGTGGTATTATGATTTTATATACATATAAATGATTATAATTTTATACACACACACACACACACACGTACATATATTGGTTTTCATCCATGGTTCCTGGCTCATAACTTCCATATCCCTTGTTACCATCTTTTGTTACAATGTTGAGGTGTTTTAGGCCTCAGGAAACAAGAATCTCTCTCTCTAACCTTCTCCTGTCCTCCTTTCACCTGCCCAAGGCAGGACTCTAATCTGATTATGGGTCAAACAACCCTCATTCCAGAGAGGGTCCTGCCCCATACCCTGAAGGAAGGAATGCTACACAGAGAGGCCAAAAAAAAAAGTCTGAACAGGCAGGCCTTGCTGGGTTTAGATTATACTCTTTTTGTTCAATCACATTTCTACACAGTTGTCAATCATGCCTATACATTAAAGTCTCCATAAAAGGCACAAAAGACAATGTTTGGAGAGCTTCCAGATAGCTGAACATGGGGAGGTTCTTGGAGGGTGGTGTACCTGGAAAGGCTTGGAAGCTCCGTACCCCTTTCCCTATACCTTGCCCTAAGCATCTCTTCATCTGTATCCCTTGTAATATCTTTTATAATAAACCAATAAAGTTGATTGGTTCTGTGAGCCGCTCCAGCAAATGAATTGAACCCAAAAAGGGGGTTGTGGGAATCCCAACTTGAACCCAGTCAGGCAGAAGTTCTGCACTTGTCTGAAATTGGGGGCAGTCTTGGGGACTGAGCCCTCAACCTTTGGGATCTGACACTATCTCCAGGAATAGTGTTGGAATTGAATTAGAGGACACCCAGTTGGTGTCCGCTGCAAAACTGATTGCTTGCTCACTGGTTTGGAGAAATCCCCAAATAGCTAGGAGTCACAGAAGAAGTGTGATGGTTGTCGTAGTATGAGAACAGAGGAAAACACAGTTTGAGTTTTTCCAAACAGGTGTCTATGAGTCTACATTTTTCATTACAACAAGATTTCAAAGAACAACTTTCTTAAGTATATGTTTCCTCCATCAAGTAATATCAAGTCATCAAGATCCAGGGCAATTATTACTGACTTAAAAAACTTCCATGGAGCAAGATTGCTAGTTGAGATCTGTGCAATGATGTCATCCTGGCCAACCAATCTGAGAAGTCATGTCATATGTCACAACTTGTGATTTCTTCCTGGGTCCTGTGGGGTTATGCTTTGCTTATTTCTTTATCACCTACAATGTGCTGAAATATTGGGAATTCATCTTTACAAGTCACATTACTTCAGGAGCTTCTGGAATCATCTGAAGGTTGTGATTATTGTGGTTGGTTTAGGAATGAAAAATTCTCTTCCTATGCATAAAGTTTAAAAGCATGTTAATTATGTCCTTGTTGACTTCAACATTGATATGCACTTCAATATGTCTGAAAGAGACTCCAAAGGGTCTTCACTGTTATGTCAACTTTGCTATTTCCAATAATTTTTTTATTCTACATGAGTTTTCCCTCTGGGCTAAGCAGTCTTCTGTAACTGAAGGAACATCTAATATTAACACTCAGTTAACCTCATTAACAATGAGAATAACTGAGTAATTGATTTGGATTTGGAACATATTATGGGATCCTGGGAAATAATTGTCATTACTTTTCTAGTAACATTTTTCTTAAACTTATATTAAAATAAATTTTTATTTCTTTGTACCTATGTGAACTGATGGCCAGCAGAACCAGTTTGAAGGTACCCTTGGGAGCAGGGGATATAGACTGGGATTTTAAATTTCCTGCAAATAACCACAGAAGTCAAAATTCATATTACAACTATTAGGTATTATGCCTCAGCTTAACTCTATTATAGCCTCTAGTATTTTTTTCAAGATCTCATACTATGCCATCTCAGATATCTCATTCCCACAGGCCATACGTAATGCAGAAATTTTGTATCTTTCAGCATTAAAAGCCCTTCTGATTAGGCCTCATACACTGTTAAGCATGTACATTAGTAGAAACATTACTGAAGACGATATTGTCACTAGTATATAGCTATGAGGTGTATGATTCTGTGACTCAGCTCAGCAAGACAGAGCACAAAGGTATCCCTCTGAAGTCTTGAGAGAGTAATTAATTACTCTACAGATGTCTTCTGTTTCATTAACATTCTTCATGGCCCTTATTCCTCCTCCTATCCCCTCCCCACTTCCCTTTTCAAAAAAGTATAACTTTGGCTTTGCCTCACAAAGCACATGAAGGTATCCTTGACATAAATCCAGGATTCTGGACCAAACGTTGTTTCTCGCTTCAGTTGGGTGATAAAAATACAGAAATGGGTTTTATGTGTGGGGGGAAAAGGAATTTTTAAAGACTGGCCTAATCTACTTGTCATAAGCATAAATATTACATAGATTTTAAAAGCTTCAATAATAGGGTAACCTTTGACCTATAATTAAAATTCCTATTGGTTACAGAATAAATATGTGAAACAATAAAAAACCAAAAAGAGGCCGGGCGCGGTGGCTCACGCCTGTGATCCTAGCACTCTGGGAGGCCGAGGCGGGTGGATCGCTCAAGGTCAGGAGTTCGAGACCAGCCTGAGCAAGAGCAAGACCCCGTCTCTACTAAAAATAGAAAGAAATTATCTGGCCAAATAAAATATATATAGAAAAAATTAGCCGGGCATGGTGGCGCATGCCTGTAGTCCCAGCTACTTGGGAGGCTGAGGCAGGAGGATCGCTTGAGCCCAGGAGTTTGAGGTTTCTGTGAGCTAGACTGACGCCATGGCACTCTGGCCCGGGCAACAAAGTGAGACTCTGTCTCAAAAAAAACCAAAAAGAGCAGAAGAGACTTGCTTTTATTCTTCAAAATTCCAAAATACCCAGAAATACTCTGATTTAACAATGTGAGTACCCAGAGGAGTCTGGGAGCACAGTTTGAGATAATCAAAATTTAGTTGAAGCAGCACTTTCTATTTGGGAAAATGCTGATAAGACCCTGAAATTATGAATAAAAACAAGAGAACAGCCAACTTGCCTATTTTTTTTTGGTTTGTAATTTGCTTAAGTATTCAGTTTCAGGTAGAGCACTAAATTACCATTTCACAGAGTCATAAATTGATCATGCTTCTTTGACATGAATTTATGAATCATCATATCAGCCCCTAAGGACACATCAGCTATTTCCAAATTTTTGCATTAGATATATTTCAAGAACTGTGTACCTGCTGGATGATGAGCATATGTACTTTGCAAATTATAGCAATAATGAGTAATTGGAAATAAACTTACTTATGTGGTTTCCAAGTTAAACACTTCCAAAAAGTCATTAATAAATAGAAATATATTAGTTGGGGTAAGCTAAAATATGCTGTGGTAACAAATAAACCACAATATCTCTGTGATTTAAAACAACAATGCTTTATTTCTCACTCACAAAGTCAGTCATGCAACTTTCCTTGCTGTCTTTCTTCCCTTCGTGAGACTCAGGGATCCAGATTTAGTGACTCTGCTGTCTTGAACATGTGGCCTCTGAGATTATCACAGCAGTAAAAGAGGATGTGTGGATAATTGTTCATGGACTTTTACGGTCAGGCCTAGAAGCACATTTCGTCTGCCCACTCCTGCTGGACAGAACCCAGCCACATGGCTACACCCTACCTGCAAGAAAGGCTAAAAAATGTGTGACCAGGAAGAAGAAATACTTCTACTACAAAATCTTTACAGTATGGTTTTGTGCAAATATCTGTTGTTAGTTCTGAAGTAGAGCTGCAGAAGGACAAGTAACATTTATCTCTGCCTCTGTAATTTCAGCAATAGTTGTGACTTATTAAACTGTGATTTTGTCCAAATTGCTAAGGGCTGAGCAACTGTGAGTCTAAGGTCACGTTCCTCGACACTGTGTATGTTCTATATTGCCTGTTAAGTACTGAATCAGATGTTTTCATTCTCAGTAGAGTAGAGGTAAGACTGATACTATCTTATAAAAGATAACGAGTTCAAGACGTCAAATGACTAAATAGAAGGTCACCTCCCAGCCCTACCCCGAAAGTAAGCCAAAGGAGGGCTTGGGGATAGGCCAAGAGTCTTCTCAAAAAGTAATTTTGAATTTTCTCCAACACACAGAATGATGAAGCCATAAAGTTCTAAATCAGCATTGTCCAATAGAAATACAGAGTGAGCCCCATATGCAATTTTCTAGTAGCCACATTTTAAAAAGTAAAAAGAAACAGGTGAAATCAACTTCAATAGTATATTTTAAGTCAATATACCCAAAATATTATTTAGTTATGTAATTGTATTCATTTCCTATTTCTGCCATAACAAATTACTGCTAACAGTTGGCTTAAAATAAAATTTTCTTGGCCAGGCACAGTGGCTCATGCCTATAATTGTAGCACTCTGGGAGGCCAAGGTGGGAGGATTGTTCGAGGTCAGGAGTTTGAGACCAGCCTGAGCAAAAGCGAGACCCCGTCTCTACTAAAAAATAGAAAGAAATTATATGGACAACTAAACATATATATAGAAAAAATTAGCTGGGCATGGTGGCGCATGCCTGTCGTTCCAGCTACTTGGGAGGCTGAGGCAGATGGATTGCTGGAGCCCAGGAGTTTGAGGTTGCTGTGAGCTGGGCTGAGGCCACGGCACTCTAGCCCGGGCAACAGAGTGAGACTCTGTCTCAAAAATAAATAAATAAAATAAAATTTTCTTTCTTTTTTTTTGAGACAGAGTCTCGCTCTGTTTCCTATGTTGCCCAGGCTGACTTGGAACTCCTGACCTCAAGGGATTCTCCCATCCCAACCTCTTGGGTATCTGGGATTACAAGCACACTTGTGTTAATGTAAATTCTTGGTAAACAACTCAAGAATTGTCTCTCCCTTTCCTTTAAAAATCCACTTGTAACTGCTACTAATTGGAGTGTAAACTCAGGGCAACTTGAATCTATGCTCCTGGGTTGCAATCCTCAAGATTAGCCCAAAGAAACTCTCTACTTATATTAATTTTGCCTCAGCTTCATCCTTTTAGTTCTACAAAACTTTATTCTATCTGCAACTTAATTCCCCTTTGTCATGTAACAGATATATTTACAAGTTCTCAGAATTTGGATATGGAGATCTTTGGTGGGCCAGTATTCTGCCCACTATGATGATCTTTTTTTTTTTCTTTTCTTTTCTTTTTTTTTTTTTTTGAGACAGAGTCTTGCTCTGTTTCCTAAGCTAGAGTGCTGTGGCATCAGCCTAGCTCACAGCAACCTCAAACTCCTAGGCTCAAGCGATTCTCCTGCCTCAACCTCCCAAGTAGCTGGGACTACAGGCATGACTCACCGGGTTAATTTTTTCTATTTTTAGTAGAGACAGTGTCTTGCTCTTGCCAAAGCTGGTCTCAAACTGCTGACCTCAAGCGATCCTCCTGCCTTGGCCTCCCAGAGTGCTAGGATTATGTGTGAGCCACCAAGCCCAGCCGATTTCTTTCTTTCTTTTTTTTTTTTTTATTCTTTTCTTTTTTTCTTTATCTTTTCTATTTTCAAACCAAAGCTGCTGTTGGACCAGCCGATTTCTTTTTTCTTTTATTTACTTTTTGTTTTTTCTTTTTCTTGCTCTTCTGTCATCTTGCTCGGTCCAGCCGATTTCTTGATCATTTGCAGATTGAAGTGTCTAAAAATAATGGTCCTAGAGACATTCTGCACATCTCTTGGTGAACAGTACTTTTCCAATAGATATACACCTAGGAATAAAATTGCGTGGACGTAGGATATGCATATATATATTTTAGCAGATATTGCTAGTTTTTTAAAGTTTTTACACCAATTTACATTCTTGCCAGCAGTATTTCCTTTAATCCACAACTTCACCAACACTTGGCATTGTCATTCTTTTTAGTTTTAACAAGTACAATGAGTGTCTATTTCTGGACTTTTCTGTTTCATTGGTCTATTTGACTATACTTGCACCAATATTACACTGTCTTAGTTACTTTACCTTATAAAGAGTCTTGTTTTCTGATAGAGAAAGTCTTTACTTTGTTCTTCATCAAAGTTATTTTAGTTCTTTACCTTTTCTATTTCTATATACATTTTAGAAACAGCTTGTCAGTTTTCCCATGCCCCACCTCTCTCTTCCTACATACATTGTTGGAATCTATACTGGAATTGTATTGAACTTGTAGATCAACTTGAAGGATAGTAAGATCTCTCTTTTTTTTTTTTTTTTTTTTAAAGAGACAGGGTCTCACTCCATCAGCCAGACTGGACGAAGCATCAAACTCCTGGGCTCAAGTGATCCTCCCACCTCAGCCTCCAGAGTTGCTGGGATTGATCCTCCCACCTCAGCCTCCAGAGTTGCTGGGATTACAGGTATGAGCCACTGTGCCAGCTCAGATATTAATATGTTTATAATAGTGAATCTTCTAATGATTGAGCCTCGTACATTCTTCCACTTATTTATTTTAAAACTTCTCTTAATGATCTTTTACAGCCAAGAGCGGTGGCTTGCACCTGTAATTCCAGCTACTCAGGAGGCTGAGGCAGAAAGATCACTTGAGCCCAGGAATTCAAGGTTGCAGTAAGTTATGATGGTGCCACTGCACTCCAGCCTGAGGGACAGAGTGAGAGTCTATCTCAAAATAATAATAATATAATCTTTGATAGTTTTCTGTGTAGAGACAGTTTTCATTTTTCCTTTCCAATCTTCCTACCATGTTTTTCTTTTTCTTGCCTTATTGCACTAGGATTGTTCATCCAGTAAAATGTTCAATAAAGGCAGAGATAGTGGATAGCTATTTTGTTCCCGGTTTCAAGGGGAAGTGTTCAATATTACATCAGTTTCCTTTTCATACATTGCTGGATTTGATCTAATATTTTGTTAAAGATTTTTAAATTTGTGTGTGAGATTGCCCTGCAATTCTCCCTTTCTTGTATCCTTGTGACCTATTACTGTCAAGGTTATATAGGCCTCATTATTAAGTGAGCCCAGAAGTGTTTCCTCTTCCTCTATCTCTGTATGAGTTTATATAAAATTGATAGAATTCACTGATGAAATCTTCTGGCCTGGATTTTTTTCCTCTGCTACTTGCTTCCCCTAAGGGAAAGGTTTGAATTACCTTCAAAATAGTCAGTGATGTGGCTTCTCAACAGAAACAATGGAATACAGCAGACAGACAAAAAAACAATACTTCAAAAATGTACGAAAAAAATATCCAACATAGAATTTGACACTGAGCAAATATATCTTTCAAAAGTGAAGATAAAGAAATTTTAAGACAAAAACTGAGAGAACATCACCAGAAGACCCACATCAAAGGAAATACTAAAAGGTGTATCAGGTTAAGAAAATGTGCTATATATACATTGTGGAATACTAGTCAGCCATAAAAAAGGATAAAACCTTGTCATTTGCAACCACATGGATGAGCCTAGGGGATACTATGTTAAGTGAAATAAGCCAGACACAGAAAGACAAATACCACATGACCTTGCTCATACGTAGAATCTAAACAAAATGATCTCATTGAAGTTGAGAATAGAATAGGGTTATAAGAGGCTGGTGAGAATAGGGAGGAGGGGAGATAAAGGTCAGCCAATGGGTACAATGTTACAATTAGGAGGAATAAATTCTGGTATTGTGTGGTACAGTAGGGTGAGAATAGCTAACAATAATGCATTGTGTATTTCAAATAGCAGGAAGAGAGGATTTTAAATGTTCTCACATTAAATGATATATGTTTAAGGTAATGGATATGCTAATTACTGATCTAATCATTACAGAATATATACATGTATCAAAACATCACATTCCATACCATAAATATGTACAATTATTATGTGCCAAAAAAAACCAGGATGTTCTTCAGGCAGAAGGAAAGTTTTCTCAGATAGAAGTTTGGAAACGTAGAAAGGTATGAAAAGCAATGTTAAGTGTAAATGAATACTGAACGTACAAATCAATAATGTGAGGTGGATGTGGTGGTGCACGCCTATAATCCCAGCTACTTGGGAAGCTGAGACAGAAGGGGAGGATCACTTGAGCCCAGAAATTTGAGATTATAGTGAGCTATGATTGGGCCACTGCACTCCATCCTTGGTGACAGAGCAGACCCTGTATCTAAAACAAAGAGACACATTTGAAAATTCCAAAAGGATTAGTTTATAAGGAAGATGAAGCAATTTTAAATTTATATGCAGCTACTATACCAGCCTCAAAATATATAAAATATAAATTGAAAAGGGAAAGATAAATCCACAAATCATAGTGTGAAGTTTTAACATACCAACTTTGGTAACTGATAAAACAAGCCCACAGAGACTCAGTAAGGATATAAAAGATTTGAATAATATAAATGGACATTAACAGATCATATACCAAACTGCATATGATAGCCATAGAATCAACATTTTTTTTAAGGCCACATGCCTTAAGTTTCCAAACTTAATCACATATAGGGCCTAATAGCAATGCTCAACAAATTTTTTTTTTTTTTTTTTTTGAGACAGTCTCGCTCTGTTGCCCGGGCTAGAGTGCCGTGGCATCAGCTTAGCTCACAGCAACCTCAAACTCCTGGGCTCAAGCAATCCTTCTGCCTCAGCCTCCCGAGTAGCTGGGACTACAGGCATGTGCCACCATGCCCAGCTAATTTTTTCTATATATATTTTTAGCTGTCCAGATCATTTCTTTCTATTTTTAGTAGAGACGGGGTCTCACTCTTGCTCAGGCTGGTCTCGAACTCCTGACCTCGAGTGATCCTCCCACCTCGGCCTCCCAGAGTGCTAGGATTACAGGCGTGAGCCACCGTGCCCAGCCAACAAATTTCTTCTTTTTTTTTTTGAGACAGAGTCTCGCTCTGTTGCCCAAGTTAGAATGCAGTGGTGTCATCATAGCTCACTGTAGCCTCAAACTTCTGGGCTCCGGCAGTCCTCCTGCCTTGGCCTCCTGAAGTGCTGCAATTACAGACATGATCCACCATGTTCAGCCTCAATAAATTTTAAACAGTTTAAATTATACAGAGTACGCTCTTTAATGATGGTGGAATTAAGCTAGAAATCAATAAAAAAAAGATAGCTAGAAAATTCTCCATACATTTCAGATTTCTATTTGGTTTTCAAAAGTTTTACTATGATATGCCCAAGTGTGGTTTTATAATTATCCAATTTGGGTTTCAAGACTATAGGCTTGCTGTGTTTCTTCAGTTGTGGTAAATCCTCAGCCATTATTCACTATGCTCTGAACGACTTTACTATTTTTCTCTCTTGCTTATACAATTCCAGCCACAAGGGCTCTTTGCTGTTTATCGAAATGAAGATCAGTTCTGCTTCAGGGACTTTGAACTTGTTATTCCTTCACTTGGAATCCTTTCCCCCCAGATATCCAAATGGTATACTCTTTTACCTATCTCAGATCTGTAAATGTCACCTACTGACCATCCAACCTAAACCCGCAAGGCCATCCTATTTCAGTATCCCCTAACTTCCTTCCCTACTTTCTCTCTATAGCATTTATCACTCTCATTTGCCCCTCTTCCGAATGTAAGCTCTTCAAGGGCAGAAATCTTTGTTTTGTCACTGTTGTAACTCAGTAACTAGAACAGTGCCTGGCACATAGCATATGCTCAAAAACTATTAAATAGCCTTGGCCAGGTATGGTGGCTCAGGCCTGCACTCCCAGCACTTTGGGAGGCCAAGGCAGGAGGACTGCTTGCGACCAGGTTTGAGACCAGCCAGGGCAACATAGGAGACCCTGTCTCTAGCAAGAATATTAGGGCATGGTGGCATACACCCATAGGCCCAGCTACTCCAGAGGCTGAGGCTAGAGGATCACTTGAGCTAAGTTCCAGTTTACAATGAGCTATCACCACACCACTGCACTCCAGCTTGGGAGACAGTCTCTAAAAAAACGAATAGCTCTCCCTCTCATCTTCCAGGTCACTGCACCTACAAAGCCTCCCTGGCAACTCAATTTATCACATCATTTGCATGAGAACAGCACTTTATATTCCTAACACAAAGGTAGACAGCCTTGAACCTACTGCTTTATGGAAATGTACCCATAACAGAAGCACATAACAAAGGGTTATGGGAACACAGAGGCCCGATAGACATTGCATAGAAGGAAATTTTAATTTGAAGAGTGATTATAGGTTGTGGCCCATCCTGCCTCCCAGTTCACTCTGAAGCACCACCAGATACTGAATTCTGCAATGAGAGGTCATTCTTTTTAGTTAAGGTACTGGTTGCTGCCAAAACACAAATTTTTGCATCAGGTTTTGTTTTGATTTTTGTTGAGACAGTGTCTCACCGTTGCCCAGGCTAGAGTGCAGTGGCATCATCCTAGCTCACTGCAGCCTCAAACTCCTGAGCTCAAGTGTTCCTCCCGCCTCAGCCTCCAAAGTACCTGGGACTATTGGCATGCGTCACCACACTGGGCTAATTTTTAAAATTTTTTTGCAGAAAAAACAGGTCTCACTATTGCCCCGTCTGGTCTCAAACTCCTGGACTCAAGTGATCCTCGGGCCATACCCTCCCAAAGTGCTGAGATTACAGGTGTGAACCATTGCACCCAGCCAGGATATTCTGATGTAGAGGCCAGAATTTCACAGGTGAAAGGTCTTAATACAGAAAACTAGAGCAGAAGGATGTGGCTTGAGTGGGAGTACCTAAATAAAAAAGGGCTCTGACCGTAACAAAGCAACTAAGTACACATAATTTTAAGTAAGGAATTTGAAGGGAAACAAAAGCCCTTTTTGATCTTCATTTTATAATCCTGGCTACTAGAAGAGTTTTCTTCCCATCCATCACAACAGAGATGTACAACATATTTAAAGAGGTGATATAAGTTCACTAAGACAAAAGGGATTCTTCAGTGGGGGTGGGCTGTATCAGAAATCTCCAAAAAGGCCCAGTATAGAGCCCCAGATGATTTTGATCCCTCCACACTCCTTTTCAGACTCACTATGTATAGGCAGCACTCTAGTCACCATTTAGTTACACGGTACACAAAATATTTACAGAGAAGTCACAGAAACTGTTGTCTCCATAATTTGGAATAAAATGAGGGTAAATTTGAGGACCTATGATTTGGCTCAGCAAAGACATGATTTCAAACAAACATATTTGGATGTGCTAAAAGAGGCAAGAACTAAAGTTGGAAAGACAAGAGACCAAACCAATTAAGCCATCTTATGGACCTGTCATAATTCATAATACTGAATGTCTGTTATGCATGAGGTCCTATTCAAGGTACGTGAAATAGAACAATGGAGGCAAAAGAAAAATCCCTGCTCTCATGAGGCTTGCATTCTACTGGGAACCAGACAATAAACAAGTCCCATGCAACATAGCACTAAATGTTATAGAAGAATATAAAGCAGGAAAATGGCAGTGATGTCGAGGAGCAGCAGCTGTTACAAATTTAAGGTAGTCAAGTGGCAACAAAGGAAAGAGTTGTAGGCATTTGAGTATCATCACATTCCCTGAGTATCTTATTTTGTTTTTGAAAAGACCATGCCAGGTGAGACAAAGGAAAGCATAAGGAAAACATCCTCAGGTAACTCAGGTTTTTTACTAATTGCAGTCTCCCCCACTGACTTACTAGAGTAGTAGTGTTCAACCACATAAATAGCTAACATGTTTTTTGAGTTAAGTACTTCAATGGCATTATCTCAAAAAGGGAAAATGGGTAAGACTTGTTCATTAGTCTGATTTCAGAATTTTTTTTAAAAAAAATTCATACTTGAGTAGCCCTAAAAAAAGAAAAAAAAAAATCTGAGCATTAGCCATTAAAAAAAACAGATAAAAAGGTCAGGCTCGACTCACACCTGTAATCCTACCACTCTGGGAGGATCACTTGAGCTCAGGAGTTCAAGACCAGCCTGAGCAAGAGCAAGACTGTCTCTTAAAACAAACAAAAAAAAAAAAACTAAAACAAGTTTCATGTTTAAATTCTTTAAGCCCAAAATATCTTAATGACTTACAATAGCATTGATCCACGTAATCACAACCCACTTTCCTTTTATGCCAAGACATCGCTTTGGTGGGTTTTGCTTAGACCAAATTACCTGAGTAATCGTGTGGATAGTTAGCAAAAAGTTCTACAGTGTGTAGAAAGGACCTAGATTGGAATTATAGCTCATTAAAGATCAAACTATCTTCTACCTCCAGTGGCTGTCCAAACCTTGTAATCTCGGAGTAAACCAGTGATTTCGTAAACAGTCCTTTAGATGTGTTTGCTAATTAACAGAGCTCCAAAATGTCAGTCTTTAGTTACTAGCCCTATCCCCGCCCTTAGCTCCTAAATTTTCCATAAACACTAATTTGTCATCTCTAAAAAGACTCCTGAATGTCTTCTTCCCCTGGAAAACTGTCCTTACTTTTACATTCTAACTCATTCCTCTTGTCTTTGTAAGTAAACAATTCCATGGTTCTCTGAACCTAAGTTCCATAAAATTCAGGTCTAAGGATAAAACATCAATTGGAAACATAAAAAAATCCAAAAACTTAATTTGAAAAATTAATTAACTTAGAAGTGCATACCATTTAAAAATGTTATTAAAATCAAAATCAGGCTGGGCTCAGCGGCTCACACCTGTTATCCTAGTACTCTGAGAGGCCTAGGCAGGAGGATTGCCTGAGGCCAGAAGTTCAAAATCAGCCTCAGTAACAAGACCCCGTTTCTACAAAAAAAAAAAAAAAAATAGAAAAATTAGCCAAGCATGGTGATACATACCTATAGTCCTAGCTACTCAGGAGACTGAGGCAGGATCTCCTGAGCCTAAGAATTTGAGGTTGTAGTGAGCTATGGTGACACCATTGCACTCTAGCCAAGGCAATATAGTGAGACCCTGTCCTGGGGGGAAAAAGGTTTTTTATTAAAATTCCTTCTATATACTACGACCAGTAGAGCTTAACTGAAGTAACTGGAAATTATTCCTTTCCCCCCTGTACCTATGCCTAGATCCCTGCCTCATCCCCCAAAGAGCTTTAAGCCCAAACTATTATCTTTTCTATAAACAAGAAAACTGTTTAAATTTTCCAAGTAAAAATGAGTGAACAAAATTTGTACAAAAGATCTTAGTGCAATGCCAGCCAAGGTGGCTCACGCCTGTAATTCTAGCACTCTGGAAAGCCGATGGGGGAGGATCCCTTAAGCTCAGGAGTTTGAGGCCAAACTGAGGGAGTGAGACTCGGTCTCTACTTAAAATAGAAAAAAATTCGGCTGGTGTGGTGGCCAGCACCTGTATTCCCATCTTCTTGGGAAGCTCAGGCAGAATTGCTTGAGCCCAGGAGTTTGAGGTTGCTGTGAGCAAGGCTGATGCCATGGCACTCTAGCCCGGGCAACAAAGATTCTGTCTCAGGCCGGGCGCGGTGGCTCACGCCTGTAATCCTAGCACTCTGGGAGGCCGAGGCGGGTGGATCGCTCAAGGTCAGGAGTTCGAGACCAGCCTGAGCAAGAGCAAGACGCCGTCTCTACTAAAAAATAGAAACAAGTTATCTGGCCAACTAAAAATACACATAGAAAAAATTAGCCGGGCATGGTGGCGCATGCCTGTAGTCCCAGCTACTCGGGAGGCTGAGACGGTAGGATCGTTTAAGCCCAGGAGTTTGAGGTTGCTGTGAGCTAGGCTGACGCCCACGGCACTCACTCTAGCCAGGGCAACAAAGCGAGACTCTGTCTCAAAAAAAAAAAAAAAAAAAGATTCTGTCTCAAAGTAAATAAAGATCTCAGTGCATACAACTATTTTCAAATAATGCGTTTTTTAAATCAGGTTAAATTTATGATCATCCCTTTAATTTGCTGCTTACTGGCCTTTTCCCTGTCATGGCACAAAGGGAATTAACATTTTGCTGGAGAGTACCACAAGTTGTTTGATGAAGCTACTCTTTTTTTTTTTTTTTTTTTTTTTTTTTTTTTTTTTGTTGAGACAGAGTCTCACTTTGTTGCCCAGGCTAGAGTGAGTGCCGTGGCGTCAGCTTAGCTCACAGCAACCTCAAACTCCTGGGCTTAAGCGATCCTACTGCCTCAGCCTCCCGAGTAGCTGGGACTACAGGCATGCGCCACTATGCCCGACTAATTTTTTCTATATAGATTTTTAGGTGTCCATATAATGTCTTTCTATTTTTAGTAGAGACGGGGTCTCGCTCAGGCTGGTCTCGAACTCCTAACCTTGAGCAATCCACCCGCCTCGGCCTCCCAGAGTGCTAGGATTACAGGCGTGAGCCACCGCGCCCGGCCGATGAAGCTACTCTTGATGGAACAACTAGCTCAGGGATGCAGACAGCTCTGCACACTGAGGAAGTTGTGTTCATTTACTGTTTTAATAATTACTCTAAGGAAAAAATGTTTTTCCACTAGTCAGGTGCAGTAGTGAGAAGAGGAAAGAGTAGAAAAAGAAGTTCAATCTGTAACTATGAACAATCAATTAAAATAACTTACTACTATTGGACCAGCCAGGAGTTTTAAAGAGTTATTTTAACACATTCACTTACTTACACAGGTGAGTTCTATTGATACAAAAACTAACTGGAAATGCTTGTTCACATTTTCTTTTCTTTTCTTTTTTTTTTTGAGACAGAGTCTCACTCTGTTGCCCAGGTTAGAGTGAGTGCCGTGGCGTCAGCCTAGCTCACAGCAACCTCAAACTCCTGAGCTCAAGGGATCCTCCTGTCTCAGCCTCCCGAGTAGCTGGGACTACAGGCATGCACCACCATGCCCGGCTAATTTTTTCTATATATATTTTTAGCTGTCCATATAATTTCTTTCTATTTTTAGTAGAGATGGGGTCTCACTCTTGCTCAGGCTGGTCTCGAACTCCTGAGCTCAAACGATCCGCCCACCTCGGCCTCCCAGAGTGCTAGGATTACAGGCGTGAGCCACCTCGCCCGGCCACTTGTTCACATTTTCATCGCTTGTTCACATTTTCATCGTAACCATTTACTTGTCAAGGGAAGGCATAATGAATATACAAAGTCAAACCTAAAGCTACAATGTTAAATTATAAACTCCTTATAAAAGGTCATTTGCAATTTAAGTGCTCTTTTGTATAAAGCATCAAAAGTTAATACAAGTACTAGTCTTAAGCAGTCACACAAGTCTAAGCCACATTTATTTGCACAGGTAATGGGCAACAGATACTCCAAGTTACAAATTTATAAAACAACAGTTAATAATCACTTGGTACACTTGTGTGTTATCTTGCTTACATATTAAAGTCTAGATGAACTTCCTTCATTTTGGTAAACTTTCACACAATACTTCCTTAAACAAAATTGTTGAAAACACATATGGCATGTTTCAGTTAGAGCCAACACAAAAGTTAAGACAAGACCACAAACTCAAAAACCAAGTTTAGAAGATACTTTCTACCTCCCTCCCCTAGATTTTCTTTAACAGATGTATATGCTGTATCACACAAGTAACCATGAAGACAAAAGAATGATGCTCCCATAATCAGGAAGAAAATGCCAACCAGATCATACTGTTAAAGTTATCTACCAAATATATGGTTTAAACATGAGAAACAGGGAAAATCCTTAGGTTAAAATAACAAAGGAGATTAGTAAATGATTTTTAAAGAGAACTGTTCCCCCTCAAAGCTGCAAAGATCTGACTCTGACAACTCAAAATAATTGCCTAAAGCAAATTAAAGTGAGGAAATCTTCAAAAACATTCTAATCATGTTCGGTATCTAGTGATAAAAGCTGAAAATATCAAGAGAATATTTATTATACAAGCGTCAACAAGGACATCCCAAAAATGAAAGAAATGCACATTTATTTCTACAAAAGCAATGTATGATACAGAATTAGAAGGGAACAGACTTAAAGATTTGCCTATTAAAATATACAGATTCTTACTGAAGAGTATAGGATATTTAAAAAAGATGACAAGGGATGTTAATCTTTTTTTATTATTATTATTATTACATATTTCGGAACCTCACATAATTTTGATAAATAACTCTTACAAAATTATGCAAAAAGTACAAGAATGTCTGGTAAACAAACAGTCTGTATTTTCCAAAAAGATTTTTTACAACATGCAATTCTTAAGGCAGCATCCTCCTTACAAGGAAAGGTAATCCTTTTACTCATCAAGAAATCTTCTGCTGCAAAGAATAGGCTAAGAAAGCCTGGCTTCTTCCATTAACGCCTTTTGTCTTTCCTGTCTGATTTTCGGTCTCTTTCACTTCTTGAAGATCTTTTGCCTGATCGACTACTCTCTGATATAGACCTCTTTCTGTCGGACCGAGAATTCTTATCCTTTGATCCTTTTGTATCTCTACTACTACCACCTTTTGAAGATTTGTGACTTCTTTCTAGTCCTGAAGTATCCCTTCTCTTCCGATCCACGCTCCTTCTGTGCTTTCTGTCTCTATTATGTCCCCGGCCTCTGCTCCGACTTCTACTCTCACTACTACTACTAGTGCTGCTGCTACTGTCTCTGCTGCTGCTGCCACTTGTACTGGAACTACTACTGGAAGTACTTCGACTGCTACTACTGCCACTACTGGAACTGCTTCCACTGCTACTACTGGTAGAACTGCTACTAGAAGTACTACTGCTACTGCTTCGACTTCTACTCTTGCTTGTTTTATTTCTAGCTCGACCTCTACTTCTGCTCCTAGTTTTGGTTTTGCTCTTGCTTTCTGCATGTACTGTCAAGACCGGCTCTACTGGCACCTCAGTGAGTTTTACAGACTCTACAGTAAACTCCTTCCTCTCAGGCAGTAAATGTCCTTGCTCCTGAATCACCTGGGGTGCTGGCTGTAAAACAGCTAATGGCAAAGTCTCAGGCTGAGAGGGAAGCTGGGACTGGGGTACTGGCTGGGACTGGGACTGGGACTGGGACTGAGATGGAGGATGGGACTGAGATTGAGGCTGGGGCTGAGACTGAGGTTGAGACTGAGACTGAGGCTGAGGCTGAGGCTGAGGCAAGAGCTGAGGCTGAGCCATAGGCTCAGGTTGGGGCTCAGATTCTTTTTCTTCTTTTTCCTCAGACTCCTTTTCCATGTCTAGAGCACTAACATTGTCTTTCCCAGGAGACAGAGATTTACATTCTTTATCTGGCTCAATTTCAAATTCCATCTCTGGCTCCAATTCTTTGCTAGTTTCATTTTCTGAAGGTTCTATACTTTCAACTTGATTAGTTTCCATCGCCTCCTGTTCAACAATTACATTTTGGACATTCTCAACCATCTCTAACACATCCATAACTTCTTCAGGCTGACTATCCTGTTGCTTTTCACTTTCCCTGACCTCAGTTTCCTCCTCCATCTTAACCTCCATTTCCTGCTTTTGTTCCTCCTCCTCCTGTTCTTTCTCTGCATCACTATGAACAATACCTACTTCCTTTTCCTCTTCCTCTCCTGCTTCCTCTATTTCTACATCATTGTGCTGATTACCTGTCTCCTCCAACTCTTCCTCTCGCTGAGCCACCTTACCCTCTTCTTGCTCCGCCTTCTGTTCTTCATTACGCACCACCTGATGCTCTTTTTCCTTCATTGATTGTCTTCTAGGCCTAGCCTCCATTTTATTTATTTGTTCTGCAAATTCGAGGCGTCTACCTTCAAATAAAGCTAAGGAATAAAAATTTACATGTGTAAAATGTACTATGATTAAGAAAATTCAAATCACAATTTTACACCTGGTCACAAACTGTCATAAAGCTTCATCTAAAAAATGTCTTTTTGTAAAGCAATGATGACAAAAGACTGATTTCAGCAAATAAGTAATCACAAACTGGCAAAATATCCACTGGAGACCTACATACTAACAAATTAGTGGCAGGCAAAAGTAGACATTATCTAATGAAAAAACAGATCAATCTTTATGCTGGATGAAAAATAACAAAACTTATTTAAAACAGAACCAGTTTTATGGCATCAAATCATGGATTAACTTTTTTGATACCAAGAAGAGGAAAATATCTAATCATCATATTAGCACTGTTTATTCTCCCATGTGTCTTCCCTCTAAGAACCGTATCAATGTTCATTCACTTTATCCGGTTACTACAAATATCAAGGAAAAAGAAATAATTTTAAACAAATGCCTAAGAAATACAGAAGCATAAGCACTGCCCACAAAATAAGTTTCAGGTGAAACTCCATCATGAAGTAACTATTCCTGTACTCCAAACTCCTCACCATCTCAGATTATTTAAAACAAAAACACAAAACAAAATCCCAGCAAACTAACCATTAAATCACAAGTATTTTAGGAAACAAACAAATGTGTATACATGAATATATTACCTCATGCATTAAGAAAATTTCAGTGCACCCCTTCATGTACTTACCATTCATTTTTCTCTGTGACTCTTCTATTAGTTTTTGGGTAGCAGGACACATCCTTCCAGGAATATAGAACAAATGGGGCTTTGTCTTAGTTCTTATATATTTTATTATCTTGGCATTATGCTCATTCCATTCTTCTTGCTAAACAAAAGGTAAAAGGTCAGTGCTTTTGTAAACATGAAGGATTACCAATCTCAGAATTCAAAAAACTCACCAGCTGCGCAAGCTCAACTTTCTGTTCCAAAAGCCGCAGTTCTGTCTGTTTAGCACGCCTCTCTTCAAAGAGCTCTCTCCTCTCATTTTCAACCTGCTTTCTCTCTTCTTCTGCCTGAACTTCAAGTTTTTGCTCAATTTCCTGGCGCCTCTTTTGCTAAAAGTAATTAATATGCTTTAATATTTACGTGTTAAAATAAATAAAAGACCATCAAGGTATATTCGAGTTTAGTCTAATTTTAAAGTTACTCACATCTTGATTACGTGAAACATTATAATTTTATTACATATAGGTATCTGCATATATGTTTCACATTTTCAATTCAGGATACTAATTTGAAGTTAGCATTTAGCACTTGGTACTGGTTGTAATTTGTCTTTCAGTAAATGGGGACTGAGGCTTTTTGACATAAATCTCAATTTCAAGGCTATTAGCTATAATATCAACAACCATTCCATACCAACATAACATTTAAGTAAGATTTTCAAAAAAGTCAACTTAAAAAGCTGGGCACTGTCTTTGAAGTGATTCTTTCCAAATCAAAGAATTTGACAAAGGTCCTAACTAAAAAAATAATTAATCATACTTCTCTTATTTCAGAAAACTACCAATTTATTCTTCAAACATTAAAATGCTTTTAAGCCTCTTATATTCTCAAGTTGATATGTAAAAGCTAAAATTTATTAATCTCCTATAATTGAATTATCATCTCCCCCATTCCACTATAGTTCTCCCCACAAGCAATAACCTGGGTTTGACCCCTCAGACATAATTTTGTAGGTTTTACCAAAGAATAACTTCTAGAAAGATGACACTGCTAAAACTGTGGAGGGCAGGAAATGTTTATGGTTTTGCTTCTGGATGCTAAAGTGTACAAATAAATCCTAAAAGTTACAATTATTGAACTATTTGCAAGATCACAGAGTTCCACTCCCTTGTTTGAGAAAAAGCATTCTGAGGCCTAAAGAAAGGAAGGGACTTGCCCAAGACCACACAATGAGATTGTTATTGAGCTTAGACCAGAACCCAAGTTCTCAAGAGTCACAAACCAGGGAACTTTGTACTAGTAACAGAGGTTCACTCAACTCTCATCACTTCAAAAAAATACCAGTTCATAATAAGACAATTTTAAGTTTCTACTTGGCTTTGTTTTAGCCTTGCTTTTAAGCTCTTTAAAAACACTAAATCTACTATTTTAATAAACATTATCATGCAAAACAAAAGTTGCATAAATACCCTTTCAGTAGCGACAGTGGATTCTTGTTTAAATTTTTGAAGGGTACCCATCAACAAGCCAAATATTCGCCGGTTCCTAAAGAACAGAAAAGGAAAATTCAATTTCAGCAGGATCCACTTCATTTAAACCCATCATTTCCCAAGAGATACTATACAGGACACATACACTATCCCTTAGTTTTTCTTAAAAATTACATTATTTCACAGGACTTTTTCCTGCCTGGAAAGATACTAAAGATACCTTTGCTTTCCCTTTTCATCCATATTTTGATCCTGGATAAGGTCTCTACGTGTGCGCTCTTTGGAGGTAGCTACAACTGAAGACTGCAACGCTGGCTACAAAAGAAATGAAAATCTCAGTAATTTAAGTAGCATGTGGGTGGCATGCTTTTAAATGTAAAGTGAAATATTCATCCACTAAATAAATAAAGTTCTTTTAATCTTAATACCTTTTTGACATCATCATCCTCTGGGTCGCTTTCTTGGCGTGATTCTCTTCTTGTCCGACGCTCCCCGCCCAGCCTGTCATAGGGAAAGTAATTTAAATAACTGCTGCAGAATTTGATGTTTTTAACTGCACACCAAAGACAGATGCCTACTTTTTCAAGGACTCATTTCCAGAAGCTTCTATCAGTCTATCCCATTTTACTCTTTCCTCCAGCACTGAATGGATAAAATGTGTCAACTAATGCCTAATATATATATAGGCATTATAATAATATCTAAATAATAATATCTAACTATAATAATATCTAAATATTTCTCAGGCTTCTCAAGTTTTTCAAGTATAAGACAGAAAGAATGGTATAAATTTATAATTTCCCCGATTTTATTCCTCCCTTGACCTTTACTTTGATAACGTTTGAGTTATCATAACATAGTGAGACTCCATCTCTAAAAATAAAAAATAGGAAAAAAAAAGAAGTAATAAAATAAATTGGGGTTATCATAAATGAAAAACTGACTTTGAGGAATACTGGTTGTTTCAGTTTAGTTAAATATCAAGTGAACTAGCAGGGAAGTGGTATACTACTCAATTCTAATACAACTCAACTCAACAGTATTTATTAAATATTTCTGCACTACCTCAGAAAATAGAGATGTCTTTAGGAATCCTTTTTTTTAACCTACCTACTGACTGCCCCTTCAAGGTCTCTCTGTTTGGCTGGGGGTCCTCCTCCACTATCTGAGAATCCACGCCTGCAATTAAAAATGTTCAACATAAAGCACTTGAAATACAAGACAAATGATATTTCCATTTGGCAAGGGAATTAATTCTTAAAATCCTTCTAATTAAAGTAACCTTAAATGGACATTCACTCCGAAATGCTTTTTTAGTATTTTTCTAAACTACAAAAATAAATTAAGTTTATTAAAAACTGGTACAGTTAATATAGTCAACTTCTAATTTTTTAGGGTAATTGTGTTTGCAGAAAACTAACCGATCACAGCATTAAACAAAGATAACAAACATTGTGTCACAAAATCGCTAATTTTGTTCAAAGCAATATGTTAATTTAATATAAAAAGCACTAATGGTGCTTTTTTTTTTTTTTTTAGCATGAATTAAGTCCTAAAGCAATCTTACCTCAGCAATAAACTACCACGTCCTCTACCTCCACCAGGACCAGAAAGGGCCAGCAATCTGGCTTGGATGGGCCTGTAACAGATTTACAAATCAGTAGAAAATTACATGCAGACACAACCAATGGCACCAAACACTTTCAGAGATGTGGTACATCATAAAGAGAAATAAGAAAGTTCTAAAAAGACAGTTTCAAATCCACGTGTCTGAAATAGGACAGGTAGTACTGTTTCATTTAACTTCCTCGTTTTTCCAAGACCACTACCACAGAAATTACATTTGCCTTGATGCCACTACACATTAAGACGACTGGATCATATCCCGATCCCGCCATTCCGGAGGAAGCTGCACGTGGGCAAGAGCCCGGGGGAGAGGCGGCAGATCGCGTCCCGGGAGGGTGTCCGGGTGGCCGCCGGAGCGGGAAGGGGCTTTGTGCTGCAGTTCCGGGCCTGCAGGGCCAAGGGCGGGAATCCGCAGTTAGGGCCTTCTTACAGGCCGGGAAACCATCTGGCGCACCCAAACCTCTCTTTCCTCAAGCACAAGAGCCCAGCGGAGGCCTGGAGCCTCACTACCTCCCAAGGACAGGGTTCTACCACCGCCCCGGGAACAGGCCTCGATGTTCCAGCCTTCTCAGGGCCGGCCGCCCTCCCCACCCCCAATTCACCCCGACTTGAGGGCTGCCTCTCAGAGCTCGCAGTTCCCATCAGGCCCTTACCTCACGTCATTCGGATCCCGCCCGGTGAGCTTGCGAATATTCTCATCCACGTTCTTTAGGCTCTCTTTGGCCTTTTCTAGCTGCTCCTGCAAAGTTCTCACTGCGACCGCCATCTTCTCCGTGAGGAAGGCTTCAATACTGCTCTACAGGCCGCTCCGGACTGCGCCGCTCTGCGCCGCGCTGCGAGACGCGAAAGGATTGACAGTCGGACTCAGCCAATGACGATAAGCGATATTTTTCGGCCTCAACCACTCAGCGACCGGAAGGGGGAGAAGCGGCGGCCTTTGTGACTCTGGGCCAATGAGAAGTCGGCCAGGCAGTCACCTCCCTCCTCAATTAGCCGCGGGTGGCTGGACTCGGCTTCTAGCGCAGAGCTGGGGCGGGTTTGAGAGTCCCTGAGTCCTCGGAGACGTAGGCTCGTGGGCCTGCAGTTCTGTGAAGGAGAGCGCGGAGTTTTCCATCCTTTTCAAACTGTGATGTAACGTGCTTTATATCGTTTTAACCGCCTTATCACATCAGGGTAGGGCGTAGGCGAGTCTACTTTTTCTTCTTCCCCACGCCTCAGTTAATGATTTAAATAGGAGAAGGCGCGGCCATTCTTTTGGTGCGCATGCCCAGAGAGGGAGTAGAGGCTTGCTTCCCTGGATTAGGTTAGATGAGCAGAAGGAAGCGGAAGAATGAAGAATAGGAAAAATTAATCATAACAGCTAACAAATGGTAGGGCCTGGTCTTGTCCAGGACCCTGTGTGAAACACTTTATATGCCTTATTCCTCACAAACTAAAGCTTGGATAAAATGCCTCTTTTTACTGATAGGAAAATTGAGATTGCAGATAATGTCACTGTCCCTCGTCTCGCCAACTGAGAATCAGTCTCTGATTCAGACCCTGTGCAAGGCTGTAGTAGAAAAAAAAGCAATGATGAGACAGGTCAGGCGTGGTTGACTTAGCCTCTTCACCTGGCATAGAGTGGTTAAGACTGAGTCTAGGGGAGCAGCTCTACTGTTAATGGAGTGTGTGTTGTCCAGCTTCTGGCTCTGCTCTACCTGCACTGCCAACGTGGGAACTGGTCTTGTTCCAGTAATACATATACAAATTGTAGCTCAGAAAACATTTCCCCACCGAAACAATATGAATAGTCTCAGCCAGACATCCTCTTTGGACAAATGATTAGTGGGCGTGCCGTTAAACTCAAGCTATCACTTTAATTCATCCAACCACCTTTTAAAGCTTCTGTGGTATTGCTGAAGATAAACCCTAGAACAAGGTAGCTGTGGTTCCTGATTTTGTAGAATTTGGAGGTCCCAGAAGGAGCAAAGGTAATTTATTAATGCAACAAATATTTATTGAGCACCTTCTATGTGCCAGGTGCTGTTCTAGGCACTTGGGTACATCAGTACTGTAAAGATCTCTGAAGAAGCTTGGAAGGAGGAAGTATGGAGACAGATCATAAACATAAATTACATAGCATGTTAGAAAATGAGAAGTGCTATAAAAAAAAAAAGTAGCTGGGCCTGGTGGTTCTCACCTGCAGTCCCAGTCACTGAGGAGGCTGAGGCTGGAGGATCCCTTCAGCCCAGGAGTTGGAGACCAGCCTGGGAGATATAGTGAAGCCCCTCCCTCCACACACCCATCCCAGTCTCAAATCAATAATTTTTAAAAAGAGACATTAAAAAAAAAAGAAAAAGTAGAGATGAGTAATAAGGCTGAGGATTGACAATTCTGATTATGACCATATGTAGTCTCATTGATCTTATTACAACACTGTACAACCTCAGGAAGTAGAACCTGAGGCATGAACGTATGGTGATGGTAGAGCCTGTCCACCAATTGTAACAATGTTTCCATGTGAAAATGCTTTTAGAGTTAACCAAAAAAATAGGGTCTATTCCTCCTTCCCTGGGATCTATTGTTAGGATCCTGCACAATTTAACAGTGTGCTTTAAAGGGAGGCAGATCAGTGGGATTCTGTGTTCAATATTTAGTAGGTCCTCAATATATATTAGTTTCTTTTCTGTCCTCTACAAGACTAAAAAAACCCATGTTATTGCAGTTTGAGAAATCAACCTTGGTAAATTGGTCAATTGCTTACTTTTTTACCTCAGTGGTGGGCTCAGACTTCTGTTCCTTAATGGTGACAATGAGGGTGAGAATGCGATTTAGACATAAAGGGCGTGATTTCATATATAGGAAATTTTAGTGCTGGAAAAATTAAGATTTGGTGGCAAAATACTCTTCAAAATTATACTAGTTTTCTCAAAGGCTTAGGTGGGGCTGGGTGCAGTGTCTCACACTTGTAATACTAGCACTCTGGGAGGCCCAGTCCGGATGATCCCTTGAGATCAGGAGCAAGAGTGAGACCCATCTCTACTAAAAATAGAAAAAATTAGCCAGACAACTAAAGATAGAAACAAAAAATTAGCTGGCCGTTGTGGCGAGCACCTGTAGTCCCAGCTACTCAGGAGGCTGAGGGAGGAGGATCCCTTGAGCCCAGGAGTTTGAGGTTGCTGTGAGGTAGGCTGACACCAAAAAAAGGCTTAGGTGGAAATTTTATGCTTGATTTATATGAGGAATATAAATATTTATAAAGGAATAAACTGATCCAAACATTATAATGGACATGTAAAAAAAATCCCTACCATACTTACAGTTACAGAACATGATCTTAAATTACTGTCAAAGGGTATATAAGAGATGAAAGGTTATTGTTAACAATTTGAGAAAACCCAATATATTAATTTGGGGGAAACAATGAATTTAATTGGAAAAAAAAAATCTGCTTTGTAAATTAGCAAGAAAAGAACCACAGGGTAAGCAATGTGCTTAAGCCAGAGGGTAGCATATGTATTTGCACCTCTGTAGGAGTTGTCTTACAACTGCCATAGACTCTTGGGAATACCATCCCACAGTGATGTCACTTTTCTGAATTCTCTGGCATTTTTCCATTCACCTATCCTCTGATTAGTTTGCATTTTGTGGTTCACGTATACCGTAAAGTTTTTTGCTTACTCCACCCCCCTTGTCCCTTGCACCCTGCTCCCCGTAAACTTCTTGGTAGCCAAAATGGCTGTACATCTTTTTGCATATCCGGGTTTAATCCAATATGGATTGGGATAACTTCTCAATATATCAAAAACTTACGTTCTGAAAATTGATTTATTCAGTTTTTCTACAACTTTTCATAGTGAAGAACATATGCAGGAAATGGCTTTAGATGAAGCCTATAGAAACTCTTGTCAATTTTTCTAACTTTTATAGCTAATTAACACGGAGATGGCAGTGGGACATCCTTATGTCTTATTTTATCCTCCACAGCCCTGCCCCCGATGGCATGGATGAGGAATCTTCCTCATATCTGGGCGAGGGCGGTTAGTTCACTCCCGGCCTGAGAGAGGAACTCAGCGATCATAGAGTTGGCGGAATGCCGGGGTAGAGGGGACCGGAAGTTGTTTCTTCGCCCCCAGCCCAGGGCCAGCTCGGGTCTCCGCGGGCTGGGTTTGGTTCCTGCGGCTGTTAGACTCTTTCGTTCGGCCCTAGGGCTTGGTGGCCCTTGAGGTGGGCTCTCCCGGCTACCGGACTCATTCCAGTACCTGCCTTTGGGAAGCCGTGTGAATTCCTAGGTCTCCTAGCAACGAGAGACTGGGCCGCGGCTTCCGGGAGCTGCGGCGCGGGCCAAGTCGCCCGGGCGGGAGCCAGAACCCCCAGGCCTGGCCCAAACGGTTGCTGAAACACAGAGCTTGGAAGAATAAACAGGAAATGGCGGATGAGGCGTTGTTTTTGCTTCTCCATAACGAGATGGTGTCTGGAGTGTACAAGTCCGCGGAGCAGGGAGAGGTGGTGAGTGCTGCCCTTGATTCTTTTGCGATGACACGCCTTGCTCCCCTTCAGTTCTTTCCTTCAAACCCTGTCCCATCGCCGCCCAGCGCCTCCCGAGATGTAGACAAACTGGTCCACTTCCAGGTGTCCTAAACCCAAGAACCTCTCGACTGACTCCTTTGATACTTCATCTTTATCCTTTCCTCTTTCGTATCTTCTGTTTGAATCTTTTTTGTCCGTTCCCATACCTTTGTGTCCTGCACACCTCAGATTTTCTTACTTTTAGTGTTGTCCCTACCATGATTCATGGCAGAGTTAACTGCAGAGCGGATTTTGGCTCCTACTTAGTTTTGCTGGCACCTCCAGCACTTCCGAGCCGTCCACTGCACAGACCTGTCCCGGTCTGAGAATCCTGTCCCTCCTTCCCCAACCAGTACAACTCCACACAACTCGAGGACCTAAGCCTAATGAGGTTTGAGGTCAAAGCAAAGTTTGCAGACTTTCGGATAATTAGGCAACACAATTGAGAAAACATTTATTCAGTGCCCCTTATGTCAGAGCTATTTCTAGGTGCTGGGTTTGTAGTAGTGAATGAAACAACGGCCCCATCCTCGTGGAGGTTATTTCTCATGTGTGGGCGTCCTCATTCACTCATTGATTCTTTAAGAAAACATTTATTAATCTTGTATTGTGGGCCTGACACTGTGCTAGGTAAATGTGGATTTATTGAATAGTTAAAATTAAGTATTGATTGGTAATTAGCTATAGAATCTTGGAGTAGAAACAGATTCTGGAAATTAGATATTCCAAAGTCATGCTCAAGTCAAGAGCCCTTTCTGTAATGCTGTTGATAAAGAGGGGTGGAGAGTGGGGGTGGGAAAGGCATACTGGTATGAAAGCGGTGGATTTAAATATGCTTAATTATTTCATTGTAACTAGATTGAATGGGTGGAGAGTGAGAATTGAGAGCTGAAGTTAGAAAGAGTCTTGTGTGATTAACACAATAACTGCCTTGTGAGTTGTATTTAACTCAGGCTAGTTTTGAGTCCTGGGCCTTGGGAAGCAAAACCTGGGCAAAATCTTTCAGTTGGTTCATGAAAATCTTCCTTGATGTTCTTGTTGTTACAATTAATAATTGACAATTCAATTCTAAAAACGTGAATTAAGTGAATAGAAGTCAATAACAGATTTTTCATTACATTAGAAAGGATCATTTTGTTTTCAAAGTTTTTATTCTATTTTTGTAATAAAGCACTGTGGCCCCAAGGAAAACTTTTTTTTTTTTTTTCATACCTTGATATCTAATCATAGTAAAAAAAAAAAAAGAAAGAAAACTTTTTTTTTCTAGTGTGGCAGTCAATATATTAAAGAATTTCAGTCTTTTGAAGGGAGGAATTTTTAGGAAGGGAATGATGTGGTCCATTTGCATTTTATAAAGACAATCTAGTGTTTGGACTAGAGAGGGAAGATCCTTGTATTGAGAAGATCTGTTATTGCAAGAGTCATTGTAGGAGATTATGAAGATCTGAACTGAGGACAGGGATAGTGAGAAGAGGCGAGAGCATATTGAGCGGTGGGAGGTGGAATCTATAGGCCTTGGTTAAGAATGAGAATGGCAGTTGAAAATTATCCCCAGGTTTTTAGCTTGAGCAACTGGGTTGGATGGTGCTGCCATTAATTGGGAAAGGGAATGAAGGAGAAGAAAGAGATAAAGAGATGCAGATGATGAATTATTTTGAGGCAGGTTGAACTTTTAAAGTACCTGCAGGACATCTAAGAAAAGATGCCACCAGTTTGTAAACTACAAGAAGGATAGGCAGAATACATTTGAAGATTTCATTAGGAAGACACATCAGGAAGAGTATTGGAAATGAAACAAATTCTTATTCAGACCCATCTACAACAGAGATTTTTTTCAAGTTACATTGACTTTGTCATCATTATCATCATCATCAACAGTGTTTTCTGTTTATGCAAAGTTGGTCTTCCCTATCCCCCAAAGAACAATTAACAACACACCCCTTTTACTATTTTTTTTTTTTGAGACAGAGTCTCACTCTGTTGCCCGGGCTAGTGTACCATGACGTCAGCCTAGCTCACAGCAACCTCAAACTCCTGGGCTTAAGCAATCCTCCTGCCTCAGCCTCCTGAGTAGCTGGGACTACAGACATGTGCCACCATGCCCGGCTAACTTTTTCTATATATTTTTAGTTGTCTGGTTAATTTCTTTCTATTTTTTAGTAGAGATGGGGGTCTCGCTCTTGCTCAGGCTGGTCTCGAACTCCTGACCTCGAGCGATCCTCCTGCCTGGGCCTCCCAGAGTGCTAGGATTATAGGCGTGAGCCACCTCGCCCTGCCCCCTTTTACTTTTTTATCATAAAATCCAGGTCTGCCCAACCACCACGAGTGTACATTCAGTTCTCTTTATTTTCCTCTCCCTTCTTTCTTTTTCTTTCCCAACTCTTGACCTGGAAAACCTTTTAAATCTTTTTTTCCCAATAGATTAACCCAAAGTAAAACTTAAAACCAACAGCTGTTCTACTCATGTCTGAGATATATATATATATTTTTTTGGTGACAAAGTCTTGCTCTGTCACCCGGGCTAGAGCGCGGTGGCTCTCTAGCTCATCATAGCTAACTGCAATCTCAAACTCTTGGGCGCAAGTGATCCTCTTGCCTCCACCTCCCGAGCTGGGACTACGGGCATGTGCCACCATGCCCAGCTAATTTTTTAATTTTTAAATTGTTTTTGTAGAGATATGGTCTTGCTGTGTTGCTCAGGCTGGTCTCAAACTCCTGGCCTCAAGTAATCTTCCCACTTCGGCCTCCCAAGTGCTGGGATTACAGGCATGAGTCACCATGCCTGGCCCTATGATGAAAATTTTTTTAAGCAAAATAAAATTTTATTAACTTTCAGTATAGTGGAATGAACTTATAACTTTTGAAGTGAAATAAAAGAACCAATGTTCTCATTCTCCAAATGATTTCAAACTATGCTTGAATAGGAATTAAAGCTCTAAAAATTGACTAATTGGGCATTTCTCAATTTATGGAGAATGGATTTTAAAAAGGTTAATGGATAAAATGTTCTCAAGTTTAATTTTTCTTTTTCTTTTTTTTTTTTTTTGAGACAGAGTGTCACTTTGTTGCCCTGGCTAGAGTGAGTGCTGTGGCGTCAGCCTAGCTCACAGCAACTTCAAACTCCTGGGCTTAAGCGATCCTACTGCCTCAGCCTCCCGAGTAGCTGGGACTACAGGCATGCGCCACCATGCCCGGCTATTTTTTTTTTTTTTCTATATATATTTTAGTTGGCCAGCTAATTTCTTTCTATTTTTAGTAGAGACGGGGTCTTGCTCTTGCTCAGGCTGGTCTTGAACTCCTGACCTTGAGCGATCCACCCGCCTCGGCCTCCCAGAATGCTAGGATTACAGGCGTGAGCCACCACGCCCAGCCTAGGTTTAATTTTTCTTAAAAATCTGGTGCCTAGTACTGAGTACTCACAGGTGCCAAAGTCAATTAACAAGTGGCAAGATCAGAAGATACATAGTGTGGCTTAATTCAAAAGCTCATGTGATCAAAGGATTTGAGAGTATCTGTCTATAAGCGTATTTCCTGCTAATAAATGTGTTTCTGGGTGATTCTACAGACAGCCGATTGTTTCACAAAGAGCATCAAAACTTAACAGGTACTCATTCCACCCCAGCATGTTTGATAATGAGATTTGAGCTGAATTTAAAGGATGTGAAGTCTAGGGAAGAGCATGTGCAAAGCCATGGAGGCAGAAGAGAACATAGCACTCTCGAGTTGCTCCAGAAATTTCAGAGTGGTAGTGGGAAGGATGCTTGTGGATATGTTGATATTAGTGAATCTGGTTAACTAGCCAGGGGTCATTTAAGGAAAGGCTGTATCTTTAAGGAAAGGACTTATCATGCCACCTAAGGAGTTTGGACTTTATTTTCAGGAAAGAGGAATGGGCACTGAAATATCCAGTAGAGAAATATCATGATTTCTTTTTTTAGAAATTCTGTTACCAATAAAATATAAATTACTCAAAGGAAAAACCAGAGACAAGACCACTTGGAAGGCTGTAACTAAAAACCAGCAGAGAAATGATGAAGCTTAACATAAGTAGTAAGGATGGAGAGAGAATATAGGGGTTTTTTTTTTTATTTGAGACAGAGTCTTACTCTGTTGCCCAGGCTAGAGTGCCGTGGTGTCAGCCTACCTCACAGCAACGTCAAACTCCTGGGCTCAAGCAATCCTTCTGCCTCAGCCTCCTGAGTAGCTGGACTACAGGCATGCGCCACCATGCCCGGCTAATTTTTTCTATATATATTTTTAGTTGTCCAGCTAATTTCTTTGTATATTTTTTTTAGTAGAGATGGGGTCTCGCTCTTGCTCAGGCTGGTCTCGAACTCCTGAGCTCAAACGATCCTCCCGCCTCAGCCTCCCAGAGTCCTAGGATTACAGGTGTGAGCCACCATGCCCAGCTGAAAATACAGGTTTTGAAAAGCATGTAAAAGGTAGGATTCACAGGACTACAGTGTGTGTGGAGAGCTTGAGGGCAAAGGGGTGAAGAAAATGGAACTTTTCTGGCTGGGGTAACTAGTTGGATGGTGGTACCATTAATGAAGTTAGGGAATTTTAGAGGCAGAGCAGGCTGAGGACATTAAGATAGTATTATTTTGAATACTCCTAGTTTGAGGGTTCTGTAGGACCTCTAGATGGCTATGTCCAATAAAGTTAAAGTCTGTACTAGTTTTAGTAGTGACAGAACCATAAGTGGAGTGCATGGTTCCCTGAAGAAAATTCAGCAAATAATGAGGCCTATGGTTTACTTCTTTATGGGAGACAAACAGACTTCAAAATATACAAAAATCCCAGCCTTCGTGCAGCTGTATTCTAGCAGAAATTGAAGAAAAAGGGGATGTGGGCAATATAAACTAGTAAAATGTATAGTATGTTAAACAATGAAAGAAGTTCTATGGAGACAAATTAAGCAGGGAAGTGGGATAGAGCATCAATCACTTTTAGAAGTCTTGTTGAAACAGGTTACTGGCTCCACACCCAGAATTTCTAATGAGTAAATTGTGAGAGGGACTAAAGAATTTGCCTTTTTAGCAAGTTTCCATATGATGATGATTTTGCTGGTCTGGGGACACACTTTTAGAATTATTAGGATAGAGAGTTGCTGAAGGGGATGATGCAATTTTAAAGAAGTTGGTAAAATGGGCCTTATTGAGATGGTGACATGAGAGCAGACTTGAAGGAAATAAGGGAGTTGGTCATGTGAATATCTGGAAGAACTGCTGATGCAAAAACTGCAAGATTGGAGCATACATGGCATGTTTAAGGGACAAAAAAGAGATGAATGCAGCTGGAACAGAGTGAGTCTTAAGAGAGTAGAAGGTTGAGGCTGGAGAGGTATGGGTCTGGATTGTGTAGGGGAATCCATAGGTCGGTCCTCTATAGGATTTGGAAGTGGTCAACATAGAGGTAGTATTTAAAGCCTTAAGATTAGGCTGGTCTCCTCCATGACTCATGCTTGTAACCCTAGCACTTTGGGATGCTGAGGTAGGAGGATCATGTGAGGCCAAAAGTTTGAGACCAGCCTGGGCAACATAGCAAGACCCTGTCTCTACAAAGCCTAAAAAAAATTAGCCTAATGTGGTGGCACACGTAATCCTGCCTACTTGGAAGACTGAGCCAGGAGGATCACTACGCCCAGGAATTTGAGGTTGCAGTGAGCTATGATCATGCCACTGTACTCTACGCTGGGGGACAGAGGAGACCCTGTTTCAAAAAAAAAAACATTATTAGTAGATGAGATTGTCAAAGGAAGAGCAAAGCAATCACAAAGGCATAGGATGGTCATCAACTATGACACATTGAGAACTGGAAAACCTGGTGGATGACTCTTAAGATACATTTTGAAGCAAGGAACAATAGAACTTAGTGACAGCACAAAGGGAATGAATGAGGAGAAGTAAGGCAGGTTTTATAACCTAGGAGAAAAGAATGATTGAAAACATGGCCGGGCGCGGTGGCTCACGCCTGTAATCCTAGCACTCTGGGAGGCCGAGGTGGGCGGAACGTTTGAGCTCAGGAGTTCGAGACCAGCCTGAGCAAGAGCGAGACCCCATCTCTACTAAAAATAGAAAGAAATTATATGGACAGCTAAAAATATATATAGAAAAAATTAGCCGGGCATAGTGGCGCATGCCTGTAGTCCCAGCTACTCGGGAGGCTGAGACAGGAGGATCCCTTGAGCTCAGGAGTTTGAGGTTGCTGTGAGCTAGGCTGACGCCACGGCACTCACTCTAGCCTGGGCAACAGAGAGAGACTCTGTCTCAAAAAAAAAAAAAAAAAAAAAAAGAATGATTGAAAACAGGGAAAAAGGTGAGAGGGAGAGTAATTAGGAAGATGGTATTTCCAAAAAGTAATAATAAGCAATAGTTTATCTTATTGCCCTATGAAAATGATTAATGCTAAGAAAATGCAAGGATATCTTATAATTCACTTTTTCTTAAAATGTTGCAGTTAAATAAGTATAAATATTTACATTAAAATTTTTAGTATTTTAAAACTAGTTTTGAATACTAACATCTCAGTATTCTAAAAGTATTCAAAACTATTATTTTTTTAAATAGGAAAATGGACGATGTATTACTAAGCTGGAAAACATGGGATTTCGAGTGGGACAAGGATTGATAGAAAGGTGAGCAGTATGGATTTGAAAATTTTCTTCCAGGTAGGTTATGAACAAAGATGATCCATTTCAAAAAGTTGCATAAAACTTTAGATCCAAATTTTAATTCTTCTCTTTAATTCACAGATTAAAATTCTTTTTAGGTCCAATGCAATTTTAACTCAGTTATTCAAATTTTATGTTTTAATATTTGAAGAAAATACATATTTTAGTTTTTTTTCCTGAAAATGTTGGTATATTGAAAGAACTGTCCAAAATTGTGTTGCATTTCCTACTTAAGGCCTAGTAGGTTCTTTTACCTGAATAGAAATTTGTTTAGGTGCCTAAGGATGAAAATGCCTTAGGGTCTATGTTTGTGCATGTATCTTTCAATCTGTATTATAGATCAATTTTTTTTAGCAGAACTATAGCTTATAATAGATTAATTCTTTTTAATTTTTCCTTCTTACTGTGTAGTTGAATTTTGATTATATTTTATATAACAATATAATGATCATGCTCAGCTTTTTTTTTTTAATGTGCTAGAATGAATTGTACCTAAAATTTTGGCTATGCTGTTAGGCTAATATACTATTAGACTAATTTTAGGCCCCATCATATAACAAAATGTGAATTCATTGACATAGGATCTACTTTGCTTGGTGCTTACCACTTTATGACTGTCAATAAATGTTTGGTGTTCTGGCATTTGGAAATTAGTTAATAGTTTGCCTTTCTTGCTTTCTTTGGAGAAAAATGTTATGTTACTTCTAGTTGATCTTCTTAGGTTTACAAAAGATACTGCAAGATTTAAGGATGAGTTAGATATCATGAAGTTCATTTGTAAAGATTTTTGGACTACAGTATTCAAGAAACAAATCGACAATCTAAGGACAAATCATCAGGTATTTAGATAAATTAAGGCCTTTCTTTTAAGTCCTTTAACTTAATATGAATGTCCCATTTTAGTGATTTACTTATTTAAAACTTAAAATAATTTCTGGTTGAATTTGGAATGTTTCTTTTATGTTATTAATAAGTCATTAGTTTTTTTCTCTATTAGGGTAAAGTGAATAAAGACAAAAGGACAGTTATCGGTAATGATAACTGTTCCTTTTCCCCAATTATATAAGTTATGTTAAATTTTAAGAAGTAATAAATGTCAGAATGATATAGGTTTCAGAATTTGGTTCCTTAGTTATTTAGTTGTCTTAATATGCAGAACCACAAATCTATCATATTTATATCTTTAATTTCTAAGGTCTAATTTATACAGCATATTTTACTCTTAAATAACTTGCATTATTTATTATTGATGTCATTCTGTATTCTAATATTTTGTTACTACAAAATTAGTAGATTGCATAGAAAACTATTTAAATAGATTGATTTTAAAAACTATGCATTTAAATAGATTGATTTTATTTTATAAACCTCGAGGAAATACTTAGAGTGGATTTGACATTTTTGGGTGGGGATGGGCGCAGGGTCTCATTTTGTTGCCTGGGCTAGAGTGCAGTGGCGTTATAGCTCACTGCATCTTCAAACACTAGGGCTCAAGCAGTCTCCTACCCCAGCTTACCAAGTAGCTGGGATTACAGGTGTGTACCACCACACTCTGCTGATTATTCTATTTTTTTTTTGTAGAAACAGAGTCTCGCTATGTTGCTCAGTTTATCTTGAACTACTGGTTTTAAGCAGTACCCCCTCCTTGGCCTCCCAAAGTGGTAGGATTATAGGCATGAGCCACCTCACCTGACCAGGTTTGGCATTTTGATTAAGTAAAAAATTAAAATATTTATAATGTTTCTGATACTACCAATAGAATTCATTTTTTTCATATGACAATATCAACTGTAGCTTGGAATTACTTGAAATGCTAATGATAAAAAGTGACTCTAATTATTGACTTTCTAGACATGATTTAATTATGTATAACAGCTAATTTCACATGGGCATGTATTAATGATTTTTTTGCCATAGAATGTAAGTAATTTAAGGATAGAGACTATGTCTTATGAATATTTGTAAAGTGTAAAGAATGTTCAGTTTTAGGTTTATTTTTCATTCCTGGGAAAAAAAAGAAAGAAAAAAAAAAAAAAAAAAGGCCGGGCGAGGTGGCTCACGCCTGTAATCCTAGCACCCTGGGAGGCCGAGATGGGCGGATCGCTGGAGCTCAGGAGTTCGAGACCAGCCTGAGCAAGAGTGAGACCCTGTCTCTACTAAAAATAGAAAGAAATTAGCTGGCCAACTAAAAATATATATAGAAAAAATTAGCTGGGCATGGTGGTGCATGCCTATAGTCCCAGCTACTCGGGAGGCTGAGGCAGGAGGATCGCTTGAGCTCAGGAGTTTGAGGTTGCTGTGAGCTAGGCTGACGCCACGGCACTCACTCTAGCCGGGGGAACAGAGCGAGACTCTGTCAAAAAAGAAAAAAAAAGAACGTTCAGTAAATGGGCTGGCTGTAGTGGCTCACACCCATAATCCCAGCAGTTTGAGAAGCTGAAGCAGGAGGACTGCTTGAAGCCAGGAGTTTGAGACCAGCCTGGGCAACACAGCATGTCCCTGTCTCTACAAAAAAAATGAAAAAAATTAGCTGGGGTGGTGGCATGCACCTGTGGTCCCAGCTGCTTCGGAGGCTGAAGCGGGAGGATTGCTCGAACCCTGGAGTTGGAGGGTACAGTGAACTGTGACTGTGCCACTGCTCTCCAATCTGGGTGACAGAGTGAGACCCTGTCTCTTAAAAAAAAAATTCAGTAAATATTAATGTTATGAAATATTGAACTCACAACTCTAAAGTTTGAACATTGCAAACCTCTTTCATTTAAAGAAAATTTAACAAATGGAAAGGAGAATTTTAATAACATTAAAAACCTTTTATGTTGTTTTGTAGCAATAAGGTAATTTTAAGAACTATAGACTACATTGCCTTTTGATGTTTTTTCTGTTTTTGGAATAGGGCATCTATGTACTTCAAGACAACAAATTTCGTCTGCTTACTCAAATGTCTGCAGGAAAACAATATTTAGAACATGCATCTAAGGTATTTAATGGAATAGAAGGTTGGGGTTTTCTATTAAGAGTAGAACTACAGGGAAAAGTACAATGCCAATCATAATAAACTCTTGAATTAAAAATATGTTTTAAAGTTGTTCTTTTGTGTAAAAAGAGTTTTCTATGAAATAGAAGACAGATGTTCATGTTATAATAACTTACACTAAACTGTAAGCTTAGCAGGCTTACAGTGACTAATTAAATACTACAACTAAATTCCAGTGAAATGTAGATTTATGGTAGATTCTTGAATATAGATAGCATAGATACATCAGTAAAGATACTCAAACTTATAAAACTGATGTTAGCTATGCAAAATTATTCACCTCAGAGTTTATAATCTCCTTTAGCAGATTAAAACATTTTAAAAAATATATTATTAACATTTGTTTCTAAGACTACATGTTTTGTGTTAAGTATATCTGTGTTTCTGGGTTTCGTATAGTTTTTGTTTTTTAATCTTATGTAGGAATTAATGAATAAGTAGATGTATCAAAGAAAGCTGACCAGTTTTAATGTAAAGGTTCCTTGAAGTGATTAAAATATCTGGGCAAGTATTATATAAGCTGCCATTTGTCTGTAAAAATTTGTCCAGACCTAAATTATCTAACAGAAAGGCAGTATAGGTATAGTGGAAAATCATAGACCAATTAAATCTAGATTTTAAGCCGAGCTCTATAATTTATAGATTAGTGTGTGATATTTAGTAAGTTATATAACCCCTCTGGACCTTAGTTTCCTCATTAATTCTTTTTATTTTTTATTAATTTTTTTTTTGTACCTTCCACAAAGCTCTCTTAAATTCAGATCCTCATTAATAAAAAGGGTACAATCATATCTGTATTATTATAAGATTGTCTTGATACTTAAATGTATTTAAAGTACTTAACATGGTGCTTAGCTCATAGGAGGTACTTACTAAATGATTATTATTACAGCTATAAGATGTCAGTAAACTGAGCCAAGAAATGGATACGATACTTTCTTTTCATAATTTAATTTCACTGATTAAAGATGGCTTATTGTCTGTATTTTTGGGGTGACCAGGCTCTAATTACATTTTTTTATGATTGATATGTATATTTTCTCTTTTTTCCTAACTTGTTTTAGTATTTCTGGTTCTCATTTAACTTTTTGAGAATCTTAGTTTTTTCAATTGTGAAAAGAGTAAGTTGGGGGCAGGCACGGTGGCTCACGCCTGTAATCCTAGCACTCTGGGAATCCAAGGCTAGAGGATCGCTTGAGGTCAGGAGTTCGAGACCAGCCTGAGCAAGAGTGAGACCCCCATCTCTACTAAAAATAGAAAAATTAGCCCGGCATGGTGGCATATGCCTGTAGTCCCAGCTACTTGGGAGGCTGAGGCAGGAGGATGGCTGGAGCCCAGGAGTTTGAGGTTGCTGTGAGCTAGGCTGATGCCAAGGCACTCTGGTCTGGGCAACAGAGAGACTCCATCTTAACAACAACAACAACAACAGAAAAAGAGTAAGTTGGACCAGTTCAGTGATTTTTTAATTTTTTTTTCTTTAGAGAGGAGATCTCACTTTGTCACCCAGGCTGGAGTGCAATGGCACTATCGTATCTCAGTGCAGTCTCAAAATCCTGGGCTTAAGTGATCCTGCTGGCTCAGCCTCCTGAAGAGCTGGGACTACAGGTGCTGGGACTACTACTACCATGCCCGGCTAGTTTATTTTTATTTCTGTAGAGATGAGATCTCGTTGTTACCCAGGTTGGTCTTGAACTCCTGGCCTCAAACAGTCCTCCTGCCTTGGCCTCCCATAGTGCTGGAGTTGTAAGTGTACAAGCATGAACTACTCTGCCTGGTCTGACTTTTTATTTTCTTTTTTTTGAGACAGTATCTTGCTGTGTTGCCTGGGCTAGAGTGCAGTGGTAGGATCATAGCTCACTGCATCTTCAAACTCCTGGGCTCAAGCGATCATCCTGGCTTAGCCTCTTGAGTAGCTGGGACTTAACAGGCACACACTACCATACCCACCTAATTTTTCTTTTTTTTCTGGGTTTTTTTTGTTTTTTTTCGTACAGACGGGGGTGGGGGGGTGTCTCATGTTGTTCAGCCTGGTTTCAAGCTCCTGGTCTCAAATTGATCTTGCCGCCTAGAGTTACAGGAGTGAGCCACTGCACCCAGCCCTGATTTTTAACTATTTTGGGGTTATAGACATCTTTGAGAATTGGAACACCATTCCCCTTAAATAAGCACATATACATCGTTTTTATTTTCATGGGGGTCACAAATTACCAGATTAAGAACTCTTGAGATAATCTTTAAGGTCTCTTCCTTAGAGATTTCATGACTCAGATCTAATTACTTCATGGTACCCATTTTGTATATTAATTTTAAAATAACAATATTTTATATTCACAGATATGTAGTGTTATTGAGCATCATGCAATATAGAAATTTAGATAGATAATAAAAATTCCTTGGATTAATTTTTTAATTCCCATTCTTATGATTTTCCCTGCTATAGCTCAATCTTATTCTCTCTCTTTGCTTTTATATGACAAAGTTTCTCAACATCTGTACTGTCAATATTTTGAACTGGATGATAATTCTTTGTTGTGGCAGGCTGTAAGTCTTGAATAAGTCAAGCTTCTTGGTTGTAGATAGTAGAAATCAACTCCGGTTGAATGGAATATTGCTGGTTAGTTTATAGAATTGATAGGCTCAGAAAACAGGCAAGAACCAGGGAGTGTTAAAGCCGCCAGTAAAAGAGCCAAAGTCACTCCACAGGGAGAGTCTAGTTAGAATCCTGTGGGCAGCATGGACAGTAGACAAAAACTACCTTTGCTGGATCCAGAACTAATTCTAATCTGTTTCCAGCTTGTTTTTGTCATTCACTCTAGGTTCATAGTCCTAGACTGGAGCACTTAAATTGTCTGAGCTTAAGACATGTGTCCATGTTTTAGTTGCCAAGGAGCTGGGAAACCTTCCAACAATCGTATTTTTCAGTAATTTGAACAGTGCTTCCACAACTCTTTTTTTAAGCAGCAATGACTTACTGATAGCATGACTTAACTAAATGTCTTATTTGTCAGTAGCTTTACTATTTTAGCAAATCCTTACTATATTTTACATTTTTTTCCCTTTTAGTATTTAGCATTTACATGTGGCTTAATCAGAGGTGGCTTATCAAACTTGGGGATAAAAAGTATTGTAACAGCTGAAGTGTCTTCAATGCCTGCCTGTAAGTTGAATTCACATTTCTTACTAATGTTTTTGGTAATTTTCTTTCGGCTGTTGGTTGTTTCTTTTTTTTAACTTAGTGGAAATTACAAATGCTGAAACTGTTTCATTTTAGTTTTATCAGTTTAAAATTTAAAGTAGCAATATGCGGCATACTATATTCCTATTCAATAATTTTTGAATTAATGTACAATGGTTTAGAAAAATCTGCAAAGTCCAAATTTGGTCCTTTTGTCTTTCGTAAGTGTGATGATTGCGTTTTCATGAGCATATATGAGATGTGCCTACCTCGAGCTTTGTTACAACGTCAGCACATTACCCAACTGACATGGAAACAAAAAAGGAAAGAAATCCAAATATATGAGACAATTTCAGGGGTGATTCTTAACTTTTTTTTTCTTTTGAGATAGAGTCTCACTCTGTTGTGTGGGCTAGAGTGCCATGGCGTCAGCCCAGCTCACAGCAACCTCAAACTCCTGAGCTCAAGCTATTCTCTTGCCTCAATCTCCTTAGTAGCTGGGACTACAGGCGCTCACCACCACACCCAGCTAAGTTTTTCTATTTTTAGTAGAGACGAGGTTTCGCTCTTGTTCTTGCTCAAACTGGTCTCGAACTCCTGAGCTCCAGCGATCCTCCCGCCTCAGTGTGAGCCACCATGTATGGCCAATTCTTAACTTTAAAAGGAAATGTTCTGCAGTATTCTTTTAAAATAACAAATCTCCCTATAGTATTATAAATGTTATTTTTAAACAACTGGTTAGAATATATCTATTGTATAAAGCTAAGTAAAACCAACTAGTCTTTTAACACTAAACACCTCCCTAAAGATCTTTACACCAGAACTACCAACCAAGAAAAAAATTGACTTGAGCTTCAGTGTATTTCCTTTCCACTCACAGTGATATTAGTAATGAAGTACGGTACGCAAAAGGTTGGAATCACTAAGAGAAACAAAGGCATCTACTCACAAACTAGATAATCATCCCATAAAAATGGAATTGACTTTATTGAAGATTGTGTAGAGTGTGAAAAGTTGTTTGACATAGCAAGTGTCTTGATTAAAACTACTTCCTAAATAGAATAAAAAATTGGTGTTTAGGCTTGTTTTCTGTGTACCTAAAATCAAAAAATGATTTTTATGTTTTCTCTTCAGGCAAATTTCAGGTGATGATACAGAAGCTGTAGAACACACTGAAATGGAAGGCTTCAACAGTGTAAAGAGATAAATTATTCATGTATAAAGTATTTCAAGTAGCAATTATTTAATTACAATGTTGGACATTTGTATGGGAGTAAGAGTGTATTTTATCAACTCGACACAGACCAACTCAAAGCAGATAAAGGAATGTTCTGCCATGACATACACTTTACTGAAACTATTTAAAATGAAAATCTGATTTCAAATAACCAGACACCAAGATGTAGGACCCTTATTTTAAACGTTTTTATTTGGTTAGATTGATGTGTATGTAACACCAGATGGAGAAGCAAAGCTCAGGGTTTGTTGAATTAGCATAAAGAAAAGTACACACCAACAGAATCATTTGTGTTAAGAATGAACAAGTTTTGGTTAAGTGTGAATTTGTTTTAGTTATTTAAGAAAGCAAACAATACACTAAGATTAAGCTTAATTTTTATTTTATTGCTTATAATTTATTTTTGTTAAGAGAATTTTATGCCTGTATAAGGATTTCATATATACATATGTGTATATGCGTGTAAATACATATGATTGCCTAAATTGCTTAAAAACTTAATTTCACTTTAATAGATTTCAGTCCTTGAGAACTCCATTGATATAATTTAAATAAAATATAGATTAGTTTAGATGTGATTTCAGTGACTGCAGGGCCAAAGAATATTAGGTATGTTGAGAAGGAATTTTTATGCTTATTTTTGTTGTAGTCTTGATTTTCAACTTCTCTTCACCAGGACTTACATCTTTATCTTTATTCCCTTATTTATTCTTCCACAAGGGCAGATTATTGGATTAGCCACATCTACATGCATTGGACCATACCTTAGAGGTTTGGGGTCAGTGCTCATCTAGTGTCTTTCTCTTACCACCTCTTCCACTTCCTTTATCTTATGTACTTAAATTATGTGGCATAAGCAGGTATCTCCAAGCCAGCTTTTATTAGAACTTTGCATATTGGAGTATCAGCACTTTGATTATTAAAACTGTACTTTGTTTCCCAATTAATTATTACCCTTTCAGATATATTTGTTGGACAGGGAACTCTGCAGAAGGGAGTGATTGACACACCAAACAAGATGTTTCACTGGGTTCTCTGCCATAAAAATGGCAGATTAAGAAGATAGACTTCCTATAGTAAACCAAAAATTATAATAAAAACTGAAATTAAAACTAAAAATTTACTTTAGGACATAAAGGAAAACTCAGTTAAGTTAGAGGCTTACCACTGTCCTTTCATTGAAAGATGTGGTGTTACAAAAATAATCTGTTTAACTCAGATTAATTTATTAAACTATAGTCATATTCCACTTAATGACGTTTCTTTTTTTTTTTTTTTTTTTTTTTTTTTTGTTGAGACAGAGTCTCACTTTGTTGCCCAGGCTAGAGTGAGTGCCGTGGCGTCAGCTTAGCTCACAGCAACCTCAAACTCCTGGGCTTAAGCGATCCTACTGCCTCAGCCTCCCGAGTAGCTGGGACTACAGGCATGCGCCACTATGCCCGGCTAATTTTTTTCTATATAGATTTTTAGGTGTCCATATAATGTCTTTCTATTTTTAGTAGAGACGGGGTCTCGCTCAGGCTGGTCTCGAACTCCTGACCTTGAGCAATCCACCCACCTCGGCCTCCCAGAGTGCTAGGATTACAGGCGTGAGCCACCGCGCCCGGCCAATGACGTTTCAATCAACAATGGACCACATATATAACGGTAGTCCCATAGATTATAATACCAGATTTTTACTGTGCCTTTTCTATGTTTAGATACAGAAATACTTACCATTGCATTACAGTTGCCTACAGTATTCAGTACAGTAACAAGCTGTATAGGTTTGTAGCCTAGGAGCAATAGGCTATACCATCTAAGTTTGTTTAAGTATACTTGATGATGTTTGCACAATGACAAAATTGCCTAATGACACATTTCTCAGAACATATCCGCTTTGTTAAGTGATACATGACAGTAATCCTAATTTTTAGATTTGAAAAAATAAATTTAGGAAAGATTATACCAAATATAAAAATTTAATATAAAGCTTAGCAATTCAAGGGTCATAATGACCCAGGAATAGCTAATGACACAGAAGTAGATCAAAGTGGAACAAAATAAGGATCTTCAAAATAAACAAAATAGGTGCAGTATATAGAAATTGAGTGTGTGAGAAAGGTGATATTTCAAGTAAGTGGGTCAGACACTCATTTGCCTACCCATCAGCCATTTCTCTCTTCCTTCCTTGCTAACAAAGCCCCATTTTTGTTTTGGTCTTAACTCTGTGTGGCTGCCTTGTGCTGTTGAATAAGGTGTTTCTTTAGTCCCAGGCAGTGAAATCTTGGCTAATGAGACAAATAGGGGAAGTGTGAAGGACTTTTGGGAAATTTTTTGTTCTTAAAAAATGGATACAAGATAGGTATTTGCCCCCTCCCCTTTTCTGCTTCTCAGTGAAGATATGTGATGATGGATGTTCGGAGCTAATCTGTCTGTAACAGCTGTTTGTTGACTATGAAAGGACAAGCATGGAGATAAAAGCCATCACACTGAGGATAGCAGGATGCAGATAGAAAGCACCTGAACTGTGCTTCTTAATTAACCAACCCTAGAACTGCTTTACCTTTGGATTTTTTTTATTTGATATATTAAATTCCTTATATTGTTCAGGTAACTTTTGGTTGTATATTTTGTTACTTGTAGCCAAAAAGAAATCTCTCAGTAGAAACAAGGGGAGAGTTAGGGTTTTCAACAAATCAATATGGGAGGGGAGGGGAGGGGAAGGTGCGGACAAACATAAAGGTTTACATGTAAAACAATAAAATCATAAAGTACTAAAGAAAATAAGAATACTTTTGTGATTTTGTGGTGGTGAAGGCCTTTCCAACATACAAAGGTAGAAAATTATAAAGGAAAAGTAGAAAATCATAAAGAAAAAGAATGAAAAAACTAATAATATCTCTTTAACAAATTGTGTTGGGAAGACTGGATATCTTCATGCAAAAGAATAAAATTGGACTGTTGTCTTTACGCCATACATAGAAGTCAACTTAAGGCCGGGCGCAGTGGCTCACACCTGGCCGAGGCGGGTGGATCATTTGAGTTCAGGAGTTCAAGACCAGCCTGAGCAAGAGTGAGACCCTGTCTCTACTAAAAATAGAAAGAAATTAGCTGTACAACTAAAAATATATAGAAAAAATTAGCTGGGCATGGTGGTGCATGCCTGTAGTCCCAGCTACTCGGGAGGCTGAGGCAGAAGGATTGCCTGAGCCCAGGAGTTTGAGGTTGCTATGAGCTAGGCTGACGCCATGGCATTCTAGCCTGGCAACAAAGTGAGACTTTGGGGGGGAAAAAAAAAAGTCAAAATTGATTGAAGATTTCAATGTAAAATCTGAAACTAAAATTCCTAGCAGAAAACATGGGGAAAAGCTTCATAACACTGGTGTTGGCAGTGATCTCTTGGATACCAAAAGCACAGGCAGCCAAAGCAAAAATAGACAAATGGAAATACCTACAACTAAAAAGTTACACAGCAAAGCAGACAACAGAGTGAAAAGGCAACTTATGGAATGGAAGAAAATATTTTCAAACCATGTACAGTTGGCCCTTCATATGTAAGGATTCCTCATTCAAGGATTCAACCAAATGTGGATCAAAAATATTGGGGGAAAAAAACCCCAAAATTAAAATACAATTAAAAAATGCAAGTTAAGAAACTACAGTATAACAACTATTTACATAGCACTTACAATGTATTAGGTATGAATAATCTAGAGATGATTATATGGGAAGGATGTGTGTAGGTTATATGCAAATGGTATCCCATTTTATATCTGGGACTTGAGCATTTTCGGATTTTGATATGGAGGGATGATTCTGGAACCAATCCCCCATGGATATTGAGGGACCACTGTATCTTATAAAGGGTTAATCTCCAAATATAACTCCTGTAACTCAATAGCAAAAAACATATAACCTGATTAAAAAATAGGCAAAGGACTTGAATAAACATTACTCCAAAGAAGGCATACAAATTCGCCAACAGGTATATGAAAAGATGCTTAATATCACTAATAGGGATGCAAATCAAAACCCCAATGACACACTAACAGTCTTGACTTAAGCATTATACAGGGTATCTATGTAACAAAAACATTTGTATCCCTTTAATATTTTGAAATAAAAACACTCATGATGTGGCAAAATAAACATACCCTGTTATGCTAAAAAAACAACCTGGCTTACGCCTGTAATCCTAGCACTCTGGGAAGCCGAGGCGGGAGGATCGCTCGAGGTCAGGAGTTCGAGACCAGCCTGAGCAAGAGCGAGACCCCATCTCTACTAAAAATGTTAAGAAATTATATGGACAACTGAAAATATATATATAAAAAAAAATTAGCCGAGCATGGTGGCACATGCCTGTAATCCCAGCTACTTGGGAGGCTGAGGCAGAAGGATTGCTTGAGCCCAGGAGTTTGAGGTTGCTGTGAGCTAGGCTGATGCCATGGCACTCACTCTAGCCCGGGCAACAGAGTGAGACTCTGTCTTAAAAAAAAAAAAAAAAAAAAAACAACCAATGAGCCATCACCTCACAGCTCTTTTTTTTTTTTTTTTTTTGTTGAGACAGAGTCTCACTTTGTTGCTCAGGCTAGAGTGAGTGCCGTGGCGTCAGCTTAGCTCACAGCAACCTCAGACTCCTCGGCTTAAGCGATCCTACTGCCTCAGCCTCCCAAGTAGCTGGGACTACAGGCATGCGCCACTATGCCCGGCTAATTTTTTTATATAGATTTTTAGTTGTCCATATAATGTCTTTCTATTTTTTAGTAGAGACGGGGTCTCGCTCTTGCTCAGGCTGGTCTCGAACTCCTGACCTTGAGCAATCCACCCGCCTCGGCCTCCCAGAGTGCTAGGATTACAGGCGTGAGCCACCGTGCCCGGCCACCTCACAGCTCTTATGATGGACATTATCAAAAGGAAAAAGAAAAGTGGCCAGGCGTGGTGGCTCACGCCTGTAATCCTAGCACTCTGGGAGGCCGAGGCGGGTGGATCGCTCAAGGTCAGGAGTTCGAGACCAGCCTGAGCAAGAGCGAGACCCCGTCTCTACTAAAAATAGAAAGAAATTAGCTGGCCAACTAAAAATATATATAGAAAAAAAAAATTAGCCGGGCATGGTGGCGCATGCCTTTAGTCCCAGCTACTCAGGAGGCTGAGGCAGGAGGATCGCTTGAGCCCAGGAGTTTGAGGTTGCTGTGAGCTAGGCTGACGCCACGGCACTCACTCTAGCCCGGGCAACAGGGCGAGACTCTGTCTCAAAAAAAAAAAAAAAAAAAAAGGAAAAGAAAAGAAAAGTAACAAGTGTTGGTGGTTAGGATGTGGAGAGATTTGAACCCTAGTGCACTGGTAGTAGGAATGTAAAAGGGCAGATTTCATGTTATTTTTTACTACAAAAAAGTTTGCATGGCAGAAAGTATAATAAAAATGTTAAAATCAAGAAAAATATTTACAATGCATACCAGAGATAAGTGAATATTTGCATTTAAAAAGAGCACTTGTAAATTTAAAAACAAATACACCCTTTAACTCAGCAATTCTATTTCTACAAACTTAACCTAAGAAAATGAGCATGAACCTGGGCAATACTGAGACTCCCATCTCTACAAGACATAAAAATATTAGCTGGGCATGGTGGCACAGGCCTATAGTCCCAGCTACTTGGCTAGCCAGAGGCAGGAGGATTGTTTGAGCGCAGGAGTTTGAGGTTGCAGTGAGCTATGATGATGCCACTGCACTCTACCCAGGGCTACAGAGCAGGACCCTGTCTCAAAAAAAAAAAAAAAGTATGCAATTTTTATGTGTAAGAATTTTTGTCAGGTTTTACTATGAAACTGTCAGTTCTTGGCACACTCATGGCAGAAGAATGACCCGACATGCCAAAGTTAGGCAAGCACGAAAATGAGGTTTGTTGAGGAGAGAAAGACAGGTTATAGGACAAGAGCAAGATATAGGTTTACAGAGCATGATACATACACCACAGATGGCAACCCGACACTTTGTTGCAGCAAAGTGAGAGCCAAAGGAAGGATGCAAAGAGAGAAACTGGTTGTGGTCTGTCTTATTTTATAGTGCCTGGATAGGGCCCTCCTTCATGGTTCAGAAGTCACCATGGAACCACTTTGATTGGACAGTTGGGAGTCACATGACCTTAGCCTTAACTACACATGTGGGTTCTAGGTCATTTTCCGGACTTTATGGTACCCATGCTGCTTGGCTTGTGGGCTAGAGAGTCCTCTGCATTCTTTTGCAGCTGGTGCGCCAAGTTCTGATTCACAGATCTGTAGGGTATTCCCTCCTCCCCCAGATATGGAGAATTAGGGTGGGGCAGGACCAAGATGGGGGCCACAGCACCCACTTTCGTCCCTAGGAGACCCGAAATCCTTCACTATCTACCTTTTCCACTATTTGGTTAAGTGTTCATTGATGCCACTTAATTAAATTATGATGGTGGCATACAAAGAAATTCTGTGCAGCTGTTAAAAAGGGTGAAATAGATTTATATGTTTTTATTATCAGGTTGGCAGTCTGTTTTCCACCGATAGCAAGGCCAGCAGCGTGAAACAAAGTTTATTGAGGAAGAGCAAGATACATTCGCCACAGAAAATGAGTGGTTACCCTGTCAAGGAACAGACCCCCTGCTGTAACAAGAGGCACTGATTATGGTCTGGGGTCCAGTTTTATATTGTCTGGATTGGGCCCTCCTCGTTGTTCAAAGGTCACCGTTGAAGCACTTTGATGGACAGTTAATGACATGATAATTTGCCTTAGGTTACTCTTGGTTATTTTCCATACCCTATTGTGCCTGGGCTGTCTGGCCCAAAGACTGTGGCACTCCCTGCATTCTCTTTTTTTTTTTTTTTTTTTTTGAGACAGAGTCTTGCTCTGTCACCCTGGCTAGAGTGCCGTGGTGTCAGCCTAGCTCACAGCAACCTCAAACTCCTGAGCTTAAGCTATCCTACTGCCTCAGCCTCCCGAGTAGCTGGACTACAGGCATGCGCCACCATGCCCAGTTAATTTTTTATATATATATATTTTTAGTTGGCCAGATCATTTCTTTCTATTTTTAGTAGAGATGGGGTCTTGCTCTTGCTCAGGCTGGTCTCGAACTCCTGACCTCGAGCGATCCTCCTGCCTCACCTCCCAGAGTGCTAGGATTACAGGCGTGAGCCACCTCGCCCAGCCCTCCCTGCATTCTTTTGCAGATTGGCAGGGTGTTCCTCCTTCCCCCAGGTGTGGCAATTGCTAGGGGCAGGATCAAGGTGGGGCAGCACCAAGACAGGGCCCCCTTTTTTGACCCTAGGAGAGCCAACATATACAAGGAAAGATGTTAATTGGTCTAAGAGAAAAAAGTTTGTTACAGAATACTGCACACGCAATATATAAAGTATACGTTATGAATAAACATGTACACATGTAAGTGTATCAAAGAGACTGGAAAGTTACAAGTAAATTGTACAGTTCTCTGAAATTTTTGAGTTTAGCTTTTATATTTGGGTTTTTAAAATACCCCCCAAATAAAGATATTTCTATCTGGGGTGAGAAAACACAATAAAACAGTGATTTTTTTTTTTTTTAATTTTTTTTTTTTAATTTTATCTTGTTATGGGGGATACAGAGTTGCAGGTTACATATGTTGCTCCTGTACCTCCTTTCCCCCCAAGTCAGAGCTCCAGGCGTGTCTGTTCCCCAGGTCGTGCGCATTGCACCCATCATGAGGTATATATCCCTCCCTTCCCCACCCCCTCTTCCCGAGTCAGCACCTTCAAGCGTTACCACTCCCCAAACGGTGCGCAATGCACTCATTGTGTAGGCATACCCCCATCCCCTCCCCCGCTCCCCACCTCAGTCTGATATCCAATTGGTGTCGTTCCCAGATTTGTATTTAGGTGATGATCAGGGAAACCAATTTTCTGGTGAGTACATGTGATGCTTGTTTTTCCATTCTTGGGATGCTTCACTTAATATAATGGGTTCCAACTCTCTCCAGGAGAACCATAGAGATGTCGTATCTTCATCATTCCTTATAGCTGAGTAATATTCCATGGTATACATATACCACAGCTTACTAATCCAATCATGTATTGATGGGCATTTGGGTTAAAACAGTGATTTTTAAACTGTTTTTTGGAGTCCTAGAATTCCACCGGGTGATCTAGGTGGGGAGCTGAGTAGGGGCAGGAGTACAGCCCTCAAGCTAGAGTAAGTAAGCAGGAGCACTTGGTAGCGTCCTTTTGGTTTAAAATGTCTGCCTTTGTGGTTTAAAATGTCTACTTCTATTTGTCTCTACACTCCTGAAAAATATCCTTATGCCAAGTTGAGCCGTTATAAAAATGGGTTCTTAGTTAACTTATTAGAGATCTTCCAGCTTGCTAGTAAATAGAGGTGTCACTCCATTAAAATAAGTTTTTACACCTCTTGTCTATTGCACATGCAAAATTGCCTTCTTTTTAATGTTATCTCCTCAGGAATTTTATTCTTCTGTGTGAATAGCCTGCATAATATATATTCAGCCACTAGTTATGAAAGAAACGTAAAACAATTGACATTTTACCTTTATTAAATCAATCCCCAAGCCACCCCCACCTCTCCACCCCAGGCATCAAATCAGCAAAAAAATGAGAGGTTATAACAGCTAGCGGTGGTACAGCTTGATGATCTAAACCCTTTGTAGTAGACACTACTGGCTGCCTACCCAATATCTACTTGTAAGGCTGGTGGTGGGCACCCCTCCCCCCCTAATGAAAAAGAGAAGAAACCCAGGAGACCTGCCGAAAACAATGCCTGCAGGGCCCAGCTAAGTTAAAGGATGACCACACATGATTGGTTACCCTGATAAGGGTCTCGGTTCCTGGAATCCATACATACCACCAGCCCCTCCTAGTTCTCAATACCCACCCTAAAACCATAACGGAACCAGAAAGTCCCACCCCCCAGCCCTAAAAACATATATAAGCCCACTCAAAACTTCTGAGCGGTGCGACTTCTCCGGCCCCATGAACCTCGCCCAGGCCCCTCTCTTGGGACCCGTTACCCTTGCCTGGGAGCACTCAGATAAAGCTTCCTTGCTTACCCCTTTCTACTCTGCTCGTCTTTCTTTCTCTGGCACCGACCACCCAAAAATCTTACAATACTCTCCCTTTCTTTTTAATAAAACCCCACTTTTGTTAAGAGTGGCAATGTGCTCAGTTATATTTTCCAACTTTCTTTATGATTAGGGCCAGTCATGTGGCATAACTCTTGCAAATGAGATGTAAGTTGAAGGTTTCTTATAAAGCTTTGCTCCCTTAATATAAGCAACAAGGAGTGGTGCCTTTGTTTTTTTCTGCCTGGAGTGTGGATGGGAGGCAAGAGATAAAGCAATCAAATTATAACCAAAAAGATAAAAACTGCATACTAAAAATGATGAAAGGGAAATCTAGATGGAACCGAGGGCATTTAAGACATTGTAGAGCTGCTGCACCATCCTGAACTACTCACACCGGCATTAGTATATGAGAAACAAAAATAATTTTAGAAACCTCAGTTTAGCCAAGTTTTCAAATGTGCTATTAACTGATAGACTCTTATGACTTGCAAACCCTCCTTTTGGAAACTTCTGATCAAAGGAAAAATGTTTGAAAAAGGAAAAAGTTATGTACCTGAAAACATCACTGTTGCATTTTTTGTATTAGATTAGCACTGAAAAAAAGATTAGATATCCAACAATGAAGGAATGTTTAAGTACTTATGGTACCTGGACTATTAGGCTGCCATTTTAAAATGAGCTTTATAAAGACATAACAGAAAAAATTCAAATATAAAATTACATCTGCTCTAATTATAACTAGTGGCAAAACTATTGGTTGCCTGATCTATGGTTATTTCCAGTCCTCTTTTCCTTTTCCATCTCCCATTACAGACTGAAAAGGCTCACAACTTCATTTTCCACCTTTCTGGGAGCTAGAGGTGATTACATTTGTGGCCAGTAGATGGATGGATACAAACCTGAGGTGAATTTCTGGGAAAGGTTTTGCTTTTATGAGAACAGGGTCAGCTGTGGAAGGCTTTGCCTCTTTCCCTGCTTTGTGTGTCTGGAATTCAGACACACTTGCCATTATGGAAAAGCTAAATGAATCTTAGAGACCGTGGCATCATTGAGTCACTGAACCACTGTCAGTGGCCAGCTCCTCTATGCTTCTTGTTCTGTGAGAAAAATAAATCCCTATTTGAATAACCATTGCTAGTTGGATCTTCTGTACTTAAAGAAGAAAACATTCCTACCTGATACAGAAATAAATTATAAGTGATATAAATAAAAGATTTAACAGAAAAATTAAAACCATGGACCTAAGTGTTATAGCTCTTTTAGAATTTGTCTAGTAGGTTTTCCGGTCTTTACCGGAAAAAAAAAAAAAACCATTGATCTATTAGGTAGGATATTATTGAAAATGGTTTGTTAGAAAAAGTTTTGTTTGTGCAATAAGGCATTGAAAAATAAAAGTATTGAGCTTAAAGGGGAAATACCAGATTAATTTTATTGCTGACTATGAACACATTAGCTATTTAACCTATGTTATATTAATTCTAACACTAAGGACATCCATCATCTTTTGTTTTGTTCAAAAGTCAGAATTTTAGTAATCAAAACACATTTTCAATAAAATTTTATACATATATGTAAATAAACAATAAACAGCACCAAGGACCTCTGTAAAATTTCTATGCTGGCTGCTTCACCAATAAATGGCATTCAATTTTTTTTAAATGCATGTGATTGCAGAAAACTGTTCCAATTGTTTATCAAAAGCTGGGTGTGATTTTCCATGGATATTTCAGACATTCAAATCAATACAATTATATTCTGAATATCAACTTAAGTTGCACAGGCTAAGATGAGGACCCTTCATATACTGCTGAAGATGTGATGCAATCTGTACTTGAATTGGCATTGCATTTCTTCAGACTTAGGGTGCCTTCATCAGAAATATCTTCTATTCCTGTGAGATCAGCTGCATCAAGATGGTTCATCAGCTAAATCACGCTGATCAAAATACCTAGTAAAAGAATTTATGCATAAAGATATTAATTGAAGCACTATCTGCAAAAGAACACAAACAACCCAAATGTCCATCAATAAGAGGACCGGTTAAATAAACTATAGTATATCTGTACGGTAGAAGATTATGAAGCTACAAAAAAGGAATGAAGAAAATGTCTATACAGCTACGGTATGATTTCTAGGACTTATTAAGTAGAAAAAAGGTAAAGAACAGATTGTTCAGTGAGTGTGTGCAGGATCGCAAATATATTTATACATATTTGCTTATACTACTAAAAAGAAACAATGAATGAAAGGATAAACCAAAAATTAATAATAAATGGTTAACTATAAGAGAAGGGAGAAAAGAAGCTAATAAGGATAAAGGTAAATGTCAAAAATACTCCAAATGTACCTTGAATTATAATTTTGACTTTGGAACAATATAACTATTTTCTGTAATTATAAAACAAGATTAAATAAACAGGAAAACCACTAATCAAATTCTACCAAATGAATCTTACAGTGTATCAAGTTGGTGCCATAATCACACAGAAAATAACTTCAAGTGACCTTAAATACTGCATTTTGACTGTATGTCCCGGGTGAGATATTATCACGACCAAAAAAACCTGCAAGGAATTCTTTTTTTTTTTTTTTTTTTTTTTTTTGAGACAGAGTCTCACTCTGTTGCCCAGGCTAGAGTGAGTGCCGTGGCGTCAGCCTAGCTCACAGCAACCTCAAACTCCTGAGCTCAAGCGATCCTCCTGTCTCAGCCTCCCAAGTAGCTGGGACTACAGGCATGCGCCACCATGCCCGGCTAATTTTTTCTATATATATTTTTAGCTGTCCATATAATTTCTTTCTATTTTTAGTAGAGATGGGGTCTCGCTCTTGCTCAGGCTGGTCTCGAACTCCTGAGCTCAAACGATCCGCCCACCTCAGCCTCCCAGAGTGCTAGGATTACAGGCGTGAGCCACCACACCCGGCCAGGAATTCTTAAACTTATTTCAATAGTTATCTGTCAGTAACATTACTATTATTATTCTATAACTATTATGTACATATTGTAGGATATAGCCAATAATTATGTTAATGTCAAAAGCCAGATTTGCAGCACAGGAAAAAATAAACATAACATTAACAGAAAAATCATGTAATCTTAAATTAGAACTAAAATATCAATTTGAACTCAGGATTTTATTTTTCTCTTTCTAAAAAAATGCACTTCCTAGCTCTGTTAACAAAAGGCCCTAAAAGCTATGACCAACTTAACAACTAGCTTTCCTTGTGTCCAACTTGTAGTCTCTAAATACCATATTCTACTTTAAAAAAAGGAATGAGCACTCCTGGAAGAAAAGACTAGTTCTATATCTGAAGCCAGAAAAGTCTAAAGTACATTTGAATCATCTTGGCACACCAGAAAGTAAGAAACCTCTAAAAGTCTACTAAGTGTCCAGCTGGGAATGGTGGCAAATCCCTGTAATTCCAGCTATCTGGAAGACTGAGGCAGGAGGATCACTTGAGGCCAGGAGTTTGAGACCAACCTGGGCAACATAGGCAAGTCTCTGTCTCAAACCGACTAAGAGTTGTGTCAAAGGACACAGAAACTGACTTCAAGTGGTCCCACTGGCCAAAAATGGAACAATTTGAGCATCAAGAATAATAGTGACTCCAATGGATTGAAATACATCAAATGTTAAAATTCCTAAATTCAAGGCCGGGTGCGGTGGCTCATGCCTCTAATCTTAGCACTTTGGGAGGCCAAGGCCGGAGGATTGCTTGAGGCCAGGAGTTCAAGACCAGCCTGAACAAGAACAGCAAGACCCCACTCTACGAAAAATTAGCCAGGTGTGGTGGCACGTGCCAGTAGTCCCACCTACTGAGGCTGAGGCAGGAGGATCACTTAGCCGAGTAGTTTGAGGCTGCAGTGAGCTATGATGATGCCACTGTACTCTAGCCTGGGTGACAGAATGAGAACCTGTCTCAAAAAAGAAAGAAAAAAAAAATTTCCTAAATTGAAAATGATAATCCCATTAGAAACAACCTTATTGGTCCTCTTTGAAAATTGCCACAGCACCTCTCACTATTTCAAAAATTAGTAAATGTAGGGAAAAATTGATCATGCATCTTGTTGGGTTTTTTTTTGTTGTTTGGTTTGCTCTTTTTGAGACAGGGTCTCGCTCTGTCACTCCAGCTAGACTACAGTGGCGTCATCATAGCTCACTGAAACCTCAAACTCAAACTCCTGGGCTCAAGTGATCCTCCTGCCTCAGCCTCCTAAGTAGCTGGGACTTTAGGATGTGCCAGAATGCCTGGCTACTTTTTTCTATTTTTAGTAGAGATGGGTTCTTGCTCTTAGGCTGGTCTTGAACTTGTGAGCTCAAGCAATCTTCCCAGAGTGCTAGGATTATAGGTCTGAGCCACCGTACCTGGCCTGGTTTGTATAAATTATATATTTCAGGGTAGCCAAATTGTTGAAGGGAAGTTACTTTTTATAGAAAAAATTCTAGCTAATACATGAATAGGGAATAACAGAAAACCCAGCATTTCTGAACCTCTAGTGAAATAATGGACCTAAGCAACAGTCATCAATGGCTGTCCAAACCAACAGGTAACAGGTATGGACTTTACCTGAACCCAGTGATCAACTTTATGACCACTAAAAGTAGAACAACTAGCCATTATCTATCTCCTGACGTGACACAGCAGCACCCACGGAGTCTTGTCAAACAAACAAAAAACACTCCATATAAGCAGGCCTTTAGACCTACCAATTTATAGAAAATACGGGCGATAAATGAACACATTAAATACCACCATGAAGACACAGTCATTTCAGAACACAGGAAATTTTACAAGTCAAATGACCCGTTTTTTTCAACAAATAAATGGCAAAGAAAAAAATCCAGGTGGTTGGTGGGGAGACTTAAAGATAACTGTCATTGACAAAATAATTAAGGTGGCTACATATGTAACTATTTGACCCTGGATAAAAAGGATTCCATTCATTTGAGTAGGTTATTTCTCTCAATTAGCAGTTATTGACTTAAAGGTACCAAAGCGAACAAACCAACAACAAAAAAAGAGGTTTATAGCAGTATCTCATACTTATGTTGAAGATGCTATTGCAAAGAGAGTCAAGACCTATGCTTTCTTCTTCTTCTTTTTTTTAACATTTTTCTTTTTGAGACAAAATCTTGTACTGTCACTCCGGCTAGAGTGGTGCAGTGGCATCATCATAACTCACTGCAACCTCAAACTCCTGGCCTCAACGGATCCTCCTGCCTCAGCCTCCCGAGTAGCTGGAGTACGGGCACATGCCAAGACACCCGGCTAATTTTTCTAGGTTTTTTTTTTTTTTTTTTTGTAGAGAATGGGGGTCTCACTTTTGCTCAGGCTGGTCTTGAACTCCTGAGCTCAAGCGATTCTCCTGCCTCTGCCTCTCAGAGTGCTAGGATTACAACAGCTGTGAGCTACTGCACCCAGCCTACTATAAAGCTTTAAAAAAGTATTGGCTTTGGGATAAAAATCCTGACCAATGGAACAAAAATATGTCCAGGGAGACATCTAAAATAAATGTGTTTTATTTAGAATTTAGAATGTGAAAAAGTTTACAAATAAATTCCGGGTAGAATTTCAATGTAAGAAATAAAATCAAACATGTACTAAATAAAAATATGCCCCAACTGAAAACAAAGGACATAGGAAATTAAAAGAATATAAATATATAAATATAAAATTATATAAATATAAAATTAAATATGTTCTACTCTCAGTGATAATCAAATAAGGAAGAAGTCAAGGATTACTTAACCATACCTGCTAACCAAGCAGATCAATAAATTCAAAGCAGGAACCCTCTCATCATCTTTGCTATCCTAAAAAAGAAAAGAAAGAAAAATTTTAAATAGTTTGTTCCTCCCTATTATTTTTGAAATAAATTTCCTCTTAAGATGTAAAACATGAAAACTGTATTAAGATGATAGTAATCATCACATGGAATTAGGAACCCTCAAAAAGGAGAAAACTGTAGAGTTAATAATTCCTTGAGAAACAACTAAGAGCATCTTTTTTATTTTTTATTTCAGCTTATTATGGGGGTACAAAAGTTCAGGTTATATATATTACCCATGCCCCCCCATCCCCCCGAGTCTGAGCTTCAAGCGTGTCCATTCCCTAGACAGTGCACATCGCACTCATCATGTAGGTATACACCCATCCCTTCCCCCCACCCCCCTCCTCTGTCCGATACCCAATTGGTGTTATTCCCAAATGTGCACTTAGGTGATGATCAGGGAAACCAATCTGCTGGTGAGTACATGTGGTGCTTATTTTTCCATTAAGAGCATCTTTTAAAGAAAGATTCTTTTTTTTTTTTTGAGACAGAGTCTCACTTTGTTGCCCAGGCTAGAGTGAGTGCCGTGGCGTCAGCTTAGCTCACAGCAACCTCAGACTCCTCGGCTTAAGCGATCCTACTGCCTCAGCCTCCCGAGTAGCTGGGACTACAGGCATGCGCCACTATGCCCGGCTAATTTTTCTATATATATTTTTAGTTGTCCATATAATTTCTTTCTATTTTTAGTAGAGACGGGGTCTCACTCTTGCTCAGGCTGGTCTCGAACTCCTGACCTTGAGCGATCCACCCGCCTCGGCCTCCCAGAGTGCTAGGATTACAGGCGTGAGCCACCGCGCCCGGCCTAAAGAAAGATTCTGAATAGGGAAAAGAAAGAGTTGAGGGCTCTAAAGATGATAACATGGGAGAAATGTTTTCCTGGTTCCTATCAGAAGAACAATAACAGCCTATGTCCTAATTGGAGAGCAATGAAAAAATTAGATATTTTAAGGAACTTACAATCAAGAAAGTGAAATCCTGGCTTCAGGATAAGACATACCAGAAAATATTCCAGATCAGAGTTCTGAATTATGATGAAGGCAATTTCTGAATTATACATTTTAGGAAGTCCACTTTAAATATTTGTTAAAATGACAGGCCTAACAGACATGGAAGACAGTCTTATTTTATAAATATAAAACTTAGTTTTACAGATTTCGAGGAATAGTCACAATAACCTATTGAATAATGTTACATCAAAAATGTCATATATTAATTCAAACTTGGGACACACTTCCATGATGGTAGTGTATTTAATTCCTCCATGTGCCAAGCACTACATGGAACAAAGCTGAATAAAACATTATCTGCTAATAGCACAGAAGATGAAATACTGACATAGTAACTTCCATGAAAGGAATAATGTATTAAGTGCCATAAAAAAGGATACAAAGTATGCTGGAAAAACAGGATGGAGAGATTCTTTCTAGTTAAGGGGAAGTATGTAGCACAGCAAGTGGTGGAATATACAAGCCAAACAGTGAAAAATATTTAGATGCAGTTTGGAAGAGAGTGAAAGGCACTTCTGTAGAAAGAATAAAGTCTAAGAACTAAGGACAGGGGATATTTAGTAAACAGAAAGTACATTTTGTTTGGCGCACAAGCCATATAAAAGTTAGCCTGGGCTACATCATGCAAGATGAATGAAAATATTTCAGAGTGGTCAATGGAGAACAAGTATACATTTTGGGGAGGGGAAAGGAGGGAGGAAAGAAAAAAAAAAATCAGAACTGGGCAAACTTGGTATCAGGTTAAATTATATAGTAATGCTGCAGACATGAGTTAGAGGAAGGGTCCAAATGGAGAAATTCAAAACAATCACTGTGCCAGAGACTGCTAGTTGACTACTCTAGCTTGTCTCCCCCTACTACTATAATAATAATATTTAGCCACAAAAGCTCATTTTTAGCTAGGCACATGGCCACCCAGCCAAAAGGAAACATTTCTTGCAGTCTTTTATGGCCATATGACTCAATTCTGGCCAAAGCTATTTAAGAAGATATGCTTGTGGAACCTCTGAGAAGGCTATTTAAAGAAGATGGCCTTTTTTTCTTCTTCTGTCTAGCTGCCTATAATAAATGGCTGAAGCTGTACCAGCCATCTTGGATCACAAGGTGATCCTGAAGATAAAACCACATGTGGCAGAACTCAAAGGTCTGTGTTACTGCCACCTTAGATCTTATCTGACTACCTTCAGGCTTCCTTTATCTGAGAAAAACATTTCCATTTTATTTAAGCTACTATTATTTTGGGCTTTTCTGTTATGTGGCCAAATCTAATCTCAACTAATAAAATAATCCATGTGTTCTCCTATTTCATTGGAATCCTTTTTTACCATCATATAAATAGGTGAGTGCTTTCAATTTGAAATAGTTAAGTTGCAACTTACCACTAAGAGCCTCACTTCAGAACACCTTCTTGCAAGCTGCCGAATCAGTGAATGAGCCTCAGGTAATAAAGGTTTTTCAAGACAAGCCAACAAAGCATAAAGCCATCTTCCCTAAATAAAATGTTTAAAAGTGATAATTAGACAAAAATACTGAGCCATAAATTTAACTTACTTTGAAAAATGTCCATGGGTGTGATGGCTCATCCCTGTAATTCCAGCACTTTGGGAGGCTGAGTCAGGAGGTTTGCTTGAGGCCAGTAGTTTAAGACCAGCCTGGCCAACACAGTGAGACCCCATCTCTACAAAAATTTTAAAAATTAGCTGGGTGTGGTGGCACATGACTGTGGTCTCAGCTGCTCAGGAAGCTGAGGCAGGCGGACTGCTTGAGTTCAAGGATGCAGCAATTGTGCCACTGTACTCCAGCCTGGGAGAAAAAGTGGGACTCTGTCTCAAAAAAAAAAAAAGTCCAATGTTTTGCCTGGTTATTTGCTATGAATAAATTCACAAAACACTTAACTGTATTATGTTTGGATACAGACAACAAAGTATCATTCAGAAAGCAAAGTGCTATTTCTTGCATCTTGTAACCATAGACACAGAACATTGGATACCTCAAAATATTCCCTGACCCCCAAAGAGTTCATTTCCGATATTTTTATGACAGCTGAAGGTCTCATTCATAAGCAGAAAACTACACTAAGATATGTATAAATCCTTACAAAAATTAATATACATTTTTTTCTTTGCTCTCTATGGACAGATTTACATATCATTTAATGATTTTGTCCCCTGAGTCCATACAAACTATACTGTAGATGAAATAATGTTTTGGTACTTCTATAAATACCATGACAGGGTGAATTTATCCCCATTCCCTTTTAAAATGGGCTTTTCAATTACAAAACTAATATATACTTGATGGAGAAAAACTGTGAAGAATTCCACAAGCACAAAGGAAAGAACAAACCTACAGTCCCATCAACCAGATAAAATTTGTGCTAATTTGTAAAATATTCACCTTTTTCCTATTTATATGTACAACCCTTTTTCAATTATAATACCATCTTGTAGCCTCTTTTAAACTTGTTACATAAAATTTCCCATGTTGTGAAGTGGGATTAACAAGGGAATGTTATTAAAAACTCCCAACATGGCACTTAACATTCCCTTGTTAATCCCACTTGACAACATAGGAAATGTTTATTTATTACAAATAAAATGGTGGCATCAAAGGGTATGTATATCCATTAAGGTTTCTGAGATGTAATACCAAATTGTATCCCAGAATGGTTATACCAAATTATATTTCTACCAGTAGTGTATAAGACTTAGTTTATTCTGAGCAGCACATCACTTTGGGGAAAACTAAAGAATATCAGAATAAAGTTTAAATGGGAATTTGTACAACACACTTAGTTCTTTAGGGAACCCCAAATCAATAAGATGACTTTTTCTTAAACAAAAAGGTTCATATCCAGGTTTCTTTTACAAATAGTGGAATTCTCTTCTATATTAAAAAAAATTATACATTTACACTTGACTCAAATTTTAAGGCACACATTTACTATGTAAAACTAGTATTCAGGTGTTGAAATGTCTTCTACACTTTTAAAACCTCTACTGATTGTCAAAAATGTATTCCTGCTGAAAGGTTCCTTCTCTCAAAGTCAGTGAGCACGCTGTGATAATACTAAATAATAATAAGTAAAAAACCCCAAAAACCTTTCTTAATAGCTTCACACTCAGATGATAAAATAAGGCTATGTTGCTCAAAAACAGACAAGTAATACTAAGAAAAAATAAAAGGTCCTTTTTTCTTCTGCTATTTTATGATAAGCAAACTTCCTATGACATAAGTTTTTATCTTAAACACTAATATTCTTAGTATCAGAATTCTGATGGTATGGTTACCTGTATAGAGAAACTGAATATCTTTAAGGACACATTACTCAAAATAAGATTTAAAGGATTATCAGTGTTAAACCTCAGGCAATCATAATAGTCAAGATTTGGAATCAACTTAAGTGTCCATCAACAGATAAATGGATACAGAAAATGTGGTATATATATACAACTGAATATTATTCAGCCATACAAATGAATGAAATCCTGCCACTTGCAATAACATGGATGGAACTGGAGAACATCATGTTAAGTAAAATAAGCCAACCACAGAAAGACAAATTTTGCATATTCTTGCTCATATGTGAGAGCTAAATATTAAAACAATTGATCTCATGGAGACAGAATGTAGAATGATGGATACCAGAGGCTGGGAAGGATAGTGGAGAGGGGAGGATAAAATAGAGATGGTTAATGGGTACAAAAATATAGTTAGGGTCAGGCGTGGTGGCTCACGCCTATAATCCTAGCACTCTGGGAGGCTGAGGCAGGAGGCTGATGCCTTTGCACCCTAGCCTGGGTGACAGAGTGAGACTGTCTAAAAAAAGCATAGATAGTCATATAGAATGAACAATATTTGATAGCACAACAAAGTGACTATATTCAACAATAAGTTATGGTATACTTTAAAATAACTAAAAGAGTAGAATTGGAATGTTCCTAACACAAAGAAATGATAAATGCCTGAGGTGACAAATACTCCAATTTTCCTGATTTGATTAATAAACACTGTATGCCTGTATCAAAACATTATATGTACCCTAAAAATATATACAATTATTATGTACCCTAAATAATTAAAAATAAAAAACAATTTTTAAATGGGAAAAAAATTCAGTAAATCAGTTGTCAGTGGTTCAGAAACATTTTAATGGTTTCTCTGGCAAATACAGCTATGCTGTTTCGTAATATGCATTCACTAAGTAACAGAAAAAGCCAAATTCAGGCCGGGCGCGGTGGCTCACGCCTGTAATCCTAGCTCTCTGGGAGGCCGAGGTGGGCGGATCGTTTGAGCTCAGGAGTTCGAGACCAGCCTGAGCAAGAGCGAGACCCCATCTCTACTAAAAAAATAGAAAGAAATTATATGGACAGCTAAAAATATATACAGAAAAAATTAGCCGGGCATGGTGGTGCATGCCTGTAGTCCCAGCTACTCGGGAGGCTGAGACAGGAGGATCGCTTGAACCCAGGAGTTTGAGGTTGCTGTGAGCTAGGCTGACGCCACGGCACTCACTCTAGCCTGGGCAACAGAGTGAGACTCTGTCTCAAAAAAAAAAAAAAAAGAAAAGAAAAAGCCAAATTCATCACCCTCACGAGTGAGTAATCTTTAGAAGTTAAAAAGAAATCCAAAAAAAAATCTTACAATAAGGAGTTAAAAGAAGACAAAAGGAAGAGAAAGAAAACAGGTCAGTTAATATTAATAAAAGGTCACTCTCAGACAGAAAGAACTGATATTGAATATTAAATTCAACATCTAGATTTCAATAAATAAGCAGCCTAAGAATAAGAACAAAGTTATCTATTGAAAATGTAACTAATATACCAACATATGGGAAAAATATTCTATTTCACTATTATTAAAAGAAATGTTTAATTTGAAGTACTACTACAAATTTGCTAAATTTGAAAAATAAATTATAAAATAATGCTAGATGGACTAATACAGAATTGTTGACAAGCAAACTATTAAAAAATTTTTTTGTAGAGGCAGGGTCTCACTATGCTGCCTAGGCTGGTCTCGAAACTCCAGGCCACAAGCGATCCTGCTGCCTCAGCCTTCCAAAGCACTGAGATTACAGGCTTGAGCAGCCATAACCAGCCTAATCAAACATTCTTTTTTGAGACAGAGTCTCACTCTGTTGCCCAGGCTAGAGTGAGTGCCATGGCGTTAGCATAGCTCACAGCAACCTCAAACTCCTGGGCTTAAGCCATCCTTCTGCCTCAGCCTCCCGAGTAGCTGGGACTACGGGCATGCACCACCATGCCTGGCTAATTTCTTCTATATATTTTTAGTTGTCCAGCTAATTTCTTTCTATTTTTAGTAGAGATGGGGGGGGGGTCTCACTCTTGCTCAGGCTGGTCTCGAACTCCTGACCTTGAGCGATCCTCCCGCCTTGGCCTCCCAGTATGCTAGGATTACAGACGTGAGCCACCACATCCAGCCTAATCAAACATTTTTAAGCTACAAAAATGATAATTCCACATGGTTCAACTTAAAGTATGGTTGCAGAGACGAGAAATAAATTTAAGTATTCATTGCTGATGCCATTATAAACTGATTCATTTATTCTGGAGGGCAATCTGGCAAAATGTAACAAAGGCTTAGAAAATCTTGATCTAATAATTCCAATCTAGAAATATCTTGAGAAGTTAATAAAAAATTAGTGTAAATGTTTATAATTTACTGACAAATGCAAAACATGAAGAAGAACCCAAATGGTCAATAATGACAGAATCAAAGTAAATTAAGAGACAGTAAGACAATGGCAATTATGTAAATTAGATTATATAGAAATATATATATATGAAATATGAGCTAAAAAATATATATATGCACATTGACTACAACTATGTAAAAGACGTGTGCACTGAAGGAATCAGAGGCAGTAATTTTAAACATAAATTTTTTCCATATAAAAGAAAAAGTATGTGGTTTAAAAAAAAATACATGGTATGGTATATAGTAGAGATTGAAAATAATAAAAATATAAAAGTATAAAAAAATCCAGTGATAAAAGGCTGGGCGCAGCGGCTCACTCCTATAATCCTAGCACTCTGGGAGGCCTAGGCCGGTGGATCATTTGAGCTCAGGAGATTGAGATTGGCCTGAGCAAGAGCGAGACTCCGTCTCCACTAAAAATAGAAAGAAATTAGCTGTATGACTAAAAATATATAGAAAACAATTAGTGGGGCATGGTGGTGCATGCCTGTAGTCCCAGCTACTCGGGAGGCTGAGGCAGGAGGATCGCTTGAGCCCAGGAGTTTGAAGTTGCTGTGAGCTAGGCTGACGCCCCAGCACTCTAGCCCAGGCAACAGTGTGACACTCTATCTCAAAAAAAAAAAAACCTCTAGTGATAAAAAATATGGTCATTGTACTCATGGAAATGACTTACCTAAGACATTTTGCTGAGGTAGACTGAGAAACGTACAGACTATAATGCAATGCTGGTTTATTTCTCTCTCCCAGGAGACTAGAAACTTCTAGAGGGCAAAGATTATATCTTATGTTTTGACAAGGAGTTTTGCAGCCTCAAATATGTTTTTTTTTTGAGACAGAGACTTGCTCTGTTGCCTGGGCTAGTGCCGTGGCATCAGCCTAGCTCACAGCAACCTCAAACTCCTGGGCTCAAGCGATCCTTCTGCCTCAGCCTCCTGAGTAGCTGGGACTACAGGCATGCGCCACCATGCCCGGCTAATTTTTTTCTATATATATTTTTAGCTGTCAAGATCATTTCTTTCTATTTTTTAGTAGAGACAGGGTTTTGCTCTTGCTCAGGCTGGTCTCGAACTCCTGATCTCGAGAGATCCTCCTGCCTCGGTCTCCCAGAGTGCTAGGATTACAGGCGTGAGCCACTGCGTCTCAAATATGCTCTTTGCAAATATTCTAAAAATTAAATCTACTTCAAAGGAGGGTAAAATTTCTTTTTTTCTTCTTTTAGCCCTGGACCACGAAGAGTTTAGATAAAAATTCTAAAATCAAATTAGGAGGATTAAGCAGGTAACTCATTTATATAATATTCACCAAATTTATTCAATTTTAAATGTAAAAAATGAGCTGTGAATATAAACTAATAAAATAAAGGAACAATGTAGTATAGATGTTAAGATTATGGATTCTAGAGCCAGATTGCCTGGGCTTGAGTCTGAGTTCTGCCAGTTGCAAGCTCTGTCACCTTGGGCAAGTTACTAAACCCCTTTGTATCTTTATTTCCTTATCTGTAAAATAAGGCTGTAACAGGGAATAGGTTATCGGAGGGTTCAATGAGTTATTATATCCAAGTCCTTAGAAAAAGGCATGGCATGTAGTACTTGCTATCATTGTTATTTCTGACATTCTTTTGTGCCTATAGTCCCAGCTACTCAGGATGCTAAGGTGGAAAGATTGCTTGCGCCCAGGAGTAAGGCCAACTAGGCAACATAGCAAGACCCTATCTCTTAAAAAAAAAGGCATTTCAAACTTTTCAAAGTGGGGTCTGCAGAGCGGCTGCCAGTCTGTGATCTGTTTGTTATTGGTCTACAACAAGGTAAGTGCTTGTACTAGTATATAAACCAACTCTTTCACTGATATTTTTTTCTCAAAGCAAAACTTTCTCATTGAAGGCAGTAGTATGTTGATTTACATGCGGATGTATTTTCCTTATTTTACTACAAATAAGTATAGTTTGGATTATACATATAGTTATGCATATATGTACACATACATATATATAAATATAAGTACTATAGAGGCCCAACTCATATATAAGTCCAGTAATGAGTTGCTTAACAAAGGGGATAGATATGTTCTGTTCTGAGAAATGCATCTGTAGGTGATTTCGTCCCTGTGCAAACACCAGAGTATACTTACACAAATGTAGGTGGTACAGCCTATTATATGGCTAGACTATATGGTACAGCTGATTGCTCCTAGGCTACAAAACCTGTACTGCACATTACTGTACTGAATACCGTAGGCAATCATAACACCATGGTAAGTATCTGTGTATCTAAACACATCTAAACATAAAAAAAATACAGTAAAAATACACTATTATAATTTTATGGGACCACTGTTGTATATGTAGGCCAACACTGACCGAAATGTCTTTATGTGGTGCATGACTATATAAAGAATTTTGCCTGCATTATGAAAATAAGAAGATGCAATATACTACCAATTCTGGAGTAAAGTCTCTTTCTCCAAACCAATTGCTCAGATATTCCAAGACACTAGTTACTGTTGCCTAAAAGAAAACGGTAGGGCAGAGAAGAAGAGTTGTATTAGTAATAAAACATGAGTTTCATTAAGTTTACTTAAAAATAACTCTAATGTTTAAAATGGCCTATCCTCTAGACTTTCAAAGAAAACTGTTATTCTAATTAGTAATTTGATTAGACAGTTCACTCAGTGAGAAGAGGTTTTTTTTTTTTTTGTTTTGTTTTTTTGAGACAGAGTCTCACTTTGTTGCCCAGGCTAGAGTGAGTGCCGTGGCGTCAGCTTGGCTCACAGCAACCTCAGACTCCTGAGCTCAAGCGATCCTCCTGCCTCAGCCTCCCGAGTAGCTGGGACTACAGGCATGTGCCACCATGCCCGGCTAATTTTTTTTTTTTCTATATATATTTTTAGCTGTCCATATAATTTCTTTCTATTTTTTAGTAGAGATGGGGTCTCGCTCTTGCTCAGGCTGGTCTCGAACTCCTGAGCTCAAACGATCCGCCCACCTCGGCCTCCCAGAGTGCTAGGATTACAGGCGTGAGCCACCGCGCCCGGCCCGAGAAGAGGTTTTTAAAACAAATATTTTTATACTTTCAAATTCAACTTACGTCTTGGTTTAAATCCTAGTAGTTAGTTTATAAACACTTAAAAAAATCACATGCAGTTAAAAAAAGGATCATTTGCATAAAAACCTTCAGTTTATTTCCCAATTCAAATTAAATCAAATTATAAATCTAAAGAGAAAATTAGGTAGAGAAAGATCTGTTTTGAAGCTATACAGATAGAATTTATCAAAGTCTTGAAAATATTCTCTGGTTTATTCATACGGTTGGATGCTTACCAAAAAAAAAAAAAAATCACACTGATGGAATTTAGTGTGACTGCTACAGTATCTTAATGCAAATGATTAAGTAAGAAAAACTGTCAGCCTGTATATTATTTCCAACAGAGTATTAGTCTCCAAAAAAAAAATATTATCTTCCAAAGTACCCAATGCTACATGAGGGCAAAACAAAGTCTTTTATTTTTTTAATTTTTTAAGTCTCTTTCCAGAAGAACAAAACAAAGTTTTTATTTGCTTTTGAAATGGATAATGACGAGTCTCTACTTCAAAAAGACTGAAGAACCAAACTCCATAATTCTCCCCTTTTGATCCAAGAAATTATGTATTTCAATTTTAGTGAAATATGTAGGTCATCTAGAACTAGAAATGGCATTCTAACCTTAGTACAAATGTTCCTCGACCTATGATGAGGTTACATCCCAATAAACCCCTCACGAAGTTGAAAAATCCTAAGTCGAACCACCGTAAGTCGAGGACTATCTGTATTCAGTTCAAGCCCTGGAATCTAAAACTTACAACTGAAATGTACATAATTAAATACACTAGTACCATGATTAAGAGTATGAGCTCCGGAGTTAAATCTACCACTCATTGAATCCCAGTGCTGCTATTTATTTGCAGAAAAATCACCTGCAAGACACTTGAATTCAAATTTTGTTTCCTTATCTATAAAGTGGGTATCTATAAAAAGTGGGTTATAGTGAGAGTTAAATAAGAACCATTAAAGAGCTTAGGACAAAGTCTTGCATACTGTAAATATTCAGTAAATGTATTCAAATACTTTCACATACATTGCAAACAAAAGAATGCATGTATCTTATTATTAGATGAATTTTACCTGATTCATTCTGCTAACAATACTGAGCAAGGGAGGAAAACCAATCTGAAAGAAAAAACAAGACTGAAATTTACTAAATGGTATTATAAGGAGGGACTTCTTTTTTATCAAACAGGTGAATTTCTGACCACACTGTTGTTTAGTAACAAAGAATAAATAAAAGAAAATTCTTTCATTGCCCATTCTAACAAGACATTTCAGGAACAATTATGTTGGTAATGCTGAAGAAAATAATGTTTTGAAATTTGAATATATAAATTTTAAAATAAAGTATGATTTTAGCAACTAAAATGTCAAAAGTATGAAATTTTAAAAAATGATACTACTTGAAAAAGTTAACTTATCAAACACATTCAATAAAACTATAACATATTGATAAGATGACTTTAATATGTTATACACGCCATTTCAAAATTTTCAGCTAAATCTAACATTTTCAAGAATTAGGGCAGTGCCGTGGCTTCAGCCTAGCTCATCGCAACCTCAAACTCCTGGGCTCAAGCAATTCACCTGCCTCAGCCTCCTGAGTAGCTGGGATTATAGGTATGTGCCACCATGCCCGGCCAGTTTCCATTTTTAGTAGAGATGAGTCTTGCTCTTGCTCAGGCTGGTCTCGAACTCCTGACCTCAACCAAACCTCCTGCCTTGGTCTCCCAGAGTGCTAGGATTACAGGTGTGAGTCAACTCGCCCGGCCTTAAAAACTTTCTTTGCCAATATGTTATCTGAAAAATAGGAGCTCAGCAGAGTTATAAGTTATATTTCCATTACAGTGAGGTTTGGCATCTTGTCATATAAGAACAATTTTGTATTTCCTTTCTGTGAGATGTCTATTTATACTCTTTGCCTGTGGGTTTTTTTTTTTTTTTTTTTTCCTTCGGTGGGGCGGGGAGGGAGTAGTTCTTGGTCTTTTTAGTGATTCTTGGAGCTCTTTTCATTTTGGGGAAAAATTAGTTTTAAATGGGAAAAACACAGTATGGCACCATATAGCAAATAATAAATACCTGTTGAACAGAACAGAATAACATGATATAAGGAGTAAGTAGTAATGTAGGTGTATACAGTGGGAACATCTATGGGAACATCTGCAAACTCAGGGGCAAGTGAATCCAAAAGGACAAAGAATTGGCTACATAATTTATGATTAATGCCATGTGAAATTTAAATATATCCTCAACATTTCATCTTCAGATTATGCAATTTACTAAGCATTTTACAACACCTTTCTAATTGTATCTTGTTTTCCTTTTTTCCTCTGACTGCTACTAACTTGTTTGCCCAATGCCTTATCATTTCAAAAAACTGAATTCTATCTAATTCATAAAATTATTACACAGCTAAACATAAAGGATATGAAGGCAACTCAAAATAAGTCACAGGAAACTGTTCAGAAACTGAGCTGTCACTTTTTAAGTTAAAAAGCTAATAAACTAAGTCAGGGGCTGCCAAAAGTCAGTAAGTATTGTAGGCTTTGCATGCCACATGTAGTCTTAGTTACATATTATTTATTTTTTTACAACCCTTAAAACATCTAAAAACCGGCCAGGCATGGTGGCTCATGCCTGTAATCCTAGCACTCTGGGAGGCCAAGGTGGATCACCTGAGCTCAGGAGTTCAGGAGTTTGAGACCAGCCTGAGCAAGCAACAGACCCGTCTCTATGAAAAATAGAGGCCGGGTGCAGTGGCTCACGCCTGTAATCCTAGCACTCTGGGAGGCCGAGGCGGGTGGATCGCTCGAGGTCAGGAGTTCAAGACCAGCCTGAGCAAGAGCGAGACCCCGTCTCTACTAAAAATAGAAAGAAATTATCTGGCCAACTAAAATATACATAGAAAAAAATTAGCCGGGCATGGTGGTGCATGCCTGTAGTCCCAGCTACTCGGGAGCCTGAGGCAGTAGGATCGCTTAAACCCAGGAGTTTGAGGTTGCTGTGAGCTAGGCTGACGCCACGGCACTCACACTAGCCAGGGCAACAAAGTGAGACTCTGTCTCAAAAAAATTAAAAAAAAAAAAAAAAAAAGAAAGAAAAATAGAAAAAATTAGCCAGGTGTTGTGGTATGCACCTATGGTCCCAGCTATCTAGGAGGCTGAAGCAGGAGGATCACCTGAACCAGGAATTCAAGGTTGCAGTAAGCTATGATGATGCCACTGCATTCTAGCCAGGGCGACAGAGTGAGACTCTGTCTCCAAAAAAGAAAAAAGCTAAAAAACACCCGGCATGGATGGCTTGATGCCAGGAGTTTAAGGCTACAGGGAACTATCATTGTGCTACTGCACTCCAGCCTGGGCAACAAAAGGAGACCCCCGCTTCTTTTTGTTTTCGGGGGTGATCATGACACAGAAGAGACCTCTGCCTCTTAAAAAAACCTAAAGAAAACAGAACCTAAAAATCATTCTTAGCTCATGGGATATATTTGCTGATCTCCTAAGACAAGTAATGCACCAAAATTAGAACATTTTTTGTCTAGTTTATCCACATATTACCTACTTGTACATAATCGATTCCAGGACTTTCATTTGTAGCTGGCCCAATTGCACCTTCAGCACATAACCTTTCACCCAGACAAAATTTTTTCCAGCCTTCTTCATCTTCAGATTTTGGCTGAAAGAAAAAAATGAATTTACTTATCTCTATGTACTTATTTTTATACTGAACAGTGTAAAAAGAAGTAAGGATCCCCCATAGTCCCATCACTTCAACTCAAAGATACAGTGCCAGTTACAGGCAGAATTTTGTGTTCCCAAAATTCACACCTTAAAGCCCTAACCTCCAGTACCTCAGAATGTGACTATATTTGGAGACAAGGTTTTTAAAGAGGTGATTACATTAAAATGAGGCCATTAGAAAGAGCCCTAACCCAATCTGACTGGTGTCCTTATAAAAGGAAATTTAGGGCTGGGCACGGTGGCTCACGCCTGTAATCCTAGCACTCTGGGAGGCCTAGGCTGGTGGATCGTTTGAGCTCAGGAGTTAGAGACCAGCCTGAGCAAGAGCGAGACCCTGTCTCTACTAAAAATAGAAAGAAATTATACGGACATCTAAAAATACATATAGAAAAATTAGCCGGGCATGGTGGCGCATGCCTGTAGTCTCAGCTACTCAGGAGGCTGAGGCAGGAGGATTACTTGAGCCCAGGAGTTTGAGGTTGCTGTGAGCTAGGCTGATGCCATGGCACTCTAGCCCAGGCAACAGAGTGAGACTCTGTCTCAAAAAAAAAAAAAAAGGAAATTTGGATATATAGACACTAGGAACTCCCACACACTGAAGACCAGGTAAGGACATAAGGAGAAGGTGGCCATCTGTAAGCTAAGGAGAAAAGACTCAGAAGAAATCAACTCTACTGACATCTTGGACTTACAGCCTTCAAGATGGTGAGAAAATAAATATTTCTGTTAAGACACCTAGTCTGTTATGGCAGCCCTAGCAAACATAGTGCCTAAGTGGTTACACTGTATGTGGGGTATGTTTAGTTTGGACCACACTTTACTGAACACTGACAAGCAAGGGTGTGTCCAAAAGAGGGTGATAAAGATGGAAATCAGTATGGAAAAAAATGCACTAGGAATACTCATGAGAATGAAGAATGTTTATCCCAGTGAAGGAGAAATGATTACATACTTTGTATACTTGAAGGGCTGCCCAGTCAGACAAGGAATACATTTATTCTAAGTTGCCAGATGAAAAAGCAGGACCAGTTAGGAGAAGCATTCAGTCCAATACAACCACGTTAACAAAACAACTTTTATTTGTACATACTGCCTTGCAAATTACTCTATATATATAGGTGCATTTTTCCTCCCTGAAGATAAATAGCTTTCATTAGATTCTCATGATGAATATGAGACTGCTAAAAGGTTTAAAACCTGTTGTCCTAGAACAAGGTAACTACCTTTTCCTATTATTTCATTAGGTCAAAGGCTCCTTCTGTTTTGGTTAGCACTATTAAATATAATATGTACTTAATAAATGATTAGATAAATCAATAAACAAATGTTTATATTTACATAGGTGCCATCAGTATTTTTAAATTTTTTCATTTGATTACTTACATAATGTTTACATTTGCCATGATGAACATTTATAATTGCTACATACTATTCCACTATTTTGATGGACCATAGTTTATTGAATCAATCATGTTAGGTCATTTCCATTTGTGACAAAATTATATCAAGTCATCATGATACTGATGTGGCTTCTTTTTGAATTAGTGGGCATGTACCCAAAAGTCCTCACACTGAATAAGAAAAATATATACCTATATTCCCACCCCTCCCTTCTTACTAGGAAGGCACCACTGCATAGTAAAAGGAACACAGGCTTTAGAGTCAGACAAACTAGGTTTTGAATCCTAGCTATACCATTTATGAGTTAAATAGCCTTGGGCAAGTGATAAGTTTGTTTCCTTCACACTTCTCCCAGAGCAAAGCTTTCAAGTGGTATGCAGAAGCATACAGAGATGCCATATACTGATCTCTCAGCTTTCAGCTGGTAGTCTCAGCAGGAGTATACAAGCAGCCATTTACCCCAATGTGTCACCATGTGAAAGATGTTAGACAGCACTGCCTACAGGAAACTTTTAAAATCTGAAATCTATGAACTACCTGAAACTATGTGCAAAATTTTGTACATAGGTGCATTTTGTTCCCCTTTTAAGATAAATAGCTTTCATTAGATACTCAGAAGGAATATGAGATTCCCTAAAAGGTTAAAAACTGCTGCCCTGGGCTGTGTACAGTGGCTCAGGCCTATAACCCCAGCACTTTGGGAGGTTGAGGCAGGAGGACTGCTTGAGGCCAAGAGTTCGAGACCAGCCTGGGCAACATAGCAAGACCCTGTCTCTACATTAAATAACAAACAAAATAAAAAAAACAACTTCCCTGGAACAATGTAGCCATGTCTTCCTCAACTCCCCTTTTTATTTGGGGTTTTAAGCATGAAGAGCTTAAAATTGTATCTAAATTGATAAAATGCAGGAAAATACTACTTCCCAGTATGCATGACAGGCTTCCCTAATATGTCACTGGTATTGTGAAGCAGAAGTGATATTCTGTAAAAGTGTAGGTTTACTGTGTGTACCACAACCTCATCTGGGAAATCCAATAAGCCTTTATTCAATTTTTTTATAAATACTGAAAATGTATTTATTTCCCAAAAAGTAACGTCTAGAAGAATCCTTAAAAATTTGTAGAGGCCTAACAATCACGTATCCAAAGTCTCCCAAGGTACTATGGATTAAGATTATCATGAAAATAACAATTTGCACTAATTCTATACTTTATAGGCTATTAATATAATGGAATTGTTACCATTAATGGTATATGGAAGAAAACAAAAACAACATGAACTAAGAAAATTAATCTTTAAAGAATGGAATATGTACTATTTCAAACAAGTATACATTGTACAACTTAAACTGAGAAACTTACATACCATAGTCACATTACTATCCAACTGTTGTGATTTCCAGTGACTTCTATGTTTGTTCACACTCTAAAAGAAGAAAAGTTAGACAGTGTTCTTCAGAGAATGGGTAAACAAAAGAAAGAAATCAGTTTCTGCACAAAATTCTAACTAAAACTTGGAAAATATGTTTCAAACTATATTATGTTTAATTATCATAATTTGGTAATTAATTCATGAAGATTCTGTATACTTCAGAATCATAAATCTTATTTTTCCAACTATTTTCTAAGAACAGAAATAAATCCAACAGGAGCTTCATTTGATTAAATTTGACACTTACTTGTCGAACAGTTGAAAACTGTGCTACTTGTTGTTGTTGCCACTGAAGTGTTGGGGAATAACCTTCAGGGGCAGGTTGGCATCCTGAAAGCTAGAGATCAGTTCATGAATATTAGGATCAATGTTAGTGTCATAACCAGAATCTCATCCTCTACAGAGTAAGAGTAAAACAGAGAAGAGTGAATAATAAATTACATAATTGACTATTCAAGAAAAATAAACACTTTTTACTATTTATGTCCCAGTTAAAATCGCTAGGAAAAGATCCTTAGTCACTTTAATAAGAGAAATCTGGAATGGTTTATAGTTGAGAGTTTCTAAGAAATCTAAATGACATGAGCCCTGAAGATATTAATATAATCTAGTCTTATCTTTCTGTAATAGCAAAACAGAACAAAAGGAGAGATACCCCAAGTAAAGAACTTTGGTATGAAATATAGTTAAGATACAAGGAATAAGTTCTAGAGTTCAATAGCGTAATAGGGTGACTATAGTTAACAATAATTTGTTGTATATTTCTTTTTTTTTTTTTTGAGACAGAGTCTCACTTTGTTGCCCAGGCTAGAGTGAGTGCCGTGGCGTCAGCCTAGCTCACAGCAACCTCAAACTCCTGGGCTCAAGCGATCCTCCTGCCTCAGCCTCCCGAGTAGCTGGGACTACAGGCATGCGCCACTATGCCCGGCTAATTTTTCCATATATATATTTTTAGTTGTCCATATAATTTTTTTTCTATTTTTAGTAGAGACGGGGTCTCGCTCTTGCTCAGGCTGGTCTCGAACTCCTGACCTTGAGCGATCCACCCGCCTCGGCCTCCCAGAGTGCTAGGATTACAGGCGTGAGCCACCGCGCCCGGCCTGTTGTATATTTCAAAATAGCCAGAAGAGTAGATTTGAAATGTTCCCAACAAAAAGAAATGATAAATGTTTGAGGTGATGGATATCCTAATTACCCTGATTTGATCATTACATGTTGAAATGTGTGATGATCATATCTTTCATATGCAGGTATGAAAATATCACACTTCCCCAGTAAATATGTACAATTACTATGTATCAATAAAATTAAAAAAAAAAGAATTTTGGTATGGGCAAAATGTACTCAAGTAACTTAAAGACATTTTATTTATTTATTTCATTTATTTTTTTTGAGACAGGATCTTCCTGTGTTGCCCAGGCTGCTCTCAAACTCCTGGTTTCAAGCGATCCTCTTGCCTCAGCCTCCTGAATCTGCTGGGATTACAGGCACAAACCTGTAATCTAAAATGGCACATAATTCACAACTAATCACATATTGCCTTGAAATAGAATTTAGTGGGACCACTTTTTTTAAAATTTGGTAAACAGGGTACAGTGGCTCATATCTGTAATCCCAGTGACTCTGGACGCCAAGGTGGGAAGATTACTTGAGGCCAGGAGTTCAAGACCAGCCTGGGCAACATAGCAAGACCTTATCTCTACCAAAATAAATAAATAAATAAATAAAATTAAAAAATTAGCCAGGTGTGGTAGCAGGTACCTGTATGAAGTCCCAGCTACTTTAAGTTGATTGATGAGTAGCTCCCCCCAAAAGTGCTAGATAAATAAATGAATGAGTGTTCCCAGTGTGCAAACAGCTAGAAAAGTATGACATTTGGGTTTCTATTCTTAAAAAAAAAAAGAAAAAGAAAAAATAAGGACACTTGGTCAAATTCAAAACACGCAAAGTACACAAAATTAGACTAAACACCCGTCTAATAATAATTATGAAGACAGAACCAGAACGAGTTTCCTTAAAAAATAAAGGATAGCATTAAGTAACCTAAAGATATCTTCAGGTTTGGATTATGTCTCTAAGATGGGCACATCTCCGCAAATGCGAGCGTTATGGAAAGTCTCTTCATTGACAGTATATGCCAAATGTCCTTCTGGAGGAAAAGTACAAACGAATGTATAACTTTTTGGGAGTAGTCAAATCTTACCTACACCATAATTGACACTGTCGGATACTATAAGAGCCTTAGTCTTTTAATTTTGGGGGAGGGGCAGGTCTCTGGACGGTTAACAAAACTCACAGAAATATTGACACTTTGCTTCCTTTTCAACTTCTTTGGGTCAATTTGAGCTACCACAACATCTGGACACTGAGCTGCTTCGATCCTACAAATAAGTAATAAATGCAAATTTAATTACTATTGTGCTTTGCTCAGGTGTAAAACAAGCAATCCATTTCTACAGTTGTGAAATCAGAAAAAAATTCAGACTTCCAATTGAAATACTAAACAATATATTTCTGAAATTATCTGGGTTGAAAGCAAACAAAGCTACAAGCACACATCTTGATACGTGCAATCAAGTTCAAAACAAACTAGCCCACGTTAGGATGTAATCCAGGGATCTCGAGCAGATCCGAGTTCACGAGAGGATGGAACAGGAATAGAGGCGGGGCTTTATCACACACAGGGGAAGAGCAAGGCACCAGACGCTGTGCCCAGGGGCGGGGCGGACGACCAGCCCACCCACACAGGGCCAAATCACTCACTGGACCCGCCTCAGGTATTCCTGAGGTGTCCTCGGGGGTACCGAGGGATCGAAAGCTTCCGTCAAGTCGCAGGGTTCCACCGGCAGCAGCCGGGGCATCAACTCCTCCACTGCAGACTCTGCTGGTACCCACGCCATGCCTTTCAATCCCGCCAGTCCCTCCCAGCGCATGCGCCTGGTCAAGGTCACGGCGCAGGCGCACCAGTGGGCACCTTTGGCAAGGAGCGGAGCAAGCCGCCGGGTTTAGGGAACGTAACTGCGCGTGAGCAAGCTACTGCTTGCCCAAGGTTAGGGCTCCGGTGGTGTAATGAAGCCTCGGCGAATTAAATTAGTGGCGCTAGTGGCTGTGTCTAAAGTGTTTCTCAATCTGTTACCGTCTTTCTTCTAAAGCTAGGGCAAAGATTAACTTTTATGCTTCCCTAGTAGTGAGGGATCCTTAAATATTTTTTTAATTAATGAATAATTTTCCTGTAATTATTCTTGGAGCTCTAAATTCTTAAACCATTGGTAAACACGTTACATACATTTCCTCATTTAATTCTTAGAACAACTCTGTGAAATGGGTGGTAATATTACAGTTTCGTAGGGGAGGAAATCGATGTAAAGAGGAAATAAGTACTAGGAATGAGACTTTCTCCCAAAAAGGAAGAGCCAATTTCCACCCAAGTTTATCTGATGCCTAATGAACGAAAAATTAATTTTCCACAGGAATTTCTTGTGCGTGGGTACTTCAAAGATCACTGTATGTTTATTTGAAAAGAATATTACTTCTAGGGTAGCCAGAATTTCTCTCTCTCTCTCTTTTTTTTTTTTTAAGAAAAATCTTTGCTTAAGTAAGAATACTGCAAAGAATAAAGCTAATGCCAACACCCAGAAATTGCCAGTGTTAATGTTAATCTTGTGAGGTAGATAAAATTATTATCTCCATTTTACAGGTGAAGAAAGAGGCAAGAATGGGTTAAGTAACTAGGGCTACGTCACAAAATACAAGGAACAGTGGAAGTATTATATCTTTTTTTTCCTAAACAGAATTGAGTGAATACAATTGACCTTTACTTTCTAACGTTTATGTTTATTTTTAAAGCTTTTCTTTTTTTTTTTAAAGCACTGCCTTTAGCTTGCAAGGAACTGATTTCAAACCAGGATGTTTTCTCTTAATTGAAGATAAAGTGAGGATAGACCTTTGCTTAAGAAGTAAGGAATTAGTGCTCAGAAGTTGTAACTGAACAGTTGGGAGACTTGGAAAGACACCACCTGGCTGTAGTCAAACTGGAAAGTTACTTGGTTAAAATTTTTTCACTGATTTTGGGAAAAACAGAAGAAATATGGAGAAATTCTCTTGTCCCCCAACATTTTGGTGATAATCAAGAACAAATTTGAAAAAGTAAACAGTGACTTCATTTCTGGATTTTCTTACAAATACTTTTTTTTTTTAAACTAAATTATTAGCAATTACCGCCCATTTTTATGGAGAAAAGAACAGGTGATTAACTTGCCGACCAACCACCAATGGAACAGTGGTTAACACTGGACTCTGTAAGTATGTGTCAGGTCTACATATGAATCAAGGAAGAGGAGTAGATGAATAGGAGGAAGGTTGTCCTGGGAAATAACAATAAATTATTTTCCAAAAAAAAGAGGTAAGTTATAAAGTATACAAATGATTCTGAAATTTTAATTACACAGCAATGAATATTCAGGAGAGAGGAAAGTAAATTAAGTAAAGGCCTATAAAGGTAGTTTTCTGCTACTTCAAATCTTTGTTTTTTTAGAAATGGGGGTCTCCCTTTTGCCTAGGCTGGTCTCGGACTTCTGAGCTTAAGGAGCTCAAGCGATCCTCCTGCCTCAGCCTCCCAGAATGTTAGGATTATAGGCATGAGCCACCACACTGGGCCTTCTGCTACTTCAAATCTAATCTGATTTAAAGGAATTACTAATGAGATTTGGAGATTCTTAATGATTATAAATCAGAAATTGCACCAGGTATTTTTGAATGTTTCAGTGAGACATGGAACACCTGAGAATAAGCTATATTTGGTTGATGAAGTTATTCTGAAAAAATGCTTAATTTTTGGAAAGGTGAACTTCTAAAACTATAAAAACCTTTTCATCTAACTTCTTCCCAGGAAGAAGAACTATTCCTGGGGTACTGAACTATTTTTGGTGCCCTAGTTTATGATGGAAAAATTGTTTCAATATTTCTTACATTGGTTGTTGGATGTAGTAGTTATATGAGGGTTGTGAGAACAAAACACTGCTGAGTGTTTATTGATGATGTGGCACATTGATGATGTGGCTGTTTGTTGGTGATGGTGGCTTCTTTTAAGTCAACCTTATGCAGCTAACTGCAAAAGTTGTCTCTGTGTTTTCTATCCCTTTTAAGCAGCTCAGTTATTCTCAAATATTAGTATGTATAAGAATCATCTGGAAGAAATTATTTAAAATTCAGAGTCCTAGGTCCTATACCTCTTTCCTCCAGAGCTTCTATTTCTGTTGATTGAGTGTGGTGTTTAGAAATTGACATTTTAAGAAGTATTCCAGGTGAGAAAGGTAGCTTAGCCCATTCATCTTATCCCTTTTCTCTCTATTTTTAAAGATATACTACAATAGAATTTCTTCTGTCGTATATCTTCTTAGTTCTTTTTTCCTTGGCCATGATCTAAAGCTTCATTAGCTTTAAACTTTAATGAATTCAGTCATCCAATTAATATTTATCAGTTTTCTACTATGTGCCAGGCACTGTGGTAGGCATTGGGAGTTATAGCAGTGAGTGTCTTCTCTCAAAGTGCTTATAGTCTAGCGCACAGAGAGACATTTTAAACCTTAACTGTGATAAGTAATGTTAAGGAAAGGTTCAAAGGAGAGAAAGAGCCTTGCAGTGTAAAAATAAATGAAGGCTGACTGAATGAGAGCAAGCAAAGTCTGTTCATTCAGAACTTGCTATAGGAAGGGAGTAAGCCACTACCACTTATATTTTGGCAGAGATCAAAGGCAGGCAGAAGAGTGGGAAAGATTTATAGTGGAAAAAGAGAAGGCTTTAGATATGCCCTTATTGGAGGCTGTTGGCATGGGGGAAGCTGTAGGCAGACTAACCAGGAGGGGGACCTCTAGTAGTCATGGGTTAGGCGTACATATTTGGCTCTCTGGTTGGTCCTTAGTTGGAAGTGGGACAAAAATTAGGAAAACTGCCAGTTATTAAGTCCTGGACATTTTGTGCCAATTGTTACAGGGATTATTGCATGGCTTCCTGAATTGCTTGCTAAAGATAGCAGTCTGGCTTCCTGTAGGTCTGACATGTAGCAGGCTGGCTTCCCAGACTGGTTATAGTAGATAATAGGTTGGTTTCCTGGGCAGGTTGCTGCAGATTGTGGGTCAGAGTTTATGTGCGTGTGTGTATACACATACATAAATAGATATACACACATATATATATATGAACTGGCCCTTTGCATATTTAGTTTATCAGCAGATAGAGGAAAATTTGTTCAATACCTTGTTGGAGGCAGCAGGTCTTGTTGGAAAATTGGAAGGCCAGTACAGCTAATGCATGCAGAGTAGGGAGTGAGTGTACTGGACAGGGTTGTGAGGAATGTAACTAATGTAGGGATAAGACAGAAAAGGAAGGTCAAGAGAGCCTTAATGCAGCTATTTTGGCTGATACCAGACCCTAAACACCCTGAACAAGGAAGTCACTAGCATGTCGCCAGCATGGGACCACCTGAGGATGGATTCATTATTAAGCCACATGCCTTACAAACTATTTGCACTTACCTTTCTATGACAGCAGTTTATGATTAACCTTTATAGCTGGACTACAACACAATACTGGTCACATACAGTTCCTAATGGAGTTTTTGAACATTTAAAAATGTTACCATTGCCCCATAAGGGGCCCCCTTCCTGCTCAGGAAAGGACCCCTAGTCTGTCTGTGGAGTAGGATCTTTTGTCTGTCTCTCTCTCAAACTTCCTGTTGATAGTTGGCTTGCTCTTGAGTTCTGTCTAGCACAAAGCCAAGAACTCACTTTGCGAGTTCAGGGGGCCATCCTCCCTTCATTGGGACACTGCCTGCATTATCCCTACATATATTCATATAGTTAATATTTATGGGCCGGGCGCGGTGGCTCACGCCTGTAATCCTAGCACTGTGGGAGGCCGAGGCGGGTGGATCGCTCAAGGTCAGGAGTTCGAGACCAGCCTGAGCAAGAGCGAGACCCCGTCTCTACTAAAAATAGAAAGAAATTATATGGACAACTAAAAATATATATATAGAAAAATTAGCCGGGCATAGTGGCGCATGCCTGTAGTCCCAGCTACTCGGGAGGCTGAGGCAGGAGGATCGCTTGAGCCCAGGAGTTTGAGGTTGCTATGAGCTAGGCTGACGCCACGGCACTCACTCTAGCCTGGGCAACAAAGTGAGACTCTGTCTCAAAAAAAAAAAAAAAAATTTATGGAGCATCCTATTACTATGTGTCAGGGGGCTATTGATGCCCTCCAACCAAAAACCACTGGAACTTTCCTGTAGTTGCATGAGGGGGAACTGGGGAATGTTTTAGTAAGACAGTGTTAGAACTAACTTATTTGTTATAGGATTTAGGATTTGTTAGGTGATTTGGAGAAAGTGGGACTTTGCTGTTGGGAAATAGGGATAATTCTGAGGAGTCTAGCTCCTGGTTAAATTGTTCAGGCCTGACTGTAGGCAATTATGAAGGCTTTACCTGGCAGGCCTCACATCAGACTGGGGGCACAGCCAGTACATTGCAGTCTCTGAAGGGATTGCAGTCAGGGACTTGGTATGTCCCTCCACCCCCATGCACTTTTGTATAGCTGTATTTCCAGTCCAGGTGCCTTCATTTGGAGGTCTCCTTATCAGGAAACTTCTCCACTCTGACTTAGTACCTCGCCACCATTCCGTAGAGGTAAGTGGAAGGGGGATTTGTGTATGTGTCAGTGCTATCTCCAGGTTTAGACTCTTGTTTTTACAGTCACAGTAAGTGATTGAAGTCTTCACTGTTATTCTTATTTTGGCTTCTTGTTGTTTTAATTGGCACTTGGCAGCTCAGCTCTAAATCTATCTCATCTTAGCACTTGACTAATTCTATGATTAGGTGTCTTAATTGTTATCTAGAAGGAAGAAGGGAGACTAATGCTATAATTGGTAAAGAAGCAGCAGTCACTTATATTAGGAAGGATGGGGGTATTTGGCCATTTGTGGTTTGGACAATCTTCTTGTTTTTGTCTGAGTTAGACATGATCGCAGAGTAGTATTGTTTTTGTGTTGATCCTTCAGGGTCATTGAGTAGCCTTCTCTGATGTTGATATTCTGTGAAATGGTTTGTGTTCAATACAAGAAAAACGTGGCCTGGCTATAAATGCCAGGGCAGTGCCTAGCAACAGCTAGGCCCAGGTGATAGAGGTAGGCAATGAGAAGCTTCCTTTCTTGCTCACTCCCTTAGCTCGCAGCTGGGGGCGAGGTATGGGGACAAGGTTGGGAAGTGTGATAGCCGTTTGTGACTCTAAGGGGACCATCTGGAGATACTGGGGTCTAGGGATAGAGCCTCAAGACAATAGCAGTAGAACCAGGGTCCATAGTGACATTATTTGAGTTGCTGAGTCAGACTTTGCCTAAAGCCAGGAGTAACCCTAAAGTTACCTTTTTTTCTTTCCTAAGGCATTTGTTATAGCATAACCCTAAACTTTTGTGTTTTATGAGCCCATAATTCTGACCTATAAAATTCTGTGTTTAAGCTGCCCCAGTGCAAGCAGAGAAGGGGATGTTGCTCAGCAGCAGCCAGTGTAAAACCCCCCTGGGTGGAACTTCTTGTTTTAATGTGAGACTATGTGACTAAAGGTTAGGTTGTATTAGTTGAGGTCTAACTGGGGAGGTGACAGTCCCTCTTTACCCCAAAGACTCTAGATCACAGCCTGGAGAAGAGAAGACACAGGGGTACAAGGTCATTGTCTCTAAGACTGAAGGGTGGAGGCAAGTAGCCTGTTACATGGCCCTCCAGCATGGTTGACCAGGGTGAGACAAAAAGCAAAGATGAGACTCAATGGTGAGCAGTTTTAGCTCACTGGGAAGAAAAAGTTTCTCACGGGGACTGCTAACCAAGAATGAAATGGGCTGCCTTGGGAGGCAATGAGCTTCTTGGCAGAGGAGGTATGTAAATAGTTAAGGGACTTTTTCCACTATGAGATTTTCTTCTTTTTTCCCATAAATTATTTAAGGGCGTCAACAAGCAAAATGAGATAGAGGGACAGCTCCCACCAAGGAGCCTGCTTAAAAAGTTTCCTAGCACGGGCTACCTGGGGGAGACTGGATCCCCACACTCCACACCCCACGCCCCCCACCTCAAAAAAAGAGCCAGGCTAATTTCTCCCACTTAAGGCTTTCTCTTTCTCAGGGATAAATCTTTTAGATTATCTCATTTAATTCTCACAATAATTATCTGAAGTGGTAGGTACTATTGTTAGCTTCATTTGCAGGTGAAGAAACTGTGGTTCAGAAATGGTTATGTGACATACTCAGATCACCCAAGTAGGAAGTGTTGGAGTTGAGACTGTATCTTGGCTGCCAAGCCATTGCTCTAAATCACTCTGCTGCACAAGATGGAATTCATAAAAATAAGTACAAAAAACCCCCAAAACCAAAAACAACAAGCCCCAGGGAAGGTTCTTACCAGCCTTTATGACCTGCTGGTCATAAATTACAGAGAGACAATGAAGATTGATTCAGAGAGATCTGGTTTGGTTCCTAGTCCTCTGGGCGTGAGTAATCTTCTTTTCTTTGTCTGAGAATGCGGTCCTCAAGCTCTGGGGTACAGATCCACAAAGAGGGCTAGAAAGCTGACTTGATGTCAGAAAATCAAAGTAAGGTCTACTTTAATAATTGAACATAAAACCTTTACTCCTCTTTTTAAAGTAAAACTACAAATCTGGTTTCTTTCTTTTAGAGTAGGATTTCCCTCCTTGGTTATATGATTTTAAAATAATTATGTTCTTTACAAATTAAATAAATAATAGATAAAAGGAAAAAAACAACCCTGCTACTAGATAACTGTGTTTTGTTTCATTGGGCCACTGTAAATGGTTTAAGAGCAAATCAAAGAATTTTATTTGTTTAGTTTGATTAAATGAACTCTTACTAATTTGGGATTGGTTAGAGTGGCAGAATGAAGAGGTATTGGATTTTACTACCGTTGGGGTACTGTGGAATAGACATGATTGCTATTTGGACAAGAGTTAGAAATTTTAATGTCTACTCTTGTCAGTATTTAAAGAGAAAAGACAGGCATGAAATGAAAACTCAACGTTGTAGATTTTATTTATTTATTTTTAATGTTGTAGATTTTAAATGGGTGTCTTGGGTATGACCTTGGGTATGCTGCTTAACCTTTCTTCTCCTCGTTCATTTGTCATGCATAGGGATTAGACTAAATGATCACTAAGGTCTGTTTGAGTTTAGAAGTCTATAATTTTCTTTCTTTATTATTTTTTTAAATAATAGAGACAGGGTCTTGCTCTGTCACCCAGGCTGAGTGCAGTGGCTGTCCTGGGCTTGGGAGATCCTCCTGCCTCAGCCTTTGGAGTTGAAGGGATTACAGGTGTGAGCCACCACAACCAGCTAGAATTCTATGATTTTCTTTCCTTTTTTAAAAATTTGTTTATTTGTATATACTCATAGGGTACAAGTACAATTTTGCTACACTGATATATTGCATTGTAGTGAAGTCAGGGCCTTATTGCATCCATCACTGGAGCAATGCACATTTTCATGTGTGATTTATTTACTACCCTTATTTATTATTATATTTAATACAATCATAGTTGATAACTCAAAATAAGTGACTGAGACAAAGCTCTCAATCAGTAGATGTTTATTAAGTCAAAGTTTGTGGGTGTGCCCATGAAAACCACAAGCCACAGATGTATCTGTGACTGTTTTTCCTGACCAGGGATTTGGGAACTTCAGTAAATAAGAGGGAAAGGGCATACAGAAAGAAAAAGTAGGAGGGGGCTGGGCAGCGAGGCCCAGGAAATCTACATTTTACATAAGATGAGGTGAATGTTTGAAGAGAAAAAGAGAGTAAAGGAAGAATTAACTATGCACATGTCCCTGGGTAAGTGGAAGAATGATTGATATTATCTTGTCTCTGTTCTGCACCTGGGAAGATAAATTTGTAATCAACATTATTTGTGTAGAATCAAACACACTTTAGTTTTTGGAGCTAGACTTAGTCTGTAGACCTAAAGTTATAATTTGCTTGTCCTTGTTTATGGGAGGCCTGCAAGGAATTTCCTTATGAATGTGTGGGACCAGTCCTTATAGATGCCTGAGGTCTTTTATCTTTTGTAGAGATCTGACTAATGCATAATATTAGTAACTGCTATTCATTTGGAAGAGGGTGTTGCATGACTCAGCTTCCAGGCTTGAACTTTCTTTTTGCAAAAGGAGTTGCGGAGAGATCCTGAGATTTTGAATTTCCTTTACATACTTGTGAGTTCAGATTAGAATACCACAGAGATGTTATCCCATATATATTAACTTGACACTGAAAATTTAAAATTAGAAGACCCTGAGTATTGCTTTTTCTAGTTACTACTCCAAAAACAGTTGGCCACTGCCTTATTCTGTCACCATCTGAACAAATGGAAGAGAATCCATGTTAAACAAAACTGCACGTGTTTCATTAATACTGAAAAACAGAATAAACCTCAAAAGAAAAAGTAGAGGCTAAAGCTCCATCTTGTGGTTAACATATAAAATTCCAAGTTGACATCATACTTCACCTGACTGTGTAGTTAGTGCTAGAATCTCTAGTTTAGAAACATCTGTGAGTTCTGAAGTAAGAAGGAAATTACTGGCTGTTATGTATTAACTAATATTTAAGGTAATTAATGGTGGAAGACAAAGTCTTTCACAGGGTGTTTAGAATACTTGCCCCAAGATAGTCCCAGGAGAAAAAGTTCCAAGGTCTAATATCTTTGAGAAATGGTCTTCAATTCCATCTTGTGGATCTACCGTGAGTATTGTCATACTAAAACCCCTGACAAGTCTAGAGACCTATTTTTCATAATTTAACTTGGTGTTTTCTGACTTTATTTGATCATAGAACTTTTCCCTCTCTCTCTTTTTAATGTATGGTGTTTTGAGAAATGCCAGTTTGAGGAAGTAATGATATTAGGGGCATTAGCTTTACAAAAAGACTTTATGGGCCAGGCATGGTAGCTCATGCCTGTAATCCCAACACTTTAGAAAACTGAGGCGAGAGGATTGCTTGAGGCAAGGAGGTGGAGACCAGCCTGGGCAACATAGCAAGACCCCATCTGTACAAAAATTAAAAAAAAACTAGCTGGGTGTGGTGGTGTGCACCTGTAGTCCCCCAGATACTTGGAAGGCTGAGGAAGGAGGATCCCTTGAGCCTAGGAGTGTGAGGCTGCAGTGAGCTATTATCATGCCACTGCACTCTAGCCTGGGTGACAGAGCAAGGCCCTGGAGGTTCTGCGGCAAGAGGAAACTGAGAAAAAAGTAAAAAAGAGTTTTTTTTGAAGGGGGCTTGTGTCAGAATTTATATTTTTACAATCAATCTTTTAATACACTAACAATGATGATGGTTATATAATAAAATAATACTTAACACTTCTTAGGGTTTTTTCCTTTTTTCTTTTTTTTTTTTTTTTTTTGAGACAGAGTCTCACTCTGTTGCCCAGGCTAGAGTGAGTGCCATGGCGTCAGCCTAGCTCACAGCAACCTCAAACTCCTGAGCTCAAGCGATCCTCCTGTCTCAGCCTCCCGAGTAGCTGGGACTACAGGCATGCGCCACCATGCCCGGCTAATTTTTTCTATATATATTTTTAGCTGTCCATATAATTTCTTTCTATTTTTAGTAGAGATGGGGTCTCGCTCTTGCTCAGGCTGGTCTCGAACTCCTGAGCTCAAACGATCCGCCCACCTCGGCCTCCCAGAGTGCTAGGATTACAGGCGTGAGCCACCACGCCCGGCCCTTTTTTCTTTTTTTTGAGACAAAAAAAGCCTCTTTTGCCCAGGCTAGAGTGCAGTGGCGTCATCGTAGCTCACTGCAACCTCAAACTTCTGAGCTCAAGCGAACCTCCTGCCTTGGCTTCCCAGAGTGCTAGGATTACAGGTGTCAGCCACTATGCCCACCCCACTCTTTAGGTTCTTATGCTCATTCATGAATATTTAGGGAATAATCATTTTGTGATAGGATTTTCATAAAGTGTTGTAACTGAAAGCAAACAATTATGATCACTTATGCTGGTAAATGTTTAACAACAAATATCCTTTACATTCACAGATTGGTCTCAAATGCATTGGTCCAGGGATGTCTATAGATTAAATTAGAAAGCAGAGAAGGTTGTTTTTGGAGATTCTCCCCTTTCTGTGATTCCTGGTTTGACTTTCCTTTCACAGGCGCTCAAAAAATTTTCCATTCTCTCTACATTCTTACTCAGGTCAAAATCTTGTAACTCTCAGTATACCAGAAAAAATAGTCTTTGTCATCTTGGTCCAATGGACCTTTTTAAATTTTTATAGCTTTAAGTCATTTCATGAATAATTTACACAAATTAAAGGAATATTTAATATAACTATTTTTAGAAAAAGTAAAGGGATAGTAGGAAATAACTTTTTTTTTTGAAACAGAGTCCCACTCTGTCACCCTGGCTAGAGTGCCATGGCATCAGCCTAGCTCACAGCAACCTCAAACTCCTGGGCTCAAGCAATCCTCCTGCCTCAGCCTCCCAAGTAGCTGGGACTACAGGCATGTGCCACCATGCCTGGATAATTTTTTCTATATATATTTTAGCTGTCCATATAATTTCTTTCTATTTTTAGTAGAGACGGGGTCTCGCTCTTGCTCAGGCTGGTCTCGAACTCCTGACCTTGAGCGATCCACCTGCCTCGGCCCCTCAGAGAGCTAGGAAATAACTTTATTAGAAATTTTAATAAGAATGGAAACATAGCAAACCCCAATTTTTATTCCATATTTTTTTGGTTTGGAAGATATAATACCCAAATGGGCAATGTCCTCTGAGCACAACTAACTGCTCATTACCTGTCATGTATAAATCTAGAACACACTCATCTTGTAGACAGTGATTGTTGATTTCAAATACATTTCTACTAGTTCCTAACTTATTCTTATTTCTGTTTTTTCCTGTACTTACATAATCAAAATATAAGACTTGAAGTTTTTTTTTGTTTGTTTTTTTTTGAGACAGGGTCTTCCTTTGTCATCCAGGCTGGAGTGCAGAGGCACGATCACAGCTCATTGCTGCCTGGAACTCCTGGGCTCAAGTGATCCTCCCACCTCAGCCTCTCACGTAGCTGGGACTATAGGCACAAGCCACTGTGCCTGGCTTCTCCCAAAATTCATATTCTAACCTGCAAGGTGATGGTGTTAGTAGGTAGGGACTTTGTGAGGTGATTAGGTGATGAGGGCAGAGTCCTCATGAATGGGATTAGTGCTTTTATAAAAGAGACCCCAGAGAGCTAGCTAGCCCCTTCCACCATGTGAGAACAAAGCTATAAATCAGCATCTGTGAACTAGAAAGTGGGTTCTCATCAGACACCAAATCTGCTGGCATCTTGATCCTTGACTTTTCATCCTCTGGAACACTAAGAAATACATTTCTGTTGTGTATAAGCCACCCTGTTGATGGTATTTTGTTGTAGCAGCCTCAAAGTACTAAGACACGTATCTTTTTACCCTACCCATTGGTTTTTGTTTCTTTCTGTGTGTTCTTATTCCACCTTTATAAGATTGCCCCTGCTGTTTACATGCTGTACTCAGTTAGGAATCCTTATCCCCCTTCCACTCCGCAGCCTGAAATTCTTGTTAAGGTAACACCCTGAACCCACTTTATTTGGAGGCCTTTACTGAATGTTGGCTTTTGATTCCTGTTCCCTCTTCAGGATTGTATTAAAATTTGACAGGCAAACTCATCCTCTTCCACCTTCTAAAACAACCTTAGCATGTATTAACACGTTATATTATTAATAGGAAGGAAAGTGATGTTTGGTGCTATCTTATTTCTCATGAACTTATATAAGCTTTGAAGAACACATATTTGGTCTTTTTTTCTATTCCATAAATTGCTGATAGGGCGAAGTTTTGCAGGATTTTTGAGGTGTTGTCATAACGAATTAATTCCATGAGCAGCCCTCACTGAAGGATGAATTTTCCTGAGACCGCCACCTCGAATGTCTTTTCAGCTGTTGCTGTTTCATTTTCTTTAGTTCTTTTCTTGGAAAGAGAAGCAAGCACATCAAGATTAACCAGCCAAAAACTGTGTGTAGTAGGTGGGGGTTGGTGGAGTTGGAGTGGCAGAAGCAATGTAGGAGGAAAACAGGTAGGCTAGGAATACATAAATAGTATTTAAATTCTTTCAGGCCACAGATTTTGGCCTATTTTGCTTACATCACATCACCAGCATCTCAACTGTGTCTGGCACATAGTAGGTGTTCAGTAAATATTTGTTGCACTAAATGAAAGAACAAACTTCTTACTTTGTTTTTCAGAGATGTGGTTTGTGATTCTCGGAATCAACTAGGGCCCTAGAGAAGATGTCCTAGAGGAGGCCTCCATTTCTCTTGGGGAGCTGAGGAGTCTGAATGGCAACAATAGTTCTTCATGTTTTCTGCGACCTGCAGAGAGTAGGACCCGCAGTGGCTCCCGGGAGACGGCCCCACCCGGCCCCACTCCCCCAGTCCAGCTCGGCCAGGAACCCGCCCCCCGGGCGGGTTGTCCCGGCCCTTCCTCCCCTCCCGCCCCTCTGGCTTCGTCCCCGTCTCCTTTATCCCCCTCGCGTCCCCCCACCGCCCTAACCAGCTCTCGGCTCTTCCCTTAAGCGCCCTGGTCCATCGCCCCGCCCCCAGCTCTGTTCCCGCCCCTTTTCCCCTCACACCCCACCCCTTCTTTGCTTCCGTTCCCCTCTCTACCATCCCCCGCCCCTTCCTCCCATCACGCCCCGCCCCTCCTCCTCCCCTTGACGTGGCAGAGGCGGACCAGCCATGTTGGCCCGGCCGAGGACTTTGCAGAGGCCAGGGGCGGGGCGGGGCCGGCCCTGATTTCGCTGCCACGAGCTGCTCCTGCTCGGCGGAGAAGGCTGGTTTTGTACGGCGGAGGCTGCGACAGGCTCAGATCTTGTAGGGGAGGCACTGAGGTAAGGATCGACTTCAGGGCCGCCTCCTCTCGCTCCCGGAGGGGCTGCGAGCGCTCAGCGGGAAACCCGGGCGGGTGGCGGCGGCGGGCTGGCGGGCCGGGGTCTCGGGGTGGTCCCGGCTCTGCCCCCTCGGTTCCCTGGAGCAGGCGAGGCGCTCCGGAGGCTGCAGCTGGGTGCAGTCCGGCGGTGGAAACGTTGAGCACCGAACATGTCACCCTTTCACCGCCCTCTGCTTCGGTCTCCCGGAGGCCTGGGGGCCCGGCCCCCCTCATCCAGCTCTCCTGGATTATATGGAAAGATGGGAGTTGGGTGAAAAACAGGCAGTTCGAGCATCTCGCCCTGCACCCACCCCCGTCTCCTGGGCGACCAGTCTTCTCTACCCCAGCCCGTCATCTCTTCTGGAGACTGGGGCTTCTTGATTCATTCCTTGCATAATCTGCCGTGCCCTAGACTTTGAACCGAGATGATTTGTCACCCGTAATTCGACCTTGGGACTTAAAGGGGTTAACGATAAAAGTGCTAGGTAAAGCTGATTGCTTGGGCCTTGATTACAAATAGAAAGTTTTCAGACAGGACCAATCCTATCTAAGAGTTTTCCCGTTTTGGTGGGAAAGGTACTTACTTAAGTCACGTCTTAATATACAGGTAAACTCGAGTGGGGGTGTTGAATTCACGTTTTAACGTGAAAATTCCTCGGCCTCTGCCCTCCACCATGAATAACTAGCCACATTAATTTGTGGCAGAAAAAGTTTTAGAGTAAAATGCACGTTAAGTCTTCCTTCTTTCTCTTCTCCAGTAGTGTAATGATCATCATTTCGGAAGTCTAACCATTTTTAAATTGACGTACAGAATTTTACAATTAAATAGGACCTTGTAGATTTCTGGTTCAAATCTCTGAGCTTACTGGTGAGATCGGAAAGGTAAACTGTCCAGGATCATAAAGCTAGTCATCAGAAGTAACTGAAGAGGGTTCATCGAGGAGGATTTTACAGCTGAAAAGTAGGAGAGGCACATTTGTTGAGTAACAAATAGACCCGATTCGAAGGAACTCAAGTTTTACTTGCAATTTTGTATGCTTTTCAATTAAATAATATATAAAAGGGCTAAAATGGGAATATTGAAAAACAGTTATACTATTGGCACGCATTTGATATACTAGGTTAAAGTGATATAATGCTTTGCTTCTTTGCTTTTAGTTTTATCATGAGAAATTATTTAACTGAAGTAGTTCCTTGAAAACACCGGGGGGCCAAAAAAAAAAAAAAAGTAGTTTTACAGATTACAAATTGTAGTGAAAAATGGGACTTTTTTTTTTTTTGAGACAGAATCTCAAAGCAACCTCAAACTTTTGGGCTTAAGCAATCCTTCTGCCTCAGCCTCCTGAGTAGCTGGGACTACAGGGATGCGCCACCATGCCCGGCTAATTTTTTCTATATATTTTTAATTGTCCAGATAATTTCTTTCCATTTTTTTTTTTAGTAGAGACGGGGTCTTGCTCTTGCTCAGGCTGGTCTCGAACTCCTGAGCTCAAACGATCCTCCTGCCTCGGCCTCCCAGAGTGGTAGGATTACAGGCGTGAGCCACCATGCCAGGCCGGGACATTTCTTTAGAATGGTCTTTTGTATCACTTAAAAAAAAATAAAGACTGGTATGTAAAGTTTGCATTCTAATATAGTGTGTGAATAATGTTTATTTGGTTTGATGCTTTTATGCTAACGTATGTTAATATTAGGGGGAGAGTGCTTGTCAAATAATACCATTTTATGTAAAGCTAGTTTGTAAAAGGACTTTTTCAGATATGCAATTATTAGACATGGGACCATGCTGGCTAATTTTGTACTCAAATTAGTGATTTTAAGATTGCACAATTCCAACTTTGAAAAGGTGAAGTCAGGGAGATGTTGTCCATGGCCATGTAATTGGACCAATTTAGAAAAAATTTTCTGCTGGAAAGTGAGAATGTAAGAAATATAATGGATATAATTTAGCAAGCAAATATGATCTTAGAGCAGAGAGATTGAGAGAAAAAAGTGTGAGGAAGAGGAGGGGAATTTTGCTGACATGTCACTCAGATGATATTTAGTATGTCTTAATAAAAAATAAAGATGTAGAGTGTTACCTGTTGTAGAAACTTAAACCTGGCTGTTGCCTGTGTGTGAATGTTTTCCTACTAAGATTCCCTGAACCTTTCTAAGTGAGGTTCCCTAATGGTCCTAAGGCAGTGGTTCTTAGAACATATTTACAGTCTTAAACAGTGAGGATCCAAGGAAAAAAACTGGCTTAATAGAAGACAGGTAACTTTTCACATCTCCTTCTGCAGTCTGTTGTTACATAATATTTTGTTTTGGTTGAATTGTATGGAGGAAATGTGGCCTCATATAGATAATGTAGTTGGAAATAGAAGAACTATTTTAATCTTTTTCTGATACTTTTGCATATTCTTCTTTGATACTATACCAAAGTTGATAGAGTTTTAATTAAGAAATTAAAAGTTAATTGCAGTGTGGAATTGGAAGCCTTGGAAGTGAACTTTTTGTACTCTTGTAACATTAAAACCCATGGGTCCATCCTGTACTTGTGTTTTTTTTTTTTTTTTTTTGAGACAAGAGTCTTGTTCTGTCGCTTGGGCTAGAGTGGCGTCAGCCTAACTCAACTCATGGACTCAAGTGGTCCTTCTGCCTCAGCCTCCCAAGTAACTGGGACTACAGGTATACACCACCACGCCTGGCCAATTTTTTCTATGTTTAGTAGAGACGGAATCTGGCTCTTGCTGAGGCTGGTCTCGAACTTCTGATCTCAAGCGGTCCTCCTGCCTCTGCCTCCCAGAGTGCTAGGATTATCCTATACTTTGAATGGATCATCTACCCATGCATGATATTTTAACATTATGAATTGACCATTTGGAAAACATTGCTTCACTGAGTAATGTATTAGTATATCTTCCAAATGTTGACATGTTTCATTATACAATGCCAATAAAAAAAAATCACATTATTACAGTGATCTCCTCAGAAAAAGCTTTACATGTTAGGAATCTGTCAAGCCCAAAGAGTGGATGCAAGTTTTCAGAAATTTTGATATTTGCTTGAAAGCCCCAGTTTTATCATACTGTCAATTGTTTTCCATAAAGTAAAGTGACAGGCTCATTTCATCCATTTTGAGAAAATGTCTTTGAAATACCTACTACTAGTTATATACTATCTTGGGAGAATTGAGAAAATAATCATTCAAAACATTTTTTATTTTGTGTTTCAGATGAACAGCCATGATTGGTCTAGGATGTTTGGGTATTTTAATGCTTTTTGCAGTTGCATTTTAGATACATTTTAGATCATAGGAGCAATTAAAGAATAAACAGAAAATTTCATTTGCTTTATGTTTTGTAGAAATGAAGGGGAGGATTGCCTCCTAGAATTTGTATTCACATCTGTAGCATGGAAGTCATTGCTAAAAACTGGATCTCCGCCTTCCCTCACCTCAGGTTATTTTTTCTTTATGACTGCTTGTGTTATAACAATTTGGCATCTTCTAATTCCCTCTAACCTTTGTTGGATCATTATCTTTCAAGGGCTACTTTTCCTTGGAAGCTTATACCATCCTTCTCAAAGTTGTCTTCTGTATTTATCTTCAAAATAGTCTTTTCTAAATAAGTGTGGTCTTAGGATTCCTCTTTACCCTTTATACACCTTTGAAAATCCACGATCTCTTTCTTTTGTATTTTTTTTTTTTTTTCCTTGTTTTGAGAGAGAGTCTCACTCTGTTGCCGGGGCTAGAGTGCCATGGCATCAGCCTAGCTCACAACCTCAAACTCCTGGGCTCAAGCAATCCTACTGCCTCAGCCTCCCAAGTAGCTGGTGCCACTATGCCCAGCTAACTTTATATATATATATTTTTAGTTGTCCATATAATTTCTTTCTATTTTTAGTAGAGATGGGGTCTCGCTCTTGCTCAGGCTGGTCTCGAACTCCTGAGCTCAAACGATCCTCCCACCTGGGCCTCCCAGAATGGTAGGATTACAGGTGTGAGCCACCGAGCCTGGCCTTTTTTTTTTTTTTGGAGACAGAGTCTCTGTTGCCTGGACTAGAGTGTGGTGACATCATCATAGCTCACTGCAACCTCAAACTCCTGAGCTCAAGCTATTCACCCTTCAGAGTAGCTGGGACTGCAGACACCAGCCACCATGCCATGGCTAATCTTTTCTGTTTTTTGTAGAGACAGGGTCGGGGGAGTAGAGGTGTGGGGGTTGGGGGTGTGCATGTCTCACTGGCTTCAAGAGATAAGTGCTAGAATTATAGGCATGAGCCACCATGCCTGGCCACAATCTCTTTTGATTAGCATAAAATTCTCTAGTTGTCACCAAGATGCTGGCATGATAGGAGAAATAGTGTTTTCTTTCATTTTTATTTTCTTACTTATTTTAAGGAAGACAAAGTTCTTAGCTGCTTGGAATACTCATATTTGTTAAGCTTCACTTTCTGTAATTTGTATTATCAAAATCTGTTTGAAAACTTTTCTAAAATTAAAATTGTTATATCTAACATTTTTTTCGAATAATACCTTCCTTCCCTCACTTATATTTTAGAATCAATTTCTTGTCCTACTATTATCAATCTTTATATCCATGTTGTGTTTTCTTTTTCTGCCACTGTAGGTTCATAATTCTTAAGTTCTTTTTTTTTTTTTTTTTTTTTACGAGACAAGGTCTCACTCTGTTGCCCAGGCTGGAGTGCAGTGCCATGATCATAGCTTACTAGCTCACTGCACCCTTGAACTCTAGGGCTCAAGCAGTTCTTCCCACCTTGGCCTCTCAGAGTGCTGGGATTATAGGTAAAAGCCACCACACCTGGCTTCTTTAGTTGTTTTAACTTGATATCCTTCGTGTCTGCCACATAGCACTTGAAACTCTTTATCCTTACACACCTTCGACTTCCTTCCATGACTAACCACTGTTGCAGTTTGAGACCATGAAGGAGAACTGTTGCCTAGGTAGGAATCTGGCATCTTAGGTAGATAGTACAAATGGAGAAATGTCTAGATAGTGGACCCTCAACAGAGTGGCATCCTCTTCCCCTGGTAGTAAACTTTAAATTATTATATTGAAATTATATATCTCAAATTAGAGCGTAATACACTCTCATAAGCTGAAATTTTAAAAAATATTCTGAATTAAGCTTCTGCAAAAGAAGTTAAACAGTGTATATAAATCGTGAGGAAACAGCATTTATCAGGCATTTTATTAATTGTGACACAAATAACCTGTATTTGCAAAGTTAAAAAATTACCTGTCTAACGTAGAAGTACCATGTTTTAGGAAAATCTTTTTGTTATGCACCATTAAGCATTGTCTTCTATAAAGTTAAGTGGAAACTTGTTATGTTCTGGATAGAAAACCATATGTGTTTTAGAATTTTGTAATTTCAATATGTTTGTTAAACTGATGTGACTTAAAAAGCCGATAATCGAAAACTTAGGATCTAGATTTTCCCACTGTTTTTGCCTTTCTTTCCTATCACCTTTATTTTTATTTATTTATTTTTTTTATTCAGTCTCCGTAGAGACTGTCAAAAATTGCCAATGCTGACTATATTTCAAGTCGTCATGGCGGGGTATTGGGAAAAGTTTTCAATTAGCAATAATCATGCCTCGGATAAACCTCATTGGCCACATTGCTGCCACTGCGCAAAGCTCCTATCACCTTTAAATGAACAGGACACTTACTATTTGTTGCCATGGTTTTTCTAAAGAGTTAATAAAAAAGTATAAAATACCTCTTAATGGACCTAATGGGCATTGGGTTCTGTATAGCCACTAATTATTTTGTTATGTAAGTGGGATTATTTTTGCTTGCTAATTTTTTTCTGAAATAAATATTTTCATTTGGTCATGATTTCTAATGTGTTAATATTGCTGAATGTGGGAAAAACATACTTTTTTTTTTTTACCTCTCAGATCTGCTTAAAAATGTACTTATTTTCAATCTTAAGTGAATCCTAGATTTTTAAATCTTTTTTAATTTTGGTACAGAAATAAGAATCAAGCTCCACAATGACAACCTATTTGGAATTCATTCAACAAAATGAGGAACGAGATGGAGTCCGATTTAGTTGGAATGTTTGGCCATCAAGTCGACTGGAAGCTACAAGAATGGTTGTTCCTGTGGCAGCGCTATTTACACCACTGAAGGAGAGACCTGATTTACCACCTATTCAATATGAACCTGTTCTTTGTAGTAGGACCACTTGCCGTGCAGTTTTGAATCCTTTATGGTAATTAAAATACATGGAAAAAACTAATGTGGCAATATGATTCAAAAATGTAGTGTCTTTTTGGCTCATTTATATAAAAATACCTTTGCTTTTGTTCATAGTTACTTTTTCAAATTATGAGGTCAAAGAAATTAAAAAAGCTATAAAATTTTAGGATCATTCTAGTTGTAGTAAGTTGATAATACAAAGCCACCAAATGTAAAAGTGTCACTGTAAAAACCATTAGATCTTATCAGTATTTTCTAGATGGTTGTGCTGGCTATGTATCAAGCCATCTTGTGCATTAGAAAAGTATAATTGAGTGGCATGGTATTGGAAAAATTTTATGATTTCTTGTTGCTGAAGCCAAAATCTCAGAAATCATCTTTTTTTCCTCTTTCTACTCCCTCTCCCCCATCCAATGCGCTAGCAACTCTGATTGATCTCCTTTCAGCACATTATGGACTCTGTCTCTTATACTCAATCTCTGCTAGTATATCCTGCTTCAGATACCACCATCTTTTTCCTGGGCAATTTCAATATCCTTCTAACTGGTCTCCCTGTTTTCATTCTCATCTTTCAACAGTCTATTTGCCACCCAGGAGCTAGGGTTTTATGAATGGAAATCAGATTGTTAAAATCCTCCAATAGCTGCTGCTTATACTTGGAATGAAAAATCCAAACCCCTTATCATGACCTGTAAAGCCCTACATGATCTAGTCTCTGTGTATATTTCTGCCTTCATTTTGTGTTATCCATTTTTCTTATTCTCATCTACATAATACCTTAACTCTATTGCCCTCTTTCTGATCCTCAAACATACCAAACTTATTCCTTCCTTGGAACTTGTACAGTAGCTATGTATTCTGTATGGATTGCTCTGTCTCCAGATTTTCCTGTTACTGGTTGCTTTTCATTCATGTCATACTTGTCTATTTAAGAAGGCTTTCCTTTAGCCCTTCCAAATGCATTCTCACATCCTGTTTTGTCTTCTTTAATCTTTGTTATCACTATCTAAAAGTATTTTGTTATTTGTGCATCTACTTGTCTTTTTTATGTCTTTCTCTTCTAGAATGTAAACTCCATGAGAGAGGGAACTTTTCTCTCATGCTCACTGCTGTATCACCAGCACCTAAAATAATGGTTGGTACATACTAGGCATTCAGTAAATATATTTTTGACTTGAATAAATGTTTTCTAGGTCTGAGTGTAGATGTTACTAAAGTCATTTGAAGAAAAAATAGTACTATCTGAATTTTTTTGATGTTTGCTATATATTAAAAGTTACTGTACATTCACCGTTTAGGTGAACTCGTATATGTTCAAAGTATGAATTAGGTATGGGCAATGTCTAAAAATACATGGCTTTTAAAGATCACTTTGAATGCATTCATGTTTTAGAAAGATATTAATTTTATTGACACTAGAATTCTTATAAAATTGAACTGAAACTTGAGCTAATGTATGTTTTCTTTTCTTAAAACAGTCAAGTGGATTATAGAGCAAAACTCTGGGCTTGCAACTTTTGTTATCAAAGAAATCAAGTAAGAAAATCCCCATTGTAGCTGTTAATGCTATAATACTAGTCCTGTAGAAAATGCATATTTAAAAAGAAAGATAAAATAATTATTTTTCGTATAATGAAAATACCTATTTTTAAAATAGTTAAATGATTAGAAAATAATTATTTTCAGTTTAAAATTTTATTACTCTTTATGGCAAACGATTTCTTAAAAGTGTTTTTTTTTTTTCTACCTGTAGTTTCCACCTACTTATGCCGGTATATCTGAACTGAATCAACCTGCTGAACTTTTACCTCAGTTTTCTAGCATTGAATATGTAGTTCTGGTAAGAACATAAGAGCAATATTTAAGAAAGTTTTAAATATCCAGTAATTTGCTTTATACTAAAATAATTATTAAATTGAGATGACTTAAATGGGATCATTCTTAATTCTCACGTTGATTCCATGGAGCATTTCAAAGGTAAGAACTAAAAAAAAAAAAAAAAAAAATCAAAGGTAAGAACTATCAGGATCAGTTTGAGCAAGGTAATTTCTCTGTTGTAGTAACTTGATTAGTGGCCAGGATACTGGGGAGGGTGGTGTGATTTGCTATATTAAGCAGATAAATAAACAATAGAGTATCAGTCTTGCTTTATAGTTGGAAGTTCAGTTCATAAATACTTAGTATCATTCTGTAGTTTGCTAGTGTATCCCCAAGTCTAATTATCTAATTAATGAAAATATTCTTGCATTGGTCCTTGTTAGGAAAATCATATTTTTTCTCTCTGAACAGCTTTATATAGTTGTTTGTATATTTAAGTGTGGAAGTAATAATATCTCTTATGAATGTTTTAGAGGAAACAGAATTATGGTTCACTTGAGCTATTCAGTCATTTGTCCAGTCTGGCTAGTTTCTAGTTTTCTGAAAATCCAATTCAACTTTAGATAATTATTTTATAAAAATCACCTCACTTTGTTTTTAAATTTTGTAGTTGTTATTTACTTTTATACTTTTTCTTTTCTTTTCTTTTTCATTTTTATAGAGACAGGGTCTTATCTGTCACCCAGGCTGGAATATACTGATGTGATCATAGCTCACTGTAAATTTGAACTTCTGGGCTCAAGTGATCCTCTTGCTTTGGCCTCTCAAGTAGCTGGGACTACAGGCATACACCACCACGCCTGTTTAATTGTTCTATTTTTTGTAGAGATGAAGTCTCACTGTGTTGCTCAGGCTGGTCTTGAACTCCTGGCCTCGAGATCTTCCTGCCTTGGCCTCTCAAAGTGCTGGCCTCTCAAAAGTACATGAACCACCATGCCTGGCCTATTTTCTTATTTTAAAATTAATAAATACTCATTAGAAGAAATGAAGCCTTATGCAGTTAAATAAAATGGAAAGTGAAAATCCCCTCTGTGTAACTGTGCACAATGTTTTTAAACTTAATTTTTCACTCAATGATGATATGTCTTCGAAGCTCTCCATTAATGCAGCACATATAATCTATTTCATTTCTGAAATGGCTTTATTAGGATTACATTGTATATATTATTTAATTAGTTCTACATTAGCTCTTATGTATGTGTTTAAATGTTAATAACTTTAAAAATAATCTTGTTTTTTCTTATTATGGCAAATTTTTTTAAAAGCGTGGTCCTCAGATGCCTTTGATATTCCTCTACGTGGTTGATACTTGCATGGAAGATGAAGATTTACAAGCCTTAAAAGAATCCATGCAGATGTCATTAAGTCTTTTACCACCTACAGCTTTGGTTGGACTTATTACTTTTGGGAGAATGGTGCAGGTTCATGAACTTGGATGTGAAGGCATTTCAAAAAGCTATGTCTTCAGAGGAACAAAAGATCTGTCTGCCAAACAACTGCAGGTAAACAAGAATGGTAGTTTCAACCTATCTGTTAACATCACTCTATATATGTTGATAAATGTCTCCTGGATTTATGTTTCTAGATAATATTTTTATTATGAATGACTAATGTAATTGCATTATAACAAAGGCTTTCATTTTAGTGTTGACATCAGTTTTCTTTTGTGTACCTTAAATTGTTATCATACAGATTGAAGACCCTTCACTTTTAACTATATCTTTAAAATTTAAAGTGAAACTGAAGCTATTTTACTAGAGATTTAAAGGGCTTATAGAATAGTCATGGTGAAGGCTAAGAGAGAGCAACCATAGAATATTAACCTTTGTTTCTTGACATCTCACTTAGGAACTAAATACTTTTAGTATGTTTGGCAAGGGGAGATATTTTGAGACTTTAGAGTTACTGGTATATGAACTGTGGGTATAGATGTTTTTCAATGATTTTTATCATTGGGGCAAATTGAACCTTATCTTCCAAGGCAAATGATTATGTGTAGCATACGAGGATCATCTGGGGATATTTTTCAAAATCTTTATTCTGCCCAGAGATTTTGATAGTCCATGAGAGAGTGAGTGAATGTATGTTTATATTAGTGGTGGTTGGGAGGATAGGATTATTCACGTAAATATTTTGAAAAAACTTTCTAAGTAATTCTGGTACAACCCCCAGTTGAGAATTATTACCCTAGAAGATGTTAGATAAGCCTGAGATAAAATTGACAAACATAAAATCAGACTTCAGAGGCATTCAGGTAGACTAAAATGAAAAAGAAAGGAAAAGATTTTTGAGGATGACTCTAATTTGAAGCTTGGCAGACTGGGATAGTGGTGCTACAGTGAACTGAAAGAATGTACTGGAGGAATTGCAGGTTTGGATGAGGAGGATAATGAGTAGAGGATGAGTAGTGAATAAAATTTGAGGAGGTGGAGAAAATGGAAGTTTGTTCTTTGAAGAGGTTTGTTGTTGAAGGTAAGGAAGAAGTTAGTGTGGGAGTTTGAGAGAGAACTGAGCTAAAGAGAGATACTTTAGGAGGAAGGACACTTGAGTGTGTTTATACAAAGAAGGGAAAGAGACCAAAGAGGGTGAGTGAAAGCAAGAGTGGAATGAGGAGTGTGAGGTTTTAGAAGACAGTAGAAATTCCTTCAGGAGCACAGGAAGCAGAGTACCTTGGAGAGCAGAATCATCTGTTTCCACAAGAAAGGAGAGGAAGTGGGCCAGTTTTAATCTCTGTGCCTTAGGTTTTTTCATCTGTAAAATGGCCATGATACTATCTACCTTACAGGGTGTTCATCAGAATTAAATGGATTGTATCTTTAAGTGTTTGCTATTGTTAATGTTATTATTAAATTATGAATTTATTTAGAGTGGTTTAATGTTATGATTGCGGAGTACGTTTTACTTAAATTATATAATATGTGTAGTATATGAAGCATCTTTTTTGCAGTAGGCAAGTGAATGCCTGCATACTAAAATTTTTTTCTTCATTAAAACGTTTTATCTGCTTTCTCTATACCTCTGGTTGATAAAAGCCTGATATTTGCTGCCTAAATAGTCCTGGATTCACATCTTTTTGTTTTCATTTCATTTGTGACAGGGTCTCACTCTGTTGACTGGGCTAGAATGCAGTGGTGTCATCACAGCTTACTGCAACCTCAAACTCCCCAGCTCAAGTGATCCTACTGCTTTAGCCTCCCGAGTAGCTGGGACTACAGGCTCTTGCCACCACAGCCAGCTGATTTTTCTGTTTTTTTGTAGAGACACATTCTCACTATGTTGCCCAAGCTGGTCTTGAACTCCTGGCTTCAAGCAATCCTTCCACCTAGACCTCCCAAAAGTACTAGGTTACAGGCGTGAGCCACTGTGTCCAGCTTCTTAAATCCTTCTAGTTAATGATCTTGGGTTGATCTCTTTGCGAATTTTCTCATCCTTCATGGAAAGGGATGAATAATACCTATTATGCCAGATTGTTATTAGTACTCAAGGGAATAATGTAAGTGAGAATTCTCAATATAGTGTAAATGCTTATAGGGCTTTATAGAAAAACATGGATTAAAATCTTGCTTTGTTACTTACTGGTTGTATAACCTTGGGCAAATTACTTAGTTTTTCTGATTGTTAATTTTCATTTGTAAAGTAGAAATTAAGAAATCTACTTTATTATGGTTTTGTGAGGAAATAGTATATATAAAGAATTTAGCCCAGAGTCTTGCACATAGTAAATCCTTAGTAAGAAGTTGCTGTTCGTGGAAGGAACTAGGAAATACTGCAGGAATAGTTTAATTTTATCTTTGCAGATCTTTAGGCTTTGTGATTTTTCTATTACATACTTACACTTTATTACTTCGTGATTAAGCATTTATAGATTCAAGAAAACTTTGGTACAGTAACATTATTTTCATATGTCTGGAGATGAATTGTGCACATGTCTGAAATTCAACACAAAGTTGACAGTTTGGTTCAGCATTAAGTTAAAAAATTAAAAAGTATACACGTTAGGTACCTTATAACACCATTTATGCGATTCCATGTACCTCTCCTTTATCATACTTATTACAATTGCAGTTCTACATTTCTTTAATGATTTAATTAATTCCTTTCTGTTTCCAGATTTCAATTTCCATGAGGGCAGGGATTATTTATTTTTTCACCATTATATTCTTGACATATAGTAGGTGCTTAAGATATAGTTTGCTGAAAGGGATGAATAAATATAAATTAGGAAATATGGGGCCACGCACAGTGGCTTACACCTATAATCCTAGCACTCTGGGAGGCCTAGATGGGAGGATCAATTAAGATGGGGAGTTCAAGACCAGCCTGAGCAAGAACAAGACCCCATCTCTACCAAAAATAAAAAAAATTAGACAATCATACTGGCACACTCCTGTAGTCCCACTTACTGCGGGTTGGAAGGTGCTGAGGCAGGAGGGTCGCTTGAGCCCGGGGGTTTGAGGTTGCAGTGAGCTATGATGATGCCACTGTACTCTGCCCAGAGCAACAAGACTCTTGGGAAAAAAAAAGAAGAATGGGCATTTAAATTATACAATAACTTATTTTGACTATTAGTGAGAGATAAAGTATTTCTGAGCTAATATTCTTCCTCTTCGCTTACATAACACCTTGTACTTTGCTCTCTCATGATGCTTATTTTACTGTATTGTTATTATTTTCCTGACAATCTTTCCACTGGACTGTTTTCTTTCTGAGGAAAGAAACATTCTGTTCTCTATTTTTGTGTTCTTAATGTCTAGTATAGCACCTTGTACATGGTAAATAGTTGATAAATCTTTGTAGAAATAATTAAATGGGTATCACCCAAATAATCTCTTTACAGGAAATGCTGGGACTCTCTAAAGTACCGGTTACTCAGGCAACACGTGGTCCTCAGGTACAGCAGCCACCTCCTTCTAATAGGTAATAATTAAATATGAGAAAGAGAATTTGATAATTCATGCAGATATTTTAAGCATCCCATACCCTTAACTTGAATCTAGACATTCAGTGATACCATATTGTTAAATATTTTTGGGAATATAAATAAATTACATTAGTATGCTTTTTAAAGAGTTGAGGAAAAATTATGACACTGCAATGGTTTGTTTTTCATCATTACAATGTAAGGAGTTACTTAATTTTGATATATTCCTGATTTTCTATTTTTAAATTCAGAAAAACTTAATTTTTTGTGGTTTGAGAGCCATCAAGCCAAATAGGGCTGTAAAAGCTTTTTGTCTTCTTACCTTAGAGGTAGCTTTTTCCCCTAAACTTCCCCCAACAAACTTTCTAATCAGAGGTAGTATTAAGAAAATGGAGTTAATGTATCTTCTTGTAATGTTTCTGTAACCTCAAAATTTACTAGGTTAATAAATGAATATAAAGTCCTAAAGTAATACTTAGTTTGAGTGTTTCATTTATAGCAGTGGTAAAGTGTGTTTCCTGGACCAGCAGCATTAGTATAACCTGGGACCACGTTTGAAATGCAAATTTTTGGGGCCCCATCCCAGACCTACTGAAATAAACTCTAGAACTGGGACCCAGTGTGTTAAGCCCTCCAACTGATTTTGATGTATATGAATGTTTGGGAACCACTGGTTTGTTGTGTATTCAAAATATTTTTCTCTATTTTTAGGAAAGTGGACAATTTGTTTCTTAAGCCCTCACCTACAAACATTTATAAATGGCTTTTTTATTTAATTTTGTTTTTCAGATTCTTACAGCCAGTACAAAAAATAGACATGAATCTCACAGATCTTCTTGGAGAACTTCAGCGAGACCCTTGGCCTGTACCACAGGGAAAGAGACCTTTGCGTTCCTCTGGAGTGGCACTTTCTATAGCTGTAGGACTGCTGGAGGTAGTGATTGGACTCTAGCTTCATGTCCTGGAGATAGTGACAGATCTCACAGATTAAAGGCTTAGTCCCACAAGACTGCCCTTTACTTCAGGTGCCAGTTGCAAGTAGTAGGTTGTTACCAATATTCCTGACTGACTGGCTATAAATCGGGGGTACCCATGATTCCCACCTTGGGTTTGATTAATGTGCTAGAGCGGCTCACAGGACTCAGGGAAACAGTTTACTTAAATTTATGGGTTTATTATAAAGATATTATAGAGAATACAGATGACACCATGCCCGGCTGATTTTTTATATATATTTTTAGTTGGCCAGATAATTTCTTTCTATTTTTAGTAGAGACGGGGTCTCGCTCTTGCTCAGATTGGTCTCGAACTCCTGACCTCGAGCCATCCACCCGCCTCAGCCTCCCAGAATGCTAAGATTACAGGCATGAGCCACCGCGCCCGGCCGAAAAGAGTATTTGTTTATTAAACTAGTTAAGAAAGTTATAGAAGTAATAGCATATCTTGTGAAAACATTCAAACAGTATGCAAGGGTACAATACAAATGAAAAGTAAAAGGCAGGTTTCCTTGTTCTCCTCCAGATTAGTTAATCATATGATTTTTAAAATTATCATCAAAATTTATATCATTTATATTCTGTTCAAAATCTATAATGTAGCTTTGTATTTTGTCCAATAACTGCTTAATAGAAATTGGAAATAAAATAGCATTTCTAATATTACTATACAAATATTAATTATATAATAAAGTAGAGTGATTATACACATGGAGAAGGATACTTTCGTGTATCAAAGTCCTAGGGTACCTTTTAAATTTTTTTTTAGATTCCGTCATTTCTTTTGGATTGTACTGTTGCCTTTTTGCTTCTTATAAATTTTCTGAGTTGTTGCATATCTAAAAATGTTTTTTAAATTTTGCTCTGTAACGTCATTAGTAGTTTGGATGGCTACAGAATTCTAGGTTCAAAGTAATGTTCACTTGGAAATTTCAGACATTTCTCTTTAGCATTCTTTTTTTTTTTACTTTTTTTTTTTTTTTTTTGAGACAGAGTCTCACTCTGTTGCCCAGGGTAGAGTGCTGTGGCATCAGCCTAACTCACAGCAACCTCAAACTCCTGGGCTCAAGCAGTCCTCCTGCCTCAGCCTCCCGAGTAGCTGGGACTATAGGCATGCGCCACCATGCCCAGCTAATTTTTTCTATATATGTATTTTTAGTTGTCCATATAATTTCTTTCTATTTTTAGTAAAGACAGGGTCTCGCTCTTGCTCAGGCTGGTCTCAAACTCCTGAGCTCAAACAATCGTCCCGCCTGGGCCTCCCAGAGTGCTAGGATTACAGGTGTGAGCCACTGTGCCTGACCTACTTATTTTTTAAACAATACATTTTCTCTTATTTCACTGGTACCTTATGAGGAAGGGGAAATAGATTGGAGTAATTAATATATCAACTTAAACTCTAAGTCATACTTATGTTTTAAACATATAAAACAAAAGCAAAACAGCAACACAAAAGAGAAGAGCCAGGTGCAGTGGCATATGTCTGTAGTCCCAGCTGCTCAGGAGGCTGAGGCAGGAGGATCACTTGAGCCTGGGAGTTTGAGTACAGCCTGGACAGCACAGCAAGACCCTATCTCTAAAAAGATACTAAAAAAGAAAAAATTAACAAAGCAGAAGTAGTTGCCCTTTCTTCTTCTTTTTCTACTTCTTCTAGTTTAAGACAAGCTAAGCAGAAAAAAACGTCCTTGTTTATAAGGATTAGGTTTATAGATTCTTTAAAAATTCTATTATAAATAGTTGTATGGTCCTAAAAGTTGTTCAAACACCTTGCTTTTGAATTTTATTTTAAACATTTGATTATTTTATCTATTAGAAAAATTTACTTTTCTCTTACCTAGAAAGAGTGTCAAAATTTATCAGAAATGTATATCCATATGTTTTCTGTTTTTCTTTAAACTCTTTTGACAAGTTATTTTTTTTTTTTCAATAGTGTACTTTTCCCAATACTGGGGCTCGTATCATGATGTTCATTGGCGGTCCTGCTACGCAGGGGCCTGGAATGGTGGTTGGAGATGAACTGAAGACACCTATAAGATCATGGCATGACATTGAAAAAGACAATGCCAAATACGTTAAAAAGGGAACTAAGGTAATTTTGGCTTTTTAAATCTTTTTGTGTCATTAGAAATCAGATATTCATTTGATGTAAGAGGCAGAATACAAATATTTTTTGATAGAAATTTGATATTATGAAATTTGATGCTATAACTGCTATTCAGAGTTAGAGAAATACTCTTTTTTTCTTGATAACTTGTTATAGTTTTTCTTGTTTGAAATATTTAACAACTTCAGGGTAGGTACCAATAGGTATCTGCTTAAAGATTACTCCTGAGAGAAACTCTCTGTGCGTTTTTAAATATTCATGTTAAATAATTTCTTTCTCTTTAGAAAAAGTTTCTTACATTTTACAGTTTTTCATTTCTAAGAGACAGTCCCTAATGTTTCCTCTAGGTATCAGTATTCTTCATAGCTTGAATAGTCTCCATCATTTTCTTGTGAGTTGTTTTATGTTCATGTAACTTCACATTTTTTTGGGTTTATGTTAGTACATTTCACTAATGTTGATTCTTGACTCTCTTATATTGGTTCTACCTGTTAATGTCTTTGTTAATTTTTAAAAAAAATTCCCTAGAGTTCAGTTTTAGTTTAGTTTTACTGTATTATCTCATATTATTTGGTAGTCATTATTGTATTTTTAAAAGTAATTAATGACAGATAATTTTTATCTCTGTTAGTGGATGCTTTTTTTTCTGCCAACTAATTCCTTTTTAAGTGTGGAATTTTTCTAGGTTAGAGTTTTAAAAAATGTTTTAGATTATCTTACTGCTTTGTATTGTTTCACTATTTTTGGATATTTTTGTTACTTGGGTGTGCATTTAGCCAGGAAGAAGAGTTCCCTGTTATTCTTCTACCATGTTTATATATGAAGAACAAGATGTTCAATATGCCTTTCTTTACATTTAGCTTCATTTAGGGGATTTAAGGAAAAAATTGTGAAAATGTCAGACTTACAGAAGTTAGGGTATCATTTTATGAACACTATAGAGAATTAAATAAGAATAAATCATATTTAAATTATGATGGGTTATTCTTTTAGTTTTTCTTAGATCATTTTGATCTGTTGATGGAAAAAAGGTTTATAGGATGATTTTATATATTACCTTGATTTAACTTTTAAAAATCTTTTGTAGCATTTTGAAGCATTGGCTAATCGAGCTGCTACAACTGGCCATGTTATTGATATCTATGCATGTGCATTAGATCAGACAGGTCTCCTGGAGATGAAGTGCTGTCCCAACCTTACTGGGTATGTTTTTAGATTTTTACACTTTTGTAATCATGAACTAATGATGAGTTTACAAATAGGAACCAATAATCACAGTTCAGGAAAAAAAAAAAAGAGTTATTATCCTACCACTTCAAGATCTGTTTACACATCTGTTAACACTTTTTGATATTTCTTTTAGTAAAGCACACTTTAAAATATTTTCTAAAATAATAGAGTTGTAAAGGTGCAAGATCTGTTTAAAAGCTCACTTTGATAATCTGCAGTCATTGTTTTGTTTTATTATTTTGGCAGCATTTTTGAGGTATAATTTACATACCATAAATTTACCCATTTAAAGTATATAATTTGATGGTTTTTAGTTCATTTTCTTTTTTTTTTTTTTTTTGAGACAGAGTCTCACTCTGTTGCCCAGGCTAGAGTGAGTGCCGTGGCGTCAGCCTAGCTCACAGCAACCTCAAACTCCTGAGCTCAAGCGATCCTCCTGTCTCAGCCTCCCAAGTAGCTGGGACTACAGGCATGCACCACCATGCCCGGCTAATTTTTTTCTATATACATATTTAGCTGTCCATATAATTTCTTTCTATTTTTAGTAGAGATGGGGTCTCGCTCTTGCTCAGGCTGGTCTCGAACTCCTGAGCTCAAACGATCCGCCCACCTCGGCCTCCCAGAGTGCTAGGATTACAGGCGTGAGCCACCACGCCCGGCCAGTTCATTTTCTATTTTCTTAAATATTACTTATTTATTGTTTGGGACAGAGTTTTTGCTCTGTTTCCTGGGCTAGAGTGCTGTGGCGTCAGCCTAGCTCACAGCAACCTCAAACTCCTGGGCTCAAGCATCCTCCTGCCTCAGCTTCTTGAGTAGCTGGGACTATAGGCATGTGCCATCATACCCAGCTAATTTTTTTTTTTTTTCTATTTTGGTTGCCTGGCTAATTTCTTTCTATTTTTAGTAGAGACGGGGACTTGCTCTTGCTAAGGCTGGTCTCGAACTCCTGACCTCAAGCCATCCTCCCGCCTTGGCCTCCCTGAGTGCTAGGCTTACTGGTGTGAGCCACCACACACAGCCAATTTGATGGTTTTTAATATATTCACAGGTTGCACAACCATCACCATAATTTGATTTTAGAACATTTGCATTACCCCAGAAAGAAACTCTGTACCCATCAGCAGTCAATCCTCATTTCTTCCTCCACCCCCTTACCCCCAACCCTCTCAGCCCTAGGCAGCCACTAATTGCTATTCTGGACAATAATGTAAATGGAATCATATGGTCTTTTTTGACAGGCTTCTTTTACTCGGCATGTTTTCAAAGTTCATCCATATTGTATGAAGTACCAATATTTCATTTCTTTTTATTGCTAAATAAAAAGTGAAGAAGGGGCCTAACTTCATTTAATAATGTTCCATTGGATGGATATAACACATTTTGTTTGTTAATCCATCAATTAATGAACATTTTATTTCCACTTTTTGGCTATTATGAATAATGCTGCTTTGAACATTGTGTGCAAGTTTTTGTGTGGACGTGATGTTTTTGTTTCTTTAAGTATGTAACTAGGAGTGGAATTGTTGCGTCATGTAGTAATCTGTGCTTTACATTTTGAAGAACCATCAAATTGTTTTCCAAAGTAACTGTACCAGTTTACATTCCTATTACCAAAGTATGAGGAGTCCAGTTTCTCCACATCCTTACCAACACTTGTTATTGTCTGTCTTTTTGATAATACCTGTCCTAGTGGGTGTGAAGTGATATCTTATTGTGGTTTTGATTTGTGTTTCCCTGAAGACTAATGATGTTGAGCATCTTTTTATGTGCTTACTGGCCATATGCATGTCTTCTTTGGAGAAATGTGTATTTAGATCCTGTGCCCATTTTTAAATTGGGCTGTTTATTTTCTTTTTATTGAGTTACGAGTTCTTTGTATCTAGGTATAAGTCCCTTGTCAGATATATAACTTAGAATTATTTTCTTCTATGGGTTTTAGTTTCACTTTCTTGATGGTATTGTTTGCAGCACAAAAGTTTTAATTTTTTTTGAAGACAAGGTCTCGCTCTGTTGCCTGGGCTGGAGTGCAGTGGCATCATCATAGCTCACTGCAACCTTAAACTCCTGGGTTCAAGCAATCTTTCTGCCTCAACCTCTGGAGTAGCTGGGAATACAGGAGCATGCCACCATGCCTGGCTAATTTTTTCTATTTTTAGTAGAGATTGGGTCTAGCTGTTACTCAAGGTGGTGTTGAACTCCTGACCTCAAGCAATCCTCCTGCCTCGGCCTCCCAAAGTGCTAGGATTACAGGTGTGAGCCACTATGCCCAGCTAAGTTTTAAATTTTAATGAAGTCTGGGTCATGCTTTTTCTTTTGTTACCTATGTTTTTGGTTTCTTATTTAAGAAACCATTGCCTAAGGCCGGGCGCGGTGGCTCACGCCTGTAATCCTAGCACTCTGGGAGGCCGAGGCGGGTAGATCGCTCAAGGTCAGGAGTTCGAGACCAGCCTGAGCAAGAGTGAGACCCCCGTCTCTACTAAAAATAGAAACAAATTATATGGACAACTAAAATATAAATATATAAAAAATTAGCCGGGCATGGTGGCACATGCCTGTAGTCCCAGCTACTCGGGAGGCTGAGGCAGTAGGATCGCTAAAGTCCAGGAGTTTGAGGTTGCTGTGAGCTAGACTAACGCCACGGCACTCACTCTAGCCCGGGCAACAAAGCGAGACTGTCTCAAAAAAAAAAAAAAAAAGAAACCATTGCCTAAACCAAGATCATGAAGATGTGCTCTTGTGTTTTCTTCTAAGAATTTTCTACTTTTAGCTTTTACAGTTAGATCCTATGGTCCATTTTGCATTAATTTTTATATATGGAGTGAGAAAGAGATTCAACTTTGTTCTTTTGAATTTGGATATCCACTTGTCTCAGCATCATTTGTTGAAAGACTCCTTTTCCCATTGAGTTGCCTTGGCACCCTTACTGAAAATCAGTCAACTCTGTTTTTTTTTTCCTTTTTGCAACAGTCCATTCCAAATGAGTCAATTTTAAATTTAAGGATTTGTTTCTGGACTCCTAATTCAATTCCATTGATCTATATGTCTATCCTTATGTCAGCGCAACAATATCTTGTTTCCTGTAGCTTTGTAGTCGGTTTGAAATCGGAAAGTATGAGTCCTCCATCTTTTTCTTGTTTTTCAAATTTTTTCACTATTCTTGATTGGTTTTATTTGCATATACACTTTAGAATTGGCCTCCCAGAGAGCTAGGATTACAGGCAGGAGTCACCATGCCCGTCATTTGTGTTTTTTCTTGATCTTAAGGGGAAATGATTTAGTCTTTTACCATTAAATGATGTTAGCTGTGGGTTTTAGTAGATGCCTTTTATCAGGTGGAAGAAGTTCCCTTCCATTCTTGGTTTGTTGTGTTTTTTTTATTTTATTTTATTTTTTTTCATGAAAGGGTGTTAAATATTGTTAAATGCTTTTTCTGCATCTATTGAGATGATATGTGATTTTTGTCTTTTAATTAATATGGTGTATTCCATTGATTTTTGTATTTTAAACCTACCTTGTTTTCCTGGGTTGAATCTCACTTGGTCATGGTATATTATTCTTTTTATTATTGCTGGATTCAATTTGCTAGTATACTAGTGAGGATTTTTGCATCTGTCCTCACAGAGGATAATGATCTCTAGTTTTCTTGTGATATCTTTTTTTGGTGTCGGTATCAGAATGATAACTCACTTCACAGAATGACTTGGGACCTGTTCCCTCTTCTTCTGTTAGCAGTCATTATTTCTGAGATAATTAGGCTCTAAAAAACTCAATTAGGTATGTCAACTGGTTTCTCAGGTTTATTTATTTAATTCATTCATCCAGTAAATATTAATGAGAACCTACTCTGTGGCAAACTGTTTAAGGCACTGGAGATATAGCAATGAACCCAAAGTAAAAATCTCTGCCCTTGTGGAGCTTATCTTCTAGTGTAGGGCTTTTTCGTATGATTTTCTAATGAATATATTCTCTGTGCTGTCCCGTTGAAATGTGGCCAGTGTGACTGGGGAACTGAAGTTTTAATTTTATTTAATTTTAATCAATTTACACTTACATTTAACTAGCCACATTAGACAGTACAGTTCTAAATGAGAGGAGTTGAGATAGGTACAGTGGATAAGTCAGGAATGGAGGACAGGGGTTTGCAGTTTTAAATGTGATGAGAAGGGAGCGATTGCCTCATTGAAGGTGATGTTTTAGCAAAGACTTTAAGGAAGTGAGAGTGAGCCATGTGCATATATGAAGGAAAAGTGTTCCAAGCAGAGGGAATATCAAGTGCAAAGTTGAGGACATACCTGGAATGTGGAGAAATAGCAAGGAGGCCAATGTAGCAGGAGTGTAGTGAATGAGGAGGGTAGATTTTAAGAGCCTTTTGACTACCTTAAGGGCTTTGGATTTTGAGTGAGATGGGAAGTCATTGGAGAGTTTTCAGTAGAGGACTGATATGATCTGATTTAATGTTTTAAAAGGATCACTGATTACACTTGTCTTCAGTAGAGTATAGGAGTGCAAGAATACCAAGGAGTGGTAGCTCAGGTGGTGGGAAGTGGTTGGATTTTGGATGTATTTAGAAGGTAGAAGTAGGAGTATGGACAACTCTTTCATGGAGGTTTATGGTAAAAAGTAGCAAAGAAATGGTGTGATATAAGTTGTCATTAATCTAGATGCATTATCAGGTACAGTGATAACATGGATCATCATAGATGACATGTTTGTAAACGTAGAAAATCTGAAAGAATCTACAGATAACCTATTAGAATTAATATGAAATTGGCAAAACTTCTGGTTCAGTCATTGTACAAAGTTCAGCTATATTTTTATATGCCACTAACATAAATAGAAAACAAAATTTAAAAAATACAGTGGCTAATAATTATCAGAGATAACATAAGTGGGAACTTTTAACATTATCAAAAGTGAAATTACTATTAGTTATACTACATCAGTTTTATTCTTTTGCCTGTTTTAATTTTTGATTGTATCTTTTATTGTTTAAAAATACTTAAAATATTTTTAAAAATATGAGCAAATCTATCTAAATATTTGTATGTATGTGTATATGTATGCATGTGTGTGATCCTCCTTTTTATAGAAACAGCAGAATATTCTACACACTTTCCCTTACTTTGTGTTTTTCACTTATATCCTAGAAATCAGTCTGTAGCAGTGTATTACTCAGTTGTATGGATGTACTGTATTTTATTCAACTAGTCTCTAATAGATGTTCATTTGGATGGTTTTCAATCTTTTGTTATTATGAATAGTGCTTCAGTGAATAACCGTGTGCATATATTTTGCATTTTGTTTTTGTTTTGCCAGAATATCTTTGGGATAGATAGTCCTAATAGTGGGGTACCTGGATTAAGGATAAAATCTGTAGGTAATTTTTGTCAGTTACTATCAAGTTCCTCTGCGTTGGAGTTGCATCATTTTGCATTCCCACCAGCAATATGTGAGAGTGCCTTTTTTTCCCACAGCTTCACCAACAGCCTATATTGTCAAACTGTGATTTTTTGCTAATCTAGTAGAGAAGAAATGCCCAGAATAGTTTTTAATCATGTTTTTAAAACAACTTTTAAATAAAAAAGTAGGTACATGGTTACTGAAAAAAATTTAAAGAAACATAAGTACATAAAGTGACAATGTTCCCTTAATGTCCCTCTGTTCTTGTTCATTGGGTATAATACTCATAAGTTTCATGTGACACATTACAATGTATGCATATATATATGTATGTCTGAATGAGAATGCTTGCTGTAAACTGTCACCTGTCTTCACCAATATGGAGAACTGGGTGAGAGGGATGGGAGAGACACATTTGTTAATATATACCCTTTGTACCTTTTGAATTTTGTAATGTGTGGATGTATTTCCTATTAAAAGAAGAATTTAAAAAGATTACCGAGGACAAATGCAGGTGTTAGGGGCACTCAGATACCCTTAGAATTGAGATTATTTGTAGGGTGAGGATATTTTTATTTGAGTTCTAAAAATTAATGGTAATACAGCACATTTTGGGAAATATCTTTAAGATTTGTTCATAGTCTTGAGAGTTAATTTTCTGGTTTTAATATGTTGACCTGGTAACTGTGTCATGTACATTGTTTTTTGTTCTTTTCTATGCAGAGGATACATGGTAATGGGTGATTCTTTCAACACTTCCTTATTCAAGCAAACTTTTCAAAGAGTTTTTACCAAAGATATGCATGGACAGTTTAAAATGGGCTTTGGTGGTACATTAGAAATAAAGGTAAGAACCAAAACTTGACTTGTGTGATACATTATCAAGAGAGAATCTTGTAGGCTTCACCATAACTTAAAATATATGCTTTAAAAATAGTGGTTATTTTATATTGAAACCTGAGTTAGAAATTTTGTTCATCAGAAAAATGTCATTATTAAATGTGCAAGACTTCACTCGAGCATTTCTGAACAATTGTTAGAAAAGTAGAACAATATAGGTAAAATTTCCTTTAACTCTTTATTATTTCTTTATATAGGGTTCCGCTTTTTAAAGTATGTTTTATCTTTTGTAGTGCTATATGTATTTATGTTAGTGCTAGTTTTTTTTTTATTTTTTGGGTTTTTTTTTGAGACAGACTCGCTCTGTTACCTAGGCTACAGTGAGTGCAGTGGCATCATCATAGCTCACTACGACCTCAAACTTCTGGGCTGAAGTGATTCTCCTGTCTCATCCTCCTGAGTAGCTGGGACTACAGGCATGTGCCACCACACGCAGCCAATTTTTTCTATTTTTAGTAGAGACCAGGTCTCACACTTGCTCAGGCTGATCTCAAATTCTTGTCCTCAGCCTCCCAGAGTGCTAGGATTATAGGCATGAGCCATCATGCTGGGCCCAGTGCAAGGTTTTTTTTTAATGGCAGGAGTTGTTATCTAACTTAGGAGGAAACTGTTCTTTGTCCTTTGGATAATCAGTAATTGTTTTATGATTAATGATTATTACATAATTCTATCACTCATTTCAAATTTTGATTTAAAAAAACCTGAAGTCTTTTCTTTTCTTTTTTTTTTTTGGGACAGAGTCTTACTTTGTTGCCTGGGCTAGAGTGCTGTGGCATCAGCCTAGCTCACAGCAACCTCAAACTCCTGGGCTCAAATGATCCTCCTGCCTCAGCCTCCTGAGTAGTTGGGACTACAGGCATGTGCCACCATGCCTGGCTAATTTTTTCTATATATTTTTAGTTGTCCAGCTAATTTCTTTCTATTTTTTTAATAGAGATGGGGTCTTGCTCTTGCTCAGGCTGGTCTCGAACTCCTGAGCTCAAATGATCCTCCCACCTCAGCCTCCCAGAGTGCTAGGATTACAGGCGTGAGCCACCATGCCCGGCCAAAATCTGAAGTTTTACTATTAGTTACAAGTGTATTTCAAGCACACTGATTTTGAATTTTCATTAAATATTTTTTATTAATCTTATTATTTTATTGAATGCTTGCTATGTGCCCAGCATTATGCTAGGAAATTATAGACATGTAAGAGATATCTAAGGTACACGTCTTGTTATAGAGAAACTTATTTTTTTTTTTTTTTTTTGAGACAGAGTCTCACTCTGTTGCCCAGGCTAGAGTGAGTGCCGTGGCGTCAGCCTAGCTCACAGCAACCTCAAACTCCTGAGCTCAAGCGATCCTCCTGTCTCAGCCTCCCGAGTAGCTGGGACTACAGGCATGCGCCACCATGCCCGGCTAATTTTTTCTATATATATTTTTAGCTGTCCATATAATTTCTTTCTATTTTTAGTAGAGGTGGGGTCTCGCTCTTGCTCAGGCTGGTCTCGAACTCCTGAGCTCAAACGATCCGCCCACCTCGGCCTCCCAGAGTGCTAGGATTACAGGCGTGAGCCACCGCGCCCGGCCAAGAAACTTATTTTTGATAGAAAGGCAAAACTAACACACATAATAGAATGAAATAACAGTAGATTATAAAAGTGAGATAAAAGTTTAGAAGAGAAAAATGAATGTATGTTGGACACAATTCTAGGAGCGTGTGACTTAGAGTGATGTTTGAAATATGCCAGAAAAAAATGCATTTTACTTAGGAGGCCAGTGTGAGGAGAGGCCTAGAGGTGAGAACCAGCATGGTATGTTTGAGAAAATTACTCAGTGAGAGTGGATGGTTTGTATTGGAGTGTAAGGGAAATAGGCATAATTATGTGGGTTGGTTGTAGTTTGGAGACGCTTATGTAGGAGAAGTCACGGTAGATTAACAATGAATGTGTTTTGCTTAAGATTCATCTGACAGTGGTATTCAGGATATGTCAGGAAAAGAATCTCAAGAAAATTGAAGTAGGTTTTCTAATTTTTTTTTTTATTTTTTTTTTATTTTTTTATTTTTTTTTTGTTTTTTTTTTTTTGAGACAGAGTCTCACTCTGTTGCCCAGGCTAGAGTGAGTGCTGTGGCGTCAGCCTAGCTCACAGCAACCTCAAACTCCTGGGCTCAAGCGATCCTCCTGTCTCAGCCTCCCGAGTAGCTGGGACTACAGGCATGCACCCCCATGCCCGGCTAATTTTTTCTATATATATTTTTAGCTGTCCATATAATTTCTTTCTATTTTTAGAGGTGGGGTCTCACTCTTGCTCAGGCTGGTCTCGAACTCCTGAGCTCAAACGATCCGCCCACCTCGGCCTCCCAGAGAGCTAGGATTACAGGCGTGAGCCACCGCGCCCGGCCTAATTTTTTTTTTTAGATAGAAGGTATTGTGATAGCTTAAATTTTGGTGGCAGTGGAGACAAGGCAGAGACCAATCTTGGTGACGGATTTTTTATGGGAGGAAAAATAGAAGATGGTGGCTAAGGTTTTGGATTAGGATATGTGAATTTTGGGTAGATACAAGTTTGAATTCAGGATGAGGTTCCCAAATGTAGACTTCCTATGTGCTGATAGAAGATTAAAATTAAGTTAGCACTAGAGTTTGAATTTGGCACTGAGCATAGGTGTGTGCTCATTGATTATTTTTAATGTTCATATATTTTCGTTGGCATTTGAGTTATAAATATGGATATCCTATATTCTTAAGACTTATAGTTGAACATTTGAGCTTATCTTTAAGGAAACCAAACATATTATGTTCTTATTTTACAGACTTCAAGGGAAATAAAGATTTCAGGAGCTATTGGACCCTGTGTATCTCTCAATTCTAAAGGACCCTGTGTGTCTGAAAATGTAAGTCACATTCATTTTTTTTTTTTAACCCCTGTACCGTAAGGACAAAAGTAAGTCACCCTTACTCTAACAAGAAAATACAGTTAATTCTCAGAGCAGCACCAACAAAGACTTAGGGTGGCAGCCTGTAGCATTCTTTTCAAATTATTTGTATAGGCTGTTTTATGTGGTTCAGTTTCTACTGGTCAACCTCTGTTTGTGTTTACTTTCTGCATACCCTTTTCCCATCCACCCCTAATTAAAACTTTTGTGCTGTCACCAGTCTTCCTTTTTATGCCTAAGTATGCTTTTTTTGCCCCAGTGTGCTTAAAAAATAATTTTCATGACTTGGAAATTTGAAGATGTCTAAAGTTAAAATTAATTCTAAATTGATTTTTATTACTAGAATTTCAAACAAAGTAACCAAATTAGCCAGATTTAAGTTTCAATTTCCTTCTTTCTCTTTATCTCATGTAATGGAGCTATCATGTACTCTACAACGGTAGAATCATGTTGTTATAGAAAGGACGATGGAACAAATAACACAAAGTGTTATAGATAATCAGCTTTGAAAATGACAAAATTAAAAAATGAATGTTTAAGCAGTTTGCATAGTAAAGATCTATCTATATCTAAGAAGTTTTCTTGGAGTCAGACTGCTTACAATTCTGATCCAGAGAACCTCTGTGTTAAATCAGTGTCTCCATATACAGATCAAATGGTTGGATAGAAGGATAATGTAATTTCTCCATTACATAGTGTGTGCTTTTAAAGACAATATGAGGAACTTGTATCAATAGTTTTGTAATTTTCTTAGCAAGAATTTGAATTGTTTTGTAAGTTTATTTTGTAAAATTGTTTAATTTTATTTCATGTTATGGTTTTAAAAATCTTAAGCTTTTAACAGTCAATAGAATTAGTTTGAAACATGAAAAAATTTTTTCTTACTGCAGGTTTTCTTTTACTTTTTCACTTTAATATATATGGTACTACTAAGTGATGTGTATAGCTTTCAAACATGCTACATTTAATTTTTACAGGAGATTGGAACAGGTGGCACTTGTCAGTGGAAGATATGTGGACTTAGTCCCACTACAACCTTAGCCATTTATTTTGAGGTTGTCAATCAGGTATGACTTTCTGTATTTGAATATCAAAAAGTATATTTGAACAAGTACTTACTTTAGGCCATGAATATTTCATATTTTTTTCCAATAGTAAATATGACCCAAAGTTTATCATTCTGATTGGAGTATTTGTTATTTTCTGTTTTTCAAGGTTAAACTTTTTGGTGAGAGAACATATTATAATAGAAATGCAGGGAAACCTGCAAATGCCAAATTTTCGGTAGTCCAACTTTGTTTTCTTTTTTAACACAAAATTAAAGCATAAATGAAATTATTTAAAATTTCCATCTAGCCATGCATTTTTGCATTTAGGTATATAGCTCCTCCTAGATGTCCCAAGGAATATAATGATATATAAGTCCTCTTACTAGAAAATCTAATATATCAAAATTCATAGAAAAAGATTGGAAGGTAATCATATTTGAAAATTTTTTTCTGCTACAGGAGGTAATTAATTCCATTAGTAAATGATATAAATTACTGACTTATTTACTAATAGTTATTAGGCATAAAGTGAACCACAAAGTATTAATGGTCAGCCTTCCTAAGACAGTAATACGAATTTTTTTTACACCATTAAAATTTGTGAGAAAGATAATGCCTCTTACTGACAAAAACAAAACAACACAAAAAACAAAGCAAGAATGTTCAAGTCAAAGGGCTTGAATAAAGTTTCCCTATTGACTACTTGTTACTCCTTTCTGATGATGATTATTATATATTACTGTTAGTCTCTTTCTATTAATAGTCTTTCATTCGTTACCTGTTCATGATGTGATTATCTTCCTAAAAGTTCTTTCATCTTCTATACCTAGGGAAGGAGGACTTAGACTTGATTTCTCTTTATCCAATTACAGGTTGAACATCCCAGATCTGAAAATCTGAATCTGAGATGCTCTAAAATCTGAAACTTTCTTAGCACCAACGTGACACTCAAAGGAAATACTTACTGGAACATTTTGGATTTTGGATGTTTGCGTTTGGAATGCTCAGTTGATATAATGCAAATATTCCAAAATCCCCCCAAAATCCGAAATACTCTGGTCCCAATTATTTTGGATAAGGGATACTCAACCTGTGCAATTAGGCTTAAATTGCTTCACTTAGGCTTTTCCTTATCTGTTAATTTCTTTATGTTTTCCTTTCACTTTGTTCTTTCATGTCCCTCTGATATATATTACTTGAAAAGTGATTCCCTAGCAGGACTCACTCCTCTCATCCTTCATTATTTTCCCTCTCCCCACAAATCCATTTCTCTTCTTCTGTATGGCAAATCATGACTGTTTTGTATACACTGGAAACAAGCATCCTTTTAATCAATTGTAGAATTAATTTTATTAGTGCTAGGATATATAGTCTATGATTATAAGACAGCGCCACAGCAGATTTTGTTTAGTTTTTACTCCATTATTTTTACACAGCATAACGCTCCAATTCCTCAAGGAGGGCGCGGTGCAATCCAATTTGTGACTCAGTATCAGCATTCAAGTGGGCAGAGACGCATTCGAGTGACCACGATTGCTAGGAAGTAAGTTGCATATGGTAGAGATTTAATTCTGATATTAAAACTATTCTGGGTCATGCTCCAAACTGGGTTCTTATTTTGGTGACATTTATAACTATAGCAACTGAAGATTTATGATTAATTATTTTATTTCTTTCTAACCTAGCTTATTGTTAGAGTATTCATTGTTAAGAACTGTAAGAGCAATTTAAAAAAAGTACTCCTAAGATACACCTTTCAGGCCGGGCGCGGTGGCTCACGTCTGTAATCCTAGCACTCTGGGAGGCCGAGGCGGGTGGATTGCTCGAGGTCAGGAGTTCGAGACCAGCCTGAGCAAGAGCGAGACCCCGTCTCTACTAAAAATAGAAAGAAATTATATGGCCAACTAAAAATATATAGAGGAAAAAATTAGCCGGGCATGGTGGTGCATGTCTGTAGTCCCAGCCACTCGGGAGGCTGAGGCAGGAGGATCGCTTAAGCCCAGGAGTTTGAGGTTGCTGTGAGCTAGGCTGACGCCACGGCACTCACTCTAGCCCGGGCGACAGAGTGAGACTCTGTCTCAAAAAAAAAAAAAAAAAAAAAAAAAAAAAAAAGATACACCTTTCAAAACATTCTTTTATTTACCTTATTCCCATGAGGGAAGGAGAAAAGCAAACATTTTCCTATAATAGACTGTGATAATATATATGTAAAATCCATTACATATACATATATAATAATATGGCACAATAATCAGTAGCATTACTTACTTTTCAATTAATGATTCTTAGCTTTTTTTCAAGTGTTATGAGTCATTTAGTTCATTTATTAAGTCTTCATTCAGCTTTTGCTTTAGGTACTGTTATAGGAGGGTGTGAATGCAAAAGATATGAACATACTTAATCTGTTATGTGAGCGTGTGGTTTAGACCAGTCCTCAAACTGTCTATGGTAAAGGACCAGTTGTGTTTTTTTCCCTAATCCTTTGGGGACAGATGTTTATTAAATACAATAAAAATAAAACACTAAGAAAAAAATTTCAGGCCGGGCGCGGTGGCTCACGCCTGTAATCCTAGCACTCTGGGAGGCCAAGGTGGGCAGATCGTTTGAGCTCAGGAGTTCGAGACCAGCCTGAGCAAGAGCGAGACCCCATCTCTACTAAAAATAGAAAGAAATTATATGGACAACTAAAAATATATATAGAAAAAATTAGCCGGGCATGGTGGCGCATGCCTGTAGTCCCAGCTACTCGGGAGGCTGAGGCAGGAGGATCACTTGAGCCCAGGAGTATGAGGTTATGTGAGCTAGGCTGACGCCACGGCACTCACTCTAGCCTGGGCAACAGAGCGAGACTCTTTCTCAAAAAAAAAAAAGAAAAAAAAAATTTCAAAAAGCCATTCAAACCACAAATGCCTTTTTTTTTTATTATGAACTTCATTAGACATAAAATTATTTTTTCCTATTGCTCAGAAGGTTTCTAAATGGTTATTCTCAGTTTCTGCTCTTACGTCATGGCAAACTGGCACTGGTTTGCATACTACACTTTGACTAGCATTTGTTGAAATCACAAAAGATAAAGTTTCTAACAGTTAAGATTATATAGGATAGTATTTTGTTTAACATAATCATGTCCTAATTTGTTGATATAAGCAGAGTCTCCAAAAGGGAATAATTAGGCACAACAGATACTTTTTCTTATTCCTATCCGTATGATAGATTCTTTGAATCGGGTGTGTATTTGGTCATGTGTTCTTTGCACAGCATTTGCAAAGACAAGTTGAACTGAATTTAGTACCTCTATTTTTATTAAGAATAAATTAGGCCGGGCGCGGTGGCTCACGCCTGTAATCCTAGCACTCTGGGAGGCCGAGGCGGGTGGATTGCTCAAGGTCAGGAGTTCGAGACCAGCCTGAGCGAGACCCCGTCTCTACTAAAAATAGAAAGACATTATATGGACACCTAAAAAAATCTATATAGAAAAAATTAGCCGGGCATAGTGGCGCATGCCTGTAGTCCCAGCTACTCGGGAGGCTGAGGCAGTAGGATCGCTTGAGCCCAGGAGTTTGAGGTTGCTGTGAGCTAAGCTGATGCCACGGCACTCACTCTAGCCTGGGCAACAAAGTGAGACTCTGTCTCAACAAAAAAAAAAAAAAAAAAAAAAGAATAAATTATTTCTCAGCCACTTTGATATCCTTCTGTATGTTTTTGTGAAGTATAAAACAAAGGAAAAATGGTTATGGAATGAAGTTAGGAAGAAATTCTTGGATGAGGTGAGTCTAGATGTGAACAGGCTTTTGGTCTTTATTTCTGTTTGTGTTGAACTTGATTATCTAGGTAGGGAGAGTGTTGATCAGTAAACTTACCTAATTTAGGCATGGACTAGAAAATGGACACTGAAGGCCTCTGTAGCTCTCATTTTATTTAACCGTATTTAAACTCTAGCTTAATTCCTGAAAACCAAAAGACTGTTTAGGTGAGTGATGGACATGAGCCCAACATTTGGACTGAATGTTTTTTGTGTTGGAGGATCTATTATTTAGCACAGGGTTGTGCATAGATTTAGCATCCTGTTCTGCTGCCTTGCTTTGACTTACCATCCTGGAACAATGGTAAGGGACTATATTATTCATTTGAAGAAAAATGTCAACTGGACATTCCCTTAGATTTGTTCTGATTTCAAATAAGGAACTTGGAAGTACTGATTCTTGCCAAACTTGTCGATTTATTTATGCCCCTCAACACACACACACACACACACACACACGCACACACACACACACGTACACAATGTGTAAGTTATGTTGATTATCCAAAAAACATGTGCTTAAAGAAACAATCAACTGGACATATTAAATGAGGGACATTTTTCATAAAGCCACTGGCTTACACTCTTCAAAAATGTCTTGGAAGGCAAGGAAAGTCTGAATAACTGGTTCAGATTAAAAGGTACTAAAGAAACATTACTACTAAAGCCAATGCGTGATCTTGGATAAAATCCTATGTCATGAAAAAATTTGCTGTAGAGGATGTTATTGAGATAATTGGGGAAATTTGAATATGGTCTGTATATAGGAAAATAGCATTTTATCAGTGTTAGATTTCATGAATTTGATAATTGAGTGGGGCTACATAAGAATTTTGTGTTCTTAGGAGATACACACTGAAGTATTTAGGGCAGAGGGTCATGCTATCTCCAACTTAGTCTCGAAAAGTTCAGCAAAAAAAAATGTGTTTGTATAAAGGGAGAGAGAGAGAAGGCAAATGTGTTAAAATGCTCTTATAACAATTGATGAATCTAGGTGATGGATATATAGGAGTTCATTCTTCTCTTACAGTGTTTAAAATATTTTTTAAATGAAAAGTTTAAAAAAGTTAGATTAATCTTTCAAGAAAAAGTGAGCTTTCTTTTGAGAAATTTCATGGGTTTCTGTATTTTCAGCTTGCACAGAATTTGTGAGGCCATTTGTACAGAGATATTATTTGTGTTAAGGTACCATTTATAGCATCGTGTCTCACCAAAGCACCCATCTTTTCAAGTTAACTTACCCTGACCATTTTCAATAATCAGGGCTTCATGTTTGTTTTATTTACTAGGAATATGACTTTCCGGGTCCAGGCAAGTGTCTTTGTTAGGTGAAAAGGCCATGTGAAAATAAGGACTCAGGCTCCTGAGAAAACAAAGTAACCTTATTTTTCATATAGAAAATAATTTTAATCTCAAAAGTTTGGTTTGAAACTAGATACAAGAATCATAGTGAAGGGCTATTATAAATGCAGAGGGCAAATTTTACGATGTCGACAAGCCCTTTGAATTTGGCTTTAAGGTCATACATTTTAATTTATGGCTAACCAAATTATCATTAGTAAATTTTCATGTGTTTACTTGCTAATGTATTGTACCATTATATTTTCAGAAGAAAAAAATGTCACCTTTGTGGTTCAGTTTAAAGCAACTATCATGGTCATCCTAATTGAGAAAGTACAGATTCAAACAATTTTGGTTTTAATTCTTTGATTTTTAAAAATTAAATAATTAACAGTTAAACTATTCATATAATCACTGTTTAAATTGGGTTAAAAATAATTTTCAAAATTTAGTGTCCTCTTTTACTCATTCTCACTCCTTTCTGCCTCTTACTATTTCACAAGACTGAGATAATTCACACTTGTCAACCATCTAGAAAATATTTAAAAATTACTTGTCTGTAGAAAGAAAATTAAAAATAGAGGAAGAAGGAAGAAGAATTTTAAATATGTTACTGCTTGAATTCCCTTGGGATCATTCTTATATGTAAAAGTGGTTCAGCATTTATTTTCAGGAAGTATATAAATATTGCCAGTTACTATGTCTATGAAATATTAAACAAATAAACAAATAAAAACTATTACTGGGTCTACCTAGGATCAGTTTGACTGGATTGGATTTACAGAACATATGAATCTAATGAATTACTGCTGTTTTTTACATAATATCAATTAATCCCTTACACTGAAAATTTTACGTATTAACTTTTATTTATTTTTGTTTGTTTATTTATTTATTTATTTATTTTTGAGATAGAGTCTCACTCTGTTGCCCGGGCTAGATGCCGTGGCGTCAGCTTAGCTCACAGCAACCTCAAACTTCTGGGCTCAAGCAATCCTACTGCCTCAGCCTCTCGAGTAGCTGGGACTACAGGCATGTGCCACCTATGCCTGGCTAATTTTTTCTATATATTTTTAGTTGTCCAGTTAATTGCTTTCTATTTTTTTAGTAGAAATGGGGTCTTGCTCTTGCTCAGATTGGTCTCGAACTCCTGAGCTCAAACGATCCACCTGCCTCAGCCTCCCAGAGTGCTAGGATTACAGGCGTGAGCCACCGCGCCCGGCCCGTATTAACTTTTAATTGGTTTTAGTCAATGCGTTAACATGGAGAGAACCAAATACAAAGTAATTTTAATTATGTGATTTGTATCACTAATGATTGAGTTAAAGACCAATGAGGAAAAAATTCTAGCACTTTATTCATTTTCCAGTTTAACGAGAATTACTTAGTCTGAGAGAAAACTTTTATTTTTGTATTTCCATATTTCTGCTTTCACAAAATTGAAGAAATAAAATTTTAAAGTCTGATGCAGAGACTTGTGTATTTATGTGTGCACACACATATCCTATTATTTTTACTTGTAAAAATCTTAATGTTTTAAGAAATGTGGTTAGAGATCCGCCTTTATAGTTACTTTAGAAGATTTTTTAGGTTTGGTTATATTTTTCTGAAAAACAGTGAATGCTAGACTGAAACTGATATTAATGATTGTTTTTAAAAAGCATGCTAATTTGTCCAGTATTGGAAATTTGAATTATTGAAGTAGTTTTCTATATCTTTTAAATTTCTATTTGTTTGGTAGCCAACTATGATATTGTGAATATAATAATTTAGCAGCGTTTCTCCACTTTCTTATTGTCGTTAGCTGGGCAGATGCTCAAACACAAATCCAAAACATCGCTGCATCTTTTGACCAGGAGGCAGCTGCTATTCTTATGGCCCGGCTGGCAATATATAGAGCAGAAACAGAGGAGGGGCCAGATGTGCTTAGGTGGCTGGACAGACAGCTCATTCGACTGGTAAGAAGTAAACAATGTGCTTTGCTAAATCTGTGTTTTCATTTGTGTTAAAGGTTTGTTGTAGATCATCTCCTTCAAAGTTACTTAACAGTGTACCTGAAATACTCTATGAGGGACCCCTATTCACAATTACTGAGATAGTAGCACAGTAGTGAATAGTATAATAGAATTCAGTGAGCTCTTCCAGTAAACTAGATTGCCTTTTTTCCTTAAAATAGAAGAGTGACAATTATAGAACCTACTATTTTTCTATTCTTATTGGCTGGTTGAGGTTAGTTCCAAATTTAATTCTGAATTACTACAACAGTTTTTATTGGTTTTTTCCATAATTCTTTCTTCATTGTTATGGTTTTAGTTTTATGCTTTCATTTTAATGGAAGTATTATAATGTGCATCTTTTAAAAGAAAGAAATTGGGGTATTAAAATTACCCATATTAACATGGAAAAATGTAAACAAGTCTTGATTATTTGGTTCTAGATTATTAAAGTATGTGCTAATAAAGTTATTGGTAATGTCAATTTACTTGGGTTTTAACATGCCAGGACCTCATTACTTTACTTATATTATGACCTAGAGCACTTTAGTAAAAGTTAGCCATTTTTGTAGCATCATCCAGAACTTTCATTTAATCTCCAAGTTTTTTTTTACATCAGCACTTCTGTGAAGAAAGCATCATTATGATATTAACATACTTTTTTTTTTTTTTTTTTTTGAGACAGAGTCTCTGTTGCCCAGGCTAGAGTGCCGTGGCATCAGCCAGCTCACAGCAACCTCAAACTCCTGGGCTTAAGTGATCCTCCTGCCTCAGTCTCCCAAGTAGCTGGGACCACAGGTGCTCGCCACCACACTCGGCTAATTTTTTCCTTTTTTTACTAGAGATGAGGTCTCGCTCTTGCTCAGGCTGGTCTTGAACTCCTGACCTCAAGCAATCCTCCTGCCTTGGCCTCCCAAAGTGCTAGGATTATAGGCGTGGGCCACCGTGCCCAGCCTTAGCGTGTCTTTTTTAATGAGAGATTAAGCCTCTCATGGGATCCACCATTGATGGGACACCATCAGTATAAATGCCAACTCAGTTCTTTCAAGATGCATCTTTTATTTCCAGATAGGAAGATAAAGCATAAATATATTTTGACCTTGGCTTGTTTAGGGCAGCAGAAAAATTTCTCTTTGGAGCAGAAAAGTTTTCCTGAATTTCATTATTATTTAGAAATCTGACATGACATTGATGAAACCTATTAACTGATCAACATGTAGAGACACTGTTATTTTTCAGCTCATTACACAAACTCTTCAATATCATGTGACATGTCATCAATGCTTTGACATATTGTACTGTTTTAAAATGGAACCTTTTCAGTTTCTCAGACTGCATCTTATCCTAGCATTTTACTTATTGTAATTTTACATGTTGGCATTATTAGGTTCTCACCCACTGTGTGACTTTTCTTTTTTTTCTGGGTAATAAGTTGTGCTCTGCAAAACCTTACTTTCTGAGCCTTTTCACTGAATGTGACTTTGTCTTAACAAATGCTTAGCTATTTGAAGTAATCAGCACCTTAATATGTCAGATGACTGTGATTTGTATTAAAGTGCTTTTTCCATTTTGCTGGAGCTATTGGTACATTTGTAGATTGTCACATATGACACAAAATTGAATAGTACAACTTGGATTACTAGCCCAAGTAAAACCCACTGATAAGTACCTTTCATTGTAAAGATGGACTTTTTCTTTTTTCTTTTTTTTTTTATTTCATCTTGTTATGGGGGATACAGAATTGCAGGTTACATACGTTGCTCCTGTACCGCCTTTCCCCCCAAGTCAGAGCTCCAGGCGTGTCTGTTCCCCAGGTCGTGCGCATTGCACCCATCATGAGGTATATATCCCTCCCTTCCCCACCCCCCCTTCCCGAGTCAGCACCTTCAAGTGTTACCACTCCCCAAACGGTGCGCAATGCACTCATTGTGTAGGCATACCCCCATCCCCTCCCCCACCCCCCACCTCAGTCTGATATCCAATTGGTGTCGTTCCCAGATTTGTATTTAGGTGATGATCAGGGAAACCAATTTTCTGGTAAGTACATGTGATGCTTGTTTTTCCATTCTTGGGATGCTTCACTTAATATAATGGGTTCCAACTCTCTCCAGGAGAACCACAGAGATGTCGTATCTTCATCATTCCTTATAGCTGAGTAATATTCCATGGTGTACACATACCACAGCTTACTAATCCAATCATGTATTGATGGGCATTTGGGTTGTTTCCACATCTTTGCTATTGTGAATTGTGCTGCTGGAATTAGCCTTTTGAACATCTTCAGTTACCCAACTATAAAAGTCAACAATCTTTTTGTTACCCTCATTAATCATAACATCAGATTTACCTAATGCTTTATTTTAGCAGAATTTTAGACACAGTTTAAAATATATATGTTTAATATGGTATAATGCGATTGATAGTTCTGAATAATACCTGACATACTACCTTTTTTACAGAACCTTTTCACTATATTTGATATTCCAGATCTTTTAAAGTGTACTTGATATTTAAGATTAGCATTGTCCAGAGGAACTTTCTGCCACAATGGAAATGCTTTATAATTTGTGCTGTCCATTAGAGAACTACTATCCACATGTGGCTATTCAGCAATTGAAATAACACTAGTGTAATTGAGGAACTAGATTTTTATTTTTATTCAGTTTTAATTAATTTAAAATCTGACATGTAGCTAGTTGCTATCATATACAGTGAAGATTATTGTCTTAATCTGTAAGTTTCATTAGTGAAGTATTATTAGGAGTCATTGAAGATAGCAACACTCTTATTCCGAGATCCAAGGTCTATTTTCTGAGGATTGGCTACACAACTGTAGCTTTTTTGTCCTCGGTTAATTGTGATTTTGAAATAGTTTTTTCCTAGAAGCTAAAAATGCTATCAAACCAGTTGTATGTTTTTATGAGCTGTATAGTGCACAGATAAATACATAAATGATACAATTGAACATTCTAGGCAAAGTCCTGTACTACATGTAGCAATAAACCTTTCGTTACTTTTTGTTTATTATTTTGCTTATTTTTGCCCATGATTCATATGCAACTACTATGATAAACATTGCCTCACCAAAAGCCCTGACTTAAGCATTATATTAATACAAGGTATCCATGTAAGAAAAACATTTGTAACCCCCTTGATGTTTTGAAAAAGAAAAATTGCCAGAAAATAGACCAGTTTCATAAATACTATAAAAACTTTTAAGAGCAGAGACTTTGCTCAAGTACAAGGAGAGGAAGCTATCAGTTTATTGAGTGCTTAGTAAGTACTAGTCATTGGGCTACGTGGTTTCTCATGTAGATAATCTCACTTAATTCTCCAGTTTTTTGTCACATTATCACAGAAGGCTTATTTCTCTGTTGTCAGTGTAGGTGTCTCCTTTACTTTATTTCCTAATTTCTGCCTTTTTGTTTCTTCATTTACCAGATTGCCTCTTGGTCTCTCTGATCCTTCTTTTTGGTATTGTTTCTGGTGTACCAAATTTTATACCAGCAACTTGTTTTTGTAGCCTCTGTGGTATTTTGATAGCACATCTTTCTGTCAGTTGGCTTCTTTTTTAGGTAGAGTCTTAAGGGGCACATGTTGAGCTTTTTTGGTCATTGTCTAAGAGCTTTTTTTTTTTTTTTTGCCATCAGAGACACTTAGTGAAAAAAAAATTCTAAACATTTTTCAGTGAGTGTTATTGCACTGGGTCAGTGTATTGTGTGTGAAATTCAGATATTTTTCTTTGGTTTTAATCAGTCTCTTGGTAAGTCTGTAAGTAATATAATTTTATGCTATATCAAGTATCTGCCTCCTAAACAGTAGTAACTTTCTGTCAACAGAATGTATACAGGCAACAGTGTTAGCTCTTATTCCAGGAAATATATTGCTAACATATTTTATTTTGTTTAGTGTCAGAAATTTGGAGAGTATCACAAAGATGATCCAAGTTCCTTCAGATTTTCAGAAACTTTCTCCCTTTATCCACAGGTAAGTAGATAAAAAAGGTCCATATTGTTTTCTTCTGTTGTCAATAGCATTGGGTCAAATTTTTCCTGTTGTCTTTTATTGCTTACCTTACAAAACCTAAATTATTGGGTTATTCTTTTGGTTAGGCAAGTTTTGGGATAGCTAAGAAATTAATATTGTGCTGTGGTAGTTGGTGAGAAGTATACAGTATTTTTGGCCTTACAAATAGTCATTTATGGCCGGGCGTGGTGGCTCACGCCTGTAATCCTAGCACTCTGGGAGGCCGAGGCGGGTGGATCGCTCGAGGTCAGGAGTTCGAGACCAGCCTGAGCAAAAGCGAGACCCCGTCTCTACTAAAAATAGAAATTATATGGACAACTAAAATATATATACACAAAAAAAATTAGCCGGGCATGGTGGCGCATGCCTGTAGTCCCAGCTACTCGGGAGGCTGAGGCAGTAGGATCGCTTAAGCCCAGGAGTTTGAGGTTGCTGTGAGCTAGGCTGAAGCAACGGCACTCACTCTAGCCCGGGCAACAGAGTGAGACTCTGTCTCAAAAAAAAAAAAAAAAAAAGAAAAAAAAAAAATAGTCATTTATTTGTGGCGAAAAGAGATTTACATTAGAACCCTATGGAGGGTAGAATTAGGTGTAAGGCTGATTAGCTTTCCTCTGATATAAGGGAATCTGATTACAGTGGCATCAAAAGAATTTCTTCTGAGGTAATTTTACCAATTACCTAGTCTTGCAGCATGGTATCATCACCTGAGAACAATTTTATGAGGCCATACCAGGTAAATAGAAAAGAAACTAATTTGATTTATCTTACAGAATATTTTTCACCTGGAGGAGTGGAATCTATCCCTCTTTCTCTTGATTTGGTAGATATTTTTAAAAGTCTGTATGTTTAGAGTGCTATGTGCAAGGAAGATAAAGATGACTGACTTGGATCCCACTTACAAGGAGCTTTCTCAGTCTGAAGCGTGAGACCTGAAATACACATGAACAGCACAGAACAGAAAGTGAGAAATGCTATGAGAGATATATAAAATTTAAAGGAAAATTAAAGGAATCTTTCCAAATGGATGGTTTGATGCATCTTTTAGAGGAGATGGTATTTTAGCTCAGCTTGGAAGGATGATTAATATTGAGATAAGGAAATTCAAATTTTTGGCCATGAAAAGTTTGTCTAAAGCTTCATCTTTCTTTTCAGAGCTACTCTGTTTCTTTGAAGATACTTTACTGATTTGTGATCTAGAAGCTTCATGCTTATAGAGGGAGGCTGCCCTAAAACCTCTTGGTGAGGTTTTGGAGAACCCAGAAAAGGCGGGGTCTGCTTGTCTTAAGGCAGCCAAAATCCTTTCTGTTTTGGGAATTCTCAGGCCTCATTTTCATAGCAGAAACTAGTAGGTAAAGAAATGAGGGCATTAGGCCGGGCGCGGTGGCTCACGCCTGTAATCCTAGCACTCTGGGAGGCCGAGGCGGGAGGATCGCTCAAGGTCAGGAGTTCGAGACCAGCCTGAGCAAGAGCGAGACCCCGTCTCTATTTATAAAAAAAAAAAAGAAATGAGGGCATTAGCCTAAGTATCTGACTAAATTCTTCACACTTACCTTCCTTTTTCTTTTTTTCCTACTGCAACTCTTCTCACTAGGCTTACAGATCTTCAGAGAGATCTGGGCATTTCATCTTTTCCCCTTTGCTGGAAATAGGAAGCAGAGGACCTGGAAATACCTTGTTTCTTGGGTTTTCAAAGCCTAATGATCTTCTAAAAGGGGACATAGACTAAATTTAAGGGAAGTCTTCATTCCCTAAATATTTACCTAAAAATTTACCAGTTAGACATTCCTGTGAGTAAACAGGAATGACTGAAGTGGTAAGGGGTAAGAGAGTTTGTCAATGAATTAGGGATCACTGAAAAAAGAAAAGGATAGAGAATTTCAGTGAGTGGCCTGTGTTGGGAGAGAACTGTTGAGTGAGTCCCAGGCAAGAGCAATATGTAGGCATATTGGGACTTGAGGGCTGAAAGAATTTAAGATAAGTGACTAAAGGTAAATGGAAGTACTTTGAGGTAATCCTATTTATTGATTGTGTCAAAAGACCCAATGTAGCTATGGTCTAACTGTCCCCCCCTGTGATCTCTTTAATGTGAGAAGTAGATGAAGGGGGAGAAAGTGAAAGGAGAAAGAAGTAGTGAAACAAAGTCTGGGGAATGTTTCTTAGGGATAGATAAAACTTTAAATATTAAGAAATTATGTGGGTGTACTTTTTTGTAAACCAGTGTAGACCCTTCTCAGTGCAATTTTTTGAAAGCTATACAAAAACTGTTAATCTGTCTTTTTGTTCTTTTAGAATCTTTTGGTGGTGGTAATGAGTAATAATAAAAAAGCCCAGAGATGTTGTCAGAGGGATGAGGAATAAAAACAAAGAATGGTGATAATGCACTGCCTGGCATAGCCTCTGAATAATTTAGATTTGAGCAAGGGGTTTTTGTCCCTATTTTTTTCCTTTTGAGTCGCTTCTCTTACTTTAATTGTTTTTATTATTATAGAATTTTTTAGCAGCTGATAAATATTATGAATAAGATTGCTGTCTGCGAAATACAATTTAGAATGTTCTTACTATAACTTGTTTTATTGCGTTAATAGTTATGTGCTTTTAACATTAAACTCCTGTCACAATATTAAAATCAGTAAAAACTATCTCACGTTTTATCTTGTAGTTTATGTTTCATTTAAGAAGATCTTCTTTCTTGCAAGTTTTTAACAATAGTCCTGATGAGAGTTCATATTATCGTCACCATTTTATGCGTCAAGATCTGACCCAGTCTCTAATCATGATTCAGCCTATTCTGTATGCATATTCTTTTAGTGGACCTCCAGAGGTAAGATAGCCAGGAAAAAAAAAATTTGTCTGTTACTGCTATCTGTGGCCTTAAAAAAGTGAAAGCAGCTAAGGGCCGGGCACAGTGGCTCATACTTTTAATCCTAGCACTTTGAGAGGCCGAGGTGGGAGGATCACTTGAGACCAGGAGTGCAAGACCAGCCTGAGCAACATAAGGAAACCCCATCTCTACAAAAGATAAAATAGCGTTAGTGGTATAATGGTGAGCATAGCTGCCTTCCAAAAAATAAAATAATTAGCTGGATGTGGTGGTGCACGTCTTTAGTCCCAGCTACTTGGGAGGCTGAGGCAGGAGAATTGCTTGAGCCCAGGAATTTGAGGTTGCAGTGAGCTGTGATGATGTTTCTGCGTTCTAGCCCAGGCAACATAACCTGTCTAAGAAAAAAAAAAAGAAAGCAATTAAGTTTTTTTTGAAATATAGTTATTAAATATAGGAATTTAATTAAAAGGTATTCATGTGTTAACTTAAAATCTTTATGAGTGCTTACTATGTGCTATATATCATGCTAGGCTATATTAGGAAATTGTTTAAAGAATATGTAAAAATGTGACTTGTAGATTATTTTGTCTAGGCATTTGGTTGATCAGATCCTCTAGGACTTATGATTATTCTTTATGTCTTTAGCAATGTCCAGAAGTGATTAGGACTCTGTAGCCTATAGCTTATTCCAGAGTTTGGTGTCTGACAGTTATGACATTCTGTCTAAACAAAGTCTCTTATTTCAATATAACCTGATTTTCCTTTGGTCTTTTGAGAACATAAAATATAGTTGATTATAAAGACATATACTTAGAAGACTGATAAGACATCCATTAACCTTAGAAGGTTGTCCCAATTGTTTTAACCTATTATCAAATGAACAGTTTTTATATTCTGTAGGTAAAATTGTCTGTTTTACATACTTAAAGTATGTAGTGACTATATTTGAATATAATACTTTAGAAAGGGTCAGTATAAAGAGAATATTTATCATATCTATTTTTTTTTTTTTTGGTGAGACAGAGTCTCGCTTTGTTGCCTGGGCTAGAGTGAGTGCTGTGGCGTCAGCCTAGCTCACAGCAACTCCTGGGCTTAAGCGATCCTACTGCCTCAGCCTCCCGAGTAGCTGGGACTACAGGCATGTGCCACCATGCCCGGCTAATTTTTTTGTATAGATATTTTTAGTTGGCCAGCTAATTTCTTTCTATTTTTAGTAGAGATGGGGTCTCGCTCTTGCTCAGGCTGGTCTCCAACTGCTGACCTTGAGCGATCCACCCGCCTCGGCCTCCCAGAGTGCTAGGATTATAGGCATGAGCCACCGCGCCCGGCCTTATCATATCCATTGGCTGATGATCCCTCATGTTGCCATTATTCACTGTTTTGTAAAAATAGTGGGTAAAATATTTTATTTTGTTACTACAATTTTTTTAGTAATTTGCCAGATATTTCTAGAGGAAAAATATATGTATTTTTTGAGACAGGGTCTTGGTATATTATTGCTCAGGCTGATCTTGAACTTCCTGGGCTCAAGTGATTCTCTTGCCTCAGCCTTTCAAGTAGCTGGGACTACAGGGTCGAGCCACCGTGCCTGGCTGAAAAAAATATTTTTAATATGTTGGTCTAGCTATATATTTTGGCTTTGTAGTTCTTTGAATCAGGAAAGTATGTTTCAGTAAAAACTTTTTCTTATTTTGGTATAATATATGTAAATTATAGATTTCTGGAAAGTGTAGAATAGTGTTTTTTTTTTAAGGCAAGCACAAAAATGAGGTTTATTGAGGAGAGAAGGATAGGATTATAGGGCAAGAGCAAGGTATAGGTTTACAGAGCATGGTACATACGCCACAAATGATGAGCGGACCCACTGTCGCAGCAGAGGGAGCAAAAGAAAGGATACAAAAAGGTAGAATAGTGTTTAGAAGAAAATTGGAATCCCACTATCCCTGGTGGCTGCTCGTATTAAATTTCAACCTTTCTGTTTAATCCATGAATCCCATTAGTTTCGTTTTCTTAAGGCTTTGGTTTTGGAGTCGTCTTCTTTCTCCTGCATCATCACTTTCTGTCCATATGGATCGTTCTCATTAACACAGAAACAGCACTCATATTAAAAAAGAAAATCGACAAACAGAAAAACCCACTGTGGCTCCACATTTTCTCTAATTGTCAACCCATTTCTCTGCTCCTGGTTATAAACTCAAAAAAGTTATTTGTTGTTTATACTTTTTCATCTGACAGTCTCTTCTCAACTTGTATTAGTCAGGCGTTTGTCCCTAATATTATACTGAAACCACTTTTATCAAGATCACCAGTGTACTACATCTTGCCAGAGCTCTTAACAGCATTTATGTAGTGAAGACTAGGTAAAACCTTTTACTCTAGGCTTCTGTGACACCTGCTATACCTGACTGGTTCCATTCCCTCACTGTTCCTTCTCAGTCTTCTTTTGCTTCTTTCTCCTTTTCAGACCTCTAAGTGTCGGCATGCTTAAGGGCTCAATCTTCTGGCCTTCCCTAACTTCCCTCTCTTTAAGAGATGTAGTCTAATCCCATAGCTTTAATTATTGTCTTTGTGTATATGGCACCAAATTTATTTATGTCACCAGTCCAGGTTACTCCCTTTCATTTCATACACAGAACTATGTTCTTGTTGCTCTGAATTTGCCCTGTCCCGAAGAGAGCATTTCACTCAGTGGTGCCATTTCCCATTTCACTCAGGTGCCATTCTTGATTTTCTCTTCACTTTACTCTGTTTTTTAATTGTTTGTTACCTCAGGTTAAAGAGATTCCTTGGAAAATTAAAATACACCATAAGAATTCATAATAGCGAGAGCTTTTAAGTAATAAAATATAAATTTAAAATTTAGAAAATACCAGCCTGAGCAAGAGCGAGACCCCATCTCTACTAAAAAATAGAAAGAAATTATATGGACAACTAAAAATATATATATAGAAAAATTAGCCGGGCATAGTGGCGCATGCCTGTAGTCCCAGCTACTCGGGAGGCTGAGGCAGGAGGATCGCTTGAGCCCAGGAGTTTGAGGTTGCTGTGAGCTAGGCTGACGCCACGGCACTCACTCTAGCCTGGGCAACAAAGTGAGACTCTGTCTCAAAAAAAAAAAAAAAAAAAAAAATTTAGAAAATAATCCTAGAAAGATCTATTTTGTATTTTTAAGTAATTTGTTTTACCTTTCCCTTATCTCTCTTTGTTTTCTTCATGTTAGCCGGTTCTTCTTGATAGCAGTAGCATTCTTGCAGATCGTATTCTTCTCATGGACACATTCTTCCAGATTTTGATTTATCATGGTGAGGTAAGATTCCATAGCATTTAAAGCTATGCATGTAAACTCTTTTTACCTAGGGAAGTTTTTTCCCCTCTATTATGTGGCTAGAGATTTATATATGATAAACTTTGATTCCCATTTTTATAAAGAATGTATAAAATGTGATTCTTCCTACTATAGGTTTTTAGGCTTCAACTGTAATTGACCCACCTGTGGTTATTTTGTTCATTTGTCCACACACGACTGGACAAATGGATTTTGCATAAAGGCAAAGTGTTGTTAAAGTAAACCCATTGACATAATACATAGACATATGACACTTGGATTTTACCTGAAAACATTAAGAGGGGAAAATCCAGCCTTTGTCAGTGGCTGGCTTTTTATTATTTTATGTAATCATTATAAGAAGTTATTTATCAAAGTGTTCCACATGATCTTTTTATTTTATTTTATTAAAAAAATTTTTTTTTCTTTCTTATATCTTTTTTTTTTTTAACCCCAGTTGATCAGGATGACACATGATCTTAAAAACTCATTTAAAGCATAAGTGAGTTAAAATTCATAACTTAATTAGAATGATAAATGATTAAAAAGAACACAATATTTGAGTGGACATTAAGCTTTAATCCAGGTATTTAGCAGAACTATATTCATTTCTGCATTTATTCACTCAGCCAGTATTTAAGTGCTGCTTCTGTAAAAAGCACTGTACTCTGGACGCTCTGGAAGATACAGAGATTATTTTTTTCATAGACCTGCTCTCGAGTTTATAGTCTGATATTTTAGTAACTTATGCAGATTTATTTTTCCAGTTGCTTTACTTGTAAATGATTTTACATTTGCACTGTAAAAGTAAAGGCATTACTCAAAATACCTTTTTAAGTAATAACTATCCAGAACTTTAGAGATTTGATTATTATTTTTTGATTATTTTTAATTCATACCAGTTTGTAATGCCCTTTATTTGTTAAGAATAATACCTGTAATACTGACAGAGCTTGATTTTTTTGTTTTTTGTTTTTATAGTAATTTTTGCTTTTTCAAACAGCTTGTTAATGTGCTTAAAGGAGAAATCAGAAGTACAGTGTATACATAGCTATATGGAGAGGTATATAGCTATAAAGAATATACATTGACTGATTCAGCTAACTTAGAAACCAAACCAGGTTTAGATTTTTGAATGATTTAATTACATGGTTTTTAGAGCCATTTACCCTAATAAAAGAATTGATTCACTAGGTCTTCTACAGGTATATTATCTTTCTAATGTTATTGCTGCTATTATTAAAGTTTTTATGTTTATATGTCTTTCCAGAATATAAGTCCATTGGTACAGACTTCATTATAGTAAGTCATTAATTTTGAAGTCTCTGGGAAATCTTCTGTAACAAAATTCCTCCTCATATACCATAAGCTTAGGTAGATAGCTTTTAGCTAACATTAATTTGATAAGCATATTGTTTAAAAATTTTTCTGGCTTATTTAAGTATTATTTCATTTTAATTTTAAAGGAGAAGAAATATCCTAATTTTGCATCTATTTACTTCAGAATATTTTCTCTACTGAAATTAGTATTTGTAACTTATAAAGTTGAGATAATGGAATGATCTATGATTTTTTTTCTGAAGATTACCTTAAAAAATTTTTCCCTTAAGATTTTTTGATGGGCAAGAAATTTAAAACAATTTCTTTTGTTGTTTCAAAATTAGACCATAGCGCAGTGGCGGAAGTCAGGATATCAGGATATGCCAGAATATGAAAATTTCCGCCACCTTCTGCAAGCCCCAGTGGATGATGCACAGGAGATTCTTCACTCCAGATTTCCAATGCCAAGATACATTGACACTGAACACGGGGGCAGCCAGGTAAGTAGTGTTAGTTTGTGTGTTTGTTTGTTGATAGGTTTTACAGTGAGATGTTCCTACTTGCCTTCTGACTTTAATTTGAATAGATTGCCTCATAAGCAAACAGAAAGGGAAAAAGGCAGGAGGGGAAAGTTGCTTGCTTTTTTTTTTTTGAGACAGAGTCTCGCTCTGTTGCCCAGGCTAGAGTGCTGTGGTGTCAGCCTAGCTCACAGCAACCTCGAATTCCTGGGCTCAAGTGATCCTCCTGCCTCAGCCTCTGAGTAGCTGGGACTACAGGTGCACGCCACCACGTCTGGCTGTTTTTTTTTTCTATTTTTAGTAGAGACAGGGTCTCACTCTTGCTCGGGCTGATCTCGAACTCTTGACCTTAAGCAATCTTCCTGCCTCTGCCTCCCAGAGTGCTAGGGTTACAGGCATGAGCCACTGCACCTGGCCTTGCTTGCTTAACGCATTAGCTTTGAGAGCAAAGCAATAAGATTATTGACCAGTTGCTTAAAGCTGGCAGTTTCCTTCACCTTCTGCCTCTAGCTCAGCTCTCTTAACAGGGCCAGGGTGGCATTGTGGTGGTATGCAAGCTGTGAACAGCACAGAAAATAAAGTTTCTTAAAGCTATTTACTGATAAAGTCTATGAATATGAAGTTGGTGATAACTCTTACATTTTCCTCATGTCATTCCAGTTTTCTAGAAAATATTTTATTATTATTATTCCTTTGTTTATTTATTTTTAAGAGAGTTTCACTCTGTCACCCAGGCTGGGCTGCAACGGCACTATCATAGCTCACTATAACCTTGAACTCCTGGGCTCAAGTGATCCTTCTGGCTTAGCTTCCTGCATAGCTAAGACTACAGGTGCTTGCCACCATGCCCAGCTAATTTTTTAAACTTTTTGTAGAAATAGGGTTTCATTATGTTGCCCCGGCTGGTCTTGAACTCCTGGGCTCAAGTGATCCTCCCGCCTCAGCCTCCCAAAATGCTGAGATTACAGATGTGAGTGAGCTACTGCACTCAGCCCCAGTTTCCTAGAAAATAAATTGTCATGTAATAAGAAAGCATTGTGGTATTATGAAAATTTTTAGGGTTATGAGGTTAAAATGTGATATATGTATATAGACATGCAGGTACTGTGAGCCGTTCAAAAGGCTAAGTTAGGTTCCCTTAATGTACACTCATAAGATACTTATTTCTCCCTTGTAATTCTTGTCAGTTATAGTACATTAATTATAAGTTGTTATAAGTTTGTTTCACTTGCTCCTTGAGGGCAGGGACCATGCTTTATATTCCCTAGTTCCTAGCACAGTATTATAAAATAGGTAGCAAATATCAGTAACTATTATTCAGAAATGATAGCAGTTATTAAGGTTTTAAAGTATTTATATAGGAGCCGTCATGTATTGAGAAGTTGCAGAGTACTTTATATGCTTTATCTCATTTGAGCCTCATAAGAATTCTATTGTCATCTCCATTTTACAGATAATAAAACTGAGACTTGGGTTACTTGTGGCCAGGGGAACACAGTAAATGGAGGAGGTGGGATTTGAATCCTGGTGTTCTGAATCCAGGGCCAGTGCTCTTGACTGTTATGTTAAACTAATTACTTAGAGAGTAGAAAAAGATTTGTATAATACTAAATTTTAAAAGATACGACTGCCTGTGTCCTTCCAGTATGAATTAAAAATTTGACTAGTTCTCTCATTGATGTTTCACCTTATGTATTGCCATTTTTCTCTTTTATTCTTATATATCTTATTATACTCTTATATATCTATTATATCATATATCTAATATATTATATATCTTATTATATTATTTTCTTTTTTTTTTTTTTTTGTTGAGACAGAGTCTCACTTTGTTGCCCAGGCTAGAGTGAGTGCCGTGGCGTCAGCTTAGCTCACAGCAACCTCAGACTCCTTGGCTTAAGCGATCCTACTGCCTCAGCCTCCCGAGTAGCTGGGACTACAGGCATGCGCCACTATGCCCGGCTAATTTTTTCTATATAGATTTTTAGTTGTCCATATATAATGTCTTTCTATTTTTAGTAGAGATGGGGTCTCGCTCTTGCTCAGGCAGGTCTCGAACTCCTGACCTCAAGCAATCCACCCGCCTCGGCCTCCCAGAGTGCTAGGATTACAGGCGTGAGCCACCGCGCCCGGCCTATATTATTTTCTTGATATCAGATAAGCCATAGTGGGTGGATGGGTAAAATGTTGGGTAAGTTGTCTCAACATTTTAGACCTGTGGTCTAAAAAAGTTTGAGAGTCATTGTTTAAATAAAAGAATATATAGGTGGTTTTTATTTTTATTTATATATTTATTTTTCATGGTTTTTATTTTTATCATTATTTGGGATTTCGAACTTCTGATGTTTCTGATGAAGTAGTTAGTATTTTCACACTAACCTTGTTATAATTGTTGCACATCTAATTTTTATATGCTGAGCTTTGGACTCAACAGTTTCTTTGTTTTTTTGTTTTTTTTTTTTGAGACAGAGTCTCCCTTTGTTGCCCAGGCTAGAGTGCTGTGGCGTCAGCCTAGCTCACAGCAACCTCAAACTCCTGGGCTCAGGGGATCCTACCGCCTCAGCCTCCAGAGTAGCTGGGACTACAGGCATGCACCACCATGCCCGGCTAATTTTTTCTGTATAACTCCTGACCTCAAACGATCCACCGGCCTTGGCCTCCCAGAGTGCTAGGATTACAGGCGTGAGCCACCTCGCCTGGCCAACAGTTTCTTTGTTATTATGAATATATGATTTGGAGAGAAGAGGGTGCATTTATTATTTATTTATAAAACTTTAAAATGTAGCTAATCATTTAAAAAGTTGATTTAATAAAATTAATTTTACCAACACAAATAAAATTTATTTTAGATGGTATATTTATTGAGCTTATATTGACTAAATCTAGTTTTGATGGATAATGTTATTTCTTCTTTGCTTTTAAGGCCCGTTTCCTGCTTTCAAAAGTCAACCCTTCACAGACTCATAATAATATGTATGCTTGGGGGCAGGTAAGTGTAAATAGCAGGTCCTGGAAATTATTTCCTTGTGTATTTATAGTTTGTTATTTTAGTGAAAGCTATGTTTTTTCCTATGCATTTAGCATGATTCTGTTGGAAAAGTAATGAAAAAATAAGAGTAGAAAACAGAATTAATATTTGGTGGCACCACAGAAAATAAAAAAGTGATCCTGTCAAATAGACAGAATCCCTTCATATTCCAAGTGTAGCACCATATCCTTGAAACAAAAAGCAATAAAGTATATAAGACAGGAAGTGATGATTCCAGCTTAATGCTAGGCCATGAACCACAAAAGGCCACAAGAAGCCAAGAGAGGCCAGGGATTGTAGTTGAGTGGGAAAGGAGGAAAGCCTGCAAATCATTATTGATATAGTTTATTTTGGTAGAAGTCCTACCTCTTGATATACCATATCAATATTTGTTGAGTGTTCGATATGTACAGGAATCTGTGTTGGCACTTCAAGCCACATAGTTATCATCCCTGCCTTTGAAGAGCTTGTAGTCAAGTATTGGAGATAGGATACATACCTAAGTAAAATACAAGGCAGATGTGACTTTAGAAAGATATAAAGTATTATAGGGATTTGAAGAGGAAGAGGGAAGACGTTGCACAGTGACAGCAGGTAGAGGGTATGAGATCAGGAAAAAAGGGACATTTAAATGGTTGTTTTTTTTTTTTTTTTTTTTTTTTTGTTTTTTTTTTGAGACAGAGTCTCGCTCTATTGCCCGGGCTAGAGTGAATGCCGTGGCGTCAGCCTAGCTCACAGCAACCTCAAACTCCTGGGCTCAGGGGATCCTACTGCCTCAGCCTCCCGAGTAGCTGGAACTACAGGCATGTGCCACCATGCCCAGCTAATTTTTTCTATATATATTTTTAGTTGGCCAGATAATTTCTTTCTATTTTTAGTAGAGACAGGGTCTCGCTCTTGCTCAGGCTGGTCTCGAGCTCTTGACCTTGAGTGATCCACCCGCCTCAGCCTCCCAGAGTGCTAGGATTACAGGCGTGAGCCACCGCACCTGGCCCTAAATGTTTTAAGAATGGTTATTATTTCAGTAAGTGGAAATTGCGTGAGGAAGGGAATTCTAGGTAGAAGATAGTGTGGGCTAAGGTAAGAGACTACATGTAGAGCTGAATAATAAAACATAAAACTGGAAATGTGTTGTGTGACCAGATTGTAGAGGATCTTGAATGTCAAGTTGAGGACCGAGAAGTTGAGTCTTTATTTAGTAAGTAACTGAGAGTCATTGAAGGTTTTTGGGCACAGGGCTAAATTTAAGCCTTAGATAGTACAGCCAAATCTTAAGATTAATTTGGAGCAGTTTGTAGATTGAAACTATATTAATTGAAGTAATCCAAGTGAGAGGAAATGAAGGCACGATGGTAAAAAGGAATAGATTTGGAAGATATTTCAAAAGTAGACTCAATGGGACTTGATTAGAAGTTATAAGAAAGTATATTATTCCAGGACATGACAGCTATACACAAATCTGAATTCTGATTGGATCTTGGATTAGAGGGAGAGAATAGCTGTTAAGAACATAATTGGGGGCCGGGGCGCGGTGGCTCACGCCTGTAATCCTAGCACTCTGGGAGGCCGAGGCAGGTGGATCGCTCGAGGTCAGGAGTTCGAGACCAGCCTGATCAAGAGCGAGATCCCGTCTTTACTGAAAAAATAGAAAGAAATTAGCTGGACAACTAAAAATATATATAGAAAAATTAGCTGGGCATGGTGGTGCATGCCTGTAGTCCCAGCTTCTTGGGAGGCTGAGGCAGTAGGATCGGTTGAGCCTAGGAGTTTGAGGTTGCTGTGAGCTAGGCTGACGCCATGGCACTCACTCTAGCACAGGCAACAGAGTGAGACTCTGTCTCACAAAAAAAAAAAAAAAAAAAACCCAAAACATAATTGGGATGATTGTGAAATTTGAATATAGAATATATATCAGAGAAGTAGTATAATATTATTCAATTTCTTGAGTGTAATAATGGTGTTGTGGTTATATAGGAGATTATCCTTAATCTTAGAAGATATATCCTGAAGTATTTAGGGGTGAAATGTCATAATGTCTTCAACTTGCAGAAATGATTTAACAAAAAGAAGAAAAAAAGGAAAAATATGCAAAAACATAAAGCAAATGTGGCAAAATGTCACTGAATTTAGGTATGTGGTATATGGGTGTTTATTGTATTTCTCTCTCATCTTTTCTGTAGGGTTGAATTTTTTTTTTTTTTTTTTTTTTTTTTTTTTTTTGAGACAGAGTCTCACTCTGTTGCCCAGGCTAGAGTGAGTGCCGTGGCATCAGCCTAGCTCACAGCAACCTCAAACTCCTGAGCTCAAGCGATCCTCCTGTCTCAGCCTCCCGAGTAGCTGGGACTACAGGCATGCACCACCATGCCCGGCTAATTTTTTCTATATATATTTTTAGCTGTCCATATAATTTCTTTCTATTTTTAGTAGAGATGGGGTCTCGCTCTTGCTCAGGCTGGTCTCGAACTCTGAGCTCAAACGATCCGCCCACTTCGGCCTCCCAGAGTGCTAGGATTACAGGCGTGAGCCACCACGCCCGGCCGGGTTGAATTTTTAAAAAATAAATATTTTAAGTTGAGGGGAAATAAGGTAATTTGGGATTTTAAACCTGGGTGACTAGGTAAACACATACCAGTGAGTGGGAAGGTGGAGAGAAATTGTTTCATTTTAGACATTGTCAGTTTGAGATACTATCTACACGAGCCACAATGGGATGGCCATATTGAGCAGGCTATTGGAAATTTGGGTTTGGTGGTCAGGGTAAGGAAGTGAAAGTTGATTTTAGAAAGGTGATACTTAAAGTTATCACAGTGAATGTTTGTCTGAGGAGAGAGTAGAAAGATAGAGGAGGGATGAGACAAAACCTTCAAGGAGTACAAGTGGCAGGAATATTTAATAAATAACCAGAGAGGTAGAAGAAGAATGAAAAGAATAGTGTGTTATAAAAGGTGACTTTATAGAAGGAATAAGAAGGGGGAAACAAACACCGAAATGGTGTAAACAGTTGCAGGATACAGACTGAGAAAATGTGCTCAGATTTGATGACTAAGCCAAATGACTAAGTCATTTGTGGCCTTTTGTAAGCAGTTTTAATATAGTGGTTGAGTAAGATAGATTGATAAGATATTGGTGGCAAAGAAGTGGAGTTTGTAAGTGTAAATGATTCAACTGCAAATTTAGCCTGAGGATAAATAGTAGGATAGGTTTGATTGTTACTAGGATAAGAGCACAGAACTTAATTGTAGACCAAATGTAAGGAGCCAGTATGGGGAAGACACAAAAGAATAGATGTTTAAGATCCTTAGAAGGAGACGATATGATCACAGGCACTATATGGGGGTTAAGCACTGGTAAGAAGGCAGTACATTTCTTTCTGCAAAAGCAAAAGGTGAGAAGAGGGGGAAGACAGAAAGATTTTGAGGTGGAGTGGAAGCTGTCATTAGATAATTGCCTGTTCCTTTTCAGTAATAGGAGATTATTTTAAGGGTGAGAAAGGCTGGGGTTAAGGATGAAAAATGGAAAAGATTAAAAACAGGTTTAAGGAATATAAGGAATCAACAGAGGATGAATAAAAGGCTCTTACAGCAGTGGTGAGGACGCATTTTATTTACTAAAAATTTCTAGGGCATGCTTCCATAATAAAAAACTTTGGGGATAATTTAGGACTGGAAATGGGAAAGATGGGCACATTAGTAAGAGGGTAGAATAATTTATGACAATATAACTGTGGGGTCCAGGTTGGGTAGAAAATAAATGAAATGAAGCAATAATTGCAATTAAGGCCTCTTCCCTTTGAATATAGAGGTGTCTCAAGATTTTGTCCTGATTTCTCTGTATTCGCTGTTTTTTTTTGGGTGATTGTATTCACTCTTAGGACTTCATCTCTCATCTGAAGGCTAACTTGCAAACCTCTGTCTTTTGTTTGGCTTCACATTGAGTGATGGACTTGAATTTCTTTAATTGTCTGTTGCACATCATTTGAATTTCCTATAGACATTTTATAAAGCCGAATGTCCCAACTTGACTTCTTTTTAAATACTATCTTGTTCTTCCTAATTTCCTGTTTTTACAGAAGTTCTCACTATTCTCTCAATTCCTAAGGCTCAGAACTTCAGTCATTTACAGTTTCTCCTTTCTGCCCATAATTAATCACAAATGCTTTGCCCTATTTTCCCTTTCCTTGTCCCTAACCGACGTCAGGTTCTTGTGCTTTTCACATGGACTGTTGGAATTACCTGCTAAATGGTCTTAGTGCTTCAGCTTTTTTTCTCTTATTTTGGCAGTGGCCAGAATAGTCTCCCTAATGTAGTAGTCCTGAATGTCAGGTCCGAAATCTTCCGTAACCTTTTATTGAATTACATATAAACACTTTATATTGCTATTGAGAATCCTTTCTGGTATGACCCAAATATCTTTGTTGTTGTTGTTGTTGTTGGTTTTTTTTTTTTTTTTTGAGACAGAGTCTCGCTCTGTCACCCGGGCTAGAGTGCTGTGGCGTCAGCCTCGCTCATAGCAACCTCAAACTCCTGGGCTCAAGCGATCCTCCTGCCTCAGCCTCCCGAGTAGCTGGGACTACAGGAATGCGCCACCACGCCCGGCTAATTTTTTTCTATATATTTTTAGCTGTCCAGATCATTTCTTTCTATTTTTAGTAGAGACGGGGTCTCGCTCTTGCTCAGGCTGGTCTCGAACTCCTGACCTCAAGCGATCCTGCCGCCTCAGCCTCCCAGAGTGCTGGGATTACAGGCGTGAGCCACCGCGCCTGGCCTGACCCAAATATCTTTTTCTACCTTTAGCTATTATGTAGTTCTTTTAGCCAAACTAGACTTCTCACTCTGCTTTGAATACATTGAGCATATTCCCATCTCTGTGACTTTATGTATCACCACTTGGACATTTTCTGCCCATCCCTCAAGGTTCACTTCAAAGGTCACTGACTCCATGAAACTCTTCTTAGTCTATTTTCTGTTGATTATAACAGTACCTGAAACTGAGTAACTTACAAAGAAAAGAAATTTCTTTTCTTTGTTATGGAGTTATGGAGGCTGAAAAGTCTAAGGTTGAGGGGCTGCATGTGGTGAAGGCCTTCTTACTTGTGGGGACTCTCTGCAGAGTCCTGAGGTGGTGTGTGGCATCACATGGTGAGGGGGCTGAGCATGATAGCTCAGGTGTCTCTTCCTCTTCTTACAAAGCCTCCAGTCCCGCTGCTGTGGTAATTCATTAATTCATGAATGGATCCATTCATGAGAGCAAGTCCTTTGGACCCAGTCACCTCTTAAAGGCACTGCCTTCTCAATACTGCCACATTGGGGATTAAATTTCAACATGAGTTTTGGAGGGGACAAACATTCAAACCATATCACAGTCTTCCTGTGATTGTATGACTGGATTTGTGTAGTATCACTGCCTGTCATCCCGTTTTTCCCATCCGTTTCCTATGGCACTTATTTCTCCTGTTAGATTATAAATTACTTGAGGGCAATAACTGTTACTCTCATTTTTGACTTCCCACAGTACCTTAAACATAGCATATATCAAATAGAATAGATCTGGACAGGAGAGAGCACAGATAAGAATATGGGAGTTCTGTGGAGGTGTTTAGGAATTAAGGAGGTTTTGTGATATAGATAAATAAATTGAATCCAAAGTCTAAAAGTCCTGAAGTCTAACTAGCAGGCATAGTTACAGGAGGTTTTATATCAAGGAAGGAGCTTAATCTTGGAAGTGTAGAAGGCTGGTAGTTGAGAGTGCAAGTTACTTAACTTCTCTTTGCCTTCACTTCCTTGTCTACAGAGCTTAATAATATATGTGCTTGATATGGACAGTAATAGTAAATATTAGCTGTTAGGTTTCACTGTTATCAATGGAAAAAAATTTTCCTAAAGATATTTGACACAGGAAAGAAAACCTATTTTAAACTTTGAAGTTTAATTATTACTGTGTGCAAGTAAGGGCATTAGAGGCATAAACAAAAACTTAAGGTCTTTCTTGATGCATGATTATTATGAGAAATTATGTTAATATTTTTATAATCATAATAAATTGAATCTATACTGTTTTAATCACTATGCTAAGATTTTTATGTATTCTCATTTAATTGTTTAAAAATGTCTATAAGTTGAGTACTATTAATCCTATTTTTCAGAAGAGGAAATTGAAGCTCATATAAATTCAATGTCTTACCAAGATCACATAATTAAACTGTGGCAGGGTCCAGATTTTAACTCAGATCTGTCAAGACTGCAGATGTGAATTTTTAATAATTAAGCTAATTTGATGATTGCAATTTAGGGAATTAACTTTAGCAGCCAAGCATTTTACTAAAAATTAATGAAATCTAACATCTAAGGAGTTTGTCAGAAATCCAAGTACCTAGTGATAAGTATTATCCATGAATGGCCTGAAGAGGGCACCACTGCAACACAGCTTGTGTGACAGGGTCCTGGAGGCCTCTGTTGCTGTAGTGCTTCATATACTAAATAATGTAAAGCTTGAACCGTTCTGCCTAATCCTGGATATATTTTAAATAGAAAAGAGGCCCATTTGAAAAATTGAGATCAATCAACTGCTAATTTTTGATAAAATTGAGTTGAGCATTAGTATTTATAATTTCAGATAAGAATTCTGCAGTATATAAATTAGAAAATCCATGACTAGGGGAAATAGATCGGAGGTTGGGTGACTTGAAGTGAAAAACAGTTGTAAAATGAAAAAAAAATTTGGTCTAGTTACAGGAAGTAAAAAGCAAGAGCCACCAGTGTATTATTGGTTTAGATCACATTTTTGAGACCTGTGCTTCTCTGTGTTAACTAGGAATGTAGAATAAAGAGAATTATTTCAGTGTTATAATAGGTTTTTCAAAAGAAGGAATAATAAAAATGGCTAAAACATATTGTGTGCCTGGTATTGTTCTACTTGCTTTATACAATTTAACTCATTTAATCATTGCAACAACTGTGTAAGATAGATCTTGTTATTTCTCTTATTTTACAGATGAGGAAACTAAGACACAGGTTAAGTGACTTCCTTCTTCAAAGTCATATGAGGGCTAGGCTCAGTGGCTCACATCTGTAATCCCAGTGCTTTGAGAGGCCAAGGTGGGAGGATTACTTGATGCCAGGAGTTTGTGACCAGCTTTGGCAACATATAGAGACCCTGTTTCTACCAAAAAAAAATTTTTTTTAAAAATTAGCTGGGTATAGCAGTGTACCTGTAATCCTAGCTACTTGGGAGGCTGAAGTAGCAAGATTGCTTGAGCCCAGGATTTTGAGGCTGCCATGAGCTATGATCATGCCATTGCACTCCATCCTGGGTGATAGAGTAAGACCCTGTCTCTTAAAAAAAAAAAAAAAAAAGTCTTATGGATAATTAGTGCTTTTGCCTCCCTTCATTATCAAGTTTTTCAAGTTCTTAATAATTAACATGATAAAATTGATTTTCCTGTATTCAGGAGAGGTTATAGCATGTCTGTGGCTATGCCAGACTAGAACCATAGGAGCATATATTTGCCACTAACTTGCTGATCTCTTCTGAAAATTATTTAATTTCTGTTTTAGACTTTTTATATATTTATTAATAAATAAGAAATTGAGCATCAGAAGAAAATTTAAAATTCAGATATAAATTCTGGAAATATTTTCTCTAGCTTTAGTAAAATTTCATTGTTAATGGATTAGGTTACCAACGTCATTCTGTCAACATAATTTTTATTAAAATTGATGGTAGAAATTTCCCCTAACTCTTGTTAATTATCTAGAATAACAGAAATCAATTAAAATGACTTGAAAACTTGATAAGCATAGTTTATTTTAAAAACGATATTATGAGTTTACTTCCTTCCAGCTGGCCTTTCTGTTAAAATGCCAGGGACAAAGGGTCTGGAGGTCAGGCTGTCTTAAAGCCCCAACCCTCTAATCACATCATTGGTCTTGCTGGTGACCAGCCCCCATCCTGAGCCATCTCATCTCATAGCATAAACTCAGGTGTAGTCCCATCAGCCCATGAATGACAAAGACACTTCTATTGCTTAGGGAATTCTAGAATGTAGAGTCTCACTCCCAGAAACCAGGGACTAAGGCCAGTTAGATTATTTTTCATTCAACAGGAGCATAAGCATTATTTTACTTAAAATGATTTCCTTGTCTATTTTAAACATTTGCTTATACATTCCAAGGCTATGTTTTAATCATAGCTAATATCTTTTCTTTTCCTCTAGGAGTCTGGAGCACCTATTCTAACAGATGATGTTAGTTTACAAGTGTTTATGGATCACTTGAAGAAACTTGCTGTGTCAAGTGCTGCCTGAAGTGCTAAACATTTTAAGGACATTTAAGAAGATAAAATAATATTCCAATTTCATTTTTCTCCTTTTTCAGTTTATCTGTGGAAACCAACAGAGATCTCTCTTTAGACTTTTTTTTTTAGTATAGTTTGAGACAACATAAGGAAAAATGTTCACGTTTGTAGACTAAGCTGGAATATAATGAGAGCAATAAGAACAAATTTGTTTTGCCTGCCACAGTATTATAACTGGTTTTAGAAATTTCAGGTCTTTATAACTGAATTATGTTTAAGGGTAAAAATAAAGTCTGCCTCGTACTGCAGATATTTCACTCATTTGTACACTGCAGACAAATCCAAAGCAGCACTGAATGTCCTTGCTGACATTTTAGAAACTTCTTTCTTAATTTTAGTCAGAAAGTAAAAAAAAAAAAAAAAAAGTAATGATAAATGTGAACATTTTTGCTTATTCCATTTTTTGTGATTTTCAGCACTTATACATATACTTTTTCTCTACTTACTCTGTTAAGGCAGATTTATTTTTATGATGATTTCTTTAGGAGTTATTTGACTTTATAGTGGTAATTTTCATGAAGATAATTTAATGGTTTTTGGGTTTTTGGAAAAGTAGAGATGAAAAGTTTTTGGGGATAATGATCCCACACTGACAATAAATGTGAAATTTCTACAAAGTACCCAACTTATGTGACAAAACATTATGATAATTTTTTAAAAGGGAGAGCTAGAAAATAAATCATTTTGTCAGAGTGCATTTTAGTAAGCCTTTGCAGTAAAATGACTCTTGTAACTACTAAACCAATTTGGTTTTCACTGCATGGTTTTGTTGTTTCCCCATGTTTTTGTGAGGTAAATTTTACATTGTATCCTTCAGTATTTTAACACTACTTTGGGAGTTTACGCATTACTCTTTGTTTCTGCTTCCTTTTTGTGAAATTTATTAAGTTGTGGTTCTTTTTGAGACAGTATTATATAATGTTTGTTTAATTATGTCATGTGGTGATGCTCAGTTCTATTTTGATTTATTCATTAGTATCATTCAGTTTTATCATCTAAAGTTTACTTGTAGCAAATATGTTTACATTGCTAAAGCCAGATGTGTTTTGACAATGAAATTTATGTATCAAGTACTGCAAATAAAAGGTGGTGCTATGATATATTATTAGAAGGACAGTTTTGATGATTGTATTTGCATGAACACAATCGTATGATGGTAAAACAGAAACTTAAGCAAAAATTGTTTATATGATATATTCAATTAGTTTAAATAAATTACTTTGTTCTGTTTTATTTGAATTGGACTGTGCTAGGCCTAAATGCCAATAAAATATACTTTTCTCTGTTTTTTCTGGTTATTTTGAAATCTAGTAAAGCCTAAGAAGCCTAATGTAAAATTAGACCATTTAAAATCTAATAGTGGATTAAAAGTTACTCATTTTTAAAATAGCAGCTTTATTGAGGTATAATTTACATTACCATACATATTTTCATTGAGTTGTATAACCACCACCACAATCAGTTTTAGAGCATTTCCATCACCTTGAAAATAGTTATTCATTTTTGCCATAAGGTTAGTTTGTTTTGGAGTTCACATGTTTTGAATTGAGGAAAGACCATGCGATGATGTTACCTGTTTAATTTACCTGGCCCCTTAAATTATGTTCATTAAGAATGCTGTCTTGAGGCTTGAGTAATAAGATGTTACTTACCCCTAAACTGTCCTCTACTTTTGTTTTTTTTTGAGACAGAGTCTCCCTCTGTTGCCCAGGCTAAGAATGTCATGGCATCAGCCTAGCTCACAGCAACCTCAAACTCCTGGCTCAAGCAATCCTCCTGCCTCAGCCTCCCGAGTAGCTGGGACTACAGGCATGCGCCACCATGCCTGGCTAATTTTTTCTGTATGTATAATTTTTAGTTGTCCAGATCATTTCTTTTTATTTTTAGTAGAGACGGGATCTCGCTCTCGCTCAGGCTGGTCTCCAACTCCTGAGCTCAAACGATCCACCCGCCTCAGCCTCCCAGAGTGCTAGGATTACAGGCGGAGCCACCGTGCCTGGCCTCTCTTCTACTTCTAAATCATATACAGCTGAAGGTGCTAACATACTAACATGTATTTAAGGGTTAAAGATGAACAAGTATGTTAACATCATCATACCCTATTAGCTTACCATCTTGCTCTGTCACCCAGGCTGGAGTGCAATGGCGTGGTCATAGCTCACTGCAGCCTTCTGGGCTTAAACAATCCTATCTCAGTCTCAGAGTAGCTAGGACTACAGGTGCACAACCATGCCTAGCTAATTTAAAAACTTTTTTTTTTTTTTTTTTCCGGTAGAGATGGGGTCTTGCTGTGTTGCCCAGACTGGTCTTGGCAGATCACCTCAAGTGATCTTCCCTCCTTGACCTTCCAAAGTGCTGAGATTACAGGCATGATCCACCATGCCTGGCCTTGGCAGATCACCTCAAGTGATCTTCCCTCCTTGACCTTCCAAAGTGCTGAGATTACAGGCATGATCCACCATGCCTGGCCATCCTGGGTCATTTTTGTGTATACTTTAGCTACTTGTAAATTGTTAGCTATTTAAATAGACTGTTGAAAAAATGTTTAGCCCTTGTCTTAGTCCATTGGGGCTGCTAGAACAAATACCTTAGACTGGATAATTTATAAACAACAGAAATTTATTTCTCACATTTCTGGAGGCTGGAAAATCCAAGATCAAGGTGCCGGTAGCTTTGGCATCTGGTGATGGCTTTCTGCTTCATAGATAGCACCTTCTGTGTGTCCTCAAATGGTGGAAGGGAAGGAAGTGAACAAGCTCACTCAGTCCTCTTTTGTAAGGGCACTAATCTCATGAGGGCAGAGCCCTTATGCCCTAATCACCTTTTAAAGGCCCTACCTCTAAATAGCATATTGGAGATTAGGTTTCAACATAGGAATTTTGAGGGGACCCAAACATTTAGACCACAGCATCCCTTTAAAGAACTCAGGGTGGATAAAGAATATTTGCGGGCTGGGCGCGGTGGCTCACGCCCGTAATCCTAGCACTCTGGGAGGCCGAGGTGGGAGGATCGCTTGAGGTCAGCAGTTCGAGACCAGCCTGAGCAAGAGCGAGATCCCATCTCTACTAAAAAATAGAAATTATCTGGACAACTAAAAATATATAGAAAAAATTAGCTGGGCATGGTGGTGCATGCCTATAGTCCCAGCTACTTGAGAGGCTGAGGCAGAAGGATTGCTTAAGCCCAGGAGTTTGAGGTTGCTGTGAGCTAGGCTGACACCATGGCACTCTAGCCAGGGCAAAAGAGCGAGACTCTGTCTCAAAAAAAAAAAAAAAAAAAATTTGCTAAATTGTCAGCAGCACTGAGAGGCTTTGGTACATTGCCCAGAACTATTTTGAAATTCATTCTTGAACCTACCACTTCTATTGGCATAATCTCTAAAAATAACCCTAGACCTCATCTATGTACATTTATATTTTGGTGTAACAGGATAAATTTATTCTTTTGTTGGCTGATTTAAAAATTGAGCTGACATTTCTTTATTTAGTTCCCCACTTGATAAACTTTCCTCTCATATTCCGTAACTCAGAGAGTGCATCTAATGAATGTTCGTAGTTATCCAGTTAAGGCCAGAAACCAAAGAATCATTTTCAACTCTTACTCTCCTCAACAGCTTTAGTAATCAAATTCTAACAATTCAACCTCTCTAATATCTCCTTAATCTATTTACTGTTCACCATCTTACTGCTTGGTCTTCTACCCTCAGTGTATCTCACCTGTTTTGGTGCAATAGCCCCCAGCCAGTCTGCTTTCCTCAGTGTCCTCTTCTCCATTCCTCTCTTCAGTTCACTTACCACACTGTAAGAAGGGTGCTATTTTTGAAATAAAAATCTGATCATGTCACTTTTCTTGTCCACAATAAAATCCAAACAAGTTGGCCTGGTAACATTGTATACTACATCAAGTCTCCCCTAGAAAAAATGATGCAAGGACACAGTTGAAAAGATGTATTGGATAGGAGTCTCTAGTTCTACTTAGGTGTGGTATTTGGGATCTATATAGTGACAAAAGCAAATGTATTCTTACTGATGTTACAAATTAAATCCCGTGGCTTAATGCACTTGGTCTTATTTTAAATGAACATTTTTTTCAGTTATTTTTCAAACAGTGCTGACAAGTTAGGATTATTTTCTGACACTGTCTTTACATTAATTTTCAATGTCTCCAATATACATGCATGTATATGTACTTTTTATACTTTTATATGCTTAATTTGTGTTCATCTTGAGCATTTTATCAAGTAATTCTACAGATGTTTCTATTTTTCTTGTTTGCTTTTTAATAGTTTACCTTACAAAACGAAAGCATTCTCCTTTCTTCTGTTCATTCTTTCTCCTTTACCAATTGAAACAACAGCTTGTCTAGGCTTAATGTGTTATTAATATTATCCAGTGAATATAACAATTACCAGGTATGCAATAATAAAGTTACATTACTAAATAAATCTATGGATTTTTTTTCTTCCCCACCTATGGATAATACTGACCAGCATCTTTTGTTGCTTTTCTCTGAAATTTGATTCTTTTTTTCCATGTAAATGACTATTTTCTTATATTTTGTTGTTGCCTAGTTCATAACCTTCTCTACATTTTCTGTGTGCTCATTTTCTAGGAGCAGTTTTAAAGCTTAGTGTTTCACTGTGCATCGTTCAAGCCTGATTTAGACTATTGGCAAATATTTGGGGTTTTGATTAATCTTATCTAAAACTTCACAGGAAAAAACTTTAAATTGTACTACTGATGCAGTGATTTATTTTCTTGGTTAGTCTTTTATTTTTATTTTTTATTTTTTTGAGACGGAGTCTCGCTCTGTCATCTGGGCTAGAGTGCTGTGGGGTCAGCCTAGCTCACAGCAACCTCAAACTCCTGGGTTCAAGCAATTCTCCTGAGTAGCTGGGACTACAGGCATGTGCCACCATGCCTGGCTAATTTTTTCTATATATTTTTAGTTGTCCAGCTAATTTCTTTCTATTTTTAGTAGAGACGGGTCTCATTCTTGCTCAGGCTGGTCTCGAACTCCTGAGCTTAAATGATCCGCCTGCTTAGGCCTCCTAAAGTGTTAGGATTACAGGCGTGAGCCACCGCGCCTGGACACACTGTTGCTATTTTAAAATTTTTCTAGTTGCTATTTTTAAATTTTAAAATTTAATCACAAAAACTCTTAAGTGATTAGATAGATTGACAGAATTGTTTCATCTTTGTAATTACTGTACTATTGTTTATTTTGAATTTACTGTTTAAACACCATGATATATAATACCACAGGTATTAAAAACACAAACTGCAGCTCTAAGGGAGTGGAAATGATTCAAAAAAAATGTTACTAACTTATCTTCTAAATGTAAGAGTGTCCCTGTATGTTGGGGCCAGATTCAGAAAACTGGGAGTTTTCTAAATTAAGTTCCATGTAGAACACAATGTTTATTAAAGGGTAGGTTATAAAAATGTTGCACACGCATTATTAAAACTTAGCAGTAACCATAGAAATATAGATCTTAGGCCAATAAAATTTTTTTCAGGTTGAGGTGTTTTATCACTGACATTGGTTTAGAATTGCTGGCACAGGGTGATAATAAAACTCAAACCTGCTGTCTATTCTGGTTACACCACTGTTTGGAAAGCAATCAGGTTTGATTTACTCATGAATTAAGAAATTTTAATGAAAATTACAGTATATCTAGAATCGAACAATAAAAGGTACTATATGACAAAACTTATGGGGAAAAGGATTATTACACAGAATTATGCTGTTTTAAATGTAACTGGGGAAAGAACTTAAAAGAAATGAATGTTGCATTCAACCCCCCAAAATAGCAAAGGACAACAAATAAACCTAAAGAAAGAAAGGCAAAGGAAATAATGATCAAATATAGAATTTTAATGAGATGGAAAACAAAACTAATCAATGGAGATGTTCCATGAAACCTAAAAGGTGGTGATAGTTTGAAAATCTTAATAAATCAAACTCCTTTCTAAAGCTTAGAAGGAAATTGAGTGTCAGCTCTTCTAAGAGTTAAGTAAGTGTTTTTTAAAAAATTGAAGTCTTAAATGAATACCTATTCAAAAATTTTGGTCTAGGCCAATTAAGAAGCATAATTCTTTTTTTTTTTTTTTTTTTTTTGTTGAGACAGAGTCTCACTTTGTTGCCCAGGCTAGAGTGAGTGCCGTGGCGTCAGCTTAGCTCACAGCAACCTCAGGCTCCTCGGCTTAAGCGATCCTACTGCCTCAGCCTCCCGAGTAGCTGGGACTACAGACATGCGCCACCATGCCCAGCTAATTTTTTCTATATAGATTTTTAGTTGTCCATATAATGTCTTTCTATTTTTAGTAGAGACGGGGTCTCGCTCAGGCTGGTCTTGAACTCCTGACCTTGAGCGATCCACCCGCCTCGGCCTCCCAGAGTGCTAGGATTACAGGCGTGAGCCACCGCGCCCGGCCAAGAAGCATAATTCTTTAATTGTTTAATGACCACGCCATCTTTTCCTTTAATGAACTTAAGGTAAGACTTGATGTTACAATCATATATTTACCACTCATGAATGTAGAAGTAGTTACAAAGTTGAGAAACTGTAATTTTGAAGTTAAAGGGTCCATCGAGGTCATCAAGTCCTATCTCCTTACCCAATTCATTCAAGGATCCTCCCACAATATCATACTGGTCATCTGACCCTTGTAAAGTGCTTTCAGGGACAAGTCAAACAACATAGCTGTCAGTTGCTGAATGCTCTGAGTGACTTACACTTTTAGAGAAAAGATAATATTACTGAGTCGGAAAGGATTCCTACGTGACATACCAAAGTAAGATTTGACCAGAATTTTATGGAGAAATTACTTAATTCATTTTACACGATAACCATTGACCTACAAAGCCATCTGGCACTTTCTGATACTGTCATTAAAGCGGGACAGGCAGGTGGTGATTACCAATTAGAAGAATGCTCCCAAGCAGGACATTGTGGACACATTGTCCACGGAACTGTATTGTGTTGTTTCCCAACCACAAGAACCTTAGTATTTAGGCGGAGAAAAGTATATTGTAGAGCCTGGTGTTATGAATCTGTTTCCTATGGAAAATGTGGCTTGCTCTGCTGGGGAAGCTGCTGTTTTCTGAACTGTGTCAAGACCTTGCTCAGCTGCCTTAACAGGGCAAAGCATCTACAGAATGATCCTATGTATACATTTAACCTGTCCTGGGGACTGCACTATTTGTTTTGGCAAAATAAGGAAATCCACAAAATTAACAATTTTTTGTAGGAATTAGATCTTTTTCTAAGAATAACAAATCTGGAGATTACTTATGAGTAGCAGTAAAGATGTCACTTTGAAGTGAGAGGTATACTGATTAAAGAACCTCCAATAAAGAAGGATCACATTTCACTTTATTTAGTGGCTTAGAAGACTTTCTTCAAGGCAATTTAAAAATAACTTAATCTGCAGAGGTTTAAAAATTAATCTTCATGAAATCCTTGTGATATGCTGATAGGTTAAGTATTCTACATGTTTGAAAACATTTGTAAAGAAATAAAATTCAACAGAGATGAGAGAATCAGAACAGTGCTTCTCAAACTTGAACATGCATAGGCATCACCGAGAGAGATTGATAAAATGCAGATTTTGATCTAGTAGGTCTGAGATTTTGCATACTAAAAAACTCCAGGTGATATTAGTCCTCCTGCTGCTACAGACTACAATTTAAATGGCAACATCAGCTAAGAGCAACATTGTCATGTTTTGGGGCTTCCATAGGAAGAAGTCCGGCAATCAGTCGCATTCTGGAATCAGGAAACTCAGGTTTGGGAACCCATAAGCGTAGAATTGAAAGCTGAAGTTACAAGACTAGATGAGATTGCTCTTTAATTATTTACTAAATACTAATAAGGTAGGTAGGGAGCACAGAGTCAGACAGGATTTCTCTGTTGAGCACAGATTATGCCATAATGTATGATCTCTTGCAATGTTTGATTCTAAAATTCTATTTTTAATGAAAGCATTAAGCCTACTGATTTATCAAGTATATCTTTTCAGCAAGGAAGTATTTCTATTAAAAAGGCTATCGAGTTGCTGAAATATTAATGGTAGTACAATATCATGTGACCAAAGAGAATGTTTTCATTGAATTCTGGGTTTTGATAATGCCCAGAATTAGGTTCTGTATTTTAATAGGGATGTTGAGAAAATAAGATCCTGAGCAATAAATTTTGAAATGGCTTAATTAATAATTGTCTTCAATTATCTTAAGGAAGATGTCTCCCATTTTTTTAGGATCATGAAATAGATTGCTAAGGCATGTTATGAAATGTTCTTAAGTGTATTTATTAATTGGTTAGATACTTATTATGGGGTAGATAGACAAGGGTCTCCCTGGAGTTAGAAAAATAAATGTGACAGTCTCTGAGCAGACTTAGGACAAACAGTTCTGTTTTGTGTGTTCGTTGTGTGGTGGCTCTCTTAATCTTCCAATGTATTTACAACGGGCCTTTTGGATTATATTTACTTACTGAGTGCCATACGCACTTCTGACATGGCTTGTTATAAATGACTGTAATGATTAGTTTCCATTTGGAGTCTAAAGTCCAGCATGGTTTCAGGGAGCTAATGTTTTATTATTTCAGGTTCTTTGGCAAGAACATTCAGTGTGCCTGCTGTGCTTACTCAGCCTACATATACGATGACAGCTACATCTGCTTCTCCATCTGTACCTTTCGGTTTTAAGTTGATATCATTAGTTGTAACATTTAAGAATCTGCCTATATCTGCTGAAGAAAACTAATGGGATTGAAAAATCTCCACCTTTCTGTAAGACCATCCACAAAATATTAAATAATAGCTCTGTGGACCGATGTGGGGATTTCTTATAATAAATAGATTATTAAAGCTGTGATTTTAAAATACAGGTATGTTTAAACATGTCCAGAGCATACTTTTATTTATTAAGAAGAATGCACAAGCCTGAATAAGAGTGAGACCCTGTCTCTACTAAAAATAGAAAAAATTAGCTGGGGGCAGGGTAGGGTGGCACGCACCTGTAGTCCCAGCTACTTGAGAGGCTGAGGCAGGAGGATCATTTGAGCCCAGGAGTTTGAGGTTGCTGTGAGCTAGGATGACACCACGGCACTCTAGCCTGGGTGACACAGTGAAACTCCGCCTTAAAAAAAAAAAGAATAATGCAGTCATAAAATAAAATAACAATGATGTAGATATGCTGTATGTTATATATGGCTCTGTTTCTGTAATAGATAAAATCTGTTAATTAACAAAATCTAAAGTTATCTGTACAGAGTAAAAACCACGAATCCTTAACGTTAGTATACCAGACGTATCATTCATCATGCCCACGTCCTCCCATTTGCAGCTCTGTGCTGAACTAAGCAGCCAGCCTCACTCTCTTCCTTAAGCAAAGGGGTAGAATAAAGTTTCCTAAGAGCATCCAATCCGTGGACTGGCTGCTGACCTATGAAATGACTTGGCATGAAAAAGTTTCCCTAGTAAGGATAATGCTAATTAACTAGACTAATTACACTCTCCTCCCTGAAAAGTTAATAGGAAGATTCAGGGAGGATCAGACATTCTGTAATGAGAGGAAAAATGATAAAGCAGAAACAAGGAGTGGAAGAGGTGTATTGATGGTGGAACATCAGGGTGAAGGTCCACAAATGCCTTCTGCTAGGGGATAGTTCCTAGACGGCCCTGAGTCTTGAAGCATGGCTATTTCTGGGATCCTTTCACCCTTACTCCCAAGTGTGCTCATTAGGTACAATAAATCCCCATTATTTGAGATGGGTTAAACTTACTCATGAAACAAAGATCACAGTGACCATGAAGATTTACCTTTTGATCTGCCTGTATTGCAAAGTATAAGGATTCAACATGTAGAAAATGAATCAGAAGTGAAATGTGTGGCACATTGGGACACAGTTCCAGAAGATGCACTATTTTACCTTATTTGTCCACTCAGAACAGATAAGGTTCATGTGGTCTAGGTGCATTTCTAATAATATCTAGCAGGATGACTAATATGCAGCTTTCTGAAGACAACAGAAAATTCACCCCACACCTTTTTTAAGTAGTGCATTGAATGAGCAGGGAACATGGATTATAATTGTGAAAGCTATTGCATTTTTGTTTCCAGTTGTCCCTTTAAACTTGCTCAATGTGTGTAGTCTCTCACCTCCCCAACCACTTAATAAAGACTCTAGCCAACTGATGATTTTTGGGTCACTTTTATCTAATAGACTGAAAGATAACTCTAAGTCATAGACATAGATAGCCTCATTTCAGAATGGCCAGGTGCTAATGAAGTGGGAAACATGCACCGTCTCATCTACATTTCCACAGGATGCTCTGTCTCATAGCTCACTTGGAATCTGCTATCTATAATATGTTATTTTGACATCTTAGTCCAACCCACTTTTATCCACAAGAAGAGTATAAATGATACTCAGGGAATTCTGTTATCATTCTCTTGTTCTTCTCTCTGGGATACTTTTAATCAGTATGTCTTGAGAATAGTTCTGTTCTCCCATGTATCCTTCCTCCAGGACATGGAGATTTTTTTCCTGAGTCCCACCCACTCAACTCTTGCCCCATGGTGTTTGCTCTGGGGTATACGGTTCCTTACTTCAGTGCCTTTATTCCTAGTGACAAGATTTGCTTATAAGCTGCCTAAAATCAACCTTAAGAGCCACATCTTTATCAACTTTTTAATAATTTTTTTTAGAGGCAGAATCTCACTCTGAAGCCCAGAGCAGTGGCTCGATCATAGCTCACTGCAACCTCAAATGCCTAGGCTCAGGCAATCCTCCCACCTCAGCCTCCCAAGTAGCTGGGGCTATAAGGCATGCACCACCATGTCTGGCTATTTTTTTTTTTTTTTTAATATTTTGTAGAGATGGGGTTTCGCTATGTTGCCAGGTTGGTCTTGAAATCCTAGCTTCAAGTGATCTTCCTGCCTTGGCCTCCCAAAGTGCTGGGATTACAGGCATGAGCCACCACGACCCACCTTTGTCAACTAATTCTAATGAAAGGCTAGGTGTGCCTCCAAAATGCTGGACAAGGCCAGCTGTCTGCTCTGCTTGTTAATAAAAATGGTGACATAATGCTGCAGCTTTCTGCAGAATGTTGTTTATATTCTTTCTGTCTGCTGGGTCTGCCCTGAAGTGTGGGGATTCTTTGTGGGCTGAAGCCACAGGAAGTGTGTTTTAGTGAAGAGAGTCCCTCCTTGCTTGGAGTCTGAACCAAAAACGGACACTCCTTTGCACAACTCTGTGACACCTTGTGTAACATCACTAAATGTTTTTTTGCAATTGCAGCTAAAAAATAGCTCAGGGATATTATCATTTAATAATAATTTTATATATGCAATAGTATGTAGGTTACGTAAGTGCTGATAGACTAGAGATAGAAATGATTTATAAAGCAGTGCCTTGTGCTAAAAATATCAGTTGCTGATGATTCTAGAAAGTTAGAAACAGAACTAACCTACCACTCAGATAATCTGCAGGGAGAGAGGCATAAAGTATTTAATCAATTATCCTCCCAAAAAACTCCCTGGAAGGAAAATTGTAATTTCATTTCAAATAATCAATGGAAGACTTTTCCATGTGTTAGATGACTCAGAGTATATTGTTCTTTATTTCTGAAGCTTGTGATTTAATAAAATTAATATAACAATTTTATTTCCAGCCAAGTGTTCTTTACTATTAAATTTTGGAAGGGTTATGAAAAAAACTTGTCAAGAGATTCGAATTATTCTGTGCTCTTTTGTTCTGTTGGGAGATGTGTCATTACATTTCTCTGTGTTATTTTCATTTTCTACTTATTTGTAGAATTGCTGAAATAGCTCTTGAGTTGAGTGAACACTTTAATTCACTTGGTTTTTTACATTATTAAGCCTTCAGTGAACAAAGAGAGAATGACTAAAGAAATAAAATAAAGAATGATATACTAAAAATAAAGAGGAAAGTATTTCAGAGTAACATGTCAGAAAATGCTGTTTAAATTAAGAGGCAAATATAATCTAAAGGCACTGATACTTTCTCACCGCAGGGGGGCAGTAGCTACTACATAATAGGAAACTCAAGTCTAATTTTGATACCTTTCTCCTCCACTTTAAATTCTGAACTTTTCTAATTCTTTATGTGATCTTTTTCCTATCAATACCTATGCTTTAGTCCTTGAATTTTGAAAGCGAATCCTTAATCCTGTTTGAAATAATTGGACCCCAATAGTAAAAAATAGTTTGTTGAAAGGATACAAAATTGGAAAATACCTTAGCTCCACATCATGCATGAAAGGCTTTCAAAATCTGAGTTCCCATAAGAAAATTATAAATACGTGAAATTCCTTATTTGTCCTGTAAGTCAATTCTTTTGAAAGCAGCCACTGTGGACACTATACCACAACAGGAGAGGCTGGGTGGGATTTTTGAGGTCCCCTCATCCTATCATCTCCTAATGTGACCACATTTTTGACCCATGATTTCTCATAGGATGTTTAATATTTGGCCACATTTTCATTTTGGTCACAACCTAAATATAGATTTAAAGTATGATGATGCTCCATATTCAGCAAAAGTACAAGTACTGTACCCAGGGGAATTTATATCAGAAAGTTATATTTAGATCCTAAAATGTTAAAAATTCTGTCACTCTTACTCAGTTTCTATGCTTGCGTAAATTATCATATGGGGATAAACAACTTTGCTAAATGTTAGAATAGTGGGTGTTTCAGCTATTTCTGAGTATCAAGTTCTGACTATTTGCTATTCCCAGTAGGGGTAACCCAACAGAGTTTAGATTCAGAGATTTTCTTTTTAGTATAATCAAATATATTTTCATCTATCAAGGAGAAGAAAACAGATTTAGTCCACATCTTTTAAGGAAAAAAACCCACTGATGTTGACTTAAAACACAAATACAAAGAGCAGAGGACTGGCAAAGTGAAGCATTCGGGAGCAGGGACCTCGAACAAGGTCTGATTGAAGGCACAGCTTTGCCATTCCCCAGCTGAGTCACTTTGGGCACGTTTCCTCACCTCTCAGGGCCTGTTTCTTCAGCTGAAAGATGGGGAAAATCGTAGTACCAACTCACAGGGTTGTGTGAGGATTAAATGATTGAGTGTGTGTAATATGCTTAGAACACTGCCTGGCACTTCATAAATGTCCTGTAAGTGTTGGCTGTCATCATTCCTGTGGTAGGCATTACTGTCTGATTCTGCATTGTCTGTTGGGCACCCCCTTTTTTTTTTTTTTGTTTGAGACAGAGTCTCGCTCTGTTGCCTGAGCTAGAGTGCCGTGGCATCAAGCTCACAGCAACCTCAAACTCCTGGGCTTAAGCAATCGTTCTGCCTTAGCCCCCCCGAGTAGCTGGGACTACAGGCATGTGCCACCATGCCTGGCTAATTTTTTTTTCTATATATAATTTTAGCTGTTCAGATCATTTCTTTCTATTTCTTTTAGTAGAGACGGAGTCTCGCTCTTGCTCAGGCTGGTCTCGAACTCCTGACCTCAAGCCATCCTCCCGCCTCAGCCTTCCAGAGTGCTAGGATTACAGGCGTGAGCCACCTCGACCGGCCCACCCCATATTATTATCTACCTTTTACAGACAAGGAAACTGAGGCTTAAAGACCTTACAAAAAGTTTTAGAACCAGTAAGTATTAATGGTAATGCCCACAGATTGCACTGTACAGATTGTGTACAGATGCATCACCACGTGCAAACTAATAATGTCTTCAGTAGTAACTGACAACATGAATTCATCACCAGCTCTGTACTAAACGTGGTTCTATGTGCCAGGATAACCTCTGAGACAGGCACCATTATTATTCCCATTTTGCCAGTGAGGAAACTAAGCACAGAGTGGTTAAGTAACTTGCTCGAGATCACATAGGTACTTAGTGGCAGACTTGAGATGTAAGCCCAGGTGGTTTGCTGCAGAATCCATGCCCTCTTTCTGCACTTTTCCCTGAGGGTGATCAGGCTCCTACGGAGCTTGCGTGTGGTCCTGAGATCAAGGAATGGACATTTGTCATCAGTGGCTTCTGGCTGGAAGACTATTCTGTTTGGTCTTTGGCCATCAGCCTTTCCCTCATTGTCTGTCACCCCCATACTTGTGGGCTATTTCTCTCAGAGATGCTCCAGGACAGCCCGGCCATGACCCCTTGCTGATGAGGTCCCACACCTGCTTAAACTCCCAGGTGATGAATCCCTCTTGTGTGTGTGACTCTGCTGCCCTCCAGTAGTTTGAGATGGAAGGCACTGTGCTGAGCTATGGGGTTACCCTCTCTGTTGTTGCTTGTAGTTTGCGTGGAGGAGTTGATTATCAAGGTATTCCAATATCTTTGTGTTGGGCTCTAAACCCTTGAATGGGGTATACAAGTGTCCTGATCTTTGGGAAATGTCTTGTCACTCTCAAGGGTTACTCAAGCCCTGTTGCCACTTTAGGCGGCGTAAGGGCAATAGGTACCCGCAAACCTGAGAGCGTATACGTCTGTGGTTGGTTGATCTGCTGCTGGGGAGAACTGCTAATGTGTTATTCAAGGCTCTTTGGCCACACTTGCGAGGTGGCTCCAGGTGGGGGGTGTCAATTGGTGCAATCGCTGATGCCTCTGGCCAGGGTTTTCCTTCCCAGACCACAAGCCCCAAAGCTCGTGGCCTGGGCGCCAAGGGCGAGCCCTACTGTTATGTTCTTATCAGGTGATCAAAACCAACCCTCTGGACTGAATCAATCATCTGTCCCCTTTTGCTTAGTTCCAAGGTCCCACAGATTCACACCAATTGCACTGAGAAAGTGACTCTTCTCTCTTCTCCCTGCCTCCAAGGGTGAAGTCTGCCTGCCAGGCTAGGGAGTCGGGGGAGGGCATTTTCTGATACCACCACACGTCCCAGCTCAGAAAACGTCTTCTCTGGTTTCTCCCCTCCTCCAAGGGTGGGGTCTGCCCTGCCTGAGGGAAAGTCAAGCCAGCGAGCTGGGGGAGGGGTGCTGCCTGAGGCCCCCTGGGGTCTCAGCCCAGAAAGCGACTTTTCTCGTTACTCCACCCCTCCACGGGCGGAAATACAAGTGGCTGGGCCGGGGGAGGAGCGCCGCCTGAGGCTGCCGGGAGTCCCCTTACTCCGCACCTCCAAGGGCAGGGTTTGTCCTGCCCCTGCGAAAAGGCAAGTGGCTGTTTTGGGGGAGTAATGTTCAGAAAGTGGCTTCTCTCGTTACTCCCCTCCTCCAAGGGTAGGGCCTGCTCTGCTGGGCAGGGGAAGGGGTGGTGCCCAGAACCGTGAGGGGCCACAGATTTCTAGGCTATGGACCCCAAAATGGCGGCTGCCCACCCACAGAGAGCCAGCACTGAAGGCGACTGCTGGGGGGCTGCAGGTGCTGGGTTTGGCAGGCTGTCTCAACGAGCCACCGGCTGCCCCCTGCTTCCCTGACCCACTGTCTCATGTCAGTCCAGTAGGGAGGGGCTCCTGCACTGTCTGTCCCACCCTGTGCCAGCCAAATCTCTGGCGGTTTCCAGGGGTAAATCCCTTTCGGCATTTACCTCCTTTGCTCTGGTCTCAGTGAGTGCCAGAGACAAGATGCTTGTCTCCAAACTCCCTCCTGTGGACCCAGGAAGTGTCCTCTCAGACCAGTCCCTCCCCCGCCCAGTGCGGACCTAGCACAGAGCCCTGGAAAGTTCGAACTGTTTCTCGCTAATGTCTCTTCTCTACACAGCCTGTCATCCCGTGCCACAACTTCTCACTGACTTCAGGCGCTTCCCTACCTGAATGGATGTGGAGGTCGGTGGAGGAAGCGTGGTCCACCTGTGGGTCAAATCACACTGCCCTGGAGGCCGACCAGTGTGGCTGTCCCACGCTCTATTCCCTATTGTATATCTCGTACTTTCTAGGCTTTGCAGTCGATTTTCCAATTCACCTTTTTTTTTTTTCCCCCAGCGTTGCTTGTCCCGCACTGCTTCTCTGCAGGTTCAGAACAGTGCTGTTCTTGTGGGAGAGCGATCCCTTCGTGTGTGGCTGTCTGTGTTCTTCACCTCCTACTCTGGGAGCAGAGAGCCCGGAGGTCACCACTAATCCACCACTTTCCTTCACAAGCCAATTTTTTTTTTTTTTTTTAGACAAGGTTTCACTCTGTTGCCTGGGCTAGAGTGCAGTGGTGTCATCATAGCTCACTACAACCTCAAATTCCTAGGCTCAAGCGATCCTCCTGCCTCAGCCTCCCAAGTAGCTGGGACTACAGGTGTGCGCCACCATGTGTGGCTGTTTTCTAAATTTTTTGTAGAGATAGGATCTGACTATGTTACTCAGGCTGGTCTTGAACTCCTGGGCTCAAGTGATCCTCCCACCTCAGCCTCCCAAAGTGCTAGGATTACAGGCCTGAACCACTGTGCCCGACCAGATTTTTCTATTTTTTTCCAGAGTAATTGGTGTGAAACAATATTTCATTGTTTGATCCAGATTTTCAAAAGTTTTGATCTTTTATCAGAAAAATGTTCTCACATCTGGATTCCTGATCGTCTATGAGTACTTTCTGTCTGCTTCCTGATTAGATTCAACAGAAATTTTTCTATTTTATTGGTTCTTTTAAAGAGCCATCTTTTGGAGTTATTTATTGATTCTAATATTTTCTGTTTTCTTATTCATTAGTTTCTTCTTTTATGAATTCCTTGCTTGTACTTACTCTTGACTTGCTTTATTGCTTTCTTATAAGTGCTCAGTTCATTTATTTTGATACTCTCTTGCTTAATATTTATTTTATTTTATTTTATTTTATTTTTTTTTTTTTTGAGACAGAGTCTCACTCTGTTGCCCAGGCTAGAGTGAGTGCCGTGGCGTCAGCCTAGCTCACAGCAACCTCAAACTCCTGAGCTCAAGCGATCCTCCTGTCTCAGCCTCCCGAGTGGCTGGGACTACAGGCATGCACCACCATGCCCGGCTAATTTTTTCTATATATATTTTTTAGCTGTCCCTATAATTTCTTTCTATTTTTAGTAGAGATGGGGTCTCGCTCTTGCTCAGGCTGGTCTCGAACTCCTGAGCTCAAACGATCCGCCCACCTCGGCCTCCCAGAGTGCTAGGATTACAGGCGTGAGCCACCGCGCCCGGCCACTTGCTTAATATTTAAAGTGTTCATGAACTTTTTTCTCTGAGTACTTCATTGGTGATATTATATCCTTTTATATGTAGTACAGTGTTCCCATTTTGGTTATTTCTAAGTTGATCCTAATGGTAGTTTTGGGTTTTTTCTTTTACTTAGAAGGTTTTTAGAAGGTGGCTCCTGCTTTTGACATATATAATTTTATATATATATTCATTAAATTGATTATATTATGTATTTCTTAAAACATTGTTCTTGTTTATTTTTTGCCTACTCAATTTGTCATGATGGAGACTGTCAAAGTCTTTAACTACTGAGTTACTGAAAATGTAATCTTGTATTTCTAAGAAAATATTTCCTGTATGTGCTTTAATATAATTCTAGTCAGCAAAGATTTGACTGTTATTGTGGTGCTAAGGACCATAGCACTTATTAATATAAATTGATACTATCTGCCCTGTGTAGTGCTTTTGGCTTTAAATTTCTCTTAATTTGATACTAGTATTTTCATTGCTTTTTTTTGTTTGTCCTTGCCCTTCGTATATTTTCCTTTTCCTTTACTTTTATCACATTTATGTCACTTTATATTAAATGGGTCTCTCCAAAATAGCAGTGTTGGATTCAATTTGCAGCCTTTTGACTTTAATACATTTGGTCTTACTGGCATCTTGCTTCATGTTTTGTTTTGATATTTCTTTGCATTTCCATTGTTTTGAAATAAGGATCTCATTTTCTTTACTTTTGTGTTCCTTTGGAGATACACACACATACACACACACACTCTTAAATTCTGCTAGTAGCACTTAGTTTTCAAAAGCACTTTTTAACTTACATTTCTCTGTTAAAGCGTACAGCCACGTCTTCAGTTACTGTGCTTGAGCAGGCAGGCTGGCTTTCTACCTGCTTGTTGCTCGTTGCTCCTCACCCACCCAGTTTATGTTAATGTATTCTAGGTTTTAAAATCTAGATTATTGTAAAAAATATTTAAAAAATTGTATCTATCAAGAATGTTTTGACATTGCTTTAGTTTTTCTTTTTTAAAACTATTTCTACAACATTTAAATCTGTCTTTGTATCAGTCATTTTCAGAGCTCTGAAATGTCATGACTCCTTCCTTTTTACCTCCTTTTAGGGCTGCTTCTCGTGGTCAACTGAAATTTGTCTTCAAAGATTTTTTTTTAAAGTTTATACATGAGTAAGTATATTTTCTAAAATATCTGAGTTTGTTTTACTGCTTTTACAAGTATGAACAACTTGGCTGCTGCTATGGTCTGAATGTTTATATCCCCCCCAAATTTATATGTTAAAATCCTCACCCACAAGGTACTGGTATTAGGAAGTGGGGCCTTTTGGTGGTAATTAGGTCATGGGGGTGGAGTCCACATGAGTGGGTTTAGTGGCCCCAGAAAGACCTCCTCACCCCTTTTGCCATGTGTGGTTAGAGTAAGAAGGTTATCTCTGAGGAAGTAGGCCCTCACCAGACACTGAATCTGATGGTGCCTTGATCTTGGATTTAGCGGCTTCCAGAACTGCGAGAAATAAATTTCTGTTGTTTATAAACCATCAAGTTTATGATATTTTATAATAGCAGCCAGACTATTACAACTGCGTATAAAATTTTTGGATCAAAATATGAGTTTCCCCTGAAATCTTTTAAAAGATTTTTTCTACTATGCTTTAACCTGAAGTGTTGTAGTATATTGTATTTTAATCCAGAGCAGGAAAAAGTAGGGTGCAGTGTGGTGTGGTGGCCTAGAGAGCTGACCTTAGGAACTCACAGACAGAGGAGAGGTCAAGACTTCTATCTGCCACTCACATGCTTACCACTTACGAGTCATAAAGCCTTAGGAAGATTAGACCTTGCTTTTCCCACTAGTGTAAGGAAACTAATCATGGTATTTAATATCTTAGGGTTATTGTAAGGCCTCAGTGAGTTAATTTATATGAAGTACTTAGCCTAGTACCTATTATATCTTTCTGTTTCATTTTGAACTTTTTTCTGAGAACATCAGTTGTCTAAATTTCAATCTTTCCATTCTCTTTTTTTTTTTTTTTTCTGAGGCAGAGTCCCACTCTGTCACCCTGGCTAGAGTGCCATGGTGTCAGCCTAGCTCACAGCAACCTCAAACTCCTAGGCTCAAGCAATCCTTCTGCCTCAGCCTCCCAAGTAGCTGGAACTACAGGCATGCACCACCATGCCAGCTAATTTTTTCTGTATATTTTTAGTTGTCCAGCTAATTTCTTTCTATTTTTAGTAGAGACAGGGTCTTGCTCTTGCTCAGGCTGGTCTCGAAGTCCTGAGCTCAAACGATCCGCCCTCCTCGGCCTCCCAGAGTGCTAGGAATATAGGCGTGAGCCACCGCGCCCGGCCTCTCCATTCTCTTTCCTTCATGATCATTATATTATCTCATTTTAAAACTAATCTTTAGTCTTTTCTTTTATATTCTATAAGAGTGTACAAATTTATCCTCATTTTTTTCTTTTATCAAACCTGCCTTTTCCTTCAACCTAGATTTTAATTCTGCTAATATGTTTATAAAACCTTAAAAAGTCATAAAATATACAATGCAGAAAAGTATAATATATAAATCCTATATGTGCAGCTTGAGGAATTATGAAAATAAATGGTGTGTGTCACCCCAGGGTAAGACATGGAACACGGCGGCATCCCGGAGGCCCCCACATGCCTCATCCCCAGCACAAACCCTTTGCTCCTCTTAACAGCAACACTCTTCTGACTTTGATGGCAATCACTGCCTGACTTTTGCTTTTTTAGTAGTTTGACAACCTAAGTATGCATCTCTAAATATTGTTGTCTAGTTTTTAAACCTTTTAGATATGAAATCAACCAATATGAATTTTTTGTCTGGCTACTTTCACAAGTCATTGTATTTCTGAGAGTCGTCTGTGTCGTTGTGACTAGCTATAGATTGCTCATTTTCATTTCTATATGGTCTTTTATCATTTGTGTATACCACCACATTATCCTGTCTTCTGTTGGACAATTAGATTTTCTATGGTTTTTGGCCACTACAAACAATGCTGCTATAAACATTGTTGCAGTTTGTATCCTGGTGCCTCTGTGAAGTTTCTTAGGGTCAATATTATACCTACTGAGGGTTTGTGGGTAATAGAGTATACATATAATCAGCTTTAGTAGATATTGCCCAACCATTTATCAGAATTGTGCTGTGTGCTATATTGTTTATAATTTCCTTAAAATCATTTATCATTTTACCTTCTCATTTCCTTGTCCTGCTTCTCTTTGTTAGAAACTGTGTCTTTCAATACTGGACTTGGAATGTTAATCAGAATTTGGAAATTTGCTTCTTGAATATAAAAGGAATTTATTTTCAGAGGTTAGATCTTTTTCTTGCTCTCTTTAAATATTGTTTTCTGTCTTGTAATTTTTCCCATAGACTTGTGTTCATTATTTTTTCCTTCAACAAGGTGAGATGAATCCAGACCCAGTGTTTGTCATCAGACAGTGTAAGTAGAGTTTTTCTTATTTCTTCCTTACCCACAGTTTTCACAAAGATATATTGATATGTTGCTATGGTCCACAGATGTATTGATATGGTATTGTTTTTGGAGTTGTGAAGGGAGGTCAATGCACTGAGATTTCAACCCAATTTGCCCATTCTATGTTGGCATTTGTTTAACTGACATGACTTCGATCTCTAATGCTTGATTCTGTGATCTGCGAACCACCACAATAAACAGAACGACAATCCCCAGAACTTATTCTTCCCATGGTAGAAGCCACCAGGTGCCACTAGTGCTTCCTTGCACCTCCTACCTCTGAACATACTTATTGCTCTACCATTTTCTTGAATTTCCAGTCTCTGCCTGGAGCAGAGATTTGGAGGAGTGAGGTGGGGAAGGAGAGTACTGTGTTTGACATATGGAGAAGCATCCAAGAGAGAACAGAGGGCAGCTGCCTTTTTCTCTGGTTGCTGCATTCTTTTGGACTCTGAGCCAGGGGACTTGAAGTGTGAAAATAGAAATATATTTTTTGTTTGCACATTTCTTTCCCAAATGGCTTCTTTTTCATAATCCAAACCAGGGTATGTTATGTGCTGAACAACAAATAGGTTTTTCTCAGTGCAACTCTGAATACCTTGGCCTTTCTGTTGATTCCACTAAGATTCTGTCTAGCATGAGGTTATTGATCACTTGGCTATATGTGTGGTGGGTTTTGTCTTACATTTTCATGGATACTTTTAGTGGAAACAGAGGAGTAACTTTTTTTTTTTGACTGAGGATAAAGGCACAACCATAGGAGTAACTTTATGAGAGGATGTTAGCCAGATTCTGCTTTGATCTGGAAGTCATAACACATTACATTTAATTGGCAAAGTAGAGAAACATGAAGGTAGGGTACACATTCTTAAATCTACTGAATTATCTCAGCTGGAAACATTATAGTAAAGATACATTAGTGACTGTTCAAAGAGGCAAACCTAAATATATCTTGTCATTTTATGGGGTAATGGCACCAGTTTTAGGATGACTACTGAGATTTTAAAAACTCAGTTTTTGAGATATTAAACTGGTTTTATGCAAGTCAGCATGAAAGAAGATGGTTGATGACAGCTAGTGAATTGAAGATGCCAAGATAGACAATCCACATAATTAAAAATGTATTATCTTTCACATATCATCAGTATGACATATACTCTGAGAAGTGAAGACTAACAGTTTTTCCTGAATTAGTTGTATTTAAAAAATTTTTTAAATTAGTTATATTTTTAAATGGACTAGAATAGTGGTTTTCAAACCGGGCTGTGCTTCAGAATCCACTGGAGAACTTGTCAAAATGCATAATTATTTGCTACCACACCCAGACTTACCCAGCATATCTATGTGTGTGCTAGGATTTGGGAGTGCATTTAAAGAGGTGTCCTTGGACTGGGGCACATCCCTTTTCCTCTTGCTTTTATAAGCTTCTGGGATATAACTGGCAAAGGTGCTTCTGGTCCAGAGGGATCATTGAGTCTTGTCTCACGGTCCCAAGGGCTTCTTGCACCCTGACTGTCCTGAGGGGATAAGCACCTGTCATTCAAGAAAAGTTGCTGGAATTTTATAACCTTTCCAGGAATTTGGATGAATTTTAGGGAGCAGGTGGCAGGATCAGCCTAGCAGTGTCATGAATAGGGAGCTGAAACCTGTGTGTATGGGATCATAGAATAAGCTCAAAATCTCATGGAAAGCCAATGGTGAAGCTGGGGCTGATAGTTATCCCCCAGACTACAATGTCTATTAGGGCAGTACAATGAAGTGGGAAAAATATGGGCATTATAGGCACAAAAATTTGTATTTGAATCCAAGTCTTTATACTTTATAGCTGCGTGACCTTGACCAAGTTAATTTACTTGTCAGAACTTTAGTTTTATCAAAAAATGTAGGGGAAAAAAATCTACCTCATTGGGTGGTTGTTGAGAAAATGAAATGTGAATGTGAAAATTCCTTAGTATAGTGTCTGGGCCTTGGAGTTTCTAAATAAATGTTATTTTATCTTTTTTCATACATTCTCCTTTTTTATGATCACTCTTTATGAATTTTTAATGTCACATTTGTTGCTATGGTATTTTTAAGCAAAAGCAATAAATCAGTCAAGAACTCCATTCATCCATTTATTGAGTCAACAAATATTTTCTGAGTACCTGTTTTAGTTATTCATTGTTGCATAACAAATCCAAAATTTAATCACTTAAAAATATAAAACTTAATTTTCTTATGATTCTGTAATACAGGGTCAGCTGGATAGTTGTGCCGGGTCTTACTGATGGTCACTCCTTATGGGTCTGCTGGGGGCTGGACTGAACTGGGACACTGGGATGGAGGAGCCTCTCTCTCAAGAGCAGGGTAGCCCAACTTCTTACATAGTAGCTCAGAACTCCCATAAGCTCAAAAACAGAAGTTGCAGGTTTTCTCAAGGCTTAGGCTGGGAACTGGCACAGTGTCACTTTCACTGCAGTCAATGATTAGTCACACAGTAAACCCCAATTAAATGGGAAGGGAGCACACAAGTGTGTGAATACTGGGCATTGGGCCACTGATGTAATAGACTTCACAGTGACTGCTGTTGGGGTAGATATTAACAACAGGGCGGGGATATAAGGAAGTGAAACTGATGTCAAAAGGTTACATTCTAGTTGGAGATATGATAAATACACAGGTACTGTTAAATAACCTTGAACTAAGGCTATCAGGCCTTATCCAAGTGCTAAATTTGTGCTAAGAGAAGAGTTCTGCATGGGAATAGAATGCTCAGGCAAGATCAGGGATGCTTGGTGAATGAGGTTGATTCTTGAGAGAGATGGTAGGAGTTTCCCCAAGAGGAAGGTGGTTGACTGTGTGACTACAGGGCCATTAAGGTCTGCAATACTTCATGCCCCACACCTGGGATGAGTGATGTCCCTTATGGACAGCTGCTTTGTTTTAGAGTCCTAGGCCATCACCATTCATCAGAAGGCTTCTGATTTGTTGGACAGACTTTAGCTCAGGAGGGAAAGAAAAGTGGACCTGTGTGTGACAAGAGCAAAGAGGATAAACTTGGCAAAGGGGGGTCAAGGATGATACCTTGACCCCCCTTTGCCAAGTTTATCCTCTTCATGGGGAAGTATGTTTGTATCGTCTGCAGAAATTATGCCTGCGTTTCCATTGCTCAGGTTTTCCAAAGGCACAGCAAATGGGGCATCTTCTGTTCTGGAAATTCTGTTTGCCTCACAAGACAGGATTTTCTATTTAAACTTCTGTTTTTGTAAACAGACTGATAGCCTGACTGTTCCATATCTGTCTTCATGTGTGGATTTTAAAATCTCAGGTATACCATAGATATTTGATGTTCACAAAGGGCCTGCCTTTACACACAAAGTCTCTTGTTTTTGAGCAAGTATCACGGAAAGAAAAAGCATGTAGAGCCAAAGAACCTAGGTTCGAGTTCTGATTCTTCAAGTTGCCTAACGTCACTGGCTCTCTGTTTTCTCGTAGGAAAGTGGGTTAACATAATAATAATATAAACATTCCCAAATGATTCGCTAAGTTAGGATGAGAATTAAATGACACAATGACACCTAAATGATGCAGTGACACACACATGTCAATGACATAAATTGACAACAGTTTGACAATTTTAGAACACTGTGTAGTTGTTATTTAGCTACCTCAATTCCTTTGCGAAATAAAGTAAAATATTCATTGCTACTGCTATTCAATGTCTGGAGCATAGTAAGCATTCAATAAATGTTGATTGAATCTATACATGAATTTAGAAAAGCTACCTTCTCCATTAACTAGGTGTTTTGATCAATTTGGGGCTGAATAAATGGTAATGTAAATGTTAACTAAATTATCCATATGTTCACTGGTAACCTGATACTTTAAAATCTATAGTTTTTTTTTCCTGGTATTAAGCGTCTGTGGCTTCAATTCTATAAAACCCCAGTGAACATGGCTAAATTACTTTGTAGGCCCTCAAACTAAGAAGATATCTGAAAGATTTCAGTACACTGAAGTACTATGCACATTGATACTGCAACTGGTTATGTTCTCTCAAAAAGTTAACCTAAAAATGAAAGTGTTAAACTTGCCAAATTTGGTTTTTGCTTCTATCTTATTCCAGTAAAGTTGTAAGAAGGTCTTTCTAGAAAAAACAAAAATACTCTAGGACGGGGATTGGCAAACTATGGTCCATGAACCAATTCTAGCGCCTTCCTTATTTTTCTATGGCCTATAAGCTAAGAATGCATTTCTTAGTTTGAAATAGTTGAAAGAAAATCAAAGAAGGTAATATTTTATGACATGTGAAAATGATGTGAAATTCAAATTTCAGTGTCTGAGTTTTACTGGAACTCAGTCATATTCCTTTATTTATATATTGTCTAGAGCTACTTTTGAACTACAGCAGCAGAGCTGAATAGCTGCAACAAAAACCATATGGCTCACAAAGCCTAAAATATGTATTGTGTAGTCTATGTCAGAAAAAGTTCACTGATTCCTGCTCTAGGCTCTTCAAAAGGAATCAGCATCTGGAATTTTCCACACAGCATAAGGAGTGGCCAACATTTTGGTATTTCCAATTAGGGAATCAGGAACCATGGGGGCCTATCACCATTGAAAATACTATCTATTGGCCCCAAAAGATGGGATTTCCTCTGCTCTGTGTGCGGAGGTGTCCAGCCCTATAGCAAATGAGGTTTACACTGAGCTTCTCATTTGTTTGACAAAAGGAATTTTCTGATTCAATGAAAAAAAATTGTGTGTATATATATTAATATTTATATACACCATTAGTGAATATTCTATATACATATACATTCACTAAAGATGTGTTTCATACAGGGCCAGATGCTGGAGGGTAGTGAAAGTTTCTGATCTTCAGGAACTTACTCTCTAGGCAGGTGAAACAAGGTATATACACATAAATCTGGGGCAGTAATGATGCTAAGTGAGAGGGACAACTTTTTTTGGGGGGCGGTGTGTGTCTGCCCAGCATTGTTCCTTCTGGTATCAGAATCCCTCTTTTCTTTTGGGATCTACCTCTTTCCCCTTCACAGAGTGTGGATTTTGGTTGAAACTGATCTCTACCCTAGGTTCAGAGGTGAGCATATAACTCAGGGCTGGGCCTCTGCCATCAGCCCTAGGACTTCTGCTATAACTTGGGAAAGAGGGTCCTCTTTTCCTGGGATCTCCAACTGCTAGGATCATACAAGCACCTCGTGGGGAGAGCTTGCCTGAGAAAGAAACTGCACAGAGGGAAAACAGAGCTGAGAGCTAGAGAAGGAGGGAGAGATTCCAACAACACTGATTGAATCTCTGGGCACAGCTGTGCCTTAATTCATTTTATTTCCTGCCACGTGAACTGATGCAGTCCATTTATTAGATTTCTTGCCAAAGAAAGATGAGACAATGTGGGCTCAAGTGCCAGCATGAATAGCATAAACAGAAATATGCAGAAATTCAGAACAGGACAAGACAAGGGAGTTGATGTAACCGGGGAAGTCACTATTGAAGAGGTTGACTTAGCGGGACTCAGAAGGATGTGGGTATGGGCTGGGATGGGAGTGAGGGTGCGGAACAAAGGGCAGAGGGAAGGAAGACCTCTTCCATCATTGAAATGCACACTTAATAAAATATGAGAAAGAGAAAAGTAGGTTAAAGCAACCTCAAGGCAAAGTGAGGTTGCAAAAGTTGAAGTTAACTAGACTTCTGTTTATCCCAAATCTTCATGCCTTGAAACAATTCTTCTTCTTAGTAAAGGCAGACTAACTTTCCCTTAGAATGGCATTTGGAAAGAAAAATGAGATGCAAAAGGAGAAAGATAGTTGTTGTTAATTAATTATTCCAAACAGTACTCTGGATGATAACAAAAAGGAAAAAAAAATGCTTTCCATCCATCCCGTTGAACAGGGCTCCTCCTCTGGTTTCAGTCCAGCCAGTTGTCACAGATACAATAATATCAGATCTGGTCCTCAGCATTTGCAAGGAGAATTTGACCTTTACATTTTAAAGGAAATGAGGAACAAAGGGATTACATAATTAAAAATCTGTTTCTGCCTCTTAAAAGCAATTCAACATAGGTCAGGAGCCAACAGTCTCCCTTCCCCTCTAATTGTTTTACCCTGGCTCCGGGTACCCTGTTCTTGTTTCTCCTGTGAATAGCTCATTAGTGTTGGGCAATGTTCCCATTGGGTGCACAGTGTTAATGGGGAAACAAAAGAGGCAGCATTGTCATCCAAGAGAAGTTAATATTGAATCCAGAATAGAATCATGAACGAGAACATGTGCCTCCTACATGCCTGTTAGCAGCAAACCCTCAATTGTGATTTATTTTCCATTTGACTTTCTTTGTTAACCTCCTATAAAAAAGGATGGGGTAAAAATATTCACCTATTTAGCTGCTAGGGTGTTGAAACTGTTCCTTTCTACCCAGGTCATCTTACCTTTAACATTTAAAAAGAGACCAAGTAGAAATGTTAAAAAAAAGCATGCATATGGACATTTGAATGTAATTAATATTAAATCAATACTAACCCACTAAGCCAATCACATAGGTACAATCCTGGTGAAACATGATAGAAAACATAAATTAGTGAGTAGTACAAAAGACTCATTAAAAATTTTTTGCATTAAAAATTAAAAATTTCTTGCAAAATACTGGTTGCATACCCTATACATTTCCTGGATTTTCATCTTGCTTTTCAGTTAATGATACATGTTGGAATGCAAAGTCTGATGATTTCAAAAGAGCACTAGCTGTAGACTCCAGAGCTTTGTGTACACATCCTATCACAGTATCTATGGCACAAGATTGCCTGCTTTTAAAAGACAACATAGAATAGTAAATGCTGATAACTACCTGGATGATAATCTTTAGCCACATCCACTCAGTTTTCTTTCTGGCAGCCTTCTTTACCTTTTATACAAGCAAGTCATGTTCCTTGTAGAAAAAGTAGAAAACAGAAATAAGCAAAAAGAAAGAAATCACCCATAATTTTTGTCTCTCAAAAATATCCATTTATATCTTGGTGTTTCATTAGAATCTTTCCTTTCATTTTTGTTTCTTTCTCCTGGTCTCCTTCTCCCTTTTTCTCTGTGTACACACATACACATAGTCACTCACACATACATATTAACACATCTTTTAAAAATGAGATTGCATTATACATAAAGTTCTCCAACCTGCTTTTGTCACTTAACAGTTTTGCATGTCAATGAAGATAGGTCTATACCATAACTTTAAATCACAGCAAACTATGCGATTGTACGGATAGTCCATAAATTATTTAACCAATCCACTTTGGTTGAACACTTCAGCAGGTTCGTGTATTTACAAGTATAAACAACTCACACTACAGCATTCTTAAGTACTTAACAATGTCTTATTAACACCAGATTTTCAGGTGCTTTGCCAAAAGACATTTATTTCCCCTTGATACGATCTTTTCCTTCCCTCTTTCCTCCCCCTCCCCGTGCCTTCTGGAAACATGTCCATCAGTAAGGTATTTCATTCTGTCCTGGTTGGATAATGGGACTGAATCAGGGTGGGCAGCTGGCAAGGAGGCTTTACCAGCTGGTGGTAAAGCAGCACAGAGGATTCTGCCTACCTGTAAATTCTCTGTGCTGTTAAGGTGGAAAACACAGCCCTGTCTCTACACGTGGCTCTCAAGCTGATGTAAGTCATCCTTCTCTGACGACTATTATCTGTCAGGGTTTGTCTTGATATAGTACTTTAATGAGAATTCACTGGTATAAAAATGCACCCATGTGGACTAAATATTTAGCTTCCCAAGGTGATCATTTAGAAAGACAAGACTTATTTGCATGCCGAAGTTCTAATATGTTTGTTTAAAACAAGAAATCTCACTATTGTGGTAACGTTAGACATTTCATCAGGGTACAATCCCTAGGCTGCAAGAGGTGGGAGATAGAGTAGAATGCTGGAAATTAAACAAAATAAGGGCCACTTACCTGAGCCTGTTGGAGAGGAAAAATACATTTGAATACGGTGAGAGCAGCCATAATTATATTATGTCTTAATTTGCATCTCATCTTCCAGGCAGGTCATGCAGGATAGCAAAAACAATTAGCATTTCGTAATGTAGTGATCCTGTATTCTAGAAAAATAGCCCATATGTGAAAGCCAAATTAATTGACAGAGTGATGGCACTGATCTCTCAGGCACCAACCTTCATTCAGTTAGTGCATGGTCTGTATGTTCTTACACAGGGGAAACAGACAAGAATTTGGGGATTGGGCTTCCCTCCTGTATTAGGGGTTTAATCCAGTCACTTTATGAAACTCTCCTCAAGTTACCCAATTTGAATGTCCCATCTCTTTCTCGTGGGACTCCGATCCTCCTCCTTATGGGATTCTGATTCTGAAGTTTTGGGGTAGGGCCCAGAAAGCTGTATGTTAACAAGCACCTCAGGTGACTCTTAAAATGAGGATGGTTTGGGGAGTCTGCTGGAGGGGTTAGGAGTAATAGGCTTTGAGTCAAACTGACATGGGTTCTGGGACTGACTTTCAGCCTCCAACTGGGTAAGCTTGAGCATGTTACAAAACCTCTCTGAGCTTCAGTTTCCTCACCTGTAAAATGCCTACCACTCAACATATTTTGTGCTTTGTCCCCTTTGTTTGTTCTGAACTGGCCACCTGGCCTCTTATCCCTGGTTGTCAAGGGTGGAAAGCCCTTTTCTTCCTCAAGACTTTTGCACAGGCCATTCTGTCTGCAAATTTCTCTTCCCTGGTATCCTCCACCTTACTCTTCAGCTCAAAGGCCACTTAGTCAGCAGGCCTTCCTTGATTTTTTTTTTAAATATTTTTTTTCTATTTTTTTATTTCATCATATTAAGGGGGTACAAATGTTTAGGTTACATATATTTTTTCTATTTCATCATATTAAGGGGGTACAAATGTTTAGGTTACATATATTGCCTTTGCCCCACCTGAGTCAGAGCTTCAAGCGTGTCCATCCCCCAGTTGGTGCGCAGTACTTTATAATCTAAATTATGTCCCTCACCCCATGTGAAATCTCTTACATAACTTCTTTTCCTTCATTGCCTTCTCTTTTTCTTCCTCTTGAAAAAATGTTCTCTTTTCTATACTAGACTGTAAGCTCCATGAGGGCAGAGGGCCTCTTTTGTTCAGGGCCAAGGGGTGATTTGGGGAGGGGACTTTATACCTATTGTTACCAAAAAGCTTTCAGTCTAAATAAAAACAGTGCCCTTTTTGTGCAAATGTGGCTTCAAGAGAAATCCCGTGGGCTCCGATTATTTCTTACACTTTCTTAATAACATTCTGGAACCTCTGTTGTTGCTCCTGTACACCCTAAGCCAAGTACAGAGGCTGGCCTAGACACTTAAAAATATTTGTCCTGCTCAAGAGGAAGCCAATACACTGAGACAGCAGGGGTTACAGCAGAGAAAGAGTTTAATATCGCAGGTGTCATGCCAGGAAGATGGGAGGAAGTTCTCAAATCCACCTCCCCAGTAATTTGGGAGACAGGGTTTTTAATGATAATTTGGCAGGCAAAAGGCTAGGCGATTGGGTCTGCTAATTGGCTGGGTTCTTGGAGGGGTGGGGAACCACAGGGGTGTAGAAATTGTCTTCTTTGCTGAGTCAGTTCTTGGGTTGGGGTCACAAGACTGGTTGAGTTAGTTCCTTGGTATGGGCCACTGGTCTGGGTAGGTCAGCCATTCCACCGAAATGCAGGGCCTGGAAGACATCTCAAAAACTAGCCTTAGGTTTCACGAGGGTGATTTTATCTATGGAAGCAATGGAGAAAGCTAAGAATCTTTATGACCACCAGCTATATGACTCCTGAGTAGTAAGCAATTATAGGAAAGCAAGCTAGGGAACGATGGTTGGTTATATATTTCCCCTACCACAGTTCCCACCTTGTGGCCCTTTATTAATTTCATATTAATTTTTCAGTGACACCTACATTTATAGTGCTAAACCTATCTCTCTTCTGAGCTCCAGCTCTGAATTTCCAATTATTTTCTAATTAACTCATTGATATCTGGTAATGGCTATTCCCCTAATTATTTTAGTGGGTTTTTGTATTTCTGTCATTAAAAAAAAAATAGTACCTTGTGTCACTTTGAATTTAATCAAGCTAATTTAATCTTTTAAAAGAAGAAGGCATATTATAAATTCCAAATAAATAACAAACTTCTGATTGAACAGTTTCATTTAGATACTCAGTGTCACCTCAAACTTAATATGTTTAGAGCCAAATTCATCAACCTTCCTCCAGTCCGACTCCCTTCCTGATTTCCTTGAGATCCCATTTTGTCAGTGGCATTACTGTTCTTTCAGTCAATCAAGTGGGAGTCTTGAAGTCATTTTTAGTTCCCTCTCCTCCCCCATATTCCTTCTTCCCATTAGTTATCATGACTCTATTACCGTCATACCTCTTGCCATCATCCCTTCCTACTTTTTTTTTTTTTTTTTTTTTTGAGACAGAGTCTCACTCTGTTGCCCAGGCTAGAGTGAGTGCCGTGGCGTCAGCCTAGCTCACAGCAACCTCAGACTCCTGGGCTCAAGCGATCCTACTGCCTCAGCCTCCCATGTAGCTGGGACTACAGACATGCGCCACCATGCCCGGCTAATTTTTTCTATATATATATTTAGCTGTCTATATAATTTCTTTCTATTTTTTAGTAGAGATGGGGTCTCGCTCTTGCTCAGGCTGGTCTCGAACTCCTGAGCTCGAACGATCCGCCCACCTCGGCCTCCCAGAGTGCTAGGATTACAGGCGTGAGCCACCGCGCCCGGCCCCTTCCTACTTTTTTAATCACATCCTGATAATTTCCCTAAATTCTGTCTCTCTTCCCGAGGTCCCTGTAGCTTCCTTCCTGCAGGAAGAGAAGTGCATCTGGAATTCCCCATAATGACTTTTTATTTTCCCGCTCCCTGACCTGGTTGTCCAGGCCCTCAGGCTGGCCCCCAGCCGCCATTCCAGTCTCATCGCTGCCGCTTTCTCACATGCATCTGTTTCTCAGTCAGATTTAGCTCTCCACTGTTTCAAAAGGCTGCATTTACTTTCAGAGAAAATAACTCACTGACCCCTTTAATATCTTCTATTCCCTCAAGGGCACCTGGATGGGCTCCCTTTGTGAACGGCCCTGTCCTAGGCCTAATGAACATTTACAGAATGAAGTAGATGTGTTCTCTGACCTTGAGGAGCTTTTGGGAAAATGAGAAGAAATGGACAGAATTGATCCCTTTGCTTTAGCTGTCTTCATGATCAATACCTGTCTCTGCTGAATCGATTTTATGGAGCCTGGAACTGGTAGTTAAAAGACCAGATCGAGTGCTGCAAACATGCTATGTATATCCATTCATATTTTTCATGTTTGCTGGGCCAAGGGCCATATATTTTGTGTGGTACCATCACTGGGGTTAAATATATGTACAGTCCATCCTTGAAATGAATCATTATTCTTCATAATTTTTTTTAATATAAAGTAAATACTATGGCTTCATTATGACTTGAGAAAAAATGAGTCAGAAAAGTCATTTTCACCTTCCTCTGTCTGGACTGCCCATCCCCTTCTTTGTCTAGTTCTGTCCCGCTGTTCTATATTGCCTGACATCTAGCAGCACCCAAATATTTGTTCACAGAATGAGCACATTCAATAATTAGTAAGAGAGGAGGCTTCTAAGTTAGCCTTAGGGTACTAACAACAAAAAATGTTGGAGTGAGTGTGTCCAATTAATATTATACACCAACTTTATTCAGATAGGATAAAGTTATCTGGAGGCCAAAGGGCACTGACTTTGATTATTTACTTTGTCCAGGTTAAGGGGGATGACATCCAGTAACTGCTAGGGACATGGCTGGAAAGGAATCTAGCAAAGAGTCAGAGAGATACGAAGGTGTCAAAAAGATGTCTTTTACCTCCCCTCCTGTTCCTGCTCATTGGTGCTGACCACAGATACTGGTTAGGCCCTTTATGGGATCTTGGTTGCAGTATCTGGATGTTATAGCCTTATGGGGTTTGTTATTGATTTTTATAAATTTGCTTAATTAGATATTTATTCTGTAGTATATTTGCATAGGTAGTTATTTAGAAATAATAAATAATTTATATTTTGTTTAAAAAATGATCAGGATCCAGTATTTTATTTGTGGTATATATGAATTTGGATTATACATTGTAGAGGTCACCAGGTTTGTTACTGCAACTAACAATAGTAATCTGAGGGCCCGGCGTGGTGGCTCACTCCTGTAATCCTAGCACTCTGGGAGGCCAAGGCGGGTGGATCGTTTGAGCTCAGGAGTTCGAGACCAGCCTGAGCAAGAGCGAGACCCCGTCTCTACTAAAAATAGAAAGAATTATATGGACAACTAAAAATATATATAGAAAAAATTAGCCGGGCATGGTGGTGCATCCCTGTAGTCCCAGCTACTCAAGAGGCTGAGGCAGTAGGATCGCTTGAGCCCAGGAGTTTGAGGTTGCTGTGAGCTAGGCTGATGCCACAGCCCTCTAGCCAGGGCAAAAGAGCGAGACTCTGTCTAAAAAAAAAAAAAAGTAGTAATCTGAGGACTGGGAAAAATTTTATTCTTAGTAAGGATTCTAATATTAAGCCCAAAAAATTAAAAAAGAAAATAAAAAGAAGAAAATAGTAAAAAGATAAATGATCCTTAGGACATTAGAAGAGGCCCGAAAGTCCCCAGTGAGTTAGATGTAGTATGGTTTCTGCTCTGTGGCTGCACACACAGTAGTTGCTCAAAAGATGTCTGCTGTTTTTGTTACTTCCAAGTGCTAAATTTTAAATTATCTTTGGATTATGCAATTCAAAAATAGCCTGGTGAATATTTATAGATTTTAAAAGAATATTGACATTTCTATTTTTTGTTTAAGGGAAGGAAATAAAAACAAGCCCTTAATATTTATTCTTCTTTAGAGCTAGGTTGCTCTTTGATTACACTGGGCACTGTGAGGCTATTTGTTAAATTACTATTTGAGTAAATAGGCTCTTACTGGTTGGCAGGAGGGCAGAGGGATATGGTGTATCATTTTAAAAGAAACTGTAGCAACTCTCAATGGTTTACTGTCTCTTCACATGGCCACTTTTGTCATTAGAAGCATATACTATCTCTTGAGTAAAATGACAGTTATATTCATCTTGATGTATATTGATTTATCCAGAAGATGTTAACTTTTGTTATAACCCAAATATTCAGAGGAGACGATAAACCCATGGAAATAGAAGCACAGTTTAAAATAAAATTTATTTTATTTATTTATTTATTTTTTTATTTCATCTTATTGTTATGGGGGATACAGAATTGCAGGTTACATACGTTGCCCAGGTACTGCCCTTCCCCCCAAGTCAGAGTTCCAGGCGAAATAAAATTTCTTAAATTCACTGATACTCAGCTTGTCATTCTTATTTGAGGTGATAAAAAGATACCTTAGGGAAGATTGCAGATTCTGACTAATGATTAAATCTGCAGGCAGTATGGGACAGGGCAGTTTGAAATTCATATTATTTTATTATCGTCAATAGCAGTTGCATAGATAGACAGGCACACCTAATAGACACCTCCTTCACTAAATTCATGAGCTAATCTGAATTAATCTTTGTAAAATCCTGTGAGCCATCAATACCTGGACACTATGCCAAGCAATCCATGAGAGGCCACATGGTTTTATCATAATTCGAAATGAGAGTTGGAGCCTAGTGAATTCTACACAACCACAAAAAAGCCTCAATTGACTCTGCTGTGATTGAAACTGTAAGATATACAGAGAAAGAACAAAAAGTTATATATTAGAATTCTCCATCATGTTTAAGCATGACTTGAGTGGCTCAGACTTACAGCCATCATATACAAAATTGATTTGTCAAAAACAAATGTAAACAGGCCCCAGGCTGTTGTTAAAAAGAACATGACAGCATCAACACTGTGCTGAGAGGAGTAGGTATTTTGACTAATGTATTAGGTTATTAAGTATGAAATGTCCGATTTCCTTAAGTACTAAGTTTTACAGTTAATATCTGTGACATTTCACTTTGATACTTCTTGTTTTATTTTTATTGTGAAGGTGAATCCTCAGTCTTTCAAACATGTTTTGACTTGTGATTATCTTTCAAATTTTTTTAGAGCAATTTTTGCAAAACCATGGATAACTCAAAAATTCATGTGATTTTTGAATATGAGTTCTGTCGTGGAACAAATGCAGTGCAGACAGCTTGAAATATCAATGATGTGTTTGGGAAGGATGTGGCTAATGAATGCACAGTACCTCGATGGTTTGAGAAGTTCCATTCTGGTGATTTCAGTCTTGAAAATGAGCCACATGGGTGACCTGAGGCCAATGTGGATAATGATGAACTAAAAACTGCAGTGGAAATGAATCCATCTCAACCTATGCATGAATTAGCAGCAAGGTTTGATGTTATTATTCCAACAATATTGGACCATTTGAAACAAATGGGCAAGGTATAAAAGCTTGATAGATAGGTTCCGCATGAGTTAAGCGAGTGTCAGAAAAGAGATTGTCTTGAAGCTTGCCTTTCTTTGCTGTCATGACATAAGGGCAAACCATTTCTACACTGTATTGTTACGTGTGGTGAAAAACAGATTATTTTTGACAATCTCAAGTGTTTGGCATAATGGTTGGATAAAGATGAAGTGCCGAAACACAGTCCAAAACTGAATATTCATCAAAAAAAGCTAATGGTGTCTGTTTGGTGGTCTAGCGCTGGTATTATCCACTACAACTTCATGAAACCTGGTCAATTGATTTCAGCAGAAGTCTACTGCAACCAATTGGATGAAATGATGAGGATGCTTGTGATTAAGCAGCCCAGATTGGTCTCTGGAGATAGGCCAATCCTCTTGCGAGACAACACTCAACCACGTGTCGCACAAGCAATGCTGCTCAAACTGCAGAGGCTGGACTTGCAAACTCTCTGTCATCCACCGTATTCACCAGGCCTCACAACAACTGACTACCACTTCTCCCAGGCTTTGGACCACTTGTTGCAAGGAAAAATATTCAATTCTCAACAAGCTGTGGAAAAGGTCTTTTGAGATTTCATCACCCCTCTCTCTCCAGGTTTCTTTGCTGCTGGCATAAACAAGCTACTGTTAAGATGGCAAAACTGTGTGGATAGTTTAGGCGCATACTTTGATTAATTTCTGCTTCTTGTTTGAGATATAATAAACTAAACCTTTGATTCGAAATTAGACATTTTATATTTAGTGAACTAAATATAAGTTAGGCAAAGTGTGGGACTCAGTTTCCTTGTCGCTAAAACAAAGCTTTGGGATTTAGGTCTCATCCATTAAGTATCTCTTAGGTTTAAAAGGCTGTGAAGCAATGATTCTAAAATTTGGAGATTGTCCATTTTCTCAGGCTCTATGATGTCTTTGGAGCACTTCATTCACCTACTAGATGTCTCTGCTTTCCCCCCATCTCCCACCTCACTCACGGGCTTCACCCAGATCTGCCTCTCACCTAACTCTCGGTGTTTTTATCTCCTCTGCACTCTCCCTTCTCCTGGACCCTTCTCCTAAAGGCCTGTTTGCCCAGTAACCTCATTTGTTCAAATGATTGTTTTAATGTTGTACCTCTTCCATATATATTTGTATTTGCAGAAGGATATTTTGAAATATTTATACATGCGTTTTCCCTTTCTTATTTCCTTTAGTCCTTTCAGCGTTAAAATCAGACGGTGAGGTTGAATCTTATGGTCCCAGGGAAGGGAAGACTTCAAGCTGCCCAGCTCAGGCTAAAAGAATTGAACTGAAAGTTCAGAGTTTAGAGTTTGAGTTCAGCTTAGTTAACTTCTTGCCAAAATAAACAAAACAAAACTTTTTGTAGAAACATAACAGAATCCAGAGTTCTTATATCATTCACAATGTCTAGGTACAATCCAAAATGACTGAACATGAAGATATAAGAAAATATGACCCATACTGAAGATAAAAGACTGACCCAGAAATAACAAGATGTTGGATTTAGCAAACAAGAATTACAATGTAGGCCGGGCGCGGTGGCTCACGCCTGTAATCCCAGCACTCTGGGAGGCCGAGGTGGGCGGATCGTTTGAGCTCAGGAGTTCGAGACCAGCCTGAGCAAGAGCGAGACCCCACCTCTACTAAAAATAGAAAGAAATTATATGGACAGCTAAAAATATGTATAGAAAAAAAATTAGCCGGGCATGGTGGCGCATGCCTGTAGTCCCAGCTACTCGGGAGGCTGAGACAGGAGGATCGCTTGAGCTCAGGAGTTTGAGGTTGCTGTGAGCTAGGCTGACGCCACGGCACTCACTCTAGCCTGGGCAACAGAGTGAGACTCTGTCTCAAAAAAAAAAAAAAAAAAAAAAAAAGAATTACAATGTAGCAATTGCATCTTTCATGTTCAAGGCTATAAAAGAAAATATTTCTATAATGAATAAGTAGCTAAGATATCTCAGCAAATAAATTGAAAGTATAAAAAAGAACAAAATGAAAATTTTAGAACTGACAAATGTAATACCTGAAATAAAAATCTACTGAATGAGTTTAATAGTAGATTGAGGGTGACAGAAGTGAGAGTTAGGGAACTTTAAGATAGATCAGTACAAATCACACAATCTGAAGGGCAGAGAGAAAAAAAGATTGGAAAAAAAAATGAATAGAGCCTCAGCAACCTATAGGGCAATATCAAAATAGGTTGAAAATAAATGGATGGAAAAAGGTATGCCATGTAAAGCATGAGCATGATAAAATTGAGTAAATTGTGTCAATATCAGACAAAGTAGGCTTCCAGACAAAGGACAAGAGAAGACAATAAAGGATATTTCATAGTGTTAAAAAGGTTAGTACATAAGAAAGACATGACAATTATAAATAAGTATGTGCCTAATAAGAGAGCTTTGCAGTACATGAAGCAAAACTGGACAGAATTAAAGGTAATGTGAACACCAGGAGCTTGAGAATTTTCTAGATCCCCAAAGTTTTTGTCAAATATTAAAAGGCAGACAGAGCCTGATGTACTCAGAGGACAAAATGTATCAAATAAACCTGAAAATAGAAGGGATGCAGAATGTGGATATTTGTGGGAAATGGATTTGAAGGAGAGGAAACCAGGGAAATGTGCCAGATCTGGGAGAAGACCAGACGATGCAGATGTGTGCCTTGCTTGCCATGGCATGGTGCAAGAAGATGGAGCGCAGCGCAGGAATAAGCCTGGGGCAGCCTTACAGGTCCTTGTGCTCAGCAAGGCAGAGAAAGTGACTGAAACGTCCTGAGCCTGCAGGGCCACACAAAAGTGCTGAGAGGGCTGGTCAGCTGAAAGGGGCCCAGGTCTCAGTGAGGAGGATTCAGAGGGTGCTGCCTTTGAGACTGGCATGGAGCTGAGGTGGGAACTGAGCACATACATGCATATCAGACACCAGTGCACGGTCTCCTGTGACCAGGTGGGGTGAACTACACCTTTGTAGATGCTGGTCAGTACAGACAATTACATGTGGACCAGATGCCTTTCTCCAGCTATCAGGATTTCATATAACCCCTTTGGGAAATTTTGTCATCTTCAGAGGAGAAGGAAGTGTCGGGGAGTGGGAGAATCTTTAACTGACGAAATGCTTATTCAACAAAACAGTTGTAAATAAAAAATGACTGGGTTAACTTTAAGTGGCAAGACTAAGGACTTAAACTTTTTTTTTTATGTTGAAATTGAACATTTAAAAATGTTTAAATAGGCCAGGTGCGATGGCTCATGCCTGTATACCTGGCACTCTGGGAGGCTGAGGCAGGAGGATTGCTTGAGCTCAGGAGTTCGAGACCAGCCTGAGCAAGTGTGAGACCCTGTCTCTAAAAAAAAGAAAAAAAAATATTTAAATAGAGCTGGACAAAGTGGCACATGCCTGTAGTCCCAGCTAATTGGAAGGCTGAGAAGGCAGTATTGCTTGAGCCCAGGAATTTGAATCTAGCCTGCAACACAGTGAGACCCCTGTCTCTATAAAAACAAAACAGAACAGAAAATAAAATGAAAGTGTATAAAACATATATGTACAGTTTAGCAAATCATCCAGGTTAAGAAAGGGGACATGCCATTACTTTAGAATCTTCTAGTATGGTCATTTATTATCACAGCCTCTTCCCTCCCTCTTAGTGGTCACCACTATCTTGGCAACTGGTTACCATATCTTTAAAAAAATTTGTTTCGATCACATACTATAAAGGCAATCATGGCATAATCATTCTTATATAGAACCATGATCATGCACACACAATTCCACAATTCTATAGGATAAATGCTTTGGAATGGCATTGCTGGGTCATAGGATATGCGCATCTTTGACTTTACTAAATAATGTCACTATTTTTTAAGAGGACCTAGTGATTTTCATGCCCACCAGTAGTGAATGAGAATTTCTGTTGTTCCACAACCTTGATAACTCCTTTTTTGTGTGTACTCGTGTTAGACTTTAATTTTTTTTGCCAATAACGCTTACAGTGTTTTTCAGTCCTTACTCTCAGATGATGATTTACCTTCCCACTCTTCTGAGAAAATAAATCAGGGTAGACATGCCAGAATTTCTATCACTACTTCCACCTGCCTACCTGTGTCAGTGCCCTGTATTCTGCCTTTTCTCCTGTTGTTATTGGGGAACTGTCTGTGCTCTTAGCTGTTGCCAATCCTCCCACTGTCCCCTAGATCCTGTCCTTTATTATCCACTCAAGGACATTACTCCACTAATTTGCTCTTATTTCTTTTGCATCATATTTTCCCTTCTCTCTACTGGATCATCTCTGTTAGTATACAGATATGCAGTTATTTCTTCCAACTTACAACATAACAGGCCACAGTCAGTACCACTGTCAGCAATTGCTCCATTTTTCTATTTTCCTTTATAGCAGAAGAGTTGTCTCTTCTCAGTCTCTAATTCCTCACTTCCCATTCTCTCTTAAACCCAATTCAATTAAGCTTTCTTCCTTACTCTTCCCCTACAACTGCCCTTGTCAAAGTCACCAGTGCCTGCCATATTCCTGACCCCAGGGGTCATGTCTCAGTCCTTACTTGATCTGTCAGCAGCATTTGACATTGTTCTGTCTCCTTCCATTTTCCAGGACACCTCCTGAGCTTCCTCCTTCTTCACTGGTTATTCTTTCTTGGTCTCCTTTGCTGGTTTCTCTTCATCATTCTGATCTCTTAACATTGGCGACTCCAGACCTCAGTCTTTGGATCTCTCCTTTATTTGTTCCTACTGTTGATAAGCTTATCTAGTCTCATGATTTTAAATTGTATAATTAACCTGGCAACTCCCCAATTATATATCTTTTCTGGACTTGTTCAGGGATCCTCAAATTTGTTTCTTCAACTGCTTACTTGACAAATTACGTAGATATCCAAAAAATTCCTTAATATGCCTGAAACCAAAATCTTGATTTTTCTTAGAGTTGCCATTCCCTTTGCTTTTATGCAAATTAGAAAAAGACTCATGTCCTCTAAGCAGATGCTGCCTGTGCAGGTTGCACGGCTTGGCTGGATGCTTATCAATATTTGTTAGTTTGGTTTTGCCTTAGTTTTCTCATCTGTATGTTGATGATAGTAATAGTACCCAATTTATAGAGTTTTTATGGGATTAAATTGAGCTAATGATTGAAAATACTCAGAATAGTGCCTTGTACATGGTAAATACTAAAAAAAAGTTAGTCCTTTTGATAATGCTGATGATGTTACTGTCTTCCCAGCAGACTGTGGGCTTCTGGTAGGGGGGTGGTCAATGAGGTTATCTGATTCCTCTTTGAATATCCTGAATCTAATACAGGGCTAAGCACATAGTAGATTCTCAATAAGTGTTTACTGAAGAAGTGGGTTCATAGGATGTAGATGTAATTGGGTAGACATAGATATATGAAGGTAGCAGGATACATTAGAAAGAATGTTGGATTCAGAAGATTTAATGGTGAAGCTCTGGCTCAGGCTTAACTGTTGCATGACCTTGGGCAAGCCATTTAACCTTTTGCATCTTAGTTTCTTCAGCTAAAATTAGAGACAATACCTCTGGGTGATGTTATAAGGATCACTTGAGATAATCTGTATGAAAGTACTTGGTAATCTATGATTTCCTCATCAGCTCATGGAGCTCATGATGAAAATTAAGGTTATTTGGTATTAATTCTAAGGTTTGTAATTCAAGGTATACCTATTACAATTACAAGGCAGTGAGACTTACTGTAAGTTGTATAAAAAAGTAGTCCTATCATTTTATACTTATCTCTGTTATATATGTATGTAGATTTTTTTTTTACCCTTTGTACGGGAAGGTGATGTGTGGCTTATGATTACTTTTAGCACATATAATGGAAGCTGTGAGAACATTTCCATGCTCTGCTCCTAGAAGGCTTATTTTTAGCTTGCCAGAGTCATCACAATTGCAGCTTGTTGATCTAAGCAACCCAGCCTCTTAGTCTTTTTCTGCCTTACAAAATCAATGTGTGAAAGGTAATGTACATTAAATGTAATCAAACTTCATTTTGATGGTAATTTGTAGAATTTAATTACACAAACCCAATTATTAGTTAGTAAATAGTTGTTTTCATGGGCCAAGATTGTGGACTAGAAGCAGCCCGCATGCCACTCTCAAGGAGAGCATCGAAAGTCGCAGGCCTATCTATGGATGGCTCTTCTTGGAAAGAACATTATAAAACCCTGGAGAAGTGATGGAGGACATTCAGAGTGAAGGAGAAGGTGATGGGGCAATTCATTAGGCAAGATTGAAGGGATCTGTGGGGAGGCATCCACATGTGGGGAAGATCAGGAGAAGAAAGCCATGGGCCTCCATGTTCACCCTGCAGGCACTGTGGGCTGAATTGTGAGGGGGCTCCCTCTACCACCACAGACCTCTGGACTGATCCGGGAGCTGCTTAGAGTCTGTGCAGAGACATTGCGCTGGAGAGCAGAAGCAGCAGGGATTGGGTGGTTGCTGATCTGGGGTTTCTGCAGCTTATACCATCCCGAACTCTCAGGTGCACAGTGCCAGGTCTGCACGGGACTCTGCTTTGTAGCAGCAGCCTGTGCATTGCCCACAATGGGCAGGGGAGAGAGTGGGCAGAATGGATGCTCCCTGTGCCGTTCCAGGCCCTGTGACTGGGGGCCAAGTGCCCGTCCCCCACAGCATGGGCTCTGAGCAGAAGAGGTGCCCCAGGCACCATAGGTACCACCTGGGAAGCCTTGGGCAACTCCTTCAGCAGGACCTAGGTTGGGGGAGAACCCTGGCTGTCTGGTGCCCCTGACCCACCACCACAGTTCTTGGGCTGCTGCAACCAACGTCTGCCTGTATGGCTCAGCATCTGCAATCCCTGTGCCACTGGAATAGCTCTCCGCCTTTGGGGCTCTGCCTCCATGGTCCCCAGTTCTGGCTCTGAGGTGGTCACTGCACCTGGGCCTCGTGCTTCATTCCTGTGGCTCCAGAGCTATGGCCCACAATGCCACCCCCAAGATTCTAGCATTGCGCCTGGACCCCAAGAATTCACCCTGATTCTCCCTCCACCAGTGCCTCTGGGCCTGTGGAACAGCCCTGATGTCCAATGCTCCATCAGGGATACCCACCCAGCCTTGAGCTGCCATTACATCTGGATCTGGTTTGAGCAAACACCCACAGCTGGGTCACCCATGACCACTACCTAGATAGCTTCACCTAGCTGCCACTGTCGCCTCTGTGGGGAGACTCCAGACAGAGAGACCTCCCACAGAACCAACCTCTGTGCAGAGGGTCTCACCCAGCCCCCAACTCAATGTTCCAACAACAATTTGGAGAACAACCCACCACCCCACATGAAGATCATCTAGCACTAGATTGAACTGTGACAATCACAGGGCAATGGGAAAAAACAGAAGAGCTGCATTGTAGGCTCTCAGTGAATCATCCCCTCCCCTGCTGGGCAACATTCCAGAGTAGGACACAAAAGTGTCATCTAGGAACCTCCCCTTCTTCTTACTAAGTAGGAGACTTCCCAGCAAAAGAGAACAGGTGCCCTGCAAACCTATAAGCCCTGAGCCAAAAGAAGAGGATTCAGATGAGAATAAACCAGCAAAAGAACTCTAGCAACATGAAAAAACAAAACAGTTTCACACCCCCTAAGGAATCACAATGGAGTTACAGTAGGGGACTCCAACCAAAATGAAATTGTCAAAATGACAGAAATAGAATTCAGAATATGGATTGGCAAACAAGATGAATGGAATTGAAGAGAACGTTCAAAACCAACAAAAAGAAGCCAAAAGAATGTTTTAGGAAATCAGTGAAAAAAATGAAAAAGTTGCTAAAGAGCTAGACAACATGAAAAGAATATAACAGAATTTAAAGAAATAAAAGTGTCACTTAGGAAATTTCAAAACATGGTTGGTTCTTTGAAAAGGTAAACAAAATGAATACACTGCTTACTAGATTAACCAGGAATAGAAGAGAAAGGTCCCAAATAAATTCAATCAACAATGAAAAAGGAGATATTACAACTGATACCACATAAATACAAAATATCATCCATGAATACTACAAAAACCTCTATGTCCATAAATTTAAAAAGGTAGAGAAAATGGACAAATTCCTGGAAACATACAACCTCCCAAAACTCAGTCACGAAGAAATAGAACTCTTAAATAGACCAGTAATGAGCAGTGAGATCAAAGCAGTAATAAAAAATCTCACAACAAAGAAAAGCCCTGGACCAGATGAATTCACAGCTGAGTTCTACCAGACCTACAAAGAAGAGCTGGTACCTATCCTACAGAAATTATTCCATAACAGTGAGAAGGAGGGAATCCTCCCTAACTTATTATATAAAGCCTGTATCACCTTGGTATTACCTTGATACCAAAGTCAGGAAAGGATACAACAAAAACCAGATCAATATCTCTTATGAATATACATACAAAAATCCTCAACAAAATACTAGCAAACTGAATTCAGCAGCACATCAAAAAAAATACTCTATGATGACCAAGTAGGCTTCATCCAGGGATGCAAGCATGGTTCAACATATGTAAATCAATAAATGTGTTTTACCACATGAATAGAAGCAAGAACAAAGATCATATGATCATCTCAATAGATGCAGAAAAAGCATTCGACAAAATCCAGCACCCTTTCATGGTAAAAACCCTCTACAAAACTAGGCATAGAAGGAATATACTTCAAAATTATAAAAGCCACATATGACAAAACCATAGCCAACATTATACTGAATGGGTAAAAGTTGAAAGCATTCCCCCTAACGACTGAAACAAGACAGTGGTGCCCACTCTCTCCACTTCTATCCAACATAGTACTGGAAGTCTAGCCAGAGCAATCAGGCAAGAGAAAGAAATAAAAAGTACCGAAATTAGATATAGGGTATTGCTTTTTGCTGATGATATGATCTCATATCTAGAAAATCCCAAAGACTCCACCAAAAGACTCCTAGAATTGATAAATAAATTCAGCAAAGTCTCAGGTTACAAAATCAATGTACACAAATCAATAGCATTTCTATATACTAGTAACATTCAAGCCAAAAGTCAAAACAAAGACTCGACACCATTCACAATAGCTACAAAGAAAATAAAATATTTAGGAATATACTTAACCAAGGAGGAGAAAAATCTCTATAAGGAGAACTATGAAACACTAAGGAAAGAAACTGCAGATGACACAAATGTAAAAACATATCATGCTCATGAGTTGGCAGAATCAACATTGTTAAAATGTCCATTCTGCCCAAAATATTTGCAGATTCAATGCAATCCCCATCAAAATACCAGCATCATATTTCATAGATCTAGAAAAAATAACACTATGCTTTGCTTGGATCCAGAAAAGAGCCCAAATAGTCAAAGCAATCTTAAGTAAAAAGAATAAATCTGGAGGCATCATATTACCAGACTTCAAACTATACTACAGGTTATAGTAACCAAAAAAGAATGGTATTGGCAAAAAACAAAACAAAACAAAACAAATAAACAAAAAACAAATAAACAAACAAACAAAAAAAAACAAAAAGAGACATAGACCAATCGAACAGAACAGAGAACCCAGATATAAAACCATCTACCTATGACCAATTGATATTTGACAAAGCAGACGACAACATACACTGGGAAAAGGAAGTACTATTCAATAAATGGTGGTGGGAAAACTGGATAGCCACGTGCAGAAGAATGAAACAGGACCCCTATCTCTTGCCATTTACAAAAATTAATTCAAGGTGAATAAAAGTCTTAAATTTAAGGCATGAAATCATAAAAATTTTAGATGAAAATGTAGGAAAATACCTTCTAGACATTGGCCTAGGCAAAGAATTTATGACTAAGATCCCAAAGGAAATTACAGTAACACCAAAAATAAATAAATGTGACTTGATTAAATTAAAAAGCTTCTGCACAGCAAAGGAAATAATCAACAAGTAAATAGACAACCTACAGAATGGGAGAAAATATTTGCAAACTATACACCCGACAAAGGGCTAATATCCAGAATCTACACAGACCTCAAATAAATCAGCAAGAAAAAAACAAACAACCCCATTAAAAAGTGGGCAAAAGACATGAACAGAAGTTTTTCAAAAGAAGATACACAAATGGCCAACAAACGTGAAAAAATGCTCAACATCACTAATCATCAAGGAAATGCAAATTAAAACCATAATAAGATATCACCTTACCCCTGTCAGAATAGCCATTATTAAAAAGTCAATAGATGCTGGTGTGGATGCAGAGAGAAAGGATTATACACTGTTAGTGGGACTGCAAATTAGTGCAACCTCTACAGAACAGTGTGACAATTTCTCAAAGAAATAGATGTAGACTTACCATTCAACCCAGCAATCCCACTACTGGATATCTACCCAAAGGAAAAGAAATCTATCAAAAAGATACCTGCACTCAAATGTTTATTGCAGCACAATTCAAAATACCAAAGATGTGAAATCAACCTAAGTGCCCATCAATTCATGAATGGATTAACAAATGTGGTATATCATGGAGTACTACTCAGCCATGAAAAGGAACGAATTAATGTCTTTTGCAGTAATTTGGATGGAACTGGAGACCATTATCCTAAGTGAAGTATCCCAGGGAAGGAAAAACAAACACCATATGTACTCTGTAATAATTTGGAACTAATCGTGGGCACATATGGGCACAGAGAGAGAGAAGTAAAAGTCACTGGAAATCAAGAAGGGGGGAGAGGGCAGATGGGGAGAGGTAAAAACCTACCTAACAGGTACAGTGAACACCATTCAGAGTAATGGGCACACTAATAGCCCTGAGTTAAGCACTGTAAAAGCTAGCCATGTAACAAAAACATTTGTACTTCATTATTTTTTTGAAATTAAAAAAATAGTTGTTTTCAAAGTAAATTAGGAGGTAATTACTTCTATACTAAAAACCTTGACAATTGAATAGATTTTTTTAAGGAGAATTTTTATCAAGGAATTTGTGTGCATTGATGAGTGGTCATCTTTAAACTTAGTCAACTGGAACCCATACTTCCCACATTCCTCACTACCATGCGCTGGTCTGCTTGTGCTATTTTTCAACAAATCTCAGCTCTTAAGTCTAGCACAGTCCTTGAGCCAAGAGAAGCTGCTCAGTCAAAATTTGTTCTTGCTTGTGAAACTGCATTTTTATCCCATTTGTTAAGGGTTTCTTCTATGTTCTCTCATAAAAGCACATAAAAAACTGATTTTGTATTCTGCTGCTATCCATTTAAACCCAGCCACTTTGAAATGTAATAAACCTAGTTTCTATGTTGTAGTATTGATTACATTTCAGGCCCTGGATATTGGCGATCTATCTGTCTCATCATTTAGTGTTTAGCAACATTGATGAAACTATTCAAGGAGCCCCATGCATCATCAGTGGCAGTTGCAGATCTCACAATCATACTGTAGTTTGTATGTAATTTCTTTGCTCTAAAGGATGTAACCTAAATCTGACTACCTTGCAACTCTATTAGATATTTTATTGCTTTTAAAGTTCCTTTGAGACCAACTGTAGCTATGGCAGTCTCAAGAACATCTCAGTGCTGTAGAATAACTTGAGATTCATTCATTTCTTCATTTTACCCAGAAAGTTATATAGTATGGTGTCTGCTCATACTTCTTAAGTAAGAAAATGATATCCAATATGACTGAATATATAGTTTTATATTTTTAAAAATTGATCCTAAGTTCTCAAGGTACACTTGCTGTGCCATTGGAGCACAAAGGATATCCTGGAAGTCTTCCTGCAGGAGGTGGTAGCTTAACTTAAGTTTTAAAGGATGAGTGAGAACAAACTGGATGTGATACTGCTGGCTGAGATAACAATGTATAGAAAGAAACAATACAGGAAATATCACATGAAATTGGGGAGATTTAATTTAGTATGGCAGATCAAAAAGAGAATGTAGAGGAGTGGTGGGAATGAGCCTAGATCCACCATTGGGCAAAATAATTAAGTTGCTGCTATTGTTGTTGTCATTATCATCATCACATCATGATCATCCATCATCCTTGACCCTACCTCACACCCACCATCACTGTTATCATCATCCTGGCAAGTGGCAGCCTGGCTCATAATGGAAGTGACAGAAAGGGAAATGTTGAGGCAGTCTAATCTATAAGATTTGGAGACTGATTTGATGTGGGGTGAAGCATATTTAGATGGGTTGTTGTGTTTGGGCTGCCTGTGGGACAGCCAATAGAGACATCAAGGAAGCATCTGGGCATGCAGGACTGAAGCTCAGCAGGGAGGTCTGGGCTACAGACAGACTTTGAGATTGTTGGAATATAGGTATAACTTCATACTTGAAGCTTTCAGTGTTTGTTTGGAAAGAATACAGGAGAGGGAGTAACAGAAGAGAGCAAACTATGCTTTTAGGGAAGCTTGAAAAAAGGTCATTTGATGTTGTGGGAAAGAAAAAAGGGAAAGGGAGAGAGTTCAAGAAGAGGAAAAAAGGAATTCAAGGAAACTGAGAAAATGTCAGTATCAGAAAGAGAAAATTCATTTATTCTTATTTATTGGATGTTTACTGTGTATAACACCGTGCTAGGCACTGCAGATACAGAATGAGTGATGGCTATAACACACAAGACTGTCTAGGTGCTATGGGCCATGCAAGATGAGTCTGAGAGAGTCCTTATTTCTAAGGAACTCATAGTATATTAGTGGAAAGAGATGAATAAACAGCTAACAAGAAACAATGTTGGGGAGGATGACATAAGTGCCACAATGGGAATAGGATTATCCCTGACTAAGATTGGGGAAGGCTTCTTGGAGAAAAACTCTTGGACAGAATCTGGAAGCCTGAGTGACATTCTCTCTCTTCTCTCAGGGAAGAAGAGAGAGCAGTGCTTTTCAGGCTGGTGATAGTGCATGAGTGTTATGGACTGAATTGTGTCTCCCCACAAGTTCATATTTTGAAGCTCTAACCCCCTCATGTGACTGTATTTGGAAATAGGGCCTTTAAGGAGGTGATTAAGGTTAAATTAAGTCCTACAGGTGAGCCCTAATCCAATAAGATTGCTGTCTTTGTAAGAAGAGGAAGAGACACTGAACTCTCTCGCTCTCCCTTCATGCATACATAGAAAGAAGGTCATGTGAAGACACAGCAAGAAGATGGCCATCTGCCAGCCAGAAAGAGAGCCCTTACCTGGAGCCAGATTTTCCAGCATATTGACCTTGGAATTCTTGCCTTGGTAACTGTGAGAAAATAAATTTTTGTTGTTTAAGCCACCTAGTCTGTGATATTTTGTTATGGCAGCCCTAGCAAATGAATACAATGAGTGATGGCTATGACACACAAGACTGTCTAGGTGTTATGGGCCATGCAAGATGAATCTGACAGAGTCCTTGTTTCTAAGGAACTCACAGTATATTAGTGGAAACAGATGCATAAACAACTAACAAGAAATAATGTAGGGCAGAATGAAATAAGTGCCACAATGAGTAATGCAATGAGCAAAGGCACAGAGTTGCATGGTGTGTTCTCCTTCTCCATGAGGCCGGGGACAATGGCATATGAAGGCATGTGGTGGCAGATGAGAGAGAGAAACTCATTCTTTTAGTAACTGTGGATGACCATGAAGGGAATGGCCACTTGGTGTAATACCTCTTGAGTTATAAATACTGTGGAGTCCTGTCAGCAAAAAGAGCAGAAATGAAAAAAATATTTGGGCTCCTTAGGAGGGTTAGAACTAATGATCTAAACAGATTTGTGTCATAAAGTCAGTTAGAGTAGTCACCTCCTTTAAACAAGACCTAAGAAATTAAGATTCAAGTAAAACATGAAGCATTTCCCACATTCAGTGATGGACAAAGTCTGTTGCTACATAGACATTAGATATGACACGTTTCATTATGTGATTTTTGGCTTCTTTGTTAGCAGTATTAGAAAATCAGCTTGAGGGTAATGCTCAAAGTACCACCCAGGTAGCTAGATTCATTAATCTTGTTACTGTCAGCTAATGCAATGCTCACACAGGCAGCTTTGATGAACCATTGTGAAAATGTTCCTTTTCCATCTTGTTGAACCTGGGGGCTTCACTGTTGATTAATGGGGGCTGATTAATGTTTGTCTGGGCCAACCCAAAGTCATGTACAATGCAGCCAGCTCACCTTTGAATAATCAACTCTCATTTAGAAGGAAATGGAAAGTTGTTTCAAATAAAACAATAAAGGAAAAGTGACAGATGTTTAATTGGTTGCTTTCTTGTCCCTTCTTAATGTGTGAGATGCCCTCATGAGAAAGGTTAGAGTAGACTGTATAGAGAAAGCAACTTAATTCTCTGTTCACACCCTCTGATAATACTCATTCCTCATTTTTAAAAAAATATATTTCCAGTTCATTCTAATTTTTCAGTACCTTATTATGGACAAGGAATTAATACCCCAATATATTTGTTATTGTTTGGAAAGACAGTGTTGAGTGAATTTGATACCCATTTATCACACAGGAAGTGTGGAAAGCAAAGTTTGGCTCAGGCTTCAGAGGTTCAAATACCTTTGTTTTTCAATTACCTCTGACCCACTCAGACCAAGGGCTATCATGAGTGTGTAGGCACTCACCAGAACCATCATTTTCTGTAGTGTTCATTGAGACTGTCACAGTTCCCTTCCTGTTTTTACCTTCCATTTCTGACCTACCTTACCCTCTGAAACCCACCTTTCTGGCTATGACCTTTGAGCATGATTTGACATTTGCCCTCTGACTTTGTGCAACAATAGCTGCTAGTAAGGGGACACTCTGATCTCCTGCCCTGGCTCTGGAGAGACCTGAATGGAGGACTGAACATTTTAAAGGTGCCTCAAAGGGGCTGCTGAACGGGATCACATATACAAAGTATTGAGCATAGAACCTGACACTAAGTAGGCATTCAGTAAATGTTAATTCCTATCACTTTTCCACCTTTGGCATTTTCACGTCAGGAGAAGGAGATGATGGTGGAGGAAAGTTGAGAGTTTTAGGCTGTTTGTTAGACAAAATCAGAATTGAACAAAAATGGAGATTTTGGAGTGTGGAGCAAGCATTTTTCTCTCTCTTTTGACCCATCATAAAATCTGGTGTCATGTTAGCTTTTCCTCCCAGGTTGGAAAACATGAGTTCAAATCCAGACTCCCTCGCTGTGTGACCTTGAGAATGCACGTGTACCTCATCTGTAAAATAGAGATAATAAAAGTATCTTGTTGAGAATTTTTTTCATTGCTTATTCACTTATTCAAAAAATAATAAACACTTTTAATATTTAAGGCATTCTTGCAAACTCTGGTGATATAACAAGTCGCTGACCTTAAAGAGATCACAGGGCCCAACTTCTCCCAAAATGCAGTTCCCTAGAATACCAGATCTTGAGTATAATAATCTTTTTTTTTTTTTTTTTTTTTTTTTTTAACTGGGCTGATTGTGGTTTCTCTTTAATGCTTAGCTCTTTTGTGCCACAGCAATTTAATAATGGAAGAGATGAAGCCCAGAGATCTGTTTGCTGGAGAACAGTTGCTTAACAGGTCTTACTGGGGATAGAAAGGCTGCCCAGGCCAGTGAAGTTAGGAAATGCTCCCTGTGTGACAGCCCCAGGCAGTATGGCTAGACAATGGTTTAGGCCCTCGATCTTGCTGAGAATTGTGGAGGGCAATAAAAGACATTACATGGAGCACCTAGAAACAGAGGGCAGTGGTTAACAAGTGCTCAATAAAATTAACCATTAGTATTATTACTGTTATTTTCGTGTCATACATAAAAGGTGCCTGGCACAGATCAACGTTAGTTCTTATTATTATCACTATCATCATTATTGTTACCCATATTGGTCATTTTCTTCAGAGATGAGTGAATTAGATTCAGAGGTACAGATTTGTGCATTATTAGGCTTATATTTCAAAGGTACATGCATTTATTCTTTTTATATTTATGATATACCTAACAAGATTAATTAAAAATGCAAACCTGCCCTTATTTGAGCTTATATTTTTGGCTAGTTTTGCAGAACCACCAGAGGCTGTTTCTGAGACAGGTGAAGCCACTTATCTCTTTGCAGCTGTGTACTGAGACTTGGCAGCCAGTATCTAATGGGCCCTTCAATGAGACAAATCTTGTATCGGAGTGAGATTTACAACACGATGCCTCGACTACTGATGCCTTGAGCTGACTCACTTGCCTCCCCAGGCTTTGGATCTTTTATTTGCTGGGACTTCTACTACTTGCTTTCTCCTACCTATGGATTGTCTACATAAATTACTGTTTTCTTGCCTCCTTTTTGCTGTGGTTAATTGTTTGATTCCTGGCACTTGCCTGTTGGAATCTCATTCTCTTTCCTGTTCCTGGGTTGGAATAATTACACACTGCTTACTTTGCCACCTGGAAGCTAGCCCATCTTTCCTGACTTCTGGTTCCTTTCTGGCTTCCTCAGTCTAAACATCTTCCTGGTCATACTGACCCATCACAACTAATTCTGCTCATGTGACCAATTTTTCATTTTCCTGAAAAATTGCTGTGGTTGACATACACCACATCAGGGTTAAGTTGCCATTTGGTAGTCTGTTCTAGAAGATTCCGAGAGAGAATTCTGTGCCTTGCCTCTTAAGGCTCGTGTGCAGTGAGTCAGTGGAAATTATTCAACAACAAGTGAGAAATGGATTTGAATTTCTATCCTCATATCCTTACACTGTGGGGGTAGGACAAAGAATAGCCCAGAATGACCTGACAAATCCATACACATTCTTCCTCCCAAATAGTAGGCATTACTTATTTTGTTTTCTTCAACCACTAATCTGTGTAGCACTGCATGATTTTCACCTTCCTGAAAGAGTAAGTTTTGTTTGTGTCATAAACTCAGAGTCCTTGATGACATGTTGACAGGTATTGGAAATGATGGGATTGGAGAGCTGACAGGTGACTCATGCATATGGATGTCTTCTGTGATTATACATAGTAATCTATCTGGGGTTATTTATGGTAGCATTGTCAAGGCGATCAATGAGCAGTAAACAATGCTCTCAAAGCCATGGGGAGAGTTTTTATAGCCTCCATGACCAACTGTGGTACTTCCATTTTAAAAAGCAAGTTTCATGATAAACTTATCGAACTGAAGAATTTATATGTATATACTTCAAAATCATGGTGAAGTGCAAAAGTCTGATGAAATGAAAAGAACTGGGTTTGCGGTTGAATAGGAGCCAGAGTTCCAGGCCTCATTTGCTGGCTGTGTAACCTTAGACAAGTCAGCCATTTTGAGCCTCAGTTTCTTCATTTTTAATGGAGGCTTTATAATATCTGTCCCAGCATAATTCTTAAGACTTAAGGAAGAAGTGAAATAATGAATATGAAAGAGCAGTTGTAGCATGCCCAGGAGAAATAAGCCTATAAGACAGTATTCTGCAAGAGAGGTTATACATCTGGTTTTATTCCTTTTGGGTGCTAGATCATGACTTCACTGTCAGGGATTTATGTAAAATAACACTAGGGGAGGGAGATCCTTAGCCTGAATTTTAGGAAGATGACAAAAGGATTAGATGAGAATGATTGAATCCTTTTTTCTGGAGACAGGGTCTTGTTCTGTCACTAGGCGGGGTGCAGTGGTGTCATTTTAGCTCACTGCAACCTCAAATTCCTGGGCTCAAGTGATCCTCCTGCCTCAGCCTCCCAAGTAGCTGGGACTATAGGCATGCGCCACCACACCCAGCTAATTTTTTTTTTTTTTTTAATTTTTGTAGAGACAGAGGTCTTGCTCTGTTGGCCAGGCTATTTTTTAACTCTTGGGCTCAAGGGATCCTCCCACCTTAGCCTCCCAATGTGCTGGGATTATAGGCGTGCACCACCACACACAGCTAATTTTTTTGTTTTTCATAGAGACAGGTGTCTCACTAGGTTGTTGAGGCTGGTCTTGAACTCCTGGCCTCAAGCAATCCTTCTACTTCAGCCTCCCAAAGTGCTGAGATTACAGGTGTGAGCCACCAAGTCTGGTCTGAATCTGTATTTTCATATCAGACTACATACACTTGAGTCTACATTAGCTAAATAATGATAAATACAATCCTGTACAGGCAATACAGTGATCTTCTGGCAAACTTCTAGTTTCTTCACTCTAAGCAGCTGATTCCTAAGAACTCAGAACAATTCCTCAATGTGTTTAAGATGATACTCTCAGATCTGTTCTGGTATGGATGCCTCTGTTCAGCTACCTATTCAGCTGATATCTTCAGTGGTTTATTCATGGGAGGAATGACTGAGAATTTTCAATTTCTTCTTTTTCCCAGGAAATCTTTCTTAGTTGCTTATTGTATTCAGTCTTGATGATGGGCTTCGTCAAATGTCACCTTGCTTATAATCTTGTTGATTTAGAGATTCTGCTTTCTTCTCTGTAAAATGCCACTTTTCCAGGCTGTAGAAACCCAATATTCCTGTAAGGTTAGGGGGTCTATAGAAATGCAGCTCTCAACTGGAGACGACAAAGGTTATCTTGGTGAAGTAGTTGGCTGCTCTGTGGCTTCCCTGTCCCACGAGAAGGTACACCGTGGGTCTGTTGGTTCATATGGCCCTCATGGGTGGGGGTCTGCCAGGTGGAGTAGCCATGAGTCTCCTCATGCTCATATTTGTATCCTCTTCCAACCTAGGAAGCCACATCATTATATCCTACCCTGAAACACTGTCTCCCAACTATGCACTTGTCTTGTGGCTGCCCCATAACTCAGGCTCAATTTCTGGGTTGTGGGAATGGAGTTTCTAGTTGAATCATAGAGCTTAGGGCTCTTAAACTTATTATGGAGTCCAGCCTCCAGCCCTTCCAAGCAGCAGTCCTGGCCCTGACCTTTCACAATTGCTAATAGTGGGATGGATTTAAAACAGAAATCTTTGCTTGACCCTGCCTGCAGTTCTTTTTCTAACCTGAGTTTGTTGTCTTTCCTGCTCTGGACTGTGTCTTCCATGAGGTTAGAGCCTGTGTCTGTTTTCACTCAACATCATTTCCACGGAGTTTCTCATGATGTAAAATAAGTAAAATGCATGAATGAACTGACAGTCTTAAACTTACAAGTAGCCAGTAAACATATGACAATATATTAATATCACAGATTTCTTTTAAACACTAATATCAGGCAGTTATCAATTGACTAAATTGTATATAGTGTTGAGATTTAATAGAAAGAGGTTATGAAACCAGATGAGTTGAATTCAATTCTTAGCTCTGACTTAATAGCTGAGGGAACTTTGGCAATTTATTTAGTTCTCTGAAACCTTAGATTTCTTAATTTTCAAAGAAATGATACATGCAAGCATGTAGCATATTGTTTGCCAAGTAGTAATTTCTCAATAAATACTAGCTTCAATTTCTGTATTATTTTATTTATTTATTTATTTACTTATTTATTTTTTGAGACAGAGTCTTGCTTTGTTGCCCGGGCTAGAGTGAGTGCCGTGGTGTCAGCCTAGCTCACAGCAACCTCAAACTCCTGGGCTTAAGTGATCCTCCTGCCTCAGCCTCCCGAGTAGCTGGGACTACAGGCATGCGCCACATGCCTGGCTAATTTTTTTTCTATATATATTTTAGTTGTCCAGATAATTTCTTTCTATTTTTAGTAGAGACAGGGTCTCACTCTTGCTCAGGCTGGTCTCGAACTCCTGACCTCGAGCGATCCACCCATCTCGGCCTCCCAGAGTGCTAGGATTACAGGCGTGAGCTACCGCGCCAGGCCTAATTTCTGTATTATTTTAAAAATAGCAAAGAAATGTTTTGTTTTTTCAAAAAGGAAAGATAAGAAAATATTGAGTGGCGAGTTAGTGGGTGAAAAATTGATATATCTTTCTGGAAAAAAGTTGGCAATAGAAATCAGAAGCATTAAAATGTACATATCCTTTGATCAAGCATTTTCACATTTAGGAATTAGTATAACAAAATAATTAGGAATTTCTATAAATGCATATATAAAAGAACTTATGCTGAAGTTATTTACAATTCTTAAAAAAGTAAACAAATATTCAGCAATAGGTAATCAGTTAAGTAAGTTTTGGTAGATTTTTAGGTAGGTTTTTAATAACACCATATAGAAATATGTATTTTCAAATGGGAAAATACCCATAAAATACCAAGTGGAGAAGCAGACCACAAACCATTAGGAACAATATGGTGCCATCACTACCGGATGACCTGATAGCCCTTGTCAACTGAACATGTCTAAAACCAGACTCTAGATTTCCTCCAATATTTTCTTTTCCTACTATTCTCCATTTCTGTAAATAACTCTATTTACCTGAAGTCCTTTTTCATCAGAGTACTTATACTCCTATATTATATATTTATCGGCCATCTTCATTACTGGTATGTTAGTTCTTCAGGGGCCAGGCATCTTCCGTTCTGTTCATTATGGTATTGCCAGTACCTAGAATAATGGCTAGCACATAGTGGAAAATCAATAAATATTTGTTGACTAATTACAAAAATGACTGCTTAAAATGCATTAAATAGGGCCGGGCGCGGTGGCTCATGCCTGTAATCCTAGCACTCTGGGAGGCCGAGGCAGGTGGATCGCTCAAGGTCAGGAGTTTGAGACCAGCCTGAGCAAGAGCGAGACCCTGTCTCTACTAAAAAATAGAAAGAAATTATCTGGCCAACTAAAAACATGTATAGAAAATGTTAGCCGGGCATGGTGGCGCATGCCTGTAGTCCCAGCTACTTAGGAGGCTGAGGCAGGAGGATCGCTTGAGCCCAGGAGTTTGAGGTTGCTGTGAGCTAGGCTGACGCCATGGCACTCACTCTAGCCCGGGCAACAAAGCGAGACTCTGTCTCAAAAAAAAAAATGCATTAAATAGAAAAGGACACATGAAAATATTATTGGTGATTAACTTTTGAAGGCAGAATTATGGTGTTATTTTGGTGTTTTTCTACATTTTCTAATTTTTCTGTCTAGTTAGAAGAAAGTTATTTAAATTGGTATAGAAAGCCTAATGTGTAAACCTATTGAATTAAAAAAAAATCACGTATTCTGTGTTATTTTTAATGGTCAGGAAGAAAAGCAAAGAATGAATCTGGATAGTTTACTGTAATAGAAGGTCTGTATTATTAACACATCAGCAGAAGATTAATTAATCATAAGAATTGATAGCGAAGAGAATTATCAAGGTCATTTATAATCCCAGATAAACAACTCCTGAGATGTTGATGTACTATTTTTGGAAGAATCTTACCTTGTAAAATCTGGACCGGTACTCTTAGAACAAAATCACAGATGTACTTTTAGGAAACTTTAGTTCCAATTTCCTTTATTCAAGTTGTATTTATTTTCATCTTAAAATAAATTCAATTTTTGAGAAAAATATTTGATATTTTGATTTGTGAAAAATATTTGATAGAATCATTTATGAGAATAAAATTTCTATTGCATTGAATGAGGCCATATTTATATACACTTTGCAAATCTTATTTATACTCCACAAGGTATGTCATATACTTTTAAATTCTTACCCAGAAGAGGTCTTTGCAGCTCTCTTGATATCACAGTAAAATCCTCTCATACTGTTTTATGTGTTTGCACTGTTTTTATACTGTATTACTGTTCCTAGTGTGCTAAAATATGATTTTGTTACGATGGTCAAGTGCCATGCACATCTCTGTCTTAAAAAATTACTTAAAAAGAATCACACAGAAAATGGGAAAGAAAGAATAATTTATAAGGAAGGGTCTAAAAAATTTTTCTTTCATAATACATTATTACTACACATGATATACCCTGGGGTACTAAATATGAAACAGCCTTGATGTTGTATGTTTGTTAAATCCAACAGATAATGGCTTATGTCTCGCTGTAATAAAAAAGTGCAATTTATTTTGCTAGTGTCACTATAATATTACTTCCAACATTAAAAACATGATGTTTCTCTGAGCATATGTAATTATTTTATAGGAATCAAACCACCTTACATGGATGTTAATAAGATAGTTTCTGTCATGTACTTAGTCTTTTTAATATCCATGTAAAAGATTTATTAAAATGACTTGAAAACATGCATATTTAATTATTAGGTAGCATTTGGAAATACAGACAGTAGATATTAATGATAATGCTTTGGGGCTAATTCAGGTGCAATTAAGAAATTTTTATTACTATTCATTATTTTTCAAAACAGTATATTTAGCCAAATAGATAATTATAAAACAAGTCTAGCAGGCAAGTACTAGCATAAACTTTCCTGTCTTTATTCCAAGAAGGGTCATAGTGTTGTTATATACTTCCAAAGGGAACTAAGAATTATCATAATAATGGTAAGGATAACAACATGTCCTTACAAAACTCATGCAGCAGATTTGGTATTTGTTTATTCAGTCCTTCTTTTCTTTTTTCAATAACTATTTGTGGCACACCCATTTACCTTAGGTGCTGTGCTGGCTTCTGGGAATGCAGTGGGGCAATAAAACAAACTGGTCTCTATCCTTGTGGGGCTTACAAACCAGAAAAAGAAACAATTATTCATTGAGTCAACATATATTTATTGGGCAGCTACTATGTGCTAGACACTCTAGAGCAATAAAAACAGCAGACAAGGGTAATGAGGTGGAGAGTGCTTGATATGTTCCAGGAACTGAAGGTAGGCCAACACAATCAAGGGGTGGAGAGGCCAAAGTGGAAGCAGAAAGGAGGCTGTTGCAGGCATTTAGGCAAAGGATAATGGTGGTTGGAACTAGGGCAGTGGCAGAGGAGATGGAGAGAAGGGAGCAAATGTAAAATTCACTTAGGTGATAGATTGACAGGGCACTCAGGGAGCACCCTCAAAATATTAAAGCTTTAACTTTGCTGATATCTTAAAGTCCAGTTCAGATCTGATGTTTTACAAAACTATCCCTGATAATTTACAGCCAAGAAAGACCCCTGTGTTTTTTATTCATCACATATGTGCCCAGCTTTCTGGGTATTGTAACAACTATATACTGGCTTTAATGTTGTGTGATATTCATTTTGACATTATCCTTTTCTAGTAGCTTGTTAGCTTTTGAAATTCTGTTATTTGCTTTTTTGATTTTTTTTTTTAATACTTAACCCTAACAACCATAGGTTAGAAACAATTAATGGGTTAGGTACTGGTGCTCTTTACTTGGGGATTTTTTTTTATAGGAAGTCAGTTCAGTCAGTTCCACTACATCCTGGAAGAGATCATTTGTCAGGACACAAATCATATAAGAGGAACATAACCAGGGCTTCCAGAGTAAATCATTCTATTTCCTCTGCAGCTTTTATCCTGCAAGTCTTTTATTAGGAACTCGATAAGCCATCAGATATCCCTAATATAGTACAGAGTCGTAGTGCTAAGCAGATTTAAGAAAAAGAGGCTTTATTAACTTCACCTTGCTTTTTAACTTCATTTGTAGACCTTTATCATAATTCCTTTGTCCTTGAAATCTCCTTTGGACATTATTCTTTACTTTATAGAAAGTAACTAAAGAATTTTTCCTGGGAATAATCTCATGAGCTTTCAGCAAGACAATTTTAAAGTGGGTAATACTAAATTTTCTTTCAGCAACATTTTATTTTCTGTTGAATCTTCATGTCTGCAATTTGCAATGGTAGTCTTTAAATAATATGATGGAAAAAGGGACATAGCTCAAGATGAGGCCAAAGAGGGATGGATCTTGACAGATTGGAACTAACTTCAAAAGGAGGAGAAAATTGATTTTGGATTTTGTCAAGTGTACTTGGAAATAGAAGGTGCAGTCTTTATCCCTTGAGTATGTTAGTCTTCATATATCACTAAGTCACTTGGGAAAAATGGCTACTACCACAGAAATGCTTGTCACGGCAGATTTATGTAACATGTTGTTTACTGTAGAGTTTTATTCTTTTAGGTCAGTGTGACATATGAATCTATCTTGTGTGTGTGTGCATGTGTTTTAAGGCTTTATCTTTGTCAAAAATATGTATTAAGGTCACAAAGTCTCTAGAGCAAACCTTGGAGAAAGGCGCATATTGTTCCAGGTTGACTGCTACTAGAATGTAGATGTAGGACTTCCTATTGTGAAATTAATGAAAAAAAAAAACCACCTACTATTGCCCACATTACTTGGCAATTTATTCTTTCCATAATGGAGAAAAGTAGAATTCAAAGAACAGCAAAGAATACTTCAAAGGACTCATTGGAAAGGATGAAATGGTGGGACTTATGAATAGAATCATAAAAGTTAGATCTGCAAAACTTATATGCCAGTTAGTATTCTTCCTTCATTTTCTCTAGAATCACAAATCTGGACAAAATCTCATTTAGCACGAATCATTGCCCAGAAAGAATCACCTTTTTAGGGGCTGTAGCTGGTGAGTTCAGGGCTGGGAGGGTCATGACACCCTTTCGCACATTCTTTGTTTCACACTCACCTATCTTGAAGCTTGAGCTATTACTTATTGAAATTAACTGTAAGATGCCTCTTGTCTAGCCTATTTCCTGTCATTCCTCACTGCATCTTCTCTGCATTCCCAGAGTCTAATCATCTCAGAGGATCACAAATGCTCCAGCTCGTGTTGCCTTTTACCTTTGTCATATTCTTGCTCAGACCCAGAGGACCTGTGCCCTTCCTCTGCCCATCAGTCTATAGTCTACTACAGTTGACAGTCAACTCTGCTTAGTGAAATCCCACTTCTGCCACAGAACTTTCCTTGACTTCTCAGCCCTGACAGATTTTGATGGTTTCTGAATTTCTAAAAAGCTTACAGTTTATAACAGTGGCTCCTAAGCCTAGCTAATCTTCAAAAATCCACTTCATTTAAAAAATGCAGATTCTCAAAGAACACCACCTCTAAGATTCTCTTTTGGGCTAGGTCTGGAGTCAAGCACAGGAAGCTACATTAAAACAAACAAACCCACAAAACCTCCTACGTGATTCTGATGAGCAAATAGATTTGGGAACTAAATTCCTTTGGCTCTCAAACTTTTGTGTGTATCAGAATCTTCTGGAGGACTGGGTGAAACACAGCTTTCAGATTCTGTAGATCTGGGGTGGGGTCTGAGAATTTGCATTTCTTTCTTTTTTTTTTTTTGTGGAGACACAGAGTCTCTTTTGTAGAGATACAGAGACCAGTTGTATTGTCTGGCTGGTCTCAAACTTCCGGCCTAAGAGATCCTCCTGCCTTGACCTCCCAAAGTGCTGGGATTACAGGCATGAGCCACCAAGCCTGGCTGAGAATTTGCATTTATAACAAGTTCCCAGTTGATGTCAATGCTGCTGATTCACTGTTGTGTACTTTAGTTAGCTTCCAGTATATTACATTCTCCTGCCTCACTGGCCAGTCCTTCTAAATTTTCTATGCAAGGCATTCCTCTTTCTTCTTAATTATAAATGGCAGCATGATCTTGGGAACACTCAGTTCTTCGACCTCTTCTCTATGTACACTCGCTCCCTAGGTATTTCTTCCCATTCTTATGACATATATTTATAACCTGAAATATATGTCTTCAGCCCTTCATCTTCTTTGAGTTCCAAAATTATATATTTAATTGTCTATGAGACATTTCCACTTAGGTGCCAAATAGGTGTCTCACAATTTGCTTGACAAAAACTTAGCTCCTGCTTCCACTGCCCAACTTTTCTTCTTCTAGTCTTCCTCATTTCAGAAATCGACATAATTGTTCAACCACTTGCTTAGGCCAGAAACCCAGGAGTCATCCATCTTCACTTATCCCTTACTTTTTGTGATGGTTAATTTTATGTGTCAATTTGATTGGGGTATAGGGTGCCCAGATATTTACTTAAATATTATTTCTGGGTGTGTCTATAAGGCCATTTCCAGATGTTGGCATTTGAATTGATAGACTGAGTAAAGTAGATTGCTCTCCCCAGTATGAATGGTTATCATCCAATCCATTGAGGGCCTGAATAGAACAAAAAGACAGAAGGAGGGGGAATTCACTTTCCCTTTCTCTTTCTTTTTCTCTCTCTCTCTCTCTGCCTGACTGCTGGAGCTGGGACATTGGTCTTCTCCTGCCCTTGCACTGGAACTTACACCATTAGCTCTCCTGGTTCTCCTGCCTTCAGACTCAGACAGGACTATACCACTGGCTTTCCAGCTTGCTGATTGCAGATCTTAGGACTTGTCAGCCTCCAAGATTGTGTGAGCCAGTTCCTTACTATATATATATCTCCTATTGGTTTTTCTGAAAACTCTGACTAATATACTTTCTAACCTCACATCATCAAATCCTGTAAACTCTACTTTCAGCATACATCTCAAATCTGATCACTTCTCACCTTCTGTTCTAAGGTGTAGGTCACACTTGGAGCCTTACTACTAAGGAGTTGAATATATTCATCTCTCATCTGGATCACTGTAGTAGCTTCCTAGCTGGCTTCTTCACCTAACCTTGTTCCCTCAGAGTTTTTTCTAAACACAGCAGCCATAATAATTTTTTAAAAGTATCAAGTCAGGCCGGGTGTGGTGGCTCACACCTGTAATCCTAGCACTCTGGGAGGCTGAGGTGGGAGGATCACTTGAAGCCAGGAGTTCGAGACCAGCCTGAGCAAGAGTGAGACCCCATCTCTAAAAAAAATAGAAAAAATTAGCTGGGCGTGGTGGCATGCACCTGTAGTCCCAGCTACTTGGGAAGTTGAGGCAGGAGGATCACTTGAGCCCAAGAGTTTGAGGTTGCAGTGAGCTGTGATGACACCACTACACTGTAGCCCAGGAGACAGAGCAAGACCCTGTCTCAAAAAAAAAAAAAAAAAAAAAAAGTATCAAGTCAGATCATGTTGCTCCCCCACTCAGAATCTCCAACAGTTCTCATCACACTTGGAGAAGATCCCACATCCCTACTGTGGCCTACAAGGCCCTGCGGGAACTGGCCTTTGGTCACCCCTTTGACCTAGTTTCCTACATCTCTCCTTCATGCTCTGTGCTCCTTCTTGTTATTCTGCAGGTGTATCAAGCAAGTTTCTATCTTGATGCCTTTGCACTTGTTCTTCTTGCAGGTGTTTGTGTGACTCATGCCTTTTCTTTATTCACATCTCTGCTCAAAGTGTCATCTCCTCCAAGAGACCTTCTTGATATCCTCAAGATAGTGCTACAACTCTACCACCCATAGCATTAATATGCATTTGTTTATATCTGTTTCTCCTCCTAGAATGTTCACCCTGGGAGGGCAGGATATTTTGTTTGCCTATTTTCTTTGCTATCAGCTGCACCCAGACCATACTGGGAAGGATGAAATAAATATTTATTGAATGAATACAGTTGGCAATGTGCATTTATGATAGTGACACTGGGTTGGAAGATTGAAGGCATGACAATAAGAAAATTTTCAAAAGTAAGAAATGGCTTTAAAGATGAAGGGCAATTAAGTTTTACGTTGGAAATTGAGGATATAATCTGTATAGCTCAAGGATAAAAACTCAAAGGCTTTCGGCATTAGCAGGCCATCTGAAGGGTGAAGTTGCCAGTGCGAAACCCTAGGCAGTGATAAGAATTCTGGTGGACTGAGCAGTGTATCCTGGCAGAAAGGTATCCAAATCCATTAACAAAAAATGAAAAACACTGTGCTGGCCAAAAAAACAATACTTCTAAATGTATAGCAGAATTCTGCGCCAGCTGTCAGTTTGCAACTGCTGATAGCATACAAATTCTATGAAAATGCAATTATGGTCCTTCTAATTACTTGTTATAAATATAAAAATGTCTGTTATAGGTTACAGAAACTACACTGAATGAGGATGGAGTTTTAGTGGGTTCTGGAAGATTCCCTGTAAATTTGGACCAACTAGTTAGCTGTTATGGGCTTCAAGTCATTAACTCTTTGGTTGTAGATAAAAAAAAAAAGTCACTCTCTGGGCTACAGACAGATAAATGTTTTTAATTCCCTAGAGGAAAGATGCTCCATAAATTTAAACAATTGGTATAATATTATAAAGCATTTAAACTTCTTAGAAAAAAGTGTGTGTATACATGTATTTTATTTCTCCTCCTTTATTCTACCTAAAGGAAAGCAAATATACCTTCAACCAAATCTCTTATTTTAATCCATGTCCTATCCATAAGAAATGCATAATGAATGTATTGATGAATTACTATGCAAACTGAGAAGCTGCATGCTGGCTTGCTCGAGGATTCAATTAAAATTGAGCAACACTATTTTGAATAATCAAATGCTGTTTTGAATAAGTAATTCAAGTAAACAATGCAATTAGTAAAAACTGATGGTGATGAAGTTGAGTGGGGGGAATATAGCTTAAATATAATTTTAGAATTGATAAAATAATAGCTTGCTGGAATGGAAAAGTTTATACTGGAATTAATAAATTTCTGCCTAACAGCTAAGTCCTTTTAGTTTGCAATATCTGCCTTTTTTGATAACACAAGTGTAATAAAATTTTAATGTTTTTACAGTGGTACATTTTGTGTTAATGTAAAACACTGTCCCTGTGCATTAGGCAGGTCTAGAGCTAATATAAAAGTTTGGACTGTATCTATACCATATTAAACAACTGAGTTAAAAACAATCCAGGAAAGTATTCATATGACACATCAAAGAAGTTCAAACATCCATTTGTTTTGGATGGTCTGGGTGTTTCTAATATCTGGATGACAGTTCCCATTTTCATTATTTGCTATCATGTTATAAGCTACTACTAGGATAACATTTAGTTCAACTTCAAGGGAAAATGCAATTCTCATTGTTTGGGGGACAGAATTATGAGAGCTAATGTTTTCATAAACTAAAGAGAAATCCAAAGAAGAAAAGTTATCTCCAAATTGATCAAGGATAAGATTCTGGAGTTTGGATGGCTTCCAAATTTCGTAACTGCCCCGACAAGTTCCTCTCAGTGTCTAAGCTAAGTTCGTAGTGCTTTGGTTTCAATATTTTCTTGCTTGTCTTGTTCATGAAGAGATAAACTTTACAGTCAGGTATTAATTTTTTTCACACTTTAGAAACATTTGAAAATGCTACAAACTACTAAGGAAGATCTAGGTTGCACTGGTTGTCATTGTTTCCATCCTTCTGTTGCATTGAGGCAGTGTGGTGGTGGAAACATGTCTAATAGTTGAACTTCAGTAGAAATCTTGACTTTATCAATCTTATTCATGAAGTCTGCAATAAATTTTTGCCCTCCAAAAAATGTAAATAGGTAATTCAACTGGTTATTAAAAATTTTGGTAACTGGTTGGTTATTCTTTCAACTAATATTTATGAGGTATCTACTATGGGTTGGGTACCCACTATATACATGTTACAAGCACACAAAAGTGTTTCTGAGGCACTTGTGTGTCTTTACATGATGACATGATTCACCAGATCTCATGAACCTTCTTTATAGGTCATATGGGGGAAATTCTTCTCAGTTGTGTGTGTCTTGAGAAAAGACAGATACAACTGACCCGAACAACACAAATTTGAACTGCATGGGTCCACTTCTATATGGATTTTCTTCTGCCTCTGCCATCCCTAAGACAGCAAGACCAACCTCTCCTCTTTGTCCTCAGCCTACTCAATGTGAAGACAACAAGGATGAAGACCTTTATGATCATCCACTTCCATTTAATGAATGGTAAATGTATTTTCTTTTTCTTATGATTTTCTTAATAACTTTTCTTTTCTCTAGTTCACTTTATTGTAAGAATACAGTGTATAAATACATATAGCATACAAAATATGTGTTAGTTGACTATTTATGCTATTGGCAAGGCTTCTGGTCAATAGTAGGCTATTAGTAGTTAAATTTTTGGGAAGTCAAAACTTATATGTGGATTATTGACTATGTAGGGGCCATGCCCCTAATCCCCATGTTGTTCAAGAGTCAGCCGTGTTTTTATTTTATGGGCACTCTGAAGTTGTGCATATGATTGGGTTTACTTCTTTGAGCTGGTTGCTAGGAAGCTCAGCGTCAACATTGTGACCCATATCTAATCAACTGTGCGAGATCTATGGCATGCATCTTGATGATAACTTTATCCCTGCTTTATCTTTTCCCCTATCCCCATTTTATAATTTTATCTTAATTTTTTTTGGATACTTATATGAGAAGAGTTCTTTAAAGAAATAGAACCAATAGGATGTCTTTGTCTGTCTATGTATATCTATCTATCTAATCTATCACCTATTTATTCTAAGGACTTGGCTCATACAATTGTGGAGGCTTACAAGTCCAAAATCTGCAGGTTAGGCTGGCAGGCTAGAGACCCAGGGAAGAGCTGATGTTGTAGTTCGAGTCTGGCAGAATTTCATATTCTTTGGGGGTGGTCAGTCTTTTTCCATTAAAGCCTTTAACTGGTTAGATTAGGCCTGCAGGTATTATGAAGAACCATCTGCTTTATTCAAAGTCTAATGATTTAAATATTAATCTCATCTGAAAAACATCCTCACAGAAACATCTAGAATAATGTTTGACCAAATAGCTAGATACTGTGGTTCAGTCCAGTTGACACATAAAAGGAATCATCACAATACCCCATATATCTTTATAACCTTCCTTCAAGTCCTTGTGAAATGAAGTAGCATACAAAATGTAACCAAAGTAAAACATTGTTTTCATTCCTAGTAATTTATAAAAGTTGTGGTATTACCTTTGATTTCCTCTGGCACCAGCATTGCATCATTTGTGACAGCCATTTCTTTGTCACTCTGGCCTTCAAGAGCTACATGTGGCCTAAGACCTGCAAGCCACCTGTTCTAGACATGACAAACAGATGCTTCTACCCAGGCCTTCCAGTGGATATGCTTCTCTCTGGAGGCTTAAAAAAATCTGAATATATCCTATGTAAGTAAATAACAAGTAAACACTTAAACTTCAGTTCCTTTGTTGTCTTAGTTAGGACTCTTGATTATAATGATCAGAAACACACTTCTAATTCCTTAGGCAAGAAGGATTTTATTAGAGGGATTCAAACAAAGTTAGGGTGGCATGTGTTATTAGAAACTAAAGAGAAATACATAATATACCGAAAGCTTGGAAGTGAATTACATACTGTGATTATGAAGTTATCATTATTTGCCATCTCATAGCAATTAGATAGGAAGTTTTCCTTTATGTTTAACCTAAATTCCTGCTGCTAAGATTTAAACAGTTCTCTTTCTGTCTGATTACTAGTAGAAAGAGAAACTTTTCAGTCAAGGGCAGGAAGCATATTTTGGTTGGGTGTCTATTACCAGGCTAAGTGGTTATGGCCAGGAGAGCAGGGTCTATAGGAGAAATGTAGCTTTTGGGGCCCATCTGTGTGTGTATGTGTGTGTGTGTGAGAGAGAGAGGAGGAGAGGGGGAAGAAGAGGGAGGGTGGGGACAGAGAGTTATTAAAGTAGGATATTTCACAGTGAACAGATGCTTGGATTAGGCAGATACCATAAACCTCTATGATGGCTTTTTCTTGTATAATTTGTTTCAAGCCATTTAGAATAATAATAAAGAACAAAGTCATAGTATTAGGGTGTGGAAATACTCTTGAAAGATCCATTAGTCAATCGTCTTACCCTACCTTCATTAGAAACATTTTTATAAAAACTTGTATATACTCATTGTGAGAATAAAACGGTAGCAATATATAATGACAAACATAAAACTTCTTTGTCAGTATCAGCCCCCACACCACTAAACCCAGTGCCATTCACTAGACATCAAATGTTGTTCAGTTTTGTAGGCAGCCTTTAGATATCTAAAAAAAAAATTACTGTCTTAATTTGCAAAACAATTGTAGCATATACATAACACCAATCAGGATGCTTTTAGCTATGAGGGAGAGAAAACTGGATTCAAGCTACCTGAATCTGTGAGGATATTTAATCCGTGAGGAGCAGAAAGTCTGAAGGTAGGGTGTCTCCTGGTACAGTATGAGCAAGACTCTGGCTCAGCTTCTCTGTGATTTCTTTCTTTCTTTCTTTCTTTTTTTTTTTTTTAGCTCTGCGCTCCTATACATGTTGGCTGGTCTTCAGGTGGCTTCCCTCCTGGTGGCCAAATGGATCTTTTTTTTTTTTTTTCTTTTTTTTTGAGACAGAGTCTTGCTCTATTGCCTAGGCTAGAGTGCTGTGGCATCAGCCTAGCTCACAGCAACCTCAAACTCCTGGGCTTAAGCAATCCTTCTGCCTCAGCCTCCCGAGTAGCTGGGACTACAGGCATGCACCACCATGCCCAGCTCATTTTTCTATATACATATTTTTAGTTATCTGTATAATTTTTTTCTATTTTTTTAGTAGAGACGGGGTCTCGCTCTTGCTCAGCTGGTCTTGAACTCCTGACCTCGAGCGATCCTCCTGCCTCAGCCTCCCAGAGTGCCAGGATTACGGGCGTGAGCCACTGCTCCCGGCCGGCCAGATGGATCTTAACAGCATGTAGGCCACATGCTTCCTTGTTCACATCCAGTCACAGAGGGAGAAAACTCTCTCAATTATAGAATAATATGGACCAACTTAATCTTGTGCTCACTTCTGGCTCAATAGCAATTGTGGAGCATTGCCACGTGCTGATTTTTTAAAGCCTGGATTCCTGAACCAATCACTGATGAGGGGGATTGGATTACCATGATCAACTTAGACTAATCAGAATCCATCCCTGGAGCTAGAATAGAGGCAATTTCACTGAGTCACATGACTTACGTGGGAAGACATGAGTATATATTGGGATTGTGAGCAAAAGAAAGAGGGATGGCTATTGTACATGCAATCAACAGTGTCATATAAATGTCTATCTGTGAGTATATAACATGAATGTAATTCTCCACCTCCACCATAAGATCATATCATACATGGGATTTGATTTTTTTTGAATAAGGAATTACTTTGAAATTTTTGAGCTAAGAACTGAAGATCATTTGCAGATTTATAAGGAATGTGGTCACTAGAATGTTTATGAAAAGCAGAAATAGACATTTTCATAGAACATGACTGTAACATTGGCCTTCAGCCAGTCATTCTCTTGTAATCTCTGCTCAGCCACCTCCCTGGGTCTTAAATGGTAACATATCAGATGGTGGGTCATAATTTGAATTTGGGTGTATTTTTATTATGCCAAGATTACTGATAATATTGAAAAAATACATCTAGCTTTTCCAAATATTGTTGGATATTAGAAACTTGAATTTCTGTAATTTCTGTTAATGCTATATAATTAAATCCAGACACTTTAGGACTGTACAGCTCAGTCATTAGCAAATTGGTGCATGTGCCAAAGCTGATAGCATTCTAAGTTGCAGGAGAGGTGGTTCTCTGTGGTATCCAAGGTAATAATTGAATTACAGCCACAAGCAAATGGCAAACTGGAAGCTACCTTTGGTTCGCACCTATTTTCTGCATCATTCTTCCAGCAGTTGGAGTGGAATACAATGATGCTCATACCAACAGCTTCTTTGATGGCTCTGACTTGGAGGTAGATAGATGGCAGAATCATGGGAAGCAAGGGGTAGTGTACCAGGTGACCTGAGCCTCAGAGGAACAGTGACTTCTACGTAAAGGTGGAAGAGTAATAGTCTAAAAGATGCATTATAGAGTAAGGAGTTTCCTGCCCCGTTCTTGACTCTGGGGGATGTGGAGCAATAAGCAGCCTTTACGCAGAGGGTTGCTGAAGAAGTGGCATGCTCAGTGGGGAGCCAGGAGGAAGCTGAGTTAGGAGAGGCTGCTTCTGCTTGAGCCTCACACGGGCTGCTGGGGTGAAGGAAGAGGGTGCTCAAGGCACTCTGTGCCCTTAGCCTCCTGATCTCTGGACATCAGTTTGTCATCTCTACAGTGGAAGTGAAAATACTTATCCTGCAAGGCTGCTGTGAGGATCAACTACAATCACCCTCCTTAAACATACTGTTTCAAAATTGTTATTTTCTAACCTTGCATCATAATGTAAAAGTTTATTCCCTAAATGAAGCTGATCTCATCTATGGGGAAAAAAAAAGATTGTTGGCTTTTCCGTTTGTTGCCATTCTCCTTCTCTTATACCCCTGTTTGCTTAAAGAAAAGGTCAGCGATTTGGCCACCCCATTCCTGAACTTTTGCCAACCCTTGGTAGGCAAAGCATCGCTGAGAACTCCTAAGGCCACAGTTGCTTTTAAAACCTTAAAATCACTTAGTGGTGCTTATCAACAGTTAATATTAATGGATAATGATGAAAACCACAGATGTCTTCCCAGAACTAATAGCATAAAATCAATGTAGTCTGGGCCATTTTCTTGCTAAGGAATGTTAAAAAATTATGGAAGTAAAGCAGTATGTTTTCCAACTTCTATCTTGTAATGAAACTTTCTATGTTTTTAAGTACTAAATTACCATTCCTTCTAGTTTTACAATAAATAATATCTAATGCAAGTGGCTGAACCCTTTCTGAGGACAAGAGAACATATTAGAGAAATTTCAACAACTTTAATAAGTTTTCAAACTTAAAACTTCACTTATAAATGTTTTTTATAAGGTGATCATAATATTACTAAATAGGCCACATAGAATACAATAGATTTATTTGGATTGTGTAGGCACCAGCCATCAAACTGTCATCTCTGATTGTGAAGATCAACTCTGTAACTTCATCAAATCAGTGGGCTTCAGAACATCACACTGGAGGGAGCAGAGAGAAGGAATTGTGTTATATATTCACCATGAGCACAACAAACACTCATGGCCACTTTGGTTTTGGTTTTTGTTTTGAGTTGGGATAAGGAAGTTTTGGAGAAACGGCTTTTGGTTGTTAAGAATCAAACTCCATTGAGGTTGCTGTGAGCTAGGCTGACGCCACGGCACTCACTCTAGTCTGGGCAACAGAGTGAGACTCTGTCTCAAAAAAAAAAAAAAAAAAAGAATCAAACTCCATGTTTAGATACTTAGCAGTTAAATTCAACAAATATTTACTGAGCACTTATTACATGCAAAGCTCTGCATTATGGGCTGAAAATATGAATAGGATACAAATCTAACCTTTGAAGAAACTTAACATTCAGTGGTATGTGTGTGCATGTGTGTGTATGTATGTATGTTTGTGTGTATGTGTATGTAAAATAGTGAAAAATATTGTCTTTTTAAACAGCTAGTTTTAAATAGTTAGTACTATTATTTTTAAGAGGCTGCTTACTTTCCCTGAAGAGGAATTCACTGATTTCCTTTTTGAGGGACAGAAGCCTGCTTTCTCAGAGATGAATGAGAGGAAGGGGCTGGGGGCTTCATTTGCTTAGTATGCAGACTTCTACTTTATTCCTCTGTTTTAATTTTACCTCGATGCTGCCCTTAGCTATACCTGGAGCACAGAGGACCAGTTGAGCCTCTCCAGCAGTAAACCTGTCTTCTGTTTATCCTGCGTTGGCTAAAAGGAGGGGACCTGGGACTCCTTCAATACTATTGAAGAAGAATTCCAATAAAGCCTTCCGTTCTTAGCTCTGTGCCACCACCAACCCATGAGGTAGCCTTTGTCTTTTATTACTGAAAATTTCTTGTGCATCCACTTACCAGTTTCCAAATTTATTAACATTATTTACCATCATTTTTATGGACCTTCTTATGATTTGGGATTTATTAGTATTTGTTCCTTTACTTTCATAGTCCAGGCTTTTATAAATAAGCAGAGGTAATTCCTTTTGCACAAAAATGTGTACAATTACCTATGTTTAACTCTGTGAGATCTTTGGACACAGCACCGAGATCTGATATCTTTGCAGCATTGTGTGACCAGACCACTGTGTGTGTTGGTCAGAATGGTTCTTGGCATATCTCATCCATGCTACTTATTAACCCAATTAGTAGTTTACTGTTCCATAGGACCTACCATATTCCAGGTCTGAAGCACATTACATCACTCTGTGGCATACCTTTGTGATATTATATATGATGGTAGTCTTAGCACATGTGCTAAATACTCCAATGGGCAAAGAACTAGCCTAAGTGGGATATAAGATTTGAATAAGGCATGCAATTGCCTTAAGGAGTCTCGATTCCAGATACTCTACTGAGAGAGTTAAGGCACAAACATAAGTAAATATAATACAACAAAAGAAGCTCTCTTTTTTGTACCTTATGTATATGTGTCATCAATTATGCTGTGAGTACAAGAATCTTTACTTGGGTAGAGTGGCTGTGTGGCCAGGGTTTAAAAGCAGCTCTGGAGCCAAGTGGCCTATGCCAAATCCTGGCTCTAGGAGCTATGTGACTTCCAACAAGTTATTTAACCACCATCTGTCTCAGTTTCATTTTCTGTGAAGTGGGGATGATAACAGTAGTAGGTTTCTTGCATTATTGTTATGAAAATTGAGTGTATTTATACACTCAATTTATTTAATTAAACACACACTCTTTTTCTCCATATACATAGTATGTGTATACACATAGAAGAGTACCAGGAACAGAGTGAGCATTATTTAAGTATTTGTGATTATTTTATGATATCCTTCCAAGAGTTTGGTTATGCTCCCAGCCGGCACACCATAAATGTCTATTGAATGATTTAGTGTCTTTTAGGCATGTTCTTTTTCATTTCCTTCACATGGGCTTATATCGGGTATGACAGTATGATCTGTACATGGAGATTGCAACAAAGGAAGGTTTTCTATCATAATCACTGTTTGCCATACACTTTGGGGAGAATTGAGCCATAAGGTAGCAGCTTTTATTTTGATAGTTTTCTGTAACAGAATATTATAGATAACAATTTAGCTCACAGTTGTTTTGGGGGATAGTTTCACATTTGTCAGGCTAAGTAGTTCCAGGAATATCACTTAAAAGCTCATGGAGTGGCCTTGTCGTAATCTGCCAAACAAAATAATGGACAACTGGCACAGACTTGGAAGGACAGAGTATCTGTGTTTTTATAACCCTAGTGGCCTTCCCACCTTTCTCTACTGTGAAATGAATAAGTAAGTATTTACATCCAGAGGCTATGGCACTCTGTGTGTATTTTGTGGGCAAACAACCTAAAAAAAAAAAAAGGAGGAGGAAGCATTTCATTGGAAATGCTGAGTCTAAATTGTACTATTTTCCTGATTTAGTAAGTTGCTGTCCATTTTATTTAGTGATTATATAATAAAGACTTTAAAATATTTAAAATATATGGGTAAACTTATTAAAATATACATTTCATAAGTAGTTTACTGAAACAAAAAGCAGATTAGGAGTTTCCAGGGCTTGGAGGGGGGAGATAGGGAGTAACTGCTGAATGGGTATAGTCTCTTATTTTGGGCTAATAAAAATGTTTTGAAACTAGACAGCAATGGCGGTTGCACACACTGTGAACATATTAAGTGTCACTGAATTGTTTGCTTTAAAATGGTTTATGTTATATGAATTTCACCTCAATTTTTAAAAAAGCAGGAGTAAAACAGAAACAAAACCAAAATCAAACTCCTAAAACACAAAAGGATAATCTTGTTATTCTTTAACCTTTCAAATCATTGGGCATGTTTATTCCTTTCCAGAAAGAGTATTACTTATATTGCCACCTGTGAGACTTCATGACTACAAGTTTTTGCTGACTTAAGAGAATGTCAACAATCCTGCTCTTTCATGTTACCTGTAGAGTTTTTTTGTGTAAATATGTTGTTTGAACTTATTAAAGGATATTTTTATCTTTATGAGGATAGATATGGTTGCATTACTGTGTTCCCTTCAACTTAGTTTATGGTGACATGGGGTCTAATAACTTTCATTATTCATATTCTTTGGCTTACTATTACTTCTCTCCTCTGTCACCTTATGAGTATGTATTTCCTTAATATGAAAAATACAAGGCTGGGCGCGGTGGCTCACGCCTGTAATCCTAGCACTCTGGGAGGCTGAGGTGGGCGGATTGTTTGAGCTCAGGAGTTCGAGACCCCGTCTCTACTAAAAATAGAAAGAAATTATATGGACAGCTAAAATATATATAGAAAAATTAGCTGGGCATGGTGGTGTATGCCTGTAGTCCCAGCTACTTGGGAGGCTGAAGGCAGAAGGATTGCTTGAGCCTAGGAGTTTGAGGTTGCTGTGAGCTAGGCTGATGCCATGGAACTCTAGCCTAGGCAACAGAGTGAAACTCTGTCTAAAAAAAAAGAAAAAAAGAAAAAAAAAGAAAAATACAATTTAGCATAAATTGGCATTTATGCTCTTGGTGTGGTGACCAAACAGGGCCCTTACATATAGCATTGGATAAATTGTGAGGTGAGTACCATGTTTTAAGCTAAGTTGATAACCATGATTTATATTTACGCACATTTAATCTATGGGAAGATGTAATAGTTCATACAAAAGCTTTTAGCAACTAACATTTAAAAAAAATCCTTCAAAGCCCTATGGCTCAGGATTCCTGGACCTAGAAAATAGTTTTTGTAACTTGCTTGTGCTTGTGCTTGTCCAGGATCACCTTGTGGGCATTTGCCTGTGGTTCGGCAGCCTTTTGCTGATGGAGTGGACTTAGGGGTGTGCCCTTGCAGCTGCACAGTCCCTTTTGGAATGCAGGTCATCTCAAGTGACATCTCCCATTGGTGGAATGTTGTTGATCTATGGTGCTCAAAAACTTGGTTTGCAGCTATGAAATAGCTTCTGAGACTAGAAAAATGCCTTTGGTGAATATTTTAAGCACACCTAGCACCCTTCTTCCTTCCTTCTCTTGCTTTCTTGGCCTCTTTTGGAAGCTTTGTGGCCCTTGGCAGGTCTTGGTCATCTTTCTGGTTAAGGAAAGTCTTGTCTTGGGGAAGTTTCTTCCCTTTGCATGGAGAATAGGAGGTCTGTCTGGAAGAATAATCTTGAGAACTTTTGGTGTATTTGTTTGTTTAGTTTTTTGAGACAGAATCTTGCTCAGTTGGCTGGGCTAGAGTTCAGTGGTGTCATCATAGCTCATTGCAACCTCAAACTCCTAGGCTCAAGCGATCTTCCTGCCTCAGCATCCTAAGTAGCAGGTACTACAGGTGCACACCACGACGCCTGACTGATTTTTCTGTTTTTTGTAGAGACGAGGTCTCACTCTTAATCAGGCTGGTCTTGACCTCCTAACCTCAAGTGATCCTCCCAGAGTGCTAGGACTGCAGGTGTGAGCCACCCTGCCTGCCTGAGAACTTTTGGTTTAGAACTTTGTTTTGAAGGGCTATTTTTCCGTTTGATTTGTTCCATTTGTTTATGTCTGGGTCTGTTTGTGTGCTGTAATCATTTTCTTTGTGGTACCCTCTTATGTACCTGTGCCTCCCCTCCGCTTTATTCCCTAACATGTCCCCTGGAGAATGAGGACAGAGTAGGGGACCACCACAGCCTGCGGGGATCATCTGGAGATTTTTTCAGGTATCCTCCCATTTGCTCCTACCAGAGCTGAGAGGGTGTGCTTGAAAAACCAGCTCAGAAACTCCGTGGTCCCTGTCGGCCATCTTTTGGAGTGTGCCCTTAAAATTCTTCCCCCTCGGCAACGAAGAGCCAAGCCGATTTTTGTTCCCTGTCCCAGCAAAGCCCCTCCCTTGGTTACTTTGACTTTTCTCAAGAAGTGTTATATAGGGAAGGGGTTTCTATTTCGGGAGCAGTAGAAACGTGTCTTACACTATCCCATTGATATTTGTTTTGAGAAGGTTATCAGGAGGCATTTCCACGGTGTGGGGGGGGGCACCTCGATTCATTTTTGTGGGATGATGCTAGCGCTTATTGTGTCTCCAACCTGTGGAGAAGCCACCAAGTGCCCCTTCTGGCATCTTGGGCTTCTTATCAGGCAGAGAGAATTAAATATTTGATTTGTGTCTGGTCTAGTAGATTGGATGATCCTACAAATCACTGGGGACTCCCTCTTAAGAGATAGACAAATTTGTAATAATCAATAGTATGGGAAACCAGGCAACTGCCATGCTAAGGAGAGCCTGCTGGGATACTTCCTTGAGAATTCGAAATTTTTTGGATACCCCAACCTGACTAAAAACTAGCTTTTTTTTATAACATAGCTTGGCCACAATACTCATTGGGGTCAGGAGGACAGTGGCCAGTGAATGGGTCCCTTAACTATAATATAATTCTGCAGTTAGATTTATTCTCCAAAAAAATAAAAAAATAAAAAAAAATGGAATGAGATCCCCTATGTGCAGTGGGTTATGCTACTTTGGCAAAATAAACCAATGCAAAAGAGATGTAAGGTTATGATCCAAAAGGCTAGTGGTGAATAAAAGCCTGTGTTGCCTGAACCCCAAGCAAAGGATGATGATATTCTGTTTACCTGGTTAAATGAGCCACTAGTTCTTCCTTCCCCTCCTTATGGAGGGGCTGGAGCTGTGCCCCCTGCCCCTGAACCAGAGTCCCAACCTCTGCAGGGCCAGGGGCAACAGGAATGATCTCCCCCTCCCAAGCCAGACAGGAAACCCAATTCAGTCAAGGTGACATTGTAGCACCAAGAGAGCAATTTCCTCTTCACGGATACCTATAGGGGGGCATTGATGCTGCCACAGGTCAGCTGCGGGACTTGTCTGGGTCCACTCTTTGTTCTCCACCTCTGATTTATTTAATTGGAAAAACAATATGCCTACATATAGGGACAATCTGAGGAAAATGGAAAGCTTGTTTTCCTCAGTATTTACAATCCACAACCCCAGTTGTGTAGATGGTCAGAATCTGCTTAACACTTTACTGACCTCACAGGAAGAGAGAATGGTTCTAGGTAAGTCCAGGGAAGAAGCAGACTGCATGCATTCTGACTCTCTTGTTAACCTGGTGATGGCAGCTGTTCAGGTCACAGTGCCCACCTTGGACTCGGGATGGAATATAACTAATGGAGACAGACCTAAGCTTGAGCACCACAGAAACTGCATCTTGGCTGGCCTCCGCAAGGGGGTGCCAAAACTGTGAAGTTTTAATAAAGTACAGGAAATTAGGCAAAAGCCTAACAAGGACCCCTCAGAATTCTTAGGATTTTCTATGCAAACAGACAGTACATGGACATTGATCTGGAAGCACTGGAAAATTCTGAAATGGTAAATATGTCTTTTATCAGCCAAAACACTTGTGATATTCAGAGAAAATTACAAAAAACAAATGGGGTTTTGGGTATGCCTGTATCTTAATTAGAAGAGATTGCTTTTAAGGTGTTCCCTGATTGAGGTGAGGTGACAGAAAAGAGAGAACAATAGAAAATGAAACAACAGGCCAGCCTTCTGGCTGCTGATTTGACTCAAGGAATTCCAGGACCATGATGGGGACCTCCCTCAGGCACTCTGCCCCAAAGTAGGACCCCTTTGGCCCCAGATTCCCAACAAAAATAGACATCCCACTGCAGGTCCCAATCAATGTGCCTACTGCAAATAGGGAGGGCACTGGAGGAGAGATTGCCCATATCTTTGGAAGGGTTATATTGGGAAGGATCTTCTCCCTATTCACCAGATGCCTGAGTCAGCTAGGAGGCTTACAGCTGAAGTTGTTGAGGATGGAGAGCAGGAATGATGAGGCCCAGGTGTTCCTCTCAACCCTAGCAACACTCTCCATATTTGCCACATGGAATCCCAGGTCATGAAGACAGTGGGAAATCAACTTTTGGACTTCCTGGTAGGTACTGGCACCACTTACTTGGAAATAAACAGCCAGCTGTCTCAGCTGTCCTCAGAGACTATAAAAGTGGCTGGAGTCTCAAGAGAAATCTTGATGAAGCCGTTCTTCGAACCCTGAGGTGATGGATACCTGATTACCCTGATTTTATTAATTCACATTGTATGCCTGTATCAAAACATCACATGTGCCCTATAAAGATATACAACTATTAGGTACCCATAAAAATTAAAAAAAAAAATTCATCCTTAACCCTGCTACACAGAGATAATGCTGAATTTATTGTATATTTTTATAATGTAATATAGTACAATATTAATATAAACTATACAGAATTTTACAAAGATGAGATCACATTATCCTGTTTTGGATTCTTATTTAAGAGCTAGTATCTATCTTATTGGTCATTATTTATTTTTAATCTACCATTTAAAATAAGAATTAAACTTTTTGTTTTTAATAAAAGATAATACATGTTTAACATAGAAAAGTGAAATAATATAGGTAATTGTAATGGAAAAACAGCTGTTAATTTAACCATACAGAGACATGATTTTGATATCTGTTTAATCTATATACTTCTGAGCTTTTAAAAATGAGTGTATATATACACATAAATGTATGTGGACATTTTTATAAACAATATCATGTTTTAGATTCTGTTTTACACATACATTTTGATTAAACTGTGTCTATATCTTTTGTCTTTATACATCTAAATCATAATTAATGACTGCACAATAACATTGTTGTACAATGTAGCACAATTTATTTACCAAATCTATGTTGAACAGTCGGTAATTTTTAATTATTTGCTATTGTTTATGTTGCCTCAATTGACCTTGCTGAAGACACATATTTTTACACTTGTTCAATATCTGCACAATTATTTCTAAGGCTTTTGATTCAGAATGCAAAGTTTCTCTTGGAAGCGTTGTACCAACTGACAGTCCTGCCAGCAGCAGTACATGCAGCCTGTTTCTACACACTCCACATCCTCCCTGTCATTGGATTTTTCAGTCAGAGTGCCTTTGACTGCAAGTAATGGGAACCAGGAGGTGGTACGGCTTTAACATAGACAGCCTGGCTTCAAATCTTGATTCTGTCACTAACCAGCTGTTTGACACAGGACACATTTTGAAGTTTTCTGGGCTTCCATTTCCTCATCCATATCGATAGTCATCTTGTAGGGCTATTTTAAGGATTAAATGAGATGATAGCTATAAGTGCATTTAGAATTATCCGTGGCCCATAAACAGTAAACACAGGCTGTTTTATTATTTATATAATTAAAATGAAATGATACATTGGTGTGATGTTGTCATCTTTCTGGTTCCTATATTGTTGCTACTTAATTCAGTAACAGGCAGAGATTTTTCTGTTTGATTCTTATCTTTTAAAAAATCATACTATGAAAAAAAAATCATACTATGTCTACTTTATATTCTAAATCTTGCGACAGCTCCCCAAAATAAAATTCTGACCTAAGATATGATATTTAACAGCACTATAAGGATTAATCTTACATACCTTGTAGAATGAACTCCTGAGACTGAACATCTTAAAGCTCACTAATTTGGGAAAAGAAGAGCAGCTGAAAAGCATTTCCTTTTTAATAATTTTAGCAGCCGTAATCCTATTTTATTTACAGAGTATAACTACAAACTCTAGGACTCCATCACTCTAAATACACTGCTGCATATTTCCAAATAACAGGACAGAGCCAAAAATTGCTGTGACGTGGCAACTGGTAGACTAATCAAGTACAGAAATTCGTGCAGGTGGGGTGATTGTTTTTATAGCAAATGCAAAACTGCATCTCCAGCCCCGCATGGCTGTGTGTGCTCGGGGGCGGGTGGGGTGGCGGGGAGAAAAAAAATAAGAGAGAAAAAAACCCCATAATAACAACAACAAAAAACCTCCAGCTGAAAATTCCAAACAAACAAACAAACAAACAAACAAAAAACAAATAACAGTGCCCTCTGTGAAGGCACTACTGAAAATACAACAGTGCCAGTCCATTTTTCTTGGGCACTCTGGTATCATAATGCTGTCTTAGAAGTGGAGAAAATAGAATGCTTCAGAGAAAAGCAGCCAAAAGAACTACAGTCTATTTAGTCAAGAAAGAGTAGAAGGAACCTGGAGTGTTCAGCCTGGAGAAGATTTAGGCAAGTCATGATAACAGATTTAGAATAGTTGAGACATGAGACTTGCTCTATCTCCTTGGTGGGAAACAGGACAAATGGACAGAAGCCATGAAGAGGTACATTCTGGTTATTAAGGTCCAATGTAAAGGAAAACTAAATTAGCACCATAATGTAAATATTATAGTTTTATCCCTTTAACAGAGCCACATCAACTGTGTTGTGTGTGTGTGTGTGTGTGTGTGTATTAAAAACTTATTCTTCTAAAAAGGCAATATATTTAGGAGTTCTGAAGGATTTATAGATATGGTAAATTGTGGGCTTTTTTATGCCTAATTTATGAACTAATCATTTTTCACATTTGAATGTGATCTCTGATGTCCATGGATGTATATTTTCTTCCTTCCTTCTTGCCTCCCTCCCTCCCTTCCTTCCTTCTCTCTCTCTTTATTTCAAATAACAGCTTTGAGGGTATTGGGAAAACTCAATTTAATAATGATGCAGTGACCTCTGAGACTAATGTAACTGGGAGAAATGTTTCCTGACCCAGTAGAACCTACTGAGTTAGCCCTGGGGTAGGGTGGGGTGAATCTGCTGCCAGTGCTTCCTAAGCACACAAGACTTAAAAACAGAGACTATTTACCAACATTCTTGTGATGGTTGATTTTGGGTATCAACTTGACTGGATTAAGGGATACCCAAATAGCTGGTAAAGCATTAATTCTTCAGGAGGCACTGAGCTCATCCCTCTTCTGGTGAAAGGGAAACCCAGGTGGTTTGGCATTTGATTAGAATAATTGGGCTGCCCCAGGTGTGTCTGTGAGGGTATTTCTGGGAGAGATTGGCATTTGAATCAATGAACTGAGTGGGGAAGATCCAGCCTCAATGTGGGTGGGCACCATCCAATCAGCTGGGGGCCCAGATGGAACAAAGAGGTGGAAGAAGGGTGAATTCTTGCTGTCTCTTCTGGAGTGTGGACATTCTTATTCTCCTGTCCTTGGACGTCAGAACTCCAGGTTCCCTGGCCTTTGGACTCTGGGACTCACACCAGTGGCCCCCTGGGCTCTTAGGTCTTTGGCCTTGAACTGAGAGTTATGCCATGGGCTTCCTTGGTTGTCAGGCCTTTGGAGTGGGACTAAGCCATGCTACCAGTTTCCCTGGTTCTGCAGCTTGCAGATGGCCTATCATGGGTCTTCTCAGTCTTCATAATAGAGAGCCAATTCCCCTAATAAATCCCTTGTCATCTCTCTCTATACATAGCATCTAGGATCTGTCTCTCTGGAGAATCCTGCCTAAAACAATTCCTCATTACCATTATGTCCTGGGGAGCTGAAGAAAGGGCTCCATCTCAGACTGCATCTGTGTGCTTAGGCAAGCAGGCTGCCTAGCGCAACGTCCTACAGAGGGTAAGCACTCAAATATTTAATGATGAGGGGGAGAAAGGATGGTAATGATGATGACCATGGAAACAATGAGTGGAGGTGGTGATTACATGATGGTGATGATAACAGCACTTTTTATTTTTAAAAACTTAAAGAATGAATTTTTATACATTATGGTAGAATTAGGAAACTTTGCTGAAAGGCATACATTCTGGAACAGGTTTTCAGTTTCCTTTCATGCAGTAAAGTTATTTCTGGTAAAGCTCAATCCCAGGTTTTATCTGCTAGAAGTCAGTTTCAACCTCCCGTTCAGTCGTTAAAAGAGCTTGGGCGTCAAAACTTGGACAGGGCTCAGAAGTGCTGTAGCAACCTTGACCTCAGAATTTCAAAACCGAAGGGACTCAGAGAGGGAATGAAACTGGAATTCTGATAAACTCTATTTTAGCCAGCAAACCAAACAACAACTAGAACCCACCCACTTTCAACACTCAAGGCTTTCTTTTGTTTCCAGATTGTAACAGGAATAGGCCAGTTAATTGCATTTCTAACAACTTGGCCCTGATCCAGAATGTACGTGGCTCGTACTGTCTCTGCTTTTCTCTCAGGTTTGCTCTTCCTTCTCCCCTCCTATTCATCTCTCCCCATAGCTGCCCTCTTTTCCAACACTTTCGACTATGCTCAGAACATTTAATACTAGCAGCAGTATTAAATATCCTGACTAATAGAATTTGGCACCCCGAAGTGGAGTGCTGCCATAAAAACATCTAAAATACATGGCGCTGGCTTGAGATTGGCAGTGAGAAAACTGAGACTGGAGGCTGGAAAATGAACATCCGTCCCATATTATGATAAAACATTTGGTAAAATAGGTGCCTGCTGTAATTTAAAAGGCAGATGTGACTTGTTACTTCTAATGAACTTGTTAGTAACGAGGAGAGCTTGTTACTTCTAATGAGCTTGCTACTCCAGGAGGAGAGGCTAGAAAAGAAGACATTAACAGTGTGTGTTGATAACTACTGGGTGCATCTTGTATTACAAGAAAGAAATACACTCAGGTGTGCAAGCAGAAATGAAAGGGAAGAGGGAAAAGACGGCTGTGCCAAAACTGTTGTAAGTTTCTTTAAATAGGTTTCTTTAATTCTTGCAAAAACCTATGAAATTTTATTAATACTTTATAGATATGGAAAAATAGGCATAGGAAGTAAATAATTTGCCTAAGATCAGCTAGTAAGTAGAAAGACTTGGCTCTGAAGTTCTATTCGAGTTGCTATTTAAATTCCAAAATTCATCTTCTTAACAACATATTCTGGTTAATCTCCAGAATTTGTTAAGAACTCTGGCACCTGGTTTACAATATTCCTCTCTACCACTAAATAACTCTGGTCAATCTGTACTTTTTATCTTATTTTTTTGAGACAGGGTTGCCCAGACTGGAGTACAGTGGTGTGATCATAGCTCACTCCTGAGCTAAAGCAATCCTCTCACCTCGCCCTCCTGAGTAGCAGGGCTACAGGTGCGCTTCCTCATGCTCAGCTAACTTTTAAAATTTTTTTGTAGAGATAGGGTCTCGCTATATTGCCCAGGCTGGTCTCAAACTCCTGAGCTCAAGAAATCTTCCTGCCTTGGCCTCTCAAAGTGTTGGGTTTAGAGGTGTGAGCCACCCTGCCCAGCCTGGGTATTTTATATATCCATCTGGACATCCCTCCAACTCCCTAATTTAGAATTTTCTTGCCATGCTTTGGAGGACTTTACCTCCACACCACTTGAGCATCTTACAAGGCACACCTTGGACCCTTGTCAACATTTCTTTCCCCCTCAAAAACTATTTGACAACCAGAATTTCACTTTGCAAACACAACCACCAAATTTTCCCCCTTTGTAAATACCTTGTTCCCAATATTTCTGTTCTGATCCTTCCATTTCTTTCTCTCTGGTTTATCCTCCCCTACCTGGCTTCTCTCCATTTTTTTCTTTTTTCTTTTCTTTTCTTTTCTTTCTTTTTTTTTTTTTGAGACAGAGTCTTACTCTGTTGCCTGGGCTAGAGTGTCATGGCGTCAGCTAGCTCACAGCAACCTCAAACTCCTGGGCTCAAGTGATCCTCCTGCCTCAGCCTCCCGAGTAGCTGGGACTACAGGCATGCGCCACCATGCCCAGCTCATTTTTTCTATATATTTTAGTTGTCTGGTTAATTTCTTTCTATTTTTTGGTAGAGACAGGGTCTTGCTCTTGCTCAGGTTAGTCTCGAACTCCTGACCTCGAGCCATCCTCCCGCCTCGGCCTCCCAGAGGATTACAGGCATGAGCCACTGCGCCAGGCCCTACAGTTTACTTTAAATTGATAAATGAGAGTATGATTTTTTAACAAATTAAAAATGACATTATTTTGTGTTTGAGGGTTAATAGAAAAACAATGGCTTCAGATAAACGTAGAAAATACCAAGGAAAACCTCAAAGCCCTGAGGGCACCTGTAAGCACTTACACCCCTTGTAAACTGGTTGAGACTGTTTGTAACTGCTTTTGCTGTCCTACAGTACCCTTTACCTCATTTTACTACTAAAATCCCCACCTAGAGGAAAATTATAATATCATTAACATAACGGGTCATGTAAAGACACATGGTGGATATAATATGCATGCTCAGTATGTTTAGCCAAGTGCAGGTATCTTTTTGATATTATGATTTCTTTTCCTCTGGGTAGATTTCCTTTGGTGGTATTGCAGGACTGAATGGTAGATCTAATTTTAGTTCTTTGAGAAATCTCCATACTGATCTCCACAGAGGTTGTACTAATTTATGTTCCCACCAGCAGTATATGAGCATTCCCTTTTCACCCCATCTGTACCAACATCTACTGGTTTTTGACTTTTTAATAATGGCCATTCTAATTGGAGTAAGTTTGTATCTCATTGTGGTTTTAATTTGTATTTCCCTGATGATTAGTGATGTTGAGCATGAGTCCCTTTCTTAAATTGTCCATTTTTGTGGTTTGTAACTAAGGTTAAAAATTTGTTGGCTGAGAGTGGTGGCTCATGCCTGTAATTGTAGCACTCTGGGAGGCTGAGGCAGGAGGATTGCTTGAGCTCAGGAGTTGGAGACCAGCTTGAGCTCAGGAGTTGGAGACCAGCTTGAGCAAGAGCAAGACCCTGTCTCCACTAAAAATAGAAAAATTAGCTAGGTGTGGTGCGCACCTGTAGTCCCAGTTACTCAGGAAGCTGAGGCAAGAGGATTGCTTGAGCCCATGAGTTTGAGGTTGTAGTGAGCTATGATGATGCCACTGCACATTACGCAGGGTGACAGAATGAGACTCTGTCTCAAAAAAAAAAAAAAAAAAATATTGGGCAAAGTGATTTGTTCCTAATTGGTAAGAGATTGGGCATTCACTTTCATTTTTACTTTTCCCTTGGAGAAGAGATTTATGAGAACAGATTAATATTTGAAAATATAGCCTAATTTCGATTACTTCAAGACTTAAAATAATTTGATTAAAATGTTGTTTCAACAAATACTATTTAAAATATTTATTTCAAATTAGGCTTCAATTTTCTTGTTATACAGCAAGCTGTCTAAGTCAGAAAAGGCCAAAATTTTGTGCTTTGGGAGCGGCCAGGTTCTGCATGGATGGAGAGCATGCATATTGGAGCACTTGGGATTTATGGTGTTGAGCATCCTGGCTTTTAATATTAATAGCAGTAGGGTGATTTGATGGTTATCTCATTTCAAATGAAAGAGACTTTTGAATTCTACCTGGTGAGCTGATCAATTTTAGATGTGCTCAGCAATACGGAGGAAAGGCAGATTTCAGACTGTTCAGAGTGCCTGTTGGGCCTTGTGTTGAGGAGCTGAGTCAAAACTCACAGTGCTAGTCCAGTTGGAAAAATAAGAGAAAAGACTGATGTTAGCTTAAAAATCTGCTAGCAAAGTCAATTATTATCGAGTTCAAAGACAGATTAAAAAATAGCTAATTATAAAAATGAGTCTTATGACTTAATTATAAACAATAAAATGAACTCTCATTAAAAAGGCATAAAATTCATCATTTTGTAGCTCAATAACTATCAAAAATGGAAAATTAACCTATTCTTTTAATGATAATCACTAATGGTATTAGTATATTATGTATCTGTTACATGCTAAATATTCTAGGTCTTCTTCATGTACTTAATTTTTAAGATATCTTTTCAAGAAAGCATTCACTTTATTGTTTTATAGGTGAAGAAATTGAGCCTAGAGAAGTTAAAACCACAAAGCTAGGAGGCAATGCAGCAGAAGTTGGAACCCGGGACGTCCTGGTATGACTTTAAATCCAAGTGATTTCCAATCCCCATGTTTTAAGATTTGAATGATAAACTCTTGACACTTGTATTAGTATTAGTCATATTAGTAACTCACAAATTAGTTGCTCACAAACCTTAGCGGCTTAACACAATAGAACTTTCTTCTCATTTGCCCTTGGTTGCTGTCATCAGACCCATGTTGATGGTGACCCTACCACCTTCAGCATGTGGCTGCTTCCAAGGTGACTGGAGGCATCGACATTTGGGCTACCAGATTTAGCAAAGAAAAATACTATATACCCTGGTAAGTATAAATGTCTCAAACATTGCATGGGATGTACTTAACACTAAACGTTAACTTGTTATTTTTCTGAAATTCAAATTTAAATGCGTGTTTTGCATTTTTATCTGGCAACTCTAGTTGACATCAAATAGATGATGAGATGGCTGGTAAGCATGGAAAACCTTCTGGGAGGTTTTTATGGGACATGCCTAAAAGTGGCAAATGTTAGGCTGTTACCAAGGAAACGTGGACAAACCTGTCTGTATTATAGCCTCACCTAGACATAAGTAAGGGGTATTGGAAAATGGGTAGACATTTATCAACACCAACATTATGCTATGGAAGGGTGGCACAAATCATGGACATCTTACTATCTCTGCCATAGCACATGAGCAGGTATTACATGCCAATTTGTGGGTGGGCCTATGTCTGCACATAGAGGGAACATAGAATAGGAATGAAACACTTTGTCGTGACAAATCTGGATTTATACCATAGGAAAGTCTCTAGCTATGTAGCTTCAGTAAGTTACTTTACCTCTCTGAGCCTGTTTCCTCACTGATCAAATGGAGATATAGAATATCCTTAGAGAATTTTTAAGAGGATTAAATCAGGTAATACGTGTACTTTGCAGTGTATATAGGAGCATATGATGGTAGCTACTTCTGTGAGTCGTAGAATAGAAATATTTGACAATCTATTTACTTTGTGTCTTTTTCTTTTCCTAATGTTTTTTGGTGGCTAAAAGAAAATGAAAATTACTTTTTAAACTGACACCCGGATGAGTAAGGCTTGGTATTTAAGTGCTCATTTTATGAATTGTGGCTGAAAACTAATAATACTTAAAAAATACATAATGGTAGTAAAAGTTAATATGTTCTGTGTTGGTAATAGTTAAAAATTATAGCGAAATTGAATATCTGATTGGGTAAAGAAATATTTTTAAGACAGCAAACTTATTAAATATGAATGATAAATAATGAGTATGCTTTACTTATCAGATGTAAATATTTACCTAGGTAGTCTATTCACACACACAAATTATTATTCTGACTTCTCATTGCACTGCCTTGTAACTTTTTCTGAGCATGCTTGGTGCTTAAAACTAAAATTATGTCATTCTTCAGAATGATGGGTTTTAGGAAGACTTATCTATCAAGTAGCCAGCTGTGTTATGGCAGGTCATTCAGATTCTTTCTCCTCTCACTTTAATTTACTTTCAGAGAGAGAAGGCTGGCAAGGTTTAAGCAAGCATGATAAAGACTAATTAAAGAGTTTTTCCCCAAATCTCCTTGAAATTAGAGGTTGAGTCGCTGAAATAATTCACATTTCATAACTCAAAATAAGCAAAACTTTGAATCTTTGCAAGAAAATTGGAGAGCTATACGGATTATCCAATTCTTTGCTGTGGAATTGTGCAATTGAATTTAGAATATAATAGAATTTGTGTTTCCAATAAAACCAACTCAGAATAGCTTCACATGATGGAACTAAATTAGGCCATAACTCCCTCTAATTAGTTTGAATAGTAATAGTTTTAGTCCTTAATCACACCTTTTAGTGAAGAATTCTGAAGTTCTTAGAATAAAGTCTATTGTTCTACGTCTTTGGGAGTAGTTCTTGAGAGGGGGAAGCTAATACATGCAGTGACAAAATAGGTGATCTAAAGAGTATTTTTTAATCATTTAGTTTATGAGTTTTTTAAAAATTGAAAACTTGGAAGTGTGATATTATGTAACTGCTTACATGTATTCTGAAGCATGTTTAATGGTAGAACATACCATACCATTAATATTTCATTTTCTGGTAACTTCATTAAGGTTATGGATATCAGTTGAGAAGTTGTATAGATATCTTGGTTGAGGGGGAGAAAACCCTTCTTTCAGATGATTTATTTTCTGCATCTACTCTTCCCTTCCCAAGAACCAGTTAACATTTGCAGATCAGCTCTGTATTGTGTACAAAAGTCTTTATCTCATGACTTCTTCAAATCTGTCTGCCCTTGACACCTGCTATCTTCTAGATTGAGAAAGAGGCATTATGAGAATGTCATTGAGGTTTGGTTGCCCTACTTTAGAAAGCAGTGAGTGTGGAGATGGCGAGGAGGCTGCAGCATCTTTGGGGAGATGTTTAGATGGGATCTCTGAGACTAGGATTCAAACCAAGGAAAAGAAAAATAGGACAAAAATAATTTTTTGGTTTCTGTTCAGTTTAAATTTGAGGACAAGCTTATGGAAAGCAGGTTGTTTACTTTGTTTTTTTAGTTTTTATTATTTTTTATTTTGTTTTAGGTTGCTTACTTTGAAGTTAAAGGCCTGCATAGAAAAATGGGGCTTAAATCTTTTCAGCAGTGACATTTTCATTGATGCCATTAATAATTTATGGAAACCTGAAGGACACATGAAACAAACTAGGGACAAGGGGAAGGAGATGTATCTATGGGATATGGTGAAGTGTGTTTTGAGGATGAGAGCCAGTGTGGAGGGGTGGGTCAGGAGTTTTCGGAAGAATGACAATGATCTATGTATTAATAGATCTATGTGGAAAAAAATTGTAAAACTTAATGAAGTAAACTTATTTTTCTTGTTGCCCTAAATGAGTTTTACCTTTCAAATATATTTAAACAATAGATAGCCATGTTAAGAAGGGAGGAGCCCTAGCCGATAAATGTATTTAGTTTTTTCTAGTTTGTCATTGAAAAGTTGAATTAAACCACAGATTCTGGGCAAACTACTTTAGTATGATTAAAAACATTCATTACATTTTTCTCCTAAAAGCAGCTTCCCTAAAGCATGGAAAAATATTAAAAATGCATTCACATTAAAGTCTGATTCTTTTTCTAAATTGGAAAACATGAAAGTGCATTAAAATTTTTTTCCTGTGAACAGTCATTAGAGTAATAAGGAATTTGCTGGTGATGAATTTCTAGAGGAAACATGACCATGTCTCATCTTTTGGTTTTCTTCTGATAAAAACAACATTTGGAGATAACCCAATCACGATTGCAATAGAATGTTAATAGAAAGTGAAATCCATGGGCATTGAGGTTGACTTGACCTTGGAGTAATAATTGCACAGCTCCACATTTCATGCAATAGAGAAAAAATGAACTTTAAGTATATGATTACTTAGACCTATTCCATGAGTTACTGTTCTCAGCTGTATCTTCTTATGTCCTTGCTTCTTTTTGTACCTTTTCATTTCTTGGCAGCACCTTTACCTTAAATCATTCAGGCAAAGAAAGGTAAGCTACAGATGAGCCAATTTTTCCTTAGGTTTTAAAAGTTCTGATTAACGTTTTAATATGGAAACAGTTTCAAGCTATTTGATAAAATAAAATTTTGAGCTACTCCTAGGCTATTTCTAGCTATTGTTATCATAATGCCTTTATCATTATCAGTAAACATTTTTAGTGTTGTTACATTTTGTTATGTGGAGGGCAATTTGTTAGTAACAAAATGGAGTAAGGTGTGGTTGCTGTCCTAACTATAATACATTCCAGCTAGAGACAAACGTTTACTGTTGTATTTATGGATACTATTACTTAAAGTAGTATCAGTTAGTAAGAGACAAGCCTCCTGAAATTAGTGGACTAACACATTTAGAAGTTTTACTCTACCAAAATACCTTCTGTGGTAGACAGAATAATGAGCCTCCCCCTGAAGATGTCTGTGTCCTAATCCCTAGAACCTGTGAATGGCAAAAGACTTTGAAGATGTTATTAAGTTAAGGATATTGAGATGGGAAGATTTTCCTGGATTATCTGGGTAGGCCCAATCTAATCATAAGGGCTCACAGAAGGGGGAGGGAGGCAGGACAGATGCAGAGACATGTGCTGACAGAGGAGAAGGATGGAGAGAGAGGATGGAAGATGCTGTGTTGCTGGCTTTGAAGGAGGATGGGCTCATGAGCCAAGGAATGCAGGTGGCCTCTAGAAGCTAGAAAAGACAAGGAAATATTAATAGATCCTCCCCTTAAGCCTTCAGAAGAAACACAACTCTGCCAACCTATTTTAGGACTTCTGACTCCCAGAACCGTAAAAGAATAAATGATGTTTGAAACCATTGAGTTTGTGGTCATTTGTTACAGGAGCAATAGGAAACTAAAGCACCTTCCATGTAGCCATTCAGGAATCCAGTCTCCTTTCATTTTATGATGCCATCTGATACTAGGGCCTTGGAATCTAATCTGCTGCATTTATCCAGTGGGTGGGGAAAGAGCATAAAGGATGGCACATGGGAGATTTTTATGGACCAGGGTAGCAAGTCGCAATGCAATTTCTATTCATATCTCATTGTTTTCACCCATACCAAGATGTCATATTGACCAAAATTTCCCTTCAGGTATTATTGTTACCAGCTGCATCCTGAATCCCTCAGTTCTTCTTTGAAGAATAAAAGTGAGCGACAAAGAATGCATTGCAAGCAGAGAGAGAGTTTATTGAAGCGAAAGTGCGCTCTTGAAGGTTGAGAGTGGTCACAAGTCTGACCCGACTGTGGCCCCAGGGTTTCTGTATCATCCATTTTCTCCTGTCTGGCCTCTCCTCTCCTCCTTCGTGATGTTGTCTCTTCCTTTTTTTTTTTTTTTTTTTCTTTCTTTCCTTTCTTTTGAGACAGAGTCTCGCTCTGTCAACTGGGCTAGAGTGCAGTGGTGTCATCATAGCTCACAGCAAACTCAAACTATTGGGCTCAAGCCATCCTCCTGACTCAGCCTCCTGAGTAGCTGGTACTAAAGGCATGCACCACCATGCCTGCCTATTTTTCTATTTTTAGTAAAGATAGGGTCTCGCTCTTGCTCAGGCTGATCTATAACTCCTGACCTCAAGGGCTCCTCTGCCTTGGACTCCCAGAGTGCTAGGATTACAGGTGTGAGCCACCGTATGGGGACCCCCTTTTTTTCCTTGACCAATGGGGATGTCATCTCTTTCCTGCTGTGGGATGGCGCAGTTTTTCTCCTTATATTGTTAGGCGCCCAAAGCCTACTGGGGCAGGGGTAAACTGTAATGTCGGATAATGTGCCTTGTGTTGTTTATGTTTCTTGTGACCGTTGCAGTTATCTTTATCTTGTTATTGTTATAGTATGTTCTCTTACTCAGCATCCTGTTTGTTCACACTGCCCATTCTGTACTTCCTCTGCTCATGTATTACTTTCCTACCTACGTTTACATTATGATTCCCTTATCTGTCTAATACTTTTCTCTATGTCATTATAAGATACTCCTGGCCATGCAGCTGCTCATGCTAGGCATCTGGTAGTCATTTTTTGATGCTTCCCTCTTGCCTCACCGCTCATACCCAGTCTGTCACTGAGTCCCAGATTCTACCTGAGCTCAAGTCCATCACTTTTCTCCATCTCCACTGCCACCACCCTCATGCAAATAGCCATGTAACTGCACCCAGTATAGTTCTGCACCCAGTAAGCACATGAAGCCTGTCTGGAGCAGGTAGCCTGTTGTTTGCCATGGATGCCAAACTGAGTCATCAGCTGATGGTTATTATCTCTTCCTCATCTCTATTATCTGATATTGAATTTTTTAATAACATTACTTAGTTTTTCAAATGCTGAATATTATGAGGTCAGTATAAGGTGTTTTCCTCATTTTGAAAGGGGGGCTAAAAGTCTATAGTCATCCCAAGCTCCCTGAGGTGAAGGTAAACAATAATCAAAAAGACCCCACACATATCTCTAATGGTAGAATAACTTGACTGATATGAGTCAGAAAGCCTGGGGCAGAAGTGAGACTCAAATTTGAATAATTAAGCTCATGATCTTTATGAGAAATAACTTCACCTTTATTTCTTGGTAGTATTGATGAGCTCTGTTAGGCCATTAGCATCAGTCTTGCTTACTGTTTTCTCCAATGTGGAGGAAGTTAGCACCATAGGGAACATATGAGTAGATGTTGTGAGCCTTGAAATATTCCTTTGCTACACTTCACCAAATGAGTTCAATCTGAATACCAGATGGTGCTACCTCATTTGTATTTTTACAAATATGCAATTCTTTTTTTTGTTTTTCTTGAGACAGTCTCGCTCTGTTGCCCGAGCTAGAGTGCCTTGGTGTCAGCCTAGCTCACAGCAACCTCAAACTCCTGGGCACAAGCAATCCTTCTGCCTCAGCCTCCCGAGTAGCTGGAACTATAGGCATGCGCCACCATGCCTGGCTAATTTTTTGTATTTATTTTTAGTTGTCCAGCTCATTTCTTTCTATTTTTAGTAAAGATGGGGTCTTGCTGTTGCTCAGGCTGGTCTCAAACTCCTGACCTTGAGTAACCCTCCCGCATCGGCCTCCCAGAGTGCTAGGATTATAGGCGTGTGCCACCATGCCTGGCCCAAATATGCAATTCTTTTTAAAGAAGAAACAGGGATCATATTGGTCCCAGAAAAATATAAAAATTATTATATTTTGCTGCAATCTTGCCTCACCCTTTCATTTATTATAGCATATGGATATACATGTTTAAAATTCTTTATAATACTTAGTTTAAAATATCCTTATGTTTTTCATGTTATAAAGTAATGTGTTCATATCAAAACATTTAGAAAATATAGGTAAGTAAAAATAGCACCATACTAAATTAGCAACTGTTAACTATTTGGTGCATAGCCTTTCTAGAAATATATTGTTCCATCCTTCTCAAGAGCTCAACTTTGAAAATGTGCTATCTGTACCCAAGAAGCCATATTGAACACAAGTTTTCTTTAGACTTTATGATCTTCCTATCAAAGACTTTTCTCCACTTCATTATAAGATACTCATGTCTATGAGATTGCTCCTGCTAGATATCTGGTAGTCATTTTTCTTGCCTCCCGCTTCCCTCACCTCCCACATCCCATCTGTTACCAAGTCCTGTTGATTCTACCCGTCCTCATCTGCTTCGTCTCCACCGTTACCATGCACCTGCTTACTGGCCCATGCACATATTTCTTCTTGCTCATTATCACCTTCCTAATGACTGCCTGACCTTTAAATCCTATTTTTTGATGTCATTTCTTCCAAGAAAACTTTTCTGATAAAGCCATCTAGACAGGATTTGGTTTGTCTCTGTTTGCTTTCTTAGCTTAATAGAGGTATACTTACCTCTATTATAGCACGTTGTGCCACAATATTATATCCTACTTTCTTGTCCACATTCTTCACTAGGATCCTAGGGCTTAGCACAGTGCCTGCTCCTAGAAGATGATTAATATACATTATCGAGTGGATGAATGAATGAATAGTAGTGGGAAAGAAGGTCGAATGGGTAAATGGGTTCAGTTTTGGCTTCTGAGAGCCATATTGATTTTTGAATAAAGGAGGGATATAGAAACACATGAATTTTGAACTGGTAGTATTATGGGGGACAAATTGAAAAGAAATGAGATAAACTTAAGAGTGCTGCTAGGAGACTTTTGCTGTGATCTAAGGGTGAAGTCATGAGAACACTGACCTTGACTCTTGTGCTATGGAGAATAGGAAGGTATGAACATGAGGACCTTAAATGAAGGAGCAAAGGAACTGCTACTGGTCACTTTGAGGTTAAATGGTACACATATAGTTGTCAGGGGTCCATCCCAAATGGCCCACAGAGGCCATTCTGAGAGGAGGGATGATGGTTACAGCTGGAAAGACATGCTAAGAGAGATGGAAGTTCACTAAAGCTAGCCCTTTCCTTTCCCACCATATGCCCTTCAGTAATAGTGTCATGTAGTTGAAATTTCTGGCCTGGTTACATGAACTACTTTCCCAAGGGGAGGGACTCTGACCCCCCATCTGAGGAAACTCGTTTAACCATGTTTCTGTTTTTCAAAGTGCTGCTCTTAAGTTTCCTTAGTTTGCTCAACTTTGGTCTTGTTGCAGCAGTAATGAAAGGAACAGCACATAACACAATCTGTCATCTAAAAGTTGGAAAACAGAGCCAGGAGGTTAATTCCTGGTGTTTGTAAATACTGAGAAAACATTCCAGAAACAACATATGTGCTTGTATGTAGGTTATGCAATGGATCATAGTTATATACTTCCATGATAATGCAATTAACAACATTTCTGAATAAAAAGTAAAAAAATGTGTCAACATAGAGCCACAATCAATGAGAAAATATTTAAAGTCTGCTTACTATATTCAAGGTATTGCATGTTGGGGATGTGAATACAAAGGAGTACAACAAATAGTCTTTGCTCTCAGGGTTTATACTTTGGATGAGAAAATAAACTGTGTCCATGGAAGTGATAAACATACAAGAGTGACTAATGTGTAGGTGTATGATTACTTAAGGCTCTGGGTTTTAGGTAACAAGTCAACTCAAGGACAAGTAAGCAACATGGAGGAATTTATTGTAAGAAGACAGGAACATATCACAAGAGCAGAAATGCAGCAGGGCCTCAAACAAAGGAGGTGGAAAAACTGCAAAAACACTACCTTCCTTTCTTACTTTTCTACACCGCTATCCTCTGACACATTTTCTGAGATACTCCAGAGGCCCCAGGTTTGCATGTTTCTGACTGGTTACTTAATTTCAATTCAAATTTTCAGCGCAAAAATCTGATTATGCTAATTGGATTAAGCATCCACCCTTAGTCCAGCTAACCATGATTTGCGTGATTGTATAATACAGATAAAGCTGTCAGGGCTCAGAGAGGCCGTTTTCAGAGAAGGCGCCCATTCTAGTGTAAATATTTTGTTCCGGGGTATTTATCCTTGTTTTACCACCAGTAGGCATGGCTGAACGAACCACTGAGATTTCAACTGGATAAAGTGCTCCTGGGTTGTAAAAATAATGAGGACCTGTCATAACAACCTCTGATTTGGTCAGAATTTCTATTTGGTACTGGAGATTTTTCTACTGAATGGCTGTTTGCACATACATTAATCACAGCTATGCTTGGTTAGAATGTCACTCTGCCATTTGTCATATTAACTAAAAGTTATACTTTTCTTTCCTGTATTTCAAAGTTTCCTCTGGAGAAAAAAGCCTTTGTGGGATAGTGTAAGATTATATCTTTGTTAATAAATTAACTTTTATTTAATAGAGAGAAACTCAGCATTGAGGACAGGTCTGCAAATGTTCAGTAGAGCTCTTAAATACTATTGCTTATGTGCAATATAATTTAAGAGCTCTCCCCCAATTTTAAATTATTTACATTCTCCCTTGTATTCAGTCTATTTCAATGTACTGAGGAAATATCTGATAATATTGGTAAGAAATATCTGAAACCTGTGGTTCGTCCAAAACATCTTCTTTTGTGAGTTTCATGAGACAAAGTGTGCATTATGGCAGTGCACTACAGAGGATGTGGAATTGTGCATTACAGTTCAGATGGCTTGAACTGGACTCTGAAAAGATCTTGAACAGTTTTTAAAACTATCCTTGGCATAATTTTGATAAGGAGGTAATGTGTGTAGTAAAGTGGCATTTATTCAGATTTGCTTTTGAGAAGAATTCATTTACTGATATTTTGTTAGTTCCTTCACCTCTTTGCTAGTTTATTACTTAAATAGAGGCAGCCAAACTTTTATCAGGAGAGGTTATGAGAAATACTGAGTATGGTTTCATGTAAGGCACTTAGGCTACATTGATTCTTTAGTATTAGGTTAAAAAAAATGAAAAGTCAGGATAAATTAAAAATAGAAAACAATCACAATCAATCCAAGGTGTCACTGAGAAAAATCTCAAAGAACTTTTTAGAAAATTCCAATAGAGAATTTTTAAAGTAGAGATGACTTTTATGTCTGTGTATTCAGAAATAAAGTAAAGCTATCTATCTCATCTTTAAATGAAATTTCAAATTAGTGAAAAGCTGTTAACAATAGGGTGTATATTTATTAATACAATGAGATTTCTAGTGTAAGGGGGCGTTTTTCCCTCCACAATAGCTATCTGGTGAGTGAAGCTGATGGGACTTCACTGTAAAAGTAAGACCTCAATTTATTGTCTCAATGATAGCAAGTTAGGTCTTTTCAGTGCGCTGATATGGCTGTAAGGTTTGACATGTGACTTGCCTGCTTTTCAGATCAGTGGGGAGACTCAAAAGAGCTAGAGGAGCAATTGATCATCTGCCTTAGTATCAATGCCTGAAGCCTGAGCCGTAGCTCAGCATCTTTCTGGTGTCACAGGGATGCTTGCTGATGGCATCCTTCATTCATTCACAGATAACATTTTTGTTAAGAATCTAGCAGTGGCTCAATACATATATGTCAAGTAAGCTCGATGTACATTGATTTAGGACTTTGACATGGTAGATTTAATCACAACAAAAGCTATCTAAAATGGCCTATGAAAAGGCTTCTAAGTCTCAAATATACATTATTGTTTAGATTTGGGAGTTTAGCTCTGACTCTGCCACTAGCTTACTATATCTTGGGAAATTCACACAAGGGCTTTGTCTCAGTTGACATTTTGTGAAAACAGTTAAACTTGTTTTATTCTTAAATATTTGTGGTATAGTTATGCCTGAATTCACCCCATGGATTGTATACATATTAATACCATGTGCCAGGCATTTTGTTAAATTCTCTGAGTACAAAAAATATGTTTAATGTAAGATATTGTCCGTTCTCTCAAAGAGTTTGTGGTCTAATAGTGAAATTGAGATGTATAAAAATACAGTAATGCCTGGCAGAATGTGATAAATGTATATATAATAAAATTACATTTAGCTAGTTGAGTTTATAGTTTTATGTAATAAAGTCTCTCCCAATGCCATTTTTTACATGATTTTAAATTTTCTTGGCTGTTTGAGCTGAAGCCATAAGGAGAACCTGTGTGTGCCCTCATGAGCATGTATGTTTATACTCGTGAGCTATGGTCACTGCCTTGCAGGATGCTATGTGTGATGTGGGAGAAATCAGAAGACCCGGATAGTATTCTCTGTCTCTCTGACTTTCTGCGTGATCTTGGGCTTATCAATAAATGTCTCTGGGCATTGTAAATTGAGGATACAGAAACCTTTCCTGGGCAAAGGATTGTTTTCTAGATCAAATGATTGATCAGAAAAGGTATTTTGTAAATGATAAAGCCACACACAGTAACCCTAAGGAATTATTTTTCCTTTGATTTAAGGTATTTTCTCTAATTATTATGTGAGCATTTAAATATTGTGAAGACGAGTTGCCTTATGATGATAAAATAGTTTGCTTTGAACAGATTAAAAAGCCATAAGTGTTTTTAATTGCCTTTAATTCTTCATGGCATGTGCATTCTCATTCTTAATGGCTGAAAATTAATTTGCGTCCTTACCCAATGTCATGTTGTGGCTCTTTGATACACTTGCAGAAATTGTTTGACAAAGCTTAAGATGCATAAAGATTTTTTATGTGCATATTAATAACCAATTACAAGTATGACGCAAATTTCAAAATCTTTACACCCTGCCTTATTCCCCAAAAATAATCATATATAGCTTTCACATAATGACTAAAATACTAGACCCGGTTGAAATAAAATTAATTTTTATAAATGAAAATGTTTATAAGTTTTAGGTCAAGGACAATTACTCCTTAGCAATTCTTTATTTTATGCATGGATTTGACTTAGCACAAAGTTCTTCAAAGTGAGAGAGACACTTTCCCTTGTGCCTGGGCCCCTTTGCACTGCAGTCTGACTTTCCCGACCTGCTGGGAGAAAAGACTGAATAGGATGTCCATAGACTTATTTGTGAGGTTTTCTTTTACAATTGCTGTATAAGTATTATTATTTTAGACTCTATAGAGAAAAAAATAGTTTCCTTTAATAAGCTACAGAGATTAAGCAGGAGGCTGGGCCGGGTGTGGTGGCTCACGCCTATAATCCTAGCACTCTGGGAGGCCAAGGCGGGAGGATTACTCAAAGTCAGCAGTTTGAGGCCAGCCTGAGCAAGAGCGAGACCCCGTCTCTACTAAAAAAATAGAACGAAATTAGCTGGACAATGAAAAATATATATATAAAAATTTAGCTGGGCATGGTGGCACATGCCTATAGTCCCAGCTACTCGGGAGGCTGAGGCAGAAGGATGGCTTGAGCTCAGGAGTTTGAGGTTGCTGTGAGGTAGGCTGACACCACGGCACTCTAGCCTGGGCAACAGAGCGAGACTCTGTCTCAAAAAAGAAAAAAAAGCAAGAGGCTGGGTTATAAACTGGAGAAGTCAAAAACCAACTGGGAGAGATAACGAACAGGTGAATTTGGAGCTGGCTGGGAGAGAAGGTGTCTTCTGGCCTTCAGTGTTGAGGTGGAGAGATACAGTGCTGAGGGCCAAGAGTACTGTCAAGTCTTTCATGCTCTGGGGTAAATGAAACTCATCTTTCCTTAGTAGGAGCCATCAATTTAGGAAAGGAAGTAGCTAAATGATACCAGTAAGATATTTAAGAAAGCAATTTATACCTTTAATCTGAGAGGCAAACTAGAATGGGTAAAAAAAGATGGTTAACTAAGCAGTCAGGAGTTGTTCGGGAGCAACTATATGGGGTACAACAAAGGTATTAATTGGCTTTTAAAGGACAAGCTTTCAAACCTTTTCAGCAGCAAACATTTCTTCCAATTGAAATTGAAATCTTACATGGCTCCCCACCTTCCCTATGCACCCTGTTAATTTATGAAATAAATAAAAATAGAGCTGCTATGGTTTGAAGCAGGCTTGGGGTCCAAGGCTCATCTGATTGTCATTCCTACTATGGCCCCTTAAATAACCTCTCAGAGCATGAGGGCTCCACAGACCACGGATTAAAAACCACTACTTCAAGTTACAAAGGAAAACAAATGCTTAGACTGACAGAGCCAAATTATCTTAGTGTGTATTGGTGTTGGCTTTTCTTTTAAATATTCCCTAATACGGGAATTCTGTATTTGAGCAGAAATTAGATGTTCATCAAAGTATCTGATTATTAGAGTAGGAAATAATGTAGAATATCTAAACAAGTTCATCCTACATTTTCTATACCTAAGAAAATCCTGAGCATTTTTTAAAAACAGGCACATATGAATCATTGGTGGCAGCCATACAAAATTTAGAAACAGCATTTTGGAGCGCTTGGTATTTTATAGCCCAGCCTTGAAACACTTAATACATCTTTCTGTCCACCCAACCTTTAGCACAAGAACTTGCAAATGCTATAAATGATTTATTTTTTAAAAAAATTTATTTTATTGTGGTTAGAATGCAATATGAAATCTACTGTCAATAAATTTCTGTGTACGATACAATATTGTTGACTACAGGTATGATGTACTACAATTCAGCAGATCTCTAGAGCTTATTTGTCTTGCTTGATGGAAACTTTATATCCCTTGATTAGTAATTCCTCATTGTCTCCTCTCCCTGCCCCTGGCAACCACCATTCTACTTTTTGATTCTATGAATTTGACCACTTTAGATACCTCATATAAGTGGAATTATGCAATATTGATCTTTCTGTGACTGGCTTATTTTACTTAGCATAATGTCCTCAAAGTTCATTCCTGTTGTCACATATTACAGTTTCCTGCTTTTTAAAGGCTGAATGGCATTCTGCTTATGTATATATTCTTTCTACTTATGTATATATTCTCCTGTCAATGAACATTTAGGTTGTTTCCATCTTTTGGCTATTATGAATAGTGCTGCAATGAATATGGGAGTGCTCATATCTCTTTGGGATTATGATTTCAATTATTTTGGATAAATACCCAGAAGTATGATGGCTGGATAATATGGTAAATCTATTTTTAATTTTTTGAGGAACCAACATACTGTTTTCCATAGTGATTGTGCCATTTTGCAACTCCATCAACAATATGCAAAGGTTCCAATTTCTCCATATCCTTGCCAGTATTTGTTGTCTTTTTTTTTTTTTTTTTTTTGATAGTGGTCATCCTAACAGGTGTGAGATGATCTATCATTGTGGTTTTTATTGATATATAATGTTTTACATATTTATGGCATACATGTGAGTATTTATTACATGCATAGAATGTGTAATGATCAAGTCAGGGTATTCCATCACCTTGAGTATTTGTCATTTCTATATGTTGGGAACATTTCAAGTCCTCCTTCTGGCTACTTTGAAATATACAATACATTGTTGCTAACTATAGTCATCCTACTCTGCTATTGAATATTAGAACTTGTTTCTTCTATTTAACTGTATGTTTGTACCCATTAACCAACCTCTCTTCATTCCCCTCTCCCACCCACAAACTCTTTCCAGCCTCTGGAATCTGTTATTCTATTCTCTACCTCCATGAGATCAACTTTTTTAGCTCTCATGTATGAGTAAGAACACGTGGTGTTTGCCTCTCTGTACCTGGCTTATTTCACTTAACATAATGACCTCCAGTTCCATGCATGTTGCTGCAAATGACATGATTTAATTCTTTTTTTATGGCTGAATAATATTCCATTGTGTTCATATATCACATTTTATTTATCCATTCATTCATTGATATACACTTAGGTTGATTTCACATCTTTGCTATTGTGAATAGTGCTTCAATAAACATGCAAGCACAGGTACTCCTTTGATATACAGATTTATTTTTCTTCGGATAAATATCCAGTAGTGGGATTGCTGGATGGTGTAATAGTTCTATTTTTAGTTTTTTTGAGAAATATCCATACCATGCTATTTTCCATAGATGTCCTAACTCACATTCCTCCTAACAATATGTGGGAGTTCCCTTTTCTCTGTATCCTTGCCAGCATCTGTTATCTTTTTGTCTTCTTAATAATAGCCATTATAATTGGTGTGAGATATTATATCTCATTGTGGTTTTTGCATTTTCCTGATTAATAATGCAATGTTAAGCATTTTTCATATACCTATTGGCCATTTGTATGTCTTCTTTTGAGAAATGTCTATTTATGTCTGTTGCCTACTTTTTAGTGAGATTATTATTTTTTTTTATTGTTGAATTGTTTGAGTCCTTGTATATTCTGGATATTAGTTCCTTGTTGATTGAATAGTTTGCAAATATTTCCTTCAATTCAATAGGTTGTCTCTTTAGCCCATTGATTATTTCCTTTGCTGTGCAAAAAGCTTTTTAGTTTAATACATGAGGGCTGTCCAGAAAGTATCCAGCCATGTAATATGAAAAATTGTATTAATGGCTGGATACTTTCCGGACAGCCCTCTTAGTCCCATTTGTCTATTTTTGTTTTTGCTGTGTCTGTGCTTTTGAGGTTTTAGCCATAACTCTTTCCCTGACCAATGTCCTGAAGTGTTTTACCTACATTTTCTTCTAATAGTTTTATAGTTTGACACTGGGCTGTGCCCAACCCTCAGGCTGAATTTGGGCTGTCCATGTTGGTATTACTGGTAGCTGCAATGGGTTGGGCAGGCTAATCCCTGTAACAGGGTGGTGGGTATTGTCCTAAGTGTGCTTACAAGAGCTCAGTTTCCCCTGTCCCCTCTTGGCTGGGTGGCAGCTGCAAGCCATATCACCTTGAACTCAGCCTGAGGGTGAGGCATTAGCTAGCCATTAAACTCCCCAAATGGTGCCATGGGCCTGTGACCAGAAATAATGGGGCACCTTCCAGGTAAACAGCTGGGCAAGATGCTGGGGGGAGTGTGGTCCACTTGCATCTTGTTCTCACTGCAGGCCATAGCAGGGTGGTGGGAATTGTCCTAGGAGTATGTAGGAGAGCTTGGGCTCCTCTGTTCCTCCTCAGATGGGCAGAGCTATAGCTGTGTCAACCCAAACTCAGCCTGAGGGAAGGGTGCTGCCCAGCATTAAACTCCTAGAGTGACATCTTGGACCTGTGACCAGAGATGGTGGGGCCCCTTCTGGCAAACAGCACAGGCAAGATGGGGGGAGTGCCATCTGCTCGTGTCTCAGTGTCACAGCAGCCCTAGCAGAGCAGTGGGACTTGTCCTAGGAGTACATAGGAAAGCTCGAGCTCCCCCATCCCTCCTCAGCTGGGTGGGGCTGCAACTGCATCAGCCCAAACTCAGCCTGTGGCAGGGAGCTTCCCAGCTTTAAACTCCCCAAATGGCACCTTGAGCCTGTGACCAGAGAGGGTAGGGCCCTTCTCAGCCATGTTACACTGGCAGGAACCTATGGGGAATGCAGTTCATTTGAGACTCAGTCCCACAGCAACTGGCTGCAGGATAGTGGACACTGTCCCAAATGCATGCTGGAAAGCTTGGTTTCCCTGTCCCTCTGCAGCCAGGTGGGGGCTGCAGCCACGTCAGCCCAAATTCACCCTGAGGGTTGGGCACAGCCCAGTGTCAAACTCTCAAAATGACAACTTGGATCTGCAGCTAGAAAGGCTGGGGCCCCACCCAGGCAAGTAGTGTGGGTGAGAAACTGGAAAATGCTATCTGCTCATGTCTCAGTCTCAACAGCAGCCACAGCAAGGTAGTGGGGACCTTCCCAGGAATGTGTGGGAGTGCCCAGGCTCCTCCATCCGTCCTTGGAACTGTGCAGTGACTGCATGTACACCCATGGTTCCCAAGTATCTGAGCTCTCAGAATGGCACCTGACTTATGCTGCTTTATGCTTGGATGCCTTTGGGACTCCACATGGGTTCTCTTTCTGGAGTGACATTTCTGTGTAATCTCCAAGGAGCACCCTATGGTAGGTCCGAGACCTGTGTAGGTCGGGGGGTTCTCTCATAGCCAAGATCATAAAAGCTTGTCTTGGTGAGTGGAATCCTGGGGGACTCCTCTCTTACTGTTTTCCTATGTCCAGAAGCTTCTCTCAACCATTAGCCAGTCCCTGGCCAGGCATGTTGCCCTGAACCTTCTCCTTACCCACTTTTGGTGCTTCCCCTCACTTTCCTGGTGAGTCTTAGCATTCTAGCCTAGACGATCCATTCAAAATGTGAGAATCTGCTTATTATTCTGGTTCCTCTCTACGGACGAGGCACATAGTACCTGTATCTAGCCATTTTAATCCTATCTCAGAACCTCTTTCTTAATGGAAGAAAAAAAAATCCTGATAAGTAACATCAATTATATTCATTGCAGAAAATGAAACAGTTTATGTTTCAGAAAACCCGCATCAAAGTGGCTTGAACAAGAGAGGTAGGCTGGGCTTCAGGGATGGTTTTACCCAGGTATGGTTTAGTCTAGGGTTGGTTTCAATATCCGGTGATATCACCAAGTATCTTGTTTTGTTCTTGTCTCTTCATTTTGCCTCCTGTGGTATTGAGTCTCTTTTTTCCAACCATCATACCAAAGTCCTGAAAATCACTCTTCCCAGATTGACTTTGGTAACATGTCAAGAAGATGCTATGTGCTGTACTGACTTGTTTAGGTCTGAGTTATATAACCATCGCTGAGTCAATGACTGTGGCAGGGCATGTAATTTTGCGGATATGCTTAAACCAATCAGTATTTAAGCCTCACTTCTGCCTCCTCATTCCTAAAACAAGGAATGGGATAATTACTCCCTAACTACATGATTGGGAATTAGGGATTTTTTTAGGAGTAAGAAAATGGGATTGAATATTGCAATAGTAATCAATATCGTCTTTTTGAATGGGTAAGTATTCATGGTTATTACTAATTGAAAAAGATTGCTCATATTTTTACTAATAAGTATAATCTTCTCTAGCCATTTATAAGTAATAAGGGCCAAGAATTATAAAAAAGGTAAGGTTTTCTGGTACAGTTGGAGTTGCCTGGTTTATTACAAATACCCTTATATTATAAAATACATAAAAAATAAATATATAATGATTTGGCCCACTTAGAGTATGTTTGGAATATCTATCAAAATAATAGATGAGACTTTATAAAACAAGGAATAATTCTAAATTTATTTAAAAGTGAAATTGAAGGAATATGATGAGAATACTATATTTCTGGTTGCTGTTTGTGGCTTTCTATTTTTTCTCTCAATTAGTTGGAATTTTTGTACCGGTTGTGTTTGATAGATTTGGAACATTCTCTTCTTATCTTCCTGTTTTTTTTTTTTTTTGTCTGCTGAAAGTCCATGTTTTATTACTTTCAAGGTTAAAAGAGATTTTGTAATGTTTACCCTCTTGGTTTTGTGCATTTTATAAAAGAGGCAGATGAAGACATTATTTGCTATACGTGAAGATCTTGATCTCCAGCCTGTACTTCTTTTTTGAACACCAGTGATCTATACTATATTGCTGATTGTATATCTTAACCTGTATTTTCCATCTTAACATGTCTAAAACTAAACTTCATATCTCCCTTCTCCCAACGTCTTATTTCTGATCTTTTTTTGACTTGATTGAAGGCATCATTGTCTACCCAGTCTCCCAGTCAGAAACCCACGGGTTGTCCTGCGTCGCTTCCTCTCCCTTGTCCCTTACACCCCTTACAGCGTATCATCAGTTCATATGTTCTACCTCAGCATCTCTCCTGTTGATCCACTTTTCTCCTTCCCTACAACTACTGCTTTTATTCACGCTGTTCTATATGTTCTCTGGATTCTGGGAAAAGTCTCCTAACTAGTCTCCTTGTTTCTATGCTGACATCTGTTCAATACATCTTCCACATGGTTGCAAGAACACTGTTTTGAAAATACAAAATTTATCATGCTATTCTGCTCCAGTGACTCCCCACTGCTCTCAGGATAACATCAATCCATTAAAACATGGATCCATTAAAACATGCTCTACAAAGTCTTCTTTCCCCTGGCTTCTGATTTACTATCCAAAAAACCACTCACTCTATATTCCTTTTATGTTAGATTTAAACCGTGGAATTTCTTATGTTTTTCTACTCCTGCCAGGCTATTTCATACTTCTATGCATTTGATTGTGCTTCTTTCTCTGCTTGGAATGTCCTTTCCCTAATTTTCTATTTATTAAACACCTACTGATTTTTCAAGAAAGTGTATGTTGTAATGTTTGAGAGCGTATATTCTGAGGTATATGGACCTGGGGTTGAGTCCTGGGTCTCCAATTACTAACTGTACAGCTTTGGTCAGTTTACTTAACCTTCTTGAACCTCAATTTTCTTATCTGTAAACTGGGAATAATAATATTTACTCCAAATGATTGTTGTAAGGATTAAATTAAATGAGCTAATGGACTTAAAGTGCCTAATATCATGCTTTACACATTGTAATTATTCAATAAATAGTAACATCTATGATTCAATTCAACATTACCTACCAAAACATTTTTGAACCCATTCCCCTCTATTGGAACAAGCCATTCTGTGTCCATTATTGAGCTGTTATCTCTTTCAGCTCCAAGCCCATCATCCTTCTATCATGGATTCATATAGGCTTCCTAATTTTGTCAGGGCCACCCTTGCTTTACTTTACCCTCACAGTGGTAGTTGAGTCCAATGGCAGCAATTGAATCCAGTTTGCAGTTTCTCTAATGTTGGCATGATCAGCCTTGCCCAACTCCCTCAGAGAGACATTAGGTGAGCAGTGCCTCTCCTTGAATGTCTGGGTCCCAGCAGTGCCCCTCCTTCAACCTTCTAAATTTTAATAATCTCAAGCTCTTCCTTTTATTTTCCCCACTCTAAGTGTAGGAGTGGCTTTCTGCAGTTGATAACTTTGTAATACTTTATAGTTACCTTTGTAACTTTTCAGTTTACAATTATTATATTAAATGCTTTGTATTAAAAATAACTAGTGTGATCTCTATGCCCTAACTGGACCTTAACAGATACTGACACCTACTCCTTCCTTTGATTCCATACTGGGATTTGTTTTTGTGTCCCAAGTGCCTTCATAATTAACTGATGCATGATGAGACCATATAAATAGCTGTCTATTGAATATCTCTACCTAAATATCTCTCTCCAGGTCCCACACTCAATATTTCCTAGTCTGTGCTCATCATTTTTGTTCATCATTACACCTGTAGTTTTTCCTTTCTTATATTGGTCAGCGGCATCAATGTGTGCTTTTTGAATGAATTGAATGCACAGTGCTTTAAACTTGATATTTATAGCAATTAAACCAATGCTAAAAAGTGAAAATTACTAAGATCTTTGTACTTCAGGTTACTATAGCTTAGAAAAATTTTGATTTTGAAGATGTATTAACATAATTCATTTTAGAATCTGAATCTTTAAAAGTTAACCAGAAGAGATACACTTGATTAGGAATTGATCCTATAAAAGATCCTATTTCTTTTATTTCATGCTAATTTTTATAACTCATTAGTCTTTTCCATTCTCTATCAATAAAATGGAGTAATAATCATTTCTCTTATGTATGTCTAAGATATTTGCTATATACATGAACATAGACATTAGGTAATATATCTGTAAAGTTATTAGGATTTAAAAAAATTTAGAACCAATCATTATGCCAAGGTTAACATACTTTAAAGACTGCCTCCTGCCTCCCAATCCAATTATAACAGATGGGTTCAAAATGTCATCTATAAAAGAAGCGTAAGCTAGGTTGAAAATTTTAGACTGTTTAACTTAATATAAAAAAATTCATTGTGTTTCACCAAATAAATAATATTGTCTAAAAGTTGGGAGAGTTTTTAATTATACAGTTATTAAATCATTATGTAACATACTGTTTTTTTTTTTTTTTTTGAGAAACTATTCCTGACTTGCATAACTATTTTAAAAAAAGAGTCTTTGGTGTAAAAGAATGATGAAGCAACTCAATTTTACTAATGTAGAATTTGAGGAGGGGGTATAAAGAATTATTTTATTTCTAATATTGAATGGATGACGGAGCAGATCAAATAATAAATTTTAAATTATTTCAGTTTTCATGCTGGATCAATGTTTGCTATTGCTGAAATTTTTCTTGAGTAATTTTGGTTTGGAGAAAATTAGAATTGATTTATTTGTAATGTAGAATTCAGAATAGCAACAAGTAGAAGCCATGCTGAATAATAAACTAAAATATAGATTTCTTGTCCCAATATTTAAAAGATATCACTTTTGAAGAAAATAGTGAACTGTGGTTAACCCAATATCTTATCTGGGTGGATATGAATGATATCTATAGTGTAGCAAGAAAAACTTGTTACCTGTATGTGCCTAGATAGAATCAAAGAATTCAATAAAACTCTAATAAAATGCCAGATCATTCTACCTTTTAGATATGCTTAGGAATTGAAATACCATCAAAAGAATTCAATTCTGCCTGCAGTGAACCAGTTATTCCTATTGGAGAAACAACTATATAAATATCTTCTTTGATCAGTGAGCAATTAAATTTCAATGATTTAAAACAGCTTTCTCATCAATTTAAAAATGTTATGCAGTAAAGTTATAAGGAAACCCTACAAAAATAATAAAAATACATTTGCAACAGACTTAAGCAGTTACTTTCAGATAATGAGATGTTTCATTTTCTCTGCTGAGGTTTTTCAGTGTAGGTCTTATCTGAATTGTCACTCCTTGGCCTGTTGAAATTTTCAAATATATGAGAATTTCTAAGAATATGTGTTTTTCCTCCTGTAACATATTTAGCTGTAAAGAAATTCCAGTCATCTGACAAATATTTGAGATTTACTATGTTCTGGAAACTGTAATGGGGTTGTAAACTGTAATGGGATGGGGTTGGGGTGAGAAGTCAGGGAAGGAGATACAAAGAAGAATAAGATACTCTGATCTAACTGCATTTGCAGTAAAGTGTGAGAACTCTGGAATTTCATAGCTCACTATGGTTTCCAGAGGAAGAGTGAAAACATTGAGACAATTAGAAGAGAAGTTTATTATTTTCTATGTTGGTCATATTCTGGACATAGTCCTATTGATTTTGTAGTGGCCCATTAGAGTATGCCCAGAATCCATACCTTGCCACTTATAGGCTATAACACACCCCTGGCAAAGAGAAGATCCACATTTCCATTCCCCATTCTGACTAAATATTATGGAAACAGTTGAATTTCATTCATGGGATCTGGAACCTGGTGGATGATGAGCAGGTTTTATCACCTGGAGAAATGCATAACAACCCTAAGGTCACTCCAAGAAAGCATTGCTAATTGGATCAAAAGGGATTCTATCCTGCTCATTTCTGCTGTAAGGAGTGGAGTTGCTCTTTATTTTACTTGCACCATATAGCTATGCTTAAAAATAAAATAAGAAAATCAGAAGCTAGTATTTGACTTTAGTATAAATCCCTCAGGGAACTTTTTACTCATTCAGTCATTCAATATACTTGAATTCTGAAACATCTCATGCAGGGCAAAACAAACTGGTACCAGACACTGGAGACATAATGATAAGACTTGGTCCCTGTCTTAGTTCAAGCTGCTATAACAATATATCACAGACTGGGGTGGCTTACAAACAACAGAAATTTATTTCTCACAGTTCTAAAGGCTGGAAGTCTGAGAGCAGGGTGCCAGTATGGTGTGGTTCTGTGAGAGTTCTCTTCCAGGTTGCAGAGGGGTGTCTTTTTGTCGTATCCTCACATGGCAGAAAGACAGCAAGAGAGCTCTCTAGGGTTCTTTTCAAAAGGGCACTAATCCTACTCATGAGGGCTCCACCCTCATGATCTACTTATCTCTTAAACATCCCACCTCCTAATGTTATTACTGTATGGGTTAGAATTTTGGAGAGGACACAAAGATTCAGTCCGTAACAGCCCCTACCCTCTGAGAGCATGGATTCTAATAAGGAGGAACATACTTGCAATGTGGCAAGTGCTTATTGCAGAATGTCTTCTGGCCAAGTTTTTTCTAAGTGGTTACTGAACTTATTTATGTATTTTGACCAAATTGTTGCTTAATTTCCACCAGGTGTTTGACAAAGCAACAAAACAACTACTTGACTTGGCAGTGTGGACAGATCCACCTCCCATTTTTCCATTGTGATCAGGACCATAAGCATTTGGGGTCAGCCAGAGCATTTCCCCCACAGGATGAAAGCAGCTGAGAGGAGGCTGACTCAGCTGTGTAATCCTTGTCCCTCACCCCGAAAACTCCAGTCTAGGGGGTGTTAGAGGAGAAAAGATTAGAAATAATCTGAATGGGAGAAGGTTAATGTTTCTGTGATTGGGACTCAGATTTCTTCAGGTCCTGCTCATCCATGCACACACGCATAAACTCCTCACTGGTCCTTCTAGCCTCAAGGCTGTTGTTATACCTGAGCTGTGGGGTAGAATAGGGTGGGCTTATCTCCTGTTGATTCACTTCTCTCTAAGGCATGGAGAAAGGAGGCTAATTGCTCTAGGAGAGAGAGTTTGGTTACTAAAACTACTTTTGTCAACTCTTGCTCGTCATCAGTTCAATGTTATCAGATTCAGAGAACATCATTCTTTTATTTCTCTTTCAAAACAAGTAATATTATTTGGTGTATGGTGAGAAAATTTCCAAAACATAGACTAAAACCCGGCTCTCCTTTCCCCACCTTCAAGATGAGATCATTACCAATAGAGTTTTTAAGAAATGTTGTATGCCTTGTTAAAAGAGACTATAACACATCTCTGTTATAACAGCAATGAGAGACTACCATGGGATATATACCTCTATTAGAGTCCTTATCTCTCAGTATTTTAGGAATCTACTTACGTTTTTTCTATGGAATCTTAAATATCATGAGGTCAGAGACTGTGTTCTGTTTATCCTAGTATGTCCTAGTATGTCTTCCTAGTACCTGGCACAATGCCTAGCACAGGTAGTAGGGCTCAATAAATATTTGGTGAGCCAAAATAAGTAGGGTGAAAGAGTGGATATTTGAAACAATTACTTAGTTATAATAGAATTTCATTGTGTAGTTTTTGTTTGATGTCCAATTTCAAATAAGTCATTTTTCTTGTCTGAAAGAGCTGATAATGTCATTTTGTAATCTTTTGATTAAATCAAATGTACCAGCATTTTCTTTCAAATATATCAGCTTATTATTCTGTAGTTCAGTTATCTCTTTCTAGGTAATGAGGCGCTCTGAACTCTAAGGGACAAAAGCTCTATATAATTTGAATATCTTATTCTTAAGGAAAAGTTTCTTTTCAGGTAAAAATTATACTGCATTTTCTTTTTATCAAGTGGAAGTTAACATTAACATTCATAGGAGAGTTTTAGTGGCCATTACAAGTATTTTACTTTCATTTATTGGTGACCTATTTTTTTTTAAAAATTAAGTAGTAATCCAAAAAAAGGAAGTAATGAAGCATACATGAAACCAGTTAATACGGAAAAGAAAGAGATATAATTATGACATTGATATTATCACCATGATTCCTCTCAACATAATGATCTGAGATGATTTATTAGTACTGATGGTGTTTACTCAACTATAACCTAGCTATAAACATAGTCATCACTACCCGTGATGAGCTTACTTAGGGAATTTTAAATGGCCAGAGACATTTACTATATTTTGAGATGGTTGCTCATAAGAGTTGGAAGAATTTGTTCAATATGAAATGTAAAAGGACAAACTTTTTCAGACGATTAATGGAATAATCAAGTTAATTGAACTATATACTTGGTGTTTAATGTCATAGATGAATTTTTTTTTTTTTTTTTTTTGAGACAGAGTCTCACTCTGTTGCCCGGGCTAGAGTGCCATGGTGTCAGCCTAGCTCACAGCAACCTCAAACTCCTGGGCTCAAGCAATCCTCCTGCCTCAACCTCCTGAGTAGCTGGGACTACAGGCATGCGCCACCATGCCTGGCTAATTTTTCTATATATATATTTTTAGTTGTCCAGCGAATTTCTTTCTATTTTTAGTAGACATGGGGTCTCGCTCTTGTTTAAGTTGGTCTCGAACTCCTGAGCTCAAACAATCCACCCACCTCGGCCTCCCAGAGTGCTAGGATTACAGGTGTGAGCCACTGCACCTGGCCCATAGATGAATTTTTAATGTAAGCAATTATTAGATATAAAAGTTAGTCCTTAGTTATAAAATTATACTCACTTCAAAGATTTTTCTTGATTTTAAAATATGCCTTTCTTTTCAGATCAGATAATCAAAGGATGTTTTTCATAAACATTAATGTATTTCCCTAAAGTGATTGCCATTTTTTTCCCTCAAGGCTCAGTAGAAAGTTAGGAAATTCATAACTCATCCAATAATTGAGGATAAAAAGTTTCATCCCTTTTATATTTATTCTTTGGTTGTTGCGTTCTGCGTCTCTTATCTAATGGGTGGACATCCCAGAAATGAGTTGCCTCCACTCTGGCTTTGAGAATTATCCATGAATGGAGGAGAGGAGAAGGAAAGAGAGGGAACGCTGGCCCTATTCTATTTCCCCTTGTGAACTATAGGGGATCCTGTTAAAATCTGCAGTTATTGAGCTGGCGTGTAAAGTCTTGCCTACCATTTTTTTTTCAGAGTATGGTAGACACTACCAAGATACAAGTAATTCTCTTGCAAGCTAAACATTTTAATAAAAATGTAAATTACTTTAGCATTACTACTAAACTTCAGATTAAAAACATGGCAATGATTGATGAAAATGTTGAGTACTGGCAAAAATGTTAAAAATGGAAAAAAATTTTCAGCATATCTGAGAGACAATGCATTATTACCTGGGAATCATTTCATTAAAGGTAAACATTTGTTTTATTTTCTAGATTCATATTTCATGTAAAGCCAACATTGAAAATAAGGTAACTAGTCTTAGTGGAATTTGTGTCTCTGCTCCCATTAAAGGTCAACTACATTTTCCCAGATGTTATGATTAATTTTCATTATTGCTTTTAGCTTATCTTTATTTCTAGTGCCCCATTTTCTTTTTTCTTATCTTTTCCTATTCTCTCAGAACAAATTCCATTTCTCATGTAAGGACCAAAGAAGGATTAGAATTACTTATAATGGAAAAGTTTTATTTAAGCTTCATTCTCTCTTCCTCTTTTTGGCTGGGTGCCTCCATTTTATGCTTGTTCAAAACCTTGCTCAGGTTATTTTTACTATTTTCTTTTATACTGAACTGTTTGGAAAAATGAAATGAAATCTCAGCCCCAAGTCTTTCAAATATTATCTTTGTGGCCCTCAAACTCTCTGTACGTTAGTCTTTGAGTCCCTCGTTTCTAAGCTTAATTTGAAGCTGCTTTATTTTTGTTTGTTATACTTTATTTACACCTTAAAATCAGAATCCTGGAAAACAGAGATAATTTGAAGGGAGCTTAATAAGAGACTGCTTACTGTTTAAGGAAACTTGGATTGTTTCAGTAACCCTAGGGCTAGAAACAGCTGGTTATTGCTCCAGGCCTGCAGGGGTGTGATAAACTGTTTTTAAGGTGGTCCCCACCAATTCCTGCTCCCCATTCAGTGTGGTGTTTCTATTCTATGTATTCCCTTCCTCTTGACTGTCGATTAAACCTGTTCATTTGCTGCTAATGAACAGAACGTGCCAAGAAGAATGCGATGTCACTTCTGAGATTAAGTTATAAAAAGACCATGGCTTTTGCTGCCTTGTCTCACTCACTTTCTCTGAGGAAAGCCAGCTGCCATGATTTAAGCTGCTTTATGGGGAGGCCCTCATGGCAAGAAACTGAGGAATGCCTCAGCCCAACAACCTGCTAGGAACTGAATCCTGCCAACACCATATGAGTGAGTTGGAAGTGGATCTTCCCTCAGTTGAGCCTTCAGATGAAACCACAGCTGTACCTAGCATATTGATTATAGTCTTGTGAGAGACCTTGAGACAGAAAGACTCAGAAACTGTGAGATAATAAATGTTTTTTGCTTTAAGCTTCAAAGTTTTGGGGCCACTTGGTATATAGCGATAGGTAAATAATTCAAGGGGTTAGGGGAGGCAACAGTAACTGGACACAGAGAGGGCTATATGTAGGTCTCCTGCTGGGAGCTGTAGTTTTTGTCAAGGGTCACATTCAGCCTGCGGGGAGCTGGGGGCAGTAATTACCCTGACTTTACCACCTGTCTGAGTCCTGCTGGAGCTCTTTTCATGAGGTCCAGATAGGTCAGCCTCCTGTGGCTCAGAGTAGGGCAAAGAAAGGGAGGTGAATCTGGAAGATATGTAGCACAGACAAAGAAATAAACCCGTTTGTACTACCATTCAACCTAGGAAACACACAGTTGAAATCCTACCTACCCCTCCCTGAGCACATTCTTCTCCCTTTACCCGCAGACAGTCGTGGTCCTCACTTTGGGCTTATCATTCCCACATAGTTTTTAAATTTTGTCTGTTTATTTAGTTTTTTCATGATCAGAATGGCCTGCAGTGTCCCAGGTATGTGCTAGGATAGTATTCTATCTTTTGATTCATTTATCTTGTTATTTTTGCAGATGAGATTGTAGGTCTGTATGCACCAACGGGGCCTTCCCCAAATTATGCTGGATTAAACTGAAGAACAATGCAGTTCTCTTTTTTCATCTATAGCAGTGGTCAACAAACTTACTGTAAAGGACAAAAAAGTAAATATTTTAGGCTTTTTGGGCTCTAAGGTCTCTGTCACACTATTCACCTCCAGCGTTGCAGTAGAAAGCAACTATAAGCAACATGTAGGTGAATTGGTGTGGTTGTTTTTCAATAACATTTTATTAACAAAATCAGGTGTCAGACTAGATTTGGCCCATGGGTTGTATCCCTGATCTACAGCACCCCTGAAAAAATGTCAGTGGGATTAGACATCCTGATGGCACATGTACCTCCAGGGAAGGAGATAATTTTGCGCACACAATCCTAAAAAGATCACATTATCATGGGAAAAGCAGCTCTGCTTAGGGATTCTTCTAAAAGTGGGTAATGTCGATAAGAGGGAGGTGGGACAGAACTTTTAGGAGAAGCTGAGCACTGGGAGAGAGCAGACTCCAGGGAACCCTGGAGGGGAACAAACCTGGGAAGGTGTATGCATGTGTGCATGTGTAGGGAGGAGGGGGATTCTGTAGGGAATTTTGCACTATCAAACTGCTGGTCTGACCATTGATAGGATACCTTCTGTACCCACGAATGACGGGTAAGGGCACTGCATGAGGTCCTGGGTCACATGATGATTACATAAGTAGCTTATTTATTTTTCCTTACATGGACTTCCCAACATTCACCTACCCATAGATGTCAGTTTCTGTCCTTCCTTCCTTCCTTCTTCCTTCCTTCCTTTCCTCCCTTTCTGCTTCCCTTTCCCTTTATCTTTCTTTCTCTCTTTCTTCCTTCCTTTCTTTCTGTTTTTCTTCCTTCTTTTCTTTCTTCTCTCTCTCTCTCTCTCTCTCTTTCTTTCCTTCTTTCTTTCTCTCTCTCTTTCTTTCTTTCTTCTTTCCTCTCTTTCTTTTCATTCATTTGCAATTCGAGAAGAGTTCTATGAAACACAAATCCTAGAATCTGTTCTGAAATAAAACAAAGGGGTTCCATAACCAAAGTTTTCTAAACACAGACACTTCCCTCCAAAAGAGCTCAATTGCTGGCTATAGGATGCTGAATTATTTTATCTTGGTAGCGAAAAGCCAAAACTTGAGTTGTTCTATTGGAGGAAGTGCTTTGTTTATAAAAATAGCTTTGTAAGCAGTTGGAAGTAAATTGGCAGGGATTGGAAAGAGAGAAGGAATCAAATAGATAGTTAATCTGATATGCTTTAAAAATAAAGACTGCATAGTTTGAGACGAGTGAAGAGCCAAGAATAGTAAAGAATAGAGGGAAGGTGGGGACAAGAAGAAGGAGAGAGATTAGGTAATGTGTGAGGACTGTGGAATAAATTGCCAATGATGGCCAATGAGAGATTACTGGTGGAGTGGTGACTGGAGGACTTTTAAGAATGGAGACTTCTAATGTTTGATTCTAAGGTGTTTACATTGCTGTGATGTAATACTTCTTGCCTCTCCAAGCCCTCAGGAAAGTCTGATGTTTTTATAGAGGCTTGTTTGGTGTGCTTGTGGGAATCAAAGGGCAGTTAAGGATGTGTGGCAAACTTCACATTTACTCCTTGGCTGGTGTGAAGAAGAGAAATGTTAGGTGAAGAGGAACAGGAGGCCAGGAGTTCCAGATGGAAACCAGATGTGAAGTGGATGGCAGTCCTTGGGGAAACTGAGCGTGACCCAGGTAGGAATGAAGTTGGCTCTGAGCCCTTTTGACTGAATAAACTAGAAGGAGGTGAATATATAAACCTGGGTTGTGTTCCTCTTATGGATTCACAAGGACTATTTAAAAATTCTGAGAACTCCTGGAGTAAAAATGACAAGGACAACAACACTGAAAACCTGCTTACTTTTGTTTAATCTAGCACTTTTCAAATTTATTTGGCCATGTATCCATTTTCTAAAACCTACTAACACCCTGTAGAACCAGTGTTCTAAGGCATATTCTTTGCCTTTAAACGATTTTTCTAGTTTTGACCAAACCCTTCATTTATAAATAATCTATAAGATATACTTTATTAGAGGCTTTTGAAATCTATTGATTCTTTTGCACACCAGCTCTAAGAAGTCCAGACTTTAGAATTGAAAGGGAACATGGAGATCAGCTTATAGAGGACTAGCAGAGCTTGGTATGGACTAGGTATGCAGAGGGGGACAAGAAGAGAGTCAGGTGATACCCAGACTGCTGGCTGGAGCTACTGGGAAGATGGTGGAGCATTGCTAGGAAGAGGGAAGTCTGCAGAAGGGGCAGGTCAGGGCAGGCATGGTGGTCACGGTCAAGCTAAAAATTCAGTTTTGAACATGAGGCTTTGGGATGTTTGCAAGATCTCCATGTTGAGATAGCAAGTAGATATGAAGGACAGATGAGTCTGAAACTAGGAGGACAGAACTGAGCTGGTAATTTGGTAGGCAGATACTCTTTGAGGCCTGAGAGAGGACGGGTTTGCCTTGTGAGAGAATCTAGAGAGAATAATAGAAGAAAGCTTAGTGTTGAGCCCTGAGGGCATCTGACATTTAGAGACTGAGTAGATGAGGAAGAGCCAGCAAAGGAGCCTTTAAGATGCCACAAGACAAGGAAAAAAATGAGAGAACCCAAGAGAAGAGGGTATATAAAGAAGGAAGAAGAGGGCCACTGGGTCAAGAGCTGCTGAGAGGTCAAATTAGAAGGAGAGAAAGAGGAATGATATTATTTAGCTCTGTGCTAAATGAAGCCCTGTAGTAGATGCTTTAACATGTGTAATTCTCACAAAAATCATGAAAAGTTATTTTAGGGGTGAGGAGACAGGCTCAGACAAATGCAGAATTCAAACTAAAGCTTCCATTCTCTGAGCTGCCCTGCCTTCCAAAGATTCATATTACAATGCTAGTGTTTGCATTTCCTATGGCTGATCAGCAAGCCCTGATGACTCACATTGTAGAGGATGATGACTCTTAACTCTAAATTGTTAGCTTACGACCGCTACATTTTGACCTTATTATTCCTTGATGGACCGTGAGAAGAGACAAGGTATTTCCTACAAAGATTTTTGGAAGAAGACTGATAAAATTGTTACTGTTGTTAAAAGGAGGCTATAAAATTTAAACACAGGCAACTCCATCCTCTATTAACACAGAAAAATTATGGTATGTCATAGTTCATTCTGAAGTTTATTGCCACAGATATTGAATAAAGTATGTTATGACATTATATTGACATCCTACTTCCACCAATAACTCAGGTATTAGAAAATTTATGCGGTGCTGTCAGTTAAGCCACAAATTCTTGGTGTAATTCTCAGTAAATGTTGTTGAAAACTGATGGATGAAAGCAACACGATGCAGCTAAATATTTGAGCAAAGAAGAGCTCTTCCTTCTAGCCACACTATTCTGGAAGGTGTTTAAAATTTGGATTAAAAAATGAGTCAGGCCGGGCGCGGTGGCTCACGCCTGTAATCCTAGCACTCTGGGAGGCCGAGGTGGGCGGATCGTTTGAGCTCAGGAGTTCGAGACCAGCCTGAGCAAGATCGAGACCCCATCTCTACTAAAAATAGAAAGAAATTATATAGACAGCTAAATATATATATAGAAAAAATTAGCCGGGCATGGTGGCACATGCCTGTAGTCCCAGCTACTCGGGAGGCTGAGACAGGAGGATTGCTTGAGCCCAGGAGTTTGAGGTTGCTGTGAGCTAGGCTGACGCCACGGCACTCACTCTAGCCCGGGCAACAGAGCGAGACTCTGTCTCAAAAAAAAAAAAAAAAAAAAAAAAAAAAAAGAGTCAGATCTCTATAGAAATTTTCCTTAGGATGTTTTATCATATGATACTACAGAATAAATAGTTTGAGGATGGCCAGCTTGACTAGTGTCAGGTGAAAGTTCTCAGTTTTGTTGTAGGTAGGCTGTAAAATAAACTATTACCAGCTGGTTATTCCTGTGTACACAGCACCATTTGATTCTATTGTGAATTGTTCAGTTATTTCTCAGATGAATATATTTTGCTGCTAGGCTATGGATTTTTATAGAATCAATTAACTTAAGATTCTACTACCCAGCAGGCTGAATACCAGGATATCATTTTAGTTTTTTTTTTAATAGCAAAAACTTTTTGTGCAAATTTCAGGGAAGGAGTATGGGCAAAATAAAATTCTGGTTCTACAGCTGTTATACTAGGATCAATTGTTTTGAAGTAGCATAAACTGGGACATAGTGGAATTTCAATAAATGCAGTACTGATACTGCTGACATCAGGGAGACCACTTAGTTACATTTTTGATGATGATTCGTCTTCTACCTTCCCACAAAAAAATATCTCCTTATTTGAGCTATGTCACCCAAGGCTCCCAGATAATACTGTGCCATTCTAAGGAAAGCAGTGTAGTATAGTGTTGGAAGCAAGAATTCAGGAGCCAGATAGCCTGGGCTCAAATCCTTGCTCCTTCTAGTATAGCTGTGTGGCTTTAGACAAGGTGCTTAAACTTTCTGTGTCTCAGTTTCCTTATCTGTAAAATGAGGATGATGATAATAATAGTTCCTACCTCATAGAGTTGTTATGAGGTTGTAATGCCTGGCACGTAATAAATAAAGCTCTAGGAAACTTACAGTCAGTATCTAGGCTTGGAGTTCCTTTATCTCTTTAAGAAAATTTTAATTAGGGGTACATAATAGTTGTGTATCTTTATAGGGTACATGTGATATTGTGATACAGGCATACAATGTGAATGAATCAAAACAGGGTAACTGGTACATCCATCACTGCAGGCATTTATCATTTCTTTGTTCCAATTCCAATTCCACTCTTTTAGTTATTTTAAAGTACACCCTAACTTATTGTTTATTATAGCCACTTTGTTGTACTAGCAAACATTGTTCATTCTATCTAACTGTATTTTTGCACTCGCTAACCATCCTCACTTTATCCCCCTTCCCACAGCCTCTGGTAACCATCATTCTACTCTCTGTTTCCACGAGATCAATTGTTTTTAATATTCAGTTCCCTCATATCAGTGAGAACATATGAGATTTGTCTTTCTGTACTTGGCTTATTTCACTTAACGTAATGTTCTTCAGTTCCATACATGTTGTTGCAAATGGCAGGATTTCATGTTCCATTGTGTATATGTACCACAGTTTCTTTATCCATTCATGTGTTGATGGATACTTAGGTTGATTCCAAATCAACCTTTTGTGAATAGTGCTGCAATAAACATGGGAGTACAGATATATTTTTGATATATTGAATTTCCTTCCTTTGGATATATACCCAGGAGTGGGATTATTGGGTCATATGGTAGTTCTATTTTTAGTTTTTTGAGAAACTTACATACTGTTCTCCATAATGGTTGCACTAATTTACATTCCCACCAACAGTGTATGAGGGTTCCCCTTTCTCCACATCCTTGACAGCATTAGTTACTGCCTGTCTTTTTGATAAAAGCCATTTTAACTGGAATGAGATGATATATCATTGTAGTTTTGATTTGCATTTCTCTGATGACTAATGTTGAGTATTTTTCCATATACCTGTTGGCCATTTGTAAGTCTTTTTTTTTTTTTTTAAAGAAATGTCTATTCAGAACCCTCACCCATTTTTTAGTCAGATTATTTCCTCATATAGTCACCTAATTTTTGACAAAGTGGGAAAGAATATACTCTGGGGACAAGAATCCCTATTCAATAAATGGTGCTGGGAGAATTGGTTAGCCACTTGTAGAAGACTGAAACAGGACCCACAGCTTTCACCTCTCACAAAAATCAAATCACGGTGGATAACAGACTTAAACCTTAGGCATGATACAATCAGAATTCTAGAAGAAAATGTAGGAAAGACTCTTACAGACGTTGGCCTAAGCAAAGAATTTATGAAGAAGACCCCCAAGGCAATCACAGCAGCAACAAAAATAAATGAATGGGACATGATTAAATTAAAAAGCTTCTGCACAGCCAAAGAAATAGTCACGAGAATAAACAGACCACCTACAGAATGGGAAAAAATTTTGGCATACTACACATCAGATAAAGGACTGATAACAAGAATCTATTTAGAACTCAGGAAAGTCAGCAAGAAAAAATCAAACAACCCTATCAAAAAGTGGGCAAATGACATGAATAGAAACTTCTCAAAAGAAGATATAAGAATGGCTAACAAACATATGAAAAAATGCTCAGCATCCCTAATCATCAGAGAAATGCAAATCAAAACCACAATGAGATATCACTTAACCCCAGTGAGAATGGCCTTTATCAAAAAAACCCAACACAACACATGTTGGCGTGGATGTGGAGAGACAGGAACACTCATACACTGCTGGTGGGACTGCAAACTAGTGCAACCCCTGTGGAAAGCATTATGGAGGTATCTTAAACAGATTCAAGTAGACCTGCCATTTGATCCAGCAATCCCATTATTGGGCATATACCCAAAGGAAAAAAGGTCATTCTGTAACAAAGACACATGTACCCGAATGTTTATGGCAGCACAATTCACAATAGCAAAGATATGGAAACAACCCAAATGCCCATCAATACATGATTGGATTAGTAAGCTGTGGTATATGTATACCACGGAATATTACTCAGCTATAAGGAATAATGAAGATACAACATTTCTATGGTTCTCCTGGAGAGAGTTGGAACCCATTATATTAAGTGAAGTATCCCAAGAATGGAAAAACAGGCATCACATGTACTCACCAGAAAATTGGTTTCCCTGATCATCACCTAAATACACGTCTGGGAATGACACCAATCGGATATCAGACTGAGGTAGGGGGTGGGGGAGGGGATGGGTGTATGCCTACGCAATGAGTGCATTGCGCACCGTTTGGGGAATGGTAACGCTTGAAGGTGCTGACTCGGGAAGGGGGGGGTGGGGAAGGGAGGGATATATACCTACATGATGGGTGCAACGCGCACTATCTGGGGAACAGACACGCCTGGAGCTCTGTCTTGGGGGGAAAGGTGGTACATGGACAACGTATGTAACCTGCAATTCTGTATCCCCCATAACAATAAGATGAAATAAAAAAAAAAAAAGAAATGTCTATTCAGAACCCTCACCCATTTTTTAGTCAGATTATTTGATTTTTTCTCATTGAGTAGATGGAGCTCCTTATATATTCTAGTTATTAATCCCTTGTCAGATAGATAGTTTGCAAATATTTTCTCCCTTTCTGTGGGTTGTCTCTTCATTTTGTTGATTGTTTTCTTGCTGTGTAGAAGCTTTTTAACTTGCTATGATCCCATTTATCCAATTTTGCTTTTTTTGCCTCTGCTTGGGGGTATTGCTTAAGAGGTCCTTGCCTAGATCAATGTCCTGAAGCATTTCCCCAAAGTTTTCTTTTAGTAGTTTCATAGTTTCAGGTCTTAGATTTAAGTCTTTAATCCATTTTGATTTGATTTTTGTATATGGTGACTGTAAGAGTTGAAAACTCACTAGGTGATCACGGTGTGGGTGGAGAAAGATTTCTCACACAAGATTAAGATAGAAAGGAGGAAAAGTAGTTTCATTCCTCTGCATATGTATATTTACTTTTCTGAGTACCATTATTTATTTACTGTCTTTTCTCCACTGTGTGTTCTTGGCATCTTGTTGAAGATAAGTTCACTACAGATGCGTGTATTTATTTCTGGATTCTCTGGTCTGTTCTATGGGTCTATATATGAGTTTTTATCCCAGTACCATGCTGTTTTGGTTTCTAAAACTCTGTAGTATAACTTGAAGTCAGATAATGTGATTTGTCCATTAAGAAGGAATTTTATATCTAATTTTTTGAGAGTTTTTATCATGAAGGGATGTTGAATTTTATTGAATGCTTTTCCAGCATCAATTGAAGTGATCATATGGTTTTTGTCCTTCATTCTGTTGATATGATGTATCACATTGATTTATTTGTATATGTTGAACAATTCTTGCATCCCTGGAATGAATCCCACTTGATCATGATGAATAATCTTTTGAATGTGTTCTTGAATTCTATTTACTAGTATTTTCTTGAGGAATTTTGCATCTATGTTTATCGGAGATTAAAATTAGAGTATAGTTTTCTTTGTTTGTTGTGTCTTTGTCTGGTTTGGGTATCAGGGTGATACAGGGCCCATAGAATGAGTTTGGGAGTATTTCTTCTTCCTCGATTTTTCAGAATAGTTTAAATAGAATTAGTATTAGTTCTTTTTTGAATGTTTGGTAGAATTCAGCAGTGAAGTCATGAGGTCCTGGGCTTTTCTTTGATGGGAAACTTTTTATTACTGCTTCTATCTTGTTACTTATTCAGATTTTGGATTTCTTCTTGGTTCAATCTTGGTAGTTTATATGTGTGTAGGAATTTATCCATTTCTTCTAGGTTTTCCAATTTATTGGAATATAGTCGCTCACAGTATTCTCTAATGATCCATTGGATTTTTGCAGTATCAGTTGTAATGTCTTCTTTTTCATCTCTGATTTTATTTATTTGAGTCTTTTTTTTTAGTTAGTTTGACTAAAGGTGTGTCAATTTTGTTTATCTTTTCAAAAACCTACATTTCATTTCTTTGATCTTTTTTTTGTTTCAATTGCATTTATTTATGCTCTGATCTTTATTATTTCTTTTCTTCTACTAATTTTGAATTTGGTTTGCTCTTGTTTTTCTAGTTTTTTGAGATGCATCATTAGGTTGTGTATTTGAAGCTCTTCTAATTTTTTGATGTAGGCACTTATTACTATAAACTTTCCTCTTATCACTCCTTTTGCTGTATCCCACAGGTTTTGGTATGTTGTGTTTTCATTTTAATTTGTTTTGAGCAATTTTTAAATTATCTTCTTAATTTCTTCATCGACCTACTGGTTGTTCAGCTGCATATTGTTTAATTTCCTTGTGTTTGTATGGTTTCCAAGGTTTCTCTTGTTAATGATTTCTAATTTTATTCCATTGTGGTCAGAGAAAATACTTGGTATGATTTCAATTATTTTGAATTTTTTAAGACTTGTTTTGTGGCCTAACATATGGTCTATCCTTGAGAATGATCTATGAGCTGAGGAGAAGAATGTGTATTCTGCAGCTGTTGAATGGCATGTTCTGTAAGTATCATTAGGTCCATTTGGTCTATAGTACAGATTAAGTCCAATGTTTCTTTGTTGATTTTCTGTCTGGATGATCTGTTCAATTCTGAAAGTGGAGTGTTGAGGTCTCCAGTGATTATTGTATTGGGGTCTATCTCTCTCTTTAGCTCGGATAATATATGCTTTATATATATGAGTGCTCCAGTGTTGGGTGCATATATATTTAGAATTATTATGTCTTCTTGATGAATCAACCCCTTTATCACATAACGACTTTCTTTGTCTCTTTTTACAATTTTTATCTTGAAATCCATTTTATCTGATAGAATTTTATCTGCTACTGCTCATTTTTTGGTTTTCATTTGCATGGAATATCTTTTTCCATACTTTTATTTTCAGTCTATGTGTATCTTCATAGGTGAAGTGGGTTTCTTGAAGACAAGAAATAGTCAGCTCTTGTTTTTTTTTTTTCATCCATTCAGCCACTCTGTGCCTTTTTATTGAAGAATTTAGTCCATTCACATTCAATGTAATTATCGATAATTAAGGACTTACTACTGCCATGTTGTTATTTGATTTCTGGTTGTTTTGTGGTCCTTCCTTCCTTCCTTCCTTCCTTCCTTCCTTCCTTCCTTCTTGTGTTCCTTTGTTAAAGGTGATTTTCTCTGGTAGTGTGTTTTAATGTCTTGCTTTTTACTTTTTGTGTATGTGTTGTATGTTTTTTGATTTGAGATTACCATGAGGCTTGCAAAAACCATTTTATAACCAATTTTAAACATATGACAACTCTGCTGACAAACAAACAAACAAGCAAAGATAAATTTAACAGAAATTCCACCCTTTATGGAGTTCTTTTATCTCAATGCCATTGTCTATACCATCACTCTACTTCCAGAACTTACTTTGAGACTTCCTTCTCAAAACATTTTGTGGGTTCTCTGTCATTGCTGGTTTTCCTCTTACCTTCTGGCTACTCATTTTAAAATTCCTCTGGAGACTCTTATTTCTTTCCCTGCTTCTCAAATGATGGTTCTCTAAAGCTGTGGTCCCCAACCCCCGGGCTGCAGACCAGTACTGGTCCACAGCCTGTTAGCAACTGGGCTGTAGGAGGTGAGCAGCGGGTGAGCAGGTGAAGCTTCCTCTGTATTTACAGATGCTCCCCATTGTTCACCATCTACCCCCCACCTGCATCCATGGAAAAATTGTCTTCCATGAAATGGGTCCCTGTGCCAAAACTGTTGGGGACTGCTACTATAAAAGATTCATTTTTCAGCCTCTCTTCTGACTTACAAGATCTATCTATGTGATCTATCCACTTTTAAATTCAACCCATAAATCAAAGACTCCCAATTGTATACCTCTGGCTTCATACCTAAATTGATCATGTGATTTTCCAACCTAAAACTCAAGCTTATCTTTAGTAGTGAATTCTAAGCTCTTTGGAATCTGACCTCTGCTTCCCTTTCAGCCTGATCCCCTGCCACATCTCTATTTTAGCCACATCAGACTGCTCCTAGTTCTCCAAATGCATTATGCTATTTCACTGCTTTGCATGCTCTTCCCACTCTTATTTATCTAGAAAGCTCCTGCTTATCTGATGGGATTTGGCTCACTTGTCACCTACTCTGACACTCTCTGACTCCTCTCCTGTTTATAGATCAATTTTGTAATACTTCTGTTTTGCAGTATCCGTTGCACATGTCTCTTTATATATCCATTCCATTGCATGGTAAGTGTTTATATGTCTGCTTGCTCTAAGAGAACACGAGCAACTTGAGGCAGGAATTTATCTTGCGATTATTTCTATTATATTTTGTGGTCATGTCCATCATTATAGCCCTAATACGTAGCTCAGAGTCTGGTGCAGGGTAAGGAACAAGGATGTTTATTGAATAAATGAATGATGATGTCTGTCATTCCAAGTATTATCTCTTGTATCTATTCTTTCTTGCCATGGTTCTTCACTATCTTTGAGGACACTAGTTACAGCATTTCCAATGAACTGTAGGAGAATTTAAACACAAGCATTTTAAACTAATCTAGGCCAAGAGAATAATTTTGCATACATTTTAAGAAGATGTGTATTTATTTGTGTAATTAGCTATGAATGTATAAGTCCTGATCCACAAAACAAGGTTTTGAAAGACATAAAAAAAAAAAAAAAAAAAAGGTTTGGTTACCCGAATAAATGTTAAATTGTCAGTCTAAAGAGAATCAGACAACCAGTCTATTAAGAAATTCAACATATATAGCTTCAGCTTTGTCTTCTGATTCTAAATTGCTTCTGTGGAATTTTTTGTCTGATGTTGATACTTTGAGAAATCATGTGCTTTTTCCTGGGGTGGGTAGGGGTCTGAGCACTTGCAGATTGCTAACTTCCATGAGGGGCTCAAGGTGCAGTCATGGCTGGCTCTACCTACAGTGTTAGTGCATGGCATGCTGCTCTGCACATACTTTATGCTCAATAGGCATGTGCTAAATGAATAAGGGGGTATTTGGGTGGCACTTATTATTATTTTATTTTTTTGAGACAGAGTCTTACTCTGTTGCCCTGGCTAGAGAGTGCTGTGGCATCAGCCTAGCTCACAGCAACCTCAAACTCCTGGGCTGAAGCAATCCTCCTGCCTCAGCCTCCCAAGTAGCTGGGACTATAGGCATGAGCCACCATGCCCGGCTAATTTTTCTATATATATTTTTAGCTGTCCATATAATTTCTTTTTCTATTTTTAGTAGAGATGGGGTCTTGCTCTTGCTCAGGCTGGTCTCGAACTCCTGAGCTCAAACAATCTGCCTGCCTCGGCCTCCCAGAGTGCTAGGATTACAGGCATGAGCCACCACGCCTGGCCTGGGTGGCACTTATTGTTAAAAGCGAAAAGTATGGTGACAGGATGTGGCCAATGTGTCATAAAAGTCTGGTTTTTGTGTGGTCTTTGGCTCACTTTCTTAATATGTGTGAGGGTTTTTCTCCTTGACTTAGAGATTTTGAGAGAGCACAACTTGCTGATGACCTCTGGACTTGTCTTCTTCTGGAGCACAGCTTTTCTCTTCTGTACTCAGGTATGGGTTTATAAAGATAATTGAACACCTGTTGTTTTATCATTTCTAGCTCCATGATTCTCGGGACAGCTCGATTACTTCTTTCTCACTTGCCTCTGGCCCATTTCCTTTAAAGAACAGGAATCTCACCTAAATTAAATCGGATCTTATCTAAAACAAATATATCAAATGCACTGAGCAAAACACAAAGAAAAACATATTAAGCTTCTAAGATGATATTAACAATGAAAGTAAAGAAAAAAAAATTTGAAATAATATACTTAGATTCAAGCCTTTATTTTGTTTAACTAATCCCAGCTTTTGTTAGCTTTAAAAATGTCATCTTTACTCCAATATGTCAAAGGAACCAGGTACTAGATTACTACAAAGTTCTTTTTCCAGAAGGTAACATAGGAAGAAATACTCAGTAATTAAATAAATTCTAGACTGTGATAAGTGACAAACAAATTTACTAACACTGGTAATTTACATGGAAATCAGAGAAACAGTCAATCTAACATTGCATTTCATTCTTTTTTTTTTAGACAGAAATGATTAGACATGTAAATTCAAATTTAAATTATTCATAACTACAGTAGCTGCAGTATTAGCTTGAAGCATTATTAAAAGTAAATGTTTTGTTAATTTGATAAATCATATAACAAATTTATGATAAATCAAAGTATTTTAAGTCTTTAATATGAGTTTTAGAACTCCTAAACCGCCTGCCCTGCGTCATGACCAAATATTCTAACTTTGTTACATAGCCTCTCTCTATCTAAGCCTCCTGAATTTTTTGTAACACAATGGGGACTGGACTCTCCCTTGGCAAATCTTTCTTTGTGAAGAAATTTTCCAAGGGGAAATAAGTCTAGAAATAAGATTAATGCTATGGTGTCCATCATGTTCTATATTTTAGCACATCTGCTTTTTTGGTTTCTAAATTCAGAACATAGTCTAATTTTGTTCTACTTACAACCCCAACTTAGAAAAAAAAATCTAATTTTATATAATAATCCTAATTTGGAACTGTAGTGTCTAGTTGATTGCCACAGATGCACAGACGGAGTGTATTCACCCTTGTTTGCAGAGTAAAAGCTAATCTGTTATGCATCCAGTTTAGGTAATAAAAGACATTTCATATTCTACAGTTTTGCCTTTTTCAAAATCATCAAAGGCTTTGTCTTGCATCTATCCTGGATAAAGTCATAAATCAATTCACATTGATCTTTGATCAGCACACTAGAAGATTGATTTTGGGTGTCACTTCATTAGGAGATCTTAACATATCAAGATGATAGTAACAGGCCAGGGGTGGTGGCTCATACCTGTAATCTCAGCACTTTGGGAGGCTGAAGTGGGATGATTGCTTGAGGCCAGAAGTTTGAAACCGGGCTGAACAACATAGTGAGACCCTATCTCTACAAAAAATAGAAAAATTAGCTAGGTATAGTGGCATGCGCTTGTAGCTCCAGCTACTTAGGAGGCTAAGGCAGGAGGATTACTTGAGCCCAGGAGTTTGAGGTTGCAGTGAACTACGATGTTGCCACCGCACTCTAGCCTGGGTGACAGAGTAAGACCCTGCCTCAAAAAAAAAAAAAAATTAATGTTAACTCTTAGACTTGGGAAATAGAGTAGGCACAACGTAAATGATCATTTTTGCTAAGTGTAACAAAACTGTAGATGTACAAGCTGTCTAAGGGTTGAAATTAACCATAGACTTTTAGAGATAAATCAGTTAAATAAGCCTTTAAGTTGGAAAAACAGAAGTGTCAGTATAAGTGAAGTACACTGATTTGCCTATCCAAGATGAACATTAGCTGTTGCAAAGATATTAAACCTGCTGTTTCTACTTGCACTGTTCAGGCTGACCTAACACCCGTGTTCATCTGAAATATTCAGATAATAGAGGTTAGACTTTTTTTTTTTAAACTGAATTATGAAGACAATGCCTTGACTTTGTATTTCTGTACACCGAACCTATGGTTTCACAGGTGAACAAATTAAGTGGTGGATCAGTGACAGCTTGGACCTTTGCTGAATTACAAGTCTGGGAGCTTCCTTTGGTTTATAGGCAGTTTTGTACTAGCTTGTGGAATGCATTTTGTGCTACTGTGGACCTGAAAGAATGAATATATCTTTCCACCTTGATTGTTGGTTAGCAGGAAGTAGACAAAGTGGATCATAACCATCAAAGGCATTAATCTCAAAGGTCAGAGGAAGAAATATATGTGTGGAATGTTCAGGAGTAATAGCAGGGGAGAATTTAGGGGAAAAGTACAACTCATAATATTGGAGGTATAAGCTTCCCAAGGAAGAGAAATATGATTTAAAGGAATTAAAGGCTAAATGAACCAGAAACATAAAAATGTACAGGGTCTCTCACTGTTGGATCAAGCAATGGTATGTGAGACTTTTTCCCCCACTTAGCCACTAATGGTACACACAGCTGAAGAAAGCAATGTGGGAAAGCTCACACCAACATAGCAAGGAAAAAAAATCACATTCCATGGGGTGACAAAATGTGAGACAGTTTTTGGCTGGCTGTTTTGCTTTAACAGAATTTGGTGAAAGGAAGTTTGAGCTGGTAGGAAAATCTACTTTTCTTCTTGAAAATCTGATTTTCTCCATAAGAAACCCTGATGTGAAAATTGCTGCTTTCACACTACCTTCTACAGAAATATTAATAAATGCCATTCTGTTAAGTATTAATTAAAATAGTACTTGTTCAGTTCTATTTTATCACATATTGTAAAAAAGGGTTGAGAGAAAGCTCTCACGCTGTCTTTTTTGATCTGCTAATCTCTTTATTGTACATGTAAAAGTATACAGACAAATTGGATGCTGTAGGGTTGGAACATTCATTTATTCATTCAGCATTTATTTATTGAACAGTAGGTACTGGGAATATAATAACGTAAGACAGTCTGTTTCCTTAGGAACTCACAGTCTAAAGGGGGAAGACAGATATGTAAACAGAAAATTGCAGTACAATGTTAGAGCTCTGCCCAAAGTAGGTACAAAGAAATTGGAAACGATGATCAAGTGATGACTGAAACTTACATTTTTAGAGGAGTCTGTGCTTCAGGGGAGGCTGAAGTGTTGAGAATAAAGCTGAACCCTCAAGGTAAAAGGATTTTGCTGGATGAAAAAATGGGCTGGGCATTCATTCTAGGCAGAGTAAAGCTCTGGAAGCATAAAACATCGGATGTGTTAAATGTTGTATCAGGCTCCCTTCTTGTGGAATTGCTTCTTGAAGGGTGCATAATTTGAGGAGATCTTTAAATTCTGGAATGCGGTTGGTTATAAAAGACAGCAGCAAGATTTGCCCAATTATAGGTACCCATCTGGGAGGGTAAATTTTCACTGGGACAGCAAGTAGGCACATAAATATTTGTTGCTTTGATGTTGTTGAATTTTATTAGCCCAAATAGAATGAAACAAAACTGTGCAGAATGATGCCCTGGAAGTAAGGGCCAGGCATTTGTGGAGGGTTTGGCCCCTTAATAGTTTGTGAAAGAGATTATCAGGACCATATCTCTAAAAGAGAAGCAATTCAAATGCCAAACATCCTAGTGTTTACCAGCAGGAGATTTAGTTTGTACTGCATGGGAGTGTGGACTTACCCCTAAAGCAAATACACAATTGTGTGTGTTTTACTCTGCTGAAGGCTCCTGAAATCAATTTCTAACCCATAAAATAGAAGTTTCCCAAACCAAATCCACTATAAAATTTATCTCTGTGGAAAGGCCATAGCTGTTACAGGAGGGCAGGATGGTAGATCAGGAGGCTTTTCTGTTTAAATATTTAAATAGATTTCTATTTGAACAGCTAAATGAAACCAAACTCACTCCCTTATCTCAATAATTAAAAAGAAAATTGCTGAGCTTTCTTTGCCAAGTGTTCATGCCATTTCCCCCCTTTCTTGAGCATTCTTAGGGTACTCAAGTGCCTATGGTTTGGTTCCTTTTTGCAATAACTCAAGCAGTCTTTTAGCAAGCCATATTTCTGGGGCAACATCAGGCCGACTTCACTGGCTTCTTAATGAAGAACAGGCTGGCTTAATGATTAATTGCAGGTAAATGGGGCTGAACCATGCCTCGTAGGACCTGCCTCAGAGGGGCAGGCTGAACAGTGGCCCCCTGAGAGGACGAGCACATTTCTGTAATTGACAGCTGTAGTTTTATTTTTCTTAGTGACGTTAGTATCAGAGGCAACTCTTTTCCTTGGATTAGGCAAGATAGTTTTAATTTTGACTTTAGGTCTTATCTGTTACTGTTTCCTCTGGCAATGTTATCTGTGGATTTTTCTCCATTTTTTATTACCCAAGTAGTTCGTGATTATTTCAGAAAAATTAGAAAATACAGATAAGCAACAAAAAAATTAAAAGCAGCTAAAAATTTTGCCATCTACTGATGGAAATTATTAGCAATTTGATGTATTATTCCCGACCTTTCCTCCTTCAGATATATGCATAAAAAGATGTATTTACAAAATGACAAAATGCCATATGTGTGTATGTGTGTGTGTGTATAGATCAATCTATCTACACATGTACATACACATGCACACATTTCACGTGCATGCTGGTTTGACATAGTAGATTATTAATTATTTTTAAATCAACAAATATATGTAAAATCAAAGATGGGACTATCATTTGCTTGAAGCTCTTCATTTTTCCTGGGATCAAGGAACTCTGGTGGCATGAATGTTTTATATTTCTTTGCTATAATTATGTGGTCTTAGCCACTTAAAATTATGAGACTAATAAAAATGATACAAATTTTCTAAGCAACTTAGGGCCCCATATAAAATACCTATAAAGGAATTTACCAGTCTTTATTTCCTATTTGGTATCCTGCCTATCCTTCACAGACTATAAAATGAAAATTGAGATTCTTCACTACTGTGAAGATTGATCTGTCAATAGTTATGGCCATGTGGTGATCTGTGGGCCAGCATGGTGGAGGGTTTCCAACCACCATCTACACAAAAGTCAGCCTTGCACTGTGGGCACCAGAGATGCGCTTGCTGAGAAGGACGCCAGCAGAGGGCAGCGTACTTCCAGGACATAACCCAACACAGCCACAGGCTGTGGAACAGTCTGTGGAAGGACTTTTTCACACTGCTCTAAATACAAACAAACACACAATTTTACTGGAAGTTCTCTTCATGAAATATTTTAAGAATTTGAAGTCCTGACATTAGAAGATGGAGGAAATATAGCAAAAGTGAGAAAGTTATTCATTTAATAAACTTTTATTTGCCATCTACAAATGCCATGCAGTAGAAATATAAATATCTAAGACAAAAATCCCTGCCACAGATCAGCAGGAGAAGAAGACATGTAGTAAATGTTTCCAAAGTGCGTTGACAACACTCATGCTAGATGAATGGATTCTGTCTAGAGGAACTCAGAAAAGGCCCCACAGAGGAGTTATATTTGAACTGAGTCTGGAGGACAGCAGGAATTCACTCAGCAGGTGAGTACAGGGATGCATGGAATTCCTCCAGAGAGGAAGGTAGAAAGGTAAAAAGGTATGATTAAAATGTTAAAAAAGGTAAGTGATTTTGCTTTCTATTACCCCCAAATTTAAGCCTGAATTTCCAGAACAGAGTTCTAGAACCAAACAAAACAATAGTGAGAAAGATGATACTTGCTAGTGGATTTATGCTATTGTTTAGAACAAGTGACTGAAACGTAATAAATTTATTAAAATGAGAAAAGCACCAGAATCAACAATATTTATTACCATCCACCTTCAGATCATCACCAAATTCTGACTTGTCTTGTGGTGGCCTCAATTAGTCATCCAGTATTTACACATACATCTACTCTGATTTCTTCTGACATGCACAGGAAAGGGGAGATGGAAATGTGTTCATTCTGCATCTCCTCATTCTTCTTTCCAAGTGGTGGGCACTTATTACAACTGGTGCTTTTGTTAGTGATTGTCCTTTTGGCCTGCCTGTTCTGTATTGCTCATGTGTTGGTTCAAATTCCCTGATAGCCCATAAAACGCCTTTGCATCTGGATCTGGATAAGGGTGTGTTTTTCCTTTGTATTTTTCCCACAGTGGCCAGGCAATGCAATGTGCATACACAGCACAGCCATAAATGTTGACTGACTTTATCTATAAGGCCCACACTCTCTTCTCACAAAAAAGAAAATGATGCTAGAGGAAATGAGGATGATGGAGAATATGTAGAGAGGCTATAATTAGCTTTTCACGTGACAGGATAATCCTAACGTTAGATCTGAGTTATAGCTGAGAGGAATTATCTCTGGAGAAAGACAGTGTAGAACTATATATCTTTTGTGTTTCCAGCTGCTCAAGCCTCTTGCTTAATTAACAAATGTTTGTATAGAGTGGTTAAGACATTCAATCTGTAGAAGAACTAATTATTATGATTATTTTATATTAAATCCCTCTCTCTCTGTAGCTGTGCTTTAACTCTGTATTTTGGAACGTATTCACAGAAACTACCAACACAAAGAAGCTGGAGTGGTTTGTGTTTGTGGCTCATTTTTTATATAATTTTCCTTTGTCTTTCTTTTCCTTTTTTGCTTGACTATATCAAGAAGTGGCTGTCAGCTAGCCATAACCAATGTGGCCACATTTGTTCTCTTTTAACCAGCCTTTTCCTAATCAGATAATCATCTGCTATATATTTTTAACCAACTCTAGAGGATCATCCTAAACAAGGTAGGAAACTCAGAAGCCGTAAAAGGAAAGACTGACATATTTGACCACTCAATTAGGATAAAGTCAAACTGCTATTGCAAAGAACCACCTTTCTCCAAGTGGCTCAAGGATATAAAAGCTTATTTCTCTCTCAAGTAACATTTCTGAGGCAAGCGTTCCAGGTGGTGGTGGACTGCTGGTGGACCTTGTGGTCATTCAGGAACTCAGGCTTTTTCCAATTTAATGAGTCACAGTGTGCCAGTCATCAATTTATTCCCTTTAAACTCCACATTCTTTCTTTAATATGTGCTCTGTGATACTGGACAGAATTCATTTAGGCATATTCCCTTTATAGTGGGCAAGATGTTAAGCTTTCTCAGTACAGGATGCAGGAGAAACACTGCTGGAGAAAGGGGTATTTGCTATTTTTGGCAGCTATGCAGTGGGTTGGCAGTGTGGGTGCGAGGACATCCAGTAGAGTTCTACCCTAACCATGCCCTCGGAATGAGTGATTTCTTGGCAACCTTATAGCCTAAGCCTGGCCTGATGATGATTTTCTGTTGCCTAGCTCATGTAGAAACCAGCTCCTGAAGGCCTCCTGCCCCCATGGGTGCTGCAGTTCCTGTTGCAGACCTATGCCCCATGCCTTCACCCCCTCTGCATGCCTAGGCCACCTGGCCACCAGAGGCTGATTGCTTGTGCCCAGTCTCTGCTCTGGAGGGTTGCTTCCTGCCTGTCTATTGATTACAGTCCAGTTCTGAACTGGGCAAACAAGTGCATTCTTTGCTATCTACTGGGCTGAGCTATACTTCTCAACGTGGTCTGAACCCCAGCCTTGGGAAGGAGGGCCCTTCTAAGTGTGGCCTTCCTCAGGTGCTCTCTCCCTCAGCCCTGAGGTACCACATAGTGTTTCCTTTTACTTTATAGCCACTCATTTCTCAGAGTTTAATAATTCTTCATATTAACCCTTTATCTCCACCCATTTTCTAATTGGACCCTGACTGAGACATGTGGTTTTGTCATTTCTTAGGGTATTGTCTTTCCATGGTCAAAACTGACTGTCATGTCCAGGTCCCAGCTGGTGGAAGGCAAGAGAACATGGAGGGGGCATGCCTACTTTTTTAAGACCTAAATCTGTGAAGAGGCACATATTGCTCTTGTTATATCATATTGTGAAAGTAAGTGTCAGAGCTATACCTAACTGCAAGGGAGCAGGGAAGTGCAGTGTAGCCATGTGCCAAAGGAGGAAGCAGAACGGGTTTCAGTGGACAATTGGTAATCTCCACCCTAAATTGGATAAAAATTTTAAAAGTTGTGTGGCAAAAGGCATCAAAAGTAAAGGAGAACCATAGACTGAGAACAAAATTTACACCACATATGGAAATTTCTGGGAGAGTTTTGAGGGATATTAATCCAAATAAGGGGTTATAGCCCACAAAGATCTCCCATGAATCGATAGCAAAAATAAAACTCAAGTTAGGAAACTGAAAGGCTAAACAAACCAATAATAAAACCAAATACAGAATAAACACCATGGAGAAGACATTTAACCTCATGAGTAATTAAGGAAATGCTAATTAAAGTAACCATGAGATATCACTTTCCATCTATCAGTTTGGCAAATATTAGAGTAACAATAGCCAATGAGAGAAATATGTGCTCTCTTCTTTCTAAGTAGGGTTATAAATTACTATAACATTTAAGAAAAGTAGGCTATACTAAAAGTAGGGTATTCTTTGCCTCAAGACTCTTACTGTTGGAAATCTATCCTTTAAAATAAAAAACTCTAGTACGTAAGAAGTTTATTGATGTATTTGTGGAAGCAAAAACCTGAAAGCAACATGAATGTACTTCAATATGAAAATGATTAAATACATTGTATTATATTTATACTATGGTATATTATTTGGCTATTAGAAAAGATGAATCTGTTCTATGTTTATTGATCTAGAGTTATATTCATAATATATGTGAAGCCGATAAAAGTAATTTGCAAAATATGAATAAGAAGATTCTATTTGTACATAAACTAATAACCAAGAAACTTTATACATGTGCTTCTATGTTTCAATATGTTTGTATGAAAAAAGTATGGGAGTATATATATGCATATATATATGTGTGTGTGTGTGTGTGTGTGTATATATAGGCCTGTTAGGGGGTGGGAATGGAGAGGGGTTGCTGAGGATAATTAACTTAAAAATAATTTAAAAAATTTGTTTCACTGCTGATGTGATTCTTTTTTTCTCATTAGTTTTGAAAAAGGAGGAAAAAAACCTTCTTGCTCCTTGACAGGTGAAAATTTTCACACATTCTACCTGCAAATCACCAACACCTAGAGAGAAAGATTCATCGGAGTTTCACAGTTTAGTTGTAAAACTATGAAGTGTTTAAAGAACAGTTTTCTAGAAATCTGATTCACTGAAGCTTCTGGTCCTTGGGAAAGAAAATCAATACCTGTCTGTCTGCCTTGGTAGCTGGGTTTGTTGATGGTGTTGTAGATATATTATTTTGCTGATAAAGAGAAAAATGTAAGCACTTCCTAACAGTAGGAGTGAGCTAATTGCAGATCCAGGAATGAAGCTTTCAGTCTTCAGTATGCCTTTTGGCCTGAGTTGCTCTTTGTATCCAAATTCTTCTCTTTATCACAGTGTAGATTCCTGAAAATGAAACCGAGATCATCAAAAGAACCCTGAGTTGTGAAAGGCACATTTGACATTCTCTTTCTTGTTATTATGGTGGCTGAAGATTTTACTGTTTCCTGGACTAAGGAGGTAAATTATTTTATTGAGCTTTTGGCCACAAATTGTGCACATAATTATAATAAAGCTTCAGGTGTAGGGTAGAGAAAACCTCTACATCTAGATGTCAAAGAAGGTTAGTTCCAATTTCATCTGTTACTTTTATAATATACTGATATATATTGACAACCAAAAGTAGGATAATGTTTAACTGTAATGGGGCTGGAAGTAGAACTTTCATCAGAATGTGGCATGTTGTGGCTTCTGAGGTGCTGACAGTATTCTACTTCTTGACTTGGGAAGTTTGTTATAGCTAAATTACACATTTATGTTTCATTCACTTTTATGTATGTGTATTACATTTCAAATTAAAAAAGATTTTTAAAAAAGAAAGAGGAATGGAAGAAGGAGTGAAAGAAGGAAAGAAGGAAGAAGATGGTTGGATTTTGACAGGAAAGTGTGAGCAAAGAGAGGTATAATGGAGTTAAGTGTGTTTGAGAGACAGTAATTATTTTTTATTTATTTTTTAAACTTTCAGAATATTATGGGAGTATGAACATTTTGGTTACATGAATTGCTTGTGTGCAGTTTGAGTCCAAGTTATAAACGTGCCCATCTCCCAGATAGTGTGCATTGTACTTGTTAGGTGTGAATTTACCTGTCCCCCCTCCCCCTCCTTGGTTTCTTCTGAGTTTTACTATCATATGGGCACATGAGTGTTGATCAATTAGTTCCAATTTAATAGTGAGTACATGTGATGTTTGTTTTTCCATTTTTGTGATTCTTTATTTAGAAGAATGGTCTTCAGTTACATCTAGGTTTTTACAAAAGATATTAGTTCACCATTTTTTTTGTGGCTGAGTGGTACTCCATAGTATACATATACCACATTTTATTAATCCACTCATGAATTGATGGGCATTTGGGTTGATTCCAACTCTTTGTGATTGTGAATTGTGCTGCAATAAACATTCTAGTGCAAGTGCCTTTTTGATAAAATGACTTTTATTTTTCTTTCGGGTAAACACTCAGGGGTGGGATTGCTGGGTCAAATAGTAGTAGGTCTATTTTGAGTTCTTAGAGGAATCTCCACACTATTTTCCATAGAGGTTGCACTAGACATACACATCAGCATCTGTTGTTTTGGAACTTTTTGATAAAAACCATTCTCACTGGGGTTAGCTGATATCTCATTGTGGTTTTGATTTGCATTTTTCTGATGATTAGTGACATTGAGCGTTTTTTCATGTGTTTATTGGCCATGAGTCTATCTTCTTTTGAAAAGCTTCTGTTCATGTCTTTGTCCCTTTTTTAATGGGTTGCGTTTGATTTTTTTTCTTGCTGATTTGCTTGAGTTCTTTGTAGATTCTGGTTATCAGTCCTTTATTGGATGTATGGTATGCGAATATTTTCTCCCATTCTGTAGATTGTCTATTTGCTCTGTTGATTATTTCCTTAGATGTGCAGAAGCATCTTAATTTAATCAAGTCCCATTTATTTATTTTTATTGTTGCTGTGATTGCCCTTGAGGTCTTCTTTGTAAATTCTTTGTGTAGGTCGATATCTAGAATAGTTTTTCCAACATTTTCCTCTAGAATTCTGATGGTTTTATGTCTTAGATTTTAGTCTGTTATCGATATTGAATCAATTTTTGTGAGTGGTGAGAGATATGGATCCTGTTTCAATCTTCTACATGTGGTTATCCAATTTTCCAAGCACCATTTGTTGAATAGGGATTCTTTACCCCACTGTATATTGCTGTTTACTTTGTCAAAAATCAGATGGCAATATGTGGATGGTTTTATAGCTGGGTTCTCTGATCTGTTCCATTGATCTATGTCTCTATTTTTGTGCCAGTACCATGGTGTTTTGGTTACTATGCCCTTGTAGTATAGCTTAAAGTCTGATAAAGTGATGCCTCCAGATTTTTCCTTTTGCTTAAGGTTTCTTTGGCTATCAGGCTCTTTTCTGGTTCCAAATGAAGTGTAGAATTATTCTTTCTAGATCTTCAAGAAATGACCCTGGTATTTTGATGGGGATTGCATCAATTCTATAAATCACTTTGGGTAGTATGGACATTTTAACAGTGTTGATTCTGCCCATCCACGAACATGATATGTTCTTCCATTTGTTTACATCATCTGCAATTTCTTTCCTCAGTGTTTCATAGTTCTCTTTGTAGAGATCTTTCACCTCCTTGGTTAAATATATTCCTAGGTATTTTATTTTCTTTGTAGGTATTGTGAAAGGTATTGAGTCTTTGATTTGATTCTCAGATTGATTTTTGTTGGTGTATAGGAATTCTACTGACTTGTGTACATTGATTTTGTAGCTTGAGATTTTGTTGAATTTATTTATTAATTCCAGGAGTCTCTTGGTGGAATTTTTGGGGTTTTCTAGATATAAGAGCATATCATCAGCATAGAGCAATAGTTTGACCTCTTCATTCCCCATTCAGATCTTTTTAATTTCCTTCTCTTGTGTAATTGCTCTGGCTAGGACTTCCAGCACTATGTTAATAGATGTGGTGACAGTGGGCATCCTAGTCTTGTTCTAGTTCTGAGTGGATATGCTTTCAACTTTTCCCCATTCAGTATGATGTTGACTGTGGGTTTTTCATATATGGTTTTTATAATTTTGAGGTATGTTCCATCTGTGTCTATTCTGTTAAGACTTTTTACCATAAAAGGGTGCTGAATTTTGTTGAATGCTTTTTATCCATCTATTGAGAGGATCACATGATCTTTGTTTTTGCTTCTGTTTATGTGGTGAATCACATTTATGGATTTACATATGTTCAACCATCCTTGCATTCCTGGGAGGAAGCCCACTTGGTCATCCTGGATTATTTTTTTGATGTGCTGCTGAATTCGGTTGCTAGAATTTTATCAAGGATTTTTGCATCTACATTCATAAAGGATGTTGGTCTATGGTTTTCTTTTTTTGTTGTGTTCTTTCCTGGCTTTGGTATCAAGATGATACTGGCTTTGTAGAATGAGTTGCAGAGAATTCCTTCCTTCTTGATGTATGAAATAATTTCTGCAGTATGGGGACCAATTCTTTGTAGGTCTGATAAAATTTGTCTGTGAAACCATTGGTCTGGGACTTTTTTTTGTTGGAAGATTTTTTTATTGCTGTTTAAATTTTGTTCTTTTGTTTAGATAGGGCTTTTTCCCCTTGCCTTACTCATATAGGTGTGTTTATAGCATATGTTGGATAAGAACCTTTGGCTTTGTTTGTGTGTGCTTTGATAGCGACCTAGGTTCTGTATGGATGCCTTGGTTATAAATATCCTTGGTGTGGTGGTTTTCTCAGTTCCTAGTTGTTTGTAGGTTATACGAATGGTGAGCTATGTGAGTGGGCAGATTCTCTGCCTCTCTTTGATGAAGGAGGATGGAGGTCTTTGAAATTCTTTCTCTTTCCCCAGCCCTGTGGTCTTCTTAACAATGTGAGTTGTAATGGCATGCCCAGTTTAATCTTTGAGGCAATAGGTGGTGCTTGCAGGTGAGAATCAACCGCACCCTGTATGATTGAGTCAGTAAATTACATAAAGGGCATGCAAATTGACCTCCCTGTTAGTAGGTGGCACTTGTCAGAAGGAACAAGCTGCAATGTTGTCTTTGGGTCCTGTGACCAGCTGTAGTCTCTCAGAAGCACTCAAATGTGCCAGGTGGTGGGTGTGGTCCTGGAACTTCAGGCAAGTCCTTATTCTATGCCACAGCAGGGGTTGGTGGAGGAGTATGGCTAGGTGGGGTTAGGTTTGATGAGCTTGCCCTCAGGCTCCACAAAATCTGGGAAGGTATTTGTTTCAGCAGGGGTCAAATATTTGCTCCTAGCTTCTGGGCAATGCTACCACGAAAGACTAAAGTGGCTCCACCCAAGCAGCAAGTCTCCTTGTGGAGGGTGGTCTGTCTGAGATTCACAATCTGGCAGTCTAGAGTGGGCCCCATTCCTCTCTGCTCTCCCCTGTTTGCAGGTTCCCTCTGGCATCTGCTGGCAGGCAGGAGCTCAAGCCAGCTGAGCTCCCCCATATCTGTGATTTGGCCTAGGAGTTTCCCTGCCCTGTGCTGAGAGTGCAGCCATCCTGTGGGGTGAGGGGTGCCCCACAAGCATGCTGAAGCTAGGACCCACACTGTACTCTCTCCCCTGATCTGCCCATATGGGCTCCCTCATCTCTGAGACTAATTCACAAATCTCTCCTCCTTGCCCCTGAGCAATGTGATTGAGACCTGGGGGTCTGGGATCTGGCCTGTGGGTCCATCTCTGAGTCCCCAAAAATTAATCCCTGACCATGCCAGGGAGAAGCGTGCTGGTCCTGAGTTGCCCATGGGGTGCCCAAGCAGGTTCAATGTCCTTTCACATCAGGGCATGCCCCACTCTGATGGAGTTGCTAGGCAAACAGCACCAGGGAGATCTGGTGGGCAGGGAGCTCACTGTCTGAGCACCCCTCAGTCCACTCTGCAGGACCCCAAGAGGAAAGGTCTGAGCCCCACTCTTTTTGGAAGCCTCGGTGTGATAGCTCAATTGTCTTTCTTGGTAGCTGTGGGTGGGGGAGGGGAAGTGGAGAACAGTCTGAATAGGGGAAAGCTGACACTCTGGTTATGTCTGTCCATCACTCTGAGAAACTGCCCACCCAGACTGTCCAGGCACTGGAGTCACACAGATCACCTGGGACCCACTGGACTCCTGTGACTCCTGCAGTCTGTGCCAGAGTTGGGAAATGTCTGTGTGGGAGTGAGCAAGATGAAACCTAAGGAATTCAAGCACCCTGGGGAGGATAAAGGTGTACAGTGGGTAGAGAAGCAATATGGCACCTGCCATCCCAGCTCAGGTCTGTGGAGACAGGAAGTGCCCTGTGTGGGGGAAACCTGGTGCCCTGTCCACAAGGAATCCCCGGTTCACTGGTGGCAGCAGTGTGTACGGAAAGTCTCTCTAGCAGCTCAGGAACCCACCAACTGTCAGAGATGTGAGAGAAGGAGAAATAAACCACTCCACTTACCCTTCTCACTGGACTCCAAGCCTCTCAGGGGTTGATCTCTGCTGATACCTTGCTCATTCCTGTTCTGCTCTGCAACTTCTTCCCATGGCGTCTCCCGAATGCTCTGGGACCCTTGCCTCAGATCCACACCTGATCTCTGTTTGCCTCTTTTTACTCTTTCATCTAAAAATTCTCTGTCTTACTGAGACTCTCTGGCAGCTGGTGTCTCTGATCAGCCCTCTTCCTCCCATAGATCCCAATGAACCTTCTTCAACTGAAAAGCAAAACTTCCTTTTAGTGGCTTTCAACAATGCAATCAGTGCAAGATGATCTTAACGGTCACTGATAACACTGGGCAGAAATCCTTGGCTTGTTCAATCTCCCTTCATGGCTGCTTTCCAACCATCTCAGGGGGGACATACATGTGATTGATTGGGATGTTATCAAGCACATTTCTGGTCTATTTTCCTTTTCCCATTTTCTCCTTTGCCTTCTCCCAGCCCCCAGCTCAGTCTGAGATATGAACTGGCTCCGAGCATTCTCAGGCAAGAATGCAGTATCTTTGTGTGGCAGGAAAGAATTCAGTTTAACCTGGCATAAGCCAGCTTCTCAGGCTCACATTTTACCTCAGTCCACCTCTCTTTCACCTTAACTATCTCTAGTAGTTGCCTTTCTGTTGCCTTTCTTATCTTAGTCACCCAGGTTGTTATTTTCACTTACTCTTTACTTGTCTACATGAAATCAAATGGCGGAAACTATCAATTCTATCTTTACCAAGCTTATATTTCTGTTTCTTTTGTTCCTTTCTTGCTCTCTCTAGCCTACTTTATATTGCATTTAATTATTATTATTGCTTGGACTCCTGCAGTGGTTTCCCAGCTAGTATTCACTCTTTTCTTTCCAGGTTCTCTCCTTTCTCAAGCCACCCTACAAATGCTGCCAAATTAATTTTCCGAAGCTTTGCTCTGATCAAATCATATTTCTGGAAAAAAAAAGTTCAATGGCTCCTTATTAGTTATGGATTAAATCTAAGCCCCTCATGCTGGCTCTGCTGAACATGGCGTCAACTCCCTTACCCCCTTCTACTCCATGCACACTTTGTGGCATGGTAAAATCAGGCTTCCTGGTGTTTCTCAAATATGCCCTGTATTTTCTCACCACTCTTCCTTCCTCATTTAATATTTGTCTACTGCGTTGTTCTTCCCCTTTTCTTCCATCATCTCAACTTATTGAAACCTTATTTAGCTGTTAAGGTACAGATCGAATGTTGTTTGCTTTGTGATACTTTCTCTAATTCTCTCAATGCACTATCACTTCGTTCCCTGTTCCCATTTTCATGGCAGGTGTATTAGTTTACTAGGGCTGCCACTATAAATTACCACAAACTTTGTGGCTTGAAACAACAGAAATTCATTTTCTTAGTTTTGGAGGTCAGAAATCCAAAATCATGGTGTTGGCAAGGCCCTGTTCTCCCTCTCTGATGGCTCTAAGGGAGAATCCTTCCTTGTCTCTTTCTAGCTTCTGGTGATTGCTGGCAATTTTGGTGTTCTTGGCTTGTAGACACATCACTGCAGTCATCTGGCATTCTCCCCATGTGTCTTTATATCATCTTCTCTCTGTGCATATGTCTGTGTTTCTTGCCCTCTTTTCATAAGGACATTAGTCATTGGATTGGGTTTACCCTGCTCTAGTATAACCTTACCTTGACTTGATTACATCACAAAAGCCCTATTTCCAAATAAGGTCACATTTACAGGTACCAGGTTAAGACTTCAACATATCTTTTTAGGGGGCACAATTCAATCCTCGACAGTAAGGTATGTTAATTCTCATTCCTGGTTTAGTGTTCACTTTGGAGATGCAGTACAACTGATGGCTTTTGACAGGAAGCCAGAGTTAGCTCTGTGTAGCCCTAAGTTCAATCCTTTGGGCCCAAAGTGTTATCTAGCTCCTCTAATGCAAGGTTACAGAGCTTGACCCATTCCAAGTCTTTGCATAGCTGAGCCAGCTGGCACCCTACCTAGGCTGCAGCATCCTTCACTACCTTCCTTATCAAGGAGTCTCCAGGTCCATTGGTATTTCTAGTAGAACTCTTTCTTGGGTGAATTGCAAAGGCCTCATTTCTGCCCTGACTACCAATTTATCTATATTTTTTCCTAGCAACCAGTTTTTTCCCCTCCATATTTTTAATATTAAAATATTCCATTTTTGTGTTCTGTGTTCGCTGCCCATATTGTTCCAGAAACATTTCTCTGGACATTATAGAAATATGCAGACCTCAAGGCAGCACTTGAAGGATATTCAGAGTAGGGGACCCAGGGGCTACATGCTATATCTCAAATGACTCCTTGGATCCACACCCCATGAAACTGGCTACTTCAGTATGCTTGCTTTTGACATGACTCAGGTTAATGTTTTGAAAGAAAAACAAGCTAGCTGCACAGATATGTGAGACTTAGAAATAATTTATTGTTGTTCTTTCTTGGTTTATCAGTCTTTGAGGACTATTTGTATGGCTTTTCTTAGTTTTGGAAACTTGATGGGATGTACTGAGTAGTATAGCTATTGTTGGATAACACATAGCATTTTCTTCCTACTACAGAAATGAACACTTATCATTACATATTCTAGAAGAGTTATGTAGAAATTGAGGTATAATTATATCAAGTACATGGAAACATTCCACTACAAAATGAAAACATATGCCTGATGAAAATAGCAGGAAACATGTCAGTGCACTATAATAGAAAATTGTTTCAAATAACTAAAAATGGGCTTTCGCAAATGTAAACAATGCACAAGTTCTGTTAAAATCAATGGCTTACATTTTTTCTTTTCATGTTCAGTGACAGTTTAACATCAGTTTAAGCTAGCTTTCTCCTTATAACAAAAAGAGGAGTCATTTTATTCCTAAGTATGTATTTTCAGCTTCTTCTTTTTGGCATGAATCATTAATATTAAAGTTGCTGTTGACAAAATAAAAGGCAGAGCTAGGAATGGAACACATTAAAGAATGCTATGTTGCACGCATGATGTGGAATACTTAAGTAGATGAAATAAAGCTGCTCTTTTGCAAAAAGCTATTCTTCATGAGTCTTAGTGCCAGGAAAAGATCAATGTCCTCTATTTTTAGCTCTCTCCATTTTGTCCCTATAAGGAACAAAGATGCTACACAAGTCCTAATAGAGTGAGACAGTAAATCCAATGTAGTCATTTTAGTTTTCTTTTGCACCTCTCCCAGGCAATTATATTAAAGTGCCCAAATAAAGATGACTGACTTTCATATATTTGGAAGGGCAGATGACCTTTTTATGTCTATCAGTTGGCTATTCTGAGTATTGGAGACCCCAGATGTGCCATTGACCTTTTCAAGGAAGGACAGAGGAAGACAATAAAGGATGCAGTGTGGCTATTCTGCTTCTTCTCAGTAGAAGAAATGTAGCAAACTAGGTTTTGCAAGGATAATGAAATTCATTATGGATTCACTCGCAATTCTATTCCTTTGGAAAAACTGATAATGATGGAGTTAGTTAGGATTAAAGAAGTTCTTTTGAATTCCTAGCTTGAATTCAGCAGCCCGAGACTCTAGTCTAAGCACTAGAATCTATGATCAATTGTCTTTATTCTTCCTCTTCTGGGACTTAAATATTACCTTAGATTTTGTTAAAAGGGACTTGAAAATAACTTTGGAGTTTTGGGGTTTAACTTAACTGGGAAATAAGAGGATCTAAGACTTTAAAATCTAAGTGAAACTAAACTTTTTATGAGGCATGACTACATTTGAGATCTTTTCATCTTGATTTTGCTGAAAATTAAGTCACCAAAATTAGGGTTGTCAAAGTAGAAGAGACTGTAGGTGATCCTTTTATCAAAACTCTGATATTACAGATGAAGACAGAGAGGAAAAGTGGCTTTCTAAAAGCCACAACATTTTTTAGTGGATGAGATAAGACAGCATAGAGTTCCTTTGATTCTCAGCCCAGTAAGGTCTGTGACATGCCTCTTGGATAGAAATCTTAAATTTTTAAAAATCTTTGTTTCCTAATATCCTTGTGTAGTGGATTAGTGGATGCTGTAGTAGGCCGCCCAGGTCCCCTCTCTTCAGGGCTAAAGCACTAATTTCCCCAATTGCTGGAATATTGGTAGCAGACAGCACTCTGCTGAATCTCTGGGACTTGGTCTTAGCTGAAGAGAGCTGCCTTGGCCAAAGTTATCCCTACTCCCTGGCAGAGTGGGGTAGCCCACATCCAAAGGCTGGCCCATGTAGAAGTATAAAGGCCCTGTTTCTCCCCAACACAGGACAACACTGAAGAACCATTGTGGCTCCAGAGCTGCTTGTGAGATTAGCTGAAGCCATTCTCAAGATCGCTACGATGCCCAATCCTTCTTTCTTCACTCCCCTGCAAGTATTGATTCCGAGAGCACACTTTAATAAACCTCCCCCACACAAATCTCCACTTCAGAGCATTCTTCCTGGAGACCTGACATGTGCTATCTTAAGTTTGAATACTTTCATGCTACATATGGGGAGAATCAATGTACACTTTTCACAAGTGGAACTTGAGTTGAGCCTGTATTAGGATCATCATTTAAAATAGTGTGAAGTTCCTACTTATTAATTTAATACATTACAGAAAGATATCACCATCAGAAATTATTTTTTTGTAGCTTGGTGCCTTGAAGCGTGACCTTCTCATCACTTTCATAGCATAGTGCTGAAAGGAAAAAAATTATAAAAAGGCCACTAATTAAAAGAAGAACAAAGTAGAGAAAAAGAGCTAAAATGCCTGTTTTGAATATAAGACTTCATTTTACCTTTCAACTAACAATAAAAAAATATTCTAATCTCTATTCCCTTATATTTATACAAAGCCTGCTGCTAATAGCCTAGTGGCTGGGAACCTCAACACTCAATAAACACTGATAATTTTCTTTTATCTCCACAAAATCTTGATTCTACACATATCTACAGGGCCAAGACAGAAATGATTTGATGTGATTCGTATTCACGTTTGCACAGCCAACATGGTCTGGTGGGGCTGACTGGATAAATCACACTCCACTATGACTATCTTTGATATTCACGATAAAACATCATGTGGAAACAATGCCAGGGAAGTGGAAAAGAGAGAGATATCAAAACAAAAATTCCCACCCATTCTTCTCCCTGCATGACTATGCAAATAAAATGATTATTATGGATTACTATTATGGATTATTATTATTACCGTTTTTACCAAATTCACACTAGCATTGTACAGTGAAGAATTGAGACAATTATTTGCATAATCAGTACAAGAGATTACTTTTATCTTTAAAAGACAAATTATTATATCATGATTATCTGGATACTTGTTCTAATTGTCCTGATTACTTTATTGATGGAGATCAGGTCAAAAAATTTCTTTCTTTTATTCTAATTTGCCCACAATCAGATAAACAGAGTAATGATAATTCCATGACTATAATTCCTCACAGCACAAGATCATGTCAGGGAAGAAGAGAAACAATTGTTAATAAAATGTCTAATGTGAACAGGGAACTGGGCCAGTGCATTCATAAATTCAACTTGTTTAGTTATTACTACTATTATTATTTTTATTTCATCTTATTATGGGGGATAGAGAATTTCAGGTTACATACGTTGCCCATGTACTGCCTGTTAATAGATGGATTTGCTTTTCTCTCCCAGTACACTTCACATTTTGTTTTCAAGGAGGTTCTCCCCACTGGCTTATATACCTGGTAATGACTTTTGAAAGAAAAAACATCCCTAAAAACAAACCTCTCCAAATTCTGTTTCTCTGGCCATTCCTTCTCTGCCTCTTTTTAAGTTCAATAAATGTTATCTGTGGTGCTTATTATTATTGTCATTTCCAGGTCTTTAAAAATACATATTTTTTGCTATTATGAGGTAAAACTGTTTTTCATTATCAATTGTAGCTACTTATATAGGAATGCTGTTAATATTTGTATATGTATTTTTTTTATTTTCTGCACTTGAATATTTATGGAAGCATATTTATATATGTATTTTATCTGGCCATTTATTGAACTCTTCTATTAATTTTATGATATTTACATTTGATCCTCTTTTTTCCCAGTTGTATGATAATATCACTTGCAAATAGTGATAATTTAGTTTCTCATGTTTCAATAATTTTACCTCATTTCTATTTCATGCTCTATTTTGTTGGCTAGTATTTTCAGAACAGTGTTAAATAGTAAAGGAGAAAGCATACTTTCTTATTTCATTCATTATTATAATGGGAATGCATCTAGTGTTTCACCAATAAGCATGATGTTGACCATTTGGTTTGGTAGATATTATTAGAATTATGTTGAGAAATTCTTCTCTTTTATTAATTCATCACATATTCCAAACATCTTATGGCATTATATGCTATTCTCTTAGTGTTTTCAGTCCTTTCTGTTTTGGTTGGCTCTCCATTCTCATACCATATTTAATTTGTTTGCTTTCTTGAATGGATTTGCCAGGGACATATATAGTTTATTGAAAGATCTTAAGTTTGTGTATTAATGCTGTTTTCTGATTTATTTCTTTTTCTCTTTATTAATTTCTATGTTTATTTTGTGTTATTTTTCTCTGTTTTTCTTATTTGGATGTTTTACTTATATGCTTTATTTACTTATTTTTATTCTTTCCTTTTTTATAATCAAAGCAAAACATTTATGGTTATATTTGCTTCTAAGTTTTGTCACATACCTGAGGTTTTGATAAAATAATGTACTCATTTCTGAATTATTTGATATTGGGGTTTGTATTTCTTCTTTACTTCAGTATTTATATGGAGAAGCTAAATTTTTTCCAAATGGTTTTTATTTCAATCTTTATTATTAATTTCTAGCTTTATTATTTTATAGTCAGAGAATATATCCAGTTCAGTTTCTGTTTTTTGGAATTTATTGAATTTGTCTTTTTGGCTTAAAATATATTTTTGTATTTGTTTCACTTTCTAAAGCAAATATATATTCTCTGAGGAGGACTGGAGTTTGGACATTTGTCTACAAATTCAGTCTTTTTTTAATTTCAGCATATTATGGGGGTACAAAAGTTTAGGTTACGTACATTGCCCCCCCCCGCCCCCCACCTCGAATCAGAGCTTCAAGCATGTCCATCCTCTAAACGGTGCGCATAGCACTCGTTATGTATGTATACACCCATCCCCCCCCCAACATCTGCCCGACACCCGATTAATGTTATTCCTGAATGTGCTCTTAGGTGTTGATCACTGAAACCAATTTGATGGTGAGTACATTGGTGCTTATTTTTCCATTCTTGTGATACTTCACTTAGTAGAATGGGTTCCAGCTCTATCCAGGAAAATATGAGAGGTGCTATATCACCATTGTTTCTTATAGCTGAGTAGTACTCCTTGGTATACATATACCACATTTTATTAATCCACTCATGTATTGATGGGCACTTCGATTGTTTCCACATCTTTGCAATACAAATTTAATCTTATTCACTGTAGTTAAACACATGCTTTTCTCTACTTGATCTGCTAGAGTGTGAGAGAGTTGTGTGATTATCTCAGACAATTTGTTTATTTTGACTTCTAGTATTTATAACAGCTCATATCTTTTATATCTTTTTTGTAGTTGTACTTTTATCAACAAAACCTTCCTTATTCCATTTTATACTTTTTGCCTTGAATTTATATAATCTGAAATTAATAATTATTTCTGTTGTGTTTCTTGCTAGTTTTCTCCTGAAGTTTCTTTACCAAATTTTAATTAATTAATTAATTAATGTTTTTATTTCTGAATATTATGGGGGTACAAATATTTAGGTTACATATGTTGCTGTTGCCCCGCCTGAGTCAGAGCTACAAGCGTGTCCACAAATTTTATTTTTTATCATCTTAGATTTGTTGTAGGTGATTTTCTTTTTTTTTTTGAGACAGAGTCTCAGTCTGTTGCCCAGGCTAGAGTGAGTGCAGTGGCGTCAGCCTAGCTCACAGCAACCTCAAACTCCTGGGCTCAAGCAATCCTCCTGTCTCAGCCTCCCGAGTAGCTGGGACTACAGGCATGCACCACCATGCCCGGCTAATTTTTTTCTATATATATTTTTAGCTGTCCATATAATTTCTTTCTATTTTTAGTAGAGATGGGGTCTCGCTCTTGCTCAGGCTGGTCTCGAACTCCTGAGCTCAAACGATCCGCCCACCTCGGCCTCCCAGAGTGCTAGGATTACAGGCGTGAGCCACCGCGCCCGGCCGGGTGATTTTCTTTTAAAGCAGCTCATGTTACATTATTTTATTTTTAACATTTTTTAATACAATATTTTAAGATATAATTGACATACAGTACAATTCTTGAAAATATTATGCTAAGTGAAAGAACCCAATCACAGAAGATCACGTAGTGTATGATTCCATTTATATGAAATGTCCAGAGTAGGCAAATTTTATACTTTTTATGCATAATTATAACTTTTTATAACATAAATGAAATCTTTTTAATAGAAGATTTTATATCTGCTTCTTAATTTGTATGTAATTAATTTATAGGCTGGGAATAAAACACGATGGAATAAATAACTTTTCAATACATATACATACAGTTGCAGAATAACATGTTTCTTCTAAGTTGCCTGACAATGCATATGGTCTTCTGTGGGCTGGATAATTAGAAAACCTGCCAAATTACACGCATTGGGTGAAGCAATTTTCTGGACCCATCTTTGCTTTTTCTAGTTGCCACAAAACATTGTATGGTTTGAGGATTCTGAGGTTATGTTCTGGGAATTTTCCTGAGTATGTTTTTTATTTATTTAGAAATGTCTTAAATCTTTTAAGAGGTATTATGACTGGGAAACTCAGCTGACACTGCAGAGCCCCACTGAGGAAAATACAGAGGATGTTGGCTGCACTGGAAAAGGCAAACACATCAGTACACTGGCCAGTGCTGCCAACTTGCATGGAAGGGCTGACTCTGCAGCATCACTGTTATGACCAGAATTCCTGTAATGGAGAAGATGGAGAATAAAACAGCTAGTGATTATGGCCAGTACCATTTGTGCTTTTCTGAACATTGTCAGTAGATCTTTTACCTACAAACTCTTTATGGCACATTTTAAAATGTCAAAAAGGGTGCACCCACCTTTTCCAACCTACTGAAACATGTCTCTTATCTTTTATTTATTTATTAAGAGAAAATTGTGATTTAAGTCATTTTGATGTTCTCACTACTTTGTATGAATCAAGATGAGGGATGAATTGAGAGGTGGGTGTTTTATTGTTGCTGATTAATGCTGGATCTTCTAATGCTGGGCCTCATAGCAAGTGGCTATGGCAAAAACTTCTGGTGGATTGCTAGTTGCAAGGCCTAATTTTTCCCTTTTCCAACGAACAAAACCAAGTGTTTGTGTATGCACATGCATATGTGTATTTGGCAGCTGGCCAAATTAAGGCTAACGCTCCTTATGGCTCAGTGAATATATGTAGTTGAGTTGGGACAATGATAGAATGAGCATTAAGCTTTGAAGGGGACTTTCAGAACATCTTTAGGAGTTTCCTCAACTGAGAGGTGTGTCCTCTTTGTCTTTCTTCTCCTCTTCCTTTCTGCTACCTGGAAGGTGTAAGTGAACTCTATTGTTCTAGCAGTTGCCTTTGTCTATGAGATGACCTTGAGGATGGAAGCCATATGTTCAGATAGTAGAACATAGAGATTGAAGATGCTTGGTTTCCTCTTGACCATGGGAAAGCCATTAATAGTCTTGAATGGGATATCCCTGGACTTCTCTTAGCTGAAAGAGATAAACTTACTTTATTTAATCTTAATTTTTTGTTTTTCTTATTACATGTCCTAATCCCAATGGATACAGTAGGATTTGCCTATGATTGTGAAGCACTAAGCAGAGGCAAACCAAATTTTGTATTCTGGGTAAGAAGAAGTTGTAAAATATCCAGAGAATATAGAAAACATAGATTGGGTGAACAATAAAAGGGAAATCTGAAGTGAATAGTCATGATGAGACTAAGCGAGTCAGAATTTACAGATCCATAGGTGGAGACTAGAAAGAGCTCCAAGAGTGCGAAAAGAGAGGGAATGTTTAATGACTCATCTGTAAATGAGCTGGAGAAGCAAGGGAAAGCATAATCTGACCTTTTCCATCATTAAAGCAAAGCTTAGGAAACTTTAACGTACCACAGTGTGTTCAAAATTTACATGTCATTTTCCACTGAATTATTCTGATTGTCCAATACTTAGAGTGTACCACAGCTGTGTCAGGAATGCAAAACCTTTTGTATTAGACCTGACATTTCTCTAGGGTCAAACGGCCAGGTCTGAAGGTGAAGGACAGGCTCCCAGTGGGTTGGAAAGAATAGTACTTAGTTAAAGACAGGATACATGTGCACAAAGGATAATAGTTGAAAATGACCCACAGGGATGGAACATGTCATCACCTTGAAGGGGCCTAACTAGTGTTCCTCCAGCTTTCAGCATGGACAGGTAGTATTTAGGAGAGTCAGACGTGACTCCTCCTCCTCTTTGAATGTCTTTTAGAATTGAGAGCCCATTGGACAATAGAAAGAAATCAGTTGCCTTGAGATTTCAGAGTGTTGTGAGAGGTGCAGTACATTATTGATGAATAAACTGGCTAGAGTTGCTATGAGAAAGTGAGCCATTTGGGTGAGTTGCTCTGCTTGAGTTCCATGATTTCTCATTGGGAACTCTTGAAGGTGCTCTAGAATTATATATATTTTTTATTTTAGAAAGGAAAATATTGCATATAGCAGAGTATGTGGCAATAAGCTATAATCTAATTTACTAATATTTATGTAGCACAATGATGAATATTAGCACTTACAGGATTAAAACAACTATAAATTGCCTCATATCAGTTCACTTTGCTACCAAGTGATTTATAAAGAAATCTTTCTGTTTTCAGAGTTTCTTGGATTTTGACATTATGGATAAGGGGCCATGGACCATTACTACCAGGAGATTATTATGTCCATACACCTCAGAAGGTCTGGGATGAAGTTGTGTTTGGAAAGCTTGTCTTCACCAGTAGTTGCATTGGAAGGACTAACATTCCCTTATAGATGTGAAGTTTATTAGACTATGCACCAATTCTTTTTACTACCTGTCTACATTTTTGTGCTTTTAATTTTTATTTACCCCTTTTTGGGCTGGACTGTGTCTTCAAGTAATTTTAGATTCCTGAGTGTTAGATTTTATGAGACCTGGCATTTCTGAGACTGTCTTTCTGTTTTCTTCATGAATGAATGACAGTTTGACTGAGTAATATAAAATAGTTTTTCTCTTTTCAAATGCTATAGAAAATTCTCCATTGCATAACAGTGTATATTTATTTGTATATATTTTGTATATTTATTTGCAGTTAACTTGTTTCTTTGCCTAAATGCTTTTTGGATCTTTTCTTTATTATATTAATAATTTAAAAAATATTTCCAGGTTGTGTGTGTTTGTTAACTTTACTTGGAGCCTGATGAAATCTTTAGATATATATATATTTCAGCTAAATAGTTTTTTCCTTGATTTATTGCATCTGTGCCAATTTTTTTGATTTTCTATTACAATCTATAGTCCTTAGTTTGGCATTTCATTCTCCATCCTCTATATCTATTAGGTTATGAAATGTCCTACTTCCTTAAGTACTAAGTTTGACAGTTGACATTTCTGACATTTCACTTTGACACTTCTTGTTTTATTTTTATTGTGAAAGTACATCCTCATTCTTTCAAATGCATAGTTTGGCTTGTGATTATCTTTAAAAATTTTTTTAGAGCAATTTTTGTGAAACCATGGATAAGTCAAAAATTCATGTTATTTTTTGTGTATGAGTTCTCTTGTGGAACCAATGCCTTGCAGACAGCTAGAAATATCAACGAAGTGTTTGGGAAGGATGTGGCTAATGAACACACAGTATGTCGATAGTTTGAAAAGTTCCATTCTGGTGATTTTAATCTTGAAAATGAGCCACGTGGGTGACCTGAGACCAAGGTGGGTAATGATGAGCTGAAAGCTGTAGTGGAAACGAATCCATCTCAACCTACACATGAATCAGCAACAAGGTTTGATGTTACTATTCCAGCAGTATTGGACCATTTGAAAAAAATTGGCAAAGTAAAGAAACTGGATGATGGGTATGACATGAATTAAGCAAGCATCAGAAGAGAAATCATCTGGAAGCTTGCCTTTCTTTGTTGGCATAACATAAATTCGAACCATTTCTACACTGTATTGTTATGTGTGATGAAAAAATGGATTCTTTTTGACAATTGCTAGCATTTGGCACAATGGTTGGATAAAGATGAAGTGCCAAAACACAGTCCAAAACCTAATATTCATCCAAAAAAAGTACTGGTGTCTGTTTGGTGGTCCAGCGCTGGTATTATCCACTACAGCTTCACGAAACCTGATCAATCAATTACAGCAGATGTCTACTGTAACCAGTTGGATGAAATGATAAGGATGCTTGTGATTAAGCAGCTGAGGTAGGTCAATAGAGACAGGCCAACCCTCTTGTAAGACAAGGCTCGGACCACATGTCATACCAACAATGCTGCTCAAACTACAGAGGCTGGACTTGGAAACTCTCTGCCATCCATTGTATTCACCAGACCTTGCATCGACTGATTACCACTTCTTCCAGCCTTTGGACCACTTCTTGCAAGGAAAAATATTCACTTCTCAACAAACTGTGGAAAACGCCTTTGGTGATTTCATCACTGCTAGCTCTCCAGGCATCTTCATTGCTGGCATAAACAAGCTACTGTTAAGATGGCAAAACTGTATCAATAGTTTAGGTACATGCTTTGATTAATTGTCCTGCTTCTTGTTTGAGATATAATAAACTAAACTTTCGATTCAAAGTCAGACATTTCATATTTAATGACCTAATAGTATGTCTACATTGTTTCCAAGTATTTATTTCTGTCCTTTGTATTGTGGAAGAACTTTTCAACTTTGTACTTCAAATCACTAACACATTTTTCTCCAGTGTAAATTCTATTCTAATGTACATTGAACACTCATTGCTTCGTATGTCTATTTTCATTTTAGTTTTTTTGTTTCTCATTTTTTCCTTTAATCTAATTTGTTTTTTACTTCATCTCAGCATATTCATACCTATGACTTACAGGTCTTATATCCTATTGTTGAAAGTTTTCTAAATTATTATTTTGGTTTCTGTAGTATACTTTTTTCAGAAGACTATCCTTCCCTTCCATCTTTAAGATAACTTTTTTTTGAAGTTAAAAAAAATCTGTGCCATGTTGTTGTTTTTATTTTAGTTTCAATCACTGGATGTGTTCCTTGGATCTAGGTGTTGGTCAAAGACTTTTCTCATATTTATAGCAAGAAGGTAAGTTGATGTACGTAGCTCAGTTCTCAGTGTCTATCAGGTGTTTATCTGGGGCAGCTCTGTTTTATGTAACTGTGCTTACCTTCTATCTCTATGTGTATTTTATGATACTTTGAGACAACAGGGTATACAAAGACTGCAGCCTTTCCCTTGCACTGCCTGCTTCATTTCACTTGCAAAAGTTTATTTGGAGAAACATATTATTTTAGAGCCAATGAGTCATTTTTAGGTCTGGATGTTTTCTGGGAGTTCAAACCCTCGATATGTAGGAATATAGTGTCTGAGGGTGGATGGAGATAGAGTGGTAGTTAAGAGTGTGTGGATGGTTTGGTAACACTTTGATGCCTTAAATTCAGTACTTTTTTTTTTTTTTTTGAGACAGAGTCTCACTCTGTTGCCCAGGCTAGAGTGAGTGCCGTGGCGTCAGCCTAGCTCACAGCAACCTCAAACTCCTGAGCTCAAGGGATCCTCCTGCCTCAGCCTCCCGAGTAGCTGGGACTACAGGCATGCACCACCATGCCTGGCTAATTTTTTCTATATATATTTTTAGCTGTCCATATAATTTCTTTCTATTTTTAGTAGAGATGGGGTCTCGCTCTTGCTCAGGCTGGTCTCGAACTCCTGAGCTCAAACGATCCGCCCACCTCGGCCTCCCAGAGTGCTAGGATTACAGGCGTGAGCCACGGCGCCCGGCCAAATTTAGCACTTTTGTCTAGGGCTAAGCTGGCTGTTTTGCTGTTCGGTTTATGTGTGATGGTCTCTGAGTAAGGGGTAGACAATGGGGAGGGACAGTATTTCAATTTTCTTTTCAGTAGAAAGAGAGCAATGTTTCATGAAGTGAAAAATGGTATTTGCTGATTGTTTTATTTTTGTCTCAGTGTTTCTCAAACTTCAGTAATATAGGAGCCCCATTTAATGGCCTGATTTCTTTCATAGGTCCCTAGCATTGACTGAGGGGCTTTTATGACAATGTTTCTCCAAATGCATAAGCCTAAAACTAGAGATAAACTTGTATCTCCAATACTACCATAAAACCAACACAAGTTAGCAGATTAAGTGTGCATTCTCCCCACAAAACCAATAAATTAAAGTTAGTTTAATGTAACTTATGATATTCTTTTGTTGGAACTAAATTTTTGCTCAAAAATGAATATGTATTGACTTCTAAGGTACAGATTCTATTGATACCAGTGCATGTGCATTCCCACTTACCATATGATGACAATAGACAATATTTTTGAAAAGTTTTATTATGGTAATCTATTCTTGGGTATTGGGTTGAAAAAAAATGTAATGGGTTTCAGCCTATGAATGAACATTTTTCTTTACAGGTAGACTTTTCCTTCCTGTTTAAGAAAAAAGTATAAGGAAATGAAAGTCAATAATAATATTGCAAATTTAGGTTGTGAATATTCTTTGGCTCAAAATAATGAATCAAATAATAATCCAACAAGACCTGTACACACAAATAATCTGATTTATTGAACTTATTTCCTTCAGCTAGATAAAGTAGTTGAGTCAGTAGAAGATAGTAGACACCCTATCCTCTGCAGGGGTCTTAAGAGTAGGGAGTCTTGAGGTAGGGGGATCAGTGAGGAGCTAGTTGTGTTCTGATGGAACAGGGTGTGTGCATGCACGTGCATGAATTGCGTGCCCTGTTGGCAGCATAGGGCTACTGTTTTGGCATTATGTCTATTTGTTAGATGATATCCTATATCTTTACCTATTAATAGAAAAGATGGGGACCCAAATAGCCAAACCATGATCCAGGATGGGAGATGGATCTGGAGCCAGAAAGGTCTCCTATTCTGAGACGCAGAGTGGAGTTTGTAGGATGGGTCAATTTGTGATATTTCTATTTCTTCTTTTTGTCCATATAACCAATATATGGAATTCCTCCCACTTTTGTTTTAAGTACCCAGTGTGAGACTCCTTAATTAAGTTAAACCATGTGAATGGACTACCAATAACAGAAATAGTTGCAGAAACACTGATTTTAGCCCACAGGAGTCACTCAGCAGTATATGGCACCAGGAGTGAAGTGTACTATTATAGAATTGTCACAGTCTAGGATGAAATGTCATTAGGGCCTCTCTTGATGGTGTGATTATAATTGCAGCTGACTTTCAGATAATTCAAGATTCCAGTTTGAGAAATACTGGAGTAGTTCAATCTGCTTTAGTACACATTCATTCTGGATTCCAGCATTAGATTTATGTCATTCAATTAATATTTGTCTAGTCTCAACTACAGCTGGGCTAGGAAAGGCGTCTAAATGTTGAGGATATAGCAGGCAACCAAAGTACCCTCCCCAGTGTAGATTATAGTCTACATAATACATAAGGAGAAAATACATATAATTTCAGACAGTGATAAGTGCTATGAGTAAAAATAATACAGAAAAACAGGGGTAGTGGTGATTGTGGGTAAGGGAGGTCTTTTTGAAGAAATTGACTGCCAGTATTAGTTTTTGGGAAAAGTATGAAAGTCTGGTTTTTTCAAGGTTTTCGGTAGTCACATGGAAAGAATGGAAAGGTTGTGTCCGGACCTGCTAGGCCTTTAAGATGGGAAATACCTGCATTAATTTCATGGCCTATGTTTCCTTCTTTCTCTGTGTGTGCCCTTAAGTTAACAGGTGAAAAATGAACACTGACGATGACTTGATCACATACTGTGGTAGTAACACAGTTACAATATTTATTAATAAAATATCATTGTATTAATTATTGTAATTGTTATAATGTATTAAACTCTTGAGATTCTGAATTTACTGGTGTCTTCTGTTGAACCACACTTTCTGTTTATCCTCTTCATTTTTCTTGTTTTCATTAAGAACATTAAGGAAGTTTGAGTGATTTCTTTTTCAAGTTAGACTATTTTTTCTTTTCTCTTCTTTGATCTTCTCTCTGGACTGCTGCAGAATGGATGTGGGGTAATAAATGTACCTATAGTCCTAGCTATTCATTCAGGAAGCTGAGCTGGGAGGATTGCTTTGAGCCCAGGAGTTTGAGGTTACACCTTTCAATCAGCTCACACCTTTCAATCAGCTCACACCTTTCAATGTGCTCCCCTGAAAAGTGCCTGGCTAAAAAGAAAGCTTTTCACAGGGTAGGATAGATGCTTTAATCCTACAGGTAGGAGATGTTTTACTGCCTTCCTTCCAAAAGGGAACTCAGAGTTACAAAGTTAGTTTCAATTTTCAGAAAAATGTCTGTGTGTGGCTCAAATATCTTATGAGCCTTTAGAATACTGCCACATAAAATAAATGCTTTGGCAAAATTGCATTTTATAATGAAATAACTTAAGATATGGAATTTTTGAAATTAATGGTTTTGAATTTTTGTACTGTGAAGCACAAGTACATAGATCCAATAGTAGCAGGCAGTTCTCATTTCTCTTAAGAACTCCCCTTTAAATCTCAGCACTGTCTTTTCAATTCTTCTGATTACCAGATATCAATCTCTTCTATTACCTTGTAGTTTGGTCAGGACCAATCTCTCATGGTTATGAATTTTCTATTTTCTGGGATTTCTAGAAAATATTTCCCATAGAATAGTCTTTTATATCTTCCTTATGCTCCTTTTCCCCCTTAGAGAGAAGAGGCAGAAATTGGGAAGTATAGCGGAATGAGAAAACTTTCCTCTAGTCTTATATTCATTTATTTTCAAAAAAGCTTTAAAGGTGTCTTAAGGGGCAATATGATACTTGGTCACAGAGATAAAATGCAAAGGAAGTATTTCTAAAGTCTATTAATGGAATGATGTACCTTGGTATCAGATCCTTTCACAGTGTCATGGCGGGGCCTGGGGTAGAACAGGTAAGGAGGATAAAACAATGAGAGTTGGAAATCTGAGTCCATCTTTAATGTATAAATATTTTGCTCAAAATTGAGTCTTAGGTTTCTGCTTCTGGTATTGATGGAGCAGCTCGTATCATATTAATTCTGCAGTTAACAAGTATAAACTGTGAACAAAATGTGAAAAACAACTATTTGAAGACATGGAGGAGCAACTGAATACAGACAGAATCACAGGCAAAATCATAGCCAAGGATTTTAACAACATTCTTTTGGTAACTGATAGACCAACTAGACAAAAAATAGGCAAGCACAGAGAAGATCTGGAAAACACTATTAGCCAACACGACCTAATTGGCATAGGACATTGTACCCAGCAAGGGTAGAATATACATTCTTTTCAAATGCACATGGAACATTCACTAAAATAAACCAGATATTGGGTCATAAAATAAGTGTCAATAAATTTCAAAAGACGGAAATTTTACAGAGTATATTCTCTGACCACATTGGATTAAATTTGAAATCAGTAACAAGATATCTGAGAAATCCTCCATTATTTGGAAATCAAATAACACTTCTCTGAGTAACCCATAGATCAAAGAAGACATCATAGAGAGAATTAAAAAATATTTTAAAATTAATTATTATAAAACTAAATTAAAATTTGTGAGATGAAGCTAAAAAAGTGTTGAGTGGGAAATTTATAGCTTTAAATGCTTATAATAGAAAAAGAAGAAAAGTTTAAAATCCATAATGCAAGTTATTATGAAACTGGAAAAAGAAGAGGAAGTGAAACCCAAAGCAAGCTAAAAGAAAAAATAGTAAAGATAAGAACAAAAAAATTAATAAAATTAATGAAGTCAAAATTTGATTCTTTGAGAAGATTAATAAAATAGACAAACCTCTAGCAAGAGCCATCAAAAAAAGAGAGTGAAAATAGAAATTAATATCAAGAATAATGGGCTATCTCTGCAGGTATTTCATACATCAAAAGAATGCTAAGAGAATATAATAAATAATTTGTTTTAGTGGAATACAGTCTCCTGTAGTTTTCTGAGAATGATACATGGAAGGTAATTTATTTTTTGAAAATTTACATATTTGAAAATGTCTTATTTGATAGTTTGGGTATAGGTTCTAAACTGGACATAATTTCCCATTATATTTGAAGGCATCGCTGGGCACAGTGGCTCATGCTGGTAATCCCAGCACTTTGGGAGGCTGAGTTGGGAGGATTGCTTGAGGCCAGAAGCTCTAGAATAGCCTGAGCAACACAGCAAGACCCTGTCTCTACAAAAAATAAAGAACTTAGCTGGGCACTGTGGCATGTACCTGTAGTCCCAGGTAGTTAGGCAGTTGAAGAGGGAGGATTGCTTGAGCCCAGGATTTTGGGGTTACAGGGAGCAATGATTGTGTCACTGCATTCCAGCCTGTGTAACAGAGTGAGACCCTGTCATTTAAAAAAAAAAAAAAAAGGCATTACTGCATTGTCTTCCAGCTTCTAGTATGTTGTTGAAAAGTCTGATGCCATTATGATCCGGAACTTTCATATAAGATTTTTTAATCTGGAAATTATTGGGATCCAAAAGCTATTGGAGAACTGAAATTACAAAATGATACTCCTTGTCACCAAGTGTAATCTTTCAGTCTGAAAACTCATATTCTTCAATTCTGGGAATTATCTTATTTCTTTGATAATTTTTTTTTGTTTTTCTGTTCTCCCTGTCTGTAATTCCTAGTGATCTTCTTCCCATTGTTCATGTCTTTCTTTTTCAAAGCTTCTGGAAGAAATACCCAAACAAAACATTTTATCTTCCAGTTCTTTTGTTAAAATTTAAGATTTTATTTTTTAAAAAAAATTTCCAGCATTCTTTATTGTCCCCTGAATTTTCTTTTTGAAATATAGCATGCTAACCTTGTTTTATAACTGCAATGCTTTTTTATTCCTCTGAGATTATTCATTGTAATTGTCTTTGTTTTGTATTGTTTCTCTTTATCGAGTTTCCTTTTTAAAAATTCATTTGTTTAGGTCTCTTTCATGTTAAAGCTTTCCTCAAAAGCCTAGCATGCTTGGCTTACTGTTTGTATTTAAGAGTGAGGTACTAAGAATCTGATCGAGACACTAAAGTGCTGGCTGGACATGATGACTGGGAAGCATCTGCTAGTTTACTTGGGAGAAAACACCCAGATAGATCTCATAGTATTAGTCTTTTCTTCTGAGCTGATCAAGTTCTCCAGAAAGAAATTCTCCAATTTCCTGACTCTCAGTATTTTAGGAATTGATAGACAGAAGGGAATCATTGGTTTACTTCGTCTAGAGTAAACCTCTACTTTCCCGAAGAAATAGTGTAAGGGAGGTTGTCTGGCTGGATGGGGTGTGTGAAGGGATCTGGGAAAATGACTGCTGCCTACGGAGGTTTTCAGCCATGGTCCTGTTTTCAGCCCCACTCCTCACCTTCCACCCTCTGCAGTAAGCAGTATCTCACATTCCTCATGCTTCCTGGCATTCTAGAGCACCAGAGGGCTTACGTGTTATTGGCTTCCCAGTTCCGTGCACTTAGGTTTCATTTCCTCTGCTTTGCTAAGTCAGTTACTACTGGCCCATCTACTTTCCATCTTCTATAATGATAATATCTCCTATCCATTATTATCCTTCTCCTATTCTTTTAATTCTATTATTATTGTGGTCATATTTTAGGATGGAACAGAAGAGAGCATGTGTATTCAAGCTACCAGGTTTGATGAGTAGTCCCACGAGTAAGTTACTGTTGAGCCTAAGAATACTGAATTATAGAAATGCCCCCTGTATTTCTGGAGAAAAGATTTGATTTTAGAAGTCAAATAAGGCTTTGCCTTAAGGAAAAGATAAATGTGTTAGTTCAAAAGCTGCCTCGTCTCAGGAGGGCGTCTTGCTGGTCAGTAGAAGCTGCATCTCAAGGAGACAGCTGTAAAATGGGCCTTTGGTTCTCACCTGTTTTGAAAGACAAGGCAGGCCTCCCTTAGGACCAAAGGTTGCCGGTGCTGCTGACAGGTGGACCCCTGGAGATGAGAGCTAATCAGATAGCTATGCTATTGCCCAAGCCGGGCTCAGATGGAATCATGAGGTTAAAGTAATTAACACAAAGCACAGCCCATGTTGACTTCTAGGATCATCTCTGTCTCCAAGAACACAATCACCAGAGCCAAGATGTCTCTGTTTGTTGCTAAAGTAATAGCCTTATCATAAAACTTAGAAGTTTGCCCCAAGATGATTTTATAACTCATTGTTCCCCTAGTTAGAGTTAGTTAAAGGATCTGTAGTAGCCTTTTAGGAGACTTTGACCCTAAAGCAAACTGCCTGTTAGTATGAAAATCCCGTTGCCCTTGGCAACCAGAGCCTGTATGTACCCTATATAATACCTGTGTGGAGTTTCAGTCGGGGAGGTATTTTATGCGGGTAAAATATTTCCATCCGGATACCCTCCTTTATCTATTTTCATAAACTTTCACTTTATAAACTATATCTTTGGCTCTGTGTATTATTATTGCCATTACTTTGTATTTTTATTTCTGTTTCCTACTATATTTTTCATCCTTTGCGATGACCCCTGCCTGAGAGACCTGATCGGAAGAAAAAACCTCTTTGCAGGGAGCCTAGCTAACTCCCTGCAAACTGGCATAGTCAACTTAGAGATCTGATCAGAACAAAGAGAAAAGGACCTCTTTGCGGGGAGCGTAGCTAACTCCCCGCAAGTTACAAAGAAATCGTTACTTCAAAAGCCTCAAGAACCCCCTCCCTGGAGAGTAGATACCAGTGGAATAGGGATCTTATCATTCTTTGCTCGTTTTTTTGTATCTTAAGTATAGATGCTCTGATAATTCTCCCCACCCACCAGAGGTCCAGGGTCCCACCTCCCTTTCTGAGGGTACTTGTGGTGATGGGGTTTGGGGAAAACTGTCCACACAGGACAATTAGTGGTTGAGGTGCTGGGTGCTAGTGAAATGAAGTTCTGACCATAGGTCAATCAGAACAATTGGTGTCATTGCTGAGCACAAGCAATGGGCCAGCCTTGCTGAGTAAGGGCGGAACATTCTGCCTGAGCAACTTACCTCCTAGTCAGCTTCGGGCTTAATGATCCCTTGCCAGTCTACTCTCCCAGCTCCTGTGGAGCTGTGGCCCTTTGCCTGTCTTGGATAGCTTCCCGGGAACTACTTCCAGACTTTGGAGGTCCTCTTCTATTTACTTCTCCTTTCTATTGCCCACTGCCCCCATTTCTTCCTTTTAATCTAGGGGAACTCCTTGTTTCTCCAAGAGGTACATCCTTATTTCTAGTGTTTCCTCAAATTCAACACCCTGTTCTTTAGCATTTGAACTAATGGCCCATTAAAACTGGAACCCAAATTACTCACAAGCTCAAAACAAATTTAATGTTCAAATTTTCCTAGGAAGTGACAGGAAATATATGAATTCTACTGCACCAAAGAAAAGGAAGAAAAACCATCAGTCACCCTTCATCTTGAAATAGTCGGGATATTTATATGTTGTCATGGACCTTTAATGACTTAAAATATTATTCACCATTCAAGTCATTTGGAGCTCTTGCAATACTCAGTCAGCCAGGCAAAAATTATTTTTTAAGAGTTAATTTTGTGCTAGGCTGTGGAAAAACAAAGGTGGATAGGAAAGAAAGTGTTCCTGCCCTAAAGAAACTGGTGTTCTAGTTTGACAGTTAGACCTAAACCAAAAATATATGTAAGAGTAGAAGGGCAGAACAGAGTAGAAGAGAGAGTTAGGTTCAAAAGACGGTAGTCTCTAGAACAGTATTATTGGCCAGAAGTCTTAGAGGGTAGCAGAGGCAAGTCAAAAAGTGGAAGAACAGCAGCATAGTCAGAAGGTGAATACTGTAACTCTGGAGATCCAGCTGGAACCACAGATGCTGATTTCCTATTTAATCACACCAAATAAGGTCTATCTTTTCTTTTATAAAAAAATCATATTGCTGACACTTCTTGCTTTGAATAAAAGGAAAGATCGAATCTCTTTCCTGTAATAAATCAGTTGCTGATAAAATATAAAATGAAGAGCTGAAAGTTCTTCCAGATAGCATATAAATGTCTTTGCAGGAAAAGTACCTTTCTGTTAAATCAATGTATGCATTTAGGCCAGGTAATTCGCCTTTCTAAGTTGATTTTGTGGCTGAACTTTCATTATATGTTGAAGGTGGTAGATAAGTAAGATAAATGAAGGACAAGTCTGGATAAGGATAGTATTTGGCATCATGTTCAATTTATGCAATTAGATTTTTTTTCTATTTTGAAGTCTCATTCTTATTTATTCTAACATTCATTTCCTGTCTTAAAATTCTTTATTAGAGAAACATTTTTGAAATAGATGTTTTTCTCATACAAGGGCCTTGTGTTTTGGCAGTTTTTCTAACTGTGGTCACATGTAGATGGTAAATAATTTTTCACAGTAATAATGATGTTTGGTGTCCCAGTTTATCTTTTTATATAACTATAATGGATATATTCGATGTTCATTTTTCCCTTGTTTCCCTCATCCTATGGCATCTTAAACTACTCACTTCTCAGTGAAGCATGAAAGGAATTATCTTCTGAATCACCTGTGTCTCTCAACAGGTCGATTATGATTTGCTCTAGTAGGGACTGTCAATAGAGCTAACCTGAATATTTTGGGCCAGTAACTCCACTTTGTTCTAAACAGCAATGAGGGACTTATTCTTGACTGAAGTGTGAAGGGAAAGCTCTGAGCCACGGGGAACACAATTGCTGATAGAATGGCATGGTAAAGGCCTGAGTGCACACATCCTGTAGAGCGGGAGGCAGATTTCTTTTCAGGTACAGATTTGGAGTCTGACTCAGTTCACATCCAGTCTCTGTCACTTGCCAGTTATTTGACTTTGAGCAAGTCCCTGCTGAACCTCAATTTCTTCATCTTTAAAATAGACCTTAATGTACCTGCTTTATAGTAATACTATGTTCTTTAAATAAGGGTATATGTAAACCACTGAAGTGCAAAATACGTGCTTAATAATTAAAGACAAAAATAGATATATGGCCTAATATATTCCCATTTCCATACTTTCATTTGATAATGATGAAAATATTAATACTTCAAGGACATTAGGTAAATACTTGAAACTGAGGCCAGTTGAGTGATACAGCCTAATCAAAAAAAAAAAAAAAAAAAAAAAAGACTGGAAGTGGGCAGAGTGGTATTATACAAGCAGTCAGGGAGCAACTCTTTCTTATAGTGGATTTATTAATTTGACTATTTTTGATATTCCTTCATAAATCAGTCATCCATAACTAAGTATCATTAGTACTAATTATATATAAGGCATTTATATATCATTAGTACTTAAAAGTTGTATTATTAAAGGGAAAATTCAAATTGGAATATTCCAGAGGAAAAAAGTTATTTATGGGTTGGTATAAAAGTCATAAAATCTTGTAGTGCATCCGGTTCAATAGTTCTCTTTTTCATAAATCACGGAAAGGGCTTTTCTTCTGATTTGATGGACCATTTCTCTTTCTCCTTCCCCATCTAGTCTGATGTAGCACTTGGTGGTGTTCCATGAATATTCATGAGGACTGATTTCTTCCCAGCAGCAGCACTACATGCAGACTGAGAGGTTCTCACTGATCTTATGATCTATAGATTGGAATTAAAAAACAGCCTGTTTAATTCAAAAACTGAAAAATAATCTGTTTACATAAAACATTGTAATTGGAGTGCCCAGATCTACAAATCATTATTTTTCTTCTTTCAAATATAGCAATCACGTTTTAGAAAAGGAATTTTCTGAATAAAGTAGCTCACCTACTTTCCTTAAATGTTGGTTTGGAAGTCAACCTTGTAAGTAAAAGGGTTATGCATTTATTCTTTTCTGATTTATGAGTCAGTGAGAATTTTTACATAAATTTTCTTTTAGAACTGTTCACAAATTCAGAAATGTACTTTATATTAAAATTTGGTAGAATCATTGCAGAAGGATTTAGAAGAACTCCATGATGCCAACACCATTAACACAATAGTTAAATTAGCAGCTGATCATATAATCCATCTACTTTTTTGATGTGTGATAGCTTTTAAAGTGCAGATAATGAAAAATTTTCATTTTCCATAATTCAACCAATTACATCTGAATTTATAAACATTGCCTCGGATTCAGAGTGTTTTAGTGGGGGAGAGATGCTTCTCTATTGTGGTATGACTCGGGCCCAGGCACACTGAACTTGAAGTGGGTGAAAGGAGGGGAAGGTGAAGGGAGGGAAGTGGAGAGACTATTTGAGCAGCAAATAGTGAAAAGTGGTGAAAGCTACCAAAACCAGTGTGCACTGGTGAGGTGAAGTGCAAATGTCTAAAGAGTTTCAGGTTACTCAGTGAACGATGCTGTTGCAATACAAAGCAAAGATGTGTGAAGTCTGTTGGTACTAACATGCATGAACATTTATAGTTATTTTAAAAGCTTTCAAAATGCCCTGTCTACCGTGGTTTTAAAAATTTTATTATTTATTTATTTTTATTGTACGTGTGTGTGTGTGGGCTGGGCCTGAGCGGAGAATGGGGAGCCTTTGTCAATAAATTCCTAGTTCTCTAATTATAAATGGAACCACACCAGAGGAACATGTTTTAATTAGAACCAGGGACCATGGAGGATTACCTCAGGAATACATTTATTTTCAGCTCTGTGGAGCTCACAGGAAGAAGTTATTGTGGAAAACAGTGAAAGAAAGAAAGGTTGTGACAGAAGTAGATATTTTAAGTAAGAAGAAGGTTTGGAGAAACTTCTCCAAATTGACACTTGATTGTTGTTTCCAAAATATATCTTTAAGACAAATCTTGTTAATATTGGGTTTGGATATTTCATAACATTTCTCAGATAATAGGCTGAAAGAAACTATATTACCAGACTCTAATTGACATAGCATAGCTGGTAATTATTTTTATTTCTTACCAGTAACTTGCTCTTACAAGTTACAAGAGGAAAGAGAACGTATTGATTTAGGTCTGATTTTATGTCAATAAAATTATGAAATATTTTAAACAATATGAGAATAATATAACGCCCATGTTTTTGCACAAAAATTTAACACCATGACTGATTTGTTTTAAGGTAGTTTTAATCATATTTAAAGAAGTGAATACTCTTAGCCCTCCTTTGTGTCCTTCACTACTATGGTCTGAAGGTGTCCCCCAAAATTCATGTATTAGAAACTTAATCCCCAATGCAATAGTCCTGGGAAGTGGGTCCTTTTGGGAGGTGTTTAGATCATGGGTATTCCATGCTCATGAATGTATTAATTCCATTATAAACAGGCTTATGGGGGGAATTTGTCCCTTTTTTGATCTTCTGCCTTCTGCCACATGAGGACAGAGTTTCTCCTTTCAGAGAATGCAGCATTCCAGGTGCCATCTTGGGAGCAGAGTGCTACCCTCATCACATGCTGGCACCTTAATCTTGTACTCCCCAGCCTCCAGTTATGAGAAATGAATTTCTGCTTTTTATAAATTAATCAGTTTGTGTTATTCTGTTATAGCAACATAAATGGACTAAAACATTCACCAACCTGAAGTTGCTGTGTATCATTTATCTATCCATGCTTTTATATGTATCTATTATGAACAGATACTATTTTGTGTGTGTATGTGTTATAAAGTTTTATATTAGTGGTATCGTATTATATGGAACATTCTACAACTGGCTATTTTCACTCTTCTCTATGTTTTCAAGCTTTACGTATGTTGATGCATGTGGCTTCAATTTGTTTTAAGTGCTGTATAATATCCCATTTATGGATATACCACAATTTATTTGTGCATTCCTTTGTTGATAGTTGTTTTCCATGGTTTTGCTGTTACAAACAATGCTATAATATTGTAGCATACATCTACTCGTCTATTACTTATGCTACAGTTCTTTAGAGTATATTCCTAGAAGTGTAATAGTTGTGTCCTAGGGCAGGTACATTTCCATCTTTAGTAGATATTGTCCACTTACATTTGAAAGAAGTAATGCCGATTTACACTCCCACCAGTAGCATTTGGTAGGTTCTTTAATAGATATATGTACACTCATGTTCATAGCAGCATTTTTCACAGTAGCCAAAAGGTGGAAGAAACTTAAGCTTCATATGATGGATGAAACAAAATGTAGTATACAAATACAGTGAAATATTATTCAGCCTTGAAGATGAAGGAAATTGTGATACATGCTGTAACATGAATAAACCTTGAGGGCATTTATGCTTAGCAAAAACATCAAACACAAAAGGACAAATACTGTATGATTCCACTCATATGAGGTATTTAGAGTAGTCAAATTCATAGAGACAGAAAATAGAATAGTGATTGCCAGGGGCTGGGGGGAGGGAGGAATAGGGGGACACTGTTCAATGGATACAGAGTTTTGGCATTGCAAGATGAAAATGATTCCATGGATGGATAGTGATAATGGTTGTCCAACAATGTGAATGTACTTATGCCACTGAACTGTATACTCAAAAATAGTTAAAATGATAAATTTTATGTTACTTATATTTTATCATAATTAAAAATAAGGGTTTTTATAAAGTACAAGGTTGCTTTGAAAATAGTATGCTTCATTATCTTTTATCTCTCTTTGATTTTCTTTTTCCTTTATACTAACTCATTGTCCACATTTTCGTAAACCACTGGACATTCAGTACTATTGCATATGAGGAAGGAGTAACTCCTAGAAAATTCCAGGTTTCTCTCCAAAATTTTATTTTATATAAAGTCAAAATAAAATTGAAAGTCCTTTAGAAAACCTGAATGGAAATCTTTATATATTTTTAGCATCTATACTAAAATTACTCTCTACTTGACACCAGCAACTCATGGACTTTCAAAAGAAATAAATTTTGCAGGTTTGAAAAGTTAAAAGTATCAATGCTCTAACAACAATTTTTTTTCTATTTTAAATATTTTTAGGCCATAATTTTGATAGCTTGAAGTAATTTCCTGATTTTTTTTCCCCATAAGAAGTGTGGCTTTGTTTTCTAGTTTATATGTTCTTTTGTAACATAAATTCCATATTTTCTTTTTCCAGAAAAATCAACTTAGGTCCTAAGTTTTCCTGGAACTTTCCTTTATCTCATGTAGCCTTTGATTTCATTCTTGGTTCTTAATCTAGTTGGTCAATTATACACTCAGGCAACTTTGAGATTTGGATCCCTCTTATAAAATGTCTTGAAAAGGCCAGATATTTGGTATGCAGCTCAGGGAAGTTCCAAAAAGTTTTTAAAGTAACATGAAAATGTTGTATAGTTACAAGGGTTCTCTGTTTTAAGCAAATTTCAGTCCACTCTATAACTTGAGTAAGCATAAATTAATTTTTCATCTCTCATGCTCCTTTAAAATATTTTCACTGGAGGTGAGTATAATTCACCTGGATGAAACCTGGGCAGACCTCAGGACTTTTCTGGTCATTTTTAGGTAATAGAAAGTTTCAGGGTCACTTTAAGCTACAGGTAGTCTCAACTCAGAAAATGCAATGTCTGATATTCAACAATGATCAGAACTCTCAATGTTACTTAATATTAAATATTTTCTCTTTCCTGGGGAAGGACCTAAGGCTGCTGAGGATTAGGGGCTTTTGTTTCTCCTCTACATCCTTTTCCATTTGCTAGTGTGGCGTGTGGGAGGAGTGAGCGGGAAGGAGGATCCAGATGTTGGCCTTCGATCCATCAGGCAGTGGCACAGGGTGGTGTTGCGCTCTTTGGGCCTGGCAGACATTGATAGCTGCCTTTACTCTGTGCACACTTGTGTGGACTCTTTGGACCTCCCGGAGGCTCCTCTAGCTCTGGGATGCTGGCAGGTCCACCCCTTTAACCCTCATTCTCACGCTGCCCCTCCCTTCAAGGACTCTGTTAGAGTCTTGCTCCTCCTTTCAGGGTAGGATTTTCTTGGGTAAAATTTCAAACAGCTTCAGACTGTTTTCCAGAATGGTCCACATCTGGTCCACAGAAAATCCTCCCACATTCTTGGACCCACTGTGGGAAGAAAGAGCTGTTTCTTTCTAGATGAAGTAGCAGCTTTTCACTTTGCAGTAGCCATCGTGACTGACCAGCTTGTCACTCCTGCCCTCCAGACTTTTCTGGCAGGAGTGCCATTGTGTTTCCCAACAAAACAACAAAGTGACAGTATTGTGTTACAGGCAATGAAGACTGACGAGACCATGGACCACTTATATATATTTCATTGTAATTAACTCAGTAAAGATGTGGAAATAACTTTAAGATAATTTTTATAATGAGAGTTTACCTTAATTATAAATATCTAGGACTTACTCTTTGGTTGGTATGGGTTGGTGAGTTATGTTAAATAGATTAACTATAGATCAGATGATTGTTGCAAAACTGACAATGTTAAGCTGCTACCCCACTCTGGTTTTAGGTGTGTCCAGGATGTCAGTTCTCTCATTCCTTAGGGTAGCCATGAGGGAACTAGTACAATATTATCATCTTCTATGTGTAATAAATGTTGGGAGCCCTGTACTATGTTTCATATTAAATAAGAGAGACATTAACATAAGGATTGAAAATAAATTTCAAAAAATTGAACTTAGCGAAATTTAATTATGGGCTCTGGTTATGCAAATTGCTATTAGTAATTGCTATGATAAGTGATATCTGGTGTCAGTTCTATATAAATGTCAGCAATTAACAGCACCTATTATGTGTTTTTGTCATCTCCAAAGCTGACTGGTTCCTATTTGTTTTGAAAATATGTCACTCTTTGAAGAATATTCAGGAAAGAACCTATAATTTGTCAGCATCAATCATTTTCAGACTTGGGTATGCAGGATTCTGTGAGATGGATTTTGCAGTGCTAGCCAAAGTTTAAAGTCTCTTATTTGGCGCCACATAAATTAGTCACATAGCTGATTAGCAATGATCATTTATCTTTGCTAATTCTTTGGGTTTACCAAGCATTTTCATCCAAATTATCTCATCTGATTATATTTGTGTCTTAAATATTGGTCCAGTTAAATTAAAATTTATTCCTATTTCATGGAAATAAAATCTTCATTTTGTTCATGAAAGTATATATAAAAGATATTTCTTCCCTTGACATTTTATTTTTGCAGAGAGATGAAAAAGTAATGACTGAGTGTAATCAAAGTGTATCTTCTAGTAGATCAAGCATAGGAACAATTTTTATTTTTTAATGTACTGTGTTATTAAAAAATAACTCTACAGTTCTTTTACCATGGAGTCCACTGAATTACCCTGCTGGAACCCAGGCTTGATTCTGCTAAAAATATTCAATCAGGATTGTAAAATTAAAAATATATTTTCCTATCTGCTTTTTATCTTGTAAAGAGATTGAAGGAGTGTTGAAGTGACAACCCCTAAAATTTTAGAGAGAGAATAAAGTTCCAGAGTCAGTGATTTGGTTCTCATTAAGAATTTTAAAAAGTCATGAAAGATGAAGAGTCCACTAAGCTTGGTTTGTTCATCTTCCCTTCTGGTTCAGAATTACTTCCTGATGAAACCTGTTTGAATAGATTGACGGGTATAGCAAACTCAGTCAGGCAGAATGCTTTGAAAATAAAAGTAAGCATGCTTTCCATTTTCTTCATATTCTTAAGACACAGAGTTTTGCTATGCAAAGTAGGCTCCAATGATGTCTGTTGAATGAATGAACTAAAGTGAATCCTAAGTATGCTGCCTTTAAATGACACACAAATAATGAAGTACCCTGTTCAGTAGTCCCACAATATTAAATATTTCCCAAGTTGAGGCGCTGAACTTAAAGAAATGTGTTGATGCTTCTTTAATGTACTTAAAGAAGTGTAATTTCTGTTTATGCCTGATACAGATTAAGATCAATGAAATAAATGGCATTCAGTAAACAATTCCTTTAAATTGTTTGTTTAGAATGCAGTAACAATGATCTGCTCCCATCAATTTTAACATTTATTCAATGTGTAAAGTTACATAGTCCAAATAACTTAGCTTAGAAAATATACAGGCAGCTTCACAGTTACACTCCAGTGGCCCAAAAAGATACTGTAAAAAAGATACCACAAACCTCATTCCTATTCATCAGCAATTATATTTTCACACTGTCCTTATAAAGCACAGAAGAAAATTTAGAACTTGGGTGTCTTCTTAACATGTGTATATGAGTCATTAGAGGAAAAAAATCAAGAGATTTAATGAAAGCTAAGCTTTCTCATAAAAGCATAACAATAATTACCATTTTCCTCACATAGTTATTAGGTTCTTTTTTTATTATTTTTTTATTTTTATTTTTATTTTTTGTTTGTTTTTCAGCTCATTAAGGGGGTACAAAAGATCAGGCTATATACATTGCCCATGCCTCCCTATCCCCCCTAGTCTGAGCTTCAGTTGTGTCCATTCCCTAGACAGTGCACATCACACTCATCATGTAGGTGTGCACTCCTCCCCTCCCCCGACCCCATCCCCCTCAGTCAGAACTTCAAGCGTGTCCATTCCCCAGGCAGTGTGCATCGCACTCATCAGGTAGGTATACACCCATCCCTTCCACCTAGCCCCGACCTCTGTCCAATACCCAATTGGTATTAATCCCAAATGTGCACTCAGGGAAACCAGTTTGCTGGTGAGTACATGTGGTGCTTGTTTTTCCATTTTTGGGATACTTCACTTAATAGAATGGGTTCCAACTCTCTCCAGGAGAACCAAAGAGATACCATATAGCCATTATTTCTAATAGCTGGGTAATATTCCATGGTATACATATACCACATTTTGCTAATCCATTCATGAATCAATGGGCATTTGGGTTGTTTCCACATCTTTGTGATTGTGAATTGTGCTGCTATAAACATTCGGGTGCAGGTGTCTTTTTTATAGAATGACTTTTGTTCTTCTGGGTAGATGCCCAATAATGGGATTGCTGGATCGAATGGTAGGTCTACTTGAATCTGTTTAAGGTATCTCCACATTGCTTTCCACAGGGGCTGCACTAGTTTACAGTCCTACCAGCAGTGTATGAGTGTACCTATCTCTCCACACCCATGCCAAGATGTATAGTTTTGGGACTTTTTGATAAAGGCCGTTCTCACTGGAGTTAAGTGATATCTCATTGTGGTTTTGATTTGCATTTCCCTGATGATTAGAGATGTTGAACACTTTTTCATATGTTTGTTAGCCATTCTTATATCTTTTTTTGAAAAATTTCTATTCATGTCCTTTGCCCACTTTTTGATAGGGTTGTTCAATTTTTTCTTACTGATTTTCCTGAGTTCTAAATAGATTCTTGTTATCAGCCCTTTATCTGATGTGTAGTATGCAAAGATTTTTTTCCCATTCTGTAGGTTGTCTGTTTATTCTCTGGACTGTTTCTTTGGCTGTGCAGAAGCTTTTTAATTTGATCAGGTCCCATTTATTTATTTTTGTTGCTGCTGTGATTGCCTTAGGGGTCTTCCTCATAAATTCTTTGCCTAGGCCAATGTCTGTAAGAGTCTTTCCTACGTTTTCTTCTAGAATTCTAATAGTTTCTGACCTAAGGTTTAAGTCTGTTAACCACCGTGATTTGATTTTTGTGAGGGGTGAGAGCTGTGTGTCCTGTTTTAGTCTTCTACATATGGATATCCAGTTTTCCCAGCACCATTTATTAAATAAGGAATCTTTTCCCCAGAGTATGTTTTTGTCTGCTTTGTCAAAGATTAGATGGCTATATGAGGATGGTTTTATATTTGGATTTTCTGTTCTGTTCCACTGGTCTGTGTCCCTGCACTTGTGCCAGTACCAGGCTGTTTTAAGAACCACAGCCTTGGCTGGGCGCTGTGGCTCATGCCTGTAATCCTAGCACTCTGGGAGGCCGAGGTGGGCGGATCGTTTGAGCTCAGGAGTTCGAGACCAGCCTGAGCAAGAGCGAGACCCCATCTCTACTAAAAATAGAAAGAAATTATATAGACAGCTAAAAATACATATAGAAAAAATTAGCTGGGCATGGTGGCGCATGCCTGTAGTCCCAGCTACTCGGGAGGCTGAGGCAGGAGGATCGCTTGAGCTCAGGAGTTTGAGGTTGCTGTGAGCTAGGCTGACGCCACGGCACTCACTCTAGCCTGGGCAACAGAGTGAGACTCTGTCTCAAAAAAAAAAAAAAAAAAAAAAAAAACCACAGCCTTGTAGTAAAGTTTGAAGTCTGGCAAATTAATACCTCCCATTTTGTTTTTGTTGTTTAAGATTGCTTTTGCTAAACGGGGTCTTCTCTGGTTCCATACAAAGCGTAAAATTATTTTTTCTATGTCTGTGAAAAAAGATGTTGGTAATTTAATAGGGATTGCATTGAATCTGTAGATAACTTTGGGCAGTATAGACATTTTAACAATGTTGAATCTACCGATCCTATTTACATGTTCTGCGATTTCCTTCCTCAGAGTTTCATAGTTCTCCCTGTAGAGGTCCTTTACCTCATTAGTTAAATATATTCCTGGGTATTTTATTTTCTTTGTTGCTATTTTGAAGGGTACTGAGTCCTTAATTTGGTTCTCCGTTTGACTGTTATTGGCGTATATGAAAGCCTCTGATTTGTGTGTATTGATTTTGTATCCTGAGACTTTGCTGAATTCATTGATCAATTCCAGGAGTCTCTTGGTTGAAAACTTGGGGTTTTCTAGATATAACATCATATCATCAGCAAAGAGTGAGAGTTTGATCTCTTCTGTCCCTATTTGGACTCCCTTGATTCTGCTCTCTTGCCTGATAGCTCTTGCAAGGACTTCCAATACTATGTTGAAAAGTAATGGGGACAGTGGGCAGCCTTGTCTAGTTCCAGTTCGAAGTGGGAATGCTTTCAGTTTTTCCCCATTCAGTGTGATGTTGGCTGTGGGTTTGTCATATATGGCTTGTATCATTTTTAGATAGGCCCCATCTATGCCTATTTTGTTAAGTGTTCTTATCATAAAAGGGTGTTGAATTTTGTCAAATGCTTTTTCTGCATCTATTGAGAGGATCATATGATCTTTATTTTTGCTTCTATTTATGTGATGAATTACATTTATAGATTTGCGTATGTTAAACCATCCCTGTATCTCTGGGATGAAGCCCACTTGGTCGTGATGGATTATTTTTTTGATAAGCACTTGGATTCGATTTGCTAGAATTTTATTGAGAATTTTTGCATCTATATTCATAAGAGAAATTGGTCTATAGTTCTCTATTTTAGTTGCATCCTTTCCTGGTTTTGGTATCAGGATTATGTTGGCTTGGTAAAAAGTGTTGGGGAGAATCCCATCCTTCTCTATACTGGAGAATAGATTATGTAGGATGGGCACCAGTTCTTTTTTGTAGGTATGGTAGAATTCAGGTGTGAACCCATCTGGTCCAGGGCTTTTCTTTTTGGGAAGGTTTTTTATTGCTGTTTCAATTTCAGATCTAGATATCGCTCTATTTAGGAATTCTATTTCTTCCTGGTTGAGCCTGGGAAGGCTGTGTGTTTCTAAGAATTTGTCCATTTCCTCCAGGTTTTCTAATTTGTGTGCATAAAGATTTTTGTAGAATTCATATATGGTATCATGTATGTCTGTGGCATCAGTAGTGATTACTCCTTTCGTGTTCCTGATGGAGGTTATAAGAGATTTTTCTTTTCTGCTCTTGGTTAGTCTAGCCAGAGGTGTGTCAATTTTGTTTATTTTTTCAAAGAACCAACTTTTGGTTTTATTAATCTTCCTTATGGTTTGATTGTTGTCCTTTTCATTTAGTTCTGATTTAATTTTAATAATTTCTCTCCTTCTGCTGGGTTTGGGATCGGTCTGTTCTTCCTTCTCCAGCTCTTTGAGTCTATTCATTAGATTGACTATTTGTAAGTTTTCTGTCTTTTTGGTATAGGCATTTATGGAAATAAATTTTCCTCTCAGGACTGCTTTAGCTGTGTCCCACAGATTTTGATATGTTGCATCTCCTTTTTCATTTAATTCAAAGAATCTTTTGATTTCCGACTTGATTTCTTCATTTATAAAATGATTGTTCAGGAGAAGGTTATTTAGCTTCCATGACTTTGAGTAGAAGTGAGGATTTCTGTTAGGGTTCATTGTTACTTTTATTCCACTGTGATCTGAGAAGATGCATGGTATAATTTCCATATTTTTAAATATTTTAAGACATGCTTTATGTCCTAAGATATGGTCAATCTTGGAGAATGTCCCATGAGCTGATGAGAAGAAAGTATATTCAGTGGTTTTTGGGTAGAATGTCCTGTAGATGTCAGTCAAGCCCATTTGATCGAGCGTTGTATTTAAGTCCACTATTTCTTTGTTTATTTTTTGTTTGGAGGATCTGTCCTGAACTGTCAGCGGCGTGTTAAAATCTCTGGCTACTAAAGTGTTGTTATCTATCATTTGGTTCAGATCAAGTAGGGTTTGCTTTATGAATCTGGGTGCACCTAGGTTGGGTGCATATATATTAAGTATAGTTATGTCTTCTTGTTGAATTGTACCCTTCACCAGTATATAGTAACCATCTTTGTCTTTCTTTACTTTTGTTGATTTAAAAACTACATTATCGGAGATTAGAACCGCCACGCCAGCTTTCTTTTGGGTTCCATTTGCTTGGAATATTGATTTCCACCCTTTTATTTTCAGTCTAAATGCATCCTTGCAGGTTAGATGAGTTTCCTAAAGACAGCAGATACTTGGCTTATATTTTTTTATCCATTGGGCCAGTCTATGTCTCTTGAGTGGGGAATTCAATCCATTCACATTTAATGAGAGAACTGATAAGTGAGACAGATTGCTTTTCCTCAAGTTGGGTTGAATTTCATTGATCTGTTTTCTCTCTTGAGCCATTATGATAACTGTGTTTTTATATTTATCTCTTGATTAGTGTTACATTCGAGGGTCCTTCTTGTGCTGGACCATGTGTAACTCTGTTTTGAGTACTTCTTGGAGAGCTGGTCTTGTCTTGGTGAATTCCCTGAATTTTTGTTTATCTGAGAATGTCTTAATTTCACCTTCATATATAAAACTGAGCTTAGCTGGGTACAGGATTCTAGGCTGGGCATTATTCTGTTTCAGAAGAGTGAGAATGGGGCCCCAATCTCTTCTTGCTTGTAAGGTTTCAGTTGAGAAATCTGGCGTGATTCGGATGGACTTTCCTTTGTATGTTACTTGTTTCTTTCTCCTTACAGCTCAAAGAAGGGCCTCTTTAGTGGATATTTTGGTCAGTCTGATGACTACATGACGTGGTGTCTTCCTATTTGGTATGAATCTCCCAGGGGTTCTTTGAGCTTCTTGAACCTATATATCTAGAGATTTGGCTAGGCCTGGGAAATTTTCCTCAATTATATCTTCAAATAGTTTATTTAACCCTTGCTTATTGTCTTCTTCACCCTCAGGAATGCCGATAACTCTCATGTTAGGCTTCTTCACATAATCCCACATTTCTTGTAGACTCTGGTTTTTTCCTCATGTTTCTTTGCTCTAACTCTGTGACTGTCTTATTTAATTGGAAAGTGTTATCTTCGATCTCTGAGATTCTTTCTTCTGTTTGATCTACGCTGCTCTTGAGACTTTCCACTGTGTTTTGTAGCTCCTTGAATAAATTCTTCATTTCCAGGAGTTCAGTTTGATTTTTCTTCAGTATTTCGATTTCTTTGGTGAATTTTTCTTCCAAGTCCTGGATCTTTTTTGTGGTTTCTTTATGTTGATTATCCATTTTTTCTTGCATAATGTTCAGCGTGTTTATGATCCATGTTTGAAATTCTTCCCGTGACATGTTGCTATTTGGAATCTGGTTTGTGTTAATTGGTGGCGAACTAGTAATCCTCTTTGAGGGCGAGGTTTCATCTTGATTCTTTATACTTCCAGAGTTCTTTCGCTGAGCCCTTCCCATCTGGATGAATCCTTAAGATTCCTTCTTTCAGCTTTAGTCTGGATAGGGGCACGCAGTGAGTGCCAGGTAAGCTGCCTCCTCTGTTGCTAGGGGGAGCCCTTCGCGTGTTGTTCAGGATTTTGCTACCTCCGCTGGGGGGGCTGCTCCTCTTCCTCTCCCAAGGTGGTTTCCGTCTCTCTCTGCGAGAAAGACAGTGGATAGGGGGAGGGGAGCGGCGCCCTCGTTTGCCCAGCGCCTGAGCCGCTGCAGTTCCCGCGGGCGATGGTCCTCCCCACCCCAATGTCCAAGGTCCACGCTCCACTCTCTCGTGACTGGAGAACCACTCAGTGTTCACACAAAGGCTTAGCTCCTAGTCCGGTCGTGGACTAGGGAAGGGAGCCGCCCGGTACCCAATCGCTCCACAGGGTTTAGGCTGTGAAACCTGACAATGGCGGCCGCCAGTCTGCTGATCACTGTCACTGGGGTTGAACGCTCAGGGACCAGCAGAGGCCAGAGGAGCCGGGACTGGGAGAATCCAGCCGCCTGCCTAAAGGAGACAGATCGGCGTCTGCTTGAGCCAGGACCGAGGCATCCCCGCCACCCGCGTATAGGAGACAGTTGCTAGGCGCCTCTGCTGCGCACAGCGCTCCACGGTCCAAAATGCCTCCCGCCAATGTCTCCTCTCTGCAGAGCCCACGTCTCCCGGGGCGATTCTGCACCGACTTCAGGCAGATCCCCAATTGAGTGGGTGTGGAGGTCAGAGGGGGAAAAAGATGCTTTCCTGTGGGGCTGAACCCACCCCACTCTCTGGTGAGGTAGGTACAGCCGTCGGGCGCTCCCTTCTCTAATGACCATCCCGCACTCTCCAGATTTTCGCGATTTCTTTCCCGATCACCTCAGTCCTTTCTCGCTCTCTCTCTGTCCCACGCTGATTCTCCGTGGGTTCACACCGCCGTTCTTGTGGGGGAGTGAACCTCTAGCATTGTGGCAGTCCGAGACTCATGCCTTCCACTCCAGGAGCACGAATCCAGGAGGTCACCACCATTCTGCCATCTTCCCCAGTTATTAGGTTCTTAATGGCAAAAAATGCAGGCCTGGTTTTCCAGTATGGTTTCATACTTGAGAGCCCTTATAAAAATGGATATATGTCCTTTGGACCATCCCCAACTCTTTGAAAACTGAAGTGTTAGAGCTAACTGTATTTGCAGGAGGAGTAGGTGACACAGGTGAGTTTTTCAAGGAATGTGACCCTGAGATGGCCATTTTACATGCAGGAAGTTTACTGGAGAGTGATCTAAAGATTACCACGTGTAAGGGAGTGAAGGAGGCAGGATTTGGTAGAGGGAGAAGTTGAACTCCAATGTAGTTGCAACAGAAACCTCAGCCAATCCCCCAGAGAGCTCTGGAGCAGGGACTGTCCTTTAGAATTGGCCCCAATTAAGGCATAAAAGCTGGGCCTTTATACCCCTGGGGAGAGGTATGATTTTGGTTGAGGTAGTTCTGTTTAACTGAGGACAAGTCCAGGAAGGGACTTAGATGAAAATGATGGACCACCAACACTCAACACTCCTGTGGCTGTGGGAATGTGTGCTTCAAGCTTGAAGTGGGGATCTGGGCATTGCACTGTAGCATCCACTACAGCAGGTGACCATTTAAAGAGCCAGTGATTCACAAAACCTCAACACACCTTGCAATCCTGTTGGAATTTAAACTTGGGATTTTTAGAGATAAAAACCCTTTCCCAATGGTTATCTTATACTTTTTGATCACTTACTCTGTGTTAGGCATTATGCAATATGGGTATACAGTGATAAATAAGACCTAAGACTTGCGCTAGGATGTTAATAATAAATTAATGGAAATTAAATTTTTAATGATGAAATATCAAGTATTTTGGTAGATTAGGGGTATGGGATAAACTTATTTCCATTTTGGGAGTGTTGGTTTTCAGTCCTGTCATGTCATTTTCCACATTTTTTAAGTGGTTAACCCATTCTTTCTGTTCTTAAAGTTATATCTCTGACATGTTCACAGAAATCAAATATGTCTCCGTTGAACACTCTGAACTAGAAGATAGTTACAATAACTAGTATTTCTCTAGCATTTTGCAGTTTATACAGAACAGCATTCCTTTGTCATTATTTGCAAATGAGAAAACAGAGTCTCAAGGAGGGTGCATGATTTGCTCAAGTTCCACCAGAACAAAATGATAGAACCAGCATTCAAATACCATTTTGTTTCCCTGTATGACTCTGGTCACCTTGTGGAACTGCAAAGGACCCAAAAGAGGTTACTTGCTGAGCCTACCTCTTCCAACCAGGTAAATTCTCTTTGTCTAAGACAGATGTAGTTTTTGTAGCACTGTCCTATCATGAGAAAGATTATTAGAAAGTTTTCCTCATCTTTCTTTCTTAAATTCAAGCACATTTCCTTTGGATTTAATTTTTAGGTGCAATTTTTATTCATACCTACTCTACTTTCTATTTTTTCTCTTATTTTCTTTTCACAGAGTCCTATTTTCTAATATTGTTGCTCCTATAATATCCTGTCTTTCTCTTAAAGCATGAAGATCAAACTGGAGACCAGAAGTTTTCCCCCCCCCCCGTAACCTCACAAAGGAAAAGCCATTCTCAAATATACTAGAAAGATTCCTGTTTTAAAAACTTTTTATTTTGAGGTAATTGCAGGTTCACATGCATTTATAGGAAATAGTATGGAGAAGTCTTGTGTACTCTTCCCCCAGTCTTCCCCAGTGGTAAGATCCTATACACCTATGTAGTTGTCCCTTGGTATCTGTGGGGGATAGCTTCCAGTATTCTCCATGAATAAAAAAATTTGAGGATGCTCAAGTCCCTTATATAAAATGGCATAGTATTTGCATGTAATTTACACACATCCTCATGTACACTTTGTTTTTACCTACTTTTTATGATCTTTTTCCTATTATTTTTTAGCTAACATGTAATAATCATACATATCTATGGAATACAAAGTTATATTTTGATACATGCATACAATGTGTAATGGTCAAATCAGGGTACTTAGCATATCCATCACCTCAAATATATATCATTTCTTTGTGCTGTGAACATTCAAAATCCTCTCTTCTAGCTTTTTGAAAATACATTATAAATTATTGTTAACTGTACTTGCCCTATGGTGCTATAGAACACTAGAACTTTTTCCTACTATAGATAGACCTATAATTTTGTATCAGTTAATCAATCCCTTCATATCCTTTCTTCCTCCTACACTTCCCAGCCTCTGATAACCACAATTCTACTCTTTACTACTATAGGCTCAACAATTTTAGCTCCCACATATGACTGAGAAAATATGGTGTTTGTCTTTTGTGCCTGGCTTATTTCACTTAACATAATGTCCTGCAGGCTCTTCCATGTTGCTGTGAATGATAGGATTTCCTTTTTTTTGATGACTGAATAGTGTTCCACTGTGTTTATATGTGTGTGTGTATGTATATATACATATATATATCTATCTCCATATCTACCTCTATCTATATATATATATATCACATTTTCTTTATCCATTCATCCACTGATGGATAATTAGACTGATTCCACATATTGGCTATTCTGAATAATGCTGCAATAAACATGGTGGTGCTGGATAGCGACATACTGATTTCCTTTCCTTTGGATAAATACCGAGTAGTGGGATTGCTGGATCATGTAGTAGTTCTATTAATAAATGTAAAGGCCCTCTGTAAATTATACAGACCTATGAAAATTATAGATTTTATTGTATAGTTTGTTGTGCATTGTGTTCAATAGAGTGTTTGGGGGCCACATTGATATCATTTTTTACCCATGGTTTTAACAGACAAATATAAAATTCTTCACATAATTTCTTTCAAAGCCATGCTGATTATTACCCATTACCTTTTGCTTTTTTTTAAAAACATAGATAAATTATATGAAAAATGGAGAAAGTAAGAGTTACTTTGTTACTTAGATTTTCATTATTAACAATTAAGATAATTATTTTGCCATTTCCTTCCTGAGCTGCCCATTTCTCCTCTTTTTAGATGAATAAGACATTTTTCTTTTTAAATAGCTAGGTAATCCTCCTCATCTATACAGTAGAATTAAGTGATGTATTTGGCCATTGATCTAGATATTTATCACCTTAAATGGTGCCCTTCATGTGAAGACCATGTGATAACTATCTTTCATTTCTCTCTCAATGTATTTATAATGTTCTTAGGTAACTGGTTTGTTTATAGTAAATTGATACTAAGTTTAATAATACAGCATGATTTTACCCTCTGAATTGCTGCTTAGGTGGTTCAGAAACACATATGTAACTCTTGGAATTTTGCAAGGCAATGCAACTTCTTGGCATGCAATTTTTTTTGTACTAACATTATTCCTAGCACCAATTTACTTTCCTACCCACATTTTCCTTTTATCTTTATTTCTTCCTTTCTTGCTTTATCTTGTATTTTTAAAGCCCCCTTAAATCCTTTATGGGGCAAGGTAGGGTCTACATAAATAAATAATATTAGCGTCCTAACTTCAGCCCATAAAAATGTTCAGACTATTCCCTGTAACTATGGATATACATTAGGTACTTCCTGTGCAGCAAGAATTTAGTAATTGCTCAAACATGCTGTCCTCAGAGAGATTACAATTCATGTATCTGAAATTAAATTGTTGTCCTAAAAATTCTCTCAAAGGAAAAATATGTTTTAAACAGCAGTTATAAATAAGATAACTAATTAGTTTTCAAATATGTTGGCAATAATATTATGAAAGGTAAATGATTATGTTAACCTGTTGTAATGCAATTTCACAATATGAGGGGCTCAGTCCTGTAGTAGCAAATATTAAAACTTAAAGGTATAAAGCATGCACTGAGACATTTGTCGATTTTACATGTTTGTACAATCAAGTTTGCCACTCACTGTTGCCATAGCAACCAAGCTGTCTATATGAAGTAAGCACTAAATTTCATTGCTTCTTGGTATAAAAATAGCAGCTATTAATAATTCTTCTCTGTGTTGAAGCACATGATAAAAAAAAAAAACACCTATAACTCCACACACCTTTATTCCAATCTCCAGTCAAAGTCAATTGTCAGCAAGGGTGACAACCTTTCCAGTTTGGTTGGGACTGAGGGGTTTCCAAGCCCATGGGACTTTTGATGCTAAAACCAGGATAGTCTTGGGAAAACTGGGATGGTTGATCACCCTACCATTGCTCCTCAGTAATTAGTAATACACTCACATTTTATGTTGCTCACAGGCACACCTTGTCTTGAGGAATAGAACAAATTTTGAGTAGGGAAATGATATGAAAAAATGGTGTTTTTCATGTAGAAGAGTCTGGAGGCAGGGAGGCTACTGCAGCAGTCCAAGTGTGAGGTGATATGGAGCTGAGATGAACCCTTACTTAAATAAATAAGCCAGGTCACAGACCAGTGTGTGATTATAAAACACCTTTCTTTCCTTTATCCACCTAAAATTAGGATGGAATAAGGCCCTATTAGCTCAATTTGGTGTCCCCAATGGTGTGTCTAACAATTATCACACCAGCTGCCACATATCATCTGTTTGTGTTGCTCTGATATTCCTTTGTCCACCCTTACTACCTACAAAACTGCTTTTGTTATTGCCAATCACAAGATGCCAATGTTCATGCCAAGGGTGATATGTTTGGGTGCTCCTTGATTATTGGAGTGGTGAGCACTGCTGCATGGAATGGCCTCCTCTCCAACTCTGGACCATACTTTGACCCCAATGCATCCTTGCTTGTGCCAGAGACCCACAAAGTCTCTATCCTCCTTCTCCAAAGGGCTGAAAGCTAATTCAATAGATCGGGTGAAGGCCAGATGCCATTCTATCCCCTCTGGGCTCTCACCTTTCTTCCAGCCCCTCTACAACAAAACTCTTCTCTCTTCTCCCTTTATAAAGCCAAAGCTCCCAAGCACATCAGTGAAGATAAACAAGTTGGAGTGTGTGGATGGAAAAGGGAGAAATGAGATGTTTAAAGCTTCTGAGCAATAGCTCAGGCTGCCAGGAGTGCCCTGTTATGCCGACGGCATTAAGATGGAGTGGCATTCTGGGCTGCTGCTCCTCAGGGCCACAGCATAGATATTGCAGGGTAGCCTAGGAACATATTGCTGTAGCATCTTATTTTTAAGAAATACACTCTAACCCCCTAGTCCACTCCCACTAAATACAAGCTCTGGTGTGAGTCAAGAATTCAAAGACACCGAGAAAGAAAGGCTTTCTTTTTATAGGAGAAGTAAAGAGATTAGAGCTGAAAGTAGTCTGGAGTGGACTAACTTTTCTCTCTTGGCCCACTTTGGATCTTTGCTTTTCTTTTTTGCATCATGCTTTTCTCTTGAAATTTGTCTATTATGTCTCTGGTATATTTAAGCAGTCTAGTGGCTCCTCCTCCCCCTCTCCACCTGTGCTTCTTTCTCCCCTCCCACTGAACCTAGAGCAGGGGGTGGCATGGGGCCCACTGCCTAAGTCTTCAGGTCCGGCTAAGATCCTCAATCCAGACTGTCTATTTATGCATCCTTGTTTTTCATTCTCTGTTCTTTGATTTCTTTCTCTTTAAAGCAGGGATTAAAAAATAGCAATTAATTAATAGGGCCAAGTAAGAACTAAATAAATTACTATGTGTAGAGCAATTAGAAGGGTGTCTGGACATGGTGAGCACTATGCATTTGCTATGACTATTGAGTTAAAGTGTTGAAAGGAGCCATGAAGTTCCCACGTGGCAGAGGCCAGTTCACCACCATAAGGCACTGTGCAGATGTTGAGATGACACTCAAGCTAGCAAACAAATATCTTCTTTTGAGTTGAATTGTTGAGGTCTTGACAGGGACCGCTACAGCTGAGAGTATGCAGGAGTGATTCTAGTTACACCTTTTCTCACCTCCTTTAGATTAGAAACACAAATGATGAACAAGAACCTCTCCCTTCTTCATTTAAGACTACCATGCTTTAATATTGAATAAATTGAATTAAAATGTTCAGATTGTATAAATCAAATAAAGTAAAAATTTTCAGTCCTCCAAATTAAAATTTTGGTGTGAAACCCAAACTTCCCAAGGCTTCACCTGTCCACGGGTACAAATAAAATTCACATGAATGGCAATAACTTACATGGTGGTGTAGCCCTCCTGCTGGGCAGTACATTTAAATCTATGCAAGATGTCTTTTTCGCAAGTATTTCTAGGAGAGTGCACACAAGGTACCTCTCATAGATTTATGAACAAGTCCCCTCATGTTTTGCCACTCATTGACATTTGCTGCTCTGAAGGCACTTAAAGCAATGTCCCTGCCCTAATGTTCTTCCTGAGAAAAGTAATATCCACGCCATGAGTTTTATTTTTTAGTATACCCCAAAACTAAAATCCTTGAGATTTGAGAATAATGATGTATTTCATTCAGCTTTTGTTGGGTGGGAGCCATGCCATGGTCAAAGCAGAATGGGTTAGAAGCACGTCTGTCCACGGAGGTGAGGCTGCTTTCTGGGCTGGGGTAGGAAGCGAGTACTCCATGTTCACTCGAGGCTGTCATAAGGAATTGCATGCTGTTTTCTGCCAGCTATATTCTATTTCCCCCCTTTCCTATGAATATTAAGCTCACTCAAAGAGAGGATGAAGAAAAAACTGTAAAGACCCAAGAATGGGCACTCAGGCTGTTCCTGTCCTTAAGTCTACTTTAAAGCTATTACATATTCTCAGTGTTAGAGTCATTACTAGTTCTTGAGTAAGTCCATTTAATGTCTGAATTCATCTCAAAGGGGAGATGATGAGGATATGGAGACAGTTTTTCTTTTTCCTGATAGCCAATCTGCATTGAATTTTTCTTAATTTCTTCTCATTCTCTTTATTTAAAGTCTTTCTGGTGTTTACAGTTCATACTGACTATGTGTAAGCTGTTCTTTCCTTAGGCAAGCTAAACGTGTTAAATGATGTTATTTTTCACACAAACATCAATTCTCTTTTCCAAATTACTTTTCATGTTCTTGGAGCTCTAGGCAGTTAGTATATATTGAGGTATACCTCAATTTACAAAATAGCCGTGTGTATTGCTGAAGATTCTGTTCAAAATTTTCAAATTGAATCCTACTGTTCCTTTGACTGAGTTATAAAATTGGACTTGTGTTTCCCTGGGGGCAGAGGGAAATCCCATAATGATCTTAATTAAAACTTTTGTTAGAGAAAGGGTAAACATCGAGATGAGCTTCATGGTGCTGTACTGGAATGTTTCCTGGGATTATTAGTCTCAGTGGTAGTTCATTTTGGGGTTTCACAGTAAAATTAGGTTGACTCTAAAAATTCCCAATGGCCATTTGGCATGGCAGAAAGGTTCTGACTGCCTTTTTAAGCTATTTTTAGTACTGCTGAGCCAGGGGTGAATTGCAATGGCACCATTGACCCAAGTGAAATGGTACCATGGACCCAGGCTTTTTAAATTCATGCAATTAGGGACTACACATTTTAAACTTTTGAGGACAACTGGATCTTTAATATCTTGTTCTGTTGCCTCCATAAGACTTCTCATGCTTTCCAGATCACATGTTCTGGAATTGGGTTTTGAGAGATGCTAGTACTGTAAATGGAATAAGATATCACCGAGAAATGAATTATATTTATTCATCAGTGGAGGGAATGTAGATATGATTTTCCCTAACTTTACTAATGTAGTTTTAGTAAATTTTATGTCTGGTTTATTCATTTTTGTTAGTAAGAGAATGTTTACTCTCTTGTGTACGTGTGAAAAGAAATAACTATACACTCACACATAGGAGGAAGGCTGACAGGAGCTGAATGTAACAACTGACAGGAACGAGAGGAAATACTGAATTTAGAGAACATTCTTGCTGGAAATGCTAGATGAAAATGAGAAAAAAAAGAGCAGCTATTTTTATATAAATAACTTTTCTAATCATATTTCTTTTCTCCTTGTCTTTTACTGTTCCACATTATATTATTTTCTTGCTATTCACCATATTTTTCAGTTTTTCTACATATCTAATTTTCCTCAATGAATAGACTTTCTGAGGGCTTGTTTGGGCTAAGTTGGGGATCTTGCACTTTCTTTTATGTTGCAGGAAGATTTAAGGGTCTTAACTGCATATTCCTGAGTATAGTTAGTGAAGCATCTTAGAACTCTGTTCTAGGAAGAAAATAGTGATCACTGAAGGAAAATAAAAAAGAGAAGGATGAGTGATGAAGGGATAATTTGAAGTGTAGAGCAGAAACTGGAGAATAAAAATGAGGGAATAAATAAGAAATATTAGACGTTTGAGTTAGTCAAAAGTGACAGTGAGTCTGACTCTGAATGGAAATAAAGAAGGCTCAAAACGATACCCCTCACTCAATTGCCATGGACTTGAAATTCCCCTAGACAGGCGATCCTTTGGGTTCACTCCATGGGCATTCTAATTTAAAGTGCAGACATTCTGACAGAGGTTGGCCCTTGCCAGGAAGGCATCCATCCTAAAACACATTTTAGCATGAAGTAACGTATTACAGTCATCCTTCTTGGGTGGTCAGCTAGAATCTGGGCACTGAAGGATATGAAGATTTGAGTAAAGTGAGCTCATCTAGCCCCATGGCTTTAAATACCATTTGTGTGCTGATGGCCCCCATTTTATATCTCCATTCCCAACCCTGAGCTCTACACTGCTTCCTAGACATCTTTGGGTGTTTATTAGCACCCCAAAACTCAACATAGGTGTAAGTTTGAGTCCACGGAGCAGCAGATACCAAGATGAGACTAGAGGTTCAATCCAATTTGTTGGAGGAAATGCTTGTTTGAAAAAAATAAGGAAGGAGCTGGAGAAGAGTAGGGAGAATGGAGGAGTTGTCACATTGGGAGGCAGGGCCACCCCATGTTGGGGACAGTGGAAAGAAAGTTTGGACAGGAAGTTGTCGGCTTTGGTGCAGTACTAAGAAAGTTTCAGCAAGGTTGATGTGGAGTCCTTGAGCCAAAGTTGCCATCAGAGGAGTCCCGCATCTCGTGATAGGCATGGTTTAGTATCCTTAGGGGTCTTCGGCTGGGAGCAGCCTGGAGAAAGCCAGTGCTGGGTGTGAACCCGTGTAGCCGCTGGGCCGTGGGTCAACACACTCGCTACAGTTGCAGATCTAAGAGCTGTGTTTTCATGGCTGCCACACATGCCTAGACACACTTTTGATTTTTCATTCCATCTGGTACTCTACAATTTGTCCTCTCCTAGTTTCCCCATTTCAGTCAACGTTGGGTCAACTCCAGTGCCTTATGCTCAGCTCCACTACTACCACCTACTTTAACATCTTGCTTTTGCCATCCCTAAAGTCTATTCACCAACCCTGCCCAACTCTCCACTCTAATTCAAAATTAAGTCCAAATTCTCTACCAGGAACTTTAAGCCTCTGCATGATCTTCCGCCAGCCTAGCTCTCTCCTAGAATCCTCTACCATTCTCTCTCCTTTTCCTAGAATACAAGCCCATTCTTGCCTCAGGGCGTTTGCACTTCCTATTCTTTCTGCTTGTAATGCTCTCCTCTCAGATTTCTCCAGGGCTCACTTTTTCACCTTTTTCAAATACTTCCCGGTCAAAGCATCCTTCTCTGGCAAACTTATATTACTCCATTTTCTCTGTAATACTCAACATTATACATATTTATTACTTTTGTTTATTGTCTCTTTCTTCTAATTAGAATGTAAGCTCTATCAAGGCACGGCCCAATTTGTCTGTTTACTTATAACTGATTCCCTAGGGCCTGCCATGAAATAGGTTTCAATAAACATTTGTTGAATAAGTAAATCAATACAATTTAAAAACGTACAAAATTTGGACTATATTGAACATGCATTCTGTTTTACAGCATTATATTTTATAATCTACTTTTGCATGAAATATTATGAACACTTACCAACACTTTAAACATTCATTTACAGCATAGTATCCATTTATGGCTGCAACTTATTCTAATTTATGGATGAGCTGTAGTTTTTCTATTCAACCCCTATTAGTTCCAATTTTTTGGCTATTATGTGAATGATATTATAATGACCATCATTACCCTTAAATTCAGTAGGGACAGAGACCAAGTATATCTTGCTCATCATTCTATCCCAAGTGCCTAGAAAATATATACATACAAAATATTAGGACTTATTTTCATTTCCAAAGGTTAGAAGTTGAATTGTTAGTTTTATATATTTATTTTGTTAAACCAATTCACATTGTAAAATCATGTTCTAGAAAGTGGTCACTTTGAGCTTCTACTGGAAGGAGATGAATGTCTATTACTTTCTCAAAAAATATTCAACAAAATAAAATGTCCCTAATTTGATCAATGACAAGTATTATCTCATTTTAATTTACATTCTTTCTTTACCAGAGAAATTACATTTTTATCATAGATTCGTTGGCCATTTGTATTACTTCTTTAATGAATCACGTGTTCTTGTCTCCTGATAATATTTCAGACATGGTTGAAAATGTAGTTATGAAGGCTGGTTCTGCCATTGACTTAACTGTCTTGCTTTTATCAGTTACTTAGCTGCTTTGAACTTCAGTTTCCTCTCTGTAGTGGGAATAATAATAATGGTGCTTATCTGCTTGGGGCTGCCTGTGGGAAGCTGGCAGGGAATAGTGGCTGGCGTCAGCCTCGTGCTAAGGGTGCTGTCCTTGCCATTAGTGTGGCCCAGGAGAGTTGGGTTGTGGGAAGGAGTAAATGAGAAAAGGCAAATAAAGTACTCAGCACGTGCCTGGTATAGAGGCGTGCTAATCATGGGAGCTGCTGTTCATTGTTGTTACTATATCTCTGTGAATCTGCTTTTTCTACTAAACTGTACTGTTTTGGGGGTGGCATTTCACAAATCCTTGGAATCCTGGAGCCTTCCGGAGTGCCTGAGATACATGGTAGTAGTGCTTAGCTACTCAATCAATGTTGTAAGACAAAAAATTGTATAAACCGTTGGTAACAATTGGGACTCTCTTGTCTAAGCTAATGTCTCTGTGTTGTGGTTCAGTTCCCTGTTTGTCTGGCCATAGAGTATCTGCCTCAATCTTCCAAGCTTATTTGCTCCTCCAAAACTTGACCCCAGGTCAGTCAAGTAACCTGACAACATTTTCAGACCTGACTCTTTAAAGAGTTTAAGGAGTTAGGTGCTGCTGTTGCCTATGCTCTGTCTAAATGGAAAGCTATTGCACCTATTTTTTTCTGTCCCATACATTTTTTCCTTACACATGGTCTCTCTATATCTAAAAATATCCTCACTATATTTTATTTAATCACATGGGAGGAGAAGGCAGCATTGCATTTATCCATAAATATCCAGGAGAGGGCCTTATTTAAAAGTACGCTAAGGGGACTGATTTCAAATGGCATTTTCTTTGCCCCTCCAGATATCCTTTGTAGAGATATCCTAGAGAGAGGTATAATGAAGTGTAAATAAAATGAAAAAAAAAAGGGTATTGAGTCTTTAATTTGGTTTTCCGATTGACTGTTATTGGCATATATAAATGCCTCTGATTTGTGTATATTAATTTTGTAGCCTGAGACTTTGCTGTATTCGTTAATCAATTCCAGGAGTCTCTTGGTTGAATCCTGGGGGTTTTCCAGATATAACATCATATCATCAGCAAAAAGTGAGAGTTTGATCTCTTCCTTCCCTATTTGGACTCCCTTGATTCTGCTCTCTTGCCTGATAGCTCTCGCAAGGACTTCCAATACTATGTTGAAAAGTAATGGAGACAATGGGCAGCCCTGTCTGGTTCCATAGCAACAAAGAAAATAAAATATCTAGGTATATATCTAACTAAAGAGGTAAAGGACCTCTATAAGGAAAACTATGAAACACTGAGAAAAGAAATAGCAGAACTTGCAAATGGATGGAAAAATATACCATGCTCGTGGATCGGAAGAATCAACATTGTTAAAATGTCTATACTACCCAAAGTGATCTACAAATTCAATGCAATCCCTATTAAATTACCAACATCATTCTTTACAGACATAGAGAAAATAATTATACAATTTGTATGGAATCAAAGAAGACCCCGTATAGCAAAAGCAATTTTAAGCAATAAAAACAAAATGGGAGGTATTAATTTGCCAGACCTCAAACTATACTACAAGGCCGTGGTTCTTAAAACAGCCTGGTATTGGCACAAGTGCAGGGACACAGACCAGTGGAACACAACAGAAAATCCAAATATAGAACCATCCTCATATAGTCACCTAATTTTTGACAAAGCGGGAAAGAATATACTCCGGGGACAAGAATCCCTATTCAACAAATGGTGCTGGGAGAATTGGTTAGCCACTTGCAGAAGACTGAAACAGGACCCACAGCTTTCACCTCTCACAAAAATCAAATCACGGTGGATAACAGACTTAAACCTTAGGCGTGATACAATCAGAATTCTAGAAGAAAATGTAGGAAAGACTCTTACAGACATTGGCCTAGGCAGAGAATTTATGAAGAAGACCCCCAAGGCAATCACAGCAGCAACAAAAATAAATGAATGGGACATGATTAAACTAAAAAGCTTCTGCACAGCCAAAGAAACAGTCCAGAGAATAAACAGATCACCTACAGAATGGGAAAAAATTTTTGCATACTACACATCAGATAAAGGACTGATAACAAGAATCTATTTAGAACTCAGGAAAATCAGTAAGAAAAAATTGAACAACCCTATCAAAAAGTGGGCAAAGGACATGAATAGAAATTTTTCAAAAGAAGATATAAAAATGGCTAACAAACATATGAAAAAGTGTTCAACATCTCTAATCATCAGGGAAATGCAAATCAAAACCACAATGAGATATCACTTAACTCCAGTGAGAATGGCCTTTATCAAAAAAACCCAAAACAACACATGTTGGCGTGGGTGTGGAGAGACAGGAACACTAATACACTGCTGGTGGGACTGCAAACTAGTGCAACCCCTGTGGAAAGCATTATGGAGGTATCTTAAACAGATTCAAGTAGACCTGCCATTTGACCCAGCAATCCCATTACTGGGCATATACCCAAAGGAAAAAAGGTCATTCTGTAACAAAGGCACGTGTACCCAAATGTTTATAGCAGCACAATTCACAATAGCAAAGATGTGGAAACAACCCAAATGCCCATCAATACATGATTGGATTAGTAAGCTGTGGTATATGTATACCATGGAATATTACTCAGCTATAAGGAATGATGAAGATACGACATCTCTATGGTTCTCCTGGAGAGAGTTGGAACCCATTATATTAAGTGAAGTATCCCAAGAATGGAAAAACAAGCATCACATGTACTCACCAGAAAATTGGTTTCCCTGATCATCACCTAAATACAAATCTGGGAATGACACCAATTGGACATCAGACTGAGGTGGGGGGTGGGGGAGGGGATGGGGGTATGCCTACACAATGAGTGCATTGCACACCGTTTGGGGAGTGGTAACACTTGAAGGTGCTGACTCGGGAAAGGGGGGGTGGGGAAAAAAAATATGAAACTATTTAGTTTTTAACTTGCACTGTTCACTTAATAATTTATCATGAATATTTCCCATATTATTTTATATCATTGTACAAGAAATAATGTATACATTATGAGGACATACTGTATCTAACAAGATATACTGTTAGACTCTTTGATTCTGTAAAACTAAATTGAAAAAAAAAAAATAAAATAAAAAAAAATAAATAAAAAAAAAAAAAAATGAAAAAAAACAAAAAAACAAAAAACAAACAAACCCCCAAAACAGATACAAAATGTTTCTTGGAAAATGTGTCAGAGATCAGTGGGGCAAAGGCAATGTATTAGGTAACCTAAACATTTGTACCCCTGTAATACGCTGAAATAAAAAACAAAACAAAAAACAAACAAACAAAAAAAGAAAATGTGTAAGAGAACCTATATTCATGAAATCTAACATTCAATTAAAATATTTTCCTGTCCCTATTGTCGTTACCCGTTTAATTTTACAGTGGGCTGGTCTGTTGGGGTTTCTAGAGGTCTCAGTTTTAATTTGAGACTTTGATATGGAACCAACAAACTAAAAAAAAAAAAAAAGAGAGAGAGAGAGAGAGAGAGAAAAGGAAAAAACCCAGTACAATGACTGCACTAATTATATTTATTGAGAATGTGTTGAGCTGGTGGTCAAGCTTCCTTTTGGGAAATGCTTACTTGATGGAGATTTAACATTTTACAGTTGACATTCCTGAATTAACATAACTATGGCTGGAATCATTTTTCTTTTTTATCATTCTTTGCCATGGCTTACTTAGTCACTAAGTGCTGTCTGCTCTGAGCAACCTTGATAGATGAGGCAACACACTTGTAAATAACAGATATATTTGTAGTGCATGCCAAATAAGAAAAAAAGTGTATCTTTGCCACTGCAGTGTAACTGGAACAGATGTCTGAATATTTTAAAATATGGTGGATGCTGTAAATTAAGATTTTGGTCCTTACAATACATTAAAAGTTCTACCTAATCATTTTGGAATGTGGTAGAAAACATTGTCGTTCACATGGTGGCCCTCTTGACAAGTTACCAACCATCTGGAGAAAAAATAAACATCCCTCTCAAGTAATTATTTAATTTTTTTTTTAAATGTAATGTAGAAATATTTTATCTCCATAAAGAAAAATTAAATAAATAAGGCAATCTAGCAACATTGACTCTGATGTAGAAAATATAAAGTTATTGTACAATAGTACAGAAAATAATAACACAAAAATGATTTCAAGTTGTTTGTTTCACTAATTGGCTGATTTACATATAATGTGACTGGCTTCAAAAGAGGCTTACCATGATGTATTCAAACACCAAGATAACATAGCTTTTTAAGAATGAGGAAAGAGTGGTAAAGTGGGGAAAGAGAATGCCTGAAAGTAGAATAAAACTCCAGACAAGAGTCACACATGAAAGCCATGTTGTGAGGCTTTTTTGGTTTCGTTTTGTCAAAGGTGCGTCACAGATTGAATGCTAAACTTTCTAGCAGCCAACAAGTTGAGGAAAACACTAGTTACACAATATAGGACATTCACAAAATTCAAATCAAACGTTGCCTAGGGGCAGTGTAACTATTCCTGAAATTATGACCAGAGAGAATTTCCCCCAGTTGACCCACAGGAAAGGACACTGCATAATTAGGGAATGATATTTTGCCTTCGAGAATATCCTTACGTTAAATACAGGGAATGGATTCATAGGACAGTTGCTCTAGTTATCTATAAATATTGGCCAAAGGCATTATGCTAATATACAAGTGTCAGACTTGCACAGACCATGTGCAGTTGTGATGAGGGATGTACCAGTGGGGCCCAGGGTGCTGGGGTACCAGATTGTTGGGGTGTGCAGTGGGGAAGAGATTCAAATCTGCTTATTAGGTGTGGTCATGCAGCATTTGGAAATGTAGCATTCATGTAAGAGGGGATGACACCCAGTACCAAAAGGACTGCCGGAGCACCCCAGGTAGATAACCTGGTATGCTATCTCATAACAAATTTAAATGATGAAGTACTAATTTTGCTTTAGTTTTCTTTCATTTCAGGTAAAGATTTCTTTCAAAGTTACATTTATTCTTCTCTTTTCAAATTTAAAGAGTAATACATGGTTATTTTAGAGCATTTAAAAAGATAAAAATATAATGAAAATTTAGACTACCCAGAAATAAAATGGTTACTATATTCACATTTTCTTCTAGTTTTTGTTTGTACATTATATATGTATATATATTTCAAAACTGAGATCATAATATATATATACAAAATTTTGCATCCTTTTTAATGTAACATTGTGTCATTTTTTTCCAAGTCATTAACAGTCTTTGAAAACTTTAATTGCATGTTGTGAACTCTTATAATCATTTAAGTTGTTTTCATTTTTTTCTAAATAGAAGTGTGCTACAACAAACATTCTTATGTATAATTTTTTGGATAACTTCTGATTATCGGATTTTCTAGATGTATAACTACTGAGTTAAAGAATATAAATATTTTCAAATTATTTGATAACTACTGTCAAATTTAAAATGTTTCCACTTTAATTTACGTAAACTTTGTGCTTATATATGTATATATGTTTACTTATTTATATTTATGTATTTGGGAGTTTATTTTATTCTCATAATAATCAACTGTATTAGTTAGTAAAGCCAGATATTTTCTGTAGAAGAAACAAACCTGCATAGAAAGAAGCCAGATGATTTGCTCAAAGTCACACAAAGCGTGTGTGTGTTTTTGCCTGAATTGAGTCATGCTTTGTTTTTCTCCTTCATTCGGCATGAATAGATACAACGGTATTTCAAAAAGTGTATTCTTATATGAAAATCATGAAATGGCTTGCTGATTTTTTTTTTGGTGTTCCTTTTTATTATTAATATCTTGTCTTCTAAATATTAAAGTTATAGATGAATTATAATGCACTCCTTGTGGGAATAGAATGGCTTACTAGAAATATGAGTTTGCACAATAATATTATCAATGTGATCTAGCAAAACAACATCTCTGCCAAGACTCTTGTCTGTACTGAAAGTATCCTAGTATGTTTCAAGCAAATTATTGAGTGGCAGTAATGATCCCCATGAAGAGAAATAAGGCAATACTTGAATGAGTCAGCAAAATAAACATTTTCACCTCAAACATTACATTATCACAGCAAAAGCTATTCTCTTGCATTAATGTATTTCATAATAATTCCATAAATTTTATTTTAGTCTTTATGTAAAGGCACATATTAAAAGAAACACTTTGCTCCTAGAATATAATCAAAACTTGTGAAATAACAATGTCCTGAAGTTGGTCTATAATGTTTTCTTTGGTTCTTGCCAGAGGTGGCTTCATAAGGGTGGCCACTTCAGCTGAGGTCCTCTTGGTTCTCCTGGACTTGAATGGTGTCACCTGAGAATTCTGCCCAGGAGTAAAGAGTGGTAAACAGTAAATTTTACTCCTGCTGCTGTTGATCACAAAAAGCTTTGAAAATGGGGATATTAAATATTTTTTGGAGAAAATAAGGCTGTGGATGAGGACTCAGATCTTCAATATGAAAATATCAATCAAAAAGAGTCTTGGTCCATTAGAAATTTATCACCATGGAATAAAACATATTGCCACCCATAGAATTTGGAATACAATTATTTTCAATTTTAGAATTCCTTCAGGGTAAGATTTTTCTCTTAGTCCTCTATACAAATTTGTTCCAATCAGATAAGGGGGAGGGTCTACTATCTGCACAAACTTAATTGTAATAATATATTGTAGATAGTTTTTTAACACTTAATAAAACTATAGGAATATAAGAAGATAAAATCCATCTGGAATCTCTTTGATCATGCATAAATTACATTAAAATCAATATTTCTCTAAATGTAAACTTATTGGAGAGCTTCCCAAAGGGAATACGCAGCCCAGTGGTTTTAGTGCATGAACTCACTAGAGTATGCCTCACTACCATGTGGCTGAAAATCCAGCTACAAGATGTTCCTGCCCTGAGTCTATTACGGATAGTTTTGGTCTGGCTTGTCATTGCAACAAGACTTGTTTCTGAACCTGGTGATTCAACTGAGTGAATTGCTGGTCTGTTACTGCGCCGCCATAGAGTTGTGGGTTGGAATGGTGTGAAGCCACCTCGTCATGCTCCACGTCTGCTTGGCAGTTAATATTGATGTGTGCCGGTTAATATTGATGTTTTACCTAGTTCTTAAGAAGTGTACATTGTCCTCTCTCTGTAAGTTTCTCTTTTTTCCAGTAAAGACTGGAATTTAATATCTCAGCAAATCCACACATACACTTTAATTTTGTTCTGGATACACATTGATCCTCTCTTGTGGGAGTCAAGCCACTGTTTTATTTGGAAGAGGAAGCATTTATTTGAAAAAATAGATCCTCTGTTTTTAAGAAGGCATATGCAAGATTTTGTTGTTTTAAAATAATTTTAAATCTTTTAACATGGTTTTCTACTTTCTGCTTTGGTGCATCTTTGTTATTTTGTATTCATTGCTGCTATTGTGAAAAGTTATATCAAATTAATGTAAGACTTCTAATTATGTACAGTGTCTCCAGTACTTCGCTAGGCATTAGAAGGCAGATTGCTTCCCTTGGGGAGCTAGTTATCTAATGGCGACAGAAAAGGACAATATATGCATATCTGTAATAATAAATGGAAAAATCATCTATAATCAAACATCAGATTATGTGTACACTATAAGAATTGTAAGAATTAAAAGATTGTACAATGGGTAGAACAGATTGGAGAGAATATAGCATGTGTAGTGAAGAAACCAGTTGATTAGGGTGGGGTAAGAATGGCAGGGTATACATTGGATCATGGTGGGAAATTCATGTAAAGTTGATGAGGCCGTTAGGCCAGGGTCAAAGAGATTGATTTTGATTAAAAAAATACTAGGAATATTTTGTGGTTTCTGAATTAGGAAGATGGCATAATGCTTTAAGAAATATGTATATGATAGTGATGTGTAGAGGTAATTTATAGACAGAGAATGCAGAGGCAGGGGAAAATTTAAAAAATTATTATTCATCTATTTAATGGGCTTCCTAAGGTGTCTTAATATGCCATTTGGCTGATACATGTTTAACCTTAAGGTACAGATGTTAATCAGACTTTGATATTTCAGAATGTGATGATCTGGGCCAGGGGTGGGGAAACTGTGGCCTTAAGGCTGCAAATGGCCTTCTAGGTCACTGCATATGGCCTTTTGACTGAACCAAATTTTACAGAACAAATTCTTTTATTTTTATGAATACATTTTTGTTCATCTTTTATATTTTTATTTTTAAAATGAATGTATTTAAAATAAAATAAAATAAGTTTCAGTGAAATAATCCTAACAGGTTGATGAGCACAGTGAGAACATTAGTAAGCCATAAAGGCTAAATTGATGGCTGCTACGCTCGTGATTTAGTTCTAACCTCCCCTGCCTGACTGGCACCACAATCACACAAGGCTGGTTGGAGAGAGTTTATGGGAGTTGAGTACACCTGTCTATTATTAGCTTTTGACGATGGTGCATTGTGTTTCTGTTTGAAGTGGAATTTGTGAATAGTTGCACAGCTCGACAGTATTTTAAAATTCTGTCTGCTTAACAGCCCATCATGTTAAAAAAGACCAAGAGAATTCTGAGGGAAGAAAACAGACTTTTTAAAATGGGGGTTGGGAATTGCAATATTATCTTGTTTCTGCTAAAGATAAGATGATTTGCTTGATTTGTGATACTGCAATATCAACATTAAAGGAATTCAATGCTCATCAGCATTATAACACTCGTAAGGACCACAAATATTTTAAATTGGAGAGGCGAGAAAGGTTGTATTGCAGAAATTAGAAGATGAAAAGCAAAAGCAGAGATAATTCTTTCAAGCAGCAAAAGACCTGAAAATAATGCCACTGAAGCAACTTATAAAGTAGTTTATACACTTGGGAAAAAAGGGTAGTCATTCAGTGATGTAGAAATCGTGAAAGAATGCATTGTTGAAGTTGTAGGATGCTTAGACCCCGATAACATTTCAAAGTACAAACAACTGCCTCTTTCAAGGATAATCATAACTGATTGGCAGAATGAATTAGGCTTCAACTTAATAGAACAACTTCTTGCAATACTGCAAAAGGAAAATGCATATTATTCAGTCGCTTTGGATGAATCAACTGATACTACTGAATTGGTGAAGGTTTTATACTTTATTTGGGTCATAACAGAAGATTTTCTTTGCTATGGAGAGTTACTCGCTTTGGGCACTCTTGTGAACAGAACACGGGGAACAGGTATCTTCAACTTTCAAGATAAATATCATGAAGTTGGACTGAATTTGGTAAATTTAGTGAGTGTATGTACAGATGGTGCACCTTCCATGACAGGAAAACATGATGGGTTTGTTACACAGATAAAAAAAGATTAACAGATCCAGATGTTCTCATTTCTTTTCATTGTATCTTGCCTTAGCAAAATCTCTGTGCTAAAGCTACTATTTTAAGTGACACTTTGCAATAAGTTATAAGTATTGTTAATGATTTTTGCGCAAATGCAACAGGGTATCTTCAGTTTCATGACATGCTAAAGTTGAACGATGAGATATTCAGTGTGGATTTGCTGTATCATTCTAAAGTGCATTGCCTATTGCAGTGACAGGTGTTAGCCAAAATTTTATCTCTGTGAGAACAGATAGTTAAATTTTAAATTTTATGAAGAACAGAATCAGCAATGTGAATTATTAAAAGAAGATTTTTTATAGGAATGCAGCATTTCTGTCTGACATGTCAAATCAAGATGACTTGAATATTTCTTTGCAAGGTAAAACTAAGTCTATATACATGATATGTGGCAAAAATCCATGCATTTTGAAAAAAAATCTATCTTTTTTCAAAACACTTCTCCAAAAGGAAATTTTGGATGAACATTTTCCCCAGTTAGCAAAGGTCATTGATGAGCAGTATGATATATACAAATTATCTGAAGAATACACAGCTGTTATAGAGCTATTAATAATTGGAGAATACAATGAAAAGTTCATTGACTTTGAGAATCATGATATCACACTCAAATTAGCATTTCAGCCTCACCTAGTTGATATCACTAAAGCACTTAAAGAACTGCAGATGGAATTGATTGAGCTCTCAGTAAATGACATTTTAAAGTCATTGTTTGATGCTAAGGAAAATCCAGTTGAAATATGGAAAAATGCAGTAGAATACCCATGCCTTCAGCAACATGCTCGAAAAATGCTTTCTTGCTTTTCAACCATTTACTACTGTGAATCTACATTCTCCTACCTATCCTAAATCAAGACACCCTTAAGGTAACAAATGACTGATACACATCAAGAGGATCAAATGAAACTGCAGACCTCCATGCTGCAACCAAATATTCAAATGCTTTCTGGCAAAAAGCAGAAACAACAAAGTCATTAAAAGGTCAATTAACTTTACTCCATATTCTTTTTTTTTTTTTTTTTTGAGACACAGTCTCACTCTGTTGCCCAGGCTAGAGTGCCATGGCATCAGCCTAGCTCACAGCAACCTCAAACTCCTGGGCTCAAGCAATCCTCTGCCTCAGCCTCCCGAGTAGCTGGGACTACAGGCATGTGCTACCATGCACGGCTAATTTTTTACATATATATTTTTAGTTGTCCATATAATTTCTTTCTATTTTTAGTAGAGACAGGGTCTCACTCTTGCTCAGGCTGGTCTCGAACTCCTGAGCTCTAACGATCACCCTCCTCAGCTTCCCAGAATGGTAGGATTACAGGCATGAGCCACCGCGTCCGGCCAGGTTACTTAACTTTAAAATTAACAAATAGTTTTCATTTTTTGAAACTATTAAATACATAGTAGTTAGATTTTTACAAAATAGTGTATATTTTTAAGTATATCTAATTGAAGTTTCTTGAATGCAGCCTTATTTGATCACAGCTAAATTAATGCAGCCTTTCAACATGAAAAGGTTCCCCACAACTGATCTGGACTTACTGCTTGAATTATTGCTTGAGATTGTCTATAATAATTGCCAAAGTTAATCTGCAACACTCTGCACTTAGCGTTTTAGCACCATATTTATAGTTTTACTGTTAATCATTTTGAAGAATCTTAAATAGATGGATTACACTTGCTTTGTGAGTGAACTTCAAAACTGTCTGGAACAATTAAGAGACTGTTTTAAGTCAGGATAGGCTAAGTTTGCTGAAGTAACAAACAACTGCTAACTCTCATTGCTTTACCACTGTAAAGTTTATTTCTGGTAAGTATTTGCACTAAGTATCTATTGTGAGTCATTTCAGGGACTCATTGGAGCCACCTGGAGCCTTTATGTCACTACGTGCTTCCATACTTAAGGTAGGAAAAAAGGAACTCGGTGAATTACATATCGTCTCTTAAAGCTTCTACCCAGAGGAATGTATATACCTTTTAGTCACATTTGGTGGCCAAGGGACATCACCTGGCTATGCCTAACTTCAAAGTGGCAGGGAAATACTATGCCATCATATGCCCAAAATAAGGGAAAACAGGACATGTGTGAACAGCTCTAATGACTGCCAAAGGGACATAGCCCCCTTTCAAAGTTTTGATAATCATAAGGCTAGGAAAAATAGTGTCTTTCAAATAATTTTTTTTTTTTTTTTTTTTTTTTACCAAAAAGTATTTCATCCACTGCTTAGGTCTATAGGCTCATAGGCCTGGAGAAAATTAGAATTTTAATATAAATGAACAAGGTGACCCCTAACATGATTAGAATGTGATTCTCTACTGTGAATTGGTAAGTGTGACGAGAGTTTGTAAAGACTTCTTGTCATAGAAATTTAGTATTAAATTCACACTTGTGTTCTGCACATTTGAGTACAGAAAAGCCAATATTTTTTATGTGAACATGGTGTTTTTTATTATTTTTTATGTCTCACATGGTGGTGAGACAATTTAGTATAGTGTATAAATAATCATAAATATAGATTACATAAACCCATACTGTTTATGCTTGTATACATAGATCTTATTACTTAGCTAACAACTGAGAGATGAGTGATAAATAATGGTGACTCATGGTGACTAAGGGTCTCTTTATTTAGCATATTTCCTTGATGACCTTTGAGGGCACAGTATGTGAGTTTTTAAAGTTTTAAATGAGAGAATTAGAGTATTAGACTAGGAAATACACTTGAATGTATTCCATAATTTTTCAGTCATAGGCAACATAAGCTTTATCATTTCTGTATAAAGCTTAGATTTTATCTACTGTATCTTGAAATTTCAAATTCCATGAAAAATCATTTGATTTGATGAAATTAAATGGATCTCTAGTTGGTGTCATGTACTTCAATTCTCCATGTCCTTAAAGGGGCAACTTCCAAGCAGGGTCCTTGAAAACCACTGTGAACACACATAGTACTCAAGTTTGAGCCTCTACTAGTGGGTGTGAAGAAATATAAACTTGTAATTTCAGCAATTTTTTACATATGCCTGTATATTTGTATTGCAAAATATGACCTTTTTTGTTTCTTTTTTTTTAGTGAGACTTGGGAAGGCTTAATCTAGATTTTAGATTTCAGGTGTTGAGATGAAAGATGCTAAGAACTATTTTTTTGTAGTGGAAAGGAAAACATAGCCCTGTAAGATGGCATATCGAGGTAGCAATTGTGTTATTCTTGTTCTAGGTCTGTACATCAATATTAATACTAATTTCAGTATGAATCATTCTATTTTGTTAAGAGCAATTATATTGGTGATACTTGTAATAGCCATAAATTATAGATGGTGATTGCATGGACTATTGTATGATAATAACAAATATTAAAAGATAATTTTATGTCAAGTTTTAGAAAGAAACGGAAATATAAAATTATGAGTAAGTAGCTGTTAAGGATGTAAAATAAAGGGTGTTTTAATGGGTAATGCACCTGACTTCAACTTCCCTATTTAACTTGACTGAAAAATAACTTTCAGAGTATTGAGTAATCAGTTGACATAAAGCTACTCTAAAGTTCTTGAAAATTGCAAAACATCTGTGGCACCAAAGAGCATGCAATAATGTGTGCCTTCAGTGTTTGCATTTGAGCTGATCAACACAGACTTTAGACGTCTAAGTATGCTCTGTTACTTATAAAACTTTATGGGTTCTTTATAAAGGACTCATGAAAATGATATTTTTTCAAAATTATTCCATAAACTTACAATCAAGTATGTTCTGTATACCTTCCACAAGAACTGATCACTGAGTTAGTGACTACCGAATAATATATATTTCTGTATGTGTGTGTATATACACAAGCATGCACACATAAGGATGAAATTTTATGATCAATTTATGTTAAAATATCAAAATCAGTTTTCTACTTCAGATTTCACACTGCAAAATATATTAGTTTTTTGTTTTAATTTATTTTTAATTGACAATAATTATATATATTTATGGGGTACAATGTGATGTTTCAATACATGTATATACTGTGGAATGTTCAAATAAGGCTAATTAACATATCAATTACCTAAATATTTGTTATTTTTTGTGATGAGAACATTTAAGATGCTCTCTTCTAGTTATTTTGAAAACACAATATATTATTAACTATAGTCATATTCCTGTACAATAGGACATCAGAACTTATTCCTCCTATTTAACTGTAACTTTGTATCTATTGACTAATGTCTCCCTATTCTCCATCCATCCCCCCACCAGCCGCTGGTAACCACAATTCTTCTCTCTACTTCTATGAGTTTGATTTTTTTAGATTCCACATATAAGTGAGATCATATGGTAATTATGTCTCTGTGCCTGGATTATTTCACTTAACATAGTGTCTTCCAGGTTCATCTATGTTCTTGTTTTTTTTTTTTTTTTTGTTGTTGTTGAGACAGAGTCTCACTTTGTTGCCCAGGCTAGAGTGAGTGCCGTGGCGTCAGCTTAGCTCACAGCAACCTCAGACTCCTCGGCTTAAGCGATCCTACTGCCTCAGCCTCCCGAGTAGCTGGGACTACAGGCATGCGCCACTATGCCCGGCTAATTTTTTCTATATAGATTTTTAGTTGTCCATATAATGTCTTTCTATTTTTAGTAGAGACGGGGTCTCGCTCTTGCTCAGGCTGGTCTCGAACTCCTGACCTCGAGCGATCCACCCGCCTCGGCCTCCCAGAGTGCTAGGATTACAGGCGTGAGCCACCGCGCCCGGCCTCATCTATGTTCTTGTAAATGACAGAAGTTCTTGGGTTTTTTTTTAAAGCTGAATAGTATTTCATTGTTTATATATATATATATATATATATATATTACATTTTAAAAATTCATTTATCCATGGATGGACTCTTTGGGGTTTTTTTGATCTTGGTTATTGTGACTAATGCTGCAATGAAATGGGAGTGCAGACATTTCTTTCGCATGCTGATTTCAATTTCTTTGGGTATATACCCACCAATGGGATCGCTAAATCATATGATAATTATGTTTTAGTTTTTTGAGTAAACTCCATACTGTTTCCCAAAACTTCTGTATTAACTTACAATACCACCAACAATGTATAAGGGTTTCCTTTTTTCCACATCCTCACCAACACTTGTTATCTTTGTCTTTTTGATAATAGCTAATCTAACAGGTGTGAACTGATACCTCATTGTTGTTTTAATTTGTATTTCTCTGATAATTAGAGTTGTTGAGCATTTTTTAATTTATCAGTTGGCCTTTTGTATGTTTCTTTTGAGAAATATCTATTCAAATCCTTTGGCAATTTTTTAATGGGATTATTTATTTTCTTGTTATTGAGTAGTTTGAGTTCCCTATATTTTTTGGATATTATCTCCTTATCTAGTGTATGATTTGCAAATATTTTCTCCCAATACATGAGTTATCTTTTTACTTTATTAATTGCTTCCTTTGCTGTGCAGAAACTTTTTAGTTTAATGCAATCAATTTGTCTATTTTTGCTTTTCCTGCCTGTGCTTTTGGGTTATATCCAAGAAATTTCTGCCCAGACCAACGTCATGGAAATTATCTCCTATGTTTTCTTCTAGTAGTTTTATAGTTTCAGGTCTTATGTTTAAATTTTTAATCCATTTTGAGTTGGTTCTTATATAAGAGGTGAGATAAGGGTCCATTTTCATTCTTTTGTATGTGGATATCCAGTTTTCCCAGCACTATTTATTGAAGAGACTATCCATTCATCATTGTGTGTTCTTGGCACCTTTGTTGAAAATCAGTTGACCATAGGTGTGTGGGTTTATTTCTGGGCCATCTATCCTATTCCATTGGTTGATGAGACTGTTTTGATGCCATTACCATGCTATTCTGATTACTATAGCTTTGTTGTATTAATATATTTTGAAGTCAGGCAGTGTGATGCCTTCAGCTTTGTTCTTTTTGGTCAAGATTGCTTTAGCTATTTGAGGTCTTTTGTGTTTCCATACAAATTTTAGGATTGTTTTTTCTATTTCTGTGAAGAATAACATTGAAATTGCAATAGGATTGTATTGAATCTGTAGATTGCTTTGAGTAGTATGGATATCTTAACTATCAATTCTTCTAATCCATAAATATGGGATATCTTTTTATTTATTTGTGTCATTTTCAATTTCTTTAATCAATGTTTTATAGTTTTCAGTATCTAGATCTTTCACTGTCTTGGTCAAATTTACTCCTAAGCATTTTATTCTTTTTGGTGCTATTGTAAGTGGTATTGTTTTCTTTTTCTTTAAAAAATTTTTTTTTAAATTTCAGCATATTATGGGGGTACAAATGCTTAGGTTATGTATATTGCCTTTGCCCCACCCAAGTCAGAGCTTCAAGCGTGTCCATCCCCCAGATGGTGCGCACTGAACCCGTTAGATGTATATATACCCATCCCCTCTTACCGCCTCCCATCTGCCTGACACCCAATGAATGTTATTACTATTTGTGCACTTAAGTGTTGATCAGTTAATACCAGTTTGATGCTGAGTACATGTGGTGCTTGTTTTTCCATTCTTGTAATACTTCACTTAGTAGAATGGGTTTCAGCTCTATCCGGGATACAAGAGGTGATATAGCACATTGTTTTTTGAGGCTGAGTAGAACTCCATGTTTGCTTAACTTCCTTTTTGGGTAGTTTGTTTTAAGTTTATAGAAACACTACTTATTTTTGTTGATTTTGTATCCTGAAACTTTACAAAATTTGTTTATCAGTTCTAACAGGTTTTTTTGGTGAAGTCTGCAGGATTTTCTATATATAAGATCATGTCATCAACAGAAAGAGACAATTACACTTTATCATTTCCAATTTAGATGCCTTTTATTTCTTTCTCTTGACTAATTGCTTGATTAATTGTTAGAACTTCCAATGCTTTGCTGAGCAGAAGTGGTGAGTGGGCATTTGGAGGAAAAGCCTTCAACTTTTCACTGTTGAGGATGATGTTAGCCGTGGGCTTGTCATACATGGCCTTTATTGAATTGGGGAACATTCCTTCCATTCAATTTAATTTGTTGTGTGTTTTTACCATGAAAGGATTTTTGAATTTTGTCAAATGTTTTTTCTGTATCTATTGAGATGATCTTAGGGTTTTTGTGCTTCATTCTGTTAATATGATGAATCACATTTATTGATTTGTGTGTCTTGAACCAACCTTGCATCCCAGGGATAAATTTCACTTGATCATGGTGAATGATCCTTTTAATGTACTGTTAAATACAGTTTGCTAGTATTTTGTTGAGAATTTTCATATCTATGTTCATCACGGATATTAGATGGTAGTTTTCTTTTCTTATAGTGTTTTTCTCTGGCTTTGGTATGAGGGTGATGCTGGCCTTGTTAAATGAGTTTGGAAGTGTTCTGTCCTCTTCAATATTTTGAAAGAGTTTGGGAAGTATTGATATTAGATCTTTAAATATTTGGTAGAATTCAACCATGAAGCCATCTGGTCCTGGGCTTTTTTTTGATGGGAGACTTTTAATTACTGATTTAATCTCCTTACTTTTATTGGTCCGTTCAGATTCCCAATTTTTTCATAGCTCAGTTTTAGTAGGCTGTATATTTCTAGAAATTTACCCATTTCTTCTACATTGTTCAATTTGTTGGTGTATAATTGTTCATAGTAGTCTCTTATGATTTTTTTGTATTTCTGTGTAATCAGTTGTAATGTCTCCCTTTTCGTTTATGATTTTATTTATTTGAGTCTTTCCTCCTTTCCTTAGTCTAGCTAAAGGTTTGCCAATTTTGTTTAATTTTTCAAAAAACCAACTCCTACTTTTATTAATCTTTTATATTGTTCTAGTTGCTATTTCATCTATTTCTGCTTCATATCAGTTTGTTTTGGTAACTTTCAGGCAGGCTACATAGAATGATCTTCTGTGACGCCTGTCGTTTCTAGGTTACCATATAGGGTGCACATCTCAAGGATCTCCCAGCTGTAATTTCAGCCCTTGCTCTCTGTCTACTCCTCCTCTCGTCTGCTTCCTCCCTCCTACAATATAAGGTTTGTTGGAAGTTACTTTATTTTCAATTCATTGTTGCTATTTATGTTAAAGTAATTAACTGGGAGGCCATTAGAGTAAAGCAGTCCCAGTGTCCTGGGTTCCTAGGTAAGCAAACCAAAACCAAATTCAGTGTAAGCAGTCATATTCTAGGCCAGCCAGAAAAAGCCAACTAACTTCTCACTAGAGACTTTCCACTGGGATGAATTCTTTGCCTTGCTTCCGTGTTCACCCTATGAAAGCCTTCCCAGAACTGCTTGCAGTCTGGCACTGCCTGATTCATGAATCACTGTCATGAAAATAAGCTCTTTATTTAATATTTTAATGTGCCTAAGTTTGTCTTTTAACACTTATATAACTGCAATTCAATGTACTTTGATGTTGCAGACAAGCTGAGGTGGTACACAAAGCATACATAGCAGGCTATCTTAGATATATCTTAGTGCTCTGCATAGGGTTCCTATTCTAGCCCTTATCATATGCACAAATTCAGATGGGATAAGTGGAGAAGACAGGTAAGGAAGTGGAAGCATTGTAGGTGGAGTTAGGGTAACCAAGGATTTGGGAGTGAAATCAAGAGGGTCCAGAATGTGTATACACTAGATTTCACTTATTTTTCTCCTATTGCCAGCTAAGGAAATGTGTCATCTTACTGTATCATACATATGAAGGCTGAGTTTACCTATTCACATTGAAACAGAGTATTGAGGCATGTAGGCAGGATAATTTAAACCACACACACACACACAAAAATCCTCCCTGCTTGCTTGAATTGTCTGAATATTGCAGCCAAATATGTATTTTAGGTCATGAATTACACAGATAATTTCTTCAATTCATCATTTTACTTTTTCCCCAAGCTTTTCACAAATACAACTTTGATGAAATATAAAGGAAGAGATATATGTGTAAGAGATTAAAATTTCTCTTAGATTTATGTGTTGTTATTCAGGCTGCTACCTAATTGCCTATGGGGATATCATGATTTTATATATACTCTGAATACATGGCAATTTTTTTATTTTCATTGGCACTGTCTGATATTTGCTGAACACTTTGAAAAACCCCTTTCATATTTAGGAAGATTACCAGTCATCTACAAGAGATAATATTTATATTCTTTGACATTTTTAATCCCACCTTTAAACTTTTTCTTTTACAGCAGTATTCCCCCAGTGATAGAGGCACAATGCCATGAAAGCCTAGACCAGTCTCCATTAGCCATGGGAATTAAGGGAAGTTATTGTAGGTAATATAAAGAAAACATGCTCAGCTGAATCTGCATTTTGTGTTTTGTGTTATTAGCTATTTGGGGATTTATAGTGTTTCTAATATAATCATAAAATCACATTATAGAAACTCAGAAGAACATGGAAAATCATCTCATTTTCCAATATTTTTACCTTTAACTTTGTAACTCCTCCTCCACAATGTGGAGAACATTGGCTTTATTCTGCTTAACCTGAGCTCTACCTTTGCCCTTGATTCATTGATTGTTTAGTACATGTATGGTTTGGGATGAGCAAGATGGGAGTCAATATTTTGATTTTAAAGATTTTTCTTGGTGGCTAGATCTGGCTAGGCACAGAAAAAGCAGATTTCTCAAGCTGGTTTGCCCTTCCATCTCCATGTAAGTGGTACATGTTCAACAAATGAAAAGCCAGTGAGTACTTCTGTTACTTTCATATAAACTGAATCCTCCTCCAGGAAATAATTAAGGTTTGAGTCTAATAAAGATTAAGTCATTCCTGCTGAAGACTTATAAAAACACAAGGGGGACAATAAATGTGAGCACTACTTGTTCAGTAACATCTTTTTTATATATTTTGATAAAGTTTCAGTTATCTCCTGATATCTGGTGCTAGTTTTGCTGGTTGCCACTTGATGAGACAGATAAGCTGAAGGAGGAGGGTGCCAGGAAAGACTTAGTAACACTTGCTAGAAGTGAGTAGAGACAGTATCATTGAAAATAGCACCAGGCCTTTGAAAAAGAAGTCAAGGTCAGACACCAGGGAATGATACAACTGACATCAGAAGGGTATAGTGAACGTGGAGTAAGGTTTAGGCTGAGACTGTCAATGCTCCCAATTACCTTTGGATCAAGTAGATACTGATTAATATCTCTTACAAGCTCCTCCTTGTCCTGCTTCTGCCTACATCTCCAGCTTTTTTCTTTCTGGTCCCAATTCCACTTTTGCCCTAGGCCAGTGAACCTCATTTATGTGCTCATAGAGTCTTGCTCTCTTTTACCACTAAACCTCCATCTATATCATCTCTCTGCTTGGCAACCTCTCCCTTCTGTCCCATCTTTGTCTGGCTACCTGATCTAACTCAGAAAAGAAGCACTTTATTTACAGGGAGAGGCACTTTATTTACAATGTGCTGAGGAGAAATGTAGAAGATGCTTTAGCATTCACCTGAGGTTTTCTGGTTGATACCATTAGGAAAATTTAGAGGACATTAAAACACAGAGAGCCTTCAAGGAGCAATGGTAACTACCTACAACATTGTTGTGTAGGAATGCACGTGTATAATTTTTCTTACTTTTAGTCAACCACATAGTCTTTTTAGGTTCCTGACAGAAACTTAACCTTGAGTTCTCTGTTGCTCAGCTCTTTCCTAAAGCTCATTTAGGGGAATAATATTCATGGAGGGACAGGCAATCTATCTGTTTCTCTTGATAAATGTTGCCCCTGGATCAAGTTGCATTATCAGAGAGCAGTGAATGGCTTTGGGTGAATTATACTGTGATGTCCTGCTCTTTATTCACCATGTGAAATTCCATCCTTTATGAAGTACTTATCTGTAAGTGGCCATTTTTATTAAGGGGATGTTGTTAAATATGATCCATACTTGATGACCCAGCAATTTCACTCTTACATAAACAAGTGAAACTCTTGTACATTTAAACAGAAGACATGCACCCAATATTCACAGTATGACTAGTCACAATAGCAAAAAACCTCAAATAACCCAAACATCCACCAATGAAAGAGTAAATGAATTAACCATGTTACAGTCACATCATGGAAGTATAAAAGCCATCCAAACAAATGAATTATAGCAAGATACAATAATATGGATGAATCTTTGCAATACAATGTTAAGTGAGAAAATAAATCCTAAAAGTTACATACAAAATGATGTCCACATTTATAAAGTTGAAAACAACTAACATAAGAAAAAGTAAAATTTTAGAAGTATATATAAATGCTATACACTTACATAAAAAGGAATCCAAGGTAACGAGGAGCAGGTGATTCAGGATGATGGTTAGTTTTGGTGGAAGGGGTCTGTGGATTGGGCTGGGCTGGGACTGTAGAGGTGGTTTAGGTTAATGTCCAGGTCCTAGCTCTGATCATTGGTGGTAGATTCTCAGATGCTTATTACCTTATTAAAACTCACTCATTTCACTCACTAGAAATGGAAAGAAAACAACAAAGTCCAGCATAACTCACAGAATACCCTTAATGAGGGCCCTTGGGAAAGTTTTTTTTTGAAAAATCAGATCTGAGAAATTGAAGCTTCTCCTGCCAAATTGCAGTTTTCCATTACATTACTTCTAAGAATTTTCTTTTTGCTTTGGCTACTCGGAGGCTAGGTCAAATTTACAGGCCACCTTCAGTAATCGTGTAACTATGGTATACATTTCTGTGTCTAACTTGAATCCTGATTTCATCTTATTATCCTACCCTACTTTCTCTTTGTTTTGATTTCTTAAATCTACTCTTTAAAAATCTCATTTTATTGTCGATGTTTCTATGAACATATGTAAGTTCCCTTTAACTAGGCAGAAGTTATAAATGAATGAAAACAGATATACTTGATATTAGATAATATCCAGCATCTATTGTTTGAGAATAAGGATGACATTTGGCAATGGGTTGGGATGTTATTCCATAAGTATTGTGCCTGTTGAGTTTTGTAGTTTGTAGGAAGGGAAGTGAGCATACATATTTCTCAGGATTAGTCTGGGGGAAATGTGCTGGGTGGGTTCTACTCAAATGCATATTTTTATAATTTTAAGTAGTTCTCTAGAATTTCCATCATACTAAGGAAGTCATCTCTTAGTAGTACCTAGTTCTATAGGTTGTAAATAAAACAGAATAAATTAAACTCTAATCTCAGAAAATGGTGTGAAACATTAGAGACAAGAAACTGGCAGAGACTGAGAAGAGAAATTATCTCTTCCCTGAGCAGGCATAGTCTTATCCACAAAACCCAGATCTAAGTTGGAACTAATGTTTCCTTGGGTCCGGATTGCTGGCTCATTGACAATAGATTTGACTATCTGCAATAGATAATTCCCTACTTTGGAGGCAAAATCTAATCAGAAAATGTGTTGTCTGGGATTGGTTTGGCTTTCATGGTTTCCCCCAAAAGATATTTAACTGCTTAGACTCAGAGCCACTTGGTACAAAATTAAGAAAAGTAACACTTATCATTATACTATGTTTAAAATGTATTTTGGATTAAAGATTCTGATAGTGAATATTGTACTCTAATTCTTTGAGAAATCTATAAATTTCTGAAAAAATATTTGTAAAAATTTTTTATAATCAGTTACAATCTAGTCACTAAATGTGATATCTCCAAAATAACTAGTTAATAAAACTTCTCTTTGGCATACCCTTATATTTTTGTTTACATTTGGAATGAAAGAATTTAGCTGTTTCTTGAGTTTTTCAGTAATCTGGCATATAAACAAATTCATTAAATGTAACAATACTTCTCAAAAACAATGGAAGCAAAATTTTATATTTAAATAAGCCAAAGAATTTCAGAAGGTAATTTCCTCAAAGGTGATTTTATTTAGGAAAAATTGAAAGTTTAGATGCCTGTTCTTCATCACTAAGACATATCAGAAACTCAATGCAGAGGGAAAAAAGTTTTCCTCTAAACTCTAACTTGTGAAGCAAATTCCTAGCATTTCAAGACACAGTTGACACAGATTGGTTAGTTTAGTTGTGAACATGATGCTAACTAGAGTGAAATCCGTTTAAAAAATATTTAGTTTTGTTTCTTCACATTACCATAGATAACAACACACTTATTGATTGTTTTAAGTGAACAAACATTTATTAAGCACTTTTTATATGTGAAGCAATGTGGCAGGTAGAGTAGAAAATATAAAGATGAATAAAATGTAATTCCTGCCCTTAATGAGAGTATGATTCATTAATAGGGATATGACAAATAGATGGGTATATTACAAGGATGCAATGGCATAAAAAAAGTTAAGGTAGAAGGACTTATATTCACTTTTGCTCATCAAACAAGGCCTGTATGGATCAGATAAGCATATCTCCTGGTTTGTGTGGGATAGTTCCAGTTTTCATCTATTGTCCTGGGACAACTATTAGTAGGCCTTCTTCCATTCTCAAAAGCATTCCAGTTTTTTAGAAGATACCAAGAAACTATAAAGGAAAAAAAAAAGCATTCCAATTTAGAAGGCAAATCTTATGGCTACCCTATTAATATTTAGGGAGAAAATAGTATTTAATATTGGCTTTCAAGATTGAACAGAATTTCAACAAATGGAGTTCCATATTATGGGGAAACCAAAGATAGAGTGATCAATTCATATCTGGAGGTGGGTAGACACCAGAGAAAATACCAGAGAAAGTCTTACTTGGGTTGTATTACAGATGGTTAGTTATTCATGTGTGGACACTGAGAAACAAGCAACATCAGCAAAAGCGCAGGGATGTGAGATGCATGTCGCACTTGGAGAAGTGCAAGTAATGGGTACTAATTTAGTAAGTGGTGAGAAATGAGCCCAAGGGAGTAGTCAAAGACCCTGTAAGCCTTGAAAGGTTTGCATACATGCAATGAAACTGTGACTTTTATCTTGTAAGCAAAGAGGATAGTAGTGGTAAGGGTGTCACTGAAACACTTCAGTCTAGAAAGTGTTTTATTGGGGTTTGTATTTAAAAACATGGTGGCAGCATGAAAGATAGATTGGAAAGGTGTGATCTTCAAGACATTAGGACCAGTTGAAAGATCAATTACAATAGTCATAATTAGAAAAAAAAATCCAGAACTGAACTAAATAGTGATGATAGGAATAAAACTACATATCAAAGGATAAGACAAAAAATGTCTTTCAAAAGGAATTTCCACTCAGTGGAAGACAACGAGGAGGAGGGGGATGAAGAGGGAAGGGAATAAACTTACCTAATGGGTACTATGAACACTGATTGGATGATGGGCACACCTATAGCCAGGACTCAAGTATTACAAAAATGATCCAGGTAACCTAAAACATTTGTACCCCCTTAATATTTTGAAATAAAAAAGAATTTCCCTTAGCTTTTGACCTGCTTGTAATTCTGCTTTTAAACATAATTTTGATTTAAATAAAGCTTCAAGAATTATACAAACTTAGCTTGATTTTAAGGAGCCTAGAAAAATAAACCTCATTTCTATTGACTAGAATAGAATTCATCTTGTCAGGTCAATGACTTGAGGAAACTTTGTCATTCCATTCCTTGTTCTTCATTACCAGGCTTGGGACAGAGAATATATTATGATCTAAATGAAGCCCTTAGTTAACATAATTCTGTCTCTACACGTAAAGTGAAATGTAATACAGAATTGTGATAGTATCTGTATAATTTAGCTTGAAAAGCACTTAGACATTTTGAATGAAAACAGAAGTTTTAGATTTAAACTGGTTGGAGAGTAGCCTCAGTTTTCCAGTTTATTCTGTGTACAGCCATCACCTAAGGGTACAGGCTAATAAAGGGAAATGGACCTTTGAACAAAACAGACTTTGATGGGAAAGACCTTGGGAGCATATATATTTCTTCTGCTTCCCACCTGATGAATAGCATAGTGCCTGGGCAGAAGGAAAGAGTGAAACAGTATTTCCTTAACTATGTAGAAGACATAAAGTTTGGGATATGTTCTTTAGGTTGTTCCTAAAGCTGTAATACCCTTAAAGCCTGGATGACTCATAAAAGTGTGCTATAATCTTAGATTTGTGCTCTTCTGATCTGCCTTTAACCAAATGGCTTCATTGCTTTTTAAATTGTTTTTTCATGATGACAGTAGAACTAAGTAGTCATTTTCTTCTTTGTAGAATCTCAAAGAAATAGGTTGCATCTATATATGCAACATAGGAACTTAGAGAATTGAAGCAATTACTGAATAACTGAAGATAATAAACAATCTTCCTGAAATGTCTGGATATTTGAGGAAAACGAGGCCCTTTTCTGTTGACCTGAGTTATCTTAACAATTCTTGCTGATCTTTCACTTTGCTTGGTGTTCACAGTCACAGCTAAAATCTTCACTCAATGGCTTCCTTTCAAATCTCATTCAATGTTTTGCAACCATCTTTATTTCCTTATGGGATATAGATCCTTGTAAATAGAAGATACTGTGATTTTTCCCACCAATCTTAGACTCTATCTAACAATGTTGGATTCTTCCTCAACCTATACTTCTCTTTAATTATTCAAATATCCCAGGAATTAACTCAATATTTCATACTCATCTAATTTAAGCAATAAATACAATTAATTGAAAAAAAAAAAGCCTTACTTAAGGAAAAAAAAGCACAGAAAGTAGGATAATAAATATGTTTTATAGAGCACCTGTCATGTACAGGCTTTTTACATGGATTATCCAAAATAATCTTTAGAATGACTCTATAAAATAGGTATCATGATCACCATTTGATATTGAGAGAGCACGGACCCTCAGAATAGGGACTGGACCTCTGACTGGTTTGTTTTGACATGCTGCCCTCTGAAATGCTAGGCTTATACCCCAAGCAGACTTTTGAACATATGAGAGGTAATGGAGCTGATTTGAACATGTAGATTATGGAGTTGGTCTTATATAATCATTTTCTTGAGAGGTTTCTGTTCTCTTACCATTCCCTTTATTCCAACACACCCCCAACAGAGGCAGAATAACCCTTCAGTTTTATAGTGGCAAATGTGGAAAGATTGGCATTTTGATACTCTCAAACACCACACATAGAATTTATTTGATTTTGTGGGATGGCACTTGAGAAATGTTTGTCTAGCAGGATGGCTACACAAAGGAACGTGGCTTTTGTTATTCCAAAGATGAAAATAAATAGAAATCACCTCAGGTCTCTCTGATATTCCTTTTTCTCTTCATAAAACAGGGTATCTTATGTGTCAGATTGTCACTAGGAGTTTAATAGCTGTTCCGTTAGATATTGTCCTATCAATAACCAACATGCTATTGTGCTCTTTCGGATAATTTAAAAAGTCAAATCAAGTTAGAAGCCCACTAATATATTAACATTTTTTCTCTCTTGTGTCTCAGAATCAGATTAATTATCAACTTGGCACTGAAAAAGGCATCAGGACATTGACTAAATAAATATTCTGGCCTTGTTTACTTGATGGTAGATACATGAATGTTTTGGAAGAGGCCTCACTCATACACAGGACCATGAGTATTAGTTTTTAAATGGGAAAGTTAGCACTAATCCTGAAAAATATGACCAGAGTCGGCTTTTAAACATATTGATTTTGGTCAGATTGAAGAGAGTTGATTATCTCATAACTGGTTGTCAGACTCATATATCAGGTTTGCACTAAGCCTTGTTTTTAATATTTACTGAGTGGATTAACATTATAGAGGTGAGAAAAGTTGGGGTATAAATAACACATTGGAGTATGGAAGGTGCTTATCTTGGTGCATGCATACATTATGCAGCCTTAGTATTTAGATATTGTCCTGAAACTAGATATTTCTTGGGTCCATCTCAACTAGTAGTTACTTTGACCTGAGTGCTTTCTCTACAAAAATAAATGTTTAAGTCAAATTAGTTCATTCCTGCTGGTAGTCTCTCCAGGTGTAGTAGTTCTTGATTTACCATAATTTTGAAAGTTAGATATCATTTTTATACCCCATGTTAGCAAAACTCAGTCATTTTCTAGCACGATTCCATAGGATAGAGTTCTCAATCAGTTGGATGAATTTAGACCTGAGAGTCTTTGTGACTTGTATATTAAGCAAAATGGAGGCAAAGATATAATGATATCTGAAGATTGTGATAGAAAATGAGGAGATCAGAGGTATGAGTTATTGAAGAGGAAGCTGTCATTCCCATGGCCAGGAGCACAAGCTTAATGCCATGAAGAGCCAACAGAGTCACTTTCAATCCCTACCCTATATGTTTTACCTTGAGGCTTTTCAAGTTTAAGAGGAGGCATCAGAGAATGATAGTAGTAGCAGATATTCACTGCACACTATGTGCCAAACACCTTTCTAAGCCCTTTACCAATAGTACTTTATGAAATAGGAACCATTATTATCCCCACTTCACAAAGATATTGAGACATAGATAGGTTAAATAAATTACCAAAGATCACACAAATTAGTAGATTCACAATTAGAATTTAGGCTATTGACTTGACATCTTGTGTTAGTAACCTCTAAACTTCATGAAGAACAAGAATTTTCATGTTAGCTTCTCTTCTCAGCATTCCCTATGTGAAGGTGACCCTGTTAACAGATTCTTATGGTTTCTGTTTCAAATCTTGACTTTTGTTTTTACTGTCATGTCCTTTTCTGCTTGCTTACCAGCTCATTCCTTTTTCTTATTTGCCAACCATCAGGGAGAAGGTGTGAGCTTTCTTGGTCCTGTGAGGGAGTATGATCTGACACCATCAGACTTCATGTAACATTGTGGTAACATATTCACTGGCAAGTTCACGGGCTTTCCCTCTCATGAATGGTAATGTTATCATCTCATCTGAATCAAAGATGGATATGTGATCCTAGATAATCTTGTTTCTTTAGCTTTGTTCCCTATTTGGATTGTCAAGCTTTAAATTTTATAATGGGAGTACAGTAAATAAAACTTGCAGAATCTTTGGAATGGAATTATAAAATTTCCGAGAATAAAAATAAAATATGACTTAAGAGTGACTATTTTAGTACAACTGATAATCAAGACAGATGCTGATTCTTTCCAAGGGCATAGGCTTCCCTCTGAATACACTTCTGATCAAAACCTAAAACATTTCACATAGCCCACCCATGCTCTGTGGAATGCAGACCAACTATTCAACATTTAGATGCTGGGAAAAAGAAAATAACACTCTGAAGCCTCTAATGAGAGTGAGTACAGTGATCCATCTGTAAATATGGCTTGTGTACAGTGTAATCGTTTGGATTTGGAAGAAAAGGAAGGATTATTTACAGGCCTTTTTTGCAGATGGTGCATGGTCCGCATGGGGATATATTTGCATGCTACTCAGGCTACAACTTCATTGGGTCCACATTTTCATGACAGCATTGAGCCATCTAAAAGCTCTGATTAAAACAATAACAAATTCATTTAGAAAAAAAGAAAGTATACTGTCACCTTCACGTTATGATTTCCTTTATTTTGAGAATTATCAGTGATAAAGATCAATCAATGAGCCAGGAGACATGCTCATTTTATTACCTACTTCCCTTCCTTTTCAGAACTTTTTAAGTGAAGATTCTGTTCTGTATTTGCAGCATTTCAGCAGTTTGAAATGAGAGATAGATGCCTTATGTCTCTGCAGGATGGACAGAGCTGTAACTCTCTGAAGCGGGTGAGGATGCTGAAGCCAAGGGATGCCTTTTGAAAGATGGGGAGTTGGGACAGGAGAGGGTCCTTTAATTTTAAATGGAAAGGATCTCTGTATGGAAACGACATCCCAGATGGAAGTTGAAGTAAAGGAGAAACCCTTAGTGGTGGAAAGACCTCTGGGTTGGCAGTCCAGGTTCTGAGGTTCTGTTGTAATTAGTTGTGAGAAAGTAAGTCAGTCACCCTCTGTGAGCCCTATTAAAAAAAGATGATAATTATCTGCCTATTTCAGAGGTATGTGAGAACCAGATAGAATGGTGCTCTATGAAGCAAGTATTGAAATATGTTCTCATTAAAGTCAGTGTACTAAGCTCTTCAGGGGATGAAATATAAATAATACTTGGGCTCTCACCTCAAGCTCATCAGGCAGATAAAACAAGCACCTAAATAAATAGAATTAGTAAATCGCAATACCAGTAAGTTGTTTCGTGTAAGTTAGGGATTTTCACGATTTAAGACAGGATGTCTTGAGAGCAGTGGCTCTCAAATCTGGCCGGGCACTGGGATTACCTGGGAGCTTCAGAAACATAACAGTACCCAGGCCCCAGCCCTAGAGATTTTGATTTAATTAGTCTGATATGCCCTGCCTTCCCCTTCTCGCCACATTACCATTTTTAAAAAAGTTCCCCAGGTGTTTTAACTTTGCATCAGAATCACCTGGAGGGCTTATTAAACCTCAGATTTCTGAACCCTGCCCCCATATAATATTCTGATTCACTAGGTCTGACGGTGGGAAAAGAATGAATAGTTCTCACAAATTCTCAGGTGATGCTCATTGTCCGCAGATCACACTTCAGAGCCAGTACATTCGTTTTATTTTACTATTAATGCTGTGTATGCAATCCACATTTTTTTTTCAGGTGGAAGGAAGCAGGTGGACATAACAGTCCATCCTTTGGTCAAATAGATACAGTTTTACAGTTGAGAGAGTCAACACTGTGTGGCCAAATGAACACAACTACACTTGATCAAAGAGATAAGCTGATAGAAAAAAAATGTCTTCATACAAAGGATGGTTGCCTGCAAATGTGCTAGTTTGAAATTATCTTCTGGGAAGAGATGTTTAGGGGACACCTGGGAAGCAATAATGTGTTCAACAAAGCAGATTTTGAAAGAAAGTTTTAGATTTGGAAGGGAACTGAGATTCCTTTTCTTTGGAAATATCTCTCTAAGCAATAGAATGAATGATTCACCTTTCTAAATCCTGGGGTATCAGAATAGCTAAGGCAACATAGCGTAATGTTAGAACCCTATTAAACTTTCACAGTCCATGTAAGATGCCAGTGAGAAAATGTGCAAAATTGATCATCACATCTTTATTACTTATAGAGGCATAGAAGGGCACTCAAGGTTGATTTGAGTGTTAAAATGTATGAATTGTCTATTTCCTGAAGACCATAAATCCTAAATGTCCATGAACATCAGTTATAGGAGACTCTAGGGCTCAGTCACCTTGAAATTAGGAAAATGAGAAATTTGCCTGTTGATTCCTTTGTAGGGCTGGATAGTTGCTGAGGCTTTGCAGATGTGTGGATGGAATAACATCAGTGACTGGGAAGAGCTCAAACTTTTCTATTTTATCACCTTTTTGCATCATAAATATATTTTATGATGAATGACAGGTGGCTCTTTGCCAGGGCATCCTTTATCTTTTCCTGCCCTGCCAGTCACAGATTGACTAGGAAAAAGGATTTTTTTTTAAAATATCTATTTTAATAGATAATAGATAAAGTCAAAGGAAAATTTCAATAGCAAAAAGTTTATATCTGATAAACTTAGTCTTATACGTGAAAAATAAAAGCAGAAATGTATGAACCTGCCCTTGTATTGCAGTGGAATAGATAAAAAACTAAGTAAGCTTTTATAGACTTTTGTTTCTCCATTTAGAATTGGACAGGGGGAATATCTGTAGTCTTTCTTGACCTGAATCAAGTTCAGGGTGACACTGTTTAAGGAAAGAACTTTATTATTATTCTTAATAATAATTATTTATATATATTTTTTTATTTCAGAATATTACAGGGGTGAAAATGTTTAGGTTACATGTATTTTAAGGCAAGAATATTATTAGGAAAGACTAGAGACAGCTTGATAGGATAGAAATGGAGATCTTATTATATTATAAAACAAGCATTGTATATAACATAGATTATATTGTTATATTGATTATATTATATAGCTTATAATGTTCAAAAAGACTTTTGTAGGATACACTTAAAATAAAACAACAGAGAGTTATACAAATTATAAAACAAATACTAATGGCACCACAGGTACAGTGGAATTTTATCTCTTTATCAAGTTTATAATGAAAAAGAGGTTACTGCAACAAAGTTCTGTTTTTAAGTAGGGACTTAAAATACGTGTACACATTTTTCTCAGAGCTGGATAGACCTTTATGCTGAGTCACACAAATTGACCTCATGGTGGTAGGTGTGAAGTTTGGTGCTCTGTAGTGGGCCTTTGTTCTGGAGACTTGGAGGGCATCATTCTCCTCTGCATCTCCTCCCAGGTCCTCTTGCTCTTGTCCAGCATACACGGTCCTCTTCCTCCATGGCATCATTCCCTTTTCTCTGTGTTCACACTGTCCTTCAGTTGTTCCCACATAACTTCAATGGTGACTTTAGTGTTGATAATTCCTGAACTTTATATTACACACCTGGATCAGTTTCTTAAACCCACATGTACAACGGCTACCTGGTTAGTGCCTGATTGGCTCTGTTTTGTGGGCACCTGAATTCAATGTCTCAACACCCAAAACTTATTACATCATCTGCATTCCATGTTTTGATTAATGGTGGCACGATTCTTGCTGTTCAAGCCAAAGCTTCATAATTTTCTTAAAGTACTGCTCTTCCTTCACCTTCCTCAAGTGGCCATTATCTTCTGTTAGATTCTACTCAACTATCTCTTGGAGTTGTTACCATTATTCATTCTTTAAAAACGTTAATTTTGTTAAATTTGAAAAATACAGGAAAGTACAAAGAAGAAAAATAAGAATCATTCATCCTATCTTATTCCTATTTTTACTACCTCCACCACTACCACCGAGGTCATAGCATCCTTCACCTGGATTGTTCCAGTAGCCCCCTCCTTCTCTCTGTTTCTACCCTTGCTTCCCTTTGGTCTGGTCCCCATACAGCAGCCAGATTGATTATTTAAAAATACAAGTCAGGCCAAATCACCTCTTGCTCATAATCTCTCATAGCTTCTTGCCTCATTTAGAGTGAAAACCAAACTGTTTACAATAGCCTACAGGGCCTTTTCCAATTGTCCCACTCTCTCTACCCTTACTGCAAACCCCTCTTGCCTTACCTCCTACCTCAATCCCTATGGGCTACTTTCTGGTTTTGAAAGATGCTAAACATGTCCTGCCTTAAAGTCCTTGCCCTGGCTGTTCTGACTGGGATGGTCCTTCCCTTAGCTCCGTGGCTTGCTCTCTCCCTTCCTTCAAGTCTCTGCTCAAATGTTACCTTATCATGAGATCTTCTCTGGCCACCCTCTCTGACTCCCACCCCAGAGCAGTTCTCTTTCTACCTGGAGTGAACATATAATTTTCCATCAAAACAGGACACTTTTTTGTGTCCCAATCAGATAGGAAGTTGGGGCAAAGAGTCATAAATGGGACTAGCCCTGGAAAACTGGGATATATGGTCATCCTGCTCTTAGTCAGATTTTTTTCTTCATAGCTTATCTTATCACTGTCTGATGTAGTACATTTACTTTCTATATGTGTTTTGTCTGTTCTCACAAGCTCCTTGAAGGTGCTTTGTTTTCTTTGCAATTGTATATTCAGTACCTTGGACAGTACTTACTACATAATGGATTCTCAATAAATATTTTTAAATAAATGAAAGAATAAATCCATATTCCCAACATCCAGAATTAGCCATTGCTAGCATCATGGCATATTAGTTTTCATTTTTGTAAAAACGATAAGCATGAATTGTCAAAATCAGTACTGGAAAAAATCACATCTTCCAGAAATTCCCATTTATAGGAGTAAACAACATTCTAGATATGTTCCATATGGATTGATGGAAGGATAGATGATAGAAAAATAGAAGTATTTTTATAAAAATGAGTCTATATTATTGATGATATTTCCAAATGAAGGGTATTTTGTTAATTCTGCTTGAATTTAAAGGTAGAAAAATAAACGAGTAAAATATCTCTTTATCACAAGCAATTGTATTTCTTAGATTCCCTAGAAGGATGGAAAAAGAGAACTTGAAAAGCACTAAGAGGTTATTGTCATTTTTAACAAACTCTATGTTTTGATTTCCTGCTTTCAAAGATGAAAAAATTAGGTCTCAAATAATTTCTACTACTCTGTTCCTCTCCCCCCTGAATTTTGTTATATTGTTTTTTTTGCGTTGAACAGATATAATTACAGTTGTTTAGGATTGATTTTATATTTAAGTTGATTCAAGCTCACTACTAGTCTCTTTATTAGAATTTCTTTATTCTGAAGATCTTTATATCTATGCATTTTCTGATTAGCTGGATTTCATTGTTAGGCAAACTTTTAAAGAAATGCTGATGGCTACTGTATTACTTGAGTTATAGTTTTGGATTATACTTTTTTGCTGAATTTATACAGAGTGCTTTTTTATCTTCTGATATTTAATGTTTCAGGAGCAACTGGATTTTTTTTTTTTTCTGTGAAGACGATCCACTCCTGCCACCGCACACTTTATTTGCCTGATGTCTGAAGGGTTTTTCTTTTTTCTTTTGTTACTGTGTTTGCCTGCCCTGTGTCTACTCCCCTTATGTGGTTCTGGCTGTCTATTTTTTCTCCAGACCTTGACCCTCCTCTCTTCTCAGTCCCTGTGTGTCAGGTGGGCTGATTTCACACCTGTAGCTTTTCAGGGGAGGGAGTGAGCACATTTTATTTGCCCCTCCTGATTAATAAATGTATTCCTTCTCCTTGGATCAGTTATTTACAGATAGGTACAAGATTCATAATGAGCCCAAACCAGGATTTTTTTTCTCTTTCTCTTGGAAGCCACTGGAAAAAGAAAAACACCCTTTTGCTGAGTAGCCAAAATGGAATATGATATGACTGGAACAGCTAGTGACCATGTTGCCACTAAGAGTGAGAACCTGACTGCAAATAAAATTTAAAAAAGTAAAAACTGAAATAAAAAAAAAAAGGCAGATACCAGAACCTCCTTAGAAATAAAGACACAGTGATTTCTTTAGTAGTTCAGGTCCCTTTTACTTAACGTTTGGTAATTCAGGCATGTGTGGCTTGTTTGATTGACAGCTGTCAACTTGCACTGAGCCATAAAAAAGCAAGGGAAGCATTTGACTTCATGCTACTTTACCATAGGAATAAATGCTTAGCTTGAAGAGTTTTAACACAAAGATGTCTGTAGTTCCATTGAAGTTTGTTGAGTTATCATTTCCTTGTCTTTTTCCTCTTATTTTCTAAAGATGAACCTCATTATAATGACCTCTTTAAATGGAAAATGATAAAACTTCGATCTGAATTGCCTTAACAAATAATTAGATTTTATTGACCTGTGTAACTGAAAAGCCCAGTAATAGGCATGGCTGAATCTGGGTGTTTAGGGTATGTTGTCAGATATCTTCCCTCTGTCTGAAGGGTTTTTCTTTTGAGGTTCAAAACTTAAATGAATTTATCCTAGAGTTGACTGTTTTGTTCTGAAATTTCCTGAAACATAATGTGCTCTTTTTAATCTGAAGACTCAGTTGTTTCTTCATTTTTGAGAAATTTTCTTTATTTTATCTTTGGGTGTATCTTCTGTTTCATTTGCTAAATTTCATTATAATACATTATCCTTGGGTTGGATCATTTATACATTTGATTTCTATTGGCTTTTGCTTAGTATCTTTAATCTTTTTTTATTAGAAGTCACTGTGATGTCTTATGTCTTTTTCTATGTTAACTAGATTTTTAGCAGTGTCTATTATGTTCCTCATTTAAAATTTAATCTCAATTCATTTGTTAGCTGGTTTTGGGTTCTTGTTTTTTTGAGTTAATTTTCTTAAGTTGTTCTATGGTATGAAGCAATTAATTGTACTGTTTTATTTCTATTCTTTGAGTTATACTTTTCTTATAGCTTAGTTTCTTTTTCTGGCTTTTGCATGCATGTTTTTTTTCTGTAATATGTTTGCATAATGTCCATATTGTTTCTTTTTACCTTGCTTAAGCTTGGGTGGCTCTGCCTATAGCCTATTTAGATGATTTGATTCTCTTTACAGAATATCCTGAAAGGAATGACTTTTTTTTTCTCCAACATATAGTGAAAGGGATAAAATTTCATTCTTTCCACGTTCTTGTCATTTGAGAGAATAACAAGAAAGGGGCTCAAGGAAGGAGCCAACTCAGCGTTCTTAGAATACTTGATCTCTGTTCTTTCTCCAAAAAGAGTGTTAAATACCACAAACCTCAGTTTCTCTCCCTTTTCTGGTAGGGAGTGTCCCATAATAGAGGTTTTGGGTCACTTTTTTTTTTTTTTTTATTTCATCTTATTGTTACGGGGGATACAGAATTGCAGGTTACATACGTTGCCCATGTACCGCCTTTCCCCCCAAGTCAGAGCTCCAGGCGTGTCTGTTCCCTAGATAGTGCGCAGTTGCACCCATCGTGTAGGTATATATCCCTCCCTTCCCCACCCCCCCTTCCCCAGTCAGCACCTTCAAGCATTACCATTCCCCAAAGGGTGCGCAATGCACTCATTGGTAGGCATACACCCATCCCCTCCCCCACCCCCCACCTCAGTCTGATATCCGATTGGTGTCGTTCCCAGATGTGTATTTAGGTGATGATCAGGGAAACCAATTTTCTGATGAGTACATGTGATGCTTGTTTTTCCATTCTTGGGATACTTCACTTAATAGAATGGGTTCCAACTTTCTCCAGGAGAACCATAGAGATGTTGTATCTTCATTATTCCTTATAGCTGAGTAATATTCCATGGTATACATATACCACAGCTTACTAATCCAATCATGTATTGATGGGCATTTGGGTTGTTTCCACATCTTTGCTATTGTGAATTGTGCTGCTATAAACATTCGGGTACATGTGTCTTTGTTACAGAATGACCTTTTTTCCTTTGGGTATATGCCCAATAATGGGATTGCTGGGTCAAATGGCAGGTCTACTTGAATCTGTTTAAGATACCTCCATAATGCTTTCCACAGGGGTTGCACTAGTTTGCAGTCCCACCAGCAGTGTATGAGTGTTCCTGTCTCTCCACATCCACGCCAACATGTGTTGTTTTGGGTTTTTTTGATAAAGGCCATTCTCACTGGGGTTAAGTGATATCTCATTGTGGTTTTGATTTGCATTTCCCTGATGATTAGGGATGTTGAGGATTTTTTCATATGTTTGTTAGCCATTCTTATATCTTCTTTTGAGAAGTTTCTATTCATGTCATTTGCCCACTTTTTGATAGGGTTGTTTGATTTTTTTCTTGCTGACTTTCCTGAGTTCTAAATAGATTCTTGTTATCAGTCCTTTATCTGATGTGTTATATGCAAAAATTTTTTCCCATTCTGTAGGTGGTCTGTTTATTCTCGTGACTGTTTCTTTGGCTGTGCAGAAGCTTTTTAATTTAATCAGGTCCCATTCATTTATTTTTGTTGCTGCTGTGATGGCCTTGGGGGTCTTCTTCATAAATTCTTTGCCTAGGCCAATGTCTGTAAGAGTCTTTCCTACATTTTCTTCTAGAATTCTGATTGTATCACGCCTAAGGTTTAAGTCTGTTATCCACCGCAATTTGATTTTTGTAAGAGGTGAAAGCTGTGGGTCCTGTTTCAGTCTTCTACAAGTGGCTAACCAATTCTCCCAGCACCATTTATTAAATAAGGAATCTTTTCCCCAGAGTATGTTTTTGTCTGCTTTGTCAAAAATTAGGTGACTATATGAGGATGGTTCTATATTTGGATTTTCTGTTGTGTTCCACTGGTCTGTGTCCCTGTACTTGTGCCAGTACCAGGCTGTTTTAAGAACCATGGCCTTGTAGTATAGTTTGAGGTCTGGCAAATTAATACCTCCCATTTTGTTTTTGTTGCTTAAAATTGCTTTTGCTATACGGGGTCTTCTCTGATTCCATACAAAGTGTATAATTATTTTCTCTACGTCTGTGAAGAATGATGTTGGTAATTTAATAGGGATTGCATTGAATCTGTAGATCACTTTGGGTAGTATAGACATTTTAACAATGTTGATTCTTCCGATCCATGAGCATGGTATATTTTTCCATCTATTTGCAAGTTCTGCTATTTCTTTTCTCAGTGTTTCATAGTTTTCCTTATGGAGGTCCTTTACCTCTTTAGTTAGGTATATACCTAGATATTTTATTTTCTTTGTTGCTATTTTGAAGGGTACTGAGTCTTTAATTTGGTTTTCCGATTGATTGTTATTGGCATATATAAATGCCTTTGATTTGTGTATATTAATTTTGTAGCATGAGACTTTGCTATATTCGTTAATGAATTCCAGGAGTCTCATTGTTGAATCCTGGGGGTTTTCCAGATATAACATCATATCATCAGCAAAAAGTGAGAGTTTGATCTCTTCCTTCCCTATTTGGACTCCCTTGATTTTGCTCTCTTGCCTCATAGCTCTCGCAAGGACTTCCAATACTATGTTGAAAAGTAATGGGGACAGTGGGCAGCCCTGTCTGGTTCCAGTTCTAAGTGGGAGTGCTTTCAGTTTTTCCCCATTTAGAATGATGTTGGCTGTGGGTTTGTCATATATGGCTCGTATCATTTTTAGGTAGGTTCCATCAATGCCTATTTTGTTAAGCGTTTTTATCATAAAAGGGTGTTGAATTTTGTCAAATGCTTTTTCTGCATCTAATGAGAGTATCATATGGTTTTTGTTTTTGCTTCTATTTATGTGGTGAATTACATTTATAGATTTACGTATGTTGAACCACCCCTGCATCTCTGGGATGAAGCCCACTTGGTCGTGGTGGATTATTTTTTTGATAAGTACTTGGATTCGATTTGCTAGTATTTTATTGAAAATTTTTACATCTATATTCATGAGAGAAATTGGTCTGTAGTTCTCTATTTTTGTTGTGTCCTTTCCTGGTTTTGGTATCAATGTTATATTGGCTTGGTACAACGTGTTGGGGAGAATTCCATCCTTCTCAATATTGGAGAATAGGTTATGTAGGATGGGCACCAGTTCTTCTTTGTATGTATGGTAAAATTCAGGTGTGAACCCATCTGGACCAGGGCTTTTCTTTTTGGGAAGGTTTTTTATTGCTGTTTCGATTTCGGTTCTTGATATTGGTCTGTTCAGGTACTCTATTTCTTCCTGGTTGAGCCTGGGAAGACTATGTGTTTCTAAAAATTTGTCCATTTCCTCCGCATTCTCCAGTTTGTGTGCATAAAGATTTTTGTAGAATTCATAGATGATAACTTGTATCTCTGTAGCATCGGTTGTGATTTCTCCTTTCATGTTCCTAATGGAGGTTATTAGAGATTTTACTTTTGTGCTCTTGGTTAGTCTAGCCAGGGGTGTGTCTATTTTGTTTATCTTTTCAAAGAACCAACTTTTTGTTTTACTAATTTCCCTTATAGTTTCTTTGTTGTCCTTTTCATTTAATTCTGATTTGATCTTAGTAATTTCTCGCCTTCTGCTGGGTTTGGGGTCGTTCTGTTCTTCTTTCTCCAGCTCTTTGAGTCTATTCATTAGGTTGTCTATTTGCAGGTTTTCTGTCTTTTTGATATAGGCATTTATGGATATGAATTTTCCTCTCAGGACTGCTTTAGCTGCGTCCCATAGATTTTGATAGGTTGTATCTCCATTGTCATTTAATTCAAAGAAACTTTTGATTTCCATCTTGATTTCTTCTTTTATAGAATAATTATTCAGGAGAAAGTTATTTAGCTTCCATGACTTTGAGTAAGAGTGAGGGTTTCTGTTTGTGTTCAATGTTACTTTTATTCCGCTGTGATCTGAGAAGATGCATGGTATAATTTCTATTTTTTTGAATTTTTTAAGACATGCTTTATGTCCTAGGACATGGTCAATCTTAGAGAATGTCCCGTGAGCTGATGAGAAGAATGTATATTCTGTGGACTTTGGGTAGAATGTCCTATAGATGTCAGCCATGCCCATTTGTTCTAGCATTCTATTTAGGTCCATTATGTCTTTGTTTATTTTCTGTTTAGAGGATCTGTCCTGTACTGTCAGTGGGATGTTAAAGTCTCCAGCTATTACAGTATTGTTATCTATCATTTGGTTCAGATCTAGTAGGGTTTGCTTTATGAATCTAGGTGCACCTAGGTTGGGTGCATATATATTGAGTATAGTCATGGCTTCTTGATGAATTGTGCCCTTAACCAGTATGTAGTAGCCATCTTTGTCTTTTATTATTTTTGTTGGTTTGAAAGCTAAGTTATTGGAAATTAAGATTGCCACACCAGCTTTCTTTTGGTTACCGTTTGCTTGAAATATCGATTTCCATCCTTTTATTTTCAGTCTAAATGCATCTTTGCAGGTTAGGTGAGTTTGTTGAAGACAGCACATACTTGGATTGTGTTTTTTTATCCATTGGGCCAGTCTATGTCTCTTGAGCGAGGAATTCAAGCCATTCACATTTATTGAGAAAACTGATAAGTGAGACAGTTTTTTGTTCAGCTTGTTGGGTAGAACTTCATTGCGATGTTTTCTCTCCTGAGCTATTGTGGTAGCCGGAATTTGATCTTTAGCTCTTGAGTAGTTTTACATTCGTGGATCTTTCTTGTGCTGATCCGTGTGTAATTCTCTTTTGAGTACTTCTTGGAGGGCTGGTCTTGTCTTGGTGAATTCCCTCAACCTTTGTTTATCTGAGAATGTCTTAATTTCTCCTTCGTATAGAAAACTTAGCTTAGCTGGGTACAAGATTCTAGGCTGGGCATTATTCTGTTTCAGAAGCGTGAAAATAGGGCCCCAACCTCTTCTTGCTTGTAAGGTTTCAGCTGAGAAATCTGGTGTAATTCTGATGGGTTTTCCTTTGTAAGTTACTTGTTTCTTTCTCCTTACAGCTCGGAGAAGGGACTCTTTAGTGGATATTTTGGTCAGCCTGATGACTACGTGGCGTGGTGTTTTCCTATTTGCTATGAATCTCCCAGGGGTCCTTTGAGCTTCTTGAATCTGTATGTCTAGAGTATTGGCAAGGCCTGGAAAATTTTCCTCGATTATGTCTTCAAATAGCTTGTCCAACCCTTGCTTATTATCTTCTTCACCCTCAGGAATGCCAGTAACTCTCAAGTTAGGTTTCTTCACATAATCCCACATTTCTTGAAGACTCAGATCATTTCTCTTATTTCTTTGCTCTATCTCTGTGACTGACTTATTTAGTTGGAAAGAGTTATCTTCAATTTCTGAGATTCTTTCCTCTGTTTGGTCTACCCTGCTCTTGAGACTTTCCACAGTGTTTTGTAGCTCTCTGAGTGAATTCTTCATTTCTAGGAGTTCAGTTTGGTTTTTCTTCAATATTTCAATTTCTTTAGTGAATTTTTCCTCCAAATCCTGTATTTTTTTTGTGGTTTCTTTGTGTTGTTTATCCATTGATTCTTGTATATTATTCAGCTTGTTTATGATCCATAATTGGAATTTTTCCTGTGACATGTTGGTGTTTTGAGTCTGGTTTGTGTCAAATGGTTGAGAGCTGGTATTTCTCTTTGGGGGTGAGCTTTTCATTTGATTCTTTGTGCTCCCCATGTTTTTTCGCTGGGCCCTTCCCATCTAGATTTATCATTGGATCTTTTCTTATAGATTTAGTCTGGTTAACAGCACTCTTTGTGCTCTATTCTTAGGCTGTGAAGCAGTCTAGGTATGTTGCTTCTTTTGGCAAGAGGCGGAGACTGTTGTGTATTGTTTAGAGATTTTTCTATTTCAGTTGGGGGACTGCTTCTGATGGGTCCAATCCTAGAGGATTGGAGTGATCCAAGACCGCTTTGGTGAGTTAGGACACTGTGTTGTGGTCTTTCAGAAGACAGGCAGGGTCCACACTAGTAGTAGACCGAAATTCTCTTTGTTTGTTTGTTTCCCTTTGGTTCTTCCTCTATAGGGGTGGTTTCTGTCTCTATGCGCAGGAAAGATACTAGCTATGGGGAGTGGACGGTGTCCTTGCTCGCTCAGCGCCCCAGTTGCTGCAGCTCCCATGGGCAAAAGTCTGCTTTGGTCCAATGTCCCCAGGGATCAGGCTCCACACTCTCTCTTTTGGAGAAGTATTCAGTGTTTACATATGGGCGGGGCCCCTATGTAAGATCCGTGGACCAGAGGAGGGGGCCGTCCAGGGAGCCTCTTGGCACCCTATTGCTCCGCAGTGACTTGGCTGTGGGCCCCAAGATGGCGATTGCGTGCCCGCAGATCGCCAGCACTGCGGGTGACTGCTCAGGTTCCGGTATGTACCAGAGCCAGAGGCCTGGCCCATTCCAAAGCTCACCATGGCTTGGTTTTGGGTCACTTTTGCAATTTAGTGAATAGCCCTGGAGAGTTCACTTCTGAAAGAATGTTCCTTTTCCAGTTGCACTTGTTTCTCCTCAGCAGTGGCTTCCATTATATTTCAGTAGAAAAATGAACTGGATAGGGATATCTATTCTGCTGTCTTTAAATTTACTGTTGCAGTGAGGGCATGCCACTCCCTGACATGTCCTTTTTGCTCCAGTCAACCCAGACACCAATGTTCTTGCAAGAAGCTGCTGCCATGTTTTCTTCTTATCTTTATGCCTCCACAAATTTCATTCACTCTGCCTGGAATTTTCTTTCTCTTCTTCTGTCTTTCCTCTCCTTTGCCATTCCCTTCCTGTCCAGGGAACTTTTACTTATGTTTAAGGACACAGTCATTGAAATTTAAGGACTTCCTCTGGGTTCCCATAAAATTAATATGGATTTTACCACATTACTATGATTATGATTATTTATTTGCATATTCTTTATTGTACGAAACTCTGTTCTCTCTCACTACTGAAAATGTACTTCATAATTACTTGTGGAATAGGCAAATGAATATATAGTGGGACATCTAGCAAAATGGAAGATTTTCTGGGTTACTAGGTGTTGAAATACACATTTCAAAAACCAACCGCAAAAGCAAAGTATCTTAGTTTATTGGGTATGATTCTCAGTCTCCATCTTCACATCACAACTACCTTAAATACCTATTTATTGTATATGTCTGGGTGTGGTAGATCAAAATTTCTAAAAATAAGGAGGTTAATAGATAGAAAACATATTTTTCATTATCTCTTCCTTGTCTTTTAGAACGACTGTCATTTTCTCAAGAGGTATTCTCAGGTTTCCTAAAGTATCACTTTATGCCAGGATCTTTAGGGCAACTATCTGTGATTAACTTGGCTTGGGCAAAGTGTTTACTCTCTCATAGCTGTGAGAAAATGCTAGCGAATGGATGATCCCTGCATCTCATCCACAAAAGCTACCACACCATGTGAGAAAATTTATACTTCCATTGTTTTCTTCTCCTATGAACAACATAATTAAATATTTCTCTTCTTTATTTTCCAAAATTACTCATTGGGATTTTTCTCAAGCAAAAATAGCCAAAAAGAAGATACAAGAAACAATGACTGAAATTATTTCCTACAGTACCTTTTGGCTATCAGAGAAGAATGTAAATTTAAAAAATATAGTAAAATAGATCTTCAGTAAGTGGAATGAAGTAATGCTCAAATTAATGTACAATAATGTCGGACCATGAAAGACACCAATCACCTAAAGTTTATCACAAATGGATAATTAGGATAAAGGTTTATTTCTTTCAGTTTAAAAGTTCTTGCAGCTCTGATGACACTATTTAATGTATGTCTATGAAATGGTAAAAGTGAAGTTCATTTAAAACATCTCACCTGAATCAATGCCAGCAGACATTATTGTATGATGCAATTAGATATAAAATTAGATATAAACTAAATTTTTAGAAAGGGTTCACAGAACATTGATAAAAGTATGACTCTTTTGTATTATTTATATTAAAAGGCTAGGTCAAGAACACATATCAGGATAAAATTGTGTTTCCGAAAGCAAAATGAATTAGAACTGTATTTGTTATCTTTATGTGATGAATATAATAAAAACTAGCCTAGGAGTTTGAGTTATAAATTTTGATTGCTGTGGGAATTAATCTAGTAATTCTTAAACTTGATTCAAATTCTCATATCTTTTGGGTTATGGAGACATAGCCTCAGATCAAAGGGGATAAATATTCTGATCAAGCAGTTACTTTTATGATATCTGGGGCAATTTTCCCCAAGTAGTATAAAATAATACTTGAGACTCTACTATTTTCTGATAATGTAATGTCTTAAGTGACCCACCCAACATTATAACTCAGGAGCACTTCTTTTAAACATCACTTTGAGCTACCTTTAGGGTAAAATGAGGCAAGACTGATACAACTTCACTTCTTTGTTGTGTTTTGACTTTTGACTGTGAAATAATGTGCTGCTTGGTACTCAACCCATTCTTTATATTTCAATCTTCAGGATCCATAAGACTCAACAATGGCTGTCATTTCTCTAGGACTTTCTTATGCTAGTCCTAGAAAATTATTTACAACAGTAGTTTCTGCTGGCTAATAACTCTGCTATTGGTAACAGGTATCATGAAGATGGCTTGCAAGTCTTTAGGTAGCCTATGTTGATTGTGTAGGAAAATGCCACTTGGTGTCATTCAAGTGAATTTCTGTTTGGAGATTTTCTGTTTAAACATTTTATTCATTTGTCTTACTAGTACAGTGCTATTTCTGCCTTTTGTCAAAAGGGTCCCTTGCTCTTTTATGTTGTGGTGCTCAATTTATTAAATAGTTTTTGGCTTGTAATTTAACCATTTTTAGAAATAAAAAAGTAAGAATGATATCTGTAGAAACAACATGGAACTAAGGACAGTCCCCAGCACTGTGCTTCCATATGGATGTCATATTACTCATCCTGAATGTGTCATTTGCTGCTCGAGTCTGATTTATACATTTGTGGAAGTTGAGCATGTTCCTGTTGCTGCTGTGAAAAATAAAAGTTTTGAAAATTTAGCCAATAGCATCAAGCTGTTTGGTTATATAAGCAGGGATAAAAAGAGACTTTGAAACAAATAAGCTTTTTAATTATCATATTAAATATGTATATCATAACATAAAATATCTTGAGGTTTTACAGTGTATGTACACATGGCCCTGAATATGTTTCCTTATAGTACAAAGCCTCATAAACTGTTCATCTAACCAAAGAATATCCATCTTCCCTTTGTTGTCTGGGGAGAGAACTGAGTGTAAGGTGGTCTACAATGCAAACAGCTCTTTCCTTAAGGCATTGTTCACCCTAATGGCTACCCTCATTTATGTAGTCACTGGACTTTCTTTGATGGCTCATGACACTGGGGGATGCTCTAAGACAGATGAGGACATTGTGGTAGAGTAGTTTAACAAATGTCAAAACTTCCTCCTCATCACAGAATTGGTGCTGGATCAGGCTGTCTCCATGTTCGGACCTATCTGCATGTTTTGATTGACTTAGTTGGAGAAACTATTAATAGAAATTCACCCCCATCCCAACACATTAAAAACAAAAAAACCTCCCCCTTTAAAAGGGTTAAGTCCAGAAAAATTGCTTTCCTTGTGTGTTGAGATAGAGCCTTGGCTTACCAAAGTTATCAAACACTGTTCTCATTTCCTTACAGCAATCTACGCATAAGGATGTCTTATAGATATTTTACTTTGTAGATCAGGTACAATTTGTTTCAACAACTGTTTGATAATGCTACTTTTAATTAGGCTTTAATTAAGGATTTTAGTCATAGTTAATAGGAATAGGTAAAAATTGTCATTAGTTGATTTGTGTCACAATGTCACCTGCTACCACTCATTGCAATTGAAATCACATGAAACAGGGCAATATTTATCTGTCTGATTTTGCTAAACTGTAAGAAGAGGGTTAAGAAGAATACAAGCCGTCAGTTTCTCCTGAAAGCTGGGCTAATTTTTCTCTGATCCTGCGATGAGTCTAATTCTATGGTCATTCATAGATGGGGGTAAAGCAAGAATATAGAGCTGGAAAGAGAAAAAGATAATACTGGGTCACATCTATAAGAAAACATTCAAAAGAAAAATGTTTATCTATTGATTCTTTTCCAAGTAATATCTGATAACCAATGTGACTGATTAATTACCCCTTGTATACACGTATACATTTATCAATAACAGACAGTATTGTTTTGCCTGTTTTGAATGTATGAAAAGGGTATGCATATTTATTTTTTCATCAATACTATATTGACTTATCCTTGTTGATATATATTACTTTTACTGTTTCTTAAAGAAAGAGTTAAAAAGAAGAGTTAGTGCTGCTTTGCTGGAAATTGAGGTGCCAAAATTCCTATCTCACTCTAACAGTAGCTTTCTCACTGTCTATGTAATAAAACAACTGCTCAGTTCAATCAATTCACTGGGGAAAAACAGTTGGTCGGTTGGAAGAAGCAGATAGGAACCTGCAGCCGGCCTTGGCATTCTGTATGCAGGGCAAATCTGAGCCCCTCCTGCCGCTCCTACTTCTCCAGGATCCCGAGTTATCTTGTTCTTTTCACCTCCCATTTGCGCTCCATCACTCACCATCTGTTATCCTCTAGTCTGTTCCTGGCCCTTCTTTGACGACAGTTTGGTTTAGACCTGCTTTACAAGCTCATCACCATGGCAAGAGCTCTTTGTCCCATTTTGTGCCCTAATCTGGGACTCAGGGGAAGCTCAGCAACTCCTGGGCTTTGCTTGCCCCCCTTTTAAATTCTTACCCCAATGCATAAGGATCAGTGACAGTTTGCAATAATTACTGGCAGGGTTGTTTGGGTATGGGTACTCTAATATTTTTCTTTCTTATCAATCCCTCAGTGGAAGACAACTTTGTGAGCATTTTTGCATGTGAAAATCAAACCAAGAGAATGAAAGAAGTAGATGATTTAAATTAGATGTGTATAAAGTACCTAACAGAGTGCTTGCGTGGCATGTAGAAAGCTCTAAATAAATAGTAGTTATTATTACAGGGATGTAAGTATAATTAAATGGTAAAGTTTATTTTCAAATTTTGTTTCTTTTTATACTTACAGCTTGGATTTAGGTTAATAAAGATCAGGAAATTTCTTTTGTTTAGGCTAATAAAGAACAGGGAACTTCTTTCCAACTTATTGCTCTTTATTTCCTTATTATTGTGAAGTGACCACGATGCCTGAGAGCACTTCCATGCCAAGTTCAAGAGGGCAGAGGGGACAGGGCAGAGAGGAGTGAGAAGTGGGGAAGGGATTGATTCCATTTCTGCAAATGCATAGCAGGTCCCATGGAGATGAGAGTCACTGCTGGCAGCTGCTGTGTGGAGAAGAGAAAATGTTGTTGGAAAAGGGAATTATGTAGTTAAAACTTTTTTCTTGATTTTCTTTCAAAAAATATATGAGGGATAGAAAACGCACTGTAAATATAATATATTTAGCTCATATTCTATGGCTTATTCTTTAAAGAACAAATATCATCTGGGACTAAGTACAAAAAATGAATTCATTTCCATAACTATCACAAAATTTTGTCATAATTGCATATTTTCTGAGTGACCTTTAAGCTATGATAATGTTTGAAGTTGGCTTTCCCAATGGATGAGTTGCAATTATAAGGTGATAGTTATAATAGCTCAGGTCACAGGTGGAATAATTGAATATCATTAACAATGACATTTGATTATGTTTCTTCATTTTTTTAAGATTATATGTCAAGTTCCTCATGAAATCAGAGACCATGGGGATTCATTATTGCTGGGGTTGATGGTATTGCAGTTTTACAACCATCTAATAAATTAGCATTTAATACTGAGACATTTCATTTTAAACTTAGAGGGTTGCTTTGTTTTAAAGCAGATTTTTTGCTAGGAGAAGCAAGAGAAACCATTCAGAAAATGCAGCAGATAGAAATCCTATCCAAGCAAATGGATCTTGGTTCCTGGCAATCATTTGATTTGTTAGAATATTATTCTGTGCTAAAAAAATTAAAGGGGATTAAATGTCAAAAATCATTGAGCCAAAATTTTCTTGAGTTCATCAATTTTGTACTCCTCTGTTTCCAGTTTTCACACATACTCCTTTCTCCATCCTAGTTATCCTTGTTTTTCTAAGTCATTTCCCATGCCAAAAGTAAAGTTCCATATAGATTAAGAATTCTCTCAGAAGTGCAGATTTGCGTGAATATCAAAGAAAAATATATTTATCATATTTTTTTCCATTTGGTGTAATGGTTATTTTATTAGGTCAGGTGTGGTTTAGGATAGTACCTTCATGATCTGGTGTTTAAAAGAAAATATTCTATTGCGTTAACATGTTGACATAATATTGTGGGAATTCCATATATCAACTTTCCCATCAACCTGAGTATTTCTATTTGAAATGTGAATCAGTTTCAAATGGCTAGTGTGTGTGTGTGTGTGTGTGTGTGTGTGTGTGTTGGCATTACATATACCAACATCTTGCTATAATGAAGGTTTTGAAGTTCATTCTTGATGAAACACATAAAATTTCTGACTTTATAGAGGCAATTATGAAATGCTTTGCATTATTGTTAAATCTAATCCTTTAATATAGAACAATGTCTTTCTCAATCCCTTACTACATACTTGTAATTCATTTTCCTTGAGAGAAATCAGTGTCATCAAATATGTGGATGAATATATAATGTGACATTTTACATTTTATTTATTGACATTTAGTCTTCTGAAAAATGTCCAAGCCTGCTTAATTTGCTATTAAATGAAAAATGGGCTGTTTGCAAAACAGTTACAACATTGTATTGCACTGATATGGCTTCATGCTTGTCTTATCAAGAGCAAGATATTAGAGGGATTTATAGTGCACATGGAAATGTCAACCATGGTATTCTGATGTTTCATTGAATGTTTACTACTCAAATCATTATTCAATGGTTGCTTTTAGTTCATCTTTAACATCACCAGAAAAGTTTGGACAAAAACTTGACAAATTTGATAATTCCTTATGATTATTCTGTGGTTGTGGGGCCTGATTTAGTTGCATATTTGTCTAATCATCTGCATCTTTTATTTTTATAGCAGATAGATTCACTGCCACTACTAGTTTGACCACTGTATTAAAACCAGTTGATTATGTTGATTTAAAAGTAATTTTAAAGACAGTATATAGTTGATTATGTTTATAGATATATGAAACCACATTTTCAAGCATGTCACTGTTTGACCTTAACACCAAATTGAGTGACTGACAGCAGATAAAGGTGAAACTGAAGTAAAAGCATAAGAGGTGTTATGAGTGGCTGAATTGGCTTCTTGGTAGATGCCTCCAAACCATTAATATCCATGTCATTGGACATTTTTGAGGCAGCTGAAAGCTGGGACTGTGTGCCTATATTAAGCACTACCACTGTGCCCTTGGTGGTAGGAACACTGTCCTCTCCTTCTAGTCCTCATAGTCACCTTTTAGATATCTCTGTAGTAGTCCAACAGATATTTGTACCAAGATGCAGAAGGCACTAAAATATATTTAGAATTTTTTGAACTTTTACATTCTTAACAATTCAGGGAGAAGGAGAGAAAAATATTGGCAAATTAGGAGAGCAACACTTGATTCAAATTTTGGTTATAAATATGGTGTTTTGGGTGTATAGATAGTTTCCTTTTTTCTTTTCTTTCTTTCTTTCTTTTTTTTTTTTTTTGAGACAGAGTCTCACTCTGTTGCCTGGGCTAGAGTGCCATGGTGTCAGCCTAGCTCACAGCAACCTCAAATTCCTGGGCTCAAGCAATCCTTCTGCCTCAGCCTCCTGAGTAGCTGGGACTACAGGCATGCACCACCAAGCCCGGCTAATTTTTTTCTATATAGATTTTTAGCTGTCCAAATAATTTCTTTCTATTTTTAGTAGAGACAGAGTCTCGCTCTTGCTCAGGCTCATCTCGAACTCCTGACCTTGAGCGAGCCTCCTGCCTCAGCCTCCCAGAGTGCTAGGATTATAGACGTGAGCCACCGCACCCAGCCAATAGTTTTCTAAAATGAACATTTATAGTTGAAACCTTTCTTCATGATAGTAAAGTGATAGATCTATTTGAAACAAAAAATATTTTTAACATTTTGCCACAATTGTTATCCATTAGCTAATTTGTTGTTAAACCATCTGAATGTAAGTTGCAGACATCATGACACTTCACCTAAATACTTCAACATCCATCTTACATACCAGAATGCCATTGTTACACCTAAGATAATCAATAATAACTCAACATCATCTAATACACTTTTATATTCAAATTTCTGTAATTATCCCAAGAATTTCTTTTAGAGCTGAAACAAATGTTTTGATATAATATTTGGTCAAGTGAATCTAGTTCTCATATCAACATGTCATAATTCTATTTTCTCAAACTAGTCATTGGCCATTGAATAGGCTTGGGTTTCCATGGCCCCAAGCCACCAGCTGAACCCACTAGAGTAATTTTCTGGAATGAGAAATGCTAACTGCCAAAGCCAAAGAATGTTAATCAGCTCCTAGCCTGACCGTGATTTCCAAGGTGCTAATCACTTGAAAAAATTTCCTCTCATTGGCTCAGTCTATAGATAATTACTAATTGAAAAGCAGCTAAAATAGTGAGAAGGTATATTAGCATGTTAATAGGTCTTTGTGCCCAAAGGCTTTGGATTATAAATTACGAGAAGACTGCATTAGCCAGATGGGCAGGACTAATTAGCATGCTAGTATTAGCTGGCATCCTATGGTGGTTGAGAGTAAACAAAGTGACCATAACCATTTCAGCAGAGTTTATTTATCATTAAATTGCTTGCTCTTGGTAGCTAGGTATAGAGTTTTATTTTGTAGTTTGAGCACTAACCAAGAATCAGTAATTATGGATGTTAATAACTAGCAAAGCGTTTTAGTCCTTTTGTACTTTGGCTAAAATCATCAATCTTCATGTGCTTCAATTTTCACCTCTAATAAATGAAAGCTTTATGACAGAGAAAAAAGAATGAACACTGGAATTCTAGAAACCTATATTCTAATCCTGATATTGGGCAACCTATTTAATTGCTTCATGCCTCAGTTTCCTCTTCTGTAACATAAAGAGGCTGAACTAGAAATTCTATTAAGATCCTTTCCAGCTTTGACATTTTATTAGATTATGTAGACTCATGCGCAGTAACAGATCTGGAGTGAGAGGAGAAATAGCTAAAAGCAAGTATGTTTCACTAGAGCAACTGAAACCAGTATTTCAAGTGAAAATAATTCCTATAAACAAACATACCAGAGATGATTTTATATTTCCCAAATCATGTAAGTTGCCTTATTGGCTTCCTATGTGGATACCTTCCTAGGTAAGTAGGTGATTGTTTTGTTTGTTCTTTCCTGGAACTGTCACTTCTACACAGGTACCGTGAGAATCCTGGGAAGAAGAGAGGGAATAGATTTGCATCTTAGCTCACCAGGGAGCATTGAACGCTCTCTTGAGGAAGTGATTTTACTTTCAGATTTTTTTTTTTTTTTTTTTTTTAATCTCAGTGGTTTCTTAGTGGCTTTTACTAAGGTAAAAACTATTTGACATAGCAAAATTTTTCTCCAGTTGTCACATGAAAAATCCAGTTTGTATCAAAAGAATACTTTCTTCAATGAGTATGTGGCTTTGATCAGAGATATTTCTACTATTAAATGTAATGATGATAACATTTAGTGAGCACTTACTATTTTATAGGCATAGTGCTAAGTGCTTTATAAGGATTATTATTATAATTAATCCTCACTAAAAGAATATGACATTGGATTCTTCATAGCCTCTGTACCATCAACTAAGTTAAGGAGCAGAGCTGGAATTTAAATCTGGGGCATGCTCTGATGGTCCTCCCTGTTGTTTCTGATGCTATGTCTGAGGTTACAGAGGCTTGAAGTCTTTGCTCAGCAACACCTATAGCTCCTTGTCTCCTAGAAGAGACTTACCATTCAGGGAATCATAGCTTCTTGACTTTCTCAGCAGGGTACTGGGTAATTATGTTGTAGAAGGGGTTTAAGAATTGGGGGATTGCTTGCCAAGGTCCATTCCAGTTCAGAGTATCTTCAACCCACTTGCAACTCACAGCGTACATTTGGTTTGTGATAAGTAGTAGGTTAGTACTGTCAATTAGCCTCATTTCAGGGTGTTGTCCCTCAACCTGTCACTTTGTTCAACAATTAATTGGTGGCATTGATAAAGCATCTTCAAAAATCAGATGTGGTGATGTATGAACTTCTGTAGAGTGTCTCAGTGATATAAGAGACACCACTGCTTATGACCTTCGTTTGATTGGTGATAGCTCAATGTCATACTCCTGCCACGTTTTGTTGGTTTCCTAAAGTATCTTTGTCTAACAATGACTCAATAGACAGCATGACACTTAAGTAGCAGAATTCAGTTACACCTCTCAGTTTTATCTGAAAGGTTTTTTCCTTCTCAATCAAGATTTACCTAATCATCTAAGAGCCTGAAGGAAAATATTATTATATTTCAATGACTATTTTGATATCATATTAGTGGTATATCCATAAAATACACAGTACTGTACTATTCATTCTCAATCAAAGTACCCTGGGATCTGTCCCCAAATGGCTCTGATTCCATTGTTGTATGACACTGATAACTTGGTTCATAATTATTAGTAGTAATAATGATAATTAGCATTTATCAAATATCTCCTATGTGTCAGGCACTCGGCCAAATATTTCACAGGTATTATATCACTTAATCTTCAAATAACTTGATAAAGTAAATACTAACATTATCTTCATTTGTTTTTTTATAAAATTTATTTTTAAAAGAAAAAAATTATCAAAGCACTTATATACATATGTTGACAGTAAAGAACTTATAATGAAGAAACCTTGCCTGCTGTTTCTTTCTACCCCAAGTTTCACTCCCTTTCCCTAGAATCAACCTATTTTAATTATTTCTAATCTTTTGGGTATTTATCTTCAAAATTCTAGACATATGCTAATATTTCTGCTTAATAAATACAATTGGTTCTGTAAAGTATTATTCCATTTATATGAAATGTCCAGGGTAGGCAAACCCATAGAGATGCAATGCAGATTAATGGTTGCCAGGGCCTGGGTGGAGGGGAACAGAGAGTGACTGCTTATTTATGTAATGAGCATGGGGTTTCTTTTTGGGGTGATGAAGAAAAATGCTCTAAAATTAGATAATAGTGATGGTTATACAACATTGTGAATGTACTAAAAGCCACTGAATTGTACTATTTATAATGGTTAAAATAGTGAATTTTATGAGAATTTTACCACAATAAAAAAAATTAAATGGCTCTCTGGTTAACAAGTCACCTACATTACCCTTTTAGTTGTCAATGTTTTATATTTACATTATTATTTTAAATTCTTTTCATTATCCTCTTTATTTATTCTTGTCTGATTTTATCAGATTTTTATCCACAAAACAACAACAAATACATGTCACTTGTTATTATTTTTTAATTTAATTTATGTATGTATAACTGACACATAAGTATATATATTCATGGGGTACAATGTGATGTTTCAATGCATTTATACATAGTATAATGATCAAGTAGGAGTAATTACCATATCCATCATTATAAATATCTTTTCTTTGTGGTGACAATATTAAAAATCTTCTAGCTATCTTGAAATATACACTACATTGTTATTTAATATAGTCATCCTACTGTGTGACAGCCAAAACTTATTCTTCCTAACTGTAACTTTTGTACCCATTGACCAACCTCTTCTAGTTCTCCTTCTCTCCTTCCCTCCCCAATCTCTGGTAAATACTATTCTACTCTCTACTTCTATGAAATCAACTTTTTTGGATTCCACATATGAGTGAGATCATGCAGTGTTTGTCTTTCTATACCTGGCTGATTTCACTTAACATAATGTCCCCTAGGTTCATCCATGTTGCTGCAAATGATAAGATTTCATTCTGTTTTATGGCTGGATAGTATTCCATTCCTTCTCTTTTTAGAGTTGAAGACATTGAGGCAAAAGAGGTTAATTTTCCCCAGATCACACAAGTAATAAACCTTGGATTTGATCACAAGTAGTCTAATTCCGGACAAAATGTAACCACTATTCAACACTTCCTTCCAAGATGGCAATTTCTGTGTCTCCAATTATTTATGTGGAAAGGAAATCAGGCCTTTGATTAATCTCTCAGTTGTCTAGAGATGAAAAATTTATCTAATATGTGTGAGCTTTTACTTATTTAATACTGTTGCTATTATATTATAACACCATGACTACCCAAATTTTCACTAGACAGTATATGCCTTACAGTATATGCCATACATGAAAATAAAAGTTTACTAATGGATTGAAGAAATACCACTAAGTTGAATTTGGGATTTATGAAGGTAGAATCAATTCAGTGTAGTGCATGAAAGGTTATAGTATGCTTCTAATATGTCTTTAAAGACATGATTTTGGAGTTAAGCTGTTACCAGTTACTGTTATATTTACGCATGACCCTTGATTGCTAATAGAGTCAACTGCATTCCATTAGTGATCTTAGCAGCAAAGCAAAGATGTATAATTGATTGTTGGTGTTGATTGAATATGTTCAATAAGCAGCTGGAAGTAAAATATCTCTTTTCAGTTTCCCAAAGTGATAGAAATAGCCTCCCTTTATCATCACCAAGGAAGGGTGGGAAAGAAGAGAATCACCCTTCTCTCCAGGGCCAGTGAATCAGTGCTAAAAAATGGTGTCAAATATCACCGAAGACCCAGAGTATTTAAGAAAGGAGTGGAAAATGGTGTTTTGAAAGGGAATGTTTTTTCTAAAAGGTCCCTGTACCTTATAGCCCTGTTTTGTTCTCTGTTTCAATATATTGTTCAATTTTAAGTAGTTCAACAAGTGAACACTTATTGAGCATTAATTAGACTCAGACAGTGAAATCCCTGAGCTAGGTTTTGTGGGAGCAATAAGGGGTTTTAGAAGACATATCTGCTCTTGGGAAATTTATGTCAGTTTCTGGCAAGCAAGATGTACATAAAACATGAAACTCCTAGGGTTCTTTGATTCAAGACAGAATTTAAACAAGCTCTATACTCCGATGCAGGTGACAAGTGCTAAGAAACTTTATATTATAAACAAATTTGTTTATTTTGATATAATCATATAAAATAGTTTCTGTCTTATTTCTTCCTCAAGTTAAACAAAATTCCAGTCTTTGACCATATTTGGAAATTAGTTACTATTATTATTTTTTTCTTTTTTTTTAATTTCAGCTTATTATGGGGGTACAAAAGTTCAGGTTATATATATTGCCCATGCCTCCCCATCCCCCCGAGTCTGAGCTTCAAGCGTGTCCATTCCCTAGACTATTTTTTTTATTTTTTATTTTTTTATTTCAGCATATAATGGGGGTACAAAAGTTTAGGTTACATATATTGCCCTTCCCCCCCACCATCCCCCCCAAATCAGAGCTTCAAGTGTGTCTATCCCCTAGACGGTGTGCATTGCACTCATTATGTATGTATACACTCATCCCCTCCCCCACCAACATCTGTCCGACACCCGGTTCATGTTATTCCTAAATGTGCTCTTAGGTGGTGATCAGTGAAACCAATTTGATGGTGAGTACATGTGGTGCTTATTTTTCCATTCTTGGGATACTTCACTTAGAAGAATGGGTTCCAGCTCTATCCAGGAAAATACAAGAGGTGCTATATCACCATTGTTTCTTATAGCTGAATAGTACTCCATGGTATACATATACCACATTTTATTAATCCACTCATGTATTGATGGGCACTTGGGTTGTTTCCACGTATTTGCAATTGTGAATTGTGCTGCTACAAACATTCAAGTGCAGTTGTCTTTTTTATAGAATGTCTTTTGGGTAGATGCCCAATAATGGGATTGCTGGCTCAAATGGTAGGTCTCCTTGTATCTGTTTAAGGTATCTCCATATTGCTTTCCACAGAGGTTGCACTAGTTTGCAGTCCCACCAGCAGTGTTTGAGTGTTCCTCTCTCTCTGCTTCCATGCCAACATTTACTGTTATGGGACTTTTTGATAAAGGCCATTCTCACCGGAGTTAAGTGATACCTCATTGTGGTTTTGATTTGCGTTTCCCTGATGATTAGAGATGTTGAACATTTTTTCATATGTTTGTTGGCCATACTTCTGTCTTCTTTTGAAAAATTTCTATTCATGTCCTTTGCCCACTTTTTGATAGGGTTGTTTGATTTTTTTCTTGCTGATTTTCCTGAGATATAAATAGATTCTAGTTATCAGTCCTTTATCGGATGTGTAGCATGCGAAAATTTTTTCCCATTCTGTAGGTTGTCTGTTTGCTCTCATGACAGTTTCTTTGGCTGCGCAGAAGCTTTTTAATTAATCAGGTCCCATTTATTTTTGTTGTTGCTGTGATTGCCTTTGGGGTCTTCTTTATAAATTCTTTGCCTAGGCCAATGTCTATAAGAGTTTTTCCCACATTTTCTTCTAGAATTCTAATAGTTTCACACCTTAGGTTTAAGGAAATTAGTTATTAAAAAACATAATTGTGATTTCTCCATTAGCTCAAAATGTTGATCTCGCCAATGGCAAGGTTTTGAATAATGTACTTCCTTAGCCCCTTGTGCACAGTGGGAATTTAATAATTATTGATGACAAAGTAAGTCCTCCCATGTCTCTGTCTTCCTTCAGTTACCCTTAGCTTTCTCCTGCCTTTCCTGGATAAATTCTTTTTTTTTTTTTTTTTTAATTTCAGGATATTATGAGGGTACAAACATTTTGGTTACATTTTATGTCTTCACCTCACCCAAGTGAGGTTTAGAGGCTTGCCCTTCCCCTCTATAATGCTCACCGCATCCATTAGTTGTGAGTTTACCCTCCCAACCCCCTAATCCCTGGAGAATATTACTACCGTGTGAGCACCATAGTGTTCTGGATAAATTCTGAGGGTCGCCTGTACCTTTGAATTCCCAGATGGTCCATAAGCTACTGTGATTGGCCTTTGGTGCCCACCACTCTTCAAAGCAGTGCTTACCAATGTTACCATGCCTTCCTTGCCCCTAATTGTGAAGGGCACTTTCAGTCCTTACCTTCTTACTGACTTGGGGCACTTGGAGTGTCATTAACTCCCCCCTTCTCCTGGAAATACACACCCTGGGTTTTCCTGTCATCTCTCCATTCCCTAGTCTTACCTTCTCCGCTTTTATAGCCAAAGTGACTGTTATCAGCTGAATTTGTTCTTCAGAAATTCATCTGTTGAAGTCCTACTTCCCAGTGCCTCAGAATGTGTCTGTGCTTGGGGATAGGGTCTTTAAAGAGGTAATTTAAGTTAATATGAGGTCATTAGGGTGAGCCCTAATCCCATATGACTGGTATCCTATAAGAAGAGGAGATGAAGACACAGACAAGCACAGAAGGAAAACTATATGAAGACACAGGGAGAGAGGCTCTGCTTTCCTTGGTACTAGTGGCTCCTTCTGTCTGGAACACCCCTGCTCTCTTTCCCCTCCCCTACACCTTCTCTTGGGTAACTTTGTTGATCCTTCTTCAGGTCTCAGCTAGGGAGGACTCTCCTGAGCTCCTCTGTGGTCTACCAGACCCCTGCATTTACTTTCATCCAGCCTTTACCACACTGCTGTAATTGCCTGGCTAGTTGTTTATATTTCCTTCCTGGATCATAAGCTGCTTGAAGGCAGGGAAAACATTCCCTTCACTTGTATCCCTAGAGACTAGCAAAGTACCTGGCATGTACTAGGGTTTCAAGATTTGTTGAGTGAATTGATGAGAGCCTCTTGCTTAGCAGAAGAGAAAAACATTTTCCTAATTGTGGTGGTGGTTTAATAACAAAAAGACTTGGTTAAGAATGCAAATATTAAAGTTAGTTTAATTCTTCAGATCTGCCTGATTTTGAAAATTGTCTATTATGGAAGATACTTAGTCTTGATGAACAAATATGCCACTTTTGTCTACTTTTGTTGAGGGTAAATTTCCTAGCTTCAGACCCCTTTGTTCTGTGAAGTACCCACTGCTGCAAGAAAGATTCAAAACAGATAGCATATAAATGTAAAAGATAATCTTATTATATTTTATGCCTCTTTCTTTCTTTCTCTCTCTCTGTTTTTTTTTTTTTTTTTTTGTCTATGTAAAACTCAATCAGAAAAGAATCAGGTATAAATGTCTTATTTTGGAAGTGATCAACTCACCTCCTGAAATTATATAAATGAAGGAACATAAGAGAAATGGGTCCAAAAAGGCATTTAGTTCTGATATGGTAGACTTAATTGATATTTTTAGCTTCTTGAGAAACCAGCAACCGGCATTACTGATTGAGGACTTGTTTTTTTTTGCTGGCGAAAAGAGAGCAGATGAATTTGTGCTTAAGACAATTCTGGCAGAGTTCTTGTGTGGATGCCAATTCTGCAAAAGTACCTGGAACCCAGAATATATAACTTTTCAAAACCTGAGTGTTAGATGTTTGGCACTGCAAGCCTTTCAGAGGGGAAGAGGGCTATGCACTGGGGACAATGGCATGGTGCTAAAGAAAGGGCAATGAGCCAGAATGAGAAATAATTTCATCTGCTATTGATTAACATGTTTGTTGTTAAAAGCTAATTTTCTGTAACAGCAGAGATGCAGCCCAGGGTTTCTGGAGATTTTTTTTTTTAAACCTCTAGGCACAATCAACATTTAAATTTTCTAAAGCATCCCACACACTGAGGATATTTGTAAGCATCCAACTAAAGAAAATCAAAATTAGACCTTAGCAAAAAATATACAGGCTACTAGAATATTTTAAATTTTTAATTAGAAAAATGAGACTCTCACAAGTAAATTTCATGGTATTACAAGTTATCCCACCTTTTTTTTTTTTGAGGCAATAATAAAGAAAATCATGGAAAGGAACATTTTCTCTTCAGTTTGAAATTTTCTCTTCAGTTTGAAATTAAAAACAAAAACCAAAATACCAACCTCTAAAAGCTCTTATAAAACCCCTTCTATTTATTTAAAAAAATCTGCCTAGGCCGGGCGTGGTGGCTCACGCCTGTAATCCTAGCACTCTGGGAGGCCGAGGCGGGTGGATCGCTCGAGGTCAGGAGTTCAAGACCAGCCTGAGCAAGAGTGAGACCCCGTCTCTACTAAAAATAGAAAGAAATTATATGGACAACTAAAATATATATATACAAAAAATTAACCGGGCATGGTGGCGCATGCCTGTAGTCCTAGCTACTTGGGAGGCTGAGGCAGTAGGATCACTTAAGCCCAGGAGTTTGAGGTTGCTGTGAGCTAGGATGATGCCACGGCACTCACTCTAGCCCGGGCAACAGAGTGAGACTCTGTCTCAAAAAAAAAAAAAAAAAAAAAATCTGCCTAGATGAATTTTCTTTGATTCATCTTGTTAACCATGCTTGACTTATGGTCCCTATAAAAACTGATGCACATTTTGGTATCTGTGTGTTTCCAGAACAGAATTATATCAGGGCCTGGTGCTAAAGCACTCTAGTTACTATTACCAAGTGCTGAATCTCATTTTAGCTATGATAAAAGGCCCCTAGTATTAAAACATCGGGTTTATAGATGATAGATGAAAATGTATTTTTCAAATGATGGCCTTTGTGGTAGAACATGACTTGCTTACTATGGAAACATCTCCAGCTGCCTAGAAACGTTGCCTAGCAACCCCTGGAAACACAGAAAACCTAATATTGCCTCTGAGTTGCTTGTGGGTAAAGGGATTATTAAAAATATCAGTTAGAAAAAAAAGGACTACAAAGTTTGTTCTTGGGCCTGATGACAACTAATACTTCCTAGTTTGATCATGCCTCTTTGTTCCCTGTCCCACAGAGTTTCAAGTGCTTTGTATACAATTCCCCATGAATTCTCCAGTTTCTAAGTCTCAACAGTGCAGCAAAGAGGATGACTTGAAAAGGTCATGCCCTTGCTGTCAGAAGACTCAGCCCCTTTCCTCCAGCTCTCGGCTCAAAGCTGTTCTTTGGTTTGGTGAGCAGCAGCCAGCCGGCAGCAGCCACATTGATAGCTGTTGGCTTCCTTAAGACCCAGCAGTTCCTGGATGGACTGGGTGTGATTTGTAGGGGGCTGCTGCTCTGACTCTGCTGTGCTGGTCAGCCAAAAGTGGGGGCAGCTTGCTCCTGGAAGAGCACCCTGAACTGCTGCCCTCTGGTCTGATGCCCTGGCTTCTGCCCACACGCTCTGCTGAAGTGATGGCCCAACACCAGGAAAGCCTCCTGCCTCTACGCCAGGCAGATATGGGTTCTGCATTGTAACCAAGGTAAAATGGCTGACTGGGCTCAGGCTTGACTCCATTCAAAGTCCTCATTATCCTTCTGTTCATAGGATTAGAAAATTGTTTAATTGCATAAATGTATCATGTGCCTTAGTTTGGGCTGCTATAAAAAATACCATAAATTGGGTGGTTCATAACAGAAATTTATTTCTCACAGTTCTGGAGACTGGGAAGTCCAAGATCAAGGTGCCAGCAGATTTGGTATCTGGTAAGGGCCTGCTTTGTGGTTCATAGAAGGCCATATTTTGCTATAATATGGTAAAAAGAGTGAATAAGCTTCCTTGGGCCTCTTACATGAGGGCATTAGACCCATTTATGAGGGCAGAGCCTCCTAGTACCTTCTAATACCTCCTGACACCATCACCTTGTGGGTTAGGATTTCAACATATGAATTTTGGTGGGGGGACAAATATTCAAACCATAGTATTGGTTTTTTAATTCATGTGACAGAAAATGAATCTTCCTAAGTTAATTTTAACAAATGAGTTGTGTACATCCAAGCTAAAACTGAGTATAGCATTGACTGTGAATATATTTCCTGGTCAACTTTCAAAATCTTATCTCCACCAGAATTTGAACTACTCTTAATAATTGTGATAGCAAAAGCAGTAATCTAGCATGTTAAATGTCTGCAGTGTTACAGTCTGTAGAAGACTTGGACATTTGTGCTCTCATTTGATCTATATAACTGCTTGCAGGAAGAGTAGTGTTATAGCAGTAGATGCTAATGTTCAAAGAGGTAAGATGACTTGTTTAAGGCAGTTAGCTAGTAAGTGGAATGGCCGTTCTTAACACTGGATTTTCTGGTTTTTAGCCCAGTGTGATTGTTAATAAGCATTTGGGATAAGGCTTGTCTATAGGAGAAAGTACAGAAGTGCACAGTGGAAGAATTCCCAAATGGGGAGGCCTAGGCTGGGCCCTTGTATGGTATTGGGAAAATCATGAGCTTTGTGGATATGGATTTCCTCAACCATTCTGTTAGGAGTAAATCTCTAAATCTTAAAATTGTTACTAGAGAATGAAAGTGGCCTGGTTAAAGCTCATCACCATTGCTGTGAAAAACTTCAGAAGTTGTAGTGGCACACTGCTGTTCAGTAAGGAGGCAATTCCTAGTTTCAGGATCAGTCCTCATTTGATTTATTCTCTCTTAAACTAATTTTATTTTTTTACGAAAAGTCTGCTAGAGAAAATGTTAGTCCCAATTTCTTGCTCCTTTAATGTTAATGGAGTTTTCAATTGTTGTCCTACCCTGTGCTAAGCACCTCAAATGTGTTACCAAAGTCAATAATTTCAACAACTCTGAGAAAGGGGTGGTTTTTTTATATCTGCATTTTATCTTTGTATGCTGTTGGTAAGAGTGTAAATTGGTATAGCCATTATGGAAAGCAGTATGGAGGTGCCTGAAAAAATTAAAAACAGAATTACCATATGATCCAGCAATCTCTCTTCTGGGTATATACCCAGAGGAAATAGAATCAACACCCCAAAGAGATAACCGTGCTCTTATACTCATTGTGGCACTATTCACAATTGTCAAGATATGGGAACAACTTAAGAGTCCATCAACAGGTAAATGAATAAAGACCATTTATCTATATGGAATATTACTCAACCTTTAAAAAGAAGAAAATTCTGCCCTTTGTGACAACATGGATGAAACTGGAGGACACTATGCTAAGTGAAATAAGCCAGAAATAGAAAAAAATGCCACATTATCTCATTTATTTGTGGAATCTAAAAAAAAAAGTCAAATACACAAACACAGAGAATAAAGTGGTGGTTGGAAAAGGGGAAGAAAATGGGGAGATATAGGTCAAAGGGTACAAACCTGCAGTTATGGGTGGGTAAGTTATAGGATGAGTAAGTCTAGAGATCTAATGTACAGCATGAAGACTATACTTAATGATGTTATATTGTTGTAGTAAATTATTACAATTTTATGTTATCTCATCATCCATTTTAAATATAAGTTGGATTTGCTCATATCAGAAGCAGGGCCCTGCCACCCTTGCCAGTTCCCTGTTCTCTGACTCCTTCCACTTCCTCAGGGAGGTCAATTCAGATATTTGCCTTATACAACTTCCTCCTGGTGACAGCTCCCTATGGGACAGCCAGATACAACCTACTTGACTCACCCTGCCAACCCCCACATTCCATGGACAGCATGGATATGCCACTGTGACCACCCCTCAGTCATAGCATGACCCCATGCCTGCTTGCTTTACACCCACTATTAGAGCTCCCTGAGGGAAACCTGCTTGGGCAATGCCCTGAATCACATTCAAGCTTAGGCCCCATAGGTCCCTCACACTCTGTCTTGCTTCCCACCCACTGACTGAGTGTGCATGTCCTGACGGCTCTCCCTTCCATTGGCCCTGCAAGGTATGTTGCTTTCTTCTCTCTGGGATATGTAAGTAACAAACTGCTTCTGTTAGTTTATGTTTTTTGCTATGCTGCCTCCTCTGTGGCTCCCGTTACTGACACACCTGAATCTAATTCCTTTCCTGGTCATGGCTCTCCTAGAGAGTGGCTATCTTGATAGGAATAACCTGGACACAGGTCAGACAAGAGCCACAAGGGTGTCTGACAGTATAAACAGGTTTTCTGTGAGAGGGACACTTAGTCACAGGTTGGATACTTAGACATTAGGCTATCTACCAGAATAAAGAAGCATCTCATGAAAGGCACACTATAAACATCTACTACTATTTTTCCTGGAATGCTGTGAGGGCAGGGCTAGAATTTATAGTCACCTTCCAGAGGGAGACCTCAAGACCAAATTAGAAGAAAATATAACAATTACATACTGAAAATTTGTTAAGAGAATCTATTTTAAATGCTCCTACACACACACACACACACACACACACACACGCACACACAAAGGGGCAACTATGTAAAATGATGTGTTAATTTGCTTTACCGTCGTAACCATTTCATATGTATAAGTCCATCAAACATCATGTTGTACACCTTAAATATACACATAAAAATAATTTAAAGAAATGTTTAAAAAATGAATTCATCATGAGGATGAAAATCACAGGCCAATCTCTCTCATGACCATATGTGCTAGTTATTTACTCATGTTTCTCAGCTTCACGTTTGCCCTTTTGTGTGTTCTATACTGCTGAGGCTTGAAGTCTATGACCTACATTTCCCAGCTTCCATTGCCAGCTGGATTTCTTTTTTTCTTTTTTTTTTTTATTTCTTTTTGATTGCATTAATAAGACTCTAAAGTTACTGCTGGAAGATCAGAAGTGGACTGAGAGAGAAGTTCACTGCTTTTGGCTCCAACAGTGTGGCAGTTGCTGTTCGTTGCAACAGAAAAGATAAGAGAGGTTCCGAAGGCAACATCTTTTCTGTGGTTCCAACCCTGGTCAAGACAGCACCTTTTTGCTGGATCCCAAACCAACTGAGATAGTTTCTCCAGTAGCACAGGAACAGGTGCTGCTGCTGGGTTCCAGTCCAGGGGCTTTGGCAGCTTCTAATCTTTAGGTATCACCCCTTCGTCCTCTCTACTCCTACAGCACCTCTCCTTCTCCTTTTTGCTCTTTCAGTCTCTCCAAAATACGTATACTCAATTCCCTATATTAAAATCCTTTTATTAAAAAAAAGTTATCATTCAGATAGTTGTATAATCTGCTTTGCCAGCGTCACACAGCAAAGAAGTTTCAGAACCAGGTAGACTGCCATGAACAGCTTTTTAAAAAATAAGTTTTATTGTGTATACTTAAGGTTTACAACATGATGTTATGGGATACATATAGATAACACATCCATCATGTCACATAGTTGCCCATTTTTTTACACTTGTTAGGATGGCTATTACTAAACAGTCAAAAGACAACAAGTGTTGGCAAGGGTTTGGAGAAAAAGGAACCCTTGTACACTGTTTGTTGGAATATAGATTGGTGCAACCATTATGGAAAACAGTATGATGGTTTCTAAAGAAATTAAAAATATAGCTACCATATGATCCAGCAGTCCCTCTTCTGAACATATATCCAAAGGAAATAAAATCATCACCACCTTGTAAAGATATCTGCACTCTCATATTCTTGCAGGGCTTTAACTTCACTACCTCTAGGACATGACTGTAAGGGGACACATGTGGCTGACCCTTGAAAATAGAGCCCCTCATCTTAAGAGTTTATTTGAGCTCGATTTCTTTATTATTAGGGTGGATTATGTATTAATTTACTTGGATTTAATGACATAGCATCAAGACTTAGACCACATTATATTCCTTCTTAGTAATATTATATATAATACATATAGGAATATAATGCATAGATGACAAAGAGATTAGATTTTATGCCTTTCCCAGTTACCTGAACCGGGAACCTTCTATCAGCCTGCTTATCAATTTTACTCATTCAATAGTGGACTCATTATAGTCTCAGGAAATTCTCAGGCCAAGTGATTTTTACTAGATCATTATAGCCCAGAGTTTATAACAATGTGGTCCATGGACACCTGCATCATTATCACCTGAGAATCTTTTTATCCTTCAGATTTCTGAGTATTATACCTCAACCTAATGAGCCCTAACCTTAGGTGGAACCCTGGAATCTGCATTCTTAGCAAACTGCTCAAGGGTCTCCTGAGCAAACTGAAGTCTGAGAATCATAGAGGGGCATCTTAGACTTTTTCAGAAAATTAATTCCACACCTAGTGCATGCTTCCTCTCTTCTCCATTTCACATTTTCCCTATTTACTGCTCTGCAGTACCTGGAGGGGAAAACATAAGGGCCTCCCTCCTCCTTTTTCCATTTATCTCTTGCTTTCTGCTGCTAGCAGTTCTTGCTGCCTGCTCTCTTTTTTTCATATTAGGAAGAACCACAGTGGTGCAGGAAAGAGCTATTTGCTCCTTGAATATTTGCAAAGTTTACATAGCACTTATGTATCTTTCAACTTGGTAATTGTCCAATATGGTCATTGAAGAGGCGTTGTGCATACTTCACATGCCACTGAATTTCAATTCCACAGAAATCATCAGTCATTCCCTCTTCTGAGCTGAATGTTTGCATCTCTGTCAGAGAGAGTCACCAGACCTTGAATGTGAACATTCATTGAAGACGGTGTTCTTGTCAGTGTTGCTAGATGGAGTACAGCTCTGCAGCACTTTGAGCCTCCATCAGACTGGCCTCTCAATCTTTCTATACTCATTTCATTTCATTTTTTTTATTCTTTTACTCCCTACATCCATAGGCACTGCCCCTACCCATTCATGAGTAACTCCTTTCTTGTAAGCTTCCTCTAACTCTTCTGATATCCATGGTAACAGGCCACAGCCAGCACAGAGCCACAAAGAGGTCAGCTCATGAGAGCCCTCGGGAGGGCTTGACTTTATATCCTTATAATCTCTGTGTGTGGCTGTTTACATAGAATCAACAGATCCCAAAATAGAGAAGTAAGCAAGTTACGGTGTGCAGGGCCCTGCTCCTCTGCCACCATATGGGTTCAATCACTTCATCTCTGATTTCACTTAAAATCCTCTTTCCTGGTAGGGTTGAGCTGGCTGTTCACAAACACCCAGCATAAGCCTCTTTCTATTTGCTCAACACCACAAACGGCATGTTCTGGAGAGTGCTCTCGCGGGTCCTCTACAGTCTCCTGGCAGATGTGGGTGGTGTGGGGAAGGGTACCAGGGACAACCTGGGTCAAATGGCATATTCTCTTCTTTTTGGAATAGCCCAGTGAGGAGTCATTTAGGAGAGAAAAATGGTTGATTTAACTTAATTCAAAGTTATTCTATCATGAAACACTTATTAACATGGAGTTTCATGGAACATAATCCTATAGAATTCCCTGGGAAATGTAGCTGAAGATCCAAGGATTTTGTAATTTAACTGGCAGATTAACCATAATCTTTGTACATACTCTTCCCTCTTTGGATTCATTATTGGGCATTGGTACTTCTGTTAGAGGAAGAATAGAAAAAGAAAAGGCTAAACTGACTCTCGTTAGCAAGGGCTAACAAGCTTTTCAATTGCCTTCTATATTCAGTGTTCATTCCTCACCTTACCCTGATGTTGTAGGTCATCACCACTCCTGGGTTCCAGAACATTCTCTCTACTCCAGCCACCTGCTGCTTCATGTGCTACCTGTTTTCCCACGTCTGTGACCTTCCTCATTCTGTTCCCCATGCTTAGAATTCCCCCTCTTATCACCTGTCTCTTTTATGAAGCCTTTCTGTCCGATGCCTCCCCTTCTCCCTGCTTAATCAACCAATGAATTCCTTCAACACATGCCCATAATGTGAAGGACCAGGCTGGGCTCTCAAGATGGGGTAAAACTGAAGACAGACCTGAGCTCTGTTACCATGGAGATGTGTGTGATTTTCTCTCTTCAGAAGCCCACCTCACTTTACTTCCACTGCCCTTACAGCAAGTGCTCCTACTTGTTTTTATAAATTTAATTTTGAAACGATTTCAAATTTACAGAAAAGTTAAATAGCATAAATGACACATGTCTCCTTCATCCAGAGACTCCATTTTCATTTCCTTTATAGCAATAGGATACAATCTAGGGCCAGACTTTACAACCAGTTGTCATGTCACTCAAACCTCCAACCTGGAACAATTCTGGATTCTGGAGATGCTAACTTTGATCTTTTAGTTAGGATGATTTCTGCCAGGTTTCTCCACTGTAAACCTACCTTTCTTCCCCTTTGTAATAATAGGTATTTTGTGGAAAGACACTTGGAGACTGTGTAAAATCTACTCATTCTACTTTTATCTACCAGTTTTAACATCCATTGACATTTATTGCCTGAATTATTTATTATTATAATGGTTGTTAATTGATGATTTTTCTAGTCTGTTATTTATTAATTGGCATTCTATATTATGTAATAATATATAGATGTATGTATGTATGGATATTAGCAAGCACTCAGAGACTTATATCTTATTCTGTGAGTTATAATCCATTACAATCATTATTTATTTTGATGCTCAAATTGCCCCAGATTTGGCCAGTGAGAGCTTTTTAAATCTAATGCACCAAGAGGCTACAAGCATGTCTCCTTTCCTTGCCCCTAGCCACCCTGGAATCAGCCATTTGTCCAAGATGTCCTGTTCTTTTTTTTTTCTTCAATGAGGAGTGGCATTTAAAAGTCAAGATCTTTGTACTGAGTATGTTTTGTTACTACTGAGATGTTATTGCTTCAGGCCCTCTCAGTGCTCAGAGCAAGGAAACCTATGCAAGTATATACATACATATGTACACACCTACATTATACTTACATACCTGCACACATGCATGTATCATACACATGCGTATATACACATTTACATCTCTCTCTGTTTCTACATCTATCATTCTAGGTATATATCTAAAACCATGAGTTTATCCCAATACCTTTAATTCCAATCCAACACTGCAAGAGTTGTTCCCAGTTCCCCCTTTCCATATTTGTAACTTTCTTCTCTGACAGTGAAAAGCCTGTTTCTCATTTTTCTCAATATATTTATTTTAGTCTTCATTTCCCCAATAAGCAGTCACTCTCCTGACCTTACCGAGCTGCCACCATGCTCTGAGCCTCTCCTTGTGTGGGCCTTGGCTGTCATCACTGGGCTGCTTTCCTGCCAGGGATGGGGGAGGGACGGCAGATCATCACCTTCTGTATATGGGGTGTGTGTGTGTGTGTGTGCGCGCGTGTGGGTAAAACAAGGTATTTTTTTTAAAAAGTCATATCTTGATAAGTTATAAAATGTCTCTCCCACCTCTTTTTCCTATGCTTCTATATATATACTAGAAAGGAAACTTGTTATTTTCCTTTAAAATAAACCAAATGAACCAGTAAAGTTGATGACTTTATTTAAGCAAACATGTTTCATCAACTTTCTGATAAAAAGGGTTTAGTCTACCTTCTTGGCTTAGTACCAAAGTGTACCACTTATAGTCATTTGCACTCATTTTGTTCCTACCCCAGGACTCTAAGCTCCTTGAGGTCAGAGGCTGGCTTCTGTTTGTTCTGGAGTCAATGGAACACCTTGCACCAGTGTCTGGAGTGGAATGCATGTTCAATTTGTTAAATTGATTGTTTTTCTTCTCTCAGAACCAACCAGCTATTTTGCAGAATTGACTGCACTTATTTTTCCAACATTGCATACAAGTAGCTTTAGCCTACACAAATATCTCACCTACAATGTCTTAGGAAGCTGTGGGAAAAGCAGAGGTCAGAAGTTTATACACTAGAAAAGATCTTTTACAAGCCGAATAATGTCCTTAAAAAGGAAACCAGGAAGAAAAAAATAGTGTGAATTAAACAAAAGAGGCATTATACAGATGCTTATTTTATAAAATTATTGGGGATGTTTACTTTTTCTAGCACATGAAATGCTATTAATATACAGTGACTAGACTCTGTTTGAAATGGAAATAGTTGATAAGGGAGATATAGAAAAATCTTTTATACTGAAAATTACTAAAAGGAATAACAGACAATTGTAAAAAGTAATTTTTAAGCTGAATCATGGACTTGTTTTAGGTATAATTTGGCTTGGGAATATGCATTCCATGCTGTTGACATTGTGCCTTGTGTGTGGCAGTCTTCACGAGGCTTTGAGTACATGTTTATACCATGTGCAACTTATGAAGACTTCAAGGCTTCACTGCAGAAATTCCCCTCCCCCCCCCCATAGTTCTTATGACTGTGTCTGTAAATCAGTTGTCATTCTTATTGTCATTGTCGTCTTCTTAATATGACTTCAGAATGAGTCTTCCTTGAAGTCTTTCTCCATAACCACTGGCTGTTTTGCCCCTCTGCTGGCTTCATAAATTAGTTTCTGGATCAAGTTAATTTATAGTTTATTTCAGATATATTAAAGGAATGATGACTGATTCTGACAGCACATCATCTGACATTAAAAATGTGATTACTGGTTCATTAAACTTCACAAAAGGTGAGCCCTAATAATTGTGTAATCTACTAAGCGAGGTTCTCAGAAGGTTTCTGGTAGACTTGCTTGTGATGGAGATGCATATTTGAGAAGAGATGACCTCATTATGCTTTTAAAATAAACACACACACACAGACAAACACATAATCAATTTGAGATTTACTTGAAGAGATTCACTTAGAAATAATTTTGGTCTAAATAAGACATGAATTAATTTTCTTCTTTTTTACTGACATTAGTGGGAGTCCCTAGAATTGAAGATGGGGCCAATCTGGCCTGTAGGATTATAAAAGATGTATTTATCTCATGATTTTCATGACTATGCGAGGAGGCAACACATTTGAAGTCCCACTTACAGGAATAGGCTTTCACAGAAAGGCATATAGATAAAATGTCTCTCCAAAATATAGCACTGCTTTCCATTCTTTCCCAGTTGAGCCTTTTCTGATTACTATGGCAACTCATATCTTACAATAAACACTGGTGGCCACTATCCACCGAAGGGGAGAGGTAAGCTGTAGGCTTGTCCTTGGTTGTTTTTTTTTTTAGTGATCCTGACGTCTCTCCTGGGTTCTTGACATGCTGGGATGCACAGCCTGCTCTGATTAGCATTTAATCCACTCAACTGGATTAGAGTGCTCATGTTCAGTGTTCAATACATCCAAGGTATGATGAAAAGCAAGATTAATTTAATTGTGAAAAGTATGCTCTTTTAGAGTAAAAATAATATGGATTGGGTCTCTTCACCTCTCTGAGTCACAGTTTTCTTGTCATCCAATTGGGGGTAATCCCACTACACAGAGTGGTTGTGAGGATCTCATGAGGTAACGTCTACAAAGTACTTCCCACGGTGTCTGGTGTGGAGTAAGCATTCAGAAATGATAGCAGTTATTACAATTACATAACACATTTGTGGAAGAGGAAAAATCTCAACTTTTGTTGTCTATTCATATCCTGTTCTCCAGATGAGACTGTAAAATGTCTATGTCAAAGGATAATACAGATTATTACAGGGGAAACAATAAGCTCATGTACAAAATACAGGGAGCTAGCTGGACATGGTGATGCACACCTGTAGTCCCAGCTACGGAGGAGGCTGAGGCCAGGAATACTGGGGAGGATCACTTGAGGCTGGGAATTTGAGGCTGTAGTGCACTGTGACTGTGCCTGTGAATAGCCACTGCACTCTAGCCTGGGCAATGTATTTTGTTTTGAAAACAAAAATAAAATAAATAAGTAAAAAAGAAAAAAATACAGAAAGTTAGTGGTATGAACTAACCATCTTAAGAGAGGGCCAGAAAAATAGAAGGATGCAGGCAAATAGTGAGGTGGCATTAGGGTGTCACTGCCTTCCTTTTTCCCTTACTCTAGGTGGCCAGTAGAGGTCGTCTCTTTCAATTTGATCACCACCTTTTCTGGGCCTCCCTTGATCTTCCATGGGGGATTCTTTATGATTATTATTTTAAGGCTGAATTGACCTCTATTATTTAAAAACAAACAAACAAACAAAAAACCCCAAAAAACAAAAGAAAACAACCCTCACCAAAGGCTTCAGTATGCTGTGCGGAGTGTCACGTGTTCATAATCAGCTTACTCATTTAATTTAAAGTTCCTCTGAGTTTGAGCTCTGATATGTCTGGCTAACAGGACGAAGTAAAACCAAAATGATATTTTCAACAAGCTTCTTCTAATTGCCTGTAGAGGAGGAAGCTTTCTCTGCTTACTTGAATACCTATTATAAATAAAGGACAAACCACTTGTAATTTTCATATTCAGAATATACTTGGTTAGAGTATGCAATTTTGGTCAAACTGACACTAGATAATTGCAAAAATGATCAGAGTATTTCCTTATGGTTTCACAGTTTAAAACTTAAAAAATCTTGTTGATACCCTTAGATACAGAGATGATAATGTTAACAACAAATAATGTAAGTTATTGAAAGAGGCTATAAAAATACATTATTGTGGTCAATACTCATGCACATAATAGAAGTATATAGTACTCAGAAAATATATATCCTTAGAGTTATAAAGGGAGGAGGAAAATCAGAAAAATGCAGTGTCCCGGAATCTAAGACGAGAAAGAATTTTGAGAAGGAGGTGGTAGCCAACAACATCAAATAGAACAGATGGGCCTTGGAAAGGAAAGAAAAGGAAAGGTTAAGAAAAAGCTTCTGGATTTGGTGAGGTCATTGGTGAGCCTTGAGAGATTTCAGAAGAAAAGTAGTTTGGGAAGCCTGATTTTATTTTGTTTATTTATTTTTTATGAAAATGGGCTGGTTATAAGAATTTTAAGGTGTGTGAGTGAGCGCATGGAAGCATCGTATGTAGAATATCCTTTAAGGACTTTGTGAACGGAATGTTACATTGGTGGCTGGAAAGATCAGTGGTGGCATCAGTGAAAGGCAACCTTTAAGCCAGTAACACCTGAGTATATTTGAAGACATGGAGGCTCACACCTGCAGAAGAAGAGGTTGAAGATTCTGAGAAAGAGATGGATAGGTACAAGAACTAGATACTCTTGGAGTGAGGAATGGATCTTACTTTATACTTTTACTTTCTAAACATTCAAAATAGTATAAGCATTTATTAGAATGATGATGTAGTCTTTGTAAAATGGTATCAGGTATGCAGAGGACTCTTACCCATATTTTATGACTAAAAATGAATGGTGACAGTCCTAAGCAAGACCTATCCTAAAAAGCTCTCCTGCCAGAAACACTTTTTAAGCAGAAGCTAAGCTAATAGAACTTGTCAAAGTTCCAGGTTAGATTAGTTGTATGAGGGTGGAGCTGGTTATGGATAGTCTACATCAACCTGTCATGTTCTGCTGCCCAAATATAGTAAATGCTCCTATTGGAATGCAGAACTTAAAAACAGTGCCATAAATAAAAATTCCAGGCTGTCAGTGTGGAGCGATCACTGCTACCACCATCCTGGTTCTACTCTTTTATTCTAAAGGCCAAATGAGTTCTGAGAGTATTTATGTTCTATTCGGATTAACTAATTGAGATTTTGGCCTTTTTCTCTAGTTGCCTGTTCCTTTACTCAAAATTAATTTGTTACAAGGCACAGTGAGTTAATTAGTATGATTAGCTCCCTTGTCTTCACGTTTGCATTTTTAAGAGCTTTAAAGTCAAGGTACTGCTTACACAGATGATTATTTGCAGACAGTTAATTCTTGAGTTACTGTCTTGGGATGGCCATTATCATATTATTAGCATGCCTTTTATATTTCTTGATTTTTTAGGAAGAAACATCTCACTTTTATATTCCATTTTAGAACTTCCATTATCAGTAAATATTAACAAGTTTCTATTCTGCCAACAACATTTTTGAATTGTATACTTTCAAAATACGAGATTTCAAATTCCAAAAGAATTGACTTTCTATACATAAGTCTAGGGAGGTGGTGGTAGTAAGCTTTGCATTCATAAGGTTTTTGTTATAATGAATAATCAATGAGTATTCAACTTGTACCTGTTGAAAATTGGAAGCTGAACAGGAGAGTGTGCCACTAGGGGCCACTCTGATCTTAAAGCTTAAACTAACTAGTGCAATTGCAACAATAACAATGGTGGAGGCATCAAGAGATTATTTATGGTGAAATGGAGATGGTTTGTGTGAATTTAATATCTTAAATTTAGGACAAGTTTCAGCTTGGTGAGGATTTTTGTCAGAAAATGATTTTCAGACGCTATGCAAATACTTTGCATTAGTTGATATTACTAAATCATTTATGAATGGGCAAATTTGGAAGTACTGCTAACTTTTGTAAAGGAGAGAGGTGTGGTTTGATGATTCTAGGATGGGGAGTCATCAATTTAGCATTGATACCAACTTTCACTACCACACTATAAAAGCTATTTAACTATTCTACTCTGGCTTGATTACCCATAAAGAGATAATAAGCTTATCTCCCTCTCAGGAGTGTTATAAGGGAGACTTGGTTAAAATGTGAAAGTGTCCTGATGACAACAACTGTTAAATATTATGCAAAATGATGTAATGATAGTAAAAATCAGTGAAATACATGAATGAAGGAGTTGCCTAGTGATCAAACTACAAATAAAACGTCAGTCCTGTGTGGTAATTAAAAGTTATCTCTCTATAGAGTATTTCCAAATAAAAAAGGAAAAAATAGTTTTTCTGAGTTGTTGATATTTGGCTTTAAATACAGTTATTGGTTCACAAAAATCCACTTCATTATCAGACTAATCTAATTGACCTAGGACTTGTAGTAGAAGAGTTGTGAGGGGCTCTCTTCCCCACCTGGAGGAATTTTCTTGGCAAAAGCTAGGAGACCCTTGAGATTAATTTTTAGTCAAGCATAAGGATGTTACATATGTGCAGGTTTAGCAAATATTAATATATGTATGTTTTTAGCTTTCATAAAAATCTCAAAGAAACCCATGATGAAAAAAAGGTTATATCCACTGTTCTAGGGTTTTTGATGGTTGCCATAGCTAACATCACATCAAAGAGCCTGGTTGAAGGTAAAAGTCAGTGAGAATGAACATCAAAAGCAATTTTCAGTAGAGAAAAAGTGACAAGAGGTCAACCTGAGGTCTGAACAGGAACTTGGTTGCCTTAGGGATTGCAACATATGTAGCTTTACACGTACAAGAGGGCCAACGATTTTTATTTGTTTGGTTTTTGTTTTTTAGCTCTATTTTTAAAATCACATCTTCCTTCAAGTTCTGTGAATGAAAAATCATTTTCTGCCCTTTCACTCTCAGAATTGTGGTCCTTTTTTCTCTAGCCCTCCTGAAACCAAGGGCCTGCGTGTAAACTTTGAGCCAATTCCCCCTACCTATCAAAGTCAGGATGTGTTGTTCTATGATGGACGGGCCAGTGGGAGGAATACAGTTACAGAATAATTTTTCTTGGACTAGAAAGGTTTTCAAGGAGAATGAGTACAGAAGATAAGAATATTGAGGAACTGGCAGAATTCATGCACTCAATGAAAATGAAGAGACACTCCCTTCTGGAGGCCCGTGTTGGGATGGCCACGGTACAGTGTGAGGAAACAGTACGAGGCTACCCACCCAGCCTAGACGGAATCAGAGCTTTCTCCTGTCATGGCTGGGACATATCTATGTGTGTCTGGAGACATATCTGTAAGAAAGAATTTATGTTTTCTGACTGACATTGAAAAATGAGTGTTTTAGCACTATAGTAACTAAAATTTTGGGCTGTCATCTCTATTCACATTTGAATAAAATGCTGATCCATGACTGGCTTCAGGTTGTTCAGTCAATCAGTTATGGGGCCCAAACTGCTGTGTCTGACTCTCTTCCACTCAGGTGGGCAAGTTCCTTTTGGTCGTTTTTATTAGGTGACTCAGTGTTGCCTCTCCTGGATTTTTTTTCTATTATGTGCTCTGACATAGGACAAAATTGTTAGATCTATATGGTCCTTGACACCTAATTATTTCCCTGTCTCACATGCTGCATTGATATATCTATTGTGTAATCACAATTTCTCTGTGAATTTAGTTTATTTAAATCTTATTTTTTAATCAACCAAAGATGTAAAATGTTAATAACAACAGTGCATGAAGATTATACTTCAGATTATAATTTAAGGGAGTGTATCCACTTAGACTATTAAATAATAACTAATCTTAAGAAAAAGAAAATAATAGCAACACACACTTAAATGGAGTTGTACTGTTTTAAGAACTTTACACACATATGTTATATATATATTTTACATATATATATATATGTTTAGAGGTGGATTCTTGCTCTGTCGCCCAGGCTAGAGTGCAGTGGCATGATTATATCTCACTGCAGCCTCTAATTCCTGGGTTCAAGTGATCCTTCCACCTCTGCCTCCCAAGTCCCTGAGATTACAGGTGTGGGCCACCACACCCAGCAACACTTTACTTTACATATATCTATTGATTCAATCACCAAAACAGACCTACAAAAGAGATACTGTGGAATAATAGAATTTAGATATAATCTGATCATATTTTTTTAAAAAAGAGAAGCAAATACTATATATATATATTTGAGAATAGCAATTTTAGTTTGGGTTGTTGTGTTTCCTTATTTGGAGTCTTGATTTACGGTCCCCTGGGTTTGCAACTGTCAGCTTGCAGCTGACAACTGTCTCACCTGGTATGTCAGTGAGATGCAGAAAATAACATAATTTGCAAATAGTACATTAAAATCTCAGGCTTTTAGGAAGCAAACTTCCACACCTGGAATGGCATTTGTCTAATGAATGAGGAGGAGATGGACTTGAGAGGCTTGATGAGAAAAAACGATTTAAGTCCAAAAGTAAATGCAATTAGCTCCAAAATAGGAAAAATCTGCCATGTATTTGTAGCCCTGGAAATGTCTAATGGAGATCACAGGGCAACCTGCTTAAAGAGTGTGATGTATTCCATGGCTCTCTGAAAGGTCTATGTACACATGTAGAGAGAGAATAAACATGTGGAATGAAGAGAGAGGGATGTAGGTAGTGAAGGCTCAAACTCAGTTATGAGGCTCACAGAATATCAGTGAACTACTAGGCTAGCATTTGTCTCTAAAGGAAGCTAACTGTGGGGTAGGGGAGGCAGAGAATGCAGGAATCTCAACACATCTGGGGCTATAGTAACAGGCTCCAGATGTTTGAGAGCTAAGTTGTTGACCACTATATTCAATTAGTTAGAATCAGTTTTCTGAGTGAAGTGTCTGTTTTATTTCACCACTTTTTAAAGATGCAGAAAAATCAGAGAGTGAACTGAGACAAAAACACAATATTTATTCATTAACTCATTTGTTCAATCTACTTTTTGCCACAGATTTTGTTTGGCATTGGGAGATACAGCAATAAACCCTTATGGAGCTTATATATGGAGGTCATAGAGTTGCCATGAACTGAGATAGAAAAACTGTGGGAGGAGAAGGTTTGGTTTGGAATGGGGAGAAGATTAGGAGCTCAGTTTTGAGATTTCAATTAGGTATCTAAGTGGAAATGTTGAGCAGAGGGTTAGATATATGAATCTAGAGTTTAGGAGAAAGCTTAGGCAGAAGGTATGAATTTAGAAGTTTTGGGAACCATTCATCAAATATTTCCATTTCCCCTTCTAATATGGTTTTATGTTGGAATTGTACTTTTATACTCATGATGGCCATATGACTTGTTATGTTCAATTAAAATCAAGTGGAAATGATATGTTACTTTGGATGGAAGCTTTAGTAATCAATGTACAATTTGTCACATTCTTTGCCTCTGCTGCAGCAACTGGCAATGCTTTAAATGGTAGCTGCTCTGTCAACTTTGTGTCCCAGAGAGAGGACAATGTGGGCAGAACCCCCAAGCAAGCCAAATTGACAGGTAACATGAGTGAGAAACTTTTTTTTTTGGAGACAGAGTCTCGCTCTTTTGCCCTGGCTAGAGTGTTGCGGTGTCAGCCTAGCTCACAGCAACCTGAAACTCCTGGGCTTAAGCAATCCTCCTACCTCAGCCTCCCGAGTAGCTGGGACTACAGGCATGTGCCACCATACCCGGCTAATTTTTTCTATATATATTTTTAGTTGTCCAGATCATTTCTTTCTATTTTTAGTAGAGATGGGGTCTCGCTCTTGCTCAGGCTGGTCTTGAACTCCTGAACTCAAACAATCCACCTGCTTTGGCTTCCCAAGTGCTAGGATTACAGGCGTGAGCCACCGCGCCCAGCCTGAGAAACTTTTTTGAAGCTGCTGAGATTTGGGGGGTGGTGTTATCACATCATGACTTAGCCTGTTCTGACTTGAATGGGAATTATGATAGAGAGATGAAGATAGACATATAGACAGATAATAGGAAAGAGAAGTTACAGGGCAAGTAAGCCTGGGAGTACCCCCACATTAGAAAGCTGGGGAATAAAGGAACCAGCCAACACTGAGACTGAGAGAGAGCACTGGGAAGGTGTGATGTCCTGGAAGTCAAGTGAAGAAAGTGTTTCGAGGAGGAAATAATGTTCAACCATATTAAAGGTTGCTAAGTAAGATGAGGAACATAAATTCACATTGTGGAGATCATTGGAGAGCCTGGCAAGAGCAGTTTTGATGGAGCAAAAGCATAATCTGCAGTGGGTTGAAGTAAGGACAAGAAGAGAGAAATTGAACAGAGCGAGTATATTCACCTGTTTCAAGGTGTGGACATGGGGCCATAACAGGACAGGGAAGTGGGATCATGAATGAAAAGTGGTAGAAATATTGCATGTCAAGTACAGATGGGAAAATTAATAACGTAGGGGGGTGGTGTTGTGGGAGTGATATCCCCAAGCAGGAGAGATGGAATTGCTTCTAGTGCTCATATGGAGGGCTCAGCCTTATTAGCAAATTGGTTGTCATGAATTTAAAGTGAGATCAATCAACACAATTATATGTTTTTCTATAGACACATTCAGCTGTGGGGGTGCAGATACAAAGTAGATGAAAAGTTGGATTCCGCCAGGCTTGGAAGTGATGACTTGATTATCATTTTCAAATACAGTTGTCCCTCAATATCTGCAGGGAATTGGTTCCAGGACACCCTACAGATACCAAAATCCACCAGGTTCAAGTCCTTGATATAAAGTGGCATAGTGTTTGCATATAACCTACACAATCCTCTCTAGATTACTTATAATACCTAATACAATGTAAATGCTAATAAATAGTTATACTGTATTGTTTAGGGAATAATGACAAGAAAAAAATCTGTACATGTTCAGTACAGATGCGATTTTTTTCCTATTTTCCTCCTGCAGTTGGTTGAAGCGACTGATGCAGAGCCCATGGATACAGAGGGCCGACTGTGTATTAGCTGTTGTCCTCAATGTCTTTTGGAAATAAAATAAGAGGAATGGGTTTTGATAAAAACAAATGCACAAACAACTTTGAGATATTTGAGAAAAGACATTCCTGGTCAATTAGGACCAAAAGAAACAACAAAACAGGCATGTAATTTTATTCCTGAAGGAGGTTTAAGAGTTTCTCTTTCTGCAGATCTTCAGTAAGAGTAGATTCTTTCTGGTTAGAAAGGTTTATAGTCCCTTAAATAAAGAAAAATAAATAATTAGACTTGCCAATCCAAGTATCTATAGATTCTGATTGTTTTAAAAGTAACTAGTAGCTTTTACTTTGTGTCTGTTTTATTTTTATCTTCCCTGCTCCTTCCAGCATAATTAATCACTTCTGTCAGTAGCCTTTTAAGAGAGCACTAAGTAAACGAGATAACAATATAAGTAAGCGGTTTTTGAACCCAACTTGTACTAGTTATTGGCACACGTTTAATATGGCATCTGGATGGGAAATCTATCCTGGGCGAGATGAAGGCAATGAAGTGAGAAAATGAAAAATTCATCCAGGAAGTGTCCATGGTCAAATTACCAATGTTTTATATATGTATATAAAACAACTTAGCATCAAGTTGTTGCAGTAGTTATCACAGGCCTTGGCAAAGAGTTTTAGAAGAGGATTTGAGTTTATTATAAACTAGAGTGTCATGATGTTTTGTTCAGTTTGTTGTGGTTTCATCTGGAAAACTGACTCAACACTGATGCGGGGAAAGAGATGTGACTAAAATGAGGAAACCTGGACATAGTTGGCTGTAGCAGAGCAGAAGTCAGCTGCGCCACACCTGTTCAGTGTGACCGGCTGTTTACATAAGATAACATCAGACAGAGAATGCTGGGAAAACATTACTGAAATCATGCGAGGCCTAATGTTTCCAGTGTGTCTTTGAAATGGCTGATTTATAATGACAAAGAATACGCTCATGATAGGATATTAGGTAAAATAACCCAGATAGAAATTTTATGTATAGTATGCTCTCAACCATTTTTTAAAAGGCGTAGGAAAACAGCCCAGAATGAAATGTATGTTAACTGTCTTTTCATGATTCGTGCCTGGAGCATTAAAACTCAAGACAAAATATTGAAGCAAATCTTGGTCAGACACTTAGGGGTATTAGAAACAAAAATTATTTCTGAGTTTATTTCCTTTTTGATTGCCTATTTTATTTGTGTTATAATTTTTACATATGTAGCCAGATAATAGAGATTTAATATATGGTTATTGCTTCTTATACCATATTAGTGCTGGCAGAATATACTTTTAGACATAAGTACCGTGAATTCTGATTCAGGAAACTTGGAGATATATTTTTATACATATAACATTTATTAAACAACTGTTTGTGTCACTCTATTAGGCATGGCACTCGTGGAGCTTGCAGTCCAATGCGAGTATACTAGGGTATACTAGTTTTCTATTGCTGCATAAGAAATTACAATACACCTAGCAGCTGAACACAGCACACATTTATTATCTCACAGTTTCTCTGGTTAGGACACAGGGCATGGCTTAGCTGCATCCCCAAGTTGTCACCAGGCTGCATTCTCGTCCAGAGGCTCAACTGGGGAAGAATCTGCTTTCAGGCTCACTTGTTTTGTTGGTAGAGTTAAATTGCCTGAGGCTATGTGGTCGAAGTCCCTGGCTTGTTGCTGGCTGTTGGCTGGAGGCCACGCCCAGTTCCTAGAGGCTACCCTCGGCTCCTTGCCATGTGGGTTTTTCAACATGGCCACTTAATTCTTCAGAGTCAGCTAAGGACAAAGAATCTCTAGAATGAGTCTGTTAGCAAGAGAGAGAGTTGTGTATAATGTAATGTTATCACAAGAGTGATAGTCTATTAGCTTTGCATATTCCACTTGTTAGAAGAAAGCCACAGTTCCTAATTACTGCTATTGGCAGATGGGGCTTACCCTGCTGGGAACACTTCTGAGAAGTCTTGCAGACTGCACCTCAGAATTGACTGCAGCCGTCATTTATGGTTGGTCAAGGGTTGTCCCATGGGAGAAGAATTTTCAAGGGGAGTAGATGGGTCAGAATGACTGAACAGGTTCCCAAAGGCATCAGAGAAACTCATGGTGGAAAGTGACCACTACCTGCAGCCGCTGAGGTGAAGTACTGTCAGGTTACAGATATACAGTGTTGGTTACCACACCAATGGCTGGAGCGTAAAGGCAAGCCAAGACAGTGTGAGGTGGGGACAAACAATGTTTGATGCACACAGCCAGTGAGGCAGAGCTGGAGATTAAGTCTGTCTGACTCCACTGCCACTGGCAGCTACATGACCACCTCCTGTACTTTGTTTAACAAATGTGCTTTTTTCAAAAGCACTATATTTCTTCTTTGCACTGAAATTCTCCATTTAATTCTCATGGCTTTGAGTAAACTATTTACTGCAGTGCTTCTTAAAATTTAACGTGCATACAAATCACCTGGGGATCTTGTTAAACTGCCGATTCTTATTCAGTACAGCAGGTGTCGTCTTACAGGCTGCATTTCTAACAAGCTCCCAGGTGAGGCCTAAGCTATTGGCCTGCAGGCCACACTTTGAGTAGTAAGGTAGTAAGGTTAAAATAAATATGAAAATGCATAACTAGGTTGTATATTTGAATGAATTGAATAAAAAACAGGTTCAGTGATGTATCCTGAAGTTGCTCACTCAACAGAGCCTTTGCCAAACTTATTTGCTTTCCTGTGGCCTGAAGTTTTATAAGATCTTCTAAGTGTATTTTGAATGATTTGAATAATACTGTTGTATAATGCCTCTCCCAGAGTGGTTCAAAGTGCTTTTTATAATGTTAGCCATCTGGTCATTGCCCTCTGAAGGTACTAATTTTCTTATAGGAAGATAGTAATAAGATACCTAGTAATATGCAAAGTCGAATGCATACTCACCACTAAACATCATTTTCTTGGTCTGCAAGTACATCCTCATTATGAACTGCATTCCCTAAGCCAAAATAACAGTATCATTAGGGTACACTGAACTTACTAGAGTTTTTTCTCTGCTTCCTAAAGGAAAATACACTGAGTTTCAAAGTCCTGCATCATCTTCTAAGAAGTTTCATTCTGGGAACACTGTATTTACTACTGACTGATTCAATTTGATTAGATTTTCATTCATGGTATCTATAATGCCTAAGAAGAAAGAAATGAGGTAATCTCAGAGATCCTATCATTTATTTATGTAGTTCTCTAGAAGACATGATTAACTTCTGCAATATGGTTTCTGAAGAACCACTTTGAAAGGAAATATGTAAAAGCATACCTCTAAGGTTTCAAGCTAAATTGAGATTTGATGTTGTAATATGATACAACAGATAAGGAACTGACTTGAAACATGGAGACTTAATAAACACAAGTTTCTATAACGATTTTAAAAATTGGATACTTTTTCTTCTGTTAGGCTTATCATTTATTCACTCAGTGTTCAACAAACATCTATTGAGCATCAGTTGTGAGCATTGACATACAGGCAGTTATGCAGTGAGGAAAAAAAGAGTTCCTGACCTCAAAAGTTACACTTGGGAGGAAGGCAGACTTTAAACAAACTGTCACACAAATGCATATGTAATTACCTATGCAAATTTTATGAAGGAAATTCCCCGTTTTCCCTATGAGTTCGAGGGGAAAGAGTGCACTCATCACATTTGATGAGTTAAGGCATCCCAGAGCGCTGCAGCATGGGCCAGTGAGGAAGACGCGGGTAAATGCTTATATGTCGTGCCCAGTGTACAAGGCCCAGTGCCACTGACTCATTCACTCCTTAGTACCACCCTGTGAGGTCAATACCTATATTATTCTTATTTTATAGGGTAGAGGCATAGAGGGTAAGCCAATTGCCCAGCGTTTCCTGGGTAGTGGATTTCAACTGAGGACATATGGCGTGGAGTCTTCCTTTCGGCCCAGCATATTGCTTCTCTGCAGGAGAAAGTCAGCCTGGCTCAGGGATCACACGTGTTGGCAGCTTGCTCTTTTCTCCTCTTTCTTAGTGTGAAAACAGCAACTTCAAAGTTATAGATGCTATGTGAGAGAACAGAAGGTTAACTGACTTAATTAGATAAAAATAACAGTGAAATAAAATAATAATAGTTCATTATATCATAAGACAACATACAGTCCTGGTAAGTGAGCTCTCAAAATGCGTAGCCATGTTGTCATTTCAAAAGATCTCTCGATGAGGGATTCCATGCGGAAGAAAAGGACTATAAACTATTTTCACATCTTAGCATGGGGGATTCAGGTCTTCACTTTCTGACTGTGATATTAACATGCCCTGTCTATAGCTCCCCGAGGATGTGTTAGTGATGCAACCCAATAAGGAGACCTATTTCTTTGTATTTTCTAAGGCAGGAAAACAACATAGCAAATGTTCAGATGTTAGATGTTATGGCAGGATTCTACAATATGGAATTTGTAGTGATTTTTCTTTTGTCACTCAGAGTAGTTTAATTTTGCTATAGGTTTATCTTAAGCTTTAAATAATGAATGACTATAAACTTAAGCATATTTATTAAAATTTTCATTTAATTTCCTACTATGGCACATATATTTTCCAGTGTAGAAACCAAGATACATTATTGCTGTCATAGCTCTGTAAGTGGCAATGCCATGGAAGAGAACACAGCACGTGCAGGGTGCTGCTTATCACACCAAGGAATCCAGGAGCCTCCAAGCAGTTACTGTGTCTGATGGGAAACTCAGAGAGGAACAGATATGAAGTTTTCAAGTTTGGTGGCCTAGGCTTTTCAGGGCTTTACCTTTTTGTGACTGGGTTTTAACAAATGGCCTGGTTAATAGTAGGCAGGAAAAGATAAGTAAAAGCATGAGGTAGCATGAGGCAAGCTAGAAAATATGTCTTTGAGAAACTGAAAGTTGGCTCTTTGGAGTTTTAATTGTCATAGAATCATAAGAATGTTAGAAATAATGTCACTGGGAACTTGCCATTTAAGGCTGAAAAGCTAGACTGAGACATAAAGTGGCTTTTCCAAGGTCATATATGTAGCAGAGCAAGAGCTGGAGCCCCACGCTTCCAACTCTTAGGCAGTGACCTTGGCACTGGGATGAGGTGTGTGTGTGGGAAGAACACTGTGCTTTATGGTTTCTTCAGACAAAGGTCATGAAATTAGAAATACAATATCCAGTTCTTAAGGAAACATATATATACAGAACACACAGAAAATCCCAAACTTAGGATATACATAGTTTCTGAAGCAAAGACAAGTCAATAAAGATAACATTGGGACAGTGTATGAGCAGTATCCTACCATTGGTTTTAAAAATAATAAAATGTCTTGACACTTGGTAAATTAGGGAAAAACTATGGTCCTTTTTTTTGACTTCACTTTTTTTTTTTTTCCCACAAAGACTAAAACACCTTACAAACAGCGTCCACATTTGAAAAATACTAGAGGTCATTTCATGAATTCATTATGCCCTCATCCACTCTTGGCCATGTAGAACCAGGAATGATTTATTGGTGAATTCCCATGTGAAGCCCTCTCAGGACCCCGCTAGAGCTGTGGCTACCTGGAGGCTGGCGGGGGAGAGGTCTGCCCAGGGTGCAGGGGGCAGGCCAATGTGCTGCTTATAATTGTTGTGAGCCTGCAATTTTAAACAATGTCAATGGTAAAATACTTCTCCTTGCTGGGGCTGACTGTGTCAGTCCCTAAACCCCCGTGGTATGTCACTGCTCCAGGAGATTATGCAGTTCCAGGGCCCTGGCCACCACCTGGGGCATTTGAGTGCTTGCTCTGAGGGGCTAGAGCTGCTCACAGGACCTAAAAACAACACTGCAGCTTGTTCCTTCTGGCAAGTATCACCCACTGACAAGGAGGTCAACTTGCACAGCCCTTTACATTTACTGACTCAATCATACAGGTTGTGGTTGAGTCTTAATGACAAGCATCACCTACTGTCTCAGAGATTAAACCTGGAATGCCAATACAATTCACACCATTAAGAAGACCACAGAGCTGGGAAAAGAGAAAAGGATTCCAAAGACTTCCATCCTCCCTCATCATTGAGAGACAGGGAATCTGCCCACACATATAGCTCACCACTGCTACAGCCTACAAACAAAAAACTAAGAAAACCACCACACTAAGGATATCTATAACCAAAGCATCCATCCAGAACCTAGAACACCATCAAAGCACCCACAAGCAAAGCCAAAGATACTTACCCAGCATGTGTTACAGACACACCGTTATGAGCGAGGGGGGACAAAGCCCCATCTAAACAAAAGAAAATCCCAAAATAAGAAGTGACAGCTGCCCTAGATAAGAAAGAATCAGTGCAAACTCTATGGAACTATAAAAAATTAGAGCAAAATGACATCCACAAAGGGGAACACCAGCTCTCTAGTAATGGATCCCAACCAAAATAAAATACTGAAATGACCGATAAAATTCCAAATATGGATTGTAAGGAAGCCCAATAAAATCCAAGAGAAAATGGAAAACCAACTTGAAGAAAGACAATTCAGGAAATGAAAGAAAAATTAACTAAAGAAAATAACATACTAAAAAGAAAACAAATAGAACTTCTGGAAATGAAAAATTTATTTAAGAAAATACAAAACAGAGTGGAAAGTTTTAAGAGTAGACAACATAGGCAGAAGAAAGAATCTTATAGCTTGAAGACTGTTCTTTTGAATTAACTTAGTAGGTAAAAAATAACAAAGAATTAAGAGGAATGAACTACGCCTACAAGAAATATGGGATTATGTAAAATGGCCAAATGTAAGAATCATAGGCATCCCTGAGGGTGAAGAAGAAAATACACAAGGGCTGGAAAACCTATTTGAGGGAATAATTGAGGAAAACTTCCCTGGTCTTGCTAGAGATTTAGATATCCAGGTACCAGAAGATCAACAAACACCTGGGAAATTTATTGCAAAGAGGCAATCACCAATTCTCATAGACATTAGACTGGCCAAAGTAACATGAAGGAGGAACTCCTGTGAGCCATAAGGTGAAAACACCAGGTAACTTACAAAGGAAAACCCATGAGGCTAACTGCAGATTTCTCAATGGAGACCTTACAAGCCAGAAGGGATTGGGGCCCTGTCTTCAGTCTTCTTAAACAGAATAATTGTCAGTTTAGAATTTCATATCCTGGAAAACTAAGTTTCATATATGAAGAAGAAACAAAGACTTTACCAGACAAACAAACACTGAGGGAATTTGTCAAGACCAGACCTACCCTTCAGGAAATACTCAGAACTGCATTATAAGTGGATCAGTGTAACAGACACGCACTGGTGTAAAACCACTCAAAAGCTAAAGCTCAGAGCTCATATAAAACAATAACACAAGAGGTAAAACAAAGCAATAAGGCACCACCAGGATACTGGTTCCTAGTCTCTCACAGGGTTCCCAAGTTGGTTCAATGTCCCTCTACCTTGGGGTGTGTTACACTCTCTTGGAGTCACCAGGCAAGTAGCACCAGGGAGGGCTGGCAGGCAAGGAGCTCACAGTCTGAGCACCCCTCAGTCTGCTTCAGGACCCCAAAAGGAAAGGTATGAGTTCCATTCCCTGAGGAAGCCTCCGTGTGGTGGCTCTCTGTAGCTGCAGATGGGGAGGGAAAGGGGAGAAAAAGAGTCTAGATGGAGGAAAGTCTGCCGTCTGGTTGTCTCTAACTCTCTCTCCAGGAGGCAGTCTGCCCAGAGTGATGGGGCTCTGGAGCCATGCAGACCACCCAGGACCCACTGGATTCCTGTAGTTCCTCCAATCTGGGCTAGAACTGGGAAATGTCTGTGGGGGGATGAGCAAGACAGAACCTGACAGTTGAGGCCCCCTGGGGAGGACCTACTGGTAGAGAAACAATACAGTACCTGCCATCTGGCTCAGATCTGTGGGGATAGGGGCACCCTAGGGGGATTGGGAGCCTGGTTCTCTGTCCTCAAGAAGCTCTCCACTCACTGGCGGCAGTGGTCTCTGGGCTCACATCAGCAGAAGATCTCTCCAGTAGCTCAGGATTCCCACGAACAGTCCAAGATGTGAGGGAGGGGGATGTTGACTGATCCACCTACCCTTCTCACTGGTCTCGGAGCCTTTCGGAGCTTAATCCCTGTTGATGCCTTTCTCCTTCTAGTTCTCTGCATTCTCTTCCTGTGGAGTCTCCTGTAGGTTCAGGCACCCTTCCTTCAGACTCTCTTCCATTCTATGTCTGTCTGTCTGTTTTTTCTCTTTCATCTACAACTTCTCCTTGTAACAGAGTTGCTCTGGCTGTTGATGTCTTTGGTCTACCATCTTACTCTGGATCATCTGGAAGGAGAAACTTTTGACTATGCAGTGGCTGATGACTTTAGAAACTCTTATATAAAAATTTCAGTATATCTGAGTGCTTTAGAATTGCCTATTTTGGTGAAACTTTTACTTTGTTCCTTTGAGGCAGTGAAAAGTTGTTGGAAAATTATGGGTCATTTATGTTCAGAGAGCTTTATTCTGTGTTGTCCCAAATGCTCAGTGCTAGGATAGTTCTGAGGTAGGATATCTAGTTTTTAACATCTTGATATTCTAGAAAAAAATAATTAAATACTTTAAGTTTAATTGGGAAACTCCAATGAAGAAAAAGAATAAGAATCTAAACAGTGAGATTAGATCATCTATGACTGATGGTATAATTGTAGACTACATCATGAAATCAAGGATGAGTTAATTTACTAAATCAAGGCACTCTCAACAGGGTTTAATGAAGGCATAATCTCAGATACAGTATGTTTAAAACACTTTTCTTTTAAACATTTCAATTATAACTCCTATTTATCTTTAGGTTATTTTGTTAAAGCAACCAAGCATTTGATGCCTTGACTACAACTTCACTGAACAAGAACCTCAATCCTGTAAAAATGTTATTTTCTCCATGGTAGAATGTCACTGATATGGCTTTGAGTTTCATATCAGTTTCATTGAACTTCAACTTGTTTAAGCAGAAAGGATCCTGCTGAAATCCCTGTTTCTTGACAACTCCGTAAGTGCATTCAGGGTGTTGACTGTTGCTTTAGAGAGAACTCCTTAGTTGATCATTTGATTCAATGACCTGTGTTGTTTTTTTCACTTCTTATGCCTTATTACCCATTTAAGATACTTTCATTAGACCAAAGAATTGTGTACATTTTATTCTTGGATTTTTACTGAGCAAGACTCACTATTTCCTCTTAGAGTAGATTTCACATAAAGGAAAATGAAATGAGCATGGTAATTTTATTTATAAACTGATATTTTCTGTCAGCTGGATTTAAAGGGCATTCACAAACTTATACATTTATATATTACCTATGTGAAAGTGTAGGTTCCAGAAAAGAAGCCAGTGTCGGCTTTCAAAATAGGAGAAAGTTTACCATGTATTAAAGGTCATCTGGCCACCTGAACAGTTGTACAGAGAAGGTCAGCGCCTGTAAGAAGCACAGAGTATAGAGGTGCATAAAGTTGTCAAGATGTTTCAACTTTAAATCCTCTACAAGAATGGTAGACAAGATGAAGGCAAGAGACAAAATAATAAATGATGTCTTGAATGTTTCAACAGAAGAACAAATTTCTACCTGCTTGTTGAACAGAAAAGGACTGAGAAGAAAATATTTATTACTGAGCTACGTCAGCTATGGAGGGAGAGGATGGTTCTAGTACTCACAATCATTGCAAGGGTTAATATGCATCCTCCATTGTTTTCTTAGAACTAAAAACAAGGGAATGTCACATTAGGAGTTCCAAAACAAACAAAATCCTGGGAGAGGAAGGGCTTATCATTAGCAGAAGTGTCTGGCTAGGGATTTTGTTTCTTAAAAATATTTGAGTATAATTAAAAGATTTTGTATCTTACATTGAGTTGGAGAAAATTTTTGGTTAATTTTCCTTTTTTATATAGCTAACTTTCAATTGTCTGTGGTATTTGGGTTGAGAAAACATAGGTACAAATTCAAAGATAGAAAATTATTAGTCTTTAATAGATCCTATTAACACGATATTCTCTGATACCAACCTGTGGCCCCCCAGCTACTGACAATAGTTACATATATTATGTTTCATTTCTTTTTATTTCTTTCTCCATTTCCTGTTAAAAGATATTGGTTAATAATAAAATGGCTAGAAAAATAGTGACAGAGGGCCTGGATGGTTAATTAACTAACTGGGTAAACAGTTCTCAGAATGTGAGATTTCATTATGCAGTGACTTGTTAGTTTTTAAAATACTGATTATCTATTTTGCAAATGATAACCTAATTTTATATTCTAATCCTGTCTTTGCTTCCAAAGCAAGTTTGCACTTAGGCAATTCAGTCTTACTCAAGGATAGGGTATTGTCTCAAACCATATAGTACATTTCATTAAAGTACAGATTAATTTTAGATTGCCCAGAAAAACAACTGGTGCCATTCTTCTTCTCCTTTAGTATAGAACTCAATAAATGTTGAGGCATTTTCTATGTATAATGCACTGTCTACAAAAAAGTTAATGAAGTTCGAATGCCTACCAACATGGACATGCAGAATGGTACCTGCCAGTCCCTGTATGGGTTTTGTATGTGTTTTCATGCATTTAAATATAATAAGAAAAACAATAATTATTATGCCTAAGTCTTTGTGGCATTTAAAGATGTTGGCTAATTATAAAATGATCAAATGAAGTATCTTGGGAACATACCAGTTAAGAAATATTAATTGATGATAAGGATTATTATCAATTATTAGTATTACTTCAAAATTAGTCCCAGACCCTTTAGCATGACATTTAAGATCTTTCAATATCTCATCTGCATCTTATAGACAATAAGTAAATATCTGCTTTCACCTCCAGATAAATTTTATCAACTCTAGTTGAGATTTTGCTAAAAGGAAGTGACTTTTGGGCCTCCTGGTACTTAGTATACAGAATATAGCACCAACTTAATGATTGTGTGTTCTTGAGATAAGTGATTTGAAATTCAAAATGTTGGTTGAAAAAAGCCTCACTGGATGAGCTCCTATGTTTGTAGTTGCTCCTGCCTATTTTGGTAGGATCGTAGTCATGAGTGCTAGGACCTTTTGAGCCAGTGTCTCCAAGATTTGAATCTTGAGCGTACTGAACTGTACTTCTACTCTCTGATGAAATAGTTAATGTCGACCAGAACCAATTTACACGGGACCCCCCCACCCCTGCCACAGGGAATGGGTTGTTATCCTGGAAAAGAATCACATTCACCTTAATAGCAAAAGTATTTTCTCTACTAACTGTAACTTTCGTTATTTTTGGAATAAAGTTAAAAAGTGGAGGTGAATAGATATAATTTCTCAAAACTTTAAGCCTCAGCTAGCTTTAGAGGACCTACTCCCCCATTTCAAGAGGTTGAGAAGGAGGGTAATTCAACTAGAACAATTTGGTGGTAATACTTCTTCAACGTTTATAGTCTTTGGCACTTGCTGCTGAAAGATTAGGAACACCTCAGTTGGCATTATTTTGGTATCCAGATTAAAAAGGAGGTAATTTAGGAATTTGCCCTCATAGTCTATTTTTTTGCTCTTAAAAAACACAGACAAAAGTAGAGGGAATAAGAATATAAACTCCTATGTACATCTCACCAATTAAAACAATATTAAATCCATTGGTAATCTTTCTCAGCAATTTCTCCATCCTGGGTTATTTTGAAGCAACCCCAGACATAAATTAATTTCATTGTAAATTATTTTAGTATTTATATCTAAGGACTAATTTCCATTTTATTTTAAAAAGGGGTGTCAGGTTATGGGATTTTAAAAAATAAGAAAGTGTTTATCATTAACATATTTTTTTCTCTCCTAGGTCAAGACCTATTAGTGGGATTGCTGAGTTTTATGGTTATTGTATATGTAACTTTATAAGAAATTGCCCAACTCTTTTTCAAGTGGATGTGTCATTTTGCACTCTCACTTAGCAATGTTGAAGAGTTCCATTTGCTCAACATCCATGCTGACACTTTGTAATGGTCAGTCTTTTTAATTTTAGCTCTTCTAGTGGGTATGTAGTTATAACTCATTGTAGATATAATTTGCATTTCCCTAATGAATAATAATGTTTAGTATCTTATTTTCCATTTTTATTTGTTGAAGTGTCTGCTCAAATCTTTTGTTGATTTTTATTCAATTAATTATTGTTGAATTGGAATTTTTTTAACATATTCTGAATACAAACCCTTTATCAGAGTAGGCTTTGAAAATATTTTGTTCCAGTCTATGCCTTGCCTTTTCATTTTCTTTTTTGTTAAGAAACTCTATGCATTCAATTAATAGTTTTGATAATAAAGAATGCAAATCATTAAATTCAGTACAGTCCTTTTAATATTATATGCCCATGGGGTTAGTGATTACCTTTATTACTGAAAGTCTGGTGCTTGTCCCTGAGGCTGCATCAAAAGAATGAGGACAAGTAGTTTGAGGAGAAGGAAAGAGGAGTTTACTAATTTTCTGGCAAATGAGGAAGTTGGCAGACTCCTGTCTCAAAGTACCAATGTCCCACTTCTGAGCAGCAGTACAGAGCTTTTAAAAGTTCTGATTCATTCCATCTTCGGCTAAGACAATCTTATGACCTCCACCTGGACAATTCCCTTGAGCCATCTCCTGTGGCACAAAGAACAAAAGACACTCTCCTGCCCCTCCTGACCACTGGCCTGAGGGAGGGATATAGGTTTTAGTTCTCAAAAAGGGTAAGGGGGTTTTGAAGAGACAGAAAACATTTTTACCCCTTTTCAGGCCATTTTCTCCATTACATATTCCCCACTGTCAATTTTACCCTCCATATCTATGGGAGGAGGGGTGATGTAGTCATCAAACTACTTACTGCTGAATTGGGGTGATGTTATAGATGGAAGGCACAGATTATCATGTGAAAAAGGGCATAAGCAATGACTATAACCATAAGGATTGACAAGGTGAAACGGACTGTTGCCTTGCACACAATGTCTGGTATAGAGCCGGGTAAGAAGAGAAACATGGGACCTCTGAGCACAGAGCTATTAGTTGTACCCTATAGGTATTCTGAGATACTGGCTTCTGCAAATTCAGAAATCATGTACAGAAATACTTATACCAAATGAGGTTTAGGATAACATATCCAGCAGTAACACAGATTAATGGAAGAGGTGATAGCCTGGGGAAATCCTCACTAAGGAGTTGTCCCTCTATCCTATAGGCAGAACAAATTATGAAAGAAAGATTAGCCAAAATATAAAGTTTTTAATTTTTTTTTTCTTTTTCTCAAATAGATACTGTAGACCTTCCACTTGGGGCTATACCTCTTTACCTTTGGTATCATGGACCCAACTTTTCACTTCTGACAATTTTAACAAGGTGTGAGTTATTAGAAGCACTTCATAGGGTCTCTTTCACTTCTCTGCTTTCAAATGGGGCAGGGACCTGAAAGAGGAAAACTCATGTACATGGTTAGCACCTGATCCACTCATTTGACATATTGTTTTACTCTGTTTTCTTTTACTCATGGTTATATTATCATACTTACCTTGAGGTGCTAGCAAGGGTCTCTCATAAACTATTTCTCAGGAACTTAAATTTAGCCTACTTCTAAAGGGCTACCCTTACCCAGAGAAGGGCCAGTGTCAATATCTTATCCCACTTTAGATGGGTTTCCTGTATCAATTCCAGGATGCATGCAATTTCTATTCTAGGTGTAGGGCTTTGTTTACTTGCTGGGTTACCTCTGCTACAAAGGAGGGTCTATTATCACTCTTGTGAAATGTCCAGGGCTTCTGGAGTGCACTTCTGGATCCTGTTGGCAATGGGGTGTCTGTTGACATCTTCGCTCTAGGAGGAGGAGCTACTAAGCTGTCTCTGTAGCTGTCTGTCCATGGCCTCCATGACCAGCATGTTATTCTCCATTTTTTTGGCCTCTTTCCTTGGACTGTTGATGCCTGTCATCCTGTTGTCCTCTGAGGCCTGTTCCTGTATGCATGCAGGAACTTGTCAAAGGACCTGTCAGCTCCTGGTAGGAGCCCATCTCAGAGTGAGTTCCTCCAGATGGATTATAGTAACCTTAGTTGTGTCTTTCCTCCAGGTAGGACAAAGCTCTACCCAGCCTGAAAAGGTATCTACCAACACAAGCCTAGGCATCTGAGTGAAACTGCCAATCATTGAAAGGGTGAACCCCACCACATGTTGGGCTCCTTGTGTAGCAGGTCACGTTTCTATCTGTGGACCACCCCAAGCACATAGATAGTTAGCTGTAAATGGGGCCCTCTCAAATGAGGTCCCACCAAATCTATCAAGGCATCATACTCTCAATGTGTGTATTTATGTGGGTGCCTCATAAAAGGCTGAACCAAGGATTTGGGTCTATGAGAATGTCTCCATTTATCTGTGCCATCCCAAAGGTCAGAGCCCTAGTCTTTAGTTTTTAAGGGGGTCTAAGTCTAGCTGATGTATCAAGGCCCCAAGGAACAGATAAACTCCAGTGGCCTCCTTAGCAGCTCTGCCAGTGGCATGACTTCTTTTTGCCATGCTGACCACCTGCTTGGGCTCAGCCATGACCTGTGTTGAGGCCATTATTTCAGTGGCATGCTTAATATTCTTATTTCCTGCCATCAGGAGACCCCTTTTCTTTAAATGGCACTATGAGCATGCACAATCATAAAAGTGTATTTGGAGTCCATAAAAATGTTTACCTTTTTTCTCTCTATAACTGCAACTAAGCCTCCTGGGCTGAAGTCCCAGGTGGCAGTGCCACTGCTGTGATCACCACATATCCAGCCCCTCATTGTGCGTAAAGCTGCTCCTGTCAGTGAAAAAGATCCCCGTCTTGCTCTCGCATTGGTTGATCTGACAGATTCATCCTGCTAGAATACAGTCTCCAGAACCTCTAAACAGAATGTTGTAAAGGCTCATTCTCTTTGGCTGGCAAAAGGGTGGCTGGACTGAACAACTCACTAGTAGCTGTTACTGCCCAGAGGCAGAGAGGGCATCCTCTCATAACACTCTTCAGTGGGTTTGACATGCCACTGGCTGTGGGATGCCTCTCAGCATCTATACTAAGACTCTAAGACTCATTCCTTGTTTTTCCCCACAAAAGGGCTTTACCATTGGTCTGAAGTCTGGGATCCAGAGCCATTCCTACGAACCCCAGATAAGCTAATACAAATTTATGAATCTGTCTAATTGCACGTTCCACAAGTCCCCTGCTAAGCCTCTTGTCAAACAGAGCAGGAAAGCCCTTTTAAACTGATGAGGCAACACAGTCCCAGGATCCTGCCATTTAAATATAACTGAGTACCATTCAAGTTTCTCAGCTGCTTGCCTTTGCTGACTCACTGCTGCCTGCCCCATCTCCCACTGCTCCCTGTCTGACTGGGTGCTGCTGGTGTTGGGGTCATGCCTGCGGTTAGGGGAATGTTCCACCCCCCCATCCCCCACTAGACTGCTTCTGTCCATGTGGATTAGCACCAATTGAATCCCCACTCTCAGTTTTTCCCAGGGCTCCTGTGGGAATATTTGGAGGCATGGGTCTCCGGCCCCCTCCTTCGCCATCTGAGTCCAGAACTTAAAGAAAATTTTCTCTTCTGGGGGCTTCTTGCTACCTGGAGGCTTTTGCAACTTTTGGGCAATGTTTCCTTCAAGGTCCTTCTTATTTACAAAAGGTCAGTCTGGGGCAGCTTTTTCACCCATTCCTTTTGACTGTCTCAAAGGACCCTGCCAGTTCTTGCACCTTCAAGCCCCCTATCTATATTGCTGCAAACTGCCCCCTCCAGCTCTGGGTCCCCTCTGGCCCAAATTGGGTTTGGTGCTGGGAAAGACCATTCTGAGTCCTGAGTCATAATTTACTGGGTGGGGGATTGAAGAGTTTGTTCAGGCGCTGGCCTACCCAGCCCCTCCTATGGTGCCAAGATGGTGGCAGCAGCAGGCGTTCCTTCCCCCTTGCTGCATGCCACTCAGTGGCAGGCTACATGTGCCAGTCCTTCCTCTATATAGCATTCTTTTATTGATTTCTAGTTTAAGTCCATTTGGTAAAAAATGAATTTAATAATCTTTTTGAATTTATTGATTTTTTAGTAGTAGAGAATATGGTTTTTATTGATGAATATCCCATTTATACTTGACAAATTGTGTATTATATTGCTATTAGGTGGAGTGTTTTAAATTTTCAGTTAAGTCAAGTTGATTATGTTGTTTAAATCTTGTAAATTTTTATTTATCTTATGTGTTCTATTGATTACTGATAGGGGAGTGTGGTAATCTTCAAGTTTATTTGTGAATGTTTCCTTTTAGTTTTATGTATTTTGAAGCTCTGGTGTTATGTGTATGAACATTTATATTTATTGTCTTGATGGATTGGCCACTTTTGAAAAATGAAATGTATCTTTTTATCCCTGGAAATATTTTTTGTGCTATCTACTTTATCTGATATTGATGTAACCATGCCAACATTTTCCTGTTACGATTTTTTTCATACTTTTGCCTTAACCTATTTATTTATTTATTTATTTATTTATTTATTTTTTGAGACAGAGTCTCACTCTGTTGCCCAGGCTAGAGTGAGTGCCGTGGCGTCAGCCTAGCTCACAGCAACCTCAAACTCCTGAGCTCAAGGGATCCTCCTGTCTCAGCCTCCCGAGTAGTTGGGACTACAGGCATGCACCACCATGCCCGGCTAATTTTTTTTTCTATATATATTTTTAGCTGTCCATATAATTTCTTTCTATTTTTAGTAGAGATGGGGTCTCGCTCTTGCTCAGGCTGGTCTCGAACTCCTGAGCTCAAACGATCCGCCCACCTCGGCCTCCCAGAGTGCTAGGATTACAGGCGTGAGCCACCACGCCCGTGCCTTAACCTATTTATGTCTTTATATTTAAAGTAGATTTCTCACAACCAGCATATAGTTGGCTTTTTCTATTTTTATCCAATCTGGCAATCTCTGCCTTCTAATATGCACGTTTAGGCCCTTTAAATTTAATGTAATGATTAATATGATGAGTGTAAGTCTACTGATTTATAGTTTTGAAAAAACTTGTGCCATCTCTTTTCTCGTTTCTTTTCCCCTCTTTTCCTGCCCTCATTTTATTTGAATATTTTTAATGATTCTATTTTTCTTTATGATTGCCTGATAGTTATGACTGTTTTATTTTTCTTGTGGTTGATCTAGTGTACACAATATGTATTTTTATCTTAGTACAATCAAGGAGCAAATGTTGTTATGGCACTTCATATAAAGAACCTCACAATAGTATACTTCCTTTTACTTTCTCCTATACAGGAAAACTTAGAATCAGGGATTTCTCCAAAGAACTTGGTTGTTTTTGGTGGAAATTGGTATTGAGAGACCCAATATAGTTGCTAGGAGACTCATATTTTCATGGGTTTTATACAATCTAGGACTGCCCATGTAATTACAATTTGAAGGTATATCAAACTTCCATTACTATAGATAATTAGTCTACAAGTTTACAAAGGAGCAGCAGATACTATCTATTGAGTTCTGGAAAATGGCTGGAACATTACACAAATCAGAGGGCATCATTAGGTATTAAAATTGTATAGATGTGACTGGATAATTCAGATATGGATAATTTTTGGACAAAAAGAAATCAGTAAAATAGCACTCAGAATAAAATTGAAATGAAGAGACAACTAGAGTAAAAATTTGTAGGGAGTGGGTGGAGTGGAGGAAACCTAGTTTAAAGGAATGAGACTGAAAGTAGTGACATCTAGTAGAGAGGATGCATTTAGAATTGTAGATGAAAGGCAGAGACTCAGAGTCCCTGAGGCCCTGGAGCTCTTAGCAGGAGGGAGATGTTAACTTCACTTGGGAAGCCTCATTATATCCATCATGGCACCATAAGAAATGGGTTTAGGTGAATGAGGCTGATGACTAGTGACATGAAGCTATATTAATCTAACTCATGTTCCCTCATTACAGATCTGTAGCTGACACAGAGGTGGAACACTCTTCTTTGATAATCAGGGTGTCCTCTTTGAACAGTGCTGGAATTTTGCCCCCTTGATTTATAATTTTATACTTTGCAGTGTAGTCCTCTTATGATTGTATATTCTTTCTTCAGAGAGGGCACTACATAATTATTAAGCTTACACTTAGCTAGAATTATAATTTTGTTATGTATCTTCAAATTTATACCCATGTCACTGTGATTCAGTTTTTGGATGCTTTAGAAACTCCTTCTCTAAGATTGAGAGCCTCTGGCTTATGTTTTTGGTATAGATGGCATCTCATCATTCTAGTTTGAGTCTTTCCAACTTTACTACCTGATAGTAACTTAAAATTCAGATTAGAGGTTAACACTTTCTGTCCTATATTCCTCCAATATAGATATTTACAGGAATTCCTTAAAGTCAAATAAATATCTGTAAAGTGAATACTGTGTTCAAACCACTTACTTCTGATATATGCCTTAAAAAGTCCATTTTATATTGAATGTTAAATACATTTTGCTGATTTTATTTGATTAGAACACTTAACTCTGTCTGTAATTTCCTGATTGTGTTTTGATGTTTATATACCATCTTTGCCACATAGGTATACTTCATGTTCTAATTCCATTCTCTGTATTTTTTTCTCCATATTGGAAAAGCAATTGGAAAAAGAAAGTTAATATGGCTAAGAAAATATTTTACATAGTCATTTTGTATTAATTTTCTTTTGGGCTCTTAATATCGCTTAAGACTTAAAGGGCTCTCCTATAAACAGAGACTGGCTATAAAGTAAGCCCATCAGTTAACATGAATTTCAAATATGGAACCCAAAGTTTGGCTACCCTCATTCTTAGCTACCTTTTTATTATTTCACATGACTGTGTTTGCATTATTTGAATAGATGCCCTTTTCTCCCATTTGATTGTACTTTCCTCCGGGGATAGAAATCTTATTTTAATTTTAATAATTTACATGCATTGAATGCCTACTCAGTGCCAGGCACTATGGTAAGCATTCGTAAAGATTATTTTATTTAATTCTGGCAGCAACCCTATGAGAATAGGTACTTTTATGACATTTATTTGACATATGTACATTTAGGACTAAAGCACTAATGTAATTTGCCCAAAGACACGCATCTAGTATTCAAACCTGGGCTGTCTGATATCAAAATCCATAGTGTTATCAACTGTGCTAAATCAATGGGGATATTAATATGAATAATAGTTGTATTTAATCATTGATGGGTTAAATGTAGATAGGTAGAAGGAAAGAAATAAAAAGTGAGAGAATGAGAATGAGAGCCAAAACAGAGAGAGAGAGAGAGAAAGACAAAGAGTGAGATTATTGTTATGTTTTTAAATTAGTCCTGAAAATTGATTATGTTTGTAACACTTATTTGGAGAAGTACACATATCTCTGATTTATGAATTACCCTTTTTTGTTTTTAAAAGTTTCATTATAACATTGTAATCCGTTCCATGAACAAACACAAAATAACACTCCTGATATATACTTTCCCTGTAGGTTTCTTATGCCTTGGATTCCCAGGCTCAATGACCAGAGCATTATAATATTTCAATTTATACTAACCCTTTTAACTTTTGAGTTGTCTCCCAGAAACAGCAGACTGTTCACAGGATAACAATACCAAGACTCACTGTCTATCACCAACATATGACTTCTGAATTAGACCTCCTGCACATGTTGCTTGCCCTAATCTATGTAGTCACTTTCCTGAACCCCTTATAAAACCCCTACCCTCAGTTTGTTGGGGAGATGGATTTGAAGCAATTCTCCCATCTCCCAGGTGATGTCACCTGTAATAAGTTACGTTTCTTTCTTGGTGATCCTTGTTGTCTCAGTAATTGGCTTTCTGTGCAGCGAGCAATTGGTCCTATGCCAGAACCCCCTTGTGGATTTGTTAACAACATTCTTGTAATGGTTAGAAAAGCTCTGATGCACATAGATAATGAAATTATCAACACTCATAGAGAAAGTATATTTTAAAAAATAAATATTCTAGTAAATTTGTAAAAAATGAAATGATGTTACTTCCTTTAAAACATGACTAATCTGGAAAATTGTTATATAGCCACACCTTTAAAATATTTAATCATTTATCTATCATCTGTCTATCTTGTTGACACAAACATACTTTTGACAAACAAAAAATGCTCTGGAAAGAACTACAGCAAGTTATTTACAGTGGTTATTGTTATATGGGACTGGGGTATTTTAAATTTTTTCTTTTTTTTTTGCTTGTCTATTTTTTCTAAGTAAATACCATGTATATGTATTGATAGTCATGCAAAGAAAAAAATAATGGAAGTCATTTTTTTAACTTAAAGAGCCATCAGAATGAAACATGATCTGGCATTAGGAAGTGAGGAAGGTATTTACTTAGGAAATAAAACATAAGGGCATGCCAAAAATCTCAGTAATGAAGATAATATTTTAATGTAATATTTAAAGAAATAAAAATTAATGCAAAAAATCCATCATGAACAAAATATCAAAATTTTAAATAAAGACAGGATCAGACAGGGCTGAGCTTAAGGTGAGGTGAGTTACACAGCTGTAGAGTTGGATCCTCTGTTTATGACTCATATTGACAGCATTGATTTCCATAAATTTTATTTCTCTAGGCCAAGAAAATTGTTTGCACAATTAACTTTCAAGGAATAATCCTTTGGCTCTACGTGGCTTTAGGATGTTTACAAATTCATCAGAAATAATATTCATCTATTTTCCTATAGCTCTGCCCTTGGATGACTGAAGGTGTTTCAGATAGTGACTGTGGAATGGTAAATTTGGCTAGTCATTTCTTAGACTGTATAAAATACTTTTCCTCAAACATTTTTTCAATGAGCAACTCATTGTACAGTAGCTTTGTGCAAAAATAATTTCTTGTGAAAGGAAAGATAAAGAGGAATTTAAAAAAATCGAAAAGCATTTTGAAAGGGATACATGTGCCTCAGCGGTATATGTTGAAGTGGTCCTCAGGGAGTTAATGTTTAGTCTGTCTCTGGTGCTTTTAAATGGAGAAGACAAAATAGACCCCAATCCCTGTGTTTCTCAGGGAAACATGTTTAATAGCTTTTGAATAGCAGAGATTTCTAATCTCTAGAGAGAAATCAATATGGTGCTCCTTTAGAGGCTTTTTTTCTAATGCAAAGAAAAGAACCTTGAATCACCAGGATTTTCATTTAGAAGGAAGATGGAAGAAAAAAATCATGACAGAAGGTGAGAATTCGTGTTTCAAGGATAGTTTTTAGATTTTTTTTTTTTTCAGTTAGAACTATGAAATTTTCTCTAGTTATATCAGCATGAAGGTGTCTGTATCCATGAACAGGTATAGGTTACTTGGGGGGTAGTTGTTTTCTGTTCCTTTTTCTGTATTTTTTCCTTCCCTTCTCTTCTCTTCTCTTCTCTTCTCTTCTCTTCTCTTCTCTTCTCTTCTTTCTTCTCTTCTTTCTCTTTTCTCTTCTCTTTTCTTCTTTCTTGTCTCTTCCTCTCTTTTTGTTTTAAAAAGGGCCTTCCAACAACCCAAATGCCCATCAATACATGATTGGATTAGTAAACTGTGGTATATGTATACCATGGAATATTACTCAGCTATAAGGAATGATGAAGATACGACATCTCTATGGTTCTCCTGGAGAGAGTTGGAACCCATTCTATTAAGTGAAGTATCCCAAGAATGGAAAAACAAGCATCACATGTACTCATCAGAAAATTGGTTTCCCTGAACATCACCTAAATACAAATCTGGGAATGACACCAATTGGACATCAGACTGAGGTGGGGGGTGGGGGAGGGGATGGGGGTATGCCTACACAATGAGTGCATTGCGCACCGTTTGGGGAGTGGTAACACTTGAAGGTGCTGACTCGGGAAAGGGGGGGGTGGGGAAAAACATATGAAACTGTTGTTTTTAACTTGCATTGTTCACTTAATAATTTATCATGAATATTTCCCATATTATTTCATATCATTGTACAAGAAATAATGTATACATTATGAGGACATACTGTATCTAACAAGATATACTGTTAGACTCTTTGAAAAAAAAAAAAAGTGGGATAATCATAATACAGTATTTTACCAAAAAAAAAGAAAAAAAAAGGGCCTTCCAAAATTTCTTCCTCCTTACAACCTAGTAGAAAATTTGCAAAGTAATTTACTTAGAGTTATGTTTCTTTTCTGAGCAGAACACACACCAAAAACAATGTGTCCTGGGCTATGTTTACATGATACCAGAATAACAACAAAGGGAAAAATACCCCAGCACCCTCATACCAAACAACAGCAAAGAATTCTTGATTAGAAAAGCTACTTAAATCCCTTTTCTACAATAAAATAAAAATCTGGATTTATTTTAATATTTTTCACAACTCACTACTCCCATGATAATTTAATCAGCAATGTCAGACTACAAGTTTAGTAACTCAAAGGTTGTTTCCATTAATTAGTTTTACAACTGGAAGGGTTGACTCTCTCACTGCCATATGAAAACTAACAGAGATGAATATGTTGTCCTTAACAAAATAAACAACTCTGCTGAGTTTGAAAAATGTTGTCAATTTGTTTTCTCTCTCTCAGTGGCAGATGCAAGATGACAGCTAAATGATGGATCAGTCCATTTAAGAGGAAAATGTATATCAATATTGCCAACCACTGCCATTGAACACACATACATAATTTGATAGGCTGACATACTTCTGTAGGGAAGTAATAGAAAAGTGACTAAAATTATGGTAATCTCCATCTATGGTGAGAATCTTTGAGGCCTTGATCATTCATTTATCTAAGTACTGGAGGTGTTTACAAATTACTTCTTGGGGAAAGTTTTGGCCTTGCCTTGGACACTTTCTTACCTACTTGCTCTTCAGTATCATTTCCTTGGCAGGGTCCTCAACTTGCTTCAGGTCAGGTGACTGCTACCGCCACAGAGAACAGAATTACTTCCAGGTCCTGTCAGCTATTGTAAATACATGCTCTCTCCTATTTAACTTCAATTGATCCAACATGCGTTTAGTGGAAGTTTACTGTCTCAGTTCAGGCTGTTCTAACAGAATACCATAGATAAGATAGCTTAAACAACAGACCTTTATTTCTTGCAGTTTTTACCAGGAGGCTGGTAAGTCCAAGATGAAGGTGCCTGTTGATCAGGTGTCTGGTAAGGGTCTGCTTCTTGATTTGCAGATGTCTGTCTTCTCATTGCATCCTCCCATGGCCAAGGAAGAAATCATCTCTCTTGTGTTTTTCTTATAAGTCCAATCATTAGGGGTCTACCACCATGACCTAATTACCTCTCAAAGGCCCCACCTCCCAACACTATCACATTTGGGGTTTGGATTTCAACATATGAATTTTGGGGGACACAAACATTCAGTCCATAACACCTACATTGTACCAGGACCTGTGCTGAGGACTAGGGCTATGTAGGTGAATGACTGTCAAAATCCTATTTGAGAGAAATAAAATTTATGGAGAATTTATGGGAATACATATAGGCTGTGTGTTCTTCCACATTAGTGGTTCCAAATCAGTTTTTTGAGTCACAAACCTCTCTGAGAACCAGATATATCTACATAAGCATTTTTCCCTGAAAAATTCATATATACACAAATATAACTGGATTTTGTGTTCAATTTTTTGTATATAATTTTTCTACAGGGGGATGGGTGGCTATGGACTCCAGGTCAAGAAACTATGTTCTAGTTGTTATCTTAGTTGTTACTTAGGCACAAACCACTTGGCTCTTAGGCCACTTCTTTTTGTCTTCCAGTGGAATTATTTGTAACTGAACTGCTCAATGGTGCTTTGCTTATTATGAAATATTATGACTTTGATGGACATTAACAATCTACCCTGGGAAACCAATGGTATATCTACTGTAGGGGTGTTTTTGAACACTTTGCTCATTGTAGTTAAACTGTTGTTTTATGAGGAGCACAGGATAAATTTTTCTTCAGAACTAGTCCTAAGAAAATTTGCTGTTTTGGACAACTGGATTGATTTCATTTTTAGTTATGGACATAGTGAAATTCATTGTGTTTTCCTTTCCAAATTGTTTGCTGGAAAGCACAGGGACCAATTTGTGACATATCTCTAACAACTGTTCAATTTGTACTTTTGTCTCCTAAATTCATACCTCACAGTATTAAAGAAACAATTTAAATTAAAATGTGTTGATTTGGAAAGATGTCCATGATCTAATGTTAAGTGAAAAATAAATGAGTTACAGAGTAATACCTAGAGTAGGATAGCATTTTTTTAAATAAAAGAAACACTCTCCTATATATTTTAGTATGAGGATGGAGAGAAACTATAAACATTCATTATCAAGGGGGAAGGGTTAGACTTGGAGAAGGATATGGGGAGACTACCGACTCTTTATCACCTTGATATTTGTGACAAAAACATGTATTATTTTATTTTATTTTTGGGGGGTTACTTGCTTTTTTTTTATTTCAGCATATTATGGAGGTACAAAAGTTTAGGTTACGTATATTGCCCTTGTACCCCCTGCCACCCCCCCAAGTCAGAGCTTCAAGCGTGTCCATCCCCCAGACGGTGCACATTGCACTCATTATGTATGTATACACCCATCCCCTCCCCCCGCTCCCATCTGCCTGATATCCGATGAACGTTATTCCTATATGTGCTCTTAGGTGTTGATCAGTGAAACCAATTTGATGGTGAGTACATGTGGTGCTTATTTTTCCATTCTTGGGATACTTCATTCAGGAGAATGGGTTCTAGCTCTATACAGGAAAATACAAGAGGTGCTATATCATCATTATTTCTTATAGCTGAATAGTACTCCATGGTATACATATACCACATTTTATTAATCCACTCATGTATTGACGGGCATTTGGGTTGTTTCCACATATTTACAATTGTGAATTGTGCTGCTATAAACATTGGAGTGCAGATGTCTTTTTTATAGAATGTCTTTTGTTCTTTTGGGTAGGTGCCCAGTAGTGGGATTGCTGAATCAAATGGTAGGTCTACTTGTATCTCTTTAAGGTATCTCCATATTACTTTCCACAGAGGTTACACTAGTTTGCAATCTCACCAGCAGTGTATGAGTGTTCCTATCTCTCTGCATCCATGCCAGCATTTTTTGTTTTGGGACTTATTGATAAAGGCCATTCTCACTGGGGATAAGTGGTATCTCACTGTGGTTTTGATTTGCATTTCCCTGATGATTAGAGATGTTGAGCATTTTTTTCATATGGTTGTTGGCCATTGTTCTGTCTTCTTTTGAAAAGTTTCTGTTCATGTCCTTTGCCCACTTTTTGATGGGGTTGTTTGATTTTTTCTTGCTAATTTTCCTGAGTTCTAAATAGATTCTAGTTATCAGTCATTTATCGGATGTGTAGCATGCGAAAATTTTTTACCATTCTGTAGGTTGTCTGTTTGCTCTCGTGACAGTGTCTTTGGCTGTGCAGAAGCTTTTTAATTTGATCAGGTTCCATTTATTTATTTTTGTTGTTACTGTGATTGCCTTTGGGGTCTTCTTCATAAATTCTTTGCCTAGGCCAATGTCTGTAAGAGTTTTTCCCACATTTTCTTCTAGAATTCTAATTCTAATTCTTCTAGAATTCACACCTAAGGTTTAAGTCTGTTATCCACCGTGATTTGATTTTTGTGAGAGGTGAAAGGTGTGGGTCCCGTTTCAATCTTATACATGTGGCTATCCAGTTTTTTGGCTACCCTTATTTATTGAATAAAGATTCTTTTCCCCAGTGTATGTTTTTGTCTGCTTTGTCAAAGATTAGATGGCTATATGAGGATGGTTTTATATCTGGATTCTCAGTTCTGTTCCACTGGTCTGTGTCCCTGTTCTTGTGCCAATACCACACTATGCTCTTGGGTCAGAAGAATCAACATTGTTAAAATGTCTATACTACCCAAAGTGATCTACAGATTCAATGTAATCCCTATTAAATTACCAACATCATTCTTCACAGATGTAGAAAAAATAATTTTACGTTTCATATGGAACCAGAGAAGACTCCATTTAGCAAAAGCAATTTTAGGCAATAACAACAAAATGGGAGGTATTAATTTACCAGACTTCAAACTATATTATAAGGCTGCGGTTATTAAATCAACATGTATTATTTTAGTAATTTAAAGAAAGAGTACCCTTTCCAAACAATCTTCAAACAATGAATTAGAGTTCCATCCTTCTAGTAAGGAAGTCAAATGTCAAACTAGCAATTATAATGTAATGGGATAGGTAGAGTAGCAGAAATAGATAGGTGTCCACAAAAAATGCCCAGGAGAGAGTAATTATTAAATAACTTAGGGGGATGTCACAGAGGTGAACAAGCTTTTGAAGAATGAATAGCAGCTTGCTAAGTGGATCAGTGGAGTAAGAACATTCCTGGACCAGGGAGCAGCTTGACATGGAGTCAAACAATAGCATTGTGTGTCTGGAGAACGACACAGGAGTATGTGGTATGAGGAATGGAGGGAGACCAAGGGTTTAAACAGGCTCCAAATCCAAAGGGCTACACCTAGATTTCTCTGCAATGTTCTTGGGGATCTTCACAGGGTTAGAGATATCTTGCCATATGTAGTGGGGAGGCTGGATTTGAGGACTTGAGATTGGGGGCAGGGAGACTGGTTAGGGGAGGATGCAATTGTCAGGATGAGAGATAATGAGGTAGTGGTTACATGTTAGAAAGTTCTGTACGGAGTCTCTTCTCTCCTCATCTCCCTTCGCCTGACTTTCCCTATCCTTGGATGTGACTTTCTGAAATTTCATATTCTCTCACTGACTGAAACTTCATTTAGGCCCTCAACCCATCTAGTTACCCTCAATTGATCCTTGAAAACTAAGCTTATATTTTATTTCTCTGACAAGACAACCTGGATTTCCCCACAATCCCAGATTTGGTTCAGGTAACACTCCTCTGGGACCTTATACTACATAAGACCTATCTGTTTGAGAGATCCACGAGTTAATTAGGGCTTGGCATAGATAATCTCCCCATTCATTGCACCACACCATTCCCTACCCTGAGGCTGAATATTTTTCTTAGCCCAAAAGTGCTCCAGGTACCACTTTTTGAACCCAATATTGGAAGACAAACTTAATAGTGTAGAGTGCACAATGGGACGACAGCCTGAATTATTTGTGTTTAAAATTGTCCTGAAAAGCAATGGTTAGGTAGTCACAACAATAGTACTGCAAAATTACTTGCCTCCTTTTTCTTGCAATAAAATTCTCATGTTTAAAAAGGCAGTTGATCTAAAACTGGCACTGTGAACTTGCCGTGTGTGTACACACGCTGTCGTGTGCATCTATGTTTGATGTTTCTTCTCTGAGTGCTCAGACTTCCCCACTCTGCTCTTTGTCCTATCAAGAGAACGTTTAAAGGCTGGTGCAGTGGCTCACCCATGTAATCCTAGCACTCTGGGAGGCCAAGGCGGGAGGATCGCTTGAGGTCAGGCATTCAAGACCAGCTTGAGCAAGAGCGAGACCTCGTCTGTACTAAAAACAGAAAAAATTAGCCGGGCATGGTGGCACGTTCCTGTAGTCCCAGCTATTTGGGAGGCTGAGGCAGGAGGATCGCTTGAGCCCAGAAGTTTGAGGTTGCTATGAGCTGGGCTGATGCCACAGCACTCTAGGTCGGCCCAGGTGACAGACAGAGACTCTGTCTCCCAAAACAGAAAAAATAAATAAATAAATAAAAAAGACCGGTTAGCAGCAAAATGGCCGAGATCATCAGCACAAAAGGAGAAGGGAGCTGCGTCACAACAAAAGATAAAGACAGGGATGGACAGTTTCTCGGGGCTTCCTGTTTGTGGATACTCTGTGTGATTTCTGCTCTACCTGGTGTCTTTTGAGTTTCCACAGGCAGGAAATCCATGAAGACTAACTCAGCAGCAGCCAGTCCCAGACTTCCTCTGCCATCTGAAGCCAATAATCAACTCCACCAAGCTCTCTTGCTTTGCTGCGGATTAAAGGAATAGTTACATCAAAAGTACAGACTGGCCACTACATAAGTGGCTGGTGGTGTTTTGAGTAAAAGCTTCTAGTCCTACAGAAACTAGAAAAATGATTGAATCAGAGAACATAAATAGCTGGGATCAGGGAAGACACATCTGTGTGTCATTTCTCTAGCATAGCACTGGATTTTTTATCTCTGTCACAGAATTGAATCCTAGAGCCTACATGTTCATAGCAGTGAGGATGTCCTGGGGGTTGTCCAGGCTTTCTACTAATAGTAGACATAACATGCAGTATTGTGTTAGTGCCCCTATTGTCATAATAGGCTAAAATAGTATATTATATTATTTTGTTGTATAAGAGACATGGTTGGGATTGTTACTTTTGCTTTCAGAAAACTAAAATAACAAAAAGCCACTGTGTGTGTGTGTGTGTGTGTGTGTGTGTGAAATATTAGGTAATTAAATGTGAAATGTCTGATTTCGAATCAAAAATTTAGTTTATTATATCTCAAGCAAGAAGAAGAACAATTAATCAAAGTGTGCACCTAAATTATTGACACAGTTTTGCCATCTTAATGGTAGCTTGTTTATGCTAGCAGCGAAGAAGCCTGGAGATTGAGTGGTGATGAAATTGCAAAAGGTGTTTTCCACAGCTTGTTGAGAATTGAATATTTTTCCTTGCAAGAAGTGGTCCAAAGTCTGAAAGAAATGGTAGTCCATTAGTGCAAGTTCTGGTGAATACAGTGGATGACAGAGAGTTTCCAAGCTCAGCTTTCATAGTTTGAGCAGTGTTGATTGTGTGATATGTGGTCAAGTATTGTCTTGCAAGAGGATTGACCTGTCTCTATTGACCAATCCTGGCTGCCTAATTGCAAGCATCCTCATCATTTCATCCAATTGGTTGCAGTAGACATCTGCTGTAATCCACTGACCAGGTTTCATGAAGCTGTAGGGGATAATACCAATGCTGGACCCCAAACAGACACCATTAGCTTTTTTTTTTTAAAATGAATATTCAGTTTTGGACTGTGTTTTGGCATTTCATCTTTATCCAACCATTGTGCCGAACACTTGTGATTGTCAAAAGGAATCCATTTTTCATCACACGTAACAACACAGTGTAGAAATGATTTGCCTTTGTGTCCTGACAGGAAAGAAGGGCAAGTTTCGAGACGATTTATCTTCTAACACTCATTTAATTCATGCAAAACCCATCTATCCAGCTTTTTTACCTTGCCGATTTGTTTCACATGGTCCAATATTGTTGGAATAGTAACATCAAACCATGCTGCTGATTCACACATAGGTTGAGATGGATTCGCTTCCACTACAGCTTTCAGCTCATCATTTTCCACCTTGGTCTCAGGTTGCTCATGTGGTTCATTTTCAAGATTAAAATCTCCAGAACGGTACTTCTCAAACCATTGACATACTGTGTGTTCATTAGCCACATCCTTCCCAAACACTGAGGTTCATTGATATTTCAAGCTGTCTGTGCTGCTTTGGTTCCACAATGGAACTTATATTGGAAAACAACATGAATTTTTTTTTTAATCTATTTCAGCTTATCATGGGGGCACAAAAGTTTAGGCCATATACACTGCCCATGTCCCGCCCATCCCCCTGAGTCAGAGCCTCAAGTGCATCCACCCCCCAGACAGCACACATCGCACCCATCACGCAGCTACACCCCCATCCCCTCCCCCCAACCCCCATCTCCTCGAGTCAGAACATTCAAGCGTGTCCAGACAGTGTGCAATGCCCTCGTCAACAACATGAATTTTTGACTTATCCATGGTTTCAAAAATATTGCTCTAAAAAAATTTGAAAGATAATTACAAGCCAAACCATACGTTTCAGAGAATGAGGAGGTACCTTCACAATAAAAATAAAACAAGAAGTGTCAAAGTGAAATTTCAGAGATATAAACTGTCCAACTTAGTACTTAAGGAAATTGGCTATTTCATACTTAATAACCTAATAGACTAGTGTCTGAAATTTCTCATCCCAGGGTTCTCAGCTCTGGGTCCACCTGGACAGAATCAACTAGGTAGCTTGTTAAACATATAGGGGCGTGGGTCCTGCGTCTGGGAGATTCTGATGTGCAGCTGGGGCTGAGAACAACTGTTGGGGTTGGTTGAGAAAGCTTATTCAAAGGCCACTTCAGGAATATACTGATTTTTTTAAAAAAGAAGATCACTGATATTTCATACATCTCTAATTGGTGATAATTCATTTACAATGGAAAAATGCTTTGAAAACATTTCATGCTGTATGTGTGAGGGAGGGGAGAAGTAGCTAGGTGTGATAGGAGTATCACAGGATTTGAACTTAGAAAATCTGAATATCCTTCTAACTAGCCATGCAACCTTGGTCCACTCTGAGCTCAATTATTTCTTCTATCAAATGAAAATATTAGTACTTAAATTGCAGAGTATGACCATCAAATGGGGTGGTGTATGTGGAAATGCTTTGTGAACTGAGAAGCACTCTGCTAATGCATGTACAGAAGGCATGTGAAGACGAGGCAGAGGCTGGAGTTACGCTGTCACAGTGTAAGGAGCGCCAGGCGCAGAGGCAAGCAGAGATTCTCCCTGGAGCCTTTGGAGGAAGTATAGCCCTGCAACTCTTTGATTTCGGACTTCTGGCTTCTAGAACTGTGAGAGGATAAATTCCTGTTGTTTTAAGTTTGTGGCACCCAGTGTGTGGTAATTTGTTATGACAGTCCTAGGGAATGAGTACAGATTTTGTTAAGAGAGGCTTTAGCAGTCAGTGCAGGCTGGCCATGCCCGAAGGACAGGCCACCTTGGGTCTGACTCCTTCCTTCTCTCAGCTCTGTTTTTTTTTTTTTTTTTTTTTTCACGCTATGTTTTTATTGAAAATGGGAGAGATTTGGGTATGCTGAAAAGCCTAAGTGAGGGGGCCAGTGGAACAAAAGAGAGAGATCGTCCTTGCTGAAGGCATCTGGAAAGGTCCACAGGGTGTGTGTGGCAGGGGGATTGGCCTTTGCCAAGGGCAGGACGGCATCTCTGTTTTTAGGAGAGGTGAAGCTGTGGCCCTGTGGGAGCCTTTGTTGTATTTGATAGGGGAGTGGAGGACGTTCCTCCCTGCTGGTTTCTGTTTCCTTTGTCCATTAAGAACAGAGATGATCTACTGAAAAAGAGGAGCAAGGTGTGTGAGTGTTGGGGGAGGGTCTGACTTGAAGAAGAGTGGAGAAAACATGTTGTTCCCTTCTGGAAGCCTCCAGTCAGCTCTGTTTTTGAATGCAGAGTTTTCTGTCTGATTGTTATGGGAGAAAGAGCTGGAGCTCTCACGTTGCTGTGGGGGTTGGGAGCAAGCACAGGATGAAGGGAGGAGGGGCTGTCACAGATGTGCGTGGGGGGTTCATTTGTGAGTCAGAAATTACTTGAGCTCATGGGCTCATGGGCTCAAATACTATGGCAACCACAGAGTTGTGGGGAGAACTTGGGTGATCCCAGAGCTTGGGCATTCCGTGCGGGGTTCCCCTCCAAGGAAAGTGACCCAAGAGGCCGGAGAGCTGGCTTCCTCCATTCAGACTCTTATGTCCCCCTGCCCCACCCCCACCCACTGCAAGCGGGAGAACAGTTTGAGCCGAGAATTTGGCAAGAGACCTGCTCACCCCAGCTGGTGCGTCCTTCAGTCTGAGGTTTCCATAGAATTCGGGGCTCAAGATTGCCCTGTGAGGACTTGCAACGGCCCCAGGCTGCCAGATCTGGGATCTCCTTGCCCACCGGCATTTCTCACAGATACACGCCAGCCCAGCGGGTCAGACACACAGACCGGATCCTGTACCCCCAGGACTTGAGCGAGTTGCTAGGGGACACAAAGGGGAGGTTGGGGAGCTGGACTTGGCAGGTGAGGGAGCCCACATTGGCGGAACTGATGGGAAAATACCATAAGGGTTCCAAGACAGGGCAATCTGCTGTTGGACTAGGGCAGTTCCTAAGGCGGGGAAGATCCCCCCCCAAAAAAAAAACAGAAAGAAAGAAATTACTTGAAATGTGGAGGAATTTAAAAAACAACCACAGGCATCAGAACTAACCAGTTGTGGTGCAGGTTGATGCTTTCTTAATTGCAAAACTAAATAAGGTACATTTGCCATTGGGAGTATCATTGACACACAAAGAATTAGTATAATAAAGTCCTTTAAAAATGTGCTATAATCATGTTTGCACTGTTGATTTGATTAGTTATTTTGTAGAGATAGTACAAACTTCAGTCCAACCTGGTTAATTTATGGGAATTTAATCTAGCTGATTCTAAATTATTGATGCTTTATTGTACACAAATGCAAACCATGTATTTGCATTTATACTTGCATCCAACTTTATTGTGGGTCACATAAATAGTAAATTAAGAGAAAATATCTTAGGATGGATAATTATAGCATCATTTTTGTTGATCTCAATTTTTAAAATTATTGTCTACCTCTTGTGGAAATGTATACCTCTAGTTACTAATTAGAATACTTATTTTTTTAATGTTGAATTATACTATTTTTAGGTGCGTTCAACTGTCAGTGATTACATTCTTTTAAAAAGCAGGCATAATCCTAAACAAGTAAAAGTAATCAGAACATCCCTAGAAAACGAAAGCCTGCCTTCTTTCTATTTTACTGTGGCAACCTACGGAAAGCTGTACTCCTTTCAGGGCTATCTCTAAAATTCAAATAGTCCTTTGGTTTTATTTGAGACATCAGGTCCTTTCAACTGTAGGAAGAGAGAACTCTGAGGTTCTTTCCCATGTTTGTATAGAACTTTTAATATCTCTTTGCAAGGGGAAAAGTCTAAACAAATTCATAATAGCATTTTTATTATTATGACCTTTTTAAAATATATTGACAACTCTTCTTTGTTCCCTATCATAAGATAATCTTTGTCATTTTGTTTCTTGTTACTTTTCTTCATTTTATTGCTCTGGGTATTCTATTTGGTTTTTTTTTTTTTTTTGCACATGACAACTTTTTTAGTCTGGTCCTACTGGTGCCCTTGCTGAATTTAAAACTAAGCTCTGTAAATTAAAATTAGTGTTGGTAGAGTGGGTGATAGGTAGATAATAGAGAGACAGAGAAAGGGAGGAAGAGAGGGAGGGAGGGAGAGAGATATGCATAGGGGTAGAGTCTTTTTTTTAATGGTTTAAGGTCTTTGGGTTTTTTTAAACAGAATCAGTTAATAGAGTCTGTATTACGGGGATTGCTCATTAGCCCCTCTATTCACTGTATTGATTCTTTTTATTTACTTGGTAAGACACAGAAGATAAAATGCAGTACTACCTCATTGGATGTGCTTTATAAACCTTGAGCTCAGCTGTAGCATGTGGGTCATGGTCCATTAATCAATCTGGAAAGTATTGATTAAGCCTCAGACTTCTCACTTCTTTTAATCAACAACCCAAGATGAGGCCTAGATGTGCTGAGAAGGACGGTTGTTGGTGAGAGTTGTGAGACAAATACCTTGTATCATTTGAAGTCAAGATCACCAGGGAACCAGGAGTGTCATAGGAGATTAAAGACTGCCATTGGCTGGGGGCGAATTAGAAAATTTGATTTCTACAGATCTATGGAAACAAGATTTTAAATAGTTGTGGTAAAAACTTGTGCTTACTTTTATAGCTGCAATACAAATGTAAGAGTCCTTGAAAGGTCTTATAAAGCAGTGAGACACTTGAGTGACTTAAAGAAAATTTCTTTTTGCAGAGAGGCCTACAGACTAAGTTGGCCTTAATAAGCAACTCCGCAGAGACAGACTGTAGGAAAATTGGAGGTGAGGAAGTGACTCCAGTTGGATACTTAAGGTTCTAACTTGGATGGTTGGCATCTGTCTGTGGTTCTACCAGGTGCTGAAGTTGTGCTAGGTGGCAGGTGCATTTGAGCTATGAGAATGCTGTAGGTTGAACTGAGATAGATCGCCTTCAAAGGAGCAAGTCACGGTAGCTTAGTAAGTATATTTATATATGGACAGGCCAGACTGTTTAGGTTGAGTCCATCCTCTGTTGTATTGCTCATTCTACTTCTCTAATCTTCAGTGGTTTGTACATGTAAGTGGTTCTCAAGTATGAGCAGCATGAGCATAATTTGGGAATTTGATAAAAATGCAAATTCTTGGGCCCCAACTTACATCTAATGAATCAGAAACTCTTGGATAGGCCCATGAATTTATGTTTTAGCTAGCTCTCTGGGTGATTTTGATCACGCTAGTGTGTGAGAACCATGGATCTATACTATTTTGTATGCCTAATTTATTTTTAAGGCCTGAATAAATATTTTCTTTTTCCTAGAAGCCTGCCAGATACAGCATCTAACAAATACCTAATGTGTAAGAAGTACTCGATAAACAGATGTCCTATGGATACTCACAACCTGTAGGGTTTCAGAGAGAAAGGAGAATGTCTTGGTCCAACTGTTAGTCCCCCCATTCCCCCCACCGTGATGCTTCTGATTGCCTCTGCTCACCACTAGAGTGCTCTAGCGTTTTGTGTCGTACAAAATTACAGGGATTCCACAAATAGGAACAAAACATAGAACCTGCCCTCAGGGAGCTGCAAGTAGAGTGTGGCAGCCACATAAAAACAATTGCATCATAGTGTGCAAGTGATACGTTTATGATGATCATTCTTCCAAAATTTCCTAGGATAGTATCAATTGCTATCATTTTATTAAAATATATCCGTGTCCTTATAAATGCCCATGTTTCTCTCTGATCATATGTTTCAAATTTTTGTTCAGAAAATGCAACGACAATGAAGCTGAAAGAAGGGCAGTTTGTAGAGTCTGTAGAGAAAGAAGGCTTTTAATAGAATCAAATCCTTAACCTGAAGGTAGGGCACTTGAACCATTCAGGTCTTTTGGCTTGGGTGGGGGTGAGAGTAGTAGATTTATAGCTTGAAGGGCTATGAGATCCTTACATTTTAATTACAATGGCATAAAATAAAGTGGGGTACAAAAAGTATGGGTTGAAATCTCAATTTTACGAGGTATTTGGACCCATTATTTAATTCCTCTGAGCCACCTGTAAAATAACATTAACATTCAAGTCAGACTCTATGAATTTGCCAATATTTTACCCTTTGATCCACAAAAATGGAAATTTCACATGATTCAAACTAATATCTGCCTCATAGAATTGTTATGAGGATTTATCGAAGTCAATAAGTAGAATGCCTGGGTACATAGTGGGTGCTCAATAAATATTAGATGTGGTCTCCTCATATGAAAATATCAGGCACACAGTGTTCAGTAGGTGTTTTTGAATAAAATCATCACATGGAGCCATCCCGTTCTCTATATACATAGGAGACCAGTCCTTAGTAGTCTCATCCTAACAGCTACTTCCATGCCAAGTAACTTTCTCCATCTTGATTACTGAATTATTTTCCAGTGTATTCATAGTTTAGTAGGTATCTGAGTTTCTTTCTTTTATTTTGACCCTATATTTACTATTTTATGGGCATAAAAATAACATTTCATATGCATATTTTCATTATTTAAAGTATCCATAATTTATTGTTGGTGCTTGGCTTGAAATGGATTTTGAATTTCATATAGCACTTATTTCTATTGTGCTTTGGTTTAAGCAGGGAGAAAAACAACTTAAGACAGTCAGCCTTTGGTATATTAAAAAACATTATTCATGTTTTAGTTTAGGCTCCCTTGCATATCACAAAGCCTGAGAAATGACTATAGAATGGCTTTAACCCCTCAGTAACAGTTATGTTTCCACTGTGGGGAATATCTGATGGGCAGGGGACTAGAAAATCTACTTAAGAGGCATACATTACACACTGATGGAAATTTGGTCCCAAATACCAGCTAATAATAAAGAATAATCAGTTTTCAAGGAAGAAGCAAGAAGCAGTGATAATGTTATGTTGAAAGCAATGTCAAAAATTTATGACTAGTTGCATGCTTAGAAAAAAAGGCAAAAAGAACTGGCCACATTGCAGGTTTTTGCTTGCTAAGAAAATAGCCATTGTGGCATTATTACCCTTGGATGTCAGCATTGACCTGGGTGCTGCAAAAGCTTGCTTCCATCTTGAATCTTTATCATGGAGCCACAGCTGTCTTAGATTTTCATAGCTCAGTGACAACATTCAGTTTCAGGTCAAAATATTATGTAACTTCTTAAAATTGCCAGCAAAATCTACCTGGAGAGTGTCATGCCCATTTGCTCAGCTAGTGATTCATTAATACTGGTTCTGCCTTTTTCTTTCTTTTCTTTCTCAGCCAGAAGAAAAGTTGTTACCCATGGACAAAGATAAGTAGTGTCTCATGCCTATCTCTCTTTGGATTCATCTTTCTTCCCCAAGATGGAGTTTGTAAAAATGTCTCAGTGATTGGGAAATATAACATTCTGCAATATCATACTCTTTTCTTTTGAAAATTTTGTTTTACTTCCAACCAGAAGAAGGTAGAAGGTGCAGGTGTGGTGGAAAGAGCATAATATGAGGTAGCCTCAATGATTCCTATTTATTTCACTGGTAAAATAAGAAGGTTTGGATTATATTATAAATATATGAATAACTATTTCATTAAGTCCTTGTTGGCTCTAACAGTTCATATTACAATCTAACTCTACTTTATCGTAAAGGAAAGAGAAATATCGCTCTTCTCAGTGAGCTTTCTTGCTGTGAATGTGAAGGCATCCCTATTTCTTTTAGCAGCTGAGGATACCCTCACCATCAAAATGTTTACGACTTGACTCTAATCAAGAAACGTGGACCAAAAAGGACACTAGATTTTGTGTTCCTTTTGAATCCTCAGTGTATGACACATAAAAAAAATGCCTATTAAATTTTTGCTAAATAAATTGGATGGGAAGTCAGAAAATCTGGGTTCCATTCCTGGAACAAAACAGTTGCATAACCTCAGCCAGGTCACCAGAACTCCCTGGGCCTCTGTTGTATCACCTCTATAGTGAGGTGACCCCTATGATCTTTCCTAACTTTAAAATTCTGTGAAACTAGACTCCAAAATAAATTGCTTTCTGAAAGCACTGTTTGCACTTTTCATAGGCTATCACATTTTGAACGTTTATGAAACAGAAAACAGTTATGTTTTAGTATGACTGTTTAAAGTGGTTGGTTACAATAGAAGCACCAATAAGAATTAATCAGAATAACCAGCTCTAATCTGGAATCTCATAGGAAAGGAACATCAGTACCTTAGTTTGTTTTCTGTTGTTGAAGGGCAGAGATGGTGCAGGGGAGAAAGAAAGGAAAGTGGGAGGAAGAAGGAATAAAATGTGTTGGTGTAGAGTGTTGAGCAGCTAGATAAACAGACCATGGGCCCAATTTGGGACGAGAGTTGAAGGGAAGAGCAGGACACCTCTGATGTCTTGGCCAGGTCACCATTAGGAAAAGACCTAGCGCTGTGTGCTCTATGTGCACATGGGTGGTTACTCTTACGGTGGGTCCATGGCCACTAATGGCAGTCATGATCTGGTTGTTTATACTTCCTGGATTTGAATTACAGCTCTTTGGGTGCATTCTTAACCTCCTTGTGCCTCAACATCTTCATGTTTAAAATGGAAATAATAATAGAAATTAATTTGCAATACATGTAAAATGCTTAGACCAGTGTGCAATAACTGTTAGCTAATAATAGCAGTTTACGTCTGAACATTAGCTGTGATTATCTACATTACTTCTACTGCCCAGTTGTTAGAAGAGAAATGCCAACTAACTGCTTCATGTAAAATGAGTGAAGTGTTGAAAAGATATTTCCTGTTTTATGATCATAAAAAATTCCTCAGACAACTCTCATTAAAAAAAAAAATACACCTTTCTTCTGACATGACTTCAATTCAATTTATGGCAACTCATTCTCTTGGGCAAAGCCTTGCCCTCTTGCTGTGGTTCTTTTTAAAAATGGAAATATTGACTGAAGGCAGCATGTTGAGTCCCTAAGATCTTATTATGAAATAATATTTAGAATCTCTTTTCTCTATGACAAGCAAAGGGGGGTGGGAAGAGAGAGAGAGAGAGAGAGAGAGAGCGCGCGCGCGCGCGCGAGCGCAAGCGCACACGTGTGAGAGGGAATGAACATTAGCTCCGTAAAGAGAAAGCTGTTCCGTCCTTAAAGGGCAAAGGGAAAGTGAAGGTGAGTAGGGAGATTAATGGGAACACAGGACTCATGAAGGACACATGCCTTGTATTTCAGAGTTCTGTCCAGCAAAAGGGTTGCAAAGGGTGGACTGTATTTTCCAATTGTATAAATTTGGGTAGAGGATCATTTCTGGAACCCATAGTGAGAGCCTGGGGGTTTAGGATTTTTATATCTAAAATGGAATCTTCATATATTACATCGCTGTATTTTTTTTTAAAAAAATAAGGTCTGCAAACCGTCTTTCTTTGCATATTTTGGTATTATCTCTAGACTTCTGTCATTTCCTTTGTATATTTAATAGAGACACAATGGGGCTTGCTCAGTATGGATCTGATAGTGAAATAAGCTATAAAAGATCAAAAAAGATAGGAACCAAAATATCATCCAGAGGACTCTGCATGAGGAGCATACGATTATAGGATCCTGCAGAGTTAGGGTACTCTTGAGAATGATTAGTTCTAGCCATAGGAATTACAGAACTGTGGATGTCAGCAAAGAGAGAGCCTGTACAGAATATCTAAGAAGGTGAGATCAGAATGGAAAGTCTTTATATAAGAAATTGAATTAAAATCTGATTAACCAAAGTCAGTGCATTCTGGAGTCACAGATACAATACATATGAGCAATTCAAAAGCTAGCCGTTGGGGGAGAGGATGGTCACCAGTCTCTCTTCTTTCCAGCATCACCTTTACATTCCAGAAAGCACATGTTGTTCCTTGCATCGAACCCTTCATGGTTTCCCTTTGTACAACTCTAAGTTCATTTTCTACATGAGGCTTTTCCTCTGACTTCTAAAAATGAGTATTCTTTTTGCTTCGGGTTCTCTAAAATCCCTTCTTATCTGGGCCACTCCATGGACTGTCACTCTATATATGTGTAGCTGTCATTCTTGTTTATGAATAATCTGCCCATCAAGATTGTAACATCTTAGAGAGGAAGACTTGAATTTTTGTATTATATACAGTGCCCATTTCTGTGATGTGGGCATCACACTCAGGAAATATTTGTGGTTAATAGTTTAGTTTTTACAAGAAAGAAAATTTAAGATTAAGAATCTAATTTAAGATAAATTCATCTATCTGGAATTGGTGATTTAAATAGAAGGAATATCACCATACTGACCAAGCAATTGCTAGTAATTAACCAAAGTTTAAGTATGTCGCTCTAAAATTTTTATTTTAAAGCAAAGCCAATAAGATAATATTTGAGTCCATTAGCTCAGGCATCATAATTGTACTGTTTATTCCATTTTTTTTCCTCTAAAAAATTCTGCTGGTGTCAATACTGGGATTTTCAATGTACAAGAGTGAGTTCATTCAACAATATACATGGCTATTTATTTTTTAAAGAATCATTTTTAGATTTATTTGTAAAAATCTCAAAACACTAAGCAAATGTTTTTGGATTCAAAACATAGTTTAAGCCTCTTTCTTTTAAAACCATACTTCTTTCACAAAACCTGTGAGGTTTTCTGGTTATCTGATTGTTGTAGTTCAGCATCTAGTTTTTCCCTAAATGTTCTTGAATTTAAGGCTTGATTTTTTTTTTTCTTTTTTTGAGTCAGTCTTGCTCTGTTGGGCTGGCTAGAGTACAATGGCATCATCATAGCTCACAGCAACCTCAAACTCCTCAAGTGATCCTCCTGCCTCAGCCTCCTGGGTAGCTGGCACTACTGGCATGTGCCACCCTGCCTAAGTTTTCTATTTTTTGTAGAGACAAGGTCTTGCTCTCACTCAGGCTAGTGCCAAACTCCTGAGCTCAAGTGATCCTCTTGCTTCAGCCTCCCAGAGTGCTAGGGTTAGTGAGCCACTGTGCCCAGCCTTGAGGCTTGATTTTAAACAATTATTGTAAGTGCCAGGCAAACCACTGCAGCTGGGAGAAAGCCCACTATGAGATCAGAACTGAGATGTGCCCAGGGTCTGGGCCACTCACACAGACTGTGGCTGCCCATGGAGTCTGCTCAATAGTGGAGGTTCCCTTGCCTGGCTGGCCAGGGTTGAAGCTGGGCTGCTTTTTCAAGCTGTGGCAGAAAGCTCTGATATGGCTCCTGTTTGTTCCATTTCATGCAATTTAATGAAGTCCAAGTATCTGAGGTCTTCTGTGAGGCAACTTTACCCCACGTGGGTGGGCTTAATGTTCTGACCTGGATTAGAGGGGAGAACATGAGGCTCACCCTCTGCCCAGGAGCACAGCTGGCAGAGCAGGTTTGCCCTCATACATAATTGCTCCCAGGGGTTGGGCAACATGGACACTTTCTTCCCTTGCTGTACCATTTTGCCTTTTCCCAAAGGACCTACATAATACAAGATTCTTGGGTAGCAAAACCACAAGCATAAATATTTAGTGGGGGAGGGACAAAGAATACACGAGTCTACAGAGGTAGGGTTTTTTTTTTTTTCCTTTTTCTACTTTGATGGAGATTTTACATTAGACTATCTAGAGGAGATTATATGGTGATTTGTATTTTATAACTTATAAAACTTCATATACATTTGAAAGTCCCATTATGTTTTCAGCAGTATTATTTCTCCTGTGATGACATCTCAGTTGAATCCAGCTCTAAACTGACTGTGACCTTGGATCACATTTATTTGTGCCATAGATATCCCTTCCACTGTGAGAGCATCTATCACAACCTTTCAAAACACCCAAATCATGGTAGGGGAAGGAATTCTGTCTCCTACAGTTGCTCAGTCAGCCTCTAGCACTTTTTAGCCTCCTAGAAGGGCAAAATATTGTCCTTCCTTCCCCTCTGCCCTCTCTATTTCAGTCTTTTAGGATAGAGATTCACACATCCTTGAGTATGCTTTGTTTCCACCTCCTAAACACAGCACATCAATGTCCCTTGTACGTTTTTTAAAACTATTGATTTATACCTTGTATTTAGTATTTTTATATTGATCGGCATTCAAATTTTCTTTAAGTAATTTTGAAAGAATGTAATTGAAGCAGAAATATGATAAGTTTGGAACTCTGTATGTTTAATTTTTTAAAAAAATTTATTTGTATGTCACTTAAAAAATCATGACAAATAAGGTAATATAAAAAAGCACTTAAAATACTTCAGAAAAGTGGGACATAACATAAATCCGAGGTGTATTAGAAGGAATCTGGCAGCTGCCCCATGAACCTTGCCACGTGTAAATGTTGCTTTCTGTAGAAATTGCCTATTTGATGCATTTAACAGACAAGATTGATTAAAATAACCATATAAAATATGACACAAATTAGTCTTAAACATCATATTCTATTCTAATAAACATTTATTGAATATTTGCTATGTGCTGGGTACGGTGTCAGGAACTAGGGATATATAAAGCATAACCATACACAGCCTCTGCTCTCAAAAGCCCACAGTCTAGCCAGGGACATCAACAGGACATAATTAACAATTTTGGGGTAATGGAATCGGAATTCTAAAGAGACTCTTATAAAGCTCTGGGAATGCTTTATATTGAGACTGTTCTTTACAAAGTCAAGATGTTTAACATGAACAGAGGTGGTTTAATACCAGGCCACATAATGGATTTAGAACTGGATTAAATAAGAATTCATAGCATTTGGATTTTTCTCTCTTGTTCTTTATGCTAGGGCTACAGAGAATTGAATTCCCAAACAATCCATTAGAATTAAATTTGTTCATTTTTATATCAAACTGGAAGGCAAAGGCCTTTCTGCATTGCAGGTGAGATCCTGCATCCTGTAAATAAATTGAAGTTCAAATATAACTGAGTGTCCTGTATTTTATCTGGCAACCCTGTTCCTGGGGAACCCAATGTATGACAGATGATGATACGTGCTGTGGAGAAAAATGAAGCAGGGTAGGGGGATAAGGAGTACTGGGAAGGTGGCGAGAAGGGGTTGCCATTTAAAAATGTGTAGACAAGGAAGACCTCACTGAGGCAGTGTTTGAGCCAAGACCTGCAGAAGGTGAGGAAGTGAGCCATGTGGATATGTGGGAGAAGAGCATTCCAAACAGAGGGGACAGCAAGTGCCAGGGATGCTGAGGCAGGGATGAGTCTGATAACTTCAAAGGACAGAAAGGAGGCTAGTAAGGCTGGAATGGAATGAGCAGAGGAAGAATAGTAACATGTGAGGTCAGAGAAGTAATAGGATCCAGAGGGTATAGAGCCTTACAAGCCATTATAACTCTGAAGTGGGAAGCCATAGGAGGGTTTTGACAAGAGTAGTGACATTATCTGAATTTATATTTTAAAAGTATCACTTTGGCTGTTGTGTTAAGAACAGATGAAGGGGGAAAAGTGGAAACTGTGAGACTAAAGCTATTGCAGTAATCCAGGTAAGTGGTAGTGGTGGCTTGACAAGATGGTGACAGTGGAAATGGTGGTGATAAGTGGTTATATGTCACATATTTGTAGATACGTATCTATCTATTGAGAAAGAGAGAAAGAGATTCTAATGGTAGAATCAACAGGGTTTACTTGGATGTGGAGTGTGTGGAGTCAAGGATAACTCTAAGACTTTTATTCTTAGGAAATGGAAAGGATTAGTTGCATTTTTGAGATGGAATACTTTTGGAAACAGATTTTTGGGGAAGCCTGGAGTTTGCCTTTGGACAGGCTAGGTTTGAGATCCTATTAGATACCCTGTAGAGATGTGGAGCTGGGGACAGGGCATGTGACTGTGGACTTCAGGTCTGGCTGGAGATATAAATTTGGGGTCATTTCTTCTGAGTATGGCATTTCAAGCCATGAGCCTGAAGGAGATCACTAACAGGATACGTACAGATAGAAAAAAGAAGTCCAAGGCATCTGATTATTTAATATTTAGGAAGATTGAGAAGAAACAGCAAAGCAGATTGAGAGGTGGTGTCCATGTAGGGGGAAAGCCAGGTGTGTGAGTCATGGAGCCAAGTGAAGGTATGTTACTCAGAGGAGGGAATAATCAACGATGTCAAACTTCTCCAATAGGTAAAATGAGAACTGAAAATAGCTGATTGAATTTAGCAACATGGAAGTCATGGATGAAAAGGTGGTGAAAACAAATGTGTAAAAAGTATTATTTGGAATGAGTTAAAGAGAGAATGGGAGGGGACAAATTGGAAACAGCAGTATAGGCAACTCTTTTGAGGGATCTTTCCACAAAGCATAGAAGAGCAACGGAATGGTAGCTAGAGGAGAAAGTGGTGTAAGCAGTGGAGGAAGGGAGAGAGTGTCTATTTATTTATTTATTGCAATACTAAATGGATGTATTTAATAATTTCTTAAGAAAAGCCCCAGAGAAGGAAAGATGAGTAAATTTGACAGCTATTCAATGACAGGATAAAAAATTATCCTTTGTTTAAACAGAGCTAATATAACCCAAACTTACAAATACCTCTCTAGTGTTTATGAATACAAGACATTGTGGGCTCTGTGGTGAATATTCAGGAAATCTGAGTCGCTGCTCAGGGAATTCTCAATCTAAGTTATCCCTGGGTGGATCTTTTCCCCTTTTCTCCCACCTTTCCTGTCTTTTGTTCCTGAAACCATCTTGTGGAAATGTTGAGGAAGAAGAATCTAGAAATATCAAAGTAACTCTTCAAGAGATTCATTCATCGATTCCAAAAATCAGTTACTGAGTACTTATATATCAGAAATTTTGTCAGATTCTGATATTCAGAGAGGGTGAGCTCTCTTGAAGTCCTCATTGTTAAATGAGATTATATGAAGAGGAGCAGGTGAATCTGATTGAGGACGTTAGGGGAAGTTTCAATGTGGAGGTGATTGGAGTTGAACCGTGGAAACTGACTAAAGATTGTACTTGTAGATACGAGTGAGACATTACAGTGGACAGGGGTCTCTCTTATCTTCTGCTTCTTCCTCTTGGTATGATTGACTTCTCCTTCTATCTGAAGCCATGCTCACCCCCTGTAATTCATTCTTCTCATCTTCCCAAGGACCCACTGATGATTTGTGTTCTTCTGAATGCACGTTTCTGCCTCTAAGAAAAAGAATAGTATTTAATAATAGTGTCAATAATATTTAAGTAATGATATTTGGCTTATTTACAAACCTTATCCGTGGTTCTCAGTTTTTCCTTTTAATTAACAGCATGTGAACTTTACACTTGTGAATTACATGTTTTTTTGATGTTATCCCATGTGAGAACAAGCTGCATTAGCCAAATTGTATCCTAGAGCTACTACAGGACACCGATATACATAGAAAGAAAACTGAACACCGTTTTACATATGAGGAAATCCTTTTAGAGGAGTAAAGCCATTTACAACCCTACTTTCTGCCTTTTATTAGTAAATAAAAGTTTATATCACACACTTTAGTTTTGAATTGTTCTGAAATCAGTCACTCTCTGAACAGTCTTTATTATTATTATTATAATTTTTTGGATGGAATATTCCCCCATATAATTTTAGGGCATGAAAAATCTAAACAAGAAATTATTCCACGATGGGAGATAATCTGTGACTAATATTATGTCTCCAAAATCCACTTTTGATCCCATAAAAAAAGTTCTTCTTTTCTAGTAGGGAAACCATTTGTCTCAATTCTAATCCATTTTGCTGCTGCTGTTCTCTTCTAGGCGTGGGTGGAGGTGACACTGAAGTTTACTTTTTTTTTTAAACAAATATGAACCAGGTGTGGATAAGCTCTCAACTCAAATATTCTTTGAAGGAGAAAATACATTTTGCCTACCACAAGATGTTATTAAGAGATTAAATATATTCAAAACGTCTATTTCTTTTAATAAAAATAATTCTATTTAGTTTCTAAAAAATATATGCATTTGTATTATGTAGTATAGAAAAATAGATGGTGCAACTGGCTCAGATGGATATTTGATCACTCTTCTCTGGCTACATAAAACTCTGCAAATGAGTGACAAGCAGATGGTGTCTCATTATCTCCAACTGGGAGACTTGAGTGCAGCCTGTAAGCCTTTGAATAGTCTGTTTTTGTATCTAAGTGAATAACTTTTGAGCTTAGCCTATTTTTTTCTACTTTTTTGCATTCATGTGTTACTAGGCTGTATTAACTCTGAAAATCAAGTTGATTCGTATCTCTATACTTGGAAAAATGCTCACTTTGAGAATAAGAACATATATTTCACAGTATGGATTGAAGTCACAATAAACAGCGTATGAATGAGCATTTGAAAAATGCAGTGAATAATTAATATGTCTGTAATAGATGCAGGCAATTAATTATTTCAGAGGATTATTCAGGTGGGTTTTACGGGTTTTTGGATGTCAGAGATCAAGCCCCTTGAGATCAAGCCCCTGAAGGGTGGAGCCCATGTCTTATTCATTACTTGATTTCTTACTACTCTCCCCACTCACCTTGCACAGATAGCACCTGGCACCATGACCATCTAGAAAGAATTTCATTAATTTTGTTGAGTGGCTGAAAATAATTTGTTTCAGTTAAATTGATTTTACATTTGAACTTTTGGTGCATTGGATGGTTAGTCTCCTAGTGCATATTGAAACATTGCTTATACTTAAATTTATGATGACTGCACAGCTTAACATTTCTAAGAGAATTTTGTTTTGATGTAATATAGTCTTTTAATGAAAGTATTAATTGTAGGCATTTCTAAGTATAGTTTAGATTTCATAATTTTGTAAGGCTTTTAATATAAATAAATGAGAAAAAAAAATAATTTCTGACATGCTCCAGTGCTAATAGAGAAGCCTGAATATTTAAGATTTATAATGATATTCAGATCAATAGCATCAGGTCTATTCCCTGCTGTATTAGTCAGTTTGGGCTGCCATAACAAAATCCCATAAACTGGATGGCTTAAACAATAGAAATGTACTTCTCACATTTCTAGAGGCTGGGAAGTCCAAGATCAAGGTGCTGGCAGATTTGGTTCTTGGTTAGAGCTTTCTTCCTAGATTGCAGATGGCTGCCTTCTTGCTGTGTGCTCACAGAGCCTTTCCTTGGTGCATACGTTCGGGGCTGGGGGAAGAGAAAGAGAGCATGCAAGAGCAAGCAAGGGATCTCTATGGTGCCTTTTCTTATAAGAACACTAATCCTATTATGAGGGTCCCACCTTCATAATCTTATCTAACCCTAATTGTCTCTTAAAGGCCCCATCTCCAAATACCATCACATTGGGGGTTAGGGCTTCAACATATGAATTTTGGTGGGGGGGACACAAACATTCAGTCTATAATACACGCAGAATGTATTTCTTGTTCATCATTGCTTATCTATAGCCACTATCCCAACTCCTCCAAGTCAGCTTCTTTTGCCTCTGACATTTGTGCTGCTCCAGAAGATGAGCTAAGAGAAATAAAGAAAATAATTGGTGAGTGAGGAGAATGGAATAAAAGCATAGTGGTGGAACAAATTAAGTTAGATCACTATTGGGAGTATAATCAATGAAGCAGTCAGAATATTATTATTTTAACTGCTGAAAAATGTTAAAGTAAAATCCAAAATCTTCTGGAACTTAGACAAAGAATGTCAATCAGTGTCCTGAAGTGGATTTGGGTGCTTGCCAAGGGACTTCTGGAGCAGCCTGACTGAAGCCACTGGGACAAACGGCAGCTGTGGCTACGGATGGTCATGAATACGTAGGATGCTTTGCTGGAACCATATCAGAGTCACGTGGTGCCTGGGTGCTAGTTGGTGTCTGCCCCTATTCCCAGGGGCCATCTGCCCCTGAAGGATGCCAAGTCTGTATCTCTGGGTGGTTACTCACTAGTTATGGTAATCACAATACCCCAGTAGCTGCTTCCTTTAAACAGTCCAGGCAAATGAAGGCTGAGAAGCTTCTTAAACACTTTGGGCCACTCTGTCAGGGGTGGGAAGACAACTCATTAGCTAAGGTTTTTACCCTGGCACGGTAATAATGACATGGACATTGTGATCTTGAAGTGAGGCTGTAGGGATATGCAATCTTATTCAGTGAGAAAATAGTACATGTTGCTTTAAAATGATAATAGAGTTAGTATAGTAACTTTTCCACTAGATAAAAATTCTTGATATCTTTGTCAGTCCTAATAGTCCCTCCAGACCTAATATGAAACCAAAATATCATTGTCTAATATAATTGGAGATTTCTTTCTGAAAATATCATTTCAGCAAGTTGAGGCACCAGAGAAAGGCCAATCATAGGACAAAGATTAAAGAATTAAGTTAGCTGGTCCTATCCTTGGGATTCTTCCTGGAGCTACCTCTAGTTCTTAGAGTCTTTTTCTATTTGATCACTTTGTTTCTGAAATTTAAAGCCTGCGGTAGGTGGTTAGAAAAACCAACTGATGATTTAGCTACTGTGATATTATCCACACTAATAATTACCTCTGTTAGTGGGAGATTTTTTAAGGTTAGGAATCACATATGCACCAGTGTATCTTAAGTGCTCAACATTTTAATGAATAAAATAATTATGCATGAACTAGATTTTTGTAAAAACACAGGCAAGATTGGTTCTAAGAAGAAAGGTTAGAGTGTACATAATGTATTACTAACTATAAGACATATGAAAAAACCCTCCAGCTGATTTGTGTCAAAAGAAACAAACAAAAAAAAAAAAAAAAGAGAGAGAATGAAAGAAAGCAAAAAAAATTAAAAAACAACAACAACCCACCCTTTCAAAATTGGGATCAGTGACATGCCACGATCACATGAAAAGTTCAATGAAAAGTTTAATTTTCTCCTCTCATTTCCCTCCAGTTTTCTAGCATGGGGAGACTCTAATATTAATAGTAAAAAATACCATGTGTTTCATGGTTAATAGACTTTAAGAACTATAATTTGCACTTTTAAATATATTAAAGATAATAACAGCAATAGCTAATATTTATAGCTACTTGTCAGGCACTGTTCTAGGTGCTTTTCATGCAATAATTACTTAAACCATGTCAGCCTCATATTGTAGATGAGGAACCTAAAGCACAGAGGAGAGGGCCTGAGCCCAAGACCACTCAGCTGGTGGGTGGGGAGGCAGATATTAAATTTAGGCTTCAGTGCTTGTTCTTAACGCCTTTGCAGTGCTGTCTTCTGTGTGCTATACTACTTCCAAGGTGGCCACGTCCCTTTTGGTGCCTTTGTGCAAATTAGAAAAAGAGGTGCATCTTCCTCAAGTAAAAAGAATACTCAAGAATAACAAATAATACAACTAAAAAGCTATTCTCTAGGAGCTATGCAAATTGAATTGTTAAACATAAATTAACAGATGTGTATTAGTCAAAGTTCACCAGAGAAACAGAAGGTATTGCATACATGTATGTGTGCGTGTATGTATACATCTCTCTCTCTCTCTCCCCATATATATATATATATATATATATATTTATCTCCAATAAGGTAGGGTGTGTGTGTGTGTGTACATGTGTAATAAAGAATTGGCTCAAGTGATTATGAGGGCTGACAAGTCCCAAGATCTTCAGGGTGAATCAGCAAGCTGGAGACCCAGGAGAGCTGATGAGTTCCAGTCTGAAGACCTGTGGGCTCAAGACCCAGGAACAACCTATGTTTCAATTCGAGTCTAAAGTCAAGAAAAAAACCAGTATTCCAGTTCAAAATAGGTAGGAGGGATTCTTTCTTACTTGGGGGAAGGTCAACTTTTATGTACTATTGAAGCCTTTAATTGATTGGATAAAGTCCACTAACACTGGGGAGGGTAATCTACTTATTCAGTCTTAGCAATTTAAATGCTAATCTCAACCAAAAAGATCCTCACAGGAACACCCAAACAAATGTTTTACTAAATATCTGGGCACCCTGTGACTAGTCAAGTTGACACATAAAGTTAACCATCATAAGATGTTTTGAATTTTTGACCAAACTTTGGAAAAATAGCCACTGAAATATTCAAATTTGTTTCAAAATATGCACCTTGCTTTTTATGGAAATTAATTTACTTATGACAGATTGAACGGTAACTTTCTTTGATATTTCCTTTTCTATAGAAATGGGTCCTAGATTTGAAAGATTCTTTTATGAAATTTTAGGCCTTAAGGAGGTAATAAATTTGAATTTTGTAAAGATACTTTCTCTACTGGTGCTGAATATTGAAAAAGTTAAGTACATCCTGAGAGCTATCAAAGTTTTGGAAATCTGTCTGGTAAATTAGGGCCAAAAGTATATTGTAAATTAATCAAATCGGGATAACTGGGGTATCCATCATTTCAGGCATTTATCATTTCTCTGTGTTAGGAACATTTCAATTCTACTGTTTTAGTTATTTTAAAGCATACCCTAACTTATTGTTGATTATAATCACTTTGTTGTGCTATACAATATCATTCATTATAGCTATCTATATTTTTGCACCCATTCACCATCCTCATTTTATCTCCCCATATCAAAATATCACATGTACCCTATAAATAAATATAACCATTATGTACCCATAATAATTAAAAGTAAAAAATTTAAAAAATTTAAAAAATAAAAAAAAATTTAAAAAAAAAGAAGACGTAGATTGAAACAAAATATATTCCATTATCTACTGCCCTTGAGAGAAGTCTTGTCCATGATTATGCCTCCAGATAGAGCTTCACTAGTACCAGGGAACACTTCAACCAAATGGCTCAATTTGCACCTGGCCTTCTCAGCACAGTTCCTGAGGATGGTTTCATCAGGAATTGTGTGACTTTTCCAAAGATTCTCATAATTACTTCTTTTCTTTAAAATAAACTGTAAGTAGCTCCTGATTTTTAACTCATTCTGTGACATACAAATTGGAAGGAGGACAATAATTCAGATGTGGAAAGGGCCTGGAGATCCCTCTGACAAAAGGTACCCCTGCAGGGGAAGAAGTTGCAGAGCAGAACAAGAAGGAACAAGATTTTGGCAGAGATCAACCCTGAGAAACTTGGAGTCCCATGGAAAGGGTAGGTGGGGGTTTTGTTTCTCCTTCTCTCACACTGCTGGTAGTCAGTAGGCTCCAGAGCTGCTGGAGAGATTTTCTACCCTTATGAGCCCAAAAGCTGCTGCTGCCGCCAGTGAACTGGGAGCTTCTTGAAAACAAAGCACCAGGCTGCCAGCCCCCTCGGGGTTGCTCCCCCTCACTACAGACCTGAGCTGAGACAGTGGGCACTATACCACTTCTCTACCCATTGTGTGTCTTTGTCCTCCCCTGGAAACTTCAGCCCTTCAGTTTTTGTGTCACTGGTCCCTACACAAACATTTCCCAACTCCTACATAGGCTGCGGTGGCCATGGGGGACAGTGGGCCCTGGGGGAACTGTGTGATCCTAGAGCTAGAATATTCCTGGTGGGCTGCATTCCAGGCAGAGGGATGAAGAGGATCAGAGTGCCAGCTCTCCTCCATTGAGATTCTTTTCCTCCCCCTCCACTCCCCTGCCCACTGCCACCGAGTGGCACAGGTATTGCAAGGGACAACTGAGCTGGGGCTTTCAGGAGCAACTGTTTCCCTTCTGTTGGTGTGTCCACTACATCAAGGCTCCCACAGAAAGAGGGGCACACACCTTTCCTCTTAAAGACCTACAGTGGGCAAAGAGGTGCTCATGTTATGAGTTTCCTGCCTGCCAGCCCTCCCCAGTGCTGCTCACATGGCTTCTCCAGCAGAGTGAGTCATACCCTGAAGCAGAGGGACATCAAACCTGCTTGAACACCCCAAGGGCAACTCAGAATCAGCATCCTTCTCCCTGGCATAGTCAGGGATTGAACTTGGGGGACAAAGAGACAGGCCTGCCAGCTGGATCCTATGCCCTCAGGACTTGATTGTGTTGCTTGGGGACATGGAGGGGAGATTTGTGTTCAAATCTTGGGAGGCAAGGGAGCCCATGTGGACAGAACTGAAAAGAGAGTGCAGTGTGGGTCTGCGCTGCAGCGTACTTATAGAGCACCCCTCACCCCCTACAGGAAAGCTGTGCTTTCTGTCTAGGGCAGGATGCTGGACAGGGGAGCTTCCAGCCTACAGCATCATTGTTGGTGAGCTCAGCTAGTTTGGGCTTCTGCTTGCAGCCAGATGCTGGGAGGAGACATCAGGGCAGAGGAGGAGGAAGAAGAGCAAAACTCACTTCCTATGGCCAGTCTATGAATCCCAGACAACCCCTCCCCCATGAGCAAGCTTCCTAGCTTGGTGGAAATGCTCTAGCCCCTCCCTGGTGGCTTTCTGCAGCAGTCTGGGAGCTAACCATTGCGCCCTCCTGAGATAGGTCTTGTGCCCACCTTTGTGGAGCCTGAAAGCAGGCTCATATGACCCAGTCCTGCCTAGCCTTACTTCACCCACCTCTGCTGTGGTGGAGAATAAGGAGTCCTCTGGGAGCTCCAGGACCACAGCCACCACCTAGGTCATTTGAGTGCTTCTCCTGAGGGATTAGAGCCAGTCAAAGGTACCAAAAAACAGTACTGCAGATGGCAGGAGCAAGTGCAACCTACTGGCAGGGAAGATAACTTGCATAGCCCATTGCAGCATTTACTGACTTAATCATACAGGGTGTGGCTGACCTTATAAGCACCACCTACTGTCTCAGAGATTAAACTGGGCGTCACAGTACAATTCACACTGTTGAGAAGATCACAGGGCTGGGGAAGGATAGAGGATTTCAAAGACCATTATCTTCCCTTGTCAACAAGAGACAGGGAATTTGCCCTTGCACATAGTACACCACTGCTACAGCCTAAAAATAACTAGCAACTGAGAAAAACACCATGCTAATAATATCTATAACCAAGGTATCCATCCAGAACCTAGATCACCATCAAAATACTCACAAGCAAAGCCAAAGGTCCTTACTTAACATATGCTACAGACACACCCTTAAAAGTGAAGGGGGAAAAAAAGCCCCATCTAAACAAAAGAAAATCCCAATACAAGAAGCAACAGCTTCTCCAGATGAGAAGAAATCAGTGCAAGAGCTCTGGACGAATGGAAAAATCAGAGTGTAAGAACACTCCTAGAGTACCACACCAGTTCTCTAGCAATGGATCTCAACCAAAAAGAAAATATTGAACAGACAGATAAAGAATTCCAAATATGGATTGTAAGGAAGCCCAGGTCTAATTACTAGAAACATTCTTCATATATTAGGTTTTCTTAATTATCAGTTAATTAATTATTAGTTTCCTTCTAACTTCATTATTCAGTTATTCAAATTATTTTTTCTGGAACAGCAGAAGCTTTGATCTTCTTTAAGCATATTTATCAAATCTGAATTTAAAATTCACATATTTCTATAAATAAATTTATAGAGGAAGACCATAGGATTAAGCTATAAATAAATTTATAGAGGAAGATCATAGGATTATAGAATTTCAGAACTGGAGGAAATTGTATAGCAATTTATATTTCATTTTCTTCATTTATCTTTTCCTTCACAGATGTTAAGTATTGTATTCCCCTTGCTTATTTTTAAATATCTAAAGAATCTCTTCTAGCAGGCAAGTCTTGAATTGTTATCAAAACACCACTGAAAATAAGTTCTCTATGGAATGTAACTGACTGTATAGAAATGTTCAAGGTAATTTTGTCTAATTAGCACTAAAGTCAATCAATATGCATTGAATGCAGTGGATGCCCGTGGAAATAATTAAGCTAATTGTCTTTAGGGAATCTATGTTGCAGATTTCTTTTCCAATATGCCATACTCTGTCCGAGGCTGCTTTTTTCCTTCCCCTTTCTAGTTCTTTTTATGTTTTTTCATGAGATCAATAAAGATCCAGGTCAGAATTTAAATTAGACTCCTATGGGAACATTAATTCTATACTTTCTTCTTTCCTTTAACCAGGTCACCTCTCTCCCCTTTTTTCTTTATGAAATATTTGGGCTTAGCTTGAATAAGTCATCATCATTGTGGTTCTACTAGCATGCAAAGGAGAACAAAATGAGTGTGCACCTGGCTGGAGAGTTCTGATGGCAATCTGCATGTGGGTTAGGTCTTGTATGCTAGGGTCACTGTCTAATAAATTTGGGCCCAATATTTTCCTCAATTATCTTTGGCGGGGAGGATCACTGGCAGAGTATTAAAAAAAGGGACAATCTCGGTGAGGCTGCATAGGGCCTGGGGATGTGTTTAGAGCACTCTTTATGGAGGGCACACAGAGATGTCAAGGCCTGAGTTATTTTTCATAGCTTTCCCAAAAATCCTTACCTACCTCTCAAATGCATAATCCAGAATCAGTCTCATGAGACATTTAGTAGGAAAGTTGGAATCATACTGAAAATAAATCTTCATGATTCTATTTTTCTGTGATACTTCCTGAACCCTTTAGCTATCTTTTGCTTATATATGACAGCAAGTACTTTGGGAAGAAAAATCCACAAATATTTAGTGAATGTTTGTGGAGTATCTTGCAGGAAAATGATTGAGTCTAAAAGAAAGTCATTATCTTCTAGTAATTTATAATCTAAGTCAAGGTGGAAAGATGAGAGAGTGATATGTAAAAAACTATTCAAGGTCAATATGTTTTCTTAGAGAGGAAAAAAAAAAAGTATGTGGGAGGGTTACACCAAGGAAAGGTTTATGTACATTACAATAATACATTAGAACAATATCAATTTTTTAAATTTCAGAACATTAATGGATACACACATTTTGGTTACATAATTTGCTTTAGAATTTTTTTTTTTTTTTGAGACAGAGTCTTGCTCTGTCACCCAGGCTGGCATAATTTGCTTTTGTCCAGTTTGAGTCAAAGTTGTAAGTGTGCCCTTCACCCAGATAGTGTGCATTGTACCTGTTATGTGTGGATTTGCCTATTCCTTCCTCCACCCTCCCACTTACTTGATTTCTGTTGAGTTTTACTTCCATATATGCACATAAGCATTGATGGATTAGTTTCAATTTAATGGTGAATATACATGGTGTTTGTTTTTCCATTCTTGCGATACTTTACGTAGAGGAATGTTCTATAGTTCTGTCTAGGTTGTTATAAAAGATACTAGAGAATTTATGAGGAAGACCACAAAAGCAATCACAGCAACAACAAAAATAAATAAATGGGACCTGATCAATATCAATTTTAAATATTGTGTCTCTTAACTCCACCCATTATCTACATGTTCTGATAATGTCAGTTTTCTGTTTTGTTTTTATTTTCCCCCAAACCTCCAAACTACGTTTCTCAGTTGATACCTCTTTCTTCTATACACAATGTGTCTTTTTTCCCTCTGTCTGTTTTTAAGATTTTATTAATGGTGTTTGGCAATTTGATTATGATATGCCTTAGCATTTTTTAAATGTTTATTTTGATTTGTCTTCATTAAGCTTGAATCTGTGGATTGTATAATTTTTTTCCATCAAATTTCAAAGATATGAGGGTTACTATTTATTCATTTTTCTTTCTGTTCACTGACCCTCTCCTTGTTCACGTTTACATGTTTGTTAGACTGAATGATATTGTTCCTTAGTTCATTGATGTTCTGTTTGTTTTGTTGGTTTATTTGGTTTTTAGTCTTCTTTCCCTCTGTGATCTTTATTTTGGATAGTTTCTATGGCTATGTCTTTAAATCACTTTTCTTTTACAATATCTATTATGAAGTTAATTCTATCTAGTATATTTTACATTTTATATATTATATATATATATATATATTTTAACCCTCTTTAGTCAAAGGTAAGGTAGCTCTGGTTAAATTATTTACTTTAAAAATGAATATGTCAGCCACTCACTGGTTGAGAGACTGTATTGTATATTCCCGTTTCATTTTAGATATTATATATTTTTATCTCTAAAAGTTTGATTTAGATCTTTTTTAATATCTTCCATTTATTTCCTTAGCATACTCATGTTTTTCTTTTTATCTTTTTAATTCTTTTTAATTGCAGCATATTACAGGGGTACAAATGTTTAGGTTAATATGAGACGTTTTTAACATCCTTGTCCATTAGTTTCATCATCTCTGGTTTCTGAGTTTGTTTCTATTGGTGTTTTCTCTTGTGGTAAGTCATAGTTTTATTCTTTTTGTCTACCTGGCAAGTTTTGATCAGTTGCTAGACACTGTGAATTTACATTGCTGCTGCTGGATTTTGTTTTTCTTTTAATACTAGTTAGATTTTGTTTTGGTGTGTAATAAAGTTACTTTGTAGCAATTGGAATGTTTCCAGGTTTGCTTTACATTTTATTAGGCCTTTAATCTATGGTTAATGTAGCCCTGCTAAAAGGAATATGGCTTAGCAAAAGGAATATGTAAAAGTTTCAGTCAATACCGTTTTGTGTACCAGCACATATCTGATAATGTCCATGGGCTGTGTATGCTTGTCTTCTTTTTAGGTGTATTTAACAATAGGATTGCCTGTTGATTGAGAATTTTGCCAAGCATTTGCAAGTATAGTAACTTTCTTAAATGTCTATAAAATAAAGCATCATTAAGGAAAATGGGGTAAAGTACATAAAACTATTAAAAAAGAAGAAAAATGCCTAAGTATCACCATTTCAATTCTGTAGCTCCTTTATATATTGGTCCAAGCGACCCTCCAAGAAGATTATTTCATTCTTTGAGTACCTACTTAACAGAGGCTTTGGAGTCAGCCAGCACTGTATTTTTGTCTTGAGCAAGTTGTTTATCTTTCTAAGCTTTGCTTTCCTCATCTGTAAAATGGGTAGATAATGTCAGTAAAACTCTTAGCCTGGTGCCTCGTATATAGTTAGCACTTAAATGTTAACTGCAGTGCTAGGTACTAAATATAAATAAAATGCAACTTAAGAGTTTTATTGTCTTTATTTTTCCATTCTTAATATTTACTTCCTCAGGTTGCCAACACAAAAAGTAATGTAATGTTAAACAAGTAAAACCAAATCCATTATCTTCTTGTCACAATTATTTTTCTCTTTCTATATTTCCTTAGATTATTGATTTTACATTTTACCCAGTCCCCCTAACTTAAATATAAGCTATGATTCTTCCCTTTTCCTCTTCCTTATATCCTATTACATTTACATGACATCCTATCCATTTAATCTCAGAATTATTTTTCAAGATCATTCCTTCCCCTCCATGCCCATTGCTACTGCCCTAGTTAGAGTACCCTAATCTCTCATCTGTATAAATGCTAGTGGGTTATTTAAAATATTAATTGTGAAGTAGCTTTTTCTACCTAAGCAAAAGCCATTTTCCTATTTCTGCTGCTTCCATCTTATCCAGTTTTGTTTTTTCCTTACCGCTAATCCCATCTACCCAACCTTGTTCTTTCTGTAACTTTGAGACACCTGATAGAGTGAATAAAACTCCCTTGAAATTGAAAAAAAAAAAAAAATGTAGCCCTGCTACTTAGGCAATACACTGGTGAAGATTTTACTCAATGCCTCATATGTTTTAAGATCTTTTCACTCTGGCTGTGTGGGAGCACAGACTATTCCCAGCTCTGTGTGCTTAGGAAATTGTTCTGACTATTTTCTAGGGGCTTTTTTCTACTGGGTAGTATCCTTGCCACAGACTCAAAAGGAAACCTCTATAGATTTCCAGAGCTTTCTTCTTGTGTAACTCCCTCCTCTCCTGTGTTATGTATGTCCTATAAATTCTAATTGTCTTGGTTTTCCTGAGCTCTCATCTGTATCTCCTCAACTCAGCAAGACTGTCCCACTCTATTTGGATTCTCCCTTCCCTCTACCACCCTCCTTCCTTCACTGCAGCCTGGAAACTGCTCCCTAGTACTAGGCAATAGTGGAGTTCATCTTGTTTGTTTTTCTTCTTTCATGGATCACAGTTTGTCTTGCGTTTTGTTCAATGTCTGAAAATTATCATTTCATATATTTTGTTTGGTTTTCTAGTTGCTATGGCAAGAACATAATTCTGGTCCATATTATTCCATCTTGACTAGCAAAATCTCTGTTATTGGTTTTAGAAATATACAGTTTCTGGTAAATTGTGCTGATTAGAAAATACACTGTATTACTTCAGTCTTTTGAAATTGTTGAGGCTTGCTTGGGGCCTTTATTGCTTTTGTTTCTGCTCTATAAATTATTGAAAAGGTGTGTTAGGATTCACAGTATTATTATGAATTTGTCTATTTTTAATATTTTGCTTTTCACACTTGAAGTTTATGTTATTAGAATTATTAGTGTTATTGGTTATTAAATTTAATATTGCTCTATATTCTTGGTGGATTAAACTTTGTGAAATGTGACAATCTTTATCACTAGTAATGCTTTCACCTTAAAGCCTATTTTGACTGATATAAACATAACTTTCTATTTTTGTAGCATATCTTTTTTTTATTCTGTTACTTTTAACCTTGCTCTGTATATTTTAAATAATTCTATTCAAACTTTCTCTGTATGCTTTAAATAATTCTATTATATATCTTTTATATAATAAAATATATAAAATATATATCTGTGTTAGGTGCATAAATATTTAAGATTGTTTTGTCTTCTTAAATTGCTCCCTTTACCATTATATAATGACCATCTTTGTCTTGGTAACATTGCTGATTTAAAGTCTATTTCATCTGATATGAGAATGGCTATACTTGCTTCCTTTTGGTTTCTGTTTGCATGGAATATTTTTTTCCATCTCTTCACCTAGAGTCTGTATGAGACCTTGTAGGTTAGATATGTTTCCTAGAGACAGCAGATACGGGGGTTGTATTTTTTATCCATTCAGCCTGCAATGTTTCTTGAGTAGGACATTCAAACCATTCACATTGATTGATAGAATTGCTATGTGGGATGCTGTTCTGTTCATTCTGTTGGGTGGTACCTTATTGCTTTGTTTTACCTCTTATGCTATTGTTTTACATGAGCTCTGAGCTTTAGCTTTGGGGTAGTTTTATACTGGTGGGTGTCTATTGTGCTGATCCATGTATAATGCAGATCTGAGTATTTCCTGCAGGGCAGGTCTGGTCTTGACAAATTTCCCACAGGAGATGCTGGCATGGATACAGAGAGAAACGAATGCTTATACACTGTTGGTGGGACTGCAAATTAGTACAACCTCTATGGAAAGTAGTATGGAGATACCTCAAAGAGCTACAAGTAGAACTACCATTTGATCCAGCAGTACCATTACTGGGTATCTACTCAAAGCACAAAAAAATTCTATAAAAAAGACATCTGCACTAGAATGTTTATAGTAGCACAATTCACAATTGCAAAGATGTGGAAAGAACCCAAGTGCCCATCGATGCATAAGTGGATTAATAGAATGTGGTATATGTATACCATGGAGTTCTACTCACCTCGTGTATTATCTAGCACCTCTTGTATTATCCGGGATAGAGCTGGAGCCCATTCTACTAAGTGAAGTATCCCAAGAATGGAAAAACAAGCACCACATGTACTCACCATCAAATTAACTGATCAATACTTATGTGCACATATAGTAGTAACATTCATCAGGTGTTGGGCAGGTGGGAAGGGGAGGACGGGATGAGTATATTCACACCTAATGGGTGTGGTGCGCACCATCTGGGGGATGGACATGCTTGAAGCTCTGACTTGGGTGGGGCAAAGGCAATATATGTAACCTAAACGTTTGTACCCCCATAATATGCCAAAATAAAAAAATACAAAAATTTAAAAAAGGGACTTAGATTTGACTAACATGACCTAAAACTACAACCAAACCTAAGAATGTCGTTTTGAAAATATTTCTTCTAAGAAATTACCTACATTAAAAACAATTTGTGCCTATTTTTATATTGCTTCACGTCAAAGACTTTACTATACAATTCCTCCACTGCAATTTCAACTGACAATTTGGAAGATGAAAAGAATAAGTATTTTATCATTTCTCTTTTAGTTCCTTCTACTTTGCTCGCAGAACACGAGGCAGTGAAATTTTAAAGGCTGTCTCACATGTAGTGCAAATAGAGCTTAAATTGGAGAATATTGACACACAAAAAAGACAGACAACAAATTTCAAAGAGATTTTGATGAGTGAAGCAAGTAGTTCGTAGTCAACATAAATTGATGGTAAAAGATTAATTGAGATCTTTGATCCTGATCTATGAAGAAAAACCCAGAATAAATATAGCAGAATAGAAAGCATCTGAGATACTTTTTGGAGTCCATTCTTTTGTAATATCACAAGCCTATTAGAAGATGCCCAAATCAGAGTCTGAAATATAGGCATCAATCAAGTCATTTTATTTCTGCAAAGAACACATTCAAAAAGTTTATGTGCTACAGTGCACAATCTTCTGCAGCCTTAATAACCAATATCCTTCATTTCATTTGCTGGTTTATCTTTAACTTGCTTGATTTTTCCATAAATGTAGCAAAGCATTTTGGTAAAGAATCCTGCTGCCAAACTTTACGTTGCCTCTTCACGTCACCCTTTGTCATTAAATCTTCAATTTCTCAGGAATAACCTAATTTGCTGCTGATGCTAGCTCATATTTTCAGTATTCACTTCATGAGACATTAAAATCAGAAGTATTGTCAGGGTTTCCTAAGAATTCTCTATATCTGTCATTCTTTTTTCAGGATATAAGAAATGACTATCTTGAGTGTGATATGCTTATCATAACAAATTCGTTGAAATGATTCATGAAAAACTAGGACCTTTTCAATATTATCATTGCATCAATACATTTTAAAGAACCAAACAGGGATTCTTTGAATGCTTGCTTTTCCCAGGAAATTGATTTGATATTAACTATGACAGCTGGAGACCATGCTGGCCCCCGATCCTCAATAGATAACCTATGACAGGCAATCATTCCCAAGTCCTGTGGGCTCACAACTTCTGGCCTTCTTGCCTTCAGATTGATTTTTAAAAATCATTAATTTATCCCTTATTTTTTAGTTGGAAATGTTAGGCCCTTTATTTATTCTTTTAGAGTTCATCCTAGAAATTACAAAAAGCGTCACTGACTTATCAAATCTAATATTAATGGATAATTTTACTCTCCTACGTAATGCAAGAAGCTTAAAATACTTGACTCCATTTACATCCTTCCCAACTTACATATTGTTATTTTTGTACAGTCAATGTTTATTGATATTTACTCACGTTTCCAATTTTCTTTGTTCTTTATTCTTTTTGTATTTTTTTCACCTCTTGATCTTTCCCAGTGATCATTTTCCTTTTCTCTAAAAAACATCCTTTACAAACTTTTGTGGGTGCAGCTTTCCTAGTGGTGAACATATTCAATTATTTATGTATCTAGCAATTATCTTCATTTTGCTTTTATTTTTGCTGGTTCTAAATTATTATTATTACTAAATCTGAAGATTAATGTTTTTCTTCAGTTTTGGAAAATTTGAAGCCAAAATTTCCACAAACATTGCCTGTGTCTATTCTCTTTCTCCTCTCCTTCTAGATGCCAGAACTTAGAAATTCTCATGGAATTTTCTGTTTTTTACATTCTCTTCCATATTTTTTACCTTTTGGTGGCTGTTGTGCTGCACTCTGGAGAGTTTCTTCCGGCCTGTTTTCGGTTCACTGTCGCTACACCTGTGTAATATCTTGTTAGTTCTGCCCATAGAATTTTTAATTTTGTTTGATTTTTCAGTTCTAGGATTTCGATTTGTTTCTTTTTCAAATTTACCATCATTTTTTTTTTTTATAATTGTCAGTTCCCTACTGAAATTTTATAGCTTTCTTTTCTTCTCTTTGAGCATGGTAAGCATAGCTTTACTGTGTCCGACAGTGCCTGTGGCTATTTTGGTTATTTTTATTACTCCTGGTTCTTGCTTATGGAATCTTTTCTTTTCATGTTTTGGTGTTTGATGGACATTGTGTGAAAAAGTATTTGCTGAAATAATTTGAGGCTTAGAATAATATTCTTTTCCTCTGAAGAGGGGTACTAACAATCTAGGGCGTCTTTACTTCAAACTTGCAGCTTGAGATTTTATGGGCTACAGAGATTAAAAAAAAAGTGATGCTGCAGACTGGACAAGGGGGTGGCTTATTTTTGGTTCACCACTCTCAGATTGCACACCTTTGGTGTCTCAATTCCCTGTATTGGGTGGGGCCTGAACTCTGACTTTTCTCCCTTAGCTCTAAGGGGCTAAGAGGTAGCACCTAGGGGCTACCTCTTCAAGATCAGTAAATGCTCTCAGCTTACACCTTTTCCCAAGTCTTGGATTTCTGCCCTGTAATGCCTCATTATCCTGATACATCTTTGATACTTAAGAAAAATATTAGTAATATATTTTATAAAGCTTTTGTGTTTTTTTTCCCCCAGAAAGTGGTTTGATTTGGTTTGAATTACCTTACCCAAAGCAGAAATCAATTCATGTCTTCCATTCTATTTTCTTGGCTTCTCTCTCTCTTTCTCTCTCTCTCTCTATATATATATGTATCGCTGGAGTACAATTTTTTTAGAGGAGTACTTGGAAAGTAAACTTTCTGATTCTTACATGTCCTTATTTACTTTTATAGTTGATTGGTAGTTTGATTATGTATAGAATTCTTGACTTAAAGTTATTTTATCTCAAAATTTTGCAGGAATTTTTTCCACTACTTTTACCATTAATTGTTATTAATAACAAGACTAACATTGTGATATTTCTAAGTCCTTTGTATATAAAGGAAGCCTCTGTTTTGTAGGAAAATTAGTACCAAGTGAGTCCACTTAATATAAATCCACTTAAAATGGATTGTCTTGGGGTACCATTTTATGGTAAAAATAAATTATAGCATGATCATCTATACACTAGATGGATGTATACAATCTATACATCTTCCAAGTTCATATTTCACTTTCTAGCACAACCATAAAGATGATAATTTTTGCAAAAATATTTCAAGAATTTCCCCAAAAGCTTAAGTCCTTTGATTTTTAAATGATTTTCCTTTGAAGATGTTTTTTTGTTTGTTTTCTGGTTGGTTGTCTCCTTATCCATCATTAACTGATCTAACTCTACTAATCTGAATTTAGCTAGCTTTGTTTGTGACTCAAGAAGTCACCAAAACTGTTATCAACTCTATGAAGTCTAACACTTTTTCAAGATTTATGATTTTCCTTTGAAATAAATTTGTGTTAGGTATTTATCATACATTCATTGAAATAGGGGATGGTTATTTGAATCTGGACTAATTTTATAAGTAGTTGCTCCATTAAGGAATATTTTTGAGGCATCACTCTGCTTCCCTAAGCAATCTTATTGCTACCGTTCAGCTAATAAGTCAGACATCAATGGTCTTAAGCAACTTGTTTCCACAGCTCCTTCCTGGAAGCCTCTGGGATATTCTTTTTTATCTTTGGTGTGTTATAAAATTTTATGGAGATATTTCTAGGTATTGGTTTTTGCTATTCATTCTGCTCAACATTCACCTATTTCAATTTGAAGCCATACATCCTCGGTGCTGGGACATTTGCCTCTTCATTCTAATTTTATCCAGTCCCATCTACTTCCTATCTTCTAGAGATTTTAACAAATGTCTGGTCTGCTGATGACTTTATCTCCCATTTTTAGTGCTGTTATGAGATTACTGTCCTCTGCATTTCTTTACTGTCATTTTTATAGGCATTTTGGAGGAAGGGGATGTAAACATCTATGTGTATAGTCTGCTGTGTAGAAGCTGAAGCTTCTGTATCATAGCTTCATTTATACTAGATGCAGAGTACTTTACTGAATGGAAATATAATTATAAATCTCTACATATCTATCACATTATTAATATACATAAATCTATCTATTTATTCCAATCCTCTATTAATTAATGTTTAGGTTATTTGTAATTCCACAAAATTATTTAAAAATTGTTCATTAGTTTTTGAAGTTTCTGATTTTAAAATCTCCTTTTCTCTAGATGCACACACACAAAAACTATAAACAAAATACTACCATAACTGCAAACTAGTGCAACCCCTGTGGAAAGCATTATGGAGGTATCTTAAACAGATTCAAGTAGACCTGCCATTTGACCCAGCAATCCCATTACTGGGCATATACCCAAAGGAAAAAAGGTCATTCTGTAACAAAGACACATGTACCCGAATGTTTATAGCAGCACAATTCACAATAGCAAAGATGTGGAAACAACCCAAATGCCCATCAATACATGATTGGATTAGTAAACTGTGGTATATGTATACCATGGAATATTACTCAGCTATAAGGAATGATGAAGATACGACATCTCTATGGTTCTCCTGGAGAGAGTTGGAACCCATTATATTAAGTGAAGTATCCCAAAAATGGAAAAACAAGCATCACATGTACTCACCAGAAAATTGGTTTCCCTGATCATCACCTAAATACAAATCTGGGAACGACACCAATAGGACATCAGACTGAGGTGGGGGGTGGGGGAGGGGATGGGAGTATGCCTACACAATGAGTGCATTGCGCACCGTTTGGGGAGTGGTAACACTTAAAGGTGCTGACTCGGGAAAGGGGGGGTGGGGAAAAAATATGAAACTGTTGTTTTTAACTTGCATTGTTCACTTAATAATTTATCATGAATATTTCCCATATTATTTCATATCATTGTACAAGAAATAATGTATACATTATGAGGACATACTGTATCTAACAAGATATACTGTTAGACTCTTTGATTCTGTAAAATTAAATTGTTATTAATGATAAAAAAAACTAAAAAAAAAAAACTACCATAACTCAAATTCATGTTCTATATTAGACAAATATTCCATTCTTTTTGAATGTAATAATCATTTGAGGGTCAATCAGAGAGACTGATTCTTTTGAGGACCAAAAAAGTAAAAGATTTAACAAAAAGGGCTTTTGACAGCCAATCTGGGGAGGAATAAATACTCAGAGATAGGCCTTCATTTTCCAGTACAATGGAAACTGAGCTCAAAGGAGAGACTGGTGTAAGTACTAATATTGACAGGCTTGCATGCTAAAGGCAATGAAAATTTCTACAGAATTAAGGGTAGACAGTTATCCTCAAGATCAGGGAGCAGAGAGACATTCTCTATTAGGAGGAGTTAAAACCAAAGGCCAGTAAAAGGCATTTCTGGCTGCATCTTAGGAAATAGACATATTTAAGACACTATGAATGGATAAAAATATTTTGAATATGAGTTCCAAATCAATTATGCTAAACAATTTACAATTGGTTAAGTTTCTAAAGTTTTCTATCACTGCTTTTTTTGTTTTTTAAATTTTTAATTATTATAGGTAAATAATAGTTATATATCTTTATAGGGTACATGTGATATTTTGATACAGGCATACAACATGAATTAATCAAATCAGGATAGTTGGGGTATCCATCACCTCAGGTATTTATCATTTCTTTGCGTTAGGAACATTTCAATTCCACTCTTTTTGTTATTTCAAATTATACTCTAACTTATTGTTGATTATAGTCACTTTGTTGTGCTATCAAACATTTTTCATTCTATCTAACTCTATTTTTGTACCCATTAACCATCCCCACTTTATCCCTCCTTCCCTGCTACCCTTCCCAGCTTCTAGTAACCATCATTCTACTCTCTGTCTCCATGAGCTCAATTGTTTTAATATTTAGCTCCCACATATGAGTGAGAACATGTGAGATTTGTCTTTCTGTGCTTGGCTTATTTCACTTAACATAATGTTCTCCAGTTACATCCTTGTTGTTGCAAATGGCAGGATTTCATTCTTTTTTATGGCCATATAATACTCCATTGTGTATATGTACCACAATTTCTTTGTCCTTTCATCCATTGATGGACATGCAGGTTGATTCCAAATCTTGGCTACTATGAATAGTACTGCAATAAACATGAGAGTGCAGATATCTTTTTAATATACTGAATTGCTCTCCTTTGGATATATACCCAGCAGTAGGATTGGTTGGTCATATCATAGTTCTATTTTTAGTTTTTTGAGGAAACTCCATACTGTTCTCATAGTGGTTGCACTAAATTACATTCCCACCAACAGTGTACAAGAGTTCCCCTTTCTCTACATCTTCACTAGCTTTCATTTTTTTTACTTGTTTTTGATAAAAGCCATTTTAACTGGGATAAAATGGTATCTTACTATAGTTTTGATTTGTGATTCTCTGATGACTAATGATGTTGAGCATTTTTTCGTATACCTGTTGGCCATTTGTATGTCTTCTTTTGAGAAATGTCTATTCAGATCATTTGCCCATTTTTTAGTCAGATTATTTGATTTTTTTCCTATCAAGTTGTTAGTGCTCCTTATATATTCTAGTTATTAATCCCTTGTCAGATGGGTAGTTTGCAAATATTTTCTCCCATTCTGTGGGCTGTCTCTTCACTTTGTTGATTGTTTCCTTTTCTACACAGAAGCTTTGTAGTCTGATGGGATCCCATTTATCCAATTTTTCTTTGGTTGCCTGTGCTTTGGGGGTATTACTCATATATAGGAGATGCTCACTTTGGAGAAAACTACGAATAGGCACCAGGGTCTGCACACTTGGCTTCAATTTAGAACAGATCCTTGTATTTGGGAAGTGACTAGTCCTGGATTTTCTTGTCTACTATCCAGGTGACAAGGTAAGGAATCAGGCAGAGAGAGAAAACTATAGAAGCTCAGTGACTCAGAACTGGGCCACGAGGTCAGGTTAGCAGTTGGAGTGACTTGTTTCTGATATTGGGAAAGTAAGTGCTTTAATTTTCTCCTGGAGAGGTAGAGGATAATGTTAGAAATTTAGTCTTATTTAAAGATGATTCTCTTGATTTCTGGCTCATATTTAGTCTTCTTCTCATTTTATGGGCTAAAATGACTGATATATGAATAGCTACTCTGCCATGTGAGTCTCAAATGACAGAACACTATTTTCCTGGAGAGATTATTCAACAACCTTTAAATAATTTTATAATTTTTTTTATAATTTTAGGGGAAGATTCTAACAATTTACTTGAGTTCACAAAACATTTCTAGGAGCAGAGTCAAAATTAGAAGACAAATCCATTTTCCTTGATGGAAAATATTAGAAAATGATTATGTAGAGACAGACAACTTTTGCTGTGATGTGTTATTCATTCTCCTGAGCATCTTTCTTTATGTGTCTGAAACAGAATGTTAAATGAAACTCTGTTTTGGTTTTGGCTAAGGCCTCAAAGCCCGAGAATGGAACAAAATTTGCCAAGTACCCCCCATTCCAAAGTGAGGTGCTAGACATGCCAAGAACCTGGTCCTCCAGCCTATGAAAGTGCTGAGATAGAAGACCAGTTGCTGGGGTTCCGTGATATTCCACTACTCTCCCCTCATCATGGAGGAGGATGGACAAGTGTTTCCTCTTCACCTCAAGCCTGTGGGAGGTAGAGCTTGATTTAAAACATTGGGGGACCCAGTGCACTGGTGTCTTCCTCAGACTGAAGGGCTCAAAGAGTGAAAAGCCATTGGGCTGTGTTGAGGAAAACTGCACTTCTACCAATGAGTGGGATGATGATGTGTCCTCTGAGGGCTAAGCAGAAGAGAGAAACATCCTTAAAGCAAGGCTTCAAAGGGGCTGCAGGTGGTGGTGGTGGGCTATTGGTAGGAATCCAACAGGATGGTCTGTGTGGGATGGGCCCCCACTGTGTTGGGCAGAGTTTGGGGTTCAGAAGAGGCCAGCGGGATTACAAGTGTTACCCCTGTTCAGGGACATGCAATGGGAGCTTTCCAGTGGGGGAGTGTGAATCTCTGAGAAACCCACTGAAGTATCGTGTAAGTGCAAACATCCACCAAACCCAGAGAACAGCCCTTACTGCCTGTTCCCCCAAGGCATCAGGAAACATGGAGTGGAAATGGAGGAACAGAGGAGAAGGATAGGAAATTAAAGCAGCTGCCAACGACCACATCTGCCTCCCTCACTCCAAGCTTCCTGGGCTGGAGCAGGCTTGACCTGGGGGAAGTCTTAACTTTGAAGGATGTGTAAGGTTTGATTGTCACACTGCACTACACGTGTCAGTCACTGAAAGAGCAACTTCTTTTAGCTAAAAGTCATCTGAAGTCTTTTTAGTATTTGAGAGTAGCCAGAAAAAACTTATGGGATCTTCTTGAGATTCTATCCTTGGATAGAGGCAGAACTAGCCCAAACAGTGGGTTTGATAGTGTGTGCGTGCGTGTGTGTGTGCGTGTAAGGGGCAAAGGGAAGTAGTGGTAGAAAATATTTTGTTTGTTTGTACCCTATAAGATGATGCTTAATCAAGTAAATAGTTATATTTTTGTACTGCCTGGGGTAAGATTCCATCTAATACCTATCAAGCTATCTGGTACTTAAGATGAACAGTTACTATGTCACTAGAAAATGAGCATTTTGAGCACTTGTTTGGTACTGTGTTCTCTAACCGCTAATACAATGTCTTCCATATAATAAGTGCTCAATAAATATCTGTTGAATGAGCAGCTATTTGGAGGTAGTATTGGTTATTGGTTAAGAGTTTTGGTTCTGGATTTAGATAAATCTGGGTTCAAATTCCAGCTCCACCATTTGCTAGCTCTGTGATTTTAGACAATTTTTAAAAGTTTCCCTGTGCCTCAGAGTCCTGTTTAATCTAAATATAATAGTAGTTCTACCTCACTGAGCTTTTGGTGAAGTACATGAGATAATGTAATAGGGTATAAGTACATAGCCTTGTAGTAGTGATAGCTTGGCATATTTGTGAGCCTCAAATAACACAGCCATATTTTCCTGGAGAGATTATTCAACAACCTTTAAATAATTTTATAATTTTTTAAATAATTTTAGGTGAAGACTCTGAGGGCTGACAATTTACTCGGGTTCACCAAACATTTCTAGGGGCAGAGTCAAAATTAAAAGACAAATCCATTTTCCTAAATGGAAAATACTAAAAAGCGCTTCATAGAGAGACAGACAATTTTTGCTGTCATGTGTTATTCATTCTCCTGAGTATTCTTCTTTATGTTTCTGAAACATAATAGCAGTGCTACCTCACTGAGCTTTTGGAGAAGTACATGTGATAACATAACAGGATATAAGCGGAAGGCCTGACTCATTTAGTGTTCAATTTGTAGTAGTTATAATTCACCATATTTGTAAACTGTTATTACATTTTATCCCTCTTTGTAAAGAGCTTCCACTCCATACAAATATTGTTAGCTTGCATTGAATTTTAATACAAAGAAATATGCTACTTTTAAGATCCAATTAAGGTAGTTCCTGCCTCTTTCCTTCCTTCCCTTCCTTCCATGTTTCAAACCATATTACCTTGGGTAAGGTATGGTGAGTCCGGAGCAGATTAAGAGAGAGAAACTGAGAAGTGTGTTACAGTTTTGTTCCTCGGTTTCCCAGGAAGGACACAGCAGGCCACACAGGGCCACTTAAGGAAGCATGGTGGGCAGTTCTCAGGCAGAGAGAAAGAGGGCAACTTCTGGCAAGCACCTTCATTGCGGTTTCTGCAGGAATGCGAGGGGGAGGCGGGGCAAGCAGGTTTAGGATAGGATAGTGTGAATAATTTCAGTGGGCTCTGGAGTACAGGGCTGGCCATGGTTGTCTAATACTTGGCCCTGGGTGATTAGAGTTGGTATATAGTGGCCCCAAGAGTGGGAAAGTGGTTGAAGGTGTAGACTTAGCGATTCAGGAAAAGGAATGGACTCTCTTCTAGTTGGGGCCTCACAACTGCATTTTAGAAACAGTAGTACACTATGTAGAGTCAAACATTAGCAGGCACTGAGGCTGAAATATTTACTAGGTAGAAGAATCTGTCATGTGCACATTGTAAATACTAACTGCTGCAAATGCACTCTGCTAGGCCAAGGCTTGAGCAGCCTTAATGCCATTATCCTCAGTTCTCTTTTAATGTGTGAACATTTCCGCCTAAGGGGAGAGCAAAAGGCTTATTGCTAAAGTTTGCTTACCAAAGCACATTTGGGAAATGTTTCAGAATACCTTACGAGTGAATCCTGAAGTGCCTAGAAGTTGTAAATATGTCTATTTAGAGATGTTTATTGAGCATTTTTCCTCTTCAAATCATTGTTTTTTGGGTAAGCCGTAGACCAGCCCATAAATATTGTGCCTCTCAGTTTTTCAAGTCAGAATCTTTCTACTGCCCTGCTAGAAGAATATTTGTCACCAGAACATTGAGGAAATATGGAGAGATTATTAGATGCTGTTGTTTTGCTTGTGTTTTTTCCTTGTTTTGTTTTTTGGGAAAAAGGGAGACAAAGGAAGGTAGAGATGAGGAGCAAAAAGTGCAATGCAGGGTGTAGATTTGTGGTATTTACTGATTACAGCAGGAAGCATGCATCCTCTTGCTTATTATTTAAAAATAGAGCTCCAAATGTGTCTCCCACATTCCTGCAATGAATAACAGCCACGTTAGCATTCTACAGAAAATCCTGGCTATTGGAGTTCTATAGTGAAAAATTATTTCAATAGACCTTACTTTGCAAACTTTTTAAGACTATTTGCAATTTTGATAAATTTTTGTATCACTGGCACCGAATTATTTTTAGTTAAACTGGCCACAGCTGGGAATAAACCTAGATTTTTTGAATATGCATACTATATAAACATCTCATTATGTAGCCAATGCAAAGATATGGTCTATGGTTTTTCATACAAACTATGGTAGGAGGAAATTCAGTATTCGGAGACCTATTTTGTATGCTTCCTGTTACCAGACAAATGTGTTAAGCTTACTTGTATAAAAAAAAAGTATTTCGTTTCAAAACTTAAGGTCACTAAGTAAATACTGTTATAGTATGCAAATAATTCACATACAATTTATATATATATATATAATATGCTTATATACCAAATGAATACTTATAATGAGCTCCAGGAGTAGTTGTAATAACATATATAGTCTGTATGTTCACAGAGAGCATTTTATTCATAAGGTTTATACATTATGAGGACATACTGTATCTAACAAGAAAAAAAACAAAAAACAAAAAAACATTCAAAGAATCATGGAGTATAAGAAGAGCACTGACGGGAGTCCTCTCCTAGTTGTTACCAATGATGTGACCTTGGGCAAATCACCCTCTCTTGGGCTCAAATTCCCCATCCGAAAAGAAAGGAGGGGACAGTGGGCAGCCTTGTCTGGTTCCAGTTCGAAGGGGGAATGCTTTCAGTTTTTCCCCATTCAGTATGATGTTGGCTGTGGGTTTGTCATATATGGCTTGTATTATTTTTAGATGGGCCCCATCTATGCCTATTTTGTTAAGTGTTCTTATCATAAAAGGGTGTTGAATTTTGTCAAATGCTTTTTCTGAATCTATTGAGAGGATCATATGATCTTTATTTTTGCTTCTATTTATGTGGTGAATTACATTTATAGATTTGCATATGTTAAACCATCCCTGCATCTCTGGAATGAAGCCCACTTGGTCGTGATGGATTATTTTTTTGATAAGCACTTGGATTCAATTTGCTAGGATTTTATTGAGAATTTTTGCATCTATATTCTTAAGAGAAATTGGTCTGTAGTTTTCTTCAGAGTATTGGATTCCTTGCGAGAGCTATCAGGCAAGAGAGCAGATCAAGGGAGTCCAAATAGGGACAGAAGAGATCAAACTCTCACTCTTTGCTGATGATATGATGTTATATTTAGAAAACCCCAAGGATTCAACCAAGAGACTCCTGGAATTGATCAATGAATTCAGTAAAGTCTCAGGATACAAAATCAATACACACAAATCAGAGGCATTCATATATGCCAATAACAGTCAAATGGAGAACCAAATTAAGGATTCAATACCCTTCAAAATAGCAACAAAGAATAAAATACCTAGGAATATATTTAACTAAGGAGGTAAAGGATCTCTATAGGGAGAACTATGAAACACTGAGGAAGGAAATTGCAGAGCATGTAAGTAGGTGGAAAACCATACCATGCTCATGGATCGGTAGAATCAACATTGTTAAAATGTCTATACTTCCCAAAGTTATCTACAGATTCAGTGCAATCCCTATTAAATTACCAACATCATTTTTCACAGATATAGAAAAAATAATTTTACGCTTTGTATGGAACCAGAGAAGATCCCGTTTAGCAAAAGCAATTTTAAGCAACAAAAACAAAATGGGAGGTATTAATTTGCCAGACTTCAAACTATACTACAAGGCTGTGATTATAAAAACTGCTTGGTATTGGCACAAGTGCAGGGACACAGACCAGAGGAACAGAACAGAAAATCCAAATATAAAACCATCCTCATATAGCCATCTAATCTTTGACAAAGCAGACAAAAACATACTCTGGGGAAAAGATTCCTTATTTAATAAATGGTGCTGGGAAAACTGGATATCCACATGTAGAAGACTAAAACAGGACACACAGCTCTCACCGCTCACAAAAATCAAATCACGGTGGATAACAGACTTAAACCTTATGTCAGAAACTATTAGAATTCTAGAAGAAAACGTAGGAAAGACTCTTACAGACATTGGCCTAGGCAAAGAATTTATGAAGAAGACCCCTAAGGCAATCACAGCAGCAACAAAAATAAATAAATGGGACCTGATCAAATTAAAAAGCTTCTGCACAGCTTTTTTTTTTTTTTTCCTGCTTTTCTTTTTTTTTTCATTAATAACAATTTAATTTTACAGAATCAAAGAGTCTAACAGTATATCTTGTTAGATACAGTATGTCCTCATAATGTATACATTATTTCTTATACAATGATATGAAATAATATGGGAAATATTCATGATAAATTATTAAGTGAACAATGCAAGTTAAAAACAACAGTTTCATATTTTTTTTCCCCACCCCTCCTTTCCCGAGTCAGCACCTTCAGGTGTTACCACTCCCCAAATGGTGCGCAATGCACTCATTGTGTAGGCATACCCCCATCCCCTCCCCCACCTCCCACCTCAGTCTGATGTCCAATTGGTGTCATTCCCAGATTTGTATTTAGGTGATGATCAGGGAAACCAATTTTCTGGTGAGTACATGTGATGCTTGTTTTTCCATTCTTGGGATACTTCACTTAATATAATGGGTTCCAACTCTCTCCAGGAGAACCATAGAGATGTCGTATCTTCATCATTCCTTATAGCTGAGTAATATTCCATGGTATACATATACCACAGTTTACTAATCCAATCATGTATTGATGGGCATTTGGGTTGTTTCCACATCTTTGCTATTGTGAATTGTGCTGCTATAAACATTCGGGCTGCACAGCTTTTTAATTTAGATTTTTTAATCTAGAAACAGTCACTAGAGTAAACAGACAACCTACAGAATGGGAAAAAATTTTCACATACTACACATCAGATAAAGGACTCATAACAAGAATCTATTTAGAACTCAGGAAAATCAGTAAGATAAAATCGAACAACCCTATCAAAAAGTGGGCAAAGGACATGAATAGAAATTTTTCAAAAGAAGATATAAAAATGGCTAACAAGCATATGAAAAAATGTTCAACATCTCTAATCATCAGGGAAATGCAAATCAAAGCCACAATGAGATATCACTTAACCCCAGTGAGAATGGTCTTTATCAAAAAGTCCCAAAACAACACATGTTGGCATGGATGCTGAGAGACAGGAACACTCATACACTGCTGGTGGGACTGTAAACTAGTGCAACCCCTGTGGAAATCAATGTGGAGATACCTTAAACATATTCAAGTAGACCTACCATTCAGTCCAGCAATCCCATTATTGGACATCTACCCAGAAGAACAAAAGTCATTATATAAAAAAGACACCTGCACCGGAATGTTTATAGCAGTACAGTTCACAATCGCAAAGATGTGGAAACAACCCAAATGCCCATCAATTCATGAATGGATTAGCAAAATGTGGTATATGTATACCATGGAATATTACTCAGCTATCAGAAATAATGGCGATATGGCATCTCTTTGGTTCTCCTGGAGAGAGTTGGAACCCATTATATTAAGTGAAGTATCCCAAGAATGGAAAAATAAGCACCACATGTACTCACCAGCAAACTGGTTTCCCTGAGTGCACATTTGGGAATGACATCAATTGGGTATCAGACAGAGGTGGGGGCTGGCGGGAAGGGATGGGTGTATACCTACTTGTTGAGTGCGATGCGCACTGCCTGGGGAATGGACATGCTTGAAGTTCTGACTGGGGGGAATGGGGGTGAGGGGAGGGGATGGGTGTATACCTACATGATGAGTGCGATGTGCACTGTCTAGGGAATGGACACACTTGAAGCTCAGACTTGGGGGGATGGGGGAGCATGGGCAATATATATAACCTGAACTTTTGTACCCCCATAATGAGCTGAAATAAAAAAAAAAAGAAAGGAGGGGAATGTTAAATAATCACTAAGTTGCTTTTTACTACAAATTATCATATTTCCTTTTTTAAAAATATTTCTCATGTAGGAAGAAAACTAGGTAAAATGTATGATACAAAATAAGAATTTCATTATATAACAGAAAATTATGAACTTTACCTTGGAGTAATTTACCCTTTTTTCCAAACAGCTTAATTAAAATATAATTGATACATAATAACTGTACATATTTAAAATATACAGTTGGAAAAGTTTTGACTTTTGTATGCATGTATAAAATCATCACCAAAATTAAGATGATGAACATAGCCATTCCTTTAATGTTTCTTCATGCCCTTTGTATAATCCCTCTCTTCCTCCTCTCCTTGCCCTCCTCTTGCCCCATCTCCCTGCAACTGCAACCATTGGTCTACATTTCTGTCGCTATAGTTACATTAGCATTGTATAGAATTTTGTATAAATATCATACAGCATGTGCACTTTTGGGGAGGGTGTCTGGCTGCTGTCACTTAGCATAATTATTTTGAGATTTATCTGTGTTGTTGCATGTGTTAATAGTTTACTAATTTATATTGCTATTATTCTATTGAAAGAATATACCACAGTTTATCCATTCACTTAAATAAACATTTGCATGTTTCCTGTTTTTATCTATAACAAATAAAACAGCTATGAATATTCCTGCAAAAGTCTTTGTATGGACATATCTTTTCTCTTTGGTAAATACTTTGAGGGAAAGTGGTAGATGTCTGGATCATATGGTAGGTATCTGTTTAACTTTTTAGAAACCATGAAATTGTTTTCCAAAGTGACTAAACCATTTCACATTCCCACCAGTAGTGTGTGAATGCCAGTTCTTCCACATCCTCACCAACAATTGGTATGCCAGTTTTTCAAATTTTAGCTGTCCTAGTGGGTGTGAAGTAATATCTCATTGTGGTTTTAATTATTTGCATTGTCTTAATGAAATATGGTATTGAGCACATTTTCATATTTTTATTTGGCTTTTATATATCTTTGTTTAAATATCTATTCAAATGCTTTTTTTCATATTTTTAATTGAGTTCATTTTCTTGTTGAGTTTTGAGTTCTTTACATATTGTGGATATTCCTACTTTTAAGATTTGTTAGGTGGTACCAGGGCAGTGCTTAATCTAGGGCTAATTATCCCTCAGTACTGAGGCAAAATGTTTCCGTGTTCTCTTCCCAAAACCTTGTGAATCAGGAGTTTTCCCAGTCTGGCTGGTAGGAACAGGCACTATTCCTGGACTCCTCGAAAAATCAAGCGTCACTACCTCTAATTCTTTGGAGTGGATTTTTCCCAGGCTTTCTGTAATTTCTTCAAGAAATTTATCAGTAATCAGCTGAAAACTTGAGGGGGACTCTGCAGTCCTCCGGATTTCCCTTTCTACACAGTTTTCTCCTCTCTGGTATGCTATCCTGAGAATAGTAGCTGCTAGATCTCTTCAACTCAGGGATTCTGCTGGGTGCTTGCTGGTTTTCTCTCCCTATAGCATGGCTTGGAAATTCAGCGTAGTAAGTTGGGACAATTTTTGACTCACTTTGTTTGTTTTCTATCTCTCAAGGACCATTGTTTCTGGTTGTTTGAAGTCCAGTGTCTTGAAAATATTTTTTATCATGTTTTTATACTTTCTTTTTGTTACTTCAGGCAGGAGAGCAAATTTGGTCCCTTTACTCCACCTTTTGTGACTTGCTTCTTTCACGTAGCATAATATTTTCAAGATTCATCCACATTGAAGCATATATCGGTACTTCATTTTCTTTTCATGGACAAATAATATTCCATTGAATGCCTATACCAAATTTTGTCTAGCTATTTGTTGATAGAAATTTGGGTTTCTACCTTTTGGCTATTGCGAGTAGTGCTGCTGTGAACATGCATGTATTTGCACCTGTTTGAGTACTTGTTTTTAATTCTTTTGAGTATATGAGGAGAATTGCTGGGCTGTATGATAATTCTATGTTTAACTGTTTGAGGAATCAACAAGCGGTTTTCCACAGTCTTGCATCATTCATAGCAGCAATGTAGGATGGTTTCAATTTCTCCATGTCCTTGTAAGCACTTTGTTATTTTATTTATTTATTTTTTAAATTATAGCCAAGCTAGTGTGCAGGAAGTGATAATTCATTGTGGTTTGTTTTGTTTTAATGCAATAATTAGCATTATTGACTAATGATGTTGAGCCTTTTTTCATGTGCTTGTTGGTCATTTGTATAGCTACTTTGGAAAAATGTCTACTTAAGTCCTTTGCTCATTTTTTTAATCAAGTATTTTTATTGTTGAGTTATAAGAATTCCTCATATGTTTTGAATATTACACCTTTATTAGATACATGATTTGCAAAAGTTCTCTTCCATTCTGTGGGTTGTCTTTTCACTTTCTAGAGAGAGATAGATGCATAAAAGTTTTCAATTTTGATGAAATTAAATTTATTTTTCTTTTGTTTCTTATGCTTTTGGTGTCATATCTAAGAAGCCATTGCAAATCCAAGGCCATGAAGATTTGCCCCTATGTTTTCTTATAAAGGTTTTATAGTTTTAGATTTTACATTTTGTTTCTTTGATCCATTTTCAGTTAATTTGTATAAGAGGTGTGAGGTAAGGGTTCAATTTCATTCTTTTGCCTATGGCTATCCAGTTGTCCCAGAATCATTAGTTTAGAAGGTTATTCTTTCCCCATGGAATGATCTTGGCATCCTTATTGAAAATCAGTTGACCAGAGACACATGGGTTTGTTTTTAAACTCTGAATTTGATTCCATTGATCTATATGTTATCCTTATGCCAGGACCACACTCTTATGATTACGGTAGCTTTGCACTAAGTTTTGGAATTGGGAAATGTGAGTCTTCCTACTTTGCTTCTTTCTTCTTCTTTTTCAAGATTGTTTTGGCCGGGCGCGGTGGCTCACGCCTGTAATCCTAGCACTCTGGGAGGCCGAGGCGGGTGGATCGCTCAAGGTCAGGAGTTCGAGACCAGCCTGAGCAAGAGCGAGACCCCGTCTCTACTAAAAATAGAAAGAAATTATCTGGCCAACTAAAATATATATATAGAAAAAATTAGCCGAGCATGGTGGCGCATGCCTGTAGTCCCAGCTACTCGGGAGGCTGAGGCAGTAGGATCGTGTAAGCCCAGGAGTTTGAGGTTGCTGTGAGCTAGGCTGACGCCACGGCACTCACTCTAGCCCGGGCAACAGAGCGAGACTCTGTCTCAAAAAAAAAAAAAAAAAAAAAAGATTGTTTTGGCTATTTTGGGTGCCTCACAATTCCATATGAATATTAGAATCAACTTGTCAATTTTACAAAGAAGTCAGCTGCAATTCTAATAGGGATTACATTGAACCTATAGGTCAATTTGGGGAGCATTGCCATCTTAACAACATTAAATCTTACTCATGAATGTGGGTTGATTTTCCACTCATTTATATCTTCTTTAATTTCTTTCAACAGTGTTTTGCATGCATTTTGTTAAATTTATTTCTAAGCATTTTATTATTTTTGGTTTTATAATAAATGGAGCTGTTTTCTTAATTTCATTTTTAGATTGTTCATTGCAAGTAGATAGAAATAGAATTGATTTTGTATATCTTGTATCCTGCAACCTTGCTGAACTCATCAATTAGTTCTAATAAATAATTTTTTTGGTGAATTCTTTTGGATTTTCTATATATCAGATCATGTCAGCTGTGAATAGAGATAGTTTTACTTTTTCCTTTCCAATATGGATACCTTTTATTTCTTTTTCTTACTATTTAGAACCTCTAATATGATATTGAATACAGTGGTGAGAGCAAACATCCTTATCTTGTTCCAAATGTGAGAGGGAAAGCAACCAGCCTTTAGCTGGTTAAGTATGATGTATGTTAACTGTGGGTTGTTTTGTATGCTCTTTATCAGGTTGTGGAAGTTCCCTTCCGTTCATAGTTTGTTGAGTGTTTTTATCATGAAAGTGTGTTGGATTTTATAAAATGCCTTTTCTGCTTCTATTGAGATGACTATGTGGTTTTTAATTTTTATTCTGTTGATAGGGTGCATTACATTAATTGATTTTTGGGTGTTAAACTAACTTTGTGTACTACCTAGGATAAATTCCACTTGGTAATGGTGTATAATTCTTTTTATATATTCCTGCACTCAATTTTCTAGTATTTTGTTGAGGATTTTTGTATCTGTATTTATACAAGATATTGGTCTATAGTTTTCTTGTCTTGCGATATGTTTTTCTGGTTTTGGCATCAGGATATGTGTTGTGAAGTATTCCCTCCTTTGCTATGTTTAGAAGAGTTTGTGAAGAATTTGTATTTATTCTTTTGTAAATGTTTGGTAGAAATCAGCAGTAAAATCATCTGAGTCTGGGTTTTTCTTTGTGAGTAACTTTTGCTACTAATTCAATCTATTTTTATGTCTATTCATATTGTCTATTTTTTCTTGAATTGGTTTTGATAGTTAGTGTCTTTCTAGGAATGTGTCTATTTTATCTAAGTTATATAATTTATTGTCATACAGTTGTTCACAGTATTCCTTTATAATCCTTTATATTTCTGTGAGGTTGGTAGTAACACCCCTTCTTCCATTGCTAAGTCTAGTAATTTGAGTCTTCTTTCTTTTTGGCCAATCTAGCTGAAAGCTTGTCAATTTTGTTGTCACTCTTTTTAAAACAAAAATACTTTCACCTATATTTTCTTATGTTCCTCTTTGTGTGTGTATACATGTTTTACATTTAACTTTTAAATTTAATGAATTAATTTTGGTATATGATATGAGGGAGAAATCTCACTTTTTATTTTAAAGTAGTCAACCAATTATTCCAGCACCACTTAATGAATAATTTATTTCTTTCCATTGATTTGAAATGCCATTTAATTATAAACTAAATTTTTATACATACTATGGGTTACTTCTAGGCTTTCTATTCTTTTGTGTAATTATATCTATCAATTCTTATAACAGATATCACACTGCTTTTTTTACTTATGATTTTAACATTATAAAAACCTCTAGTAGTTGTAAAAGAAGCTTTCTTCTCATTATTTAAACATTTTTTGTTGACTCTTACTACCAATTTATTATTCCAGCTGACCATTAGAACCACTGTGTCACATGATCTCTTCTCCTCCCCATATAGTCCCCTTTCCAAGGTTTTTTTGGGGGGGAATTTTATTTGATCTAAAATAAATTTATATGATATTCTGAGAAGGACTGACATATTTCAATATTGAATCTACGCTATATCTTGTGTACTCTCCTAACTTTTAGCCTGTTTTTATTCTTGCTGGCCACTAGATTTCTGAGCCTCCTGAATGTAACCATGTAATTTTCCTTGAATTTTTCCTTATAGCAATATTTCTCAGATCTCTTTCTCCTTTCCCTCCTCCTCCAGTAGAGCTTTATCTCCAAACAATCTCTCTTGCCAACCTGTCCCCTTCTCCTTCATGCTTCTCATAGTTAGAACGATTATCTTTGTTTTGATCATATCAATTTCCTTCTTAGAAGCCATGGTGACTCCCCATTCAATTGTCATCCAAGATCTCTGCCTCATTCACATCTCCCACCCCAAGCCCACACACTATTCCCTACAACCCCAAATTTGTATTCCTCTCCTGCAACCTATCAGTTTATAATTTCTCCTTTATTGCAGAAATTATATAATAGAAATAAACAAAACTATTTATATTTCTGTTTTTAGTGAAGCAGAATTCATTGCCATATAAAATTCACCAATGTTTACTTGCAGATGATCATACTGATACAGTGTTTTGTAGTATTTATTACTCATGTCTATAAAAAGGAATAGTCCCTCCATCTTCTAAACTCCTGGTCAAAATATGTCTCAGAAAGGAAGTTTGTCCATTTTAAAGCAACTGCAATCATTCCAGCTGCTTTTTATGATTATATCTATCCAGTTGTAATTGATTGTACAAGAGATGACTTATTTAAGAGAGTACAGTGTACAAGCATGTATAATGTATATAAGATTATGATTGCATTTATAAATTTGATTCACCAGTGGATTCATGTAAATGTTAGCTTATATTTTCTGTAAGCTATAAAAGTTTAAGCTAGGAAATACTGTTTCCAAGAGTGAAGTCTCTATGTACTTATAAATCAATGATTATAAATAAATAAAATCAATTGCCTCAAAGACATATGGGAGAACATAAACTTTGGTATAATTTAAAATATACCAAAATTAATTTGTTAATGCTTTGGTAATATATCTTCTTTATAAAGCTATTCTTGAATATTCATATTTGCTAAATACCTATTGTGGGTATAGCTTTAAAAAATCCTTCTGTTAATTCAGTCCGTTCAGTCCATTCAAGGATAATGGATTGAAATCACTATGCCATTAGGAGACTTTCTGGCCTAAATTCACTGGGTACGTGCATTTACGCAGATAGTACATAAAACATTAAGAACAGAGAGGGACCTGCTTCATCCTATAAGAATAAGGGGAGACTTCCAATAGATGACACTTATATAGTTTTGGAAATGAAAGTTAGCTAAACAGTGGGGTGGGAGAGGTGAGCATTTCAAAAACAGCAAAAAATGTATGTGGAGATATATGAAAAATATTGCAAATATGAGAAATTGCTGATATTCATTACTGCTGGAGCAAAGGATGCATATGGGGTTATTATGGTGGAGAAATGGCCAGAAAGCCAGGCTATGGCCAGGTCATGAGGAGCTTTGTAAGCTATACCAAGGCATTTGGCCTTTATTCTATAGGCAATGGGACCTCGCTTGCAATTTGTTTCCTATAAGTACATTTTGAAAGAAAGATCCCAAATCCTACTTCTTATATGATGGGCAAGAAAACTACAAAAAAAGCTTTAGCTTCTTCTTATGAGAAGAGTGTCAACGAATCAGGTTCATAACTGACTTCAATTTTTCTGAGTTCCTTAGATTTTTTTCCTTTGAAAAGTACTTTTATCTCATTTTCAAAGATCCAAAGTATAGAACTGTAGTATAGAATTGTTTGTTTCTAGCAGTTATTTTTCCCCTTCACAGGTTGTCCCTGTCTTAGAATGTGCCTTTTGAAATGATGTTTTCCAATTTGATTCTCAGGAGTAAGTCGCCAAGCATGAAAAACATACATTTTTTTTTCTTAGGAGCAAGTGAGTTTTCCTTCTTTCCTGATGCACACAGTTTCAGGATGTATCAATACTGTGAGCCATTTTCAGTCAAAAGTTTTTTTGATCTCTGGCAAGCCCCAAAAGGAAGAGGAGATTAATGTCGCCTGTCATTCGAGCATCAGATTGGAGGAAGGATTTGTAACTGTGATGAATGTTTTCGTCTCAGATTTAAGTGAAACCAGCACCTTTGGCTACATCTGTGCAGGGTAACAGGGAGGACTGAGGAAGCAGGAAGGCCCTGAAGCTGGGGCTGGAGGCACGCTGCTTGCCTCCTGGTGCCGTGGGGAAGGAGCAGCTAGTGTTCTCGAATTCTTTAAATCCATGAAATGTTTACAAGTTATTTTGCATAAATGTAGAATTTTTTTCCGAGCTTTTTTAGGAGTGAGGGGTAGTGCAAAGTCAGGGAGACTAATAAGGAAGTTATGTGGAAATAACACCAACTGTTGGAGAATGAGGGGTAGAAACTTAAGTGCCTGTGTCTTCATTGCTGGTGATGAGCTCTTCGTAGAAAATGAAAGTTGCACTGCACATCATATCTGCTCGTCATTCATTTGCTCAGAAGCTCTGGGTGGCTAACACTCCTACCCCACACTGTGACTTTGGAGGAAAGGTGATAAAGAAGGGAATAAAGAGAAGAGGCAAGCCCAAGAGTTAAAAAGTGATTTGGTGCTTCAAACAGGTGTGGAATGGAGTGTGCATTGGTGATGACTGAATGAATGGATTAGCTTTTTCAGGAGAGGAAATGTAGACTTTGTAAAGTGGGCAGTGCCTTTGGGATTTTTTTAAAATTGTTTCTTTTAATTTTTACATAAAACTCTTTTCAAAATAGCAGCTTAATATATCCTAAATAAGACAAAGAAAAGAGAATTTGTTTGAATTCAAATCTGGACCAGAATTTAAGAAGGGCCGTGATGTATCCTCAGGGTCTTGTCAGGGTAATGGTAATAGAAACCACAGTGAGAAAGTTCTGAGGAGGTGGTGAAGTTTCAGAAGTGAGTAAGGATCACTTGTACAGTCATCATTTCCACCCAGAGACTCTCTCCTTGAGCTCTTCTTGGCTCAAAACTTGAAGGGATTTGTATTAATATGGGAGGCTATTTCCTTGGAAAAGCCTCTTAGGCCTTAAGTAATTTGCAAGAGACTATTTTGACAAGGTTCATGAAAATGGTGTCAGAAAAAGGAAATTACTTGCTTTAATAACTCTGCCATTATTGGTGCTAAGTGTTTTGCATTCTGTTTGGTGATTTGCATACAGATGGGGCCAGATGGACTCAGAACTATGATTCTTTGTGTTTCTTCCCATTTCTACCGCTACAAGAAAATGAGTTAGATATGCAGATCAAGTTGTCCTAAAATAGCCAGTGATTTTAATTAGTTTTGAGAAAGAAGTTAACCTAAATACAGCATTGGGATTAGATTTGGAAGGATATTATTCTGCTTATGGTTTTTTTATCCTGAACTAGCCATGTTTTTCATTGCCATAGGATTTTAGAGCTGAAGGAGCTTAGAAATCATGTAGTCCAGGTGAATCTGTTTTTCCAGTACTGACTTTGAGTTAGCGTTTCCCACTATATTGTTCTTTCTCTCTTTACAAAATGTAGAACACAATGCCTATAAATTCGGCTTAGGGAACTTAATAAGTAGATTCCCATGGATAAAGAAGCAATTTAGATTTCAGTTTTTCTATGGATGTTGCCATCAATTCACGTGTTATTATGTGAATGTAGAAATTGTTGCACTGGACATCTTGAAAACTCTCACTGTAGACTTGAGGACCCTTGAATCCTTGAAGGCTTTTAGGAACACATCTTGACATTTTAAATGTATAGATCTAGAATCACACCAATGTTAATCTTTCTGAGGCTCAAACTCCTCTCTGTAAAATAGAGGATTAAACATTGTCCTTTTCTCTTTTAAGAGTCTGAGTTTTTTGTTCGCCACACCACCTGTCTAGGATGATTTCTGGTTCTTTTCCTCATCTTTCCTTACTCGAAGACCCAGCTCAAATCCTAGTTCCTCTATATAGTTAACCAATCTCCTCAGCTTCCTTTATATTGCTATTCAATTCCTTTGCAAGTAAGGTCACTACAGGATAACTTTTTTTACACTGATTATTTATTGTTATATAACTTTTAACTTTTTGATGCCTTATTTTAGGGTCTAGATCGCAAGCATTTAGAGTGTGAAAACCATGACTTCTTCAACTTTGCATTTCATAAAATTCATTTCAGAGTGCTTAGTACAAATGATATGTTTAGTAAATAATTATAATTTTGATTTTATATTGCTATAGGATTTTAGAGCTGAAGGAGTGAGTCCAGCTGAATCTGGACTTCCAGTCTACTGACTTTGAGTCACTGCTTTTCCCATTTGATTGTGTTTTCTCTCTTTATAAAAACAGTTTTACAAAAGCTTAGCAAGTGAAGGCTTACAGTAAGACATTTATATTTGAAATACAGTTAATTATTTATTTTTAAATGGATCTCTTATTTCTTAATTTGAGCAAATATTTATGATATTACTTCTATAAAATTAATATCTACAATATTAATTTACTTTGGGCTTTGTTTTGTTTTTGTTTTAGAGATGGAGTCTCATTCTGCCACTGAGACTAGAATACAGTGGCTTGATCATAGCTCTCTGTAACCTTAAACTCCTGGGCTCAAGCAATCCTCCCACCTCTGCCTCCAGAATAGCTGGGACTACAGGCATGCATTACTGTGCTCAGGTAATGTTTTTATTTTTTTACAGGGACAGAGTCTTGCTGTGTTGCCTAGGCTGGTCTTGAACTCCTGGCCTCAAGTAATCCTCCTGCCTTGGCCTCCCAAACTGTTGGGATTATAGATGTGAACCACCATACCTGGCCTACTTTATGTTTTAAATAAACTCAAGCAATATAAAAACCCAATTAATTACTGTTTTTGGTAACAGTTTCCAAGCTTGAAATTTAAAGACCTCTTGAATCTGTGTTCAAATATGAACCTCTTGATAACAAAATTAAAATTCTGCTGACAACAAAATGTCAACTCTCATGTAAATCAAAAAGAAGGTAAATGTATTTTTATTGAGGAGACTAGAAAGCAAGTCACTTCAAAAAAGGTCAAAATAATGGAACACATTGTTCTATACCCACTAGATAAAGTAATAAGCACTACAGTTACTACAGAGGTTGCTACTATTCATCAGGATTTAGGATCAAGTGAAACTTTACTTAGGTGATGGGCCCTAAACTTTTATGGGATTTATCTCCCAACCTCCGATTCACATATGTTTCATTAAGGCATGTAATGTTCTTGCTACTTTTTGCTCATTGGATCCAATTAGCATAGTATCATCAATGTGATGAACTAGTATATTCTTTTCTTATTCCTGCTGTAACAAATTACCACAGTGTTTTAAAACTATCTATTATCTTTGTTTTAGAGGTCAGAACACCTAAAATCAAGTTGTTGGCAGGCCTACATTTTTTTTCGGAGGCTTTAGGGGGAAACTCACTATCTTGCTTTTTTTTCTAGCTTTTCTGGGCTACCTGGATTCCTTAGCTGGCGACCCCTTCCTTCATCTTCAAAGCCAACAGGATAGCATCTTCAAGTCTCTCTCTCCCTCCTTTTCAACCTCTCACACTGACTTCTCATGCTATCTTCACATTCTATCATCACATCTCCTCTGTCTCTCTGACTCTGACCCTTCTGCCTCCTTTTATAAGGACCTTTGTGATTGAGCCCTACTGGATAATCAAGGATAATCTCTCCATCTCAATATCCTTCACTTAATCACATCTTCAAAGTTTCTTTTGACTTGTAAGATAATGTAGTCACAGGTTTTGGGGATTAGAATGTAGCATCTTTGTGGGACCATTATTCTGTGTACTATAACCAGTATGAGATTGCTTGGAGTGTCAAGATGACCAGATCCCTGTAGACCATATTATGGCAGTGACCAGAGGGAATTGATATAGTTCTGAGGTGTACTGATGGTCCTTACAAGTAAAAAAAAACCTCTTTTTTTCATGATACGTACAAATTGGTATGCAGAAAAAGCATTTATTAGGTCAATGACTGCATTCCAGATACCAGAGTCTGGATAATTTGCTCCTGTACAAATTACTATTTTTGGAACAACTATAATGGAGTTATACATGGTTAAGTTTATGATAATCCATGCTAGCTATTTCTCCAAGATTAATTCACCTTCTGCCCCAGTCAAACAGACTGATTAAATGAAGATGTCCCCTTCCCATAGCATGCAGAGATCTGGCTCTAGAGATGGGTCTAGTGAAAATAAGGAACGGTGGCGGTAATAGGCATTCTCTTCGAGGGGATAAACATTGAGCCTAATGGGCACCCTGCCTGGGCAACTCTTCTGGGTGAGGTTATTTTACTGTTTTTAAGCAAGGGAAGGCTACTTTCCTTAGACTTAGAAGAGAAAGCTTCTTCCACTGGCAAAAAAGACTCAAAGTGACCTGAGTATTCAAATTCTCAGTTTGATCCCAGTCCAACCAGATGTCCCTGTTCGTCCTCTAAGCCCAAGCAGCATAACTTTCAAGAGACACTTTGAGTGACTGTGAATCCTGCAAATCACAAAATTATATTTAGTATTTGCTTTACAGCTGTACTGGTCTTGTGGCTAAAAGAAATTAGATTCTTTTAGGGATGCCATGGAAGCTTTTCAGCTCTCTAACGTGACTTGAAATGAGTATAAAAACCCAAGATTCTCCTTTTCTTTAAGCAAGTCAGTGCACTCAGAAGAATTTCTTCCAGTTATTTCTATTGCTGTAATGGTGAAGTGCGGTAGCCACTTGGGCCACCAAGGAGCTCCATCACAATCATTCAGAGGTGATTACTTTGCTAACTGCAGTACCACTGCGTGTTGTGGACTATTTACATCCTATTTCCTTTTGGCTAGGAATTTATTAGTATTATAAGTCTAAAGACATGATCCAAACTGATTCCCAGCAGTAGCTTCCACGTTGCCTGACAACTTGTTAGAGGGAAAAAATCAAGTCCTGCCCCAGATACACCCAATCAGAATCTCTGGGAGTGGGGCCAGAGATTTCCAAGCCTTCTGGGTGATTCTGAGGCATGATAAAGTTTGAGGAACAAACTCCATCCCTAAGGCTGAGTGAGCAAAGGGAAAAAGTTGGAATAATTAAAACTTAGAAATGTAGGGGAGGAGACCATGCAGAGCTGAAATTTAGACCTCTGGGAAGGAAGTGCTACTTGGTGGTGCTGAGTCCTCTCAGTTAAGAGAAGATTCTCCATGGGTTTGGGATCCAGACCTCTTAAAGAAGGGGCACTCTCTGGACGGTGCTGATATCTCTGGGGGAGGAGGAGGTAATGAGGCTGGTTCTACAAATGTTGGAAAAGCTGCAAAGTGCTTCAGCTACTGCTACAGGAAGGAACTCCCACTGCTGAGGGGAGGAAGCATGGCTGGCTTGATGCTTACAGGAACTTAAGCCAACAAGTCTCTTCCTCCTCCTCTAGATCTGTGTTCTTTCTCTGGTGCTTGTATTAGAAGAGCCTAATGTATATCCAACCTGCAATGCAGAAATGTGGTTTGCGGAGTCTCAGCCCAGCATCACAAAACAGATTATGGAAGGGTGGGTTTGAAGCTGAGAGACAATAACTTCATAACTGACACAGTTAATTATTGGTGCTTCCTGTCTAATTTACTCACAAGAAGAAACACAAGAAGTTCTTAGATATTAATAAAAAAATCAATTTTGAAAGGATAATTTCCTACCAGTGTTCGTTCAGCCAATGGATTAGTTTAATAAGTAAATAAATTATTGTTTTTTGAGACATATGCATTAGGCCCTATGCTATGTGTTTACCACCACACAAGATAGAAAAGGCCCCTGCCCTATAGAGAATGTACTTTACTGGGCAGGCATTTTAGTTCATGTGTATCATGATACTGCCACTCACACTCATATCATCTATATTATTCTTATGTTTGAACTGTGATTTAAAACATATCATATAGTAAAATAAAATTCAAAAATAAATTGGAAGAAGCTGATAAAAATACTGTAACTGCTATCTTTTTTTTTTTTTTATTTCAGCTTATCATCATGGGGGTACAAAAGTTCAGGCCACATATACTGCCCATGTCCCGCCCATCCCCCCGAGTCAGAACTTCAAGCGTGTCCATTCCGCAGACGGTTCGCAATACACTTATCATGTTGTAACTGCTATCTTGATTTCTACTATTTGTGACTATCAAAAAGGTTGTAATATTCTTATTGATTTTAGTAAGTAAATGGTATAAATGTATATTTATGAATAAATTTAGTAGTAAAATATTAAGAGTACAGCAGATGGCTGCTCTCTAGAGCATATCCAGCTATATGACTTCTCTGTTGATTGCCTGTACCTCTGAAATTCTTGTACAAGTTCTTTGGTGAAGAACCAAAAACAGACTTGAAAATAAACAGCTCAGTGCTCACAATCCCTTCATTAAAAAGCTAGTGAAATAATAAAATCATTTTATTCCTCTGGCAGATTCCCCAGTGAGAAAGAACAGGTTTTCTGAGGCTTCATTGGGTCCAGGAGGTGATTTCTTAGACTTTGTTTATAAGTGGCTTCCCAGGGTTTGGCTTGAGTTTACAATATATGTTTATTTGAAACCTCCAAAGACAGATGTATATGAACATTTATCTGTCATCTTGTAATCAAGGGGGAAATGAGCTACAGATTTTCTGATTTTTTTTGCCAGAGGCAGTAACTTTACACCAGCAACATAAACACAGATGCAATGAACCATTCCATCTAAACCTCTTCAAAAGTTCATGGATATTTTCCCTTGAGATGACTGTTCTGGAGTTCAGTTTGGGTTTAAAATATTTTTTTTTATATATCTATCTCAATACAGTGAACTTGGTTCAATAGCAAAGTCACTGTGGGCAATAAAAAATGGACTTTAACCTTCAGCTACAATAAACTGTAATACTATTACCTTAAAATGATAAAGTACTGTGATATTTGAGCACATTTTCTTGCATTGTCTTTTTTTGATTATTAAGATAATCCTATATAATAGAAAGGGCAGCCATTATCACCATTATTTTACACATGAACCAAATGGGTCTCCAACAGGTTAAGTGATTGACTAGGAACATAAAATGATATATGGTAGATTTAAAACTGGGGCACAGAACTAACTTTTTGAATACAATTTATGATTTATAAGCATTTTGCAATGTATTTAATAAAAATAAGAAAAACTGAATAAGTTCTTTCCTCAAAATAGGATGGAATCAGGGAAAGAACACTGATCTAGAGACTTGGTTCCAATCCTAGTTTTGCCACTGACTGATTTTGGACAAGCTGCTTCATTCAGGACCTCAGTTTGATCACTTGTACACAGAGAGTTTGAACTAAATTATCCCTAGTGTCTGTTGTCTCTTTCAGACCTAACAATCTATGAAAAAATTGCTGTTCAACTACCTAAGTTCTAGATTTTTCTAAGTGACTAGTTCTTCTCCACCATCCCCTCTGTGCTTATACCTCCTGCCCCCACACACAACTCACTAACTGAGGAGGTAATTTCATACCTTTGAATGTGCAGGCCTCAGAACCCCAACTTCAAAACATATTTCCCCCATGAGCTTGCCACTGTGCTCCTTTCTTATCTAACTCCACTGGAATTTCCCCCAAATAGAGGCTCTTTTCAGGGTCCAAGAGAAAGTTGGCAGATACTGTGTGATAGTTTGCTAAGACTGCCATAACAAAATACCACAGACTGGGTGGCTTAAACAACAGAAATTTATTTTCTCACAGCTCTGGAGGCTAGAAGTGCAAGATCAAGGTGTTGACAGGTTTAGCTTCTTCTGAAGCCTCTCTCTTTGGCTTGCAGATGGCGAACACCTCACTGTGTCCTCACACGGTCAACAATGTTATTATTTTTGTACTAATCTCTTCCTCTTCTAAGGACACCAATCATACTGGATTAGGGCACACCAACATGACCTTATTTTAACCTTAATTACTTCTTTAAACACCCTATCACATTCAGAGGTACCAAGACTCAGAACTTCAACATAAGAATTTTGGGAAGACACAATGCAGTTTATAATGTACTAATTCTATAATACCCCTAGAAATGAGGGAATAAAGCCATAGAATAGACAACCAAGGTGGGGGGTAGATATAATTGGGGAAATTGTATGAAATATGGAATGGCAAGTTGCTGAGGAAGTGGATAATTCACTGGTTTTCCCATCCAAAAGACATATACTTTAACCATATTTTGTTTCAGAACCACAAGAAACCTTTTAGGTGAAGATTTCTCTGTCATAGAGACAGCCTAGAAACTACCAAAATATTTTGCTTCTTTTTGCAATTACTGGGAATATTAGATTTTTGCTATATGTTTTTTCTATGTTCAGGCTGAATAAAAGATAATTCAGTTGTCGCAAGTAGATTTGTGCAAGTTTTCAGTTTCTCATTCCAAACACAGATATGACATATGTGTCATGACTCAAAAAATGCCTAGATTGTGCTGTCCAACATAGTAGCCATTAGCTACAAGTAGCTATTAAAATTTAAAGTTGAATTAACTAAAATTAGATAAGATGGAAGTCTAGTTCCTTAGTTGCACTAGCTATGTTTCAAGTGCTCAATAGTCATGTGTGGCTGCCATATTGCACAGTACAAGATAGAGAATATCCATTATCACAGAAACTCTATTGACAACACAGACTTAAATTGTTTTCTAGGTAGAAACTTATTGCTAAAACACCATCTCATTTAAAGTACCCAAAACTTATACTGTAAAATATTTTGTTCCTGTATCAGTTAGCAATGCCTTCAGCTGTAAACAATAAAAAGCCAACTATGATGCTTAAAGAAAGAAGAGTTTATTATTCCTGTCATAGGTTTAGCTGCTCAACAGTGTAAGGCCCATGTCTCTGTGATTTCCTTGGCCTTTCCCTCAGTGTTGTAAGATGATTCTTAGCTCTGGTCATTATATTTATATTTAAGGTAAGAAAGAAGAGGATGGAAATGTGTGGCATTTGCATTAAGAAAATGAAAAACTTTCCCGGAAATCTGTTAGCCAACGTTGGCATGTATCTTGGCCACAAGGGTTTCCCATGCCCACTCACAGATGACAGCTAGGGTTACTGGATTAGAAATCCAGTTGGGGCTGCCAACCAATGAACAGTGTCTGTCACAACTTCCTAGCAGGATTTATGAAATTTTCCAAAACATCACAAGGATATTACCAAGAATACATCCTATTTTTCCTCTAAAGAGGACAAGTATTTAAGGTCTGTTCTTTTTGCCATTCAACAATGGACATTCTAATCTTGACAAACTATTAATAGGAAGAAGTAGCTACTTCCATCTGAATTACATATCCTGACTGTGATAGTGATTGTGACCACATAGAGTAGTTGTGAAATTTTGCTACTTGGAAGTAGTTTGATAAAGTGGAAAGTAGATATTTATTTCTTCTATTGTTGAATTAGTAAGTTGAACAAGTTACTTAAACTTAGTTTGGTCATCTGTAGGATAGAAATTATTGTGAGAATCAAATAGACCAACATGTGTAGAGTGTGTCTGGTGTGGAGTAGCCGTTTCACAAATGTTACTTCTGTTTCTTGCCTCTTTGCATATGCTATATAGAGTTGTCCCAAATGAGCTGTCAGAAATTATCACAGTGAATGTCATAATATTTCCAATTATAGATTGAAGTATCCAACATGAAGCATTAGACTGATCATACATACTCAAAGAAATAGATCTTAAGACCTTTTTTCATCTAATAATATCAAACATCACAATGTGTTCTTTTATTTTCTTGAAGTAAAAATTTACTAATAAGGACTAAAAATTTATTTTTTCCCTCATATTTCTTTTATCTAATTGACTTATAGATCTGGACACAATTTACCATAGATTTGAGCTCCACTCAGTGAGTTTCAGAAACTCAATAGCTTCAGAGAGGAAGCACATGTGGAGGAGAAGGTGATAGCAGAGACAAATGTAGGGAATGATGACAGGCAGCCTTTCGTCATCATGGGCAACTTCACAAAAGAAAGAGACTGTCACAAGAAACCAAATGGGCCCCAGAAAAAGCCATTCTGGAGAGTGAGAAAGGGGCTAATAAAGATTTACAAAAGAATAAAACCTTCCCTAATATTAATGGTAAGAGCCTTGGGGCCACACAACTACCTTCAGGGTCAGCAAAGAAGAGAGAAAAGTGGGTGGTTACAGCAATTATTTGAACTACTACTGTTTTTTTTTTTCTTTGAACATAGTGGCCGACTGTGGCTGCAATCAGTTTGATTATACCTACATCAAAAGAAGTAGTACAAAGGGAACAGGTATCTGAGGAAAATCTACTGTAAATAGTTGCCCTCATAGAGAGGACTCTGAGAATCCAAGGTTTCTCCTGTGAGATTTAATGCTTCACAAATTACAGGCTCTTGCAATATATCAAGGATTTTGAAGGTGGAAAAAGGAGCTATTTCTTCTTTGTTCCTATTAATCAAATATAAATCTTCCCAAAGCCTGTCTTAGGCACCCTACTTCTCTGATGAGATGCTTTACTTGAAACCCTTAGCACATGTGGACAGCAAGAGGGAATTCACAGAAAGGTAAGTAGAATGACAGAATGAGATGAGATTAAGAGGAGTGATGAGGAAGTTTGACTAGACAGTGAGGAAGAAAATGGTATGCATTTTGTTCCATATTTGGAAGGCAATAAACAGCAAGGGCCAAAGGAAATTATTTGCTGTGTTACTTGGGGCATAATGAAGTATAACAAGGTAAAATGAAACTAAAGAGAATTTAGTCAGTATTTGAAATGTCTCCTGCCAGGAGCTACTACAGGTTAGCCTTCTTTGAACAGGCCTCATTTAGCACAATGGGCTTTCTCTGTGATTGAATGCTGTCCATTACACCATCGAATCCTTTCTTCCAGAGAGGCACCGTGAGCAGTTTAACTGGAGACTTAGGATTAATTTAGAAATGCTGTTGCAAAGAGCAATTTTCCATTGTTTTGCATATTCAACAGTTTAAACCTTCATGCCTTTTCTTTTTTCTTCTTTAACAAATACTCTCTTGGTTTGGGTACCGACAAAACCAGAGCTTGAAACAAGGATTTGGGGGGTTGTAAATTATTCAGGAAGTAAGAAGGGAGGGAGGAGAGTGAGATAGGGAGAATAAAAAGCCAATAAAGGCTGCATTATAAAAGTTCTTTACTGCTGTGGGCAATGGGGGGCTCCATCACAGAATGGCTTCCAGAATTATCTCTCTTAAGCATGAGAGGAGGCTAGAGTATTTATTCACTGGCTCTCATTGCCACTGGTTGAGGTTGCCCTCAGAGATGTTAACTTCAAGCACTTCCAGGGGCTGATTTCCCACAGATTTGGCAAAAACCCTTAGCAGAAAAGCAAGGTTCATGGAATAGGATGACTTCAAAGTGCATGGAACTGTCCAGCACAGCTGTGGCTAAAATCAGAGGTGGGCTAAGGAGTTGGGACTTACAGTGCTAGCAACGTCTGATACAAACCCAGTTTGCCTCCCTAAACTCTTAACTTATCCTCCCCAGACTTGGCTAGGAGGAGGACGGAGCACTTTATGCGGTGACTTTGACTCTACAATGTCAGACATGGTACTCTTCTTCAGGGCCTGCCTTTTCCCACACTTGCAGCATCTGCATACTCTTTCTTACAAAGCCCTCTTGGGACTTCATTAACACCAGATCAGTTTTCCAGTTTTATGCAGAAGTTATAATTCTTTCTGTTGTCATTAATGTTTTCAAACTTGTCTCATCCAATGCATTACCAAAAATGCAATTATTCCATGATTTTTGGAGCAACTGTGTATCCAGTACAGTGATTTGCATTCAGTGTATATAATAAATGTAGGTTAATTAGTTTGTTTTTCATTTCTATCCATTTTAATTAAAAAAGCAATATGTGCACATGGTAAAAATTCAAGCAGTGCAAAAGCTTATACAATAAAAAGTCATTTTTCTTTTTACCCTTGACTTCCAGTCTGTTTTCCCTAAAATAGCCATTGTTAAGTTATTTATTGTTCCAGAAGTTGTCTGTCAATATGTTAGCATACATATATATCCATTAAAAATGCAAATGGGATCCTATATACATGATCTGCGCTTTATTTTTCACTGGACAAATATGCTGAAGATTGTTGGATATAGTACATACATACCTACCTCATTTATTTTACTTTATTTTTTCTGCAGCTTTTTTGAGGTATAATTGACAAAAGTTGTATATATTTCAGGTGCACAACATTATGTTTTGATGTATATACACATTGTGAAGTGATTACCACAATCAAGCTAATCAACACATCCATCACCTCAGGTAGTTAGCATTTCTGTGCATGTGATGAGAACATTTAAGATCTACTTTCCTAGCAAATTTCAAGCATACAATACATTATTATTAACTATAGTTACCATGCTGTGTATTAGATCTCCAGAGCTTAACATCTTATAACTCATGAAACTTAGGGAATTTTGTAACCTTTGGTCCAAATCCCTCCTTCTTTCCTCTCTAGCCCCCAGCCCCTGGCAATCACATTCTACTCTCTGTTTCTGTGAGTTCAACTTCTTTGAATTATGTATATAAGTGTAATCGTCATGCAGTATCTGTCTTTCTGTGTCTGGCTTATTTCACTTAGTGTAAGGTTCTTCAGGTTCATCTATGTGGTTATAAATGGCAGGATTTCCTTCTGTTTTTATTTGTTCTCAACAGTTGCCTATAGAATGGTCTCTTTTTAAATTTTATTTATTTATATTGATATGTAATAAATGTAGATATTTTAGGAGTACATGTGATATTTTGATACATTCATATAAAGTGTACAGATAAAATCAGGGTAATTGGGATATCCATCACCTTAAATATTTATCTTTTCTTTATGCTAGGAACATTTGAATTATTCTCTTCTAGCTATTTTGAAACGTGCAATGGAATATTGCTAATTATTGTCACCTTACGGATTTATTTAACACTAGGTCTTATTTTTTCTGTCTAACTATATTTGTAGCCATTAATCAACCTCTTTTCCTCCTGCCCTTCCCTCTTATCCTTTCTGGCTTTTGGTAACCACCAATCTCTTTTCGATCTTCTCCTTTCAATCTCCTTTTAGCGTCCACATATGAGTGAAAACATATTTGTCTTTCTGTACTTGGCTTATTTCACTTAACATAAAGACCTCCAGTTCTAACCATGTTGTTGCAAATGACAGGATTTTCTTCTTTTTAAAGGATGAATAGTATTCCATTGTAATATACACCATAATTTCTTTATCTATTCCTCTGTCAACAGACACTTAAGTTGATTCCATATCTTGGCCATTGTGACTAGCGCTGCAATAAACATGGAGGTGCAGACATCTCTTTGAGATACCAATTTCAATTCTTTGTGTATATACTCAGAGGTGGGATTCATGAATCGTGTGGTAGTTCTATTTTTAGTTTTTTGAATACCTCCTTCATTTAATAGCTACCTTGTATTACATTGTACGATGTGTTATTAATTAATATGATTTTTCTGTTTCCCAAAGTATTTCTAGAACTGTAATAATCACAATATAATAATTAATTTGCCCATTTTGTTAGTCAGAATAGATTCCATTATATTGTGATATAATAGTTTTTTATTGTGATGACAAATGACCACAAACTTAGCTGCTTAAAACAACACAAATTTATTATCTCTCAGTTTCTGTGGGTCAGAATTCTGGGTATGGGTTACCGGGTCCTCTGCTCAGGTTCCCATCAAACTGAAAATCAAGGTATCAGCAGGAGCTGCAATATCTTCCGAGGCTCCAGGTTTTCTTCCAAGTTCACCGGTTGTTGGCAGAGATCATTGCCTTGCAACTATATGACTGAAGTCCCCATTTTCTTGTTAGTTGTCAGCTGGGGACCACTTTGAGCTCCTAAAAGCTGCCCTTCTCTACAGGAAATTAATAGCATGGCTATTTGCTTCTTCTAGGCCAGCAGGAGCGTCTGCTTGTGCTTCTTGAACCTTTTAAGGGCTCATCTGATTAAGTCAAGCCCACCTAGGATAATCTACCTTTTGCTTAACTCACAGTCAACTGATTAGATTAGACCTTAATCATGCCTGCACAATTTCTTTTGCCATATCATCGGGGTTGTATCCCACCATGTTCACACATCTTGCCTACCCTCAAGGAGAGGGGATCATTGGGTCCTTTGGATATTCTGCCTACTACATGTAGTGACAAGTGCCTCCTCCAAAGTATTCATAGTTTAAAACAATGAGGGTGTATTTTTCACTCAAGCTACATGTCCATCATGGGTATTTAAAGGGGTTTTGCTCATTGCTGTCTCACAGAGACTTATACAGATGGAACACCCACACTTTGAACATGGTTGATGGTCAGGCCAGTGGGAAAGAGAGATCTGGAGAATCTTGCCTTGACAATTAGATGCTTTAATCACAATTCATTGGCCAGAATTACATGACCCCACCTAATCAAACATGGAGCAGGAAGTGTGATATTTTTATGTACCAAAAAAGATGAAATATCTGGTGAACCACTTTCATGTATTTATATGTTTAGGTTGTCGCTCACAGATAGGCTAATGTGGTACTCAATCAGCTTCCTCTGGAAGGTCCTCTCAAGTATTCAGATTTGATAGCATTAGTGCTCCATTTTGAGACCTCTCATGACTAACTGGTGGTAGATTTCATAGATGATAATGATGGTAGATCTACTTTTATTTCGTGGAGGAATTGCCATCCTGTTTTCCATAGAGGAGGTACTAGCTTACGTTCCCACCAACAGTGTATAAGCAATCTTTTTTCACCACATTCACATCAACATCTGTTGTTTTTTGACTTTTTGTTAATGGCCATTCTGACAGGGTTAAGATGGGATCTCATTGTGACTGTAATTTGCATTTCCATGATGATTAGTGATGCTGAGCATTTTTTCATATGTTTGTTGGCCATTTGTCTATCTTCTTTTGAAAAACGTCTATTCATGACTTTTGCCCACATTTTAATGGTGTTTTTTTTTCCTTGCTGATTTGTTTGAGTTATTTAGAGATTCTGGATATTAGTACTTTGTCAGCTGTATAGTTTGTGAATATGAACCTACAGAATTACATTTTATAGGTTGTCTATTTACTCTGCTGATTATTTATTTTGCTGTGCAGAAACTTTTTAGCTTAATTAAGTCCCATTTATTTCTTTTTGTCATTATTGTTGTACTATTTGCTTTTGAGGTCTTAATGATAAATTCTGTGTCTAGGCCAATGTACAGAAGAGTTTTCTTCCAGAATTTTTATGGTTTCCAGTCTCTAATCCATCTTGAGTTAGTTTTTGTATATGGTAAGAGATAGGTTCACCTGCATGTGGCTCTCCAATTTGCCCAGCATTATTTGTTGAATAGGGCATCCTTTCCTTGATGCACATTTTTGTCTGCTCTGTTGAAAACCAGTTGGTTGCAGGTGTATGGTTTTATTTCTGGGTTCTCTATTATGTTCCATTGATCTATGCATCTACTTTTATACCAGTAACCATGCTGTTTTGGTTACTATAGCCTTGTAGTATAATTTGAAGTTAGACAATATGATGTCTCCAGATTTTATCTTTTTGCTTAGGTACAAAACTAGTACATTCCTCGGTATTTTATTTTTTTGTAGCTATTGTAAATGGTATTGAGTTTTCGCAGCTTGACTAAGTGTATAGAAATGGTTCTGATTTGTGTACATTAATTTTATAATATAAGACTTTACTGAGTTTATTTACCAATTCCAACAGTCTTTCGGAGGAGTCTTTAAGGTTTTCTAGATATAAGATCATGTCATCAGCAAACAGGGATAGTTCGACCTCCTCTTTTCTAATTTGTATGCCTTTTGTTTCTTTCTCTTGCCTGACTGCTCTGGCTAGGATTTCCAGTACTCTGTTGAATAGAAGGGATGACAGTTGGCATCCTTGTCTTATTCCAGTTCTTAGGAGGAATGTTTTCACCTTTTCCCTGTTCAATATGACATTGGCTATGGGTTTGTCATATATAGGTGTTATCATTTTGAGGTATATTCCTTCTATGCCTAGTTTGTTAAGGGTTTTTATCATGAAATGGTGCTAGATTTTATTGAATGCTTTTTCTGCATCTATTGAGATTATCATTTGGTTTTTGTTTTCAATTCTGTTTATGTGGTGAATCACATTTATTGATTTGCATATGTTGAACCATACTTGGATCCCTAGGATGAAATCCATTTGATCATGGTGAATTATCTTTTTGATGTGCTGTTGGATTTGGTTTGCTAGTATTTTGTTGAGGATTTTTGCATCTATGTTCATTAAGAGATGTTGGTCTGTAGTTTTTCTTTTTTTGTTGTATCCTTTCCTGGCTTTGGTGTCAGGGTGATACCGGCTTCATAGAATGAGTAAGGGAGGATTATCTCCTTCTCAATGTTGTCGAACAGTTTCAGTAGGATAGGTATCAGTTCTTTTTTGTATGTCTGGTAGAATTTGACTATGAATTCATCTGGTACTGGGCTTTTTTTTTAGTTGGGTTTTTTTTAATTTTTAAATCACTTTATTAAAGTATGATTGATATACAAAAAGCTGTTCATATTTAATGTATACAGTTTGATGAGTTTGGAAATGAGTATATACTCATGAAACCATCACCTCAATCAATGCCATAAGCATATCTATTACCTCCAAAACTTTCCCCCTCCCTCTTTATTTATTATTGTTATTATTTTATCATAAGAACACTTAACATAAAATCTACCCTCTGAAGCCGAGACAACCTTTAAAAAACATAAGATCTACCCTCCTGGAAAATTTTTAAATATGCAATACAGTATTGTTAAATACTGATTCAATCTTGCCACTCATCATTGGTCTGTTCAAGATTTCTACTACTTCTTGATTCAAGCTTGGAAGGTTGTGTGTTTCTAAAAATTTATAAATTTCCTTTAGATTCTTTAGTGTGTGTGCATGGAGGTTTTCATAGTAGTCTCAGACGATATTTTGCATTTCTGTGGTATCAGCTACATTGTCTCCTTTTTCATTTCTGATTGCGCTTCTCTGAATCCTTTCTCTTCTTTTCTTGATTAATCTAGCTAGTGGTCTATTGATTTTATTTGTCTTTTCAAAGAAACAACTTTTCATTTCATTGATTCTTTATGGTGTTTTTCTGGTTTCAATTTTACTTATTTCTGTTCTGATCCTTGTTATTTCTTGTCTTCTGCCAGCTTCAGGCTCGGATTGTTCTTGTTTTTCTAGTTCTGGAGGTGTGACATTAGGTTGTTAATTTATAATGTTTCTGTCTTTTTGATGTAGGCATTTAGTGCTATGAACTTCCCTAGTAGCACTGCATTTCCTGTATTCAAAATTTTGGTAGCTTGTGTCACCATTATCATTCAGTTAAAAAATATTTTTGATTTCCGTCCTGATTTCATCATTAACCTAAAGATTGTTCAGCAGCAGGTTGTTCAATTTTCATGTATTTATATAGTTTTGAGAGGTTCTCTCGGAATTGATTTCTAGTTTTATTCTAGTGTGGTCTGAGAATATATGTGGTATGATTTTGATTTTTTTTTTTTATTTCAGCTTATTATGGGGAGTACAAAAGTTCAGGTTACATACGTTGCCCATGTACCGCCCATCCCCCCAAGTCAGAGCTCCAGGCGTGACCATTCCCCAGACAGTGCGCATTGCACTCATCATATAGGTATACACCCATCCTCTCCTCGCACCCCCTCCCTCCCCGAGTCAGCACCTTCAAGCGTCACCATTCCCCAGACGGTGCGCAACGCACTCATCATGTAGGCATACACCCATCCCCTCCCCCCACTCCCCATCTCAGTGTGATATCCGATTGGTATCATGCCCAAATGTGCATTTAGGTGATGATCAGGGAAACCAATTTTCTGGTGAGTACATGTGATGCTTGTTTTTCCATTCTTGGGATACTTCACTTAATATAATGGGTTCCAACTCTCTCCAGGAGAACCAAAGAGATGTCGTATCACTGTTATTTCTTATAGCTGAGTAATACTCCATGGTATACATATACCACAATTTACTAATCCAATCATGAATTGATGGGCATTTGGGTTGTTTCCACATCTTTGCTATTGTGAAGTGTGCTGCTATAAACATTCGGGTACAGGTGTCTTTGTCATAGAATGACTTATGTTCCTTTGGGTAGATGCCCAATAATGGGATTGCTGGATCGAATGGTAGGTCTATTTGAATCTGTTTAAGGTATCTCCATAATGCTTTCCACAGGGGTTGCACTAGTTTGCAGTCCCACCAGCAGTATATGAGTGTTCCTATCTCTCCGCATCCACGCCAACATGTGTTGTTTTGGGACTTTTTGATAAAGGCCATTCTCACTGGGGTTAAGTGATATCTCATTGTGGTTTTGATTTGCATTTCTCTGATGATTAGGGATGTTGAGCATTTTTTCATATGTTTGTTAGCCATTTTTATATCTTCTTTTGAAAAATTTCTATTCATGTTGTTTGCCACTTCTTGATAGGGTTATTTGATTTTTTTCTTGCTGATTTTCCTGAGTTCTAAATAGATTCTTGTTATCAGTCCTTTATCTGATGTGTAGTATGTGAAAATTTTTTCCCATTCTGTAGGTGGTCTGTTTATTCTCGTGACTGTTTCTTTGGCTGTGCAGAAGCTTTTTAATTTAATCAGGTCCCATTCATTTATTTTTGTTGTTGCTGTGGTTGCCAGGGAAAACTATGAAACACTGAGGAAGGAAATAGCAGAACTTGTAAATAGATGGAAAACCATACCATGCTTGTGGATCGGAAGAATCAACATTGTTAAAATGTCTATACTACCCAAAGTGATCTGCAGATTCAATGCAATCCCTATTAAATTACCAACATCATTTTTCACAGATATAGAAAAAATAATTATACTCTTTGTATGGAATCAGAGAAGACCCCGTATAGCAAAAGCAATTTTAAGCAATAAAAACAAAATGGGAGATATTAATTTGCCAGACTTCAAACTATACTACAAGGCTGTGGTTCTTAAAACTGCCTGGTATTGGCACAAGTGCAGGGACATAGACCAGTGGAACAGAACAGAAAATCCAAATATAAAACCATCCTTATATAGACATCTAATCTTTGACAAAGCAGACAAAAACATACTCTGGGGACAAGAATCCCTATTAAATAAATGGTGCTGGGAAAATTGGATAGCCACATGTAGAAGACTGAAACAGAACCCACAGCTTTCACCTCTCACAAAAATCAAATCACGGTGGATAACAGACTTAAACCTTAGGTGTGAAACGATTAGAATTCTAGAAGAAAATGTAGGAAAGACTCTTACAGACATTGGCCTAGGCAAAGAATTTATGATTTTGATTTTTTAAAATTTGCTAAGACTAGTTTTGTGGCCCACCAAGGTCTACCTTGTAAAATGTTCCATGAAAAGAATGTATATTCTGCAGTTTTGGGGTGGAATGTTCAGTAAATGTCTTTTAGGTCCATTTGTTCTAGAGTCCTGCTAAGTCCAATATTTTTTTGTTGATTTTGTGCTTCGATGATCTGTCTAGTTCTCTCAGTGCAGTGTTGAAGTCCCCATTATTATGTCGCTGTTTATTTCATTTCTTAGGTTTAGCAGTATATGTGTTATGAATCTGGGATCTCTGATGTTAGGTACGTATGTATTTAGGGTTATTATATCTTCCTGTTGAATTGATCCCTTTATCATTATATAATGATCATCTTTGTCTTCTTTTTACAGGTGTTGATTTAAAGTGTGTTTTATGTCATATAAGAATAGCTACTCCTGCTTGCTTTTGGTTTCTATTTCTGTGGAATATTTTTTCCACCCCTTTACCTTTAGTCTATGAGTCTCTTTATGAATTAAATGGGTTTCTTGGAGATAGCAATTATTTGGGTTGTACTTTTTTTATATCCATTTCATCAATCTATATCTTTTAATTGGGGCATTTAGATCTTTACATTCAATGTTAATATTGATAAGTGAGATACTGTTCCAATCATCATGTTGATTGTAAACTAGTTGCTTTGTATTCTCCCTTGTGTTACTGTTTTATAAGAGCTCTGAGTTTTTACTTATGAGTGCTCTTACACTGGTGACTATAGACCCTGCTTTTCAGTGTTTAGGCACTTTTGAGTGTTTCTTGTAGGGCATGTCTAATAGTGACAAATTCCCTTAGTGTTCACTTGTCTAGGAAATATTTTATTTCTCCTTCATTTGTGAAACTTAGTTTGGCAGGATACAAAGTTCTTGGTTGACAGTTATTCTGTTTAAGCAGTCTAAAAATGGGACCCTAGTCCCTCTGGTTTGTGAGGTTTCTGCTGAGAAGTTTGCTGTCAGTCTGATGGATGTTCCTTTGTAAGTTGCTTGATGCTTTTATCTCACAGTTTATAGGATTTTTTCGTTCATTTTGATTTTGGCTAGACTGATGAGTATATGCTGTGGTGATGTCCTATTTGCAATGAATCTATCAGAAGTTCAATGACCTTCTTGTATCTGGATGTCTAAATCTCTAGCAAGACCAGGGAAGTTTTCCTCCATTATCCCCTCAAGTAGGTTTTTTATATTTTTTGCTATTCCTTCTTCTCCTTCAGGGAGACCTATGATTTTTATGTTTGGGTGTTTTACATAATCCTATATTTCTTGGATACTCTATTCATTTCTCTTGATTTTTTTCCTTTATTTTTGACTGGCTGAGTTAATTTGAGAGCCTTGTCTTAAAGCTCTGAAATTCTTTCTTCTGCTTGGTCTAGTGTGTTGTTAAAACTTTCCACTGTATTTTGAAATTCTCTAAATGACTCTCTCCTTTCCAGAAGTTCTGTTATGGTTTTTTTTTAAAAAATCACTAAATTCCCTTTAGTGAATTTTTTCCTTTATGGACCGAATTATTTTTTTCACTTCTTTGTGTTGTTTGTCAACTTTCTCCTTGATCCCTTTGAGCCTACTTGTGATCCATATTTCAAAATCCATGTCTTATATTACAAAAATTTCCTTTTTGTTACAGTCCATTGCTGGAGAGCTAGTGTGATCATTTGGAGGTGTGAAAACAGCTTGTTTTTCGTATTGCTGGAGTTCTTATGCTAGTTCCTTCTCATCTGGAACCTCTTCCAATTCACCTGTTCTCCTGTGCTTGGAACTCTGCCACTCAGTGCATAGAGGGAGAGATGCACTGCCTTTTGGCTCGTGCAGGTAGGTACCCACTGTGGTGTTGCTGGCAATTTGGGTCAGTTGGACCTCAGACCCTTGGGAGAGTGTTCAGGTGCCAGTGGTGGTGAACTAGGTTAGGTAATCCCCAGTTCTCAGGCTCCAGGCTTGAGTCCTGAAGGGACCAGATCAAGACCAGGCTTCCACACTTGCCTTAAGCGTCCTGAGTTCAGGCCCTGGCTGTGATAGTGAGGGATGTGGTGATCTCCTTCTCCAGAAGAATGATCAGGCAAGAAAAGATGGATGTACTGTGAGGCTATCACAGGAATGGCAGGCCTGTCTTGATGAGATTAACAGAGGCAGGGAGCTGTGAGACTCACCGGCTGCTCACACCTCCTTCTCTTGGCAGTGACATCAGTCTCTGTCTTTTGAGGACACAAAAGTGCCCAGATTCCCAGCTCCCACCCTGGTCCAGCTGCAGGAGAAGTGGTGGAGGCAGCTCAATCCACTGTGCTGTGTGCGGGGCTACCAGACTGGATTGGCTGTAGGGAATGGCTGAAATCCCCCGGTGGGTGAGCTGTAGTTGTGCCAGGGACTTGCTCCAGGGATGGTAGGCTCCTCCCAGAAAAGACAGGCAGCTCAGGGGGAGGACTGCTAGCCCCATTGTCCCTCATAGGAGGCAGTAGTTTTTGTCACTGGGGCACACTAAAGCACTTGCTGTGGCTTTTTAGAGTGAAAGGAGTGAGCTCCAAGCTCAATGGAAGCATAGGAGTGACAGGTAGGGTAGCCACTCCCAAGTGCCCTGGCTTAATTGTTCTCTGTTGAACTGTCACTGATCCCAAGTGGAAACAAGTGTGGCAGGGGAGTGGAGGAAGTAGCAGGGGACAGGAAGGGAAAGAGAAGGCCCCGAGTGGTGGTGAGCTTGTGCCCTGGTCCCCTTTGTCCTAAGGGGCACTCTGTCATGTGCACTCTCTTCTCAGCTGAAAGCAGCCTGCCCTGAATGTCCAAGCTCCAGGACACCCACAGTTCCCCCAGGACTCACCAATCCCCCAAGGCTATTGTGGTCCTAGTGGGTGCTGGGGAGCACTGGCTGTGGGTCCAGTGATGTAGAGACCCAGAGGCTGAGATTCCCAGGTCGAGACAGCTGCAAAAATGCTGCCTATCAATGAAAGGAGGGAAATGAGCCACACACTCTATGCAGAACTTGGGCATGGTGAGCAGAGTACTGTTAGGGGTGTACCACCTGCAAGCCTAGAACTGGCTATCCCACGGCACATCTGCACCAAAAGCTTGTGCTTGGGAGCAGAGTTGGCTGTATCTGCCCCATTGGGTGGTTGGAGGAGGGGAGGCCCTTGCCTCCATGTCCCTTCCTGGGATCCAGTGCTGCTTCCTCTCTGGGGTGGGGAGACTCTCCTACCCTACAGTCTCCTCTCTGCACTTGCATGTCCACTGGGAGGAAGTGCAGACAACTTTGGATCATGAGCTGGGGCTTGCAGGTACAGGAGAACGCATGTTCTGCCTTCCTCTCTCCTAAAAAGTTGTTTGTGGCACTCTCCTGTCCCCTTGGGGGACCCTGCCCTATGGATTAGAACTCTGGGAATACTCCTGCTCTCTTGTGTATCCCTGTTCCTTTGTGCTTGTTACAGTCCAAGCAGGGGCTGGGGAATGCTTGTGTGGAATCCAGTGACAGGGGGACTGAGGGGCTGTAATTTCCCTGGCAGGATAGAGGACTTCAGCATGTGTGCGTGCAATACGGCACCCACTGTCTCAGCTTGTCTGTGGTTGGGGGAGCAACCCTATTCAGGTCCACATCCCAGTGCTCTGCTCCCAAGAAACTCTCAGGTCACCAATGGCAGTAATGTCTTGATGTGACAGGACAGAAGGGCTCTCTGACTGATTGGGACCTTGCAGACTGCCACAGGTATGAGGAGAGGAAAAGCAAACACTCCTACCTACACTTTCTGCTGAGCGCTGAATCTCTCAGGGGTTGGTCTCTACCAAAATCTTGCTCCTTCTTATTCTGCTCTGCAACTTCTTCTATGAGATCTCCAGTAAGGGTAAGTTCTGACTCTGTTCCTTCAGTATTTCACCTGGGCTATGCTTTCTACCTGAAACTTTTTCTTCTTTTTGGGAAAATCTGGTGGCTGATGTCTCTGGTCAGCCATATTGCCCCTCTTCCCAAGTGATAACTCTACTGATATGAAATTTCTTCCTTCAATATTATGCTGAAAGTTGGCTTTCTATAAATTTGGCTCATTGACCCTGGTTTGTCATTGGGACAATGCGTAATAGCCTATCTTTCAAGTAATATCTTGCAATCAACAAATATTAAATTGTGTTTATATGGATTATGATAGCTGTTTTTCTTTCCTGACCATCCCCAAACTTTTTGCCATCACACGTAATATATTTTATATAACCATCATGCCTATGATGAGATTTCTTTATTTTCTTAGCCACACTTCTCTGAATAAATTCAAAATGGCCAAGGTCTGTCTTAAAAAGAAATATCAGAATACAACTGAATCCTCTAGAGAAGATCTGACCATTGAAAAGTGTAGTGCTGTTTTTTTTTTTTTTTTGGTCTGGATACACATACAAGGCAAATTTATTAATAGCAAACATAAATAACTTGTTGACCCATATTGATCTTCTAATCAACTAAAATAGCTTAGCATTTTTATATAAATTGTTACAAAAGGACTTCTTTTTATACCTATGAAATTGATCTTGCTGAATCTAAATGCAGGCTTAACATTTTTATCCCTTTTGGAGTTTATCTTATTAGATTCTTCTTGTGTTGGTTCTGTTATTTAGCAAAGTAACCAATTCTCTTGATTCTATGCCATATACAAATTTAACAAGCCTAACTTCTAGGATCTACACACAGTTGATATAGAGGCAACATAGCTGAGTGTAAATGAGCCTGGACTGTGGATTCAGGCAGCCTGGGGAAAATCTTGGCTCTATAATTACTAGCTGTGTATCTTGAGTGGGTGCCCTTACCTTTCTCACTCTCAATTTTTCATCTTTACAATGGAGAATATAATAGTAGGGTTTTTGTGAGGAATAAATCAGTTAGTGTGTGAAGAGCTTAAAATTCCTAGCCCTAGTCAAAACTAAGTATTTGATACATGTTAGCTATTACTAATCAATTAAACATGTTGGAAAGAGCAGGTCAAGGGAAGATCCCAGAGGTCATGAATCTACCTTATTTGGGAAGTCATTCAAATAGCCACAATTCCACCTAAATGTTTTCTTTTCTATACCAAATATTTCTGTCTTTTATATAAGGCTACCATATGAGATGCTGTAAAAATGCCTTGTTGATATCAAGATATATTATTTTTTTCAGCTTTTTAATTAATAAAACTAATTACTTAGAACCTGAAAAGTAATTTTTTAAATCCACTTAATTAATTTTTAATTAATCAATATGGTAGCCATAGCAAAATATTAAAAGTCAGCTGATTATGCCTTGTTTTAGTGCACCCATATTGACTCCAAGGTTCTCAATTCTTTTCTTAGAGCTCATAAACTTATTTAATGTGTTCTAGAATTTTACTTGAAATCTATGTTAAACTTGATACTTCTTATCAATACTCCCTTCCTTCTGAAAATCAGATTGTAACCATCATATTGGGCCTGAAGTAAACACAAACATCTTTTCAACCACCCCTTAGGCCCGAGCAACAGCATTTGGGGCATGTGGTAGGGGAGAGAGGATGGTTACTCTGGGACTTTATACAGAAATATTCTGAAATCAGTTGACAGAAATTAGTTGGTAAAACAGTAGCTTAGACACGTTCAAAAGCCCAAACCGGTGAGTTTCTCCAAAAAGCAATAGTTACCGCAAACTAAGAAAGTGATATCCCAGGACAGATGGCTTTTAAAAAAGCAGTATAGGACCCATGGAAGAAAATCTGTAGAATATGTTCAATACAAATAAGAATCAGACTAGCCCTGAATAGTCAGACTGCTAAAGGTATCACTGTATCCTTTTGACAGAATAATTATACTTTTACACCAGAACTCCAAATGGTTTGCAGTTTGAAATAAAATTAGATATTTGTTGTTTGTTTACACTTATTACCTGTATGGTTTTCTGCCAAATATGTAGGATAACCATTCAATAACCATTATAAACATTGCAATTGTTTGGCTTAAAAGAGAGGCCAAACAGCATGCCAGAATTCACTTTTGGGAGAAAGAGAGGGTGGGAAATGGGAGTGGGTATAAGAGGCCTGTAACTGACAAGTCGGAGGGCATTATTTTTTCTTTTTCACAGGTAGGTATAATACAGTCCAATTAGAGGGATGTTTGGTTTCCAGTTGAGAAAGACACACTATATCTACTAAAAGCTATTTTTTTTTTTTTTATTTACAGATTCCTGGTACTTATGTCACTCCCATCCCTCTCAGGCTCATGGCAGATGTTGACAAAGAAAACAGATGGTGAGCCCTATATTGATTATATGATTCTGCTTTTGAACTTTTTTTCTCATTGAAGTTTGAAATGTAAAGCTGGACTTAAATGTATGTACTATTCCACTGGTAAAATCAAGCTAGAAACAGATCAGGGTGTAACAACTCAAATCCAGATAATTAAAAAACCCTGACAACATTAAAGTCCTCTACATTTCAACAAGTTTTGGTCATAGCTTGGCTTTGGAGAATATCAAATCCACTGAACCTCTTTTCTTTCAAATATCTCCAGGTCGTAAAGAGAATCTGCTTTACTGTGACTATCAGGAAACCCAAAAGGCAGATGGTAACACTGAATGATCTTACTGCAGAGTAAGTTCTATGTAGTATGTCTAAGATGAAGTAGCAGCATGGGTTTATTCATTTGTACTCTGAAAAAAGAATGACAGAATGACAAATGTAGTAACCAAATAATTTATTATACAATTGAAAAATATTTCAACCCCATATTAATTATTATAATTACAGAAAATTACTGAAATGCCAACATTAAATTTTAATTGTTTCTATGAAACTTTATTTTAAAAGTGGTTAATGATTCTTTTAATCATAGCAGGTAACATAGCTAGTGTACATATAATGAGATGCATACAATTCTTATTTTTTAGTAAAAGTGCACCCATTTTCAATTAACTTTTATAGCATCTTAAATTTAAGGAACTCTCCAGTTATTGATATATAGCTAAATGAATTATGAACTCTCCTTGGTGCTTAAGACAACATTCTGGTGCAGAGTGAGCAAACCAGGTAAGCAGTACCTCTTATTGAATTAACAATGCTTATTCTATGTGCTATGTAGTTTAAGGATAACTCCTGTCTTCCAATTCATTTCTCATTTTGCATGGTTTCAAAAAATGCCATCAGATACTTTTTATTCTGTATAATTTGACTCATTGGAACCCAGGGGCTTGAGCTTCCTTATTATCGCTCAGATGTAATAGGTGGAAAGAGCATAAACCAAGAGCCAAGAGATCAGAGTTCTATCCAAACATTCCCATCGATTTACTCCTGACTTTGAACAAGACACTTAATCCTATTGATTCCTTATCTGTAAATTGAAAACATTGAACTGTATGATTTTTTGAGCTCCTTCCAAAGTCAAAACCCTACTTTAGTAATTTTTGGTTTTTCTTTAACTGCATTTATTCTATTCTTTCCAGATTGACAATTATTCTTTATGATGGCATAAAAGGAAACAAAATAGTCGAATATTTCTATTTCATTTCTGTCATCAGTTAAATGTTATACCATCTGCTCTAAGATTTAGGCCAAGCTCTACTAATTTTTTTCTCTTTGCTCTAAGCCTAGCTTTAGCAAACAAAAAAGGCCTTTTTGGTAGCTTTATAATTTTTTGCTAAGCTTTGCTCAAAGGGTTTATGGAATCAGACAGAACCAGGGCTTGAATCCCAGTTCTGCCTTATGCTTGTTGTGTGAAGTAGGCAAGTCCATCAAATTCTCTACAATTCCGTGTCCTCATTTATTAAACCGCAATGATATACTATCTACTTTATGTGATTGAGGGACATGAAAAATAGCATGAAAAGTGTTTATGCAATACCTGGCACAGAGAAATCCTTATAGAAATGTTATTTGTTTTTCTTATTTTTACATTTTGCCACCAGCATCATCATCGTCGTCATCGTCATCATCATTGTTGTCATAACTACTCTGGATTTTATTTTTGAAATACTATTACTGATTTTTCATCACTTTCTGTTAAAAAGCATCTGGACTTGGATGCAAGTCTGGCAACCATCACTTAAAAAGCCAGAGAGGGACAAGTGTTGGTGATAGGAAAAGCAGGTTTATTCAGGAGTCGGCACCCTGAGGACATGGTGGACTATTGCCAGGAAGACCATCTCCAATTCCTCAGGCTGACCGAAGGATTTTAAAGGGAAAGGAGCTTTGGGAAACTATGTGCAGGAGCTGGTTATGCGCAGGTCAGCATGTCTTGTCCAGATGGTTATCTTGAGTAGTGGCCGTCTGATGGTCTGGCCTGTATCAGCTAGACCACAACAGGATTGAAGGTTGACTGACTGTTCAGCACTTTTTTGTGGGGGTTGGGGGAGAAGTCCTGCAATCTTGGCTTCTGGGTTAGTTGTTCAAGGTCAGTTCCTGGGGGTCCTTAAGCAAGCACACAATTCAGCATTGTATAATAAGAAAGAGTTTGTATACTAAGAGTTTGTATAATAAGAAAGAGTTGTATAATAAGAGTTTGTATAATAAGAAAGATTTGTATAATAAGAAAGCTTTAAGTTGGAGCGACTGTTACTGTTACAGTATGATACCTCATACATGTAGATAATTTCACAGTTCACAAGGTATCCTATGTGTCTTATCTGATCTTTGCAATAATGCTCTGACCTGAGAAGGATTCATATTTCCACATTACAGATAAGAGAGTCTCAGAGTCATTTAGTAACTTGTCAGTGGACTAACACAGAAGGCTTGTGTCTCTTTGTCTACTTTTCTAACCCTACAGTGCTTAGCACAAGAAAGAAAGTAGGACGATGATAGATGGCATTGGGCAGTTTTGTGACAGAGTTGTTGGTGATGAACATTAGTACTGGAAAGATAAAAGCTATTTTAAAGAAAACTTTATGTTGTGAGAGAACACTGGTATTTTATTATAGAGCATACGTTTCTTGAAAGAGAAACAGCACAAAGGTTTTTTTTTTCTTTCTATTATGTTGGCTTATAAGTAGGGGTTTTCTAATTTATTTATTGAGTAGCATAAATATGATGCTTATTAAAAAGACAGTGTCCAATATAGGGTTTTAGAGTTGTTCAGAAGGGTTCTGGAGGTGGTGGTTGGGAGGTAGTGAGGGGTCACAGGGCATAGAAAAGACCTCAAATTGTGTCTGGGGACATTTTCTGGGGAAGGACACAGGCAGACTGGCATCAAAAGTCACACTCTGATTCATTTCTTGCACTTCCTTCCTTATTCATCTTCCTTGAGTCAAGAGGAAAACAGTTGTGTCTTTTCCTCTAGGGCACTTTTCTGTAAGAAAGTTTTCAGCAATTTAAAGAAAAAATGGAAAAAAAAAAAATCCCAACACAGTGAGGTTTTCGTAATATTAATTCTATGCTTTGACCTAAAAAATTAGTTAAGAACTTCCTATTGTTTTGTTGTTTAAAAATGTCCTTTTCTGAAATGACTGTAATTTGCTAACTAGAACAAGTAAAAAGTTGGTAAATATGGATTAGCTACCAACCTTTAAAATTTTATTAGTTCTTGGAAGCCAAAACCCTAGGGTTCGAGACATCCAGGTAGAGGTGTAGCTAAGGACAGGATTATCCATGCAGTGCAGGAGGCCTTTGGCATGCATTCAGCCAGAGCCCCTCCACTGACCACGCTCTCTTGGCTGCCATGCCCTCTGAATAAACATCCATCCGAGTGAGTGAATGGAATGCAATTTAGTTGAGTTCCTCCTGAAAAGCTGCCTGAGAGACTGTGAAATGTGACTGCTTTGATTGACGCTCCTATTTTCTCTACCCCCAAAATAAGTTAGATTGGCAGTATTCAAATGAGACATAAAATTATCTATTATTGGCTGATTCAGCAATAAAGCCAGGAAGCAAAATTAGCCAAGTGGAAAATATTCTAAGACTAGGAATGAGAGATTATGAGTATAAGGCAAGTCTTAACTAGCTGAGGAAATTTCCCTGTGCCTGCAGCTGATAAGCTGCTTTTGTAACTGGATGAAATGTTGGTCACACTCGGGACTCCATTGCTACAGACACTTTTAGACAGATAGCATTCAGCCAGGGCTCGTGCATGCACCCTGAGTACAAAGATTTTCCAAGTAGTTACTAAGGCATCGCCATTAGGGAATAATTCAATCATAATTTATCTTTGATATCTTTGATTACCACTTCCATTACATATTTATTTCAGATTTAAAAATAAAAATCAAGTGAGCTAAAATTGTCTGAAAAGAATTTTCTGGGTTCATTGCTTCCATTTTTTTATGGGACTGCAGCTATGTTAGCCTAAACCTCTAATCATATCAGGTCTACTCCAAAATTCTACAGAATTAAAAATAGAACTTTTTTTTTGTATTAACACCTTGACTATCAAATAACTTTTATATTATGGAACTGATTTTGGTGGTATCTGTCCTAGTTTTTTCTGCTTACAGATTTTTTCCTTATAAGGTGGCCACTTATAACTGCTTCTCCCTCTAATAACTGGAACTAAGAAATATGACGTGGAGGGAAGGTTTCGGGCATTCTCAAAGGGAAGTGACCTGGCATCTAGTCTATCCCACTCAGTTTCAAATGGTAGGCATGTACCCTCCCTCCCCATCACCTAATAATAAAGCCAGACAGTACATCAAGGCCTCAGACAAAAGGCCCATTAGGCATGTCTGTGATTAAAGTTGATTAAATAGAAGTCATTGGGAATTTTGAGTCTAAGATCAGTGGTGAATCAGACCCAATTTGCATGAACTACGAGGTGCTTCATTAAGACTAATCATATCCCTCTGTCCTTTGGTAATAAATCATCCTTCTATGGGGCTCATTTAGATTGAGCTTGAGAATTTTGCCTTCATAATTCTTCAACACTGTTAAGATCACTTTAGTTATGCTCTCTGGCCTCATTTGCTAGGATAGTACCTGTTGGGAGCCCCATGCCAGTGCTGCATCCTTGAACAAGCTTCCTAGAAATCTAAACTATGATTTATTAGGGTCTACATGCCAATGGGCAAGACCCCTAAGATAATGAAGCACAGGAAGAGCAAGTCATCCTTGTTTAAACTGATAAAGTACTCAGGCCACACAGTGCTTCATGCTGAGCCAACTGATCATTAAATAATTTTACATACCCTTCTTGAGAATGAGTCTGTTTAAATCTAGGAAATTGACCGGGGTTAAGCTTCCAGAGCTCTCATGTGGATTATTCCTTCTTTGAAATCACTTGTGAGAATGATGAGATATTGCCCATTTGAACCAAAGGATTATTCTTGCTTATTTCCTGTCATTGCATGATCTGCTCCCTGTGTGCCTGGAACACCCTGCCCACTCACCCTGTAGTCCCTTGTGTTTCTGGCTGTTGAAGCATTTATCACACTGCCACATAACTTCTTTTTTACTTAGTTGTGTCTTCCACTCCTTGAAAACAAAGACTCCATGCCTAGCACATAACAGATAATAAATACGCATTGAATAAAATGTTGTCAATTATGAGATGGTGGCTATCATGGAATATTATACAGCCTATGAAAAGGAGGATGTTGATCTCTATACATTGGCATGTAAAGATGTCCATATATTTCTTAATGTAGTTGACAAAACAAAGTAAAATGAAAAACATTATGTACAGGATGATCCCAGTTTTGTTTAAAAAAGTGCTTATATGTATATTTATAGAAAAAGTCAAAAAGTATAAATATTCAGAGTAAGACTTGTGGTGTAAAAGTAGGGTTTTTCCTTTTAGCTTTATAAATTGCTATATTTTGATTTGCTATGTTGAGTCTGTATTACTATTGTAAATTAGAAACCCAATAATCAATTTTAGAAAACCACGAGACTATAGATTCCAGTAGCAAATTATTACCAATTTAAACACACAGTATTAGTTACCTAGGGCTGCTGCAACAAATTACCACAAACTCGGTGGTTTATCCTTTCATAGTTCTGGAGGCTGGAAGTCCGAAAAGAAGGTTTTGGTAGAGCCATGCTCGCTCCAAAGCCTCTAGGGAAGAATCCTTCTTTGCTTCTTCTAGCCTCTGGTGGTTACCAGAAATCCCTGGCGTTTCTTGGCTTGTGGATACATCACTTCAATCTGTGCTTCAGTCTTCACATGGTGTTCTTCTCTGTGTCTTCACAGAGCCTTCCTATAAGGACACCAGTCATTGGATTTAGGGTGGTCCACCCTAATCCAGTATGACTTTACCACAACATAACTCACATCTACAAAGACACTATTTCCAAAGGTCACATTCTGAGGTTCTGGATGGCATGAATTTTGGGGAGACATTCTTTACCCCAGCATGGTCACTTACTATAGAGCACTTACTAACAAGTGTCAGAATCAATGAGCTTTACGTGTCAAAAAGTCTTTTTTCTGAAGGCTGTCACCTGGTGAGTATCTCACCATTACAGATCATGGTACCCACTGGACTGGCACAGGATGGGGTGGGGTGATATTGCTGTCACAGATTTGGAGAGCCTACCAAGCTTCAGGTCATCTCTCTTCCAGCCTTCGATGTGAACCCACTTTACTTCTATCACCCCAACTCTGAGATGAAACAGCTTTTAATTCCTCTTCTGGTCCCTAGCTTTGCTTTTGGTATGAGGTTTTATTTTGTTAATAACAAGAGAGCTTTGGGACAATTCAATTCCCTTATTTCTTATATTCATTTCAAGAATATGATCAGCACATATTACCTGCAAGGATAGAGCATATCTAAATACTCTTTTAAAAACAACATGAAATCTTATGTTTCCCAAGCAGATCTAGATACCATTAAAAACCTGTATAACAGCAGTCCCCAACCTTTTCCGCACAAGGGACCAGTTTCACAAAAGACATTTTTCTGTGGATGGGGGTGGGGGTGGGTGGTTAGGCCAGGTGATGATGCAAGCAATGGGGAGGGGAGTGGCTGTAAATAAAGATGAAGCTTCCCTCTCTTGCCGCTCACGTCCTGCTGTGTGTTCCCCGCCCCCCGACAAAGTTTCATGGAAGACGGTTTTTCCACAGACAGCAGAGTTGAGGGGTAGGGGTGGCAGAGCTCCGTGTCTGGTCCCCAACAGGCTGCAAACTGGTACCAGGGGACTGCAGCTATATAGGCAAAGCATATTAGAATCAGGGCAGAAGGAAAGATTGTGGACCTTAGTGTATAATGTTACCAACACTGTATCTTTCCCATTGGTGAGTTCCTCCCAAGAAACTGGATTCTTGAATTTATTATCAGTTAAACCACAGTCTTTAAGGTGGAAAATTCATTTGCACCCAATTTACTGTTTAGCTTTTTCCCAAGCCTCAAATTAGTTATTAATATTTACTAATTATGCTATTTGCACAGAGCACTCTTAGTGTAATGCAGATTTCTGTCCCTTCTCCCAAAAGGCTGAAATATCACGTGGAGAAAGGAAGAAAATGCAAGAGGAATTCTGAATTTAATTCATGAGTTTTAGTATTTTTTTCCTGTTACATACATAGTGTTTGTGTCAGAGTCAGAAATAAGAGTTAAATTTGAAAATTCAACAGCTAAAAGAAAATAGTTATGTGGCAAAGCTACTTCCCAGAAAACATGTAATTAAAGGACCTCTTAAAATAGCAGCCATAATATTGACAATTCATGGGAGGCCATAAGTTCATTACTGTTCTTTTTAGTGAGGCTTGTTTCTGAGTACTGTTCTGAGAATGAGAATCTGTTGGCAGAATGAGCACATCACCCAAGAACTTTGCATCCTATTCTGCAGAAAGGTTCAGCACATTTCTGGAGTATGCACAATAGTTGTATCATGTTAGGTGGAAGTATGGCCTTGCTATTATCTTTATTTGAAGATTAAGTATGGTTTAAGGAGATGTGTATGGGTGCCAAGTTGAAAAGGGGTAGACCTGTGATGGTTAATTTTGTGTGTCAACTTGGCGAGGCCATGGTAACCAGATAGTTGGTCAAACATTATTCTAAATGTCTCTGTGAAGATATTTTTTGTTTTTTAAAGAAGAGATTAAGATTTAAATTAGTAGACTTTGAGTAAAGCAGATTACCCTCCATAATGTGGGTGGGTCTCATCCAAGCAGTTGAAGACCTTCATTGAAAAAGACTTGCCACCTTTCAAGAAGAGGGATTTCTGCCAGCAGATTGAATTCAAGACTTGAACTGCATCATTGACTCTCACCTGGGTGTCCAGCCTACTGGTCTACCTGCAGATTTCTGACTTGCAAACCTATAAAATCACATGAGTCAATTCTTTAAAATCTCTCTCTCTCTCTGTCTGTCTGTCTCTTGTTTTCTCCACATCCTGTTGGTTCTTTTTTCCCCTAATTTCCCCAAATAGGAATTGGGACTAGATATTGAAGCCATTTATTAGTGTGAGTAATGAAGCTTTATTAATCAAATAAAACTTTGGTTGTTAGTGTCACAGGCGTAAAGTTTCTTGCTAATGTTGCAGAAAGGAATTTCAGAATGTGCACCCAACTGGGCGACAGTGGCGAGTTTATTGAGTAAAAGCTGACAGGCTTAGGAAAGGCTTATGTCGAAGCAAAAGCATGCTCTCAAGAGAGTGAGCAGATTTGAAAGGAGCAACTGTGCTGACCCCTAAGTGGCTGCTGTTTTTACTGTTGAAGTCAAAGAAGGCTGGGCGGTCAGTGTTCATTCTGTTCTTACTCGTATGTAATAGGGAAAGGTCACTTTGTACCAGTGCAATGCTGAGAAATTAATGGCTCTTTTCTTCTCCTCAGGTTTGTTTGTTCAAGGACTGTTCGTTGGAGCCATTTGACTAACTTTTTTCTGTTCCCCGCCTCCCTTGCTCATACCTAACTGACTACCTATTCTAACATTAGTATAAATTTTACATTATGTTTGTTTAGATGTCCTAGTGTTTAGGAGAGGAGTGCCATTATCTCCATAATGTCAACACAGAAACAAATATGATGGCCTGTATGTTCTTCTCCCATAAATAGAACCACATTAATACCTAAGAAAAAGGAAGCACCTGCCCAAGGCTAATGGTAGGAGGAGCAGGCCGGGCATATTCAAATGGGTCTTCTGCCTTTTCTTCATGCAGTTCTTCCCAGCTGGTTGGCTTAGGCACTGCAGTCTTCAGTAAGCTGCATATCGAATACTCACTATCCAGCACACTTTGTCTCTACCCTTGCATTAATCCTCCACCCCACCAACAATCCTGTTATTTTGATATTTCTATTTTAGGGACTATCTTTCCTACCACAGCCCAGTCACTCCCTCTGCCTGATGTTTCCTGTAAGAATGACCAACTTACTGGAATGAGCTTATAGTCCCTTGGTTGTTTTCTTTTGAAGGTGAGTGGAGCTAGAAGGCACGACAATAGCAGGAGCAGTATCTTATGCTTATTCTTCTTGGTCTTTATTTCTCCCTTATTTATGAAGGATAATTTCACTGGATAAGGAGTTCTAGATTGGTGTTTTCTTCTTGCAACACTGAATGTTTCGTGTCATTCTCTCCTTGCTTGAATAGTGTCCACTGACAAGTCCGCTGTAATTCTTACCCTTCTTTCTCCATAGGTAAGACATTTTTATCTTACCCCTCTGGCTTCCTTCAAGACTTTCTCTATGTCTTTGGTTTTCTGCAGTTTGGATATAAAATACCAAGGTATAGTTTTTTTTGGTATTTATCCTGCTTGGTGTTCTCTGAGCTTCCTGGATCTGTGGTTTGGTGTCATTAATTTTGGACAATTCTCAGCCATTATTACTTCAAATATTTCTCCTGCTCTGTTTTCTTTGTCTTTTCTTTCTGGTGTTTCAATTATGTGTGTTATACATTTTGAAATTATCTCATATTTCTTGGGTGTTGTGTTCTATTTTCTTTTTTCATTCTCTTTTCTCTTTGCATTTCAGTTTTGGAAGTTCCTATTGACCTAACTTTAAGCTCACTTAAAGCTTAAAGCTGTTGTTTCAGCCATGTCCAGCTGCCCGATGAGCCCATCCAAGGCATTCTTCAATTTCTGTTGTGGTGTTTTTGATTTCCAGTATTTCCTTTTGATTCTTTCTTAAATTTTCCATCTCTCTGCTTATATAACCCTTCTGTTCTTGCAGGTTGTCTACTTTTTCCATTAGAATCCTAAACACATTAATCATAATTGTTTAAATTTCCAGGCCTGATAGTACCAACATCTGTGTAACGTCTAGGTCTGATTCTGCTATTTGCTTTGTCTCTTCAGACTGGTTTTGTTTTTTTGTGGTTTTTTTTTTTTTTTGTTGTTGTTGTTGTCGGCCTTTTAGCATACCTTGTAATTTTGTTGTTATTGTTGAAAGCTGGAGATGATGTTTTGAGTAATAGGAACTGAGGTAAATAGACCTTTAGTGTGAAGTTTTATGTTTATTGGGGTGGTAATTGACCTGTGTCTAATGTTTGTGGCTGTAGGTACCAGACGCTTCAATTTCTCTAGTGTCTTTGTTTTTGTTTCACCTGTTGTCTTGTGTTTCTCTAAAAATTCCTCCTTAAATAGAGTCTGATTCTTGCAGCTCTTTCTGCTAAATCCACTGTTATTTTCCTGGAGGCTTGTTGATGTGGTGGTAAATTATGGGGGAGAGAAAGCATTCTATAATCTAATGATTAAATCTCAGCCTTTTAGTGGGCACGTGTTTCCAGGCTGTGACTTTTGCAAGTGTTTCTTAGTACTTCCCTCCTTATCTGAGAGGAAGGCTAGAGGGGCTTTAGTGGGAGAAAATGTACTTCCTCTAGGTGAGACAGGGCTCTGGTAAAGTCTTTGCCCCTGGAGACTTTATCATGTAGAATACTCTGGGCATATTTCTCAGTGGTTGTTCTTCCCCTCCCCTTGCCATACCCAGGAGGTTGATCTTTCTTGACTCTTGACCCTGAGAACCTTGTGGGGTTCCTATAGGTGAAGCCCATAAGAGGGCCCCCTAAGGACTACAGTTCCTTGGATTTTCTTACTTTCAAGCTAATCCATACCTATCCTCCAGAAATTCATCAAAATTACCATTTAAATATTCCTACCAGTTTATAGCCCCAGTGGCATCTTCTCTAGGTGAGCAGATATCAGTTGCATCTCTCTGAATCTGCTTGCATCTCCTGTGACCTCATTCCTCTGATGAGTCCAAGAAAAGTCACTGAAAATCAGTTTTTTCATCTTGTTTTATTCATAGGTTGGAAGTAATGATTTCCAAGCTTTTTACATATTGGACCCCAAACTGGACACCTGGGTATCTTTTACAACATCTAGCACTGTGCTAAACAGGCACAGGCGCACTAAGTTTCCTAGGATTGTGTTTCCACCAATGCTACCCCGCCCATTTCCCCACTACTTCCCACAGCTGCACTGGACATTCTTCTTGCCAAGGGAAAAGAGTTGGAGCTTTGGCGAGTTATGTTTTAATGACTGCCAGTCCCTGAAATACAAGGCATTAACTAAGTACTTGGAGTGAGTGATGAATGACAGTCAAGTTTAAGACAGAGATTGTCTGCCTCAGCCTCTTGTGTCCTTGTCCCGGACATATATATTTGCATTATGATTGGAAAACACCTGTTAGGTTGGTGCCTCAGCCTCCTCAGGAAGGGCCATTTCTGGCATCTAGGTGTATAAAAGCCTTCCTTGAGGCCTTAGTTTCTGAGGTATAGAGACTGACTCTGAAGCCTTTGATTTTCTTAACTGTAATTTTGCTTTTGCTCAATGGTAGTCTCTCCTTCATTCACTCCTTCCCTCCCTCCCTCCCTCCCTTTCTTCCCTCCCTCCCTTCCTTCCTTCCCTCCTTTCTTCTTTCCTTCCTTTGTTTGCTTTCTTTGCTTTTCTACTACTAGCATTTGGACTGTTTGTGATAAATTAAATATTTTACTCATTAATGTTAGCTTTTAGCAGCATAAGACAATTTAGCTAAAGGCCACTGCCTGGTGAGATTTTTCAATACTGATTGAAATGCAAATTAATACAAGCAATTTCCAGGTGCTATGCATAGTCTTAAAATGGAAGGCTTTAAATGACATTTCCTTGGCAATATGTGTGAATCCCCAAAATTAGGCAATCTCTTTATTCAGTAAACTAAATCTGCATCTAAAGCCCAATTTGAGGTTGCCATCACGTCATCATTCTTAATTATAGCCACCTTTGAAATAAAGATGACCTTATCAAGTAACAGTTACCTAAATATTAATAATTACTTCCTACTGAGGAATATATGTTTAGAAAGAAAGACAATGTTTATGTTGGGGATGTGTTCAGAGGATGAAGACCAATATGACATTTTAGGGAGACAGATTTTTCCCTCAGTCAGGAGGAAGGGAGCTAATATTCATGGAGTCTTTTTTTGTGTCAAACACTTTATAGGCATTCATATTCAATGATTTATTGAGGGCTGCCATGTTTTGGCCGGTGCCTTAGTTGTAGGGGGTTTCAGTAGCAATAGGATAGATGATGTTCCTGCTCTTGTGAATCTTGGAAAAATTGCCAATGGACAATAACAATAAATAATAGACAAAGAAATGAAATGAATCCAGAGTGATAAGTGCTCTGATGTTGGATAGAGAATGGCCAGGTGGGTAGGGTAAGAAGAGAGTGCACATTAGATTGGGTGGAACAAGAAAGTCTTTTTTGAGAAGGTGACGTTTCCATTGAGAAATTAAAGGGAAACCAACCACTCATTACTTTATAATTTTCACAAGAACCTGAGACAAAGGTAACATTAGTTCAGCAGGTACAAGCAAAGAAATGAATTACTCAACTAGGTTAAGTAACTTCTCTAAGAGTGCACAGATTTCCAATCCTATTCCATCTGCCTCCAAAGCCGGTCACTGCCCACCACATTCCACAGGTCCTTGTCGCTCACCAGCTGCTTCAAGCTTGGGGAGAAAATAAGCTCTCTTTGTTTGCCTGATTTCAGACTTTAGATCTTTAGGAGCAGCCAATTTTCAAAGAAAACCAATGTCAAGTCATCAATTTTCTCAGCAAGAACTTTAAAAAGAAAAAAAGACAACCACCTAGTTTTTTATTATCTTTCTATAAAAGAAGATATTTTAATACCAAAAAAGTTAAAAGGATATTTTCTTAGATTAAAGGACATGACTTCAAATTGAATAATATTAACTTTATGAAACATTTACATTATTTTTTTCTCTATTTTACTTATTTCACAGAGAACCACTAAAGCTACAATAAAAATGGACCCCTTTGGAAACCAGAGGGCTCAATGTCTTTCAAGGCTATCTCCCACCTTGAGCATCTCAGGTTGATACTAGCTCCTGTGAGGAGGAGGGGCAATGAAGGCAGATGCTGAGGGTTAGGGATACAGACTCCCTGCTAGTTGAATCATCCCAGAAAGGACAGGTCATCTTGACATAAATATTTTCAGTGTGAGTCTTCTCCCTTAAAATGTTTACCTATTTAGGGAATAGGAGATATGCATTCTCTCTTTATTAGAAGGTTCAAATACAACTTAAAGCTCTTTATAAAATAATTTACAAACTTTTTCTATAGGCAATTGCTCATGTTGGTTTGAATAAATTAAGAAAGTAGATTCATTACTTTTTCTATTAATTAAATATGGAGTTAGAAATGACCACTTTGGATTCTTATTAATAGCAGTGTGTGTGTCTTTGTCATGAATGTTCAAGTATTGATCAATTTGTGACAGTGTATTGTCTTCCTAAGAATGTGAGCAAAACTAGGATATGTACAAGAATAAATACTATCTAAAATTCTATGAAAATATAATGATAATTACTGGGAAATAATTTTTTAAAACAGCAAAAATAGCATCCTTGAGGCCATTTTTGCAGTATTTCAAGCACCTAATTGTATCAGTTATTCATCTCACTGAGAGATAGGATAAGAAGTGTTGGGCTAAAGCCTCAAGCATCAATTGAAACTTTAGTATTGTACATAAGTAAAAAATAGAATCCTTAGAATTAGTTTCAAGACTTTCCTCCAATTGATGTTTTATATATACACATTTTTAATTTTCAAGAGAAATTAAGGATGGTAGGAGCAAAGAGTAGTAGGAAACATATAAAGAAGCTAAATCACCTGTAATCCTACTACTAGGATCAGCAGTACTATTAATGTTTTGAAAAATTCCTTCCAATCTTTTAAAATGTATGTGTGTATATACACACATACATATATGACCATAATATCCTACCTTTTCATCAAATAATATGAGTCATTTTCCATGACAACAAATGTATTTCATACACATGCTTTTGTGTGACAGCCTAGAAATATTAAACATTTTCTAATTAGTTGCCTACTCTTAGGCACTAAATTTGTTTCTAATTCTTCCTTCTTAAAAATAATGGTGCAGGGGGAATAGGCAAGATGGCTGACTAGAGACATGGCTTACTGGACTATCCCAGAAGAAACGAAGGGTTTCAGATAAAGGAGAGGGGAGAAAGGACACAGCTCAAGTGTTAGGTCAGAGGAATAAGTACTGGAGCCTGCCAGGGACCTCGCAGAGGAAAATTGTGAAGCAGAGAAGGAAAAGGGAAAAGGAAGAAAGATATTGGTGAGGCTTGAAACCAGAGAGGGAGAGGTTTGGAGCCCAGTGAAGGGGTAAGGGGGAGATCCCTTTCTATTTCCCATACTCTTTTGGTGATTGGCAGGCTGCCAAGTTACTTGGAAACTTTTCCATCCCCATGAGCTCAAGCACCGTGGCAATCATGGAACTGTGGGGAGAACTTGTGTGATTGCAGAGCTTGGACATGCCACGTGGGGTTCCTCTGCAAGGAGAGTGACCTGAGAGGCCAGAGAGCCAGCTTCCTTCCATTCAGATTCTTATCCATTCGCACCGCCCCCCTGCCCCCTCCGAGCCCCCAACTCCCCCACTGCAACCAGGAGAGCAGTTTGAGCCAAGAATTTGACAAGTGGTTGCCTCTCCCCAGCTGAAGCATCCTCCAGTCTGAGGTTTCCACAGAGAGTGGAGCCCATGCCTTTCCCCTTGAGGACCTGCAGTGAACCTGGGGTACCAAATCTGGGGCCTCCCTGCCCACCAGCATTTCATGGAGAGGCACACCAGCAGGTCAGACATGCAGGCAGGATCCCATTCCCCCAGGACTGCAGCGGGTTGCTAGGGGACAAAGGGGAGAGATTGGGGAGCTGGACTCCGGAGGTGGTGTGAGCCCACATGGGCAGACCTGATGGGAGAATACTGTGAAGGTCCAAGAGGCAGCGATCTGGGGGAGCACCCATCCCCCCCTCCCCCGGAATTCTGCACTATCGAAGTATGGCGGGACCTCTGGTGGGGAAGATCCCAGCCCGGGGCTCCCTAGCAATTGAGTGTTTGAGTGTTCAGGCGCCCATTTGCAACTGGACACTGGAGGGCAGAGGTAACACAAGAAGGGCGGAGCATATTCCCAACTGTCGGGAATTGCAGCCCTTCTGCATGAGCAGCCTTCCCAGTTAGAAGAGCCTGCAGCTTAACCCAATGGCAAAATGACCTTGGAACCTTGCTGATGCTTTGCAAAGCCTTCCAGGCTCGCCCAACCTAAACACACCTAGCCTCCCTCCTCCACCCACCTCTGCTGCACCAGAGAACAAACAACCACCTGGGAGATACAGCCTGGGGCATTCAAGTGCTCCTTCTGAGGGACTAGAGCTTATTACACACACAAAAGGACGTCCCTGCAGTTGGGTCTTTCCTGCAAGCATCAACCACTGACAGGGAGAACAGCTCTATAGCTCTTTACAGCTTCTACCAACTCAATCGAACAGGGTGTGGCCAATTCTTACTCACAGATCTCACCCATCATCTCGGAGATTAATTATGTCAAAATTTATTTACCTATTCTTTTGTACATGCCTTTTGTACATGTGAGTAGTTTCCAATTTTAAGTTAAAACAATATCATTGTGAGCATTTTATGTGTATATTTGATGTGTACACGTTTCTCCTTATACACAGGAGAGAGATTGCTGAGTCATAGGAGAGGGTGTCTCTGTTTTTTCTGCATAATGGCAAACTTTTTTCCAAAGTGGTTGTACCTATTTATATTCCTGACATCAGTGCTTGACAGTTTCCTTTCTCCTCATCCTCAACAACACTTGGTGGTGTTATAAGACGACCAGGTTCATTTTCCTGCTGTGCGTGGACAGATCAGTACACTGAAATAGCCAGAGTTTCTGTGGAGAAAGTTTCATAATCGTTTGGTATCCAAAGCAGGAGAAAGGAAGAGCCCCTCAAATCTGTCTTCTGAAGAGTTCTGGACTGGGGTTTTTTAAAGAATTTTGGTGGGCAGGGAGCTAGGCAATAACTGATTGGTTGGGTTGGGGGGATGGAATTATAGGGTTGTAGAAACTGTATTCTTGAGCTGAGTCAGTTCCTTGGCAGTGGTTACAGGACAGGCTGGGCTGGTGTCAGTGGGCCCATTATAATGCAGAGTCTGGAAAATATTTTAGAAAACAGTCTTAGGTTTAACATTGAACATGTTATCTATAGGACTGATTAAAGGAAGTTATAGGACTTTGTGACAAAAGGTTACATGGCTCTTAAACAGTAAACAGCTATAAGGGAGTGGGCTATGGGGAAGGAGCTGGTCAATGCTTAGCTGTGCTTTTTAAAGACTTATGCCCTTGTTAAAAAAGCAGCAACTTGGTTTTAGCTAATTTTATAAGGATGGTTTCAGTGTTGTCAGAATTTTTAATTTTTTCTACTTTGGGTGTGAAGTGATATCGAATAATTCTTATAGTTCATTGATATGAAATACATTTGTTAGCCATTTAGATTTCTTCTTTTCAGGAAGTATCTTCTTAGGTGGTTTGCCTGAATCTACTGTTTAGTAGCCAAATAACCTTAAGCAAGCCATGTCTTAATTTCCCCATCTTTAGAATGGGCTTAATAAAATGTCACTTTCAACATTGTAGCACAGTAGTGTCAATTTGACATTGCTACTTCTGGCCATGACTGGGAACTACTTTACCTGAATCACCTGTCCTATATGGTTCCAAGTTACTGTGAGTCAAAAGAGGAACTCACATGGAACTGGAAGGTGGAAGTGAAGCAGAGCTATCCTGGAGGTTGAGGACACAGACACAGAGATGGGCCGACACAGAGGTGTCTGGTGGGTCTCAGGATGTCACCATTCTTTTCCTGCTTTGTTTCCAGCTCATTTTCCTGAATGCTGGTCCTGCTGATCAACAGTGGTCCTAAGCCCTTCACCAGGCACTTGGTTTCAGGTCCACAAAGGTGATAATTTCCAGAGGCAGCCGCTTCCCCAGAGTAAACACTTCCTAGAAGATGTAGAGCCCACAGGATCCACATGGTTGCTGAATTTCCCTCAAGTTCCTCATGTCTACTTGAGCTAGCACTTCAGGCTAACATAGTTCATGATAGTTTTCTTAGATCCTCTTATTTATCCCTTCTAGACTTTTATTTGCCCAGCTCCTACCATGTTTGTGTAAACTTTAATTTACCCCTTATTTCTGTAATATTTGTAATAGATCTGATATCCTGATTTAACTCTGACTGATACAATAGTTTTGACAGTGAAATAAAATAAACATGTAAAAATTCTTTAAAAGCTCTAAATTACCATTTAAATGTAATTATTGGGCTGAGCTAAGTGATGTGTCACAGTGCCTGTTACATAGAGAAACAGATAGGTGACATTTAAAATGGTAAGGAAAGCAAGCCAGCACAGGCTGTTATTGGCAGCATGTTTCATGAAAATATTTTATTCTTTTATTTGTCTTAGTAGCATACTCGTTATCAAATGGATGCCAAAATGCTCCATCTACCCTTCCTTTTCAAGTGGTTTGCTTGGTAAGAAAGAGGTTGTAAAATAGACCTAAGAGGCATGTAATCTTAATATTTAAAGCATAGAATATAGTCAACTATCCACATACATAAATCAAGAACAACTGAAACAATACAGGCACAAGGTAAAAATATGGGATAATACTCTATTGCAAATTGCCCATTTCTGGCTGCCTCTGTGATACATTAAAGTTGAGCCTGGCAATGGGTCCTTCTCAAAGTTTGTCAAAGACTTAGACATTGTGGATATTATTTGTGACAGTTTCCCAAGGCCACTGAGCTAACTTATAGCTTTATAAAGATAATATTATTCTGATTAACAGAGCAATAATTGGTTAGCCAAGTAGTGGATTTCAGCAGCTGCTTTCATTACTTGATTGCCAGAATAGCAGTAACAGGACTGTTCAACCATTCAAGATCTCACAACTGACACTTCCGCAGTGATCATGAGGCACTTCAGGGAAGCTTAGGAAAGACTTCATGAGCAGAATTATTATATTCAAAGGATGGTTGGGATGATAGTAGTGAGGGGAGTGTGCTAAGTAGCATAATATCACTCTTCTAAATAGGATTTTGGTATTAAAAATTATAACTTATAGTACCTTAAGCTTCTTTTTTTCCCTCATGATGTACTTCTCAGTTAATTTAATAATCTATGTGTGAGACCCTGATCTACAGATGATTCCAGTGATAATTTCTGTCACCAAAAGCTTATGGTAATGGAGGAGAATAAAGATCTACATAATTATAATAACTTACTAAAGGAGACACAGGCCATAAGAAAGCAGAAGAACAAAGGAAAAAAAAATTTAGTGATAGACTGACATGATTTAGAGACTAATTGAATGTGTTTTCCCCCTAGATTTACTGAGGTGTAATTGACAAAAATTGTATATATTTAAGATATACAACATGATTATTTGATGTATATACATGTATAATGATTACCACAATCAAATTAATTAACATCTGTCATCATCCATAGTTACTAATTTGTATGTGTATATATGGGGAGGGGGGCATTATACTATTTACTTGAAATTAACTGAATGTTGAGGACAAAGGAGTCCAAAACGGCTTTACACTTTCTGCTTTGCTTTATTTAGAAGAAAATGATTGTCACTAATGGAATTATATCACCTGGAGAAAGAGAAATGAGTTTTGGAGCTAGCAAGTCTGATTTGGGGCATGCTAGGATTTCAATTAATATTTACTCAAGGAGCAATTTTGGAACATCCAGGTGGTTACAAAAGTATTTGCCAAAACTTAGGAGAAAGGACAAGGTAAATGATATAGATTTGGTAACCACCTAGATTATCAAGTTTTATATAGAAAATGTATTTATCAGCAGTACCAGGATTGCAATTAGTAGAAAATATCTTATGATGGATCAGATAATTTTTAATGGAGGTAAAAAATAGGGTTATGGTCTTTTATTTTGTACTTTAATAATTTGATACCCTTTTGCTTTGGGGAACCAAAAAATAAGTGCTTCCTTATGGGTAGTCAGAAGATCCATAAACTGAAGAAAATTTAAGGAGTTGGAAACTAATGACCATCAATTTTGATGATTGGAAAACATTGCCAGTAGAAAGTGGGAAAAATGAAATAAAAAGTAGAAAGTAATGAAATAAGGATGACAAAAGAAACACTTCAGAGACCCAACCCAAACATGTGGGCTTAGAAAGCATTACTGCAGTTAATATATCAGTATTAAGAATTATTTTCAGAAGTGCTCTAAGGAAAATTTCTATTCTATGCCCATTTCTGTACCCTGTGTTATGGGTTGAATTGTATTCCCCCTCAAAATAAGTTTGAAGACCTAACTCCCAGGACCTGTGTATGTGACCTCATTTAGAAATGAGTCTTTGCAGTTGTAATCAAGTTAATATTAGATCATTAGGGTAAATCCTAATGACCTAATCCAATATGACTGATGTCTTTCTATGAAGAGGAAAATGCCATTTGAAGATGGAGACATACAGGGAGAACACCATAGAACGGCAGAGGAAAAGATTGGAATGATGCAGATGCAAGCCAATATTTGACAGTTACCAGGGGAAGCTAGAAAGAGGCAAGGAATGGTTCTACCCAGAGTCTCAGAGCAAGCATGGCCCTACTGACGCCTTGATTTTGGACTTCTGGCCTCGAGAACTATGAGAGAATAAATTTCTGGTGTTGCAAGCTATCCAATGTGTGCTACTTAGTTACAGTGGCCCTAGGAAACTAATGCACCTTATTTCTCTCTCTTACTTATATCATCTCTTCACTTAATCAGCAAATATTTATTGAACATCCACTTTACATGGGTCACTCTGCTCCTTCACTTCCCAGATTTCAGAATTGCCCTCTTAAGACAACATTTGGCGTTTAGAAAATTAATAAGTAAGAAGAGACAGCATAGCACTGGCTACTTTGCTTGATTCTTTTTCCCTCGGTTGTGTTGAAGATGTTCCCAGTAGTGTCATCTTTGAGAAAGAACGATACATATAGATGAGTATTTTCCAGCATTTATGAGTTCTTGGCTCAAAGGTGTGCTAAAAGTGTCAAGTTGCTACAGAATCTTTAGATAAATGCTATGCATGATGCTAGGCTTGGAAGGCTTGTTCATACTAAAACTGATAAGCCCAACACTGCAACTTATCACTAACTTGAGACCAGAGTCAGGGTCAGAAGGTATAAAAGGTTCTCAGGAGAATGATGCAATCTGAGATGACCTCAAATTCTTTTTTAAAAAATTCTTATAGGTGAATTGTACCTGTGCTAGAAAGGGTAATGTATAACTACTACAAGATGAGTATGCTGGCTGGATGAATAATGATGCCTATTAAAAAAGCTGTTGCAGTTGATCAGGCAGTAAAAATATGTATGGTTTGTTAACTTATTGCATTAGTTGTGTCAAAAGTGCTAGCCACAGTTTCCTCTAGCAACTAAATTTGTTGGATGTGGGATGTGCTCTGTGATAGGGCTGGCAAAATGGTTAGAATGTGGAAAATGCTAATGTTGAAACATTTCCTCTAAACTCCCAAAGTAGCAGGAATCTGTAACCATAAGTGACTTTATAAGGAATCAATCAGAAAATTTTGGAATGAATTAAGTGTCGTGTTTTTTTTGGTTAGGCCTTTTTGTGAATGACATAAAGTACTCTTACATTTTTATTTATGACAAAAAGGTCAATTATGGTGGCTTATTAGAAGGACTGAGAACCAAGGTATATAAATAATATTTTCAGGCATCAGCAATTCAAATGATATAAGACTTGTCTTTGTAAATCATTTTGCTGAAAGCCTATTTGATGTCTACTGAACTCTATATATTTGAACAATTGAATAATATACTAAATCTATTCCTTCCTAATAGCATTTTCATGAGTCAAATCTACCTTGCACAATTAGTTAGACATACATGTCTTCTTAGTCCTAAAATTACAAAGATATGCACCAGAATTTCATTACAGTGAAGGAAACAGGGACCATAAAAGCATTTTTCACATTTCTGTTTTCTGAGTCTATTATACTTCCTTGTAGTCAAATGCTGCTACAACATCTTGATATAACGAACCAGATGGTATTAAATCTGTTTTTTAAGAGAAGGTAGAAGATGTCAGTCTTTGAATGTGGATGAAAAGTTCTGAATTCTTTTCCAAAAAATATCAAGTGGTGGTCAATTTAATCTAATTAAAAAACAAACTAATTTAACTTCTGAAAACATAAACCTTTCAAAATAGTTCTAGTTAGGATCCAGTGAAATTTAAAGTCTAGAAATAACACATTATGGATCATGACGAACAAGTCAGGGCTATACTGTATTAGATTCCTGTAGATAAATACCTTTTAAAGCTTTTGCTGGACTGTCTTCCCAGTGGGGACCCTACATTGGCCTAGACAATGCAGCATGAGAGGCATGGACATATGGACACTGAACAATAATGGGCAAAATTATATAAAATGCATAGAAAGTAAAATACTAAGTTTTTTTCCCCACTAGTACTATGTTAAGTAATAGACACATGGGGGAAACTTTGCAATTGGTTAACCCCATGTTGGTTATTCAGGCAGTTTTCTCTCTGGTGTATCTTGTCTCTGGTATTGACCATGGCCCTAGATGGAAGCGTTTGCTCTGAGTGGTGTAGGTAGGAAACCCTCAATGAGGAAGGAGGCTGAGGAAAATATTGGGCTTAGGGAGCACGTGTCAGAGGCCAAGCAAATACTCATCGGTAGTCTCTAGGATCTTCCAGATGATCCCAAAGTGACAGCCAATTAGCTGATCTTCAGTATGCTAAGGCTCACACAGAGGTCACTACTATAGCTGGATCTTAAAGCTAACATTTCTAATATTTTCACTAGAGCTTCGACTATAAAGAAGATACACAAATAAAAGACATTTGGCAGTATGAGGTAATATAGATAAGCAAAAAAAAAAAAAAAAAAAAAAAAGAGGCACTGTAGCCAGGACACACGTTATTCATTAATCATTCAAATTTTTCCTGATGAAGCTGGTGTGACTTCATAGGCCTCTGCTACTAACCTATTGGCATTGGCACTTATAAGGAACCTATTTTCCATCCTATCTTAAGATGTTTACCAGCTACACATGTATGGGGGAAGGGATGGAGAACTTCACAAAGGCATGAATTCTTTAGTGCAGAGCTTTTCAATTCTTAATTTTTCAAATTGAAATAAAACTGATATTATATTTGGCTTATGATGCTTTTTTTTTTTTTTTTTTTTTGAGACAGAGTCTCACTCTGTTGCCCAGGCTAGAGTGAGTGCCGTGGCGTCAGCCTAGCTCACAGCAACCTCAAACTCCTGAGCTCAAGTGATCCTCCTGTCTCAGCCTCCCGAGTAGCTGGGACTACAGGCATGCACCACCATGCCCGGCTAATTTTTTCTATATATATTTTTAGCTGTCCATATAATTTCTTTCTATTTTTAGTAGAGATGGGGTCTCGCTCTTGCTCAGGCTGGTCTCGAACTCCTGAGCTCAAACGATCCGCCCACCTCGGCCTCCCAGAGTGCTAGGATTACAGGCGTGAGCCACCGCGCCTGGCCTGGCTTATGATGCTTTAACAAAGAGTTGAGCTTTGTATCAGTCAGAATCCTATCAATAAAGAGATGATGCACTCAAAGTGTTAATTGAAGAGAGAATAAGGGGATGATTTATGGCGATGTGGCCAGGTGAGGAGAACTAACCAAGGATGGTAAGGTATGAAGCAACTAGCAACAGGGTGCTGCTACCATCTCTCTGACTAAAGGGTCAAGGAGAAGGAGTGGTATTACTGGAACTTGGTGAGAGCTGTAGTAGCCGCAATAGGCCACCTTATGGAAATGGTAGGTAGAGGAGCCAAGCCATTGCCAAAATCATAACCTAGCAAAGAGGGTATAGGGTTTATAAACACTTGCATTCTCCTCCTGCCTATGACCTCCTGGTGCCTTGATGAAACCATCCTGAAGTCAGAGGGCAAGAGAGAGCCTGGGGATAGATTCCAAAGAGTTTAGCATCCTGAGCACAGAACAAAGTAAAGAAGGGCAGAAATTGGAACTGGAGGGAGCAAACGGAGAGTAAGTAGCACAAACTTTATTTCAAGTGTCTTGGGCTATGAACCCACTTGTAGCCAGCTTTGGATCCTAGCCAATTCAAATTAAGATTGAATAAGTAGATAAAAGCTCAAGCCTCCAAGTCTGGCATTTGGGGTCCTTTGCAATTGACTCCCAACCTTCCTTTCTAATCCTATTTACTGCTATTCTCCACATGAATCTTTGTTCTAATCAAGCTGGTTCACTCTCAGCTATCCCCCAAGCTTGTTCTGTTCATTTTTGTTTCCATATCTCTGTTGCCATTCTTCCCATATTAAATATTATTCATTCTCTATAGCAAAATTCAATTTATCTTTTGAGGCCACCTGGCAGAGGTTCTAAATCTTTCAGGAAAACTTTTTCCATCCACAGTGGATGATTCTTCCTTTGAAATTCTGTGGCACTTCATGTCTGTGTTATTCATTTAGAGTACATATTATACTGTCTATTGGTTTTTTTCTTTAATAGCTATCTCATTTCTCCATTTGGATCATCAGTGGTAAATAAATTTCATCTTACATGTTAATTTCAATCATTAAGAAGTACTCTGAGGTAACGCTGGAGGCCAGCAGGATATTATACTAAAATTGATTAGAGGTGTCTACATTTGCCCATGAGAAATGAATAATGGCATGTGTGCCACACATTTGCCATTCTTGAATTAGAGAACAGTTGGCCCTCTGTATCAGTGGGTTCCGCATCTGCAGATCCGACCAAGGATCAAAAAGTATTTGAGGGAAAAAAATAAAAACACAATAATAAAGAAATGCAAATAAAAATACAGTGTAACAACTATTTACATTGATTTACATTGTATTAGGTATTATAAGTAATCTAGAGAAGATTTAAAGCATACGGAGGATGTGATAGGTTATAAGCAAATACTATGCCATTTTATATCAACGACTTGAGCATCCACAGATTTTGGTATCTGCGGGGGTCTTGGAACCAATCCTTCTCAGGTACTGAGGGACAATTTTAGAAGCTTTTAGAGAGTGAGACTATGATTTATCATCTTTGTTACCCTCTGGAGCTAGCACAGTGCCTTGAATAAAGCCGATGCATAATAAATATTTGTTGATTGACTGTTTTGGTTATCTAACAACTTAATGCAAATGACAGTGCTAGTGTCAGTGAAAAATGTTGAACACTGACCAAGAATTTTTATTCCTTTGGCTTTTTTCTTTGAGAATATTCTTTGACATTACAGGGAAAATCAGAATTGGAGAATGTGCAGCTAAAGGTTGAATCGGCTCTCAAGATATCGCCCTTGTAGTAGTAAAATAAAGCATTGATGCTGAGGTCAGAAGAGCAAAGTAAAATAAAATGATGGCTGAGTACTACAAAGGGAGAGAGCTGTGAGTGGCTCATTATCATAAGGCTGCTTCTAAAAGCTGGCTCATTGATTTAACGATCATGCCATACGTTGAGCGGCTGAATGTTCACTGCAGTTAAAAAGAGATTTGTCCTCATCAAAGAAGTGGAGAATGCAATTCCAGCATATCGTTTGTAAGCCAAATTTTATGTCTTAAAATCCAAAATGATTCATTATTTATGTCCTCATGCTTTTGTCCTGATCTTTCCTCAAAATATAAGCCCCATGCATTCTTCTTAGAACTTTCTTTTTGTCCACAATTCAATCTTATCTCTTTCTTACATGATTACTCACTAGAATTAAGCCTCTTCCAGAGGCCTAGTAACATTTTCTTGTTACCAGGATGCTGTTAAGGCTGGTATTTTGTGGTCAGCAATAATTACCATCTATGAGAAGTTTATTAAATAGATTCTGTCTGGATCAAGGGATTTTTTTTTTATTGTTGTATTGCGGTAGGGAATATCTCAAAGATTTGCATATTTAGTCCGTTACCAAGTAAATGACATAAAAATGTGTTTTAGTGGATTCGAAAGAGAATGTAATTTCAGTTTATATTTTGGAGAGCAGGTGTCCAGGGCCAAAGCACATTGCTATAGGATTAAGAATGTTGTTTATGTTACACTGACATTTGCTGTGTTTTTAATGCTTTCCCCAAATGATTTCTTCTGAAGTGAAAAATGCTGAGAAAGCTTGAGTATCAAATGCCCAAGGGAGAGCTCAAAACACCACCTCCATTTTACACACACACACACACACACACACACGCGCGCGCGCACACACACACACTGTGTGTGGACATGTGCCTTACAGGTTAGCTTTTGCTATTAATGACTAGCATGGGGCTGGGCTATTTGCCACCATCAAAATTGAAAATTTAGAACTCTTGACATTTCTCATCAATTTGATCTTTCCCATTTCCTCAAGCTAATGAGGGTGATGGTTTTATTTGACACTAAAATATTTAAAAAATGCCGTAATCTAACAGTGTGACAGGATGAATTGAGGTTTAGATAGACTAAGAATGTGGTTCTTTAATAAAAGCAAATGTGTTTCTAAGAAGCCTAAACACAGCTCATCTTGTCCCCATGCGTGTGTCTATATGAGTGCCCTGTAATAATTAATGTTTAGGAGCGTAAAATAAAGAAGACAATTTGAGCTCCAAACCCTTAAGGAATTTTATGTTTCTGTGAAATATTTGCATATGTTACTTGTCTCTTGATTTGAATGTGAAACCAATTTTCGTTTTCTACACCATGGTATTTGCTAGCCTCACTAGGGTGGATTAAGCACATAAAATGTATTAAGAAAAGCCACAAGCAAAGCAATGTGCAATTTTGTGAAGATCAGTGCAATGCATCTATAATATACCCACACATTACTATCATCTAATTATCTTTTGGTGATAAGGATCTGGTGTTTGTCCTTGGGAAGGAAACTTGCAGCATAACCTTGGTCTGGGTCTGTAGACCTAGATCTTGTTCATGCTTGGCTGAGACAACAATTCAAGATCTTTTGGTTTGGGGGATAAAAATGTAAATTGGTTTCTTTCATATCCTTGAGACAACGGCATCTTCCCAATGAGTAAGCTGCTAATCCTAAATAATGATGATTCTTGGCCTGTTATTAAGTTGTCAGATAATGAATGCTCTAAACCACATTTAGCCTTTTGAGCATGTACAGTTAGAATGATGTTTGATAGCAGTTGAGAATGATTTTGAGAATAAAATAAATTGCTTATACTATTTGTTTTTTGCTTATACTGTCTTTTTTTTTTCTACTTAGAAAACATCATCTACATTTCAAAGTTAAAATAGCATCATCATTATTTTATAAACATCCATTCACTTTTCAAATAGTTATTCAGAGCCTACTATATGATAGTTATTATGAGGCACTATAGAAGAATGAGTTATATTACCTACCTTTACAGATCTTATTAATTGATAGAGAAATAATGATAAGTATGTGTGTGTGTATGCACAACATATTCATACATACAGATGTCACAAGCCAAAAGTAATCATGTACAGTGTGATATGGTATGGTAATAAAGAGGAAGAATGGGTCATTCAGAGCAGTGGCAGATACTCTATTAAAATATTACCATGTGGCAATATTTTTCCTACTGTGTTGGCTGAAGATAACTTTTAGCGAATTTTTGCCTTGGTAAAGGCTTGTGTGTAGGGCTGGCTATAGGACACTTCCCTTTCTGCTTTGTTTTGCTCTAAAGCATGAGCTCATTGGAGACATGATCCTAAATGTCTTTGTGTCAATGAGAAAAGAGTGGCTAATTTCTTCAAAACCAAAGTAAGCAGTGGGAGGGCGAGACAAAAGAGAATCTGGGGCGGGCCCTACTTAGTGTGAGTTCCTCCAGGGGACGATGGGCCCTCAGAAGGGATATCTGTGAGCATGGTTTACTTAAGGAGACAGGAGAACAGGGACTGCACTTCTGACATTGGAAATATTCCTGGATTCTACACAGGCACAGAAGTGGAACCACAGGAACCATGTGAGCTGGACAGTGGGCATCAGAGTGTAAACCAGCATGAGCCAATTGCATAAATGGAGGATTCTCCCTGGCCCCATACTCTTCAAATAACATGGGCAGAAGAGCTCCAGTAATATTTGAGAGGGATGGGGGCTCAGGGTCTGATTTGATTTGATTTAAAGGAAATGAAATAATGTATTTTTCTTTTTTTGTTCATGTGAGCTTGTGGACTGAATTTTGTATCTTCTCTATGTAGCGGTTTACTAGGGTTTACTACCAATCTCTGCCCAGACCAGATCTGCTTCGTGGTTTGGTAGGAGTTTTTTAAAACAGGAACCAGTGACTTTTTAGACAATTGCTGAAAAATTGATTGGCATTCAGGGACGACTGTGGCCTCTTAGGAGTCACTGATTTGGGGTAAGGCAGTATATTGTGATGAGACTGACTTGGAAAACCCTTGGAAAGTTGTAAGCTTTTGGCAAGAGGAAGGAAAACAGGGAAAATTTACCTTCTAATACTTTGCTAATAGGATTTTTGTCTCTTATATTCACAAAATAATAATTTGAAAGGAAGGATTCATAAAAGATAATCTTTAATGTCTTTATGTTGACTTTGATTTTCTAAGGAGGGGAAAGATATTTGGCAGCCACAGTTGCAAAAACATGTGGTAGAAGAACACCTGCCATCCCCTAGACCTCCTACCTGAGGCATAGACTATGCAATGGGATAGCTGGTGGGGAAGGCTGCTTGACTGAAGAAGGCGATTACGACCTTCCAGAGGTAGAATTTCTGGAAATGAAGATGGCACTTAGAATAAGAACACACCTTAGAGGTACTGCAGCAATGGAAAGTGGTACTGAGGCCCAGAATAGGCAACATTTGGGGATATCTAAGTTCATGACCCAGATATCAAGACCATCATACCCTTAAGGAAAATATTTCAGGGATTGTGTTTGAATATTTGTGTACTTTGAAATGGGCTTTGAGTCTGTTTGAAAACGTACCAGGTAATTGTTCTAAATACCCATCAGATTAAGATTAGAGACTTGGTTAGAAAGAATTCCAGCCCCATAATCTTTAAATTGAGATGTGCAGATCTAGTCCTTGGTTACTTTTCCAAACATAACTGCTGATACTCTGCTCTCAACTACACCAAGAACCTTCCTACCTCTACCTCAGGGTCTTTAAGCATGACATTGCCTCAGCTTGGAACATTCCTTTTGCCCATTCTGGTTTTACCTAACACCTGCTAAATCTTGAAGTCTAGCTTATATATAATTTTCACCAAGTTTAATCTCCAGAGACTTGGTAAGGTGCTCTGTTACACATTGTCATTGCATGCTGTATATTTGTGTTGGGTTTATCATAACTGTAATTAAAGCTTTGAGTAATTAATTTTCTTAATATCTGTCTGTTTTGCTAGATTCTAAGTCCCACCAGCTTAGGCATTGTGTCCTGGTTATCACTAAATCCTTAGTACCTAGGATAGGGCCTGGCTCAGAGTAGATATTCAATAGCTATGCCTTGAATGAATGAATGACTTAGACTGAAACATGGGTATGCCATAGGAAGTTCTGGGAGATAAGACTAGAGAGAGGCTAAAATAAAATTTTGGAATGTTCTAATACAAATCAATGGCATTTGGTCTTTTTCTATGTCACAAAGTACCCTTATAAGTTCTCAGAGCAGAATGTTCTCCCACATTCAAACAATTGGTGGGAGGTTACTTTTGGTAAACACTTTTGAATTATGCACAGTCCCCAAATAACCAAGAGATATTGACAGCCAGATGTTTATAAATCAGGAAAGTAGAGTGGAGGGAGGCATTGACTTTTATGGAGTCACATTCTTTGCCTCCAGTAGTGAATCCGTACCACAAGCAAAGAAAAGTAAAAGAAAAGAAAGAACAAAAGGAAGAACTTTCCACAGAAAGTCTTTGTGAAAAAGCTATGTTTTTCTGAAGTTAGCTCAGTCTAAAATTTCAGGACAATAGAAATGACTTAGCAGTTGATTTCATATAGCAGTGGCTCAGCTTTTAGTAAAATTGTATGGAATGGAAGGTCCCTCTCTGATCTTTCCAAGCAGAGAGTAATGCCACATCCTCAATGCCTGCACAGCCTAATCTCTGCTTGTTTGACCTTATCTGCTGGTGACTTTCAGTATGCTTATATCCCTGTTAATGAGATCCAGACAGTACTCATCATGCATGAACAACTAGGATCTAATTATTGAAAATACCCCATCCAGTGACTTTTGTGGCAGTACTTATTTGGTTCCATAACCACAGATTAAAGCAGGGCAAAGTCCCATATTTTTTATTTCCAACAAAATGTCCAACTCCAAGTGCCATATTCTTTCACTGTCCTGTTATGAATGACCTCACTTCTCAAGGCTCAAAGAAATAGACAGAGAAACATGGAGAACAAGGGAAAGTGAATTAGACCCATTACCCACAGCCAAACTTCAGCCACTGTTACATCTTCTTGGAAACTGTCTCTAGGCCTTAAAAAGTTGCATAGAATAAAAAGAAGAAAGAGTAGTAATGATAAAATATAAAAAATAATGTTAGTTATTATTGAGTGCAGCAAAAGGTGGTTTAAACACATTCTATAGATTTCTCATTTGATCCTCATAATGATTATATGAAGTAGGTACTAATTATTATCTGCATTTTACAAGTGTGGAAACTACAGCTCAGAAAAATGATTAGACCGTGTTTGGAGCCAGGTCTGGGCCTCTTTAGCTCATAACTTCACGGGTGGAAGAGGAAGCTGAAAAAATAATTATGTGGCCCTTGGTCCCCAATCATCTTTAACGAAAGTTAGAGACATGGATAACTAAGAGAGAAGTTTTCTTTTGAGATCACTGAATATTACGAGTTAAACATAATAGATGCAGTGGGCACTGCCTAGTGGCTGGGCATGCCTGTAGCTCTGACTCAGGTGGTGCACAGGTAATTTATGTAACCAAAGTGTTTGTACCCCTGTAACACTCTGAAATAAAAAAAAAAAAAGTGAAAAAAAAAAAAACACTGAAAAGGAAAACCCAGCAAGAGTTATAAATCAAATATGAAGTAATATTGAATCTGAGACTAGATTTGGGCCATGGAGGACAGTAGTGTTTGGATGAGTCAGGAAGAGAACAGACACAAGGTGCTCTGCTTCCCACAGAAATACATCAGTATCAAAGATAAGGAAGAGGATTATGTGACAAAATAAATGTGTCCAACTAGGATGGAAGGGACAGGTGTAGGGATGGGGGGTGGGTAGCCTAATTGAGGGAGTTAGTTCATGGGACTCTTGAATGTGAGATTAAGGAATTTGGATTGTATAGAGTAAGTAATGGGAGTTACCAAAGCAATTTAAACAAGCAAGTAACTATGGAAAGAAATATGTTTGGAAGACTAATTGGCAGGGTAGTTTAAAGTGGGCTGAATGATCTAAATTAAGGAAACTAATGACATAGCTGTTATATCCACCCATGAACAAAAAGAAGAAAGAATGAAATAAGATGCTGGCAAAGTAAATGAAAACAAAGGGATAAGTAGAAGAAATGTTGTGAATTATTTACTTAGCTTGAAAATTCTACAAATATTATACAATTACTACCCTAAATTGAAAACACTAGATCTCTAGGTATGTTACGGCAGGAAATAGCATTTTGGATTATTAAGTAAATTTTTCAAGCAGTTACTTTCTTTAACAAAAATTATTATTTAATTTTTGTAAGCTTCAGTGTGCTAAAAAAGTTTCTAGGCATTCTACAAGTCATACAGTTCAACATGATTGCTGCTTGGATTGATTTAAAATTGACCAAACTTTTTATTCTTATGTTTTATGTTCTTTATTTTTAATCAATAAATCTTTGAGAGAGATAAATTTATCTGGGAGACTATATCTTCTACAACACAGAGGCTTATTATGATGAAAAAAAGAATAAAAGGCCAAGTGATCATTTGAAAATAAAACAGTTGCATTTTCTGGTTAAATGCTAATTTGTTGAGAATTATGCTGGTGTTATTTATCAGAATTGCCACAAATAGCAGTAGTACCATTTGTATTGTTTCTCGTACAAAATGCCATGGTTCAAATTCTGGTTTAAATGACAGCTTAGAGAAACATGTTTAATTTATTCACTGTAAACAGAGGCCAAATTATAGGGAAGCTAAAAGGAAAATAAGTTTAACGAGAACACATGCTGACCTTTGAGAGGATGAGAGGCTATTGAGTATCAGCAAATCTGGTCAGGGTTGGCTTAGGAAGATTCAGTGGCTGAGTTACCTCAGAGTTCACTTTTTCTGCTTATTCTTTAAGCAGTGCAGGTACCCCTTACTATTGTGTATGTGGTCTTGAAGTCTCTATGAACTTTCACAAGTTTTTATTTAAAAGGGTTTTAATTTACAAGTGTTCACACACTCAATAAGAATTTTGAAGTCCTTGTCATTTATAGAGACCTATTACACGTAGGCATTGGAGGGGATATAACAAGAATAGAAGAAACAATCTCTGACTATAGGAAACTCAAAGAAAGTAGATGTTTTAAAAATTCAATAAAGATTTTTCTCTATATACAGAAATCAACTTGAAATGGATTAAAGATTTAAATGTAGGACCTGAAACTATGACAATACTAGGAGAAAACATTGGGGAAATGGTATAGGACATTGGTCTGGGTGAAGATTTTCTGGGTAAGCCCTCAAAAGCACATGCAACTAAAGCAAAAATTAACAAATGGGATTACGTCAAGATAAAAAAGCTTCTGCATAGCAATGGAAATAATTAACAAGGTAAAGACACAACCTACGGAATGGGAGAAAATATTTGCAAACTATCCATCTGACAAGGGACTAATATTCAGAATATATAAGGAACTTAAACAACTCAATAACAAAGAAACAAATAATCTGATTTAAAAATAGGCAAAAGACCTGAATAGACATTTCTCAAAAGAAGACATACAAATGGCCAACAGTGTATTAAAAAATACTCAACTTTATTAATCATCAGAGAAATGCTTGTCACAACCACACTGAGGTATCATCTCATGCCACTTAAAATGGCTATTATAAAAACAAGACAGGAAATAACAGATGCTGGTGAGGATGCAGAGAAAGGAGAAAACTCATACACTGTTTGTGGGAATGTAAGTTAACATAGCCATCATGGAAAACAGTATGGAGGTTCCTTAAAAAAATAAAAATTGTACTACCATGTGATCCAGCAATTCCACTTCTGGCTATATCTCCAGTTAATAATGTGTCAATATTGTTTCATCAATTGTAATAAATGCACCATCCTAATGCAAGATATTAATAATTGGGGAAACGGGATAGAGTGTGGTATAAGAGAACTCTCTGAGCAATTTTTCTGTAAACCTAAAACTGCTCTAAAACATAAAGTTTATTAATAAAGAAAAAAATGAAATTGAAATATCCCTAACTAGAGTTACCAGAATGAAAAGAAAAAGAATATGTGTGGAGACAAAAGTGACTCCGTCTTGGATAATCTGCCATGTTGACTTCTGATTAATCCCAATCCTATAAATGCCTCTTGATTCCTACTTTATTTACTTTTCTTAGTGTAAGAACATGTACTCACTATAAATCCTGTCTTTAGATTAAAGCAGCATTGATGTTATTGCACAAATTATAGGCTATGATGCATATAGTATTCTTGCCTATTCTGGAGAGTTGCCTTTAATTGTCTCTATAGAGCATGTGCCTCCTTTTCCTCTGGTATATAAGCCCTAGGTCTGGGGAGTAAATGGTGCAGAGATATACTTGTGTTGCTGCCTTCCAAGACTGTGGTTCCCTCTATAAGTTCCCCAATAAACCACCCTTTGCCAAAAAATTGGATTTTTCTGCCTCATTCTTTGGCTTCTTAGCTCCTTCTGCATTTGGGGGCTGTTTTGCGTATATAGTCCTTTTATGGAACAATATCACCAATAAAAATCAGTAGAAAAAAGGAGTTATCACTGCAGAGAATACAGCTATTAAAAGAATGAGAATATTATAAATAACATTATACCAACACATTTAACAGCCAAGATGAAATATAAAAATTCCTCAAACATTACAAACTACCAAACTTACACATGAATAAATATATATCCAGAAATAACCAATATCTAATAGAGAACTTTTGTATAGGATACAAAATATAAAAAGATGTAAATTGTGACATCAAAAACATGAAATGCGTGGGAGACAGAAGCAAAAGTGTACAGTTTTTGCATGTGAATGAAATTAAGCTGTTATCAGCTTAAAATAAACTGGTATAGCTATAGAATATATTCTGTAACCCCATGATAACCACAAAGCAAAAACCTATAATATATACACAAAAGATAAAGAGAAAAAAATAAAAACATATCACTACAAAAAGTCATCAAATCACAAAGAAAGACAGCAAGAGAGGAAGAAAGAAACAAAGAAACTACAAAACAGTAAGAAATCAATGAACAAAATGTCCATAGTAAGTCCTTACCTATCAATAATTACTGTAAATGTAAATGCATTAAATTCTTCTATCAAAAGACAGAGATTGGCTAAATGGACTTTTTAAAAAAAATTAACTATGTGCTGCCTACAAAATACTCTCTTTAGTTTTAAGGACACATATAAGCTGAAAAGGAACAGATGAAAAAACATATTCCATGCAAATGGTAACCAAAAAAAGAGTAGGAGTGGCTCCACTTACATCAGAAATAAGTCGGAAACTGTCACAAGAGACAATGGATTATATAATGATAAAAGGATAAATTAATCAAGAAGATTTAACAATAGTAAATATTTATGCATTTATCTTTGGAGGACCTAAATACATAAAACAAATATTAACAGAATTGAGAGAAGATATAACCAGCAACAGAATAATAGTAGGAGAATTTAACACTCCACTCTCAACAATGGATGGATCATCCAAGCAGAAAATTAATAAGGAAACAGCAGATTTGAACAACACTACAGAACAAATGGACATAACAGACATAAACAGAACATTCCATCCAGTAACAGCAGAATATACATTCTTCTCAAGCACACACAGAATGTTCTCCAGGATAGTCATATGTTAGGCCACAAAAAATGTCTTAACAAACTCAAGTAGATTGAAATCATTTCCAGTATCTTTTCTGACCACTGGCTATTCACATGCATAATAATGAAATAGGACCCTTATCTCACACCATATATTAAAAATCAACTCAAAATTCATTAGACTTAAATATAAGAACTGAAACCATTAAAACCTTGGAAGAAAACATAGGAAAACAGCTGCTTGACATTGATCTTTACAATAATTTTATGGATATGACACCAAAAGCACAGTCAACAAAGGCAAAAATAAACAAGTGGGACTACATCACACTGAAAATTTTCTGCATAGCAAAGGAAAAAATCAACAAAATGAAAAGGTAACCTATGAAATAGGAGAAAATATTTGCAAATTATATATCTGATAAAGTGTTAATATCCAAAATATATAAGAAACTCAAATAACTCATCAGCCAAAAAGAAATAACACAATTAAAAAGCGGGCAAAGGACTGAATAGACATTTTTCCAAAGAAGGCATACAAATGACCAATGGGTATACAAAATGGTGCTCAACATTACTGATCATCAGGGAAATGCAAATCAAAACCACAGTTAGATACCAGCTCACACCTGTTAGGATGATTATTATCCAAAAGTCAAATCATTTCAAGTGTTGGTGAGGATGTGGAGAAAAGGGAACCCTTGTATACTGTGGGTCAGATTGTAAATTGGTACAGCCGTTATTAAAAACAGTATGGTGGTTTCTCAAAAAAACAAACAAACAAACATACACAATGAGTGCATTGCGCACTGTTTGGGGAGTGGTAACACTTGAAGGTGCTGACTCGGGAAGGGGGAGTGGGGAAGGGAGGGATATATACCTCATGATGGGTGCAATGCGCACGACCTGGGGAACAGACACGCCTGGAGCTCTGACTTGGGGGGAAAGGCGGTACAGGAGCAACATATGTAACCTGCAATTCTGTATCCCCCATAACAAGATAAAATAAAAAAAAAAAAACACATTTTGTGAATCTGGATAATTTTTATTAGTAATAAATTTTTTAAAATTCAAAAAAACAAACAAACAAACAAAAAAACTAAACATGGAATTGACGTATGATCCAGCAATCTCACTTTTAGGTATATATTCAAAGGAACATCAAAGAAATATTTGCATTACCATGTTTATTGCAGCATGATTCACACTAGCCAAGATAACGAAAACAACCTAAGTGTCCATTGATGAATGAATGGATGAGGAAAGTGTGGTGTACATATATAAAGTGGAATATTATTCAGCCTTAAAAAGGAAGGAAATCCTGCCATTTGTGTGAACATGGATGACCCTAGAGGACATTATGCTGAATGAAATAAGCTAGACACAGAAAGATAAATACTACAATATCTTACTTATATGTGGAAACTAAAAAAGTTGAACTCATAAAAACAGAGTAGAATGGTGATTTCTAGGGGCTGGGGGTAGGGGAAATGAGAGAATTTTGGTCAAAGATTTAAAAAAAAAAGTTTTAATGAAAAACTTTTCCACTAAGAAAACTGTATACCAGATGCCTTCACTGATAAATTCTGTCTACTAAAGATTTAAGGAAGAAATAATAGCACTTTCTCACAAAATATTGCAAAAAATAGCAGAGAAAGGAACACTTATCAAGTAATTTTATGAGGCTACCATTACCATGATACCAAAAGTACAATAGATATAATAAATATTGAAGAAAAAAACTACAAATAACCATCATGAACATATACACAGAAATTCTTAAGAAAATGTTTAAAAGTTTTATCCAGCAGTATATAAAAAAAGGGTGATACATCATTACCAAGTGAGCTTTATTCATTAAATGCAAGGTTGGTTTAATATTAATAAATATGAATATAAAAAATTCATTAACATTAATAAATGCTAATATAAAACAGGAGAAAATTTTTATGATTATTTCAATAGATAAAGAGTAAACACTAGACTAAATTCAACTCCCATTCATGTTTTAAAAAAAATAACTCTACATAATACTGGAATAGCAGGAATAATCTCAATATTAAAAAAATCATCTATAGAAAAACTTACAGCTAACATTATATCTAAAGGTTAAATATTGATCACTTTTCTTTCAAGACCAGGATCAAGGTGAACTAGTACTACTTCTTTTCACCATTACATTAGAGGTTCTAGCCACTGCAATGAGGCAATTAAATAATAAGTGTGAACTTAGAAATGGAAGAAGTTAAATTGCTTCTATTTGCAGAAGACATGATTGTTTATGTAGAAAATCCTCCATAAAACAGAAATCTATAAACATAAAAATCCATAAAATTATTAAATAAATTTATTGAGGTTGCAGGATATAAGTTTAATATATAAAAGTCAACTGCATTTTATATACTATAGCAACCAATTGAAAAATGATATTAAAAATAATCCAATTTATAATGACAATAAATACATAAATTTAACAAAATCCATGTAAGTCTTTGACAATAAATATGATTAAATATTACTGAAAGAAACCTTAGAAAACTTAACTAAGTGGAGGAATATATCATTTTCTTGGACTGGAAAACTCGATATTGTTATCAATTCTCCCCAAATGGATCTATAAATCCCATACAATTCCTGTAAAATGTAGAAAAGTCTTTTGAAATTATAAGTTGATTCTAAAATGTATAGGAAAATTTAAGTGATCTGGAATAGCAAAAAATCTTTTAACAAGAACAAATTTGAAGGACTCATACTTCCTGATTTAAAGAGTTGCTATCAGGCTTTAGCAATTAAGATGTTGGGAAAAGTAGTCTCATGGATGAGATCTTTCCACCCTCACTTGGCTACATAAGAATGGGCTTTGGTTTTGATTTGCATTTTCCTGATAATTAGTGATGTTGAACATCTTTTCCTATACCTGTTGGCCATTTGTATGTCTTCTTTGGGAAAATGTCTATTCAGGTCTTTTGCCCATTTTTTAAACAGGTTATTTTGTTGTTGTGTCACTGAGTTGTATGAATTCCTTATATATTCTGAATATTAACCCTTTTTTCTTGATTGATTCCTTTGCTATGTAAAAGCTTTTCAGTTTGATGTTTGTCAATCCAACTGTCGGGTCCTCATTTGTTCTCGGTTCTTGGTATGCTCTTGGTTAAAGAATAACCAGACACACCAAAAGCAAGGCAAACGTGAAACAAAGTTTACTGAGGAAGGACAAGATAGATTCACAGAGCAAGAGCAAGATACATTCATCACAGACAATGAATGTGGTAACAAAAGGGCCTTGGTTATGGTCTGGAGTCTTGTTTTATACTGTCTGGATTGGGCCCTCCTCGTGGTTCAGACGTCACCATCTAATCACTTTGATGGACAGTTGGGAGTTACATGACCTGAGTCTTACTGTGCATGTGGCTCTCCCACGAGCCTTTCTGGAAGCCCATTTAGAGGGTGAACCACAATGTGGATTTAAGCTAATGACATGGTAATTAGCCTTAGGTTGTTCTAGGTCACCTTCCAGACCTTATTGTACCTCTGCATTCTTTTGCAGTTGGCATGCTAAGTTCTGATTGGCAGATTGGTAGGGCGTTGCCTCCTCCCCCAGGTGTGGCAGTTGCTTGGAGCACCAGCCTGTGTCCCCTGGAGGGGCCAGAGATCCTCACTGTCTCCCTAACACAACATGTTTATTTTTGTTTCTGTTGCCTGAGCTCCTGGTATAATATCATTGAATATTTACAGTGAGATAATATCTCAAACTTGTTAGAATGGCTATTATCAAAATAAAAAGAGATAAGTGTTGGTGAGGGTGTGGAAAAAAGGGAACCCTTGTCCATTGTTGGTGGAAATGTAAATTGGTACAGCTATTATGGAAAACATTATAGAATTTCTCAAAAAATTAAAAATAGAACTACAATATGACCCAGCAATCCCTCTCCTGGGCAAATACCCAAAGGAAATGAAACCAGCACCTTGTATCTTATAGAGATATGTGCACTCCCATGTTCATTGCAGCATTATTCACAACAGCCAAGGTATAAAAACAACCTAAGTGTCCATATTTAGATGAATGAACAAAGACAATGGGTAAAGGAAATGGATAAATGAATATCATTTTGCCTTAAAAAGGAGATACTGCCATTTGTGACCACCTGGATGAACCTGGAGGACATTATGCTAAGTGAAATAAGTCACACACAAAAAGAAAAATACCACATGATCTTAGTTACATGTAGAATCTAAAAAAGTTGGATGCATAGAAACTGAGAGTAGAATAGTGGTTACCAGGGGCAGGGAGGGGAGGAAATAGGTCAAAGAGTACAAAATTGCAATTATGTAGATGAATGAATGTCTCAAGATTTAATGAACAGTAGGAGGACTATAGCTAATAATATTGTATTGTATATTGTAAAATTTGCTAAGAAATTAGATTTTAGGTGCTTTTACCCCTCACCCGCCAAAAAGAGGTGGTAGATACATTAATTTGTTTACCTGTAGTAATCATTTCACTATGTAACAAAACATCATCTTGTACACCTTAAGTATATACAATTTAAAAGAAATATTTTTTTAAAAATAGAATAGGCCTTGGGCCAGGAACACTCCTTACAGAGAGATAAAAAGTCCTCACATTCTTTGCTGGACTTAACAGCTTGTGTGGGGATATCTTTCTCTGTTGGAGACACAATGTGTACTCCTTTGTTCTACAAAAGTGTGTGCATCATATGGCACCTGGCCAACCCCACTGCTCTATCTGTCCTCTGCAGAGAAGGGATGGGATCATTCTGCTGCAGCACAAGAAGTGTATTTGTGGCCGGGTGCGGTGGCTCATGCCTGTAATCCTAGCACTCTGGGAGGCTGAGGCAGGTGAATCGCTCAAGGTCAGGAGTTCGAGACCAGCCTGAGCAAGAGTGAGACCTCGTCTCTACTAAAAATAGAAAGAAATTATCTGGCCAACTAAAACATATAGAAAAAATTAGCCGGGAATGGTGGCACATGCCTGTAGTCCCAGCTACTCGGGAGGCTGAGGCGGTAGGATTGCTTAAGCCCAGGAGTTTGAGGTTGCTGTGAGCTAGGTTGACACCACGGCACTCACTCTAGCCCGGGCAACAAAGTGAGACTCTGTCTCAAAAAAATAAAAAGTGTGTGTGCAGGCCAGTTGCCCTTTGAGGGCTTCCAGGAGGGACCTGCTGGCCATGGGGAACCAGCACCCACTAATGAAGCTGATTTTGCCATCTCTTCTCTATGTTAATAGGTGTTATTCCATCCAGTGCTTGACTGGTTGTTTTCCTTGGTGACTTCGACTTCTGCCTGATAATAGACAACAAATGCCACTTGTTCTATGGTGGTTTGTCCAGAGGAAAGATACATACATCAATGGAACAGAATAGCAAACCCAGGAACAGTGCCACACAAACATGGACAATTGATTTTCAACAAAAATGTTAAGACAATTCAACGGGGAAAGAAAGGCTTTTCAACCAAATAGTGCCAGAACAATTGGAGAGATTTTTTTTTTAAAAGGGAACATTGACCCTTATTTCATATCATACACAAAAAATAACTCCGAAGTTTAGTAAGTCTAAATCTAAATCTAAAACTATAAAACTCTTTAAAAAGTAGGGGAAAATCTTAGTGATAAATGAAAAAAGTTAATAAATTGAATTTTATTAAAATTTTAAAATATGTGCTCTTCAAAAGCTATCTATTAAAATAAGAAGACAAGTCATGAAAGGGGAGGAAATATTCCAATATGTATATTTGACAAAAGAATTGTATCTGGCAAAGAGAACTCTTACTGCTCAATTACAAGAAGAAAAACAACCCTATAGAAAAACTGACAAATTACTCTGGAAAAGCTATTTGTCAGTTTTTTAATAAGTTATATGTACATATACTATTTGACTCAGCTTTTCTGATCCCAGGTATTGATAACTCAGAAAATAGGAAGGGCGTGTGCATGGAAAGACAGCCTCTTGATTGACAATAATCTCAAACTGGAAATAACCCAAATGTCTATCAAAGGTGAATGATAGACAAAATGTGGTATATCCATATGTTAGAATAATACTTAGGAATGAAAAGAGGGAGTGCTAATTCATGCAGCAGCATGGATGAATCTCAAAGCATTATGCAGAATGCAAGAGACACAAAAAAAGTGCACACTATATGATTCCATTAATATTAACTGCATACTAATCTATATGAAAAAATGGCAGATCAGTGGCTGAGTGGCAGAGTGGAAAGGGAAGGTAGAGGGAGGAATGAATTACAAAGGGCCATCATGAATCTTTTGGGGATGTTGGAAATGTTTTATATCTTGATTATTGCCTTGGTTTCACAGGTGCATAGAACTGTCAAAACTCATAGATGTGCTCCACGTAACCTTTCTAGCAACTGCTCCATTTCTCTGCTTCTCTTTACTGTGAGTCATTGAATTACCTGCAATCTCAGTCTCCAATTCTCTCCTCCCATTATCCTGTAGTTTCTGCCCGCAACTCCACCAAAACTGCTCTTCCCAAGATTGCCAATGACTTAGATGTGGCCAACTTCACAAGTCCTTATCTTACTTGATTTAGCAGCAGAAACACTTTCGCCTATTTCCAAGACTCCACAATCTCCATCTTTCCCTTCCATCCTTCTGGCCACCCCTGCGGTCTCTTTTCTGGTTCTGTCTCAATGTCCTGACCCTATGTGCTATACTCCCCAGGGCTCAGTCCTTGGACCTCTTTTCTTTTCTACCTGTCTACTTGACTTCTCCCCTTGTATCCAGTGGCATTTTGAATTTAATATATCCAAAACCGAGCCCTTGATATTATCACCCCAAATTAGGTTTTCCCTCCGTCTTTCTCATCTCAGTTAATGGTCATTCTCCTCTTCCAAGGTGCTCGAGACAAAAACCCTGGTGTTGAGAGTAATATCAGCAAAATGGCAGAGTAGGAAGCTTCACAGACACATTAAAACTGTCAGAGCCAACTAGCCAACTTTGTCAGAACTTTGGGAAACAGCCAAAGGTTTACGGCAGCAACTAAACAAGTAAAAGGCAACTTTAAAATTGTAGGGCGATTCTAGGGGAGGCAAGAATGAGGAATTATTGTTTAATGGGTACAGAGTTTCAATTTGGGTTGATGAAAAAGTTCTAGAGATGTATAGTGATGATTGTTGCACAACAATGTGAAGGTACTTAATGTCACTGAACTGTACACTTAAAAATGGTTAAAGAGGTAAATTTTATATTATATATATTTTACCACAATAAAAAACATGATGCAGAAAAAAGTGATTGTTAAAATTTACTAGAGTTTTAAAATAAAATAATGGGAGTTATTAGTTGATATTAAAAGCTTAAAGAAAATGAGGGTTTTTTGAATGTATTACTTAAATTGAATATAATTTTAAAAACATAGATTTATATGCTTTAAATGGATTTAGTTTGTTGCATGTTAATTATTTATTGAAAAATAATTCTCAATAAAGTTGATAAAGATAAAAAGGACATGCCTAGGAGGCTAGAGAAAGTTGTGTGAGATTTTACAGAAAGTTCATGGAGGTGGACACTGGTAATTATTAATCTCAAAGTGGTTCAAACATTTCAGCTCTGAAGTGAAACTTGGAGCACTATAAATCTGCAATCTCTTAGCCACAAATTACAAAATCCCCAAATCAATAGAGCCAAAAGATTTTCCTTAAGTTTGGTATAAACTCATTTGGCATCAAATGTCGATGTGAAATAATTTATAGCTATTTATAGTCTTTATTTATCCCACTTAAAGTATGTTTAATGGCAAACATATTAATGTATTTGGTTATAGGATATTGCCCCTGGCACTACTGGAGGTGGTACATTGTATACAGTATATGCACTGGGTTCTTTCTTTGTGTTTCCCTTTTTTAATTTTTAATTATGAGCATATAACATTTGTATATATTCATAGGGCATATGTGATTTTTTAAAATTTTACTTCAGAATATTATGGGGATAAAAACTTTTTGGTTATATAAATTGCTTTTATATCATTCGAGTCAAAGTTATAAGTGTGCCCATCACACAGATTGCATTGTACCCATTAAGTATGAATTTACCCATCCTCTCCTCCCCCCTCACCTGCTTGATAGCTGATGAGTGTTATTTCCATATGTGTAAATAAGTGTTGATTGATTAGTTCCAATTTAATGGTGAGTACATGTGGTGTTTGTTTTTCTATTCTTATGATACTTCACTTAGAAGAATGGGCTCCAGCTCCATCCAGATGTTAGGGAGGATAGACTCGTGCAGAATTCAGAAGGAAAGTAGGATATAGATCTGCCTCAGTGCATTAGGGCCTGAAAATTAAGGTAATTCATACTGTTGGCTACACTCTTAGTTGCAAATCTATTCCATGTTAACTGGACCCTTATTCTGTAGTTCTTATATAGTGAGACATCTTAAGAATTCATTCCAAGAGCTAAACAATGCACTTTCAGTCCTGGAGGAAATCTCATACAGTACTTGGCATAGGATCAACAATACATATTCAAAGTTAGTATTGTTAAGGCCACTCATTACACCATAGATTAGCTTCAGGAATGCCAGCTTTTTCCTGAAATTATATGATTAACTTTATCCTTTTGTTTGTCTCAAAGCTTATGTGAAAGTTCTATACTTAGAAGCATATTTTAATCCTGCAAACAATAGTGGTGTGTAAAACACAAAAAATAGTCTTCTCAGCAGAACAAAGAAATAGATCAATATGTTCAGGATATTTTGTTACCACATTAAGCACATTTTAAAGCAAATTGTCTCATGTCAGGCTGTCTAGTAGCTTTCATGAAAAAAAAATTATTTTTAGCAGAATGAAGAATATCCTAGATCAAAAGGAGCTTTAATTTGTAGTATCATGCTTGGGAAACTGAGGTAGATCTATGATCTCATTTTGCCAGACTTGAGTGTAACAGATAGGCTCAAAGATAGTAAAGTCATATAATGTCCAAAAGAAGAGTGCATCCCAGAAAGTCACAACAATCAATTGGAGTCAGTTCTCAAGACAAACCTATTTACTACCCTGCTGACTCCATTCCACTCATTTTAAATATAGGAAAACGCAGCACCAGGAGGTTAAGTGACTTGTTCATGATCATCCTGATAGTGACAGTAAACTGTTCTTCTGGTTATCACTAACTTCTTCTAGGTAGCTAAAATCGCAATATGTAAAAATTTCTCAGTGATTATCATAATTGCATTGGTTTAGACAAATAATGTGTACGTACCTTGTATTTTCTGTTTTAAAACAGTTCACATCTGTTACAAGTTGTATCAGTTTTTGGTGTGTAACAGATAATTAAAAAATTTCAGTGACATGCATACAATAAAAATGATTATTTTTCACATGGCTTTGGCCAGGTTGGGTAGCTCTGCTGATCTCCCCAGACTTAGCTGATAAGTGTTCAGCTGCAGGTTGGGTCTGCTCTATGTGTTTCATCCTTCTGAGACAGTGGGCTAACCTTGATATGTTCTTCTCACAGTAGGGGATGTCTAACTACAGAATAAGTTCTCAAGTTCCAGTTTACTTGGTGTCTGGTTTAATATCCCATTGGCCAAAGCAAGCCACATAGTCAAGCCCAAAGGGAAGAAGTGCAGAAGTACACACCACTTCTGTAGTGAAGCTAAAAAGTTATAGAGCAAAGTATTTAGATATATGGAAGAGTGAAACGTTAGGGCCAATAATGCAATCTACCATACAAATCAGGAAGGGGCAGTATAGGATGCCATGAAAACATATAAATGGAGGGATGGCTAATCTAGTTGGGGTGGGTTTTTAATTATTGAGGCCCTCTTTAAGGAAGCTATAGCTGGTTGCCAGATGAAGAGGTAAGAAGCTTCCATGTCCAGGGAATAGCTTGCGTAAGTGTTCTCTGGAGGAACAGAGCAAGGGCCAGCATGTCAGGAGCAATGAAGGCATTCATGTCATTCTGGTTGTTCTGTGAGCCTATGAAAAGTGGAGTGCCATTGATTGGTGTTAAGTAGAGAAGTGATATAATGTAATTTGCTTTTGGAAAAGATTGGTGGCTACAATGCAGAGAACCAATTGGAGGAAACAAGAGTGAACTAATCAGAGTAGATAGTAGGCAGATGCATTATTCTGGGAGAGACCTATATTTGCTCCTATTCTCAAGTAGAGTGGCAGGAGTGGGGACTAAGAAAAATGAGCACAATCAAGAGATAGTTTGACAGTAAAATCATCAGGACTCAGCTTCTTCTTATATCACTGCCCCCTGCCACCCCCTTGCTCAGCCACACTGGCTTTCTCTCAATCCCTTGTACTTCCTGGGTACTCATTATGCCTAGTACACTTACCTCTCCACTCTTTGCCTAGTTTAACTCTTACTCATCCTTCAGACCTATGTTCCAACATCACTTCTTCAGGAAAGAATGATCTAATATTGAAAAAAATATTATGGCTTTCATAGCACAGTATGCCTCCTTTACGTGACATTTGATGTAGTAGAAATTTCACATTTGTTTTCTGATTATTTGGATAGCGCCTATACTTCCTCACCAAGCCCTGAGCTCCACAAAGACAAACACTGTATTTGGCTTTATTTATCATGTTTCCAGCTCTGAGCTCAGTGCCTATGTATGCAGTAGTTACTTAGTACATGTAGTTTGAAAGAATTATAAATGAATCTTTCTGAATAGAACTTTTGGGTATGTATTAAATACGTAAATGTTTAAGTTGATCAATTATGAGTGACAATACTTGTGAAGTTAATTTAAGGCTAGTAACCATTAGGATGGAACAGAAATAGCTGAAAATTAAAATCAGGAAAAATTTTCAGGGAGAAAAATAAAATAACTAAGAATTTAAGCCAAAACTTGAATGTGTTTCTGTACAAAAGCCTTGATGCCTGCAGCAAGAACACATCTATGACCTGACGAATATGATCAATATCTTCTGAAGATTGAAGATTAAAAGTGAGCTACTGAGTTGCAATAAGAATCATATTAAAATTCATAGTGCCGCTAAATTACAAGAAGTCCGTTGGAGCAGAACCCAGGTCAAATTTGCATTTGCTCTGAGGCCTTCACCTTGGTGTCATGTTTTCTCCCCCTAGCCAGTGAACAGAGGCCACAAAAACCCTTGAAAAAGGGTCACACTTGAGCCTTGGGAATGCAAGAATGAGATTAGGCAGAGCATCCTGAAGTAATCATGGAGCAGTCAATAAAGTGTAAGATTCTGCCATCAACACAGGGAAATCATAGCAAACTAGGTTGTCCCAGGGGCCATTTAAATCTCCATAAACTTTAGTTTCATCTTAATCACTAAACCCTAGAGACTGGTGCATTTGTTTGTAAAGTTTATAGTTTTTTATTCCAGAAAAGTCCAAAAGAAAACTTGAGATGGCAGGGAAGAAGAAACAGGGCCTGGAGAAATAAATGTTATTTGTAACTTAGGATTTTTTGATGAAACTTTTATGTGTGGCTTTGAGAAGCACAGACTAGAAAAATCTCTCATATGAATGCTGGAAGCTCTGTCCACTTGCTTGGATATTCAGTTATTACTAATATAACTTGAACTTATAGATGGTAATGTTACTGGACTGCAACCAAATATCTTTGGGTTACTATGAACCTTTAAAAATATTTTCTTGGGTAGCACTATTGTAGGAAAATTGCCTAGCCTGATGCATCCTGTAGCCTGTTATTTTTTTCTGCCTTGATGGCATTATTCTTAGGTTGACTTAGGGAGTTTGCTTTCTCTTTGTAGGGTGACCATGCAATTCCAAGTCCTGAGAACTTCTAACCAAGAGTTTAGACTCACTGCAAGTGAGATCTTACCTGGAGTTGTTGCTTTGTTGTTTGATAAATAATCCAAGGGCATATGTGTATTACTTTGGAGTTTTATGTTTCATTTGAATTCAAGTTATTCCAAATTACTTTTTTGATTGTTTGCAATAAAGTCTATATTTTAGCTTTGGAGACCAGAAATAATATGATTTTTAAAATACACTGGATGTGATTTTTAAGACATATTGAATAAGTATTAAGAAAATGAATATTCTGCCAATGATGAAAATATGCCAAATGTAAAATATGCCACTTCTAAGTTACTATGCACATAATAACAAATTGGAGGTGACTGAAGATATAAAATTGAAGGCTTTTTGAGCTACAACCTTCTGTAGAATATTATTCTTTACCAGTTGTGTTCAATCACCTGAATTTTTAGATCTATGTCATGCTAAGTCTTTGAGACATAACAAAAAATGTAGTTTCCTAACCCTGCCATGGTAATAGGGACCATAGCATTGTTTTCTGAACAAGAATTATGACTTCTCGTAACAATTTACTCATGAAGCCTAGAAGTCAAAGCTACCACTATATATTAAATTATTACTATGTGTCCTTTGGGTTCTAGAAAAGCAGAAATAATGTGCTCTGCTTTTGATCATGTATACGAGGAAATAATTTAAGACAATAGATAATCAAGAGGTAGATTCTGTGCAACAACCCACAAGTGTTGTGGGATGTCAGAAAAGATGAAGATGTCAGGGTTTGAAATTGTCTGAGGACAAGATAGAACTTGAGCCAACTGTGAAAGGTGCATAAGCTCTGAAGAGATAGCTGGGATGGAAGAAGGAAATACATAAAGAGAATAAAAAGAGGAGCATCTTAGTAACAGCAAAATATAGCTATGAATAGGCATCTGTGTAAGAGACGAAGGCATAGGAAAAAGGAAGACATATAGACATTGAAGAAAGCAGTGACATGTGGCTTGAATGCTATACCCCACCCCTGCCTTCTTTAATGCCTGTACTTCTTACTTTTCATTGTAACAGAGGCTTTAACTGGCAGAAAAAGGAGTTTGACCCTATTCTGAGCAAGGGAATTCATGATGAAAATGAAAAGTGTTTGAGTAGCCTTAACAGGGAAGCTATCCAAAGATAGCAGAAGAGAGAAACCGGAATTAATATCACCAAATGGGAAGTTACTGTTGTAAACCTAGTGTAAAATAATGAAGGTCTAAACCAGGAATTGGTAAACTTTTTGTATAAAGGATAAAATAGTAAATATTTTAGGACTTCAGGCCATGCAGTCTCTGTGGCAACTACTTGACTTTGCCATTGTAGCGAGAAAGCAGCCGTACCCCATACATAAGCAAATGAGCATGGCTGTGTTCCAGTAAAACTATTTACAGAAACAGGCAAAGAGCTGTATTTGGCCTGCAGACCATAGTTGCTGACCCCTGGTCTGCCACTGTAGTGGTAACATGGGAATGAAAAGAAGGAAACAATTTGAGATATTGAAAGAAATATTATTAGATTCTAATGTCTGCCTGCATGGAAGAGATAAGGACAGAAAGGAGCCAAATATTTTAAATAATACATCAGGCATTGAAATATCAATGTGGGATTTATCAATATGGAGAGGAAAATTGAATTCATAAGTGTTCCTTGTTGGAGAAGAAAAGAAGACTAAGGAAGACTTGGGGTAGGGTAGTGACTGGCCCCTGGGGTGGGGGCAAAATTCTGTTTCTTGATCTGGATGATGCTTTACACTGGAATGCATATTTTGTAAAAATTTATGAAGCTGCACAATTATGCTTTTTGACTTTTGTTTATGTTGTAGTTCATTTAACATTAAGGGGATTGAAAGAGGAAGTAAAACCAGTGAGAGAACAAAGAAATCATAATTGGAGAAGTAGGAGAAGAGCCAGAAGAATGAAATATCACAGAAACCAAGAGAGGGTTAAAAAGGAGGGATTACTTAGCTGGGCCAAAGGAAGAAGCAAGGTAGAGTGAGGATGGAGAAGTGAGCCTCAATTTAACTTTACCTCCTCAATTTTACCTTAATTTTACCTTCTCAGTTTAGGAGGTAAGATGTGACCTCCACATGGTAGCTTCAGTGGAGTGGTACCATTGAAAATGAGATTCCAGGTTTTTAAGGTGGGGGGGGGGCGGTAAGAAAGTGGAATTGTTTGTTAAAAACCTCAAGGACAATGGCTGTAAAGGAAAAGACACAAGGAAGATGTACTAAAGGGAATAATAGAATAAAATAAGAGTTTTACTTCTTGTTTTTCCCAGGAAATATTGTATATGTTTGAGAAAAATGGGAAATAATCAGAGTAGAAGATTGAAGATATTAATAAGAGATGGAGAATGTATGTGACAGAATAAGTTAGACTAAAAGGATGTCTACCTCAAAAGAACAAATAATAAGAAAGAAAAATAAGATAAATGCAGACAACGAGCTACTCAGAAGAGGGTCAAATCTTCTCCATGGTGGTAAAGGCACCTGCCTGGCATTAATATAGCTATGACATTTTTCAATGAATGTGGTTGATTGTCACTTCAAATTACAAATTTCTATAAACAACATCATTATAGTGGTTATAAGGAGAAATCCTACTTCTTTGAAAATCATTTTGGTAGAAATTTTTCCTTTTAGTGTGCTTTATTTTATGGCAAATGGGTATAATGAAGTTGAATAAGGAATCTAGCATATCTAATTTACCAAACCAAAATTTTAATATTAAGATAAAAACTCTAGGCTAAATTGACAAAAGTATTTAATCAAATTAAGTATAACCTATCACCTTAAAAATTTGGTCATTTTATAATATAATCTTAAAGAGGATTATGTTACACATGCACACACAATGTCATCAAAATCAGATTCCTAATTTTAAGAACTGTTTGAATGTTCATTTAAGTGTTTTTATCATGTATAATTCACTTTGAAAATATGCCAAACTCCATCAAATCCAGTAAAAGGAAAGCTGTGAAGTAATAAAAAAAAATCAAATCACTTTGTGAAATCGCATTATATGGGTATAATTGGATACACCTAGCTGCCTCATACTGATAGTTAATAAACATTTTTTCACATTGCAATATAATTATCAGTCCCCATTGAACTATGTATGCAAAATTGATGAAACAGTTGAGTCTTAATGAACAGAGATATTTGCATTTCATTACAGTACTAGGTTGTATAATTCTGCTCATAAACTTTATGAAATAATTTTAATGCCCAATTCATTGCAGGTGAAAGTGAAAAAATTATTTTAAAAATCTATCCTGAATTCTCGTATTCCTCAGCAATATCCAGTATACTAATTTTTCTTAATTTCAATAAAGTGGATTAGACCAGGATAAGATTATAAATTTAAAGTTCCATAACCTTACCAATTACTCTCTAAGGTCTATGAAATGTTTATCAGTCAATTGGATCAAGGTACTGTTTCAAAACATGCACATATTGAAGTAAATTCTAAGGGTAGTAGACCTTAACCTATTTTGATTGGTATTAACTCCTATAAAAAAAATAAACATTATTTACAACTTCTTGGTTTCATACCAGTAATGTAGAATAGTGAAAGATTAACAATAACTATTATTATAGTAATTTTAATATACAATTTTTTTTCTGTTATCACTTTAACTTTTTATTCTAAGGAGAGCTCAAACCTCTTCTTTGTTCTCTGATAACATGCCCTCAAAGGCAGAGAAGTGTCGATTGGATCTTATTTTGTAGGGATATAATTCCTTCTCTTGATTAAAGGTCAGCATATTTTTGATTAAGTTCCTTTTCTTCCTCTATTCTCAAGGAAAAGTAGATAATTCCTATTTCTAGGTAATTGCTAGAAATTATCCAAAAGTAGACTTGTGGTGATCAGCTTAGTCAAGCAGAGTTCTAGAAACTGGGACAAACTTTTATTTGTTAGTCCTTTGTCTTTGGACTGGAAGCTGTGTTTTCAATGGATATTGCCTTGGTTTGGAGCATAAGCTACAAACAAGGGGTAGGAATAAATGGAACAGACATATAACTTTACCCTGCTTTAAGTGTAATTATGATTAGAAAAAATGAGTTTTTTCCTCCAGCTCTGAACTCAATCATAGCATTTTTCATTGAAATTTAGGGTCTAACTTCCAATTGATCACCTAATGATAATTTGTTACACAGCAATAGAAAACTAACATACTTGTTTTGAGTATTGGGGTTCTTTGGCTCTGTTGTTCAAATCTCGATGCCTTATTAGTGTTACTATGTAGTATCACCTTATTCCTTTACTCTCAATCAGATATTTACAGGCATAAAACAAAGAAATAGGGCTAGGGAGGTTTCTTTATACACATATTGACTTTTAATTTTAAATTATAATTTATAGTTACTGTAAACTTCTTCAGGAAGTGACAATCTAATTAGTTGTAGTAAAACATTTGGACAAGACTTAATAATACTTTCAAAGCTAGATGTGAACAAATACAAAAGAATATGATGCAAATTGAGTTGATGTGGGTTAATTAGAGTTTAAGATAGAAATACAAGTAAAAGATGACCTTTTCTAAATCTTCTTCCTTCAACAGAATTATTCCTACTATATTTTATCTTCTGTATATGACTATTTATAATTTGCTTAGTTTTATATAATATACAGTTGCATTAAATCCCATGGCTACAATCACCATATATATGGAGATGATTCTCAAATTTATTTTTCTGTTCGAGATCTCTTTCCTGAGCTCTTGTTTTATAGCTATAATTTTTTACAGGACTCATGTTCTTGGCTATCTTAATTTACACTTTCTAATGATATCAGAGATCCTCCTATAGCATAAATCTGCTCATGTTCAAATTCTTTAGCACTACATACAAGATTATCCACCCATTATCTGTTGTTTCCTAACATTCCAATGTCATCTCTCATTTCTATATCCTATACTCCAGCTGCTTTTAATTCCTGGCAGATACTGAATATACCAAGTAATCTCACTCTTTGTTTTGTGCCAATCCTTGTGCATGGAAATTACTTCCACATTTTTTAGTACCTAGCTCGAGTATGGGTTCCTCCATAATGACTTATAGAAATATTATCATTTTTGCTGCTGTCATACTTTTAAGTTGTCGTAACTCCCATGTCTTACAGAAATATATATGCTAACAGCTGTCATAGTATCATGTATCCTCCACTTGACTCAGTTTCTTCAGAGCAGAAACTGTGTCTAGACATGTCTATAAGCTTAGCATATATGACCTTACACATAAGTGCTCATTAAATATGTGATGAATAATTTAATAAAAAACATGCGGCCTTCCTGTTGGTGTTTTACTTCCAGGTATTTGAAGAAGTTATATGTTTGTAATTTTAAAAAAACATTTTTTTCAATTAAAAAATAATATATTCGCATTATAGTTATCTATGGGAGAGAAACTGATAAAGACATTCTCAAAAGAAATCTGGAAATACTTAATCAAATGAGTACATGTGTACCTTGTATTCCAGCAACCCCTTCCAAGGATACACATCACAGGGAAATTTTTACATAGGTCTGTGAGGGGACATATATTAGAATTTTCATTATAGTGTTATTTGTGGTAATGATGAGTTGGAGGCCATGTAGCCGTCCATCTCTAGGGAAATGAGTAAGTAGAATAATGTAGATTCCCATTACAGACTATTACACAGCATTCATAAGCAATGAATACATGCCCAGAAATATGGCTGTATCTTTAAAATTTTAGTACTGAGTTAAAAAGTCAGACTCAGAAATATATCTGTAGAATAATACCATTAGAATAAAATGCATAAAACAATACAACTCGTAATAATACAAACAGATAAAGTGTATACACCAAACACATTAGAATATTTTCCTATGAGATATAGAGGAATGGGAAGGAAGTAAGTGAATAAAATGGATTAAATAAATAAATAAAACATGAGAAATGGACCAATCATTGTAGCACCTCATGAAATGAGGATTGTGATTGACTCAATATTATGAACTAGTGGTACTACCACCCACAAACATAAAAAGAAGCTTAGAATGTAGGGAAGTGGTATAAAGAAAAATTTACATTGTTTTTCAAAAATGTAAATGATCTAAATAGAATAATCTGGAATATATAAAATAGTAAACACTGACCTAAGTGGAAATAGAACTCTAGAATACCAGTGACCAAGGGGAAAAATTAAATGTCAGAGAACTTGCTCTAAAAATGACCCATAAGGTTTTAAGTGTAAATTCTAGCAAATTTTGGGGGAACAGATAATTCACAAGCCAATTTATTGAATTACTCTATAGGAGAGAAAAATGTAGAAAGCTTCCTAAATCATTTTTACTCACTTTACATAACACTGATAACAAAATCTAACAATGATGGAACAAAGAGAAAAATAAAAACTGTGATAAATACCCTGACTCCATTTTTGATGTCTGCCTGCTGACAGCTTCCAGGCACTGCCCCTTCCTTTTTCCCTTTTGTCCCACCTCTGGGCAAATCGATAAGAAACCCTGAGCACTCCCTCCCTTGGTGATGCTGGAGAAGTTCAAGCCATGGAAACCCTGGCCTGTGTTCAAGAACCATCAACCAGGCCCCTCCCCCTAACCACAATAGAAACCAAAGCCACCTGTGCCTCCTTTCACTAAGTCATTTCAGGCCAGCTTTAGTGCCTGCCTTGCTGCCCCCAGAAAGTCCCTATATGTAGATAATAAACCTTTTCATGCCCTTTTATTGCATGTGTGGCATCATCAGCTTTGATATCTGAACCACTTTTAGGTGGAGGGTTGATTCCACTTTCTTCTGAGTAATTACAAAACACTTGGCACTGTGAGACCTGGAGGTCTTTCTTCCCTTGCATTTGGCATGCTGCCTGGCTCAACTTCCTGCTGGTGAGCGTGCATGTTGGGCTGCTGCTTCCTGGCTAGTGGGTGTTTTGAGCTGTGTTACTGCCTGCTGGTAAGCTTGCATTTTGAATTGTGCTGTGCTCTGATACATTTGTTGAGTCTTACTAAGCTTCTGTTATAGATTTAGCTAATTACATTAAAAGTTTTAATAATGGATATTTCGGGACAGGAGTATGGAATTTGAAGTCCTCTTTAAAGTGGTCCTGAGTCATATGTTTTTGCTTGGACCTATCCATGTGTTGCAATTCTAGCATAAGCCGCAGCTTACTTTGGGCTCATGGAACAACTCTTACCCTATGACCATTGGTTGGGTGTCTCAACCAGGTGTTAACCCCTGCAAAGTGTACGGACCATCAGTTGTTTGCTCATGTGAGGAATAGTAGTCACTATGTTGTGTGCTGACATACACATTTCTTTCTTTTTTTTTTTTTTTTGTTGAGACAGAGTCTCGCTCTGTTGCCCAGGCTAGAGTGCCGTGGCATCAGCCTAGCTCACAGCAACCTCAAACTCCTGGGTTCAAGTGATCCTCCTGCCTCAACCTCTGGAGTAGCTGGGACTACAGACATGCGCCACCATGCCCAGCTAATTTTTTCTGTATATATTTTTAGCTATCCATATAATTTCTTTCTATTTTTAGTAGAGACGGGGTCTCACTCTTGCTCAGGCTGGTCTCGAACTCCTGACCTCGAGCGATCCACCCGCCTCGGCCTCCTAGAGTGCTAGGATTACAGGCGTGAGCCACCGCGCCCAGCCAACATTTCTAAATACATAGAGGACCCTATAAAGCCTTAAAATGTCTCTGCTGCTGCTGCTGCTGCTGCTACTGCTGCTGCTTCCCACACCTCTGGTGCAAGCAGACCTAAATGTTTTATATTCAACTCTCTTAAAGGTCCAGAGAGCATTGTCACCTTATTAGAAAACTGTAAAAGGAATGAACAGACTATGGGGTCTATTGAGTACTGTGGCTTAACAAAATATCAAGTGGTTAATCCACACTCAACTTAATCCCAGAGTTCCTCCACCCAGTAAAACAACATTTACCATAGAAGAGGTCCTTAACGCATGACACCAATTTAGTACTCTCTGGAGGATGAGACCTATAGTCATGAGCAGGATAGAGAGAACTCCCCTCCTACCCTTCATAGTGTTCACTAACCAAATAAACAAAATAAAACACTAAAACCTCTAAACACATGGGAGGAAATAGTGAATCAGAAGTCTGTGATTTCATTCAGTTGGAAATCAAAATTTACTTAAAAGAATTTATGGGACAAGATGGCTGACCAGGGACACCAGATGCCAGATTGTTTCAGAAAGAAGGAAAAGTTTCAGATGAAAAACAAAACAAACAAACAAACATAGATCAGGTATAATTACAAGGGAGCAGTGCCAGAGCATACCAGAAATTCCACTGGTAGAAGTTGCAGAGCACAACAAGAAGGAGCAAGATAATTAGCAGAGCTCAACCCCCGAGATGCTTGGAGTCTAGTGAAAACGATAGATGGAGTGATTTGTTTCTCCCTCCCTCACATCTCAGGCAGTCAGCAGGCTCCCGAGCCATTAGAAAGCCTTTCTATCCTCATGAACCCCAAAGCTGCTGCCACCAATGAACTGGGAGCTTCTTGAGGACAAAGCACCAGGCTGCCAACCCCTTTGGGGATGCTTCCCGTAACCACATACCAGAGCTGAGGCAGCAGGCACCATATTGCTTCTCCACCCACCAGGCGCCTTTGTCCTCCCTGGGGGGCTTCAGCCTTTCAGTTTTCACCTTGCTCATCCTCACACAAACATTTCCCAACTCAGGTCCAGACTTCAGGAGCCACGGGGGCCAGTGGGTCCCAGGAGATCTGCATAACCCCAGAGCCTGGGCGTGCCAGATGGGTTGCCTTCCAGAGAGAGTGACAGAGATAGCCAGATTGATTTCTAGCTATCCTCTGTTCAGACTCTTTTCATCCTCTTCCCCTCCCCTATCCACAGCTGCTGAGAGAGATGATTGAGCCAGGGCTCTCAGGAGTGGCTACTTCTCCTCTCTTGGTGTATCTATCATACTGAGTCTTCCACTGAGAATCGGGCTCAAACCTTTCCTCTTAAAGACCTGCAGTGGATGAAGCGGTGCTTGGACTATGAGCTCCCTGCTCACTGGACCTCCCTGGTACTGCTTGCCTAGCTGCTTAATCAGAGAAGGGCACAACCTGAAGCAGAGGGACATCAAACCTGCTTGAGCACTCTATAGGCAACTCAGGACCAGAGTGCTTCTCCCTGACACAGTCAGGGATTGATCTTTGGGGACCTGAGGATAGGCATGCAGGCTAGACCCTGTACCCTTAAGATTCAATACTGCTGCTCAGGGGACTTTTTTAGATAAATACTACACCAGAAATGATAAAAGCAAGAAATGCTAGATTTGCATACCTAAGTATTTAAAATTTCCTTATAAAATAATAAAATATGAACAGAATTAAAGGAAAAACAAAAAATAACATCTGTAGTATGTATGACAATAAATTAATATCTGTGATTTATAAAGCTCCTTTACAAAGTATATACATACAAATAGAAAAGCAGACAAAATAGACAAAGAGATAACATCTTGAAGAAAAAATAAAAATAACCATTAAGTATATAACAATATCTATTTTTAATTAATAAAAATTTAAATTAAAACAATACAATAGAGTTTTTATTGTATCAAATTGGTAAATATAGAGAATTAAGAACAAGTAGCTTTGACCTTGGTGCAGACAGATGGGGACTTTGATATGCTGTTGGAGGCAGAATAAGTTTGTGTACCCTTCTTAATCCCCATGTGCTAGTCAAGGGTTCCCAGAAGAATAGAACCAATAGGATGTGTGGATGCATGTGTGTGTGTGTGTGTGTGTGTGTGTGTGTGTGTCTGTGTATGTATATATATACACATACATAAAGAAACTTATTTGTAAAATTTGGCTCATGGGATTATGGAGGTTGACAAGCCCCAAGATCTGTAGTTGGCAAGCTGGAGACCCAGGAGCACTGATGATGTAGTTTTAGTCCAAAGGCTGCCAGTTTCAAGATACAGGAAGAGCCGATGTTTCAGCTTGAGTCTAAAGATAGGAAAAAAAATAATGTCTCAGATTGAAAGCAGAGAGGCAGGAGAAATTTCTTATTTTTTGAGGGAAGAGTGAAACTATTTGTTCTTTTCAGGCCTTTAACTGATTGGATAAGGCCCACCAACATTAGGGAGGGCAGTCTGTTCTAGTCAGGCTACCAATTTAACCCTCAAAGAAATACTCAGAATAATATATGTTTGACCAAATATCTGGGCACCTTGTGGACCAGTCAAGTTGACACATAAATTGTACTTATAAATGTGTATATCTATATATGTGTGTGTATGTATATACATATGCACACACATACAAAGTCTAAAAATGTGTGCACACACAGTTGAAACTACCAAATATATTTGTAAGAATTTGCAAGAATTTATTCTAAGGACATTACTAACAATGTATGTGAAGATCTAATTACTTGAATCTTTCTTACACCATTTTTAATAAAAAATTGGGAAATTGTATAATAAGGTTAAAAAGTATATGCAATATGATGCAAATTTCATTTAGAAAACACACGCATACACAGGAAAATGTCCAGAAGCTGTTAATATTGTTCATCTCTACTTGACAGAATTATAGGTGATTTTGTTTATATATTTTATGATTATAATTCAGCAAATATGAACTAGATGTGCAATAAAATATTTTTAAAAGTAGATAAACTGTCACATTTTGATGTATTTTTTTTTACTCTGAATCTGTATCTATTTAACAAATGGGTTAAGTATTGTGTTTGTATACTGCTTTGTTCCTCTTAGTATTTTAAATATATATTTATTTTCCATGTCATTTAAAGCATAATTTAACATATCTGCAGGAAGCTTCATTATTTGTATGGACCACAATTCATTTAATCATATTCTATTAAACTATATAAATATTTATAATAGTGAAAAATTGGAAACACTGAATATATATGTGCATCTTGAATCCTAGTTCTCAAATATCTTCTTAGTACAAAGTTCAAAAGTGGAACTATTTAGTCAAATTAAATTTTTAAGGTTTTTGATATGTATTCTGAAATTGTCTCCTAAAATAACCTGAACAAACTTCAAAATTTTCTCCTGCCATTTCCCAAGAATGCTGACTTCATCCTCACATCAGAAGTATGACTTAAACAAATAAGCAAAAACATCTCTGACAATTTGAGTAGTTAAATATGGTATTACAGTAAGTTTTTATAATTTTCATGCCTTTTTTCTAGTTATCTAATAAGGTTGGATATTTTTCAGATTTATTAGCTACTTATTGGCCATTTGTTAGCCACTTACATGTCCTTTATTCATTTATTCCCTTGATTTTTCTGTATATACAAGGCAAGGGAGGAGAACCTCATTAAGTATGAATCTTTATATTGTGGAAATTTAATTCTTCACATATTTGTAGCTAATGCTTGATCCCAATTGGTACTTTGTGAGTGTTCTTTTAATAATAACTAACATTTATTTAGAGTTTGCTATAGGCCAAGCATTAAGTGCTTTAAATATATTATCTCATTAGGTTTTTTTTTTGAGGTTTTTTTTTTATTTATTTTTTAATTTTTTTAATTTATTTTTTATTTTTATTTATTTATTTATTTTTATTTTATTTTATTTTTTTAATTTTTTAATTTTTATTTTTTATTTATTTTTTATTTTATTTTATTTATTTATTTATTTTTATTTTTTATTTTTTTATTTTTTTTTTCATTATGGGGGTACAAAAGTTCAGGTTATATATATTGCCCATGCTTCCCCATCCCCCCGAGTCTGAGCTTCAAGTATGTCCATTCCCTAGACAGTGCACATCGCACTCATCATGTAGGTATGCACCCATCCCCTCCCCCCACTCCCATTCACCCCAGTCAGAACTTCAAGCGTGTCCATTCCCCAGGCAGTGCGCGTCGCACTCATCAAGTAGGTATACACCCATCCCTTCCCCCCAGCCCCGACCTCTGTCCGATACCCAATTGGTGTTATTCCCAAATGTGCACTCAGGGAAACCAGTTTGCTGGTGAGTACATGTGGTGCTTATTTTTCCATTCTTGGGATATTTCACTTAATAGAATGGGTTCCAGCTCTCTCCAGGAGAACCAAAGAGATGCCATATCGCCATTATTTCTAATAGCTGTGTAGTATTCCATGGTATAGATATACCACATTTTGCTAATCCATTCATGAATTGATGGGCATTTGGGTTGTTTCCACATCTTTACAATTGTGAATTGTGCTGCTATAAACATTCAGGTGCAGGTGTCTCATTAGGTTTTATAATAACTTTATGCCTAAGTGTCATTATCCCCATTTTACAGATGAGGAAATTGAGACCTAGAGTAAATGTTTTGTCTGATGCCAGAGACTGTGACCTTTCAGTGTCTAGATCTAATCATGGCTCCACAAACTGAGAGGCTGATAGCTTCCCTTTGTCCCAGGATCCCAGAATGGATGGAAAACAGGAAGGAGCCACGAACAGGAGGATCTGGATACACAATGATAATAATGGAAATTTCCTCCACGGATTGGAGCTCATCAACAGGTTGAATTTAATGTGCTTCAAGAACTTGCATCACCATCCAGTTTGATATATCCCTGTACTAAAACAAATAGGGATATATCCCTATATAGCTTGGCTATAATTCTCTATGTTTTTACTCATTTACACATTTGAAGAAGGCCATGAATATTTATGCACCTTGGAGATAGTCCTGTACCTAATGAATCCCTAGGCTCTTCTTGCTCTCATTTGTTCAAGTTTTGAATTTTTAAAAAGGTATTTATAGTTAATTTTATGACTTTACTGCATGATTTGCATTGATGATTTATCTCCATAATAGAAGGAATAAATTTTCTTGTGTACATAGAATTAACAAATGTTAACATTTGATCATATTTGCAACATATATATATTTTTTTTTTAGTAAGAAGTTAACATTCACTTTATTCCTGCTTTCTAAGCCTATTCTTCTGTTTCCCTCTCTACAAATAGTTAATATCAAGAGAGTTTACAGCAAAATCACAGACTTGATCTATGTTGCAGCTTTGGGTGAAGTCTTCATTGTCATAAACCTATTCACTAGAATGTCATTTATTAAGTTAATGAATGGTTTATTTAAAATAAATAACAAAAATAATTTATTTTAATAGTATTTACAAATGTTAGTTTTTTATAACCTTAAAACTTGAATCTTATTAAATAGAGCTCTTTGTTTTAAATCAAGTCCTTGCCTGTGCAGAATGAGAACTGATATTCATAAGGATAATCCAATTACTATATATCTACCTATTGTCTTATGACTCTTAAAGGAAGAAATTTTAAAATTTTAATTGAATTTTAAATTAGGAAAAGATCTTGGAACTTATCAAGCCTGATGTCATAATTTCAAAGATCAGGAAGCCAAGGTCAAGAGTGCTCAACTGACTTGTTCAAGGGCATGTAGCAGTTAATGAAAGACCCAAGACTTAAATCCAAGTCTGCTGATTTCTTTTGAGATCAGTGTTTTTCCTACTGAGACCATGTTGTTCTTCAGAAAATGAGACCTTCTAAAAATACAAGGCTGGAGGATACCTGTTGGTGTATCATTTCCTTGGGAAATGCTCACATACCTGTACTGGAATTAGATTACCAGGGGGGGTAGAAATATTACCATAAAAATGGTTAATATTGGATTCCGTAAGTGATGAAAGCCGTAAATGAGTGCCTAAGGACTTTGATTTTAATTAAATATCACATCCTTACTACTTATACTTAAGTTTATTCTTTAAAGTTTCTTTTCATAGATCTAGAAGTAAACAGCTGCCCAGGAAGGTGCCTAGTTCCAGGTATCTTAATGTCCCCACATTCTTGGGGGCTTCCCTGTGAAAGGTTTAGGTTGAGCATCTATCTTTTGGCAGTTAAATAGTAACTTCTTAGGGCAAAGTCTAGAATGAACGGTGTTACTTTCAACTGAGGATTTGTTTAACTTGCAGTTAAGAAAATATAGTGAAATAATTTTATTAATAAGCCATTAGTAAAATTTTGGTAGGTGAGAGGATGAATAACATAGGGAAGAAGGGTCCAGAAAACTAATCATTTAAAATAGCGATGTGTTTTTATTGCCTTTATTGTTCAAAAAGTGCTTCTATTTTTATGTGTTTTTATTTTGTTGGCACCTATTGTGAGAAACTAATTACTAACATTTTGGCAAAAAAGTTTCAGTTTTGCAACAGAAATTAGAAGAAGGAATGTCTTCTTACAATACTAGAAACATTTCCATCTGTTTAATTGCATTACACGGTGCTGATTTTAAATTGCAAGAAAGGAAAGGAAGATATATTAGTGTAGTCCTAAGAATAATTGAATTGTTTTAGATACTGTTGCTGTTTTTTAATCCAGAAGCAATAACCATACCACGCGTAGTTTTTTTAAAAAGCATAAAAACATAAGAAACGTACCCTATGCCTCTTTGTGTAAAATAAGAACAATGATAACTTACATTTACTTTACTGATTTTTTTTCCAAGAAACTCTTAACATTTTTGGATGTTATTGCACTAGTCTTCATGAAATCTTTAGGCAAAGGGAATCAGTAATCTACAGGAAAGGAGTAGAAATATCAATAGCAGGTATGTTCATTACTTAGATCTCAAAACCACATTTTCACACCTAAACAATGTTATTCATCAACAGAACCATCATAAAATGCTTATTTAAGGTATATTTTGTGTTGTCCCATGTGTTAGGTTAGATCACACAGCCTATTTAACCCACAATGTAAGTGAAAAGCAAGAAATTCGTTCCATTTGCTTCTTCACACATTGCAACTTGAATTATTTGATGCAGCTGAGTTAATGGCCAGTTTTACCACTTTTATGTTCATTCTGAAAAAGTACCACCAACATTGTGGAATTTGCACAGGTGTAACATAGACAACAAAATATAAACAACCACATCTACATTGTGAAATTTTGGCATAGATAATATTCTATCAGTCTTTACATTGGGTTCTTATAATAACCTTGTAGTTGGTATTTTGGATTATCAATAATTTATGAAATACTTAAAAATAGCAAAGCCTTAAAAAATTTTACTCATTTCATTCAACAATATGCCTACTATGATCTAGCTCAGTCTTGGATTAGGTGTGAAATATGACTAATAAAGACATTTTCCAGCTTGGCCATTGCTTTAAAATTACCAAAGAAAACATACTGCCAAAAAAATGTGTGTACTGTACTCAGTGCAGGACACAACACCAGGCTGTGCTTGGAGAGATTCACAATATACAAGCAAGTGTGTGTTGTAGTAATGACAGCTTATTATATTGTAAAAAAAAAAAAAACATCAGGGGCTCAATGAAATTTCAGAGTTTTCTTTAGTAAGTAGCAATTCATGAATTGGGGATCACCAAACCAAAATAGGTTTAGTGTTCCAATGAGAAAGCATCAGAGGCAAGTATTTATAGGGTGAATATAGAAGCAAAATAAGAAATTATTTGATCCATTGCAGTTATAAAATTTCCTTTTTGGTTTACCTTGTTGGAAAATACCTCACATAACCATATATTAGTTGGCTATATATGCTTAACTAAAGTTAAGTTTTGTTTTTGTCTAACATAAGCATTTATCAGAAATGACCCAAGTTAAATTCCACTTATGTTTGCAGTTTAAGCAAGGTTAAGGCTATTTTTAAGGCCTAATTGGTTTTGTAATCTCAGAACTTTTTCAGGTCCTGCCTCCTTTTAAAATTCCCTTTTACAGGATATAAGGGTATATGTGTGTGTAGTATTATAATCAATATATAGATTAGTAGAATATAAGTGGTTATTATAGCTTAAATTTGCTTTTTTATTATTATTTTTGAACAAAAAGATTCTTATTAGTCTTCCTTCAAGATTGTGGATAAATTCAATAGAAGTATCCTGGGATTACAAGCTACTATTTTGACTAATTACTGACACTTTCATCCTTGTGTGTTAGTATTTTCCTAATACTGTACAGCCAGAAAAGTAACACAGAGACAAATTTAATGCTAAAGTTGATCCAAAATGATGAATCTAGATCAGTTAGGTGTGTTTCTATGGAGTATAAATGGATTTATGAAGAGTTTAAATTTTTTCCCAAGTGACTACATGAGATTCTGGGCTAAGTAAAACATCTGGGAAATGTTAGTTGGAAAGCTAATCATAATAAACACATTTGCTTTCAGTAGCTTCTGTGGGAGGCCAGAAAGCTAGGAGGAGAGGAAGAAAAGAAGATAAGATGTGGTATCACAAAGGGGTTGAAAGAGCCATATATTTATGACTTTCATTGGATGTATTCTTCCAGAATTAAGGGCCATTCTTCTTATGCAAAATTGAAAAGAAAATAAAAAGGGGAAACCTGGGATATTTGTTTTAAATAAAGCCCTGCTATTAAGGATTTTCCACAGATGTCTACAAGATCCAGACAGGTAATATAAATGTGAGAAGCAGGTGTGACTGTACTGAACTGAAGAGCAGAGCACAAGTCCTATTTAAAAGTGGCAGTCATTACCCAGTTCCATGTAATTGTTGGCAGGTAGAGCTGTGGGCCAACTGTTCCTAGATTTGCAAATTTTTCAGAGGAAGTGAAGAATGTATTTACCTGTGAAATCAACTGATTTAAAGAGAAAGTCAACTTCCTTTTTAACACTGTATAGGCAAAACAACATGTCTATTGTTCTCCAACTTATCCCCTCTCAGTTATCACGAGAAATGCCAAATACTGCTGTATGTATCAGTAAGGATGCTTGGGGCTGCAAACCCAGTGGATAGCAAGGATATCAACAGTTCAATTAGCAGTCCCAAGGTTGATTCACTGGATCAAGGATGTCTTCTAGAACCCAAGCTCTTTCTCTTTCCATCCTCTGTTCCCACATTCTCAGCACTTGGGTCTCATCTTAAGCTAGTTGCCTCATGGCTGAAACAGCCCCTGTTATTTTATCTTCACACATCCACATCAGAATGGGTGAGAGAAGAGCTTTTCTGTCATGCCTCTCCCCCTTTATGAAAGAGAAATTGTTTTTTTCCCAGAATGCCCCAAGACACTAGCTCTCATCTCATAGGCTTGCACTGGATCACATACAAGAGAGGCTGGGAAGGCGAGTAGCTGGCCTCCACAGTCTTAGAGTGGGAGGTGGGCAAGGCGAAAGAGGACTGAGGTGGATACTAGAGGGCCAAACACGGTGGTGTCTGCTGGGTCACTCAGTCATTATAAATTCGTATTTCTTTAGTTGTACTCCTGTAGCTGAAGTTCTTGATGAAAAAGGTCATGGTAGCCTTGCTGATATCATTGTATGATAATACACTCTGAATTAATTAGAAAGTGAAATCACAAGAAAAATGTTTCAAAAGCCTTGGGGTAACCTACTAATGTCATCTTTAAAGAAATAAGTGGGTGTTCTGAGAATGGCACTTTACCTCTCCGGGGTTTGTTCACCAAAAAAACTTCAGACAAATCTAAATTGAGGAACATTCAGGGAAAAAAAAAAAAACAAAAAACAAAACCCCATCATACCTGTCAAGGCCAAAAAGGATAAGGGAATTCTGAGAAACTGTCACAGCCAAGAGGCGCCTAAGGAGACAAAATGACTAAATAGAATGTAGTATCCTGGAACAGAAAAAGAACATTGGAGCAAAACTGGTTAAATCCGAGTAAAGTTGCAATATATCAATGTTGGTTTCTTAGATTTGACCGATGTGCTAGGAGGATATAAGATGTTAACAATAAGATGAACCGGGAAAAGGGCATATGAACATTCTCTGTATTATCTTTGCAATTTTTCTGTAAATTCTGTTTTTTTCTCCCAATTTCCCAGTAGAGCTCAATTGTCAAGTTATCTGTAGTACAAGAGTTTGGTATCAGCTTTATTATGCAGGAAAACATTTGATTGATGCATGTTTATGATTTAGATTATATTTATTGGTAATTAATATTTTAGGGCAGCAACTTCTATTATCCATATAGATTATTTCATCTTCTGAAGTTTTATTGATATCTCTCTTTTCGATACCCCACTCTGTTTTGAATTCCCATAAATTCCTTTAGCTGTTCTGTAACTTTCTTTTTTTCTTTTTGTCCATTTATTTATTTATTTGAATTTCAGAAAATTATGGGGGTACAAACATTTTGGTTACATGAATTGCTTTTGTACAGTTTTAAGTCAAAGTTATAAGTGTGTCCATAACCCATTAAGTGTGAATTTGCCCATATCCTCCTCTGTCCTCCCATCTGCTTGATTTCCTTTGAATTTTATGACCATATGTGCACATGAGTGTTAATCTATAAGTTTCGATTAAATAGTGAGTACATATGGTTTTTGTTCTTCCATTTTTGTAATACTTCACTTAAAAGGATGGTCTCCAGTTCCATCCAGGTTGTTACAAGAAGTATTAGTTCACCATTTTTTATGGCTGAGTAGTACTCCATGGTATACATATACCACATTCTATTGATCTACTCATGGATTAACAGGCACTTGGGTGGTTTCCACATTTTTGCGATTATGAATTGTGCTACTATAAACATTCGAGTGCAAGTGTCTTTTTTATAAAATGCCTTTTTTTCCTTCGGGTAAATACTCAGTAGTGGTATTGCTGGATCAGATGATAGTTCTACTTTTAGTTCTTTGAGGTGTCTCCATACGACTTTCCCTAGAGGTTGTACTAGTTTGCAGTTCCAACAGTGTATAAGTGTTCCTTTCTCTGTGCATCCTTGCCAGTGCCTGCTGTTTTGGGACTTTTTGATAGAAGCAATTCTCACTAGAGTTAGGTGATATCTCATTGTGGTTTTGATTTGTATTGCTCTGATGATTAGAGATGTTGAGCATTTTTTCATATGTTTATTGGCCATTAGTCTATCTTCTTTTGAAAAGCTTCTGTTCACATCTTTTGTCTACTTTTTAATGGCGTTGTTTGCAAAGAATTTATGAAGAAGACCCCAAAGGCAATCACAGCAGCAACAAAAATAAATAAATGGGATCTGATTAAACTAAAAAGCTTCTGCAAAGCCAAGAAAACAATCAATAGAGCAAATAGACAACCTGTAGAATGGGAGAAAATATTTGCATGCTATACATCTGATAAAAACCAGAATCTACAAATAACTCTGTAACTTTCAAGATAAAATAACAGATGCTGAACTTTACCTCTTCCCTGGGCCTCAGTTCTGTTCCCCTTGCTCTGTAGACTTGTCTATATCCTTGAAGGATTTCAATAGTTGTCCAGAAAGGCAAACCTTTTTCCATGGTCAGTTTACTTGAACGAAGTGACTTGGATTCTTGCCTGGGGTTCTTAGCTTCCTCTCTCTAGGGTTCAATAAAAACCAAAACAGATACTGAGAGAATTTTATTAATTAGACCTTGAGAATTTATAGGGAAACCTGCAGCTCTAATAAATAAGTCAGTATCACGATACAATGACCTGACATTTTTGAGGGAAAACAAAATAGGTTACCAAACCAAGGACCTAGGTATAGAATTAAATATAGAATCTAAGTCATAATAAAGGACTTCAAGTTTTTAAAATCTCAGTTTCTCCTTTGCTTGATTATATTATCTTTTTCTTTCAAGAGGAGTATTTCTTATTTTCATTTTATATAGGTATACATGAATGTCATTGAAATGTGTGGGTAGTCAGAGAACTCAAAGTGTAATTAATAGAAATCACTCGTATAGGCTCCTGAGCCCTACACTTTTACACTTTCTTTCAAAGGATAGTTTCCAGTTCTTTATAAATGGCACTTAAAGAAATCAAGTAGAGGTAAAAATTTTGTTTCTTTAATCACTATAATCAGATCCAACAGATCAATTTTTTTCTGTCATACATAGAAAACAGTGAATGTGTGTTCAGAAGATACTTTTCCTAGTTTCCTCAAACTGATGAAAATTCTAATTCAATCGCTGTCATCTCTCTGGATGAAATGGAAGAATGCTATCACATTCTTAAAGCCAACATTCTTGCTTGTCTCTTTCTCTTCTTTGTAGATACAGCTCCTGTTGAAGTAATGAGACTCTCTTCAAGGGAAAGTTGACTTTCTCACATGTTTGTGCATACTGGGAGAATAAGATTTTTATACAGTATTGATTCTTTTTTCAGCTCACCTTGGGTTGTAATTCTTTGAGGCTACAAGGAACAAGGGGGCTTTCAACAGAGTGGATATTTCTTAGGAAAATGTATTGAGTGGACGATGGTAGGAAATACTGTATGCAGTTCTTGACATCCATAGTAAATCTGCCTGCTGATCTGAGACACATGCAAAAGACTTTTAAATATGTTTTGATTCTCCATGTACTTCACATGACATTTAACTGTAGCTTGGAAATTCCTAATCTTTTTGTATGAGTGCTCCCTTTTAATACATAAAATTATTTCATATTAGCAGGGACACTAGTGGTCTTAGAGTCTGAGAGAAGGAGCATATAAAGAAAGGATGTTTGAGAAGTCAGTTTAGTAATATATATTGAAATCCTTAAAAGCATATGTATTTTGACTTAGCACTTTCACATCTAGGATATTTGCCCTAAACAAATAATTAAGGTTGTACATGGTATTTAGCTCTGGCGGAAATGTTTATATCAGCATTGTTTATTATAGTGAAATATTATAATAATTAAATCTTCAATAATAGGGAAATGTTTAAGTATAGAATAGGACAAAACACTAGTCAATATTTTAAAATGATTTATAAGTTGGATATTTGTTCACATAAAGTATGCTCATAATATATTAACCTAAATGCATAATATATTAACTAAAAACTATAATATAGTATAATATATTTATATGGTATATGTTCTTTAATCTGAACTAAACAATGAAATGATACATAATTTCAGTAGTTATTCTTTCAGTGTAACTACATTGAGAAACTGTGTTAGTGCTATAAAGTGAATATATTCTTTATCACTCACAAAGGCTTTTGAAAGACAGTGGTTTGTATTTGCAGGTTATATTTATTAATTCTGTGGCCTGGGCTCAGATTCCTTCACGGGCTGCTTGCAATAATTCAGTGATCCCTCTAGGGGTCTGAGGTTGTGAATTGCTAATTTATTTTAGAACTTTCTGCATGTTCTTATTTCAAGTACCTTGCTGTAATTAATTCATACATATCTTTTATTTATAAATTCCTTTTTAGCAGTAAGTTTTCTGCTTTTATGCAATTGGATAGGAACCATTTTTTTTTTGCTGAGCCTAAAACTGAGCTGATTCTTTTTACTTAGAACTCTTAGGCTTTCACAGTCTATATCCTTTTTTCCTTCTAGTCATGGCTACTAAAATCCGAAGAATCCTTCAAAGCCCAGTTCAAACTCTCCTTTCTCTATAAATCTTCCCTGATCACACATTCCTCAAGGACAAGTGGCTTTTCACTTCCCACCCCCACATCTATCACGTTGTTTCATATAATTGTTCAATAATTGAACTAATTGAACTAATTGTTCAATAATCATTTTTGAATTAGTTATTTGCCAGTGAAAGTAGCTCTGGAAAACCCAAGAGGTCAATTTAAAGCAACACCTTGAAGAGGAATCTGATGAATTACAACATTAATAGTATCCAAATGAAGCTGCTAATTTTTAAAAATGACAGTGTAATTTTTAGAGATGCTTTAATAAAAAACAACAATAACAAAACTCTAATGACCCCCTAGGGGTTGAAATACTATTCTGTATTTTTGATATTAATAAAATGACAATTTAGGACTTTTTTATTCTGTAAGGACCTTGTCTCTATAAGTGGTATGTATGGTGTTTTAAAAAAATCCAGGAAGGAAATCTATCAATGTTTAATGAAACTGCATGCTGTTATTACCTGGAGAGGGTCCAGTGATTGATTTCACAACCTTCTTTCCAAAATTTTCTTTATTTCTTATAGCTTCTAGGCTAAAATTACTCATGTCTAAGACCTACTTTAGTATTCACCCACCAAAACTGAAAGTTTAAAAGAAATGAAGGTAGTGGTGGGGGCTGTGGAATCCCAGTGCTTAATTATAAAAGTCAGAAAAATGTGTCCCAATACCACTCTGATTTCGTTTTTTTAATAACAGATGCATAATCACATTTAATTAAGAGAATCCTTTTTGTCTCTCTAAAATCCTTTCATCGTATGTTTTCCTATCTCACACTTATTCTGTCATTTTTAATTTCGTGTTCTTGCCACTAATGTGCAGTTTCCTTATCCACCAATGTCATCTACCCATTTCCTTCAGGAGAGCACAGCCCAGTCCAAGTCTCTCGCTAATAACACCATCTGAACAACCTATTATGAGATTCTTAATTTGGCAGACAGGCTGCATTATTTATGTGGAGCTGATAAGGCACAAAACACATGGTTGAGTTTCCTGAGGAATTTTACTATTTAACACCTTCACAAGGCTGAAACTTTTAAAACATAGCTTGTACAAAGCTTTCTTTGTTTCATTTGTGTCTTGAAAAAATGGCACAAATAATGGAAAGCCAAGAATATATGTGTACATTTTAAACGTTCAGTATATTCTATAGGCTCAAGTAATATAATTAGGTATTTATGGTCTCATGTAAAATTTTTTGGCATCTTTATTACTCAGAATTAAGAATTGAAGCAATAATTCATCTTATTTTTTTCCTCTAATTCTTTTGTTCCCTGTAGATTGTCCAGGGAAGTTTGAATTCTAAACATCACAGAATCTTTCTTCATAACTCATGACAATTACTTCTACTATTTTTTTTTAAAAAACAAAGATTTGTTTCTTAGAATTCCATAATAAATAAATCATGATTTAATATGATTTCCAGAATAATTTTCTCTTCAGGGTTTGTCAAAGCCTGTAAAACAATGGGAAATAAAACTTTTGTTCTCATTTTAAATGTGTGAATTTTAACATTGCATTTTTTAGTATCACATGGATGTGTGATGTTGTCAGAAGTATACTTCTTTCTTAGTGTGACAATGACCATTTTGCCACTTCTGTACACTAACCTAATTCTCAATTACTGTTATAGTTAATCATTCTATTGGGTAAGCTACAAGCTCATCTTGTAGCTTCATGTAATACAATGCATTACATTGTATATGGCTAATTCATTTTTAACTCTTTTGTTTGACACATTTAATTATGAATTTTCCTATATTAAATTGCTATAATCATGTGCCACATCTTTGTGATGTTTAAGTTTCTTTCTGGATGAATGTTAAGCATCTTTTAAAATTTATTTTAGACCATGAGCATATAATTCATGAGACTTGTGCTTTCATTAAGTTGAACTCTAACAAAAATTTAGACACTGATATTCAATAGGAATTTTCTCCTTACATTTTTAGATGGGGTTGAGAATGTCACAAATAGCCTAAGCTAGGCCAGCAATGTTTGGGAGTAGTCTTTTTGGGGAGCATGGTAAGGGAAAGCTGAGAACTGCATCTTATTTTGGTCTGAGAGGTATAAATGAGAGAATATATGTGTTTATAATGTTATAACTGGTTAACATGCAAAAACAAGATATAGCTCAATTATGGTCATAGTAGGCTGATATGCCCAGATGATCATAGTAAAATATATGTAAAGGTATTTGATTTATTTTTCTATTTACTTTTTAACAAAATATTTCAAACTATCAGAAAATAAAACAGTATCTATCCATGCATCTGTTTCCGAGATTGAACAAATTTTAACATTTTGTCATATTTACATCTGATCTCCCTCTCAAAATAAACTTTTATAGTTACATCTGAATTCTAATTCTTTCATCTGTTTTATTCCTCTTCAAGAAAATCATTATCCTGGAGTGAGAGTGAGTCATCCTCACATATTTTTAAATGTTTTTTTTCTATTTGTGTCTGTATCCATAAACAATATACACTATTGTGTGTTTTAAATGTGTGTATATGTGTTGTATATACAGCATTATATGTTTCTCTTTTTCAGTTCTCTTGATTTTATCACTCAACATTATGTCTTTTGAAATTTATCCATACTGACACGTTTTAACTACCATATAGTATTTCAAGGTGTGAATAAACTCTAGTGTTTCCATTCTCTTACAGATGGGTTATAGCCTTCTTGTTTTATTTTATTTTTTCAGTACTGCAGTGGACAGCTTTGCTCAAGTCTATTTTGGAGACATTCACAACATCAGGGAGATGGGATTTTACTTCAGGAGACTGTGCTATCTGCAGGAAAATCAAATCACAATTCTCTGCACACCTGTTTCTGCTTGAAGCTCCTATTTTAATTTCATTTCATGTATCCCTTGGTTAGTTACGTTCATATTAAACTTTGCTTAAGATAAGGACCATACATTTTTCAATTAAGTGGTATAGTGCTACTCTAAGTGGTTAGAATGATAACCATGAAAAATGTCTTTTCTAAAAGTTAATGCTTTATAGTACTATAGAAATATATCTCCTACTAAGCTAAATCCACCGCTTTAGGTATCTTGTATTTTTATGTATTTGTACTCTACTTGGCTTGATTTTTGACTTGTAGTGTTGGAAAGAGAGAAGAGAAATTTTTTTTTTTGTCTTCTATTTTAGCTGTGATTTTCTAATATGTTGTACCACTACAACTTGTGCCCGTTAAGGTCTGTGACAAGGCAAAGGAATTACATAATTTATTTGAAAGAGAGAAAGGTATTTGCTAGTGAAGGTCATTTAAAGGATTTAGAAAAATAAATTAGTTTGAGGTGATTTTGTACTATATTTGATTATGGTTAATATTATTAACAAGAACAAAAATTAACCTAACTAAACAATTTTTCCTCGGGTAAATTTAAAATATCTTCAACTACATTCTCACACATTAGAGCATTAAAATATATTCCATCAGACCATCATAGTGGCTGACTGGTGCTGGTGTGAGAAGAGCCTCCCTTATGCTCAGAGAGAACAGCTTTGTGCCCAGTTATCTGGGCTCTATGAGCGCGTGGTCCTGGGATGGCAGTGGACTGTGGCTCTTTTACCACTAGCGTCTCAGTGACCGTGGTGAAAGCTATGAATGAAGTGCAGCTGCCAGCAGTCTGGAGGGTTAGCTATAATGAGTGTTTCTCTCCAGAAATCTTATCTCTGAGTAGACAATACAGGAAATTTTTGAAGTAAATAATTGGTTCACCATTCAATTTGAAGTTAAATTCCAACCACCTTTCATTATCCTGTGGATCTGCTAGATACACTTGATCTTTTCCTCTGCAATTCAGAATATATTTTTAAGAAGAGTTGGAACAGGAGCACATTCGGCAGTGTATCCTTTATTATGTAAACAGTAGAAAAAGCATTGATGATCTCAATCCAATCTGGAAGGATAAAATTTTTCAAAGACAAACTTTTAATTAAAGGCAATTACTTCTACCATATGGAAAGATATTCTTTAAGCTGTGATGTACATAACCCATATGGGCTAAGAAGTCCCATTTCATAAAACACATCCCATGAGGAAGGAAGGAGTGGGGCTCATGGGTCCCTTGATATGGAGGCACTAATGGGGAAGTTTTCTCTATCCTTGAATAATTGTACCTACTGAATTAATTGTGGCTTTTAGATTTTAGTAGGAAAGAGACTCTCTTGGTGATTGCATCTTGGTTTCCTGGAATATACTTAAGGCATAGGGGAACTTTAAAAATGTTCTGTAGAGAGGTCTCTAAAAAAATTAAAAATAGAATTACCATATGACTCATCAATCCCCCTTCTGGTATATACCCAAAGGAAATAAAACCAAGGTATCTGCACTCCCATGTTTATTACAGAATTTTTCACAATAGCCAAGATATGGAAACAATCTAGATGTCTACCGGTGGAATAATGGATAAGGAAACTCACACACACACACACAAATATTTTTCAGACTTAAAAAAAGAAAAATACTGCCACTTGCAACAAAATGGATGGACCTGGAGGACACTATGCGAAGTGAAATAATCCAGACACAGAAAGAAAAATATTACACAATCTCAATTATATGTGGACTCTTAAATTAAAAAAGATCAATAGGGAATAAAATGGTGGTTACCAGGATTGGCAGGGAGGGTGGAAAGAAACAGGGAAATGGAGGTCAAAGGATACAAGGTAGCAGATATATAGGATGAACAAGTCTAGAGATCTAATGTACAACATGAGAATTATAGTTAATAATAGTGTATTGTATTCAAGATTTTTGCTAAATAAGTAGATTATAGCTTCTCTTGTTACAGGGGAAGCAAATGGGTAACTATGTGAAATGATGGATATGTTCATTTCTTTCACTTTAGTGACCATTTTACTACATATGTATCTCATAACATCATGTTGTATACCTTAAATATACACAATAAAATTTATTAAAATTTCAGAAAAATTTATTGATACCTAAAACATATGTTCTGGATGTCACCCACACCCTCCAAAAGGCAAACTAATTACAAATCCATTAATTTATTTTTTAGAACACCCATGCAATAAGAAATTAATTCATTTATTGTAATATTTATCGCAAAGATAGTTGGTAGGTGAGGTTAATGACTGCCATCACAAGTGACTGACCCTGGGCAGAACTTATTTATAGTAGCATAAGAACATAGTTTATAAAAAATTCTTAAAAAATAAGATGTTGGAATAAAACATAGATACATTTTTAGTTACTAAAATACCTACAGTTTCAATTTATGTGTCAATAAAATTGTATGAAATTCCTGTATTGAAAGAAATATTACAACCTTTAGAGTAAATATCACTCTTCCCAAGCTCAACAGGAGTCATTTGGCAGCTTCAGGTATCTTAATTACTTAGCCTCATGGGTTCTCCAAAGCTTAAGACTGGATATGCTCTGACCCAACTTGACAGACGAGCCTAGTTTCTCACTGTTGTCTTATTTCTGATCACAACAGCAGGAAGCTCTGACTGTCAAAATCCCAATTAGTTGTCAGAGCTAAAGAACCCACCTTGATGGTATCAAGCAGCATTACTCTATGGAGGAATAAATGTGTGAATGCATGTAAATGCTTAAAATGGTACCTGGCACTAAGTAAATATTAGCTATTATTAGAATTATTTAATACTCTGAATGATTCCCAAAACAATGAGGTACATTTTGAAAAGGAATGTAGTAAAAATATTCCTCACACTGATCCTGCTGCGTCCGAGTGGGTAGAATAACGTCATAATCCTAGATAACCAACCACTTGGAAATGTTTTTCTTCTTAGAGCTATAACATGTTTGAACTACTTTGAAAAATCAAAGCAATCCAGACGTATTTGTTCATTCCCACAACAGCTGGCAATCTGTGAGTAGTGAGTAAAGGTGTTTTTAGTTTTGGAAGTTGTAGGATAATGAAGTTTCTAGACCAGTAGTTTTATTTCAGAGAGCCTGTACAATCTGCACATGTAAAAATAGTCCTACTGAATCCCAGAGGGGCTGGATTTCAGCAATACCAGCAACTCCACAGGCGTGCACAGAGAGAGATTGTTCTAAGAATGAGCTCTCTGAAAATGTCACAACATTTTCTAGTAGCATGGTCATTTGCTGACTATTTTTCACATTGTGTCTAGCCTTCTTAATACCAAGACTCTCTTTAAAATGCCAAAGATAACCCTCCAAAATTACACATGAATCAGTCATTTACATTTCCTCATAAAACTCTTTTGCCTTTTAAAGATCACTGGGTTGAAGACAAGGACTCCTTTCTATCTTTTCACTGAGAACTACTCACTGAGAACATCATATAGTTTCCCTAATTTATTTATGCAAGTCCATCATGGGGCACTGCTCCTTCCATACTTTGAATGCTAAAAATCTATTAAGCATTTACATATCAGCCATCCTGCTCCCTGATATTTTATATCAGGGAAGAATATTGTGATTATCCCCTAATACTTTCCCATGGTCAGCCCTCTTCAGTAGCAAATGGATGTCCATTTTCCCCTTAGCTGATCATTGCCTTTCCACATTACTGTTAATTGACTTCTACTACAGCAAACTCCTTTTTAGAGTCAGAACCTGTCTGACTCTATCATCTTTAATTGTTACATTCTTTCTTCTTTCTCTAATTGACTTCTTTCTTGCTTTTCCTCTCCCTGTTCCTTATTTTACGGTAATTGCTCCATCATGAAAGGCTGCCATCCTTTTTCATGGAGAAGAGGGGTGTATCTTCTGTTTGTGTCCTGTGCACTATGCATGTTGTATCAAGTGCAGATATTCATGGCTGCATTCTTTCTTCCTAAGCATTCAAAGCCCGTTGGGGGCATTGATTCCAGAACAGAGCAGTCCTGGATGCTAGATGCTTATGTGTTGCATAGGGCTGGTGCCTTGGACCTCTGCTACTAGAAGCAGAGGTGGCACTGAGGCTGGCACTTGAAGCATTTCTTGAGGAAACAGGCAAGAGTGATACTGAGATCAGGTGCTGAGGTTCCCTTACGCAGGGACTGACAACACACTGAAATTAAAAGTGAGAACAAAGAGATGGAGAATAAGGCTAGAGTAAGTTAGGAGTAGAGACCACTCAGGATCCATGGGGTTCCCTGGGCCTCCAACAGGCAGTGGAATCAAGGCACTATCAGGGGAGAGATCTACCCTTCATTCAAGACCTAAAATGAATCTTGCTTTGGGGCTGGCCCCAGGGGCACAGGTTGGCCTTCTATAGCGATTGGCAGCCAGCAGGTAGGCTGCCTGTAGGACTGACATTCTTTCTTGTGGCATCTTCTGAAATACAAGATCCTGAGCCAAAAGTTACCCACATCAAAATTTTGAATTGTCAGCAGAGAAAAGTTCAGCCTTTGCCTGATATCTGGTCCTGAAAGGTAGTCATAGCTCCCTCAAGAGGGTTGGGAGGGATTGATACATTTTTACTTTATTTTTTCCCCATGTTATTCTATACACCTTAACTATTAAAGCATACTGTGTTAATAGAATAGGGAAACAATAGAGGTGAAATTCACAAAAGTGGATTGTAAGGACTCTGCAAAAATTTAATTATTGTCATTCACAAAAGTAAATGCTAATTCTTAAATTGTAAAAACTAAATGGTCACTGATTTTGGGATATGTCTATGATAGAAGATGAGACAGACCAGGAATCTGAAAATAATAATTTTAATCTGCATGTGATTACATGGGTATCTTTGTGTAATAATTTATAATGTGCAGACACCAAGACTTAAAGAATTGTATCTCTATACGAGAGGAAGGAACCGAGACCATTTATATTTGAACATTCACTCTTCATTATTTCCCCAGGGTATTTTTATTTCAGATGGCTCATTCTTTTCAAAGTGTAAGGTCTCCTTAGAAAAAATGTTCACCTTGGGGAGGTAGAGACTCCACACTGAATCTTCTGTCACTCTTTTTCTGGCCGTGGAATATTTAAAATGAGCTCAGAAGAGGGGTGAGTATTTTGCATTTTATTGCCTTATGCTCTACTTTTCAAGGGTAATCTAAACATCTAAACTGTGTCTGCAGTAAAGTGCCCCATCCTACTTGCAGTGTCCTTGAATACCACTGAATGTGTCATCACTTTTCTAATACCTGTAGCTGAGAATAAATCTGACCACAGTGAGGCTGTAAAACATAAGTACTCCCCATAGTAATACTAAGATAAATGCAGAGTCATATTAGTAATCCTGCCCTGGAGGTAGAACTCCCTGCAAGAGCTTATCATGTGTTTAATGAAAGATACAACCAGACAAATTAAACTCTATATGTTTTATTCATATTCATGCAAACTTTTTTTCAGTCATGCCCTTCCACAAGAGGCCAACTTGCTCTAGTGCTTCCCTGGCCCACCCCACCCACCTGCCCACCCTCTTATAAACAAGAGCACAGGCAGTCCCCTCACAGAGGGGACAGACTGGGCACTGCTGCTGCCCTGGAGAAGGGGGAAATTGACTGTTGCTGTGTCAGATCACCATTAGACTTCTTATTTTTCTTAGTCAACCCTAGGCTTCACGTGTCTCTTTAATCTAGAGGCAGCTCAGAGCCTTGGGGAGTGGGCAGGCAGGGTCTAGCTCACAGAGAAGCATTCCTTGCTGGTCCTTGATGCTGGCCCTATGGTCAGTGAAAAGGAAGTTGAGATTTTCAAAAAGATCTTTAGTGGAGAAAATAGAGAAACCAAGTAGAACACAAGCTTCAATAGATTTATTTACAGAGAACAGCATATTAATTAAGTCTTGTCTACCCCAGCTCTTGGGTGTATTGTCTGCCCTGGCCCCTTCCCTCTCTTCAGTCAGACTGGGAGGGTGTGGGAATGAGGCTGAACTCTCGCTTGCCATCTCGTTATTGATTAGGGTTCTCTCCAGATATTGGTGTTTTGTTCCAAGTATGTCTCTCTTGCAGATAGTGTGTAGCCAGGTTTGGCTTTGTGGCTCAATAGGAGTCTTTTTCTTTTCATAGGAAAATTCAGACCTTTACTGATATGATGAATATTTGTTCTTAGTTCTATCACCATATTTTATGTTAGGCCTTCTGTTTTTGTTATGTACAAATACTTTATTTTTCTTTCCAATGATTAACTTTGTTTGATATACTGAATTCTCTACTTTTCCAGGCTCATATATTGACTCTCTAGTATGAGTAATTATGAATGTAGGATGTGTCCATTTTAGCCCTCCTCTCTCTCTCCTCTCTACTGCCTGAATTTAAGTGATTATAATATTTTTAGAGTTCATCTTTATACTTCATAGCTTTATTTCTTGCTTTATTCACTTTAAATATCTCTGACCCCTTGGCTATGCAAGGTCAGTGTAGTCGCACTACCTGTCCTTACCTCTCCCTTCTCTTACCAACAGCTGTGATTTAATCATTTCTGTATGGTGAAGATTAAGACATTTACCTTCTAGTCTACAACCAAAAATTCACTATTTGCTTCTCTAATCTTGGGGTTAAATGGATTTAATGATCAGAACCATACCTTTTACCATGGAAAGTTGAAGCTTATTCTCTTTCACTTTTGCAAGAAGCTTGGGGAGTGTATATTCATTATGTGTTTAAAAAAGTTTGTCTTCTGATTTGTACCTGATTTACACTTTGGGTGTATATGTAAATCTCAGTTTAGTCTCTTTCTTTGAGGACTTTATAAGCATTGCTTTATTGTCTTTGGGGAACTGTTAGCAGATACTTGTAAGTTTCAGGATATATTTATCCAGAAATTGACCCAGAAATTCCATTCCTAAATATTAACCCAGGAGAAATGCAAACATATACCTATAAAAGAATTTGGATATGAGTGGTCATAGAAGTTATATTTACTATAGCCAAAGACTGGTGATGGCTGAAATGCATACTGGCAGGAGAATGGATGGGTAAGTTATGGTGTATTTATACAATAGAATATTACTCAGCAGTTAAAAGAAAGAAGCCACGGACACACATCAACAAAAAAGAATTTCACAGATATTCTATGGAGCAAAAGAAGGAAGGCATAAGAGTGGTCAAACATAGATTTTGGTATCTTCCCACAGGACGAATACTGCACTGGGAATCTGAAGACCTGGGTTCTAAGCCTTAGTGTGCAACCAGCTAGAAATGTAGCTTGTGAGACTGATGCCTTTTCAGGCTTTACTTTTGTCATCTATAAAAGGAGAGGGTTAGATTAAATTATTATTAGCTTTTTCGAATTTAAAATCCAGAGATGTTAGTTGTTTGTAGTCTGCAGTAACATCACTAAGGATTTCAAAATTCACAAGAAAGAGCATTAATGGTCTCCAATTTCTTATAGTGTATGAGTTATAATCTCTAATGACCTTCTAGTTTTAACACAGTGGTTTCTAAACTATTGTGAAAATTGCTACATATCCTAAAAATGAAGAGTGCAGGGCTGTTAGTGAATAAGGTCAAGTTTTATCCGACTTGCCAATCTATTCCATTACTCACTTCTGATTAATCATTTCCTCTTCCACTGTAATAAAGAAGTATGTATTGAATGTCCATCTTAGAACTCTACATAAATTTCTTTTATTATTGGTTAGGGAATTAACTTTATTATTATTTCTGTTTTTCTTAAGGAAATAAGACAAATGTGAAAGGTTTCTACTCTTTACGAAAGAACTTAAAGTACCTTCAGATAAATATAATTTTCTCCACATGCTGAGTTGAGTTTCTTTACTCCAGTGGGTTCTCTATTCATAAATAAAATTAGAAGTCAGGGAAGATGTAGCTCTTGGAGGGAAAAAAAGAGAATAGTGATTATCTCTAAGGATTTTGATGATTTCTAGGTCATACACAAAGTACTATTCAAGCTGTAATTCAGATATACTTTATGGCTGCATAGAAGAATTTTATTTACTTTCTAAAGAATCTACTTCAGAAATTGCTTGATTACAACAGTATTTCACTGTGGTTCAGTGGTTCTGAAAGTCTTGCATTTTAGTGTTGCTGCTATTGTGCTCTGGAAGACTTAAGAGATACAGTCTAAGTCACTTTGCTTTTTTCACTGCTAGTTAGACTAGAAAACAACAATCCCAATATTCCATGACCGTCAGACTCTGAAGCTAAACCTCACACAAGGCAAGAAATTGGAATCACCATCCCAAATCTCATGTTGATCCAACAGAGAAGTTTCTATCCAGTTCAGAAATAATTTTTATTCTGATCATCAGGACCTCATTTAAAAATATCTAAGCATTAGAGGATGGTCCCATTTATTCATTGTGAAGGCAATTGTGAGATAAAATGAGAGGATCATAGTTCTCCCTTCCTGGAGAGGACTAATTTTTCAGGGCTCACCTTCAAATCCTTTACAAAGTATTCAGAAGACTTTTCGTGGGAGCCTCTTTGTCTGACAAAAGTACATTCTGTGACATTTGGGCATCTGCTCTGAAGCTTTGACTATGACTAAGGATGACTTATTCCACTCATGTGAAACTTCATCCCCTCCTGCTGCATGTCTTGTGACAGGTTGGCTAATTTCATAGGGTGGAGACTTTATCATATACTCAACTTTTCTCATAGATACTAACCAGTGGCTTGTATCCCAGAGGTAGCCATTAACTACTTGATTAACTGATATTTCCTGCTAAATGCTGTGTTTCTTATAAATATAGACTTTACTTAGACTTTTTTATTAAGAATTTTTCAAGATATAAAAAAGATCAATAAAAATCATTCTGAGAAATATTTAAGTATGGAGGTATAACTTCGTGTATGAAATAATTAGTGTCAAGCCCTCCTTGGATTGAAGAGAGTGACATTAAAATACGTTGCATATTTGTTCTCAATCCTTCATCCTTTCCAATATTCTTGCTCTTTGCTCTATGATTTTGAGATTCCTCCCACTAGAGGTGGGGTATATTCCCCCACTCCACTGCCATGAATTTATTAAACCAGTACAACATGAGTGGGAACAACAGCATGCTAGTTTGAGCTAGGTCTTAAGAGGAAGCATGTTTTTATTCACCCCTCTAGCATTTCTGCCATTGTCATAAGAAGAACATGCCCCAGACAGTCTGCTGGCCCTAGAGCAATGAGAAAATATGATTCAGTACCCCAGTGACCTGCCAGCCAGCAAGTGTGACTACATTTGCTTATTGTTGTCTGCCGCTGTGTTTAGAGGGTGGTTTATGACATGTCGTGGTGACAATAGCTGACTGGTTCAGATGAAAAACACAGAAGACAAGATTGTCTTCCTGAGGTTCATTTTGACAGATATCCCTGTCAGATATGATACATAGGTCAAGCAGATAAAAAAAGCTTTTTAGCATGTGCTAAAGACATTTTCACCATGCCATCGTGTTAAGTATTCATTTTCATTTAAGAGCAAGTAGTTACATGATACCTTCTGAGATCTCTTAATTGTTTAGTATGTTCAAAAGCAGCATGAAAGCATCTGTATGTGTAAGACATGCACATTCGATTGTATTTTCCTATGAAGATACAAAACCATGTAGTCCACCTTTGTAAACTACAAAGCTGTGTCCCAGGCTCAGAGGAATCTTCATGGGTGATCTGACCATTCCAATTTCAGGGCAGACACAATCTTCAAAGAAGACACACATACAAGTGTAATGAATAAAGCCTGAAAGGGCTTCCCTATCTTTTGGGCACTATAGAAAAATATGTGAGGGATAGAAAAAGAGGGGACATATAGATTGATTTTTAACAGGAGCATATACATGAAGTTCAGCACAATTTAAAAAATAGTCCTGGGAAACCCTGGTTGCAGAGGCAAAGAAGAGTGTACAATAAATTGAAAAGCAACTATTGACAATCAACAATATGTAGGCAGGAAAGAAAGAAAAGTACCTGACTTTTAGGATAGAGACATCCCATAAGCTTTCATTCTCTCAAGACCAGAGGCAGTCAGCAAAACAACTTATCTGTGCAGAAGGAAAACATCAAAAGGGTCAAAATGTGCTCTGCAATCACTTGAGAGGACAGATGAAGGAAAGGACAAGGTGAAGTATGACAAAGGCAGAGACTCAGAAAACCACAAGAGAAGTACATTGATGGGAAGGGAGGGACGGAGGGAAAGATACAGAATGTAAGAGCCATTCAGCAGTGTTTATAAAGGCAAGGCGGATTGCAGAGTCCTGCAGGCGAGTAAAAGAGAGCAAAGGTCTTAGTGGACTGAGCTGAGGAGTGGTCAAAGACAGCAGCAAGATGAAAACAGCTACTCAAAGCTAGTAAGAATGCAGAACAAATAATCAATGAAAAAGACAAAAAGCAAAAACGAAGCAAAATACAGAACTTTGTTATTAATAGAAGCAATAAAAATAAGAAGAGTAACAAGTTTGATCTTTTTCCCCCCAGAAAAAAATTAAGTTTTTATATCTTTATGAACCATGTATGGTATCCTTTCCAAGTAATAATTGCATTTGTTTCTTTTTAAAATGATTTTTCACAGTATCTTTTTTAATGCAATAATTGTTATAGTCAAAAGAATTTGTATGTCTACACACACATCTCACATGTATGTGAATTATAAACTACAATAATGAAATGAATAACCAAAAACACACCCCTCAGACCAAAGTAACATAACATCAGAAAAATTGTGCAAACCAGTGTGCTGTTCCCCTCTCTCTTCCTTCTGGCTTCCTCTCACAGATAAGCTATATCTTGAATTTTCACATTACTTTTCTGTACAATGTGTTCCCAATGAGACTTTAGAGAGTTCTAGGATTTCCCTATCAGGTTGATTTGGTAACATTCTGTTTGTGTTTCTTGTAATAACATTCATCGGACGTCGGGCAGGTGGGAGGGGCAGGAGGGGATGGGTATATTCACACCTAATAGGTGTGGTGCGCACCGTCTGGGGGATGGACAGGCTTGAAGTTCTGACTCAGGTGGGGCAAGGGCAATATATGTAACGTAAACATTTGTACCCTGTAATATGCTGAAATAAAAAAAATTAAATAAAACATCAGGGAAGAATAAAATCCAAGAGTCAATTCAATATTTTCACATTTTTTAACCAACCACTCTCCTGCAGTCTAACTCTTTTCATTGCTCTATCCCCCGGAATGTCAGCTTGGTTATTGGCTTGGCTCCTCTGATGACCTTAACACAAAAATAGTCCACTTTCCAGGTGGTCTAATTGCCAATGCCCAACTCTTCAGTTGAGGTTTCCTCTCTCAGTGTTACCAAGGGAAAATGGCTTTTGGGAGTCAAGAATATTTCATAACCAGGAGGCTGTTCAGTAGGGCATATAATTAAAAAAAGAATGTTTTGTTACTTCCTGTAACATATTTGCAATCACGTGTATAAATACAAGCAAATCCATAGCTTCTTTGTTTGTACCTGCTGGATCCACATTTGCTTTGTAAGATTTACAGATACCTGATGTAAAGTCACCATCATTTCTACTTTTAAGCTGTTTTAAAATATTAAATGAATAGGCATTTAATAGTCATTCAATATTTTAAAACAATAACAGTGTAGAACTGGGAAAGAACTTCCTTAAACAGCTAAGAAAAAGAAAAAAGAAAAAGAAAAGAAAGGGAAAGGAAGTGGAGAGCGGAGACAGAAAGCCTATGTTGTATTTCATAGTAAATTGTTCTGCTGCTTCTCAATTCAGTTGCTTCATATAATGACATTTGTGCAATGTCGAGGTTTCTAATTTGTCTGACTCATTCTGCTTGAGCAAAATAAAATTGTTTCTCCTTTTGTCTGCAAAATATTTTATGCTTATATTTTTCTCAGGCCTTCACATCTGACAAAATGGTCACATTTGCTGTATTTAAAGTAAAAATTAAATTTTATATAATACAGTTAATACAATGCATTATTCTTAAAATAAAAGAGTGATATTAAATCTCTAAGAGACACAACAGGTATCACCCATACTTACCAATTAATTTTTGCCCACTGCAGAATGCCAACTTCATCTTCATCTCAGAAAAGAGAATGTTAGTGTTTTCCTTAGAAAGGGTCAAATGATATAGTATCTATGAAAGTGTTTAGAAATTCCCAAATTACAATAATTCCTTTATATGCATAACAGAAATGCACTCTTCTAAGTAATCTTTTAGGAAATTTCACAGATGGCTATTCTAGCAAACTCCTAAATATTACCTCAGTATACTTTGGGTTCTGTATCATTAGAAATGACCTTACTGAAAAAAAGATGCTCTCAGTGATAAGGAACTTTTGAATCTTTTTAATTTTTTTGATGGAAGCACAGTTGTTGAAACTTTATGTTAGTAAAAATGTAGTAAATGTGAACTAGGCTGTGAAATATGTAGTAGACAAGGCTAGTTTTCCCACAGCTGTCACAATTTCACAAACAGAACAACATTTTCTAACAACTTCCAGAACTTAGAGATAATAATTCACAATACTGCCTGGTTGAATGTGGCACACATTCTGATTTTCAGGACAATGAGCTGATTTTTAAAAATCAAAACCATTTGTCCAAATGTGTCCATTTTCATCCACTGTCAGGACAGAGGCTTCTTGTATTGGCCTCTGTGATGCTCTTGGCAGCTGTGTCTCCTTTTCACCTTGTAAAATTTCCCATGACCACGAGTCCCCTACTTCATTTGATTACAGAATTTTTAAGTCCTCATGATTTTTAAAATGTGTTGCAGGCCGGGCGCGGTGGCTCACGCCTGTAATCCTAGCACTCTGGGAGGCCGAGGCGGGTGGATCGCTCGAGGTCAGGAGTTCGAGACCAGCCTGAGCAAGAGTGAGACCCCGTCTCTACTAAAAATAGAAAGAAATTATATGGACAACTAAAATATATATATACAAAAAATTAGCCGGGCATGGTGGCGCATGCCTGTAGTCCCAGCTACTCGGGAGGCTGAGGCAGGAGGATCGCTTGAGCCCAGGAGTTTGAGGTTGCTGTGAGCTAGGCTGAAGCCACGGCACTCACTCTAGCCCGGGCAACAGTGAGACTCTGTCTCAAAAAAAAAAAAAAAAAAAAAAAAATGTGTTGTTAACTTGCTTTCTCAATTATGCAATCACCCAAACTGTAAGCAAAATATCTTAAACTTTACAAAAGGAAATTACAGAATACATTAAGTTGCACAATCAATAAAATGCCAGAAAAATCAGCTACTGGTCTTACATTTGAGCTAATGTCATTCAGGAGAAAGGTCTTTATTATTTGCTTTCGTGCTTTCAAAGGATTATGGAAATACATAAATACAATAATTACCGTTTAAATAGCTGTTCCATCTTGAGCGCACAAAAATCTATGGTTGAGTTTTGCCAGGTAATCAGTGGAAACTGACACAGAATACTGCTACCTTCTTTGTTTCATTTGTCAGAATGTTTTATCACCTCAGATTTCATTCTATATTCAGCACATAATTGAATGAAATGTAGTTTGAAATGAAAAGAAATCTATTCCCTTTTATGAGAACATTCACCTATTAAAGGTTAAATAAAAATTGAAGAGCATTTAACTTAGCTTGAATTCAAATGACTTGGCTTTATTGAAATATTTAATGATCAATTTCCACCAGTAACCCAATTTTTCCATATTCCTAAATATATAAAAATATATCTTTAAAAAATTAAATTGAGGTTTTTAGTATCTTTTGGGGAAAATTTTAGATTGATCTTAGGAAGGAATTTAGATAATCTCATATTAGTTCTGCAATCTTCGTGTTCAAATATACATGTAAAATGTTAGAAAACCTATTACTGTCTTATGTACTTATAGTATTATATTTTACCTATATTGATATAATATTTTCTTATTTATTAGTGTCATTTCCTTGGTTTAAAACTTAATTGAAGGAATATTAGTGGATGATTTAAAAATTCCTTAGAAAGAAATGATAAACTTTTTTTATTGTGAGTTTATTGCGATTTCACTCTACTAGGAATCAAAATGTATTTATCTATCCACCTTATGGATTTTGCTTCAGATAATTTTGCATGAGTTGGATTTTGGAAAAATATAATTAATCATATTTAAAATAATTCAGAAAAATTCTGTTGACATTCACATATTAATAGAATGACATAATGACATTCACAGAATGGAGCAGTATAGCAAATTAAAATTGCAGACCTTTTTTTATTGCTCTGTGTCTTGGAATACTGAGCCCTGAAATGATTTTCACATTTAGTCAAACTATTGCATGAGAGAGCAGTAATTAAACCATGTAAGTGCATCTTCTTTAATTATGTCTAATTTGTATGTTGCCTATAAACATTGTTGAGATGATCTCAATTGGGATAGAGTAACACATATTTAAAGTAATATCCATAATTTTAAAAAGTTCTTACATAGACCATATACACTAACTACCCTTGTTTAGAGAGGAAATAAATCAGAACATCCATAAACAATATGAGAGTTAAGAGATTTTCCTAGATCTTAGCAAAGAATCACTTCGTAGATATATTTATGTGGAAGAATTTTTTCTTTTTTCACTGATAAATGTAAAACCATTTTGAATTAATATGACATTTTTCTTTTCAAGAACTCAAATTCTTCATTGCTATTGTTTTATAATGTTCTTGTGAGGAGTAGATAAGGAATTTTTAGATGTGTAGAATTCCATATTTTGTGGATAAGTGACTTAGAATCATAGCTAGTGTTCAAAGGAAGCTTAGAAATCATGATGTTTAATATTCCCCCTCAACATCTCCAGTGGATGGGCATTCACTCTTGGCTTAGGCACAAAGAATGACAGGGGGCTTACATTTTCATAAGGCTGTTTATTCATTCATTCAGTTGTGATTTGGAGTGACTGTAATTATTTCAAAAACTCCTCTCTATATTGACACATTATCTACCTCTTCATGATTTTTCACCCATTAATCTTTACTTTGACTTCTACACAAAGAAGATCCATCCTCTATATGCCCCTCTAAAGACTATGTACTCTGGTAGAAAGAGAAATGGATCACAAACCAGCACACCTGAGGTCAGCCTTAATTTCATCAAGCTCAGCTGTGGGACATTAGGCATAGGGCAACTAAGTGTGCTTTACTTTCTTCATCTATAGACTAAGAATAATGATGCATGCCTACTCTCCCTCCCTACATTATACAGCTACTGTGAAAATCAAATAAAATAACATATTGAAGTTCTTTATGAAGTAAAATGTCAAGCAAGTAGGTTATTATTTTTGCCTTAATAGTCATTCAACTATCACAGTTCCCTCTAAGTCTTTCCTTCTTTAGGGCAAGCATTCCAAGTACCCTTAACTATTCACTATATGATATGGATTTAGGTTTCTTTATGATTCTAGATTCTCTTTGGTTTGTCAGTATTTCTATTAATATGATTTCCAGAAGGATGACAGTGCTTGATGCTTACATTTATTTTCTCATTTAATTCTCAAAATATTTATTATTATTTTAGACAAAGAAACCAAGGCTTGGAGATGTGAGATGCCAAGCCACAGGTCACACCACTAGTACATGATGGGGCTAACATTCTAACTCAAGCCTGCATTCTCAGTCTAATGTGCTAGCCTGTGCGTGGTGTGGCCATGAAGCCATCATTTACCCTTGCATTTAGCATTTGTTTATAGAATGCATCACTTTAGATATCAAGGGTAAGATGGTTAACAGGGCAGAGAGTCTGTCTTCAAAGAACTTACCGTATAATGGAGAAATTACGTAAGGACATAAATGGTTGTTAAAAATGCTATGTGGTAATTGTCACAATAGAAGTGAGAATAGTCACATCATTATCACTTCGGGCACTCTATTTTCACTGATAAAGCTGAAGATTTCAGTTTTAATTTAATTTAATTTTTGTGTGTGTGTGCCAACTAGCACATGGCTGACAAAATTGTGGAAGTGTTCACAGAGAAAACAGAATGTCCCTTATCAGGCTTATAGTTGAGGGGGCACAACAGTGATGAATCACAGAGAGGGTTAAACTTGGTGAGCTGTAATGTAACATGCTTTCCAACTTTTGGATTCTATGAGCTTGAGCTAGAGTCAAATAAACCCTGAGGTCATATTTACCTAAACCAATATTCCACAACCCTACACATCTTCAATTGATTGTTTAGAAGCTAAGCACAAAACTTGACATTTTTCTCTTATGAAATTCCTTCCTGTCAAATGTGGTTTGTTGTTTTTTCAGAAGCTGCTTTTATCATCCAGTATGACTGCTCTCAAGTCCAACCTTGCCTTCTGTAAATGTTATCTGCATGCCCTCTTTGTCCTCATTCATCCGACAGAATTTATTAAGCATTTTCCCTGGGCCAGGTGCCACATTGATGTAGGTAGGGGAGGGACTCTCAGATGAGTTTATGGAAAAGCATAGAGTGTCATGGTCAATGCCATGATTGAAAGATGCATAGGGATCTAGGGGAGCACAGAGAAGGTGGTGCCTAATTGAGGATGGGGATGGAGATGGGACAAATGAGGGAAGACTTCTGGGCTCAGCCTGGAGATACATGTAGAAGTAGGGAATGGGTTGCTCCAAGCAGAAGAGCACCCTGTGCACAGTCAGGAGAGCAAGGAGGAGGATGAAATTTAAGGAATTGTGGATTAGTTCTATAGGGGTATAGTACAGGGTCTAAGGGAGAAATAGTGAGAATGATGCTGCACAGGTCTTTCAAGGGTCACTGAATGGAGGGCACCCTGCAAACTGCCATTGAGAACCCACTCCAGATTCATATCAGGCAGCCCTTTTGTGAGTTAGACCTAATCCTTTAGACAAAGGACTATACTATTTATGCATCTTCAGTGCTATTGTGTGGGTCAAGAAGGGGAGAGGGAAGGACAAAATGATGAAGAGGAGAGGAAGAGCAAAGAAGAGAAAAGTGACTCTGACTACGAAGTCTAAAAATACAAAACTGCAAGGGAAGCATTTCAGGTAGTGGAGAGAATGAACTTAAATGTCACAAATGGAGAATTATCTGGAAGGATGCCACACTCTCAATCTTGAAACAACAGCTAAGTTCTGCTAAGTTCTAAGAAGTCTTACATGTTGTGTATGTTTATTTAAAATTAGGTAAGAAACTAGGACTAGGTCCACTATGGCAATTAATCCACCCCAAAGTAAAATAAATTCTAAAAGTATCTCTTTTACTGGTAATCTTGCTCAACTGACAAAATTATAGGCTAGCTCATCCTCTGTTAAACCCCGTTAATTTTTTGATAAGAAATGACAGGAAAATCTTTAGAAAGCATTATAAAGAAGGCTACGAACAATTTTTAACATGGACTATTTATACTAAATTCATTAAATGCTGTGTCTCTCTAACAATAAATTGTCACCATGATATCGTGGTTTATATATATTTTCCAGGCATTGTGGCAACTAAGTAGAACCGAAATTAATTAGATAATAGTTTAACCACTTCAGTAGATTTACAATGAACCTGGCTTCCACCGCCACATAACCTATGGGACTGCCCCCAAAATTTTGTTCCAATGAAATATGAAAATTCAAAGAAGGTTTCAGGAATTTCTTATTTTCTTTGCATATTTGATTCTTTCCAAGGGTGCATTCCGCCTTTGGGAATTCCCTGCAATTTCACCCTCTTCTTAATAACTGTTTTATACTTGGCACTTGTACCATAAAGCCCTAGTTTTTAAAATAGTCTTTTTAAAATCTGGTATTGGGTATAGATGTTTTATCTCCCTCTCTGGATTTAAGTCCTAGGAAACTGGGAAAACATCCTGAACCAGTGTTAGATCTCTTTTCTCCTGGCTGAACATCTGCCAGAGGAAGAACATGCATAAAACACTTAAGCACTGAAATTGAATCTCTCTTTCTGTAATCCGCTCACAAATGATAGAGCCAGATGTGAACAACCATATCCTTTAATAGGAATCTTTTCAAGAAACACCAGGGAATATGTCTTATGTACCTTTGCAGTTTCAGTAGCAGTTCATAGACCCATTGTTACCCGTCTCCTCTTTTTTCTGTTGTTCTCTGGTGCTGGTGCCATCAGTCATTCTGGAACTAAGAGTTCATATTCATTTTAGCTGGCTCTTTGTTATGTAAAGCACGTATGCAGTGACTCTGCTTTACCCCGATTCTTCTATTTCCAATAACCTCTTGGGAACTTTTAAAAAAATATCTTTCTCTTCAAGTTCACTATAGCCTGCCTCTGTGTATGTCTTTTTGAGCCATATCCTCCACATTGCAATATGCTTAAGTTCATTCTACTGATATGTTCTTCTTTGAAGTTTTGACTGTGTGTGTGTGTGTGTGTGTGTGTGGGCATTAGAGTACTTCTCCCATTCCATGTACTTATAACTGAGATATATAAGAACAACTGATAGAAAACACCACTAGCTTAATTCATTGTACATAATTTGGGGAGGATAAATTTCCCATTATTCTAATTTTATCATCTTCTTCCCCATTAAAGAATACCAAAGACATCTGATCACTTCATCTTCTATTTTAAAATTATCAGCACAATTGAATTTCCCTTGGTTTTTCCTTCTTCTGGATTTACAGAAGAAGGAGAAATTTATTTTATTTCCTTTCCTCTGAATTCCCTGGCATGCACTTGCCACTCTGTAGATATCCATCCATCCATATTATATCATTATATCTGAATTGCCATGCCCTCTTTTGAGTCCCCATTTCACATGGTATAGACCTCCAGCACCTATTATACTTTCTTGCAGAGTAAGCATTGTTCTCATTGGCTTTTCTACTCTAATGACCTCCCTAATGGCACAGTGGCTAGCACATAAGAGACAGTGCATGCTTACTGAATGGATGGGTAAATGTTCTCATCCTCAACCAGGCTTAGCTTGTAATAGATTCAAATTCACCTTAAGTTAATTCAGGCAAACACCTAATACTTTCCTACCCCATTCACTGTCTAGTAAACCTCAGGGAATGCCATCTGGTCTAATTTTGTAATGCAGAAGCCTCTATTGTGCAGATGACAATCATGTTACCATTTATTCACATGAATTTAGTTTTTACAAACTACAAAATAAGAATTTTCACATATATTTAGACATGTTTTTATGAGACAGGTTTTAAATGTTTGATCTGTGACAGTAAAATGATGGATAGATATTTTACTTAAAATTAATAGAACAATTACGTACTGTGTACATACTTTCGTCTGTATGGCATACAGAGGCAGAAAAGTGTAAATAGGTTAGGATCTGGAATTGGATTTCTGGGTTCCAATCCTTACTCTTTCCTCTGTTAGCTGTCATGGAATGAATTGAGTCCACCCCAAAGTTCATATGTTAGAGTCCTAACCCTCAATGTGACTGTATATGGAGATGGGACCTTTAAAGAGGTAATTATGGTTAATTGAGGCCATAAGGTAGGGTCCTAATCTGATAGGACTGGTATCCTATTAAGAAGAGGAAGAAACACTGAGATCTCTTTCTGTGCTTGCACGGAGGAAAGGCCGTGTGAAGACACAGCAAGAAGGTGGTCATTGGTAAGCCAAGAAGAGAGACCTCATCAGAAACCAACACTTCTCTTCCTTTGATCTTGGACTTCTAGTTTCCAGAACCGTGAGAAAGTTAAGTTTCGGTTGTTAAAGCCACCCCGTCTGTGGTATCTTGTTATGGTAGCCAGAACAGATTAACACAGTGACCTTCTGCAGATTGTTTAACTTTTCTGAACCCAATTTCTGTAAAATTAATTATTTTATAAAATTACTACTATGCTAGCATAGATTTGCATTGAAGAGACATTCAGATGATACATTTGACACTTAACAGAGTGCTTGGTATGTAGCAAGTACTTAAAAATCATTAGCTATTATTATTACTTCACTGCAAAATCATTTACTATAGCTTGTATTTTTGTGACTGAGAGTTCTTGAGTCACATTTGGGACAGTTAAGTCAAGGAAGCTTCAACCAGTAGGAATTCTGTAAAGTCCTGGTCAATCTAAGTCTATACACACAGCTTGATTGTCCTTGCTAACTATGGACACTCCAAATATGCTGTAATAATAACTTATGAGGCACTTTATAGGCACATTAATCAATTAAAAAGGCAATTTACCCATGGCTAGGAAGTAATTACTATTAATTAGCAATAAATTAATAAGATTGCAACCTTACAAAAAAGAGTGGAAAAGAAGGTGAAAAAGACAAACAATATGAATCAGATGTTGCAAAATGATAAAAACAGATTACTTTAGAAAAATTCACCTTGCCTCATGTGATTTTCACTAAGATCTCCCTCATTTAGTGCTACCTCTGGTTATATATCACTATTCCTGCTTTTATCTCTACATTGAACTTCTTAAATTGGAGACGGGCTTTCTCCAATGGGTAGATCTTCAAGCCACTCATATTAAATTGCCCCATTCACTTTAATTTTCTTCTCTCTTTGCTAGTCACCTTGGCTTATAATATCCTCGAAGCTCACCTGGAATATCTTTGTATATTTTTGTGGAAAGAATCATTGTTCATTGAAAGCTTTTATTCTTGATCTAATTATAAGACACCTTCCTCTGCCTCCTCCATCTCTTAGGTAATTCTTTCCTCTCTGTGGTTCATTGCAGTATCTTGTACCTGGGCCTTGATTCCTCAGTCTGCACAGTAGAGGATTTCCTCCACTTTCCACTCTCCTCCCTTCCTCCTTCTCAGTACATCATGGCTGGCAAGCCTTGTTTCATAGACTGGCGACTGCACCTTTCTTCCCAGCTGACTAAAAACCACCTGGTAGTTGCCCAGGCGATGCTCCAAAGCTTTGCTGAAATCAGTTCTGGGTTCATTCAAGCCACTCGTGCATTTCTTCTTCAGATTAGCAAATTAACTGTGTTCACTCTATGAACACTGACGTTCATAGTTAAATCACATAGTTATTCTTTTTCGGACTTATATTGGTAACACTCCTCTCCAGGCCTTTCTTTCTTTTCTTAAAATCATTCTGTAAAAAACATTTTAATTTTCCCACACTTGCTCATTAGGGTAAATTTTGCTGCTACCCCAACATCCGTTTTTGTGTTTCATCTCCTTGCCAAGACTATGACACATCTGTTTCTTTTTTCCTGTTTTTTTTTTTTACACTTATATTTTGTGATTCTGACCATGGCTATATTGATGTCACTCATTTGCTGAGTCATCTTTACTTTCTGCTTTAGCTTCTTAACTTTTTCTCTAAATGTCTCCATTAATTATATCTGCATTGAGAACATCAATTTTTCTCTTTATACCTTTATAAAGTTCTAAATTTTACAAGCTACCCTACAGGCCTCTGGCATCTTGAAAGCAGTCTAAGTCTCACCTGTCCTTGATTATCTCTCATATTTTTTTTTTTTTTTTTTTTTTTTTGAGACAAAGTCTCACTTTGTTGCCCAGGCTAGAGTGAGTGCCGTGGCGTCAGCCTAGCTCACAGCAACCTCAAACTCCTGGGCTCAAGCGATCCTCCTGCCTCAGCCTCCCGAGTAGCTGGGACTACAGGCATGCGCCACCATGCCTGGCTAATTTTTCTATATATATATATATATTTTTAGTTGTCCATATAATTTCTTTCTATTTTTAGTAGAGACGGGGTCTCGCTCTTGCTCAGGCTGGTCTCGAACTCCTGACCTCGAGCGATCCACCCGCCTCGGCCTCCCAGAGTGCTAGGATTACAGGCGTGAGCCACCGCGCCCGGCCTATCTCTCATATTTTGAATGTTGCTCATTTCTAAGGGGATATTCCACACTCTTAGCATTTTCATTCAATATTGCCTTATTACGGCCAGATTCTAAGTATTTGGGTATATAGGTCAGTTTTTTATTACTTCCTAACCTATTCTTCATTTCTATAAATATGCTCAAATTCTCTACTCAACATAGCCATCTTATTAAATGCAGATATGTTTCCATATTCTTAAACAAGTTTACCTTTTAATATTTCTTTTGGGAAGTGTAAAGTTTTCACAAATTTGATCTTCCCCAATCTACTTTGTATTGTCAACTCTGTATTTTCCAAACAAGCTAATACATCTTTTAACCATAGTCATCATGGAGAGGAGAGAAAAAAAATAAATCTTTTCCTGGTTCATCCCTTGAGAAACGTTTTTTATTTTATTAAATTTTAGAAAAAATTCTTATTCCCCTTTCTCCTGTTTTGATGAGATTTCCAATGTACTCATCAAGAGAAGGACATACTGAAGAAACACTCCTGGATGTTAATTTCACGCAGTCTCACCATGGGAAAAGGAGTGATCAATCTGATTGGTGAGACTGGGAACAGGGAAGAACTTGACATCTACGGGGCCCTGGTAACCTGGGGCTGTCACAGCACTGAAATCAAGGGCCTCAGCAAGACCCTCTCACCCCCATTAAAGTACGTTGAAATGGAGACCAGGCCTGAAGAAGCTCTGAGCAGACAAAATTAGCTTCATAAGTGACCTTAGACTTGCTTGATTTCCAAACATAGGAAAACTTAACTTGAGCTACTTCTTGTAAGTGCCTATATTGAAGGAAAACAGAACTTAAGCTCGACTAATCAAAAGCAGTCAACTAACTTATAATTATATAACTGGAGACTTTCCAATGGAATAGACCAAATAAGGCAACTGTATATTTGTAACCAATCAAATATTTTTTTTGCTTTACTTCGGTGTTTGCCTAAAAAAGCCTTCTCCCTTGCATTCCCTTGGGAGAGCTCCCGAAACACTTCTGATTTGGAGCTCTCAGATGCCTGAATTGCTGTTTGTGCAAATAAATTCTTTAAAATGTTGCTGTGGCTCAGTTTACTTTTTGAACACTCCTTTGGACTTGTTTACTTTGAAATCAGATGCTGCTGCTGCTGCTTTACCTTTTTCCACGTGGTGAACAAAAGAGGGCAGATTTTCCCAGTGTGCTGGGAAGCAAGCCATTCTCTAGCTTCTCTGAAGGGACTAGGATTTGAGTGTGGGAGACGTAGGTCCCAAGACCCAGGTTTAGTGAGGGTCATGGGAGACTCCACCGTGTTCTGCAGAAACAGTAACATCGTTGTTCTGAATAAAATCTGTGGACTAGCCAGTTATCCCAGTTGTTTGTGAGCATAGGCTATTAGCCAGAATTCTGGAGTGGAAGAGGGGCATCTGGTGGCATTTGGGCACCAAACCCCAAGAGGGCCTTCTTTATGTTTTTCCTTTATTTTTATGTGTGTGTGTGTGTGTGTGTGTGTGTGTGTGTATGATTTTCATATGTTTTTAAATTTTTAATTTTGAAATTATATTAGGCTTACAGAAAAGTTGCAGAGAGCTCGTATGTATTTTTCACCCAACTTCCTTCAATATTAACATCTTACCATAACCATGATACATTTAGAAACCAACACTGGTACAGTATTAATGACTAAACTACATACTTAATTCCACTAATGTCCTTATTCTGTTCCAGTACTCAATCTAGGAGCCCACATTGCATTTAATTGTCATGTCTTCTTCGTTGCCTCTGATCTGTGATTGTTTCTGTCTTTCCTTGTCTTTTATGACCTTGACATTTGTGAAAATTACTGTTTAGGGGTTTTGTAGAATGTCCTTCTTTTGGGGGTTAGCTGATGTTTGCTCATGTCTTATGACACGAAGTGACGTTAACCTTGATCACTTGGTGAAGATGGTGTCTGCCGAGTTTCTCCACTGAAAGTTACTGCTCTCCCTTAATAATTCGGGGCTACTCAAATGTCCTGTTTCTCTACAAACTTTCTCTCACTCACTCTAGCATTCATTGGTTCTTGGTACCTTTAGTGATTGTTACTCTGGTGTTCTCATGGTGTTTTCTATTTCCCTCATTTCTTCTTTACAAAAGAATGGAATTTTGTAAAGAACAGCTGTCCTCTTCTCTGTTAATTAATTTATTTAATAATTTACTCATAACAGTATAAAATCATGGATATTTATTTTATTATTTGGGTTATAATCCAATTCTATCATCATTTGGTCACCGGGAGCTATTTCAGTTGGACCCTGTGTCCTTTTATCTTGCTATTGTCCTTTAAAAAAGGTTTAATGTGGAATAATTTTAGATTTACAGGGAACTTATAGAGATAGTACAATGAGTTTCCATACAGACACCCTCCACTCTACTTCCCCTATTGTTAGCATCTTATATTACCAAGGCTCATTTATCAGAACTGAGAAATCAGCGTTGGCACAGTACTATTAATTAGCTCCAGACTTTTGGATTTTACCAGTTTTTTCATTTTCTTCTTTCTGTTTCAGGATCCAGTCTAGTATATTGCATTACCTTTGGTTTTCATGTCTCTCCAGTTTCCTCTGGTCTGTGACAATTTCTTAGTATTTCTTAGTTTTTCATGACCTTGACAGTATTGAGGAGTATTGGCCAGGTATCCTGTAGCATTTCCCCTACTCTGGATTTGTCTTATGCTTTTCTCATGATTAGAATGGGGTCATGGGTTTTTGGAAAGAATATTTTGGAGTTAAGTGCCCTTCCCACATTATATCAGCCAGTACATGATAGCCACAAGAAGTCTTCGCTATGTTAACCTTTATTACTTGGTTTGGGTAGTGTTTACCAGTTTTCCCTTGCTCTATGCCATGGAAGCAAGCCACTAAATACAGCCCACACTTGGGGCAGAAGGGCTAGGAATTATGATCCTCCTCCTCCTGGAAGGGGAGTTATTATTTGAAATTTTTTTAAAGAAATTTTTGTCTTTTCTCCCCCATCAGCCTTTGATTTTGCACCAAGAATACATCTAATTTCTCCCCTTCTCTGAGAGTTTCGTAGGCCACATCTCTAGCTTTTTGTGCTCTTGTTTGTGTTATTTTCTTCCTGTTGATTATACTTCCTCCACGTGTGTTTTTAATTCGTGCTTTATTTCCTTCCCTTTTGACTCATCTCTTCCACTAGACTAGCCTCAGGTCCCATCCAACGGCTGTGCTGTATCACATTTAGGAGGCTGCCTCCTTCTCTGCTCACTGGGGCTGCTCTCTGCTTTCTCTTCACTCTGCTTTTCTTTTTACAATTTCTGTAGATACTTTCTTGCTTCTTTGTTCCTAATCTGAGGGTTGCAGTTCCAAACAGAATAGTCTCTTCTGACCAAGCTCACCTAGCCTCATCATACTGCTGTTTTTCTTCTTTCTTTTGCTACAGCTATTGTTTATCTCTAACTCTGTCTTTCTTCCTTCTCCCACCCCCTTCACCATCTGGAATTGGTGTATTTATTTTATCCTCCTTCCTCTTTTCTTGGTGCCCTGGGGGTCTCCTTGAATTCATGTGGACAGATGTTACCTGCTCAGTTGTTCCTGTGAAGCTCTGTCTGTCTCATACTTAATTTACTCTTTCAGATTTTAGAACAGATCCTTTTTCTACACACCACTTATACACAATTTACTTTGTGTGATAGTTATGTCTTGTCCTCCTTACTGCAAAACAATTATTATAATAGTCGTCCTAACAAAAGTAACTATCATTTATTGTGTACCCAGACTGTGCCAAGTGCTGTGCTATCTATAGTCATAGACTTACTGAATTCTCACAACAACATATTGTTATAATATACATTTTATAGACAGAGAACTAAGGCTCAGAAGGTTAACTAATTTGTAAGTTAGTTAATTTTAAAATTGCAAAGTTATTTTTCCTCATCATGTTATTCTGAGTCCTTTAATCATTATTCAGATGACTCTTGGGCCATCTCTTTAGTGGCTCTTTGGCTCTCTGGATAGCATTTGAATTCTCGATCATGTTTAAATGAAAGCAGCCTGGTTTGGGGGAAAACTTATTCTATTCTTGCTACAAATTTTGAAGGTTCCATCAAAACCATGACCTTAACAGTAATGAATGAAGGGTTTGGTATGTATTTCATATGGATTGTTTTATGTAATCCTCATGACAACCCTTTGCAGTAGATACTATTGTTATCCCCATTATACATATAAAATATTGAATTTTAAAGAATTTTAGTAACTTGGTCAATCTAATTACACAAACTAGTCAGTGGCAAAGCTGGAATTTGAACTTGGGTTATATAACTTGGAGCCCATACTCTTAACTAACTCACCATACATCACAGTGTTTATAGAGGCCAACCCTAACTATGGCCATATTCTTTCTCCTTAGTTACCTGTGCATACATTCTCTGTCTCTTTTACCTTCCATCCTTAGTCTTAACTAAAAATTATCATGTGGGAAATAAAATTTTGAGTGGGTCTCCAAGGTTAAATGAAGCATTTCATTTAGAAAGCATCATTTAACATATTCTCAGACTATGATAATATACTCTTACAGGCCATTGAGGATAGTTAGTCATAATGGAACATTAAGAGTTGAAGCAGGTATTGGTAACAAAGAAAAGAGATCTTTGTATCCTGCTTTAATTCACATATTTCTGGTAACAGAAAGAAGATAATCACATTAACCATTGCATATTCATTTCTAAGTGACATATTCTTATAAATTTCCAGGTATCAGTAATTTCCAGTATGCTCTCCCTTGTCAAGCATTTTGAAATTTCATTACTGCAGTTTTAAGGGGATACTCAAACACTTTCATTTACTTGGAAGATCACTGCATTCAACATAAGACATAACAATTGAGCCATAGATTAAGACTTGAAAATCTTTGAGATTACAAAGATATTCATTATTATGGAATTGATTGTACTGGGATTTAACTTGTTACAACTAATTAGTGCAAATTTTCTAAGTGGAACAGAAGGTTGACAATTATTTAGCAATTTCAGTTGTATGGGAAGCCATCCATATAGAAAATAAATCCAAAAAGTTCAGTGAATTGGAGAATTTGAAGAAATAAAAAACTGAGGAAGATGAGTTGAGCATGTTTTTCCAATAGTTTTCTCTTAAATTGCTACATTAATTGTATCTACTAGAAAAAAAGGATGATGGCAAAATGACTGACATATAATAAAGTGTGGTCAATACATTACTCTTCAAAAACCTTCTGCATGATCACTGTTGCATCAAAAACATAAAGGCCTCAGACTTTGTGCCCTCAGCTTTCAGCTCTCTCATTACAACAAAACATACAGGTGTCTTTATCTCAGTTTCTGAATGCTGTTCACTTCAGGTCCCTTGATTCTAGGATATTGACACCCAAATCAATATTATTCTATGATGTAAAAATTATTTTTTTCTGAAAATAGATAATGCAGAGTTGCCATCTTAGGCTATTCTTTCCAATGACCCCGCTACGCTACCGTTAATGACCTCCTCACCACCAACAGCAGCCAAGTATCTCCTAGTAACTAAGGGAAGCGAAATGTTTAATGCTGTTTCAAGCACTGTCGCCAGTTTCTTGTGTGTACTTCCAGAGGCACTCTGCTCTTTTTGACAAGTGGTATCATTTCAAATGTAACTGCTGTGAGCACCTTTTAAAAGAAATTAATGGTTCCTCTGTTCATAACTCTGTGACTGTTGTTAGTATACCTGAGTATATTATGCTTTCAAAACTATGTATTATTGCCTATTTTATTGTGTAAAGTGGCCTATGAAGTGTTCTGTCATGTTTTTATGTTTCTCAAATGAATCCCCTTTTAAAAGTATAATGAAAAAAAAAAGAAATTAAAAGACTTAAGGCATAATTTACACACTATAGAATTCACTCATTTTTGAGTGAACATTCCTGATTATGTAAGTTTGCAGAGTCATGCCACCATTGCCACAGTCCAGCTTTAGAACATTTATCTGACTCCAGAAAGATCCCTGGTGACCATTGGCAATCATTGCCTGTTCCCACCCCAGCCCCAGGAAACCACTCATCTATTTTCTATCTCTGTTAATTAGTCTTTTCTGGACATTTTACGTAAATGCAATCATGTATCATATGTAGTATTTTGTGACTTGCTTTCACATGGCCTAATGTTTTTAAGATTCACCTATGTTGCAGAATATATTTCATTTCTTTTTATCACTGAGTACTACTAACACAAAAGTTGGCTTCCCTCATCCTTCAGCTACTCCATTCACATGTGCTATCTGTTCTATTCTCTGTTGATCCTAACTCAGAATTCAGTGCTTCTTCTAGTTTCCTTCAAGTGAATCTACTCCCTCCAAAATCTTGCTGAATTTTATAGTTAACTTTCCTGAAGGTTTTGTAGGGAAGCAGAAGAGGACATATTCATTTACCCCTCAACCACCAACTTGACAGAACCAATATGAATTTGTTTTCTTCAGACTCATTTGGTTTCCTTATTTCCAGGACCTGAGCTTTTCATTGCTCAAAACCCAGGCTTGTTAGTTCTCTATCTTTCCCTTTCTTTTATTCCAGTTTTCCTTGGTTATCTTTCTCCCTCTCAGGAACAACATTTCCTCCCTTTGACTCATGCATGGGATATTAGCAAACCACACTTCCTAGAGTTTCCCACCCTTGGAGCTTCATTCTTTAATAACTTCTCAGAGTATTTCTTCCTACCATAAACAATAGTTTCCCTAAGAAATATTCTGATGAATATTATCTTTTCTTCTCATCATGTTACATTAGTACCAGGAAGCTCTTGGAAAGCACAGGAGAGGAGAAGGACTGAATAAAGCAGCCGAGACAAGGTCAAATATAATTGCAGCCTTCTGCAGAGATGTCCATTCTAACCCTTTTTCTAACAGGCATTCTAACATACTTAGATATACTTCTTCCACTTACTCCTACCAGACCTCTAGCCATTCAGACACAAGAACACTTGATAATTGAGCATCTTAATATTTATGTGGTGAAATCTTGATTAGAAAGAGCAAGAGGCTTTACGGTTGAACATCTCTGGGCTCAAATCCCAGCTCCACTACTTCCTGGTTGAGTAAATCTCTGCTAAATTGCAAGGAATAGTAACATGCTATTGTGTAAGGATCAAAAGATGAACTATACAGAGCACCTAGAACAGTGTTTGGCACTACATAGGTGCTTAATAAGTGGTAATTATTTTCTCACATCTCTAGAGAGAAGAAATTACTGCCTGTCTCTACTGGCAACTTTTTATCTTTTTCCATCACTAATGAATAGACATATTTCAAGACAATCATTAAATAAATTAAATTCTCAGTCTTACTAAATAAAATTACTATTTAGGAACTTTATTCCATCAACTTCATAAAATAATTAAGTTATTGTTTTTAAAGGCTTCGACAGTTCCAATGTAAGGACAATGGAGCCATCCTAACCATCAATCACCATCAAAAATCTGGTAGATAATTCAGAAGTTGTGGTTTAATAGTATCTGTTATAAAAATAATGTAACAATGAAATGAATTTTTTATGTAACACTATATCCTTTGACATTCACAACTGTCCCTTGAGGTAAGTAGAATTTCTGTGATTATCCCTTGCATGGGTGAGAAAACCAAGACTCAACACATAAACAAATATGAATCCTGGGATTTTTCCTTTCCATTGTAAAAATTTGATTAAATGAAATAACAAATGTAAAAAGGTTCATAAGCTATAAAGCATTCTGAAAATATAAGTAGTTATTGTGATTTTTCTTATCTTGAAGTAGATAATCTAATAAATTCTAGAACCTAACTTGACTTTTATGGTTAAAACCAAAGCATTTAATTCCACTACCAAAAGCTTCAGATAGTTGAGCTTTTCTCAAACTGCGTTAATCTTGGTTATTTACTAAGGAGCTAATGCCCCCTATTTAGAGTGGAATTTAAGAACCTTACAATTTTATGATGTTTCTGCCCTATTGTGTTCCTTTCAACTTTGTGTTCGATGCATCTCCCTGTGTAATTGTAGTTCTTCTCCCATCCAGACTGGCCGTATAATTCCATCTCCACCGTTACTACTATTGAGTGGTTACTATTGAGCATCAAAGGATTTCTGAATGTGACTTGCAAGTCTCTTTTGCACTGTTGTCTCAGGGAACTTTTGAGAGTCTACTGTTTCTACAGAATTCCTGGAAACTAGACAATGCCTGTGTCCCCCTTAGCTAAAAGTGTACTCATTTTATTTTATGGAAAAAAAAATAGATTATTTCTGTGTGGGTTTAATCAGCTTTGTATTTCAAAAGATAAAATACTTTACAATCTTGGGGGAATACATTTGCATACAGATTTTTAATAAAGATCTCCAGTATCTTTCCATCAATAGGCATTCTGAAAAATTCTCTACATGTTTTCTATACATAAAATTGAAGTATCCGATTCAACTTCAAAAAAATGTTATAAAAACAACTTAAAGACATCAAAGCTCAACGTTGATAGATATCTAGCAACTTAAATCAGTCTTAGCTTCAAAATTTCAAGCAATTTTTTTCTCTTCCATTATATAGTAGAGGGTGGATGGTAGTTTTCCTGCATTGCTGACAGAACAAATTGGTAATCTTCTAACTAAATTTCCTCATCCCACACTTCTTTGCAATACCCAGAAGTGAAGCAGGGGCTGTTACTACCTGTTTTCTCTCCCCATGTCTGAGACTCAGAGTGCAAGTGGAAGAGTGTACGCCATCAGAGTAGAAGAGAGCCAGGTGTCATCACACAGCTGCCTGGGTGCACTCCTCAGCCAACGTCAGTTTAGAATGTGCCTTTAAGGCTCAGTGGGGAAGAGATTTTCCAACTTCTATGGAAAGGAGATTTTAAATAACAATGCTAGAAAACTGTTATGAGCTGAATTGTCCCCCAACTTCCATCATTCATGTATTGAAATTCTAACCCTCAGTACCTTCGAATGTGACTATATTTGGAGATAGGGTTTTAAAGAAGTAATTAAGTAAAATGAAGTCTCATTAGGACAGGTCCTAGTCCAATATGACTGGTTCCCTTATAAGAAGAGGACACAGGGACAGAGAGAAGACCATGTGAAGACACAGGAAGAAGGTGACCATCTATGATCCAAGGAGAGAGGCCTCAGAAAATACCTAACCCTGCTTGCACACCCTGATTTTGGACTTCTAGCTTCAAGAACTATGAGAAAATAAATATCTGTTGCTTAAGCTATCCAGTCTTCAGTACTTTGTTATGCAGGCCTAGCAAACTAATACAGTAAAACTAAACACACACACACACACACACACACACACGCATGCGTGTGTGCACGTGCAAACTTAGATTACTCTTAGATTACTGTAGCTTCCAAAGCAGAGTTCCCAGGAATAGCAGACCACTGATTCTATTATTATTCCTCTGGCGTCCTTCCCACCTGAGGCTGAAAGGCGCTAGTCTCTATAATCCCTTGGTCAAAGGGCTGTAGTAAGAACAAAGGTTAAAATGCTGCTCTTACCCTGTGCTCCCTGGGAGGTGACGAGCCCTCCAATCCTTAGTCTTCTCCCTCCATCCCAGATGACAACATGACAGACTTAGGAGCTGTCTCCCCTAGGTTCAAATATCTTCTCTGCTACTTTACTGACACTGTAACCAGCCTCAAGTTACTTAATCTCTCTTTTCCCACTAATAAAATGTGGATAGTAATAGTACCTAATCCTATGATGATTGTGAAGATTATATGAGCGTGTGTGTGCGTGTGTTAGTCTGAGCATATGCGTGTGCGTGTGGCATATAATAGTTCAGGACCCATAGTAAATATTTGTCTTATTGTCTTATTGCTATTTTCATCATCACAGGCTCTTGAAAGAATTTGATAAGGCAAATTATGTAAACTACAGCCCTTGCCACAGTACAAGTGTTTGATAAATAAATGGAAATTAGTGTGCTGACTTGTAGTAAAGGAAACCAGGTTTGGAATCAGACCAATCTAGGTCAGGGCTCTGGCTGTTTTTCCTTTCCCCTCCTGTCCCCTCCCCCAGAGTCTACTTCTCTCTCAGTGTTTCTGTCTCAGTTAATGGCAACTCTATCTTTCCTGTTCCTGCATGTCTTGGGATAAACCTTGATTATTATTTTTCCACAAGCCTCACAATCTGTCATGAAATTGTATTGATTCTACTTTCAAAATATATCTGGAAACAAACCACTTTTTATACCCCTCCCCCACTACCACCATGGTCCAAACCACTCTTTCTCTCTCCAGGTTTATTTCAATAGCATCCTAAGTAGGCTTCCTAGTTCTTTGCTTTCTCCCCTTCAATGTGTTCTGAACATGGTAGCCAGAATCTTTTTAAAATATAAGTCACTCCTCCGCTCAAAACCTTTATTGACTTCCTAAAGTAAAAACCAACCAAACTTAACAATGACCTACCAGGCCCTATATAATTTGCCCAGCCCCATACCCCTCTCTATCTGACCTCATTGCCTACTTCCTCCGCCTTTCAAATTACCTAACTTGGGCTACACTGACTTCACTATCTGCTTTCTGAACATACCAGGCAGGCTCCTGCCCCAGAGCCACTGCACTTGCTATTTCTGCTGCCTGAAATGTTTTTCTCTCAGATAATTCCATGTTTTTCTTATTCATTGTTCTCAGGTTGTAGTTTCCCTGGGAGCCCTATTTAAATTTGCAACATTCACAACACTATCTTATGGCCATATCCCTCAGTGATTTTATTTTGTCATCTTATTAATTACCTGTCTTTTCTCACTCACTAGAATATATTAGTAAGTTCCTTGAGGAAAAGGGCTTTTATCTATTGTGTAAACTGATATATTTCCTGTGTTTGGAACATCCTCAGTGCCTAGAACGTAATATGTGCTCAGTAAATATGTTTAATGAATGAAGATCATCTTAAATAAAATGCCATCTTTTGATGTCTGATATCAATGAAGTGAATAAACCTGTGTGTAGACATAGTAAAAAGGGTTAAGGGTGGAAAAGAGGAGAATTTTAGGAAATTTAAAGAGCTTAAAACCTTAGCATGTGAATTTAAATGTTTTCACACATGCCAGTTGTTCCAATGGGTCTTATGCGCTACACCTGAATGTCAATATATAAATGTTTTGCAGTTCAATAAGAAATTTAGTTCTTTTTCTCCCAGGAACTTTCTTTTTTTGTTAACATTTATATATATACATATATATGTATATATTTTTTTCTGATATATATATCAGAAAATCTCCAAATAATTTCACCTCACATATATATTATATGTAATATATATCAGAAAGTCTACATATAATTTTATCTCACATCTATAAATAGCAATAATAATACACTCCGTTTATTGAACACTTAATATATTTAAGGATTATACTATCTTATCCGATCATGCAAAAATGCTTATTTCAAACATGAATGGCAGACCTGAGATCTATGTATGGATTTGAAATCTCTATCTAGGACTCTCTCTAAAACCTGGTTCTTATCATTAATTCAATATACCATCTAGTTGGGAATATAGATATATTCCCCTGGGAAATAAATAACATGTTCATCATTATTTGAAATAAAATTCATAGGAAGTAAGAATTTGTTTAATAGAAAACTTTGTACTTATTTCTGAAAACTATCTATTAACCGTTTCTTGCCTAATTCGAGTACAAGCCAACAGACAAGGATCAATTGTAGGTTTGGTTTAATACTGCATTACTCCTTCCCCCAAAATGCCCAAAATTGATTGTAAAATAATTTAGATTCAATCAGTCATGCCTACCTAATAAAACCCCAATAAAAACTCTGGACACCAAAGCTCAGGTGAGCATCCCTGGTTGGCAATACTCCGGATATTGTCATAGCCCTGTGGCAGAAGCATAACAGGTGCTCTCATGGGGAAAAGACAACATAAACTTTCCATTTGGAACCCTCCGAGACCTTACTCTATGCATCCGTCCCTTTGGCTGGTTCTGAGTTATATTATTTTGCTATAATAAAGTTGTGATTATAAGTATAGCACTTACCTGAATTCCATGAGTCATTCTAGTGAATTATCAAACCTGAAGGAGCAATGAGAACCCCCAAAGTTGCATCCTGCTGGTCAGAAGTGAGAATGGCCTGGGAACCCCTGAATTTGCAGCTGATATCTGAAGTGAGAGCCATCTTGTGGTGGATGATGCCCTTAGCCTGTGAAGTTTGGCTAAATTCTGGGCAGTTGGTGTCACAAGACATTGCATCTTTCTTTCTCTACCTCTACCCAAATACTAAACATCTTTCAGTACAAGTAGCCTTCAGCTAAATATTGATGCTTTTTTAACATATGAAGGTACTTCCCTTTTGTTAAAAGAAAATGATACTTTAACAGTGACAGATTCATTCACATGATTAATTTTGTGAGGCAAATGGATTGTCATGGTCCCCTTGAGAAGAAACAAATTGAGGGAGATCTAGCCATATCTAAACTATCTAAAGAATTTTCTTCTAATCTTTAAATGAGAATAAAATAAAAAGTATGATAAAAGAAAATTGCAACTCATTATCATTTCCATAAAAGTGAAAATATTTGTCATAGTTCCACTGAGAAAATACAAAATTTATAAGATCTCTGTGTGTTTCCAAAATGTCTTTATATTGAATTTCTAAAAAATTTAAAAGTCAAAACATTAATATAAAGGAACCACTCATGGCTATTCTTAAACAATGGTAAAAATAAACCTGAACATACAGCTCTCTTAATCTGGAAGATGCCTTTGCGTATTTGATAAATGTAGCTTTGGGGGACTTAACCCAAAGAGTTATATGATTCTTAATACTTTCTTTAAGATTATTACCACTACAACAAAAAAAAATCCTATTTATTCTTCACTCAATTATGACAGTGAATCAATTGTTAAGATATAGGCTAACATTTCAAACTTTCTTCTTCCTGCTGTTTGTGTGGTAATGTTAGTGATTTTTAAATGTCACAATTTTGTCTACATGACTTTATAGTCTGTCAGACAATTTGAAAGGTATATAGACATTTTTATTTTTAGAATTAGTTCCAGATCATAAGTTCTAGGTGATGGAGCCATGACATAGGTAATTCAAATGAATGAATCCTCAGGTATCTTAGCTCTGGATGGAGTCATGTTGAAGAGGCTCAGGAGTTGAAAAGGAAGGTTGGGAAACTAGGTTTGAGTTTGCAGGGTGCTCTGTTTTCAGATCATTGTAGCAGGTATAGGCCTAAATCAACCATAGTGATTTTTTCCCCTTTGTATTTCATCTTTGGTGGGGGACAGAGTAAGTGCATCCTGACTGTTCATAATGTACCTGTTCTCATTGCAAAGTCTATATGAAGACGTCTAATATTCTAAACGCATTATACACAAGAGCAATACCCAATCCAGCCAATAGATTGCTGATCTAATGATAAACACACTTAAAAAGGAACTATATATTTAAGAATGTTTTAATGACACATTCAACTCATATATAGCTCACTCTCACTGAGAGGGGTCCAGCTGAAGGAAGGCCACTTTGTTACGCATGCTGCTGGCATTATTTCTGCACAAATGTTGAAATAAGCACCTAGATGGTCAGCTGACTAGTTTGCCTGCTGCTCATTTTTGTTTAATTATTTCATGAGATGAAGCTATTAAATGAGAACACTTTGACAAGAAAATGTCCCTCAATATGAAAGTATATGCCTCAGGTTTGCCTTTTTTTATAAATACCATGGCATTTTATTAAAGCAGGGGAGATGGAGAGATCATTTCAAAATACTTTTTTCATTGTCATTACTTTAATTAGACTAGATTGAATTGGTATAAAACAATTAGAATGCTAGCTGGTTGACTCAATTATTGTTTGTTGCTTTTTTCCTCCACCCAATTAAACCACCTCTTCACCCACTGTCAGCACATTCTGTATTTTTCTCCCAGGAGGTGGAAAATGTTATTCTTTTGTATTTCTGCTTGATCTCTCCATAGCATTATTGTTTTAACAAAACTTAACTAGATTTCAACTCCATGAGAATTTCAGCTCTGTGAGAATGTTTTATCTCCATTAATCTTAGCCTTTTTGATAATTATAAGGTTTCTTACAAAGAAAACAGGCTTTGTTTGATTGCTGCCCACTTTTTGTCTGTTCGTTTTTATACTCCGTGCATTTAAAGAGAACTTTATTACCCTGGTGTTTTCAGTTACCTGGTGAATTAGCATGCAGTTTGTTTACTAAGTATTGCTGGTATCTTCTGTAAATGTAGTCATTAAAATGTATTCTGTGCTACTTAGTTGGGTGGAAATTGTGTTCCTGGTTATGTTGCAGTCTAAAGATTACATTTTAATGTAAATTGTAATGTTTTTCTGTTTTGTCCTTTTTCTTAGTGGGTGAAAATAATAGATATAAGCTGTTCTACTATGAGAAAAAAAGCTGTTCTAAAACTGTGAGACAGCTGGTAAATGAACTTGTAAATTACTAGAGAGATTAAAAATATCATTGCCAAACCACAGGGCTAACAAAGAAAATCCTCAAGGTCTAGGTTATGGGACTGGGTTGTTCTGGAATATATAAAAGACCCATTTACCTGATAATTCATAAAACCAGTGCAGAACTTTTGATGCTGTATTGTATATAGATAATTGGTGTTTGAAAGAATAACCTTGAAACAGTTCAAATGTTCTAGGAAATAGCAAAGAAAGATATAATTATTTTTCATGAAATTTTGTTATTTTATTACATTCGAATTCTTAAAATTATACATTATGTTGATATAGACACATACAATATATTTTATATACTAATTCTTAAACAATGATGACTATCTCCATAATGAATATGTCTGTAATCTGAAGGAGTCTAAAATCAATCTGTGTTGTATTGAATGTTCTCCCGAATTTTGTACTACCTAGGATGAGTTCTGGTTTATTACACACTCAGGCCTTGATAACTGTAACAATTAATCATTACAATTACTATGTATTTTAAGTTCTGATGAATATCAACTAAACTCATTAAAATAGTAGGGGACTCATTGACTTTGCATTAATTGGTTCTTAGAATAGAACTTTCCCAGAGCTACAAATGTATGTGTGCATACATTGTTCTCTCTACTCTTTTATTTATTTATTATTATTTTTTATTTCAGCTTATTATGGGGATACAAAAGTTCAGGTTATGTATATTGCCCATGCCCCCCCCATCCCCCTGAGTCAGAGCTTCATGCATATTCACCAGAAATGTGTATGTACTTAGTAACAAAAATTCAAAATACATAAAACAAGAATTGACAGAATATAAGCAGAAACCAAGAGATAGGCCATAATTGAGGTATATCACATTTTATTAGTCCACTCCTGTATTGATGGGCACTTGAGTTGTTCCACATCTTTGCAATTGTGAATTGTGCTGCTATGAACATCTCAGTGTAGATGTCTTTTTTTATAGAATGTCTTTTTTTTTCCTTTGGATAAATACCTATACTGGGGAAAAGAATCTCTATTCAATAAATGGTGCTGGGAAAATTAGATAGCCACATGTAGAAGACTTAAACAGTATCTATACCTCTCACCTCTCACAAAAAATTAATTTAAGATGGATAAATGACTTAAATGTAAGGCATGAAACCATAACAATTCTAGTAAAAAATGTTGGAAAAATTCTTATAGACATCGGCCTACGCAAGACCCCAAAGGCAATCACAGCAACAATAAAAATAAATAAATGGGACCTGATCAAATTAAAAAGCTTCTGCACAGCCAAGGAAACTATCATCAGAACGAATAGACACCTACAGAATGGGAGAAAATATTCACATGCTACACATCTGATAAAGCACTGATAACTAGAATCTATATATAACTTGAGAAAATCAGCAAGAAAAAAAATCAAACAACCCCATTAAAAAGTGGGCAAAGGACATGAACAAAAACTTTTCAAAAGAAGACAGACTAATAGCCAACAAACATGCAAAAATGCTCAACATCTCTAATCATCGGGGAAATATTTTCTCTACTCTTGTCCACATGTAATCAGTCTCTGGTTCTTCCTGATGGCTAACTTGTACTGTGGGTATTGATTTAATTAACTCATCCTGTGCTTTCCTAAGCAGCTGAAATCAGCTAGCTATATGGGAGAGGCTTATGTGCTCAGACTGCTTTGCTGTTTTCAAAATGTTTGCAGGTTTCTTTAAAGAAGAAACCCTCTTTTCTTCTTTTGGCTAGCTACTATCCTGGAGTGGCAAGATAGAACTCCAAGTTTAAATGTATTTATATGTGTGTACGTGTGTGTGCATGTATGCCCACGTGTATTGGGGGTAGGGGTCTCAATATGCCAAGTGGCAATTTTAAAAACATTCCTTCTATTGTGTAACTAATCTTAAAACACAGGCACAATTTCAGACATCTAATGACCAAATGTTAAAATAGTGTGCTACTGCAGTAAAAAGTGGCTTCCTTATGGGAAAATGACATGTTAACCAGATCCAGGCAGGAAAAAATTATTTATTCATTCAACAGCTTTACCCTGAGTAGCAAATACAAATATTGTGCAGATTCAATCAGATAAATAAAAACTTTTTTTAGGAAGAAAAAAAGATTACTTGTTCTGTTATACTTTTCTCAAAATTTTAGAGGTTTAGCTGCATTTGATTAAATTGAACTTTCTTAATTAAAAAAAAAACTTTACCAGAAAAGAGTAATACTGTTCGGTTATCTTTATGATGAAAACTATGAAGAACATTCCAGTGTGCCCCCTCAAGGCCGCAGCCTGCGGGCTCCCCTCTGACTGGAATGTTCTTGTCCCCCCTTGTCACATGGGTAATTCCTTCTATCCTTTTGGGTCTCAGGCTTGAATATTAGAACCCCACAGAGATCTTCTCTGACCAAACTACCTAGAACATATTCCTCCATCTCATTCTTGACCTTAGTCCTCTCTTTGGTTCTTTTGTAACATGGATTACCATGTAAAGTCATGTTATTCATATATTTACTTGTCTTTGTGTACGTGTATGCATGGCAGGGGGTACTCCATTTTCCCTAAGATATGTGTTCCAAAAGAGCAGGTACTCACTCTCTTCTTCATTATTATTTCCTCAGCAAAACCTAGTAGAGGAAAAAGATATTCAATAAATAATTTCTGAATGAATAAAGGTGAGTTCAGACTTTGACATTTTTATGGATGTGATATTCAAAATAGGAATTTGTGAGAAAGAACAAGGTATAACTGACTTTGCCATTTACCAGATGGTAACATTAAAAACTATATATATAAATATATATATTCACATTATCTACATACATAGTTATTTGTGATAGTTATGTTCTATAATGTTTCCTTGAACACTGACTTAGCAAATACTGAACCATTGCTCCTAGGGGAATTACAGGGTTAGGTGCCTTGTGAGCCCTCTGGTCACAACATTTTTATCAATCAATACATAAACTTGTTACCATTTTCTCCTCCCTCCCTCCCTCCCTTCTTGCCTTTTTCTTTTTTTGTGAGAACACTTAAGATATACCTCTTAGCAAGTGTCAAGTATAATTAAAGTATAGTTAACTATGGTCACTGTGCTGTACATTAGGTCTCCAGAACTTACTCATTTTGCATTACTGTAACTTTGTACCTTTTGACGAACATCTCCCCACATCCCTCTTTCAAAGCCAGTAAAAATGACAACAAAACCACATAATCTTGTTTTATGTGTGTTTGATATAAAGACACCTTTTAAACATATATCATTGATTCATTAACATGGATCTCATGGCCAACAGCACTATAACTCATGCCTGAACAAAGCTCATCTAACACATGCATTTTCTTCATAAGGGGTATTACAGTCTTCTTGTGTTTCAGAACACGAGACAGCACTTGAAAACTATGCTTGGGGCCAATTTTAAATAGCAAAATCCTCAATAAAAACCCCACAAAAATGCAAAGAATATGGCACTAAATGGACTACCAAAAGGACATTTGTTAACAGTATGAAAGCTGAAGCAAGAAGGCAGAGCATTGCCTTGTTTGACCTCAGCTGAGAATGTGCCCAGTAGATGATTCAAATATTTTACTGTTCTGTGCATGTCCACAAACGACCATAAAAGTGTGACAAGTACTGATTTTTTGATTTGGGAGTTAGAAATAAATTTTAGTGAGTAGGTGAATTCATAAATACAAAATCCATGAATAATGAGGATTAACACTGTGTGTGTCCACACATGTATCTGTTTTATCATCACAATTCTTAAAAAACAAAGGAAAATTTGGAAAATATGATGGAAATGTTCATTTTAAATATGAGCTGTTTGTTCCATGTCAATTATACCTCAATAAAGTTTTTTTCTAAGTAAAAAAATAAATAAATAAATTTATATTCATGTAAAGCTCCTCATATTTTCCTTTTCCCCCCCTCATTTGACCAATAACCCTAAAAGTTTCAACCTGTAAGCGTAGGGGGAAACATTGCTCAATGTGAGGCTAACAAGCAATACATTCTACCGCGAGATTTATTCAAATGTGACAAAAACTTGTCTTGGTAATATTCCTTGTAAATGTTGATAAGTATATAGTGATTTTTAAGAGATTAATGTATTCTGAAAAAATAAAACAATGCTGACCTGAGTCTTAAAATCCAGCATCTTCCTCCATCATATCTCATCGTTGCCTTTGACATGAAAATGACCATGTCACTTGACTGCATGAATATTCTGAACATAGATTATTTTTTGCAATGTCATAACCATAGGATATGTTTTTTCTTTCTCCTTTTTTATAATTTTTTTCTTATTACAAAAGAAATATATGTTCACTGTAGAGAATTTTGAACTTATAGGTAAGCCAAAAAAAAAAAAAAGAATAAGTGAATAAATAAAAGTTTGCCCCTTTCTAGCATGCAGGGGCCACTATTATGAATTTTTCAGTGTGTGTCTCACTCTCTCTAGTCTTTTTCATGAGTTTACACATGCTGGTTTGTTTCCCTCCCCTTAACCATGTATCATTAAAGTCTATCTGCATTAGACTGGACTTTGCTATCATTTCTCTTTTGCTGTGAGTGATTCTTTGAGGACTTCACATTGTCTTCTCTTTTCCATGTGTAAAGTCAGGAATAGGAACACTTCCTTCTCTTTAACTCTCTGCTATAGGATAACTCACTGTAATTCTCTCCTGGTCTGATGGGACTGCCTTACTAGGGTGAGGGTTGGACTCCTAATAAAGAGGGATCAGTCTGGATCACCATTTTATATGGGATCCTGAAAAAAATCAGTGTCATGTTTAGGAGGAAAACGATATATCATAATCCATCCCAGCAAGCCAGGGATGAACACGAACAAGCTACAAGCAGAAGACTTTCAAGAAAAGTGAGTCAAATATTATCCAATTTGATTTCTGATCTAGCCCATTCCTAAATAATTTCTGATCTCAGAATATGAAATTCATTTACAGATGGCATGTGATACTCATGGTATTTTTCATATGTCTAACTAGATCTGCTCTAATACATTTTGAGAAAGAAGAGAAAAGCCTTCAGTTCTATACTCTATTAGGCTGTCCCTTTATCCTCTCCAGTGACAATTTTATAGAAGTTGATTACTGAGCCAGAATTAAGCTCTTGAGTGATTTGATGATATTAGCTTCAGGTGAGTTTCACTTTGATATGTCTAATGAGGACGTAACACACTGAAATGCATTCCTGAATCCTGCTGGAAATATTGATTACACATCAGGAATGCATTTAAACTAATTCATGAGATTCTTGTCAAATCAGTGGTCTGGCAGTTTACATGATAAAAAAAATGGTGAGTGATTAGCAAGCATCAAATTTAAATATAAAAGGTCTCTTCTAAAAGCCCTTCTGTTATGTTGTGTAGGAATGCTGTCTTGATGAAATAGTAGATCAATTTGCCCCTAATCATGATGTTTCACTTAAATTTAACACAGAGAGGTCTGTTTACTCTTGTGCTGTTCAACAATATAAACCCAGGTGACCTGATTTATTTATGCTTTAGCTACTTTTACTCTGACAACAGCAATTCATCATCTTGCAGGACACGGAAGGGTGGGTAAGCTTCCTGTTGATGGTATCTAATGATGTTGCACATTTTTACATTTTATAAGTTATTTTCATAGCCATTATTTTATTTGATAAACTTAAAAATTACATGGAATAGATTCTAATACTGTTTTGGCCACTTTACATAATGAAAACTGAAGTTCAGAGGATTAAATGACCTACGGTATCAGAGCTAGTAAATTTAAATCCAGAGCTCATTATTTCTACATTAGTGTGTTCTTTCTGTACTATATTTCATCTAAAACTGAAAAAAAATTAAGTTTAAGAAAACAGAAAATTTCACTAAGACGCCAAATCTCTTGTGTTCTTGAGGGTAAAATAATTATTAATGTGGAATATGGAAGATGTCATAGAAACTATTATTTTGAGCCAAATCATAAATAAATAAAAATACTAAAAAATCAAAAACATCCATTACTGAAATGACTTTAACACTAAAATAATTGTAAATATACTATAAAATGATGGATTCTATCCAATTAAAATATAGACACATTCAGTTAATTATTAAGATGATCTACAAATAATGGAGTTTGAAACTGGTCAAAGTGGTAATTAGAAAGTTCTGATAACACACACAAGTTCTGCACAAAGTGGAAAGAGATAGAAGCTAGAGAAGCAGATAAAAGAGAAGTTAAATTAACAGTTTTCAATCCTGTTTCTGACACTTTAATTATCTGAGGGATGCTGTTAGATTCTCAAAAAAAATTTCACAACAATTTTATTTCAAATTACTGTAATCATTCCAAGTACCTATACACACATCATATAGCACTTCTGTAGTAAGTGTTACAAACTCAAAACAGTGATATATTTTTACCACTTCAGGTAGGTTAGGAGGCACAACTTGATATCTTGATGTAATCCTTGGATACTCCTCCTAGCCACTTCAGCAGAGTGCCATGGATGGAGCTCTTAGACTGTAAAGAAATGCATCCCCTCTTTCTTAAAGAAGAATGCTGGAAGACATCCTTGCTCTTACTGTGAAGATGAAAATCATCCCTTCCCAGTCATACTCTTCCCAGAGAGCCAGCCCCCAAGCCCCGCCTGCCCTGTCTGTACCCTGTGACCTTACACCCACTCAGGGCCATTGCTAATTAAAGCCAATCCAATCAGACACAATTAAAAATTTGAATGACATGGAGCCTAAATCAGTGTGATGTATGTGCTAGATTGAAAGGGAGATTGTGTAGATCTGGGAAAGCCATTTTCTTGTTTCTACCACACAAGCACTGCAGCAGGACAGCCAGACAGAGATGAGAAACGGAAGAGGAAAACCAAGATGACATACCTCTTTGACCAGAGAGAGCATTCTTGACTTTCCAGTTCCCAGTTTCTTTGTTGGACTTCCTGTCCTGGTTTTGTCTTTGATTCAGTAAGATATCCCTGTATCACTTGTATAAGGAATGCTAAGCCTGTTTAAATGAGCCTCTATTTATTCCGATCAAATTGTTCTTGATTATGACAACCATGACCTGAACAAAAATAGTAGCTACTGTCTATCAAGGGAAATCCTCTAATGGCTGCACAGCCTCAGACTGGGTTTCAGCTGAGTCTAATTGACAGTCACCCTTCTCTAGCAGGAGAAAATAACAGTGCATTCTAATACCCTTTCATCAGGGCTTGAACAACTCTGGTGTGTGTCTTATTCTCTCTTAATTGTAAAATTGCAGAATTTTCTACCTGGAAGAGAACCTTAATGATCAAATGCAGATTTCTTATTTTGTAAATGAGAGAATTGAGAAGCAGAGAAGTCAATTCTCTTATTCAAAAGCTTGGGCAATTCCTGGCTTGGTTTGCTTCATTTGGCCTCTCTCCACAGGATCATTGCTGTCTATTGATAGACGGATCTTTTGAGTTTTCTCTCCTTATAAAAGATTGAAATGTTCTGCTGTCCATAAAGACTCCAGCTAACTTTAGGCATCCAGTTAGAATCATGGTCAGTTGCATAAAACAAAATGTGAGAGACAACAATGAGTTAAATTTGTGAAGATGTATTTTATCCTGAATAAAATAAATTCAGAAGTGTGTAGTCTGGGACAAATGTGGTGGCTCCATGGTCATCCAGGACCCACCCTCCATTACTATTTCTGCTCTTCCATTCTTATTAATAATATCTGGCTTTCATCTGCAAGATCACCACAATAGTCCAGTATGGTGTTTGGAGTGCCATCCATCAAATCTGCATTCCAGAAAGCAGGTGGGGGGAGAGGGAGAAAGTGACACATCCAAGCTGTCTGTCTCCTCCACCTAACAGCTTTTATTTACATCTCACTGTTCATATCTCAGTTAAATGGTCACTTTAGTACCAAGAGAAGCTGGGAAATACATTATTTTAACTAGGTTCATTGGCATCCTGAATAAAATTGGAGCTCTCCTACTAATAAAGAAAGGGTAAATGGCTGTTTGAACTGCAATGAGAAATCTATGCTATACCTTCCTAGAATTTTTGTCACTCATTATTTCTCAAAGTATATATCTAGTGGGTCTCTTAGAATATTCCCACCATTAGATGGCATTCTAAACTGTAAGGAACAAAGAAATCCTTCCTGAGTCATCTCCTTTTCCTATTAGACCCACAGATCCCCCAAACAAAGTCTATCTGAACTTCTGTCTAGTTCTGCTCTTCATCCACTATGAGCTGACTCCTTTTATCCTCTCTTGTCAGAGATTTTGCTGTAGCACATATTGACACCAGCAATATGAAATATGGAAATGCATACCCAAGATATGCTCTACTTAACTGTTTTAAAAAGAGTTCCATGCCATTATAGAATCCTAAGTAGGAGAAAAGCCTTCTAGGTCAGTAGTAAGGAAATCTCCACGTCTTCAAAAAAGGATCTGTAAAATGATGGTAATAATGGTATCAACCTCATAGGAGTTTTACGATGATTAAATGAGTTAAAACATGTGGAAAGAACTTAGGACACTGTTTTGGAAAAAAATAAGTGCCCTATGAGTGTTTTCTTATTGTTATTATTTATTGTTTTTGTTATTTTTATTATCAACACATGGCTTTTTTTTTTTTTTAAATACTGAGGAATATTTAATGGGCAGCTGGTAGAAAGATATTCTTGTCTCCCAAACTAAAATTCCTTCCAGGAGAATCACTAATGGGGCTAGATGACAAGGGAGAGGCATTATGTTCAGGAAGCCACTGCAAAAATGGGCTGCTTTAATATAGTATGTAGTTTATCAAGTCGCCTAGTGGTCCCTTACAGTGTGAGTGTTGGGAGACATGCTTCCTGTAAGGGAAGCTGCTCATCCCTGGGGGACCTTCTGAGCCAAGGACAGTGATGAGGTGGCAAGGAAAGTGCTTAGAGGGGAACCAATACACCAAACTAGAAGGGAGACGTGCTAAACTGCCTTCTTCACAAGTTGGCATAGACCCATTCCTGGAAAATTGGGTGCCAGATGTTTCTGGATGAAGCTTTTGTTCAACCTATTGGGTTTCTTGACCATATTCCAATAATCCACATATACTTTTGTGAGCTGCATGGAAATTTAATGTTGTTCTAAATTAAGTGGACAAGAGAACAAGAATGTGTTAATTATATGCAACAGTGAACCAAGTGTAAAAACTGAAGTATTTAAATTTATTCTTTGAAACACACTCCTAGTTGAGGGGGAAAAAAAAAGGAAACTAAGGAAATGATGAGACCATTTAGTTCCCGAAAATTCTGGGGCACTGGGGTGAACTATACTTTGAATTGTACTTTGAACACTGTTAACTTAGTCATTATTGAAAGGCTGATGTGTCCTAGGTGGCAATTGTAATTAAAGCCTGGTTTGGGAGTCTTTTTTTTTTAATCCCTGATATGGCTCTAAGAGAGCATAAGAAAGTTCTGAGGATTGACATTTGGAAAGAAGCAGAGTGACTTTTGTATCCTGAGTAAATCACTTCCAATGAAGAATGAGAATTAGAGACAAGGACAGGAACAAAAGGTTTAAGGGAAAGGAGGATCTTAGGTGAAAAGGAACATATAATTCTATCAAAATGATTTATAGTGACATGCTACAAAGACACATTCACCTAGCAATCACTTTTGCAGTAGGGCTAGCAGAGAGAAATTGGAAAGCTCACATGGACTGAAATTCACTTCAAGTCCCTCTTTAGATCTTCTTTTCCTATAGTTTTCTTGGAAGTATACAAAAATAGAACTTTGAGTATGATTTTCCACTTCCCATCATTGGCTAAATCACAAAGTGTCTCACATGATGAATACTAATGCTAAGTACTTTTTAGATGAGGAGAAAGGGGACAAAGATTATCAAGGAAGATCTCTCAAGAACATGAAATCAGCATTCAGGAAAGTAACTATCCTTCCTCTAACTCTGTGGCTAAGTCTCTCCTGCTTTCTCAAAGATGATTCAGGTTCCCCAATGTAAAATGAGAATCTTTCTCACTACCTATCTCATCTATTCAAAGTAAATAAAGATTTAATATATAGTAGCTGTACTAGTAGCTTTGTATGTCAAATTAACAATAGTCTGCTGAATTTGCAAATTTGCAACAGTCTGGAAGATAGAAATATGGGGATAGATATATAAATATAGTATGCTTAAAGTCCAGTATTAATTGGTGATCATTTCCTAGTTAGTAGCCAAGCTTTTCCTAATCAGTAAAGATCATTTGGGGAGTGGAGTTAGATTGTTATTAAACAGCAGCTCTCTATCCTGCAAATGAGGAAAGACCTAAAAAATGCAGATGGTGTCAATAAACTGCATTTGGATTCTGAAACATAATTGAAGATACTAAGATGAGGACACTTTCCAAAGGAAGAGGAACATTCCATGAGAGGAGAAGCATGGAAACTTGCTGGTCTGCAATCTGCCTGGGGAGGACGAAGGAGAACACCCAGATGAATCCATGAAACTAACTTCTACAGAAGGAACAAGTATCATAGGAAAGGAAGGAGGAAGTTGTGGGAGGTCCCTGATGACTCATATGAACAAAGAACTGGAAAACTGGCTTGAAATAACTCTTAGAATATCCGCTGCCTACATACCAATCATGGAGGCTGGGTAATATTAAAAACAAAGAGTATTTGAGATCACAACCCAGGACAATGTGATTTTATGGTTATGGCTGAGACTTAGCGAGATAGTTTCTGTCTGACTTTGGTTGTCAATACTGCGAACCTCTGACCAGAGGCTTAAGCCTTCCTGGGTCCAGGCTTTGCAAGTGCCTTTTCTTGGAAGCTTGATCCTGCCCAGTTTCCTTTGGCATAGGCTAGGGGCTCATTTAAATTCTTTCTTAAGAAAACTAATTTAAAAACACTGCTTTGTTATTTTTATGCGCTATTATAGACGCCTGCTGTAAGCGGGTTCAAGGGATTTGGGGGCTGATGTGAAAGGCAGTAACACCCAACAAGCTTTACTGAGCACTTCTGCTGGGTTGCATGACAGAGACGGTCCCCACAGCATGAGACCATCCAGAGACTTAAGGGGAAGAGCCACCATCTAGACAGGAGGAGGGCAAGAGAACTGCTGGGTGAGAGCAAGATCAGAAAAGGGGCTTACATATGTAGGTGATGTCACTCAGCAGCCCTGCAGAGGACCCTGGGTCAGAGAGCTTCCAAAGGCCATAGCATTTTGGTCTTATTACTACAAGGCTCTATCTTGTCAATGAGTAACAGCTGCCAGGTAAGATTTGACAGAGTATGCAAAGCAAGCAGGCTCTAAATAGCTAGAGATCTGTTTGCTTGGGTTATTTTTAAAACAATTGCATGTGTTAAAATTTGACTTCAGTGCTGGTGGGTTTTTGAGCTGATGGGTCTCAGCCTACAGTGAAGAAACGAACAAACTGGCCTATGCACAGAGGAAATGTTTGGCTCATGTATATAACAGTTATGATAAATGGCTTCCATTTATCATAAAACTCAACATAAAAAATAAATTTAAAAATTTAAAATTCAAATAATACAAAAATAAAAAGAAGAAAGTAAAAATAATCTGTATCTTTCAACTCATAGATAAGTACTATTAACATTTTGGTCTGTATTCATATTTGTATACCTACACACATGCATAATACAAACACATTGTTATAGACATAAGTACAGATTTGGATTATAATTTTCATTTTTGCATGAAATTTTACTGTGCATATACTTATAGTTTACTTTGAAAAATTCTTCTTGATATATATTTAGGTTTTATCCATTTTTTACTAATATAAATAATTCTTCAATTACCAGTCTTATGCATTATTTTCCAATTTCCATAAATTCCTAGAAGTGGGATTACTGAATCAAAGTGAATGTATATTTAACATTTTTGACACCAATTGCTATATTGTCTTCCATATTTGTATCAATTTATACTCCATATATATTCATGAACTTTAGATTAAATTAGGAGGGGCTGTCATGAAAGTTAAAACACAAAATAGGTTGAGACATGTAAAAGTTACTATGGGAAAAACTTTGCCCTTAAACTTGTATTTGGAACAGGAAGGTGATCACAGCAGGGATACATCCACTGTCCCTTCACCTTCTCAGAGAAAGTAGAAGTCCACAGGCGTGAAGGCTTTTAGCCTTCAGTCCCTACCCGGCAGCCTCATCTCCACACCACACTACTTACTGTATCAGAGGAAGAGGGACCTCTACTTTTTTCTGAAACTCTTGGTCTAACTCTATTTCATAGCACTGTCACTCTTTTACTCTGTCTTTATCAAATGCTTCTCTTAAATCTAGAAACCTGTTCAAAATATCTTCATTCTAACAGCAGTTCCCTTGATGATGCCTTCTCTTCAATGCTGCACCTAGGGGAAAAGAAAAATGTGCCAAGTTCCAAGCATATGAAAATGCCCACTACACAATCTTTAGCCTAACACAGCCTTTCTGGGACTCTTAAACATCTTGTCATAGTTTTGTGACATAAAGCAAAATAATGATTAATTCTAAGAAATAATTTATAATCCTTTTCTTAATAAATTAGAATTTAATGCATAGCATCCTTTCTTATACGGGACGAACTCCCTCTTTGGCCTCATATCTTCTTCTTTCAGCTTGTGGAGACCCCCTGAACTCTTCCTGAGTGACTTGGTTTTCCTCTGCCTGTTCGAGGAAACAAATTCAACTCTGATTTCTCTCTGGTGGTCTTTGTATTATTCCTTGACACTTGCCTTCTTCCATTTCATTACAACACTCAAACATACATGGTCTACATGTCCAATCTCTGCTTTTTCCCTTTCCACTTATTCTTTAACCCACTACAATATAATTTCTGCTTTTACCAAACTAACTGAAGCTGCTTTGGAAATGGTCAATAAAGAGTGTATACCTAATTTACAAAGCCAGTGGTTTAACATTTTTACTTTACATCCTTTATGATCTGTCTGTAAATTTGACCATTTCTGCCTGGAACTTTTCCCTGATCCTGGTTTCCTCAACACTGTTCCCTCATTATTTTCCTTCTACCTCTCTGATTTTTCCTTCTTAGTTCCCCCCCGGCCCCCGGTTCCTTTTCCTTAGCTCACCCCTTAAATGTTATTTTTCCTCAAAGCCGCTGTATTAGTTATTTTTTGCCATGTAAAAAAAAAAAAAACACCCCAAAGCTCAGTGATATAGAACAACAATGGTTTATTCTACAAGTTGTCATGTCTGCAAGTTGGCCGAGGTCATCTAGACAGAGTTCAATTGGGTTTCATTCTGGATGCAGGTTGTCTCCAGGTCTGTTCCTTAAGTTTCTTGTCTTCCTTTGACCAGTACTCTGACTGGTGCATATTATTTTTGTGGTGGTAGCAAAAGTGCAAGAGGGTAAGCCCAACCATGCATGCATGCTATGATGCTGTGAAATATATATTTGGTCTTCCTTCCCATTTCCTGCCATAACTCCTAAAATCTTTGGAATCCTCAAAATTATGTGTCTTTTTTTTTTTTTTTTTTTGCGAAAGAGCTGACTAACAGCTGACAGCCCCTAGGTAGCTTCAGCATGGGGGCTGATCACTGAAAAGATTTAGGCAGGATTTGAGGGGTGACTCAGCCCCACAGCCCAATTTCTGAGGAAGGTACGGGGGCTGAAAGTTGAGTTGATTACTAATGGCCAATGAATTTAATCAATCATGCCTATGTAATGAAGCTTCCATAAAAACACAAAGGACTGGGTTCAGAGAGCTTACAGATACCCAAACACTTGGGGACTTAAACATCCACATGCCAGGAGGGTGGTGCACCCCAACTCCACAAGGACAGAAGCTCCTGTACTTGGGACACTTCCAGACCTCTCCTTGTGTATCTCTTCAGCTGGATGTTTATTTGCATCCTTTAAAATATCCTTTGTAATAAACTGGTAAATGTCAAGTTAGTGTTTCCCTGAGTTCTGGGAGCTGCTCTAGCAAATTCACTGAGCCCAAGGAGGAGGTTGTGGGAATCTGATTTATAGCCGGTCAGTCAGAAGCACAGGTAAAACAACCTGTGGCTTGCTATTTCTAGGTAGATAGCTTCAGAAGAGAACTGAATTAGAGGACACCTGGCCAGTGTCTGCTGTAGAATTGATTGCTTGGTGCTATGATTTGAATGTTTGTCACTTCCAAAACTCATGTTGAAACTTAATTCCCAATGTGGCAATATTGAGAGGTAGGGCTTTTAAGAGGTGATCGGATTGTGAGGGCTCTGCTCTCATGAATGAATTAATCTATTCATGGGGTTATCTCAAGCATGGAACTGGTGGCAAAGAAGACAGACCTGAGCTAGCATGCTCAGCCCCTCACAGGTGATGCCCTGCGCTGCCTCAGGGCTCTGCAGAGTCCCCACTAGCAAGAAGGTCCTCACCAGATGCAGCCCCTTGACCTTGGACATCTCAGCCTCCATAACTGTAAAAAATAAATTCTTTTTCTTTATAAATTACCCAGTTTCAGGTATTCTGTTATAAGTAACAGAAAATAGACTAAGACACTTGGTGTGTGAGGGCAAAACTCCCACACATTTGGTCACAGAAGTGCTCTGTGTTGCTCATGGGGTGAGAGTGGAGGAAATATAGACATGAGTGTTTCAAAGTTTTGCTTACATTAAAGCTGCTAGCATCTCACTTCCCAAAGCAAATTGCCTGGTCCAACCCAAAATCAAGGGATGAAGAAGTAGCCTGTGCTTATCATGAAGCCATGACAAGATGTGGTGCATAAGACTACTACAGTGGAGTGAGGAATTGTGACCAATAATTTAATGAGCTAAACCTTCTCATTATCTAGAAGGCCCTGCATGATCTGACCTTAGTTACCTAGCTACCTCTGTAATCTCCTGTCATGACACTTTTCCTCTTCTTAGCAAGGTTGCAGGCACAATGCTATATTAATTAATATAAAATCTTAAGCCCCCCAGCTGACTGGAAGGACCCTCTCTTGGCCAAGGGGACCCCCACAACAAAAACCTTGAAACTGAGTTACCAGCCATGGGAAGGGAGGTCAGACATGTTTCATCGCACTCCCTCTGTTTTTGGAGATATTCTTTGTAACAATAAGATACTAAATCATTAACAGGCCTAAGACAATGCAAGGCAAAGCTTAAACCACACCTGCAGGCCATCGATTTGCTGTAACAGATCACTTGAATTTTGGTAAATGTCTGGTGGGGTGGTTTGTCTCTCATTAACAGACATTCTTACCTTAAGTTAAAACATTCCAAGCCTTTAGACAAAGCTTCATTTCTTTAATCAATTACAAATCAAAGAATCTTTAAATGCACCTATAATCTGTAAGTCCCCCCACCAACACCTTCGAGATGTTCTGCCTTTTCAGGTCAAACCAATGTATGCTCTCCAAGTATTGACTTAGGACCTTACATGTAACTCCTGTCTCCATGAAGGTATAAAACCAAACTGCAAGCCAGTTACCGGCAGGCATGTTTTCTCAGGACCTCTTGAGGCCATACCCGGTCACACACATTCGGTTCAGAATAAACCTATTTAAACTATTTTACAGAGTTTGGGATTTTCTCCCACTAACTTTTGTCTCTGAGTTTCTCTAATGCCATACTTTTTTGCTTGGCCTATACAAACTTCAGATTTTTGTGCAAATGTCACTCCTCCAGGGAAGTTGTCCCAATTACTCTAGATTAAGTCAGATTCCCTTGCTATATCTCCATATAGATTGCTAAAAAATGTTTTATTGGTATTTATCATGCTTTTGATGGAGTAATTTGTTTCTCTTCCTCTCTAGAATTTAAATTGCTTTATGGTAAGAAGTGTCTTTATTTTGTCCACTATTATATTTCTAGTAACTGCTTACCCTTACTATAATAGATGTTCAATAAATAATGAAGTTAATGAATCTACTTTTTATTCCAGGGCAATTTTATCCATTTCTATGACTTCAACTCTCACCACATTTAATTTTAGAATCTCAAAATCTTTACTGGGCTCTTACCAATATTTGCAATTGGATATTCCACAGCCACATCATATTGTGCATGTCTACAAGTCAAGTCTTTCTTCTACTCCTGCTTGTGAAAACAGCACAATTCACCTGACCACCTGTGATGGTTAATTGTAGGTGTCAACTTGACTGTACCACAGGGTGCCAATTTGACTAAACAATATTCTAGCTTTGTGAGAGTGTTTCTGGATTAAATTAACATTTCAGTTGGTATACTGAGTAAAGCAGATTTCCCTCCCAGTGTGAGCTGGCCTCATCCAACCCACTGAAAGCCCGTTATATCAAAAACATTGAGAAAGGAAGAATTTGCTCTCTTTGTCTGTCTTTGAGCTAAGACATCAGTCTTGTCCTGCCTTTGAACCCATACTTGGACTGGAATTTATACCCTCAGCTCTCCTGGTTCTCAGGCTTTGGACTTGGACTGAAACTGTATTGTCAGCTCTCTGGGTCTCAGCTTGCTGACTGCAGATCTTGGGACTGCTCAGCCTCCATAATCATGTAAGCCAATTTCTTATACTAAATCTCCCTTTACCTATCCATCTATTTATCCATCCATCCATCTATCCTCTTGGTTTGCTTCTCTGGAGAATTGTAATTTACCACCCAAACTAAAGTCCTGGAAATTATCTTCAGCTCCATGCCTTTCTGAACCATTGCGCTTAATTCGTCTGTAAAATCTTCTGTTTTTTTACTTCTGAAATGTCTTTTTAGTTAGCACTCCGATTTTTCTTCTCTATCATGAATAATATTGGCACTAAAAAGTGTAAACAATGTTGTTAAGAAGGAAAGGAAGTCCAAGATTGTGTAGAACAATCTAAGAAAACACCTGGCAGTTCTAAATGTGTTCCAAGTTTCCTGGCCAGGATTAGTCACATCCTAGAGAGTAGAGAACACATACAAATGATCCTCCATGAGGAATTGCTGAGGAAATGTGAAAAACATGAGATAAAGTAAAAGAGTGGAAAATTGGGGCAGGAGCTTCACAGGCAATTGAAGACCTCAATTGACATTGTGATATTATGGGGACTTAAGCTGCAATGTCCCACTGTCTGCCTTGGGGATCAGATTTCCAAAATATCTCCTTGCAGAGACTTCACACGAGAGTGTCAGCACCACAACTTGTGAGTTTTCACAAATAAGTGGACAATATGATAGTGACACAGCCCAGGGGTAATGATAAAGAAGGAAAGAGTGAGAAATATTTTTTTCTTTATAAAAAGAAATACTGGAATACTGGAACATTGCATTTGGACATTTACTTGCTGGTCTTTTTGTGGGGGAGATGGAAGGACTGGATGGTGACAATACCCCCTCCTCTAGTTTGACAAAGCGTCGACCACCATCAGCATTATAACACACTCATAATGTTTGTTTACCTAGGATCTGGATACAATTTATGATTTTATCATGAGCATGCATCTTTATTTAAACAATAAATATCTTCTGATGTACAAAGACATTAAAAGTGGAATTTTTGTTTTAAAAACAAGAGCCTTGGAAATACAGAAATTAGGAATGTCAGTGTGCTTAGGTCTATATAATCAGTGTGTAGAGGTGGCAGTGAGGTGTAAATGAAATGTACATAGTGCTCTTTTACTTTTCTTGGATTTCATTGTTGAATCTACATTGAAATGTTTGCCTGAACTGAAAATCCAAATAAACCTTGCTTGTCAGGTCACATAACTACAAACAGAAGCAATGAGTAATGGTGGACATAGTTAGAAGGGGACAAAAGGAGGAAGCATTTGTACGTATGACAAGGACAAGTGAAAGTTTAGAAGAAAGGTTGACAAAATGTTTCTCTAGTAGAGTGGCAGGGACAATATAGAACATCTTTGTAAAATAACTGTCATATCAGTTAATTAGTATAAGGGTCAAAAAATAAATTACTTTCACAGGCAACTCTGTCCAAGATTTAGAAATGAAGCTATAACCTCTGCTTCTATTTTATTATCAATAACAATAAATATGAATCATTGCAGAAATAACATGTTGGGTGATGAAACAATAAAAAGAGGAATGTGATTTTGATATGGTTTTGGGGGGGAGGGACGTGATGGAGGACTAGAAGCAGCCTGTGTGCTCTGATCTCAAGGAGAGGATTGAAAGTTGCAGGTAGATGTCCACCTATGGATGGGGCTTCTTGGAAAGAGCATTGAAAAATACCGGAGAAGTAACAGAGGATATGCAGAGTGAGGAAAATGTGACAGGGTGATTCATTCTTCAAGACTGGCAGGTACCTGGGGGAGGCATCCACATGTGGGAAAGGACAGGAGGCAAGAGCCCTGGGGCTCCTCACTCACCCCACACAGTCCCTGCAGCCTGAGCTATGACAGGGTCTTAATGCCACCACAGACCTCAGGTCTGATCAGGGATCTGCTTGGAGTCTGTGTGGTGACATGACACCAGAGAGTGGGCACAGCAGGGACTGGGGGCTACCACTTCTGAGTTATTGTAACTGACACTATTTTGAGCTCTCAGGTACAGAGTGCCAGTTCTGGAAGGTTCTTGGCTTGGCAGCAGCTGCCTCTGCATTGCACCTCCTGGGCCAGGGAAGGAGCAGGCAGAGCAGACACTCTTCAGTGCTGTGCCCTGTGACTGGGAGCCAGGTACCCCGTCATCCCTTCAACAGCGGATTTGTGCAGAACAGGCACCACAGACACTACAGATACCACCTGAGAAGCCTTGCAGGGACTGCCTTTGCAGGCCCTGGGCCAGGGGAGAGCCCCAGCCACGAGGTGACCCCAGCTCTGCACCTCCACCTCTATGACCTCCATGCTGCTGGCTCCACCCCGCAGTTCCTGCACTGCTGTCCAGTCCTGTGGCCTCACCCACACAGCTCCTGCCCTGCCTCCAGGCTATGGCTCTCACCTTAAGGCTCCAGCACTGTTCCTGCTCCCCACCTCCCCCTAAGGTGCCAGCAGCGCTGCCAGGCCCTACGTCTCCGCCCCTGAGGCACCACTGCTGCCACTGAAATCAGGGCACCACCCCTGATGCTCCAAGGCTGGTGTCAGGACCCACAGCTTGACCCCCGAAGCTCCAGCACTGTCACTGGGCTCCCACAACCAACTATGAGGCACCCCTGCTGCCAGCAAGCCCTGTGGCCCCACCATTGAGGCTCTAATTGGCCGCCTGGGGGGAACTGCCCCAACGTCCAACACTCCACCAGGGAACCCCCAGCCTCAAGCGGCCATTGCTTCTGGACCTTCTTCTTTTTTGAAAGCTATTCTACCTAAACACAGTTCCTCCAGCTTATATAGTTTAATGATGGATTTACAATTTTGAGATTCATCTAAGACAAGTCTCCAAAAGAAATAAGGAATATGAATTTGTATAAAAAATACCAATGATTGTTTAAGATCTCTTAATTTTAGTAAAATTAGAAAAGAAGTTCTTTGAACTTTAGTGCCACTGGATAACCAGGCTTAGAATGATGGAAAAGAGGTAAAGGAAACAAGCAATAAATCATATTTTATACAAATTCATAAGGAATCAAAATAAAATTTGATTTTACTCCAAGTTGGCTGTGGAGGCCATGGTTCTTATGACAACTGTCACATTAAAATTTAGATGATATCTCTTTTTTGGGTCAATATTACAAGCTACTATTTCATAGTGCTTAGCCAGAAGACCTTTTCAACTTTTGATTTATACAAATCTATTGACCTGAAGGCTCCCTCTCATTGTTCTACATTCACTGTAGTGAAAGGATGATGTAAGTTATGTCATTTGCCCTGCCAGACAATCTTCATGCACTGACACTATCTTTACTTTTTTTCTAGACACACTTTGATTGTCTAATAGAATGTAAACTGATTGAAGTTTAGTTCCCTTGTAAGATTTTAAAATGAAAAATTATAGATGTAACTCCATTCATAATAATTTTGCCGGAAGAAATGCATGTTGAAAATTGTGTGATTTGCATTAAGAGTACCAGCATCTCTTGGTAGATAATGGGCACATCTACCAAGAAATCAGACAATAGTAAACATTCTATTCTTTCCTCTCTGTTAATCTAAATACTTCCTTAAGAAAATTATTCATAGAACATACTCTCCAAGGTAACATTATCCAATAGAATAATCTCCTATAGATGTCAAGAAGAGGGCAGTTGTTTTAGTAGACATAAAGAACATATGTTCTTACCTACAAACATTTGTTATACCTATAAAATTGTAGTCATTTATTATAATTGTCTGTGACCTTTCATTTATGAAGATATTATTACTTACTATAAGTAGGAAATGATCTCTGGCTATCTCTAAAGTAGTGCTATTAAGTAGTCGTAACAATAATAATTGTTGATATTTATGGAATACTTAGTATGTTCTAGGTACCATACTTATTACTTACACTGTATTTACATGACTGAAAATTACTGCCACTTTCTTGTGCCATCCTTTGTGATCAGCAAGACATTTTAGAATATCTAAGTTAAAGGATACAGTCGTCAATCAGGGAAAAAATTATACATAATTCTGGGGGAATTATACCTTATAAGATTCTAGCCCATGACATTGAGCTCATTAGCATTATTATTTAATTTTAACCAGTACTAACTGGTATACAAATCATTAAGATTCTCAAACTTAAATATGCAGATTCATGCACACATCATAAAATATATATACACTAGGATTTCAGTATCTCAGTGTATTTTATGAATGTAACTTTTGAGATAGATTTTTTAATATCTGAAACAAACCAAGATATATCTATTATTTATGCCTATCAAGCTGTGTAACCAATGATTTGAAAATCAATGACAAATAATCAACTTCATATACAAATCATAAGCCCATTTAAGTCAGTATAATTCTGACAGTTTTCCACTTCACTTACTTTGCACCCCAGCATTATATTAAATTTTATGGACTTATTTGCCTGAGAAGTCTAGGTTCAGTACTTGCAATCATCTTTTGGGATAATGCCCTTTTAGTAAGTTTCACATATTCCGCTCTAACCAAAGAGTTGAATCTCAGAGCAGTTGCTTCTTGATTGCAAACAAGAGAATAATACTTGCTAAAACAAGAAAACGTTTATACATAAGCAAGGCTAAAGCCAAATGGGCAATTCTTTGGGCATTACATTAAGTTCCACATTTATACATGCTTCAAATACAAATAGGTACAGTAGTCACCCCTTAACCTTGGTTTCACTTTCTGACGTTTCACTTATCTGCAGTTGACCATGGCATGAAAATATTAAATGGAAAATTCCAAAAATAAATAATTCATGAATTTTAAATGCCTACATCATTCACCTCATCTCATCATGTGGGCATTTTATCATCTCACATCATTACAAGAAGAAGAAAGATGAATACAGTACAATATGATATTTTGAGAAAGAGAGAGAGAGACCACATTCACATAACTTTTATTACAGCATATTGCTATAATTGTTCTATTTTATTATTAGTTATTATTATTAGTAAGAGATTAGGCAATCTCTTACTGTGCCTGATTTATAAGTTAAACTCTATCATAGGTTTGTATGTATAGGACAAAACATAGTATGGAGAGGGTTCAGTTCTATCTGTGGTCTCAGGCAGCCACTGGGGGTTTTGGAACATATCCCCCGTGGATAAGGGGCAGGGTGAGCTACTGTATATTGTTTCTATTTAAAATAAGACTGAAACTGAGCAAGAAAATCTGGATTTTACAAAATTATAACTGCACAATTTATTCATAAATGTCATTGTGAGCAGCTCTAGTTTCAGCCCTTCTTACCACCTCCGTGATCTTCAAATCTAGACCAAGCCATCTCTTCAGATGACTGCAGACAGAGACCCCATGCTAAAAGCAATGTTATGCAAGGGGTTAATATGTCAGAGAATTCATATAATTTATTCTTTTTGGCCAAAATTCAGATTCCCCAAGAATTCTTGCTTCAGGACCAGCTTCAATCTTCCTTTCTAATCTTTCATCTCTATTGAGCTATTAGTCATAATTATTTCTCTTAATTTTATCTCCTTTCTGTATTTTTTTCTTTTCCTGAGATAGGAATTAAATAAGTACTGAAGCAGCCAACGTTAAATAATAGTGAAAGGAGGATAAACAAATGCTTTTCCAATTTGAAAATAGCTAATGATATCTGGATTATCCCTGTTAACAGTGCAATCCTGTGGGATGGCAAAAAGAAATCATCCATCTAATGCTAAAGACTGTTGCTCACACCAAGAAAAGTATTGGATGGGCTTAAATCCCATTCTTACATATTAGTTATCTGAAAAATCCATTGAAATAAATTAAGTAGTAGGATGTTGTATAAAATTTTCGCTTAGAGGTTGCTTTGGCATTGGGGTCAATATGATATTAGATTCAATACTTGCCTCAAGCTTTTATCTTACTACCTAAAAAGCAATAAAAATAGCAGATGCCTTATTCGTGGTCAAACTTTTTAAAAATCAGATTTCCTTAGTAAGCATCCTGGATTTTAAAACTTGTATTATGGTTTTACCCATGTTTGAACTTTCCATTCGCTTCTACTTTCAAAAATTTCAAATAAAGCTTTTAGTTTGAAGCAATACTATGCCATCTTTGAGACTTAATTGTTGGCTTGCTTACGTACAGTTATATTATTGTGATGTTTTAGGAGTAAATAAATGAATCATAATATTCAATAGATAAGATAGTTTTTCTGGAAGATCCCACTGTTCAATGTGATGGAGTAAAAAGTCTAAGAAGAATATTACTTTTTGCTTACTAAACACAGCATTTTACCTATCTGTAGAATTCAGTTAATTATACAAGTATTTATTGATCCCTTATGATGTGCCAGAAATAGTTCTAGGTTCTAGAACTACATTGTACTTTAAGTATCTTATTCATAAAGACCCATTTTCATTAGAAATCCCTATTTAGTAGTAACTATTCATCTGCTGCTAGTCTCACATGTTTTTTAAATCACCTGTAGATGTTCACTACTTATAAAATATCACATCATCTATTGGATGTAGAAACAGTTTTCTAGTTTCACAAGTCAGAAAAAACTCTACTATTATAAAGATAATACCTGTTTGTTTTGCTTCTCATGTTGCATGTAACCAGTACAATATGATTCAGAATGACTGTAATAATTACATGGAACTCCCCTCCTGAAATTTCTCCAACATTATTTTTGTTTTACTAGTAATCTAGTGACTCCTCATGAAATCCCCATAAGGGAGGTAAAGGCTAGTACCAAAAAAGCACATTTTATGGGCCAAAGACCCTTTTTTTTTTTTTTTAAAGACATGGGATCTCACTATGTTGCCCAGGCCGGTCTTGAACTCCTGGCCTCAAGTGATTTTCCCACCACAGCCTCCAGAATCACTGGGATTACAGCCTTAAGTCACCACACCCAGCTCCAAGTTCAAAGATGTCTGTCTTAACAGACATCTCACCAAAGAAGATATACAGATGGAAAATAAGCATATGAAAAGATGCCTATATAATACGTCATCAGGGAAATGCAAATTAAAATATCAATGAGGTACCACTACACATCTATTAGCATGGTTGGAATCCAAAACAATGGCAAACATTGGCAAGGATGTAGAGCAACAGGAGCTCTCATTCATTGTCAGTGGGAATGCAAAATGGTGCGTCCACTTTGGAAGACAGTTTGACAATTTTTTTACAAAACTAAACATACTTTTATCATAGGATCTAGCAATTATGCTCCTGGTATTTACCTAAAAGTGTTGAAAGTTATGTCCACACAAAAACCTGTGCACGGGTGTTTAAAGCAGCTCTATTAATAATTGCCAAAACTTAGAAGTAACCAAGATGTTCTTCAGTAGGTGAATGGATAAATTAACTGTGGTATATCCAGACAAGGAAATATTATTCAATGCTAGGAGGAAATGAGCTATCTAGTCATGGAAAGCCATGAAAAGACATGGAGGAATCTTAAATGCATATTACTAAGTGAAAGAAGCCAATCTGACAAGACAACCTACTGTATGATTCCAACTATGTGACATTCTGGGACAGGCAAAACTATGGAGAGAATAAAAAATCAGTGATTGCCAGGGGTTGTAGGGGGCAGGAAGGGATACATAGAGCAGAAAGGACTTTTAGGGCAGTGAAATACTCTATATAATACTGTAATGGTGGATACATGTCACTATACATCTGTCCAAACACCTAGAACCTACAACATAAAGAGTGAACCCTAATGTAAACTATGGACTTCAGGTGATAAGGATGTGTCAATGTTAGTTCATCAAATGTACCACTTTGGTGGAGAATGTTAAAAATGGGTGAGGTGAGGCTATGCATGTGCAAAGGCAGGGGTTATATGAGAACTCTCTATACCTTCCTCTCAATTGTTCTGTGAACCTAAAACTTATCTTTAGATTAAAAAAAAACATTTTACAAATGAGGAAGTGGTGGTTACTTATCCTAGACTCAGGTTCAAATAGGAAGGTCAGGACAGAAGAGTCTGAGTCAGAGCCTATTGTTAAAGCTCTAAAAAGGTAATGATTTCTTTTCCACCATGTTTTTGACATCATTGATTCATCACAAGATCATGTAATAATTTTTACAGTTTCCCTTTAGCTTTGTGCCAGCAGCAATTGCAATTTGTCACCAGTTTGGGGAAAGGATCACAAGGTGGAGAGGTTATATGTGGATGTTTTAAGTGACTTGCAAAAATACTAATGATATTAATATAATACTGTGTGTATGCAATAACTAATCAGCATTCTAACAAGAAGCTAAAGAACTTACAACAAATCATATTAAACAGCTACAAGAATACATTTAGAGAGCTGCTTGATTTTTCATTTAAAGCCTCTGTGAATTTTTTAAGTCATTACCAACATTTGAGGCTTTCTGCCTTTCTCTTTCAGTCACCCCAAGGTAAAATGATACAGCATTTTAATATTAATATAACTAACTACCTTTAGAGACAACTTTTTCAATGGATAGCCTTTGTATTTATACTCCCCTGGAAATTTCTTGCATTTTTTTCAGTGTGTTCAAATTCCTGACTTGAGATCTACTAAGAATGGCAAACAGGTATATGAAAAAATCCTCAATGTCACTAATCATCAGGGAAATTCAAATCAAAACCACAATGAGATATTACCTCATACCTGTCAGAATGGCCATTATCAGAAAAACAAAAGGCAACAAATGCTGGCAAGGATATGGAGAAACTGGAACCTTTGGTGGAACCTTCCTTTTGGTGGGAGTGTAAAATGATGCAGCTGCTACGGAAAACACTATGGGGGTTCCTATTAAAAACAGAACTACCATATGAACTAGCAATTCTGCTTCTGGAATTTACCCCACAGAGTTCAAGTCAGGATCTCAAAGAGATATTAGTATCCCCATGTTCATTGTAGCACTATTCATGATAGCCAAGATGTGACAACAACCTAAATGTCCATCAACAAGTGAATTGATAAAGAAAATGTGGGATATGTGTACACTGGAATTCTATTCAGTCTTAAAAAGGAAGGAACTTCTGCAATATGCGACAACATGGATGAACCTAGAGGGCTTTATACTAAGAAAAATAAGCCAGTCACAGAAAGACAAATACTACATGATTTCACTTATTTGAAGTATCTAAAGTAGTCAAATTCATACATTCAGAGTGGAATGATGATTGGAGGGGAGGGCTTGGAGGAGAGGGAGGGGAGGGAGAAATGGGGAGTTACTAAGTGATGGGCATAAAGTTTCGGTTAAGAAAGGTGAATAAGTTCCAGGAATCTGCTTACAACTTTGTCTACAATACTGATTTATCCACTTGTAAACAGGGTAGATTTCATGTTAAGTATTCTTACTACAATAAAATAAAATGAGATCAAATAAGATAATTTTAAAAATAGGGTAAGGAGCATATTTAGAACTGGGGCTTCTCAACAGAAATTTTAACCCCCAAACTAACATGACTGTGTGTGGGACTGCACTTTCAGGGGAGTGTTAATGCATTTCACTAACTTATTTGTCTTCCTTAAGTTTGCTAATAGTCATTCTGTCAGACATCAGCTACCCAGTTTTTGGAATATGGTTCAGAAACATGTGGTACCTGTGTTAAACTTCGGGGGGCATAGAGGAAGGGCTGAAAAGAGAGATGCAATTTTATCAGGATCCTCAGAGTCCAGCCCAGGCCTCCTACAAATGAGAGACCCCAAGACAATGTCAGTTTCCTAAGTTCAAAGCCTTCCAAAATAACTACACTTTTAATATCACTGCAACCCGTAGCCAGTTGTGCCCTTTATCCTCTGCTGTTATCTGATCTGCAGCTTGGAGGCCTGGCTGTTGTTAACCCACAAAGGAAAGCTCAAAAATTATACACGATTATTAGTTGTTCTTTCTCTATCTAGAAGAAATAGAAAGTTTTTCCAGGAATGTCTGCTATATAGTACCACAGGGGTGGAAGGTAAGAATATGACTTTTTATTTATGTCATTAATGCGTAGAACTTTCACTTACCTCATTGGGAAAATTCATTCAATGCAACAAACATTGATTGAACCTCTACTGTGTGGCAGACAATACTAAGCACTAGATGTATATCAGTGAGCAAAACAGACAATTCATAGAGCTTACTTACATTTACTTCATTTAGCCTCATAAAGTTCATATTTACATCACAGGGTTGTAGTTCCTGAGATATGTAACACATTTGGCATAGTATCTGGCACATAAAAACTGTATAAAATGCAGTTTATCTTTAATAGAAAATAAGGCAAATGGCAACATTCCAGATAGAGTTTAATTTAATCATTTGTCATTGCTATGATGAGTATTATAAAAATTAAAGATGTAGATTGATATTTTCTAAGTCAAAACATGCCAAATGTATCCATGAGTCAGTTGTAAAATGACATTAGTCTAACTGTTGATATCCTGATTTTCACAGCAATATTCCAGCATATTAACTTAATCATAGCATAATTTCCAAAATTTAAATATTAGTTCTGTTGCAGCTGCTTTTCTCCATTTCTGAATAAGGCTAAGATCTCATCCCAAGGGCATGTTCTCTTTCCTGGAAAAAGTTGCACATTTGCTGAAAAGCATTTTATGAAATATTTTAACATGCTTGGGAAAAAAGAGAAGTTTAGCAATATAATTTTCCATTATTAAAAAATGTTTTGGTATTTTAAGCAATGAAAAACACAGACATCTTTCATTTTTTGCTATAAATGAGACATTGAAAATCAGCTATTTAATTGCCTTTTGATCTTTAGAAATTGAAGATATCTGAAAATTTGCAGGATTATTCAGAGTTCCCTTTTAAAAAGTTTGACACTTTTAATAATAATCACCCCAGTTTGTATTAAAATCCTCAATAGTGTAATAAAAATATTGTTCTTTACAATGTAAGTAATCCATTAATGAAAATATGAAGACCAGAAAAGGAATCATAGCTGCAACAGTCATAAAATTAGTGGCATTATCCAACAAAAAGAATTTGAAAAAGCCCAATCAAACTTAAACAATTTTTTTCTAAATATTAAAATATTCTAACAGCAATGCCGTATGAATACACAAAATAAACACATGGCAAAGACAATCAACATTAAGTGAGAAAAAAATCCATTATAATATTAAGCACCAAGGAGAGCAGTTCTTGACCAGATATGTTATATTACATGTTATGAAATTAGCACTAATACTGTTTGGCAGTGGTAGGAAAGAAATTTCCTTAAAATGTGTTCTCTTGAGTGAATAGGAAAGTAGGATGCAACCTAATGCAGAAAACTGATCATAAGAAATTTAGATCTATTCCTGATGCTCCTTTTGACTTCCAAATAATACTTTTCTCAAAGATGTCTTCATTTTTCTCTACATGAGTTTAAATTTGTTTTAAAATACTGCAAACAATCTGGTATTACTCTGAGATTCATGTTAAGAGCAGTGTCTTGAATTTTGGTGGCCAGGTTTCTAGACCTAGCCAATGGCATATGCTTTCATTTGTTAGAATCATTACAAACCTACAGAACTTTCCCAGACAATCCATGAAGCCTATGATGATTCAAAATGCATAAATGTGGCACATATTTAAGACAAAACCATTGCATTTTTCTGCTTATATCCAAAGCCATTTTACAAAGACTATTTTGTGGTAAGTTACAATGTCTCATTAACCTCATTCCACAGATGGAGAAAAAGACGAAGGAGTCTGCTTGCCTTTTTACTGTCTTTGGGTAGATATAATGGTTTGCAATTTGTCTAACAGAATCACTTTAGCAATTTAAAATAAAGTGTAATCTCTCAGACTCTTGTGAACAAACACAAGCTGTGTTTAATGAAACTTCCTTCAAGGTAATTTGGATGACCTAGCAAACTTTGTTCGGGAAGCTAAAAATTGTGTAATTTTGGAAAGAGATAGTATTACATTTAAGACTCTGAGATGCTGTATCTAACATCTTTGAGATATAAAAATAAGATTGGTCATGAGATACAATATATCTTTGGATATATGTTTCCTTTGATATAGACAAAATTCTCATTTGTTACCTATGTGAGTTGAACGTCCTTGGAACCCTAAAAATGTTAATACCTCACAATTGCCCATTGGTGCTTTTTATAACATCACAATAGCTAATGTTTATTAAATCCATTTCACTTAGGTTATTAGCAATTGCTAATAAATGCTAGTCACTGTGCTGAACGATTTTCGTGAATATCTCATGCAGACCTCACAACAAATCTGTGAGGAAGGAACTATCATTATTTCCATTTTAAAGATTCAAACAGTGAAATTCTTAGGAGCTAAGTGATACGTAAATGGTTACACAGCAGAGAAGTAGCAAAAAGTGGAATTTAAATCCAATGCTGTGGATCTCCAGGGTCCTGTTTCCTTTATGATATCACAGTGTTCCCAATGGGGAAATGATAAGCATGAGGAACAGAGGGATAATTTAGCAGGTCTTTGGAAACCCTTCCTAGTTATGCTGTCACATCATGCTGCTGCACATCATTCTCTGTTCAGCACTGATCACTGTTGATATTTTTCTTATTGAATTAATTTACACATTTATTTATTGTCTCCTGTTACTAGCATGTAAAAAATAGCCACTTTCTGGAGAGGTGACATTTAGATGGAGATTGATGCTTAAGAAGGAATCTAGGAAATATCAGGGAAAAATATTTCAGCCAGAGTAAGAATAGCTAATTCAAAAGCCCTAGATTGAGAAAGAGTTTGGCATATTTGAGGAAAAGAAAGGACAGGGTGTCCAGAGCACAGCAGGATGGGGTTTTGTGGAAGGAGACAAAGGCCAGGCCATATGGAGCTCAGTAGAACAGGATTGGGAGGTTGTGTTATGCTCTGAGCAAGATGGAAGCCCTGAGGGATTTTCAGCAGGAGTGACATGGTCTTTTCTAAATGATTTGACTTTGGCCCTTGCACCAAGAACATACTGGAGTGGGAGAGGAGGAGGTGCAGAAAGACCGGAAGGCACTGTAATGTTCCAGCTGAGTGGTAGTCTTTGCTTGGACTAGGAAGGAAGTAGTAGAAATGGAAAGAAGTAGTTGGATGCAAGATATATTTTTGAGGCAGAATCACCTAGGTTTACTGACGGATTGGATATGAGAGATGAGGAAAAGAGAATCAATATCCATTCCCACCCCCCCCCCCATAAGCACTCTTTGTTTTTCATTAGTTTTTTTTTTTTTTCTATTTTGAAGTAAAACATTCAGTAAAGTAATCAAATATTAAATGCTCAGTTTGTTGTCATGTTGCATATCTGCAGTCCCCAACCCCTGGGCCATGGACCAGTACTGGTTGGTGGCCTGTTAGAGACTGGTGGCAGAGCTCCTCTGCACCCCCCATCCCCCACCCCTTGCATGGAAAAATTGTCTTCCATGAAACCGGTCCCTGGTGATAAAAAGTTGAGAACCGCTGTCGTATATTTATATGCTTGTGTAACCAACCACCAGATCAGGACATAGATAATTTTCCACACTCTAGGGGCTCCCTTGATGTCCCTCTCAGTCAGTGCCCTCAACTCTTATCTACTGTTTATATTTTCTTCCAACCCCTTTACCACAATCTGTTTTGCACACTGTAGCCACATTAATCACCTCAGACTGCTGCTTTGTTCATTCTGTTCTTCTGTTTAGTAATGTTAGTCATGCTCCATTGCAACAAGATATCTAAATTTATTAGCTTGTAATGCAAATCCTTCCATGGATTCATCCCAATTCCTTTCTCCCACTTCTTCCCTTGTCATAGATAGAATACTTTACTCATTACTCTCTTCCAGATGTCATGCTCACTTTCATCTTCTAGAACTTTATATCTATCTAATTTAAAATATTTTCTCTCTTGGTTCTATTCATTCTTTAGGACAGCAGTCAACCTTCCATAAAAACACCAAGACAATCCTCCATTTATCAGAAAAATGTGGCATGTGTACTGCTTCAACATCTATAATTGCTATGCTCTACATGTTTGTATCCCCCCAAAATTCATGTTGAAAACTCATCCCCAATGTGATGGCATTAGGAGGTGGAGCATTTGGGGAGTGACTAAGTCATGAGGGTGGAGCTCTCATAAGTGGGATTAATGCCCTTATAAGGTGCTAAAGAGACAAGGGTTCTCCCCTTCTGCCATGCGAGGTTATAGCAAGAAGATGGGCATTCACTAGATACTCCCAGCATCCCGCTCTTGAACTTCCCGGCTTCCAGAACTATGAGAAAGAAATTTCTATTGTTTATAAGCCACCAGTTTATGTTTTTTTGTTTTAACAGCTTGAATGAACTAAAACAACACTGAAGTCTTATATTTTGTTGTTTAATAATGTGTGTTATTCATGTTACTTTAATGTCTACACTACAATCTCCTCTATTTTGTTCCTTTGTATACCTATCACCTATAGCACGGTGCCAGGCACAGATTTGGTGTTCAATAAATACTTGTTAAATACATGGTGAAAGAATGAATTAATATACATTTTAGTTATCTTCCTTGATGCATATGTCCTATCTCCCCATGTAGACTGTATATTCTCTACAGCAAGGACCAAGTCCTATATTTCCCATGACATCATTCATAACATCTAGCAAGGCAACCTAAAGAAAGGAATGGACTAAAAAGTTAGCAACTCCTGTCTTCTCCAAAATGCATCTCTTTGCTTATCCTAATTAACTTCTCACTACTAATTCAGGTAACTTTGAGAGGTATGGGGGAGGGATGACAATAAATACATCATCTGTGCTCAAATTTGGTGTCTCACTTGTGGGGGATGTTGTTCAGATATATGATAGAATCTTTTGGCAAACTCAAACCTGAAGGTTCATATAAGAAACACTTTATATAACCCTGGAAATTTACCAAGCCTGCTCTGATAAGCAGGTCTTATGTCTAAGAGAAAATATGACTATTTTTAAACACTTCTAATAAACTGGTGTATAATAGGCATAGAGATCATTTTTATATAATAAAGAACATGAGATTAAAAATAAGCAATCCAGTGCTTTTGACACTTTTTATGAGGAAACTGAATTGACTGAAAGGCCAATTTGATTATTTTTTACAAGATTCAGTAGTAAGCTGCCATCTTTATTATAAAGGGTATCAGGATATGAAATGGAGAACCTGGGTTCAAGTTCTAATTTTTCCATTAACTATATGTGTGACTTTGGAGAAGTTGCTTAATTTCTTTATCTGCAAAATGAATAAGACCAGAAAGGCTATGAGGAGAGAATGAGACAGTATAAAGGCTTTGAAGGTACAGGTACCATATACTAACAATAAAATGATAAAAGCATAATTTAAGAAAAAAGGAAACTGTACATACAGGTCCTATAAATCACAGCTATGTCATATTCTTGTTTTCTGAAGCTAGTCAGGTGTTGTGCCACTCAAAGAAATGGTTCATTTGTGGCTGTTCCCATCACATCAGCAATCATTGTCATGGTTCTTGTCTCAGACTCCAGACCCCAGCTGTTCCGACTTGTCACTTGGATTCATCTGGGCACCCCACTATTAGTGTTGGATTTCAGTTGGTATGGAGATTACAAGTCATCCTGTTTATTGTGGCAGCTGGTAAATAGATAGCACCCTCTGTTTTATGTCATAGTTTTTGGTACTTGGGAATTGCTAGATTAAAAAATTCAATATCATAATTCTCTGCATTGTCTTAAGAGCAAGCCACCAATGATGAGTCCTGGAAGCCACTTTCATCACAGCAGACATCCCTGAGTGAATTGGTGTAAAAATAGTTATACTCTTGATAGCTCAACTGCTGCCTATTGTAAAAGTGTAATTAGAATTTCTTCCTTAGCTGTTCATAGTCAAACTCAAAGAAGCAGAGAGTAGAATTGTTATTACCAGGGGTATGGGTAAGGGTATGAAATGAGGAGATATTGGTCAAAGGGAACAAAGTTCCAGTTACAAAAGGTGAATGAGTTCTGAAGATTTAATACACAACATAGTGACAATGGTTAACAATATTGTCTTTTTACTTGAAATTTGCTAAGATGGTAGATCTTAAGCATTCTCACCATACACATACACCCCCCAACACACATGCATGCATACAAGAAAGAAAATAATAACTATATGATGTGATAGATGTGTTAATTAGCTTGATTTGGGTAATCATTTCACTATATATGTGTAGCAAAATACTAAGTTCTACTCTATATATACACAATTTCTATTTGTCAATTATATCTCAATAAAGCCGGAAAAGAAAAAAATTTCTTCCTTAAAGGATAAAAAATTTAAGTAAGTAAACTTTTTTCAAAGTTCAGTCATGAGCCTCATAATGATGTTTCAGTCAATGACAGATTATAATGGAGCTGAAAAATTCCTATTGTCTAGTGATAACGTAACGTCATAGCACACTGCATTACTCACCTGTTTGCGGTGATGCTGGTGCAAACAAACCTATTGTACTTCCAGTCATATAAAGTATAGCACATACAATTATGGACAGGACATAATACTTGATAATAAATGGCTATGTTACTGATTTTATATATTTACTATACTATACTCTTTATCATTATTTTAGAGTATATTCCTTCTACTCATAAAAAAAGTTAACTGTAAAACAGCTTCAAGCAGGTCCTTCAGTAGGTATTCCAGAAAAAGGCATTTTTATCATAGGAAATTTCAGCTCCATGCATGTTATTGCTCCTGAAGACCTTCCAGTGGGACAAGATGTGGAGGTGGAAAACAGCGATATTGGTGATCCTGACCCTGTGTAGGCCTAGGTTAATGTTTGTGTTTGTATCTTAGTTTTCAACAAAAAAAATTTAAAAAGTAAAAATAAAAAATTATAAAAATACAAAATAGCTTATATTAATAGAATAAGGATATAAAGAAAGAAAATATTTTTGTACAACTGTACAATATGTGTTTTAAACTATTATTACAAGAATCAAAAAGTTAAAACAAATTAAGTTTATAAACTATAAAAGTTATGGTGAGTTAAGGTTAATTTGTTATTGAAGAAAGAAAAAATTTATTTATTTATTTATTTATTTATTTTTCTTTTTTTTTTTCAATTTAATTTTACAGAATCAAAGAGTCTAACAGTATATCTTGTTAGATACAGTATGTCCTCATAATGTATACATTATTTCTTGTACAATGATATGAAATAATATGGGAAATATTCATGATAAATTATTAAGTGAACAGTGCAAGTTAAAAACAATAGTTTCATATTTTTTCCCCACCCCCCCTTTCCCCAGTCAGCACCTTCAAGTGTTACCACTCCCCAAACGGTGCGCAATGCACTCATTGTGTAGGCATACCCCCATCCCCTCCCCCACCCCCCATCTCAGTCTGATGTCCAATTGGTGTCGTTCCCAGATTTGTATTTAGGTGATGATCAGGGAAACCAATTTTCTGGTGAGTACATGTGATGCTTGTTGAAAGAAAAATTTTTTAATAAATTTTGTGTAGCCTAAATGTACAGTCTTTGTAAAGTCTACAGTAGTGCACAGTAATGTCCTAGACATTCACGTTCACTCAGTACTCACAGACTAATTCATCCAGAGCAACTTCCAGTCCTGCAAGCTTTATTCATGGTAAGTGCCCCGTGTATGGGGCATTGTATTTTATCTTTTATACTGTACTTTTACTGTGCCATTTCTATGCTTTTATATGTTTGGATACACCTATACTTACCATTGTGTTACTGTTTCCCACAGTGTTCAGTACAGTAACATGCTGTACAGGTGTGTAGCCCAGGAGCAATAGGCTGTCCCATAGAGTATAGGTATGTAGTAGGCTGTCCCGTACAGTGTAGGTATGTAGTAGGCTGTCCCATACAGTGTAGGTATGTAGTAGGCTATCCCATCTAGGTTAAAGTACATTGCACAGTGATAAACTCACCTAACCCTGTTGTTAAGTGATGCGTGACTGTATATGTAGAAAAGAAGTTAGTAGAAAACTATGCCAGAGGAGTAAAATGTGTTATTCAAAGCAGTAATTATAAACTAGTATATAAGATAATTCTATTAAATTTAGAAAGAAGATCAAGGTTAATTTTATTACCAAGTGCCTTTGGCCCTATTTATTTAATGGTAGAGGGTACATAATCTATCAAGGTTTAAAAAAAGTTTAAAGCAATTTAAATTGTTTTACCAAAGGTCAGAAATTAAGTTTTCATGTAGTCTTCCCAGAGTGAGTACAATGTCATGGCATTAATAAAAAATAAAAATAAATGTAGAATTTTGAGCAATTTTTTTCCCCTGAGGGAATGCAGAACCTTGAAAATACATTGAGGGAAATTACTTAACTTCTCTGGAAAAAAATGAATCCTTATATTTCTAAAGGGTTATGGGATGTTTTCTAATTCTGCATTACAGATGAGAAACCAAAGAACTTGGTCAATAATTTCTATTTTCAACTATGGACTGAATAGGACTCTAGTAATGCTCTTCCCTCTTCAGCTTATTATCACTTGGCCTTGTCTTTTTTTTCTAACACAGAGTGGGCAGATAAGAAATTACTGTTCCTTAAGTTGCTATGAAATATCACCTCACACAAGTAAGGATGGCTATTATCAAAAGGACAAGAGATAAATCTTGGCAAAGAGATAAATGTGGGAATGTAGGTTGGTGCAGCCATTATGGAAAACAGTATGGAGGTACCTAAAGAAATTAAAAATAGAACTACCATGTGACCCAGCAATCCCTCTTCTTGGTCTATACACAAAGGAGATAGAGTCACCACCTTGTAAAGATATCTGCACTCTCATGTTCATTGGGGCAGCATTCACCATAGCCAAGATATGGAAAAACCTAACATCAATGCACCAATAGATTAGTGAAATGTGGTGTGTGTGTGTGTGTGTGTGTGTGTGTGACAGAATATTATATAGCCCTCACAAAGGAAATTGTGCCATTTGCCACAACATGACTGAAACTGAAGGACACTATGCTAATTAAAATAAGCCAGACACAGAAAAAAATTGCATGACATGTATATGTGAAATATATATATGTGTATATATTATTATTTTTTTAAGGAGCTCAAATACACAGAGAGAATGAAACTTGTTGCCACTGATCAGTGTGCAGGGAGAGGAAATTGGGAGATGCAGTTCAAAGGATACAAAATAGCAGATACATAGGATGAAAGATCTAACATACAACATGAGAACTAAAGTTAATAAAATTTTATTGTAATAGAGATTTTTGTTAAATAAGTATATTTTAGTGACTCTTGGCATACAAAAATGTAACCAAGTGAGATGATAGGTATGTTAATCTGTTTCACTATAGTAACCATTTTACTACTATGCATATCCCATAACATCGTGTTGTAAGCCTGAAATATACACAATAAAATTTATTTTTTTTTTAAAAAAGAGTTAACTTGTTCTTTATTTTGCAGTCTTCTATCAATCACTGAAATATCTGGGCATATTCTCTGAACTATTTAGAGGTAAATGGCAAGCTTAGTTTCTAATATGTTATATTATACTTTTATGTCTAAATATTTGATGCCCAACTTGTACGATTATACAGAACAGTACTGCATGTGGTTATGTGACAAACTGACATCTGGCTGAACCATATAACTATTTGCCCAAATGGAATGCAAGCAGAAGTGACATACATGTTGTCCAAGTAGAAGCGTAAGAGCTATAGTGAGCCTCAGCCACTTCTCCCTCCCTTGCAATGACAATGGCATGTCTAGATAGGGATTGCTCCGACTTGACCTGGGTCCCAGAATGAGAAGATAGAGAGAGCAGAGCTGCAGCTATCCACAGATGACTCAACACAAATAAAAAACACATTTTGTTGTTATAAGCCACTGAGATTTTGGAGGTGTTTTTTAATGCAAATAACCTAGCAAAAGTTGCTAACACACAGTTCTAGCCACACTATGACATATTAAAAACAAATAACTGTTTTAGTTCTAATACGCAGAAGCAGTCATTCAGCTAGAAATTTTTTAAAAAGCTTGATATTTGCATTTGGTCCATTGTCATTGGATTTTCATCATCTAAATTACAGTATTGTCTAGGTTTTTGATTAAAAGAATATGTGTGCTGCTTATTGGGGAAAAAAAAAGGTTAAGCTTCAATTTAACACTCAACTGTAAAGAGGCAGATCAAGTTGAGTATATTCTTGGCATTTATGGATTTAAAATTGACCACTTACAAATGATTGTTAAATCCGTGACATGTGGTGGTTTGTAATTTTGCTGGGGCATCAATTTAAATAATATTCTCAGTGAACCTGTGGCAAAATTATGTCTCTATACATGTCTTTGGAGCACAGTGGCAGATTTACCATGAAGCTAAGCCTCCATCTCCTTCCTTGCATGGGCCACTTTCAATATACATGATTCTGTTTTTATAATTTTATATCACATTTTTTTCAAACAGGACCCCTCAAATTATGTAAGCTTCAGATCTCATCAAACATAGATCCATCCCTGGTAAGAGGCAAGAAATTGAGGTGAAATATGCTTGGACAAAGATGCTAGAGGGAGAATGAAAAAAGAAACTATTAATCAAATATGTTTAGCAGAACATAAGCTGTACTTAGTGATTGACTGAATTGTGGAAGGAGGGAGGAAAATAAATAAAAAGTGAATAATCCTATTTCTTTCTTTGATGGCATTATTAATTTCAAAGATAAGGCATGTGTAGCAGACAGACAGGATATCTGGATATCAACTGGCATATGAAAGGCATCTCAATAACACATTTCTTGCCAAAGCGGAGAAATAGCTAAATACTATTAAAACTATAATTAGTTGGATTACAAACTGGTTAAATGACTGTACCAAATGACACAGATTGAAGAGTTAACATAATTCTAGACATTCCTAAGGATGTGTCAAATACTTAGGTCTTTATACATCTTCTTTTCAATATGTTTGTTAATAATTTGGACCAAATTATAAACATATGCTCAACACATTTACATATGTGATATGATTTTGTGAAAACCAGAGGATAAACTAAAAACTGAAAAGGAGGCAGAAGGAAATTCTAAATCATTTTAATTGAGATACATGACTTGGCAACAACTTTGCTAAAACTGACTTTAACGTTACAATTGTCCTTGAGTACACTTTGTGTCAACTGCGTGATGTTCACCCACAAAGGTTAATGTCATCCTGAGCCACCTTAATAGAAATGGTTTCTAGGTTCTAGAATGACGGGGAAATGATGGCCTCGGTGGGCTCCACAATGCTCAATGCTGTCTTCAAGTAGTGGGTTGGTTGATGCATCCTATCTGATAAGAATGGTTCCATTTGACCTCCCAAGGATAAAGCTAGGATGGATATCAGCCAGTTTAGGTTTGTTATAATAAAAGAACTTGTTAATAGAAATATAAAAGATGAAAGTGTGAGAGTGAGTTGCTTCTTGTATAAGTTCAATCACAGGCTAGAAGATATTGCTTACCTGGCATTTTGTAATTAAGGTGTAGTAATTAAGGTATTAGGAAGTTGGCTATTGCATGGATTTTAAGGTATTTCTTCAAACTCAGAGTTGTCAAGATTCTATTGCTGTATGACTTCTTGATAACTTCTATTTCAATTCTAGGTTTTTGGCCCAACTTTTTCTGAGTTGTTCTTCTAACTCCTAATTTAACTAGTAGCCATCCACAATGTGTTCTTTTCTTTGTTTTCAGTCTTATTTCATGGATCCAAAAAATAAATTTTTGTTGAAAAGTCATTAATGTTTTTTATTCCGTTCAAGCAGAATTCAGTTCATTTATCTATCATAAGCCTTTAAAAAGTGTAGTTTCTGGCATAATTAAAATTATTCAAAGACATTCTCTTCACAAAATAAAGACAATGTATGCCTATCCACGGTGAAAGTTCCATCCACCCTATAAACTATAATCTGATTATTCTAGATTTTTTCAGCTCCAGTTTTCTTGAAAGACTGTGTAGCCATGCTCGCTTAAGTTCTCAGCCCACTAACTATTACATTGGCATTAATAAATATAAAATCTTCTATCTTTTGCCCAGAGAGTTATGGTAGAAAATATTCTTTTAAGGATTATTCCTCTATCTGACACATAAGCCAAATTTTCACAGTAAAAATAATTGGGGTCTTGTACTGCTTGCAGTAGTAGTACTAAATTAATTCTCTTAAAGATCAGTGAATAAAAAGGACATTTATTAGCAAAAGAGATAGTAAAATTAACTTTAATGAGTAGTTAGTATTATCCATACATTCTTTTTTGAAATAACAAAGAAATGGATGACTAAATTTAGATTTAGTATTACTGTTTCTATAAAAGAGACTACTTAATTATTCAATATAATTACCACAATTAAAAGGGAAAAAACTTGTATTGATTAGTTGAAGTTATTTAAATATTATGAACAGTCATGGGACAAGGTAAATCAAAAGTAAAGATGCGAAATCAATAATCCTGCTCAAAAAATAATTAAGTAAATATATTTTGAATAAACATCATAGAGGGGAATGAGAGGTAATGATAAAAGTGTTGTTACACCATTTATAGTATATTTACCTTTTGTTTTCCAACATCTTTGTAAACCAGGGTACCCTATTACTTCACGGAAGTCTTCAAAGAAAACTTATCAGAGTACAATTGACCTCTAGATTACATCCTGAAGTTTATTCTTTGTGGCCAAAATTGTCATTACCCTACACAAGACCACTTGCAATCTAAATGCTACTTTCAAAAGAACCAGCAGAGAAAGATATACTTATTAAAAAGTAATAAGTTTGTACTAAAATGGTTCAAACAAAATTCTCCACCATATTTATTACAGGCTGTTAATGAGCATGGTCTACCATGTTCCACTATAAACATGTAACAAACTCTGAGGACACTATCAATGTTTACTTTCATAGAAACAATAGCAATAAGGAAATATGTGGAATTTTAGTGCATATTAAAATAACTAAAAGAAGAACAAATTGTGTTTGTATAGGTTTTAAAAATTTAGCTTAAGGGTGACTTTTATTATATAATAGGATAATCATCTTATCCTATAATATTAATTATTATCATGGAACCAAATGTTGCTCTCTCAATTCACCTGTAATGCTGCCAAACTGGTAGGATCTCAGTAATACAAAGCCGTTTATGGGGTAGCCTAATAGATCCCTATGAATATATAAGGCTTATGTTCACTATTCTGTTGAAACTACAAAGCATACAAGCCATTAGCAGGGCTCAAGAATATCAGCTAATAAATAAGAGCTGTAGGATTTAGTGAGTCATTCCAGAAGGAACCACAGATCAACTGAAGCACAAAGTGACATCTCTCCTCAAATGCCACCCTCTTCAAGAAGCCTTTCCTGACCACTCCATCTAAAATAGCCCTTTCGTAGTCACTCTCCAGCTCCTTCCCGTAGTTTGAGTTTTTTCACAGTATTCATCATTACTGATACTGTGTAGCATATTGATTTATTTGTTTATTGTCTACCTCCCCTTCTACAATGTAAGCTCCATAAGGACTAGGATATTGTTTAATTTGTTTATAGTTCCACAAGCTGAAACAATGCGGGAAAAAATGGTGACTTTCAGTAAATGTTTGTCTACAGTCCCCAACTCCCCAGGCTGCAGACTGGTACTGGTCTGTGGCCTGTTAGGGACCGGGCTGCAGAGCTCTGCTATCTCCCTTCTTCCAACCCCTCCCCCTGTCTCAGGTCTGTGGAACAATTTTATTCCATGAAATTTAGGAAGGCGGGGGGCACACAGCAGGACGGGGGAGGGGACCAGTGAGCGAAGCTTCCTCTGTATTTACAGCCTCTCCCCATCCCTGGCATCGCCACCTGAGCTCTGCCTCCACCCCCTCTTCCCGTGTCCGTGGACAAATTGTCTTCCATGAAACCAGTCCCTGGTGCTGAAAAGGTTGGGGACTGCTGTAATGAAATCCAAGGGAGGCAGAATATCTGCCAATAGCTGGAGAGTGAAATTCTTCAGTAAAGTCCTTCCCTCTTGAGGGCATTTGGGATACTTGAACACAGCTTACTCAGATATTGCTAAAAGCAAGTGAAAAAGAACACAAATTTCCCTGAACTCAATTTTCTCAATGTGAAGTAGGAGACATAAAGAGTCCAAAAAACCTATAAAGCTTTCTTATGAAAAACAATTTTATTCCAAATTATCTACATAGAGTCCAGATTTTTTTAAATCTCCTTCTGCTGAACTGACTATAAAAAGACCACAATCACCAATATTGAAAAAATTGGATGCACACAATCAGAGATATATAGGCAGAATATTCTAAGCAATTAGAATCTAGTTACAGTCCACTGCTCCAAAGAGTGAATTAAAAAACAAATTCAGAAATATTCTGGGGATAATTAGCATCAGAGAAATTGAACTGAATGTAGAAGTAAAACATTTATAATACATGAGATACTTTTAATATGTTCATGAAAATTTTGGCATTTTTGATTGTGTTAGGGTTATTTATTTTGGCAAAGGACTTAATTTGAATACTGTGGCAGTAAAATCAGCTAGCCACAGAAAGCTATTTACTCCATTTGTTAAGGTTTTCAGTGGGTTTACACAGTACTTGGGAGACTAGCAAACTTCAGAGATTTATGTCATGGGAATTTATATATCCAGAACTGCTGGGAGAACCCACTGAGGAGAATAGTTGAATCTCACATCCTGTGTGTGGGGAAAAATAGACATTTACTGAATGTAGACATTGCACCAAACACTGAAAGATTATCTGATAACAACTGAGGTAGAAATGGAGGTATTCCTGCATTGAAGCGTTATGCTTTTGGTAGCAGCCAATTTGAATTAACAAATGGAAGTGCCCTACTTTCTTCCTGTGAAGGCAATGGTACTGTTTTTTGGTTTTTTTTGTTTTTTTCCTACTAGTCCAGCACTAGTTGTTGAGGAGAACTTGGTAATAATCCCATCCTCTTGATTTTTATTTGAAAAGACAAATCACATGTAAAATGTCACTAAAAAAAAACTCTGATGGACTCTTTCTGAAGTATAGATGACCCCAGTTTCCTGAGAAAAGGAATGTTTTCTCATAAGCAGTCAAATATCCTTAATGGCACAAATTGTGGGCCTTTGACACTGTGACGCTTTTTAAAATTTAATGTAAATAACAAGTTAGTGTAGGGAATGTAAATTCCAGTCAAATCAACATTACTCTGTTTGGTTCTGTTTACTTATGCCTTTTAGTTTTATGCTTTTAAAACACTGATATCTTTGTCTTTTCTTAGCTCCATTTAATTTATTCAGCAGTGTGCCCTTTTGCCATGTGCAAGAAATCCTCATTCCCCTTCCTTAATCTATTTGCTTTGCCGTATTATTCAGTGTCAACAAAATAGCCTTGTTTATAAAGAAGGTAGCCCAAATTGATGTTTGACATGCAATAGGCTATTTCTGAGTTTAAATGCCTAACACTTGCTTCTAACATTCTTTTCTTAATAACATCCCTAATTGAGCCTTATATTTAATGTCAAATGGAAATGAGAAAACCATATTATGATATAGCAATATTATGACAAGGCATTATTATAAAAACGCATTATTTTTCTAGTTATTCTCTAACTATAAAGCACTAAAGCCTGCCCATTTTCATACCTAAAGCCTGAGAAACATTTTGTATACTTGAACATAATAACCAAATTCTTACTTTGATTATGCCCCTTGCCTAATTTTTCAGCACATTCTAACTGATTTTATAGCATATTTTGTTATCATTTTAGAAGAGCTATTTTTAGTTCAGTCCTCCATTTGACTTCATACTTCATTCTTTTCCTCTTTTTTCGTTTTTCCTGATTGAAACTTGAAATATTCAAAGCAGGAAATGAAGAAGAATAGCCTTCCAGGTTATTTCCTGAAGATAAAATCCAGCTTCAAATCCAAGGAAAATAAAACTAAATTTCAATACCCAATTAAGGATCCTGAACAGCAGAACATTTTGGGAACTTGTTTTTATCAAGCCATTTTACTACGTACGCCTAATTATTGTTCAAGATTTGTTGTTTGGCTATTTGCTAATGCTCTGTGGTCTTCAGATTACTGAATGACTTTTGCATTTTATCATCTGAAAGCTTTGAAAATTGTAATTTTTCTACAATAGTAACACTTTGGATTATGGGAACAGCACTATTTGTTTTGCCACTGGGTTTCAAAACATATCTTTCTTGTGTTTTAGCAGACTAGATATATCTTCAAGATGCCATGCAACTAAGTCTAGGGCACAGGCCACTGCCCACTTTCTTCGTTTCCTCCCGGTCCTCAACTCCTCCCCACTCCCCACTCCCCATTCTCCTTCTCGATTCCTCAGCACATCCTCCACATACTCACAAAACAGAGATTAGATAAATTGTCTTTTGCTGTTGGTTAGAGACAACATCTTCTTGCTGTTGACAACCACAGTGGTTAGCCTGCTCACACAGTGACACCAGCTTCCTAGCATCTTGTGGGCTCCATGGGATAGAAGAGGGAGGCAGAAACAAGGAATACTGAGCACTCTTCCCCACAACCACTCTATAAAAAGGGTAGATTCTTACGGAAAATATTTCCTCTTCAAGTGGGGCAGAAAGTATTCTAGTAAGAGAAATGGCAGCAAAGGCTATGGCACAGCAGATAAAACACAAAATTAAAGACTTAGAAGAATGGGGGAACCACAGAATGCAGAAACAAACAAATGCTGGGCGGGTTAATCAGTCTTACATGGTTTGGGAATGTATTTTGTCTCCAATCCTTTTCCGAAATCTATACCTCTTGGTCAAGGTGGGTTATATATCAATGAAGATAATTTTTTTCTAAATAAAATTTCCTTTTATAGCCTTGAGAATTATTGTCAATGTAATTTGAGGGTCAACATACTAAAATTATTGAAAATTTTAAGCAAATGGTTTGTTTTTGTTTTATTCTAAAAATCATTGGGCTAAGGCAAGTTAGAAATTTCTGAACATTACTAAAGCATGAGATCATCCTTCAATATGTCTAAGACATTTTGAAACTGGTGCTTTTGAAAGTATTAATATCTAGAGATTGAGCTGCCATTAGGTAAAAATAAAAGTCCAGGGCTATTTTATCTTGCTTGCGTGGAATTGTTGCACAATAGAAAAGGACTGGGGTGTGCTTCCTCTACTTAGCTGAGAAGGCACAAATCAGATTACTTAATCTGATCCTAGAAAGGAGAAACTGTTTTATTTTTCTCTTTTTCTAGGGCCTGGGAAAAATCAGTTCTGACTCATTCAGTTATTCATTAATTCATTCAACAAAACTTGTCCAAATTATTGCTGTGCAATAATGTTTGCTGAGTGAATAAAAAAATACATGAGGAATTATTTTAACACCTGAAAATTTCCACCTCTTTATCTAATAGAAAATTATATTCTTAATAAAGGTCTAAAAGGCTATTTTTGTAAAAATTAACTAGCTGATTCTAAAAATGTATAATACAAATGAACTAGAATAGCTATAATAATCTTGAAGAAGAATACAAAGTTGGATACTTATAATACCAGGTATTAAAATACCATAAAGCAACAGTAATCTACAGAATGTAGATGCAATAAGCAAATGCATCAATGGAACAGAGTAGAGATTCCACAAATAGATCAAACATATATGACCTTTTGGTTTATGATAAAGACACGAATGAAACTCAGTGGGGGAAAGGACAGTCTTTTCAATAAATCTGCTGAGTAAATTAGAATACTTGTATAACAAAAATTATCCTTGAACCCTCCCTTAAAATATATGCAAAATTGCTTTGAAATGTATCACACACTTAGATGTAAAAGGTAATATAACACAGCCTCTCTGTTTCTTAGCTTGGTTGGAGGCTTACAGCTTTCGGTTTTGTTGATTTTCTTTATTGATTTCCTGTTTTCAATTGCATTGATTTCTGTTCTTTTTAAAATTTATTTTCTTCTGCTTACATTGGCTTTTCTCTTCTTTTTTTTCTAGTTTCCTAAGGTGGAAGCTTAGATTATTGACTTTAGATCTTTATTCTTTCCTAGTATAGGCATTGAATGCTATAAATTTCCCTTTATGCAGTGCTTTTACTGTATTCTACAAATTTTCATAAGTTGTATTTTCACTTTAATTTAGTTCAAAGTATTTTCTAATTTCTCTCAAGATTTCTTCTTCCACACACATGTTATTTAGAAGTGCTTGTTTACTCTCCAGATATTTTGGGATTTTCCAGCTATTTTTCTGTTATTGATTTCTAGTTTATATGCCACTGTGGTCTGGGAAAATATATGTATGATATGATTTCTATTCTTTTTAATTTTCTAAGGAGTGTTTGATGACCCAGAATATGGTCTATCTTGGTGAATGTTCCTTGTGAACTCAAGAAGAATGTGTATCTGCTATTGTTGGATGAAGTAATCTACAGATGTCAATTATATCCAGTTGATTCATGGTGCTGTTGAGTTCAACTATGTCCTTACTGATCTTCTGCCTGCAGGATTTGTCCATTTCTGATAGTGCTGTGTTAAAATATCCAGCTATAACAGTGCATTCATCTATTTCTCCTTGCAGCTCTATCAGGTTTTGCCTCATTTATTTTGACAGTCTCTTGTTAGGTGCATACACATTAAGAATTGTTATGTCTTCTTGGAGAACTGACGCCTTTATCATTATGTAATGCCCTTCCTAATCTCTGATAATTTTTCTTGCTTAGAAGTCTGCTCTGTCTGAAATTAATATAGCTATTGCTGCTTTCTTTTGATTAGTATTAGCACAGTATATCTTTATCCTTTTATTTTTAATCTATATATGTCTTTATATTTAAAGGAAGTATCTTTTTTTTTTTTTTTTTTTTTTTTTTGTTGAGACAGCGTCTCACTTTGTTGCCAAGGCTAGAGTGAGTGCCGTGGCGTCAGCTTAGCTCACAGCAACCTCAGACTCCTCGGCTTAAGCGATCCTACTGCCTCAGCCTCCCGAGTAGCTGGGACTACAGGCATGCGCCACTATGCCCGGCTAATTTTTTCTATATAGATTTTTAGTTGTCCATATAATGTCTTTCTATTTTTAGTAGAGACGGGGTCTCGCTCAGGCTGGTCTCGAACTCCTGACCTTGAGCAATCCACCCGCCTCGGCCTCCCAGAGTGCTAGGATTACAGGCGTGAGCCACCGCGCCCGGCCTAAAGGAAGTATCTTATAGACAACATAGACTTGGGTCTTGTTTTTTGATCCACTCTGATAATCTCTGTCTTTCCATTAGTGTATTTAGACTAAAGCCGTTTTTTGTTACTGTTTTCTGTTTACTTCCCTCATTCTTTTTGCCTATTTTTTATATTCTGTTCTTTTTATGCCCTTTGTGGTTTTAACTGAACATTTTATATGATTACACCCATGAATCTACCTTGCCTTGTAGTCCAAAGTCAATTGTAGATAGGGAAACTGAATGATAATAATATGTTTGCAAGAGACATTAATTAAATTGCCAATTTTCTATTTTATAATAAAAGCACAAAATTTTTTTTATGGTTCAGTATATTTGCAGAAACAATTCTCTCTCCATTTCTGTTTCTGTGTCTCTCCCTGTCTCTGTCACTCCCCTTTCCCCTAAGCTATCGATAAGGGAAGCTACATGATAAGCAGAACTAAAACAGAGAGGTAGATATTCAAGCAGGGCTCTGACCTCATAGAAATATTACATCCAGACCAAGGAGAGACCACAGATATCTTCCCCATGTGAGGGGCTGCTTCTTTACTCATATGCTAGTTGCTGTCCACATATTCTTTCAATGAAAAGTGCTGAGCACACACTACCAGCTCTGCTCTTTGACAAGTTATCATCTGAGCTTATCATGTTTCAGATTGACATAGGGAGTTGTTGGACTACCCTATGGCAGTCATATATATGCTCATATAGCTTGACTTTATACTTCCTCCCTCTGGTTCAGAATATGGTCGTGTGCCATATAATGATATTTCAGTCAATGACAGACTGCATATACTGGTCCCATAGGATTATAATACTGTATTTTTAAGGTGCTCTTTCTATGTTTAGATATGTTTATATGCACAAATACCATTGTGTTGCAATTGCCTAAAGGGTTCAGCATTCTCAATTTGACCTGTATAGACTTCATCAGCCTTATCTCCACCACTGACCCAGATGTGCATCCCAAGCTCCAGCTATTCTAAACTACTGGCTAATACCATATTATTTTATCTCCATAACTATGTATTAATTTTACTTTTCTCTTTGCTTTTCATTTAAAATTGTTTCCTTAGTTACTCATCAGTGGTTAGTTTTGTAAGTATATTCTATAAGTATTTTCAGGCTTCTCCAACAATCCTCACATTTTAATTAAAATTCCATAGAAATTATAGACTTACCTTTAAGATGTCTCATTTGTAAGCATAATTTACCTCTTCTATTATTCATATTTTTTATATTCTTTAATAAAGTTTTAATATGTTCTCCATAAAGGTCTTATATATTCTTTATGTTATTCTCTAAAATCTTTATAGTTTTCACTGCTTCTGTGCATATTGTTTCATTTCCTATTTTAATTTGTGGTAAAGTACTATTGATAGAAAAGAATAGAATAGATTTTAATAAGTTAATAAAAATTCATTAGTAAACTTGCTAAACTCTCATTAACTCTAATTTTTAAAATTTTCTATGTGGATGATCATACATTTGCAAATGATAATGATTTTGTCATTTTCTTTCAAAAATCTTATATGTCATCTTTCTTTGTGTTCATACTGAATTGATCTGGACATCCCAGCCACACTATGCTGAAACTTTGTGGAGACAGCAGACACTCTTGTCTTGTTCCTAAATTTTAAAAAAATGTGTCTATCTTTTGTTGTTAGTTGTAAAATTTGCTGTAGGATTTTGTTTAGAGGTTTTGATGAGTAAAAGAACTTTAATTCGGCCGGGCGCGGTGGCTCACGCCTGTAATCCTAGCACTCTGGGAGGCCGAGGCGGGTGGATTGCTCAAGGTCAGGAGTTCGAGACCAGCCTGAGCGAGACCCCGTCTCTACTAAAAATAGAAAAGACATTATATGGACAACTAAAAATCTATATAGAAAAAATTAGCCGGGCATAGTGGCGCATGCCTGTAGTCCCAGCTATTCGGGAGGCTGAGGCAGTAGGATCGCTTAAGCCGCGGAGTCTGAGGTTGCTGTGAGCTAAGCTGACGCCACGGCACTCACTCTAGCCTGGGCAACAAAGTGAGACTCTGTCTCAAAAAAAAAAAAAAAAAAAAAAGAACTTTAATTCAATTTCTTGTTTTTGAATTTTTTTCTTTTAGTCTCAAGTATTAAACTTTGTCAAATGCCTTTTCCTCATTGTTTTCTGCATTGATTGAGATATATTTGGTAAATGATATTGTTAAATTTCCCTAGTTTTGAATCACTCTTGCATTCCTGAGATTATATTATGTTATTTTTAATATTCTGTCAAATTTAGTTAAATAATTTATTTAGAATTTTCCATGTGTTAATAAGTTTATTTTTATTTCGTACTATCCTCATCTAGTTTGGAAGTCAAGGTTATACTAGCTTTATAAAGTACTTGAATAGCTTTCTGGGTTTTTTTTTTTTCATTATTTGAAACAACTTGTAAAATATAGGGATTATCTGTTTATTGACTATTTGATGGAAATTATGTGTAAAACATTCTTGGATAAGTATATCTTTTATTTTCTTCTTTTCTTTTTTTTAGGTGTTGGTAAAGTCTTTGAATATTATTTCAATGTCTTTAATGAGTACTAATTTATTCATTCATATTTTATTCTCATCCTTATATTGGCATTTTATACTATTACCAGAAATTTATTCACTTTACTTGTTCATATTTCCTGTGGAATAGCACTGCATTGTCATCTCCTCTTATTCTATTTAGTTTCACTTTTAAAATTCTGTTATATTTATATCCCATATTACTTTATTTGTAATTGCAGCATGAACAATCCTTGTTATTGAGTGACTTTAAGGCATTTTTCTTCAGTTTCTCATATTCCAGCATTTGGATATACCAAGATCTAGCTAATGAGTCAGGAGGCAGATTATATTTTCCAAAGATAGCCACAATACATCTCCCACCTGCTCCTTAAGAGATGAAGTCTGCATTCTCTCCCTTTGAAAATGGGCAGGGGTTTGACTCACAGGTATCCAACAGAATGCAGCAGGAATGGAGTGATGTTTTATGACTTCCTAGGCTAGCTAAAGATATACAATGCAGCTTCAGTTTTGTTTGTTGGAATACAGTGATATGGCTACTTGAGGGAAAAATAATAAGGGAGTTGCTCCAGTCACTACTGCTGCACAAAAAATGACTCCAAACTTAATGAGTAAGTACGTAAGTAAGGCTTAAACAATGACTGTGTCATGTTCACAGGAATGCTTGTCTTTCTTCTACAATGTCTGAGACCTCAGCTGGATTCAGTGACGAGGGTGACTCAGTGGGTGGGGCTATAATCATCTGAATATTTCCTCAAAGGATTTCCTTTAACAAAAGATATTCCTATGTAGCTGTGGGAAAAATACCCCCCAAATTTAGCAGCTGTAGGCTTTATATCTGGGGCTCTACCTCCACAGCCAATCTCTATGGCAATTTAAGATATCTCTGCACTTCCACTAAAAAACAGACAATAAAAATCCCATTTATCAATATTTACTGGCCATTTTAGAGTCACACAATAGAACCTAAAATAATGAACTGAAAGTTTCATCAGTGTCATCTGTGAGGACATAGACATTTCTTACTTCTCCCACAGCCAAATTCCTGGATCGTGATTTCCAAGGGACCCTTTATCTCATGTTTGAGTAAAAGTTATCCTTAATGCCTGTTCCCCTCCTTTTGTTTCTCATCGATAGAAGAATGTCAAAGGGCAGGAATGCACTTCAGAAATTGTGAATGGAAGCACAGCCTCATTTGGGAGTTTTCTGATGTGAGAGTCTTAGAACAAGGAGTGTAATATCTCTTGTAGGGTGGACTTGGAAATGTTCTCATCTGAGGGCAAGGAAAAATTTCTTGAAGTAAAAAATTAGAGAGTATGAACACTTTGGAAGCTCTTATAAAGTTGTCCTTCTAAAATGTTGCTTTTATTTCAATCCCTACCTGTAGATCTAATTTTCCCAGGGACAGGTGTTTAGAGCACAGCATAATTATTCTAAGATGAGCCATACTTCCATTTTTTTAAGAAGAATAATAACATAAAAAATCCTACAAAGAAAAATCTCTAATTCAAAAACTGGAAGCTATTCTCTTTTATCAAATTGTTAAACATTGTTTTGATATGAAGACTCTAAAGAAACCATCTAGATACTGCCTAACTTTATACTAGTGTCTATTAAGGTCTTGTGTCATAAATAAGTATATACGCTAAAGATTTTGAATATAATTTATTTTAAAAGTGATATGACAGTCCAAGAGAAAGTCCCAGAATGCTTATTCAAAATACAGCTGTCTAATAAGAGTTACAGTTATGCAATTTGCACCAGCACATGCTTAGATTGATAAGTTAGTATGCCTCTAACCATGTACTGAAAAAGTTCATTTCCTAAGGAAATCCTTAATGCTTTTCAAACTTACCTTGTTCTAATACTTGTATTTTCCTTAGTATCATATCAGAATCTTTGTCATCATCATTAACCAATGTGTTTATTCAGTCATTGTGTGAATAGCTTTGATTCGAGCGTACCAAGATAAGTTTCCTGAAGTCCAGTAAACACTTAGAGCTGTTTTGGAACATGATGCAACTAACTGCTTTCCTCTCTCATGACCTTTCTGCGTTAGTGACTCAGAACACTGAAATAAACTGGAATTTAAACAGGAAAGATTTATAGATTTAGAATTGTCTGGTTAGATGTCGTAGCCAACTCAAAAATCATTAAACATTGTGTATTTATTCTCTCTAGTTTTTGTCCTGATTTCCTTCAAATGAGAGGAAGTAGCTATGGATATATGATTTTTTTTCTTTTTAATACATTTTTTTCTAATTGGATTAAGGACAGGGTTACATTTGTTAAAATGACGGGTTGAACATATGTATTAGCTTCCATTCTTCACCTAAACCCCAGTAACCCAACAATAAAGGGATTTTTCTTGAGATAGCATAACAAGGACAAAGATAATAGAAGAGAATATAATCATAATAAATTTTTGGAAACTGGAAAACAGATGGACTAGAAAGCTGAATCCTAAATTGGCAGTGAGCATCTGAGGAGCAACTTAATTTTATATTAAAGAACTCTCAGAGGATCCAAATTAATGATACCACTAACTTCTATAGATGGGGATGGGGGAGATTGGGACTAAAAATTGAATTATAGCTGAAAGCCTTTTTCAAAAGCAGTAAGGTCCTCAGATCCTCTCCACTTTCCTGCACAGCTAGAGGACAGCTCCTTCCTCACCCTGGGAGTTTTAATTTCTCCAGAATGTAAAATACACTGTCTCTAGACTGAAGGACTGTACAGTAAAATAGGAGGTGAGCAGCCAGGCCTTTGCTTTCCAGCTAGGAGATTAGAAACACATTTTCAGGAGGACTCTAGTCTAACTAGTCAACAGGAAGGAGCAATAAATACTGAGTGACACTGGGATTCTGTTATGGAGACTGCGCTGTAGAAAGGCCCTTAGACAGCAAGCTACGTGCTTGCATGCAGAGCTTTCGATAAACTGTTTAGTTCACTGCTCTTAAAGCCAAGAGAGAAAAGACAAACTTCCTATAACATTCACAGATTAGAGCAGAGGCTTTAGAAATTAAAAATAAGATAAGAATTTTAAGAAGACTCAATAAAGGGTTGGAAGATAAAGTGGGAGACGAGATTCTAATAGTATCAAGCAAGTAGAAACAGGTTTCATAAGAAGAATTAAGAAGAATGGCTTGGACAAGAAGCAGAGTGGCTTGGATATTGCAAGGACAACAAGAGAATATAGAAAACAATCAAGTAATGCCTCACAACACTAAGGGAAAATTATTTTCTTTCTATAATGCCATACCCAACAAATATCAGCTAAATGTAAGAGTAGAATAAAGTCATCTTCAGACATGCAAGGTCTCCTTGGAGGATGTGATGCAGGAACATGAGGGAGCAAACAACAAGAAAGAGAGAGTGACAGACAGACAGGGTGCAGGAAACAAGGAAACAGAGTAAATGTGAATGTATGTCCCAAGACTACAGAGCTCTAGTAGTCTCAGAGGTGAATCTTTTTTTTTTTTTTTTTTTTTTTTTTATGAAACAGATTAGGAGACCTCTCCAAGAAGGAAAGGGTAGGACACCAGTATATTTAATGGACTAAAAGGAGATATAACAATATGGAAAATTGGTTGTTGGGTATACATGGACTTTCTGAAAATCTAAAACTATTCTAAAACAAAAAATTTGTTTTTAGAAAAATAGAACCTTACTGGAAGATGACAGGGAGGTATCCATGTATCTAGTAGGTGGTGACTCAAAAAGAGTTAAGACCTCATTTTTCTTCAGTCTAAAATCAGAAAATCAAGAGATTAAAGTATAAACATGTTATTTAAAGATGTAGAGGTCAATATCAAAATACAGAGATGCAGGAGTATAAGAAATAGACAGCAGTGAGGTCAGGAAAGTACTGGTTTAATAGCAAGACTTGTTATATTTTTTTTTTTTTTGAAAATTTTTTCAGTATATTATGGGGATACAAATGTTTAGGTTACATGTATTGCCTTTGGCCCCCCGCCACCCGCTGAGTCAGAGCTTCAAGCATGTCCATCTCCCAGACGGGGCGCACCACACTCATTATGAATGTATACACCCATCCCTTCCTCCCCACTCCCACCTGCCCAATGCCCGATGAATGTTATTCCTATGTATGCACTTAGGTGTTGATCATTTAAGACCAATTTGATGGTGAGAACATGTGGTGCTTATTTTTCCATGCTTGGGATACTTCACTTAGTAGAATGGGTTCCAGCTCTATCCAGGAAAATACAAGAGGTGCTATATCACCATTGTTTCTTATAGCTGAGTAGTACTCCATGGTACACACATACCACATTTTATTAATCCAATCATGTATTGATGGGCACTTGGGTTGTTTCCACATTTTTGCAATTGTTACACTTTTTGACTCTAACTCATGTGCATATATAACTTTATGAAAGAGAAGATAAATTTAAAGGAAAAAGATGTGGTTTCCATATGTAATCCAAATTGTCCAGGGAAATTTTAATGTCAAATAACTTTTCCCATTGCCCTACTCACCCACCCCATATTACATTGTTAAACCATATCAATGATGCTTTAAGAAATAATCTAGTTTGGCAAGTTCAGTGAATCTAGGAAGAGCAAATTATCAATAACAGGTCTATGTGATTTGCATATTTATGGTTTGAATATAAATGACACTACTAAAATTATATCTAAAAAATATCATTCTTTATTCCTAGGTTAAAGAAAATTGTTTATTGTTCACACCAAGTATGTAGTTCCTTTTTCCACAAGGGCATGTTATACCATCTCCCATTTTTGTAAAAGCAAGACAAAATATAAATTGAAGGAGTTTTAATTATAGTCTTTATTTAACCAGGTATTCCAGGATATAAGACATAACTTGTGTTTATACTTTTCCAAATACTTTCAAATATGATTATTCTGAAAATACTTGAAAATGGATAAAGAAAATGTTTACTGTAAGAGCCTTTGTTAGTGACTTTTGACTCATCTTTAAACTGTCATTAAATTATTTGCATATTGGTGAAAGTGGGGATCTATTTCTGCCATTTCTCCCTAGTTAAAAACAGGGCATATAGTTAGAAAGATCTTACTCATCTTTACAGTTTCACCTATGAAGCCTCTAGAAAGAATCAAGTTCTCATCATATAAATTGCATTTAGAACTTTTTCTTGGTTGGCATACTTTGTTGTATCTTTGTCACTTTTCTCCCAGAAAACAAGATGTTCTTTTTGAAGTGGCATTTCTCTACGTCAATAGGTTCCTTGACCTATTCAACAGTCCTGGTAACAATATGCTAATTTCTTACATTGATTTCAGTGTGTTTCAGTAACTGTGCCCTTGGACTGTTTTGTATGATCTCGATCATGACTGTCCTCCTTCAGTTTAGACCACACTGCATTGGCCTTGATATCCTGTTGTTACCCACCTCCTCACATGACTAAAACCAGCAAGACTGAATTTTAATGGGTGGATAGAAACCTGGTGGGAGAGAATGAAAATGAATTTTGAGTCAAGGTTAAATTACATTCTGGGCTTCCAAAGGAATCAATGTATCTATGACCTTAAGTTTTTTTTTTGTTTTTTTTTTTAAGCATCCACAAATGAATGATCTATAATTTTGTGTGTAAGCTTATGGATAATTTTTAAAAATAGATTTTTAGTTAGGTGATAGTTAATAAGAGGATTTTTAAAATTAGTTTGTTTTAACCTTTTTCTTCTTAATAAAAAATTTTACAATACCCGAAAAAGACTGTATCTAGACTCCTTACCAGACTTCCCAGTAACAGAATAATTCCCACGTGATTGTGGCTCCCCCTTAGGGCCCCCTTTATTGTTCAAGGACAGATTTTTTAGGAATCTGGATCATATGAAAAGGAACTCCTGGCACTGACTCAAAGGTACTGCTATTAGTGAGAGGACTAAAGGTTTTTTATTTAATCACCTTTTTGTAGGCTTATAGATTAATGAAATTTTGTAAGAAGTGAGAGATAGCTAGGAGGAGCTAATTATCAGCCTTGGATAATTAGCCATCAACCTTTTACCCACTGTCTTTCCCAACATTAAGCCTAGATCTTTCTCTCCGTACCTGTATTTTACACTCTGTTAACCTCTTTGCTGTATCCTTTGGAGGAGCCCCCACTTAGTTCTGAATGAAATCTCCCATATTCTTATTATTTTTCACTAATATCCATTTAAAATTATAATAAAAAATAGTAGCTATAATTTATTATGTCCTTACATGAATTTTATTACAACCCTACTATTATTACCCTGTTTTATAGAAAAGGAAATCGAGTCTTCAGAGGTTAAATAAATTGTCCAAAGTCAAATTGCCAGCGGGGTCCGATCCAGTGGGTGTCAATGCCTGCTCACTGAACCTCCATGTATGCCCCAACCCAAGTTCACACTCCTTAACTGCCATTGTTCTCTGACAGCCAGGTTATGGTCAAAGCTTGTTCAGAGATTTTATCTTCCGGGAAAGACTTCTCCCCTACCAGCACCTTCAGGGTCTCTTTTAGTTTGATTCCCTAATCTCACAGTTTCTGCATCTCTTCAATTTGAAATTCTTCCCCTGGCTTTCATGATATTTAAAAAAATTTTTTGGCTTCCTACCTCTCGCGCGCAGTCTCTCTCTCTCTCTTTATTTCTTTTGTTCTTTATTTATTTCCTTTGAATTGACAAAATTCAATTCTGTCAATTTATGGAGGACAATGTGATTTTTTGATCTATATATACATTATAGAAAGATTCAATAAAGATAATTAACGTATCTATCACCTCACTAACTTATCTTCTTTGTGGTGAGAATGCTGAAAATTTATTCTTTTAGAAATTTTGAAATATATATTATTATTATTAACTGGGGTCACTATGCAGTGCAATAGATCACTAGAACTTAATCCTGAAGTCTAACTGAAATTTTGTACCCTTCATTTAAAATCTCCCCTGTCCTTATCACTTCCCATCCCCTCTAGCCTCTGGAAACCAACTTCATATTCTCTGTTACTATGAGATGGACTGTTTTTAGATTCCACGTATAAGTGAGATCATACAGTATTTGTCTTTCTGTGCCTGGCTTATTTCATGTAACATAATGTCTGCCAGTTCCATCCACGTTTTTGTTGTAAATGACAGAATTTCTTTCTTTTTTAAGGCCATATGGTATCCATTGTGTATATATAAGCACATTTTCCTTTTCCATTCGTAGATGAACACTAGGTTGCTTCCCTATTTTGGCTATTGGGAATAGTGCTGCAATGAACATGGGAGTGCGCATATCTCTTTGACGTGCTGATTTCAATTCCTTTTGAGCATATACCCGGTAGAAGTGGGATTGCTGGGTCATATGGCAATTCCATTTTTAGAGTTTTGAAGAACTTCCATTTTCTTTTCCAAAATGGTTGTACTAAATTATATTCCCACCAACAGTGTACAAGTTTTCCCTTTTCTCCACATCTTTGTCAACATTTATCATTTGTCTTTTTGATAATAACCATTCTAACAGGAGTGAAGTGATATCTCATTGTGGTTTTAATTTGCATTTCCCTGACGATTAGTGATGTTGAGCATTTTTTCATTTATCTTTTGGTCATTCCTATCTCTTCTTTTGAGAAAAATCTGTTCATATTTTTTGCCCATTTTTTAATAAGGTTGTTTTCTTGCTATTCAGTTGAGTTCCTTGTATATTTTAGATGTTAGCCCCTTATCAGCTATATTGCAAATATTTTCTCCCAATCCATGGATTGTCTCTTCACTCTTACTAATTGTTTCCCTTGCTGTGCAGAAGCCTTTTAGTTTGATGTAATCCTATTTGTTTGTTTTTACTTTTGTTGCCTGTGCTTTTGTAATGCTTTCCAAGGAATCATTGCCCAGACCAATGTTGTAAAGCCTTCCCCCTGTTTTCTTCTAATAGCTTTACAGTTTCGGATATTACATTTCAGTCTTTTATGCATTTTGAGTTGATTTTTGTATATGATAATGGGGTCCAATTTCATTCTTTTGTGTGTGGATATCCAGTTTTTTTTAACACCATTTATTGAAGAGACTGTGCTTTTCCCACACAAGACTGTGTTCTTGACACCTCTGGGGAAAATAAATCAACCTTAAATACTTTGGTTTATTTCTGGGCTTTCTATCCTTTTCCATTGGTCAATGTATCTGTTTTTATGACAGTACCATGCTGTTTTAACTATAATAGCTTTATAAGACATTCTGAAATCAGAAAGTATGATGCCTGCAGCTTTGTTCTTTTTGCTCAAGATTGTTTTGGCTATTCAGGATCTTTTGTGGTTCTATATGAATTTTAGGATTGTATTTTCTATGTCTGTAAAAAATGATATTGGAATTTTGGCTCATCTTCTTTCTCCTTTTGCTATATGTGGGCACTCCCATAGGTTTATCCTTAGCTCCCTTCTCTTCAGTCTTTACATTTTGTTGCTTTCAGATGAAGTTTACAAAAGTACTGAAAACAGATCATATCACATCACTCATTTTAGAAATGAGTTTGCTGTATTATTTGAGAATATTCCATTCTGCTATAAATAACTATAAAACAAAGAGATAAAAGACACACATAATAAGTGTTAAGTATAGAATGTAAGTTGGTAGCTTATGACATTGTCTTGTCCATTCAGACTGCTGTAACAAGCTACCATTAAACTGGGTGGCTTATAAACAACAGACATTTATTTCTCATAGTTCTGAAGGGCAGGAAGTCCAAGATCAAGGTGCCAGCATATTTGGTGTCTGGTAAGGGCTCCTGTTCTGCTTCATAAGTGGAACATTCTTGCCATATCCAAACATGGTGGAAAAGTCAAGGCAGCCCTCTTGGATCTCTTTTATAAGATCACTATGCCCTCATGACCAAATCACGTCCCAAAGGTCTCATCTTCTTAATACTATCACATTGGTGACTAGGCTTCAACATATGAATTTTGGGTAACAGAAACATTCAGACCATATCAGAGATGCAAGCAAAACTCACGGCATATGCTAAGTTTGGATAATGAGTAGACAAGTAGCTTGTGAGATGTAGACAGAATTCATAAGGTAGTAAGTTAGTAACCTGTAACATATATTAACAATAGGTAGAGTTAACAGAATATATAATGAAACACATAAGAGTGTTACTTACAGACATAAAGGATGGGAAAACCAAGTCATAGTCATGCCTCATCCCTAACCCTACCAGAAGTACTTATATTCCTTTGAAGGCTTTTAGCATCTTATGTGAACTTCTTGTTTGCTGCCTTTTTCTACCATATATACATCCTATCTCTGCAAATAAACTGAAATCTCCCAGAGAATAGACATAATGATATATGCATCCTTTATACCTTGGAGATTTTGGCATCCAGAACTGCCGCCTAAATACATTAAATGGATGATGGCATGACTTAGGCATCTTGGCTGAAATTTTACTACTTCTCTTTTATTATCACATTCATAAAATTGTCCATCTGTGAAATAACTTATATTAAAAAAATTAGACATTTTATCAAAAGTTAAGTTCTCTAGTTTTCTCAGTAAATATGTGTATCACCCAAGTAGTTTAAAAGAGTTTCTCCTACTTTTTCTGAAAACAAACAAACAAATAATTCATACATATATGCTAATGCATCATATTTACATCTTCTTTTTATGAAATAATAATATGTAACATAGAGGCAATATAATATATTTAATAGCAGTTAAAAGCCTTGACTCTGGAGTCAAGTGCCAGGTTTCAAGACCTAAATCTGTAACTGGTGACCTTGGGTAAGTTTGTTTTATATCTGTCTTTTCCACGTCATCATCTATAAATGCTAGGAAAATAGACATGGTACCTAGCACATAGTGTTGTTGTATGGAATAAAGGAGTCAAAGCAAGCAAAAATGCTTAGAACAGTGCCTGGCACATGGTAAGCCATCAATACATGTTAGCTCTTATTATGGTCCTACACATCCATTTTAAACAGATTTCCTTCTCTATACTCTGTCTAAATAACCTTCCAGTCAGAACTGCTTGCTGTTTAAAACCAGACGCCAGTCTCACATCCTCCCTAGATAAGCAAATACATACACACTCATTATCAAGGCCTGGAAAAACTGAAAATAATGCTGATGGTCATTAGCTCTAATAATACTCCCTTTGTGTTTGTTCTGTCCTGTTGAGTTTATGGACCATTTTCATATTCATAGCATCATTTGATTTTCATAACACCTCTACCACAAAAGCAGCCAGCTATAATTTCTTATTTTTGAAAGATAAGGAAACCAAAGCACAGAGAGGTTAAAATGCTTTGCCTTGGTCACCTAGAGGAGGACCATGAACTCTAGGTATTGTATCTCCTGGCCATAGACCTTCTGCCCAACACAGATTAAAAGCAGATTCTAATGATAAATCTTAAGAGATGCAATAGCTTCAAATCAATAGTCTCTGACTTGCTCTCCCCACAAGCTGTTTTCTTCCCAATAGGGAGAAGTATCCTATTGTTAATTCCACTCAAGGACTTTGCTACTAGGGTCTTCCCCCCATTTAAAGTGGTCTCTAAGTTCTGAGGAAATAAAGTAGAACCTCTTCTTAAGAACTGATGTATTTCTGCCAGTCACACCATGCTGTTTTTTGCCACATTGAGTGGCAGCATAACAAAAGAGCTAGGGCAACACTTACTCAGAGATCATTTTATGGGTTCCATTCTTATTGGTCACTTACCAGCTGCATGACCTTAAGATAATTAATGAACTTCCCTGTACCTCAGTTTCCCTATCTGTAAAATGGGGATAACAATATTACCTCATAGAGTTCTCATTATGGTTTCAAGAAATATGTGTAAAGTACTCAAAAGAGCACTTGGCAAAATAGATGTAAGCTTCTGTTTTTCTTATTATGTATGAGAAAATAGTCTTAATTTTTTCTTGCTTTGGCTGGGGTTGCTGCCACTGGCTAATGCAAGACGTAGTACTGTATTTACCCAAATGACCAACCCCCATAGTGATCAAATGCTTAAACCAAAGCACACACGGCACCTCTCACCAAAAACCTTTAATTCTCCCAGAGCTGTTCTCCCTCACGTATATTAAATGAAAACATTCATGATCTCACATTGCCCAAAAATATATCTTCGCAAGTCTGTTTTCTGACTTTTACCCTCATCACCATGATTACCCCTCCAGTTTTGCCTAAGGAATAGGTTGCTATGGCAACATTCACCACCCACAGTCAACAGTCAAATTTCATTTCTCAGCTACAACTATTAGAAAATAAATGGTCCATGCAACATTCTTTGTGTTCGTTTCCCTGTTCATTTGCAAAATCTCCTACCTGTCTGAGGCATTCATAAAAGTAATAAAAATACTCTTTTAAACATTTGAACAATAATTTGTTAATTTAGACAAAAACGCTATTCAGATTCTCAATATTTCCAACATAGCTTTCTGTCAATATAAGGTAAAAAAAAAAAAAAAAAGGAAAAAAAAGCACAGTCATAAGCTACTTCAGTCCCGTATTTTGTTTAAACTGCTTCTTGTTTTCTAATAGGAACAAGAAATAAATTTATTATTTGATAAAAAGAAATTTTTTCCTCTTTTATTTTTATACCCCAGGCAAAATGCCTTACAACTGTTTCAGAATGACAAGAAGAAAGGAGAATTTACCTCTCTTCAGTAGCCTTCCCACCAAATCCATCATTATTCCCCTAATCTAAGACAAAGTAATAACATACGCTATGCACACAGCACACATTTCCAGGATACTTTTGCAGGTGGAAGGTCAGAGAAAACCTAGCCCATGCCCCAGCATTGGGATATGACATGGCAACAGCAGCCACATTCTTTCTTTTCCATGACTGGCTCCACAGCCTTCTCCTGGTGATTCTTTTAATAAGCCATGTTTGCAGTGGAGTCTCCCCATGGTGAAGACAAGGAAGGAGCATCTCCAAGTACTCCATCTCTCCATCCTGCTGGGAGATGGACATGACCAAGCAGATCCCCCCTCATCCTCCCACTCTTTTCCACCTCTTCACCTCCTTCCACCCTCCTCCTCCGTCACTGGCAATATCCCTTACTATGCAGTGATTATTAATCATAATTAAAACAGCATTTTAACCAAAATTGATATTGATATAATAACACTCTAAGTTTAGTAAAATAGTACAGCTAAGAAATGGTTGGACAATGCTCTTATAAGGACTTTTCAGAACAATATTTTAGAAATCTTGATAAGCGTCATTAGAAATCAGTCTATACAGGTATAATAGGTGGTTTTTATTTTTCCAAAACAATAGATCTCCTTTTGTATTTTAACTTTATTAGAATCTCAGTGGATCCATTTAAAACAATACTCATTTGCAAATGTGGACAAAGGAGACAAGTGCGATTTGCAGGAGCACAGAGACTAGAAGGCATTTTAAAAATCTGGTTTTATGAAATTATAAATATGGTCTGTAAGAATAAATGTACTGATTTAGCCTCACTCTGTGTTGAGTAACAGATGCAGTCTGAAATTTCAAAGGAGTATGCATTTTTTTTTAATTCAGAGAAAATGACTTAGGGATTCTTACAAAAACTCTAAATATCAAACAAGTCCTTCCTGCCATACTGACATTTTCTATTAAAATTGAGTAAATATTAGAGCCAAAAATCAATGAAGTAATTCCTGTTGGAGAAGTAGTGTGAGTAGGTGGCAGAGAGGTAATGGGTGCACATCAGGAAACTGACATCTCGAGAGGTGGCAAGAGGCCTGACACAGAGTAACCACGTGGGAGGAGACAATTCTCTATTTTGACAAGTCTAGTTTTCCAGTAACAGAGATTAGTGGGTGGTGTCACTATAATTGGGAAGCAATTGAAAGATTTAACTTATTAAAAGTCATTTCAAGTGCATTTTTAAAATATTAGATTAATATAATTTTCAACCTATAACTATTTCTTTTCTCTCATTAGTCAAGGCATTATACCCCCTAGTAATTATCATCTTAAGCAAGTTATAGAGCAGTTAAGAGAGATAAGATTTAAACATAATGCAAAGAAAAAAATATTACTTCCTTGTATTCAGCATGGGAAGAAACTGAAGCAATTTCCTGAGAGGAGATTGTACATCTGACAATTCCCTGACAGTGAAATCCAAACCAAAGCAAATCCTTACTAAAGAGAATATTGGTTGTTATCCTAATGGGTCTCAACCGAAGACAGTTGGTACCAAATTCAGTAGTTTCTAGTAATATTTATTTGTGTATATTAATATTTGTTTAAGACTGCAGAATATTTGAGATTATGCAATATACTCTCTTATGACTATTCAGGATACAACATGACAATTCACCAAGAGCTTTGCAGGCATAGCATTAAGCCCTCAGATATGTTAGTGGAAAGAAGAATGAAAGAAATTCTCTCTCTCTCACCATGTCAATGGAGAGTGTATTTTTCCAGACTCTTCTTGTTTCTGATACTAATAAGAGGTATCTCCACTAAAATTCCTTTGACAACATACACAATTTACACCCAAGACCATGTTTAATTTGTTCACTTTATACCTAAAGAACTAAAAGATTTATACCTTGAGGCTATTTTCCATCCAACTACTTTGAAAAGAGAGCACATAGGGGGTCTGAATTCTGTGAACAGTGTTTGATGTAACTGAGTGGATGGTTCCTTGTGGGGAGAATGCTCACCCTCATAAAAATGACCACCAGCGCATAGTGTGACCAAAGGCTCAAAATGAGAATAGTGAGCTACCACGGGCAACTGATTGGTCAAGTAAAGTGGGTGTTTAATTATTTTAATTATGAAAAGGCAAATCACAATTCTGACCAATCTCTAGCAACAAAACAGGGCACTCATGAGCTTCATTTAACAGCTTTTGATATTAATCACTATGTGCTCATTTTCATTCTAGTTGCTCTTGGGGGTATAGATATAGCCGCACTATAAAGTATTAATGACTTCAAGAAATGTGGTCGGGAAGCCAGAGTGAACACACAGCAAGCAACAGCAAATAATGCACAGTGGTATGTTCATATAGCAGAGGCTTCTAACTCTGTGAGAGGGAAATAAAAACCCATGCGGAGTTTTTTAATTGGGTGTGAGTGTGGGAGAGGAGGGTGACGTAAGTGAACGTGTGACTTATAATGACCCTGGAGGTGGTGTGGAGGGCAGAGTACTGGGGCAGGACGGGTGAGAGGTTGCAGGAGTGGACTCAGGGAGCCTGGTTTACAGGCTATTGTAAGAGTCTAGGTGACTTAGGGCTGAGGTGGTGACAGCAGAAAGAGCACGACAGATACATTCAAGGCATGTCTGAGGTGGAACCACAGGATAAAGTGGCTGGCTGTTCATGGGAGAGGGGACAAGAAAGATTCAAGGATATTCTGTGGTTTCTCCCTTGAAGCAGGATCTTAACCAGAAACAGTCTGTATAATTTGAGCATGAAATGAAACCTCAATCTGAAGGCAGGATGCTTTTGGTGTTGGAAATCCCTTGTAAATGCTGTGACTGTGGGTCAGACTATGAGGAGTGATGCACACATACAAGTGAAGAGCGGGTGCTGCATGGAGTGTTCTCACCACCAGCACCCCTGAAGAGGGAGCTCTACTATTCCCCTGGGATTCACAGACTGGATGCTAAGCTAGTGTTCTCACTCACTCACTTCTCCAGCAGGATTTGATCGTCTTTCTGCTCTCACAACACCTGCTCACCCCGGGATCAGAACACCACGTGGCTTCAATGACACATTCTGATCCTTACAGGACCAAGGAGTCTAATCAGATGCTCTCTGTAATTCTCTTTGGTAGCTCCCTGTTACTTTCTTTCGTAGACTTGTCCCACTTTGTAACTATTTGTTTGTTGATTTACTTATTGTCTTTCACTAGACCATAAGTTCCTTTAAAGCAAAGAGATATTTCTATTTTATTTATCACTGTATTCCCAGTATATGGCTCAGTGCCAAGGATATGGTGGATGCTCAATAATATATGTTGAATGAGTGGATGAACTCTCCATTTGAGATTTATTGCCTTTGATATTTTGGGGCATCTCACAGACACTGTTGCCCTGAGCAGGAATTTTGACAGTCATTGTTATGTGATTGGAGAAGTGGAAGATAAAATAAAAACTTGATGAGAAAATCTAACTGGATTTAATATCTAACTAGATATAGGGGATGGAGGAGGGAGATATCAGTGACTCAAAACTGGGTGACTACAAGCTTTCTCTCTCCAACCTCTGCACCTGGGGACTGCTATACCATAGGCCACAGGGTTATGCAATATCTTGGCAGTTAAGTTAGAGTTGTACTCAGATTCAAATTGAAACACGCTCAACATATGGTAATTCTATTTTTGATTTTTGAGGAAACACCATATAGTTTTCCATGGCAGCTGCACCATTTTACACTACTACTAACAGTGCACAGCGTGTGAATCTACTTAACATTACTGAACTATACATTTAAAAATGGTTGAGATGGTAAATTGTATGTTTTGTGTTTCTTACCACAATTTTGAAAATTGTGAAGTGCTCATTGGGTGCCTACTGGGTGCTGCTAAGCATACCAGAAACATCCTAACTGACGAATTCCTTGAATGATACTGGCATCTCTAAAGCCAAGTGTTTCTGTGATGTGCTGGAGGAAAGAAAATGGGGGTTGGATAATAAACCCATTCTAACTTTATCACTGCCCTGAGTTTTCATCCAGATGGAGTAAAGTATTCCTATTGTTCCCAGGTTGAGAAGATTTGGAGAGAAAAGACTGAGGGAGAGTCCATTTTAGGCTGAGAAATAGCATATATGTAGAGTCACGAAAGCCCAGCAAATTGAGTTCTTATCCCCCATCTTTTATAATCCCCAAAGACAGCTTGTCTGTAACAGGAAGGAAGAATCAGGGAAGGACTAGGAGAGTTGCCCCCTCACCACTGGGTTGAGATTCCCAGGTGCGGCAAAATCATGTAGGGTGTGCCTATCCCTTAACAAAGGGGACCCAGCAAAGCCTTTTCTAAATACTACTGACACCGAGTGGGAAAGAGTATTTCCTGCTCTGCTGGTGAAGCCTTTTCTGTACTAACTCCGCTTTCTCCACTGTCCCACTGTGACTCAGGGAGGCTCCAGGGAGAGCGAGCAGGAATTTACATATTCCTGGCTGAGAGTGGTGATGCCAATAGGAGAAGATCCAAAGCACATAAGAGGCCACTGCGTTTCCCCACCTGACCCTGAATGTACATTTAGATATCATTCCAAGAACTTTCAAGGCACCAAGTTGCAAGGAACAGTCTACTTTTAAACTTCCTTCTTGTTCTCTACCTTCATCTCCTGGACTCAAGGTGGCCTTGTTAAATAGAAGAACAGAAAAACTAAAATGCTCAAGAGGATTCCCCAGTTAAATTTCTAATTAGCATCTATCTAATCATGTGAAATTATTCACAGAAGGGTTATTGAACAACAACATACTCGCAAATGCATTTAAGATTGTGAATTCCTATATAAAATATGAGCTGTCAAAAGAAAGTTGGTTCAAAGTATTCCAATTTGTCAATAAACTATAAAACCAAACCCACAGTAAGACCATTCACAAAAGATGTAATTTAGCAAAAATATAATAATTATTATCTTCAGTTTTTTCATAGACAGATAAGGTTATACTGTAACTATAGTATATTTAGAAAGCAGCTCTTTTCCTTCTCTCTCCACTGTAGTAAATCATACCATATTATGTGACTTCAGTACAAAACAAAGAGGTAGTTTACCAAAAAGATATATTAAATCCAATTTTGTTGAATAGATTTGCCAAAATCACTGCTGTTTTAAAACAAAAAATATTGATGCTGAATCTGAAAATCAAGCAAAAATCTCCTGAATGTATCAGATTTGAAATTCCTTATGATAGTAAGAATAAATCACACATCTGGAATGGACAAGCCAATATAGAATCTGTTGTGCAGTAATGCGTGGGTTTGTCAGATACATGGGGCTTAAAATGAGCCGTATATTAAGTCTAGCAAATGATAATTGCAGAGTTCCATTGCCTCTACAAGGTAAATGCAGAGGTAACTGCTGATTATCCCTAGTACTTACAAAGTGTTAACAGATAAGCCTAATAGGATTTGAATTTAAGCAGCTGTGATTTCTTTCCCTCCCTCTTCCAACTCTGTGAATTGGAAATTCTGCAGGCATCAACAGAAAAGGCACACTTTCAGACCTAAGGCACTCACCATACAAATCCTCCAAGACCAGATCATAGCATGATGCTAGGGCTGGATCAGACATGGTAAGCTGGCCAAAAACCTAAATAAGATGCTGCCCACTTTGTTATAATAAGAATTTCTCAACAAGAGGTCCTGAAGTATTAATAATACTTCAGATTAATTTATCAGGAAACACACTAGTCAATGAGCTTAGAACACTGCTGGCCTCATGGAATAATGACCTGATTCTTAACAAACAGTTAGAAAATTCCATGTGTTCAATTACTAACATATGGCATTTTTCTAAATTGCTGGCACTTTATGATATTATGTGTACTGTGTGTGTGCTTGCACACATGCACTCTGTGTGTGTGTTTGTTCAACTGTTATTTCTTGAGAGCTAACTATATACCAGCTACATTATTAGAGCCCACTTGGGATAAATGCCAAAGAAGACAAACACAACTGCGGTCCTCAAGAAAATACGATCTAGTGGAGCGGTGTTTTTCAAACTTTTAATGTGCATACAAATTACATGAGAAATTTGTTAATATGCAAATTATAATTCAGAGTGTCTGGGTTATGGCAGAGATGCTGCATTTCTAACACACTCCCTTTACTGCCAACGTTGCTGGCATTTTAATAGCAAGGTGTTGGAGGACATGAGTGTTAAATCACACAAATAACTAACTATATGCTGACATTTGTGATAGTGCTATAAAGAAAGAAGTTTGGGGCTGGTGCGGTGGTTTATGCTTGTAATCCTAGCACTCTGGGAGGCCAAGGCTGGAGGATTGCTTGAGATCAGGAGTTCGAAACCAGCCTGAGAAAGAGTGGTCTCAAAAGAAACCTTCCTCTACTGAAAGAAAAACTTAGCTGGGGCAAAGTGGCTCGTGCCTGTAGTCCCAGCTACTTGGGAGGCTGAGGCAGGAGGATTGCTTGAGCCCAGGAGTTTGAGGTTGCTGTGAGCTAGGCTGATGCCAGGGCACTCTAGCCCAGGCAGCAGAGCAAGACTCTATCTCAAAAAAAAAAAAGAAAGAAAGAAAAAAAGAAAAAAGTTCATGAGTCCATGAGATCAGATAAAGTAGGAGACCTAATCTATCCTTCAAGACTAGGAAGTCAAAAGCTGAAGGATGCTGAGGGAGAAATAGGATTTTCCTAATGGAGCTACAGGAGATGACTCCTTCAGTAGAATTTTATAAGAGTGTAACATGAGAACTACCAATGGTCTTATTCAAGGGTGTCTGGAGAAAGCCCACAAGAAGCAGGAAAGGATCCAGCCATGCAAAGAGAAGAGAAAAGGAAAGAGAATGAGACATATCCTACTGTGTAAGAATCTCCTAGTCGCTGTGGTGTGGGAAGTATTTCATTGACTACCAGAAATACTCCAGAATTTTTCCCAGTGATGTGAATTGTACTATCCCTTTTTCTATGGAGCCAGTTTGAGTAGGGTTTCTGTCAAATACAACTGAAAAAACCTGACCATTATAAGAGCAGAAGGAGCTGGAGGTGATCATCTTGGGGGATAACCATACCATTTACTGAAATGATGAAGGCAAGACAAGAAGCTGGCGAGGAAGGGAAGAACTGAAGTCCCATTTGGCAAAGGAGAATTTGAAACACATATGAGATACCCAAGTGGAAATACTAACTAGATGATGGATATATAAATTTAGAGTTCAGTCAAGAATAATGGAGAATGGATTTAAGTTTAAGCATCATTGGCATAGACATGATATCCAAAACTATAGGACGGCATGAGATGAGATTATCTGGGGGAGAAACTACCCAGTGAAAACAGAAGAGGACTCAGGACTAGGCCCTGAAGAACCTCATGATCTATGAACCCGGTATCATTTAAAAAATGCCAAACTTTAATGAAGAATATCTGCAACCCACTCCCCAACCCCCATACAGCTGTATTTTGTTCATTTATTTGCTGGATAATGTTAACTAATCCACAAGTTTCACCTTTATTGTCATTTGTCAACAAACAACAACAAAAAGTGGGTAGAGTATGTGTAATTTTATATTAATTGTGTGACTTTAAAGTAATGAGACGGATTTTTAAGTGTGGCTCATAAACTGGCTCTAGAGGCAATTCTGAAAAAATATCTGAGTAGTAGGATGAACATTACTTATACCTTAGAATTTAGGCATTTGCATTATAACAATCTTTTTGTGTATAAATATCATTTCTCTGTTATTTCTTGCTTATAAACTTGGCAATGGGGGAGTGTACGAATTCTGTAATGATCATCAGAGAATAAATTTTTATATTACCTCCAAGGTACATAGAATATGGTCAGCATTGCCTTTGTAGAGAGAGCAATTTGAATGAAAGAGCTGAAAGTTGAATTTTCTTTTAAAGTTTTTTATGTTTTATTATAACTTCATTATGTTGTTCACTAAGTTGGAAGAGTACTTACCATTGTGATATACATTTGCAAAATGACTGATTTTATATAGATGTACGCAGATGTCTTAAATGCAATACCACCTAAAAGAAGTCTTTATATTATATATTTATGTGTGTATGAATTATATGAAATATTGCATTAGAGTTAAAACATATATGATGAGACATAGAATTTAAAATTTATTCAGTTAAAAGCATATTTGAAAAAGATTATTATGGTAAATTCCAATCCAGTTCTAATAGGGTGTGGATTTTCACAATTCTCAATCTCTACAGATTAGCTCCTAAATACCATGTCCCCCTAATGGAATATTGTCTCCTTTTCAGTTTCCTGTGAAGTATTTTTATGCATCTTAGGTGAATTCATAAATATGCTAAGACCAAGATTCTGTTTTCTTTCAACAATGACAATTTATGCAGTGAGTATCAATAACTTTACAAATTTATGAGATTGTTTGGAATGTGATTAGTGAACATTTATCTTTCTCCACCTCTAGTTGTTTCTGATATTTTAAGTTAATAATTAAATTGAGAATGTTGGGCTAAACTTACCTTCTTTATATGTTCTCTCTAGTTCCTTAAGTGACCTTATATAAATGAGTGAACAAATAAATATCATACATGACTCTTACCAATAATACACAGATTAAAAAGTCTAGAAACATAGAAAAATATTTATTGTGCTTTTTTAGATTAATAATTTGCTTAAATTTAGAAATGCTTTACCTGAAAAATAATATGGGATTAAAGAAAAATATATATTGAGAATATTTTTTGGAAAAGTAACTAACATTTTGATTTTATTTTTATTTTAAATTTTGAAGCTCAGCCACTCAGAATTCAACTAATTATACATGAGTGGATTAATAAAATGTGGTATATGTATATCATGGACTTCTATTCAGCCACAAAAAACAATGGTGATCTAGCGCCTCTTGTATTATCCTGGATAGAGTTGTAACCCATTCTACTAAGTGAAGTATCACAAGAATGGAAAAACAACCACCACGTGTACTCACCATCAAATTGGTATTAACTGATCAACACTTACGTGCACATATAGTAGTAACATTCATCAGGTGTTGGGTAGGTGGGAGCAGGGAGGGGAGATGGGTATATTCACACCTAATGGGTGTGGTGCGTGCTGTCTGGGGGATGGACACGTTTCAAGCTCTGACTTGAGTGGGGCAAAGGCAATATATGTAATCTAAACATTTGTACCCCTGTAACATGCTGAAATAAAAAAAAAAAAATTCTTGGTTAACGTCATTTTCCCAATACTTGTCCAGATGACATAGAGAACCGGCAGGCATTGCTTAACTGAGTCAGAAAGTTTCAAACCACCCTGATCAAAACAAGATGGGGGACAGGACAAGTTCCAACCAGTTAGAACCAAGATGGCATTGGAATCCACTGCTTCTTGACTTTACAGCTTCATTACCCTCATTATCATAAAACTTTCTAAGGAAATCTCCTATCATGCACCTGATGCCATGACAGTTCGTGATTGATAATATTTGGTCAAAAGGAGGGGTGTCATCCTAATTTTAGGAGAACACCATCCCTTTCCAAGAAATAACATGAATATCCCTACCCTTGTTTAGCCCATAATTAAGCTGTTGCTTAAATAGAGGGACAAAAGGAACCACATGGGTGGTACTCCTCCCCAGGGAGAACTACCCCCACTCTGTCTGTGGAGTAGATTTTCTATACTTCCTAAGTAAAACTCGCTTTCACTTCACACTGGTGGCTCACTCCTGAATTCTTTCTTGCATGAAGCCAAGGACCAACTTGTACTTTTGTTCATTACTAATTACTTATTTTAATAGTGGAATAATTAGCCGCAAAGTCACTATCCACAACAAAATCTAGGGCTCCTAAGAGCAAGCCACATCAAGCCTTCTGGGTCCTCCTCTGATCCAGCCTCCATCACTAAGGATCATATATTCATTGCTCTTTTTATCTCATTTTATTGTAATTATTTATTTTCTTAAAAAGTACAAAAAAAAGTACACACATATATGTAGTAGTGTTTTTTTTTTTTACTTTTATAAAAAGAATGTTAGGCTCTGCATAATCTTTTGGAACTTCTGTCCCTTAACATTGTACCGTGGAGATTAATTCATATTGTTATGGGCAGCTATATTTTGTTCATTTTGATTGCTATGTAATATTCATTGAGTGAATATACTACTGTTTATTTATTTACTGTTTCTGGACATCTGGATTGATTCTGGTTTTTGTTAATATGAATAGTGTCACTATAAACATCTTTTACTATCTTTGTTGTACTTGTGTACAAATTTCTCTTAATTTTATATCTGAGCATGGAAGTGCTGAGGTATAGAGTATGCAAATGTTCAATTTTAGGGAAAAATGTCAAATTTTTCCAAAGTGTTTTGTCTTGTCTGCAACATGTAAAAGAGCCAATGGATCGACAATTGGTGTCATCAGATTCTAAAGTATTTGGAATCCAGTACAGGTAAAATGGTATCCTATTAGAATCTTAATAAACATATTATTTAAGAATAAAAACTTCCCTCTATTTCTGAGTTTTCCAGATATACTGTACATTTCAAAATATGTTAGTGATATAGAGATCGATGTAAAGTATTAATAATTAATTACAAAATTGTATATGTTTTACTGTGAGCTAATTTTTTCTAACTCTTCAGGTCATCTCAAGCATTGTCAGGACTAGACAGAATTCCTAGGCAGAATGCAAAAGAGTGAGATTATGTATTTACTATAAGCTTTTCAGTTATTCATTATTTCTTACTTTAGACATCTTACCTCATTCCAAATGATTTAAAAAATATCTAAGAGATTTCCATTGACTACTTAAGTTTGAATAGGTTTTATTAAACTATAGTGTGCAACATGGACATATTTACAAACACACAGTCATAAGATCGCAAAGGTATGGAGCTGGCCAAAGTGACTAAGTATTTTCTAAAACCCGTTTAGTTTGATTTCTGGATTTTCATGCTCCCTTCTCATAAGACAATAAATTACTTAATTTAAATGTAAAGTCATTTTTAAGGTGATCTTAGCCATTTGAAAAGAAGGACTAAGGAATGTTCTTTTAATTGGGAAACAGGGTAGGAGAGAAATCCTGATGTAAAACTCCACAGTCAGCAAAAGCAAGATAAGTGTGATGATGATTCATGGTGTTTACTATTGTTGTTAAGAGACATGGAATTTCCAGGAGGAAAAGAAGAGTGAGAGTAATAGCAAAAATGAGATGAAAGCATATAGAGGTGATCCTGAAACCTTCCTTCTCACCCCTTATTAACCACAACAGTCCAATCCAGTACAACAGAGTGGGTTTAAAAGTGTGGTATGCATTATTCATGGAACGGCAACTTTCATTCTGATTATAGATATTTAAAAGCATCATACATCTTTAAGAGGGCTTAGTTGAAACTTTTTGTGTATTTCAGATTACAACATATTTGGGCAGTGTGAGCAAACATAGATGATATATTTCCTAAAATGATGTAAAATTGTCTTAAGTTGCTAACAAGAAATACTTGCATAGCGCAGTTTTTAACCTTTCCTGTCTTTACTCCTCTTTAATTCCTTCCCACTTTCAACTGAGTTGAAGTGTTTATATTAAAACAAAACCCTCATTGGCACTCTAAAGAAATTGACTCACCCATCTTTCAAATCACAGGATTTTTTTTACAGTATATAATATGCATTATAATGGAATAAGTATTTTAATTTCTTAAGGATGTTGAACTCTATGTTCCTTAAAGGGGACTTTTGCAACTTACTGTTATAAATATTGGCACTCGATCATAAGAGAAAATGATATTAAGTTAGTTCAAGGGTAAGATATACATACAGTAGTTGTTCTCAAATATTAATAAGGCCACGAACTCATTTACAGACAACCTATATAGCCTTGAAGAATCTATGAAGAGTGGTAACCTAACAGTTAAGATCTATGGCCATTATTTTCATTTAGGCCTAGAAATACATTTTCTTTCCTAAATGAACCAGTATGGCTCATATCAAAGAGAAACGAATACAAGTGAAAAACCTTTTTAAGCAAGTGCTGACCGAAGTAGAATTTCCCATTTAAAGTACCCAAAAGAACTCCAATTCTTTGACTAGCAATTGGCACGCCTGAATCTCTTGACAAGCATAGAATAGCAGACCCCAGAAAGATCTGAGGTTGAATAGTGCTGCCTCTGGTAAGGAAGGGAGGTGCTAAGATCGCTCACAAGATTTTTTTTTTTTTCCGTCCACAAGCGCCGGCCTCCTGAAGACTGGAGCTGTCTACAGATTATTCTGACGCCAATTCCACTCTTCCCGGACAGAAACAGAAAAGGAGGGCGTGGGCTTATACGCAAATTCCTTCTCTCCAGTCCTTCCTGCAGAAGTTCAACATGTTCTGGGATTCGAGATCCTGAAACTCTCTGAGCAGGGAAAATGATACACTTCATCCCCGTGGCGACTTTCTTCTCCTGCTCTAAGCAGGGTGTTTGACCTTCTGGTCGACCGTGTTCCCTGTGCCCTGGCGCCAGCTGTGTTCCCGACCCCAGAATAAATCAGGGCTGCAGGCGAGGCCTGGCAGAGCTCCGGACACATTTCCTGTCGCGGCCTAAGGGAAGCTGGCTGGGGCTTCTTGGAGTTTGGGGGCGGGTGGGAAGGGGGAGTCCAGCGAGAGTGAGAGCAGAAGGGAGGGGAGAGGGGACGGAGTGGAGTGAGCCAGCTGTAGAGGGCGGAGACCGCGCTCCAGAGACAGCTGGGCGCCCTGGAGTGGGACAGACTCAAGTTGGGAGCAGTTGTGCTGTGGGTGCGGGGCCTCCAAGATGAGGCCGGCACTCACCCTGTGCCTCCTCTGGCAGGCGCTCTGGCCCGAGCCGGGCGGTGGCGAGCACCCCACCGCCGACCGCGCGGGCTGCTCGGCCTCGGGGGCCTGCTACAGTCTGCACCACGCGACTATCAAGCGGCTGGCGGCCGAGGAGGCCTGCAACTTGCGCGGCGGGGCGCTCAGCACCGTGCATGGGGGTGCTGAGCTCCGCGCTGTGCTCGCGCTCCTGCGGGCAGGCCCGGGGCCCCGAGAAGGCTCCAAAGACCTTCTGTTCTGGGTCTCGCTGGAGCGCAAGCGTTCCCACTGCACCCTGGAGAACGAGCCTTTGCGGGGTTTCTCCTGGCAGTCCTCCGACGACAGCAGGTCCGAAAGCGACACGCTGCAGTGGGTGGAGGAGCCCCAACGCTCCTGCACCGCACGGAGATGCGCGGCACTTCAGGCCACTGGGGGAGTTGAGCCCGCAGGCTGGAAAGAGATGCTGTGCCACCTGCGCGCCAACGGCTACCTGTGCAAGTACCAGTTTGAGGGCTTGTGCCCTGCGCCGCGTCCCGGGGCCGCCTCTAATTTGAGCTACCGAGCGCCCTTCCAGCTGTACAGCCCCGCGCTGGACTTCAGTCCCCCTGGGACCAAGGTGAGTGCGCTCTGCCCGGGGCAGCTCCCCATCTCAGTAACCTGCATCGCGGACGAGATGGGCCTGCGCTGGGACGGACTCCCCTCGGGCGCCTTGCTCTGTCCCTGCCCGGGGAGGTACCTGCGGGCTGGCAAATGCGCGGAGCTGCCTAACTGCCTAGACGACTTGGGAGGCTTTGCCTGCGAATGTGCCGCGGGCTTCCAGCTGGGTGACGACGGACGCTCTTGTGTGACAAATGGGGAAGGACAGCTGGCCCCTGGGGGGACCATGGTGCCCACCAGGTTCCCACCGGCCGCTGCTACAAGCCCTATACCGAAGAGAACGTGGTCACCCAAGGTCCACGAGAAGCCAGGAGAGATACCCCATGTCCCTGAACAAGGCAGTTCGGCAACAACTATTCCTGAGATTCCTCAGTGGGGAGCACAGAGCACTATGTCTAACTTTCAAATGTCCCCTCAAGTCAAGTCAATGGCCACCATCACCCCATCAGGAAGCGTGATTCCCAAGTTTAATTCCACAGTTTCCTCTGCCAATCCCCAGGCTTTCGACTCTTCCTCCACCGTGGTCTTCATACTTGTCACCATAGCAGTAGTAGTGTTGGTGATCTTGACCATGACAGTGCTGGGGCTTTTCAAACTCTGCTTTCACAAAAGCCCTTCCTCCCGGGCAAAGAAGGGGTCTTTGGCACCCTCAGGCAAGGAGAGTGATGCTGAGGCCGCTGCTTTGAACTCCAATTCTGCACATGGCGCACACAGTGAGGTGAAGGTCAGGGACTGTGGTCTACAGGACAGAGAGGAAGGCACCTCGCTGGCGGGGTCCTCTTTTGGTTCTGGCCATACATAGGGGAACAGGGACATGGGGACTCCTGGTGAACAGAGTTTTTCCGCTTTCGATGAAAAGGGGGACGAACGGAGAAGAACTTATTTGTGGGACTGACTATTCCTGCAGAAATCCCTTTTCCTCTAAATCCCCTCTACTTCACTGAGAAGCTAAATCAGAACAGCACACTCCTTCCCTGAAGATGGAAGAGGTGGAAGTGCCTTAGGGTGGTACTGAGGGGCAGGGTCCTGCTGGGGAGAGGTATTTTCTTATGTTTATTCTGGAGAATTTGGAGAAGTGATTGAACTTTCAAGACATGGAAACAAATAAAAAACAATACCATTAATTTTTTAAAAAATTTTTACCAAACCGAAAGGAAATCTATTTGCATTGTTCAGGCTGGGAATATATTGGTTTGAAATTCCCTGGTAAAAAAAAATAAAGGATTGTTTATAACTCAGACTCAAATATCATTGGCTTTCTTGAGGAGTAAGAACTGAGGAACAGGCTGGGAATAGCAAGGGAAGTGCATACTGCTTTTAGATTGAGGGGAAAGTCCTTAAGTCCTTCTAATGAGGAACAGATCTCTAAGAACTAGTAACTTTTCCCTTGGTTCTTTTATCCTTTGTTTTCAAAGTCACTGCTACTTGTGTGCTTTGCTATAAATCCAAAGTGTAGTGTTGCCAGAGTCACTGGCTCTAGAAGCAAATTATAGTTGATCACAAATTAAAGTATTTACTGTGTGTCCTTGCCCAAGGAAACAAATGATTTGTGTTTTTCCCTTCCAGTCCTTCCAGTGTTTGTGCTCTTCAGTGTAATGACCTCCCCAACCAATTAGCCCTCTCCTATAAACATCAGGATGCTGATCCTCACTTCCAATTATGGTGATGTTAATTCTCAGTTAAAACATTAATGCTAAGTATTGATTGCATTAAAGCAAAAATAAGCTTGGTTTCCTCCAAAGTTGCTAGGTTCTTGTGCATTTTTTAATCCATGGAAAAACTTGAATACCAAACCATTTCCTTTTCCTCTGAATAAGACTGTGTGCAGTGACAATACATGCTCATCTTGGAATGATAACAATTTTTCAAGAGTCTACATGGGCCAAAACAGCTTTCCAAAAGAATTAAGTGTAAGAAATAAGTGATAAATTAAAAAAAGCTATTATCTTATGATGAGGTGAGGTACTAGAAAGTGATCTAAATGAAGCATTCTTCTGAAAAATAATTAAGCCATAATAAAAATCACTATCTGGTGGAATTAGGTCCATAGAAAATATCTCACTTTTATTAGTATGCCAAGACTTTAAAACTAAGCGTGTGGGGGTTGGTGTATGAAGAGAGAGAGAAAAACACGCTTAGTAATGGGGAAGAATGGCAGCAGGAAGAAGCTTACACTATATTTTCATAGAATCATTTTGACGTTCTTGAGTATACAATGTATTCAATGGAGAGCAGACTTTAGTAAGTGACCAATAATAAAATAATCTACTAAAAAGTTACAATAACTCTATCCATAAATCTACATTCTAAATATAAACATATATATTTGGTATTATACCATTAAAGGAACAAAGTAGTAATTTGCTTTGTATATTAAATATGTTTCTAAATAGTTACATTTAAATAAAATCACAAATAAATTAGAGTTAACATTTGAAGGAATTTTAAGTATTATCATTTCACAAGTGAAACTAAAAATCAGGTAAGTACAGCAAATGGTTTGCCCTATGTCCCCCAACTTGTAAGAGTATATCTCAGTTCACATTAATCTTGGTGTTATATCTTTCCACTTCACTACATGACTTCTCGGTAGAGAAGGTAACTATTTGAATAGAATATATGGTGCTTTCTTTTATAATTTGAAAAATAACCTCATCTATAACTGAACTTAACTGTTATTTATGAGTGTGTGTGTATATACATACACAGTCATGTCACTTCACAACAGCATATGTTCTGAAAAATGAGTCTTTAGGAGAGTTTGTCATTGTGCAAACATCATTACACAAACCTAGATGGTAAAAGGTACTACACACCTAGACTACAAATCTGTATAGCATGTTACTATACTGAATACTGTAGGCAACTATAACACAGTGGTAAGTATTTATGTATCTAAACATATTGAAGGTACTGCAAAAATACAGTATAAAAGATAAAAAATGGTGCACTTGCATAGGGTACTTACCATGAATGGGGCTTCCAGGACTAGAAGTTACTCTGGGTGAGTCAGTGAGTGAGTGGTGAATGAATAGGTAAAGGGTTAAGATATTACTATACTGTATTGTAGACTTTATAAACACTGTACACTTAGGCTTTCAACCATGTGAGTATTTAAATCTAAAATGTGTCTTTTGTGGACAGCATATATTTGGATCATTTTTAAAATCTATTTTGTAATCTCTGCCTTCCAATTGAGGTGTTTTTTTACCTTTGTGTTTAATGTACAATGAGTTAAGATCTATACCTACTGCATTTTATTTGCTTTCCACATCTTATTTTATTTTTGTTCCTCTATTTCTTCATAACTGTCTTCTTTAAATTTTTAAAATTTCAGAATATTATGAGGGTACAAATGTTTTGGTTACATGGTTTGCTTTTGTACTTCTTGAGTGAAAGTTGTAAGTGTGCCCATCACCCAAATAGTGTACATTGTCTGCATTAGGTATGACTTCATCCATCCCCTCCTGCCCCCCCAACCTTGCACAATTCCTGTTGAGTTCTACTTCCATCTGTGCACATGAGTGCTTATTGGTTAGTTCCAATTTAATAGTGAGTACACGTGGTGTTTGTTATTCCATTCTTTAGAAATTTCTCATAGGAGAATGGTCTCCAGTTCCATCCAGATTGTTGCAAAAGGTATTAATTCATTTTTTATGGCTGACTAGTACTCCATGGTATATATTTACCATATTTTATTAATCCCCTCATGAATTGATGGGCACTTGGGTGGATTCCACATCTTTGCGACTGTGAATTGTGCTGCAATAAACATTCTAGTGCAGGCATCTTTTTTGATAAAATTACATTTTTTTCCTTTTGGATAAATACCCAATAATAGGATTACTGGATCAAATGGTAAGTCTACTTTTAGTTCTATGAGGAATCTCCATACTAATTTCCATAGAGGTTGCACTGGTCTAAAGTCCCAACAACGGTGTATAAGTGTTCCTCTCTGCATCCATGCCAACATCTATTGTTTTTGGACTTTTTGATAAAAGCCATTCTCACTGGAGTTAGATGATATCTCATTGTGTTTTTGATTTGCATTTCTCTAATGATCAGTGACATTTAGCATTTTTTCATATGTTTATAGGCTGTCTATCTTCTTTGGAAAAGCTTCTGTTCATGTCTTTTGTCCACTTTTTAATGGGGTGGTTTGATTTTTTTCTTGCTGATTTGCAAGATTCTTTGTAGATTCTGGTTATTAGCCCTTTATCAGATGTATGACTTCTGACTATTTTCTCCCATTCTGTAGGTTGTCTATTTTCTCTGTTTATTGTATCCTTTGCTGTGCAGAAGCTTTTTTGTTGTTACTGCAATTGCCATTGGGGTCTTCTTCATAAATTCTTTGCTTAGGCTGATATCTAGAAGAGTTTTTCCAATATTTTCTTCTATGATTCTTATAGTTTCATGTCTTAGATTTAAATCTATGTTCCACCTTGAATTAATTTTTGTGAATGGTGAGAGATATGGATAATGTTTCAATCCTCTACATGTGGCTATCCAATTTTCCCAGCACCATTTATTGAACAGGGATTCTTGTCCCCAGTGTACATTGCTGCCTATTTGTCAAAGATAATATGGCCATATAGGGATGGTTTTATGTCTGGGTTCTCTGTCCTGTTCCATTGGTCTATGTCTCTATTTTTGTGCCTATACCATGCTGTTTGGGTTACCATAGCCTTGTAGTGCAGTTTAAAGTCTGGTAAAATTATGCCTCTAGATTTGTTCCTTTTGCTTAAGGTTGCTTTGGCTATTTGGGCTCTTTCCTGGTTCCAAACAAAGTGTAGAATTATTTTTTCTAGATTGGTAAAACATGATGTTGGTATTTTGATGGGGATTGCATTGTTTCTGTAAATCACTTTGGGTAGTGTGGACATTTTAACAATGTTGATTCTGCCAATCCATGAGCATGATATGTTTTCCCATTTGTTTATATCATTTGAAATTTCTTTTGCCAGTGATTCATAGTTCTCTTTGTAATGATCTTTTATCTCCTTGGTTAAATATATTCCTAGGTATTATATTTTCTTTGTAGCTATTGTGAAAGATATTGAGCTTTGATTTGATTGTCAGCTTGACTATTGTTGGTATTTAAGAATGCTTCTGATTTGTGTACATTGATTCTGTAACATGAGACCCTCAGGAATGCCTATAATTCTTATGTTTGGTCTCTTTACATAATCCCATATTTCTTGTAGGCTTTATTCCTTCCTCATAATTCTCTGTTCTTTGTCTTTGACTGACTTGTTAAATGCAAAGGTGTTGTTCTCAAGCTCTGAGATTCTTTCTTCTGCCTGATCTAGTCTATCTTAAGACTTTCCACTGTGTTTTGCATTTCCTTGAATAAATTTTTTATTTCCAGAAGTTCTATTTGATTTTTTTAATAATTTGATTTCTTTAGTGAATCTTTCATTCATTTCCTGAATTTTTTTTTTTGTGGTTTCTTTGTGTTGATTTTACATTTTCTCTTATATTTCATTGAGCTTACTTATAATCCATATTTGGAATTTTTTATCTGTCATTTCAATATTCTGATTTTGGTTGGTATCCATTTCTAGAGAGCTAGTGTTCTCTTTTTGGGGGAGGGGAGCCTTCACTGTGATTCTTCATACTTCTAGAGTTCTTTCACTGATTCCTTCTCATCTGGAGCATCTGTTGCTTCTTATTATGGGATTTTCTTTTGTTTAGATAATGTCATACCCTGTTTAATCTCTGAGATAGTAGGTGGTGCTTGTGGGTGAGAATAAACCACAACCTGTATTATTGAGTCAGAAAACGCTGAAGGGTGTGCAAATTGACCTCCCTGTCAGTAGGTGGTACTTTATGGAAGGAACATGCCACAATGCTGTTTTTGGGTCTGTGACCATGTCTAGTCCCTCAGGAGAAGTACTCATATGCCCCAGGTGGTGGTTGGGGTCCTGGAAGTTCAGGTGTATCCCAAGTCTTTGCCATAGCAGAGGCAGGTGGGGGAGTGTGGCTGGGTGAGGCTGGGTTAGATGAGCTTGCCCTTAAGTGCTACAAAAGCTATCATGGTATCTGTTTCAGCTGGGGTCAAAGGTCTGCTCCCAGCTTCTGAGCAAACCCACCTGGGAGGGGCTGAAGTGGTCCCATCCAATCAGAAAGGCTGCTTGTGGAGGCAAGGCCTTCTGAGAGTCACAATCTGGCACTTGGGGTGGCCCTTACTCTTCACCCTCTCCTGCTCTGTGTTCAACACAGCCCCACCCCCCAGCGTCTCCCACCAGGCAGGAGCTCAAGCCAGCTGGGCTCCCCCAGGACTTGGATGCAGGTTGGGAAGTTTCCTGCCCAGCATTCTGCCCTGAGCAGAAAGTGTGTCCCTTCTGTGTGTGTGTGTTGGGGGAGGGGGTGCCCAGCAAGCACACTGCACTCTCCCCTTGTTCTACCCATGCTTGCTCCCTCATCTCCTGAAACTTATTCACAAATCTTCCCTCCCTGCCCCTGAGCAGTGTGATTGAGACTTGGGGGTAAAGGATTATCCTTGGATCCCCGAAGATCAATCCCTAACCATGCTATGGAGAAGCACATTGGTCCTGAGTTGCCCACAGGGTGCCCAAGCAGGTTCAATGTCCTCCACCTCTGGACTTGTCCTTCTCTGATGGAGGCATCCGCCAAGCAGCACTAGGTGGAGCTGAGGGGCAGGGAGCTTACAGTGCAAGCACCTCTCAGTCTGCTGCACGACCCCAATGAGAAGGGCCTAAGTCCCACTCTCTGTGGAAGCCTCAGTGTGGTGGCTCAATTGTCTCTCTTGGCATCTATGGGTGGGGGAGGGGAAGGGGAGAAAAAGAGTGGCACTCTGGTCATGCCCATCCCTCCCTCTGGGAGCCTGCACACCCAGAATGACCAGGCACTGGAGTCACACTGGATTCCTGTGGCTCCTCCAGTCTGGTCCAGAGTTGGAAAATATCTGTGTGAGAATGAGCAAGATGAAACCTGAGGAGTTGAAGCCCCCTGGGGAGAACAAAGGCGCATGGGGAGTAGAAAAGCAATATGGCATCTGCATTCCTGGCTTAGGTCTGCTGGGTGGGAAGTGCCCCTGAGGGGCTGGGAGCCTGGTGCCCTGTCCACAAGAAGCTCCCAGCTCACTGGCAGTACTAGCCTCTGGGCTTGTGTGGGCAGAAGGTCTCTCCAGCAGCTCAGGAACCCACCATCCATCAGAGATGTGAGGAGGGAGAGAAAAAATCCACTTCACCTACCCTTCTCACTGGACTCCAAGCTTCTCAGTGGATTCTGATTATCAGCCCTCTATTGGATGTATAGCATGTGAATATTTTCTCCCACTCTGTGAGCTGTCTATTTACTCTGTGGATTATTTCCTTTGCTGTGCAGAAGCCTTTTAATTTAATTAGGTTCCATTTTTTTTTTTTTCTTATTCCTGTATCTGCCTTTGGAGTCTTAGTCATGAATTCTTTATCTAGGCCAATGTCTAGAAGAGTTTTTCCTATGTTTTCTTCTAGAATTTTTGTGGTTTTGTGCCTTACATTTAAATTTCTTATTCATCTCGAGTTAATTTTTTATTTTTATTTCAAAATATTACAGGGGGACAGATGTTTTTGGTTATATGGGTTGCTTTTATAATGCTTGAGTCAGGTTTATAAGCGTGCCCATCACCAGATAGTGTTCATTGTACTCATTAGGTAGGTTTTTACCCTCCCCCTGACCCTGTCTAGATTTCCACTGAGTTTTACTTCCTTCTGTGCACGTGTGCTCATTAGTTATTTCCAATTTAATAGTGAGTACATGTGGTGTTTGTTTTTCTATTCTTTAGATGCTTCACTTAGAATAATGGTGTCCAGTTCCATCCAAATTGCTGCAAAAGGCCTTAATTCATTCTTTATATGGCTGAGTAGTATTCCATGGTATACATATACCACATTTTGTTAATTCACTCATGAATTGATGGGCATTTGGGTTGATTACACATCTTTGCAATTGTGAATTGTGTTGCAGTAAACATTTGAGTGCAGATGTCTTTTTTTTTTTTTTTTTTTTTTTTTGAGACAGAGTCTCACTCTGTTGCCCAGGGTAGAGTGCTGTGACATCAGCCTAGCTCACAGCAACCTCAGACTCCTAGGCTTAAGTAATCCTACTGCCTCAGCCTCCCGAGTAGCTGGGACTACAGGCATGTGCCACCATGCCCGGCTAATTTTTTTTCTATATATATATTTTTAGCTGTCCAGATAATTTCTTTCTATTTTTTTGGTAGAGACGGGGTCTCGCTCTTGCTCAGGGTGGTCTCGAACTCCTGACCTCGAGTGATCCTCCCGCCTCCCAGAGTGCTAGGATTACAGGCATGAGCTACCACGCCTGGCCTGCAGGTGTCTTTGATAAAATGACTTTTTTCTTTTGGGTAGATACCCAGTAGTGGGATTTCTGGATTGAATGGTAGGTCTACTTTTAGTTCTTTGAGGAATCTGCATATTGTTTTCCATAGAGGTTGTACTAATTTTCAGTCCCACCAACAGCGTGTAAGTGTTCCTTTCTCCCTGCATCCAAGCCAACATCTATTGATTTTGGACTTTTTAGTAAAGGCCATTCTGACCGGGGCAATGTGAAATCTCATTGTGGTTTAGTTTGCATTTCCCAGACGATTAGTGTCATTGAGCAGTTTTTCGTATGTTTATTGGACATTTTCCTATCTTCTTTTACAATGCTTCTGTTCATGTCTTTGGCCACATGCAGAAGAGTGAAACAAGATCCCTATCTCTCACCATTTACAAAAATTAATTCAAGATGGATAAAGGACTTAAATATAAAGCATGAAACCCTAAGCATTCTAGAAGAAAATGTTGGAAAAACTTCTTGATATCAGCTTGAACTAATTTTTGTATATGGTGAGAGGTAGGGGTCCTGTTTCATTCTTCTGCATGTGACTATTGAGTTTTCTCAGCATAATTTACTGAATATGGCTTCCTTTCTCTAGTATATGTTATTGTCTGCTTTTTCAAAGATCAGTTGGTTGTAGGTAAATGGTTTTATTTCTGGGTTCTCTATTCTGTTCCACTGGTCTATGTCTCTGCTTTTATACTAGTGCCATGCTGTTTTGGTTACTAGAGATTTGTACTATAATTTAATGTCAGCTAATGTGATGCCTCCAAATTTTTTCTTTTTGCTTAAGATTGCTTTGGCTATTTGGGCTCCTTTCTGGTTCCAAACGAAGCTGAGAATTGTCTTTTCTAGATCTGTGAAATACAAGATTGGCATTTTGATGGGGATTGCATTGAATCTGTAAATCACTTTGGGCAGTATGGATATTTTAATGATATTGGTTCTAGCAATCCATGAGCATGGGATGTTTTACCATTTGTTTGATATTCTTAGTGATGTCTTGGATCTCATCTGTGCCTCTTGATAAGCAGAAACTGATTCTCCTCTTAGGCTGACATTTTTTAAGCCAAACTTCTTTCTAAAATTATCAAGACATCCTTTACTGGCATTACATTCTCTAGCTTTAGATACTTTACCTTCCTTTGGTTTGTCATGTAATGACATTGTTTTTTTCCTTATTTTTTATATTTTTTATTGATATGTCATAGTTATACATATTTGGGGGTACATGAGATATTTTGATACATGTATACAATGTGTAATGATCAAATCAGGATAATTGTGGTATCCATCACCTCAAAGATTTATATTGTCTTTATGTGGGGAACATTACAATTCTTAGAGCTATTTTGAAATATGCTATAAATTATTGTTAATTATAATTTCTCTACTATGCTATTGATACTAGAACTTATTACTTTTATCTAATTGTATTTTTGTACCCATTAACAAACTTCTCTTCACTCCTTTCTCCCCACTTCCCTTACCAGCTGCTAGTAACCACCATTCTATGCTCTACCTCCTTGAGGTCCACTTTCTTTAGCTCTTGCGTATGAGTGAGAACATGCAATATTTATCTTTCTGTGTCTGGCTTATTTCACTTAGCATAATGACCTCTAGTTCCATCCATGTTGCTGCAAATGACAGGATTGCATTCTTTTTTATGGATGAATAATATTTTAATATATATATATATATATATATATATACACACACACCATATTTCCTTTATCCATTCATCTGTTGATGGACACTTGGGTTGATTTCATATCTTGGCTGCTGTCAACAATGCTACAATAAACACGAGAGTGCAGATATCTCTTTGATAAACTGGTTTCCTTTTATTTGGATATATACTCAGCAGTGATATTACTGAATCATATAGTAGTTCTATTTTTTGCTTTTTAAGGAACCTCCACATTGTTTTCCATGATGGCTATACTACTTTATATGCTCACCAATAGTGTGCAAGCATTCTCCTTTCTCCACATCCTGGTGAGCATTTGTTATTTTTTGTCTTAATAATAGCCATTCTAAGTAGGGTGAGATGATATCTCATTTTGGGTTTAACTTGCATTTTCCTGATGGTTAGTGATTTTCAGTATTTTTTCATATATCTGTTGGCTCTTTGTATATCATCTTTTGAGAAGTATCTATTCAGATGTTTTGTTCATTTTTAAATTGGAGTAGTATTATTGTTGTTATTGTTTTGCTATTGCATTGAGTTCTTTATATGTTCTGGTTATTAATCCTTTGTTAGGTGGATAGTTTACAAATATTTTCTCCCATTCTATGGGTTGTCTCTTCACTTTGTTGTTGGTTTCCTTTGCTGTGCAGAAGCCTTTTAGCTCGTTGTAATCCCATTGTCTATTTTTGCTTTTATTACTTGTGCTTTTGAGATCTTACCTAAAACGTCATTGCCAAGACCAATGTCCTGTAGTGTTTCCCCAATGTTTTCTCTAATAGTTTCATAGTTTTAGGTGTTTAATCAATTTTGAGTTGATTTTTGTATATGGTGGCTTTGCCTTTTCTCAAATCATATTAGAGTCTATGAGTATGCCTTTCTTATAGCAATCCTGCACCCACATAAAAACTGCACTTTCAATATGAGACAAAAAGGTTTTTTTCAAAAAGTGCAAAGTTTTTATACCTGCTGGCATAGCTGCATTGACAGTTTCACAAATTTTCTTTTCTTTTTTTTTCAGTGGTCCTTATGCTGAATTTATTTTCTTGAAATGGCAACCAACTGCAGCTGCAGACCTCAATCTATGGCACATATCAAGCAATTCAACTTTTTCTTGTAATGTTACCACTTTTCTCTGCTTCTGCAGAACACTTCCAGTCTCACTAGTGGCACTTTGTATGGGTCTCATGGTGTTATTCAAAGTTCACAATATTGCACTAAACACAAGAAAAAATATGTGACAAGTTGCCTTTTACTGCAATAACCAATTTGCTGGAGAGACAATTGGTCACATGGAGATTATTAGTATCACACAGTGTTTTAGTGGATACTCACAATACTTGAGCTCACAATAGCAACAGGAGGTGGCTAAAAAATTATTACAGTAGTACAGAATAACTACAGTTAATTTTATGCAGTTATGAGTTCATATACTGCATTTTTATGTTTGTTTACATTTCTTTACACTGTGAACGGCACCATGTATGATCCGTAAGTGGTTGTGTGTATAAATTTTGATAAGTTTTAACTTTTCATGATAGATTTATATATATTTTATGATAGTAAATGATAAAATAGACTAATATCTACATATATTTTGTGCATTCATGACATACCCAACTTTTTCTTAATTTTTTATCAATGTTTCTAGGCAATGCAATTCATCTGCAAGTTTTTTTTAAATTATCACAAATCTCCAAAAAACTTTTACAATATATTTGTTTTTACAAATCCGCATATAAGTGGACCTGCACAGTTCAAACCTGTGTTGTTAAAGGGTCAACTGCATATGTAAAATTACACAAAATATACTATATATTATATATAATATATTATTACATGTAATATAATATTACATGAAATATATCACATATGAAATTATAGAATATTTACTATTTTAATAATGTATTATTACAAACTACATTATATATTGTTTATATATATAATTTTGTAAATTATATATATAACTTTCAACTCCTAGCTCTGTCTGCTGAAAGGCAAATATACATACATACACACATACACATCTATATCAATTTCTATATATTCTGTGAGTCATATGGGTATTTATAGTCTCAACTGTACACTCAGAATTTATTCTATCTTACAACATAATGTTTAGAGGCAAAAGAAAAAATAAATAAATAAAAATTAAAAAATAATTTATTCCAGCCTTCTTTCTTTTCCTTATTTGTAACTCCTTCTTCTAACACAAAAATATTGGCATATGTTTATGTATGAATTTTATGTGTATATATCATATATATTAATATATATTTATTTATTTACTCAACCCTAAAATACACAGAAAGTAACCCATATCACTGTGAAAAGACATCTTTAATGCACAATATTTTGTACAGTTCTTGTGGATTTTAGCCATAAAATATCTAGTCAACACCCTGTATTCTAATGCTGCTTGCATAATTCTTCCCCTCTGCCTCTTCATTATTTTCATGTTATGCATTTGTAGTACAATTAGGCTCACTGGTTTATATTCCATTTTTATTCCTCCCAATTCTTATTTGTTTTATTTTTTTGAGTATGTGGAACATTAACATGGTTCTAAATGTCAGAATCATACAAGAAAAGTGTACACAGAGAAATGCCACATAATTTTTTCTTCCTTCCTTTTTCCTTCCTTTCTCCTTCCCTTTCTCTCTCTCTCTGTGTTTTTTTTTTTTTTTTTTTGTTGTTGTTGTTGTTAGCAGCCATTACTGCTCAATGCTTGAATACATTAATTCGTTGGGGTTACAATAGGAGGATATTCTAATATTTTGTTTTCATTTGTTAGCTGGAAAATTCTATAAAGAGATACTTCCCCTCATCTACTAGTCAGATAGCAAATTGTACAATCCCATATAGGAAAGGCAGGATAAATACTTGAGTATTCCCTTATATTTGCTTCATTTTCAAGGTAATAAATTTGTTTCCTATCATCCTCAAAAATGACCAGTTATATTTTAGAATATCAACATGAATCCATGAAATTAAACATATCTAATGGATTTTAATAAATTGCCATTTTTAACCTTATTGAAGCTCATATTATCTCTTCCTTGACCAGTAGGACCTTCCTAAGTTGACTCTTGAGTCCTTTTGACATGACCCTAGTATCTTTTGGTAATTTTCTTGTCATCTGGTATTACAAGATGTTCCAAGCCTACTGTGTACAATTTGTTTCCCAAATATGAAATTGGCCATTTCTCCAAGAAGCCCTGGTTTTTTTTAATGGAAGATGATACTTCAAGACTGCTATTTCGGCTCTAAAGATTACATTGCTATAAGACGTAGAGATTTAGAAAGTATAATAATTCCTAAAATAAAATAGAATTCTATCAGCATGAGAGAAAAAATGTATAGAAGTGCAATAGAGGTAAACATAGGTGAATGTTCCTAAGTGGGCACTTAGATTTGCTCACCTTTTCACTGGCATGAGCCCTGGGTGGGTTTGGGGAAAGGGGTGATGGAAACTGCGGACAATTCAGGGGATGATGAAAATAAAGGGAATTGACATTACTTCTCCAGGCATGGTCCAGGCAGACTAAAAACTTTTTAGAGTCTAACATGTCATTGATATTGTCGAGTGGCAGTGTCTGAGGAAAGAGTCCAGATGGATGGACCTAAGGGAAGCATTACAGATTGGTGTGGGAGAGAAGCTAAAATTTCTTTTGGCTGAGAGTCTGCTTATGGATCTGACAAAACCATGGAGTTGGAGTTGTCATGATACAGAATAACCTGCAAAACCGCTACAAAAATCAAAAGGAAACTCAAACCTTGCAGCCACTGATGTAGATAGCCACAAAAAAAAAAAAAAAAAAAAAACCCTGGAAACTGTATGTCTTATTGTAAACCAAGTTGTACATATATAGTGGTCATGAACCATGGAACTTGGCATCTATCCTCCAATGTCAGGGCAACATAATCAACCTAATTAACATATCCATCATCTTACCTACTTATCATTTTCTTTGCGATGAAAATGTTTAAAATATACTCTTTTAAGCAATTTTGAAACGTACTTTAAGTTTATTTTTTTTCCCCTATTTTGGGTCTTAGGGTAGGTGTGAGTGTGTTGGCTAACACTTCCATTTATGGTCTTGACACTTCCCTCCATGATTTGAAACTAAAGATTCAACAGTTTTAAATCCTAAAAAGTAATTTAGTCTCATTTATGCCTTCAATTTTCCTCTTGCACTGACCTTCCTCGTGGGTTATACATCCATTAAGTCTGCCCTGTCCTAAACCACTAGCACAAAGAGTAATCTCATTATCTTGATTTTTCCATTTACTCTTCATCTCTCTCCTCCTGGCGATCTATCCCAGCCTACTATCACATTTACCTTCTTCACACACCGCTCCAGTATTCAACTCTGCTGCGCAAAAGGTTACCAGGCCTCCCCATTACATGAAGTCCACACTCCTTAGCCTGGCTTAGGGCTCCAAGACCTTATCAGGTTAGTCCACACTCCTCTTGCATTGTTCCCTGTGCTTTGCCAAACTTTAGTTGCCCACTGTTTTACTTTATTTTAGCTCCATGATTTTAACACATATCCCTTCTACCTGGAATGCCAGTTATTACTAGCTGGTGTGCTGAAATGTGTCTGTACCACAAATCCTAGATTAAACGCTACCTCCTCCAAGATATATTCCCCAGTTACCTTAAACCCAAACCAGTTCTCTGAAATCTCTTATCACTTTATTTGAATCTCTCTCTACTACATTGCATGCTGCTGAAGTCAAAGACTATGCCTTACACATTTTGAAAAAAAAATTGCTTTTACATTGCAAGCTATTAACAGATGTTTTCTAAATAATTTATAATTAAGCAGAAATTATAACAAATTTGTTTAAATGGCTATTAATTTTTATACTGAATAAACCAAGTTTTGACCATTTTAAATTCTTAAAAATAATTTAATGACTATATTATGCATTATTACTAGAAGGTCTCCTGAAGACCTTGTACAGTTTTTTACTTCATAGTATATACATATTAACCCAGACAAGTATGAAACAAAGTTCTTTGATCTATATTCCTGAAAGCCTAACTTTCTCTGCACCCACATCTAGCCTCCCACATGGTTAAGAACTGAGATACTCTTCCTCCCCAGACCATTTCTTTTCTTACAAAGACGTCTATAAATAAGACATCCAGATGGACTCTGTTTCTCCAAGTACCCTTCCAACTCCACCCCCTCCACCCATCCTGCCAAACGTCCTCCCCTCTGAAGACCAGAGTCAGATATCCTGACAGCTCAAAGCAGCAGGAATTCTGGAATGAAAAGTTGGATTTGATGAGGTACCATGGTTTGGGGGAGTAAAAGTGGGGGCAAATATAAGGCTGTCAGTGAGTTCCAAGCTGGAGGACAGATGGCAATAGATAAATTTGCCATCTAGTGGGACCTATCCAACAGTCCTATCACCATAATTTGAGAAGAACGGGGTCCCTGGGCACTCTGGCTTCTCTACTCAAGGGTCTGTGGAACTAGAATTCTCATGGTTTCAGCCAGTGACACCAGCCCTGACTCTGCTAACCAACAAATTTGTAATCAAAGGGACAGAAAAAAAGGAGAAAATACAAATTAATTTAAAAATAATTTACACATCTGTGGTCCTTTTGCTCTCACCCAAACCTCCACTGTTAGTTACCATTCTCTTTTGGACATCCTATTTGTATCATCTTTGCACCATCTTTACTTTCCTTATTTTTTGAACCTAAAGACAGACTACAGATTACAATTGGAAGTGAATGAGAAGAATGCTGGATAGATATTTCCAGGCCCCCAAAGGTGAAGGCAGGCCTCTACTTTCATTGAGTTTGCCTTTAGAAGGTTGTGCCAGGTCTGTGGGTGGCAGGTGAGATGAGGAAGCACCCCATGGTCAGGCCTACCTCTCCAGGCGGTCAGGCCAGTATTTTCCCAAATGAGCTGTTTTCAAAGTATCAGCTGACCCTAAATACCTCTGGCTTCTACAGAGCTCTATTTAAACTCTCTTACTTTAAGGAGGAAAGATTGACAGAACTCAGAGCACATAGTTCTCTCCTTCACACTTATAATTTTAGCAGATGAATCCATTTGTATGTATTCATCACCTATATATAAGTCCTTTGATATACAGGTCTTGTGAGGGTGGAGACCATGTCTGCCTTGGTCTTTTCCACTTCCCCAGTGTCTGGCACATAAATAGAATTCAATAAGTCCTTACTGAATGAGTGGAGGAACAGGTAGGTGGTTTGAGGGGCAAGGTTGGTGGAGGTTTGCTGCTGTTTTCTGAATACATAAACATTTGACTGTGTATACACACATGTACAAATACACACAGATACTCACACATACACATACTTCTTTCACCTCTATAGCTCTATAGAAGTTGACTTTGTGCTTCTGCTCTGGCGCTCTGCGCTTCTCAGCCTCATGATTTCTTCTGGGATGCATTCATTCTGCCACTCTCCGTCCCTCCAGCTGTAGTCCACCCTGACCTTACTTTAGGTGACCTGGCATCTTCCTCTCCCCTGGGATGTACAGATGGGCCAGAGGCTCCACCCACAAGGGGAGAGTCCATGAGAGGACAAGGCAATTAACAGTTGTGTTGAGGACTGGTTGTGTTTATCATCACATATGCTGGAAAATATGAGAGCTGAGCAGAGTTCCATTGAGGTCCTGCGTGCCTACAGAATGTGACTTCCAAGACATCTTCATTACTGGCAATACTTGCTCTCTAGGCCTCAGCTGCCTGCTCAACACCCCCACACAGATTTACTCCTGCCATAGCAAATACAACATGTCTCGCGTTAAACTCATCACAGGTTCCTCTTGTTAAATACATTTATCTCTTTAATGGTACAACTTGCATTCCAGCTGGAACACACAATTGCACTTTTTAAACTAATTTTTTCTCATTAACCCTTGTTTTCTATGTCCCCAGTTCCTATTGAGTCTCCCTTTGAGATGTCCATGAGATTTGCTCTTTTCCATCCAGGTCCACCACTCTATCCCAGTCTAGGTTTTCAGTGTCACCTTAGACCTCTTTTGGACTCTAACATTTATATACAAGTCCACTTAGCAAACCACTTTAGTCTTTCTACAGACCAATTAAAAAAAACAGCTTATGTTTCTCATTTTCTGGCATGTGAAGACCCAAAAATCCATGAGCAAACTTCTTGAAATCTGGTCCCATCCTACAGACTTGTCCAACGTTATGTCCCAAGATTCCCCAAGACACACCTTCACCCCTGTCAGGCTCCTGTCTCACAGTTCCCCACACTGGAATTTCTTACTTCCTCTCCTTTCCATGCCACTCCTTCATGAGGCCTTCCTCAGCTTACACACCCGCTGTTGGCGCTGGAGGTGAGCAGAATCTGAGACAGACACGATTCCTGCTCTCCTGCATCCTACAGTCTACCTGAGTTTTTCCTTTCTCTTATCTGCCAATAGTGCTCTGCCCCTTAACATTTATTACATGCAGACATATTTCTGACTTATTCACATGTTAAATCAATGATTATTTATTAACTCTGTAATTTGGGTAGGGCATTGTGCTAGGCAGGTAGAAGCCGCAAGTTCCGGAAGTTGAAAATTATGTTGTCATTACATACCCTGTGTCTAGCACAACGCCTGGAGGTAGGCAGGTAGTTCATAACCTTTTTGAATGACTCACGTAATAAAAGATTATAAGTATTGAGCAATCAGAACATAGAAGAGAGAAAAGTCAGAGAGTTGAGAAGTTTGCAGAAGGCTGTGTGTGATTTGGTGAATGAGTGGGACATGCATAGACTGAGAAGTAGGAGGAGGGAAATTGAAGCAAGCGCAATGCTGAGCAAGGAAGTGAGGCAGACTGCAAATTGCCCCACCTCTGTCTGATCTCCTCTGTTTCCATAGCAATGGAGTATAAACAGCCTCCGCTAGTCCCTGAACCAGGTGTATCCATATGACTGTGTCCTCAGTGATAAAATGTGGGCAGAAATAATGTGCACAATTTTCACATCATCTGCTGTAATAGCCAAAATAGGATAGGTTATGTTGTGGAATAAACAATGAAAGTTTATTTCTGACTCAGAAGAATCTGCTGCAAGCCCAGATGACTCTCTTGGGCAGCTGTCTTCTATGTGTTGGCTGGGATTCCTGCAAGTCTCTATCTTGTAGCATCTCCACATCAACATGTGTTTTGTGGCTACAGAGTCAAGAACCAGCAATTAAAACATCAGCACAGAAGTGACTCATGCCACATTGGTTCCAAACTAGTCACTTGGCCATGTCTGACTACAAGGCATGAGGAAGTATAATCCTCTGTGTGACCATAAATAGAAAGGAACTGGATATTGATAAATATTATGTCTAGGGCATGTACATAAAATGAAATTGCATATCATACACTTAATCTCTACTTTCTGAAGTCTTAAACACATGTGTGGAATCGAACAGTCTTTGAATATAAAACTCCACCCTAGAGGATGGTAGAAGCACAAGATGAAATGAGCGTGGGTCTCTGAATTATTTGGTGGAGCAGAGTCACTACATCAGCCTGGAACTCCTACCTCTGAACTATTATGTATGAGAGAAATAAACTTCTATCAGGGTCAAGACCCTGTGTCTTAGGGTCTCTCTCTTTCAGTGGTTTAGCTTATACTCCACCTAAGACAGGAAGAATCAAGGCAAACAATAATCTTGACTGGAGTTAGTTTCTGTGTAAGGGAGTAGTGTTGTGGCATAAAATAAACAAAAGAAGTATCAAGACACATCTGTTTGTCTCCAACCCACTGAATAAGCTTTGAGCTAGTAGGCACTAAAACAGAGAAACAATTTTTCTTCTCATCTCTTCAAGATTTAGCACGTTTCTACATCCAGAGGGGAGTTCTTTGTGCATAGTAGTTGGCTGATTGATATTAAGATGAAACAAAAATATGAGAAATCAAAACTCTATATCTAGCTACAGCAAAAACACAAGAATCTCTGATATACAGCACACAGCCTCCAAACTAAGAAGGACATATACCACCTCTATACATAAAAAAGTTTAGAAGGTCAGTATCCTAATGGAAAAGGAAGTAATACTTAGGTTAAAACATCCATTGATCCACTGCTCCTCCAAATGCACAACTTAAAATAGATTTACCCTTTCAAACACCACTAGAGAAAAAGAACATGACTACATGGGATACTTAGGTTAAAACATCCATTGATCTATTGCTCCTTCAAATGCACAATATAAAATAAATTTACCCTTTTGAACACCACTAGCATGACTATATGGGAAACATTTTTGTTTGCTCTTTAAGTTTATTTTTTTAATGTTTTTATTATTGTTCTTTTATTTTTTGCTTACGATGGAAAATAGAGTGATAAGATATTTGATAAAGAGATGTGTTTATTTTACCTTTTCATTATGAGTGATTTTCTCTTTCTCCTGTTTCTAGGATGACCAGGGCAGGTATTTGTCACACAAGAAAGGTCATAATCATAACCAATAATTTTTTAGATTCTACTTGAACATAGAAAAAGCTCACCTGTTGGTCTATTAGAAATATTGTACTATAGGTATTAAGCTACCAGAGCAACAGAACAGAATACAATTCTTTTCCTAGCCCATGATTAACTGAAATATATTTCAACCAAAAGAGGGTTAATATTCTGATATTATGTCCAGATAAATGTCAAAGTGAAGTGATAGCTTGAAAGAGGCTGTATAAAACAACATAAAATAAAACAAAAAAATAGAGAATCGACAAAATAATTTGGGGGAAAGTAAAAATAAACATGTTGATGTTAAAATATGTATTCATAATCTGAACAATTTATAATGAGGTCTCTCATTAATTTATCAATTTAAGATAAATATTAAAGACTTTTATCTTATGAATCTGATCATTACCCAATTTTCCTATTAAATACAATTCTATAAACATTTATTTCATTAGCTTCAAAACACGCTCATGTGATATTATAAATATGCCTTTAACCAAAATCATCTTGAGGAAAGTATGGATTGGAGCACAGTCTTGCTCCTGTGGTGCTGGGTCAGTGTGGGTACTGACGTAGTGGAGACGGTTTGGGGGGTGGCTGAGTCAGGGAATGGACTGCGTATGAGCAGCACACATTGGAAATCAGAGCTGGAGCTTGGGAAGACTTGAATTCTGGTTCCCAACTCTGACAATGATCAACTGTGGGTCTTTGGTGCTGGGATTCAAGACTAAATTCACCCAGTTGTGAATCAACTAAAGCAGGCAGAAGAGGCCGGGCACGGTGGTTTGTGCCGTAATCCTAGCACTCTGGGAGGCTGAGGTGGGAGGATTGCTTGAGCTTAGGAGTTTGAGAACAGCCTAAGCAAGAGCGACATCCTGTGTCTACTAAAAATAGAAAAAATTAGCTGGGCGTGGTGGCCCATGCCTGTAGTCCCAGCTACCTGGGAGGCCAAGGCAGGAGGATCACTTGAGCCCAGGAGTTTGAGGTTGCTGTGAGCTAGGCTGACGCCAAAGCACTCTAGCCTGGGCAACAGAGTAAGACTCTGTCTCAAGAAACAAACAAACAAAAAACCAAAGGCAGAGGAATCAGAAGATTATTTCCTTTCAAATTGATAAAAAGCTAGGTTTGAGAACAGGGCTCATGTGTGCAGGCATCATGACCCTGCAAATACTGAACCCAGAATTAGAAAATCTACCCCACTACCCCAGGCAGTTGCACAGTGAGACACCTGCAGCCTCGCCATGGGACAGAGCCTAACCCTTAAGGCAAGGAGTAGCAGTGCAGAATGTTTATGTCCTGTGGCAGATCCCAAAGAGAAAGAGGGGCCGAGGAACTGAACTCACATTCCTAGTTCCTTTCCCAGACTCATCAATTGTCTAGCTCACTTAGCCTCCAAGCAGTGAGTAAGGGTGGAGTCAGAGGCCCGGAGTGTTGGGAACCTAGAAGATGGAGAAGAAGTGATCTCTCCCAAGGTAAGTCACTTCAACTTTATAAGCCTGAGATTTCCACATTTATGAACTGTTATCTCCAATGTACCTTTTGGTTATAATATTTATGATTTTTAAAAAGCCTCTTTGAGGTAGGTCAGTGCCTAGGACTGGTGAAGAAGGGATGGCAGTCCTGGGGGTCACTTAGCCACTAGGTGGGGAAGGCGGTCTTGAGCCAAGTGGCGTGAACTCTATGCCATCTGCATGGTTTCATCCTATTACATTAATATTTCAGTAAATATTTATTGAGTATCTTCTGTGTACCAGGAAACAGAGCGGTAAACAAAACAGATCAGATCCCCAGCTTCCTTCCTGGAGCTAACGCTCTAGTGAGGAGAAGCATTTAATAAGCAAGGGCACCGACGAGCAATTACCACGTGCAATAAGAGCTCTAAAGCAAGGAGAAGTTGTTTGCAGGGGGAGGGAACAGGCTGCCAGGCAGGGGGCAGCCTGTGCAAAAGTTCTGAGGCTGAAGTGACATTAAAAGACATTTCAGACATTAAAAGAAGACTCTGTCTGGAATTTAGGAAGGGCAAGAATAATTTGAGCTGAGTGTAGAGGGGCCAGGCAGGCAGGGCAGTATAGAATGTGCCGAGGAGTTTGGATTTTTTTTTAATTTTATAGTATTGTGGTAAAAACACCTAACATGAGATCTACTCTCTTAATACATTTTTAAGTGTACAATACATGTTGATTATAGGTACAATGTTGTACTGCAGATCTCTAGAACTTATCATTCTTACCTGAAACTTATTGCCCATCAATTATTAATATTAATCGTACTCCCTATTATCCCCTCTCCCCAGCCCCAGACAACCACCATTTCACTCTTTGATTTTACGAATATTACTATTTTAGATGCCTCATATAAGTGGAAATATGCAATATTTATCCTTCTGTAACTTGCTTATTTCACTTAGCGTAATGTCCCCAAGGTTCATCCATCCATGTTGTTACATATTGCAGAATTTCCTTTTTTTTGAAGACTGAATAGTATTCTGCTGTACGTACACAGCACATTTTCTTCTTTATTTATCTTTTGATGGACATTTAAGTTTTTTCCACATCTTAGCTATTGTGAATAGTGCTGCAATGAATGTAGGATTACTAATATTTCTTTGAGATCCTGATTTCAATGCCTTTGAATAAATACACTTTATTTAGATAAGAAGTAGGATTGCCGAATTATGTAGTAATTTTATTTTTAATTTTTGGATTTTATTCTCAGTGGATGAAAATCCAATGGAGAGTTTTAAACTATGGAATTACATGATATAATTTATGGTGTTAAAAAATTACCTACTATATAGGAAATAGGTTTGGGGCATGGGGGATCAATGCCCCCATGAGGTAATGTACTCCATGTAGGAAAAGGAAGTGTCCTTTGGCTTCTGGAATGTGGCCCAGAGCTCCTGACACCTAAATGGGTCATTAGAATCAAGTTGGTTAAATAACTGATGGCTGGGTGGGGTAACATTAACCTGTCGTTTTATACATTAATGTTAACACTATTTAGTGCTTAGTTCGGGGGAATAGAAGGGGTGAATTTTTATCCAACAATCTTCCAAATACAATTATTTCAGATGGATGTTTATACTTGTTTCATCAAAATTACATCCTTTATGTTCCATCCCCTTTCACCACTCAGAGGATGCATTTGAAATCTAGATTCCCAAGTTGAATTTTGCCAGGCAGCTCCACTCTGGTTCATTTCCTCCAGAATCCAGAATGAATTGATAGACTAATAAGTGAACTAATTTGTGCTCACTACGGTGCTAAGCACATTATGTCTTTTGGTGAGTTTTTATCCCAGGTGGGGGCTGTTTACATAATGATTATGACAATTTCCATGTCCTCCCTACCATAAAAGTGTTTCATAGGCCTTGATATCTGAAGCCCTTAAAATATTTTCTTTCTATATATTTTTATACAAGTCCTCTTGAATTAGAGGAAATCTGAGCACTGTGCTTATTGGGCAAGTTAGACCAAACTGGCAGTCTGAGGTGTTTGTGTGCTTGGACAGTTAAAGTAGTTAAAGTCGAAGTCCCTTTGTCTTGGTAAAAGAAGGTGGGGGAAATGACTAGAAAGAAGATGATTTTCATTGGATGGTATAGTTCACATATTCAATTACTTCTGTAAGCATCAACTGCAAGTTAACACCATCTTTACCACACTAGCTGTCCTCACGTTACTCCCAAGTCACCAATAGCAAAAAGTGCCTGTAAACTAGAAAAGCATAGAAACAAACAGAAATTAGAGCCTGTGCTGGCTGCCCCAGCAGCTCTCCCAGAAAAAAGTAGTGCTGTGGCAGAGCACTCCTGAATGACGAGAGACAACTTGGAGATAAGCTCTAGAGAGCTGCAGGTGGGAGAGTTCCTTCCAGTCATTCACAGTCCTGATACCACCCACAAGTTCCATTCACACAACTTGTTCAGCCAGGCATCCATGAAAGATTGGTTCCAGGACCCCCGTGGATACCAAAATCCTTGGATGCTCAAGCCCCTCATATGAAATGGTATAGTATTTGCATATAACCTAGGCAAATCATCTCTAGAATACTTATAATACCTAATAAAATGTAAATGTTATATAAATAGTTGTTATATCGTATTGTTTCAGGAATAATGACAAGAAAAAAAGTCTGTACATGTTCAGTATGGACATAACCATCCATTTTTTTTCCCTGAATATTTTCAGTTGGTTGAATCCATGGATGAGGAACCCACAGATACCAAGGACTGACTATTTATTGAGTGTCTCCTGTGGCCCAGGCTTCATCATTCAGAATGAAGATGATTTTTTTTTTTCCTTCAAGGGACCGAAACACAATGCAACCTGACTTCAGCAAAAAAGGGTACTTATGTGCTCATATAACTCAAAATTACAGGTTAGGAAAAAAAATCTAGCTTTAGTCAAGACTGAACAAAAATGCTTCAGTGGCCTTTTGGGGAATCTATGCCTTGGCTCTGTTTTGTTCAATGTTGGCTTCATTCTCATGAGTATCTCTCCTTGGAGGTGAGGGGTCCCCTGGCAATTCCAGATTCACCGTATAACAGCCAAAGTGGAAACTGGCCTTCCCCTTCTCTTGGGAACAAAATTCACAAGATTGGCTCTAATTGGACCAACATGTGCAGATCTGAACCAACGACTGACTGAAGGCTGGCCAGTGACTTGTGGTGCTCGGACCAGTGGAACGGAGTCGTGTGCCTCCCACATGGAATAAAGGTGGGTTTAGGTCCATCCAAACCACATGAGTGGGGAACAGAAGCTTACAAAGAATGCGGTAGGGTGATCCACTAAGTATTTAAATACCACTGGCCATTTCATGGGGTGGGGGGCATAAGAATTCAGCCTTGCCCACCTAGTCTGGTTGCAGGGGGAGGATGTTTCCACAATACAATGACATAAGTGCTATAATTAGGGTGACTGCATACCTTGGTTAGCCAGCACAGTCATTTTATGCCTGATGTCCCAGTGTGATCATTAACAGTGTACCTCTTTACTCTCAAAAGTGTCCCAGTTTGTATAGTATGTTATATGGCCACCCTAACAATAATTAATGTTTTTTCAAATAGCCATAAAAAGAAGGGAGAAGAAATGACGAACTGTGGAAGAGAATAGGCTAGACTGGAAAAGTGTCACAAAGAAGGTGATGCTTTAGTTGAATCCTGAAGGATGTGTTGCAAGGTTCCAGGTGACTGAAGAAGGTAAAAGTGTTCCAATCAGCAGGGATAGTATACAGATGTGAACAATCGTTTGGTGTACAGGAATGGACCCCACACTGCTGTGATCCAACAGCATCAAGGTGTGCAGAGGAAACAAGTGGGGCAAAGAACAGCAAAGGTAGGCTAGGTAACCAGGCTCCAATCAAAGGGGGAAAAACCACTACATTAAAATGATTTAGCCAAGATTAGAGTCAAGAAGTAAGCTAAAGACTTCCATGATTTAGAGAATTTTGGAAAATAGAAAAGCAAAACTGCTCCTTTTATTTCTGGTCCCATAAAACACTCTGAAGTATGTCCGATCTGAGAAGCGAGTTTAGAAGCTTGTTTCACTCCACTGAGATTCACGACATCTGCTGCTGAAGCTGTAACCCAGATCTGCAAGATGAAAAATGTCCTCTGTCAGGCACAGACATATATTACTGGTTTGGATCATATGTCATTTGTGACTTGAGTAATCATGAACGTGAAATGAAAAAACAAACCATTGTGTTGTATGATATGTTTTTTGCTTATCCTCCTTGTGAGATACAACATAAAAAAAGACAGATAGAAATGAATCTATCATTGGATGCCAACAGAGCCAATGCATTTGTCAAAAGAACTGGAAAAACGTGTACTGTAAGTTGTCCCTGCAAATTGTACCCCAGATATGCTGATTATTTTGCATTGTTAGCTTCACTCAGCCAAAGGGAAGATCAATTCTTTAGTGTTAAATTGTTACGTTTTCAGTTTGAGAGGGAAAGGGAAAGGGTGAGCATGTATTCTTATTACCAATGAGAATATAGTTTCAATTCTCTATGCCCCAATGCAATACCCTAAGATGTCAAAGTTTATTTCATATAAAGTGAATCTTAAAATGAATAATGGAATTGAATGTATAATAATTTCAAATACTTTATGTATAATAGCTAATTATTCTCTAGAGTACCTCTGTGAGCAAGGTTAAATATCTTTATGTAATAGAATAAAAATGAGAAAAGAGAGTTAAACTCAAATGAAATACTATCCCTTTCTAGCTGTGACAGTTGATGGAATAGATTTTGTGTTGTCGACACAACACAGATTATTTGAATGTAAAGAGAATAATTTGGTCACTAATGCAAATAATCCTTGGGGTTTGATAGTGAAGTTGGTGTCTCTCTTCTTCTGTGTTTCCATATTACTTCTTCTTCTACATCCTTGAAACACTCAGACTTCTTTGAAATTCATATCAGACTATATTCTCCTTCTTGTAGCTGACATCCACTAACTTCCTGGCCCCTTCCTCTTATTCACAGATTTCTTTATGTGAATCTCTGTCATCTTCTCTACTACTATATCTGTTATTTTTATTGGTGACTTCAATATCCTTGTGAAAAACTCATCCAACACCTTGGCCTTAGAGTTCCTTGACCTCCCTCATCTGCAGTGTCCTTTTCTCCTACCCAGGGACAGCTACCCACTCCCATGGGTATACCCTTGACTTCATTACCACTGACAACTGTACTGATTCCCCAATTTTCTGTATCCAATTCTTTAACCTTACTGCCCATCTTTCTCCCTTATTCTCACTGCAGCTGTGCTTTGATCTTATCAAGTTTTTCAAATCATCAGTATTTGCTCTTGTTCAATATTTATCATCTCTCCAATTTTTTCTCTTATTTTCTTATTCAGCTGTTATTTTATATTATTAATACATCATTGTAAATACATACTTTACAAAAACATTTAACTCTTTCTTGCTCTTCTTTTCCTCCATTTTACTTTCCCCAAAATACTCTAACTCATATTATCCCACTATTTCTTATTCCACATGGACAGCTGAACAAGCCTGGAGGAAAGCATGAACTTCTGACTGATCCCAATTTAAATTCAGGACCACAAATCATATCTGGGCATTGAATACTTCTTTGTTGTCCTTATGCTTTTATATATGCTCATTTCTCACTCTCCAAAATGAGACTGTGTCATAATTTTAATATCTCCTCAAACTGCTAACCTCTATCCCAATATGCAAATCACCCTCTGTGCATCCATTTTCCCATGTTTTCCATTATAAGAGATGATACTTCCCTGTTTCTACCAAAGCCAGCACCTGGGTACATGCTTTTCAGCCCATGCCTCTGCTAATCCAGGGTTCTCATCCTAAAAAATTCCTTCTGTTTATCAATTTACCCCTTTGTACTGAATTATTCCCACTAGCATAAACACATTTCCTTTTTTTTTTTTTTTTCTCCCAGCTTCTGCCATATTGCCCAGCTCCCTTTTGGAGAAAAACTTATCAAAAGTGTTGACCATGTTACCATCTACATTTTCTCCCCATTTCATTCTTTCTTTGGGTAACTTCAGTTGGTTTTTACCCCTCTACTCTTCTGAAACTGTGCAGCAGTAGGTCAGTAACAACCTACATTCTGCCAAATTTAATGATCACTTAACTATCCTTATTGTACTAGATATCTCTTAGGTATTTCACACAGTTGACTAATTCTCTCTATAGAAACACTTTTCTCTCTTGATTGTGCTCCTTACTTGTCGGCCACTTCTCATTCCCCAGTTCACCTTCTTCTGCTCAATCTCCAGTTTGTCCCTGGAATACATCATTCCCATATTAGGTCCTCAGCAGGGAAAACGCCCTTTCCCTCTGATCTTTCTAGGGCAATCTCCTCCATGCCATTTAAGATTTACCTTACATATTACTCCATTGGAAGGGCATTTTCTTTCTACTCAATCTTTATCTCCCAGAAGCATTATTTCATATCACCTTGTTTGATCTTTATCATAGCTCATAATATATTTATACTTACTATATTTGTTCATTATCTGTCTTACCCCTCTAGAATATAGATTCCATGAAAATAAAAACTTGTCTGTCTTGTTCTAGGCTCTAGACAATTTAAAACATTTCTTGTGTGAATGAGAAAAAATTCTTTATGGGATCTGGTTTTTACAAGGGCTTATGACTCTTCAAGTTATTATGAAAGTTACTCTAAATTTCATAAATTGTATAGCTAATGATTGACAGATTTTTGGTTGATTTACTCATTGGTTGAAAAATGACTAAGTTAAAAATCTACCTATTATATTTTTTCTAGATTCCTACTACACGTTTATTTTCCACTTTGGTGTCCAAAGTTAAAAAAAAAAGAGGCTTGTGAAATAAATAAAACATTATTGGGGAGAAGTAACTGAAACAAGGATGCAGAATCAAGATATTTATAGAGTCATGTTATCCCTAATCCTTGATTTTTAATAATATTATTTGAGTTTTTAACCTACTGGATATAATGCCAAAATATGTTTCCTAACTTGGATTAACATTCAAGTGGTGATAAAATATGATAGTAAATGGGAGTGAAGAAGTGTGACTTTTGTAAAAAATAAATTGTTCCCAGTACCAAAAATATTTTATTATGTATTACTAAAGTCTATAAGAAATAAATTAAGTGGACTTGGGCTCATATGCATTGGTTTTCCTTCTCTAACACTTTTGGCCAAATAAAAAGAATTTTCCTACTCCTGAAGAGGTCTTGGCAAAATTTCTTATATTCCACATTATTGGTCAATGTTTACTTTTATACTTTAATGCAGCCTATGGGAAACAAATGCAACACTACATTTATTTGAGCTAGTCTTTGATGTTGAGCTACTGTGCTTTTATACCTAGGCTAAATATTGTCCTGATATATTAATAGAGACTCTTTTTCATAGCCATATGTCATTTGATATTTTTCCAAGTCATTAGTCCTCCATTTCATTCTTTTTTTCATGGCTTTAAATAATCCAGGGAGAACCTTTGGTTTCTCATCTGAACACTAATAAACCATTCCTTTGAAGCTGCTTCAACTACAGCTGCACAGCCAGGAGGTCATAATAAGGATGATGGAGATAATCATAGTTATTGTCATTGTCACCATATTAATCTCACTGGTCACGACCACAACTTCCTCAGGCCTCAGCATATTCTCTGTTACTTACAACAGTTAATGAACTAAAATGCCCAAAAAACAAAATCCCCTGTTGCTTAAGGATCTCAAAGCACTTTGTAAATTTATTTTTATGTTGCATGTGATAATCACATGAGATGACTAGGAAGAGATGTAGAAAAAGAGGTTAAGATTAAGTGTATTTTATACTCATTATTAATTTTACATAACTGATGGAGCATGAACCAAGGGAGTGTTGAAAGTTGGGAAAGGAAAGCTATAGAAAATTACTGATTTAATAAGTCAAAGTCTCTTGAAGAGAAGTATTTTCAAGAAGAATATCAAAGAGGAAGAATGTCAGAATAAATATTTTCTATTACCCTTGAAAATGATACCAGTAAAAAAGGGGTTGGCAACAATACTCTTGTACTTGGGAGATTTATGGGAATGCTTCTGAAGAACCGTGGGGGCACCAAGCCACTCTGATTATGGCATGTTGCAATTTTCACAGCCAAAGGAGGTCCCATTCTGGAAAAGATACCTCTACCACCAATCCACTAACCACAGCACCCAAAATTCTTTCACTAAAAACTCAATGTTTTTCATGGTGAAGCCTTTTAAATATGCTATAGTTCCCCAAAAGTTTTAAATATTCTAAAGTTCCCCAAATAACAGTGGAACTGCCTATGTCAGGTTTTATGGAAACCTTGTTTAAATATGGATGCCTGGGCCTCATTTTCAAGTTTCTAAAGTTGGGCATTAGGACTTTATGTTTTTAAGATTCCCTAGGTATATTTGATGTGCAACCATGTTAGAGAATCATTGTTGTTGCCCTTAAAAAGCCAACACACTGAGAATTAAGGAATTAATAATTTAAGTAATTAATAACTTGTACTTTAGAAAAATTAGTTGGCATGTGAATGTGAAGTGCTTATGTGGATAAGACTCCAGAAAACCAAAAGTAGGGAGAGAGACTCTCAAGAGGTAGGCAATGGCCTAAATACCAACATCAATGATTTCCAGGCCTTTCCTTATCCTAATAAATTCATCAATTTAATATAGGTGTTTTTCTTAGTGTTTATAAAACTCACCATGTGCAAGTATTGTTCTAAAAGCTTTGCAAATATTAACTTACTTAATCCTCATGGCAACCCTATGATGGAATTGCTATTATTGTCCCCATTTTATGGATGAGAAAACTAAAGCTAAGGTGAAGAAATGAAGCCATTGACCTGAGGTCACACAACTGTTAAGTGCACAAGCTCCACAGTTCCTGTTCCTAACTACTGTGTACTGCTACCTCTCACTGTGTTAGATGGTGGGCTAGACATTGAGGAAATGGTCCCTGAGGAATTTATAAACTAATGGAAAACAACCAAGCAATCAGGCTCCTGCCATCTGTGCTTCAGGAAAGGAGAGCAAAACTTCTGTCTTTCCAAAGCAAATCCTAGTTGACCTTCCACCCTCTTCACAGCTGGTCATTTTTGCAAGGGCTCATCACTTGGCTTGCCACATCCTTAACCCTTGATCCTTCCTGTGCTTTTGTCAGAAAAATGAAAGGAAAATATGAATATATGTTCAATGCAGAGTGGAGGCCGTTTTGTCTCATTTTGAAATGTCATGTAACTGGATGCTGGTTGTGATGCTCCTACAGACGACCACTTTGGAGAAGATGCTATCATAAGGAAAGAATTAAAACTCTCAGAGAAATTGATGCAGTCATCAATTTTATTCTTATAGATCCATCCTAGGTTTGCACATGAGATGAGATGCAGCTGCAGGTGAGATAGCACTTATTTAAGAGGAATACTCGGCAGCCCCCAGCTTTAAAGTGTCCACAGCTGTTTGAAATTGTGTTTTGCCTATTTACCACTTTGTTTTGTATGTTCCTTCATCTGCTTGTGAATTCAATGAGATAATTCACTAGAGGAATTTACAAGAATATGAGTTGTTTTACAGTTTTGTGATATCAGTTTTACATATTTGAGAAATTTTTTTTCCTGAGTGTCTCCTCTTTCCTTGACCAAACTCTATTCCCTAGAATAATTCAATGGATGCTATTTAATTGGCATTCTGATAAATGGTATAACCTCTTAATTGGGAAGAGTGACAGAGAAAAAGATATAGTTTATTGCTTTCCAATTCCTCTGCACTATTGCGACAGCAGAACAACTTGAGGGGAAACATCCCAACTTGTTACTGATGCCCTAAAATCTGTTTATAGTAGTTTATAGGACTGAATTAACGTTGCTCATCTAGAATTTTGCTTTTTTGTACTCCAAATTTTGTTCTACTCTAATAGCCATCAAAGGAGTAGTATCTGATAATACTTTTACATGTTTTCAAATTGCTTAATTCCTAATACTTAGAACATGTTCACTGTACTTCATAAATAAAAAGGAAATGATGTTTCTAGTTTTCAGGGTTCTTGAACTATTGCTATCTCTTTGATGGTTAAGTAATGAAAATGATTATTAAAGTGTGTAAAAATGCTAAAAAGATTTACATGTTGCTTTGCTAATATTATTGGAGAGAAATGATTTTCATTCTAATTTTTAAGTTAAGAGGTATAAGGCATGAGTGGGTAAATAACCTGCCCATGGAGACATAGCCAAAGATTTTCAAAGCCAAGATTTCAAACCATGTATTCTGATTCCTGATCCTGGCTACTTAATCACTCTGCTATGGTAGAGGGAGGGGTGTGTATGGGGCAGCCTTGTGTGGGCAATTCAGGGTTCTTGAAATGGGCACATTTGACTTAGTGGTGAAACAGGTGTTTCTCATAGGCAATCTGATTTGTCTCTGTGGGAAATATTATAGCTTCTTTAGTGTTTACCAATTATTTCATTTTTCTCCTTTAGGTACAGACCATGAGTAGGCTGGTACATTTGAGTTTTGGCATTGTGATTTGGGAATCCTGAAAAAATAGTCAAACTTTCCCCATTTTTAGGTAGTTTCTAGAATTAAATCCATGTGCCATTTAAAAGGACTTTAATTGATAGGATAGAAGGATCATGGTTCTTGGAGTCAAGTGGGTCTGGTTTTCCCATCCTGGTTCTACCACCTACCGGCTTTAACATGCTTGGACAAGTTTCTCTCTCTCTCTCTCTCTCTCTGTCTCTCTCTCCCCTTGCTTGTAAGAGAGGTAGAGATTTCTAGTTCATAGGAATCTTGGGGAAGACTAAATGAGATAACATGTAAAGCAGCTAGCAAAATGTGTCACTTGCAAAGTAGGTACTGAGTAAATGTTACTTTTCCTCTCTGCCTACCCTGCTGCTATATTTTAAACTCTGGTTACTGACAATTTTATGTAACTGCTATGAAATCTGAAGGGAACTGAAACTGTCAGTCTAATTCATGAGAATTGATTATCTTCACAAATGGTATTTCAGGCCCCAAATGTGTGGCACAGATATATGTGCAAGCCACAGTAAAAAAGAAGGAACTTTATTTGGACGTTATTTTAGTAATCATTGGTACCTATCTCTGGCTGTGGTGGGCTACCTTATTTCTATCATTTAAAACTATATCTAAAGCAGACTTCTTCCAATTGCTGATGATAAAGTGCAGCTTCAAACCTGGCCCTGCCAAACCTTTGCCTATCGCTTTGTGTCTTGTTCGTATGTTTCTAGTCTCAATGCTATCTTCTGTATGATTAACACTATGCTGTATGTAACAATTAAAATGCCTTTATCGCCTCATTTTTAAATGTATTTCAACATCATTAATCTTACAAGAGTGTAATAAATTGTTACTAATCTGGATTAAGGTTTAGTCTCATTTGAAAGATGTCAAATCTAATATACAGAGGGATTAATCTTCTTGAGGTCATATGGAATCTGTCGATCTCTAGATCAAAATCCTTTTAACATTTGTGAGATATTTTGAATTTCCCAAATAAATAACATCACTAGTATCCTTTATCATAGAAAAGGTATATCGCATAAATAAAAATATATTTTGCTCAGATATACTTACATGCAAAGAAATGAGGCAAAATTTTGTATATGTAAAGTAAATCTAACACTGTCTAATTAATTATATAACTAGATCATGTAGAAGCATTTAAAAACCTAAATCACCTCAGTTGTCTACTTCTTTTTGCAGAACACTAATAATGGTTAATAGTAATAGTAACTGCCATATTTACTGAGCTCTAGGTATATATACAAGCCTATGCCTGACAGTTGTAGATGGTACTTGATTTTTTGTTTTTTATTCCATACAAAAATACTTTGGATGATTATATCTCATTCTTCCTCCTGGAATCCACCTTGCCCCCTCCCACTTCTGTGAGGAGTTGACACTCCCAGCTCCAAGGGTGGATTACATCACCCAGGTCCAGCCAACCACACTCCCCAGACCTTGCTAATGAGTTCAGTGATAGATACTGTCATGGTCTGAAATTTTATTTACCCTATTGACAAACTAATAAGTTAGTCAGTTGCTGTTTCATAGATGCTGGCAGAACATACAAGACTCCTGGGTCAGAGATAAAGGACTTTATTGCTAATGGCACAGCCAGCAAACAACATGATTTTCATTAGTTCCCCTTGCCTCCAATCCTCATGTGAGCAATGCAATATGAGCCCAGTTGGATGCTGTGCAGCAGTGGATTTGTGTCACAGCTGAGGGACACTGATTTGGGGAAAACCACTATTTTATAGCAAGCAGTAATCAAGCTTTCTCTTTGTCCTCAAAAAATACATTACCGGATTGCTCAAGATTGGCTGCTTCAAACACAACCTTGAGAAAGGTAAAGAGCAGTCAGCACTCAGTGCCTCACATTCTTGTCATACTTTGCAAAATGTATGAAGGGCAGGAGACTCATGGAGGAGTGCCTTCCAACAGATAGATGTTTTCAGACAGCCCAATGAGAGAGAATGATATTTCTTTTTCCTCTAAAATTTGAACTTAGAAAGATGCTATGTTTCACCTTTTTGCAGCTATCTTATAATTACAAAAAAATAGCTAGTCTGAAAATGAAGCCAACATGCCACAAGTCAAAGATGAGAAATGGAGACTGAAAAAAAGATTCTAGTGAGTTATGGATCAAGTGCACCCTGAAGCCAGATCTTCTCAAGGCTTTTCACTTTTGTGAGCTAGGGAAGTTTTTATTCATTTGCAACCAAAAGAGTTCTGACTGATTTGGCATTTGATATGCATTGTCTCATCACAACAGTCCATGGAAGAGAGGTCATTATCCTGATCTTATAGATAAGCAAAATATACATCTTGAAGATTAACTGCAGACAGCAAACTCCATGATCTTAACTCTTAAACAATTAGTTCTAAAACATTAGTGAATTTTAGAATCATCAAGATTTTCACCTCATACCTAATGAATCAAAATCTCTATGGTGGGCAAAGAGAACGTGCATTTTCTAAGTTCTCTGGTGATTTTGAGGCAGGGCTTGTGGACCACTTGTTGAGTAACATTTGCCTCAGAAGGAGAAGGGATTTCAGGGACACCCTGCCTGACGTTCTGACACTATGTCCTTATTAAAAAGTCTTCCTTCTGGAAGAATTGCACTTGAAACCTTGTCACTTATGTAAACTGTAAATCAAAGGAAATTCTTTCTTGAGAAGAGCTTTATTGGGAGAAGTGGGTAAATTCAGAAAACATGGGATCTTGGGCTGGGGGCAGAACGGGTGAAAAATGGAACCAGAAAAAGGAAAAGAGGAGAAAAAGACAGTCTTGAAGTTCAATTTCACCAATCATTGCCTAAGATGTTCCTTTTTGTTTAATTAATTTGTGTGTGTGTGTGTGTTTTAATTTCAGGAATCAAAGTATATATTTAGAGAAACCTGAGAGTCTTTTGAAAAAGTCATCTAGACATCTGCGTGGTTTGCTAGTTACAGTGGCTCATTGGACATAATGGAGAATGTTTAATTTAATTATTGACTTAGAATAGACATTTTGCCACTGCTAATAAGATTAGCTAGATTAGTAAGTTGTTCAAGGGTTATAGAGACAGAAAGAACACAGTGAGAGCTATTGTTCATCAATATTTGGACACCCTTTCCCAGAATAGTCAGGTAAGTCACATGTGCTACTGTGAAATATTATCCAACCATGCCTTGGATTTTTTTTCCTCTCTTCCTTTTTAAATCTAAGCGGAGTATCAGCAGTCTTTTGAGATAGGTATTATTGTTGTGAAAGTCAGAACTATTTCTGCACATAATATTCTACAGTGACCTCTTCCACATAACAAGTCCTCTTCCAAGTAGAATTGAATACATAGTGAGTCTTTGTGTTCTTAAAGTCTTAAAGCCAGGAGTGCATGAGATCTTCATCTCTAACAGTTTCAAGCACATAGGCGTGAAGGAGGGGCTAGAGTTAGACTACACTGAAGAAAGACGTAATATGTTAGCTGATAGTGTTTCCCACTTCTCATTTCCTTTTATACTTATTGCGCACTCAAAATTGAAGAATTGGATCAATCTGACTTAAACAGATATTTATTTTTGAAGTTTTAAGTTACTATTCCAAGGAGTGTTGGCAGCATGCCTGTAGTCTCAGTCTTAAATAGGTGTAACATTTCCAGCTTTTGGCTAGTAAGATTGAATTTAATAAATGTTTTGACAATAATGAAGTTATTATGAAAGTGAAAATTCTACCAATAAACTTTTATTTAAAATCGTAACTCCTTTTTACATGATGCTCCTCTCTCTCCAACAATTTGACAGGCAGATGTTTTGATATTTTAGTTCTGACTGGTTCATTCAGTTCATAGGCCTCCTCAACTTTGTCATCGTTGCAGAAACACCTTCCTTTTCTTTCTGGTTGACATCAGAAGCTGAATTATATCTGGTCATCCCTAGCACAGCCCTTTTACAAGGGTGCTCACTATAATATCCTGCCTCCAGATATTTGACAAAATAATAAATGATCACTTACAATATTATCTCTCTACCTGCCTTCCCCTCGGGAAACCATATCACAATGTTGAACCTGTCTGCCTTCTTTTAACGACAATAAACTGAAATTTGTTGAATGGCTGGTGGGCTGTATGGGAGCCATGCGATGGAAGACTAAAGAGGACTGCAGTCCACAGGAGCTGAGCCGTGGGCCTCACCAAGCTGAGAGGTTAAGTCACACACTCTGGCAGCTGCAGAGACAGTTTCAGCAAACTGTAGTCAGGAAACAGCACAATGGACATATGCCCTGGCCCCAGAGAGCAAAAGGCTGAGTGGACTCCCTTCCCAAGGACCCCACCTTATCTCCTCCTCCACCAGCATGCTTAAAGCCTCCTCCCCACATTCACTCCAAAGCCATTGTAGGGATGTCAAAAGAAGAAGAGGCGGCCAGTCGAGAGACTATCCAAATTTATTTAAATGAAATTTAAAAAAAATTTTTAAATGGCTACTTAAATTGTCAGCTCAATTGGATGTTTGACTATTTATTTAATTTTTTCTTCCAGCTAGCCCAGTTGGAAGGAGTTTGGAATAATGTTCAGATTAGTTGAAACCAAAATGACAAAATGTGTTTTGCCTGCTCATCTAAGTTATGAGTTTAATTTGCCACCTTGCTATAGCTTTTTAATAAAAAAGACAAAAGTCCAGCAATCCTTAGTCATGTTGAGGCAATGTATAGAACTATATAAAACCTAGAGTTACAGGGCATTCGAGGCATTTGAAGTCCCCACCCCCATCCCAGTTCTGGAATCATTGCTATTGCCTGCTTGGAAAATAAGCCTTTGTGCTTATTTTGCTGTGACTATAAAATTGCTATGAAAAATAAAGTCTGTTTAAAAAAACAAAACAAAACAAAACAAAACCTTGCCTAATGCCTTCTTAAATTATTCCAGTGATGGAAATAGCCATCACTGAACAAAATATAAAATATGTCCTTCTCTTATGTTGAAACCTGATTTTTCTATTTCTTTTACCCACTGTTCTTTGGGACACTTTTAGGAGTTATTATTTTCCCTCCTCTTACCTTTCCTCGGGATGTAAATCAGCAATTACTTAGCTCTCCCAACAAAGTCTAAGGTCATAAGTGAGGGCAGACAGTAATTTAATCTGTGAGAGATTAAGATATTGTCCAAGTAGTTTGGTGACAACAGAATGCATTGCTTCCTATTCATACTGACTCAACTTTTTTTCTTCTTTCTCTCTGAGCTAATAAGCTTTTCTTTTTAAGAATATAATTCAAAGTATAATCGCAATCTTGATAAAATTTTTTTTTTTTTTTTTTTTTTTTTTTTTTTTTTTTTTTGAGACAGAGTCTCACTTTGTTTCCTGGGCTAGAGTGAGTGCCGTGGCGTCAGCCCAGCTCACAGCAACCTCAAATTCCTGGGCTCAAGCGATCCTACTGCCTCAGCCTCCCGAGTAACTGGGACTACAGACATGCGCCACCATGCCCGGCTAATTTTTTTCTATATTTTAGTTGGCCAGATAATTTCTTTCTATTTTTAGTAGAGACGGGGTCTCGCTCTTGCTCAGGCTGGTCTCGAACTCCTGACCTCGAGCGATCCACCTGCCTCGGCCTCCCAGAGTGCTAGGATTACAGGCGTGAGCCACCGCGCCCAGCCTAAAATTTTGAAAAATAATCTGAAAAATTTCTTCTTAAAATCTAAGGGAAACATAAAGCAACCAAAACAATGTGTGTGTGTGTGTGTGTGTGTGTGTGTTTTAAGTAATCCATTGAAAACTAAAATTCAAATGGCAAAATCAGACAACTTGCAACAGCATAATCTGTTTTATTTAGTTAATAATACAATGGTAACAGCTTAAGAGCACTAGATTTGTATCCTCTTAAAAGGATAATGATCAAGATTTTAATTTGTAAATTTCACTGTTCTTAACCATTAAAAATCTATTTTCCAAAGGAGTAATAATATATATAATTATTAAGGAACAGACCTAAACTTTCTGATTTATTACCAAAAGCATATTTGTTCATTAGTTTAAACAAAACATTAGGGACATCTTAACTCCTGTTTACTGCTTTCAGGAAAGCGTAAAGTTCTTGAAGCAAATATATACAAAACATCTTTTTCAGTAGTGATTTCAACCATTGTGTATCATGTCAATGAGAGAACCTGAGAACCCCAGATTTAGTTATCTCCGGATTGTTGCAATACACTCTGGCTTACTTAAACAATCAACCAATAAATGTGCATTTAGTGCCTACTATATACAAGCCAAAATACTAAAGCAATACAAGAAATACTAAGAAGTAAAATTATTGGTCCTTGCTCTGCTCAGGCTTCCAATGTAGTTAATTTAAGATTAAACATAGACACAAATTATTCCACTTTCAATGTCCTCAAAAGGAGTGATAATGTTAACTGGATTGTGCATAGGAATCACCTCTGCTGGATCCCAGAGGAAGCAGGGGCATCCACAGCGGTGATTAAAGTCTCTGTCTGAATCAGATTTCTAAGCTTCAGGTTGAGTAGTGCTTGAACCCCAGAAACTGAAAGTGTTCCAGCCAGACTCACACCTGGCACTGTTAGTGCTGTACTTGGAAAGTTCTATGGACTCGTGACAACGGAGCAAGATAAACACACACACACACATATATATATATATATATATATGTCCACATCATATATATACACACACACTCTCTCAAATTATATATATGGTGGTGTTTCCCCTATATACACTTCCTGGAAAGCCAGGAGTTCAGGACTTTCCACTGAGCATGGAGAGGAAACTAACTCACATCATCATTTATCTGTTATTCTAATGAGACAAACAAGAGACTGTAACAAACAAGCTATGAAAAATCTCCAAACTTCACTGGACACAAGCAAAATTAGAAAGGCTAGAGGAAAGGAAGAGAAAAGATGGCCACGGCCAAGAGGAGAGGTTTTAAGAGGGCCTCCGGGTGGGAAGGGAGCTTTCCCTCACTTCCGCTTCCATTCCCACCCACAGGGTCTCAAAGACAAGACCCGGGGCTAGGCAAGTAGAGAAAAGGAAAGCAGAAACACATTTTCCAACACCACAAATAAATAAATAAATAAATATGTGAAGCAATAAATAACTTATTAGGCACCGCATGAAAGGCAGCAACCCTCAGAGGCTGGCCGGGCCGCACTCCAGAACCTGCAGGTTGTGGCGACCCAGCCACCATTGGTTAAGGCTCTGAAGGTGTCACCCTAGGTCCTGGCCTCACTGGGTCTTCAAGATAAACCGGACCAGGAATCTTCTTATTACCCTTAGGTGGGCTTCTCCAGAATCTTAAGTGAGGGAGAAAGCCAAGCGGAGGGGCGGCCACGCGATCTGGAGGCCCCAGAGAAGGTGAGTTCTGCTCTGCCTAATGTGGCCCAGGAGTGCCCAGTGCTTGGTCTTTGATATCAAGGGCGCCGGTCTTGAGCCCAGTGGGAGGGTGGCTTCTGGTACACCCCTTCCGCCCTCCCACGCCCCCCAGAGTCTTATAAAAACTCATTTGGCTTGTTCTTAGCTCCCTTTTGCTCCAAAGGGGCGCTTGGATGGGCACTGCAGAAAGCCTGGGGTCGAAGCGCGGGACCTATTTTACTGAGCACCTGGCTCCGCTATGGGTGGAGTGGGCGTGGTGGAGGGGCCCGGGGAAAGACGCCATTTCCCCCAAGAGCGCGAAAACGGCCAGCTGCCTAGTTCTTCCTTAAGTCCGACTTCCCTTAAAGTAGAGCTGCGCCAAGGGAGAGCGGTGGTTCCCGGGACTCCACTAGGGGCACCAGGCAGAACCTGGACAGCGCCGGGCGCGGCTGGGCGGGACTGAGGGCGAGCTAGGGACCAACCCCGAGGGAAACCCTTGGCGGCAGCCGTGGCTCAGCTTAAACAAACAGAAATAACGGCTGGAGGGACTGAGGATTGGACTGAGTGAGCAATGTTAATGAGTGCGTGATCTGCACCGGCGGGACGGTGCGGAAGGAAGGATCAAAGTTGCAGGGTGGGGAGTATGGAGGGGTCAGAAGAACAAGCGCAGTTGAGAAAGGAGCCGAAAATGGGAGAACGAGGTGGCAAGAAAGCCGTCTCAGTTTATAAACAAATCTCTCTCAATTCTATCATCGTCAAGCGCCTTTCCCGGTTCCCTGCACCAGAGGCCGACGGTGCCCTAGCCCCACGTTACCCCCACCACACCCTGGCGCCCTGGATACCGTCCTCTTTCGCACCCGGCCCTCCCTTCTCCTCATTCGCCTCCTCTTTTGGCTCAGGGGCCCTGCGTGGCCCAGGCTCAGAGCGTGGTGATCCGGGACGTGCAGGTGCCATTACGGAAGACGCCGCCGGACTCCAGGTTCTCAGGCTGGAAGTCCTCCACACTGTAGGCGCGGCTCTTGAGGGCCGTGGCGTAGTAATCGACTGGCTCCTCCGTGGCGTTGTCCATCCAGCTGAGGCATAGGATGCGCTGGAAAGAGCGCTTGAAGTTGTCCGAGAGAAAGCCGTAGAGGATGGGGTTGGCGCAGCTGTTGGCATAGCCGAGAATGACCGACAGCTGGCTCACTGTGGCGTCGTCTTGCTCAGCGAACACGTTGACCAGCTGCACCACGTAGAACGGCATCCAGCAGATGACAAACACCATCACCACCATCATCACCATTAGGGTGATCTTGCGCTCCGAGCGCTTGCGCTGCTGCCAGCCGGCCTTGAGGGCTACCATGCGCATCTTGGCAATGATGAGCACGTAGCACAAGCAGATGGCCCCGACGGGCAGCAGAAAGCCCATGAGAAATGTGTACAACACGAAGCCCACCAGCCAGCGTTGGGCGGGCTCGGGCATGAGCATGTTGCAGGCCACCGTGCCGTCGCTGTTGGCCGCGGTGCGCGAGAAGACCACAATGGGCAGGATGACGAGTAGCGATAGCACCCACACGCCCAGGTTCACTACCTTGGCCACGGTGGGACGGCGGTAGCGGGCCGCCTTGATGGGGTGCACCACGGCCACGTAGCGGTCCACGCTAAGCACGGTCAGACAGTAGATGCTGGTGAACATGTTGACCGCGTCCACGCTGAGCACGAGACGGCAGAGCAGCGCGCCGAAGGGCCAGTGGCGCAACAACGTGGAGGTGACCAGGAAGGGCACGCTAAGCATGAGCAGCTCATCAGCGATGGCCAGGTTTAGGATATAGATGTTGGTGGCAGTCTTCATCTTGGCGTAGCGCAGGATCACATAAATGACCATAGAGTTCCCACACAGCCCCACCAGGCACACCACGGAGTAGATGAAAGAGATGAGGATGGCGCTTCCCTGGCCCTCGCTCAAGGTCCCGTTCTGGGACGCGTTTCTCCCTGGCTCCTCCATGCCGTCCGCAGCGCCGGCCCCGGGGCCCCTGCTGCCGCCGCCTTCGCTGCAGCTGCCCGGGCTGGGGCTAGGAGAGGAAGGAGAGGAGGCGGTGCCATTGGGGAACATCCCAGCTGAGGGGGGCCTGTGGGGCTGCCCGGGCTGGGGCTCTCTCCTTGCGCCCCCGCCGCCTGCGCCCTCCCTCCGCACCCGACTGCTCTCCTGCAGCTCACAGCCACCCGGCGCCTCCGGGTAGAGCGCAGCGGCTGCGGGGAGCTCGGCTCCTACCGGCACCGGTGGGGCGCATTGCCCAGCGGCTTCCTGAGCGCTGCCGCTTGCCGCTCCGGGGCGCCGGGGCACTCGCGAGCGTGGAGAGGGGAAACCAGAATGCTGGAGCCCCACGCGGCACAGACATTAACTGGCGCAGCTCTGGGCTGGTGAATGATTAATAAGTCACCACCAGCGCGTCAGCAACTACGAAAAAAGGAGGGGGGGGGGAGTTGGAGAAAGAGAGGGAGGAGGGCACATAGGTGGCTTGTCCCCCCTCCCCCAATTTTTTTCCTTCCCAGTCCTGCACTCGGCTCAACTCCAGTGGCTGTTTCCAGGGTTCCCTCGCAGCACCTTTTACCCATCCCTCAGAGGGACCTAGGGAGTTTCTCTGCCTTTCTGGAGGGTGAGTGGAAATAAAGGTTGTAGATTTTGTCCCATTCCATCCCGCAGCAAAGACCGAAGCGGACCCCAAACATGGGTGTCTAGAGTTCATCTCAGTTTTCCTCAAGTTGCTGACCTCTCCTGAGGGAGATCTCAGCTCCCATCCTGTCCCGCAGTCCCGGACCCTAAGCCCCCACCTCCTGCCCCCGCCTGCCCTGGCCCTACGACCCGCCGCAGAAGCTCCCATCCCTCCTTACCCAGAGCGCGCTACCTCCAGATGGACGGGGAGATGGCCCTTGCAAAGTGCATGTGCTGTCTGGTAGCACGTTGACGTTCTCCGCGCGGTCCAACTCGCCTCTTTGGGCCGGGTCCCAGCACAGGTGCCCACGCAGTTACTCTTAGAGTCGCGGAAATTGACCCTACGCCGAGGGCGTTATGAGGAGGAAGGACAACTACCATGCGTTAGGGACTTCTGCGATATAATACTGCAGGCAGCTCTTGGCCGGCGGGGGTGTTCAGGGGCCTGGGTAAACCGTTTCGAATCTCTTAATAAAGCTGGTAGCGCCCAGAGGCGCCCGCGACTCCAGAAACGAGGACGTGCGGCGGAGAGCTCGGAGGAGCCTGAGACTCGCTCCGGAACGTGCCAGGCGCGGTATTGGAAATGCATCTAGGTGTTCACTGGGAGAGATAAGGCTGCGCCGCTCCGAACGGCTCCGCCCGCGTCCCTGCTGTACTTTGTACCCTGGAGAGTTGGCGGGGGCTCCCGGGGAGAAGAATCTAAAGCCCTGGGCGGGCGGGGACGCCAGCTCCTCTAAATGCACGGGGGGCTGGTCATGCGGATGACCAGACCTGTCACCAACCCCAGGAACGGCGGGACGACATTCGGGTTTTCTTCCATGAAGTGCTAGGATGTCAGCTTTTTCTGAGGTTTCCTGACGGTCACTGTGACCAGGCTCTAGTTCACGTGTCTAAATCATTGAGACAGACATCGATGTAGGCATGCCTGAAGCTCATTGACTTCATTTAGGAATCAAACAGTTTCCCTTTAAGAAGGAATGGATGTTCAATTAGCAGGATTTTAGAAGATCCCTGAGACTTTCCAACATCCCTGGCATAGGTCTTCTTTGGCTCTCTAATTGTTCCTGTGGGAGGAAGAATCACACTCCCTCCAACTCCCCTATTCCGTTTTATAAATGCTGCTCTGCAACGCAAGATCACTAAGAGTCTTTACTTGAAACTGTACCCAGGAAGAGGGACCCCCGGCAGCCTAGTGCTCCGCCTCTTTAAAGCTTTTGTGTCTCCAGTTCCTCCTCAGTGCACCCACTGTGCTGTCAGTCTCGGTTTTTCCTCCCCTCGGTACAGTTTATACCAAGGAGAGGTAAACTTAAACAGAAATGAAACTCCTCGTGAAGGCTATTTGTACCAAACAGGCAAGAATGAAGAAATGGATGCAAAAATTAAAAACAAAAAAGTCTAATTCCTAATGCCCTGTTGTTTTATCCAGGTAATCATTTACATATACTGTATGTGTTTTAGTTTTCAAAACAAAGTGCTCTTGAAAGGGAAAGAAAACTTCTGTAGTGTGTTGATGATAGCAATAAAAGAGTAAAATAAATGACAACAGACTTTCCTAGGAATGTGTGCAAGGGACACTGAATTATTAATGAGAAATGTGCTAGGATAGAATTTGAAATTTCATAAGGCCTGAGCTGTTTAGCCCATTGCTTTATCTAAACAAATTACCTTCTTTAAAGTGAAATATGGAATTGGTGTTTAGTTATATTTCTTTTTCCTTTAAAAAAAATACAGCACATATGGAGAGAAAAATAATGAATGTTTATCAGGTTAAAAAAAGAAGAAAGAGGGAGAAAGAAAGAGGTAGGGTTTTGTCCCAGAAGAGCATTTTACTAGCCAAACCTAGTAAAATGGTTTAGATGTCTCTGCAGTTACTGACTAAAGACACCTGGCCGTATCTCTGAGGGCTGGCATTTCGACAGTCGTCATTTAGAGCCTTGGCTTTGATCATGGTTGCTCCAGGGGGAATGGATGATTGGAGTCTGTGGAAGACAGCACTGTTCAGAATTTCATTAAGTTCACTTTGCAGCTCATCTTAGGAAAAACTCCTCTCCATTTGGTTGTGGTCTCATATGCAAAAGAAGAAAACTTAAGACCTGCCTTTGTTTGTTTGTTTGTTTGTTTTTGGCTTCTGAAGTGGTTTCTATGATAGATTACTTACTCATAAAAAGAGATTGACAATGAGATCCCATTTTACATCTAATAGGATGGTTATAATGTTAAAAATACAGAAAATAAATGTTGGTGAGGATGTGGAAAAATTGGAACACTCATACATTGCTGTTGGGAACAACAAAAAAAATGATGCAGCAACTTTAGAGAAAAGTTTGGAGATTCCTCAAAAAGTTTAAAATAGAATTACCATGTAAGCCAGAAATTTCACTTCTATTTACCCCTCAAAATTGAAAACAAGTGTTCAAACAAAAGCTTGTGCATGAACATTCATAGCAACACTATTCATAATAGCCAAAGATTGGAAACAACCCAAATACCCATCAATTGCTGAATAAATAAACAAAATATGGTATATCCATAGAATGGACTGTTATTCATCTATAAAAAGGAATGAAGTACTAATACACACATGACATAGATGAACCTTGAAAACATTATGCAAAGTGACAGAAGCCAGACACAAAAGGTCATGTATTGCATGATTCAATTTATATGACTTTTCCAGGGTAGGCAAATACATAGATATAGAAGGCAAATTCATGGTTGTCAGGGGCTTGGGGAAGTGGGGAATGGGAAAGGACTGCTTAATTGGTATGCGGTTTCTTTTTTGGGTGATGAAAATGTTCTGGAATTAGATAGTGGTGATGGTTGCACAACATTGTGAATATGCTAAAAATCCTTGAATTGTACACTTTATAAATGGTTAAAATAATGAATTTTACATTATGGGAGTTTTACTTACAGAAAAAAAGGGAGTGATTAAGGTGGATATAAGCCATGCAATATTATCAAATCTCTGCTGTCATGTAGTTTTTATCATTGCATCTGTGAACTAATCTAGGAGCAAACAATAACAAATAGGAAAAAGGTGGCATTTCTGGGCCACCAGAAAGGTAGAGTGAAGTTGCAGTTATTTTAAAATTATATTAAAAGCAGAAGACCAGTTAGGAATCTGCCTTCCTTGCAGACTTCAATTTAATTTAAATATTTTCTAAAGAAACAGGAAAACTGATATGGGCATGATATCTCTATAATGTGCAAAGATCACAGGCTATGAGAAATCAAGACTCAACAATCTTCTTGTCTTGTTAACAATTTTTTTAAATTTCACATATCTAAAGCCTTGAAAAGATTAGGAAGAGCTTGTTTTTTCCATGCAAGTTACTGTCCTTCAGCCCTCCCTTCTTTGGTTACCATCTTTCCTATGCCTCTGTGATATGAACATTTCTAGATAGGAGAGAAGAAAGGAGGTATTTTCCAAGAGGGAAAGAAAAGTTCTGTCATTTAGGAAGTTACTGATTCTTAAGCAGACTGATTCTCTTCCCTCATTGTAACTTTCTCCTACAAGCAGCTATACATCTTTGTGCTATTGTGAACCAGATGCACATTTTGGTTATTATATTCATCACACTGTGCTGTGGTTTTATGTACTTGTCTTTTCCTCTTGTAAATCTGTAAGCTTGTTGAGAACAGGGGTATATTTTATCTTTCTATCCCCAGCATCCAGCACAGTACCTAAAAAATAGCCCCAAACCTCCTTGTTTTATTTTTCCCAAGGAATCCCATGAATAGTATAATACCTTCCTCTTTTCTAGTCTGTAAAATGTGGATGCAAAAAAAACTGTGGGCCATTTGCAAGAAAAGCTTTAATATCTGGGTAATATCATCATCTATAATAATTCCTTATACATTTAAATAATTCTGAATAATTTCAATTTGCATGTTCTATAGCAACAATTATTATGCTGATGGCTCATTCATTGATCATTCTTGGTCTTAAATTTCTTGGCAGAGAAAGGGCTCTGGAATATGGGTAGTACATGCTTTAGCAGCTAATGATGGTTATTTAATAGTATAGTGCAGCGTGAAAGCCATCATATGTGGAAGATCGTTTCTTTTTAATTTCAGTCCTGAGTCTCAGTTGGTTTGGTGGAATAGTAATTATCAGGAGCTCAAACTCTGCTTCTGTCAAAATCATTACTAATGTGGTTTTTCCAGTTGGAGCCTATAGTGATCCTCAAATGAGCTCCTCTAATCCATGCCAGTGGTAAAGGGCCGGCTGGGGCCAGGGATTAAAGGGTACACTTCTTGGAACATTCTCTGCACTGGCATCATCAGAGTCGTGTTTGCAAACACCTGCCTGGACAGATGGGACCAAGCAGAGTATAAGGGGCGAGTACCACTCAGCAACATGGCCCACAGCAGAAGTTGTGTCACTTTAAGGACCATCTGCCACTAAGCAGTTAACATGGCAGTCTAATAAGAAAGTTACCAGAGCACAAAAGTGGCTATAGGGCTAAGGAACAATGCTGGACTTCGTTTCCCAGGGATGCCCAGTCACAGCAGCTTTGGTAGCCTGTGGTTCAGTTCATCACCAATCTCAGGAAACTCACCCTGGCCTGCTGATTTTCCTATTGCCTCTTCTGTGGAACAGCACGACAGAGTCTTTTTTGTGCTTTCAGAAAAGACCCATATGGGGTAACGACTCATGTTTTTCCCTATGGATTTTTTACTACTAAATAGTATTGCTAAAAATAAGAATTCAGCACATACAGGAAAATATCCACTATTATTAGTGGATAAACAAAAATGTAACAAAAGTGGTCCCATGTTGCCTGTATCATTTTGAATAGTTTTGTCTAGTAATATATTTTTGCTGTAATAAAGATTCTGTTAGTTAAGGATTTCAAGATGGACTGCATTAGTTTCAAACAATTTTGTCAAAATCATTTTTATATTTTGGCATTTGTCTTTTTAGCAAAAATCACAAAAAAAAATGCTTTCAAAGTCACAAACCATATATTTGTTTCTTTTGATACCTCAATTGATGTTTGATTTTTAGCAGAGCCTTTAAGTACTCACAGCAAATCACCCATTCCTTGAGAAAGGGCTGTTCTTTTGGATTGCGCTATACCTGTCAATCAGCTCCCCCAGCTGATAGTGCTAAGAAATAGCACAAAGCCCAGCAAAGGGCTGGGTGTGGAAGGAAAACCAGTTTTGTAAATGGAAGCCATGAAGGTATGTTAACACCCACCACCATGATACTGCCACTTTATTCCCATTTTAATTGCGTTGAGGCAGCAGTCTAGGTACATGTTCCATCAGCCAAAACACTGTCTTATTTAGATGGAGAAACTTAAATGGCTGATCTTTTCTCCTTTCCACAATTAAGTTGGAACTGGTCAGAAGTCGTTCTATGTTGACGGCATCTCCATCTTCTTGCCTTCTCCTGCTGGAGGTATGAAGAATTGGAGGGAGGGGGAGGAGAATGTCTGTGAGCTGTCAGAAGGTGGGCTCAGAACCACAGGAAGTGGTCCAGGAAGGGGACACCTGGATTGGCAGCTCAGTCCCTCCTCCTGCGTCATGCTGACCAGCACCAGGCCCTGCGCTTGCTCTCCTTCCTCACATAGCATGGAATGATGCTTTACTTTGTCCTTGAGGAAGGAGTCTGTGTGACAGCCTGATTTCTCCTTTCCTGTCACAAGAGGGAGGTAAGAAGTTAATGCAGTCCAGCTGAGGACACCTGGCCTACATTTCACCGCTTATGCAATAAGCCAATTCACTGGTTCCTGATACTATATCCTGTTTTTCAAATGTTTATATGTTTATTTTTTATGGAAGTAAAATTCAGACTGTAGTGGAACAAACTTAATTCTATAGGTGCATTGCATATGGTCACTTTTCTGCCCTCAGAACTGCAAGCTAATATCAGAATTCCACTATGTGTGAATAATGTGTTTTTAATTGTAACTTAATATGTACTTATTAATTTAGCAGATATTTACTGAATGCCCACAGGGCGGCAGGCACTGTTCTAAGCACTGGAGACGCAGTAACAAAGAAGATTAATTTCCTATGGAATTCTAGTGAGGCAGAAAGAGAGTAAACAAGTAGATACACAGGTACTGTAATTTCATTTAGTGATAAGTTCGAAGAAAAGTAGGGATGAGAAGCTACAGAGTGCTAGAGAGCTGAGTGTATTTGACACAGGTTAGATTGAAAGGGAGGGAAAGAAAGTGATGTCTAAGCAGCCCTGAAAGACGTGAAAGTAAAAGAGCACACGTCTGGGAGGGTTGTCCCAGCCAGCGGCAACAGCACACATAGCCCGTGGTGATTTTGCAGATGTAGGCGTGGGCACACTAGGTTTACACCTCCCACATGCCTCCTTTGTATTTATTTATTGTTGACTTCCTAAAGTCATAATTTAGAGAACAGCTCTAGGTGTAAATAATTGATGATTCATTTTAATCAGCACCTCCTACAGAGGACACATGAAGGCCTTGCTCTATTTCCCCTCTAGTCACATTTTTCCGCACAAGGCAAGGAGTTCCCAGGGCCAATAGCAAGTGCCCAATCTGGGCCTGCAAGCCCATCTAGACCATACTCCAGATCATACTCTTCTAGACCTCATGACTCCTTGCCCAAGAGGCCTTCTGCCCACAGGGCCATCGTGAACCAAACACATGGCCAAGGAGAGGCCCAGAGGGAAGATGAGGCAGATGAGGAGTAAGTGTGGCAGTGGGGGTTCAGGTCTCTATTGTAACGTACATGAGGCTGCTCACTGTGCAGGACAGGGCTAGAGGTGGAAACTGAAGTGGAACCAGGTGCTGGTGGGGACGGGTTCCAGGACAGAGCTCTTGTGAAGAGTGCTAGAAGTCTAAATTGGGCTCTGTCCTCCCAGGTTATAATGAAGATAGGATGATAGGATATATTTTATTTAACAGATTCTAAGCTTGATTTATAACTCTCAAGGTAAGCAAACAAGCAAACCAAACAAATAAGTTGGGCCTTTGGGGGAACTGTAAGCAAGATGTTTAACCCAGGCCACTGGGAAGATGGAGAGAGGATGCCACACCAGCCACTGCATCCTTTTCTGACCACCCCCTTGGCCCTTACCATTCCAGGATAAAATTTTGCTCTTCCTCCAGTCAAAAATAAAAATATTACACAAATAACAATTGATACTAGTACACATACACACACAGAAACACACACACACACACACACACACACACCCCAAATGAGCATATATACATAGGCCTGAAAGGATGGTTACTAAAATATTAACAGTGGTTATCGTCAGGCAGTTGGGTTATGAATGCTTTCTTCTCCCTTTTGTAGAAATTTTCTAATTTTTCAGACATGAGCATGCATTGCTTTTTAAATAAGATAAAAGCAATAAAAGCTTTTTTTTTTTAACTTAAAAAAGGAAAGGACTCCAGGCCATAAGTGTCTGCTCTATTTATGGGACATTTGCTGACTTACTTCCTCCTTAATTATTTTTACTTTCAGAAAAACACTAATAAATTTATTCTATAAATTAACATATTTTGATGCAAATTAAATAGCAAATAAAGTGTACCCAGCAGAAGGCGGTAGAAGAAACTGAACCAGGAGCTGGAATAGTCTATTTTTTCTAGGCAGCCCCTGCAATCCCATAGGCAAGTGCTTCCCTGAATGTGTTTGCGTCTGATATGCCCACCTTTTGGAATTGTGGTAGTAACGCAAATCACAAGATGCTGCTTGTGAAAGCGTAGTGTTGTAGTCTGATACCTAACATCTTGGTTTAAATCTTACATTTTCCATGTATTTAACCTTGTGCAGGTTGTTTTCTCTCTCTTCGCTTCAGTTTCCTCATTTGTATAATTAAGATCATAGTGAACTCTGTAGGATTGTTGAAAGGATTACATATATTAAAAGTGTTTAGAATCGTGTCTGGCATGTAGTAAGCACTATATAAATGTTTAGCTATTGTAAAATCATTTCTAGAGTATAGATTATGGTGTAACATTATTTTTGAATTAGCCAAAATAATTTAAGAAATCCATCTTGCCTCTTGCTTGAGAACTTAATACAGTTGGTCTGGCAGACACTTATTCAGTCTGAGAAATATTTACTGGCAGTTACTATGTGTGTGATACTTTTCCTTATGCCTGTACAGTTGAGTCCCATAATTCAACTATGAACCATGTTCCATTCACAGGTTTTTGGTACATGTCACACCTTCAGCTAAAATAACTCCTAAGTGTTATTCACATCTCTCAACATCATACCTAAGTCAATCTAGTCTGTCCACATGGTAAGGATTCAAACTAACCACTGAACTCATTGACTCAGCGCAATGGTTTGAACATTACACAGGCATGGTGTGAGTTTGACACAACTTTGCTTTTTGTCTCAGTTTTCATGAGGCCTCCAGCTCCTCAGTTGATAACTATAGTTGGAAAATGCATCCACTTTCTACAGATGCTTTCTGTAGGTGCTAGTCCACTCTTCATTGCCCATTACCCACCTCCAGCCTCTATGTAAGAACAGAAGGGAAGATTGGCAGTGATTATATCCTTGGAGAGAGTTCTCAGAGTGCTGAGCACTTTCCTCTCCATGGAAGATGGAAAGTAGCTGTTTACCTCATCAGTAAACGGAGGGGCTTCTAAGAAAACACCACTTAGAAAGTACCAGTGTCCCCTGAGGTTTGACAAGACACAGGCTGGTGCCTGATACTTACCTGGAACATTCAAAGGTAAGCAAGAGGCTCTCTGGAGTTCCTTCGGGTGTCAGAGTGCAGAGAAAAGGCCACGGGTGGAGCAAGCTGGTTCCCACTGAAGGTGGGACAGAGGCGGTATTTCCCATGAGCTGCAATGGACAGCACAGCAGCAGACAGGCGGGGCCCTGTGATGTACCTGCTCCAATGGAGGGTAAGATGACCTTAGCAGCTGGTGAAGATATTGGGCACACCAGTGAAGGGCACAGTGGGTGGTCTCCAGCAAGGGGGCAAGGTGATGCTGAAGAACCCACTGAAGAATGTCACAAGGGAAAGAGCCACCCCCAGAGGGCACCAATGCGAGATTATAACTGCACTGCTCAAGGAAGAACTTTGCTGTTCACAAATGCAGAGAAAGGAGTGATGGAGGAGAAATGAAAAAATAATGTGAAGACATAATAATTAACCACTTCCCTCTTCCCTACTGTAGGATCCAAGCACAGGCTGGGCTGGAGCCGGTACAGGGACAAAGAGCTTTAAAATCAAAGTTTTCAAGTTCATAATGTCTGAAAAGGAGACTGTTAATATCTGAAAAGTGAACAAAAGAGCTATGAGATTTGTGTGTACTAAGTACTTTCCACTTACAGTTTTGACATATTAATATTTAACCCTTCCAGCCACACCATGAAGATGTTTCTATTTACTCCTCCCATTTTGCACAAGAAGAAACCAAGGCACAGAGAGGTTAAAGAGCTGGCTCAAAGCCACACAGCTGAAAACAGTCAGAGCTTGGATCGGATCTAGCAATCTACCCTAAGGCCTGCTTTCTTAATCACCACACCACACTGCTGTGCTCTTATCTCTCACTGAACTCTCAATTAGAGGGTGGGTTTGAGACCAAGAGATTACATAAATAGCAAATCTAAGTCATTTTTGTGTTTTATGCTTTCCTCAACAAATTTGACAATTGCCTAATCATTTAAAGTAACAAATTAGCCCTCAATTAAAAATTTAGAATAATGTGTTTTGAAAAGATTTACCCTTAACAAGATAATATTACAAGAAATTTAAGGCAAATGAGCCATGGGTATATCTATGCCAAAGAAAATGCATTTTCCATTAGCCACTGGCCACCATTTCCCAGTACTAAACATGTGATGACCAGTACTAGAGGCAATTTTGTACTCTCTTCTGCGTGAGTGTTTCTTTGTAGTTTTTTCTACTTCATTCCTATGTTCTCGTCATGCCTCACCTTTTGCCCCATCCAGGCAAAGGGGTATCCAAGTCACTGGTCAGCAGACATATTAGGTAGAGGCTAACAGAGCAAGAGCTACTTTGAAATGATTTGCATTGACTTCACAAAATCCCAGCCAAAATGTATTCCCAGGAAAAAAAGAGAGATTGCTGCTGAAACAAAATCAATTAAAAAAATAAATTCCCCTTCCCTAGAGCAAGTGTGTGCGCATTTCAAGTGGTCTAGGGGTTTTGCACTTGGACTTCCGTTGATTTTATTGACAGCTGTAACAGGTAAGAATACACAGGTGCCAGATTCATTCAGATGGGGGCACATTCTTTCCTAATTGAAACATTATGCCTCTCTTCACTAAACAATTAAGTGGGAAATTAGCATATTTAGTCCATAAAAATGCCTTAACTTACTAGAGGGTAGTGACATACAAGGAAAAATTGTAAAACTCAATAGTCATGCTCACACGTAAGACTAGAGTAAAACAAAACTAGTCTATTGTAGTATCTGAAATTTTTTTTGATGACAAGCTTTTACATAATTGCAACTTTTCCGCTTTGAATTTAGAGATTAATGGATCTGATTTTCACACCTGCTAAATGTTAGCATCTATTTATTTTTTAGGAAAATTCTATCCAATTTTATTTGTGAAAACACATGCTCTTAAAATCCACCAGGGGGAGATTTTAACATTGAGAACTTCAATAGGGAAAGTTTTAGATTTTATAGAGTTGTATTTCAGTTGACGGCTGGAGCAACTTAAATTTTAAACTAAGCCTTGATTATAAGGTTTACATTTTGATAAAGCTACCCAAGATATTCCAGCTATATTAAAAGCTGGACTGAGTGGCTAGGGAGAACTAATGAAATATTGCTCAGTCTTGTCAGAGGATGTATGTGGTGATTGTGTGCATTTGGGGGAGGAGAGGGATTTGGGTGTGGATGAGACGAGACCTTGTGTCTCTAGGGGGAGAATCAGATGAAAGAGTAATCTCCGGCCATTGCCACTAGATACATTGTTAGTAATTTCTGGTTTCCACTGATGCATAAAAGTTTGATTTGGTTCCTCAGGGAGGTTTTGAGACTTAGAATATCACTGAAATTCTCTGCAACAGTGATGAAAGAAGGAATAAAAATGTATATAAGGGATATTTTTGAGATGGCTTGGTTTATTCGGGAAGACATGACATTATTGAAGAAATCTTTGGATAACCCACACCACTGTGGTCCATCAAATTACCTGTTTGCATCAAGCAATAAGAACTTGATACCATCAAAATTCCAGTAAAATTTAAAGAGGTAATCTCTAGAAAGGATCTTGAAAGGATTTGAAATGTGATGTGTTCTCCAAAGTTTGATTAACTTCTTTTAACATATGGAGGTTTTCCTAATACTCAGCAAAACATCTGCAATTTTGTGGCGTTTTTTCCCCTAGAACTAAGAAATCAGGTAAAAGGGTCATTGTTGCTGATTCTAACACAACCACTTCCCTTTCTGCCATTTTGCGAGGTGACTTTCTGCATACAAATGACTTAGTCCTTTCTGGCAATAAATGAAACTTTTCATCCTCAAGTCATATAGTTGTATGTTTTTCCCCATATAGTACAGTATACAAACTAAGCAATCCTTTTGCATATTGCATGAGGATATTTGCTTTTGGGATTCAACCTGTTTCCTTCCTTTTTTCCCCCCTTTATTCCTGCCTAGCTCACATAGGGAACAGACTGATTCCTTGGCTCTGTGCATGTGCAGCTGATTTCCTGGCTTTTGTTGTGTAGAGCCTAAGCCCTCTGACAGAGTATCGTTTGAGAAGAAATACTTAGCCCAGGATGAAAAATTCCTGGAAATACGATGGGATTGGGGCCAGGGAGCAGTTTGTGGGTCTCAAGACTCGAGGGAATCTGTGGGTTCCTCCCTGCCAGAGCTCTCAGACTATGAAAGAATTTTGAAGTTAATGGCCAGGGAGGCTTGATTTTAGACTGAGGATGCCCAGTCTCCTCCATAAGTTTTGTACCTGAAACAGGGTGTGAAACCAGCAGAGTGGTGGACCATGACAGCTGGTACATGGATGATTTAGCATAATCAATGGGGACAAATAACCAATGTCCAGAAGAGTCTCCAGACACTTTGGCACTGAGTATGGAATACACTTGAAGCTTGGCACAGCCCTGGAGGAAAGGGAGCACCAGGAATAGCAGGGGTAGGGTAGGGGGGAAGTTCTCATTAACTTTAGAAAAGCCATGCCTTAAACACAAGCGTTAGTTCTTCCAAATAGTTCATCTCCCTATTCTACCACACATGTTCTTCAAGTTTCAGAATTCTCAAACATCAGCCCTTTCTTGACTTCAGTGTTCCCTCTTCTTTCTCTGCCCAGGTTTCCTGCCATCAGATACTTTGTTGCTAGTGCCCTCAGCTTCCTTGGTTCCTTGTCCGGCAACATCCCCACCACTGGTCTGTTTCTTCCATCTTTAACCCAAGCTGCTGAGTGGCAGCTAGAGAAATTCCACACCAGTGTAGGACTGTTGTAGAATCACAGATCCCTGTTCCTCATCTCAAATTAGGCTGGTGACCTTTGATCTGCTTTTGATCTGCGACCTGACCAGCCTTTGATCCGTCCATACACAGTTCGCTTTTCCCAACTGCTATTTCAAATCAGTGCCACTCTTTTCTTGTCCGGTACTTTATTGTCACTCATTCCTTCATTCACAGTGGTTATGCCTCTGATCTTATTTCACAGAAAAAATAGGGTTTATCCAGGAGGCAGAACTTCCCTCACTTTGGTTCCCTCTACTCCCCAAACTTATTAGGATCCAGACTCTCTTTCCCTTCTTCCCACTCATCTTGATGGAAAACTAATTCCTTTCTAAGGTGAATTTCTCTACACTTTGCTCTGGATCTCTTGACCACCACCCTCTTCAGGGACCTTCCTTCACAAATTGTCCCTGTCCCTCCTCTACACTTGTCTTTGCCTTTCTACTCACTCTCCCTTCTTAGCAATAGCAAGTAGCTCGTAAGCTAGCACCTGTTGATCTTATAGATTTGGCACAGTGCTAAGAATTTTATATATTATCTTGTTTACTCTTCACAAGAATATGATGCAGTAACTACTACCACATCCATTTAACAGATAGAGACTGAATTATAGAAAGAATTTTCTTTTCTGGTAACTTGACCAAGATCTCATAGCTAGTAGATGACAGATTTCAATTCAGTTGTCTAGGTTCCATTAGATGCGATACACAATTACATACACACACAGAGACAGGTATGTATGTATGATTTTTTTCAAGATTGTCCTTTTCATCTTAAAAAAAACGCACACACAACAAACTTCACTGACTCTATGTGCCCTTTATTTGCCCCCCACATTTCCTTCTTTCCATTCTGGACTAATCCTCCGGGAAGATCAGACATTTGCTCTCTCACTTTTTATCATAAAACTCCTCTTGCTAGGGCCATCCTGTTCTCGTTGTTGACAAATACAATGAAAACATTTCAAACCTTACATTATTTAATTGTAATTACCATTTAAAGATATGGCTAAATTCTCTCTCCTCCTTAATGATTTCTCCTACTGTTGTTTCCTTGACATTCTCTTACCTAATTTTCCTCTCAGCCCTGAGTGTTGATGTTTCCCAGGGCTTTCCCCTCACTCTGTCCACTCTCCAAGAACAATCTCATGCATTATCACAGCTGCAACTTTACGTCTGGGGTGACGACTCACATATCTGCCCCTCTACCCCAGGCCTTTCCTGAGTACCCACTACATACAGGACACCTACACTGAGATGGTGTGTTCAAGGGTGGGGAACCTGCGGCCTTCTAATTTCAAGATTTTTCTTTTTTAAGCACCAAAGGAAGCAAGAAAAGCTTCTTCTTTCTCTGCAGCACCCCGTTTAATAAAAGGATTTGTTCTGTAAAATTTGGATTTAGTCAAAAGGCTACACTCAAGGAACCAAGACGCCTCATGTGGCCTCAAGACTGCAGGTTCCCTAATGAATGCCAACTCAGTATCTTAAAAACTGCATCATCTTCTTCTTCTCAAGTTTGCTTATTACCCTTTATTTATTCAATTAACATCGATCACTTAGTATATGCCAGGCACTGTTCTAGGATTAAAGCAGTGAATGAAAAAGACAAAAAAAAAAAAAAAAATATGCCTTATGGAATTTACATTCTAGTGGGGAATATTTTTGGATTTCTATTTGTATCAGTAAGGGTTTAATCAAGGAAATAGAAACCTCTATAAGAATTATGGACTAAGGAGTTTATCAAAAGAATAATACCTTACACAATTGTGGGAGAAGCTGGGAATATCAAGGTCTGAAAGAGGAAGCTGGAGGATCAGAGAAAAATTTAAAAGTAGCTCATGTAGCTGTCAAAGTGGAAATGTAAGATGAACTGGTGGAGCAGTGTAGGGACAGCTATTGTCTCATCTGTCCCTATATCTGACCTCCAGAACCTTCAAACAACAATGGCTCTGCTTCACTTCTGCCCACTTTAACCCGGTAACATACAGCAAGTGTCTCAGACTGGCTAAAGTGACACAGTCCAAAACTACCACACTCTCATAAATAACATATAGCTAATGTTATCATTGATGTTTTAAATCTAGTCTGGAAATTTCTATCTTTTAATAGATGAGGAAGGGGAAAGATTGAAATATCCAGGACATGAATCTTAAAAACCGACGTGTTTTCACATAAAGATGGAGGAATAAAGGCTTAAGTGTGGCGGTGGGAGGCCTGAAAGAATGAGATGCATTTCAGAGAGAGATTCAGGGTCACGGAGCCATGTTGCAGTTACGGCAAGGAGACTGGGTTGAACAGTGTTCCCCCAAAATTCGTGATCACCTAGGACCTCAGAATGTGACTTTATTTGAAAATATGGTCTTTGTAGATGCAATTAGTTAAGGATCTCAAGATGAAATCATCCATATTTTAGGGTGGGCCCTAAGTCCAGTGACTAGTGTCCTTATGAGAAGAGGAGAGGCCACAGAGAGAGATGCACAGGCCAGAAGGCCACGTGAAGACAGAGGCAGAGACTGGAATTATGTGCAATTATGCTGTCACAAACCAGGAACACCAGGGTCCCCCACCAGAGGCTGGAAGAGGCAAGAAAGGATTCTCTTTTATAGCCTTCAGAAAGAGCATGGCCTTGAATCACCTTGAGTTCAGACTTCTGGCTTCCAGAACCATGAAGGAATAAATTTCTGTGGTTTTAAGCCACTGTGTGTGTGGTAATTTTTTATAGCAGTCATAGGAAACTTACACGAGCAAGAATATGCTGCAAACATATTGCATCTTTGTGAAGAGGGTGAGAATTTTTTTTAAAAATCTTTCTTTTTTTCCCTATTTTATGTAAAATACCGCTTATACTATTTCTAAAGAATCCATTTTCTCCTTAGACTAGCCAGAGAGGATTCTGTTGTCAGCACTCAGAACTGGCGATAGGGAAAAGGTGCCAAGTGAATAGGAGAGGGTGAAAAGGGATAGTCCTGCAAGAGGCTGTTTAATTCCTTAAATCTCTGCCCTGCTAATTAAATAATGTTAGACTATGAGCTTAAAATCTACCTACTCTGTCTTACTTATGCTGACATTTTCTTCCACTATACTAAAATAACTCTACATCTTAAATTCGCTGATTGTGTACGCTCTATGCAGACTAGGGAAGAAATGCCACAGAGGCAAGACAAACAGGAAAGGCCAAGTAAACCAAGGTTGCTTCTGGAAAAGCAATATTTCCCACACTCATGCATTTCCTGGGTTTTGCCAGGTGATAGAGAGCCAGGCGAGGCAGAAAGAGAAGGTGCTTTAAAAACCATGTAGTTCAATTACCAAGTGATTATTTGATCCTCTCTATGGCATCCCTGGGAAAGATTGTCCAAACTCTCCCTGAGCCTTTCCAGTGACAGAGGACTCATTACCTCCTGAAGCAGCCATTGCATTTTAGGACACTTTAATTGAGAAAAAAATTCTCCAGCTGATTTGAAATCTAGTACTTTTGATAATTTCTGAATTTCACAGCCTTGGACTACAAAGAACCACATTCATCTTCCTGAATGAAAGCACTTCTTACACTTGAATCCAGCTATCATTCCATTGCATGTCGTCTTCTTTGGCTCAGACTCAATGCTCCGTTTCCTTTGGCTGACGTGATTTTATTTCATTTCCCCACCGTTCAGGTTCATCTCTGTCTGCGCTCCAGTTAATGGGACCAAGTGTTCTCCTAAAGCTGAAGGTTGCACCCTTATCTCTCCTCCATTTCCCTTAGTGATCTCATGCAGGATTTTGTCTGCCTCATGACCAGAAGTTTCCATTGGTACTTCCTCCTTTGTGCTGCCATAGCTTTAGTCTAGTATGTATCACATTGTTTTCCAATATCTGTTTCTCTCCATCCGCCAACTGAGGTCGGATGATATCTTTGAAAAAGCACTGCACTCAATAAATTACATGAGACATTCAACACTTTATTATAAGATAGGCTTTGTGTTAGATGATTTTTGCCCAACTGTCAGCTAATGTAAGTGTTCTGAGCATGTTTAAGGTAGGCTAGGCTAAGTTATGATGTTTGGTAGGTTAGGTATGTTAAATGCATTTTAACTTAACAATATTCTCAACTTAGGAAGGGTTTATCAGGACATAACTCCTTTGTAAGTCAAGGAGCATCCTTACAGGTGTTCAGAGGAGAGACACAGTGGCTGGAGACATAAATTTGGGTGTCATCAGCATATGAATGGTATTTAAAGCCATAAGACTGGTTGGGGTCACCTGAGAAACGACTAATGTTAAGAGTCAGAGACAAGGAGGAACCAGCAAAGGAGACACAAAAGAAACAGCCAATGTTATAGGAGGAAAACCAAGAAAGTGTGGGTTCTTGGAAGCCAAGTGAAAAGTGTATTTTGAAGCAAATGGTGTTGATGAATCAAATAAAATAGAGACGAAGAACTCCCTTTGCTTGTAGCATCATGGAAGTCACCTTGACAAGACCATTTTCAGTGGGGCGGTAGAGGCGAAAACCTGACTGGTGTGGTTTAAGAGAGTAGGGAAAAAGAAAATCGGAGACATCAAGTTTGCACTAGTATTTCAGAAAGCTCTTTTTCTTTTTTTTTTTTAGATAGAGCAGAGAAATAGGGAGATAGTTGGAGGGAAAAGTAGAATCAAGAGAGGGTTATTTTTAAGATGGGAAAAATAACAGTTTACATGCATGCAGATGGGAATGATTCTTGAAAGGTAAAGAAGAGAATGGAAGATTGACGGGACAGTTTTCTTGAGTTGGTGATAAAGGAATGCACAAAGTCTGGGCTTCAAAAAGGATAGTGAAGAGTTTATCTATAGAAATAGGAGGAAGAGTAATATGTGACAGGGGAAGAGGCATGGGTTGTCATGGCAACTCACCGGGGGACTCAGGTCAGCCAAAACCTTTGGGGCCTCAGTCTTTACATCTCTAAAAAAGTTGTATGCTAAACTATGAAGTTGTTTTGTTTTGTTTTAGTTAACAAAGAAATAATTCACAAATGAATAAGTTAATGTTGGTTCATATATTAAAAAATAATATCCCAATGGCAGACCTTTGGTTCCAGGAACAGATTTGATCTATTGAAGCTCATTGCTCATCTTCTTTGAGCCATTACTATATCATTTCATTTCTTATAAGAAAAAACTTATTAAGTAGTTACTAAATAGCTATTCTATAAAAATAAAAATTAATTTTAGATATTCTTTCTAAATTTGAGGAGTTTGATGCTTTCATGGAGACTTGGGATGTAAACATCTGAAGCATTTAGAGAATAAGACAATAAATGATCCAACCTTGGATTGAATAGTAGTCACTGTAAGTTGAAGAACATTTATACTGAATACAAAAGGATTTCAGAGACTGGAGGTGAATGTGGGCCCCAGTTCTCAAGGAAACTATATTTCCTGTAGGAAATAGGATGTCATTTATCCAGCCAATCAGTTAACTGGTCACCTAGTTAGAGGAAATATTTAAATGATCAACTTAGAGAGGCAAGTTTTCATTTTGAAATAGAAGTACTTTTGGAACATCCAAGAAGAGCTGTCTAGCAGCTTAGAAGAAGAGAGGTATATATTTGTTAGTGGAATGCCACACTCTCAGTTTCCTGTTGATGACTAATATTTTGTATGTGAAATTGGAAACGATAGGTTCTGCTGAAATTAAAAGGGAAGTGGTGGTGCAGATGCATGAGAAGAGAGTCAAAGGCTTAGCACAGTTGATGCAAGTTCAATGAATGAAGTGAGGAGGATAGTTGTGAAGAGAGCGGATATATCACCCTAAGGCTGAAGATCACAGATCTGCGATGAAATTGATCCACTTTCTTGTTTGACTTGTTTTCCAAAGTTCGTCTGTCTAAGTACAACAGTAGAAAAAGTAGAAAGTTGAACTGAAACAGGGTTATAGTATTTCCAGATGACATAACAAGGAATAGAATATGTGAGAATGTAGCAAATGAAATACTAAAGCTATGGATGATGAAATCTTGACTTTACATCAAGGAGTAAAGCTGGTAGGGAACTGATTAATTGAGAGGAAAAAAGGGGTGAAAAGACAGGAAGTGTCAATGAGGTCAAAGAATAGGTGTAGTGTTAGTAAGAACATGAAAGAAATGGAAGGACACAAGGTTACTGACAGAAGAAAGGATGTAGGTGTTTAAGACTTCAAAAGCGGAAGAGACTTGGAAAAGGCAATGTCTACGGCATGAATTTGGGTGACTGGAATTGAGTACAAGCAAAAATCATTGCCAAGGGTATAGAGTGGTTTGTCCACATGGTCACTAAAAGCGTAGGTGAGTGGTGGGTGGGGCAACGATGAAGACTTAGCCAAATGCCCAAGTCCTTAACGATCACTGAGGAGTGATTACGTAAGACCTGGAATTGGCTCTTGAAGATGAAGTTCTATCTATGCAGATCCAAGAGAGCAAGGGCAAACAATTCCAGGAATGAGGAGCTTTAAGAACAATGGCACTTTCACCAGAGAAGAAGTACAAATACAGAGAATAAAACTAACATCTGTTAAATTTGCCACCACTAACTAGTTATGGTGAAATATTTTGCAGGAGGAGCTGAAAATCTTAACTGAAATAAGGAGTCTGCATTATTTGCCTAGCTTATAGATTTGTCCAATCTTAATCCCTTAGTACCACAGATAAAAAAGAAATTAACTCTGTATCTGATCTTTTCAAGCAGTTTTTGGAATTAAACCTTGAATGCAGAAATACCCAAATATAAAAAAATTGTAAATTAGAATTGATGAAATATGGCAGGATTATATTCCCATTTTAATTCAGTCACATAGTGTATTTTCTTCTCTACAAATTATATACATTTCCCAATTTCACATATAAATGTTCAATTTAGCATTTGTGTATGAATAAGAGAACACATGCTTTTAATTTTAATTCAAAGAAATTTTAAACCAGTTCCTTTCAGATCAGGCTGGTGGAGTAGACACAATATGTTTTTTCTTGGCTATTCTCCTTACGCTGGGAAGGCTTTGATCTGTAAAACTTTGTCTTTTCTTTTTTCACTTCAACTAAGCATTGCAAAATGAGCAAAAAAAAGATAGCTTTACTTTCTTTTTAAATTATAGTCAGTTTAGCAATTTGGAAACACTATTAGCAAAATTTAAAAGCCATTTTTCAAAGTGACAGAAATATGTACAGCATTGTACATGTTATAAAATGCTGATTTATTTTTCATGTTCCCTATTTACCTCAATTTGTTTCTAATTCACTAAACAAACATTCCTTTTTCTTCTTGTACATAATTTCTGTCTCTCCTTTTATTTCATATAATAAAACTTTCAGGTCACTAGAAATAGGTTCCTAAATTCACACAAAAATATTTTCCTGAGATTTAAAAATATGATGAAAGAAAGGGAAATGGTATGTGAAGGCCAGGAAAAAAACTGAGAATGAACATGAAGTAAATTTAAGCCTGCCATGACTCTTCATTAATGAGTGTTTTATGTAACAAACTAAAAATAACTGGTACTTTGGCCACCTGCAATCAGCAAATGTAAAATATGTAAGATGATGAAATCACAAATCTGCCAGAGGGAAAGTATGTTCAAACACTGTGGGCAGTGTTTGTGGACTGTTTTCTAAAAGTGTGTTGGTTGCCATAATGTGAGGGAACACAGGCAGCACAATTCTGCTTTCTAAAGCCTCTGGCCACACAATATACAGTGTGTGTATCTCACTTTTCATAGTTAGTTGATGCTTATTTCCTTTAACCCCAAAACTACAAGTTTCTGATCCAGAACCCTTCTGCATAAAGGGAATTGAAGAAGTTTCTGTGTCCAATTTTGTTTTGTGTCTCTAAATTTCATTCTTTTTTCTTGTACATCTCGGTTGTTTTCATACCTTAAGGTGTCAGTGACTGAGAAGTGCTAGCAATCTTCAGCCACCCCATGAACCGGGAGTGCTGTTGCAGACGTGCCCCACTGGTGGTTTTGCCGTCAAAACATTAGCCAAAGTTCACTTCAAAATAGCCGTTAGAAGTTCATTATGGAAACAGCATACCTCTGCAATCTGTTCTCTTCCTTTTTATTCCATTTGGGTTATCAAGATAACTTCCCTGCATGTTTCTCCCAATTCCAGTTTCTCTTTGCTTCAATCCAGCCTGCACCACTGCCGGATTACTATTTCAAAAGGACTTGTCTCTTCAGGTATCTTCTCTGCTCTAAACCTTTCTAAGGCTCAAGATGATTAAAGAAAGCAAAAAAATCCTTTTTATTTTTGCCAAGGCTCCCCACAATACTTCCAGCAATCCTACCCCTAGTCCAGCTAAGCTGCCACACGTATCCCCACACCTCTCTCCTCCGTGACTTTGTTTACCCTCTCCTGGAACAGTTATCACTCCACTTGCCAAGGTCGGCTCATCCTTCAACATCATCTTCTAATGCTACTGCTTCCATAAGGTTTTCCAGATCTCCCCAGGTGGCAATATTCTCTCCTGGCCCTATATTATTTTATTCAAACCTCTGTTGTAACCTATTATTTTTTAGATTCATGTGCACAGATAATCTTTTTCCATGCTGATTGTAAAATAATGAGGGCCAAATTCAAGTTTGATTTACCTCTGTATTGAAAGTATCTTACACATATTTAGTATTTAGTAAATTTGTGGGATGAAATGATGAGTGCGTGTAAAAAATGTTCACTCCCTAGCAGATTTCAGGTCTTCCCTTGATCTTTATTCTTTTCTCTTTTGTTTTCTAATTTATCATCTATAAGCACTCATTTCTGGGCCTGCTTTTCTCTGACTTCGGTAACCTCTTTCAGTTGTTTTCTAGACGAAGCATCAGAGAGTTGGATAGAGACTCTAGAATAAGCATTTTAAAACTAAAATTGATGCAAACATTTATGAGTGTGCACACATGCATGCACGTGTGCGCGCGCTCATGGGAAAGGTTCCAGAGCTGTCAACAGGGATTGTGATTTCACAGGTGTGGAACAACTACGCTATAGAAACTTCAGGTTCCCATTACCGGACAAACATGCTGTTTCAAGGAAAACAAATTCTATGTGAACTCTGTCCCCATATACATCTGAAAAAGTGACAGGACTTGGACACACCCTGGAAATGAGTGCTTCCCCTGATAGGAAATCGAATAAAAATTGCATAATATGAAACTCCTCTCTGAGACAGATTATAATGGGAATAATTTAAATAGTCACACAGTGATAACACTAAGCTGCTAATGACACTGAATAATATTTTCATCTTTTATTTCCAACATAAATCACCTTATGAAATGTACTAGTCAGAGTTCTCCAGGGAAATAAAACCAATAGGATGTATACACAGAGAAAGAGATGTATGATAAGGAATTGGCTCATGGGATTATGGAGGCCGAGAAGTTCCAAGATCTGCAGTTGGCAACCTGGAGACCAGGAGAGCTGATGGTGTAGTTCCCACTTGGGTCCAAAGGCCTGAGAAGCCGGAGGTCTTTTTTTCAAAGTATCCGAATAAGAGCTATGTTCTGGTGTCTCATGCAGTAGTAGAAATTCTAGTTTTGCAGGAGAGATTTGTGTGGGCAGAGGTAAAACTATCTAGCACAAATCATGGTTATATATTCTGGTTTAAATGCTGGAACAACACTAAATATAGTTTGTGTATGTTCCTATTCTGGTTTAAATGCTGGAACAACACTAAATATAGTTTGTGTATGTTCCAATCCAAAAGTTGGCAGGTTCAAGACCCTAGGAGAGTCAGTGCTTGAGTTTGAGTTCTAAGACAGCAAAAAACTAATGTCCTTGTTTTAAGTGATCAGGGGCAGGAGGAATTCTCTCTTCCGTGGTCTTCTATTCTCTCAGGTCTTCAGTCCATTGGGTGAGGGCCACCCAGATTATAACAGGAAAGGCAATCTGTTTTACTCAGACCAGTGTGAAACTCATCCAGGAAAATCCCTCACAGATAAACCCAGAATAATGTTTAACCAAATATCTGGGCACCCAATGGCCCAGTTAAGTTGGCATATAAAATAACCATCACACATAAGAAGGACACATGAGTATCTTGCTTAGTATGAAAAGTGTTACTTAAGAATCACAGGGAAAATTGTCTTTTTACTAATTGACTTGTTTTAAATCCACTTGGAAACTTACTATTATATTTTTAAAATACTATGAAAAATATCTTGTTAAATAAAATCCCAATGTTAATTCAAGGCCACTTACTGATGGAAAAGATGAACTTTGGAGCCTAACAAATCTGAATTTACAATCCTGACTCTTCTTAGACTAAATAATTATGTAACCTTAGACATTTTACTTAGTATCAGTGGGCCCAAATGTATTTGTAAAATTGAGATGATAATAATAAGCCCTCCATACAATTGATATTAGGGTTAAATGAGAGAATGTGTATGTTTCTCACACACAAGAAATATACAGTGAATGTAACTTCCTTCCCTCCCAATAGTTCCCATGCTCTGTCCTATTCCAGAATTATAAAGCATAGATCTTAAAGTCTGGAACAAATTCAAATGCCATACACATCAAAATTATTTAGCTTAGATTTTCAGTAGGAGCTAGAAACATAATGCTCTTGCATAAAATTAAGTGTGACTTGTAATTTTTAAATAGTTTTATTTTTCTCATAAGCATCTTAGTTCCAAATTGAGTTTGTATAAGTGTACAATGCAAGACAATGATATCTAAATCTATTGTCATCTATTATTTTAAAGTCTGTCTTATAAACCTCTCTTTTTAGTTAGGTCAGGGGGTATTATGGGCCCAGAGTGTCTCATTACTAAATCATTTTAATATTTCTTCATCTAAAGTGGATTTCATATCATGTGCTCACTGTATAATATTCCCTGTAGTAAGGTTCAAGGATTGTACTCAATATCCACTCTGAAGCAAATTCAATATAAAGTCTTTACTTTTTTATTTTTTTAAGGAAAATATTTTTATTATTCATTAAGTGGAAGTGGATCATCATAGAGGTCTTTTTTGCTTTTATTATTTTTATTTTAGTATATTACAGGGGTACAAATGTTTAGGTTACATATATTGCCTTTGCCCCACCCAAGTCAGAGCTTCAAGCATGTCCATCCCCCATACTATGAGCACTGCACCCGTTAGGTGTGAATATACCCATTCCCTCCTTCCCCCTCCCACCTGCCTGACAGCCAATGAATGTTGCTACTATATGTGCACATAAGTGTTAATCAATTAATACCAATTTGATGGTGAGTACATGTGGTGCTTGTTTTTCCATTCTTGTGATACTTAGTAGAATGGGCTCTAGCTCTATCCAGGATAATAGAAGAGGTGGTATATCACCATTGTTTTTTGTGGCTGAATAGTACTCCATGGTATACATATACCACATTTTATTAATCCACTCATGTATTGATGGGCACTTGGGTTGTTTCCACATCTTTGCAATTGTGAATTGTGCTGCTATAAACATTCAAGTGCAGAAGTCTTTCTTATAGAATGTCTTTTTTTTCCTTTGGGTAGATGCCCAGTAATGGGATTGCTGGATCAAATGGTAATTCTACTTGTAGCTCTTTGAGGTATCCCTATATTACTCTCCATAGAGGTTGTAGTAGTTTGCAGTGCCATCAGCAGTGTATGAGTGTTCCTATCTGTCCACATCCATGCCAACATTTGTTGTTTTGTGACTTTTTGATAAAATCCATTCTCACTGGAGTTAAGTGATATCTCATTGTGGTTTTGATTTGCATTTCCATGATGATTAGAGATATTGAGCATTTTTTCATATGTTTGTTTGGTCATTAGTCTATCTTCATTTGAAAGGTTTCTGTTCATGTCCTTTGCCCACTTTTTAATGGGGTTGTTTGATTTTTTTTCTTGTTGATTTTCCGGAGTTCTATATAGATTCTAGCTATCAGCCCTTTATCAGAGATGTGTAGCATGTAAATATTTTCTCCCATTCTGTAGGTTGTCTGTTTGCTCTCATGACAGTTTCTTTGGCTGCGCAGAAGCTTTTTAATTAATCAGGTCCCATTTATTTTTGTTGTTGCTGTGATTGCCTTTGGGGTCTTCCTCATAAATTCTTTCCCTAGGCCAATGTCTATAAGAGTTTTTCCAACATTTTCTTCTGGAATTCTTATAGTTCCATGCCTTAGTTTTAAGTCTGTTATCCCCCATGAGTTGATTTTTTGTGAGAGGTGCAGATTCTGTTTCAGTCTTCTACATGTGGCTATCCAATTTTCCCAGCACCATTTATTGAATAAGGATTCTTTTCCCCAGTGTATGTTTTTGTCTACTTTGTCAAAGATCAGATGGCTATATGAGGATGGTTTTATATCTGGATTCTCAGTTCGGTTCTATTGGTCTATTTCTCTGTTCTTGTGCCAGCACCATGATGTTTTAGTTGCTATAGCCTTGTAGTAAAGCTTGAAATCTGGTAGACTGATGCCTCCCAATTTGTTCTTTTTGCTATATGGGGTCTTCTCTGGTTCCATACGAAGTGTAGAATTATTTTTTCTATATCTGTGAAAAGTGACATTGGTATTTTAGTAGGGATTTCATTGAATCTGTAGTAAAAACAAAGATCATATGATACTCTCAATAGACGCAGAAAATACATTTGACAAAACTCAGCACACTTTTATGATAAGAACGCTTAACAAAATAGGCATAGACAGGACTTACCTAAAAATGATAAAAGCCATATACGACAAATCCACAGCCAACATCATACTGAATGGGAAAAAAATGGAAAGCATTCCCACTTAGAACTGGAATCAGACAAGGTTGCCCTCTATCACCGCTTCTATTCAACATAGTGCTGGAAGTCTTAGCCAGAGCAATCAGACAAGAGAAGTAAATCAAGGGCATTCAAATGGGGGCAGAAGAGATCAAACTATCACTCTTTGCTGACAATATGATCTTATATCTAGAAAACCCCAAAGAGTCTACCATGAAACTAATGAAATTGATAAACAAATTCAGCAAAGTCTCAGGTTACAAAATCAATGTACACAACTCAGTAGCATTCATATACACCAACAACAGTCAAACTGAGAACTAAATCAAAGACTCAGTATCCTTCACAATAGTAACAAAGAAAATAAAATACCTAGGAATATATTTAACTAAGGAGGTGAGAGAACTCTATAAGGAGAATTATGAAACACTGTGGAAGAAAATAGCAGAGAACATAAATAGGTGGAAAACCATACCATGTTCATGGATCGGCAGAATCAACATTGTTAAAATGTTCATACTACCCAAAGTGATCTACAGATTCAATGAAATCTTCATGTTTCAAAAAATATAATTGGGAAAAGGATAAAACAGACATTTATTATGCATCTATAATGTGGCAAGCACCAATTAAGGCATTCAAATTTCAAGCTCATGTTCTTCCCATGGCATCACGTTTCTTCAGAAAACATCTTAGAGATTGTCTGGTCCACCTGGGAAGATTATGTCTGGTTGTCCCCTTCGGTGGTAGCAGGAAAATGTGGGACTCAAGTTTCCAAGAAGAAGATGAGGAATCTTATGGAGGGGATCAGAGAGATGTTAGGGGAAGATAAATATGATTTTCCCCTGGATTCCATCTGAGACCTAGTGAAGAAAGAGAAAACTTTCTTAAAATAAGTTCTCTGAAATGCTAAGTTCCAAAAGATACCCTGTGGAAATAAGAATTCTGCAGTCAATTTGGAAATGCATCATACTATATCTCCCTCCTGGATGCAATTAACATATTAAATGCATACTAGCATATTGAAGGCTCTGAGTAGCACTAGAAGGGGAAAAACACTCACTAGCCTTAAAATTTCAATAGTCTCTAATCTCCTCGTACTTGGAAACCCCTTTTCTTGTAACTCATATTTTCTGCACACAAAATAGACCATCTACAGTAAAATCTCTCATGAAAAGAAAGCCTAATACATTCCATTTTCAAATTCCCACAGTTTGCCTTATTCACCTCTTGATTATACAAAGTCAGATTAATTGAAACTATTAAAGCATTCCAAATATTTTAAAGTATGTTTTTGCTAGGTGACTATTACAAATAAATGAGCATGTAGCTGAATACCTAAGACTTCCCAAATCCACAAATTCTTCAATTATTAACATCCTTCAAGCAAAAACTTGAAAAAGTCTTTTTTCTTCAAAGTGTCAGAGTAAGATCTATGTTCTGGAGTCTAATGCAGTGGTAGAAATTCTGATTTTACAGGAGAGATTGGTGTGGGCAGAGGCAAAACAACAATTTTAGCACAAATCATGGTAATATCTTTTGGCTTAAATGCTGGAGCAACATCATATTACTTACTACAAACTTAATGAAAACATAACTAATGTCAGATTATACAGTTTCCATTAAAGCTGCTGTTTTTTGCTGTTTTAAACTCTACTGCTTGGATTGTTTTACCTCCGTCATCTTTTCACCTAATCTTCCTCATTTAGCTAATCCAAGGGAATAGAAGAAAGTGTTCAGCACAGGATACATTTTTACTTTAACTTTGCTCTACTGCTGAAGATATTATAGTTTACAGAAACTACAGGAATAATGATTGGCATAGTTTGACTTCCATCTGATACCTTCCTAAACAGAAGGAATTTTTTGTCTGCTACAGAATCAACCAGTCTAACATCTTAGAAGATATTCAACATATATTCATTGGAAACAAGTCAAATGCTTTTCATAGATTATGCTTTTGGAAAAGACTTCATAAAGCCAACATCCTGGACAGCATAACAGCCAGTCTAGTAACATAATTGATAATGTGCTCTATTTTAAAGGTAAAAAGTGATTTATCCTAAAGAACCAAAAGTAATATCTTCCTCCCAGTCCAGTGACATATCAAAGGCAGGCAGTGATTCATACTGGGTATAGGCACTAAGAGGGTGCATTGACTTCAGTGAATTTTAAAACAATAAGGCCAGCTAAAAGTTGGTCTGCTTTTTAATTATCACCATGCATCATCATTGCTAAGTATTGTCAGGGATAAAATAACTGCAATAAAAATGTTTGTTGCTTTATGTTCAAACAATTGTTATAGTTACAATTGAGTGTACTAATGTGTCTGTAAAGTTCAAACGAGGACATTTTTATTTCTTATCATTTAATAAAAACTATAAAGAAGTTAATTCATAGGACTCCCAATTTCATCCAAGATTCAGCTACACCTTTGTAAATGAAAAGTTAAGTTCTTCAGGAATCAGAGTTACTCAAACTTGCTTCAGACTTAGTTCATGTCTCCAACCTCTGTGGCACTACATATTTCTGCATTTAAAGAGTAGATTGGAAATTATCAATGATAGCAGCATGATTGTAAAGCTGAAAAAATGGAATGTATGTCTCTTCAATTCTGTCATTCCATGGCAAATCATCCTCTGAACCTTGCAGATTTCACTCCTTTGGAAGCACTTTTTTTCTTGTGCCTCCTCCTTTTCTCTCAAAAAAGACATTAATGTAATTAAGTAGTATTTTTTTGTTATATATAGATATTTTCCTTGACCATTATTGTTAATATTTGTTTCATTTCATAATTATTACTGAAAATAACTTTGCCATGTGGAGGAGAATTTGTTTAAAAAGGATTTGCTCTGGTGGTTAAATATGCTAGGTGTACTACTCTCCCTGAGGTCTTTTTAGAAAATGGGATTAGGTACTATGCTTCATAATGATTCCCATAACCCATTTCTTAAAACTTTGTATTCTGGTTCATTCTTATATTATGAAGTAAGGGGTAGGCTATTTCATTTGGATATACTTTTCTTTACAGAATACTTGATATTTTGATGTGTTTTTATTTACATTTAGGTCTGAGGTCTTTGTAATGGAGTTTAGGTGGAGTTTTAAAGAGTGTCTTTGGAGAACTTGAAGACTGTTTCTGAAATACCAGATAATAGTACCCCTCAGGTGGGCCACTTATAGAAAGAGGGGTGAAAAAATATGCCTCACAAATAGAAAGCAAAGCACAGAGCAGCAAGACACTCACTTTGCATATCTAGACACCCAAGGTACAGCTTGAAAGTTCCTTTAAGATCATTTGGAATAGTGATGTTAAAGCTTTGTTGGTTAAAAACCACTATTCTAGACATTGGTGAAAGTTTTGGGCCCTGTCCCCAGAATGATGGGTATATCTACACAAAACATATGTGAACTTTTATCATTTTTCATAGAATATCTGGAGTTTCACAAACCACCAAACTTGTAGTCTGTATTCAGAAACTCTGGTCTAGTTCAGAAATGATGAAAATGGTCTGCAAGCTTTAGTGACTTGTCCCAAATTCCTGGAAAGGTACCTTGTTCCCAGTCCAGTGCTTTACACAAAAAACTACTTTATCATTTGCTGTAAAACAGGCCCATAAATAGTTATTAAGCTTAAATATAGAAACAATTCATGTATTGCTAAGTATTCATTGGTATGCATTTCTCTTATCTTTTGGCATTCTGTTAAAATGCCTTGTATCTAAAATGTAGGACTGTGGATAAGCACTGGACATCTCTGAGCCACAATCTCCTCATGTGTTAGTCAGAATAATAATTTCTGCTAGGGAGAATAATTTCAGTGAATATAGTAGGTTCTCAGTAAATAATAGCTGTTATTAGAAGTTATCATTATTACTAAAGCTAGGAAGAATCTTAAAGATCGCCTCATCTTTTTGCAAAGAATAAAACTGAGACCAGAGCAGTGTTTTCTCTAGGTATATGCAGTTAACTCATAACAGACTGCTGATGGAGAGCTCACCAATAATATGTGTATGCTTTTGAATCTTCTCTTTTCCCAAAACCCTTATCCCCACTCCACTTCAGCAACCAAGAACAGAGGTAATCTTGACTTCCTTACCCATGAAGTATATTTTTTCTCCTTCCTGGAATTTCTTGCTTTCTTTGAATTTTTTTTTTCTATTTTTATTTTATTGTACCTATCTGGCCCACCCGATTGGAGTACATGTATGTGTGTGTGCGTGTATGTGTGTGTTTGTGTGTGTATGTATCTACCTACTCATTTTGTCCATGTTATTTTTTTTTAAGATTCCCTTACCAATTTTTGAGGACAAAACCTTGCAAGCACTAACTGAGGAATTCCAGGCCTTACATCCCAAATGAAGAGCTCTTAATAAACATGGAGGCCAAAACATCTCCTCTATATGACACTGGCTTAGCGAAGCATAATTGACTAACTTTTTGCTTAGGCCAGAAAAGCTTAAACAAAACAAAGCAGAAAAATAAGTAAAGCATTACTGGCACCCAATTATTGCTGTGTCCAATTGGATACACAACAATTATGTATAGATGTGTGTACTCTCCCCCTTCCCCTGCTGGGAATGGGGAGAAAGACTTAGAACTTTCTGGGAAAATGGGTTAGAAAGACAACATCTCCTCTCCCTACCTCAGCAACATTTTCATTCAAGTAAAATGAAGCTAATCACAATTTCCAGGATGGAAATTATATGTGGACGCAGGAATTATATGTGGATGCAGCCTGGGCTGAAGCCACTTTCTTCGGATTCAGGGTTGGCCAAGGTGGAGGAGATGGAGAAAAGGGCTAAAAGAGGATTGTCTAAGTGAGAGCTGCAGGTCTGTCTACTCAAGCAGCAACTGGAGGAACCAATCCTTTCTGCTCCACCAGCCACCTCACAGCCCAGCCAAACAGGCCTGAGATGAGCAATCAGAAGAGTATGAGTGGACACAGTCAGCAGAGCCAGCAACCTTAGAACTAACAACTTGGAGAAAGCAAAGTTTCAGCAGACTCCTTCTTCTCTGTTGAAGAATGCTTTTTTACCAAACACATTTGCTTTATCCCCCTTCATAAATATTGTATTTTTTCATTAAGGTGTTCTTTCTTTGACATATTTCAAAAACTGGGGGCAGGGGGGAAACTTTTGAACTCTCTGATGCTCTTCTCCAAGTAAAAAATGCATGTCAACTATGCTTTCAAATTTTTAAGCTGTCACTGATGGGGTATAATTTTCTATGTTCTGTTATCACTCAGACACAAGCTCCTAGCTAGCTGGCCGATTGTTATTTAAATCAAGCAAAGTAAATCAATCTAAGCCTATTACGTGTGCCTGCCCGATATTTAGTAAGTCCTCAACATATATTTAGTGCATTAATGAATAAATGAATGACATTGTGGACCAGACAACAAAATTCAAAACAACTTATACAAGTCTAATTTGACATTGGGTTTCTGAAATTATCTTTTGTCTTTTAAAGAGATTAATACAGAATGAATAATATATATGTTGCACATATGGCAAAATGTTTGAAAATTAAATTGTATCCTTCAAATTTGTGGTTTTTAAGTTCTATATTCTATGTATGGAAGCACTATAATAAGAAATAAAAGGAAAACAAAATTATCACCCCTTGTATTTGAATGAAATGTAAACATTGACTTTACTACAGATATGGTAATGTTGCAGCTCACCAAGTCATATTCTTTTGAATATAGTCCATTTTTTCATCACAGCCTGGAAATCCTAGAGAAATAGACATATTTTTTTTCTTCTACTTAATCCAGCCTCACAGGTTTCTCCCTTACATGTATGTATTGCTGTCATTTCATCTTTCAAGCACAGTCTATTTTCAAATAGCTGAACAAAATGCTTTTGTGCAAGAGGCAATACACTGTACTTCAATAACTCCTTATTGATAATGATTATATGGCCATTTAATTATTTTTCCTGTTACAAAAATATCCATCAAGGATCCAGTCTTCTATTTATCAATAGACAACCAGTCGACACATAATGGTAATATAAATTGCCCCTTATTAATTTTATGCATATAAAATATTTCATTTGAAAGTACCAAATTATAAAGACAAAAAAGAGTTGAAGCCAGAACAAATTTGAAAGAAGTAATAATTACCCTACCATTTTCATCTGAATTACATTAGAAAACTAACTACTCTTTTTAAGATTTCATTAAATCAAGCTGTAAATGAAAAGTGAACAATGCTGAGGAATAATCTACTGTAATAATTGGTAGCAAGGAAGGAGAAAACCCCAGGAGAGGTTGCCAAATAATTTAACCATTTATGGGCACAAAGCCAATAGGAAACACATAATATTCATACATTGAAACCAAATCTTGCCCTATACTTCTTCGTTTCTTTTCAAATATGGCAATAGCAATCAGAGATTTGGTTTTGTACTTTTGTTACTGGTACTACAAAGTGCAGATTCAATTTAGGAATTTTAATATTAAATGAATTATGCGAAAAGATCAATTAAATTCAATTTTATAGTGAAAATATTTATTAACTATTTAGATTTGGCTGAGACATTTAGCTTTGAGATGAGAAATTGGTAAATATACTTTTAATTGTTTAGGATAATTTGACTACTTTGGTCTGTGTATATAAAAATATAGGCTTCATATGCTCATATAGAAATGTTAGACTTACGGAATCAAGTGATCAATCCCTGGGAGAAGGTCAGGTATTTTGGGAAGCTACATTAACATTTTAAAGTCACTAAGGGGTCATCAGAAAATTACGATAGAGCTTTTTGTAGAAGCTAGATGGCAGGTGACAAGGTCAGCATTCCTGCCTTTGGGCAAGCTCATGTTCTCAGTTCCCTTCATTTAAACTATTTCAGAACCCCTCATCCATTTATTTTCCATGCTTACACACTAGTGAAAAATTGAAGACTAAAAACTAGGACTCAATCCATGATGACATTCATTTATCCTCAGGTGAATTTTACATTTGCCCTTATTTTAAGTTACTGGCCTTCTTGTTCCCATGTGTGTGGAATACATTGCTGTTCTTCCAGAATTACAGGAATTCTTTCAGGTCAACAAGGTGACATTTTCAAAGCTAGAATGACAATTTATTTAATGGTTCCCTGTCTGCCTGAAAGAGTCATTATATATAATTTTATTGTTCCTCCCTTTAACACACTTTTGCCTGAGATTATTGTGGTTTGTTTCATTCCAAAACAGGAAAATAGTTGACCATTCGTTACTGTTAACAAGGAAATACTGCAATTAGCATGCAAATATTTTATTAAAAGTAAATTTGAAAATTTGGGGAAGAAATAATGAGTCTATGTTTGTAAAATCCTAAACTGCAATGATCAGTTCTGTATATGTGGTTCAAAATGTTTCTTGGCAATGCCAAATAAAAGCAGTAATAATAAATTTACAGGCCATGCTCATAATTATTCCATAAATATTAAATAATTACATGGGTTGACAAATGTAGAAAGAAAAGCAAAAGCAGAAAAAACCCTTTAAAATATATCAAATTATTAAATAATTACATGGGTTGACAAGTATAGAAAGACAAGCAAAAACAGGAAAAACCCATCAAAATATATTAATTTAAAAATTAATCAAAAAAGATTTTTAAGGCAAAGACTAAGGGAAGAAAATATCAGAGATGAAGGAAACTGAAAAATAAACACTCCTTACCTACAGCTTTTGAAATTTCACAGCTATATGTAGAATCATAAAATTTACACTACTCAAATCACTTAAATTTTTTAGATAAAGAAATCAAAAAGAGTAGGGGTGAGAGCAACAACATCTGCGTGTCAGGGCAGGGATGGTGACTGACCCTGCTGACGGGTGCTCTGTCCACACCCCTCCCTCTCCTGCGGTTCTGAGCAGCCTAGCTGGGCTTGTCCTGATGGAGGGATTAGGCACTATCTACCATAAAGAACCCCAAACTCCGGTGGGGAGTACCTGAAGGATCAATAGGTGACTTTATCCACAGATCCAGGCATTATCTTTTCTTAGCAGTCAGCTCAATATGTTTCTATAAATACAATTTTCTAGTTGATTTTCTCACTATGAAAACACTGACTTTCATTGTTATAAGTAATTTCTTTCAATTTCTCTCTCTATATGAAATGCTATAAAGCTTATGCATGAATGAGCTCATAAAGACTACAGAAATGCACTGTAGAATCTAGAAGGAGAAGGAAAGAACAAGGACAAGCACAGGAGAAAGGAGTCCTAGTCCAGCCTCATACATTTGTGCTGTCTGAACTTAAAGTTCGCAGCCTTAGTGGGGCTGACACACACACTTTTCATGGCCTGGAATTTTACACAAACATATGGCTCTGTGTAGTTCTTCTTTCTGTATGTTTGACACCCTCTCCCTTAACTTTCACCAGAGTGAGGGACTTTTTTCCAGTGGTCTAACAAGGACATGGCTAAATTTCTGATAATGGTGACTTTCATTGTAGAAAATAGTCACACAATTTTGTGTGTATGTGCATGGTGAGTGTGTGTGTGTGTGTGTATGTGTTTGTGTTTGGAGTGAAGTCAGTGCTATTGGTACTAGAAAAGAAGAGAAAATAATATTATATATGAATAAACTGGAAATGGTCCATTTATGCCTCACACCTGCACCTTTAATGAGAGTGGGGAAAACACTTTAGAAATATTTTTACTTAAAGTTAAATAAGCAGTTTTGAAAAAGAACAACTAGAATTTCTAGATATGAAAAGTACAATAATTAAAATTAAAGACTGGACGGCAGATTAACAGAACAGACACACATGGAGAATCAGTGAACTAGGAGAGGCACCTGAAGAAATTATCCAGAATACATTGCAGAAAGACCAAGAGATAGAAAATAAAAGATGTTTAGAGACACAGGGGATAGTGTGAAAAGGCCCAATTTTTGTTTAATCAAAGTTTCTAAAGAGAGAAGAATGAAAGGTGAATCAATATTTGAAAAGAAAATAGTTTTCCAGAAGGGATGAAAAATACCGACCTACAACATTAGTTTTCTATTGCTGTGTAAACAATTTTCAAAATTTTAGGAGTTTAAAACAACACAGATTTGTTATCTCACAGTTACTGTGAGTCAGGAATCTAGACACAACTTGGCTATGTCTTTTGCTCAGGGTCTCACAAGGGTCTCACAAGGCAGCTCCAGTCAGGGTGTTGGCCAGGGCTCCAATCACATGCAAGACTCAAGGTCCTCTTCCAAGCTCAGTGCTGTTGGCAGAATTCCTTTCCTTGCAGGGGTAAGATTGAAGTCCTCTCCCTCCACCCCCCACCCACATATATTTTTTCCTTTTAGCTGCTAGAATCTACCCTCAGGTCCTTTCCACATGACCCTCCCCCATTGGAGTTCACAACATGGTTGTTTGCCTCTTCGAGGCAAGCAAGAAAACCTCTCTCACTCCAAATCTCTCCTCCAAGGAAAGATCTGCTTTTAAAGTGCTTACCTGACTAAGTCGGGTCCACCTGGGATAATCTTTTTGATTAACTCAACTGATTAGAAAGATTAATTAAATTTTCAAAATCTCTTCATCTTTGTCATATAACATCACCTCACCACGGAGTAAAATCCTACCAGATTCGCAAGTTGCTCCCACTCTCAAGAGGAGAGGATTACATAAAGCATGTATAACAGAGGGCAGGAATCTTGGGGACCTCCTCAGAATTTTGCCTAATATAGGCATATTCAAGAGTCCAAATAAATCTCATGAAAGGTAAATAAAAATGAATCCACACACATCAGCAAGACTACAAATCTTTAATGGGAAAGAAAAGATATTAACAGTAGACATAGAGAAAAGAGAGACCAACTTCAAAGAGGCAGCAATGAGACTAAGAGTTGACTTTTTTACAGCAACAATAGAAGCCAGAAAAGTGTTATGATATAGTCAGTATACTGAAATAAATCCATGTTATCATATAATGCTATGTCTGGTAAAAATATATTTCAAAAATGAGAGTGAAACAAAGGCATTTTCAGGCAAACAAAAACCAAGAATGTTCTACCAGCAGAATCTCACTGAAAGAAATTCTATGGATGAAGACAGTCAGCCCAGATGAAAAACTAAGATGCAGGAAGAATGAACAATAAAGAAAGCAGTAACTGTTTGAATAAATCTGAGCAAATACTAACCTTATAAATAATGAAAATATGTCTTTGGAGAAAAAAAGAATCAGTCTACATGTTGATAGCATATAATTTATGAAACAAATTCTATAACTGTATTTTAAAGTTTAAGGAGCCTAAAGGTATTTATTACTTTTATAGTGTGATAAATTGTTTATGTCATAATTTTAAGAAGCAGCACAGAAAGAAGAAAAATATTATCTACACTTTCTGAACTAGTAGAGGAAACAAAACAAATATTTATAGATACTTGTTAAATCTAAAAGAAGAGAAGAAAGGGGACAAAAATAAACTTAAAAATGTCAAGAAAAATAGGTCAGAAAAATAGATGACAGATTTAAAGTTAAGTAAATCTGTAATATTATACTAAATATAACTGAACTAAATAATCCAGTTAAAATGCAAATATTGTTACAATAAATGATAAAATCTAGGTGTATTTTGTGTTCAAGAGGTAGCTAAAATCATATAACAATAGAGGGTTAAAAGTGAAGGAATGAAAAGGACAAGGCAGACCAATAGTAGTCAAAAGAAAGTCTGTAGATTTACATTAATATGAGACAAACTAGTCTATTTGGCAAAAAGCATTACTAGAAATAAGCAGGGTCACTTCATAAAAAGATAAAATTACCATAAATATACAATTTTAAATATGGATATACTTAATCATAAATAAAAATAGCAGGAATTTTAAATATATCTCAGAGAATGAGAGAATAAGCAAATAAAAAAATTAGTATGGATATAAGTGATTTCAACAATACATTAAGTATGACCTAATAGACACGTACGGAAAAATGCACTTCAGAATTATAAAACAATTACAAATTCTTTCCAAGTACACAAGGAACATTTAGAAACAAGTGATCATTTACTGAACAATAAAACAGGTGTGTTAAAATCTTAAAGAGTTGGTATATGTCACCTTCATTCTTGGACAAGAATGCAATTAGGCTAGAAATGAAATAATAATAAGTTAAACAGAAAGCTTCTACAGGTTTGGAAATTGAGGAATGAATATCTAATAACTTGTGGTTCAAAGGAGTAATAATACAGATTACTGATTAGAAAACTTTTAGAAGTGAAAATACTACATATCATGTTTTAAAATGAAGCTTAGAGTGAAAGCAGTACTTGGAAATTTATAACCTTAAATATATATATAATGAAAGAAAAAACTGAAAATAATGAGTTGATTATCTAAATAATCCTCAAAAAGTTAGAAAAGGAACAGCAAATTAAATCAAAATGTAAAAGAAAGTACATAACAGAGAAAAGAGCAGAAAATAAAAGAAAAATAACTGCAAACATAAAAAAAGATGAAAGTAGATTTTCTGAAACTACTAAATTGACAAACCTCTGAGGAGATAAAATTTGTTAAACAAAGTGGGGGGGCAGGTAAAAACTAATGCAAGACATAATTTTATGTGAATAAATTTAAAAATTCAGATAAGTGCAAATTTTCAGAAAAACAAACTAAAGTGTTTGAAAATTAGAAAAATTTCTAATTATTTCTGATTTCTGATTATTTCTTTAATGATTAGAAAACCTAGAATAGTAATTAAAAATATGCCCATAAAGTAAACTGTAAGTAAGCTTATATGGTTTCTCTATGAGTGTGACAAAAATCAAAGTAAAAATTTTTTACATAAATTTCCCCAGTGAAAAGAAAGAACACTCCCTAATTCATTTTATGAAGCAACTATAAAGTTGATATCGAAACCTATCAAAGATAGCAAAAGAAATGAAAATTGCAGGTCAATTTCACTCATGCAAATAGATGGTACACTCAAACAATTATCACATGCAAACAACCAAACATCATAAAATCAATTGAAATAATCCACTGTGTTTACAGACTAAAGGAAAAAAAAAATAATGTGATCTACTCAGTAGATACAGGAAAACTATCATTGCTTACAGATGATATGATTGTATACATAGCATGTCAAAAATAACCTATAATAAATTATTAAAAGTAGTGGGTGGGTTTATCAAAGTTACTAGATACAAGGTCAATATAAAAAAAATGAATTGTATTTCTATATGCCAGAATCAAATAGAAAATAAAATTTGAATTCAGTATAAAAATATTAAACACCTATTAATAAATTTAAGAGGTGCAAGACCTCTACATATAAAAATATTTTACAAAAACTTACTGAGAAAGATTAAAAAAGGCCACAATAAATGAAGTTATAGACAAAATCCATGGATTGGGAAAACTAAACATCATTTAATAAGTGTGCCTGTGTGTGTGTGTGTGTGTGTATTACTTAACACTGATTCTCAAATTTGTATGGATGAGTAAAGGTTTAAAAAAGCCAAGATACTCTTCAAGGTAAAAATCTTGTTCTCCCACACATCAAGTCTTAGTGTACAGCTATGGTATTTAAAGTAATATGGTTTGGGTACTGGGGTAGATAAATAGACAAAAGGATATTATTATAAAGCAGAGACCAGAAGTAGACTCAAACATGTATCAACAATTACTGTATGAGATCACATTGCAGACAGTGGGTAAAGGACAGATTTTACTATAAATTATTCAGGAACAATTGGTTATTCAATTAAGATGGGGATGAGAGAAGAAAACAGCGGACCCCTTGCTGTTTCCCACTACCCTAGACATAGATAGAGAAAAAACAGTTCAATGGAGATTTAAAACCTAAAATAAAAGGCAAAAGTACAAAACTTTTAGAAGAAAACATGAGAGAAAGTTTGAAGACTTTAGGATAAAAAATTTTAACAACCCACGAAATGCCCAAACTGTAGGCAAAGAATTGATCAATCCAACCACATTAAAGTAGAGATTTTATTCATCAAAAGACTATAAAGAGAGTGAAAATACAAGACACAGAGTGGGAAGAAGACATTTTCATTTAATGTAACTGACAAAAGACAAGTGTTTGAATAGTATTAAAAAAAAAACCTCCTACCTCCTGCCCCTCCCCCAAATAATGAGAATGAAAAGGACAACTCAATAAAAACTGGCAGAAGTCTTGACAGGTGCTTCATAAACAAGAAATAAACTCAAATGGTCAACAAATATATTGAAAGGTGTCAACCTAATTATTAATGAGGGAAATGTGAATTAAAAGCAAATAGACATTTTGTTTTATTATAATATCAGCAAAATCCAAAGGTCTAACTAAATCAAATGTTTGCAGAATATGTGGACTTTCTCCTCTTGTTGCTGAACTTTGTAAAGGCAGTTTGGAAATAATTTTTTCTCCTTTAATAAAGTTGAAATGCAAATACTCCATGACACAGAAATTCCACTTCTAGTATCTACCCACAGAAAATATGTGTATGAAGATACAGGTTGAAGGATATTCATAGGAAGACTTTATGGAACACCCTCAAACTGGAAACAACCATCAACAGTTCAATAGATAAATGAATGAAGGTATATTCACACAATGAAACAGCAGTGAAAAGGAAAGAACTATAGCTTCATGCAAAACACAAACAAATCTCCAGAACACAGGAGCAAGCCATAGAGGAATATATTCAGTAAGTTTTCAACTTACACAATGGTCACAGGCAGGCAAAACTGATGTGCAATAAAATGCTAAAACTGTAAAGAGCCCAGAAGGATGTTACTACAAATGGCAGTGTAGTGGGAAACAAGGGTGGAATGAGATTGGGGAGGGCATATGGGGACACCTGTATGAGTACTCTATTTCTTATCATGAATGGAAAGCATAAGGGTGATCTATTGATTGAATCACACACCATACACAGTTAATATACCTCTGTAAATGGAAAACATGTTACTTTTATTCTAATTTAGAATTTCTCATTTCATGGAGGTTTTGGAAAATAAATAAGCAAGCCATTTAATTAAGTTAATCTCTAAGGTTGGGGGAGAAGGATCAAGGCTCCATTATGAGTTTAAATGCATGACTGATGGTCTCTTTAGTCCTGAAGATTCTTTGCAAATACCTTATTTGTATTAATGCTTAGGTTTGTTCCATATGGATGTAATTTCTTAGTTGATTAACTAAGTTCAGTTTGTGTTACTGAATAGCCAGAGAATTCCATAGAATGCAAAACTTGAGGGAGTGGTAAAGAGCTAGGACTAGAACCCAGTTTTACTGACAGTTTACTATGGTTTTTTAACATAATGACAAATGTTCCTGGCAATGATTTCCGGCTTCATTAGAAAGTGTGTGTGTGTGTGTGTGTGTGTGTGTGTGTATATACACATTCATGATGCATATATTCATGAGCTGTGTGGAGTCAAGGGCCATATCTTTCTCATCATTGTATCCATAGAATCTAGCAAAGGGTCTGACACTTACTGGGAAAAATATGACTTTTGAATGATTACAAATAAAATATGTATGTTTTTCACTCACCCAAAATGTGTGTGTAAGTATATATGCATGTGAATATGTATAAGAATATATTTGTGTATACACACACATACATATAAGAAAATCTCTGTATGTATACACTTATGCATATATACACACACACACCACAATGAAAGCATACAAATATAATAGCTAGTACTTTGTTGAGTGCTTATTATATGTCACAGATTATGTTAAGTGCTTTACTTGCATTGACTTCTCTAGGCAAAGGACCCTAAGGCAGGTCCTGTTGTTATCCCATTCTATAAATGAGGAAACTTACTGAGACAGAATTAAGATATAAACCTAGTCAGTTTGCTTGAGAGCAATGTTCTTGATCACACTTATTATAATGATTTTAATACAATAATTAAGGTCAAAATATAGGGCAATTTAATTCAATTCATCAAACATTTATTGCATGCTACTTTTGGTCAAGTACTGTTTTGGGCTCTAGGAATACAAAAACAAACAGAGAAAAAGTCTTTTCCTGAGATTGGCCACCATACATTCTTTTGGAGACTTCCCATCCCCCCATTATGAGCATGTTGGTTACAATATCTCACCCCTCCATTTTAGCCAAGGGATGGGCATTTGGTAAAGACCTATCCAACCACAATATCCAGTCTCCTAGAACCAGCAACTGGTCCAGGAGTGAGCCATAGACCAGTGTGACCAATCAGGTTCTTCTCTGGAGTTGATATATGGATGCTGGCAGAAAGAAGTTCCCTTTCCCTGAGTCCCTGGACTGCTAAAACAGAGGGGGTGGGGCATGAGGAATTGTGGGGCTTGTGAATTAGAGACTGACAGCAGCCAGTTTCCCCACAAGATGCTCATCTGCAGGAAACAAGGATAAGGTCAGCACATAGTGGGAAGCAGAGCTAAGACCTGTAGAGAGGGAGAAAGAAGCCCAACAATGTGGTTTAAGCCCTGGGATGCAGCCAAGCCTAAAACCCCTGACTTTTCAGGTAAGTGAGTTAATTAATTGTACTTTATTCTTTTAATTATGTTAAAATCTTGTTCTTATGACAAAAATAAACCTCAGGATGGCATCTGCTACTTTGTTCAAGCAGCCAAGTCAGAAGACTAAATTACAATGTATTCTGGTTATAAATAAATAATTTACTAAGGTAAATATTCACTTTATCATCCACACTGTACAAGATAGATATCATTCATGTTCTAGAAAAATTACAGATAACTCATCCTTCCTCCCTTGACCTCATATAGAACAAGACTGTGATTTACAGAGTAGTAAAGGGGAGAATGTTCCCACTGCTTGCATAAAAAGAAAGGGAATGTTGGGGTCGAGTTGGGAGGTATGGTATGGGGTTAGTGGCAACAAGTGGGATAGAAATTGTTTTCATTTGGAAAAATAGTAGCTAAGCAGATCTCAAGCAATCTGGCACAATATTTTGCATTGATGAAAAAAAAAACCCAAATCAAAATAAAACAACACAGTTAAAACACAAGAAACTCAGAGTCAAGCAGTCAACTTTGGAAATATTTTCAGAAGAAAACACTTTTACTCACACTCTAGTCTCCTAAAGAAGGGAAATGCCCCCCCAAACCGGGCAGCACCCCAGTTTTATAGGTTAGGGGTATCTCTTTGTGTTGCAGCTATTATTCCACACTTTATGCACACTATACTTTCACCTAAATAATAGTAAGAACAACAACAACCCAATACATCTTAGGAAACTAATTTTACTTAGTATTGCAAGACCATCTTCAACAAAATATATAAAATAATGATTTATTTTCACCATTACAGCTTGCTCATTGGGAGGTATATAATAATAACTACAAGTACCTCCCTTTTTCCAGCTGGACTTCTTTTAAGTTACTTGGGCAAAAAGAGACCTCCAGAAAGACTAAGATCGGATGGCAAGGCAGACATTCAGAGACTGGAACCCAAATAAAGACCTATTTACCAGACATGGAGCACAAAATCAGAGCCAAGATTAGCAAACGTGAGTTGACGCAAGGACCCAGTGAATTAGTTTCCTATTACTTCTGTAACAAATCACCACACATTTGGTAGCTTAAAACAGCACAAATGTATCATCTTACAGTTCTGGAGGTCAGAAGTCTAAAATTAAGGTGTTGGCAGGGCTGTATTTCTTTTGTAGGTGATAGGGGATTTCCATTTCCTTGCCTCTTCCAACTTCTACAAGGACACGTGTGATTACATTGGACCTACCCAGATAATCCAGAATAATCTTCTGAACTCATGATCCTTCATCACATCTGCAAAGTCCCTTTTCATGTGCAGAAACATATCCACAGGTTTTGGAGATCAGGAACTAGAGGGAGAGTGTATTTTTCAGTCTACATCACCCAGATTTATGGCTACATTCCTAAAACGCATCCATCCAAGGCCAGGAATGGTCCTAGGCCTGAGTGTGAACCTGAGCTGGCAGGAAGGGCCAAGTCACCTGAGTTTGGGCCAAAAGAGAAGTAGGAGTTGGAGATCAAACAAAACTCCATGAGTGTAGCTGCAAATTCAGTGATAAATTGCTTTTAGCCTCCAGCCTGCTAAAATGGGTGATTGTATAGGGTTCTGCTATATTAACTTTTTAAATAAAATTATATGAAGTCATTTTCACTGTCCAGCCAACATATACTGAGATTCAGTTTATGATGTTTCAGGGAAAAAATGGACTTTGGAACCATAGATTTGATTTTGAGTCCTGATTCTTATACAATATTTACAATCTTGCCACCTTGAACATTACATGCACTCTCTCAATTTCCACTTTCTTATTTGTAAAATGGCAATAATAATTTCTGCCTCATAGAATTGTTGTGAGGGCTAAATGTAACAATTATGTAAAGTGTTTACTTAGCACACTGCCTGGCATATAGCAGGCGTATAGTTACAGCCTTTCTTGCTTTGAAGCAGGTGAGCCTTCTGATTGTTTTGGCAGGACATTGCATTTTATAAACCATCTGAATTTTTATTGTTAGTCAAGAAGCTCCATTTTTCTTTTTTCTTGTAAAGGTCTTTCTATTCCTGAAAGTGGGAGAATTTGTAAATTTCTACTTATTTGAACTTTTCTTTCACCTCTGCATTCAGACAAGTCTTGACTCCAAAACTATTGGTGAAACCTGCCATATAAATGCAATTAGTTTGAGCACTGTTAGTTTGAATACAATATTTATCTTTTTTTTTTTTTTTTTACAAAAATCAATTCCTAGCATTCAAATTGGTAGAATAACTGGACTGCATGACTACAATGATACTGGTATACTTTTACAACAGGTTTCCAGTTCTTCAAAGAATCCCTTGGGAAATGATATATCAACAACTTCCTGTAGTCGTTTGTCATAAATGCCTCTCACATTCCCAGTGATATGGGAAATCGGTTATTTCTAACAGCCTTTTGTGTTATGTCCTTGCTTGAACAAACTGAAACTTCCTTGTGAAGAAATCATATTGTATACTTACAGTAAAGCCTTCAGCAACTTCCTTAAAATTTTAATCTTAAAAAAATATTGGTTTTAGCAACTTGACGACTGATGTTTTGAAAATAAAATTATAAAGCTTGTCTTAGTCAATAATAGACTAAAGTTTATTTTAGGTTCAGAGTTCACAGACATCAGTGAATATTGTTGCAGAATAATGAAGCCTCCTATGGGGAGCTATTGCTATTTACTGTAATATAAATAAGAACTATCAAGTTTTGGACACTGCTGTTCATTCTACTAAATTTTAAATAGCATGCTCTTCCACTGTCTGTATTCTGCCTCCGTGACTCTTCAAGCAGAGCACCAACATAATTCTCCACAAAAGGATCGGGGTTTGGTATGTCTAAATGAACTGTTACTTTTCTGAAATGAGAGCATCTCTGCTTTGCTTACCCAAATGGTAAAAGCATTACTATATATTGAAAACTGCTCCTTTGATTTGAGAAAATTAGCTATGTAATTTCTTTTGCTAGATCATTTTCCTGGATCATTAAAATTATCAAATGTAGTTCAGTTGAGAGGCAAATAAGAATCCTTTGTGGGAAATCCCACATAATAGAAGATTACACAGCATCTAAAAAATTCCCAAATGTTCTTTGTTGAGACAGATGGTGAAACTATTCAATGTAAGCTGCAATGCCTCCATTTGTAATATTTAAACATCTGAACAGTGATTGATGAAGCTTCTTTAGTAATGCAATCATTTCATCAAAACTCTTGTTCTTCACACTCCAAAATACCTTCTCTATATTGTTTCACTGAAAAACAAAATGAAAGTTTCACAGCATGTGAATCTTAAGAAGAGCAATTTAGAACATCAAAATTTTCAGTGGGCCCCAAAGCAACCATTTGAGGTCTGCTCAAGTTTTGTTGTGGAGGTTGGATTCAATTGTTTGCCAAGACTATTTGAAAATGAATTTATACTGCCAGCTGCTGTCCAGCTTTTATTGCCAAATAAAACACATTATGTTATTATAACTAAAGAGTGATATAAATAACTTTTCCCTTTCTCATGTAGCTTACCCAATAGGGAGGTGCCTAAGAGGAACAAGTAAAAACAAAAAGCCAAAGGAAAAAAGAAGCTAAAGATCACAACATTGTACAAAATTTAAGGTGCTAAAAATAATAATACTAAGCAGTTCAGAGAGTCATGCCAAATTCAGTTTTGCTTTTGTTGTTCAATAATAATATATAATGGAGTTTTTAACAACACAAAATTATTTCTTTTATTTATTTCTGTTTTTTTAATGTAGAAAATAAAATAATTTGTAATCATAGCCCTCATGATTGACTATTCAGTGACATGTGTAATCCCTAAAGAAGTTGAATTGGTCCATCAAAGAAAGGTGAGTTACCCATCTCTTAAAATATCACTGGGTAATGTCTATTTTAGATGTTGTTCAGTCTGCCCCTCAGTCCTGCAGAATGAGAAACTAAATTTTGTTTCTACTTCTTATTCTCTTATTTATACCTCTCTCCTGAGACACTCAGTACTCAGAGGTAAACTGATAATAATCAAGTTTGCAAGATGATTGTCTGAACCTGGAACACTACATCTGCAAGACGAGCTTATCTTTCTCCAGAAGCACAATTACCTAAGAGATAAAATTATAATCAGAATGTCAATTTATTAGTTAATAAAAGTTCATAGCTGTTACAGGGACAACAATTTTTAAAATGTTAATTCTTTCTCTATTAGAACAACAACATTGGAAGCCAATTAATTATTAGAAGGTTGACTATTATTTTTTGTATTAGTTAGGGTATAGGCTAATATATTATATCATAGAGACCCCAGAATACCAAGGCATCCATGAAACAGTCCAGCCTGGGCTACCATGTTCCAGGAGAGCATCTAGGAATCCAGATTCCAGTTATGGTAGCATGCATTCCATTATCTCTCAGGAACTGCCCTTGTTGACCTGGTTGGAGCTGTTTCACAACCATGTACTTCCTCCAGTTGGAGGCAAGGGGGAAAGAAAGAGAATGTAGGGGTGAGGTGGGGGAGGGATTCAACTGTATTTAAAACTATGACCAGGAATATTACATAATATTCCCCTCACATCTCATTGCCCTAAATATTGTAACATGGTCACCTTAGCTGCAAGGGAGGCTAGAAACTGTAGTCTCTAGGGAGATAGCCATATGTTCTGCTAAAACTCAGCTGGGGTGCAGAGGTGAGTGGTCCTGTTACTAAGAGGACAATGAGCAGACTCTCCCAGAGTATGGTTTCTGAACAAGTAAAGTTAGTTGAACGAAATGCTTAATAGAATCAGGCTATCATAGGCTGTTCCAGCTATAATAGGTTAATCAGCCTCCTTTTGTCTTCCATTGATTTGCGATGTCTCTTTTAGCATAAAATGAGCATAATATTAATATATAAAACATCAACAGCAATCATTTTACCTACCTCTTGAAGTTGTTATGAGGATTACATTAGTTAACATATATCTTACACTTATGTAGTGCTTGGCACAGAGAAAGAATGAAATAAATGTTAACTATTATTATTACTATCATTTAGCACTGATATGTATATTTAAGACACACATATATAATAGGCTCTGTTACTATACTATCAGGCTCTATTAACCATGCTACCTGTTTTTCTTTTATAAGTACATTATTTTAGGAACTACAGTTTTGTAGTCACTCTTTTTTTAAAAAAAGCCTATAGTTATTTTTACATGGTTACTTTGTCACTTTAAAAACAAAAAGTCCCCAAACAATAAATGTTGGCATGGATGCAGAGAGGAAGACTCATCTACTGCTGGTGGGATTGCAATCTAGTACAACCTCTGTGGAAAGTAGTATGGAGATACCTCAAAGAACTGAAAGTAGAACTACCATTTGATTCAGCAATCCCACTATTGTGTATTTACCCAAAGGCAAAAATACATTCTATAAAAAAGACATCTGTACTCAAATGTTTATAGCAGCACAATTCACAATTGAAAAGATGTGGAAACAACCCAAGTGCCCATCAATACATGAGTGGATTAATAAAATGTGGTATATGTTTACCATGGAGTACTACTCAGCCATAAAAAAATGGTGAACTAATACCTCTGTATTATCCTGGATGGAACTGGAGCCCATTCTTCTAAGTGAAGCATCACAAGAATGGAAAAACAAACACCAATATACTCACCATTAAATTGAAACTAATCGATCGACACTTATGTGCACATATGGAAATAACAATTATTGGAAATCGAGTAGGTGGGAGGGGGGAGGAAGGGATGAGTAAATTCATACCTTATGTGTACAATGCACACTATCTGGGGTATGGGCACACTTATAACTCTGACTCAAACAGTACAAAAGCAATTTACATAACCAAAACGTTTGTGCCTCCATAATCTGAAATTAAAAAAAAACTATATATTGATTTAAACATACATATTGTTACAATATTTAGTTTTACTATTCATGAATTCCATTTATTTAGATCAACATACTAATAAAATCAAGAAGCTCTCAGACAACAGTATTTATCTTTAGAAATTGCATGACCCCCCAAAATATCATGGTAGCATTTCTTGTTTTACTAAGCCCCATATTGTACACTGGCTTACTTACCTACTGGCTGCAGATATTATTGCCTCATTAGTGAAGAAAGCGGGACCACAGTTGCTCAAAATATAGACCCACAATACATCATTTAGCCCCTTTCTCCGGTATTTGGTCTTGGATAAATATCTTATTATCTGATATAGTTTGGCTATTTGACCCCTCCAAATCTCATGTTTAAATCTGATGGGGCCTGGAGGGAAAGGTCTGAGTCATGGGTCAGATCCCTCATGAATGTCCTGGTGCCCTCCAGGAGGTAATGAGTGAGTTCTCGCTCACACAAGAGCTGGTTGTTTGAAGGAGCCTAGTACTTCCTCCTCTCTCTCTTGCTCCCTCTCTCACCATGTGACATGCCTGCTCCACCTTTGGCTTCCTCCTTGACTGGAAGCTCCCTGAAGCCCTCACCAGAAGCAAATGCTGATGCATGGTTCTTTTACAGCCTGCAGAATCATGAGCTAAATAAACCTTGTTTCTTTATAAATTACCCAGCCTCAGGCATTTCTTTATAGCAGTACAAAATGGATTAATACATTATCTTCGTGACCAAATTTCTCCATAGTAAAATGGAATGGAAACTCTTGTACTTTTGTTATTCACCAGACTATCAGAGATCAATGTCTTAAAGTCTTGAGACACAAGATAAAGCTGTTCTGATGTTTCAGATGGATGAAATGTTCCTCCCACTTTCCAATCTCTTAACCAGGTGTCAGATTCTACCCCTCTCCCTCCTCCCATATCTGTTTATATTGGTTGGTTCCTCTCCCCCTTGTATTTTTAATGTCTTCTTCTACTGGCTATTTCCCGGCAGTATTTAAATAGGCCCAAATAGCTCCTCCCATCAAAATAGACAAATTAAAAAGTGCTCTGCTATGGTTTGAATGATTGTTCCCTCCAAAACTCATGTTGAAATTTAATTGCTATTAAGAGGTGGGATCTTTAAAAGGTGATTAAACCATGAAGACTTCACATTCATGGGTGGGTTTAATGCTTTTATGAAAGGGCTTTTGGGAATGAGTTATCTCTCTCTGCTCTTCCCCTCTTCTGCCATGTGAGGAAAAGGGTTTTTCCCCTCCAGGGGATGCAACCAAACCTGCTGACATCTTGGGTATTCTGTCATAGCAGCACAACACAGACTAAGATGCCCTCCTTCAAGCATACCTTTCTTCACAGCTCCTGCTCTTTTGTTACATTCACTTCCCTTTCAATCTGAAGCCCATCACTACCAGTACATGAAACAAATCAAAATGGTGCTTTTCCATTTCTATTGTATTTGAAAACATAGACTCTGTTCAATGTTCTCTCCTTGAAATATTCTGTCTTTGCCTCACTCATCTGGTTTTTTCTCCAATATCATTAGCTATTCCATCTCAGTATCCTTTGTGAAGTCCTCTTCTTATTGTTTATCTGTTTTTATTTCACACTCTGCTCTCTTCTCACCCACAATATCCCTAATGATCTCATTCAATCTCAAAGCTTCAGTATGGCTATGACTATGAAATCTACATCTCAAGCTTAAATCACTATTAAACTTCACATCTATCTATCCAACTTCCCACTGCATATTTTTTCATGAACATCCCAAAGTCATTTCACATTTAACAATGGCAAAACTCAGCTCCTAGTGTGTTCTTTCTCCACTCTTCCCAATTTCAATTTCAGCATCCACCCAGTTGCCCAAGTCAGAAACCTGGAAATCACCCTCAATTCCTTTTTCTACATCACTATCAACATTAAATGAAGCATGAGGTCCTGTTGAGTATCTCTCTCAAATGCATCCACAATTCAACCACTTCTCTCTATTACCACTGCCACAAACCTGGTCAAGGTCACTGTTTCTCTCTGGGTCACTGTCAAAGCCTCCTTATTAGTTTTTTGTCTTCCAATACGGCTCTTGAAATACCTTTGTCTTAATGCAGCCAGTGTTGTGTTACCATATCTGATTATGCTACCACTTGGTTAAAACCCTTTCAGGAATCTCATTGCCCTTATAACAAAGCCCAACTCCATAATATGGCTCACATGACTTGCAAAGCTCTTTGTGAGCTTACTCCTGCTCATCTGCACAGCTTCATCTCTTACTGCCGGACTTTCCCCAGTTCATGTTTCAATAATGAGGAACTCATTTCAGTTCTCTGAACATATCCTGCTCTCTCATCTCTGGGCCTTATGAACTATATTGTGTGTAAGGTTCCCTCTGCATGAGACCCCCTATGTAGTTAACTTCTACCAAATCACAGGTCTCAGCTTTTTCCTCTAGGAAGGTTTCCAGGTAACTCTTCCTTCTATAAATTCTTGTAACACCCTGTATACTTTCTCAATATCCATCATGCCCTATTACAATTGCTTGCTTATTTGTCTACCTCTATCATTAGACCGTGAAGCCCTGTGAGAACAGGGATTTAAGTTTTCTTGTTTACTCTTGTACCCTAGCTCAGTGCTGTTACATTATATAGACTCGAGTATTAGTTAACTGCCTGCGGAACCAACTGAGGAACCAGCCGACCAAGGTAGTTTACAGGGCAGAGGAAGGCATATTCCTGAGCAGCCAGAAGGCAGAGGAAGTGTTGTGAGCAATATGGAAGAGAGAACGGGGTGCTGAAAGGAGCAGCGGTGGGTGTTCAAAGAGTGGACCACAACTGCTTCACAAACTTAGAAGCTCCATGAATGTAGATAAGTAAAAATAAAAAGAATCTTCAAGCTGCTTAGAATTAGGAAATATCTGAGCTTAGTAAGCAACCAATTTGCATAGTTGACCCAATTCTTTTACTGAGGGTGGAAACTAAGGGTAGTTTCATCCCCTCCCTCATCACCTAAGGAAATTCTGACTCTGGTTGAGTTCCACTCCTATCCTAGGAAGACCTTTGCAATTTTTTTGCATATGTTTATGAATTATACAAGATGAACCTTAAGATGGGTCTGAGAATACTATGTGTCATTTTGGCACACTGTCTTTGCATCCCCAAAGAGGGAAAATGTCAGCCTGTGAATTATATTCATAAATATATCAGGAGACACATCGCTGTAGAACCTGGCATGGTTGTAGCTTGGCATATCTGCAGTCAGGAATAACACAAGAGATGGGGTGTCTTTAGGGAGTATTCCTTACACATCCAAGCTCTCAAAGGGCTGAACACTCCTACACACATATTTTTCTATTCCCTTCTCCAATACCAAATAGAACTCCAAGGTTTGAAGAGTAGAAGATAGTAGTTTCATCCCATCTTCTGAGGAACTCCCCCTGAGAGGAAATTAACAGGGAGGCAGATTTCAGTGCAACATATGGAGATTTTTACCACCCTCAGAGCTGTCTAAAGTGAGAGTAAACTAACTGCCTCACAAATACAGAAATTCACTTCACTTTCAGTGGAAAAGGAGAAACTAGATCTTAGTTTTCAGCAGTGATTTGGGATGGAGGGGATGTGATGACCTTTAAGTTTTATTCGGATAATAAAATTCTATGACGTAATTTTTTCTTGATGACTCAGAGGAACATAATGAATATGAATGACTGTAGTGTTCAGTGGTGCCGCGAGGTACTTAGGGTCCGTGAGGTGAATTCAACTGGATTTTCCCATGATAGGTTGCTCCAGGCAGTGGTGCTTTTGTTGTTAATTTGTACCATACCCCCAAGTTTGTTCATGTCCCTGCCCAGGCTGGTCAGCTAACACACTGCATATTTTCTCTACATCTGAGTGGAAGTCCTTGGTGAACAGGAAGCAAAACTTCTTTCGGTACATAAGAATTCCATAAATGTGTCACTTAGTGAAAATTTGGTAAATGAATGCTGACTCATTTCTTAGGAGAGAATGCTACTCTGTTATTTTCCAGAGCTTAGAAAGGTTTGCTTCTCCATGCATTCACCCAAAACACAGTCCACGTAGACTCTGCCCTTCTCTGAGCATATCACCTTGTGCTAGACTCTTCCTGTATCTGGAAATGTCAACTGTCTCTTTTCTGTCTTCCAAATGCTTACTCCTCAGTTCAATTCCCATTAAAATGTCTCCTCTAGGATACCTTCCTTGGTCATAATTAACTACTGCTCTTATGTGCTCTTACAATTTTAAACATACTTTTATTATAAACTTTACTATTTTATCATAACTATTTGTTCCCATTTATTTCTACAGTTAACTCTGAGAGCTTCTTTAGGACAGAGTAGCCCACCCACAGTACAATGCCTGGCACATCATAGGTGCTCAGTAAACACTGGGGGACTGAGTGAGGTAAATTAATGTGTCCCCCTCTGGCAAAGAAAAGCACACAGCTTTGAGGCATTCATCTCAAGTGGCATTTTTACCCACTTTCTAATTCCCAGCTTTGTTCTAGATCTAAACGTCTGACATCCAGATTAGTGGGTCATATCTCTTACTCCAGTGAGGCTTACTGGAGGTACATGCAAACAGAGAGACAGAGGAACACACACACCCATATGCACACACACCTTCAAACATCCCTATTAAATTTTAAATATTTTATATTTTGACAGATTTTGAGAAAACCATTTATCATATTAAGGATCACATTTTTATGACATAAATGCATTGTACTGAAGCCAACTCTGCATTTAGACAGCCTGAGTTCAAATTCCTACTTCACCCCTGGCTTTGCTGTGTGATTATGTGCATCTGACAAAGCTCTCTAAGCAGCTCATCCCAAGTCACCTGTAAAATGGCAAGAATAATAGTTTCTATTTCATGGTGTTTTCTGGGTGTTAAATAAGCTTTTGACATGCTTAGCATAGTGACTTGCATGAGGTTAAAAAGTACGTAAATAAGATAAAACTCTGAAATAAGTAAATAAATAAACTGATCATAGAATTATAAAAGGTAGTCTAGCAGAGAGCTTCAGGCTCTAAATTTGAAAGAATGTGCAACTTCGGAGGAAATTTATCCATGATATAATAAGTTTTGGAGCCACTAATATAAAAATACATTAGATGTGGACCACCATGTGCTCTGCAATCAAGGATTCAAACACTGCCTCTTCCCATCACCTGTAATCAGATCATTTCAAATATATGCTTAAGGAACAATTTGTCTCAATTACTGAAAAACAATTATTAATTTAATTAAGTCTGTACACCTTTACTATGAAAAGAAAATTATAAAAGGTGAACTTGGAACCTTAAAAAATAGTTCTGTTAATTAATTAATCACAATAATTTTCACATAATAAATGTGAATATATCAGATTATACTATTTTCCTGCCTTACTGATTCACTGCCAGGAATTCATGAGATAATTTTTGACACCTAAAGTATTACTGGCCCTTCTATCACAGGCAGGAGGAACAGGTACAGATAGTTTTTCCCCATCATCACGCCCACCCTGGCTCACCCTGCATCCCCACTGCAGTCTCTCTGAGCCAAGGGAGTTGTGCCCCAGGGACCTTGTCTTACTATTTAAGGACACCAGCGACTGAAAGGTGATTCCATGTTACTTAGACCAATGGAAGAATTTGACAAAGGAAAAAAATAAATCTCCCTCATTTACATAAGCCACTCATTCCTAATTAGGGATTTGCTGCAACATATTTCCAATTATGTCAGATAATAGTTTTCAAAACAAAAGCCATTCAAATTCAGTATTTTTTTTTAATTTCACTTTTAGAGCACTACTTAAATAAGGGAATAGTGGCTTTTGGATGAGGATAATATAATGATAAAGATATGTAATATACTTGAATAAGAGTAAATTTTATATAAATATAAATAAAGATAGGATTTAGGATTTCTTACCTATGGGTCTTAAATAGATGATTGTCATTATGACTAACTTTTTCACTTAGGATTTTAAAAACTAGGTTATGAGTTGCTTTTATGTGAGTAATTTCAAGGCATTCAAATTGAAAAGGTAAAATATAGGTTAGTGGTAGTCTTTAACTTTTTAAAAGTTTGGCACATTTGTAAATTGATTGATTGGAGTTCAGAATGAATTTTCCTCAGTAGATAATGTTTTACATGGGGTTGGTCTATGGGTCCACCCACAGATATGTTTTTAAAATGTAGCTACATGAAATCCCACTAAGTTGTGTTAAGCCCTCAGTACTGCAAAGATTATGCAAAGATTAAGATGCCATGACACATGATTCAAGATAATGCTGCTCTTTCACAACAATACAAAATTTATCTATATCCCCAAATCAAAATAGTCCTTTAAATTTACAGACTGCAAACATTGTGGATAAGTGTATTCAAAAGGGAGATGGATTCTTTTCATTTCTTGTGCCACAGCTGTGCTGGGGCCCTCAGTAGGGACTTTGTGGATAGCACGACTAAGTGCTGAGCAATCACACATAGCAACGCTGTAGATAAAAATGGATCCTTGATTCCACACTGGGATGCTGGAGCACATCTACCTCACGATGAGAGACAAGGTCCTGTTCCACACCGTGCCGTGGCGCTGCAGGAGTTCCACTGACCTCGGATGGGGGCACCTACAGGGAGTGAAGAACTGTGGTGGGATCCGATGGAGAAGGAAAGGGACACTGGGAGGGGGGGACATCAGCTGGGGGAATGGCAAAGAGGGGAGGAGATGCGATCACTTATTCCACACGGGACAGCCAGGCCTTCTAGTGCTTCATGTGGGATATTTTCCAAAGATGACACGTTAGAGAGGTTTTCTCTTCCTTTATATTCCCAGGATCCTGCCACTGTCCATCTCAATATTGTTTCATATCACACATTTGCCTTGGCCACCAACAGGTAATACGGCAAAGTGGAGAAACACTGAGCTGGACCTGCAGAAGAAGGAGGGGCAGTAAATGAAATTGGGAGAGGAGTTCAGACTGCAAGCAGAGCCTACAGCAGAAGGGAGGTGAAGTGAGCTGTGACAGCAGAAAAGGACTTCCTGGATGACGTGAGTGAGGAGGGAGTAAGAGCAAGGGGTCTGTGAGTCAGAGGTTTTCTCTACAAACACTGGCAGAGTAGCTCTCCCTCTACTGTGAGGATTGGAGATTTCAAGGTCATATTTCCAGAGTTTAAATTCAGTGATGACCATGGAGGACTGCACATCCAGGTAAGGATTGTCACATTGGGGTCCGTTAATGTGGGCACACTGAAGAAGCAATAGATTGTCTGTGGCAGACATTCACTGAACTAATGGTCAAGAAATCTAAGTTTCAGCCTCAGCCTTGCCCCACTAACTCTCTTCATCATCTTTGAGTAAGTCTCTGGACTTCATTATCAGTGTTTTGGAGGGAGGAACAAAACTACATCATCTCTAAGAACTCTTACCACTCTTCTGAAGGCAAGTTTTCTAGTTCTTAGCTGAGCAAACACAGTTTCCCTGGATTACTAAGAAGTCCATAGGCAATGATTCCAAAATGGAATAAAATTTACTAAGCCACTGAACAATAGATCCCATTAATGAGTCTTTGAAAGTAAGGAAAATCCTAATCTGTAACCACAGAGCCACCTGCAGAGGTCAAATTGCTATTTTCCTATTTAATAATTTCTACATATAAAGTCTTATCCCTATTCTAAATACTGGTATTGGTATAATAAGGCAATGTTATTCAAAGTAGACTTAAGCAAATAGTCCTAATACTCCTAATTTCACTGATAGAATTATTCACTAGAACAGCAGAAGTCAGTTTGGCAACTGCTTTATCCTCATTCTTTAAAGAATTTCCCACCATGGAAGTCATTGTGCAACTCCAATATTATCAAAGTAAGTTTCATCCATTACAAGGTATATTCCAAAATCTTTATTATAACTTTATTTCCTTTCATGAATCACAAAGTCTTTCTGAAGTTTTAAACCAAAATGTGGTATGAGAAGGACTTGCTTTTCTGATAGAATATTATCTCTGTGTTAAAATAAAAGCTAACATTTATTGAACATTTATTTTGTGTAGGTTCTATGCCAGCCAAAACCTAGTGGACCCAAAGAGGCAAGTAAGCATTATTATTATCTCTATGTTATACACAATTGAACCGCTTGTTATAGGACAAATATCTGGTAAGTAGCCGAGCTGGGATTTTACCCAAATCCATCTGATTAAATAAAATTATTCAACAGAGGGGAAAAATGCTGGTTACTTTCTATGATTTAAAATTCTTCAGTTCAGGTCCTGTTGCCCACTGATGTGCCATAACACCCAGGTATGAATGAATAGCCCTCAGTACCCTGGAACCTGACTTGGGGGTCCCCAGCATGTCCTCTGCCTATAGTTCTGAGATGTTGCTAAGAGATAGGGAGTTGTCAACTACTATGGACTCCTTGATACTCTGCCTTTGTGATCTCTCTCTTACCTTTTGAGATGTAGAAGCCAGTAAAATTTGTTCTACCTTTTCTTCAGAGAGGCTGTGAGAAATTGAGATCCTTCATCCGCACAGATTTGTGAGAAATCCTTGCCATGTGAGGCAGTTTCCACTAGGGTGAAAATCGGTGTCTCTTGTTAGTTTGGGGACTTCTGGTACACCCCTATTTCTTAGGGCAAGAAAGACCAGTCCATAGAACTCACTTATGTGAGAGTTACAAAATATATGACCTGGTTTTGAGGCCAGTCTGTGTGACCCTGGGTCATGAGGTTGGCAATTGAGCAGCAGAGACGTGGCTTCAGATTGGTGAAACAACCTGAGAGTAAACGGCACAGTAACTTCTGGCACTGTCACCTGTCACATTTTCTCATTTTAAATAAGGACAAAATAGTTCATATATTGTACTTATAATGTTAGCTCGACATACCTTAGTCAACAGAAATATAACTAAAGGTTAACTATGCAAATCTTTAGTGTTAGTTATCTTTAAAAATCTAAAAGTACGTTTCCTTATTTGATGGTGAGACATGAGTCATCATAGTACAAAATTAGTCATGACTGAATGACTAGCTTTGAATAATTACATTCATGATAAAAATAATGTTATTACCATAATATAAATCTTCTCATCAAAGGGCATTACTCATATAATTTTATAGTGCAAAGAAATCAATGGTTAAATACATGTTTCTCAGCTACGCCTTCAGAATAGGGATATTCTTTCTCTTAAATACCTTGAACATTAAAAAATTCACACCTAGGGACAGTCCTTCACTTTTAATTTTTCTCCTAGAGGAAATCTCTTCACATGTATTATTTATTTTACATTAACATTCAGACATATCTTTATTTAACATTAACTATACAATTAATACAAATAACTGCCAAGCTCAGGTTAATATTAGTGTTTGATAGTATGACTTTCATTGTTTGTGTTATACAGTCATACTAAATTTCAGTCAAATTTTGTGATATGTAGTCACATCATTCTTTTTTGCAATGAGTTTGTGTAATAATTTATTAGTTATTAATATTGATAGCTTTAACAATTATCAGGGTTTAATTAAAACACTAAATGATATATATAGGATATAAAAACACACAAACACACACATATAGTACTGTGATTTTAGAGTCAGAGAAACCTGTAGTAAAATTCTATATAAATCACTAATTATATGTGTGAGCTCGTGGATGCTAATAATTTCTGTAAAATACAAGCACTGGCCCTTACCTCTGTAGAGAAGAGAGAAAGTTTACCCATCAATAAGGCCACCACAAGGTCCCCTTCCTTGAAACGCTGTGCCATGATTTTTAAGGTGCATTGCTTCACTCTTCACTAAGTTTTATTATTATTATTATTGTCATCTCCTTCTTTTGAATCCATTTTCTACACCAACAATATAGTTGTCTTTATGAAATACAAAGAGATTTTGTCTTTTTCCTGCTTAAATCCCATACATCTATCTATCGAATGATTCATTTATGTATTCTTTATCATATTGTTTCAGGTCATTTCAATCGTGTTTATTTATAATTCAGCTTCATAGTTTGATATCATTTAATATCTCATATGATTCAAAGGTAAGTACAAGTCATAAAGCCATGAATTAAAAACAAAAGAAATTATTTTCCATTTTCCATAATTTAAAGGAAAGTTATATTGGATTATGAGGACTGCACCTGTATTAATCATTTTGTGATCTATTCAAGTTCTTAGATTTAGATGTATTAAATAATTAGCTAAAATTAAATAAACCATGCCTACATCATAATTTTTTAAAAACACAGCGTAATACATCATTGCAAAGTGAAACTCTTACACATCATACACGAGTAATTCTGGTTTTATCATATTATAAAAAGTTTAAATATGATGGAGATGCTCTTGTCGCAGCGCAGACATGGGCACAGATGCTTAATGTTTGTCTGTTCATGCATTTATTTATTACTGGAAAAGGTTGTACTGGATTCTCTAATGTGATCTTTATTCTGTCATTCCAGTATCGAGACCTTCACTCATATATTCTAGACCTAGTCTAAAGGAGACCATGACCCTGGATCTCCACAATCACTAAAGGGAAACATAGGCTTTGGACTTCAGTATATGACACAATACAAATTTAGAAAACAATGCACTAGAATACACTAGAAATGAGTTTGCACTGTGATATTACAAAAACAAAACAAGAAAAAAATAACCTTTAGAGTATAATTTACTTAAACAGTCAGGTTCTCAGACTTTCAGTGCATTAAAAATATGCATCAAAATTAGTTTACTCTGTTTTTCCAAAAAAGAAACATCTATTCTACTATAAACTATGACAAATAAATGCAGATTCTAATCAATCCAGTCATTTATACTCAAGGAAATAGCTCATTGCTGGGGAACAAAAAGCATATTCCCCAGAGAGAAGTTTAGTTTCCTCCTACCCCTCTGGTGTTGAAAGTGGGTACAAGGCCCCCTGTTGGACAATATTGTGGGTGTTTGTCTTCCTTCTTTGCGCTCTCTTCTTTCTTTTTCAGTGGTCTCATAGCTTTTGCCTCAGAATTGTTCTTAAGATAGATCACATAGGTTCAGATGTAAACAACTCATTAAAGAGCTTAAATATTACAAGTTTCCCAGAGATGAGCCCCTTAATAGCATAACTTAAATCTTAAATCAAAAGAAGAGCCTCTCAAAATACTCCCACCTGAAATCCTTGTGGAAAAAGGTACATTCCTAAAACCATCTCCCGCAGATTCTGATTCAGTAGATCTCAGGTGGAGTCAAGGAACCCAAGAGGCTCAAAATTAACCGAACTTGGAAAACATTAACCTAAAAAATGACTCTTTGACTGTAGATTTCAAGCATCAGTGAGTAAGTCACATGTTCTTTCTGACAAGGCTGTCATAGGATTGAGCTCATGGTTTTAAAAATGTTTACTCCAGGGAATTGGGGAGCTAGGTTGGTATGTTTTGCAATTTCAATACAAAATAATTGCATTGATCATCTTTAAGATTAGACTTTCCATTGCCTACTTTAGCAAGCTTTATACCTAACAAATAATAAATGAAGGACCTCTCACAGGAGCTAGTATTTCCTGCCACTTAAAATTAAATGTAGCTAGGAACATTAAAACAACTTCCATTTAAGACCATTTTATAAATCAGAAGCTAGCCTCTAGTGTTCAATAAGACATTTAAAAGGAAACCTGTGCTGGAAGTCAGCATTTTAATTTTCAAAATAGAGAATAAGGATGGAAATAAAAATGATTATGGAAGCAAATTAAATGTGACATGGGAACGATTTAGAGTCTCTTGGGAAATAATGGTTGGGAAGGATTATTACTAGAGAATTTTGGCTTATTTTCCTGTTCTGAGATTTGGGACACTAGATTTAACCTTTATGTTATGAACTATAGACTACAGAGCTACTTTCTCTTCAACATTCATGTAATATTAAATGAGTTTGACCTTGTGTGAGACCCAAGGAGATGTGGGTGAGAAGACTATTCTACTCTGCATTCATAGTATCAGAACCTTACAGCACTGAGTGGTAAAGAAAATCTGAAGGTGGTGGTATGTGATTATTTCATTTGTTTACATATTCCCAGAACTTAGAGTTAGAAAATATGTCACATTCAACTCTCCCAACAGGGAAATAGTCTAGCAAGATTTTTCTGGCTTTATTGTTCATTATTATTGTTGTTTTATGAGCGTAAACTTCATTAAAAGAGTGGGAATAAAATAACATTCAAGTCATTTGTGCTTCTTTATATAACAAAAGACATATTAGCTCTGAACTGGCCATCAATTAACTTTGTAGCTTGGGAAAATTTCAGCCCCCAGATCAGATTGCAGCTTCCTTACCTGTTAAATGGGAGTTGTGTTAGACAAACTACAGTGTCCCTTGTTGATGTACCATGGAGTGGAGTGGCTTGCCCTGACTCCTGGTGCAGCCATGACAGTCGGCAGTGAAGGTTGTTTATGGAAGCTGTATGAGGAAGTGTTTACACATCATACACAAATGTACCATGTCATCCTGCTAGGTCACATTTCATAGCACTTTACTCACATTAATTCTTTTAATTATCACAACAAAACTTTAGACACTATTAATATTGTTTCCACTTTACAGACAGGGCTTGGGAAGCACAGAGAGGTTAAGTAACAAGCTCTGAGTCACCCAGCTAGTAACTGGAGAGCCCAGATTTGCCTCGTGACTGTCGGGTTCTGGAGTGCTTGTATGCTCAACCACTATGCTCTGTCACCTCTCTGCTAGATTGTGTGAAGAGCAAGTTTAGATATCATTGCTAAAGCTGGGCCTGGCTGTGACAGACAGCGTGAGGTCAGTCCCAACATCCAAATCTGATGATGCCTTCAATTTTACAACTCTCCACAGATCCTTAATAAATTTTTAATAAACCAAAAATGCTGTCACTATTACTAACTTATAAACCAAACACATAATGTCTGTAACTTGCACTTTAACTTTTTTGAAAAGTTCAGGCTAAGTAAAATAACAGCATTGATTTTGATCAGCCTAGTGTTGGTCTGTGTTTAATGGAATTTTTTTATAGTTCACTGTTAAATATATTTGGTGTTGATTTCTGAAATGTATGTGTGTGTTTGAGTATGTGTATGTGTAATGCTAAGGGTATTTCTTTCTTTTCCTCTTTCCAAGAATTTTTATGAGGAATGATTGTTGAATTTTACTGAATGCTTTTTGATAGTCATAAGTATAACCATACCTTTTTCTTTCCTCTATTACTTTAATATTAATATTTAAGGAACATTTTTATTATTGAACCATTGTTACATTCCACAACAGACCATGTTGAGCTATTTTTAAATACATATTGAGGAGTATTATTACAATTCTGTAAATAGAAAAAAAAATGAACTTAATCCTACCAAAAACAGTTATATGAACCTATAATATAGCAGAAACCACTGAGGCAATTTTAAGACCATGAATAAAAGAAATGTCAGCATGTGTCCCTTTCTTCTTTTGTCTTTCAAAGGTTCATTTCTTATTATTTCCCTAATCACTAACAACATCTAGACTTACAAAATAAAATAAAGCAGACCAACTCTGTGAGAATATTGCTTTTATTAAGTCTTAACCAATAGAGCATCAGCTTATAAGGTTGCCTCTCTATGTAGGAAGATTTAAGATGTGAGAAGGGGCAGCTCATTACCATAAAGATGAACCCATAATTTTTTAAGAGAGAGTACACCGAGACAGTAAAGGGAAAAACTAAGTTTCCCTCAGTTTAGAGGTATATTTTCTGTGAAATTCCTTTCTTTTATATTGAAAATTTTAAAAATTATATATATTTAAGGTATACAACACGGTGTTTTCCTACATAAATATACCTTGTGTAATGATTCCCACAATCAAACTAACATATCTATCACCTCACACAGTTACTTTTTTTTTCCTGAGATGAGAAGACTTAAGATCTATTCTCTTAGCAAATTTCCAGTACAAAATACCTTATTATTAACTACAGTTACTATTGGCATATAGTTACCGTATATCCCAGTATATGCTATATTTTGTTAATATACCTCTAAAACTTATTCATCATAACTGAAAGCTTGTACCCTTTGACCAAGATCTCTCCATTTCCTCCTTTCCCCATCCCCTGACAACCACCATTCTACTCCCTCTTTCTCTAAGTTTGATTTTTTTAGATTACATGTGTAAGTGATATCATGCCTTTCTCTGCCTGGCTTATTTCACTTAGCATACTGTCCTACAGGGTCATCTATGTTGTTGTTGCAAAGGTCAATATTTCCTTCTTTTTAAAGGATGAATAAATAATATTCCATTGTATATATAGTCTACAATTTCTTTGTCTATTCATCTGTCAACAAACTCTTAGGTAGTTTTACATCTTGGCTATTGTGAAGGCTGCTGCAACAAACATAAGTATGCAGATTATCTCGTCAAGATACGGATTTCATCTCCTTCAGATGTATTCCCAGAAGTAGGATTGCTGGATCATATGATAGTTATAATTTTCTGAGGAGAAAGGTGCCAAGAATACATCATGGAGAAAGAATAAAATCCTCAATAAGTTAATAATTTCTTTATTAACAGACAAATAAAAATTATATATATACATATTGTATGTAACATGTTTTGAAATATATATACATTGTGTGATGACTAAATGAAGCTATTTAATATATGCATTATCTCATATACTTATCATTTTTTATGGTGAAAAGACCTAAAATCCACCCTCAGCAATTTTCAAAAATACAATACATTGTTATTAACTGGGGTCACCATGTTGTACACTAGATTGCTTGAACTTATTCGTCCTATTTAACTGAAATTTTGTATCCTTATGCCAACATCCCCTCAACCTGGGTAATCACTATTCTACTCTCTGCTTGTATGAGTTCAATTTATATGATCTCATAGACATGAAATACTGCAGTATTGGTCTTTCTGTGCCTGGCTTATTCCACTTAACATAATGTCCTCCAGGTTCATTCATGTTTTGCAAATGGCAGGATTTCCTTCTTTCTAAACAATGGAATAATATTTTATTGTGTGTATATACCATACTTTATCCATTCAACTCTTGATAAACACTTACACTGATTCTGTATCTTGGCTACTGTGAATAATGCTGCAATAAACATGAGAGTGCAGATATCTCTTCAACATACTGATTTTATTTTCTTTGGACATATACCCAATACTGGGATTGATGGATCATGTGATAATTCTAATTATAATTTTGGGGGGAACCTCCATACTCTTTTCCAGCTGTATTAATTTATATTCCCACCAACAGTATACAAGGGGGTTCCCTTTTCTCTACATCCTTACCAACACTTATCCTTCATCTTTTGATAGTAGTGTGAGGTAATATTTCATTGTGGTTTTAATTTGCATTGCTTTAATGATTACTGATATTGAGCATTTTTTCAGTTATCTCTTGGTCATTTTTATGTTATCTTTTGAGAAATGTCTGTTCAGGTCCTTTGCTTATTTTTTAAGCTTGTTTTTTAGCTATTGAGTTGTATGAGTTCATTAAATATTTTGGATCTTAATCCTTCATCAGATGTATGCTTTGCAAATATTTTTTCCCATTCCTTTTCATTTTGTTGATTGTTTTCTTTGTTGTACAGAAGATTTTTAGTTTGATATAATCCTGTGTGTTTATTTATGCTTTTGTTGCCTATGATTTTAGTGTCATATCCAAAAATGGAGTTTTTTCCCTGTTTTCTTTTAGTAGCTTTATAGTTTCATATCTTACATTTAAGTCTTTAATTCATTTTGAGTTGATATCGTGTATGGTATGAGGGTCTAATTTCATTCTTCTTTATGTGGATATCCACTTTTCACCAACACTATTTATTTAAGAGACTGTCCTTTCCCCATTGGGTGTTTTTCACATCTTTATCAAAAATCAATTGATCGTAAATGCATGGATTTATGTCTGGGCTCTCTATTCTGTTCCATTGGTCTATAGTATCTATTATTTTATGCCAGTAACATGCTGTTTTGATTACCATAGCTTTGTAGTAGATTTTAAAGTCAGGTAGTGTGATGCCTCCATCTTTGTCCTTTTTCATCAAGATTCCTGTAGATATTCAGGGTCATCTGTGGTTCCATATCAATCACAGAATTGTTTTTTCTATGTGAAAATATCATTGGGATATTGATAGGGATTACATTCAATCTGTATATCACTTTGGGTAGTATGGATAATTTAACATTAATTCTTCCAACCCATGAACATGGGATGTCTTTCCCCTTTATTCGTGTCTTATTCAATTTCTTTCATCTATTTTTTTAAATAGTTTTCAGTGTACAGGTCTTTCATCTTGGTTAAATTTATCCCTATGTATTTATTCATTTTGATACCACTATAAATGGGATTGTTTTCTTAGTTTCTTTTTCAGATTCGTTCATTGTTAGTATATTGAAACACTGCTGATTTTTGTATGTTGATTCTGTATCCTGCAAATTTGACAAATTGATTAGTTTTAACAGTTATTTGGTGGAACTTTTAGAGTTTTCTATAGATAAGGTCATGCCATCTGCAAACAGGGACAATTTAACTTCTTTCCAATTCAGATGCCTTTTATTTCTTTTTCTTGCCTAATTGCTGTAACTAGGACTCCTAGTACTATTTTGAATAGCAGTGGCAATATTGGGGGCACCCTTGTCTTGTTCTTAATCTTAGAGAAAGAGTTTTCAGCTTTTCATTTTTGAGTACGATGTGTTAACTGTGGGCTTGTCATATATGGCCTTTATTGTGTTGAGGTACATTCCCTCTATACCTCAAAGTTGAGGGTTTTTATCATGAAACAATGTTGAGTTTTGTCCAGTGCATTTTCTGCATCTATTGAGATGATCATATGATTTGTATCCTTCATGTTGTTAATTTAGTGTATCACATTTATTGATTTGTGTATCTTGAAACAATTTTGCATCCCTGGAATAAATCCCACTTGATCATGGTGTACAATCTTTAAGGTGCTGTTGAATTCAGTTTACTAGTATTTTGTTGAGAATTTTTGCATCTATATTCATTAGGGATGTTGGCCTATAATTTTCTTCTCTGGTTCTGGTATCAAGGTAATGCAAGCCTTATAAAATGAGTTTGGGAATATCCCCTCTTCTTCAATTTTTTGGAAATGTTTGAGAAGGATTAGTATTAGTTTTTCTTTAAATGTTTGATAGATCAATTTCTTTCCTATAGATTTCCTTTGCTCCTAGAAAAATAGATGTAAGAAACATTAAGCAATAGGTTCTGGGAAAGAACTGAATTCTTATCTTTTCTTTTTCTTCTATAAATGCCAGAACCTATACACAGTAGGCATCAAAATATGGGTGCTTGTTTTTGGTGGAAGATTAAGTAATTTTTAATAATTCAGAAGTTGGGAAGCTTCCTCTGAGCGCTCTAAGCTGAACATAAGACAGGATGTACCTCTTTCATGAAGAGAACAGTATAGCATTCAGGTTGAAGATATGGGTTTAGGACTCAGCAGCCCAGTTCTGCACTAGCTAGCTAAGCAACTTTAACCTCTCAAAGGGCTCAGTTTCTTCATCTATCAAATGGGTGTAATAATACCCATCTTTCCAGGGTGAAGTAAACAATGTAAAGTGATTAGTTCGGTACCTGGTACATAGTACTCAATAAATGTTAGCTAAATACATATGCATATCCACACATGCATACATTATGAAATATTTTCAGAGCTTTCAGAAACAACCAGAAATGGCTTGCTGAATCCTCTGGTTCCAAGGATACTGTCAGATGAGTGCCCTGAGACACAAAATGAATTGTAATATTTGGCTAATCCAGCCTCTTTGGGTCAAGCAGTGCCGTAGCTATTAAATAAAAGTTTCAAAGCCAGAAGAATGATTCTTATTATGAAAATTTACTAAAGGGCATGTCCTCTCTAGTGAATAGTCACCTTTACAGTTCAACAGTGCTTTCCGTAGGAGGCCCTGACTTCTTTCTGGTTTATAAACTAATTACAAATCCTTGCCATGAGAAAGAGCTCACAGAAAGAGAGGGGAAAATAACACAAATACTCTGCTCCCCCTCAAAGTCAAATATTACCATATTTAAAATTAAAAATTAAGTATTAAATTAAGTATTAATTGGTCAAATTAAATATTATCATTAAGTTAATTATTGGTCAAATTAAATATTGAACCAAAATGATTCTAAAATTAATTTCACTAAAGTAAGAATACAAAGGCAGGCGTGAATCATGATTACCATTCTTGGGAGAAGTGCGTGCGGTTCATTCTTGGCCTCACCTTTCCAAACTTGTGAAATCCTTCAGGGATGCTTCTTATCCCAGCTGTGAGATACCAGGCAAGTCACCTATTTCTTTGGCAGTTGGTTTCCACCTCTGAGAACTGGACAAGTTAGCCTGAAAGACTTCAGCTCCCTGGCAACACTAACATTCTCTGATTCCATGTTTTGACAGGGCAGGCTGCATTACACAGCTCCACGTGGAAAGTCCCCCCTGAAGCTGTGCAACCCAGCAGACCAGATTCTAGGACAGCCAAGATGAGTACTGAGGAAATCAGCCAGTTCTGAGCTCCCCCAGCTCCTAAAGTGAAGGGATTGGACCAAATTTCCTTCCCATGCTCCTGTGAGTTCTTGCATTCCACACTGATGGTCCAAAGCCCTTGCCTTTGGAAAAATTGTAGTTGGGTTCCATTTGGAACTGCCAAATTAGAATAAAAATGAACATGAAGAGCCATCATTTGTGAATCTTTCCCTAATGATGTATATCTGGGTTTAAAGTCTCTGACACATTTGACTGAGTGCTAGGTCACCTGTCACCTGACCATCTGGCTCTAGAACAGTTATGCAAAGGCTGCTCTCCACTCAGGCACCAAGAGCATTTATATTAACATCCTGTGGGCAGGCATATGCAGAAATGGAGACTGTGATTGGTTCAAGGTCAAAAGCCAAAGAAATGTGAAAAACACCTGGACTGTGAGAACAGCAGAATAAAACTTGCTTGTGGTGAAAATTCTGTCTGTGTAGCAGCAAGGTGGAAGTGAAAAAAAGCTGACTGGCTGAAGGAGGAAGGTATAGAGTAGCCATCAGTGATGAAAGACTTTAGCTGAGATTCAAAAGCATAACTGTGCCGAAGGGTTAGCTGGCCTTCTAAAAATCCATCCTCCTTCAGAATTGCTAGTAAGAGATGACTTTCAAATGTTCCTGATACCTGTATTCATCATGTTAACACTGCTGGGCACCATCACCTGATGCCATTTTTTTTGCCAGTTGGCCTTTTGATAATGTCTATTTGCCTAGAAAAATGTAGCCTTGGATATATATTCATCATATATTTGTACTTCAGAGATAACTCACACCTTTAAATTTGATTACATTTCCTTAATTAAATACAAATTGCTATGGCTCCCAGGTGTCTGGAATAAATTTAATAAAAACAAAATTCCCACCACCTGTGCCAGGCTGTGAACGAGACTGTTCTGCGTTACTTGTTAGTAGAACAATCACTTGGATGGTGGATTACACTACCACGCACTCGGTCCATGCACAGGAGAGCCCCCTCCTTCTCCAGTTCCCTCCCCTTGCTCACTGATTCCTTTAACAGGGAACCCAATATATCATTTGGCAAGTAGAAATATGACTTAAATGCAAGTATCATTGGAAAAGGTGTTCAAAGAGCCAGACAATTAATCCCTTCTCCCATACTTCATAAAAAAAGAGATTTTAACATTTCTTGGATATTTCTATATCATCCTGAAAAATATCTCAAACTTCCCAGAATACTAGGAATGTGTTGTTAATAGATCCACACACAACACAGGAATGTGTTAGATGTGTATCGAACTTCCAGATATGTCATAGCCCGGGAGGTAGACAGGAGAACATGCCCTCCACTGAGCCTCGGCTCTTAAACCTTCTGGAAACACAGGTTCCTATCAATTTCTGGACTGTGGCTCAACCCACATGTGGTGCAACAGAACAAGAACAGAGAACAGCTACTATTTATATCATCAACTGCTATTTGCCTGGCGTTTTTAGCATTGCTCATACATTGTCTCATTTAATCTTTATAACACCTCTGTAAGGCAGGAATATTTCCTATTCTATAAATGAGCTGTGTCAATCTGGATCCCCCAAGAAACAGATGTTTACTTGGGATTAAAACTGCAAGGATCTTATTGGGGAAGATGTGTGAGAGAAAGGAGATAGGAAGGGAGCTGGAAGGTTGGAAGAGTCATCTGACCACAAGTCAAGTTTGACCCTGGGTAAAGGAGAGAGGGAGAAAGCATTCTAGAGTATTGTGCAGTCTAAGGAAGTTTTCACAATGTTGTCAGGGAATCCTTAAACCAAGCTGTCCCTTGCTCCCAGGATTGGAGTTGCTTCAGTACTCCTGTGATGGATTTCCACAGCTGGGACCTTGAGTCACCCACTCTCCCTCAGGGGGAGGTCTCTGAGGCTCATTCTCATGGCTGCCCAACAGGTTGAGTCAGCTGAATTTGTTCTGGATCTCACAGCAAGTTGGTGGCAGAGGAATATGACCGGTCTGCCCAAATTCTATCCCCAGACATCCAGACATGTGTGAATAGAATCCCCAGAGGTGCCACACACCGGGCCCAGCCCCCTGACACGCTCCCCATCTCACTTCAGGCTCCCTGGCCTGCAAAACCAGTGCAGGGAAGCCGCAGCGTCCCCAGGGAGCTGAGGAGAATGGGAGAAAGCCCCTGTCAGAGGCAGCTCCTTGCTACCTAGCACGCTGCTCTCCCACTGCTTTAATAATTTGTTATAAAACAAACAAAGTCACCAGGGGAATCGCTGCCAGAGGATAATGGCCTCCTGCTTTGCAATTAAGCGCTGACATTCAGCTTCGCCTCACCAGTCACGGCATATTGCTGCTTCCTGTCCCAGTGTTCTCACCCATGAGCGTTTTCCCATGCAGCAGATCTGGACATTCGTTTCCTTTTCAGCTTGGTGGTGAAGGTTTAGAGAACATAATTTTTAAGCTACCTGTTCTCTCCTGCCTGGCATTCACATAACCTACAAAGAAACACAAAAAGGCTTAAATAAAGCACAAAAACTCCAAAAGTCTGTGTTGGTAAGAAATGTCAGTTGTCAGTGGGACTCGTTCACAAGACAATCTTATCAAGTTGATAAGGAAGTGGACACTTGTGCAAGTTCTTTTAATGCCAGGCTGAGGTGATTCCCTGCTGACCACTTGACTTGAGGTTCAAGTGCCTTCTGATATGATGTCCTGTGGGATCCTGTGGAATCTCTCAATTCAGACCTAACAGAACCTTTTGGCTCTGAGATCGCATTTCAGTTGTTTTATCAGAGAAGGGTATTTAATGTACCACCTACATCTCACTGATAAGCTCAGAGTCATTCAAACACTGATACTCGTGGGAGTGGCTACTTCCTTAGCAACCCAGGGCAAGCCCAAGCCCTTGCATTAAATGCACACAACCTTGAGAATGTTAAAAGATCATTTTAAATTCACACTAAATTTTAGAGAACATAGAAAATCCTTTCCTGAGCACAGAGGAAAAAACATAAGTTGCAGAGTTCGGAGAATGCAGAGGAGTTTGCAAGGGAGGAAAGGAATAATCGTTTATTGAGCATCAAGTAATGCCAGGAATTATACCATGTGTTTTGCTTTTTAATAAATTGTTATATTGTTCTTTTAGATTTCAAAAGCAATTTGTACATCTCACATAACACAAAGACAAACCATGTGTATAAAGTAAGTCAACTGAATTCTTATTTCCCCCTACCACCACTGCCCTTTTCTTCTAAGATCAACAACCTCAAAAATTTTGTTATTTATTATTCAACAAATATTTACTGACTCTTCACTATTTCCCAGGCCTGCAGCAGTGAACAAAACAGATGAAAATACCTGCTTTCCTGGAGCTTACATTCTAGTGAGGGAAGGCAATTAAAAACTGAATAAGTAAAATAAATATTATATTAGAGACAGTAAGAGCCCTGAAGAAAAATGGAATAGGCAAGGGGAGAGAAAGGGCTAGAATGGGGATGGGGGCACATGAGCAACTTTGAATAGTGCCATCAGAAAACACGTTGCTGAGAAGGTGGTGCTTGAGTGAATACCTAAAGTTGGTAAAGTAAGTTAGTATCTTTCTCTAATTTTCTCTGTGTTCATGCAAATATTCCAAACATGCACATGGTTTTGTTTTAATGCTTTGTACAAAATGCGATTATGTTATACACATTACTTTGCAAATTGGGTTTTTCACTGAGAAGTAAATCATTGACATTTCTCTGGGTCAATATGTATGGATCAAGTTCATAATTTTCCATAGTTTGAGTTTATCATAATTTACACAAATGTTCTTCCATTAATGGAATTCAGGTTATTTGCAGTTTTCACGTTCTTTTATTCTCTTTGTAAATACAAGTAATGCTGTAAAGTTTTCTAGGCCTTACTTGTTCATGTCAAAGTTCTAGATATTTTAAATATTCTATTTTACTCAGCATGACTTAAACCGAGAGCTAGACTTTGTTACTGTATTTCTTTTTTAGAGAAGCAAAGGAGCAGCGATTCAGAATAGTTAAATTGATTTGCACTGGGCCATTTAGCTACTAAATGGAAGAACAAAGATTCAACCTCAGGACAGTATGGTTTCAAATATTATATTCTTCCAAAAGCCACACCAAATCTCAGAGCTGAGGATAGAGCAGAAATGCCATCCCCGGGAGAGTGGGAAGAGTAAGAGCAATGGAGTTGGTTTGTTATAGCACTAAATTTACTCAATATAAGAACAGCCATTTATTTTGTGATTATGTCCTCCCTATGTTTTTGGCATTAAATTGACTTGCTTCAATGAAATAAGGCGACAGCACATGCTGGATAGTAATTTCCAGTGAACTTACTTGGAAAAGAGAAACTTATCAATTCTAGTTTGATTTCCTAGATACACATACTTTAATGTTCCATGAAACACTGGAAACATTGGAGTAGAGAAGATGGTGTGAGAGTATGGTGTTAAAATCTGGCATAAGCAGCAAAGATCCAAGCCTCGCCAGCGCTGTGCCTCTGCCTATCTGCCTGAAGACAAGTTTTTCTAGTCTATAAAACTGATATTCTAATACTTCTCAACTCCATGCACGTAGAATGTTTTTATTTTGCTTGCGGCTAGGTCTGTGACTATTCACTTATATCTGAAGACAAAAGATTCAGCCACACTTTATGGATGACAGGGAAGTTAGCAAGTTTGAAAGAAAACCAAAACTGGGTAACATTTAGAATCAAATACTAAGTATCCTATGTTATAAATAGTAATAATGTCAAAAATATTTGTGGAGAGTATATTGAAATTTCAAATATATATCCTGTTTAATACATTTAGGATACTGTTACTGCTTGCTTACTATTTGAGCTAAGTTTTTATGAACTGTTTACATTTAAACTTCACTTTTAATGTTAGAGAAAATATTGACCCTGATGGTATCCCTAGATTGGAGGGAAAATTTCTCCACTAATTCTGGAAATTAGAGTCAAACACCCACACACAAATACATTCACAAAGCTAGAGTATTTGAAATTGAGACACGAAGCAGGAACTGAAAAAAATAAATGCATAAAAAATAATTTTTAAGGAAATAGCTTAACATAATATAGAGTAGCCCAATAAAAAGATTACACTTCATGTATATATAATATTAAATAAAATAATGCACTGCTAAAAAAGAAATTTACAATAATCTGTACTTAATTGCCTAATCTCTTAATAGCAGAACAGTTAGATCCCATGTTAATATAGAATCAAGTTTATCTAAGAAGCCAGTCATGTTGGGAAACCATTCCAGAGATTTCCTGTGTCCTGTTTACTTGCTTTTCACTAGATAAAAAGTGTGAATGTTAAGGGTCATACCTTCCATCTGAATTCATCAAATTAATGAATTTGTCTAATAAAGAGTTAAAGAATTTATTAAAATCTTAAGAATATACCTTGCTTGGAAGTGAATGTTAATCCAGAGTGACAATGCTTCTCAAACACACATGCGATTTTCCCAGAGCATAAAGGAAACAGAATGCATGTTCATCTTCACTTATAACAGAGCAAATATCTAAACAAAGGATGTCTGTAAACAGTTTATTCTGTGAAATTTATAGTCCTAATCTGCTCTGATGGGTGGAGTCAGCAATGTGTGCTGACTCTGCCATTGTCAGACCTAGACTCATTAAAGACAGCATCAAAATGCTAACTGAAGCAAGAAAGAAGGAATTAATGTTAGAGGCGGTTTCTGAAGGCTCCAGCTGTTATCACCACTGTAAAATTAACACTGCTATCTCAGAAGCACCATAATGGCTGAATTTAGCCCATGCACTGTGCAAAAAATCTCCTCTGAGAAAGAAGAGCCCAAATTTGTGCAAATATTTGGCAACCAGAGAAGCAAAAGTAAAGGAATGCCATAGCTTTGATCTTGTGATTTTTTTTTTAATTTTATTTATTTTTTTATTTCATCTTGTTATGGGGGATACAGAATTGCAGATTACATATGTTGCTCCTGTACCGCCTTTCCCCCCAAGTCAGAGCTCCAGGCGTGTCTGTTCCCCAGGTAGTGCCCGTTGCACCCATCATGTAGGTATATATCCCTCCCTTCCCCACCCCCCCTCCCGAGTCAGCACCTTCAAGCGTTACCAATCCCCAAATGGTGCGCAATGCACTCATTGTGTAGGCATACCCCCATCCCCTCCCCCACCCCCCACCTCAGTCTGATGTCCAATTGGTGTCGTTCCCAGATTTGTATTTAGGTGATGATCAGGGAAACCAATTTTCTGGTGAGTACATGTGATACTTGTTTTTCCATTCTTGGGATACTTCACTTAATATAATGGGTTCCAACTCTCTCCAGGAGAACCATAGAGATGTCGTATCTTCATCATTCCTTATAGCTGAGTAATATTCCATGGTATACATATACCACAGTTTACTAATCCAATCATGTATTGATGGGCATTTGGGTTGTTTCCACATCTTTGCTATTGTGAATTGTGCTGCTATAAACATTCGGGTACATGTGTCTTTGTTACAGAATGACCTTTTTTCCTTTGGGTATATGCCCAGTAATGGGATTGCTGGGTCAAATGGCAGGTCTACTTGAATCTGTTTAAGATACCTCCATAATGCTTTCCACAGGGGTTGCACTAGTTTGCAGTCCCACCAGCAGCGTATTAGTGTTCCTGTCTCTCCACACCCACGCCAACATGTGTTGTTTTGGGTTTTTTTGATAAAGGCCATTCTCATTGGAGTTAAGTGATATCTCATTGTGGTTTTGATTTGCATTTCTCTGATGATTAGGGATGTTGAGCATTTTTTCATATGCTTGTTAGCCATTCTTAGATCTTCTTTCGAGAAGTTTCTATTCATGTCATTTGCCCACTTTTTGATAGGATTGCTTGATTTTTTCTTGCTGATTTTCCTGAGTTCTAAATAGATTCTTGTTATCAGTCCTTTATCTGATGTGTAGTATGCAAAAATTTTTTCCCATTCTGTAGGTGGTCTGTTTATTCTCTTGACTGTTTCTTTGGCTGTGCAGAAGCTTTTTAATTTAATCATGTCCCATTCATTTATTTTTGTTGCTGCTGTGATTGCCTTGGGGGTCTTTTCATAAATTCTTTGCCTAGGCCAATGTCTGTAAGAGTCTTTCCTACATTTTCTTCTAGAATTCTGATTGTATCACGCCTAAGGTTTAAGTCTGTTATCCACCGTGATCTGATTTTTGTGAGAGGTGAAAGCTGTGGGTCCTGTTTCAGTCTTCTACAAGTGGCTAACCAATTCTCCCAGCACCATTTATTAAATAGGGATTCTTGTCCCCAGAGTATATTCTTTCCTGCCTTGTCAAAAATTAGGTGTGATTTTTAACATTGGGAAAAATAAAATAATTCTTTTTCTGATAAAAACTTTCTAGGTTTTCTTTGTTTACACTAAGATTCTGCCATAGTTTTTGCCTGCAAAATGAGAAGTAAACTTGCCTTACTTCTCTCTATAGGAGTTGAGTTTTGTGTGCTAACGTATCATTTCTCTCCGTACTATATATAAATCTGTAACTGTGGAGATGCCTGTTATTCCAAAAATAACCATGCAACTTGGTAACTACGTAAAAAGCAAGACTTGAGGGAATAGAGGAAATAAAATTAGAACCAGACTTAATTTCATATGTGCACAGGTAAAAAAGCTATTAGTCTAAAGAAAAAGCTATGTCTTCATGATGGACAACATAAAACAAATTTTCTTATGTTTCCAATTACCTCAAAAGTCCTAATTAATCACAGGAGAGTCAATAGTTTAGTTGTTGCCAGAAATTTTCAACCTGTTTCAAGCAAATACTTACAGCAAAGAAATGTCTTCTTTACTAGGCTCATCAAAGAGACATTAGTATCTCCATATGGAAGTTGCACGTGGAAGTTTCTCCATTCACCATGTAAGATAGTAGATTTCTCTGCTACCATTCCAAACAAATAGTTATCTCTGCTTCCTTGTTCTCATTATGCAGTTATGGAGGGGTCCACAACTTCTAATTAAAAGTAAAAGATGCCTTTATAATTTCTTTAAGTAGCTTCGATAGCTCATTTTTGGTGTTTTTACATATTCATGAGCTTTGGTCACAATAGGTAATGCTATCTGATGTTAATAGAAGAAATGAAGACCAGATAAACCCCATTCAGCTTTAGAGTGAAAAATTGCACACCAGTGTTAACTACCTGTGTTTCAGAGTGTTAAAGACACCCTAAATAGGTAGTTCTGCAGCTTTGGTGTGCATCAGAATCTCTAAGGAAATTATTAAAACTATGAATGTTTTAATAGTTTTAAAGCTGACTCGCATTTAGGATGGGACCAGGCGACCTGTATTTTTCAAGCTTCCTAGATGATGCTATGACATTAAGAAAAATTGAGAAGCAGGATTCTAAATGATAGGTAGTGATTTATGTTGTGAATTTCTTTCCAGAAAATAAAGAGTACTCAAATTTCTAGTATTTTTTTCCCCTCAGTATCTAGTGTTTCAGGGCACATTATTGTTTTTAAAAATAAAACTTTTCTTCCACCCAAAAAAAACTTAAGAAAGGAACTATGCAACACCAGTGGCCACCCTTTCACCCCACAATGCACAGGGTACTAGATATTGCAAATGACTTTTTTTGTGTGTCTCTCCTACCCATCACATAATTTAATTAAAAAATAGGAATAATAAAATAAAGAACAAAATAAATACACACATAAAATTGTACAACATTTAATTAAAATAAAAGTTAAAGATAGATAAAATAAATTAATTTGCCTTTCCTATGGTTTATTCTCCCAAAAGTAGCAACAGTGATATTGCAAGTGGGAAGGGGACAGACTTGGATTGGCCTATAGAGTGATGGTGATTTGGTCAAGCAGAATGGATTCCCAGGCCTTCTCCTTAGCAAAAGGTTGCCGCTGCTCACATTTCAGGCAAAGCTCTTTTTCACCTTCCAGTTCAATGCTGAGTTGTTAAGAAAAGCCTTTTGTGCTAATAGACTGATATTTCTACAGTTGCCTTTATACTTCCGCAGAAATGGGCACCACCACAAACATATACTACACAAGCATTCTGTTTTGGTTAATTAAGTCACTTGTGAGTCCATGGGTTAGTAAATTAGGACATCAGGAACCATGATATTAATAGTTTGAGATTAGTGTTACCCAAAGATTTCCAGCTGCATTCTAAGTTGTATGCACAACTAACCCTTCCACAAGAACCAGCTTTCTTTCTTTGGAAAAAACTCTCCTGCTGGCATTGGTCACATTTTACTCCTCACATAGCAACAGCTTTGATTGTTTTCTTTAGCAAGAAGGGTGTAGTTATAAATCCACAAATTCAAAAGCCATTTCTCATGGGAATACGTGAGAGCTCTGAAAATTGCACACAACTAAAAGAAGAGGGAAAATGATAAGCTCCACTTGATTTTTTTTTCTTCAGCATCATTACAGAATACACATTAGAATGGTATTTCTGTGTGTAAATTGGCAATTCTGGTGTGATATGGTTTGGATGTTTGGCCCCTCCAAATCTCGTGTTGAAATTTAATCCCCAGTTTTGGAGGTGGAGCCTGGTGGGAGGTGTTTGGGGCCAAGGGGGCAGATCCCTCATGAATGGCTTGGTGCCCTCCCTGATAATGGGTGAGTTCTTGCTTAATAGTTCACGGGAGGGCTGGTTGTTTAAAAGATCCTGGCCCCTCCTTTCTCTGTTGCTCCCTCTGTGGCCATGGGACAGACTGCTCCCCCTTTGCCTCCTGCATCAATTGGAAGCTCACTGAATCCCTCACCAGAAGCAGATGCTGGCGTGATGCTTCTTTTACATTCTGCAGAATCATGAGACAAATAAACCTCTTTTCTTTACAAATTACCCAGTCTCAGGTATTCATTTGTAGCAACACAAAATGAATTAACACACGGTGTTTTAAGCCAAACCTGCAAAATGCTGTTATCAGTGGTTATGCATCCTTCTTTGCTGATAAAAAGTGGAGTCTGAACAGCAACTCATACCTTTTCACTGCCTATTGTGAAATCTTTTTATTCTAAGAAACTCTGTGTGATTTAAAATCTTTAAATTAGGCCGGGCGCGGTGGCTCACGCCTGTAATCCTAGCACTCTGGGAGGCCGAGGTGGGCGGATCGTTTGAGCTCAGGAGTTCGAGACCAGCCTGAGCAAGAGCGAGACCCCATCTCTACTAAAAATAGAAAGAAATTATATGGACAGCTAAAAAATATATATAGAAAAAATTAGCCGGGCATGGTGGTGCATGCCTGTAGTCCCAACTACTTGGGAGGCTGAGACAGGAGGATCCCTTGAGCTCAGGAGTTTGAGGTTGCTGTGAGCTAGGCTGACGCCATGGCACTCACTCTAGCCTGGGCAACAAAGTGAGACTCTGTCTCAAAAAAAAAAAAAAAGAAAAAAAAAAAAGAAAATCTTTAAATTAGGCTAATGTAATAGCCATTAGGCTATTGATGGTTCCCTTGTTTGTTTATTGTGGCAAAATATACATAAAATTTACCATTTTAACCATTTTATGTGTGCAACTCAGTGGTATTAAGTACAATCCCATTGCTATGCATCCATCCTGGGATGGGGAAACTGTGGCCTTCTGGATTCTTGAGTGCAGCCTTTGGACTGAACCCAAATTTTCAAGAACAAATCCTTTCAATAAAGGGATTTTTTCTGTGAAGTTTGGATTCAGTTGAGGGGCTGCACTTGGTGATATGGAGGGCCACATGTGGCCTTGAGGCCAGAGGTTCCCCATTCTGTAATAAGTATGCAAATATCTGTCCAAGTCCCTTTCAATTATTTTGGGTATGTACCCAGAAGACTTGCTCAATCTTACAATACTTCTATGTTTAATTTTTTTAGAAATTGCCTTAATGTTTTCCAACAAAGCTGAAACTTTTCATATTCCCACCAACAGTGTGCAAGGGTTCCAATTTCTCCACATCCTCATGAACACTTGTTATTTTCTGTTTTCTGTTTTATAGTAGCCATTCTAGTGGGTGTGAAGTGGTATCTCATTGTGGTTTTAATTTACGTTTCCCTAATGATTAGTGATGTACAACATCTTTTCATGTACTATTTATCATCTGTATATATTCTTTGGAAAAATGTCTCTCCAAGTCATTTGGCCATTTTTTAATTGATTTTATTGTGTTGTTGAATTGTAGTATTTTATATATTCTGAATATTAATTCCTTATCATATATATGATTTGCAAATATTTTTCCCATTCTGTGGATTGCCTTTTCACTCTGTTAATAGTGTCCTCTGATATACAATTTTTTTTTTTATTTTGATGAAGTCCAATTTATCTATTTTTTCTTTGGTTGCCTGTGTTTTTTGTGTCATATGGAAAAAAATCATTGTTAAATCCAAGGTCATGAAGCTTTTCCTTATGTTCTTCTAAGAGTTTAATAGTTTAGCTCTTATGTTTAGGTCTTTAATCCATTTTGAGTCAACTTTTTTACATGATATAACTTAAGGAACCAACTGCATTCATTTGAATGTGAATATAGTTTCCCCACCACCATTTGTGGAAAAGACTATTCTTTATCCATTGAATGATCTTAGCAATCTTGTCAAAAATCATTTGACCATATATTTGAGGCTTTATATCTGGGCTATTTTATTCCTCTGATTTATATGTCTATCTTTATGCCATTACCACAGTACCATACTGTTATGATTTGTATTGCTTTGCGGTAAGTTTTGAAAGCAGGAAATGTGAGGCTTTCAACTTTGTTCTTCTTTTTGAAGATTGTTTTAACTATTTGGGCTCCCTTGAGATTCCAAATGAATTTTAGGATGGGCTTTTCTTTTCCTTTTTCTTTTTCATCTCTTTTCTTTTCTTTTTTTTATTTGAGTTAGGGTCTCTGCACTCTGTCACCTAGGCTGAAGTATAGTGGTGTGATCATAGCTCACTGCAGGCTCAAATTCCTAGGCTCAAGCAATCCTCCTGCCTCAGCCTCCCAAGTAGCTGGGACTACAGGCACTTGCCACCGCATCTGGCTAATTTTTCTTTCTTTTATAGAGACAAAGTCTTACTATGTTACCCAGGCTGGTCTCAGAATCCTGGCCTCAAGTGATCCTCCTGCCTTGGCCTCCCAAAGTGCTGGGATTACAAGCATGAGCCACTGTACTCGGCCAGTTTTTCTATTTTTGAAAAAAAAAAAAAAAAGTCATTGGGGTTTTAATAGGTATTACATTGAATCTATAAATGGCTTTGGGTATTACTGACATTTTAACAATATTGTCTTCCAACCTATGAATACGAATGCCTTTGCATTTATTTGTGACTTTATTTTTATGCAGATAAAATGCATAATTTATTAGACACTGAAAAGCAGCTCTCTCATGTTGAAGATCTTGTTCTAGAAAACATAGGACATGATATGCTACATAACTGCTCAGTAAATGCAGAGAAATAAATAAATGAGTGAAGACTAGTATGCTGGTAGACAACAGAATCAGCTTTCCTTCACATACTCCACAAATGATTTAAGCACTCTCTCTCTCGAGTTTCATCATTGTCCTTCACTTACAAATGTAACATAACTGATGCTGCTCAATTTCAGTACGTGGATGAGACTGAAGGTGTTGATTTGTGGGCACAGTCTTTTCTTATCAAAGCTACAGAAGCCTTGCTCTACCCACAATCCAGTTCAGTGAATAGCCCTATGGATATACCAAAACAGACAGGGAGATTTGAAAAAAAAAAAATGTACACAACCATTTTACCCTTCCAGAGCTTACAGTCTAAACTTAGAGTGAGGGAAATAAGACAGACATACATTTAGAGGTTGCTTTGTATTTAAACAACAATGTGTTTCCGCAGCCATGATCCAAGACAACACAGTGATATCCAAAATTCTTATTCATCTTTGTCCCTATCATCTGTGATTTATTTGAATCCAACTCTGGTAAATCTTGTTTTAAAAACTGAAGTGTGGTAGTGGTTCAAAATTTTTTACTTTAAATTCTCACAAAACACTATATTTCATATTGTACAGTCATACCTCCTTTCATTGCACTTCACTGCATTGTGCTTTGCAGATCTTGTGGGTTTATAAATTGAAGATTTGTGGCAACCTTGCCTCAAGCAGGTCTTTCAGCACCATATTTCCAACAGCATGTGCTCACTTCATGTTTTTGTGTCATATTTTGGTAACTCTCATAATATTGCAAACTTTTCCATTATTATTATATCTGTTATGGTGACCTGTGATCACTGCCCTTTGATGTTACTATTAAAATTGTTTGGGGGTACCTCTACCCAATAATATAATATAATTGCATTGTCCATATAACATAGCTAACTTAATAAACATTGTGTGTATTCTGACTGATCCATAGACAGGCTGCTCCCCCATCTCTATCCCTCTTCTCGGGCCTCCCTATTCTCTGAGATACAATAATATTGAAATTGGGCCAATTAATAACTCTACAATGGCCTCTAAGTGAAAGAAAGAGTCACATGTTTCTCACTTTAAATCAAAAGGTAGAAATAATTAAGCTTAATGAGGAAGATACGTAGAAAGTCAAGACAGACCAAAAGCTAGGCCTTCTGCACCAAATAGCCAAGTTTCAAATGCAAAAGAAAAGTTATTGAAGGAAATTAAATGTACTACTCAAGTGAACACATGAATGTTTAAAAAGTGAAAGACACATTGCTGAAAGTGTTAGTGGTCTGGATAAAACCAGCCATTCTGTTAGGCCAAAGACTAACTCAGAGCAAGGCCCTAACTTTCTTCAATTTTATGAAAGCTGAGAAAGGTGAGGAAGCTTCAGAAGAAAAATCTAAAGCTAGCTGAGGTTAGTTCATGAGGTTTAAGGACAGAAGCCATCTCCATAACATAAAAGTGCAAGGTAAAGCAGCAAGTACTGATGTAGATGCTGCAGCAAGTTATCCAGAAGATCTAGCAAAGATCATTGATGAGGGTAACTATACTAAACAACAGATTTTCAGTGGAGACAAAACAGCCTTCTTTCTACTGGAAGAAGATGCCATTTAGGATTCATAGCTAGAGAGGACTAGTCAATGCCTGGCTTCAAAACTGCAAAGGTTGACTCTCATTAGGGGATAATGCAGTTGTTGATTTTTAAGCTAAAGCCAATACTCATTTACTATTCTGATAACCCCGGGCCCTTAAGACTCATGCTAAATCTACTCTGCCTGTGCTGTATAAAAGGAACAACAAAGCTTGAATGGCAGCACACCTGTTTACAGCATACTTTACTAAATATTTGAAGCCCACTGTTGAGACCTACTGCTCAGGAAAAAAAAAAATTCTTTCAAAATATTAGTGCTCATTGACAATGCATCTGGTCACCCAAGAGCTTTTATGGAGATGTACATTGAGATTAACATTGTTTTCATGCCTGCTAACACAATATCCATTCTGCAGCCCATGGTTCAAGGAGCAATTTTGACTTTCAAGACTTATTATTTAAAAAATAAATTTTGTAAGATTATAGCTGCTACAGATAGTGATTCCTCTGATGGATCTGGGCAAAGTAAATTGAAAACCTTCTGGAAAGTAGTCACCATTTTAGATACCATTAAGAACATTCAAGAATCATGGGAGCAAGTCAAAATATCAACATTAGTAGGAGTTTGGAAGAAGTTCATTCCAATCCTCACGGATGACTTTGAGGGGTTCAAGACTTCAGTGAGGGAAGTAACTGCACATGTGGTGGAAATAGCAAAAGAATTAGAATTAGAACTAGAGCCTGAAGATGTTACTGAATTGCTGCAATGTCATGATAAAACTTGAACGAATGAGGACTTGCTTCTTATAAATGGGCAAAGAAAGTGGCTTCTTGAGATGGACTCTAATCCTGGTAAAGATGCTGTGAATATTTTTGAAATGACAACAAAGGATTTAGAATATTCCATAAACTTAGTTGATAAAGCAACAGCAGGGTTTGAGAAGATTGACTCCAATTTTGAAAGAAGTTCTATTGTAGGTAAAATGCTATCAAACAGCATTTCATGCTACAATTTTTCATGAAAGAAAGAGTTAATCTATACAGCAAATTTCATTTTTGTCTTATTTTGAGAAATTTCTATATCCACCCCAACCTTCAGCAACCGCCACCCTGGTCAGTCAGCAGCCATCAACATCGAGGGAAGACCCTGAACCAGCAAAAAGATTAGGACTTGCTGAAGGCTCAGATGATCATCAGCATATTTTAGCAATAAAGAATTTTTAAATTAAGGTATGTACATTTTTTAGATATAATGCTTTTGAACATGTAATAGACCACATTATAGTGCAAACATAACTTTTACATGCACTGAGAAACCAAACATTTGAGATTCACTTTATTTTAATATTCACTTTATTGCAGTGGTCTGGAACCAAACCTGCACTATCTCCAAGGTATGTCTCCATTTGTATTTTTTTTTCCTGCAATCTGATATTCTGGTAGCCTTAGGGTTTTTGTTAGTCATTTTTTGTTGTTATTATTATTAGTCTCCAGACAGAAATGAGGAAAAAATATATATATATATGTAAATAACATATAAATGTACATCATATCGTGAACTTTACAATATATTTTAGGTATCTTTTATAATAAGATTTTCTTTCTAATATAAATATATAACATAAAGTTATTAAAATTTTTAAATGCAAGACTACCTGTAGAAGCTCCTTATAGCACTTCAAACAGTTTCATGTTGATTTCCATAGAGGTCATTAGTTGAACTATTTTTGGTGAAAATGTTGCCAACTATGCATATTTCTTGCAGAATGACCACAATTCTTAAAATCTTACTACTACACACAATTTGACATTTGGAATTGAGTATAATCAATTACTTTTTATAGTTCATGATATTTTAAAATCATGTTTGATGCTTGAGATTTCAAAAGCCATATATGACTAAAGTATATGTCCTTTTAAAATCCTAGCAATCTGTCATTTAATTAACTTGATCGTGACTTTTTAAAGCAAATAGCAAAAATGACTAAGATGATTTGAAAGTTCTCTGTAGTATATCACATTGTTTTCTAACATTTAATGGACATGTCTTTATAAATATTTTAGGACACAGTATCACTTTTTAATTTTATTTATTTTTTTGCTTGTGTAATTAAAATGTAGAGCTAGTACACAATTTAATGATATTCTTTTTGTCATCTCAGAAGTATCAAATTGAATAACAAAATTTTTTAGCACAGGGTACATTTGTTCTATAAAAGTATGCCTGGAAACCAAATTTTCATGATACTATACACAAGCTAATAGGTGTTTTAGATGTAACCTGGGTACTATAGCTGGCTTGATGACTAGGTCACAGACAGCTCTCCCAGGCTCAAAATCCTGAGTGAACCTCCAGGAACATGCCTAATGGGAAACAGTTTTGAAACACTCATACTACCAGTAAAGAGAAGTTTGGAGTAATGTAGCAATAAACATTCAAATTTTTTAAATCAGCCAACCATAAGAAGCATGGAGATAGGGCCTATGTCCAAACTGCTTTAGCTAACCATGAGATTTAGTATAGTGCCTTGGGCCCAGTAAACACTACAATTATACAATGAAATTGTTTCCTTCTATCATTTAACAAAATTCAATCCATCAAATGTATAATGAGCATCCACTATGTGTCAGGCAGGTGCCAGGCACCAAGATAAGATGAATGACATAGAGTTAGCATCAAAGGACTCACGATTTGGTGAAAGAGACAGGCACATAAATAAATTAACTATAAATATGTGACATGTGCTCTAAGAGTATGAGATAAAATGTGCTGTAGGTAGCCAGCTAAGATAGCAATAGATTTTATCATCATCACTACTGCTATCACTACCCATGCTCTATATTTAGAAATATTGTCTGAAGCAGGGGTGGGGAACTTACAGCCCTCTGATTTCAAGGTTGTTCTTTTTTAAGCACTAAAACAGTCAAGAAAAGCTTTGTCTTTCTCTGCTGCACCCCTTTTAATAAAAGGATTTGTTCTGTAAAATTTGGATTCAGTCAAAAGGCCCCACTTAAGGACTTAAAAGGCCACGTGTGGCCTTAAGGCTGCAGGTTCCATTAGGATGTAACTTTTTAGCTTTTCCAATACTTACAAAAGTCTTCCTGCATGTTCAAATATACCTGTACTACTTCATATGGCGCTGAACACTCTCTCATGCACCTCTGGACTAATTAATGCTATTTGTGGATGTTACGGTTATGACAACTATAAGTCAGGTGACTAGGGCACCACTTAATACTCTAAACTCATGATGGCAATTGTCACGTACTCTAAATGATCACCGTTACCCATTTATCAGAATATTCATTCTGAGAAATTGAAAAATTGTGACTACCCTTCATTTCAGGTTTTACTTACGAGAGTAGTACAAGAAATATTCACCTATCATCTCCCCAGATACCACATTTCTAGCACATGAAGTTTAAAAAGTACAAGCAATTGCATGGGAGCAAGTTTTATTCCACTTCGAGTCAATAATTTTTCAGAGTTCAGCTTTGGATTCCCCATTATTTCACTTTTCTTTCAATTTGACCCTCTACCTTCCGAGGGCAACCTGCTGCTGTACCTCTACCTGGTGAAATTTGACTGGAGATTCTTTCAGAGCCTCTCATTATCACTCAGCATTAGCTTGATAGATTTTACACTGGGGTAAAAGAAATGTTCCAACTCTGTCCCTGTCACCCTCCATTATCATGATCCTAAAAATTGTAGAAAATATTTCTGAATTTGATCAGGAAAGAGAGAACTTGGGGGCCAGAGGCACACTAAGAGTCACACAAGCAGATTTAGAGCACTATAGTGGGTGGTAAGGTAGTCAGCATTTATCGAACAGCAGATAGGTGCCAGGCACTGTGGTCAGGTGTGTATACAGAACATATCATTAAAAAATCTTGTGAGGTTAGAATTTTTGCCTATATTTTCATAGAAAAATAAAACTGAATCTCAGAAATCCAGTGAGCAATTAAATAGCAGATACAGGATTTAAATTCAGTGGGAGCATTGAATGAATGACAAGTTCAAAACTGAGGGACAAAGGACACGGAAGCCTTGGAAGTCTGACTGTCAGTTCAGTAAGAAACTGAATTCAAGTGGGTAGAAGTTGAGGAGGGAAGGCACGCAATTCCCACAGCCCTCTATCTAGTTCTCTGGCTCTTCTTTAAAATTGGATTTGTGAAGATGATAAATTAAAGAAGTCAAGGGTAGAAATATGAAGCCACAATGATGGTTAAAGTTCTAATGGGTTGGGAATAAGGGATTATGATTATATAATGTAAAATCAGGAAGATATTTATTGGCTTAGAAAATGGAGCTGCCATTACTTGGAGACTACTATGAAAGCTCTTATGGATGGCTGGTGTCAATGCCCCAGTGGGTATCCAAAGTGGGCTTTCCTAATATGTAAGGAATAGTCACACACACCAAGATCTCAAAGAAATGGAGAAACCTGAATACACTGGGTTGGGAACAAAAGGTTGGCTTCTTTATTAACAAGCAGCATCATACACTTGCTGAGGACCCTAGGCAAACCATTCAAACCCCAAAGTACAGTCATATGTCTCTTAACAATGGGGCTACATTCTGAGAAATGCATCCAACATCATAGAGTGTACTTACACAAACCTAGATGGTATAGCCTACTACACACCTAAGCTATATGGTATAGCCTATTGCTCTAGGCTACAAACCTGTACATTATGTTACTGTACTGAATATTGTAGGCAATCGTAACACAATGGTAAGTGTTTGTGTATCTAAACACAGAAAAGGTGATGCTTTGTGCTAGGATCTTGTGATGGCCATGACATCATGAGGCAATAGGAACTTTTCAACTTCATTATAATTTCATGAGACCACCACTGTATACGTTGTCTATCATTAAACACAATGTCATTATATGGCACATGACTTATCTGTACAACAGAATAATTATTTCTGTAACCAATATATCACTGAGAAGTTGATTTTTTAAAGAAATCAACGGTTTTACAAGATATTAATATGAAATGAAACTTTCAGGGTAGGACTTTAGTATCAGGTCAATAAGGAGGTGGAAATATATTGTTAATGGTCAATTTTTTGTGTCAATATGGCTAGACTATGGTGACCAGTTGGTCAAACACTAATTTAGATGTCTCTCTAAAGGTATCTTTCTGAAGTGATTAACATTTAGAATAAGTTGCTTTAATTAAAGCAGACTACCTTTCGTAATGTGGATGGCCCTCATCCAATCAATTGAAATACTTAAGAGCAAAGACAGATTTCCTGAGGAAGAGGGAATTTTGCTTCCAGACCGCCCGAGTTTCCAGCCTTTGGATTCAAGACTGCAACATCAACTTTTACTTCAATTTCCAGCCTACAGCTTGCTATATGGATTTCACGCTTGCCAGTGCTCACATACTTGTGAGCCAATTCCTTAAATTACATTCTCCCAATAGATAGATTAGAGATAGATATAGATCTCCTATTGATATTACTCCTCATATTTTGAGTTATTTGCAGAGAGATATTTTTAACTCACAGTGCTCCAAAACTGTTAATATCTTTCCCCCTGATTTTAAGGGCTCTGCTTATGACATTTCTTTATTTCAGTGATTAGCAATTGCTCTGAATAGTTCAAAAATAAATAAAAATATGCATGTCAAAATGGAATATCAATATTTATGCACCTATAAATTAATCAAAACAGAAATTCACAAAAACTTACTAAAATAGTGAATACTTTATCAATTAGGAAAGGGGAAGATTGAAGATTTAATCATGTGTAGAACAGCATATCCAGATGATGAATAAACTTCTTTTTTGGCAAGGAAACTATCCCATAAAGTTTTGAAATAAAAAACAAGTTTTATTTTTTATTAAATAATGTCTCATATCTAGCTGAAGATTTAAATTACCGATGTCTCAAATGTACCAGCAAGCCTTTTTGTTGCTTGAATATTTATACCAACTCAATCAACTTTAGTACTTTCAGCTCAATTCATCTTTGATTGGCATATGAAAGAAAAATATCATTTTATTTGATTTAAACAAGAATTGATTTATTTTTATTCAATTCTCTAGAATTGAAAAACTCTGAAATGAGCTTTGTATGGGCTCAAGTTATTCATTCATCCACTCATTCATACATTTAAAACTTAATATTAAGCATCTACTACATGGATTGAATTGAGGGACTTTAAACACTAAGGGTGGGCCAAAAAGTTCTAATCATTGATCATTACCCTACAGGTGCTATCGCCTGCTTGAGGAGACAAAGCACACATGCAGCCCAATTACTAAGTTGGCTGTGTTTAATTAAATGCCATGATAAGAGGTAGTATTAGTAAGTGCTACAGTAATTCAGAGAAGAAATTAATGTACCTTTTGTGTAAGAATGAGAAAGTATACCCTGACACCCACGAGCTGGCCTGGTAGAATCAGGTAGGCTTTGGTGTTGTTACTAGCTGTCTTGGCATTCACAGCCAGATCTTGGTGTTCTCCTGCTAAACATAACCAATTTCATGGAACATCAACATCAGACTCTGTGACTGTGATAGATCGAGACAAAAACGATCATTCTGTAAGCATGTCTGAACACAGACAAAACAAGAACATTGTCCAAGCAGCAAAATGACCAAACATTCCCCTTTCCTGGCCCATCTAAGCGACTCTTGCTTTCTTCCCTCTGCCTCTCTTCGCTTTTACCATATATTTATTGAAGAAGCTAGGTTGTTTTTCCTGTAGAGTTTCCCATTCTAGTTACTCTACAAAGACTGACCATTTGCTGCTTTACCAATTACAGAGCTAGCTTTGATCTAGTTTGTCCTATTCCAAATAAGATTTATTAAGACACTCAATCACCCACCCAAATCCTGTAAGTATTTTCTTACCACCTTTGCTGAGACATTCCTTGGCTTTCCTCACTGCTGGAGTTATTAACCAGAATTGTTAGTTAACAATAATTAACTTAGCAATGAAGGTAACACACTAATTGAATAGCTCATCCCCTATTTCATTCAAGGGTCTGCATACATGTTGCCACTTTTAGAGAGTCATTCTTGACCACTTTTATCACAGTTCATTTCCTTACGTTTCTTAATTTTTTGGCATTGTACTTATCTGTCTATCACATAATACTTGCTCTTCTGTATATTGTATGTCTCACTCCCTAGACTATGAGTTCCAAGTTCCAGGAGCAGGAACATTTTCTTTTTTACTGTAGCCCCAAAGCCTAGAATAGGGCCTGGCACTTACTAGAGGTTCAATGAATACGTATTTCATGAGATAAATGAGTAATTCTTAAAACTGTCTGAAAATTTGATTAATATAATCCTTCCTTTATAAAGTATGTACTTAGGTGTCTTTCGGTTATTACATTTTCATTGTATCTGAAACTATTAAGATTGGGGGGAGACTGCCTTTCTCAAAAGGCCAACTGAAGCTGACACAAATTCAGAACTGGCCCTGAAACAAACACAACACATGTCTGACTCTTCACCTGGTTCATTCAGGGAATGCCAGATGCAGACTCGTTAAGACAAATGCAAAAGATTAAAAGTCAATATATTCCAGAAAGATTAGATGTCTGAGGGCCTGATTATGCATAATATTAACCAAGAGGGGAAATTGATATGGCAGGAAAATCACTAATGATATGAGCCACCCTTATAAAAGGCACAGCTAGAAGAAGCCAGCTCAGTGATTACTACATTGGAGGGTGTTCTCTAGAATATGATTCCAAAATATAATTAGGGTGCTGACTTTTTAATAATTTATAATTGTGACTCATCTTATTGGCTATTGTTATTGCGTTTTAAATAACCACATCTATAGGCTAGTAATTATTTTGTGCAAGACCTGTAGTAAAGAAGTTTGATTCACTTTCATTTATTATTTACTTCTTTGTAAGTGTTTTCTATATTATAAAACCACCTCCAAAAGAGTTATTGGTCAATAATTATTTGGGTCTTATGTGTAACCCTGCATTAATATTGGGAAGGCAATATTCTGTTTTCATCCAGCTGGAAAAAGCTCTTGTACCATTAATCTGCATGATATACTTGGCCCACATTGAGACTGACCAGTCAGGAAATTGTTTATATAAATTCTTTTGTCTCTTGCCTGAAGAAAGAGACTGAATTGATTATCTGTGTATTGTATTATATTGCACTGAGGAGAGAAGTCTACCAAAAATATACAGGCTATTAATTTCTGAGGTTACTTGTAATTGATGGTTTCTAACGCTGATAATTTTAATAGAACAGATATGTCCGTGTCATCATATTGTGCTTGGGATAGAATCTAAAATCTTTCCACCACAAACCAGTGTCTTTCAAAGTGTGGTCTTCACATCAGCTGCTTCATAATTACCTGGAGTGCTTATTTAAAACACCTAATTCAGATATACTGAATCAGAATATCTAGGGGTGAGATGCAGGCATTTGCATTATGATCAAACACCCCTCCATCCACCAGGTACCTAATTATGTACAGTAAAAACTACTTTAAATTATGAAGTTTGAAAACCATTATTGTAACTCAATGTAGCAGAGATGGGAAGCTATATTCAAGGCATAAGAAAGTAAATATGAACTAATAATGGCATTAATGTCAATCATGTATTTCTTCTTTTCTTATTAAAATCTTTGACTATGTTCCTGCCCTATGACCTAACAAAAGAGGAAGTGAGGGTCAAGTGGAAGCCACAGAGGCAGGGAAAATACAAGAAATGGTACAATTTATGTATCACTGATGACTGGTAGGACAATGCCCCCTGCCAGGTTGCAAATCTGGCAACATAGGGAACAGCAGAATGTGGTAATTACAAGTCTTGACTTTATAGTCATAGGATTTGAATTTAAATCCTGATTTTGTTACTCACTAGTCTTTGAACTTCCTTTTTTGCACTTTCTAACCCATTTTCCATATAGGAACCAGACTGATACTTTTTAAAATATAAATAGGGTACTATCACTATTCTTGCTATACAGTCTTGATGCTTTCTCATTTCTCTTAAAATAAAAGCCAATTCCTTTCTGTGTATTATAAGACTGCATGACTGGGTTCCTGTTTATGTCTCCAATCTCACCCAAATCCTTTTCTCCCTTAGTTCTCTACTGTCAACTCAAACTAACCTATTTTTTTTAAATTTCTAGAAAATGCCAAGTTCTTTCTTGCCTTGGAACCTTTACACATGCTATTTTATCTGCCTGAAATGCTCTACCCCTGAATCTTTGTGTAGGTTTTACCTTTTTATCCATCTAGTCTCAGCCTAAACATTACCTATTTAGACAAGTCTTTGCTTAACACACTATATAAGTAGGTAACCCCACTTGAGAAAATATATTTTCTATAATTTAGCAAAATGTAATAGTAAGCAATCACCTCTGGAACCAGAATGCCTGACTTAGACTGTCTAAATTCTAACCAACTATGTCTATTATTACTGTTATTATTACCAATGTTTCATAATGTCATTAATTATAATTACATATTGGTTGTATTTATTTATTTGTATTTGTGTAGTGTAAGCTTTCCCCACCATAATAAGCTTCAAAAAAGCCCATTCTGAATCAGGTTGTTCACCTCTGTAAATCCTGTTCCTGGCCAAAGACCTGGCAGAGGCTCTCAAAATGTTTGATAAAGGAAGGAAGGAAAGAATGAAGAGTAGATTTAAGTGGTGGCTTTTGTTGTTGTTATTATTGTGACACTCTCCATATTATATTTAATTGAGCTTGAATTTCTACCTATACCTTTATAAGCTCCTTGAAGAGAGGGATAGTATGTTAATCACCTGAGACTCCCGGGATAAAGGATATATATGTACTTAATCAGCGTCTGTTCGGTTGAGTTTCTCAAAGGATAATGGAAGCAAGAGGGGTCACAGCCGACAGAAAGAAAGGATTATCCTTTTATCCACATGTAAAGCATAACCATATTTTGCTATAAATAGCAAAGGATGATGGACAGAGAAATGCTGCAGTCAAATGTCTGGGTTCCAGTGGTAACGTGAGAGGACAGATTGGGCTCTAGAGGTTAAAGTGGGTGGGGAGATTGGAGGCAAAGGGAAGAAAACTTTGCAAGAGCTCAGGGAAGCTAAGGAGGACCTGATGGAGTTAGCAGCAATGAAATAAGGAGCGAATGTATGACAGAAGCATTCAGAAGTGGAGAGAACACGAGTAAGCAAATGTTTAATATGGAAATTGAAGATTAGAAACCTGAAAAGTTTTGAACTCATGACTTAACTGAGGATGACTTACCTGAGAGCAAAAATAAGAGTGGAAACAGGTTAGTAACAGCAACCTGTTTCTTATTGTTTTAAACCTTCTTGTAATAGTAATCTTGTTAATATTACCCAAATCTTCTGATGATGAAGAATTGCGGCCGGGCGCGGTGGCTCACGCCTGTAATCCTAGCACTCTGGGAGGCCAAGGTGGGCGGATCGTTTGAGCTCAGGAGTTCGAGACCAGCCTGAGCAAGAGCGAGACCCCATCTCTACTAAAAATAGAAAGAAATTATATGGACAGCTAAAAATATATATAGAAAAAATTAGCCGGGCATGGTGGTGCATGCCTGTAGTCCCAGCTACTCGGGAGGCTGAGACAGGAGGATCCCTTGAGCTCAGGAGTTTGAGGTTGCTGTGAGCTAGGCTGATGCCACGGCACTCACTCTAGCCTGGGCAACAGAGAGAGACTCTGTCTCAAAAAAAAAAAAAAAAGAAAGAAAAAGAATTGCATCATTTGCATTTTATATGATGCAATAAGTGTTTATACTTGCCAGCTCTTCAGATTTTTCTGATTTAAAATATTGCAGAACTTATTAGTATCTACTCCTTTGAGTGCCCCCTTTTAACTTTTCCTTTTTCTAACTGTCTGATTTTATTTATAGGAAAACATGAGTAAGTCATAGTGCTGAGTAAAGTGCCCTGCACATAGATATTGATCTTTTCATCAGAAAGTTCTCTTTAAGCTCTAGTAATTCAGTTAAATGTAAGCATCTGATTTGTTTCTCAGAAATCCAGTCTTATCACCCCAAATGCTAATAGAGTCTATCTATCAAACACGTTCTAGCTACTATCCTGGCTTTTAAAAAATTCATAAAACCAAATGAATTGATTCATTAATAAAATACCAAACTTTTAAAACTTAAACTGAACACTTACAAAGTTTACATTACAAAAGTTGTAAAATACTGGGTTACCATACAATATAATTTCCAAGTTGAGAGAGCACATTTTTCTCACAATTAAGAAGATCATGTCTGGGATAGGATAGTGCCTTGGTAATGGAGAAAATGAACATGTTTTAATATTTCATTTCTTTATTCATTCGCTAACTTCTTATTGAGTACCTACCAAATGCTAGGGACGGGAAATAAAATGGGAAACACAACTAACTATAGTCTCTGCCCTCAGAAGTCTTCAGTCTAATAAGGGGAAAAGGCATTAATCAAACAATCACATAATTAAATCAAATAATCCCCTATTGCACATATACAAAAGTGGACAGTTTTACAAGCTGCAGTTCTTAGTGCTGTAAGTAGATCCAGTCAGAGAGGGCAGCAAGGCACCTCCATTGGAGGTGATAATTGAGGGATAAAACTGACATCAGAAGGATGAAAAGAGTGAAAAGATAAGGAGAAATGTCTAAGCCAGAGGGAAAAGCATATACAAACATCTGGTAAGAGAAAAACAGGTACCCTGGGAGGCATCCAGTCTTGAAGGGCCCTGACAACTTGTTAAGAATTTTGGTCTTTATCTTATGCGCAAAAGGAGACCTCTAAAATATTTTAGGCAAAAAGAGGGTAGGGTAGGGTAGGTTGGAGAAAGTGACAACAATCTCATTTGCATTTCAGAAAAGGTCTCTCAAAGGTTCATCATTAAATTTTCAAAAATGAAGCTGATTCTGGTTTGAGATCTATCATATATATTTATATTGGTGCCAGAGAAATAATTCACCCCTAAGAAAGCCCTTAAAATAGCCTCTTTTTTCTACTTGGACCAAATTTGGGCTCTTCAATCTGGTTTTTGCAGCCCTCTGTGATCCGGCCCAATTCTCTATAGGCCCAGTCTCCTTTTCTCATCACATCCAACATTCCGCCCCACTCAGATGCATCTCACAGCTGATTTCTATGCACCTCCAATTCCGCAGAAAGACTGTGCAGACTCTCCCTGCATCCACTTACCACCTAAGACCTACATATTTGTTTAGGTCCAGTTTGCTCTTATTTACTTATTGTCTTAGCCTATTTGTGTTGCTATAAAGAAATACCTGAGGCTGGATAATTTGTAAAGAAAAGAGGTTTATTTGGCTCATGGTTCTGCAGCCTGTAAAGGAAGTATGGTGCTGGCATCAGCATCTAGAGAAGGCCTCAAGCTGCTTTCACTCATGGCATAAGGCAAGGGGACCCAATGTGTACAGAGATCACATGGTGAGAGAGGAAGCAAGAATGGGGTAGAGGCGGGCTTTTTTTAACTAATTGAAAACTTGCTCATTATCACAAGGGGTGGCACCAAGCCATTCTTGAGGGATCCATTTCCGTGAACCAAACACCTCCTACTGTGCCCCACCTCCAATAGTGATATCAAATTTTAACGTGAGGTTTCAAGAGTCAAATATCTAAACTGTAGCACTCATGTTCCACTTTTCTCTGTCTCTATCAACTCCTATAATTAATACTATAAAAATAAAGCATGGCACCACATAATTTGACATGAGCCTATTTCATTCTTTCATCTTCATACTTCCTATCTTCCCAACATGCTTATCTCCTCAAGGGAGGGGCTGGACATGGAGCAGTTTTTTTTTATCTTTTGCAGTTGTTAGCACGATTCTATTATTCTGGTAAGTACTCAAGACATACTTCTGAATAAATGCTTACAGTCCTCGATTGGTTTTACAAGGTAGTTAGGGAGGAATTAACAGCAAAGATGGAAATAATTTGGAAGATTTGTATAAGGAAGTTGAATGCTATTGGAAATTAACATGAGACAAAGTATGTTTAAGAGTAGAATTAAACAAACAAAGAAAATGTTTTGGATAAGGAAATTTAATATACAAATATCATCCATTGTTTTAATTTTTTTATTTTTAAATGACTTCAGATTTGTACAAAAATTATCAAAACGAGAATTCAGAGAGTTCCCATATCCTATCACCCAACTTGCCCTTTGTGATTATACAGATATCTGGTTTCTCCTCAAACCTCCACCCACTAATTTTACCATCCATCTGTGGACCTTGCCTGCAGTAATTATATTTGCCTAACGATTTTATATTTTCCTTATTCCTTCAATATTTATTCATTGGAATTATTCCATAAGGAATTTTCCCTGCTTCCCTACTTTCTTTTTCACTGTCAAAGAAAGAAGCTACCATCAATGAGAACCATTACTCCTAAAAATTTATAGTCTTGCTTTTCCATCTGGCACCACGATGTTATTTAGGTATAGACTCCTAGAGATCCTCTACTATTAAAATCTGTACTCAATCATGGTCATATTGAATGCTCTCAGGTGACAGGACAAGGTCTCATAACTTGCTTTGTGGGTGACAAGCATGCTGTGGTACTCACAGGGGCTTAATCAGTGTTTACAGATGATATCTGACAAGTAGGCACTGAGCCTGAAATGCAAATTAAATAGCAGAGAAGTATTTAGAATTAATATGTAACATTTCAGTGACCTTTCTCAGATGTAATCACTTAGAGAGGCAAATGATATAATTTCCCTCATGCTACAATACTAATAATGGGCTTCCTTATGAAAATATACTTTTGATGTTCTGCTCAAATTTTGTGCCTATACCCTATTTATGTTTGTTGAATTAAGAAATAAATGAATAGGTCAAATATTTGATCTATATATAAATTGATACTTAGTATTATATTGCATTTAAATTTTCAATATATTTTTACCTACATAATCACCAAACCACCATTCTAAGGAATAGAAAGCTATTTTTGTCCTGATTTTACAGATGAGAAATCAGGTACAGTAACTGACTTACTTGAATTTAGGCTCCTTGTTCCTTTCACTGGGTCATTATGTGAATTTTTCATCATTGTTATTCTCTAACTCATTGATCCAACCATTTTAATGGACAGCCTCCATAATAATTCAATTTATCCTCAAGCATTTGCACCTATAATAGGACTGTGCTTTACTACTGACCCAGGTCATTAGAAAGCTCAAGCTAGTTTTATTCAACACCACCAAGTGCTAGTGGTCCAGATCCCCAAACTCCTCTGGGGTTTGCAAGTGTCTAGTGTCATTGCTGGGGGCATATTTACACAAACACAGGCATCTCTTACCTGAGGTGTTCTGGGGATGATGTGCTAGCTGCTGTTGAGAGAGACATTCTCCCCAGGAACTGAGGAGATAATTGTTAGCTTGTCCTGAGATGTGGGAATCCAAGGTGCTCACAGGAGTGGACAATAGGCCATCAGTCAACACTGACCTTTCTACATCCTCAATACCAGTCACCTAAGTCTCCTCTCTCTCATCATTTCCCCTCTGACTTTTAGTCTGGTAAGAGGAGTGAAGTAGGGGACATTTGATCTTTACTCTTGAGGTTTTATCTAAAAAATCTGGATTTACCGTAAGCCCTTCCCATTCCCTCAGGGTATAAGTTTTGAAAATTAAAGTTAGGAAAAGACCTCTCTCCCACTCCCCCACCTGATTTCTGCCATCATGAAGAAATGAGAACAGAATCATCTAGCTGTTCAAACAAAGGAAAAGGCCAAAAATTAAAGAAAAAAATCAAGGGGAAAAACGTTAATATTTCAAAAATATTAGCTTTCCAAATACTACTTATTGGCTTTCTGAATGGTGATTCAGGAGGTATGCCAAATATAGAACTATTAGATTACCTGCTTTGTTTGACCATACTGAAAGGAATTTTACAACTTTGAAGGAAAGGTTTGGGAAAGAAATAATGATATGTGCAGAGAAAACAAAGCAAATAAAATATAAGGTAACTCATATCCATGGAAATACAAAAGTTGTATAAGGCAGAACATATCATCATAATATACTATGTAGCTCAGCTATGACCAATATTAACATCGTAATACTAACATAAGCTCTGAATATTAATTACACCAAAATTATGTTACACATAAAGTGACAGGTTGAGGGATGTTTGTTGGGGGAAGAACAAGAAGCAAACAGAGAAAAGTCTAAACCTTCTGCAGATGAAAGCCAGGAGATAATATCTAAAATGAAAGAATCAATAAGTATCCACAAATGCGTATTATTTCACATATGTAGGTAAATAGCAGGCGGAACTGCTGGAATGAGGTTGCCCCAAGCGATCAGAAGAGGGAAGGCATAAGGCCAGGAACTTTTGTTTTTCATAATAAGCTTTTCAATTGTTTAAACTATATAAATTTATTCCTCAATAAAAAGAAAAATTAATTTCAAAAGTATTTCAAATGTAAACTGAAGAATTGATAGAGTTTCAGTTCATGATCTTTCACAGTCTCTTCATCTTTTAATTTCTTGAAACAAGTATAAAGTATGTTCTGAAGAGGAAATTCAAAATCAGAGAAAAGTGTAACTTGGAAAGTGAAAACCTCTGGAATATCACTCAAAGAAAGCCAGTATAAACACCTTAATGTATAATTCCTCCAAAATTTATTTGTTTACCAAAAAATGCAATCATACTACAGAAACTATTTTGCAACTTGCAATTCTTTTTCCTTTAACAGGTTCTGGACATCTTCATATGTCAGTATGTATAGATTTACCACATTTTTAAATGGATATGTAATTTTTGTAGTATGGATGCATACTGGATATAAAATATTCCATTGTATGATGTACCATGTATTAAATTATTATAATTCAATTATAACTATTATATTAAATCATTTATTTATATGTTAATTTTTCCCAATTTTCCAACAGTTCTTCAGCAACTACTCCATACACATATATTTGTGCAAGTCTAAGAGTGCTTCAGAAGTGTAAATTTTAAAAGAGTAAATATTGGCTCAAAAGGTATGAGCACTTCATATTTTAGTGGATATCACTAAATATTTAATAGTTCTTCAAAAACATTGTGGCTTTGGGTAGTCCCACCAACATTGAGTATGAGTGCCCAATATACTTATGCTACTAATCTGTATTGGGACATTAGTAGAAAATTATGTGTTTACAAAGAATTTTTATATATAGTGCAATGCACTGAATTATATCTCCCTAAAATTCATACATTGAAATCCTAACCCCAATGTGACTATACTTGAAGATCAGCCCTGTGAAAAGATAATAAAGTTTAAATAACATCATCATCTGATTAATACAGTTCTCTTATAAGAAGAGACACCAGAGTTCTCTATCTCCACTATGAGAGGACACAGAGAGAAGGCTGCTGTGTCCAAGCCAAGAAGAGAGCCCCCACCAGAAACTGACACTGATAGATCTTGATCTGGGACATCTAGCCTCCAGAACTGTAAGCAGAATTTTTTTCTATGTTATTTTGTTATAGCAGACTAATACATATATGATTTCATTTAAAACTCCTATCAATGCAGTAAGGTACCTCCATTTATAGTTTACAGATGAGGAAATGAAGGGATTAAGAACTTACTCAGAAGGGTGTCCACTATCACTACTTCTATTCAACATAATTCGGGAAGTCCTAGCCAGAGCAATCAAGCAAGAGAAGGAAATAAAGAGCATCCAAATCAGGAAAGAGGGGGTCAAATTATCCCTGTTTGCAGATGATATGAGCTTGTATCTAGAATAACCTAAAGACTTCACCAAAAGATTCCTAGAATTGATAAATAAATTCAGTAAAGTCTCAGATTACAAAATCAATGTACACAGATCAGTAAAATTTCTATATACTAACAACAGCCAAGCTCAGAGTCAAATCAAGAACACAATAACATTTAAAATAGCTACAAAGAAAAGAAAATACTAGGAATATACTTAGCCAAGGAGGTGAAAGATTTCTATAAGGAGAATTACAAAACTCTGATGAAAGAAATCATAGATAACACAAACAAATGGAAAAACATTCCATGCTCATACACTGGAAGAATCAACATTGTTAAAATGGCCATACTGCCCAAAGTAATTTACAGGTTCAATGCAATTCCCATCAAAATACCAATGTCATTTTTCACAGATCTAGAAAAAATAATCCTAAACTTCATGTGGAACCAAAAACGAGCCCAAATAACCAGATAGCAATCTTAAACAAAAAGACCACATCTGGAGGTATCACATTACCTGACTTTAAATTATACTACAAGTCTATAGTAACTAAAACAGCATGGGACTGGTTGGTATAAAGGTAGAGAAATAGACCAATGGAACAGAATAGAGAACCCAGAAATAAAACCATATAGCTATGACCAACTGATTTTTTACAAAGCAGACAAACATATACACTGGAGAAAGGATTCCCTACTTAATAAATGGTCCTGGGAAAGTTGAATAGTCATGTGCAGAAGAATGAAACAGGATTCCTCTCTCTCACCATGTACAAAACTTAACTCAAGATGGATTAAAGACCTAAATGTAAGATGTGAAACTATAAACATTCTGGAAGAAACTGTAGGGAAAACTCTTTTAGATATCGATCTAGGCAAAGAATTTATGACTAAGACCCCAAAGGCAAATATAGCAACAACAAAAATAAGTTAGAAAGTTTCTGCATAGCAAAGGAAATAACCAATGGAGTAGAAAACCTACAGAATGAGAGAAAATATTCTCAAACTATACATCCGACAAAGGGCTAATATACAGAATCTACAAAGAACTACTCAAACAAATCAGCCAGAAAAAAAAAAAAAACAAATAACCCAATTAAAAAGTGGGCAAAGATAGGAACAGAGTTTTTTTCAAAAGAACATATACAAATGGCCAACAGACATATGAAAAAATGTCACTAATCATCAGGGAAATGCAAATTAAAACCACAATGAGATACCACCTTACCCTTTCAGAATGGCCATTATTAAAAAATCAAAAAACAATAGATGTTGGCATGGATTCAGTGAAAAAGGAACACTTATACACTGTTTGTGGGAATGTAAATTAGTACAACATCTAAGACAAACAGTATGGAAATTCCTCAAAGAACTAAAAGTAGACCTACCATTAAATCCAGCAACCTCACTACTGAGTGTCTACCCAAAGGAAAAGAAGTCATTATATCAAAAAGGCACCTGTACCTGAATGTTTATCACAGCACAATTCACAATTGCAAAGATGTGGAATCAACCTAAGTGCTCATCAATTGATGAGTGGATAAAGAAAATACAGTGTATATATACACCATGGAGCACTATTCAGCCATAGAAAGGAATGAAATAATGTCATTTGCAGCAACTTAGATGGAACTGGAGAGCATTATCCTAAGGGAAGTAGCTCAGCAATGGAAGAAAAAACACCACATATTCTCACTAATAAGTGGGAACTAAATGATGGATACAAATGGTTGAAAAGTAGTATAAAGGACACTGGAAACAAAGAAGGAAAGAGGGTGGGAGGGGGATGAGGAATAAAAACTTACCTATTGGTAAGTACACTATTCTAGTAATGAACACAATAAAAGCCCTGACTTCAGCATTATACAATTCATCCATGTTCAAGAATATTGGTACTCCTTAATATTTTGAAATAAAAAGTATGTACATATAAAAAAAGAACTTGCTCGGATCACATGGTTTTTAAGCGGTGATGCAGTGAGTAGAATGCAGCTCTTTTGACTCACAGTCAGGTGTTCCTTTTCACTACAGAATAGTCTTGTTTATTACCATTTCAACTCACTTATTAGCTTCTACTATGGCAAACCTAATGAAATCATAAAGTGATTGGATTGGAAAAGTCTTTTGAGATTATCTATTCTAGCAAAGAAAGTGAAGTCCTAAAAGACCAAATAACTGGCCCAAGATCACACAGATAGTTAGTGGGAAAACTGGGATTGAAATTTAGTTTGGCTCAAGTCCAGTGTTCTTTAATTTTGACACACATATTTCAGATTCTTTAAAAATTATGAATTAATCTTTCCTAAGGCTAGCTCTATGTATATGCTTATTTTTTAGGTCACAAGCTTTATCTTACAAAATAGAAGTTGCCCTTTAAAATCCCAATCAGATTTATTTTCTGATGCCCTTTTGTAAAGTGATGTAGCACATAATGGCCAATGTTTGTTTCATTCTTTTTTTTAAAGCATGATGAAGCCTAATTCTTTTATATATGACTCTATTACAGGATTTAGTTCATTCAGGGACTGAAGGCTTCCACATCTCTCGTTTCTATGCTAATTAAGATGTTGGTTTCTTCAGTCTTTGGATATGTGCGACAGGAGATTAGAGTTTGCCTGCTTCCTGTATATCAGCAAAATGGATCATACTGCTGCCAGGCTAGTCCCATTAGTGTCATAAATCTTAGAAAGACTATACGTTTTCTGAGGATGCAGCCTGACATTCAGAAAGCAGTACAGTAATTTTTGCTGACAGTTACTCCTCTATGAGGACAAAAACAAAAGGTCGGGGGAGAAGCCACAGATTAGTCTCAACATTAGCAAAGTGAGATGCTTTTTGAAAATAATTATTTTCCCTCTACAAAGTGGCATAGATATTTTTATTATTTTATTTTTGGCATTCAGTTTCCCAGAATACAAGGCTTAAATTGAAAATGGCAGAGCAGCCATTCAAAATCCCTTTTCACCTCCTTGCAATATAACCCATTCAGTAGCTTGGTGAATTCAAATATATTTTTTCACAATAACAAACAAAATTAAATTCAATAAATAATGTGTTAAATACACCATGTAGATTCATTATTTTTCTGTGAAACTGCTTATAAAGTAGAATACATAATATACAACTGTGGTTGTTAGTAGAGAACTGAAAAGTTTGATTCACTAAATGTTTCTAAGACTTAGGTTAATCTTTGACTAGAAACAGCTTGAATACATTTGACCCTTGCTTTTTCTAGTGTCCAGAGGAATAGTGGAGCTTTTAAAAATCATTTCACAATACCATAAGTATTTACTCAATCTGTATAAGTTGTACTTATCTTTTAATGAAAGAATCAAACACAATTATAAGAATTATTCCCAGTAACACTACCCACAGGAAGCTGATTACCAAGCTATTTCAATATTCAAAGTGCAATGTTTCTCTCCACTCAGAAGAGAATATAACAGAAGAAAGGCAGTAGAAAGCAGGATATTGGAGAAAAGAGGGAAGTGATAAACCTTTACACTTGGGGAGAATCACTTGGGGAACTTTTACAAAGCACAGGCGCCTATACTCCACCCCGAGATTCTCATTCGACTGGTCTGGAATGGGTCCAGGCATGATTCTCATGCTTAACCACTATGATAAAAGAATGAACAGGTACACCTGAGGGCATATGAAGTATCTCAGTGGCCTCAGGAGCATTACAGAGAATGGACACTCCTGTTACTAACAGTTGTCATTCTAGGTGTGTGCTCTACTACCCACAAAGATGGACGCTCTTGGAGTCTTGGCAAGGAAACAACTGGCAATGCTACCTGCTTGTTGTGTGTGCTTGAGCAGGTTAGCAAACATCTGGTGCTTCAATTTCTTCGATAATGGGAATGACAGTACTATCTCACGAGGTTATCAACAGGGCAAAACGAGATAATCCAAATAAAAGGTTCAGCTCAGTGCCTGGCACACAGTAAGTTCTCAGTACGTGTTATCTAACCACTCCTTTGAGAGAAAGTAATGAGAGCTTGTCTTTGCTTTAAGCACTTACTAACTGTGGTATTTACACATACACACACACACACACACACACACACGCACACAGACAGAGCTCAACTAAAATGTGCTAAACACTTCATAGGACAGTGAATGAAAAGTAAGTAGACATAATCATCTAATAGTGGAGCCCTCATCATAATTGCACTCAAATGGCAACAGGATACCTCACCTGAGCGGGTGCTTCACCTGCCATATGAGAGGGCTTGGATAGTTCCATAACAAACATTTGAATTACAAGAAAAAGAGAAAGAAGCTGGAGCAAATGTGTGTGTGGTATTGCTACTGTTATCACTTAAATTGAACAAATTTGAGTAGATCTATAGGCTGAAAGAAAATAGCCACCGCAAAAGAGGAAGAGGTGACCCTGCAAGTGAGAGAGTGTTATCTGCTGGAGCAAGTGCCTTGAGGAACCCATGCAGCGGGATCAGCCTCAGATGGAGAAGAGCCAGGTCCTCCCCTGAGGTGGAAGGAAAAGGCATTAGGAAGACATGAAAGCAGATAAATGTGTGAGCATGGCAGGACAGTGAGCAAGTTCTCCCTAGTTGGCCCTTACTTTCCCCTAGAAATACAAGCTGAGGTCATCTGCAGTGGCTGGAGTGGGAGGAGGTAAGGAAGGGAGCCAGAGACAAGTGGCCAGGGTTTTAAATAGCCATTAGGGAGGTCTCCCGAGCTCCAAAGTATCCCTTACTGCATGCAATAAGTTATTTAGATGGTATTCCTGACTTGTCTTCTTGGCAGGTTCTTGAAAATTTTCAGCCATTTGGAGATAATTAGTTTTCCAAATAGATCCCACTCTGGGAGAACCAATATTGCATTCTTTTAATGGAGCTTTTATAAATAGCAATAAAACATTATGCCACCTAACCATAAAGAAGAGACACATATAAAGTCCTCCCCTCATTGAAAAGGGAGATGTTATCTTTTAAAACTATGCTACAAATATACTTCCCTCCAATATATTCTGAATTCCTACTAAATAACTACCTTTTGGTGGGGGAAGCAGAAAAAAGATTTTTACTTCCAAACAATTAATTTTTTTTTTTTGAGGGGAGAGCTAAGATTAAAAAAAAAAAAAACTATGCAGGAAATACAATAGAAAAGTCAAAAATGTAAATATATATGCCAAAAGCCAACCACCTTTTCTATTTTTTATGACTTAACCCTTAGCCAAAAAATGTTTCTATGAAGTTTGAGCTAATGAATAAAAGGTCAAAGAGCTGAGGAAAGATAATAAAAAGAAGCATAAAAACAACTGAGAGAGATGAGGAAAGCATTAGAACAAACCACTTTGCAGACGGAATTTATGCTAAAGGCCATATGCAGGCCAGAACTTGAAATACAGTTGAAAGCTTAAAAGGTACAGTGATAAGAAAACATAGCAGAGGCCATGAGACAGCTCTTCAGGGGTCTAATCACAAGTGCTTGAGAGGATTAGAGCTTTCACAAATACAGCACTGCTTTAAAGAAAATCAAAAGCAAAATGAAAGCAGAGCTTGCCTCCAAAAAGGAATCAAAGACTCACTTGATCTGCAAAAAAAAAAAAAAAAGAATTATAATGTAGAAGAAAAAATAATTACTTTTTTGTTAATCAGTACTCAGTGTCTCTCTCATACTTACTGCTATGTTTTTTTCTTCAGAGCATTGTATAATTCAATTCATTTCAATTAAACAATTTAAACAGTATGAGCCTAGACCATGAAAACATCTAGAAGGTACACATATGCATATGTATAGAAGGTATCAATTCCTTCTCTTTTTTCAATATTGTTTCATTCAAAGGATCTATAGGTATTAATAATAATCTGTAGTAAATTATATTATAGTTCAAAATATGGGCTGCCACTTCCTGCAGGAAGACTATACTTTCCCACTGCTTTAATATCAGTTTTGGCCATGTGACTTGCTCTGTCCAGTGAAATGTGAGAAGTTATGTGTTTGCGCCAAAAGGATTAGCATAGCAGGTCTGAGGCTCCTTGGCTTAGAAGGCCTGTGTGCAAAGTTGGCACTCCACTGGCACTGGGGAGCTTGGATTTCAGGAAGGTTCCCACCATTCCCTGATAAGAATGTTTCGTGATACCTAAGTTGCTTGTGCAAAGAATATGGCTAATGCTGAATACATGTTTCCCTTCTGGGAGTCTAGAATTTGGGTACATCCTGGCAGAGGATGTCTACATGACCATCCTCTAGTAAAAACTTTGGACACTGACAGTAAAAATCTCTCTCATGAGCTTCACTGGTAGACAACATTTCACACATGTCACAATTTGGTGCTGGAGGAATTAGCACATCTTATGTGGCTGCACTAGGTAAGGACTCTTGGAAATTTGCACCTAGTTTCCTCCAGACTTTGCCCCATGTATCTTTTCCTTTGTTTATTTTGCTTTGTATCCTTTCACTGTAATAAATCATCACCATACAACTATATGCTGTGAATCTGTCTAGTGAATCGCTGAACCTGTACTTCCAGAAGTCCTCCATGACGCTTTCTCCTGTTACAAGAGTTACTACTCCAGCTACAGGCTGCTCTGCCTTCTGGGTCCCAGAGTGAACGTGACATGACAGTTGACCATAGCCACCTGGGAGTGGTCTACCATGAAAAAAATATAAACTTCATGAGTTGTGAGCCCCTAAGTTTTTGGAGTTTTCCATTACTACAGCAAAACCTAACTTTTTCTGACTGCTAAAAATTCCAGTGATACATTTGCACAGTTCCTTTGCGTTCCTTCCCAAAAGCGTTTCTCACATTATTTACTTTGACTTTCCCAAAATTCTATGATGTATGGAGTCCAGATGATATTTCTATACTAGAGACAGCTGGACCCGGGCTTTATTTTCCCTATATTATATGCCATTAAGTAAATAAATGCCTACTCAATCTGAGGCTTGGTTCCATGGAGTTGCCTGTGTAAGAAGCAGATAAATAGCAAATGTCACTACAATTTGGAGCACTCACAGTTATAAATTTTTATTCAAGTTTCCTATCAGTGAGTACTGGTTTTGTGGGGGGGGGGGGTGTTTTTTTTTGTTGTCCACGCTCCTCAATAGGCATAGATGGCTTTGTAGGCTTCTGGTTGTCCATCAGTTTAATCTGCTCTGGTGGATAACTGCTTCTTTGAGGTGCTCTCTGAGGACCAATAAATTAGATGTGGCTTATACCACATGGCCTGTATTTCTAATCATACTGAATCAAACATAGCCTTCAAATTTGGTGAAACTCAATTCATTAATTCTCTATTTCTATTTAACAAATTACTTTAAAACATATTGGCATAGAACAACAACAAGCACTTCTTATCTCACAGAATTTCAGTGGGTTGGGAATCTGGGAATGTTTTAGCTGAGTGGTTCTGGCTCAGGACTTCTCATTAGTTCATAGCCAAGATCCCAGTGGCCAAGGCTGCTAGTCATCTTCAGGCTAGCCTAGAGCTGGAGGATCTACTTTCATGGTGGCAAGTTAGTGTCATCTGTTGCAAAGAAGCCTCAGTTCCTCGCCACATGTGTTTTTCCCTGGGGCTGCCTGAGTATCCTCATGACATGACAACTGGCTTCCCCCAGAATGAGCAATTCGAAAGACAAGGAAGAAGCCATAGTACCTTTCCTGACTTCACCCCAGAAGTCACACACCATCACTTCTGCCACTAGAATATGTGTCACTAAGTCTAACTTACACTCAAAAGAAGAGAAGTTAGACTGCACTTTTTGAAAAGAGGAGTATCAAAGAATCTTTGAACAAATTTTAAAATCATCACATCCATTGGAGGTGATTATTGTTACTGTCCATCAATATATTCAGTTCTCCCCACTTCTGGGCACTACCTGACCCCTCTTGTGTGGGTGGGGTCATGTGACCAGATCTAGGCAAGAATTATGAGTGGACTATTCAATAACTATTTTTGGAAAACTGCTTATATGGAAAAACACAAGAAGATATTCTTACTTTATGTCATTCACAAAATAAAATGCAAATGAATTAAAGAAGTAAAAAAGAAAAATCAAAAATATGAAAATTTTCCAAGAAAATATATATTTTATGGCCTTGGGGAAAATAGGAATTTCCTAATAAGACACAAAAAAAACAATAGTTTCATATTTTTTTCCCCACCCCCCCTATTGTTTTTAACTTGCACTGTTCACTTAATAATTTATCATGAATATTTCCCATATTATTTCATATCATTGTACAAGAAATAATGTATACATTATGAGGACATACTGTATCTAACAAGATATACTGTTAGACTCTTTGATTCTGTAAAATTAAATAAAAAAATAAAATAAAAAAAAAAAAAGACACAAAAAATATAAATTATAATGAGATACCATTTCACACTCACCAAATTGGCAAAAAGTTAATAAATCTGACAGCACAAACCCTTAACCAGGTAGTGATTGCTGGTGTGAGTATTAAAAAAAAAAATTGTACAAGTACTGTGGAGGGCATTAGAGCAAAAGTCAATAAAATATGAAATGTAAATAGTTTATGACGCAGAAATTCCACTTCTGGGTCCATGTTCTTTATCTTGGAAAAGCACAAGGGATGTATACACAAGGATACACACGCAAGATGTTCACTGAAGCACTTTTTGGAACAATGAGAATGGAAATAACTTTACCATCTCTTAAATGTGGTTAATTTATACAATGGAATACTATACCAGTTAAAATAAATAATCTAGATCTGCATTTACCAACATGGATAAATAACAAAAATCAATAATAAGTAAAAAAGCAATTTGCAAATTGGCATTCATAACGATTCCATTTATGTAATTTTAAATAAGACATAAAAAATATAGCATTGTTGAATAAATGCATTTTTAGAAAAGATAAGAACACTTGCATGCATTTCAAGGTTGAGATTACTTCTGGGGAGAAATAGGCAAAAGGATTGGGGGATGCAAGAAGGGTGTATCAGGAATATTTTTTTCTGTTTTTTAAAAAGCAATCTGAAGCAGATAGCAAAATGTTACCATCTGCTTAATACTAATAGTGAATGCATGTTATGGTTATTTTCCATAATTTTCAGTGTATTTGGAGAATTTCAAAGTTAGATACTAAAATTTTATTTTAAGAAAACCACTGGACTAGATTATCTAAATTTCTTATTTTATTAAAATCTATGATTCTAATGGGGAAAGGGGTAATCCCTAAATCATGGCGAGTGATTTCTAAGATTCTGGGCTTTTTAAATGAACCTACATTGGCAGCTCCTCGACAATGAATTCTGTATATGACGTATCCAGGAGTAGGACTCATGGATGCCTGTGGCCCAGAAAGGTCCCAGGCCACCCTAAACGTTTTCCCTCTGTAACAGGATAGTGCCATTATCTCTGTTCTGGAAAATACCATCCAAATTATTTATCTGTATATACTCCAAAGAATCAAAATAGTTTGCACTCTACTGAGTGTTTCTATGGCGTCAAATTAGATGATATAATAAAAAGTGTTTGTTTCAAAGGAGATAAGTTCAAGCTATTCAATTCCCTCTTTCCCCTAAAATCAACCCAATCACATTGAAATTCATTAGGAATGAAAAATACACATAAATCTCCATCATCTCCTGATTTCCAAAAAAAGGCTTTGGAGAGAGTGGAAAACATGTGAATTACACTTTGATTATAACTGTCATTTCCTGGACACAGCTGGATTACAAGAAGCTGTGAAATAGTTTTAATTTAAAATATATATATACATATCCAACAGTTCTTTGCTTAAAAGAGAAAGGTCCAACTTTCTCTCACAGAAAAAACAATCTCGTCATATTTCTAACCACATTTTGGGCTGGATGGGACTAAATAGCACAGATAAGCATCCAGTCTTCCAGATGCTTATCCTGAATAAATCTCCAAACTTTGAAGGGACTGTCTGAGAGTTAGTCTTTTCAGCTCCGAGCTTGAGTCAGCCAATAATGAACAATAAAATGAAAAGCTGGTCCATTTCCGAGTTATTTCCCCCACATTGTATAATACCAAGAGCAAGGCTAATCTAAGCTACAATGTTTCTGCATTAGGTGTGTTTGTGTGTGTGGGTGGGTGGGTGAGTGTGAGTGTGTACCTTTGTCCAAAAAAACTTTCACTATCCAAGGGCATAGAATTGCTCTCTCTCAGTAGCAGAGGTTTTTAAATCTCCACAGTGTGAACTGTATTTTGGACCCAGGCCAAATAACCAGGGAAGAAATTACTAAATTATTCTAATCGTAAATTGTCCATTCTAATAAGCTCAAACCTCATGATTATTTCTATAAAATCACCTTCTTCTATTTGTGTGTCATTTATTCATTCAACAACAAATCAATACTTACTGAGTACTTATCCTGAACATATTCTATACTAGGCATTTCACAGTCAAGCCTATGGGATTATACAACAAAATGTCATTTCCTGTTTTTGTATCAATTAAACTATAGTAAAATTAAATCACAGAGTTCTTAATGAAAGATATGATTTCAAGTCATAAAACCAGAAAATCTGATCCCTGGTAATACTGGTGGTTATAACTCCCCATCACTACAACGTACTGCCAGTAACTCAGCAAAATTAGACACAGTATGACAACAAGAGGAAATCAAAATGATTTGTAAAGTAAGAATTCATCACATTTTGGGGGAAAACCACACAGTATCTTGAAATGAAAGTCATTAGAGGGAAAATGCATCTCATTAGCCTGGTTTTCTAAGGACAGTTAAGTTATAAAACCAGTTTGCCTTCTTTTAATCCATTTCCTCCACCCTCTGCCATACATCATCATGTTGTCACCGGTGTTCTGTGATTGTCTTAAAATTTTCAAAAGAAGAGATAAAAAGGAAACCAAAAACATTTTTTGGAATATTGTTAGACATGATGGATTATATTTGACCCTTCACTTCCTTTCTCTGGGAAATTTCAACAGAAACCCAAACCTCCAGTTACCTCACAAACAAATTTTTGTTATATAGTTAACCTTTTATGGAATGCGTTTCTTGAGTTTGAGAAAATGCAAATAAGAGTCTGAAAAGTTGTAAGTTTTCAAGAGAAAAAAATTTGCTTTAGATCTAGTTTGGCTGATTTCGTATGCAGCACTTATATGATGGGACTAATTCTCAGACTGCCTCTCTTTAATGACACAAACAATGGAAGGTTAGAAATTTATGTGTGTCTTTGGGGCTGTGCATGCATGTATATATGTGTTTGTGTGTGTGTTTGCGTGTACACATGTACATGGAGAAAAAGACAGAAGAAAGAAAAAGAGAAAGAAACAGACCAACAGGAAAACAAAGACAAGAGGGAGAGCAATTTGAACTAAAACAAAACAATAAAAATCTGTACAAATTAGTATGTATCAGTTAATGTTTATGATAGAAATTATGAGGTTGAAAAGGGAACAAAAGAGCTGGAAATGATTTCTTATTAAATAAATGAACTCAACTGAAAATAATTGATAGTGCTTCTTAACATGGAAATAGCTGTAATACTATCAACATAGTTATAATTCTATAAATAAAGGGGACCAGGAGATAATCTTTGCAAATGGTCTGAAATGACAACACCAGTGTTGTGAAGGTTCTCAGTATGTTTTCCTACCATGATCCAAAGTACTTTAAGATTATTTTTCAGACATACCTGAAGTCATAGAACTGCTATGTTTTTTGACTCTAATATCAGAACACTAAAATGAAGAAAAACCCTGAATCTTCAAATTAGAAGGGCACATATGTACTGGCAGAAAAACAGTATAGAATGACCAATACCATAGCACAATTTGGTAAATTTATTAGCCTTCAAGCTTGAGAATGCATGCTATCCAGGCCAAAAAGTGAGCTGCCAAATCGTGATTAAAAACTGTCTGGTCTGGGGTTAGTAATAGAAGCTTTCATATTCTAGAAGACAGGGAAAATATTATGTATCCGTATGTTTATTTATATGTACATGGAAATATCTAAAGGATATGCACTATATCTGTATTTAGTAACATTGCAGTGGTAATCTTTGGCAGTCAAACTACGATCTTTTAATTTTTTTCCCTTATTTTTATTCTCTATTTTTCTGCAACATATATGTATTTCTTTGTAGTAGTAAAATAGTAACAATAAAATAAAACAGCAAAATCATAAAAAATAAATAAGAAAAAGAAAGTGGAACACATTCTCACAGAAAAAACACAAGACAAAAGAAAGTTGTATGAATAAAATAGATTGATTTTAAATGCAAAATATGCCCATGCATTTTGAGGCAAAAAATAAAATTAAAAAATTCAACAAGACAAGAAATACTTGGACAAACCATTTTAAAACAAGTGATAGTAAGTATTCAATCATTTTCAAAATATATAATATCAGCAAAATAATAACAATTCAGCCATCTAGCTGTTACAAAATTGGTAACCCAGAAATCCAATAGCTTTCCTGGGTAAAAACTGTAACCAATCAAAAATAATATAAGGAAAGATTCTATTTACCAACACTCACATACACAAAAATACACGTATACACCCAAGTAATAAACAAGAAATGGTGGGAAAAACGACCTCAAGTTTTTCTTAGGGACATTAAAACTATAAATTAATGGAAATGTATACCTCATTTTTGGTTAAGAATATTCAATAGTAAATATTTCAGTTTCCCATAAATTAATCTAAATACTTAGTGTGATATCATTAAGAATGACATTTTTTTGTACAGGGACGAACTATTTTTAAAGTTTAATTGGAAAAAAGAAATACGTGATAACAGCTAGAAAATTCTGAAAAAGAATAGAAATGTGTGAATGTGTGGGGGGAAGGGGAGAGAAGCCTAGGTGGCCATACTACGGAATGGTTACAAAAAGTCTAGAAACATACACAGGTAAATAGAACTTAGTACAGTAGACCTCCCTTATCACGAGGGGTACATTCCAAGACCCAGAGGGGCTGCCTGATACCTCAGATAGGACCAAATCCTACATATGCACTACTGTTTCTTCCTATAGATACATACCTATGACAAAGCTTAATTTATAAATTAGGCACAGTAAGAGATTAACAACCATAACTAATAATAAAATAAAACAATTGTAACAATATTACAGCATCACTACTCTTGTGCTTTGGGACCATTATTAAGTAAAGTAAGGGTTATTTGAACACAAGCACTGTGATACTTGTGACAGTCTACCTGATGACAAAGAGGTCTACTGACTAACAGGCAGGTAGCACATTCAGCCTGAATATGCTGGACAAAGAGAAGATTCATGACCCAAGCAGGATGGAGCAGGACAATGAGAGATTTCATCACGCTACTCAGAATGGTGGCATGCAATTTAAAACTTACGAGTTGTTTATTTCTGAAGTTTTCTTTTTAATATTTTCAGACCACAGTCAGCCTAATATTAAATAACTGAAATTGCAGAAAGCTAAGCCATAGATAAGGGGGAATTATTGTATATGCAAAAGGCCATTTAAACTAAAAGCAAAGCTGAATTCTTCCCTCACTTTTTATACCAAAATAAATTCCAACTGGATTACATTTTGAAAGAAAAATAATAAAACCACATCCATAATATATACCAATTTTTCAAAATCCTGAAGTTAACAACTTTCAAAATCAAGACTAGAAAATCTAGAATCCATAACAGTATATTGATAAATTACCCTTTATGGTAATTTAAAACTTCTGTGTTATTAAGACCAAACAGTATGAATGAGAAAAAAGTCAAAAAAAAAAAAAAAAGTGAAAGAATGTCAGCAATATATTCAAAAGTAAAAGGTTATTTTTCTTAAAATAGAAAACGCTTCTAAAAATCATTATGGAAAATACTCAAAATCCTTTAGAAAAATAAAATAGGAATTTCACAGAAAAATAAACACATATGGCTTATACGCAGATGGAAGGATGCCCAGTCCCTCTCATAAATAAACGCAAGTTAAGGCAAAATAAAGACAGTATTTTCTAGCTGCCAGATTGGCAATGGTTTGATAGCATACTGTCTTGGCAAGGTTGTGATGAACAAAGAATTATCGCACACTGGGAGTGAGTGTACCCATGTCTTTGGAAGGTAATTTGACAGTATCTATGAAAACTAAAAATGTGCGAATCCTCCAACTCAGAAAGTTGATCTTGAGGAATTTATCCTACAGATAGATTCACATGTGTACAACTGTGAATGCACCAAAAAAAATGTTTTAATGTTTTAAAGCACATTTAGAAGCTCTACTCTCTGGGTTAGTAAGTGGTTCCACTACTTACTAGCTCTATGACTCTGAACAAGCTCCTCAGCATTTGGTGCCTCGCTGTCCTCATCTGTAAAGCAGTGCTCAAAGAAGTACCTATCCATTTCATAGGGTTTTTAAGATTAAATGAATTAATGCATATATCAAAAGACAAAATTACATAAATTTAGTTAAAATATCTTAATTGGTTATATTTGCAATTCTAGAATTGGGCAACACTTCATTCCACAAAGTAGAGTAAGTGTTCCAATGAGCTGAGCAGAGGAAGTTGGCTTTATACTTCAATTCCAATCCCCAGGCCACAGAATAGTACCAGTCTGTGGGCTGTTAGGAACCGGAATACACAGCAGGAGATGAGCCTCGGGCCAGCAGTGAAGCTTCATCTGTGTTTATAGCGGCTCCCCATCGTTCATGTCACCACATAAGCTCCACCTCCTCTCGGTTGCCATGGACCCCCAGGTTGAAGGTCATGTAACCTGAGCGTACTCAGAGGAATCAAATGTGCAACCCTGGGCAGAACCTAAGTGCTCGAACCAAGGAGTTAGGACTGAGTTAAGAAGCAGATCTAGGATCAAATCAGATTCAGCCCTGGCATCCCATGTCAGGATCTATTTAGAGCATGTTTCCTGGCCTCACCCCATCAAAGATCCTATCAGATCATGCCCCATTACCCTCTGACTATAAAAACCTGCCCAAACCCCTTGTTTGGGGATGTGCTGCTTTAGGAACTCTCCCCAGTGTGCTCCTTACTTGTGCCAATAAAACCCCCTTGCTATAACCAACTTGGCTGTGTCTATTGACTTGACACCTGCTAAGCAAACTAACCTCTCCATTTGGGAGGTAACAACTGTTGCCCCTGGGGACAGGATCCAAGATCAGAGGACAGAGTTAGATATTTCAGTATATATTTTTGTATGGCTTGACATTTTTTCCTTGGGTATACATTAATTTTTTAATTTACAAGTCTAGGTAGTTTGTTTTGTTTGGTTTTAAGAAATGGAAACAAGCAGCTAATCAAAGAGGTCCTCACATTAAATTATGGTTCTCAGCTTTACCCAGTAAAACCACACAGTCCACAACTTCCCTCTTCTATATCTTCTATAGGATGCCCCTACTGACTGCATTACACATCATTACTCCAGAAAACAGAGCAACAGTCTCATAGAAACACCTTTGTGTTTTGTTGTGACAACATTTGGGAGCAACTGAGACTACTAAACCAGGGAAAATGTGAAAATAGAAAGTAGTGTTTCTCCACATAACTTGTCAGCCCACTTAAGTAGACCCCATAATGTGGTTCCTGTACTCAATCCCATCTGAGTGAGCAAGCGATTTGGCCTTCCTTAGCCTCTCACTTTTACATACAATTAAAGAGCTATTTACTAGTAACCTTTCCATGAGCTACTAAAGTGAGCTGTTAAAAAGTTGAAACTGTTTTAAATTGTATTAATATTCTACAATTCAGTTATCATTCAGTTCTTTTTGAATAGGATAGGCAGGCCATAGCATCTATATGCATTTTCTATTGCTGTGTAACTAATAACCACACACTTAAAACAGTGCACAGTTCTAATCGCATAGTTTCCTTGGATGAAGATTTGAGCATGCTTAACTGGATACACACTCAGGACCTCAAAAGGCTGTAATCAAGGAGTCAGCTAGGCTGTGTTCTCACCTGGGGCTTAGGTTCTTTTCCAAGCTCATTCAGGTTGTTGGAAAATGTATTTTGTCTGGTTGTATGACTGAGGTCCCCATTTTCTTGCCAGCAGTTGACTGTAGACTGCTCTCAGCTCCTAGGGGACACCCTCAGATCCTTGCCATACGCCCCCTCTAGAGGCCATCTCACAGCATTCAGCTTATGTCTGCCAGGCCACCAGGAGAACATCTCACTCTGGTCTGCTAAGACAGAGTCTTACAGGCTGGGCACAGTGGTACACACCTGTAATTCTAGCACTTTGGGAGCCAAGACAGGAGGATTGCTTGAGTCCAGGAGTTTGAGAGCAGCAAGACCCAGTCACTACAAAAAATCATCAGAGAAATGCAAATCAAAACCACAATGAGATATCACTTAACTCCAGTGAGAATGGCCTTTATCAAAAAAACCCAAAACAACACATGTTGGCGTGGATGTGGAGAGACAGGAACACTCATACACTGCTGGTGGGACTGCAAACTAGTGCAACCCCTGTGGAAAGCATTATGGAGCTATCTTAAACAGATTCAAGTAGACCTGCCATTCGATCCAGCAATCCCATTATTGGGCATATATCCAAAGGAAAAAAGGTCATTCTGTAACAAAGACACATGTACCCGAATGTTTATAGCAGCACAATTCACAATAGCAAAGATGTGGAAACAACCCAAATGCCCATCAATACATGATTGGATTAGTAAGCTGTGGTATATGTATACCATGGAATATTACTCAGCTATAAGGAATAATGAAGATACGACATCTCTATGGTTCTCCTGGAGAGAGTTGGAACCCATTATATTAAGTGAAGTATCCCAAGAATGGAAAAACAAGCATCACATGTACTCACCAGAAAATTGGTTTCCCTGAACATCACCTAAATACACATCTAGGAACGACACCAATCGGTTATCAGACTGAGGTGGGGGGTGGGGGAGGGGATGGGTGTATGCCTACCAATGAGTGCATTGCGCACCCTTTGGGGAATGGTAACGCTTGAAGGTGCTGACTCAGGAAGGGGGGATGGGGAAGGGAGGGATATATACCTACATGATGGGTGCAACGGGCACTACCTGGGGAACAGACACGCCTGGAGCTCTGACTTGGGGGGAAAGGCGGTACATGGGCAACGTATGTAACCTGCAATTCTGTATCCCCCATAACAATAAGATGAAAAAAAAAATAAATAAATAAAAAATCATACCAAGACTCTGTCTCTACAAAAAATAGAAAAATTAGCTGGGCATGGTGGCATGTGCCTGCAGTCCCAGTTACTCGAGAGGCTGAGGCAGGAGGAACACTTGAGCCCAGGAGTTGGAGACTGCAGTGAGCTATGATGATGCTGCTGCACTCCAGCCTGAGCAACAGAGCAAGATGCTATCTAAAAAAAAGAAGATATTTATAGAATATGATATAATTACAGAAATGAGGTCCCATCACCTTTGCCAATATTCTATTGGAATTACAGGTCCATCCCACATTCAGGGGAAAGGGAATATACAAGGGTATGACTTACTGGGGTTACCTTAGGGCGTATATGCCACAGTGTCCCATCTTGTAGATGCCAGGAAAGTTTGAGAATTATTGCCCATTGAAAAAGCTCTAAGGCATAAAGTAAAATAATGTGATGTACTTACAGATGAGGGCAATATCAACATCTGGCAGAAGCTGCAGTGTGGTGATAATTGGTTGATATGCTACTTGGTTGTTAAGAATCTGTAAACTAAAATATTTTTATGAATGAGAAATACTTGGATGGCCATATAATGAGTTCCATAAACTGTTTTGATTTTTGCCTTCTCACCTATAACAGCAGGAACATTTTTAAACAAACACACACACAAAAAGGCCATGCTTCCAGAAATTATCTGTTTTCTGCTGCAACTCAAACCTGACATTTGGATATAATCCCTCAGGGAAATTCTTGTTGTTGTTTTTTTAAATGTTATTTCTTCGAACCCTGACATTCAAGAAGACAGCAGCCACCTGTTCAGAAGTAGGTCCGGGAGATGTTATCCAGAGGCAGAGGTGCTTACAGGCTACTGGGTCTCCTTATCTCGTCCTCATTTCCTTCGTAGCCACCCTCTAGAGACATGTCCTTTTCTCCAGTCACTGAATGTATTTGAGAGAAATTAGAACTATCTAGTTCAACTGAGCCTTGCAGTACCTGATTAGATACCTTCCCAGAAAAAGCATCAGATTTTGCTTAGAAAATAGTAAGTAAATAAATAAATAAAGATTAAATTTCCCTATTACCATGTTTTTACTATGCTTTCTGTAGGAAATTATTATAGGCTAGTTAATAATTTGTATTTATTTGTAAGCACAATTTAAATACTACATAGGTTACCCTTGAGAACTACAGAGCATTTCAAGTAGAGATATGAAGGAAATACACATAGATTTCAATGAGTGAGAATACTTCCTTAGTTGGCTTTTCTTTTTGTTTTTATAATAGATGACTGAACAAAGTCTAAGAGGAAAGGCATATTCAAAGCCTGAAGAACATCTGGGGTCAGAAGATTTATGTATATGAATTCCAACACCAATTACTATTCAGATTTATCAATCATACAAAACAATGATTGCATTACTTAGAAATTAAGTTGACATTTGAATGAAACTCCAAGATAAAGCTAATATATTAGCTGTACCCAAAATATCTTAAAATAATTCTTAAATAGAATCTAAGCACTAGGACTGCCTATTTCTGGGTCTTAGATGAAGAAATGGAAGCACACCACCTGAAAAATGCCATTTACAGTGAATTTAGTCCACGGATTCCTCCTCACACTACTTGAGTTAAAATCTCAGCTCTTTCCCATTGTTCATTAGACCTGGGAAAATTATAATACTAAATTTTTCTGAGCCTCTGTTTACACATCTGTAAAATAGGTCAGATTATACAACCTATTAAGTCTTTCATATTGCGTGCAACTGTTTTTTAACACAGTGCCTTGAACATACTATATGTTCTTTAAGTGACAGCTATTATTAATAAAACTATATAGAAAAAAAGTGATTCAGTTAGAATCTTGTACAGATAAGTCTCTGTGCCATCTTACTAGCAGGGCATATATAATTTTCTTTGTGTGTTTTAATGGTAGAAGTTTTGAGTCTTGAAATACAAAATAGCATAATGCTGATAGGTGTGAACAGTTCTCTTTATGTTAAAATTATGCTGCACTTCTTCCTAGGCTACCTGCAATTTATATAACTGAAAAAAAAGTTACATTCTAGTTTCTTTCATGGCCATGGAAAGGGCCACATATCTAAGTCAGAGAAGAAAGACACATGCAGCCACTTCTTATTCCTGGGAAGAAAACTACTAACACAGCATTACCTGTCATTGTCAAATGAAAGCAGTTTTGATTTGCTGTCTTCTTAATCCTATTTTGCATGGTTCGAGCTCCTCTAAAGTGCTACATATCTCCAAGTCTTCCTTTCTGCTCATGCATTTGCTCTCTCATTCTGTGTGCGTGCGCTCGCGCGCGCTCTTTCTCTCTCTCTCTCCCCTTCTTCCTCTCTCTCTCACTGAGTGGCGGCTCCACACACTCCTCTCTTCTCTCTCAGCCCCTGCCGATTTGATCATCTAATTATTGAAATGCAATGTCTTGTGTTCACATCTAAGGCAGATATTAACATTTTTATTGAAAACCAAAGTAATTCACTTACTCTGTGAATTCTCCACTGCTGTAAATGACAGAAGAGACCCTATCACCAAGTGCAGTCATTTCGGACACTTTATTACATTCAGAAGAAAAAGGTCCAGGTTAAAATGAAGTTAGCAGATTTGCTGAAGGGCATGTTTCTACACACCAGAAAGTGTTTTCCTTTCTAACATATTCCACTGTTGAACTCTGTGACCTCACTCCAGCAGAACCGCCAGTCATAAAGTGCTCAACACACTCCTACAGCAAAACTCCAGGTCTGAACTCTTGGCAACTTGAAGTGACAGCTCTTGGGGACCAAACTATTCTACACAAATTGCCCAGGGTAAACAGCAATATTTGACTATTTTCAGCTGGATATTTTTCTGAGCCTAGGAAAGAGTAGGAAAACCACATACTGTGCTGGGTTCAACATCAAAATCAAAGGTCTAAACCACAGGGTATTTACTGGGCTCTGGGAGCAAACAAATCCTGTATTCATGGCTCTTCACCTTCTAGGAGCTTCCACAGACTCCTCTTGGAGACCTCCCTGATCTACTGGTCTGAATTAAATAAATAGTGGCAAAGACACCCGCAGTACTACTACTAACTGAGAAGGAATTGGGTTTTGCTGAAATAGCCTGGGTTGCTGGAAGACCCCTAGATATTAGGCCTAATATCTAGGCCTCCATTCAACATCAGCTAAGGTTATTTAAAACACCGTAAGAAAACTTTTTGCCTTTTCACTACCCTTCCTGGTCTAGTGAAAAGAATATTGAACAGGAATTCAAGAGACCTGAATTCTAATATTCCCAGATCCATGCCTGGCTTTGAATATTTCCCCTTCTGAAACTCAAGGTCCTCAGTAGAGATATAATGGGTATAATAGTGCCCAACAAATCTAGTTCACTGAGTACTTATGAAGACCAAATAAGAAAGCTTCTGATAAAATATAAATACCATATGAGTCTGCTGGGTGCGGTGGCTCACGCCTGTAATCATAGCACTCTGGGAGGCAGAGGCGGGCGGATAGTTTGAGCTCAGGAGTTTGAGGTTGCTGTGACCTAGGCTGCCGCCACCGTACTCACTCTAGCCCAGGCAACAAAGCAAGACTCTGTCTCAAAAAAAAAAAAAAAAAAAAAATCTACTTCTAAATTCTGAAAAGAAAGAAAAAAATAAGTTCTACACAAACTTCAGATTTTGTGCACATACTCTTCCTTCTGCTTCAGTGATCTTCTCAACCATTCTAACCCTTACTGAACCTTCAGATTTCAGCTAGTTCAAATTGTAATTTCCTCCAGAAGCTTCTCTTGACCTCCAGACCAGGTCTAGTTGTCTCATCTGTGTTCCTAGAACACCCTATGCTAAACACACATCACACTCTACAAAAATCCCCTCCTTATCTATTTGTCTTTCCCTCCAGACTAGAGAGTTCTTGAGATCAGGGACTGTGTCTTGTACACTATCGTATCCCAGGTGGCTCACATGGTACATGACTCCTAAATATTTGTTTAAAGTTGACAACACATGAGGAACCAATGAGAGCTTACCTGCCACATAATTACATAAGCCATAGGATTTTTCTTAAAAGAATTCATTATTGGTTAGTTATCTTCTACCTGGATCAAATGCAAATCTCTATCATAAATTTCTCATTGGTGAAATATGTTTTAAATTACAGTCATATGCTCAGCTAAAGTTAGATACTGCTGTGTCTTTAGGGAAACCAGCCTCAAGTTAGAGAGATAACCTAATACAATTAGGGTAGTGAGCTTGAAAACAAAGCAATTAGAAAAAAAGCAATGCAGGATAAGTCTAAATGTACCTAACTACGTGTGGCAGATTTTGTTCATTCTCGGTGCTCAGATGAAAGAGAGACCACTGAAAACTGGAACAGTCATAGGATTCATTGAGGATGTTAAACTTGAGCACCTCTTGAAGGAGGGGTAGAAGTTAAATTGGTCACATTTGGGAGAAACTATCTGTGGGCTACTGAAAAGAGATCCATTTGTCATTTTATTCGGCTTACACTGTCTCGATTGATTAAAAAAAATCTTTTTCAGAGGAATTAGAATCATAATCTTTGGGAATTGGGTTAACTCAATTAACTTAAAATCCATTCTTAGTTAAATTCTCAAGTAGATTCGTTCTGCTCGCTTCTCATTCTATCATACACGACCTTATTCCTGCTGCATTATGTTGTTATTCAGCTTAGGAAAAAAATATAGATAAATCCTGAAGAGGTCTAAGGATAATTATTCTGAAAGTGGAGAATGTTAGCAACACTCAACAGAGCTGTACATGATGCCAGCATTTGACTATTTCAGAAAATGTTAGCAACCCATCAATTTCTCAGGCAAAAAGTCACAGTGACCTGCAGCTGAAGAGGAGTCACTCTGCACCACTTAGTCAAAATGACAAGTATGTCCCTTGTGACATGATGTTTGAATGGATGGCCACAAGTTTGCAGGGGTGACAGCCTATGGATCTAATTGAAACTGTATTTGCCCCCAAAGAGCTTTTAAAGGCTGCTTCCATCTCTGGCTCCCCTCTCTCTGTGTAAAATATTTTTATTTTAACAACAATATTTCAGTTACAGTAATAATATAGAATTCTACTCTTATATTACTTTGTCAAGGCCATCACTCACTGGAAAATAGTTATGAGAAAGTGGAAATTGGAAAGTGACCCACCACTGACCCCTTGAGCCTGAGACAGAAATAGAAGTCAGGCAGGAATCCACTGCCAGAAAGAAGAACCTGCAGAGCCAATCAGCAGTCATGTAGGTGAAAAGGGTATGGGCTGCCTCTTTTCTGCCATGATAGCTCAAAGTGTGTCTTTGTGGGTATATTGTTCCCAGTCATGTATCCTTTCTGCAAGCACCAATTTTTAACACAAATTCCACTCCTATGATCCATACCATGAAACTCCTCATTACCAATAGCTACGAATTCTTCAATATCCCTAATTTCATGCATTTTATTTTCTGACAACCCTATTTTTCTACCTCACTCCCTCTAGAAGCTCAATTTCAAAAATCTCATGCCATCTAGACAACCAATAAACTAAGAGTTTATTGACTCTTCCACCTTTATCCTGTCCTTTTGATATCATCTGTTCTTCCCTTACTCAACTTAAATTTCATGATCAAGTATTATAATCATTTCTTTGCATGTACCACCTAAGAAATCTTTTTACCTTTCTTTTCAGACATATCGGTCGATGACAAATTCTTTCAGCTTTTGTTTGTCTAAAATGCCTTTACTTTGCCTTTATCCAGGTGTTCTACATTGAACTGTTTTTACTTTTAAAATTTAAGGATGTAATTGTGTCCTGTGGCATGCATTGTTTCTGATAGCAAGTCTAGGATAATTCATTGCTTTTCTGCCCTTAATGTGTGTTTTTTGTTTTTGCTTTTTTCCTTTTCTTCATCACTGGTTTACAGCAACTTGATTTTGATATACTTAGAGTGGTTCTCTTTGTGTTTATCCTCCTTGTAGTTCATTGAGCTTACTGGGTCTGTCAATTTATAATTTTCATCAAATTTGGAAAATTTTAAGCCTTTGTCTATTCAAATATTTTTTTATGTTTCTCTCTCTTCTCTCCTTCTGAGACTCCACTGACATATTTTAGACTATTTGGGTATTGTCCCACAGGTCACTAAGACCCTGTTCATTTCTTTTCAGATGTTTTACTCTCTGTTCTTCACTTTGGATAATATATATTGCTATGTCATCTAGTTTACTGACCTTTTTCCCCTGCAGTGTTCTCCTACTTTAATCCCATCCAGTGAATTTTTCATTTCTGACACTATATTTTTCACCTCTAAAATTTCCACTTGAGTCTTTTTTTCATTTCTCCCTCATTAGAATCATATTTTCCTTCAAATCCTTGAGTTCTCTACCTTTGTAAAGCCTTAAACTTCTAATTTCACATCTCTGTTATATCTATGTTCCTTTGAGTTACCTGACTTTTTTTTTCTAGTAATGGGTCATATTTTCTTGTTTCTTTTTATTTATGATTTTTAAAATTATAAGCTGGACATTTTTTGTTGTCCATGTTTCATTATCTTCCTTAAATAGTGCTGAACATTTTTCTGTCAGGTAATTAAGTTACTTGAGAATCCCCTTGATCCTTTTGAGGTATGTTTTTAGGTTCTGCTAGGGTAGGTCTAGTTTAGACCTATTGCTATGATATGACCCTTTTTGACTCTCTATTGGACCCCGCAAGTGTTCAATGAGGACTCTCTACTGTGGCTCCTTGGAACTCGAATGTCTCCCAGCCTGGCATGAACCATGAGAACTACATCAGCCTAAAGCTTCCCATTTAATCCTTTTCTAACCTCATTTGTGCCTTAGTATTCAGCAGCAAAATCAAAAGGACCTCTATGAAAATTTCTGGATTTATTTCTCTGCTACTTGCCCTACAAATTCTAGCTACCTGAGGCTCCCTCAACTCCAATATTTTTCATCTGAACCCAATGAGACCATTATATTCCGGTGGGATCCTCTCCCTGTTCTGTGGGCCAGAAATGCCTCCAGGTAGAAAGCCAAGGAAATCACAGGGCAGGGCTCACTTCACTTGTTTTCCTTCTCTAAGGGTTACAGTCCAACATTGACTAATGTCCAATGTTTGAAAACAGTTTCATGTATTTTTTTCTAGTTTTCTAGTTGTTTATGTTGAAGTCTTATGCCAGTTACTCTAACCAGAGCAGAAGCAAAAATCCTGGGTATGTTCCTTTTAAAAGTGGTTGCTTAGAATAGTGCCATGTTCAAAAGCTCTATGTCCTCAACTCCGATAAAGTTTTCAAGAGGAAACATGAAGAAGTTAGATTCAAACAAATCTGAGCTTGAATCCTGGCACCATTACTTAACTAGTTGTGTGATCTTGAATAAGCCCCTTAACCTCTCTGTGCTTCTGTTTCTTCTTCTATATAAAAATGTAGGTAGTGCACTAAGAGCACTAATATATAGATCCATAGTTACCTACAGTAACAGATAGTAATAATAACCACCATATCTATTGGGGTAGATATAAGGTTTCAATAAAATAATACATATAGAGAGCTTAGCAAAGTCTTCTGCTTCTAATAGTAAAATAATAAATATATAACCTAAGATCAAAGAGCTCTCCCCTTTTTGTTTTCAAATTTTTATAATTAGGGGAGGAGGGTTGGCCAGAAGCCTAGTTGAAGAATGAAACAAGAGGAGAAAATAAGTAAGATGGTTTTCTCATTGCTGGGAAGATCAGTGTGTCTGGTGCTCTCCTCTCCAGGCATGACTGGCAGAATCCTGCCATCTGTGTGGTCTTTCAGTCTCAAAATGCTGAGGGAGAGTCAGGTGCAACCCCACCTGGGCCAGAGGTAGAAGAGAGAACTGGAGGGTTCTGTTTATACCTACTTCTTCCTCTTGACTAGCTTCCTTTTTCTCCTACTTTTGCTTCTTCCTCCTCTCTACTTCTTTCTGGGATGCCTAGTGGCTCAGTCTATTATAGCTTGCTAGAAAGGAGAAAAAGAAGCAGGGGGTCAGCCATGTGAGCCTTGCCTTCCCTCATCTGGTGCAGTAATTATTACCTTGTTAGTAGCAGGCTCTCTGGTCTAAGGTAAGACTCTATGCCTGGGTTACAAATGCCACACTTTGCTATAGGTTCAATTTTACTCTTTGGAAAGCCATTTAATACATTATTTACTTATTAAAACAAATAATATCTATTCTGGAGTATGTTTAAAAATTTGAATATATTATTTCAATGTTCTGTTTTGGGAAAGTTGCCATAGCTTCAAGCGCCTTCCCTTCTTCCTTTCACTTCATGTACTCACCTCTGCCACTGAGGAGAAAAGCTTCAAAATGCAACACTTAGAGACACACATAGCTTTCTAAAAGGTAGAATTTTCCAAGAAAAGAGACCACATGATTTACTCCACTGGATTCTGGTGTATGACAGTTATTCTCACCTTACTTAGACATATTAAACAGAGGGCAAAAGAAACTGAGCCTAGCCTGGAGGATCAATGCTGTGACCCAGTAGTGTCATTCAGTTGAATTATTGTTGAGTCCTGCATACAAAAGAAAGATGTTGGTTGCAATATTAAGGGCATTGGCCCCATCTGTATTTCCATTAGAATATAAGCAAAATTTGATGCTATATCAACCTCTCCCATCTAAGAATCTCCATCCCTGACCCCGACATTCATGTACACATGCCTCTTCCAATATCCTGGACTTCACCTTTCTGTTCCTGATATTATTTCTACCTGTAATGACATGGAATCCATCTTCTTCAGTAATGGCGGTAACCTGCAGCCCTGGCAATAGCAGACAAACATTAAGGAATTCTGACATCTAGTGGAATTAGCCGGTAACTGTTGTATCAAAATTCTGCCCTGTCCCAAATGGAATTCTGATCCTATGCTGGTAGATATAGAAAGATCTACTCAAAACCTATCTGAATTTCTTGTTAAAAAAACATCCCGTGGTAGGTTATATACTCCTTTTTCCCTACTTGTCCTAGAAAACTAAACAGAAAAAGAAAAAGAAAAAGAATATCTTATTTGGAGGTAATCCCCTCCAATTGGTCTTTTCTATATGTGACTGGCCTGACAAATAAACCTGAACTCTTTGATTGAATAAACTGATCTTTCAAAACTTCATTGAAGTATCTTCAGAAACCACTACTCAAAAGTCATTTCTAGGACTCACACACTCTTGGTTTTCTTTGTACATCTTTGTTTTACTCCTCCTGTTCTTCTTGTACAGGGTTCTCTTCTTGACTTAGTGTTGTAGGGTCCCATAGTTTGTTACTTGATCCTCTTCTCAATCTACGCTCACTCTTTTGCTGACTGCAGTCTTGTCACCTAAATTCACTCTACATGCCAACAGCTCCAAAATCTATACTTTCCTCACAGATCTCTCTCCTGAATCGCAAACTTGTATATCCAGCAATGTACTTAACATGCCCATTTGAATATCTAATTGTCATCTGAAATTCAACATGCCCTCAGCTAAACTCATCATCCCATTCACATCTGCTCCACCCAAAATTTTTCTCATTTGAATTAATGACAACTGCAACGTTCCAGCTACTCAGGACAAAAACCTTAGGGTCATCTCTGACTTTCTCTCACATCGAACATCCATCATCAGCATTGCCTCTTGCTTCTGCCTTCAAAATGTAAACAGAATCCTACCACTTCTCAGTACCTGCATTGCCACCTCCTGATCTGCACCTTCCTCTTCTCTATCAGATCGGGGCCATTGCCTCCTGACAGGACTCTGCTCCTACCGTTGTCCCTCCAGGGTATTCACAGCACCTAACTCCTCTGCTCAAATCCCTCTGGTAGCTCCTCGTTTCACTTACAGAAAAAGCCAAAGTCCTCACAAAATGCTAAAAGGTGCAATATGATCTGACTTCATCTCCTACCAAACTACCTCTCAACTCAGTCCATTCCAGCCTGTCTGGCTGCCCAATTTAGGGCTTCTTGCATCTGCCTGGAATGCTCTTCTGCCTGGTAGGTAGCTCCCTCATCTCCAAGTCAATGCTCAATTGTCACTTTCTTAATGAGGCCTACTCTGAACACTTTTTAAAAACTCTTCCCTCCATGCATTGCTAATCCTTCTTACTATGCCCACACTCTGTTTTTGCCTTCTAGATCTAACATCCCCCCAATATACCATATAATTTACATATTCATTGTATTCTTTGCTTATCTCCCACATTCCCCTGCCAAGAATGTAGACCCACAGGGTCAGGCATCTTTGTCCTGATGTAGAACAGTATCTGGCAAAATGTTGGGCTCAAAAGATATGTGTTGAATGAATGAATCTGCAGAGCAATTAAAAACATGGAGCCTTCCAATATTATTGCAGAGACAAAGGCGATTTTAAGCCCCTAGTGTGTCAGCCTTTTTACTCCACAGATTTTATGTTACCCATTTTCCTTTAATCTTCACAGAATTTTCAGCCCATTTGCCTCACATTTCTCTGTTCTAAGCATTTTCTTAACCACATTTGCTAAAAACATATACTCATTTTGTCTTGGAAAAATCAGAAATTAAATGACCAATTTATAATATTAGAGATAGTTTCATTATTATTCATAGGAATACATCTATTTTGTCATAATTACCAGTACCATTGTCTTCACAGGCTGCTGTAGAACCCCCTGCAGATTGCCCAGAGTAAAACCTAGTCAGAAGTTCTTAACAGAGCTCCTTAATCTGAGTTCTTAAGGATATGATAATAGATAAGAGAGCTCAGTACCCTACTTTGATTCTATATTATTTCTTATCACCTGTCACTTTAAAACACACATTTCTCTGCATGGAGTGTGGGCTCCCTGAGGGCAGGGGGAGGAGTTTTTCATGCTTGTCTCACTAATCCTATCACAGTACTGCAGTGTGGGTGGTAGATGCTCAGTGAATGTTTGTTGACTGAAAGTTAAGCCACCAAAACTCATTTGCTGAAGGCCCTCTGATAGCACAACATCATTCACGAAGCAGGACATGTCACACAGAAGAGAAAAATTATATGAAATGACAAGGCCTAGAGATATGGGAACTGTCCCCAGAGCACTAAAACTGTCCCATTTAGCCATACCCTGTAGGGCCCCAGGTAACAGTCACACCTTATATAAAGAATGGTGAAAATCAGAGATGGGTTTTCTGCTTACTTAACCACCTTAAACATACTAAGACAAAGAATATATTTGATAGGTAGAATTAAGAAGAAGAGAGATAAAGAGAAATATCAAAAAATGTATTTTACTTTTTCCTATTTCTTACCCAAAGGCAGGATTTCCTAAAACTTATTCATCAAAATAACATAGGTGGTAAGTGAAGAAAATACTGGGTGGGATATTTTATTTAGCCACAGTTTAAAAAGCATTATTCTTTATTTGTTTACTATTCTTTTCAAAACAAAATGGCTTTTTAACTCCTTCATCTTTCTTTTTTTTAAAACATGATATCTTTGGAGAGTGGCATCTAGAGAAAGAACTTTGGACTAGTATTCAGAAGTCTTGAATTTTTAAGCCCAATTCTGCCTTTACATGACTATATGATTCGGAGTAAGTCTCAACCACTGGGTGCTTCGCTTCTTAGCTATAAAATAAGTGTATGTTCCTGATAATTATTCAATTGCCTTCAGGAACTAAATTCAATGACAATCATTCTATAGGTTCACAATTTACCGTTATGAAGCAGGTTACAAATAGAATTTTTTAAAAGAGTTGAACTCCAGGTGAAAAATATCTCTATTCATTCTGTGTTTAGGAATTCTGTTCCTCCTCCATGTAATCAAAACTGAAAGCAGCCTGAGGGATATAAAAGAACAATGCATCATCATTACTATGATTAAATAGAGAAAGACCCAGAGCTGGCTTGCTGCTGTAGAAATCACAAATTAAAACTTTGTTGTGGACATTCATATTCCATAATCTTTCCCCATGGGATGTTCCTAGTGATTACTGATTATCTCACATAGAAAAAAAAGACATGTCTATTTTAGTTATTAATAATAGTAGTTGTATCAGTCAGTTCTTGCCTGCAAGCAAGAAAAGAAAACTCAGGTATCCAAAGCAAAAAAAGAATGATTTGGAGGGATGGCAGGGGCTCCCAGGACAGGCTTGGAGAGCAGGCAAAAATCCAAAAAGGTCTGGAGGCTGCACGGCATAGGCAGGATTCACATCCTAAGACAGGAAAAACCTGGTCCCTCTGTGACCAGAGTTTGAGTTCCCTCTGTGACCAGTCTGACCCCAAAACATTCTTTCCACCTGAATCACATAAGAGTGCTGGAAGAAAGCACTCCAACTCCTACGTAAACCAAGGATCCAGCCCCTCAGATTACAGACCTGAAGTGGGAGTCTGAAGCCAGGGAACACCCATCCTTCCTAGACTCCACACGCTAGAAAAACCCATGAAAGGGACAGGTGGGCCTCAGCGGTATGTGTTAGGGGATGGGGGAGTGGTAAGTGCTTGACAGCAGGAGAAAATAAAAAAGCAGATATCTATATATAGTTCAAATTATTAATAAAAGAAATACATGAATAATTTTGTTTACTGGATTAGGTGGGAAGTGATAACCACAAGGGTAAAAGCAATTGTACATTACCTGTGAATTTTTTATGTTTTAGTTATATGAGTAAAACATGAATAAATGCTTTGAGTAACAATTCAAATGTTATTTAAACATATAGAGTTAAAATTTAAAATACCCCTTTACATGCCTCACTCATGTTTCCTTTCCCAAAGGTAACCACCACCATCCATTTGTTGTTAAGACTTCTAAACTTTTTCTGTCTATTGATAAATACATAAATGAGAATGTCATTTATATACAATCATACATTTATACACATGCACAAATGTAAAATTATATATTGTATATATAGACATGCAACTTGCCTTTTTTCACTAAAAATATATATGAGAGGTTTTTCCAAATAAATCCACATAGAGCTACCTTATTCTCTTTAACTGTTGCCTAGTGTACCATTATCTGCCTTTATACCATATTCCACTAATGTCTATTGATAGACATTTAAATTGATTCCAAACTCTTAATTCAAATGTGAGCAAAGCACTAAACAGTGATTTCAAAGCACTTGGCAGTATACCTGTGTGTGTGTGTGTTCCTCCTCCTTAAAATGAATCAGGGGTGGTATAAACACTGTATTTATCTAAGTAGCAGTTATCACTTTTCTGAGTTATTTATCTCCTATAGGAAGAGGAAAATTCATTTTGAAATCTGATTATATTAAATAGTTTAAACCAGTTAGGATGATTTTAGCTGTAAGTAACAAGAGATCCAACAAAAGTGGATAAAATAATTCGTGAGTTTATTGTCTCACAACAAGAAATTCAGAGGTAGAAGATTTCAGAGACAGAGCAATGTCAACAGAGACCCAAGATTTTTCCCCTTCCTCACCTGCCTCCCTGCATGTTGAATCCGTCCTTTGTTCTGCCATCATGGCAAGATGGCTGCAGCGATTTCAAGGTTTCCATTCTCACACAACATTCAAACTAAGACAAAAAGCATAAATCAGTGTCTTATATCCCCTTTTTAAAATTAAGAAATGCTGCACGCGGTGGCTCACTCCTGCAATCCTAGCACTCTGGGGGGCTGAGGTGGGAGGATCGCTCAAGGTGAGGACTTTGAGACCAGCCTGAGCAAGAGTGAGACCCCCGTCTGTACTAGAAATAGAAAGAAATTATCTGGCCAACTAAAAATATATATATAGAAAAAATTAGCCGGGCATGGTGGCGCATGCCTGTAACCCCAGCTACTCGGGAAGCTGAGGCAGTAGGATCGCTTAAGCCCAGTAGTTTGAGGTTGCTGTGAGCCAGGCTGATGCCATGGCACTCTAGCCTGGGCAACAGAGTGAGACTCTGTCTCAAAAAAAGAAAAAAAAGATTAAGGAAAACATCCCCAAAGTTCCTCAATGAACTTTCACTTCTATCTGATTAGCCAGCTTTGCGTCATATGCCCACGTTTATACAAAACACTGGTGAGGAGCACAGAATTTCCACAACTGACTTACACTATCTCTACTCCTTGCAGCTAGAGAAGAGCTCATAAAACATACGGCCACCAGGTACCTAAATAAACACTAGGCAAACAACAATGTCCACAACACCAACAAACCCCAGACTTCCCTACGGAAACTTCATGAGGTACACAAGTGCATCATGTGATGCATACTCTAGTCTCAAGCAGTGAAGCTCATGGCTCCCAGGAAGTCATTGGAATACCAAGTAATTCATTTCTCTTGTCCTGAATTTTATAGTTGCAGAGCTATGGGAAAGTGACATTCCTATAACCAAGCCACATGTCACCCAAGAGGAAAATGTGACATCAAAGACCCATCTCCAGACAACACCTACAGACAAAAGATGAAGTTACATGCTTTTCTCTACCCCACCCTTTCTCAAACCCTGCTCATTTTATTTCTCCTACTTCATAAACACACACTTCTGAAGTAGAGGCTTGGAGGGTGGAAATATCACGTTCCTTTGAAATAACTGCTCTGTCTAAGGAAAATTACTGCTTAAGTGTATCTGTATGCGTATTTATGCACACATGTACATGTGCATATATATACATGTATATGTCTGTATACTTCTATATTACAAATAAAGCATTTATAAAACAGAGACAAACAAAAAGGAAGAATTTTAAATCATTCAAAACCCTGCAGCTAGAAATAATCACTGTTGATACAGCATTATATCATTTTGTATGTTAAAACTCCTTTTCACATCAATGTTTGTTTATTCTACCCAAGTAAATTAAGCAACACAGGTTTTACATTGCCACACACTCAATTTTCAATATCATTCTTAAAATTCACTAATAAAAATGTTAAAATATCTTTATTGAAATGTCTGTGCAAGTTTTATCACAATACAAAGGAAGCAATCAAGCAAAATAAAATGAAACACAACCCCTTCTCTAACACTGTGCTCAAAAGTTATTATGAAATACACAGTAATATAAGTTCTGACTCACTGAATTTTATCACCCAATCTACCAGGATAAGAGCCTTCCCCAAGGCAGCTGTATCTCTAACCCAGATGTTCCATTGGCGCTCTTTCTTCCTGGACCACTCTGGTATTGACTGGCACCTTTTCTCTATTCCATTTTCCTGCCAATCCACTGCCAACCCTGCAACAATGTGGCATTAAACAGGAATTATACACCACACTCTTTGAAAATGGAAATGAGAGTCTTCATTAATTTAGAAAATCCAGGACTACATATTTACATTTTCTGCAATAATTTCTCTCCCTGATTAAGTCAATGACTAAACAAGTACTCACAGCCATATTATCCAGGCCATTTGCTTGATCATTTCCTCTGGTTAAAAGCAAGCATTTGTTCTTTCAATTCTCAGCCTCTAAAAGTTAAAGAGGTAAGCTTAGATCGAGACAATTAATAATCAGTTCACACTGAAATCTGGGAAAAGACAATTCCCTGTGGTTCACTTGTGTGGCCCTAAGTAGCACACATGCACTGATGGGGTTGTGGGGAAAGAGTGGATAATGCTGCCATAAGAGGTCCTGGCCCAGCTACAATATAAGAAGTGGTGTCATTGTATATGTCCTCTCAACTGCTGACATCTGTTCATGGACCATGTCCTTGCCAGAGCTATACTGCGGGAGTATTTAAAATAAAGCTATGTAAACATGGCATCCTGAAGTCATTATGTTTTATCTTCACTCAAACACAACCTCTTGGATCATTTTGGAAATTCTAAAAAAAAAAAAAAGAGAGATATTGAGGGGTAGAGTTAGAAGAATCTGATTTACTGAAGTGGCAAAAAGAAAACTACTTTTAAAAATCCTCTGTGCTATAATCTATTGCCATAGTACTAAAACTAATAAGTGGTGATAAAGTCTAGTGTTGTTGGCCATAAAAGAGGCTTTTAAAATATAGAGTTAAAATAGTAATTACACACAGATGTTTGTATATATATGGAGGCTGCCCTGAATGTCAGGTTTGATGTGTGATGTTACAGGGTTGTCTGCAATTCATGCCTCACAGCAAGACAGGTCTTTTTATGTCAGAAACCAAACACAAGATTGCCTGTTCTTAAACATAAATGTGCTGTTGGGCACCTGAATTTAAATTGTGTATTATTCTGCTGTGGTTCAACAACCTGATTATTTTCAGTAGAAATTTGAGATAAAATGGCACCTGGGTATATTTAAAGTGGCCTGCAGCTGGAGTCCAGCTATCACAGACAGCATCTGGCATTTGCTTGGGAAAGACAGAGCCTTCAAAGAGCAGGGGATCAGCAATAACAGGTCACTAAGAACTACCACAGGAAGTCACTGATTCCTGGAAGCTATGACTGGTGTCTTGACACCCTGGAAGTTTTCCCAGACAGCTTGGCTAGAGCAGGTAAAGCTCAACTTATGCCCTTGCTTATATGTATTTTCTTGCTGATTATGGAAGATGGGAGCAAAGGGGGACACTAGATTTGATTCGATTTTATAGGGGACAGAACAACACTTTACTCATTCATTCAGTCATCCAACAAATATTCATTAAGTATTTACAATGTACCCAGCATTGCATTAGATGCTAGAAATATGCTGGTGAGGGAAGATAAATATTCCCATGTCTTTATGAAGTTCAAGTCTTAATAGGTAATATTAACATGAGCCAGGTGTGGTGGCATGAACCTGTAGTCCCAGCTACTCGGGAGGCTGAGGCTCGTGGATCGTTTGAGCTCAGAAGTTTGAGGTAGCAGTGAGCTATGATGACGATACTGCACTCTAGCCCGGGAGACAGCAAGACTGGGAGAGGAGAGGAGAGGAGGGGAGTGGAGAGGAGGGGAGGGGAAGGGAGGGGGGGAGGGGAAATTTAAAGGAAACGTATCACCCCCATAAATGAAAAACCAATATAATCTGCCACAAATTAAAAGTAAGCATAAAAATAAAGGCTTTTAAAACAAAACAATTCTAGATGCTATTGCCTTTAAAAGAGACATAAATATTTCTTTGTTAAAAAGAGAGTTTAGCAAGCATTAGAAAGGTATATAAAAACATGCTGGTGAAGATATGGAAAAATGTAAACAAATGCTCTTGGTGGGTGGCAGTATAAATTGGAACCATCACTTTGGAGAGCAATTTGCCAAAGTTTACATTATATATGTAATGTAATATATTATATTATATATATGTAATATATTATGTAATATATTATATATACATAATATATAATGTAATATATTGTATATATTTTACAGTATAGATGTATGTAATTTAAATCAATTTTATTTATATATGATATATAATATTTAAATATTTACTTATATGCATTACCTTGAACATAGAAATTCCACTTCTAAATATAAACCTTAGAGCAAAAATCAGTGAACTTTTCCTGTAAAAGTCTAGATAGTAAATATTTTAAACTTTGCAAGCCATACAGTCTCTGTAGTGTAGGGCAAAAATGATCATAGATAATAAGTAAGAAAATGAGCATAACCAAACACCAACAAAAACTTATTTTATGGATACTGAAATTTAAATTTCAGATAATTTTATATGTCATGAAATATCAGTGCTGTGACTTGAATGTGTCTCCCAAAGTTTGTGTGTTGGAAACTTAATCCCCAGTACAACAGTGTTGAGATGTGGAGCCTTTAAGATGTGATTAGGTCGTAAGTATTCTGTTCTCATGAGTGGCTTGATGCTGTTATCGTGGGAGCGGGTTCGTTATTGCAAGAGTGGGCTTGTCATAGAAGCGAGTTCAGCCCTCTCTTGCTCTCTCTTGACATGTGATGCCTTCTCCACATTGTGAAGCAGCAAGCAGGCCTTCACCAGATGTGGCCCCTTAATCCTGGGCTTCCCATTCTCCAGAACCACGAGCCAAATAAATTTCTACTCATTATAAATTACTCATTTATGGTATTCTGTTATAGCAGCACAAAGCAAACTAAGATAATTAGTCTTCTTTTGATTTTATTAACTTTTTAAAAATATAAAATCCATTGTTAGCTCACTGTCTATACAGAACAGGTGGCAGGCAGGCTGGATTTGGATCCCTGGGATTCAAATTTTGCTGACCTTGCCCTAGAGAAATTCACCTTCATGTGGAGAGGGAGAAATCTACAACTGCAGGATGTTATTGCATGCATGTTTTTCATGGCAGTCTTAGTTTGATTTTCTGAGACTAGATCCTGAAACAAGGATTTAAGTGTGCATATAGGTATACCTCATTTTATTTCACTTTGCTTTATAGCACCTCATGGATATTGCATTTTTTATAAGTCGAAGGTTTGTGGCAACCCTACATCAAGTAAGTCTATCAATCAGTGTCATTCTTCCAAGAACATAAGCTTACTTCATATACCAGTGTCACACTTTCTTTTTTTTTTTCCCACAGTGGTTTTTTTTTTTTTATTTCAGCATATTATGAGTGCACAAAAGTTTAGGTTACGTACATTGCCCTTGCCCCCCCATCCTCAGTCAGAGCTTCAAGCTTGTCCATCCCCCAGACTGTGAGCACTGCATCCATTAGGTGTGTATATATCCATCCCCTCCTTCCCCCTCCCACCTGCCCGACACCCAGTGAATGTTAAGGTGGTTTCTTGAGATGGAATCTACTCCTGTTGAAGATACTGTGAACACTGTTGAAATGACAACAAAGGATTTGGAATATTACATAAATTGAGTTGATAAAATTGTGGCAGGATTTGATAGGATTGACTCCAATTTTGAAAGAAGTTTTACTGTGGGTAAAATGCGATCAAACAGCATCACATGCTCAGAGAAATCTTTTGTGAAGAGAATTGATACAGCAAACTTCACTGTTGCTTCATTTTAAGAAAGTACCACAGCCACCCCAACCTTCCACAACCGCCACCCTGATCAGTCAGCAGCCATCAACATCGAGGCAAGAGCCTCCACCAGCAAAAAGATTACGACTTGCTGGAGGCTCAGATGTTCATTAGCATTTTTTAGCAATAAGGTATGTTTAACTAAAGTCTGTACGTTGTTTTCTAGACATACTAATAGTACATACAATAGGAAACATATAATAGTAATTGAACACAACTACAGTATAGCATAATCATAACTTTTATATGCACTAGGAAATCAAAAAATTTGTGTGACTGGTTTTATTGCAATATTCACCTTACTGTGGTGGTCTGGAACTGAACCTGCAATACCTCCAAAGTATGTCTGGAGTTTATTTGGGAGGTGATCCCGGAAAAAAACAAACAAAGAAGTGAGGAAGTGAGATAGGGAAAGGCAGGAAGCCCAAGGGTGCATATTTAACAAATTGGCACCATGGGATTTGAAGCAGATCCTGGTGGGGAACACCCCTCAGAGTTCTCTCACAATAAGCATGAAAAGTGCAGGGGTGTTTATGTACCAGATTACCGTCTGTCCTTGAGTGAAGGCTGCTTCGGGCTCTCTGACATTTTTGACTTGCCCTGCATGCGGGCTAAGTATGCCAGTACAAAAACCCTCCAGCAGAGTGTGACAGGTGCCCACAGGAAGCAGCCTTTGGCATGGAAATGTGAATGCCAACGGTGTAAGGGCAAAAACAACAGCATTTGCTAACCACCAAACAGCTATAAACATGAACCTGAAAATGAATAAATTGCCATTTGCTCAAACAAAGGAACATTATATAACAGTTCACAGGGATAGTGTAGGCCTACATTAGTCAACATGGATAAATTTCAATAATGATATTGAGAAAAAATGAAATTTACATCATGATAATTACAATATGTAACATTTGCATACAGCTTAAGAGAATGAAGAACTGCAGCAAATTTAGGAATAGTAAATGCATTTGGAGAACAGGGAAAGAAAAGAAGAAAAGTTACACAGAGAACCTTGGCTTTATTTCTATCTTTTTGTTTTAAAAAAAGACATACATGGAAAAATGTTAAGTATGAAAAATCTGGGTGTGGGTACATGGGTATTCATATTAATAGTTTTATATTTTTCTTTGTGTGTTTGAAATTTTATACTGAAAAATGTTTTAAAGAAATGAACCAATCTATAAGTCTGGGCTGCTCTTGTCAAAGGAATAAACTTCTAGAAGGAAATGAAGTAGATGTACAGAAAAAAATAAAACCTTGAGAGTATTTGATGTGGAAGTTTTCAATATTCAGTGTTTTTAAAAAGTCATTGATTTTGGTAGAGAAGAATAGCATGGATATGACACACATAAATAACTTTTATAATAAAATAGCTGGCAGGATGCAAGAAAATAGCTGGCAAAGTACCTTGAAAAGAGTAAGTGCTGTGCAATGTAAACTAGTATAATTATTTCTAAATTGCAGTGACATTGGGAAATGTTCAAATACTTCGGGTTAGTTGTTGAATATTTATGGAAATTTTTGTCTTTTGTCAAAATAGAATTTCCTTTTTCTCCTTTTTTTCTCTTCTGTTGTGATGGTAGGATTCTAGCTTTTGATAAAATCTCACGCACATTTTAATCATTTGGAAGTATCAAAAGCTGAAATTTAAAAAATATTGAATGTTGCTTATGCTTTACGCATAACTGTTTATGGCAAGAATGACAGTAAGAATATATCTAGCAAAATCAAGTGCTTACAATATTCCAGCAGTGGGATAAGTACTTTGTAGATATAATCTCGAACAATCTTTATTACAACCTTGTATGGAAGTTTATTGCTATCCCTGTTTTGCAGATGGGGAAGTGAAACACAACTCAATTAAGTGACTTGCCTAAGAACATAAAATTAGGACATGTGGTGGCTAGGACTTGAAACTGTTAGCTCATTAGGAGCCTGTACCTTTAGTCATTCTGCAGTACCTTGCCCCAATAAAGAAAAAAACATATATTTGTAAGTTAAATTTTGTCATACAAATCACGGAAGCATCAGATTTTATTTTAATATTTCTCAAAATAAATCGGACATTACTAGATTTTGGAAATCTTTTGAGTCATAAACACTACATTACAATATGTTTTATTGTAATAAGATTTAACCTATTTGCTGTAATCCAATTCCACAATTGCACATTTGGAATAGTCTTGCGTTAAATTATACTACACAAGAGGGCTCAGACAAGTTAGTATACTCCTGAGTGGCATGCACGTACTAGAACTCAAGGAGATTCACTTTAAGGAAACACCTGAATGTACAGATAGGGAGGTCTAGGATCCCCCCATATGGGTGGTGCTGCCTCTGGCAGTACATGTCACACTTGAGCACCTGGCCAGTGTCTGACCTTGCCCTATTCTTTGCCAAACTCAAAAAGTGCGAACCCTGGCTGTCACCATTATGTTAGTAACAGGCGAACAGGTGCCAGACTGACTCAGCACAATCCCAGGGGTTTTGTATGAGCCAGTCCTGAGCTTTGACTGCTGTCCTTGTCTCTCATTTAAGATAATGACCCTTTAAGCTGTCTGGTCAAGACTCTAACAAGAACAAATTGTGTACTGTTTTGTGAACTGTGTTGTGGTACTCAAAACCCTAAAATCACAGTGACTTAAAATGCTTATTCTTTTATGATACATGAGGGAAGCAGGAAAGCTGCAGGTGTGTTGGCTACACAGGTAACCAGGTCTGGGCTTTCCTGGGCTGTGCTAGATGCATCGGGCTGGATCCATGATTCTACTCATCCTGGGTCCAGATGGCATTGACAATGTCAGCCACCTAAGGAGCAGCCACTGCCTGCAGCATGGCGTTCCCACAGTGGAGGACCATGTTCAAGGGTAGACGGAGAAAATCACACAAGCTCACTTAAAGCCTCTGCTCAGACGCAGCTTACCTCATGTTCATAAACATTCCATTGACCGACACATGTCACATGACCTCGGCCAAAGTTAATGGGACAGAGAAGTATAGTGCATCTATAGGGAAGATATTGTGAAATTTGTGGCAAAGGACAAACATGTGAAATCCTTTAATGGGAATAAAGTAATAATTGAGAACAAAATATTTCAATTTATGAAAGTAGAAAAAATATCAAAGGAGAAGGAATTAAAAAAAGATGTATGCATACTCACATATAAATTTATAAGTATTATAGTAATAAATTTTTAAGCTATAAAAACATCAATTTTCCAAAATTATTGGCATCAAATTGTAATAATATTTGGGGAGAAATCTCAGTGCCCCTCCACATGGAGGGATTTCAGCCTCTGTCAACCCCCTAGTCCCTCCTCCCAAAAGAGAAGGAATGACAGGTGAGTTTAGAAGTGCCTGTGAATGCATGACTCATGTCCTCTGGGCTCTCTCTCTTTTGAAGCAGCTCTGCCTGGCAGGACAGTATGTTTTGATCTGTCCTCTTCCACGAGGTAAGAGGCCTGTCCCTGTCCAGCTATGCCTGTAACTGGGTGGGTAGATTTTATTCAGAGGGGAATCATGAGAAATTGATATAAAAGTCTATTACTCAGTTAGTTCCACCCTGATGCAGGGAAGAGGAGTGTTCTTTATTGGCTCCCTCTCAAAAATCTAGTAATAATAATGATAATAGCAGCTAGTATTTATTAAACACCGATAGCTTAAATCTAAAAATCTCATTTAATTATCATAATAATCCTGAAAATTAAGTTCACTTTATAGTTGAAGAAACTGAGCCTTGGAAGAGCTATGTGATCCTCCCAAGGCCACACAACTAGTAAATCGGAGGACTTGAGTTTCAATGCCAGGTTTATTGGAAGCCAAACCACCCGAGCTCTGTCCTGGCCCACACTGCCTCTGTGGGAGGAACACAAGGAGGAGAAGATAAGGCAGAGTGTTTGGCTGGGATGTCAGGTATTTTTATCATCTTGGTTTCTTGATTTCTCAGCAAATTGCATTTTTAGTAACTTACTTTTTTTTTTTTTTTTTTTTTTTTACCATAGAGCTTTTTCATCTTTATGTGAGTTTTGGTAATTTATTAGTATATTTCTGAATTAGTATATCTATGATTTTGTTAGAAGACAATAGTAACACAGGGTTTAACTCAAATACATTTTCATTAGTGCAAAGTTTACAAATATATCTCTACTCTTATATAAAGATCCACAAGTACAGAGAGGGATAATGACCTCTCTGTAGACTTTTGTTCAAGGAAAGCCACCTAGAGCTTGTGTAGTTTTCTACAATGCTTAAAGCCCTGCAGCTATTGACTATTTTGGAATAGTGGTAATTGGAGGTGTGACTTCTATCTATGTAATTATAGGGCCCTTGGATTTAGCCAGAGTTAAGATCAGAAATTTTTCATCAGTGACAGATGATAGGACTTTTGTTCTTCACTTGATATTTATGTACCCTTTTAGGCTTCCTTGTTTTAATTTTGATGATAATATGATATCATGTCTCCTTTTCTTTGAACCTTGAGATTAACAAAATGTATTCCTGGAGACTTCCCATTCACGGAAGTGCTATTATCTCAAAATCTCGATATAAGGAAACACCACAAACCTCAATTCCTTCCTGCCCTTTTCTCTGTGTTACTTGTCAAACCATTATTGGAAATGAGCCTCTGACCTTTTTTTCTCCCACACAATTTCTAATAAAGATGCTGCCACACGGCCGTATCCTAGTAACTAGGTTTTACACTGAGAAAGACGATTAAGAAAGAGTCCAAGATAGGGCTGGTTTCAACCATCGGCAAAGGTAATTTGCTGGTCTTGCTCTCTTTCCTGATTTTCTTAATTTAGATGAATAACTGATCTAAGCTTAATGTTCTTTCTGATAAAAATACTGTCCTGTAGACCCAAATTAGCATATTTGCTTTTGATTACCTTGCAGAACTCTATTTGCTCTCTTTTCTTAAAAGCTTAATAATTCATATAAGGCTTCAGAGGAATAGTGGCTGAAAAATCCCAACTCCCCCGCGGAGGTTAAAAATGGCAGGCTTCAAAGAATTTTTTAAATAAATAATCAAAAGAGATACTCCGTCTTGCCTGTGAACTGCTGCATAAGCAGTTCCTTAGTCATCTGACTTTGCAGAGACATAAAAAATCAGTGGTCACACAGTCAGGTACTAGAGACCAGGAAGTTCCCATATCCTAAATGAAGGGCAGAGATTGGAACTGCTCTGCCGCAGGGCTTTGTATGACTTTGGAAATCCTCAACTTTCAATGCAGTAGCTTGTTTTTGCACTGCTAAGTCGAGGGCATGAAATTGGATGGGGGAATAAAATGTATTTTTCTCAGGCAGAACCCAGACTTAAGGAGAAGAGAAGGGAAGACATACAGGCGCCCTGGAGAGAGGCCCTCTGCCCTTGGAGCACCCTGCCGGTCAGGATAGGAAGGGCATGGGAGGAAAGATGGGTGAGCTTGTTGCTGTGCTATGACATGACACTTTTGCTTTCCAGGTCACAGAGGAAGAGGAGCTCCACTGACCCACCTCCTACTTTCTCCCCGCCTGAGCTTGGTATGCCTCTGTCACCTAAGGTCACAAAAGCTAGCCTCAGGCAGAATTTCAGTAGCTTCAGGGCATGAACACAGAGGCAGGTTTCCCAAGGCCACCCTGTCTCCTTTGTGCCGCCCTTGCCTAATTCCCGCAGCTTTAATGAGGGTGCCTCCCAGGGCTGGCAGGTCTCCGGGAGTCACATCAGACAGGCAGCTGGATTCACTCCTCAAGGGATTCACACTTCTCCAGAACATTTTTTACTGTAAAATGGCCTAAAGTTAATTTCTCAGAAATGTTGCAAGCCTCTCTGGAGATACACTTTCCAACTCTCTGCCTGCTGTTGGTTTTCTCTTTCTTTCTGTGACATCAGCCCAGCCTACACTAACCTGGGACTATGGGCCCTGCATCAGCCAGTATTTCAGTGGCCCGGGGGTTCCTTCTCCAAGCACTTCAGGCATCTGCTTCTTCATTTCTTTCTTTCTTTGCTGCAAAAGACCCCCATATGTCTTGTTTTATCGCAATATGTTTGCAGCCACAGCAGATTAAACAATGCCAGTTGAGAACAATGTAGTAAAATATGAAAATCCAAATCAAATTTATATCTCCATAATGCAATGTTTCCTGAGCTTTAGTCATCCGCATACCTCATCACGATTTTTTTAACATCCACAATCTTCCTGTAGTATTAGTTATTTAATATTTTTCTTTTAAGTTGACTCACATTTTTACTTCCATAAATTAATTTCAAAGGCAATACCATAAGTGTAGCATATAACTTACCATAACAAAAAGTAAATAAAAATAAATATATAATTATTAAAAGACAAAAATTTTCATCATCCCCCAAAATCATCTTGCGAACCAACATACTATATTTTGAAAAATTCTTGTATAGAGATTTATAATTTACAGATTTCTCTAGCATACATTAATTCATTTAATTTTCACAAAAATTCTATGAAATTGGCAAAACAGGTACAGTGTATAACATTTACATGTTAGAGATGAGAAAACAGACACTGGCTCCAAAAAACAAAATTTTTGTGCTGAAAGCGGTCTTGATATTGTTTCATTTGAGGCCCATATTTTCTAATTTTTTTGTTTGATGTGACTTTTTCAGGATCATTTGCGGTCTAAGAGTCTAAAATTTCAGACTTTAGATCTTCCAGAACAGTGCCTCTTTTAATTGATTCCATACTCTCTTACCATCAAAAATCCTCCTTGTGACTGTCCACATTTTTGATTGCACTAAAAATGTGCCGAAATGAATATATTTGAAATAATTGATAATTTATGGAACCCTGAAAGACACTTCACAACACAAAAATTTTATTTGGTAAGGAAGGTGACATTTTACTTTCTATTTTACAGATTAAGAAATCAAGATGTATTTAAATAATTTGGTCCAAATCAAATATTTTTTTGTAAAATTAGAAACACCAATAAAAGTTAATTTTTTTTTAAAGAGTCAAGAGTGGGTTAAGATTGTGCTTTACAAATCACATAGGAAAATAACACTATTATGTAAAATTCCTCATAATAAAAATATGTTAAAAATATGTACACTGTTTAATTGGAATAAAATGCCTTAATGAGTTTTTCACTAAATTAATGAAGAGGTAAATTGTAATCATCTAGAGCAAATAGTGAAACTAAAATTGCAGATAGATATTTAAACATAAAATAACACATACTCTACTAGTCAAAGAAATAGGAGATATTACATACATGTTCAGCAAAAATATTCAGAAGATTAAAAAACTGGCATCATTATTATTATGCCATTGAACAGTATATCAATTCAAGCTATAAATAAAAATGTTTGTAAATGCCCATTGCTTCAATAAATCTAATTTACTTTACTTTCAATTATAAATGTAATATATGGGCATTTTTAAATGTAAGATGATATAGATGATATCACATGAATATTTCTCCACCTGTCCATTCTTCCTCTACTCAGTCCCACCTCCCAATTTCACTCACCAGAGGTAATCATTAAGATGTTCTTATAGGTATATTCTTCCAGAAAATTTGATGCATATGGAAAGCCTTTGATTTAGGCAAATGGAACCCCAAAATACTTATATATGCACTATTTTGAATCATTTTTTTCTTTCAGATTATATTTACATCATCATGTACCAATCTTTTGCATTCTTTTAATGGTAGCAGACTATTCCATTGAATATATGTGCAACCATCTATATCAAGGGTTATCAAATTTTTTCTATAAAAGGTCATGTGGTAACTATTTCAGGCTTTGTGAATTATATGGGGTCTATCACAACTACTCAAGTCTGTCATAGATAATATGTAATTGATGGGTATGGCTGTACTCCAATAAAACTTGACAAAAACAGGCCACAGGCCAGATTTGGCTCGCAATACATAGTTTACTGACCACTGATCTATATAGTCACCTACTGGTAACTTAAGTATAAACTTATTTCCTGCTTGTTGCTTTTAAAAACAGTGTGGTTATGGAACTCTATAATGTATACACATTTGCTTGGTCAAGGTAAAATGAATCCACCACAGAGTATTTAAAATATTGCCTTAAGGGCACACACGCACACACAAAAAAATCTAATCTATATTCTGGGCTCCTTTCCATTAACTCCTTATGTTCTCTCTGTGGACAAATGGATATTTTCTGTCTGGGGACTTTTTTTTTTTTTTTTAATCTGGCCCCTTTCCTGCCCTAATAGTGTCTAAGTGAAAAATCCAGAGACTCAAATCTATTATTGTATCTATTCCCATTTTTCCTGACTTGTGTTATCTGGTGATTAGTGACAAGAAGGTTTTATCCCTATGGGAGAGGAACTGTCTAACTCAAAGGTTATGTGTAAAGGGAAAGCTAAATGGAGATTAAATTAAATGCTCATCTTTTTCTTTTCTTTTTTTTTCTTTTTATCTATTTTTTCTTTCTTTCATTTTTGTCTTTGTGGCAAGTTGAGTTTGTAATCAGAATAGTTCTAGACAATAGGAAGTTTCTGGAATCAGCTTTTAGCCTTTAATTAAAGACCTCAAAGACATTCCTATGAGCCACTTCAAAGTATAGGAAATTAATACTCTGAATTGCAGGGTATTGGAGAAAACATCAGGTCATCAGCTCATGCGTCATCACAGAGATAGTGGGCACAATTTCTTCTCCTTGAGTTAAATGTTTATACAATTGTCTGGCAAGACACTTACAGGTAGAGTTAAGCAGGACCCTCTGTTCCAGCTCCTCTACAAATAATATCATAATTAGCCCCTACAGATGTATGAATTTGAACTCATTTTTGCTTCCTTTATAGTTGAAGTACCCACTGGGGATGTCATTGCTATCTGGAGGACCTGCATTTCCCTTTTTCACTAGTGCTTAAAAAAATAAAGTTCTTGTGTCTTTGATTCATCATCATCCCAGCAGACTTTTAAGCTGAGATTTTTGAACAAATATCTTTGTGCTTGAAATTTATTGAGTTTATGACTGAATGTCTCATCCTTAGAAGGAAATACTCATCACCTGAATAAGGGTCCCAAACTAACAAAGGAGCTATAAACCCGTGAAGAATTGCTGATAAGGCACTTACTATTAATCTGGGTCTGAAATTTAGCTTGACTGAAATCCAATTAGGCTCATTGGATTCTGGCTATGCTATGGTGTGCATGGCCGTGGCTTTTTCATGAGCTAGTTTATCCTAACCAATATTATCTGGCATATCCCACCTCATAAAATTAGGCTATATACCTCTTCACATTCAAATGAATCCACTTTGGGCCCCTCCCACTTATCCAGAGAATCTCATTCTTTCCTTGCTAATATCTCACTCCCTTTGTATAATAAATCAATGAAGGTCAGGGATGTTTATTCAAACTATCAGTAAGAGGGTCAGTCTTGGTCATTAATGGCTCAGAGAAAAGACAGCACAAAGTCTCATCAGTCCTCTGGAATGCATCATTCTTAATTATATTTGCTGCTATTGCTGCCAAAAATCAGAGTCCAGCAGTACTCTAGTGATCCAGGCAGGAGCTACCACAGAAACCAGGCCTTTTGGTGGTACTTTCTCAGGAGAATTAAAGGAAAAGGCAGCTTCTCTTCCCAGTGTTACAACTACATCTGGTCTCCCCACACAAAGCATTACCGGAAACTGGAGAAAGTCTCCCTAGGGGACTGAATCCTTTATGTCAGTAGTCCCCAACCTTTTTGGCACCAGGGACCATTTTCATTGAAGACAATTTTCCATGCACCAGGGGTGGGGGAATGGTTTTAGGATGGTTCAAGCACATTACATGTATTGTGCACTTTATTTCTATTATTATTACATTGTAATATATAATGAAATAATTATGCAAGTCACCACAGCTTGGGGACCCCTGCTTTATGTTACAACCCTGCAATGACTGCCCAAGAGAAAACAAGCAGATGTAGGGAAAAAAATGAAGTGTGTCTATCAAATTAACACAACCAAAGAAAAGAGAGTGAGCTATTTTGTATAGCCTGAAATAGAATACCCTGCTGTGCTTGCACCATTCAAAAATTAATTCAAGATGGAACCTATACCTAAATGTAAGACATAGTAGTATTAAAAGTTTTAAAATAAAACATAGGAGAATATCCTCAGGATCTTGAGAGATGATTTTTTTGATAAGACATAGAAATCAATAATTATTTAGAAAACTCAAAAATTAAACTTCATCAAAAGTAAACTCTTCTGCTCATAAAAAGATATAATAAAATGAATAGAAAATGAATTAAAATTTCTCCCATACAGTGGGAGAAAATGTTCATAAAACCTGTATCTGGCAAAGACTTATGCAATATATAAAGAATTGCTATAACTCATTAATAAAAAGACAAAAACCCAGTAAATAATTGAGCCAAAGATTTAAACAGGCACTTCACTAAGAAAGCTATACAAATGACCGTTAAACACGTGAAAAAGTACTCAATATCGTAAGTCATCCAGGGAAAAATCAAACCTCAATGAGAAAGCACTACACATCCACTAGAATGACTAAAATAAAAGACTGACGCCACCAAATGTAAGCAAAGAGGTAGAATACCCAGAACTCACATATATTGCTGGAAGTATAAAATGGTACACTCACTTTGGAAAATTATTTGAAGGCATCTTTAAAAGTTAAACACACATCTACCCTTTAACACAGTAAATCCACTTCTAGGTATTTACCAAAGAAAAATAAAAACATATTTTCCGTACAAAGACTTAAATACAAATGTTCATAGTAGCTTTAGTCATAATAGCCCCAAACTGAAAACAAACCAAATATCCATCAACAGGGGAATAGATAATCAAATTATGGTACATCCATATAATAGAATATTACTCAGCAATAGAAAGAAGTGAACTACTGATACAACAAATGGATCAATATCACAGACATTATGCTCAAAAACGGACACTGGGCACAAAAGAGTACATACTGAATAATTCCATCTATATGAAATTTTAGAACATGCAAAACTAATCTTAAGTAAGAAATACTGGAAGAGGTTGCCTTGGGTGGAGGGAAAGGCCTGGGAAAGGGCACAGGAAACTTTCTGAGGAGATGGAAATGTCTCACATCTTGGCTGTGGTGGTTGTTCACAGCTATGCATAAATTTATAAATACTTATTAAACTATTTGCCTAAAGTGGGTGTACTTTTTGCATCTAAATTATACCTCAATAAAAATTGATTTGAAGAAAAGGGCACATAGCTTAGAAAGACATAGCACACTGTGATATGGATTAATTGCATCCCTCTCACATGACTTGTAGTTGGCATAAGAGGACAAAAGGCCTAGAAGTTTCAGTGGGAGTGAGATCAAAATGGGAAGCATAGAAAAGTGTGCAGTTTGCTTACAACATCCTCCACCCCCAACCTGCCCCGCACCCTTTATTCTAGCTGAGCTCCCTGCTTCCTCTTCTACAAGGTTATGTGGGTCCCATTATTGCTCTTAGCTGGCTGCCAATAGGCCAAAGCTCTACAGCTAGGACTGCTGCATTTCAGTGTAAGCACCTAAACCGCATCTTTTACAGAACTGTTAAAAATAAACTGTAACAGTGATCATTGAGGTGGGGTAACAGTGATAAATGGGTCGAGGTACAGATGAAACAAGAATGGTAGAATATTGACAATTGTCAAAGCTGGGTGATGGGCTCATGGGGGCTAATTATACTACTTATTTTGTATATGCTTAAAATTTTCTACTTAAAAGGGTTTAAAAAATAGATATACCAACCATAGTACTGTTTGGTTACTGTAAATCTCTTTTATCTCTTCTGTTGCTGACTATGGTCATATCTAATGTAAGTAAATAAAACATTTATTCACACCTGCACTGCTCACCTATTGTGGCTGATGCCCATTCTGGGTATAAAAGAAAATCCTCAAGGAAGCAGGTGGGTAAATCAACACATAGCTAATTATATTTTACCCTTTTTGAGGAAAAAGATCAAGCTCTTTAAAATAGTATTCGTTACTTCTCATAACTTCCCACCTTCCCTCACTTATCTTCAGCTTTATCTCACTCAGTATTTGCTCATGTCATCCAAAATAGGCATTTTGAACTACGTTCACCACAATGAATTTGCCATGAACGTTTACACCTTCTTGACCTTACACACACTAATCTCTGCTGGAAAGATCCCCCATTCCCCCAGGTGTCCTGGCTAATTCTCATTCATCTCATTACGGAAAGGCTTCAGGATGTGTCTTGCCTTGCCAGCCCTCACGCTCTAATGCACCGTGAGCAGCGTGAAGGCTGGGACTGTGCCCTGTTTATCTTTCTGTTCTCATCACCAGCCCAATGACTGCAACTTAGTAGATGTTAAGATTTTTATTGAATTAATCAATGAATAAATGTAGACAGAATGCTAAAGGTATAGACATGTCAAAAAGGATTACAGAGACATTGTGTCTGATAGGATTAAGAAGCATCAGAACAACTTTTTCCAATGACTTACTTGAATTAAAAATTAGGTTTTATAGACCCTAATAAGACATTGTTTGGGGGGATATAGTAGTGATTGAAATAGACAATGCTCCTGATATTACACATATTACATTCTATTCAGGGGGGAAACGGACAATTAACAAATACAGAATATAGCGTCAAGTAGTGGTAAGTGTTAGGAAAAAATTAAAGCAATATCATGGTTGGTGGGAGATGATAGATAAGGAGGTGATTAAAAGCTTCTCTGGAGAGGTGACATTTGAGCAGAGACCTGACTGAAGAGAGGCAATGAGCCAGTTGTTGATTATGAAGAATGACCTAAGAAGAGGGAGCCAAAAGTGAAAAGGCCCAGAATTGGGAATTCGTGGTACTAGGAATTCTTGGACCAAAACCCAAAAATTCTAAAAGATGTATTTTGGGGAGTCCTAAAGGCTTTTCTTTTTTCGCCATTTTTAATTAAAAGTCAAGCACTGCCAGGAGCAGTACACTTCAAGTAAGGATTAATTAACAACCTGCAGAGAATGAAACAAGAGTGGGAGGGTGAAGGGAATTGCAGAGCATGTCCCTGAAAGGGAAGACTAGAGGTCACTAAGCCTTGCCCGTGTCACTGCTGCACCTACACTGGTCCTGGGGAGAGACAATGATGTATTGAGATGAGCTACCTGAAGGTGAGATGGGAACAAAGGTGATATCGCCGCCTTTTCTCCTACCAATTGCTCACACTTTCTCCTCTACCCACTTCATCCAATTAGAAAGCATCCTCTAAATAGCAACAGGGACAGTAAAAACAGGGATTGGTAACATCTGAGACGGTATCAGTCACTGGAAAGAAAATAGAAGAATCAATTCTGTTTGACTTTGAGCAAATGAGCCTGCTGTGGCGAGATAGGAAAAACGTGGTCCTTAGGAGTCCAAGTGGCTGTGGAGTTCATAGCAGTGACTTTGCCACTGATACCTCTTAGCAATGGCAGTAACTAACAGGACAGTCAATATTACAGGCTCAAGAGTCCAAGATCACTGATCCCGTAAAGGAATAAAATGTGCTGCTCTTTCAGAGTCCTGGAAAAATCAACAGAGCAGCAAGAGCCAGATAAAGAAGATGACAGCTCTACCCAACAACAGAAACGTAGGAACATAAGCCAGGAAAATGCGTCACAGAAGGCAAGTGGCTTATTGTGCACACAGGTGCAATGGTCAAATTAAGCTTCCTACAATGTTAACAGAAACAGAGCTCAACATCTAGAGTCCTGACACATACAAAGTATGTTCTAACACTTTTTTCATCGTTACAAGCACTTACTTGGGTTATCACTCATATTTTGTAGATAAGGAAACTGGAGCTCAAAGCCATATTAACAAGTGGAGCAGCAAAAGCAGAAGCCTCAGTCCTCTGGTTTCCAGTCTCAGGTGACCTTCATCTGGGATGTGATTCCAAAAGGTGGAAAACTCTCCACTTGCCTTGTCAGTTTGCCTCTCTTCTAACCAGCTCACCCTCAGCCTTGTTACTTTCCTTCCGTCTGTTTTATAAGCACCCTAGTGGGGGGGGGTTATGAGCTTGGGCAGTAGAATGAGACTGCCTGGATTTAAAGCCTGCTCTACAAATTACTCACTGTGTAACGTTAAGCAGATTATTTCACCTTGCTGTGTTTCTGCTTCCTCTTTTGTAAAATGGAAATAATAGCTCTCTTCCTTCTCCCTTTCCGTGACTTCTGCCTCTCTCTGCCCAGCGCACATGCTTCACTGTCTTGGCTAACAGCGCCCAGGCCTGGCCCAGAGTTCCCACCCCTGCCCTTGCTGCCCTTTGCAGCTGAGTGGGCTGGTCGAGGCCCTGACACTCCCTGGGGTTAGATAATTCAAAAACTCATTCTTTGAAACTGCTTCAAAGTAGAGAGGAGGAGGGTTTTGCTGAGGGATTGCAGAATTCAGGGAACACAGAGATTTATAGTGGGTGCTGCTTCCTTAGAGGCCAAGGCCCCCGGAATGCCTGAGGAATAACAATAACCTCTCTCCCAAACTGCCATTCTTATGTGGGTGCTTGGATGCTGATGAAATTAGCCAGTGTTTCAGGCTACCCAAAGGCATGTTAACCTGCCTTTATCCATATGCATTCTGCCCCTTCCTGCTCACCTGGGCCAGAAAAATGTGGTTTTCTTTCGAGTCCATCCCCATCTTTTCAGAAAAGATCTCCCTGAACACATTTACACACACACACACACACACACACACCCTCACACCTCGCTGTCCCCAAGTTCCAGACATTCTCTCTAGAAGTACCACATCTTTGATGACCCAGATTGTGAAGAGTGAAGAGTCAGTCATGCCCAAATTGATTTTGAAAATGCCTTTATTCAAGTAGTTTTTAAAGAAAATAACCCAATTATTGTCTAAAAGATAAAATATCTAAAAAGTAAAACAATCCCATGCCTGTGTGTGTGCGTGTGTGTGTGTGTGTGTGTGTGTGTACGGCATGGGGGCCTTTAAAGCACAACCCTCTGAGATTCACTTAGCACCTTCTGCATTTTATTGCATGGATTGTTGCAAAAATCGAGATGCAGACAAAATGGTGAATCTGAGAAGAGGAGAGGCAACAGGGGGCACAACTGGGTCAGTATTCCTGCCGCATCACTGTGGAGCAGTGCCCACTGAGCAATAGTGTTACTTCACGGTTCACAACAGTAAATGTTATGCTTCTGAAACTCTGAAAACATTACCGTCTGAGATGGCAGCAGAAAAACATCTTGAGGGCTGGGCTGTTTGTCTTTAGTATCCCGGCCCCGTGAAACCCAGCATGACTTCCGTCCCTGTGAAAGCTCAACAAAATACTAGCTAAGGCTGGTGATTCCTAGTTATATAAAGATCCTTGACCACGACAGTGTACACAGGTGTTTCAAACTCAGATAGGACAGGAGCCAGGAAACAATAAATACAAGTGAACTGGGTCTGGTGAGAAGTACAGCAAGCTGGAGTGCTCACACGCCTTCTGAGGGCAGAGTCACCATTCTGCACCAGCTGATGGTTGCTTTGTGAAAATGTGAGCCTAAAGTGCCAAAATTCTCTGGTTTTACAAAAGAAGCAGAGAATAACCTGTAATTGTCAAAAAGTAATTCAATTTTTAAAAAATATCCAAGAAGCTCAAACAAAACATATCCGCAGGCACCCAATTTGCAATGTCTTACCACAAAAGGTCCATGTGCTCGGTCTGATAGACTTATTTATCATCTGAGTACCTCTATTTTTCTATCCATATAATGGCAATAACTCTAATACCTTCTCATAGGATGATTACAGAGATTAAATATATTGCTACATGGTAACCATCTGAGCTATCTGTTGTTAGGTCTGGTGGAGGGTAGGTAAACAGGTGGCAAGAAGGGGGCTAATGGTGGAGAGTGGGAACCAAATTGTAGCTAGGAACCAAATTGAGGCTGAAAACTGTTCCCTGGTGGGAACATACATGGTAAAAAGTTCCTAGTAATCTTTAACTGACCTAGAGTTTATTACCATCTAATTAGCATAACATGGGTGGGGCTTCGTGAAGGATTCTGGGGAAGACAAAGGAGCAGAAAGGGAAACTGTTACATAACCAAATGTTATATAACCTGCTATAGAACACCAACCTGTCAATCACCCCAAAAGGCAGAAAACAACAACCAATCCTGCCAGGAGAAAGGCGGGACAAACGAGTGACCTTATAAAAGGCAGCATGTGCTCACATGCAGGTCTATCTTCACTTGTGGAGACTGACCCTTTCCACTCTCTCTGGAACATATTTTCACTTTGTGTAGCTTCCTTCTGTATTTTCATTCTTTCTTTTATGTGATAAACTGTATAAAATTGTTCTGTGTCTGTGATCACTCCATCATCGGCTCGACTTGGTACCAGTACTCTTTCTTGACACTGAGAATTAGGGGGCCAGGGTACATCTAGACAGACGAACCTAACACTGTCACATATTATGCACCATTATTATTATTAGTCAAAATTATATTTTATACATTTGCCTAGATCCATCTGAATGCAACATGATTATAATGAAATATGTAGTATGTAAGTCATAATCTTCATGTTTGTGTATAATCTCAATAAAGAACCTCATCAATCCTCAAGATATATTGGAAAAGATCCATCCTGTAGCATTCACCATCTGTGACTGTAGAAACTGAGGCAGAAAGAAGTCAGTTTTGTTCAGATTCACAAAGAATCATTGGAGATAGAAGTGTCTCCTTGTCTTAGCCACAGGTATCCTGTTAATTGAAATGGCCTGTGCCATTGACTTTTATGATCACTAAGTTTTCCTCGCAGTTTGCCATGCTTTCATTGTGTCAAAAAGGCAAGGTTTATAAAGACAGTGAGCAACTTTAGCCTCTAAAAGGCTTTAGTTGTGGGCAGACTATCCATTTGTATTCAGGTTGTTATCTTTCAAGCTAATTTGTGGAGCTTCACTAAGGCATCCCACTCAGCATCACTTAAGGACACATTTTCAAATTGGATCTGGCAAAAATAAACATCCTTGAAAAATAGGAATTCACATTCCAGAGTCTTTTCTGAAGCATGGGTTCTCAAATATAATAGCCCCTTGTTTCTCGAAGTGTGGTCCTGAGATAGCAGCAATAGCATTGTCTGGGAGCTTGTCAGATACGCAGGGTCTTAGGCCTCACTCCAGACCTACTGAATTGGAATTTCACTCCCAGGTGACTTATGTGTGCATTAAAGTTTGAGAAACACTGTTGGCCAACTCATCTCTATAATTTCCTATAGTTTGTGTGTGATCAGGGAAAGGAATATAGAAAAGAGTTTGCCTTAGATTTTATCAAGAAGGCTTTTACTATTTGTTAACTCACTCAAAGAACAAAAAATGTCAAAAGTCAGCCCTCAGCATCTGTTCAATTATATACCTCTAAGGATTCCAAAAATTCCAAAGAAACGTGAAAGTTTACCCTGGACTCAGGCCCAATTTGCTAAGTGTTGCTTTCAGCTGAGACTGGCTGGTGTGTTAGCACTGGTCAGCATGGCTGCTGAGACCTGCTGCCCATTCCTCCAAAGACAGCCAGTGAGAACATCACTTTGTTGATATGGCCACACCAATTGGTGCAAGGTGCTAAGGTAGCTAATTGGCCAGGAAATATCATTGACAGCCTTGCTCATTCCCAAGCGATGACAGAACCAAGCAGGTAAGCCATACTTTTGCTAACATGAGGAAGAGAAGGAAAGAAGATGAGAAGGAGAGGAAAAAGGAAAAAAAGAAGGAAATAAAAATCATTCTCAGGATTTTTCCTTGTATCTCCTATTTCTATCCTTCCCTCTTTCTAGCTATTGAGAAGCCAGTACTTCTGTGAACCACCCAGGACTAATCATAAAGCAAGAAGGAGGCGTCTGTAGATGAGCCTCTTAGAGGCAGGTGAGGAGGGACACAGGGCTTTAGGATCTGGAGACCCTCTTCACACGTGGGAAAACTCTGCTAAGCTTATTCCTTCACTGGGTTAGACCCTGGGCAGGCAAACTCTATTCATTTAGTGAGGCTGTCTACTTGTAGCCTGTGTTCAGGCAGGAAAAGTGTGGGTGTGGATCCGTAGTTTGGTTTCCACACACTGACCCATCCTGCACTGTCCTATCCTCATGGCCGTATTATCAGTGAACACTCTTGGTAGGCAGGACAGCGTGTGACTGGTCATCAGCATAGCCCAGTGGCTCTCACTGTAAGGAAAACACTAAAATCCACCTTCTAGAAGAAAGAGGTTCATAAAATCAGCTCATCTATGTTTCAAAAATTGCCTTAAATTTTGCTTTAATTTTCTGCTTTTGCAGGTAATATAATATTCCTGAAAAACAGCACATATATGCACATGCACTGTTTATTTGAAGAAATCTCTTAGAGAAAAATTTGTAAAAATGCAGTTTGCTGGGAGCTCATCCAGCCATGGTGTGTCTGAACTACAGCACATTGGTTTCATTCTTCCAGTTCCTTGGGTGTCATAGTATTCAACAGACAAATATTTTTAAAAACCCTCTATATGTCTAACACTGTGCTAGTTAACCTAAACAAAGCTGTTAATAATCCTAGCAAAAAATAATTAATTAGCCTATATGTTATTATATAATCAGTATAGGAGTATCTGTGTGATACCAGTTCAGTATAGAACACATACAAACATGTTAAAAACTAAAAACATAACATGTTCTAGCTGAAAGTAATTTTTCTTTTAATAATTGAGCCTCCAGAAATGTTTCCACAGAGGGCATTGTCTCTGTACCAGAAGTCATTTGAATTGAAGAAAAGCTATTTGTGAGCTCAACAGGGCCCCAGAATGCATTACTCCCTTGCAGGAAAACCAAGGCTCTCTCTGGGAGTTATTGAGCAGAATGTCAAGGTCTCCAGAGAACCTTGTTGTCCACGAACGATTGTTTCATTCATCACTTTTTAAAGCAACTCTTTTAGTTGATTTCCTATCTGAGCACGAGGAAGGAGCCTCATTCACAGAGCCCTGAGAAGCAAGCACCAGGAGCAAGGATGACCCCTAGGCTCTCCTGGGCCAATTATTCCCTATCTCAGCCCCCTTGGTTTCTCCTTAGCACAGATCACAATTTAAAACCACTTTGTGTGTCAGCTTATTCATTTAGTGACTGCTACCTTCCCCCTCCTCCCCACGCCCACTGAAAGCTCCAGGAAGTCAGAAATTACACCTCTTTTTCTCCTTTTTATCTTCAGTGCCTAGAACAGGGCCCACCCTATAATCCGAAGTCAATAAATAGTTGTGAATTTTTAAAAAAAATGAATGTTCTGCCAAAGCAAATCAGTGCTGAGGAGAAGATAAGATAGTGTTCTCCAGGTGCCTCCCTCCTTTTCTTGTCCAGACCCCCAGCTAAGTGTGTGTGTGTGTGTGTGTGTGTGTGTGTGTTGGGGGGGGGGGGTGTTGCTGGCCTGTAATCCAGTAACTAGTTATTGCTGCAGTTAAAGCTGAGAAGCCAAAAAATTTCAGATGGAAGCAACTTCCCAAAATGCTATCATTCTCAAATGCATTTGCTAAACATTTCTAGTGAGTGGCATATCCTTTGTGATTTGAGAAGAGCCTAAAAAGAGAAACTCTCGGTAGCATTTCTAAGGTGTCACAGCATTCTCTTTTAAATGGAGGCTTCTCATCCACCCTGCACACGATTGGAGCATCAAGGTCAGATTTCCAAGGTAAACCCTACAACACTGCACTGGAAACCAGGAGCCCTGAGCTTTGCCACCCAGTAGCTCCAGCAGCCAGCTCAGCTCCTGGCATATGGGTCAGCTGGGCAACTTGCCTGTTAATGAACATTGAATTTTATATTGAATATATTGAATATTGAATTTTATATTGAATATTCAATTATATTGAATATTAATTTTACATAAATAACTCTTAAATGTCCAGAAATGAAAATAATAGAGGAAAGCTGTAATTTAATAAATGCAGCAATAAACGTTCAATACATGAGACTTATAGGAAAAAAAATTGAGAGCACATCTAAAAACTTGGAAGACTTTTTAAGTTCTATAAGATTAGTGATGTATAAAGACATACCAAAAATATGTAAATGTGTATATTATCACATATTCCTTTGAAGATTTGCTTTTACTTTTAATAAGCTACTGAGAGTAATTCTCACACTGGACCAAAGTTAGCCTGTGTTTCCATTCCTAGATTCTCAATGGAAATAAATGCTTTAGGAATCTATTTTCTTTTCTACTCTTCCCTGGCCTTTGCTCTCTGGTTCTCTCTGGGTCAGGTTACTCCGGTAGCAAGAGAGGAAACTTGGCATGTTCTATAGAGCAAAAGGGTTAAGTACTGCAGATACCAGCTGTAAAAGGCATACAAAATCTTTTGATAAGATGTTCAAGTGAAATCCTACTAGTGTGCTAAAAGGAAAATATACTGGATGAACAAAACAATCACTAAGAAGGGAAAGAACAGTAGTGAATTGTGGTCCTGGCCCCCTCATTTCCAGGCAGAAAAATGAATTAAACTTTGCAGAACAATATCTGATTGACTAAGCCACTGAATTGAGAAGGTAAATGATCGAACCCCACTAGTGTACGTCAGCTACCCCACTGTGGAGCTTTTCTCCTCTCTGTCACTGCGAGGGTAAACAAATACCCTGCCTGACAAGAAGTTAAAATATTCCTGAAAAACAGGAATGGCAACATCCTCCAACACATGAGTCTGTGCTAGAACAGTGCAGTTTGAAACTCATCTAAATATTCTTGATTTCCTGGGGAAAAAAATAGCATTTTTACTAATTTCTTTGTGTCCCAGTTTCCTTGGCTGTAAATGCGGGTAGTGACAGTAACTACCTCATAGGGCTGTTACAAAAATTAAATGTAAAGCTTTTAGAAGAGTATGTGGCATCTAGAAATCATGATATGTGCCTGATACCATGGTGATGAGATGACAGTGGTGATGACAATGATCACGGTTCCCTTTGTTGCAGGAAAGCACTTTCCTTGCAACCCTCAGTGATGTAAAGAGACGAAGTATTGCTTTGTCATGCTAGGCATTGTGTAGATTGTATTATTGGCCTCAATTCTTCACCTCCTCTCTGTGTCCCTGTCTTACAAATTCTGGCTCATGAAATGGGGTGTTGGAAGTGACACTGTGCCAGTTCTGTATCTGGGCCTTCAGGAGCCTTGTGTGTGTGCTGCTTGCCCTCTGGCACCTCCACACTGCCATGACAAGAACATGCGCCCGGGAGTCTGCTGGTCCAAGGAGATAAGAGACACGTGAGGCAAACCAGTAGACCTGGAGCATATGCGTGTGCTTATTGTTATATGCCATTGAGATTCTGTCATTATTTTTTGCACAGCAATAGCTAACTCAGCCACATTCCATATAATTGTGAAAATAATAGAAATAAGTAATGAACATAACATAGAATAAAGCCATGGCTATAAATCGAGATTTTGTTTAGCTTTAGTTGTGTATGTGTGTTTGTTTGCATCAAAACTTATGGTATCATTATTTTTTGAATTAAGAAGTGGTCAATTCCGTATGGTTTAACCTGAATATTCTCTAGTGTGCAGATTGTGACCACTATTTTAAATACACTTATTTATCACCTATTAGGAGAGTTCCCTAAAATTAAACAAAAGATTTTCAAAGAGCCTGTCACATAGGTGGCACTCAATAATATTTGCTGAAAATGTTATTGAATAAAGACAAAAAAATCAAGCAACATTTTATATTTGCATCCTATTAGAAAGAATTCTCTACGCGTTTCATGCATTTTATTTACTCACATTTCAGCCATAATCAATATTATGCATGAGTTTACCTGTTCTGTTTTTATAATCAGACTGCTGTGGATAAAGGAAAATGGTTATATATTTTATGGATCTTGAACAAGACACACTCAATAGCAAGTAAGTGTCTAAAACCTAGGAGTTCTGTTTCCAATGGCTATAAGAAATATTACGTCTGTTTATACTGAATTCAGGTATAAATATTGAATATTGAGAGGAAAGTACTTCATCCTCTTCTAAAGGACAGAAGGTCAAAAAGTAGTAGATCAAATAATACAAATTAGTCTTCTACATTGTCAAAATGTGGAATGAATCTAAACATCAACTTCCTTTCACAAAATGTGCCTTGTGGATATCCCCCAAATCAAAACTCATTGGTAATGGTGGAAAACAACTCAGTTAATAGAACTTTAGATTTCTGCTACTATCTTTATATCTGGAATCAGTGCTATTGCCCCATTCTCTAAATCCAATTTATACTTAATAAATGTACTAAAAAAAAAAAGCATCTTATTCCACTTCTCAAAGTCGTTTGTGCCATGCTTTCATCACATTGTTTCCTCATTCAAGTACATATCTGTGCTTTCATCAAATCTCAGCAACCCCCATGTTGCTTAGCTAAAATGGATCGTCTCAGGCTGGCATTTGTTGCTTATAAACATAGGCTGATTTCTCCACTTTTAGTTGACATAAAGAGGTTTACTATTGTGAAAAGAGCAACTGTTGTCATAATGCTTTCTCTCAAAGAGCATAAAGTGCATCTATTTTAGTAACCATGGTTATTTCCAAAATTGTATCCATTTGAATTAGATGCGTTTCCCCATTGTTAAGGAAAAGCAACTGAGGAGCATTCGCTTCCATGTGCACATTTCATTGTTAACACAACAATGCCTGGTCTCAAAATAGGCATTGATGTACTTTTCACCCATAATCTGCCACTTGCTTTTCTCTTCTGAAACCTAAACAACAAATCAGTTCAAAACTCTATGGTTCAGTCAGGCAGTGTTAATATCCTAAAACACACACATGTGCATGCTCGTATCACTCATGGTAATAGAGAATAAAACTCAGCCCAGATTTTTCCTGGCTCCTAGATACCTGAGTGATCTTCACCTATGCTCAGCTACTTCCTAGGAAGTGGGTGAGAAAGAGGGGCAGATTAGAATGTAGCACTGAAATAACTAAAGCTCTTCTTTGCCCAAATCAAGACACTTAACTCTTCTTTACCTTTGTGCCCTATCCCTCACTGAAGAAGTCAGGGGATTTTTACCAGATTGGCTACAGTACACAATACAACAATGGCTGAGTGAGCTACTCTGATACGTGGTTGTGGAGCCTACACAGTAAATATGTCAGTCCATGCTGCAGCAACAATCACAGGAAGCAAAATACAGCAGGTGAGCAAGGAGGTAGAAGAGCTATATTTTTATTCCAATTAAGCAATTGAGTCATATTTTAATTTCTTGTTATACCAGTTTCTAAATTTAGGCACTAGGCACTAAAGCTCATATCTTTATCCACGTGATTCAAGTGGTACGCTCTTTATTAGGATTTAAGTACCATGCTCTAAAAATAGCTATAATCCTTCACTAATTTTAAATATTTTCATGAATCTAGTCGTAGTTTACCCTTGCAACAACCTTCAATAGATGTTTATGTCAATGATTGGTGTACTTTATAAATAAAGAAGCTGAGGGGCCAACATCAAATATTTTCTAAGATCAGCTTCCTCATTCTCAAAGCAGTGCTTTTTCTACTCTGCCAGCATTGCTTCTGTAGAAAACAATCACATGGGATCCTCTGTGAAAAGGGTGTTGCTATGGTGTGAACGTTGACATCTCCCCAAAATTCATATGTTGGAACCCAATAGTATTGGGTATTAAGAAGTGATGGTATTAAGAAGTAGGGCCTTTGGGAAAGTGACTAAGTCATGAGGTCTCCATCCTCATGAATGGGATTAGTGCCCTTATAAAAGAGATTGAAGGGCACTATGTGCCCCTTCCACCATGTGAAGATGCAGCAAGAAGGTGCTATCTTGAAAGCAGAGAGTAAGCCCTCACCAGACACTAAATCTCCTGAGGCCTGGATTATGGACTTCTCAGCCTCCAGAACTGTGAGCAATAAATTTCTGTTGTTCATAAACTACCCAGTCTAAGATATTTTCTTATAGCAGACCAAATGAACTGAGACAGGTATTATACAACATACACTCACATTCTAACGCCTTGAGAAGTCCTGAAATAAAGTAAGTTCTTTACATTAGTTAACTCAAAATTCCCTAACCAGATAAATCACAGACTGGTAGAAAATACTAGCAAAAGACTTACCTGATAAAGGACTGTTACCTAAAATATACATAGAACTTTTAAAACTCATCAGTAAGAAAAGAAACAACCCAATTGAAAATGAGCTAAAGACCTTAACAGACACCTCACCAAAAATATATGAATAGCAAATAAACATATGAAAATATGTTCCATATCATTTGTCATGAGGGGAATGAAAATTAAAACAACAAAATGCCAGCACATACCTATTAGAATGGCCAAAATCCAGAACACTGACAACACTAGATGCTGACAAGGGTATGGAGCAACAAGGACTTTTATTCATTGTTAGTAGAAATGAAAAATAGTGCAGCTACTTTGGAAGATAGCTTGATGGTTTATAACAAAACTAAACATACTCTTACCATATGATCCAGCAATCTAGCTCCTTGGTATTTACCCAAAAGAGTTGAAAATTTATTATCACCCCAAAACCCATACACATGTTAATAGCAGCTTTTTTCATAATTGCCAAAATTTAAAAGCAACCAAGATGTCCTTCAGCAGATGAATGGATAAATAAGCTGTGCTACATCCAGGCAATGAAATATTACTCAGTACTAAAAACAAAAGAGCTATTAAGCCATAAAAAGTCCTGAAGGAAACTTAAATGCATATTACTAAGTGAAAGAAGCCAATCTAAAAAGGCTACATATACTATATGATATATGAATCATATATAATTCCAACTATATGATATTCTGGAAAAGTTAAAATATGAAGACAGTTAAAACATCAGTGGTTAGGGGAGAAGGAGGGAAAGACACTTATAGCACCGGGGATTTTTAGGGCAGTAAAACTACTCTGTGTGGTACTATAATGGCGGTTACATGTCATTATACATTTGTCCACACTCATAAAAGATAAAACCTCAAGAGAGAACATTAATGTAAACTATGTTTTTTGGGTGATAATGATGTGCCAATGCAGGTTTATCCACTGTAACTAATATACCATTCTGGCAGACGATGTTGATGATGGCGTAGAATATGCATGTGTCGGCAGTGGGTATATGGGAAATCTCCATACCTTCTTCTCAATTTTGCTGTGAACCTAAAATTGTTCTAAAAAATAAAGTTTACTTTTTAGAAAAGTTCCCTACCTGCACAAAATCCATTTGTTCCTTGAAATCTATTAACTACTTCTTATAATATATTTTGGAATTTTGTGAGCACCTCAAGGGCAAGAACTATATTTTATTCAATTGTGTGTGTGTGTGATGTTATGGGTTGAACTGCATCCCCCCAAAATCCATATGTTGAAGTCCCACCCCCCAGTACCTCATAATGTGACCTTATTTAGAAATGGGGTCATTGCAGATGTAATTTAGAAGTTATGCTGGAGTACGGTGAACCTATAAGACACAGAATCCAATATGACTGGTGCTCTTATAACAAGGAGAAATTGGGACCCATGTGCTCACACAGGAAAAATTTCATGCAAAGATGAAGTCAGAGACCAAGGTGATGCAGTAGAAGCCCAGGAATGCCAAAAATTGCCAGCAAACCATCAGAAGCCAGGAGGGAGGCACAGAACATATTCCTCCTTCATAGGCCTCAGAAGTAACCAGCCTTGTCAACAAACTAATCTTGGACTTCTAGCTTACAGAACTATCAGGCAATAAATTCATGTTGTTTAAGCCATCCTGTTTGTGGTACTTAGTTACAGCAACCCTAAGAAACTAATACAGGTGACAAGTAAAAAGTATAGTCTTTTTTTTTTTCGTTAATTCAACATATTTACTGAATGCCTCCATTCAGTGCTACAAAAAGGGTACAATTCCTGCCCTCATATAGGTGACATTCTAAGGAAGGCGACAGAAAATAAATAAATAAATGTAAAATATAATTTATCTCCAATTTTAAGAGGAAATTGGGGCCTACAGATGTTTCTGCAAACTATTAATATAAACAGTATGTTTATAGAGAATCCCAGAAGGCCCACTCCCATTAGAGTGCCACTATATTGCTACCAAGGCTCAAGGCACCATCTCCAAATTGTGTGTTGCTAAGTAACATGAAATTCTCTTTCCTGGCTCTTACTTGACAAAAAATATGAGATCTTGGCAAAGTGGAAGAACTGGATTTCAAGTCAGGGAACCAAGGCTGAGTTTCCGTTTGGCTTCCTATATAATCCTTGATAGATTAATTTATACACCTGTGTCTCAATTTTCTCATTTGCAAAATGATACCTATCTTATACGATTATTGTGAAGAATAAATGGTGATAAAGAAAAGCAATTCAGATTTACTTATTTCTTCTGAATCTTTTGTTTGCTCAAACTCAAAATTTCTAGACTTCTCTCATATAAATTTGTAGCATTTGGGTTTTCTTTTTTTCTGGATTGTTTTGCTTTGTTTTGTTTTTTTTCTCTAGATGGCTAATCTATATATTCTGAGATTGTGGGCTTAAAACCACATTTGGTATCAAGGCAGGAAGTTGTTATTCTTTATGTTTAGTGAAATGCACTCTAAAATACCAACTATCTCTAGGCTCCCATTACTCTCCCTACCACACACACATGTATGTACACAGATAACTGGGGCTAACATCCCTTTTTCCTTGGGTGACTCATGATGGGGATGACAGAAGGTTGGGGTTGTATGAGCAATTAGATTCTGCCACACACATATACTCCCAGTACCATATGCTTTTTCCAACTGCTGCTGTTCCCAAATATAACATGTATCAGCCACTCTCAGCCTCTCCCAGCAACCTCTCAAGACTCTACTTCGTGGCTCCTCTCACTTACAGCAGGTCCCTATGTGGCTCTTAGAAATGCTCCCATCAGTGTCTGCTGGTCCCAGTAGCTGCTACCATGGTGATGGCAATTCTTGTAGGTGGTGCTTATTCGAACCTCTTCTGAACCTACCCATTTGTAAATTTGGTTGTTTGTCTTATTTTTATTGAGTTGTAAAAGTTCTTTATTTAGTCTAAATACAAGGCTTTTATCTGATATATATTGGCAATTTTTTGATTTCTTAGTGGCATCTTTTGCAGCACAAGAAATTCTAACTTTAACATAATCCAATTGATCAAATTTTTAATTGTTCTTCCTTTTGTTTTTTGTCTAAGAATCCTTTGCTTAACCTGAAGTCACAAAGATTTTCTCCAATGTTTTTTTCTAGAATTTTTTTGTTTTAACTTTTACATTTAGGTCTATAATATTGAAGGAAATCAAAATATTTCTCTCTAAAATATTGAAGATTGTTAGCTGAAGAAGATGAAAACTTAGGGGGACACTCTGCTTCTCCATATGCTTGCTTGATGGCAGGACAGCAATTCACAAAGCCAAAATATCTTTCTACCCCTGCCCTTTCCTGTCTAAAGACAGAGATATAAACTCTGTCTTTACTGGACAGGGCTCTGAGCTCTTATCAGCTTAGAAACCAGCACCAGCAGAGGTAGGGGAATGTGGGAGCAGACTTGACTACTTCCCATAACTGTTACAACTTTGTAAGAGACCCCTTTATCTGGTCAGTATAGGATTTATGCCTCTTTGTTAAAATACTGTTTAAAGGAGAGCACCAAGCCACTGTCTTGACAGAGAGAAAGACTTTTGAATTGAGATTCCTCCCATGTGATGTACACAACATATGTTAAATATAAAACTGTTTGTTTTTCTCTTGTAAAAGAAAATAAAAGTCTCAGGAACACATCCCCCAATTCCTTATGCAAAAGGGAAGGTAAAGGCCTCAGGCACCTGTGAAGGACTGGCCCCACAGATGATTCATTAAGAAAATTCCTTGATGGCCTCCCCTAAACAAAGACATACAAATTGTAATTTAAGCTCTGCAGGCTATGTCCTGCTCCTAAAATTAAAGTCTGTTTGATTGCACACTAATAATGAATTATGAATTTATCTTCCCAGGTGTAGAACAGAGACAAGGCAGGATCAAACATTCTTCCACCTACCTAGGAACATCTGCATAATTGAGGCTTCTTTTCTTCCTTTTTTCGCCTCTAACATTGGCCTTAACTTACATAAAATGTAGATTTTCCTGGGTCTCACAAAAATGTTACCACTTTGTCTCACTAGACTCCCATGCTTTTTTTCCCTTTCTCTATGCCCTATTCCTCTTTAAATACTGAAGCTTCCAAATTCCCCTTCAGAACAACAACCCAGGATTTGTCTGTGGCTTGTGTTTTTGTCAGACACATCCTCAACTTTGGTTTAATAAACCTCCATTCATTGAGATCTTTGCCTGAGTCACTTATTTTGGATCAACTCTCTTATTAATCTGTCACTAATTAATATGAATCTGTCCAGCTACAAACTTATAAAGGTTTAAAAAGGAAACAATTTTCTCTCTTTTAATATATTTTGAGTTAATTGTTGTCGGTTTCATAAAGTAGAGAGCTAAGGTTTTTTTGTTTTGTTTTGGTTTGGTTTATTAGATTTGGTTTTTGTTTTGTTGCTTTTTGGTGTTGTTGTTTGGATATAGATATCCAATTTTGCCAGAGCCATTTGTTGAAAATATTATTCTTTCTCTATTAAAATTATTTTTCAAAAATCAATCAGCTACAAATTAGGAATTTATTTCTGGACTTTCAAATCTGTTTCACTGATCTATATGCCAATATCTATATCTATCTTTATGACAATATGAAATTGTCTCAATGACTATAGCTTTATAATAAGTGTAAAATTGAGTTAATTAGGTCCACCAATTTTGTACTTCTTTTACAAAAGTGTTTTGGCTCTTCTAGGTCCTTTTCATTTCTAAATCTTTTAAACAGGTTGTTAATTTACATAAGAATGCTTGTAGGGATTTCCGTAGGGATTGCATTGACTATCTAGATCAATTTGGGAAGTATATTCATCGTTATGACTCTTCTAACACAGAAACATGGAATATCTCTCCATTTATTTAAGATCTTAATTTCTCTCAGCAACAATTTATACTTTGTACTTTTCAAAATATAGAACTTACACTGCTTTCCTTGAATTTATTCCTGCTTTTTGTTTATGTTATTGTGAATGGAATTGCTTTCTTAATTTTATATTCAGATTGTTTTGTTGCCAGTATGTAGAAATATAATTGAGTTTGTATATTGATCTTGTATCTTGCAACTTTTTAAAATTTGCTTATTAGTTCTAGTAGGTTTTTTTTCCTTTGGCATCATTAAGATTTTGTACATATAATACCATGTCTTAGAACAGTATCCAATCATGTAATAAAGACTCCTTTACTTCCTTCTTTCCAATCTGGATGTTTTCAATCTTTCACCATTATATACAATGGTAGCTCTACATTTTTGATAAATGTCCTTTATCAGATGGGGAAAGTTCTCTTCTATTGCTAGTTTGTTAAGAGTTTTTATTATGAAAAGGTATTAGGTTTTGTCAAATACTTTTTCTGTGTCTGTTGATATCACCATGTGATTTTATGCTTTATTCCTATAATATGGTGCATTAAATTAAGTGATTTTCAGATGTTAAACCAACCCTGAATTCCTGGAATAAATCCCGCTTGGTTATGGTGTATTAGCCTTTCTATATGTTGCTGAATTCAGTTCGCTAATAATTTATAAGAATATTTTGTCTACATTCATCAGGAATATTTGTCCGTAGTTTCCATGTCTAATGATTTCTTTGTCTGACTTTGATATTATGCTTATACTGACCTCATAGAATGTATTGGGAAGTATTCCCTCCACCTCTATTTTCTGAAAATGTGTGTGAGGAGTGACATTATTTTGTCTGAAATATTTGATAAAATTCAACAGCGAAGCCCACCAGGCCTGAGGGGTTTTTTAATGGCAAGATTTTTAATTACCAATTCAATTTCTTTACATGTTACAGGACTGTTCAGATTTTCTATTTCTTCTTGAGTCAATATTTTCCCATTTCTTCTATAAAAAGCACTAAATGGCTGGGTGCGGTGGCTCACACAATGTAATCTTAGCACTCTGGGAGGCCGAGGCAGGAGGATTGCTTGAGCTCAGGAGTTCGAGACCAGCCTGAGCAAGAGCAAGACCCCATCTCTACTTAAAAATAGAAAAAAAATTAGCCAGTCAACTAAAAATAGAAACAAAAAATTACCCAGGTGTGGTGGCTTGCATCTGTAGTCCCAGCTACTTGGGAGGCTGAGGCAGGAGGATCACTTGAGCCCAGGAATTTGAGGTTGCTGTGAGCTAGGCTGATGCCATGGCACTCTAGCCTGGGCAACAAAGCGAGACTGTGTCTCAAAAAAAAAAAAAAAAAAAAAAGCACTAAATGCTTACAACTTGTAGGCTCTGATAATACACCTGCATACTATTACTTCCATTGGTTAGGTGCATCACCACCTGGAGTCAGTTGTGTTATTGGCTCTTATTTTTGTAATCATTTAATTTGATTAAATATCATTTAAACTTCTTAAATAGGAGTATAAAAAGAAAAATGTTGTTTAGAGGAAAACTAAATTTGAAATATCTTAGCAATCGGAGTTCCACTGGACCAATTGGTTAGCACATGATATTTATATGAAATACCTTAGCAAGACTTGATAAAAGCAAATAATAACCTTTAAAAACACTGAAAAACTATTATGAAACATTGGGAGGGGACATTTCAACAATCTAGAGGGATCCCGAACTCAGATTGCTTCACAAGTGTTTCTGAGTCCTCATTCCAAAGGAATATCACAAAAAAATGGATCATTTTATGGTTTATGCAAGAAAGACAAACAGAATCCCATTTAGTATATCCTTATTAAAAAAAAAGCCCATTTTTTTTTTTTTGCAAATAGATGAACACTGATTAAAATAAAATAGTTGTACATACTTGGGATCACTTGATACAATTTAGCAGACGACTCGAAAGAAATTCAGAATCTGATAGGATATCATTTCAGTATCTGTTTAAGAGTTGTCATGCTGTTATACAGGAAAACTCTGACAAGAATTAATAACAGTATCAAGCATAAATAAATTAGTTGAGTCAATCAATGATGAAGCAACTTAGGTAGAGTTTATAGACATGAATCAACTTTGAGAATTAGGTAATATGTAATTTAAATTTCAATGATTCACTTAGAGGAATGGATTGAGGATCATAGCAAATTCATATGAGAATTCTGCTTCTCTGTCATGCAACACACACACACACACACACACACACACACAAATCCCTAGGTTTCTGCAGCTCCAGATTATACAGCACTCCAGAATTTTTGATAAATATGAACTTCATCTGGCTGATAAGACAACCACAAACTTGTTTGGTAAAGAAACTAAATTCTTGGGGAGTAAAATTGTCTGTTGACAATAAGTGTCTTTAAAGCTGGGGAAATTTAGAATAAAGACTAGAGGTATTGAAGTTAATTATATTAATAGTATGAGAATAATCTATGTATAGTTCACATATTGATTTTTATGATTAAGAAAATTTGACATTAGTCTCCGTCTTACAGATTCTAATTTTAAAATGTATGATTAATTGATTTATTTGTCTGCTTTTTAGTATGACTATGTACTAATTTTTAAGTCTATAAATACTACTAGAGTGTCATGAGAACTAAAAATTTACTATATTTGTACTTTACTCCATTACACTATGAGAGTTTTGTCAAAATTTGTAAAATTTATTAATATTTTAAAATACATAAGGTAATTTTAATGTATAAGTTGTAAAATAATTTGTAAAGCCTCTTTTAGAAGTAACTGTTGAAATTTCCTAGATTTATGTGTAGAATCATAGTATTTTAAACTAAATTGAAACATTTAAGAAAAAACAATATTACTGATAGTTATTACTTTAAGAAGTCAAAGATTTATTTTAAAATCCTGTGTAACTCTAAATAATCTTTATTGTGCATAAAAGCTGTCATCAAGGAGACCAAAAGACCATGATTAAATGTATTTGTCATTTATTATGATTCTTTCACACCCATGAACTTCTTAGATTAATCTACAACTACCAATTCTGATTATAGTAAGTAGGTTTCAGACATGACCTAATTATCATGAGCCATTGAGTCAGCCAAGACGTCAAAGTGGGGAGTTGTTTGATTTGTGTGTATTCAGCTGTGCGAGTGTAGCAGGGAAGGACCTATACAAATTATGAGGGGTTATGGAGTCAGGTGGCCTGGGTTTGAAATCTGCTCCATCACATATTGTATGTGATACTTCTTCTGGCGTATTATTTAACTTCTCCATATTTAGTTTCATGACCTGTAATAAAACCTCTACCTACCTCATAAGGAAGTTATGAGGTTTACAGAATACAACTGATTTAAAGTACTTAGAATGACATCTGACACAAAATTAAGTGTTCAATAAATATTGGCTGTTATTTATTATCATTATTAGCAAAAAAGTTTTATGAACGTCAATTTCACTCATATGTTCTTAAGAGGGTTTAAGTCATTATTTGTAAATTTTTACCACGAATTCTTCTGTTTGGAAGATTCCTAAATACACCTTTCCACATTTCAATTGCTGTGACTTTCTAGTATCCCCAAGGATGATATAGACTGAGGAAAAATATCTGGTTAAAAAGAATCATTTGATATCAGTCTCTGGCTTCAGGCTTAAACCCCAGGGCTCTGCAGATTCTCTTGTTTCAACTAGTTGGGAGATTAACAGTTAACAGACTTGAAGTCCTGCTGTTTTTGACATTTCTTTCAAGATCAAAAACAGCTTTAATGATTTTGCTGGGATTGTGGGTGATTCTATCTCTTTAACCATTTGATGCTTGAGTTTGAGGACTAATATGGGGAATGGAAAGTACAGTTGTTCCTCAGTATCCACGGGGAATTGCTTCCAGCACCTCCCTCGGATACCAGAATCTGCAGATGCCCAAGTCCGTCATAAAAAATGGTATAGTATTTGCATATAAGTTATGCATATTCTTTGGTATATTTTAAATCATCTCTAGATTACTTATAATGCCTACTACAATGTAAATGCTATTTAAGTAGTTATTATACTGTATTGTTTAGGGAATAATGACAAGAAAAAATCTGTGCATGTTCAGTACAGATGCATTTTTTTCTCAAATATCTTCAGTCCACGATTGATGCAAAGCCCATAGATATGGAGGGCCTACTGTATTCCTAATAGCTACTTTTGTACAGCATAGCAGCAATTACTTTTATATGCCAGGCACTGTCCTTCATACATTAACTTTTTGTGTGTTGTTTATAGCTACCAATTTAGAGGTACTGATATTAGACCACTAAAGCTTAATTCACTCATTGTTAGAATTTTTTCTCCTCAGCAGATATATCAAGTATTTCAAAGAATATAGGAGCTAAAGAAAACTCCACAGAGCAAATCCGTATGCTAGGCTAACAAGAGAAAGAGTCCACGAAGCAGTCAGCCTGGTGATTATTAGAGATCGTTTGTAGCTAGTTAAGTGGCCACAGCTGAAAAACAGACCCTGCTTTTATCACTACATTGCATGATGCCTAAGTGGCCACTGTGACTCTGATCCATTATGCCATAATATAGCTGAACTCAAACATGCTCTCTGTTCAGGGGAGCTGCTTCTCATCTGTTCTTCCCTCTGCCCTGTGGCAAGGGAAAGGACACAACGGGAATCTTGTGTCAGGAAATGAAAAAATGCTCTGAATTTTCCTAAAGATTGAAGGTATTTATTTAACCAACACATGGTTAACATACAGTTTGTCAATCTGGATTGTGGACTGACCTCAAATGCTGCAAAGAGAGCAGTAAACTGTCACAAATTCAGTGCCCCCTGGTGGAGTATGATGGCAGGCACCTCTTTTTCCTCCAGTCCCTTAAACAATGTCAAAGACCTTAGGATATGCATGTTATATATCTGTTTCTCCCCTGGCATCATCTCGTCTTCCCTAGTTTCTTTTTTCCTTTAGCCAAAACTTTTTGCCTTTTTATGTTACATTTATTTTAACTTTTTTTTTTTTTTTTGTAAACAAACAATTCTTTCTGGACTAGCAACATATCATTAATAAACTAGGCTGATGGGCAGCCTGTGGGGCGCCAGCTGGGCTGCCTAGGGTGTTTATGGCTTGCATACATTCTCATGGTTCCAGCTGTCAGTGCCTGGGTCATACCAGTAGTTAAATATTTTTCATATTTTCCCTAAGTATAAGTATGCATGTGTATATATTCCTGCATGTAAAGCCATCCTGTGCTTTTAAAACTCTGTCCCTTAAGATTCTCAAAGACTAAGGAATGCAAAGGAAATATCCCAAAATTGAAAATACATTAATATATCCTAACTATATTCAAACAAATATATTGTACACAGTAGCCATTTTTAATGTCCTATAACTAACAGCTGTGATTTTAGGTCCTCAAGGAAGGAATGAAGACCATTAAGAGTTCAGTGTTACCTCCAAAAGCTCTATAGTCACTCAAAGCCAGAATTGCTCAAAAGAGGAAGACTCTGCCTGTCTGAGAATGACTGTACCTTGCACTTATGTCAGTCCCAGGCCTATCCAGGATTTGCAGATGTGATTTGTCCATGTCTTTTTTCTTTCAACTTTATTGAGGTATAATTGGCAAATAGAAGCTGTGTATATGCAAGGTGAACAACGTGATGCTTTGATATATGTATATGATTTCCACCATCAAGGTAATTAACATGTCTATCACCTCACATATTTATTTTTTTGTGGTGAGAATACCTAAAATCTACTCTCTCAGTAAGTTTCAAGTATACAATACATTATTATTAACTATATAGTAAACATGCTATACATTAGGTCTCTAGAACTTACTCATCTTATAAGTTTGTACTCTTTGACCATCTCCCCATTTTCATTATCCCTCAACCCTTGCTAACCACCATTCTACTCTCTGTTCTCATGAGTTCAATTTTTTTTAGATTCCACATATCAGTGAGGTCACACAGTATTTGTCTTTCTATGTTTGGCTTATTTTATATCCTCCAGGTTTATCCATGTTGCAAATGATAGAACTTACTTATTTTTTGAGGCTGAATATTATTCCAATATTGATGTGTGTGTGTGTGTGTGTGTGTGTATGTGTGTGTATCACATTTTCTTTATCCATTCATCCATTGATTACTTAGTTTGATTCTATATCTTGGCTATTGTGAATAGTGCTGCAATGAATATGAAAGTACAGATATCTCTTTGACACACTTATTCCATTTCCATTGGATATATACCCAGAAGTGGTATTGCTGGATCATAAGGTAGTTCTATTTTTCATTTTTTGAGAAGCTTCCATAGTGTTATCCATAGTTGCTATACCAATTTACGTTTCCATCAACAATGTGTAAGTATTCCTTTTCTCTACACCTTTGCCAATACTTTTGTGTGTGTGTGTGTCTTTTTAATAGTAACCTTCCTAACAGGTGTGGGGTGATATTTCATTGTGGTTTTGATCTGAATTTCCCTGATGATTAGTGATGATGAGAACCTTTTCATATGCCTGTTGGCCATGTGTATGTGTTCCCTGGGGAAATGTTCATTTAGGTCCTTTGCCCGTTTTTAAAATCTGATTTTGTTTTTTTACTATTGCGTTGTATGAGTTCCTTATATATTTTGGATTTTAACCCTTATCAGATATATGATTTGCAAATACTTTCTCCCATTCTTTGGGCTGCTTTTTCCCTTTGTTGATTGTTTCCTTTAATCTTTTTGCTTGATTATACTTTTAGAGTTATAATATTATCTAGACAGGATTGATTTGCAGAGGACAGAAGCCACTTTCAGAAGGCAGGAGTTTTTTATATAAAGAGATTTGAGTACTTGCAATATCATTGATAGTGCTAGAGCAGCTGGTCTAGGTTGGGCTTTGAAGAATGACTCTCACACAACCACCTCGAAACTGACCTGCCAGGGGAGCTGCTTCCCTTGCCAGAGTCAGGAAATGGGGTGATTAGGCAGTTGCCACTAGAAATTTGACTTCAGGAACACAGTGTTAGCTAGGCTCCTAGTCCAACCTCTCAACAGCTACAAAGCTAGGGATTATATATAAGAACTGTACAGAAGAAAAACTCAGTACCTCCCCAACTTTGTTCTCCAAAAGTAAAAACAGAAAAAAATATAGAAATGTAGCCTCTAATTTCATGCAAGTGCATTTGATTTTCTAAATATAATCATAGTTGGACCCTTGAATCAAGGAAGTCCAGGAAATGAACATTTTAGCATTCTAGTATAGGTTACCAGGCAGGAAAGCACATTAGAAGAACATTTTTCAAATTCTACATTGCAAATTACTTGTGAGTCATAAAATCAATTTATTTAATGGACCATGAAATCAATTGATTTTTAATGAAATGGAATAGAATAGATCATTGTATCCTATGTAGTAAAAGAGGATTGTTTAAAGCTTTTTATTTCAGGGGTGTCTGTGTGTGTGTGTGTAACTGGGTTATGACATAAAATGATCATAGGGACCATATGGAATAGGGCCAAAACATTTTGATATCCACTACACCGGATGGAGGGTGGAATGGATTTTGAACATCAATCCACCAATATCCAACATAAACCCTGTAAAGATGAATTTATATCTAAACCAACTATATCTGTTTTCTACAGCTGTTATAACAAAGCCATAAAATTAGTGAGTTAAAACAACACAAATTTCAATGTTCATTATGCCACTTTATGACCATATATACCCCCTGTTTAGCTCCCTCTTATAAGCGAGAAAACATGGTGTTTGTTTTTTCATTCCTGAGATACTTTACTTAGGGTAATGGTCTCCAGTTCCATCCAAGTTGCTGCAAAAGACATTATTTCATTCCTTTCTTTGACCGAGTGGTATTCAGTGGTATATATACATACCACATTTTCTTTATCCTCTCATCAGTTGATGGGCACTTCAGCATTATACAACTCATTCATGTAACAAAAAACACTTGTACCCCCAAAATTTACTGAAATAAAAATTTTTTTTAAAGTATGAAGTGAAAATAAACAAATAAAATAAAATAAAACCAATCTAAAAATTCCACTATTTTACTCTGTTTCAGTTCTGTAGTTAAGAAGTCCAAAATGGGTCTCACTGGGGCTAAAAGCACAATGTTGTCAGGGCTACATTCCTTTCCAGGGGCTCTAGGGGAAAATCTAGTTCCCTTCCCTTTCCATTTTCCAAAGTCCGCCCACATTCCTTGACTACTGGCCCTCTCTCCAAGCATCTTCAAAGCCAGCAACATCGAGCCAAGTCTTCCTCAGATTGCCATGTGTCCATCTGTTCTGCCTCTGTCTTCTCCTTTTGAGGACGTTTGTGAATACTTTGGGTCTCCCTGGGTACTTCAAGATAATTTCCCTATCTAAAAGTCAGCTAATTAGCAGCCTTAACTCCCCAGTGTCTAATAGTTTAACATAGTCACCGGTTTCAGGGATTCAGACATAGATATCTTTGCAGGGAGAGTGTTACAGTAATGAAACCAGACTAAAGAGCAGGGGAACATTTAATATGTTCTATAAACTAGGGAGGAAAGGGGACACTTCTCTTCCTTCCATTGCAGATTTCTCTCGTTTCTACTGCATCTAGAGCCAATTAGATGAGGAAAATGTATGATTTCCTATAGGGAAATACATAAAAAAGATATATAATTCCATTAGGCTCCTCATTTTATAATAAAATGCTTTCTGTTGGTTCCCTATTACAAAAATTACTGAAAATGGCTAGTTATCTTTTGTATCTTCTCCCTGCCCTCTCCCCTAACATCAAATTTGAAATACCATGTTACTTCAGCATAATACCAATAAACCATCAGTGAATTTATACTACATTTTATAAATGTACCCCATTCCTCTCCCAACATTTTTTAGATTTGTGTCATATCTATGTGTCAGGGCATAGCCATCGTATACTATATTATTTCCCTTATGACCATAATTTAGTCTCAGTTTTACAGGTAAATGTATGTTCAATGCTTACAGATAAATATGTCATCATTGTTCTGTAGTCATTTTAGTTATATCGACAAACCCACTGAAAAGGATGTTCTTTCTAAAAAAGGAAAGAGATTTTATTTCAGCGAACTGTTTGCAAACTGGGGAGATGCAGCCTTTGGTACAAAACAAAGGTGCTAACAAAGAACGGGGTTGTCCTTTACAGAGAAAGTTCGTGCCTGGGTTCCCACTCTGGTCCGCTTACGCAAATGTAAAATGCAAACTTATTTAGTTCCAATTGGTTCATGTTTGTTTAGTTCTGATTGGTCCATGCAGGTCACAGTCTACTGGTTGATTCAGGCAGTGTAAACAGGAACAGACAAATGTGAAAGTTCCAAAATTAAGTGAGCCTGGGGGTTTTCTGGGAACGCAGAGTACTTGGATGACCTCTGATCAGCAGTGGTCACTTGGCTGTATTTTGAATTTAGGCCGTTAGCCACTGAGGACCCATTTTGAAGTATTGGCTCTTTGAGGGTTCACAGTGTCTGCGTTTTTCTCAGGAAGGGATGTTAGAAACAATATCCCTTGAGTTCCTACATGTTCATAAGTTCTTACGTGTTCATAAGAATATCTGTAGCCTTTGTGCTCGATGGACAGTTTGGCAGGATAGAAAACTCTTACATTTCTTTCCCTGAGTATATTAAATGTTACTATTTTAGCATAAAGCATTGCTGGAAACTATGACTTTCTTCCCATTATAAGTGACCTGAATGTTTCACCTGAAAACTCAAAAGAGTTTTGTTTCTTTTTCTCATTTGTCTAGTAATTTTATTAGAATATGTCTCAGTGTTAGCTATTCTGGAACAATTTTCCCATAAACATAGTGTGCTTTTAAGACCTCTTTTATTTCAGGAAACCATTCTTGAGACATGGCTTTTAGTATTATTTTGTCACATTGCTTTGCTTTTCTTTGGGGGGATATATACACACATATATATGGCATATTTTTTGTCTACCTTATATGTCTCTAAATTTCTCTGAAGTCTTTGTTTTCAAATGTTTAATCTTTTTATTTTTCTCTTTTCTATCACCTGTTTGTCTTATAGTATTATCCATGCTGTTATCTGTAATTCCTTCTAAGTTAGTCTTTAGTTCTGAATTTTTTTCTTTTTTTGCCTAATTATCTTTTTTTAGTTTGGTTAGTTCTCTTTTCAAACCTTCCTTTTGTCCAATTATTTTTGTCTCTGAGTTTTTCTAATTCTAATTTATACTCTTCTTTCATAGTTCTAAAAATATTCTAATTTCTTTTAGATGGCTTTTGAAAGATTAGTTAATGGTTTTTGCCTGATTGCTATAAAAATGTTGTTTTGCTTAGTATTCTGTTTTTCTTATAATTAATCTCTGTGAGATGTGACTAAAGTCTTTTGCTGCAGCTCATCTTTAAGTGACATAGGTTTGCCTATCCTTTTAGACATCCCTGTGTGCTGGGTCTGTGGGAGATTAGGGTAACTTTCATAACTTTACAACTTTAGTGCTTTCTTTTCTGTTGCTATTAAGAAATATCAGGAAATATGGCCTAATATTGACCCTTTATGCTTTTTTTTTTTTTTTTTGAGAGATAGGGTCTCACTCTGTCACCCAGGAGGCTGGAGTATAATGGCATCATCATAACTCACTGCAACCTCAAACTCCTGGGCTCAAGTGATCCTCTTGCCTCAGCCTCCTTAGTAGCTGGGACTACAGGCATGTGCCACCACTCTCAGCTAATTTCTTTTACTTTTCATAGATATGGGGTCTTGCTATGTTGTCCAGGCTAGTCTTGAACTCTTGACCTCAAATGATCCTTCCACTTGGGCCTCCCAAAGTGCTGGGATTATAGGCGTGAGCCACCATGCCTGGCCTTTACCACTTTTATCTAGACTTTCTCTCTCCTTTGTTCCTAGAATCCCTGCCCTGCTCAATCTGGACCCTACTCCCACGGTTAGTCCTCAGTGAAGGTTTGTGTCCAGAAATAGAACTTGGGTCTGTTAATTTCAAGAGTTCCTAGGACCCAGAACCCTCCCTCACCATCTAGCCTTCCTACAGCTCTCTTGCCCTCACTGGAGCATTGAGACTTGCAAAGTCCCCTCCCAACTTTTGCTACTATTCTCAAAAAGCCTGTTATGCCTTGCCACTGAGCTTGCCACAGCATGCTAATTCCTAACTTCTGGTTCTCCTTTTGCCCTCCCCCACTCTTTTCCACATAGGCACTTAGACTGAATAGTTCTTGTTGCTATTACTGGTTTGCTGCTTGTATTTTGAAGTTCATGGGGTATCTCACTCCTCGCTTTTTTGTAGAAGCTTCCTTATTTTTTGTTGTTGGTGGTGATAGTAATGTTTTTTATCTACTTTTTCTGCCTGTTTTTAAGGGGGATTCAGAGAAATCCAAAAACTATGTCATCACCCTCTTGCCTTCTCTCTTATCATTAAGTTTCACACAGGACTTTTTAAATTTAATTAATTTATTTAATAAAAATTAATTTTGTAAATTTATATATTTAATAAAAGTTAATTTAGGGGCTGGGCATGGTGGCTCACACCTGTAATCCTAACACTCTGGGAGGCTGTGGCAAGAGGACTGCTTGAGCCCAGGAGGCTACAGTGAGCTATAATGATGCCACTGCACTCCAGCGGGGATAACAAGGTAAGAACCTATCTCAAAAAAAAAAAAAAAAAAAAGAGAGAGAGAGAAGAAGAAGAAAAAGAAAAAAGAAAATCAAAAAATAAAGTGTTGGTAAGGATGTGGAGAAATTGGAAACTCTTGTGTACTGCTGGTATACAGCTGATGAGAATATAAAATGGTACAGCTGCTATGGAAAACTATATGGTGATTCTTTAAAAAATAAAAAATAGAATTACTATATGATCTGGCAATTTCACTCTTGGGATTTGAAAGCAGCATCTCAAAGAGGTATTTATACACCCATGTTCATAGCAGTATTATTCACAGCAGCCAAAGGTGGAAGCAAGCCAAGGGTCCATCAATAAATGAATGGATAAAGAAGATGTGGCATATACATACTATTGGGGCACTTCTCAGCCTTAAAATGGAAGGAAATTCTGACACATGCTGCAACATGAATGAATCTTGAGGACGTCATGCAGAGTGAAATAAGCTAATCACAAAAAGACAAGCACTGTATGATCCCACTTATATGAGGCACGTAGAGTAGTCAGATTCATAAGGACAGAGAGTAGAATGGTGGCTGCCAGGGCTGGGAGGGGAGAGGTGTAGGGAGTTGCTGTTTAACCGGTGCAGTTTCAGGTTTGCAAGGTGAAAGGAGTTCCAGAGATTGGTTGCACAACAATGTGAATGTACTTAAATACTACTGAACTATTCACTTAGAAATAGTTAAGATGGTAAATTTTATGTTATTTTACCATAATTCAAAATTTTTTTTAATTTTAAAAATATCCCAGAACTGGTATTTCCTCCAGTGTTCCACCTCTCGGTGAGCAGCACCACCATCCACCCAGCTGCTCAAGGCAGGGAGGAATCTCAAAGTCATTCTCGACTCTCCCATTTCACACCCAACCCATCACCCAGTCGTGATTCCGCACAGCTGCCCACTTCTCTTCATCTCACTACCTCAATCTTAGTTCCCTTTCCTACATTACTTGTCTCTCTTCCACCAATGTTTGTGCTGATTCAATCACCGTAATTCAGCCAGACAGAGTGCTCTAAAACAGACTGGATCACATTACTTCTGTAGGAAAGTCCAAACTCCTTAAACAGGATTTATAGACAAGAACAACATGATCTGGTCACAGTTTATCTTCCAGCTACATTTCTCACCACTCTGCCGCCTTCATGTCTCCCTCTGGCCCAGTCATGCTGTAGACCTGGGACAGGGTCTGGACTCCAGGAGAATTAGGAGTTTGTGGCTTTGAAACTTTTGTATAACTCAAGGCCATTGCTCCTGCACACTCTTGCACAACTCAGCTCTAATCTTCACTAAATACTTTTAGACTGGTGCTGCACAGTCCTCAGCCATGATTCACCAGGCTCAGCAAGGACATTAATATCAAGAAAGAAGTTGTAATGGGCTTTTAACAATACGATTCCCCAGAAAAACAGAACATATTTCAGTCTCTGAAATGTTCATCTTTTTAAAATGCAGTAATGAAAAGATAATTTGATCTCCTAGACATTCTAGTCACACTTTCCATAATCTACTCTCTCATGTTCTCTGTTGGCTTTGCTCTCTCTTCTTGTATTATTAGTAAAAAGAAAATAATAAAAATTCCATCCCATATCCTCAACTCCACATTACTTTGACTCTGAAGGTTTCTTATGCAACTTTGTCCTATTTCCTTAGGTTTTGTATTTTTCCTCTTTCCTCATCTTCTCGTTAATCTCCAATTCCTCCCCTGAGTACTGATGCCTGAAGGTTGACAGGCCTCACTGCGGACAGAAGGGAATCGTGATTCTTGACCTTTCTCTCCCTCCTCTTGACCTAATTGAGACACTATATTTTGCTTTCTGACAAGAGAAATGAAGAAAAATCTATATCAAATAAATTAGAGAATCACTCAAAATTTCTGGGCAAACAATGGATTTACATATACTATAGTTTCTTTTTTTCACACAGCACTCCTGCAGGAGCTGACAGTTTATATTCAAACCTTCCACACGTGCTCCCTGGTTCCCCATTCTCAGAGACTTCCTCTAGTCGCAAAACTTCCACTCTAAATTCCATCCAGTCACAACTCTTTATTATTGGGCCTGACAGTACTTGAGATCCAGTACTTCCAATCATAATCAAGGCATTTCTAGATGAGGTTCCTGCCGTTTCTATAAACATAGCATTTCTAAATTTTATTCCTTCCCCACCTAAAGCCTCCACTTTTTGTTTATAATATTAACATTCTCCCAGACACCCAGGTTCAAGTTATTCTAGTAAGCACCTAATATGTGCTTCTGTGACATATGCCGGGAACAGAGAACTGGAGTATCAGCCTCATCCCCAACATGTTCCTAGCCCAGCCAGGGAAATGACAAATAAACCAGCGGCTGGACACCAAAGTCTAAAAAGGGTCACACTGTGGTCAGAGTTAACTTTTCCCTCCCCTTCATCCCTGATATTCAACCTCTCACCCACTGCTGCTGTGTTTTAATCCAATGTTCATAAAGTCATCATTGATATCAGTTCTCTCCCCAGCTTGAAAACTTGAAGTTGTATTTCTTGTGTTTTCCTGCATTAAATGAGTCCTGAGTACAATCCATGCTTTTTTGGTTTTGTCTCACAGATTAGTTCGTCTTCTTCACAGGCTGCCAGGTTATCTCTCCTGTCGTGGGCACTCTAGCATCCTCCACTCATTGCTTCCACTCGAATCAACCCATCTAGGACATCGGACTGAATTTCCTACAGCATTGCATTCCCAAAGCCGCTCCCCTACTGTGGAATTGATCCTAGTCATAGTGGGGAGCCTGCAAGAGGTCCCCAGCCAATGTTCTCTCTAGCTGACCAACCTCATCCTCCACTAACCTCCAAAACGCTAGGCAGTACTGAGAGCCAAGGCTCACGTCCTCGCAGGGTGAGGATGCGTTTAATGAGCTCATCCTGACCCTGCCAGCTCTTCTTAATCTGCTCCAGTTCTGCCTGACCTCTAAGGGCAAGCTCAAGTTCCTCTTCATTTGCTTACTACTGTGACTGAACCTAATTTTGCCATTTCTCACTTCACCCAGAACTACTCCATATTCCCCCAGATCACCTAAGCTCCAAGGGATTTGGTAAAACACAATTCGGTCTTCTATAATGTAAAGGCACAAAAGCTAATCGATGCCCTTTTATCTCTTCTGTTGTATAAATTCTTTTAGTAAATTTTGGATATCCAATTTAATAAAACAAAAAAAACAGGAGGAAAAAATATCTTATAAAGACAACTGAATACTTTTGGGCTTGAGATATTTGAGACAATACCAGATACTTCCAAGACTACAAATAGAATCAAAAGCACTCTGCCCCCTATCAACCCAGCCTCCAGAAAAATTATTATAGTAGTAATGTCAGCATTCCTTCCCCTATCTTCCTTTGTCCCCTCAAGCTGGCCTTTGTTTCCTAACACATTTAAGATTTCACCTTTTCTTTTAAAACTTGCTGTCATGAAAGGATCTCATAAGCAGGGTATAATAGAAAGAGTACTGGACTAAGATTCTTAAGATCTATGTTCTGGTGCCAGTTCTAACAGAAGTCAACATTAAAAGAAGTCACTTCACCCCTGTGCCTCCTTTTCTTTGCAAAATAAGAAAATTGAACAAGATAATTCTCTGAGGTTCATCTCAGTACTACCATTTTTACATAGATGGCGCTACATACATGGTGAGTAATAAATCAGTGATTAATAAATGAAGCCTAAGTTGTTACTTATTTTTATAGTGATTTTATATTAGCAGACCTAACACTTTAAGCAAAATAAATGAATCTAACTATGATATTTTACCCAGATCTTCTGGAGAAAGAATTTGGGAGGAAAAAAATAAATGAATGCTGAACACAACAGATGGCCTCTTCCTCATGAGGTCAACCTTGTTGCCCATGTGGATTACTCCATGGTAATAACATGACTATCAGGTAAAAAAGTCAAGGGCTAAGAGTTTAGTCATATAAGAACAAGAATTCAAACAAAACATCCATTTCAAAGCATCCCTTGAACCAATTATAGCTCAAAGGTTTTACTGGGTCTGATAAGATATTTCTGTGATTCTTTTTCAAAAACTATTTGAGATCTTCCTGACATGCCCTGGGGGTTATAGAAGCTCACTACTCACTGGTCCAATGACCAGGAGGTCAGGAAATTGAAAAAAACAAACCCTAAATAGAAATGTCACAGCCACTTTGGTTTTCCCAAACATTAGAAAAGGCCAGTGTAAGTAGGTGTTTGGCTTCTGAAGAAGAGCTTCCGAAAAAGTCATAACCTAAGGGCTGAGTAATCTCTCCTGAAAAGTGAAAGACTCAGTGACCTACAGAAGAGAAACAGATCCAACATCCTGGCCTGGAGGTAAAGGACAAGGATGTTAAGTATTTCACTGGAATGACAGGTACAGCTGCTATGCAGACAAGCCATCTTGTTGAATCTGATCTTTCTTTATCATCCCTTATGTTACAGGGGTGAGATCATGAGCATAAAACAAAGGAAATTATGAGAAAATATTTTCAATCAAGAAGCACCCAGTGAAGCATGTAATTAAGTGGAAAACTGTCAGTGATTGCTTATTGTATCTGCACAGGACAAGACATTGGTTTAATGGCTTTATATAAATGAGAAAAGACAACTTGGTAATTGACTTAGTACAACGGTAGACAATGTAGAGAAGATACTTGTGGAGGCAGTAGGGCATTGAGTACAATCTTAGAGGTGCTGAATACTGAAGGAAAATGTATATAATTGATGACAAATTATTCTTTAAATAATAAATGTATTTTAAAACAACAACAATTTCCCAGAATTGATAAAACTGGCTGTCCTTTGCTGGGTGCAATGGCTCATGCCTGTAATATAGCCCTTTAAGAGATCAAGGCAGGAGAATCGCTTGAGGCCAAGAGTTCAAGACCAGCCTGGGCAACATAGTGAGATCTTGTCTCTACAAAAACTAAAAAAAAAAAAAACCAAAAAATGAATTGGCTGACTTGATTGCAAACAACTATGTTCAGTTCCTCTCTTCTATTTCCAACAAGAACCCACTTATTCTTCATTCTAGAAAAGTTTGAAGAAAGTTTCTCTGGACAATCTTGAGAACCAGACACAATGTATTAAAGAAACACAGGAAATCAGGAAAAGCATTAAACCTAAGACAAGTATTTGCATTCTCTCTCTTTATAAATTTAACATAAATGCCACTTGGCCCTACACATTAAATCTCATTATAACCTTAGAACCATCCATGACTTCTCCCTCTTCTTCACCCCCTACATTTACTCAGACACCAATCCTGTTGATTTTATGCCCCCCATAGGGTTAAGTTTGTTTGCCTTTCTCAATCCTTTTGCCATTGCTTTAATTCAGTGTATCAATGCCTCTCCTAAAATTTTGCCACAAGAGGATTTCATGTGGTTTTCTTCAAGGTGCTGGAAGAGTCATTCATCCTTGATACTACTCCAAAGGGATAATAAGGGTAATAACAACCAATATGTTCTGAATGTTCTCTTTTTCTGTTCCCAGCACTGGACTGAACACATTATGTGCATTATCTCATTTAATCCTCACAACAAACTTACAAGACAGGTAATGGTTTTTATCCCCATTCTACAGATGAGATCGCTGAGGCTTAGAGCAGTTAATAAGGTCAGAGCTAATAAGGTTAGAGAGGCAATCCAATCCCAGACAATACAACCCCAGAACTCTGGTGCTTAGCAGCCATAAAATAGCGCCATTGTACCCAGGCATCTGTTTAAAATGCAAATCCAAGTATGTCACTGCCCTGATTAAAAGCCCAACTCCACCAATGTTTTCCTAAGACTTTAATGATTAAAGACTTAACTTTTAAGCGTCAGGACACCACGTCATATACTGGCCTCAGGTTCCCTTCCTACCTTATCATTCTCCACCTGTGCTCACATATTAGTTAATAAACTTGAGCCACAAGGAGCAGGAAGCTGTGTGTTTGATTAAAACATGGAGTGCTTTGAGCAGAGTCACAAAAGATAAGTCCGTGTTCATAACACAGAGGCCTTCGAAAAATCACCAGATCAAAGAAGCCATATATCCCTCCAGGAGGCAGCCACCTGCCTCAGCCATCAATATTTCTGAAAAAGCCGTCAGGGCTTTCAACCTCATGCCATTCAAGAATGGCCTAAACCAGCTGGGAGGCAGGCTGACCTACAAACCTGTTGACTGAGTGCTCACATCTGCCAGCAGGTGCTGTCTGGCTTCCTGCTGCTCCCTGGCTCACCAAGCCTCCGCCTGCCCGAGCCCTTCCCTTCTTTTTATGGCCATACTAACTGTTTCTTCCTCTGCTAGATCTTTGCCGGAGGACCACATCACTCTTCTGCTCTGAACTTGAAAAGAACTCACTGCCTTGTATTCTTACGAAGTCGTTTCAGTTTCCCCTGAAAGTAGAGCCCAAGTATTAATATATAAGGGGATAGAAGCACCTTATATTTCACGGATGCCCTTCATGTAAAAGATTTGCGATAGACAGTTGAATGAATCAGTTAGATGGAATATCAAGAATCTGTCCAAGCCTATGATATTTTAAATCCTAATGTTCTCACATTTTGAATGTATGTTACCATGTAGTAAATCACATTTTTCGTTGTTGAAAGAATATTAAATCCTGAAGGTCAACTCAGGTCTAATTAATAATAAGCAATAGGCTGTATTTCATATATGAAAGTGACCCACTATCAGCAAAGCAAATATTGTGAAAGTTAAATATTCACAGGGCTGGCCTTTATCAGACTAAACGGTGTCATAGGTAGTTAATATTGCACAGGACAATTCTGTCATCCCTTTAACAGGGTATTAATCACCCACCACAGCCCCACCAGTACCCCTGCTCCACCCCTCTTTACTATTTTTCAGGTTAGCACTATGGATATAGATACAGTGAGTGAGGCCTATTTCCCTGACAAGAGTAAAGATTACCAGTAGGTATATAAAAATTACTTTTCACAGAAGAATTCATTTCCCAGTGCATATGCAAATTGTTTTAGATTTGCCATCTATTCACACTGTTAACACCTTCACATGAGGTGATTAAAACTTTCTCCCTACAGGAAAGAGGTGAATATGCAATTATATTTTCAAAAGAGAGTCCACATCATGTTGTTGACGTGGCCAGGAGAATTATGTTACCATAGAAAGCATATGTTTCTACTGTGAAATGCTATATAGTACAGAGGGGGGAGAAACGGAAATTGACCCTCTTTAAAATGATGTTGTCAATCTATAGCAGAATATGGAAAGCAGCCTTCCTATCCAGCAGAGAGTTTCATTGGTGAGTGAAAGAAAGAAGTTCTTGGTGGTCAACTCACAATCGAATGCTGGAACATAATTAAATCAGCTCTAGGTTTCCTTGATTCAAAATCAATCTTAGAGAAAATTCTGCTTTAGTGAAGATAGCTCTATTTCCCCTGGGATGTTGCTGCTAACATAAAATCAAATATCAAAAGACACACTTTGCTAACTATAATAGGCAATTCTCTTTTAAATTATGCATGCAGAAGAATACCACCATATACCTTGGTATGTTCCTTGTAAATACCCACATTACATAATTTTGATTACCATAAAAATTACATGTCAAAATAGAGCAGATTTTGTTGCATTTTACATGTTAGGAAACTGAAGTACGAAGAGATTAATGTGACTTGTCCAAAGTGCATAGCCATATTGTGATCTTTAATTTAGATAATCTGGCTTCAAGTCAGGGAAGAAAAGCAGACTCTTGGATTCTCTAAAAAGTAATGTGAAAGTGTTGTGGGGAAAACATATAGTTATATAATTTTTTCCTCTCACACAACACTACTTCTTCATGTTGCCAAATGGTTAGATTCAAAACACCTTCCTCTCATTTTAATTTTATTCATGTCTATGACTGGCCCAAACTCAAAGGATGACAGGAGAGGCGAAATGCCCCCACTACTTACTATAAAAAACAGAATGGTATTAGTTTTTAGAAAAAGGATTTTTCTGTTTATTTTAGTTTATTTATGGTGATAATATTCTTTATTAGTCCTAATTTTATACTAATGTAAAAAATATATACTTGAAAAAAGGTATATTTTTGAGATTTAATAACATAATCTAATAATAATCTTAGTCTTAAAATCCATATATTCAGGAAGATGAAAAATTGAAGAGGAAGAAGATATAAGAATGTGTTGAGTAATTGTTTTATAGGCTTGTGTCAAATACAGACTGAAAAATTATTTTTAAAAACCTGAAGCTATCTGCTAATAGAATGATATATGTGTTCCCAACAATGAGCAAGATTAAAGTAAATAAATCATAGTTTATATAGAAATTCTTTTGGAAAAACTAGAAATATTAAATATTGTATAATATATTTAGAAATAAATTTCTTTTTAAAATTTTTTCAAGAAATCTTTGTTTTCAAATAGAAATAAAATTCTTCCATGACCCAGAAACTTTATTTCTAAAAAACTAAGAAAATAATCACTGATGCACAATAGTTGTTAAAAAAGATTGAGAAAAATCTATCCATATGAGTGACTATCATGCATCCTTAATGTGGGGACCATAAAAATGTGCCTGGTAGACCTCCAAATATAGGAAATATAATTGGACCTGGCTGTTGCACTTTAAAATTCATTGCTGCATTTCCATCATCGCCATACCTCTGAAGGCCTGTTCCCAGCTAATGACCCAGGAGACAAGATTTCATGGCAGACCCATTCCTGGTCAGACTTAAATGGTGATATGATGACTTTCCAAGCCATATCTGGCCCCTCTCCTAGTTTCTCTCACACAGGCACTCCTAATAAAATCCTGGCAGGTTTAATCCCATTTTGGCACCTGCTCCTTGGAGGACCCATATGAAGACGTATTAAAACATGTTTTAGAAAGAATTTTATTTCATGGTTTAATTTTAAATTAAATGCTCATGAAATATATTACATGTTTAAAAAGCAAGATGCAAACTGGATGCACAAAATGAACGAGATATTGTGATAAAATAAACTTTTTTTTTTTTTTTTTTTTTTTTTGAGACAGAGTCTCACTCTGTTGCCCAGGCTAGAGTGAGTGCCGTGGCGTCAGCCTAGCTCACAGCAACCTCAAACTCCTGAGCTCAAGCGATCCTCCTGTCTCAGCCTCCCGAGTAGCTGGGACTACAGGCATGCGCCACCATGCCCGGCTAATTTTTTCTATACATATTTTTAGCTGTCCATATAATTTCTTTCTATTTTTTTAGTAGAGGTGGGGTCTCGCTCTTGCTCAGGCTGGTCTCGAACTCCTGAGCTCAAACGATCCGCCCACCTCGGCCTCCCAGAGTGCTAGGATTACAGGCGTGAGCCACCGCGCCCGGCCGGGAGATATTGTGATAAAATAAAAGGACACATTCACATGAAGATATATAGATAATTGAATGAATGAAAATATGCCAAAGTGTTTAAAGTAATTATCTTTAGGTAGCGATTTTACAGGTGGTTTTAATTTTCTTTTATATATATATATAAACTTATTTTAAGTTTCCTAAAATGAGATTATTTTATTTTATAATTTAAAACATGATATAAATATCACAACTTAACAAACTGTAAATTTTATAGAAAAGTAGACAAAATACAATTTGGCTAGGCATATAAAATGGTTCAATTGAGATATATGATGCTTTTTCCAAAATAATGTAGGGTGTTTTGTTCGTCAGTTTATTTCAAATTATAATAGAACTTCAAAGAGAAACGTAGCCTTCTTGATTCATCAGTACTTTGACAAATTTGAATGTGTGGGTTGAAATCACTGTCTTCCTAACAATGGATAGATGTTGCATGTCTATCAACAAATGCACCACTACTGGGAGAATCTCTAAGAAAAAATATGGTGCTGGCTGGGTGCAGTGACTCATGCCTGTAATCCCAGCACTTTGGGAGGCAGAGGCAGGAGGATCCCTTGAGGTCAGGAGTTTGAAACCAGCCTGGGCAATAGCGAGATCCTGTCTCTACAAAAAATTAAAAAATTACAGGTATGTGGTGGCATATACCTGTAGTCCCAGCTACTTGGGAGGCCGAGGCAAGAGGATCACCTGAGCCCAGGAGTTTGAAGTTGCGGTGAGCTATGATGATGCCACTGTGTTCTAGCCTGGGTGACAGAAAGTGAGACCCTGTCTGAAAGAAAAGAAGGAAGGAAGTAAAGGAAGGAAGGAAGGAAAGAAGGAAGGAAGGGAGAGAGAAAGAAAGAAAGAGAGAGAGAGAGAGAGGGAGGGAGGGTGGGAGGAAGAAAGAAGGAAAAGAAAAGAAAAAGAGAGAGAGAGAGAGATAGACAGGACATGGAGTTTCATGATTACTTTTAGGAACAAAGAAGCTCTGCTCTTGATTTGATTTAAATTATGACAAAATAAGGTCTTCTATCAAGACTTCAACAAAGTCTTGAATTATATGGACCACTGGTTTCTGAAAGCTTCAGATAGAAAGAGATAGAGGAAAGAAGGGAGGGAGGAAGGAAAGGAGGAAATGAGAAGAGGAGAAGAGTGCTTTGTGGTTGGGGCGGGGCAGATTTGTCAAATACAATTTTACCCTCATGCCTACTCTGATAGCTTGGTAGTGACTTTCTTTGTTGAAAAGGATTCCGAGGAAGCATCTGATTTAGCTGGAAAGTGTGGTATGATCAATGAATAATGTCTGCCTAAGTGTGGAAGGGAAAGTATTTTTCATCTCTAGGGTCTAGGGTAATGGGATAGACAATGTACCATCAATCTAGTAGTTTTTCTGTCAATATATTTTGTGACTTCCATGTAAAAACCGACTTTAAGTTTCTACAGCCTATTATTGATCAAAAGCATTATGCTCTTATGTTTTATTGAAAGTATGTTAATTTTGAGGCTGGTTAGTAATACAGACTAATGTAGTTGAGGAGTTGATGATATGAAGTAGGAGATTGTTGGTTGTAATCCATAGATAACCTGAGAATCACAAACATTTAGATACTAATGAGCTATGTTTTGGGGATTGATCATTTTTATGGGGGGGAGTTGTTCATATACTATTTAATTAGTAAAAATATTTTCCATATTTGCATAGCACTCAAATGTTTATTGTGACTTAAAATTCATGCATAGTTTTGCTTACTCTTAAACCAAACATATTCATATTTTGTGATTTGAAAAGAATATTGCTATCACCCAGGAACATAGAATGAGTGTAATTTGTAAGTTATGATTGTTCAGAATGGAATCTAGAAGCATTAGCACACAAGGTAAAGTCAGGACAGGGTCTGCAGCATTTCACGGTGTGGACCATGGAGCAGCGACCAATGGGGACCTTCACAATGCAGCTTCCTGGCACCCACTCTCTACCTTCCTAATCAAAATCACTGGGAACTAGGCTCTAGAAATCTATATTTTTAACAAGTACACTAAGTGATTCTTACACATGCAAATTTGAGAACCACTGACCTAAACTTTTGAGGGGATTTTGCCACTTATTTCAGGGTCCCCTCCCTACTGCCTCCCCCTCCATTACCCTTGCTGAAAAACACAACAGCTCCTAGATTAGTCCCTATTCCAAACCTAATTTTTGAGGTCAACTTCTGAGAAACAATGTATACTTACTCCTGACCCTGAATATTAATAATTCTCCCAAGAGATGCCATTAACATGATCCAAAAAACTTGGGAAAATGTTGCTGGCAGGTTTAATTAAAATTATGAGTTCCTCTCCTCTTGCATTCTTACTAGAATGACCTATATTCTCTTGGAAATTGAGGCATCTTTCACAGTAAATGTGAATATGGCCTCAGCAGCATTTCCATTATGATGGATATGAATTATGATGATAATTTTTATAAATCTGATTTTAAAAGTGTAGCAGCAGTAGGAGTAGCAGTACCAGTGGGTAACAATTGACTGCATGGAATGCATTCCCCATAGCAAGCCCTGAATACTGTATGTTCAAATATCACTGAGCTTGCATTTTATATGTCTGGATTGGTAGTTATATTTAGCCTCTATTGAAGCCTAAACCCCTTCTTTCTCATAGTTACTGTAGTGCTTTAGTACAAGCAAGCACTGTTCCTTCATATCTTTCCCCTCCCTCTTACTCACGGGCAGCAAAAGGTGGATTCAAAGGAAGACTTTAACTTTATGGAGTCACATTTTAAATATAAAGAATTCTAAATGATATCATGTCAGCAAATCCAAAGGAAAAGTCCTAAAAAGAATGTATCAGTTAAGATGACTTATGGCATCACCCATTCTTGGCCAACATAGAAAAGCATGTCTAATGAGAAATGCCTACTTAGTGCAGTTGCCATGACAGCAGATGTGTCAGGCGTCGGTGCTGTGCCGTCTCTCCCTTCCATTGGGAACCCTGTGAATTTACCACTGGCCCCTGCAGTGGGTGAAGTTTTGGTCCTCTGACAGAGAAAAATTTTATTTAGAGTTTTGAACATATACTAGCTCTGGTAAAAAGACAGATGGCTCCATAAAATATGCAATAAAACCAGTCTCTAGGGTTTTTTGAAAGTTAAAAAATGTGAAAACTCATTGTGGTGCCATTTGGCCCCTGAGGTTGTGAGTCTGTCAGCATTTCAATTCCTAACTTCTGTATTTTTAAATTCTATTTGGGCAATACTAGTGTCCTACATCTTGGAAAGGAAAGCTTTGTCCAAAAAATTATATTTAAAAAAAATTGTATTTATTTGAGAATCATGAAAAAGTTTTGTCTTATATCTTAAATAAAATAAATAGCTTCTTTTAATTTTTTTTGCCTTTAGTATTATGTGTGTTATTGGGGGCACATATTTAACATATTCATTTTAATCAGGAAAACACTTAAACATCTCACTAATCATATCTGCCTCTAACAACTCCGGTAAACTCTAACAACTCCAGATTCTAAGCTGCCTTCAGAAAAAGTGTTCCTTAGACCTACATGCAGTTTTCAGGCCAGAAAATGGAACTAGAGACAGAATTAGGGTCTGGAATGGAGGTGAAAGCCAGTGGTAAAGGCACAGGAGTTCCTGGGAATCAGGAATTCTGTGATCTGACTCAGCCTTTAACAAGCTGTATGATCCTAGGAAAGACTGTAGATCAACCCAGCCAAAATGTCTCCCAGCTCTCCCAAGAGAAAATGCTGCTGTAGAAACATACTCAGACAACTGGCAATAATATAAAGTGCTTGGTCTTCATCCTCAACCAATCCCTCACCACTGTTCAGTAACATTTTTACACTACCCTAGAGAGGGAAATATTTAAGAGTTTAAATTAAAAGAGAAAGACAGGTTATAAAACTGAATGAGGTGTCAAAGAAGGTCCTGGTCAGAGACATGGCATTCACTCTTCTGATACATGAAGCTCATTGCCTTCTGCCATCAATCGTAAGGCCATATTGCATTCCTGGTGGGATATCTCACCCTGAGGGGCTCCATAGACATGCATCAGGTAGCTTTGTATCACCTGTGTTAAATTAGGCTGGTGTGCTTTTTTCCTGGAGAGAGGGTCTATTGCTTACTTGTTATTTCCATAGAGATTTATGACCAAAATTATTTTTATGTTCAATGTAAAGGAAGTAATATATTATCCACACCACCCTGGAGGATGGCCCATTCATCTTTTTATCTACGGTGTTGTGCACATGATATACCTGCCAAGTTATATACGCTCAAAAAAGGGTTTCGTGAATGAGTGAGTGGATTAATGAATGAACAAACAGATGCACAAACCCCATTTGGGAATACATTGTTGGGCACTGAGACTGCCTCGAGTAGCACAGCTAACCAGAAGCCTCAGTTCCTCAAATGAGCCCACGATCTCTGCTTGCCCACAGCAATTGATGAACAACATTCCTCTGCTTTTCTTTCTACTAGATATAGTGCTTATTATTATTGCCCATGGCCAATTAACTTCGATGGAAAAAGGAAATCCATCATAATATTCATTTTCTAATGGAAAAGTTAGAAGCAATCTTCTCTGAAATGAAGATGTATGATAAAGGACTTACTGGAATAGGGTTGAAAAAGAGAGCACTATTCTTGAGCTACCAAATTCAGGTTACAGGAGCTAGTACCAAGCCAGAGACAGTTGCCCATCAGGCCACAAGCCAAGGCTCTGGGGTCTCAGGTCTGCCCATATTTTTGAGAGCCCGTTAAACCATGACTACTTTGTCCTCTGCTCAGAACCCAAGGATACAGGTGTCTTTGGTTTATGTACTACAGTTGCTGTTCTCACTCTGGGCCTGTTCCAACCAGCAGCTGGGTTTTTCACACTGCCATTGCTGATGCCTTGCTACCCTTACCATGTTCTAGGCAGGCCTCACCGATAGGGCTCTCACAGCTGCCTTTGCATATGCCTGCCTCTGCACACTCTTCAAAGAATCCTGATGCTTATAATGCACAGGAAAGCCAAGATGCTGCCTTCCCAACACAGGATCACTCTTAGAGTCAAAACCAGGAGCCAGGGAAGGTTCCTGCTGCTTTTGTGAGCAGGTCCTAAGACTTGTGCTGCAGGATGGCTGTGTAGAATCCACAATGCACCTCTACTTCTCTTTTGCTGCTTTTTCTCTCTATACACTATTTTTAAAAAATTAAAACACTATTTCCAAGGCAGTTGTCCCTGAAATATGGGCCTTGAGCAGGAGTGTTCTTTTATTCCAACTGATCTGAGACAGGCCTGAGGGATAAAATTCTTTGAAGACCCAGTTTTGGTCAAGAATCACAGGTTCTAGCTAAGGGACTGTCACCAGAATTTCATGGGTCTGATGAAGAGACACTTTTGTTTTCCCTGTGATATTCAAGGATACTCACCTTACTTAGCCTAATTCGCCTGGGTGGGGTACCTGTTTACTGACCTCAGCTCAGCCTAGTCTACCTTACCCTGCCTGAATCATTTAACAACTATGTATTGTTTACCTATTTTATGCCTATATTATGTTAGGCATTAGGAACAATAAAATTTCCTTCCCCAAGGACTTTGTAGATTAATAACACAATGAAATAACTATGGTTAAAAAAGTCTATTACAATAAAATATGTTTTATTAGTTAATATTGTTTTAAAACACATTGGTCATTGTCATAAGGCAAGAGAAATAAATGAGGCAAAAAATAGAAAGGAAAAGGCAAAATTATTATTTGAAAACAATATGGTTATATAACCATAAACCCAAGAAGGACAACTAAAAGCTATTAGACACAATGAGATAATTCAGTAAAATACATAATTACAAAATTAATGTGCCAAATAGATTGCTTTCCTATATGAAAATAATAACTGGTAAGAAAATATAATGAAAAAATAAAATATTTAAAATAAACATAAGAATTATGTTGGACTTATGTGAAGAAAATGTTTTAAATTCTAAGAGATAGAAGATGAATAAATAAAAAGATATACCTGTTCTTGGAGAGACAAAATAAATACAGTAAGGACATGAACTACTAAAATAACCTATACAACCAATGTGTTATTCTAAAAAAAGTACCATGTTTATTAGTAATTTGCCAAACTGTGAAAGTTATATGAAGAAAAGTCATACTGACACAGAATTAAACTGACCAATGTAACAAATTTGAAAGTTCAGAAACAGATCAAATATATTTTTTAATTTAGTATGCTAAAAAGAGCAGCATTTCATATCAATGGGGAAAAGATAGATTGTTCAAAAAAAAATGACCTGCCATTTGTTTTTGCTTGTTTGTTTGTTTTTTATTACTTCAGAATATTATAGGGGTATAAAAACATTTTGGTTACAGAAATTGCTTTTGTACCATTTAAGTCAAAGTTATAGGTGTGCCCATCCCCCAGATAGTATGAATTGTACCTGTAAGGTGGGTACATACTATTGGTACATGCAATTTACCTATCCCCTCCTTCCCCTCAACCTGCTTGATTTCCAATGAATGTTATTTCCATATGTGCACATAGGTGTTGATCAATTAGTGCCAATTTAATGGTGAGTACATGTGGTGTTTGTATTTCCATTTTCATGATACTTCACTTAGAAGAACGATCTCCAGCTCCATCAAGGATAATACAAGAGAGATTAGTTCGCCATTTTTTATGGCTGAATAGTACTCCATGGTATACATATACCACATTGTACTAATCAACTCACGTACTGATGGACACTTGGGTTGTTTCCACATCTTTGCAGTTGTGAATTGTGCTGCTATAAACATTAGAGTGCAGACATCTTTTTTATAGACTGTCTTTTTTTCCTTTGGGTAAATACCAGTAATGGGATTGCTGGATCAAATGGTAGTTCTCTTTGCGTTCTTTGAGGTATCTCCATATTGCTTTCCACAGAGGTTGCACTAGTTTTCAGTCCCACCAGCAGTGGATGAGTGTTCCTATCCCTCTTCATCCATGCCAACATTTGTTGTTTTGGGACTTTTTGATAAAAGCGATTTTATTCACATAGATCCAACAAAATTCTTATGCTTATTTTAAATATTTTTTCATTATATTTTCTTACCAGTTATTATTTGCACTACCCACCTATTTGAATGGCTAAAATTTAAAAGACTGACTATATCAAGTATTAGTGAGAATGTGGAGCAACTGGAACTTCATACCTTGCTGGAGAGAATGTAAAATGGCACAACCACTTTGTAAAACTATTTGACAGTTTCCTAAAATGTTAAATGTGTACCTACCATTTGACCTAGCCATTCCACATCTAAGTATTTATCAAAGATGAAAAAAAAAAGCACATGTCCATACAGGGACTTGTACACAAATGTTCAAAGAAGCTGTTAAGCTAAACTAAATTTGGCCTGAGGATGCCGCAGTACTTGTGTCCTTATGCAACTTAACTTGGTACAGAAACTAACTAAAAGCATAACTTAGGAGTTACTCGTGTAACAGATAGCTGAGTTTCAATTATAGCAGCGGACTTCAGTCAATCACAAGTGGCCAACTGTTTCAAATGAGGCAGAACCATGAGCTATGGCCAGTTAAGCTGTCTCTGTCCCTCACTTCTGTTCTCCATCCATAAATGCTGTCTGACCACACTGCAGGGTACAGTTCTTAAAATTTGTTCTGATTCTGAGGGCTGCCCAATTTGTGAATCATTCTTTGCTCAATTAAACTGTTAAATTTAACTTGTCTAAGGTTTTTCTTTTTAACAAAGCCCTTATTTGTAATAGCTTAAAACTGGAAAAACTCAAATGTCCATCAAAAGGTAGTTGCAGTAATATCTGTGCAATAGAAAACCATTCATCAATAGAAAAGAATGAACTATAGATAAAAAGAGCCTTAGAGATGAATCTCAAAATACTTATGCTGGATAAAAGAAGCCAGATGAAAAAAAAAATACATACTGTTTGATTATGTTTATATAAAACCTTATAAAATGCAAACCATTATATAGTAACAGAAATCAGATGGGTAGTCACCCAGGCAGGGCAGGGAGGAGAGGACTGGGAAGGGCACGAGCAAATTTGGAGGTCGTGGTGACAGCTATACTCACGACAGTCAGCCCTCAGCATCTTCGTGTTCAGCATCTTCGTGTTCAGCATCTTCATGTTCAGCATCCTCAGGTTCCACTAACAATGGATCTAAAATATTAGGGAATGAAAACAATTTAAAAAATGCAACAATTAAACAAATAAAAAATACAGTGTAACAATTACTTGTATAGTATTTACATTGTATTAGGTATTGTAAGTAATCTAGAGATGATTTAAAATATACTGGAGGATGTGTGTAGGTTATATGCAAAGACTATGCCATTTTATACCAGGGACTTGAGCATCCTGGATTTTGGGATCCAGGGGCATCCTGGAAGCAATCCCCCCCAGATACCAAAGGACAACTATACACTGGTTATTGTGATGGTTTCATGGGTGTATACAAATGTCAAAATTTATCAAACTGTAAATGCGTTCTGGTTATACCAAATATATGGTATAATATTATATACACAGCTGAAAAATAAAAAGTAAATATACAGTTAAAACCAATAGAATGGCTGGGCTTGGTGGCTCATGCCTGCAATCCCAGCACTTTGGGAGGCTGAGGTGGGAGGATAACTTGAGGCCAGGAGTTCAAGACCAGTCTGGGAAAAATAGCAAGACTCCATCTTTACAAAAAATAAAATAATCAGCCAGGTATGGTGGTGCACGCCTGTAGTCTCAGCTATTTGGGAGCCTAAGGCAGGAGAATTGCTTGAGCCCAGGAGTTCAAGACTTCAGTGAGCTATGATGACACCATTGCACTCCAGCCTGGGTGACACAGCAAAACCCTATCTTAAAAAATAAATAAATAAAACTAGTAGTACTTCAAGTTTGCTGAGGGAGTGGCAAGACTGTCTACAATTTAAGCATTCTCATAATCCATAAGGAATTTTTAAAATTTATTTTAAAAAACAACAGCTACCTATGATATCTTTCCATCATTCTTTTTCTGGATATAATAATTGCCTTTCATGTCTTTGAAAAATACAAAATATCTGTGCATTTCTAAAAATGTTTTTCTAATGAAAGAAACAGAATAAGCAAAACAACCTTTCCAACTGCCCCCACATACTCTTAATAGCCAACCACAGAGAGAACAGTTGCACACACTAAAAGGAACGCTCAGCATCATGTGTCTCTTGATTTACCATTGAGTAGTTAACTAAAAGTTTCCACAAAATTAATTTGGTCAAGCAAGACATGCAATAAGTATAAATTTCTTCTTGGATTAAAAAAAAGAACATTTGCATTTTAATACTTATCCAACTACTCTTTAAGAAAAAAAATTAAATTAGATGTATTAAATTTCATGACCTTCTCTATATAGAAAATAGATAATTTATTAAGCATTTTATGAAATGAAAATCTTAATGGATTAAAATATTCAGTATTATTTATTTATCCTGGGAAACAAAAACCCAAGAAAGTTAGCAAATGTGTATCACTGCTGTGCTTTGTCCTTTGTTGGATCAGTTATACTCCAATGATAAAATTTTCTATGAATTCTCATGACTTCCTAGGTACAGACATACTGTTTAGTGTTGAAACTGTTGCCCAGGTAGAAATTTTGTACATTCTGTTTCTTTCTAGTGAATGTTTCAAACTGAATCAGGGCAAGATCCAAACATAGCGAAAGAAAGATACCATGAGATACTAAGGGAGTATCTCAAGAAGTAATTCATCTTTGATATTCTGCAGATTCTGTCTTCCGAGTGCTAGCCCCCTCCTATTCATTGAGCCCAGTCCTCATACTAAAATTTAAAACTTTCTCTTAGAGCAGGGCAGTGTAGCAATAATAATTACTATTCTTTTAGTTGATATTTATTGAACACTTAGGATATGCCAAGCAATCCTGTAAACTCATTTAAGTTGATAGCCTTATAAGGAAAGTATTGTTATCACCCTCACTTTATTTCTTAGGAATGGAGACACAGAAAGATTAAGTGACTGGCACAAAGTCACACAGCTGGCGAGTGACAGAGCTAGGATTGACACTCCAGTAGTGCAGCTCCAGAGCCCACAACCTGACTCCCCATCGCATGTCTCCCAAACATGGGCTTCCTGGTCAGACACACACGAACCTGGTTTCTCACTCTGCCACACTAACCGCACACAGTTTTCTCATTCTGGCTCTTAAGCAAGTCCACTGCTGCCTACCCCTCTGGCTGTGATAGGAACTCAGGGAGATCAGGTAAGTCCCCTGCCACAGAGCCAGGCCCACAGGAGACATTCGGTCACAGTTAGACAGGCACTGGAGCTACAAAGACATGTCTAACTGGACCCCTACCTTGAGGAGCTCATTTCTGAGAGGAGAAGAGGGGTTGTAGTATTCCTTCTGCAACTGCAAATTCTTCATTGAAGACACATAAAATTGTCTCTATATCTCTTCGACAACTGTGTGCATATTGGATCCGTCACTCCAAGTGACCATTGCTTTGCTTTCTGACAAGCTCGTGAGGTAGGATGGAAGTCTGGATCATTGACTTTCAAGCTTGTTCTCCCCCCTGCCAACCCCACAGGCAGTGACAGCCTCCTAATCTGGTAAAAATATATTATTATTATTATAACGCAGTATGTTAGATGGCCAAATGATATTGAACATAAAGTGCTGAGACGCAGGGCTCATCAACTCCAGCTCTCAGGTTTAACAGTCTTCACATAAAACCTTACGATGCCACACAGTTGGGAATCCATTTCCAATAAGGATTCCCAGAAAGGATTTTAAAATGTTCCTCCCACCACTAGAAAACCTGGATACCAAGAGTGACTGAAAGCCCCCCTAAAGGAACACAAATACGGAACAGGCAGGATATAAAAGAGCTCGGCATCATGAAAACTGAAACCATTATTTTGCAAAACATATTGAAGCAAATCAAATCTTCCATAAATTGATTCTTATTACAAAAAGCAATGATTTATTTTTGATATCCTGTAGATTCGATTTTCAGAGGGCTAGCCCCCTCCCATTTATTGAGCCCAGTACTCTCATACTAAAATATAAAGCCTTACTTTTAGAGAAAGGCAATGTAGTAATATCAATAATAATGGTTATTTTAGCTGATATTTACTGAGCATTTAGTATGTGCCAGACAACATGTATACTCATTCATGCTGATATCAGCCCTATGACATGAGTATTATTATTATCCTTATTTTACGTTTTAGGAAGGGAGATGGTGAACTGGTACACAAATTACATAAGCTAAAGCAGGGTCTTTGTATGAGATTTAAATCATTGATCCAATTTTATAAGGTAGTGCAGAGACTTTCAAAACAAACTACTCAATGTACATTGCCTGTTTTCTTTTTGTTGGGTAGCATTGATCAGAAGAGAAATCTGTGATATTAAAGGATGGATATCAGCATTACTAAAAATATGTGGTTTGCACAGTTGGGGGAAAACAATGTGATAAAAAGGAGACTAAAAATAATAGAATGATGTAGAGCCATTAAAATCATGTTATGGAGTAATATTTAATCACATGGGAAAATGATCATAATAGAATCTTAAGTGAAAAACAATTTTTAAAATATATAGCATGACAATGAGGACACAATAGTGAACAAAGCAGCCCAAACACAGTTTGCAGGGAGCTCACATTCTATGATCACAGAAAAATATGTATGTTATAGTGGGTATTTAGGTAATGTCTGTCTAGTATCTTTTTGGAAATCAATCCTTCTTCACTCTGATTCTAATAATTTTCGTCAGTCCTCAAGAATGTACTGATGGCCCTGTTCTTGACCTCTACCCCTCTTCAGACTCCAGGGTGAGAAGGCAACACAGCTGTAATACAGTATCTAACTTTAATCAGTGTCTGTAGCCAATCAGAGTGGGCCATCCTCTTATTCCATTATGTTAAATAATAAGCACGTGACCTAAACCAGGACTGACTTTTCACTGATACTTTTGTCAAAGCTGATGGGGATCAACATTTAGGTGCACATATGGTGATAACATTCATCAGAAATCCAGCAGGGGGGAAGCGGGAGTTGGGGATGGGGAAATTCACACCTAATGGGTACAATGCACACTATCTGGGTGAGAGAAACACTTGTAACTTTGACTCAAACAGTACTAAAGCAATTTATGTAACCAAAACATTTGTACCCCCACAATATTTTGAAATAAAAAAAAATTTTGAAATGAAAAAGAAAAAGCCAATGGAAAAAATATCACTCTTCCTGATGTAATTGCTCAGATTTCAGGGTGAGACTCTCAGGCTAACCATGGTCATTGTGCCTACTACTTAAAGAGAATAAAAAGGAATTGGAGAGAAAGAAGAAACCCTGATAACCTCATTTTAATTTTTTTACTTAAAATCATTTGAGTAAATTTTCCCCCACTGTAAAGAAAAAAGTCTTAGCTAAAACAAACATATCATGAACACCTCAGCTCAAGCCTAGGTTTATGACAGTGTATCTGATTATATTGGTGGGGCCAGTAAAGGCATCTGTTTACACATATTAATGTGCAGAGAGAAAAGTGCCCTGTTATGCACAGAGGGACAGAAACAAAAGGGCGCAGGAAACAGAATAGTGTTCCCCAGGCCCCACGCATTTGTGTTTGAGCCCTAAGAAATGAGAAGATGCTGGTAAAGGAGAGGTTTTGGTGTAACCCTCTGTTAGGCTTGAGGGCCAAGCACCTCTGCTCAGGGGCCCAGGATAGTAAGTAACACAGCAGGTGGGGCATGAGAAACACAACACGGCTCTACCACAGTGAGAACTACATGGCGTTTGGTCCATTTTGGTAGCTCAAAGGTTTTACATTTTAGGAAGGACCTGAAGACAGATCCCTTGGCACGGACATGGTGTTTTCAAGGAAGATAAAGACAAGGTGGCCAAAGAGCTGTCATCTGAGTGGTTTTGCAGAGTGGAATGCAGAAGACATGCTTATTTGAGAGCCCATGGGAGCCACCCTGGATATGCCCAAAATTGCATGGTGTAGTACTGAGGGGGAGCCTAGGATTTTACATCCAGCTGGAGGGAGCACAAGTCACTGAAGTTTAAGATAATTACTGTTGCTTTAACCTTGCTATGCCATCAGAATGATGATGTTTGGAAGTTTTCTAAATATATATTTGGAAAGACATGTACCCAAATGTTAATGGCTGCTTTGGGATGACAGGATTATGAATGATATTTTCTTTTTTGATCTTTTTTAATTCCCTCAAATGTTTTATAATTAAATTATATATTATAATGTGATCAGCAAATAAACACACAATCATAGTGTATTAAAATATTTTTTCCTTAGGCCTCCAGGCAGTGCCATTCAAATGTACTGAAGAGCCGGTAAACCTTCTCAAGAAACAATTTCACCACTTCAAGTTTAGAATAGAATGAAGAAAAACTAAAAACTTGGAGGTCCAAGAGTTGGAGGACTCATCTTCCCAGGGAAATCTACTTCTCTTCTTTGTTTACCACCAAAATTATCAGAAAAATCATCTCAGAAAGTCATCTGAAGATTAAAGAAATGTTTACATTAAATTCATGGTTTTTAAAATTTTAGATATGTGAAATATAATTTATAGTCCATTTGATGTACTGTCTATTGCATGAATGACTATAAATATGTAGATTAGATAGTTACACATATGGATATAGATAAAGGTAAAGATAGAAACATAGACGCAAGGTAGGCATAGGCTTAAGTGTAGGTATATATTTATCATGGTTTCAGAGTCATTCTTCAGCCCCATTCTTGTAATACATCCTCCCATACACAATCTTTAGTTCTTCAGCTAAAACTTTTCCAACCCCAAAGGTTTTCAAAAATCTAACCCTAATTTCCAGGAAAGAATTATTACAGTCCAGTCCCTAGACAACTTTCCATGTCATTTCCTCCTGTTTCTTATACATTCATAATAGAACAGTGGTATGCAGAGTTCAGGAAGATTTAGAAGAAAGGACAGATATATGCCCTGTACGCAGTGATCTTACTAAAATCACAGGAGACAAGAAAAACCCAGGACAACCACACTTCACAACTCTGGGACACCACTCTCAGCAAACCTGGACAAATGCTATGTGAAAAATTTTGTAGATATGGTCAGTAATTGTTTCCTAAAGGATAAAATAGAATAAAAACCATCTTCTAGTTTAACCTCTGAAGAGACTATTTTCCCCTCTTCCTATAGCAGGCTGCTTATTTTGCCTCTCATTATCTAACTCACCATTTTCTCTGGTCTTTAATAAGATTCCACTCTGTTTCTGGCAAATCATTTGTGTTAATAATTTCCGGCTCAAGTTCTCTCTATAGCCTCATATAAATGAAGACTTGTTGCTTTGCTAAGAGCTCATTTGCTGGACTGTAATTTTGGTTCAAGAAGAATTAACATTTTGTAAAACAGATGGTGGATAATAATTCATCACACCTTGAAAGTTTCAGTGCTGCTGCTGCTGCAGGAATGAACACCAGGTTCATTTGACAGGTGTTCCATTGCCACTTGCTATTGTTCGAGGTGATATAAACCTTTTCTTTCCCGCATGCCTTGATTTTTTTTTCTTTTTTTACAAAATTTGCAATACCCAAAAGGCTGTCTGAGTTGGGACAGCATGTTCGTCTAGGGCAAGTCTTTCTGTGTGAATACAAAAAAATATAATCCCTGGACCTGTTATTCACTTCTTTGGTTAGAAATACAAATAATTTTTGCCAACTTTTTCATATATGCTCTTTGCCAAATCAAATCTAAAGCTTAAAAGTACATTTCTAAAAAGGACATTCTGACTCAGTAACTAAGAATAAGACTGAAATTTTTTTTATAAAAAAAGATCAACTAAACAGACTTTCACGCCTGGAAAGCTGTTGGCAAATTCAAATCCTCAAAGGAGTTACACTGCGTTGCTTTAAGCAGACTCAGAATGTGTGGAAGGTTGACCTCAAAGCTACCCTTTGAGGATCTATTCTCTTGACCTTCTCCAGGTACTATGCACACAGCACATGGTGTGGACAAGAGCTGAACTAAGGGTTCTAATCCAGGGAACATCTGTGAAGAGGCAAATCCAGGAGGAGGGCTCCAGAATGATGCATCATCAGCAGTGACAGGCTAGAAGGGTCCAACATTATCATGGAAAGAAGAGAATAATTTGATGAGTTTTTATCCACAAAAAGTCCTTCCTATTATGATTTCAGAATTTGAATATGAAAATTAGGAGGTGGATCTCACAGAGGTCAAAAACTAAACTCTAAGAATGCAAGCCACGCACTCTACGGGCATAAATAAGAACAGAATTTTTGGAGGAACAAAAGGAGTGTCTGTGGCAAAAGATCTCCAACCCCCTCCTCGGGAGGATTCTGAGGTGTTCCCTACATTGCTTTCCAGGGCCCCAGTGGGATTGGGCCCAGTTGCCCACAACAGTAAACTCATCAATAACCGGCCCTTTATTTGCTCCTTCCCTTCCCTATGCCACATCCTCACTCCCTTATCTGCGCTTCCTTAGATCATCTCCAAAGAAATTACTCGCCAACCCACCCTTATCTCAGTGTCTGCTTCTGAAGAAACCCGACCTAAAACAATGTGTGTGCACATGAGTCTCCCTGAGCTACGAGTATACCCTATTTCTGCATTTTCTTCGGTGAGGGCAGTAATGAATAAGCAACAGTGTAAAGCTCAGTCTGAAAACAGAAAAGAGCTCTAGCCCTCCAGACAAGAGACTCTGAGTGTAGGTCCACCATGCTATGTATTCATTTCCTATGGCTGCTATGACAAACAGCCACAAACTTGTCTATGTGTTACAGACAACGGAAGTTTATTCTCTCACAGTTCTGGAGGCTAGATGTCCAAAATCAAGGTGTTAGCAGAGCCGTGCTCCCTCTGAAGGCTCTAGGGAAGGAAACTTCCTTGCCACTTCCTAGCTGCTGGTGGGTATCTGCCATCCTTGGTGTTCCTGGTTTGTAGCTGCATCACTCCAGTCTCTGCCTCTGTCTTCATGTGGTGTTCTTCTTCCTGTATCTCTGTGCATCTTCACGTGGCCTTCTTACAAGGACACCAGTATTAAATTTAGGAACCTCCCCCCAATCTAGTGTGACTTTGTCTTAACTTGATTATATCTGCAAAGACTCTATTTCCAAATAAGATCACATTCACAGGTACCAGCAGGATGGGCTCGAACATATTTGGGGAGGGACACAATTCAACCCACAACATGTTATAACCACCAGCTTGACAGAAAAATCAAGGCAAATCGCCCTCTTTCCCTGCTCACTCATGCATACCAAATATGAAGATGATGATAATGATGGTGATGATGAGAACTTTAAAAATCTACTCCAGCCAGGAATAAAGCCCTCAGCACAGTTAGGATATACAGAAACCCATAGCCAATGCTCTACTTTTCTCAGCTAGTTATGGTCCCTAGAATCTTTGCTCTGAGAATTCAGTGACTACCTTGGAGCTCTACTGCACTCTCTCCTAAGAATAGTAAGCATTATTTTGCCAAGATAGTGCCTTCCCTAAATGAAGTGAGAGCCAAAAGCACCAGCTCATCAACTCTTCAGTCCCTGACCTTAGCTGAATCCTGCTTTAGTCGCTCTGCCAAGCATAGACAGCCAGAAAGGGAGCAGCCATGTATTTTCACCATTAGTCTTTTGCATCTGAGTGTGGCCCTTGTTAAAGGTAATCCTGCTCTCAGCTCTACACACACACCTGCTTTCCAAGTTAAATAATCCCAGGTTCTTGAGTAATTCACAAACAAGTCATGGTATTTGAGCCATATAAATATATCTTCAGCTTCTTTGATGCAATTTCTCTTTTGATTACTAATGAGAAGGCATTGCCAAAAAAAAAAAGAAAAAAGAAAAAAAAAAAGGAAGGTTATTGAACAACCAGAGCAAAACATCCATCACTAATTATCTGAAAGTCCAAAGATCCAGCATCCTGATTAGCACAGGCCTGGAAAAAGCACAGAGTAAAACTGGACATTTATTCTTCAATTAAAGGGCAAATGATTACTGCCTTTTAGATGTCCTGGGGAGCGACACTTCAACTTCATCACTCCTTGAGCAGAAAAGTAATTAAAAAGACAAAGAAGTGCCCACTTAAGGTCTATGAACATAGCATCAAAATGCTCTAGTAAGGAAGACATGCCTGACTTTTTTCAGCTTTTATCTCTTCATCAAATTAGTGTCTTGCTGAGATAAAAACAAAAAGAGCAGCTTACAGATTTATATACGCAATAGTATCTCAACTACTTGAAAATGTACACAGAGAGAAAAAAGAAGAAAACACAAAAAATTACTAACTATAGTAATCTTTGAGTGTTTTATGACCTTCTTTTCAATACACTTGCATTTTCCAAGTTTTCTACAGTGAGCAATACTGTTAGCAATTTATCATTAATGATTTAATAAGTGCTGAATGTTTATAATGTACATGATACTATGTCAAGAAAAAAAAATACATATTATCTCACTTAATTCTGACCAAAAAGGAGGAAAAAGAACCTATAAAGAAAGTATTATCCCCCTAACTTGCCTAGGATCATTATTTGGTATAGGGTAGTCAGGGTTCAAACCCAAGTCTATATAATTTCATTGTCCCCCATATATTGTTTTCATAAACAGGAGGAGAGCTATTCTAAAAATAGTATCTGAGATAGTAAAAATAATGGGATGAACTTGTGAGGAACAAGCTTTCTAAAATGCAAATAAAAATAATCAGTACCTCTGGAGAGGATAAAAATCTGTAAGAAAATATTTTATCTCAGATTTATACAACATCAGTTACCAGTTTCAGCATGAAAATGCATATAACCAGCCACAGCACCTTATACTGTGCCTGGAAACCAGAGGTCATAATGGGAGATTCTGCAACTCTTTGAGGAGGACCAGCACAGTGATCTGAGTCTGGTCCACCACTTACAAAGGTTTATGACCTCAGTCAGTCCACTTGTTCTTGCTGGGATTCCATGTTTTCAGTTTTCATTTATCTATCCATTAATTCAGCAAATATTTCTTCTGTGCCTAAGAAGCCAGTCATTGTGCTAACCCTGGGGGTAACTGTAGTAAATAAAAGAAGCACAGTCTTAGACCTCAGGGAGCTCAGCATCTCACCTCCAAATAAAGATACCTGCCTCAATGGGGTTGGTTGTTGCAGGGACTTGGTGAAACAATGTAAAGCACCTGACTCAGCACTTGGAAGGCTTGGAAGGCTCTCAATGCATTTTACCACGGCTATAATCTCAGTTTTTCTGGCTATAAAATGGAATTTACCTGATCTCACTTGGCTGGATGTGAGAGTATTGATCTCTATAATCCTTTAATAATTCATCTGCCCTGATCCAGAAAACATCATGGTTTTTTAAAGATGTTTCAGGGAATAGGGGATCAAAGGACAAAATGAGAATTTAGATATTTTACTTGAAGTTTGTGATAGATTATATTCCATTTAGTTTTCAAAATTTTTGTTTTGACTATCAAAATTCACAATACCATATTTAATACCCCCAATGTAAAAACTGATAATCCACTAAGAATATTTATGTAGGCAAATTGTTATGACCTTAACTTTCATGATTTAAGAAGTTAAGGGAAAAGTCTGTAAGAACTACGTTAACCAAGTTCATGCACACTCTATATTTTATGAACACAATATGAGAGTCTGTAACAAAGGATTTGCATAGATTTTCTCTAATACTCCAAACACTTCTGTAAAGTTAGACGTCTTCCTCCATGAGAAACTGAAGCTAGGAGATGTTAAGCAATTTACCAAGTTATACTAGTAAGTATCAAGGCCTGAATGTGAACCCCAATCGTCCGAATTCACAACTTAACCTTTTTTTTCTAACAACTCACTTGTGCTCTAGTAACAGGGAATTCGTTACTTCCCAAAGCAGTTTGTTTCTTCTTTTAAAAGCTCTTCCAACTCACGAGTTCCTCCTAACATTGAGCTGAAACCTATCCTCTTCCAGTAATCACCATTGGCTCTAGTTTCATGCTTCAGTTAAATTAGTTAACCCAATTTCTCTTCTGTATGAGAGCTCTTCAGACATTTTGAAGCACCTCTCACTTCTCCCCTTTTCCCTCTCCACCAAGTTTTTCTTTCTGCAATATGAAATCATCCTATTTTTCTACTGCTCTTTAAATTACATTGTTTTAAGTCCCTACCCTCTTCCTGCTCAGTTCCAATAATCATAGTTTCACATGTTTACATCACTTGTAAGAAAACTAAATACAATACCACAGGTGTGGTCTGAAGGGTACAGAATTGAATTTCATTATCGTCATCCTTGTCCTATATATTATACTTCTATGTATGTAGCTCAATAGCAAATCAGCTATTTTATTCCAGCTACTTCATGCTGCTGACTCACATAGTATTTGCTATAATTATAATAAGGCCTCTAGGTCTTTTTTATATGCAAAACTATGAATCTGCATTTCCAACATCCTATATCTGTGCCTTGTTTGTATGATTTTTTTCCATGTTAAGCCTCATCTCTTAGATTGGGAAAGCTGGAATGAAGCGCCGAGGCTTTATTGATTCATTTCTGTCATTCAGTGGATTCCCTCTCCCTCACAGTTCCATACCATTGTAAATGTCCTCCCAAGTCATAGAGTAAAAACATTAACCAAACAGGAAAGAAAACAGAGTTTGTAATTTCTGTCTCTCACCCCATAGACTTCTTTCTGCGTGGACATCATTTTGCACATTCACAGCTCATAGGCAGGGTCAATTTAACCACTTGGGAATTCACCTACTGGTTCTAGTGTCCAGCCCATCCGCTCCTCCATGATTCCTCCTCAAGGAGTCTTGGAGAGACCATAACATGCGCTTAGCTGACGCCGACATTCCTTGTCTGCTGTGTGCCCTCCCCCCCAGCAGGGTAAACTGGTACTCCTGGCACCCAGCTGCCTTCTGTTATAGGATATACAAAGTCCCTGGTTTCTTTCTTTTCTTTCTCTACCGTGAAAGAATTGCTCTCACCAAATGCTCGTCTTGGTGCTGCTAAAGTTGGAGGCTTTTCTGCTTTCCAGATAGGCCCAGCGTCGAGGGCATACAACTTGTGTGCGGAACCCCACGTTCACACGGGCCCTGCACTCAGCTTAAGGCTCGGCTCTCACCATTTTAAAATGCTTAATAATTTTATTTATTCAATTTTTAATTTAGCTAACTGTAGATGACATTAAATAGTAAATTAAAAATATTATGACAAGGTGAGATGACGACGACAGAAGAAAGGAGATGCTTTATATTTTGGTATCTTTAACAACAAGATTTTCTTGTTTTTTGAACAAGCGGCCCCATATTTTCTTTCTGCACTGGGCTCCGCAATAATGTAGCTGGCCTTGACTCCAGGGTGGATCTTTAACATATTTAGCAACAAGTACAGCCTGGGCTCCATGGAACAGATGCCTAATCAATCAGAAATTGGTGCCAATTGTTATGTTAGAGCCACAGCATACCAGCTGAATATTCGTCTTGTTGCTTTTTGTTGCATTGGCATAGTCAACTGTAAAGCATGTGAGGTTATAAAATGCCTCCACATGCACTGAACAACTTCAGGCCTGTGCCACTGTCAAACCTACTCACTCTCCCCGACTTACCCTATCTCCAGACTGTCACATTACCACAAACCATCTTTGTTTGTTCCTTATTCTGGACTTCAAAAAACATAAGAATACATTATTTCCAAAGAAAGCTCAAAGTGAAAATTCCATTAGAACCTTGCAAAAGTTATGGAAATTATTAGCTGATTTACCATTTCCGGTAGAGACCATACCAATATCAGACCTATTACGTTCTCATTTATTAACCTCAGGCTTTGAAAGATTTCTGGTTGAAGAACCTTGATGCATCAGATGTTTTTCTAAAGGCAAAGGAAGAGGGTAATAACTATAAGCTTTTCATACCTCAGTTGTCTGACATAGTCCACAAGAGCTTCCCCTTCCAAAGACACTGATTGCCACCGGTGTTCTTGCATGCATAGATTTGGTGATTTTTAATTGAAAAGCAATCATAACAAGAAAATTCTCTGATTCTTTTTCTTTCTGAAGTGAGGGGAAGACAGTTCTGTCAGAGATCACCCCCAGCAGAAGGTTAAGTATAATCTCAGTCTCCTTGCCTGTTTCATCCTGCCAAACCCACAGCTGTAATCACCTCAAAGGTGGCAGTTTGTGAGTTTTCACAAGGGAGTGCCCCAAACCATCCTGACATGGAGGTGGTTGGGATATCGAGGAAAGGAGAACTAACCACCAGCATGATCAGTCCAAAGCATTTACTAGGGGAACTTACATATGGAGGGCTGCCGAAATCTTCCTCATGGACTTCAAGAGAAAATGAGTGCTCTATCGAGGTACATCTGCAGTGAGGGCGTCAGGGTATGGAGTTTGTATGAGGGTTTATGAAATTTGGCTCAGGGCCAGTTTCTTTCAGTGTTTTGGGTAACAACCTAGATACCTTTATCAGTGCCTAGGAATGATCAAGGACTCAGTTTGGATTCAAGCCTGCTGGGAAAAACCTGCAGCTGGCTGGGTCACAGAGTGTGGTCAAAGCACTCTGATTTTCAGCAAGGCAGGACATAGAAAGCCGAGGTAGAGGACTGGGGGGACCCCACAATCCACCTCCCTGGATAGCTGAATTCAGGCTTTTACAATCTCACATGCCCACCTCCTCTGCAATGTTCCCCTAGCCGGCTGGAAGAGGTAGACGCCTGCAAGATCCTTTTCCCTAGCTTCATGGGACACAGAAAACAAAACCCACAACAGTATATACAAGTGCGGGTGACAAGACCTGAAATTACAATTCCCAAAAGACTTAACTAGCAGAGCTTTCCACCAAGGATCCCATCCTGAAAACTATGATTTTATTGTAGACCATCAGGAGTCATCTCCCATGTGGTCAATTAGCTGTAATTGCTTTTGTAAATGAGGGATGGATTGATTAATTTGGCTTCTTTGTCTGGTATATAGACACAACATTCAGTTTTTAAAAGGGCACAGATTCCCCCTTGTGCAGCTGCCAGCGTGTCTAGCGACATTCAGTTCCGTAGGACCCCTTTTCTCATTGCAGCTGTTTCCACGTTCAAGGCCTCCAAGCCATGCCCGTTGCTGTTCAAAGCTGGGGAGACAAATCTTTGAAGGGCTTCCTCCCTCTGCGTGATATTAATACAGCCTCCCTGAGGCACAAATACGGTCAGTAAGTGATCCCACCAAGAAAAAACAGACCTACCCCACCAGCCCCTCCAGCAGGGCTCACTGAGGGGACAGGGATGGTGTCAGAGTCTGGAGTGCACTTTTATTTTTCTTCCCGCCCCCCTACCTTCTCTCTCTTTTTTTCTTTTTTTCCTCGGTCTCTCCACCGCCAGCAGGCGGGACTTGGAGCTGCCCGGACCCAGAGCCCCCCCTGTGGCCGGACTGAGGCTGCCGGGGCTCCCCCTTCTTCCTTTTTCCCGCCGGGTGGGTAACGAAGAGAGTGGCGTGGTTTGTATGTCACTTTGCAGTTGTAACTCCTCTTCTAACTTGCACACCTTGCTTTCGGCCACCATGAGCCTCTGTTGCCAGGAGGGCTGCCCACCACCAAGGCCAGTCTATCACCGCAAACAGGCACCCGGCCTCCTGGCCGGCCCTTTACGATTTTAAGTCCTCCATCAGTCTGGGCAAGCGTGCTGGAGCTTTCGGAGCAAGTCGGCACTCCGGGCAGCCAGCAAGCATCAGCGAAGCGGGCCACGGAGCCCTGCACAGACCCTTGCGGCCTAATCTCCTCGTTTGGGTCCTCTTTTCCCCAAACCATTTCGCTGTAATCGTACCGCCTACACCAAACGTTTTGTCCCGCCAAACCCGCGGCTGGAATCACCCCAAAAGCGGCAGTAGGAGAGTTCCCACAGTTGCCCAAACCATCCTGAGATGGGGCTGGAAAGGATTCCAGAGAAAGCAGCACTAAAGGTCAGGGTGATCTGTGAAAAGCATTTATTAGAACGAACTTACAGAGGGGTACAGAATTCTTCGCTACAGACACCGAGGAGAAAGGGGTTCTCTACCTGGGCATGTCCCCAGTGAGGGGGTCAGGGCATGGAGTTTGTATGAGGTTTGAGGAATTTGGTTCAGGGCTGAGACCAGTTTCCTTCAGTGTTTTGTGCAACAACCTAGATACTTTTTATCGGTGCCTGGGAATGATCAAGGACTCTGTTTGGGTTCAAGCCTGCTGGGAAACACCTGCAGGGGGCTGGATCACAGAGTGCCAGAGGGGGAGTAACTGGGGGACACTGCAATGCCATTTCCTCACTCACCAGTGAGTCCTTACTTACTAGCTGCCCAGCCCTGACTTCCCATATTGGTCCTGCTCAGGTTTTAAATGACAATCACTGGAAAATCACAAAATTATTATCACTCTTTATGGATATCCCCATCTGTGACATTTCCTCAAAGTAATATCCCTCCCTTTGCCTAAAATATCCTCCCTTCTGTCTTCTATATATCCCACTTATTTTTAAGATTTTAGTTTAGGTTCAGGTTCCATTTCTCTGTGAAATTTTCCTCCTTTCCACTACAAAGTCTCCTGCATTACAGTTTTCAAACTTGCCATTCTAATGGCCATATATCTAAATGTCTTTTAAAAAAAGATCTAATTTATCTGCTTCACATTTAGAGAGCATCTATAGTTCAAGTGCAGTGAAGGCTGGTTAGCAAATTTCTAAGTCGTGTACATCTATGAACTATTAACATTGATTTAATGTGGCAGAAAGAACATTGGCTCTGAGTTCAAATCCTGCTTTTCCTACTTCCTAATACATGATCTTTGAAAATCCTTTCACCTTTACAAAAGTATATGTTTATTTGTGAAGTTATAATGCACACCTGGTAGGTGTGTTATAAGTGTGAAATTCTCCCTTGATCAACTAGTACAATGCTTGGCACAAAATAAGCACTCACTACATAATAGCTATTAACATTCGAATTCTACCACTACTTGACTGATTTTTCATTATTTCAATTCAAGTTAGTACTACAAGTAGGCAGTGTCTTCTACCACCAATCAATTTTGTGGAAGATAAAATATATATAGTTTTTGGTACCTAGGAAGGCAGTTGAAGAGAATAATATTTATTAGTAAAATAGAGAACATGTTGGTGGGAACTAAAATGAAAACACCTGCTCAGGAGACCACATGTGAGCGTGTGTTAAGCAGAGGCCAGCACATGCCAGGGTATCAAGAATGACCTCATGGTTTCTTAGTCTCTGTATCGAGAAAGGTATAAAAATCTACATTTCTTCTGACTATCCCTTGAGGAATATCCTGACTGTCTCATTCGTGTTGGCCAGGCATTTCAAATCCCTACTGACCTGGAACAGATTAAAAGTTATAGGACACAGATGAGATTTATGTGACAGCCTCATGCATCATTTGTCTCACCTCAGTGACCTTAGTCTCCTGAATGCCATTTTTTGTAAAGTGCATCAACACTGGAGAATTTAACAAGTTGTCTTTATTTTGCTTATTTTTCCAAAATCCTGCTCTACAAACTTTTTAGGCCTTTCAGCTACAGAAATTATTTCTCAGGGATATATAAAAGTGTCAATGTTACCAGGCAGTCTGATGATGCATGGCATACTTCTTGCTAGAGCAAAGGCGATGGAGAAGGTAATGCTTTGAATCAAACACTGACAGAAGGCCAAAAATCGTGGCATGTAATACATTCTCCAGTGGAATAGGTTACAAATGTTCAGAGAGTTTTGATGAGGCATGCATAAGATGCATATCACGCAACAGGAGAGCCAAGCCAAAGGTGAGAACTGGAAGAAGTTCAGAATTGTTCTCATGTTAGGTAAATTGGAATTTTGAACTAAAATACATTGCATATATGTTTGGGGTGCTAAGGGGCAAAAATAAGGGAACGTGCTATTCCTTCATTTAGCTAGTTCCTATTTATCTTTCAGAGCTCAACTCAGCAATGACCTGCTTCAGGAAGTTTTCCTGATCCTCACCCACACCATCAACACCACCCTTGACCACCCCTCCACCTCCCCACTGGTACCACCACCTCTGCTCCCTTCCCCACCACCCACCATGCCACCATTATGGTAGCCTCTGCCACCCACAGCCAGCACCACCACCACCACTACTACTAGCACTGCAGCCCAATCTATTTAAGTAACCCTGTGTGTGCCTCTTTCAAGGCAATATCACATTATATTTAATTATCACTTGTTACTCTCTTGCTAGACTTATTTTTTTAGAGTCAAGGATTTCTTTTGTTTATCTTGTTTCCCCAGTGCCTAATAAAGAGCATTTGCAGAATGAATGAACAAACCTAAAAACGGAATTACTTTTCAGAAATGTTTGCAATATGGAGTTGTCTTCTTTTTAACAAATTATAGGCAGATTCTCAATTTTATTAATTCTTTCCAGACACTAAGGAACACTTAAGGAGCAATTTATTGAATGACACTCTAGTGACCAGAAAGAAGTAATGTGGCTAATTCCAAAAGTAATTTCCAGGCAGAGTTTACTTACAGGAAAAATATGGCTAAATACTTCCTAAGACCACAGGATAGGGAGCTGTAAATTAATTCAGTGGCCTGCATCTTTCCAGACTCTCTGAGAAATCGATATATGGTAGGTATCACCTGTTGGAAGGTAGTTCTGAAAATCTATTATAAAGAAATTCTGTCCCCCCATTACCTTTCTTTATGAGTTAGACAGATTTTTATACGTGGAATTTCTATACATGGAAATTCATATTTGGCTCTAATATGGATTGTCAATTGCTCACAAATGATCCTTGAACAATAAAGGGAGAAAACTTGAAATTATTTTGTTCATTGTTAAAGGCTGTTCCTTTCCTTTGTGAGACTTATATATACTCAAAAAGATGAGGAGACAGAAAAAAAGGAAGAGTGAAGGCAGAAAGAGATCAGGAAGAGAAATAGAAAAGAGGTTTAAAGTATATATTTATATGCCAACATCATATCAGTCATTACTTACAAAAACCAAAATAACTTTGGAATCTGTAACTTCTAGAACATGGAATTAACTTGCTCTATCTGGTCTTAATTCTGCCACTAATGTGACATTAAGGATGTGACTTCAACCTTCTCTTCTCTTTTCTACAGGTTTGGAGGCTGGTGTTGCTTACTCTAAGGTCCCTTCATGTTCTGTAATTTTATAAAATTCTACCAATCAGTAACAAGTCTTCCCTGTTTTTTCATCTCTCTGACTCTCTAAATTAGAAAACCAAAGTCCATGTCAAGAACAGCACTACAAATAACCACCTACCCAGGGACTTCAGCATTTATTTTTAAACTTACACAGTAAAAGAGAAGTTGCTTTATTCTGCTGCCCAAACTCAAGGGGAGTTATAGACACAATAACTATGTTTGAATTTTAAGACCTGTATCAATCAAATTCCCTCGGGGTTTAATGTTGATCTTGTTCCAATAATTCAACACCTTACAAGAAAAAGAAAATAAGACAGACAGACAGAGTTACATGGCTCTCCTGGCTGTTGTAGTCACCTCTTCCTTAAATCAATATGCTCCCAGAGAAGGAATAAATACCTTACAGTCCAGGAATAACCCATCCTTTAACTTACCATCCAGCCTTCTGATCTTTAGTGCCCGCTCCAGCCTTCTCCCCACCTCAGAGCAATGGACATACAGGAGGAAGGTGAGGGGAAATAGGCCAAAGGGGAAAGCAAAGGCTGATTTCGTTTATCAGGGTAACAATGAAGTATGCTAGATCACCATGGTTTTGTATTTTCTTTGTTTACTACGTTTTTGCTTTTCTAAATAATATTATTAGAAAAACTTTTTTTTAAAAGTTCCTGCCTGTTTCAACTAACAGAGCTTCTTGCCCTCACAAGAACGGAGAGCAGCAGTATATCCCAGAACTCAGAAGCAGAGGGCATGCATGACTCAGGGGGCCTTGCAGATCTGGGGGTTAAGCTGGGCCCTAAAATGGGCCTGACCGGCCACATGTTCAGTTTCCTTCCCACTGGGGTGTTCTCCTCTGTATTTGCTCTTCAAAGTTTACTTTCTGCAATATATTAAGTAACTCAAAGCCCCTAAATCTGCAACTTTTTCATGCATTCAGTTCACCCCATTTAAAATTTTATCAATAATACATTATTGATGGTGAAGTGGGGTGGGTGGTCTTGAGTTGCCTCAACAGACTTTGGTTGGGGTTAAACTGATCCACCCTGGGAAAAGTTTCCCAAGAAGAAAGAGAATCTCCCTGATTCTAAAGGTTCTCACTCATAGCTCTATGGCGAGTTGAAATCCCTCTGAGTCACTCTCCACTCATGAACATATGGCCAAAAGCCACCTTTGAGAATCTAACACATTCGTACCACGTCCTCTACCTCACAGCCTAGTCTGGGCTGCCTCTAACAATAGGCAAGAGGCTGTCTAGAAACACCAAAGAGTAACTTGGAGAAAAGAGGGTGGTTTTCATGTTTCATGCTTTCACATTTTTGACCTTTAGAAAATGAGCTTTAAGGAGAGATTAAATAATTTGAAATATTTTTTCTTTGAAATATTAAAGAAAATTTCTGAAAGTTTCTGTGCAGGTTTTATGGAACACGATGTTAGCTTTTGAGTATCTCACGAATAAATTTCTGAATCAATTTAAAATTGAATTTTGACTATCTGACACTTCATTAATAAAACACCATGTCCAGCTAAGCACTTTTAGAATTTTACTTGCAAAACACACACGTACACACCCCAAAATTGTTGACAAAAATTGAAGAAGTTAGACTCAGATATTTTTCTTTAAAAATCTAACTCTGCTTTATAAAATAAAAAATATGCACAAATATCAGCCTTTAAGTCTTACACTCAAAGGATTTATCTTTTTCTTTTTTTTTTTTTTTTTTTTTGAGACAGAGTCTCGCTTTGTTGCCCGGGCTAGAGTGAGTGCCGTGGCATCAGCCTAGCTCACAGCAACCTCAAACTCCTGGGCTTAAGTGATCCTACTGCCTCAGCCTCCCAGGTAGCTGGGACTACAGGCATGCGCCACCATGCCCGGCTAATTTTTTCTATATATATTTTAGTTGGCCAGATAATTTCTTTCTATTTATAGTAGAGACGGGGTCTCGCTCTTGCTCAGGCTGGTCTCGAACTCCTGACCTTGAGCGATCCACCCACCTCGGCCTCCCAGAGTGCTAGGATTACAGGCGTGAGCCACCACGCCCGGCCCAGGATTTATCTTTTTCAAGTGGAAATTAAGTTGAGTACATATATATAGAGAGATAGACTGTGTGTGTGTGTATACACACACGGATAAAAGAATCTTAAGGTATTATTATCTTCTTATGAATAGTTTTATTTTTACCAAAAATTAATGTTCCTTGTAGCTCTATTTAGTAATACACATTAAAAAAGTAAAGAAAATTATAATAAAAATTAACTGTAAATCTCATAACCCACAGTAAATCATTATTTATGTTTTTAAAGGTACTCTTCCAGTCACTTAACCTCTCAGGACTTAAAAACAAATAAATAAATAAAACAAAAGTACCTTTCTGGTCTTCTTTCTAAAAATTATTTTGTTTTCAAAAATTACTTTATACCATGATGTGTTATCTATCATTTTTGACCTAACTATATATCATGAATATTGGTCCACATTATTAAATATCATCCTACAACATTATTGTAAATAACTACATGCTTATATTAATGTATGATTATATTATCATTTATTTAACCCATATAGTACCAATAGAAATTGGATAATTTTTAATTATTTGAAATTATTGAGACTTCTATTACAAATCTTGAGTTATTTTCTAAATGAAATATTCTAGAAGACAAAATGTATTTCAAAATTATAACCCACAAATAACAAACCTTCCCACAGTAGACTTGCAAAGTGCTTTTTTCCAAATATCCTTATCAATACTGAATATTGGAAATTTGATAGATAAAAAATGATATCTAATTTTTTGTGTGTATGTATACCTATGTATATACATATATACATTTATTTGAAATATACATATTTTTGGATCATTAATGGGGCTATATAGCTCTATATGTTTGTTTATTATTTTCATTTCTCCTTTTGAGAATTGCTTGTTCACATCCTTTGCCTGATTGTCTTTTTTTTTTTTTTTAAGTTTTTGAGATTTATTGCACAGCATAGTGACTATAGTTAATATTAGTGTATTATATATTGGAAAATTACTAAGAGAAAAATTTCAAATGTTCTTAGCACAGAAATAGGTATTTGAGGTGATCAAGCTAATTTTCTTTTATTGATTTCTAAGCATAATTATATATTAAAAACTTTAAGCTCTTGCTTATCAACCCTCCAGCTAATACTTTTTTCCTAGTTTCTAATTTACCTTTAACTTTTGTCCATAAAGTTTAGAAGTATGAAAGTTTTAAATGTTTAGGAGTTGAAATCTATTAAACATATTAGCCATTTTTATTTCTATATTCATAGTCATGCTTGGAAAGTCTTTTCATAGCTAGTATTTTAATAAATATTAACTTACATTTTTTTTTTCATTAATAACAATTTAATTTTACAGAATCAAAGAGTCTAACAGTATATCTTGTTAGATACAGTATGTCCTCATAATGTATACATTATTTCTTGTACAATGATATGAAATAATATGGGAAATATTCATGATAAATTATTAAGTGAACAATGCAAGTTAAAAACAACAGTTTCATATTTTGTTTCCCCACCCCCCCTTTCCCGAGTCAGCACCTTCAAGTGTTACCACTCCCTAAACGGTGCGCAATGCACTCATTGTGTAGGCATACCCCCATCCCCTCCCCCACCCCCCACCTCAGTCTGATGTCCAATTGGTGTTGTTCCCAGATTTGTATTTAGGTGATTATCAGGGAAACCAATTTTCTGGTGAGTACATGTGTTGCTTGTTTTTCCATTCTTGGGATACTTCACTTAATATAATGGGTTCCAACTCTCTCCAGGAGAACCATAGAGATGTCGTATCTTCATCATTCCTTATAGCTGAGTAATATTCCATGGTATACATATACCACAGTTTACTAATCCAATCATGTATTGATGGGCATTTGGGTTGTTTCCACATCTTTGCTATTGTGAATTATGCTGCTATAAACATTCGGGTACATGTGTCTTTGTTACAGAATGACCTTTTTTCCTTTGGGTATATGCCCAGTAATGGGATTGCTGGGTCAAATGGCAGGTCTACTTGAATCTGTTTAAGATACCTCCATAATGCTTTCCACAGGGGTTGCACTAGTTTGCAGTCCCACCAGCAGTGTATTAGTGTTCCTGTCTCTCCACACCCACGCCAACATGTGTTGTTTTGGGTTTTTTTGATAAAGGCCATTCTCACTGGGGTTAAGTAATATCTCATTGTGGTTTTGATTTGCATTTCCCTGATGATTAGAGATGTTGAACACTTTTTCATATGTTTGTTAGCCATTTTTATATCTTCTTTTGAAAAATTTCTATTCATGTCCTTTGCCCACTTTTTGTTAGGGTTGCTTGATTTTTTCTTGCTGATTTTCCTGAGTTCTAAATAGATTCTTGTTATCAGTCCTTTATCTGATGTGTAGTATGCAAAAATTTTTTCCCATTCTGTAGGTGGTCTGTTTATTCTCTGGACTGTTTCTTTGGCTGTGCAGAAGCTTTTTAATTTAATCAGGTCCCATTCATTTATTTTTGTTGCTGCTGTGATTGCGTTGGGAGTCTTCTTCATAAATTCTTTGCCTAGGCCAATGTCTGTAAGAGTCTTTCCTACATTTTCTTCTAGAATTCTGATTGTATCACGCCTAAGGTTTAAGTCTGTTATCCACCGTGATTTGATTTTTGTGAGAGGTGAAAGCTGTGGGTCCTGTTTCAGTCTTCTACAAGTGGCTAACCAATTCTCCCAGCACCATTTATTGAATAGGGATTCTTGTCCCCAGAGTATATTCTTTTCCGCTTTGTCAAAAATTAGGTGACCATATGAGGATGGTTCTATATTTGGATTTTCTGTTGTGTTCCACTGGTCTGTGTCCCTGCACTTGTGCCAATACCAGGCTGTTTTAAGAACCACGGCCTTGTAGTATTGTTTGAGGTCTGGCAAATTAATACCTCCCATTTTGTTTTTGTTGCTTAAAATTGCTTTTGCTATACGGGGTCTTCTTTGATTCCATACAAAGTGTATAATTATTTTCTCTACGTCTGTAAGGAATGATGTTGGTAATCTAATAGGGATTGCATTGAATCTGTAGATCACTTTGGGTAGTATAGACATTTTAATAATGTTGATTCTTCCGATCCACGAGCATGGTATATTTTTCTATCTATTTGCAAGTTCTGCTATTTCTTTTCTCAGTGTTTCATAGTTTTCCTTATAGAGGTCCTTTACCTCTTTAGTTAGATATATACCTAGATATTTTATTTTCTTTGTTGCTATTTTGAAGGGTATTGAGTCTTTAATTTGGTTTTCCAATTGACTGTTATTGGCATATATAAATGCTTCTGATTTGTGTATATTAATTTTGTAGCCTGAGACTTTGCTGTATTCGCTAATCAATTCCAGGAGTCTCATGGTTGAATCCTGGGGGTTTTCCAGATATAACCTCATATCATCAGCAAAAAGTGAGAGTTTGATCTCTTCCTTCCCTATTTGGACTCCCTTGATTCTGCTCTCTTGCCTGATAGCTCTCGCAAGGACTTCCAATACTATGTTGAAAAGTAATGGAGACAATGGGCAGCCCTGTCTGGTTCCAGTTCTAAGTGGGAGTGCTTTCAGTTTTTCCCCATTCAGTATGATGTTGGCTGTGGGTTTGTCATATATGGCTTGTATCAATTTTAGGTAGGTTCCATCAATGCCTATTTTGTTAAGCGTTTTTATCATAAAAGGGTGTTGAATTTTGTCAAATGCTTTTTCTGCATCTAATGAGAGTATCATATGGTTTTTGTTTTTGCTTCTATTTATGTGGTGAATTACATTTATAGATTTACGCATGTTGAACCACCCCTGCATCTCAGGGATGAAGCCCACTTGGTCGTGGTGGATTACTTTTTTGATAAGTACTTGGATTCGATTTGCTAGTATTTTATTGAAAATTTTTGCATCTATATTCATGAGGGAAATTGGTCTGTAGTTCTCTATTTTTGTTGTGTCCTTTCCAGGTTTTGGTATCAATGTTATATTGGCTTGGTAGAACGTGTTGGGGAGAATTCCATCCTTCTCAATATTGGAGAATAGTTTATGTAGGATGGGCACCAGTTCTTCTTTGTATGTATGGTAAAATTCAGGTGTGAACCCATCTGGACCAGGGCTTTTCTTTTTGGGAAGGTTTTTTATTGCTGTTTCGATTTCAGTTCTTGATATTGGTTTGTTCAGGTACTCTATTTCTTCCTGGTTGAGCCTGGGAAGACTATGTGTTTCTAAAAATTTGTCCATTTCCTCCACGTTCTCCAGTTTGTGTGCATAAAGATTTTTGTAGAATTCATAGATGATATCTTGTATCTCTGTAGCGTCGGTTGTGATTTCTCCTTTCATGTTCCTAATGGAGGTTATTAGAGATTTTAGTTTTGTGCTCTTGGTTAGTCTAGCCAGGGGTGTGTCTATTTTGTTTATCTTTTCAAAGAACCAACTTTTTGTTTTATTAATTTCCCTTATAGTTTCTTTGTTGTCCTTTTCATTTAGTTCTGATTTGATCTTAGTAATTTCTCGCCTTCTGCTGGGTTTGGGATCATTCTGTTCTTCTTTCTCCAGCTCTTTGAGTCTATTCGTTAGGTTGTCTATTTGCATGTTTTCTGTCTTTTTGATATAGGCATTTATGGATATGAATTTTCCTCTCAGGACTGCTTTAGCTGCATCCCATAGATTTTGATAAGTTGTATCTCCATTGTCATTTAATTCAAAGAAATTTTTGATTTCCATCTTGATTTCTTCTTTTATAGAATAATTATTCAGGAGAAGGTTATTTAGCTTCCATGACTTTGAGTAAGAGTGAGGGTTTCTGTTTGTGATCATTGTTACTTTTATTCCGCTGTGATCTGAGAAGATGCATGGTATAATTTCTATTTTTTTGAATTTTTTAAGACATGATTTATGTCCTAGGACATGGTCAATCTTAGAGAATGTCCCGTGAGCTGATGAGAAGAATGTATATTCTGTGGACTTTGGGTAGAATGTCCTATAGATGTCAGCCATGCCCATTTGTTCTAGCATTCTATTTAGGTCCATTATGTCTTTGTTTATTTTCTGTTTAGAGGATCTGTCCTGTACTGTCAGTGGGGTGTTAAAGTCTCCAGCTATTACAGTATTGTTATCTATCATTTGGTTGAGATCTAGTAGGGTTTGCTTTATGAATCTGGGTGCACCTAGGTTGGGTGCATATATATTGAGTATAGTCATGGCTTCTTGATGAATTGTGCCTTTAATCAGTATGTAGTAGCCAACTTTGTCTTTTATTATTTTTGTTGGTTTGAAAGCTAAGTTATTGGAAATTAAGATTGCCACACCAGCTTTCTTTTGGTTACCATTTGCTTGAAATATCGATTTCCATCCTTTTATTTTCAGTCTAAATGCATCTTTGCAGGTTAGGTGAGTTTCTTGAAGACAGCAGATACTTGGATTGTGTTTTTTTATCCATTGGGCCAGTCTATGTCTCTTGAGCGGGGAGTTCAAGCCATTCACATTTATTGAGAAAACTGATAAGTGAGACAGTTTTTTGTTCAGCTTGTTGGGTAGAACTTCATTGTGATGTTTTCTCTCCTGGGCCATTGTGGTATCTGGAATTTGATCTTTAGCTCTTGAGTAGTTTTACATTCGTGGATCTTTCTTGTGCTGATCCGTGTGTAATTCTCTTTTGAGTACTTCTTGGAGGGCTGGTCTTGTCTTGGTGAATTCCCGCAACCTTTGTTTATCTGAGAATGTCTTGATTTCTCCTTCGTATAGAAAACTTAGCTTAGCTGGGTACAAGATTCTAGGCTGGGCATTATTCTGTTTCAGAAGCGTGAAAATGGGGCCCCAACCTCTTCTTGCTTGTAAGGTTTCAGCTGAGAAATCTGGCGTAATTCTGATGGGTTTTCCTTTGTAAGTTACTTGTTTCTTTCTCCTTACAGCTCGGAGAAGTGACTCTTTAGTGGATATTTTGGTCAGCCTGATGACTACGTGGCGTGGTGTTTTCCTATTTGCTATGAATCTCCCAGGGGTCCTTTGAGCTTCTTGAATCTGTATGTGTAGAGTATTGGCAAGGCCTGGAAAATTTTCCTCAATTATGTCTTCAAATAGCTTGTCCAACCCTTGCTTATTATCTTCTTCACCCTCAGGAATGCCAATAACTCTCAAGTTAGGTTTCTTCACGTAATCCCACATTTTTTGAAGACTCAGATCATTTCTCTTACTTTTTCGATCTATCTCTGTGACTGACTTATTTAGTTGGAAGGAGTTATCTTCAATTTCTGAGATTCTTTCCTCTGTTTGATCTACCCTGCTCTTGAGACTTTCCACAGTGTTTTGTAGCTCTCTGAGTGAATTCTTCACTTCTAGGAGTTCAGTTTGGTTTTTCTTCAATATTTCAATTTCTTTAGTGAATTTTTCCTCCAAATCCTGTATTTTTTGTGTGTTTTCCTTGTGTTGTTTATCCATTGATTCTTGTATATTATTCAGCTTGTTTATAATCCATAATTGGAATTCTTCCTGTGACATGTTGGTGTTTTGAGTCTGGTTTGTGTCAAATGGTTGGGAGCTGGTATTTCTCTTTGGGGATGAGCTTTCCATTTGATTCTTTTTGCTCTCCGTGTTTTTTCGCTGGGCCCTTCCCATCTAGATTTATCGTTGGATGTTTACTTATAGATGTAGTCTGGTTAACAGGAGTCTTTGTGCTCTATTCTTAGGCTGTGAAACAGTCTAGGTATGTTGCTTCTTTTGGCAAGAGGGGGAGACTGTTGTGTGTTGTTTAGAGATTTTTCTGTTTCCGTTGGGGGACTGCTTCCGATGGGTCCAATCCTAGAGGATTGGAGTGATCCAAGACCGCTTTGGCGAGTTAGGACACTGTGTTGTGGTCTTTCAGAAGGCAGGCAGGGTCCACACTAATAGTAGACCGAAATTCTCTTTGTTTGTTTGTTTGTTTGTTTCCCTTTGGTTCTTCCTCTATAGGGGAGGTTTCTGACTCTATCTGCAGGCAAGATACTAGCTATGGGGAGAGGACGGTGACCTCGCTCGCTCAGCGCCCCAGTTGCTGTAGCTCCCACGGGCAAAAGTCTGTCTTGGCCCAATGTCCCCAGGGATCAGGTTCCACACTCTCGCTTCTGGAGAAGTATTCAGTGTTTACACTTTGGCGGGGACCCTATATAAGGTCCGTGGACCAGGGGAGAGGGCCGTCCAGGGAGCCTCTTGGTACCCTATTGCTCCGCAGTGACTTGGCTGTGGGCCCTAGAATGGCGATTGCGTGCCCGCAGATCGCTGGCCCTGGGGGTGACTGCTAAGTATCCGGTATGTACCAGAGCCAGGGACCTGGCCCGTTCCAAAGCTCACCGTGGGTCCCCAGTTAGAAGGTGAAAAGAGAGGAGAAAGGGAAAAAAAAAAAAAAAGAAAAGAAAAAAGAAAAGGAAAGAAAGAAAAGAAAGAGGAGAAAACGAAAGAGAAAAGAAGAAAAAGAAAGAAAAAAAAAAGGAAAAAAAAAAAAAGGAAAAGAAACGCAAAAAGCCAAACCAAGAAACACCAAAAACGCCAACAAAAATGAACAAAAACAAACTACATAGCACCTCACCACACTGCAAGGCAGAAAGATACACAAATCTGAAGTATATAATTCAGCGACTCTCTGTTTTTTTGTTTGTTTGTTTTATGCCTTAGCACAGCTCCGCCCCTTCACTTCCGCTCGGCTGGGTCCGGAGCGGCCGTTAAATGTTTTTGTTTTTAAGTCTTAGCACAGCTCCGCCCCTTCACGCCCGCCCGGCTGGGTCCCGGGCGGTTTCGCAGTGGATTTCAAGATGGTGTCTGCACGCCCGCACAGCTCCGAGGGTGGTGGGGATCCAACCTCCGCGCTCAAAAAGGCGCGGCAGCCAGAGGCCCAGAGGGCAAAGGTGCCCGCCGAGGCTGTCCGGCTCGTGAGCAGCCGGGGGAAAAAAAAAAAAAAAACAAAACACCAAAAAAAACAAAAACAAACACAAACAAACAAAACCCAGAAGAAATTTACCAAGAATAAAATATACAGTTCGGCGAGCCTATTCTTCTTGTTTGTTTGTTTTTTTTTTTTTTTGCCTTAGCGCAGCTCTGTCCCTTCACCCCGAGCGCAGCCCCGGCATATCCCGCACTCCTGGCGTTGGTTCAGAGACCAGCGGAGGGCGCCGGGCAGAGAGAGCCGCTCGGCACTTTATGGCTCCCAAGCGGTTTCGCCCTCGCCTTCAAGATGGCGCCTGCAGAGCTCCGGGGCTGGAGGAGCCTGGCTCCCCGGCAGGCAGAGACCGCCACTGCCTGGGGGCTGGCGAGCAAGGACGCGCACCGGGGGGTCACCGGCTGGAGAACCGCCGAAAAAGGCAGCACGGGCAGAAAGAGCCTCTGGGCACTTTTTGGCTCCCAAGCGGTTTTGCCTTCGCTTTCAAGATGGCGCCTGCCGAGCTCCGGGGCTGGAGGGGACCGGCTCCCCGGCAGGCGGAGACCGCCACTGCCCAGGGGCTGGCCAGCAAGGACACGCACCGGGGGTGACCGGCTGGAGAACTGCCGAAAAAGGCAGCACGGGGTACAACGCTATTTGCTGTCCGGGAGTCTTTTGTGTTTTTCCGCCCTGGTGCAGATCCGTCCCTCCTCGCCAAGCGCTGTCTCAGCTGAGATCCCCCAGGTTCTAAGGTAATTTCACAAAAAAGCCTCCTGTCTGCAATGCGCCACGTATCCCTCAGTGATTCTGCGCTGGCCTGGGTCAGGGCTCTATTCAATTGGGAGCGGAGGGCAAGCCGCTTTCCCGAGAGGCTGCACCCACCCTGGCTGGGGGCGGGTGTATCCCACCCGCGCTCCGCTGGCTAGTGTCTGTCCCGCGTTCCCAATTTTCGTTCACCTCAGACCTCACTCGCTCTGTTTGTCCCACGCTGATTCTCCCTGGATTCACACCGCTGTTCCTGTGTGGGAGCGGTCCTCTAGCGTTGTGGCAGGTCCGGATCGATGCCTTCCTCCCCGGGAGCGCAGATTCAGGCCGTCACCACCACTCCGCCATCTTTGATCTCCCCGGTAAACACTACTTTTAATGACCTCTCTTATCTGACGTTAGGCGCTCTGGTAGGCGCAGCAGCAGCACCATGCGACCGCCGCGTTGGCGTCCCTCGGCCGGCAATCCTGCTCACGCAATGCTGCTGCCCGCCAGCAGCCTGGTCAGCCCAGGGACCCTCCGATTAGCCAACTTACTTTTTTTAAGATTTATATCATTTCCCTCGGTACTTAAGTCTTTAATTTATCAAGAAATTGTGTTGATGTATATTGCAAATTATGAGAGCTATTTTTCTTCCAAGTAGATAACTGGTTGTTCACCCCCAAAAATATTGAATAATTCATTCAATCACCGTGGTTGTGAAATATTGCTTTTATTTTACTGAATTCTTCTATGTATTTATGTCTGTTGTCAGACTTTCTATTCTGTTCCCTTGATCTCTCTAACAGTAACTGGACTTATGTTATACTTTTTCATTTATTATTTGGCCTTTAGTAATGAAACACAACTTATACTGTGTTCTATTAGATTTAGGAATGAAGTGATCTCAACTTAATTTACTTCCTTTTGATTTTCTTTTCAATTAGTGGGATTATCTATGAATATGAATTTTTATTTCCACATTGCTAAGATTTTATTGAATAACTTTTAAATTTTTTTCTAATTTTATAGGATTATAATCAGAGCATATAACTTCCAAGATATCTGTTAAATCTTTCCTTTTTAGAATTTTTAAATACTTTCTTTTTAATTAAATACATGATTAATTTTCATAATTGTCACATAGAATAAAAAATATTTTCTCTGAGCTAGAGATGCTGTTAATTATATTCCTTCTCTATGACCTTATTTCTGAAATGGGTGTATTGAAGTCTTCCACTAAAATAGCATTGGTGTTTTCATCTTCTACTTGAATTTCAAATAGTTTTTATGCATTAATTCATTTCATGTATTACCTGGTGTATAAAAGGTTTTGGTAGTTATATCTTCCTCAGAAATTGTCTCTATAATTTATTATTTTCTAGGTTTATTGCCTTTAACATTAAATTCTACCTTTTTGTTATTGATATCCTCATTCATCTCCATTTTGTTTGTATTTGTCTGGTCTTTCTATGTTTATTCTTCCATGTTCAACCACTCATTTTGCTTGAAGGATGTTTCTTATAAGAATCTTATGGCTAAGTTTTGATTTTTAACACAATCTGATAGTCTCTCTTTTAATGACAGAATATAGTGCATTTATATTTAGTAAAATGACTTATATATCTGATCTTATTCCTTCCAACTTTTCTTATGCCTATTACTAATTTTCATTCCAATTGCCTCCTTTTCCCACTCTTTTTTTTCCTAGTAAAATCAAGTTGTTATTCATTCCACTTTTTCCCTTACTACTTTGGAATTTCTTCCATATTTTCCTTTAAGGAATACCTTTTATTTGTCTGCACTCATAATCAGATGGATTTGTCTCTACTAATATTTGAAACAAGAAACCCACAAACATGTTGTGTTTTCCCTCTCCTTCCCCTCCCCCTCATCCCAATAAGATGATACTTTTAGATCACCTCATGTACTCTCCCCTGGCCCATCAGACCTTTTATTCTGTGCCCCGCACCCCAGCCCAATTCTTGTCTTTGCTAAGATAGTTTACTACATTTTAGTATTTTTTTGTTTTGAGACTATTAGAATTTTTCTTGTGGTAGGTTCCTTCTATTTCAGGAATCCCAATTTGGCTCTTATATATTTCCAGACAACCTATTATTTTCTATTTAAGGGATAATTTAAACTGACTCTTACTGTCTTCTCTCTTCTTCATTTTTCCTTATTTTAGTTTCTGATATGGTTCATTTCTTCTTTGATTAGAGCCTTTTAACAAGAGATTTTCTGAGAAGAAATATATAGCAAATAGCATAGGCTCCTTATGTAAAGCCAAACCTTGCTTCTTAATACAGGCTTGTCATACCTGATTAAATGAGATTTATTCTCAAAATGACACTCCAGGTATGGACACAGTTGCAAAATCAATTTGTCCAGTGATGTTCTGGTAATAAGGAGGACAGATTCTTAGCCTATGCAAATAGTTTTACTGCTGCTGGAGGAAGAACCTCAGTACAAGTATTTCTGAATTCTGAAGGGTCAATGAGAATCAGGTATCATTAAAATATTTCATTTCAGTTTAAAAAGCAAAGTTTACTAAATTGAGTGTTAGTGATAGCTTAGGAAGAAAGAGAAAGAGCTTCCTCATATTAACATTAAAACTGGAACATTGAAAATAACACGATTGATATTTCAAATAAATAACCATAATTTACTTTCTCTCATCAGTTCATTTAGTTACAACTAGTTCATTTAGTTAGCAACAACATACATGTAATTCATTCTTGTTCTTGGGCCAAACTGTCTACCTTCTGCCTTTATCAGGTATACCTACCTTAGGACTGAAAAGAGTCCGAGAATTCCTGACTCAGTCCATTGGTAAAATCTAAAAGTTGTCTAAGCCATGAGAGCTCTGAAGTATATATCCAAGTGTCTATTCTTTGAAGTATCAATAGCGTAGAGTACTAAATAAAGTTCATCCCATGAGGTTCTGAAATTGTTCTTTTTAAAAAATACATTACACTCATCTGTTGCTTATATAATACAAGAGCCTACAGACAAATACCTAAGGGAAAGGGAAACTTGTTTAATAATGAAACAATGACTGTGATCAATTTATTATAGTGACCAATAGTATCAGAATGAAGGAAAATAATATTCCCTATTGGGGTATAGTACATAACTATTTCATAAGGGTTTGATCAATGTTTTCCCTGAGAATAAGGCTACGAGTACAGATAAATCTCAAAGGCTTTCCCATAAAATGTTCAATTTCTGAAATATTTATATTAATAACATTTTACCTATGCATACTTAACAAGGAAATATTATGTCTTCTGATTTGACAATTCCTCCCATGTAGTTCTTACAGTAGTGTCAAGATAATTGTGAAATATGAAGCATACCAAACATTTATTTCTAGCATTCCTCTTTATAAGGTGAAATAATAAATCTTTGTGATTTTCCAGAGGCCCTCTGGTAACTTACAAAGGTAGTTTAAGATGTAAAATACATGCTTATACTTATTTTTTTTATATATTTCAGAATATTAAGGGGTACAAATGATTTGGTTACATAAATTGCTTTTGTACTGTGCCCATTCCCCAGATAGTGTGCATTGTACCTGTTAGGTGTCATTTTACCCATGCCCTCCTCCCCCTCCCACCTGCTTAATTTCCAATGAATGTTATTTCTGTATGTGCACATAGGTGTTGATCAATTAGTGCCAATTTAACGGTGAGTGCGTGTGGTGTTTGTTTTTGCATTCTCATGATACTTCTCTTAGAATAATGATCTCCCGCTCCATCCAGGTTAATACAAGAGGTATTAGTTCATCATTTGTTTGTGGCTGAGTAGTACTCTATCCATGGTATAGATATACCACAGTTAATTAATCCACTCATGTGTTGATGGGCACTTGGCTTGTTTCTACATGTTTGCAATTGTGAATTGTGCTGCTATAAACATTCAAGTGCAGGTGTTGTTTTTATAGAATGTCTTTTTTTCCTTTGAGTAAATACCCAGCAGTGGGATTGCTGGATCAAATGGTAGTTCTACTTTTAGTTCTTTGAGGTATCTCTGTACTACTTTCCATAGAGGTTGTACTAGTTTGCAATCCTACCAGCAGTGTATGAGTGTTCCTGTCTCTCCACATCCATGCCAACATTTGTCGTTTTGGGACTTTTTGATATATGCCATTCTCACTGGAGTTAAGTGATATCTCATTGTAGTTTTGATTTGCATTTCCCTGATGATTAGAGATGTTGAGCATTTGCATATGTTTCTTGGCCATTAGTCTATCTTTTATGGAAAAGTTTCTGTTCATGGCTTGTGCCCACTTTTTAATGGGGTGGTTTGATTTTTTTTTTCTTGCTGATTTGCTTGAGTTTTTTATAGATTATACTTATCAGCCCTTTATCAGATGTATAGCATGGAAATATTTTCTCTCATTCTGTAGGTTATCTATTTGCTATAATGATTGTGGGAGGCATCAGTTTAACAGACTCCAAGCTATACTACAAGGGCTATAGTAACCAAAACAGCATGGTACTGGCACAAGAACAGATATATAGACCAATGGATCATAACAGAGAACCCAGATATTAAACCATTCTCATATTGCCATCTGATCTTTGGAAAAGCAGACAAAAATGTACACTGGGGAAAAGAATCCTTATTCAATAAATGCTGGGAAAATTGGATAGCCATGTGTAGAAGACTGAAATAGGATCCATACCTCTCACCTCTCACAAAAATCAACTCACGATGGACAATAGACTTAAACCTAAGGCATGAGATCATAAGAATCTTAGAAGAAAATGTTGGAAAAACTCTTACAGACATTGGCCTAGACAAAGAATTTATGAAGAAGACCCCAAAAGCAATCACAGCCAACGACAAAAATAAATAAATGGGACCTGATCAAATTAAAAAGCTTCTCCACAGCCAAGGAAACCATCATTATACTTATCATTTCACTAATTTTAGGATCTGAGTTTGAGAATGCAAAATCAACAGCGTTATTGGAGGAAATTTGGTTACTTGATTAAAATAGCATCATGGATGCTGAGAAATATTACTTGGTTATCTATTCAATCAAAATGATAATAGATTATTTTTTTAAAGCATCAAACAAGATAACATAATTATTAATATAAGAAACTGTGGTTCTTTCACAAGTGAGGAACTTTTATTCTTTATTTTTGCTTTTTCAAAAAATAATTAAGGACATTATAAAAGTAAACATAGAGAAGAGAAAATTATTCTGGTGAGATATGGAGTCTCTGCTACCTGAATAGATTTCACAGAAGGCGCAGGACAACATTGTATATACCTTATTAAAAGTTCTCAGATTAATTTATCATTTTTACAGAGAGAAAGTTAACTTCTGGTTTTTCATTAACATATTCAGGAGTAAAAGATTCACAAGCCCCTCTTTGTTCCTTAAATTATCTGGTGAATAAATGCATTAAAACCAAACAAACTTGGCCAAACTTTTAATACACTTCATAGCTTTTCAGTTTCAGTTATCATAATTCAAGGCAAATAAAATTCAGTTTCCTCAAACTTGCTATACGTAGTCAGAGTTTGTCCTTCACTATTGTCTCTCATATTCTGGAACAAACTGACACTTTAATATGGGATAAAATCACTCTCCTTTCTCCTTGAAAAACACAAGCACATGTGCACATATTTCCTCTCACTATGGCTTTTCGTATAGTCTCAAACAGTCATATTAATCATAACTTTTAACTAAAATAATAACTTCTATTTCACAAACTAGAAAATAGACAAATGTATCATAATTAAGGATTTTTATCTGTCCCACAAAACTGAAGTGAATGCTAATAACAAAATTTCAGCCACAGACATCATTTTACACCTTTATAAGGTGGCAAAAATAAAACATTCATTAACATGACTATCTCAAAAATATGGGCACTATATAATGTATCAAAGTCAGATGCAAAAGTATGTAAAGTTGAAGTCACGTTTAGTAATCAATGTTTCAGTATCTCAGTCTATTGATTATCCTTTGATTAACATAATTTGTACAATTCTAATGTTTTAAGTTTGCCTAAGGATTTTAGAAATTATGTTCAAACTAACACACTAAAAAATTATTTCTGTAAAAATACTTATCAGAATTGTAAAGACAAATTTACATTTTTATAATCATAAACATTATATAACTATAATGTTAGTTTATTTGATCAATGTAAGAGGTTTAGAATATTCATATATTAAGTAATCTCAAGAGAAAACATACCCAAATAATGTTTAAAAAACAAACAAAAAAGTATGTTGCATTATACTGAGCACTAATAAATCAAAGAAAATTATTAAACCAGCCTAATTCATACAAAGATTCACCTTAATTATATGAGCCTGGAATCTCAAAATGTTTCTGAGATAGTAGTTTCTGTAAGAAAGATTTGTTTTTCCTGCATTTAAAGTATTAAAGGATTAGTAGTTTCTTTATTTTTTGTGAATTCTGGGAATATTTTATTTATTTCTAGAGTAAATACTTATTTATCTCTAAAAACCAATCAGAACAGCTCCCCTTTAATTTAATAGACATTGTATCTAATTTTTAATACCCCCCAGAAGTAAGAAAATATTTTGCATTCACACACAAGAGGTAAAGGCTTTCTGAATTACAAATACATAACTTTTAGCCCAGTTGTAAAACTTCAGCTGCAGGTCAAAAGTAAACACAGAAACATAAAAACTCACAAGTCTAGATCTCAAGAGCTGTTGCTCTTCCCAGTGGTCACAAAATATTTTCCAATTGATTTGAGTTCACAAGTAGGCAAACAGAAAAATATTAACAAATAAAATTCTGTCATCTCTCAACCTTCAGAGCCTAGATCTCCATCATCCATTTGACAGAGATCATCAATGGTCAGACCATAAAACAAAACTCCCAACATTGCTGCAGCCAATGGGGAATGACTTTATTGACCATTCAGGCACCAGAAAAGGCAAAAGCACAAAATCAATATAGAAAGAGAGGGAAAAAATAATAATAGAGAAACACAGCATCAGCAAAGTTAAGCTTCTGTTGCTGCTTGAGATTTACTCCACGGGGCAAGAAAAGACGTACTTGAGCATAAGCAGCCCGTGAGGCCCACTTCTCCAGCTGCACAGCTTCTTCGAGCGAGGGCACTTGGGTATTCTAGTGGCTCATCTCCAAAACTTAAAAGAATCATTTTCAAAAGATAAAACCATGATTCTCATGCAATATAAAATGAATACTTGTTAATAACTTTCTTTATCTCATTAAATAATGAAGAAACCAGTAACATGTTAAAAAAAATTAGAGAGGATTTAAAAAGGAGGTATATACAGGTAATTTAATAAAGGAATGGGAAGATAAAATCCCTGGGTGAGACACAAAACAGTTTAATGTCTTAAGGGCCATGAACTGTATCCGTTGGGGTTATCTTTTCCACCAAACAAAAATTATTTTCATCTCTACCAGACAAAAATCTAGACATTTATCGTCTGCCACCACAGACTTGTAAAATAGCTCAGTCAATAGAAGGTCAAGCCCAGACCTGCATGGAAAAAGCACCCAACAATCTCATCTACCTATCTCCAACTTTTGGGTCACTTTTTTCTGGCACAGCTCAAGAGTTTTTACCATGCCTGAGTATGCCTGTTTTTATGCACCCTACTGAAACCTGGTGAGCCTTTCAGTATGTACATTTAGATCTTTAGAGCTCTCTTCAAATCAAGGACATTTCCTGCTATTATTTCGTTATTGACTTTCCTTCGTTAGTTCCTCTATTCCTACAATGAATATAGTGAGTTTTATAGAGCCAACCTTATCTCTTCCCTAATGATTTATATCTCTTGATATTTTCCCACAAATTTCTATTTCAAAAATGACCTTCCTCTCTTTCAGGTCACCCACTGAATTCATTAGATGGAAAGTAATATTTAATTACAGAAAGTCTCATGTGTGCTATACTTAAATCTCCTTAATTGTCTGATTGTTTTTCTGTCTGATTGTGTTTCTTTTCTTTCTTTCTTTTTTTTTTTTTTTTTTGCTTAAATTGCCTTCTATCTCCTCCTACAACTCTATTATACCAAGTGAGTATTCTGTTTGTAATGACTAATTGCCTTTAGGTTGTCATTTTGTTGTTGTTGTTGTTGACTCCTTGGAGCTCGCACCTGGCAGTCTCCCTGCTGCCTGACTAGAAAGACTCAGGACTCTCATGTTCAGCTGATTCTTGGCCTTTTGGGGGCTGGAAAATCTGGTATGTTATCCCTCTTCTCCCACTCTGGGCAAGGTGTGGTAGGCATAGACCTCAAAGGGGGAAGCTCTTCCCAAGAGCCTCTGCTTTCACCCCAGGGGTCTCCAGTGCTGTTTGCCAAGGTCTTGCCCAGCCCACAAATAAGAAGGTCCCCGCCACCTCTCCTCACCAGAATTCCCATGTAGCCCAAGGCTGTGCTTGGATCCAGCTCCCCATCAGTTCCACCAACCATATGGCACAGCAGAGGCAAACAGATTGGAGCTGGGAGTGGAGACAAAGGAAATCAGTGTCTTTCAGATTTCTCCACCAGGTATAACTTCAAATTCTTCTCTTCACATGCATGTTGCCCAAAGCCCACTGGAACTGCTGTTTCTGTTAGTCCATAATGTTGTGTGTAGCCATAGAGCAGGAGGAAGGGGGCCTGAGATTGGAAGTTGTTCTTAAAATCAGTGGGATGCATGTGAAAATTAAACAGTGTTTAACGAGGAAAGCTAAACTATGCCTTTGTCTTCATTTAGCTTCAAATAAGCAAAGTGGTCATGTCTAGACACCCTACATTGCCAAATCTCAGGTTGGCTTAGCGCTGAGTTACCCTCTCTACCAGTTATTCATCATTCAATTAACTTGTTTATCTGGGTTATTTATTTTTGTTGAATTTGTATATTCAGAAGATGGGATATTTAAAGAATGGGTCAATTCTAAAGCCATATTGAACCAGGATAGAGTTCTTGGTGAAGAAGGAAAAGTTAAAACTCTGGCTTCCACAGAATGGGGAGATTGCTTTGGATTTGTTCTCTTGGAGTGTTTCTGAATTATTTTGGTCTTTTTTCCTTATGTTGCAGCTGCTAGAATAAAATGGACCTGGGACTGCATCCAGATGGAGAGGTCTCCATCCCAGGAAGGCCCAGGCATGAATGTCTTAGACCAGCATTTCTCTAAGCTTTGCAGCAAACTATTCTCTTCTCCAGCTTTGGTACAGTCTCACTTGGGTTGTCTTTCCTCTTCTCACCCGCCGTGTGTGAAATCCAGACACAGTATTAGTGTGCAGGCTTAGGGGACAGACACCAAAGAAGCGTTGTCTTGGCTGTTTTGTAGTTGTTGTGGTTGTGAGTGTGTTATCGTTTGTCTCAACCACTTAGTCTGATTGATCTATGTTAAAAACATCTGAGGGACATATTAGTACAGCTCGACTCACAGGCTAAATTTAAGTTTGGAATTAAACCTCTGACTAGTATAGTCTATCTTTATTTGAATCTTTTACATATCCCCTTTGCAATCCAGTGCAGAGTTAGGAGATTGATCACTAATGATACTCTACTTAAGATAACGGGCCTTGCTTTGTAAAGGTGGAGAATGATACATCCTTTAGGATTACATAAGGCAGCTCCAATGGCCCTAAAAAGGTTTTATGCCTTCATAAAGAAGAGACAAACCTGAAGCATTGTCAATATTATTAGAATCTTGAAATAGATTCACAGATTGTCCTGCCTTGTTCCCATTTAATGTCCATAATTATTCACAGATGAAACAAGAAAATAGATCTAGCTGAATATTTGAACAGTAGACTGATTCTGCTTTTTTCCTTTATGAACAGAAAACATTACTTGGTTTTACTTTGGTTGATTCGCACTTTAATGTCTTTTTCCTGTTTATAAGATACAAAAACATAAAGAATACATTCTTTGGTCTTATGGCCTTAACGTAAGAATATGTTCTTGTAGGCTCAGTAACTAGAGATAACTTCTATTAGCATTTTGCTGAATTCATGTTCAGTCTTACATACACATATATCTAATGAGTTTAGGCCTATCTACATATTCATTTTATTCAGTGATTTGGACAATGTAGAGCTAGTTTTAAATGGATGTAATCAAGTTTCTCAACATCATATTTAAACTTAATTTTTTCTAATTATAAAATCCAATAGTAGTATGAATATTAGTTTAACATCCTTTTACTACCCAATTCTTGCCAGTACAACCTGAGAACTTACACCTAAAATATCACTGAACTGTTTTTCATTCTGTCTTCTCTTTTATTTTTTATACCAATTTATAATGATTACTTGAGCTTCAGGTTACACATGTGTTTGGCCTCAGTGTTCTCACTGTGTTTCATTAGGATCAATCTAAATTTTGTGCGCTTATAAGCAAACTGTTTTTTTTTTTTCTTTTCCTCTTGCTTGAAAACTTTAACTTGTTTTTATCCTGGAAAATCACATTTTTACCCGCATATGCCTAAGGTGTCTCCTTTTGCCTAGAACATTTTCCTCAATCTATAGTCTTGAGTATTTTTTTCAGATTTAGAAACTCTTCTTTATATATATTTGATTATACACTTAATTATAATTGTTAGTCTATTCATTCAGTCTCATTCTCAAGGGTGCCAACTATTCACAGCTTTGTATTTCATCCCCCAGATCTATCATTTTCTTTCTTATAATTTTTTCTGAATTACATAAAACATTCTACACTAACTGTCCCCAATGTGGATTTTAATTCTGTGATGGAGTTTTAATTGTTGTGGCTTATTTTTCTTAACATTGGCAGGTTTTTTTTGGAAGGATGGGGTATCTTTATCAACTCCCCTTTCAAATACTATTTCATAGATATCTTTTTTGACTTTTGATAAAGCAGGTATATTCTAAATTTTCTTCTTCTACGGTGATGAACTTTCACATATGTTTTTTAACAGCACTTTGTAGCAGTGGGTCCCCTCTTTTATGTTATATGGGGCTTTTTATTTTTTTTTCTTATGAGAAATGCATTTTATTTGATAGAAACATTCAGAGATGAAATTTCCAACATGGTAGCCAATAGACACTTTTAACACTTGAAATGTGGTTAGTATAAGAGGAACTGCATTTTTAATTTTAGTTGATTTAAATGAATTTAAATTTAAATTTAAAAGTTAATCCATTTTAGCTATGTGGAAATTGTGAAATATGTGTAGACAACTTGATGTATACAAATCTATATTTTCTTTTTTTTAATTTCAGCATATAATAGGAGTACAAAAGTTTAGGTTACGTATATTGCATATGTGGCTTTTTAAAGGATTCTGTCTGGTGTTTTCTCTCCTTGTTTACATGTCTTTGAAAAAGGAGAAGGTTTAACCAGGTCTGACGGTTGGCAAACAGGAGGGCAGTCTTCCTTTTGTTCCTACTCAGTGTCCTCACCCCTGGCAGACAGTGCCCCTCTCAGGCCTTTGACTGAGTATGGATGAGCACAGCCCCTCTAGTTGTTTATCTGGAAGTCTCTATGGGACTTGGTCCCAATGTCAGATCCTCTACTATAATCTGAATTAATTCCTCACTAATATCATCCTGTACAGGTCTTTTTATGTGCACCAGGGTATGTGTTTGTGTGTGTGTGTCTCTCTCTCTCCACATATATATATATGTATATATATATGACCTATATATTGAACAAACATGCTTCATGATGTACCAAGAAGGCGACAGTCCCACATTGTCCTCTTACTTTGGTGTTTTGTTTTTTCCGGTTTAATGTAAACTTTTAAATTGAAACATACACAGAGAAAAGTTTACAAATCTTAAACATACAGCTTGAGGAATTTCTGCCTATGTGTATATCCATGTACATCAACCAGATGAAAATTAAAACATTATCACACCCCAGACACCTCCCTTGTGCCTCCTTCCAATCATTAAGCTTTCCCAAAGGCAAATACTACTCTGACATATCATCACAGGTTAGTTTTACCTATTTTTGAATTTATATAAATAGAATTATATTTTATATATCCTCTGTGTCTAGCTTCCTTTGTTCAAGATTATGTTTTTAAGATCCATCCATGTTGTAACTAGCAAAAAAGTGTTCATTCTCATTGCTCTACATTATTTCATTCTATGAATATATCACAATTTATTTACCCCTCCTCCTATTGAAACACATTTAGGTTGTTAAGAGTTTGGAACCATAAACATGCCTTTTGGTGCTTATATGCTGAGCCATAAGTTATGCATCTAAATAACTTTGACAGCTTCTGCCAAATAATTTTCTAAGTATTGCATGAATGTTTCAGTTGTTCCAGTCCTTTTAGTGTCATCAATTTATTTTTAACTTATCCATTCTTGTAGGCATATAGTGATATTTCACTCTCTCATGTGCTTATTGGTCATATGAATATCTTCTTCTGTAAAGTGTCTAAGGACGTCCCTATTTTCAATTGATTTGTCTGTCTTTTTCCCAATGATTTGCAGAAGTTCTTTATATATTATGAATATTAGTCCATCATCAGATACATGTATTACAAAATATCTTCTCTCATTCTATGGCTTACTTTTCCACTCTCTTACTCAAGATTTTTTAAATTGTTTGTATTGGAATAATTTTAGACTTCAAAAAACTTGCAAAAAATAGCACAGAGTTTCTGTCCCTTTACCCAGCATCCCCTAACATTAATATTAACATGTAAATAGTTCAATTATTGAACCCAGAAAATTAACATTGATACAATACTATTAAATAATCCATAGACCTTTATTAGAAGTTTACCAGTTGTCACAGTAATGTCCTTTTCTGTTCTAGGATCCATTGCAGGAACTGACATTGCATTTAGTTGTCATAGCTCCTTAGTCTCCTCCAATCTGTGACAGTTCCTCAGTATGTCTTTATCTTTCATGCTTTGAAAATTTCAGGGTGTGTTGTTAGTTATTTTGTAGAATATCCTCAGTCTGGTGTTTTCTAATCATTAGATTGAGAAAATGCATTTTTAGCAATAGTACCATGGAAATGATGGTGTGGCCTTCTCAGTACCTCATTTCAGGAGATACATAATGTTGATATCACTGATGATACTAATTTTGATCCCTTGGTTAAAGGGACATGGCTCAGTCCATTTTGTGTTGCTATACCCGAGACTGCATAATTTATAAATAAAAGAGACTTATTTGGCTCACGATTTTGGTGGCTGGACAGCTGCATCTGGTGAGGGCCTCATGCTGCTTCCACTTATGGCAGAAAGCAGAAAGGAGGGCAGGTGTGTGCATAGAGATCACATGGCAAGAGAGGAAGCAAAAGATAAAAACTGAGGGAGCCAGGCTCTTTTTAACAACCTGCTCTCCAGTCCTGAGAAAGCGAGAACATAATCACTCCCTCTGGGAGGGCATTAATCTATTCATTAGGTATCTGCCCCCATGATCTGAACACCTCCCACTAGGCCCAACCTCCCAATACTAACTCGCTGGCAATTAAACTTCAGCATGAGTTTTGGTGGGGACAAAGCACATCCAAACCACAACAGGCTGCCCTTGCCCCGCTATAAAGTTACTATTTCCCACTTTGTTATTGGTAAGGATCCTCTGGAGAACTAATTTGAACTATGCAAATATCCTGCTTTTCATCATAGTTTCACCCATTAACTTTAACATGTATTCATGATTCTCTTCTGCAACAATTATTACTTCTGTGCTTGACTAATAGTTATTTTCCATTTCCATCATTCTTTTTATATTACCAACTAAATTTCTACAGTAATGAAGAGCTGTCTTTTCTGCTTCATTTATTTATTTACATAAATATAGATTCATAGATTTTTATTTTATTCTATATGGGTGATAATCCATTGCTATCATTATATATTTGTTGCTCAGAGCATACCAGATTTGCTCACTGGGGGATCCTTGTGACATGTCCTTATCTTTCTTGAGCACTTCATTCATTTCTGGTGCCACAAGATGTTACAGGCTCTTTTTGTATTTTTCCTGCCCTAGACCTAGAATCAATAATTTCTCCAAAAAGTCCTGTTTCCTTTGTAATGGATAATGGTATTTAGAAAACAAGATCTGGGTCCTAGCTCATTGCCACTGGGGTATCATTAGTTCTAAGCCCTCACTAAAGACAAAGCTAGAAAATAGATATACTCACACTTTGATATTTATTCTACATCTGTCTAACTGTACATATACATATATTTAATATTAAAAATTATATTAATACCTCTGATATCTTGGTCCGCAATAACTTTAGCTTTCTCAGACATGCATGTGACACAGTCCTGTCTGTCTTCCAGCTGCAGGGAATATATTTCAAACTCCTTGTGTAGTCCCCTTGAAACCCCCTCTCTAGATAAATGGCAAATCCCCCCCACGCCCCCCAATCATCCCCAAACTGGGAGAGGAACTTATACCATTCTCACAGTCCAGTTCAAAGAAAACTCTGCACTAATCCCCTTGCAAGATCCTGAGGAGCCCACGAGATATGGAAATTAGGTCCATTTCCTTTATAAATCCACGACTGAAGACACTCTGTTTCACAATCACTCTTTCCATCTGGCATACTGGTGCTTCATCAAACACTGAGGCACAAAAAGCCCCAGGCTAATGGTTTATATACATTCTATAGATTTTCTCAAGATTCTGACTGGAGACAAAGGAATAGCTTTAGCTACATTAGAGCACAACCATAGTACAGTGTGGGGAGGACTCTCCTGACTTCTGGTAGTTGGTTAAGATGGGGCACAGCAAAGGGTAAGAGTGGTCACTTTGTCCTACTTCTTCCTTCTTGGTGATACACAAATCAAGGTTCTTGGTCATCCACATCACAGAGGCAATTCCCCCAGATGTTGTCAAATCAAAATATTATTTATATTCACATATTCTCAGTGACACTATCTATGCCTCTGCAACTTCATATACTTTCATGAGTATCTTGACAGAAAGGTTAGAAGGTGAATCAGATGTCACTGGTTGGTCATCATCACACATCAGAAATCTTTGTATATATTTTAGGTTTTTTAAGGTTGTTTTACATTACTTTTTAGGAATACCTTTAAGACAGAGGAGCATAAAAAGAAGATGAAAATAATGTCAAAGGTATGCATAATTAAACTTTAGTCTGACCTGGGTAACTTCATCAAATAAAATGTATAGCAGCTCGAATTTCTATAAATGATTCCTCCTAACTTTTAAAATTAAAATAGTCACCAGTTTACTCAATACTGCACTGGAAGATAGGGGACAGGTCTCAATGAGTATAGGCGTTGGCAGCTGTCAGAATTCATAGAATCTCTGCATGCTGGTTGGTGCAGCTTACCAACCTTTGAGCTGCACTTTTCTGAGGGTTGTAACTGAAATAGCCCCTTTCCACACAAGCGATGAGTAAGGTGGCAAAGAAGCCTTACCAGTAATGATCCTGAAGGCCAACAGTAAAATAAAAAACAAGTTTTATCTTTTTTCTCTTTGATAGCCTAAGTTGCTAAAGGATGAGCTCAAACTTCTGTCTTCTTAATTTTTACCTTGATATACTTTCCATTCTCCCCTCTAAGCATTTTCTCTTATTATTTTTATCACTGATATGGTGAATAAAAGGAAAACTTTTCCTGAACTGAATACAGACCGAGTATATCGTATTTCTAACTGTATTCTTACTTATGCACAAGAGCATGGCTAAAAAACAAGCTCAAAATAGAGATGCTAAGGCATTGATGAGCTGTTTTCTTTCTCATGTCATCAATTATCATGGCCAATAAATCATTTGTACTGATTGGCTTACTAGGGCACTGTGGATGATGCATTTCTTCATGCATTGAGGCACTGTCATTTATCATTACTTTTAATCATCATTGTACGGCCAATTTTCAGTACCCAGTAAATTAACAATGCTTCAAAAGTCAGCTAGAATTCAATATTCCTGTATCCATTTTTTAAATTATTAATTCATTCACTTAAATAACATCATGAACATTTACTAACTTTTAAGCACTGATCTGGGCTTTGTAGTGATTATATCACAGTCCTTGCTTTCATGATAAGGCAGAAATAAATATTATTTGAGCTAGTGTTTACTAAATGCTTCACAAGAAGCACAACAAAATGGCATAGGGATCCAGAAGTAAGGATAAGTGATTCCATCTGAAAAGATTAAGGAATGTTTCATAGAGGACTTAGGATCTGAGCCTGTCTGTAAAAGTAAATGGGTTTTGAACAGATGAAATTGGGGGATGAAAGACAGACACTCTTAATAAAGGGAATAGCATGGAAAAATATATAAATATCCAAAGAATGACGTAGCACCATTTGATTAGGTGTCTGAGATGCTTATAGACAGATAGCAGAAGATATAATTTTGTAAATGTAAGTTTAAAATAATTCAGGGAAAACTCTGAATGCCAATCTAATGATTTGAATTTGCTTTTGCAATCTTTCTAGCAAATAAAATAAACTTTGAAATTCTATTTACTTAAAAAATTCTGACTGAAGATTTACCTATTATTCTGCACGAATTCTTATCTACAAGAAAAAAAGTTTTCAAAATCTACACATTTAATGTCCAACAATATCAATTGGATGATGTTTAAAATAAATTGAAATTGGTTGTTTCATTGCTTATATTATATGTTGGACAGCGACACCTAATGGTAATATGTTGATTTACAGCCAAGTCTATGAGAAAGAACACAGACAAAAGCAGTAAATGGTGTTAGGAGAGTCCGACCAGCAGGGAGAGACCGCCCACGATCACAGTAAGGAGTGCGACCGACTTAGCTGAGTGTGGTCAAATGAGACAGCAGGGTTTTGGGAAGGACCCAAATGTTCCCGAGATAATTACCAAGTTCCAACACACACCAGTATCAGTCAGTATTTGGGACTCTCCATGCCCGCGTTCCTTGCATCTACCAGATTATGGCAAGCCTAAAGTATTTCTAACTGAGGACAGTTTCAGAGTGAAAAATGCACAGTTGATATTTGGTTCTTCCAGGTACCTGGGTATTAACGCATGCACACCAACAAGACTAACCCCAAATGTCTAAGTGTTTGTCTAACACCACATATAAACAAAGAAAATGTATAAGAACTACTTGAAAAAGAGATAACGTGACAAAATTTCATAAAATGCCTTCATTCCCCTGATGTTACTGTTCTGCCACCATCAGTTCAAAGGCCACTGCCGCATTCTCCTACAATGGCCATGGCTTCGTGCTAGAGGACCTTCTGTTCTGATTACATCCTGAGAATAGAGTGGATGATGATCCGGGCTAGGATTAATCCTCCCAAACACATGTGGGGGACAAACCCATCCTATTAAAAAGGCAAAGAGTTTCTCTCACACTCACACAATGACTAAAATAACATTCAAAGCACACACTCTGTCCACTGTGGAATATTGGCAAACTAGAAAGAGAATGTTTGGTTGTTTCAGTGAACAAGGAACTTGGTTCTCACTTGTGCCGTGCCTGTGTTTAGTATGAAGACTCGTCTTCACAGATGCCTGCGACTCCAACCTTTAATCCAATGTATCCTGGACTTGAGGAGAAAAAGTAAAAGTTAATGCAAAACACCAAGGTCATTTTAGGTTCTTGGTTTGTCAACAGAACAGCCTTCCACTCACATCTTCAAGCACTACCCAAAAAAGGAAAAAGAAAATAGTCATATTTGCTTATATGGTTTCTAATTGGATATACTCTATTTCAGCTTTTAGCTCAGCCTTATAATTTCAGCTCTTATTTATGAATCAGACCACCTAGCAACTTTGAGTTATATTTCTATTATGATACAAGTTTGTGGATATAATTCACTTTCCTAAATGACAATAATTTAACACCATGTATTGAATATCTGTTATGTGCCCATTACTGAACTAGATGTAAGGAAAGGGTCAATAGAAAACAAGCATTCTTTGTTTCTATCATCAAGTGTATGTTTTGCCTCTACATTTGCAGACAAAGAAAATACTCTTATGTATATCAGGTTTATTCAAATCTCTTAGCTTGATTTATGCTAGATTTATATTACATAGTGGCTAAAATATGCTTCCAAATTTTTCAGTTCCTATTCTTGTCTATTTTGTAACCCCTCAAGAATATATGGAAGCTGGGGAAAACATCAGAGAAAGAAAAGGATGTTCAAATATACAGGCACCGTTAGTAGACATGTGGCCTGAACACTGATGGGCAATGCAAATTGAATTACTGTTGGATCTAGAGGGATTCAGTGAAAGAAAGTAATCAGGCTTTTTGGGCCCCAACTGCCTTTTCCTGCCCCCAGAGAGAGGGAACTAGTGCGGGTGAAAAAACCTGATGCTTCCCAAGGCGGCCCTGCCTGCTGCTGGGCCTGGTGGGACAGGCTCCCTGGTGGGCTGTGAAGAGAACAGCAGGCAGGATAAGTGCTCCCAGGAAGCTGCCTACCCACCATCGCCCCCACAGGGTTCCATCCAGCTGGTAGGAAACCTGCCTCCTTGGCAAGACGTATTCTAAAGGGAGTAATTCTCCTCCCATCTCTCCTGTTTCCCCCACCTCTAGCAGAACAATGTTCCCAGTGAGAATCACAAAAACATAGTGATGCCTTTTTGTCCACCAGTTTGTTAATTTCCTTGAGCAAGAACCCCAAGCCCAGTTGGAATTCCTCTCTAAAACCCCAGCTGCACAACGTCTTTCGTAAAATTAGATAATAAACAGCTACATGAAGCCCATGCTACATGACTATCACACTTCTACAAGAACTTTTCAACCTTTCTTGGCCACTCGACAGTGTATAAATTTCCTATAGACAACAGATAACGTAATTTTTTAACTCAATCTCAAGTTTTCTGTCTTTCCGTTAATAAATTTAGCCATTCACATCTTACATGACAAGAGATATACATATTTTGCCCCTTTCATCAGATCTCAGGTTTACTATTCATTATTCTTTATTGTTTCCTCATTTCTGTTTCCTTATGTTTACTGATTTGGTCGCATTTTTTTCACTCCCTTGTCTTCATCACCCTCCACCTTCACCTCACTTCCATTCATTAGGAAGTTAAGCTATGTTTGTGAATTTTGCTGATAATTGAATCTATATTACCCTATTAATATGTCTAAATTAAAATATAATTTTGCCTACCACCTGAATGATTTGCTTCATCCCTTTCCTGCCTGCCATGCTCCCCTCCAAGCCCAAGGTTTTGCTTCACTAGGATTTGTCCTGAGAACTTTCTTCGACAGCAGTTCAAGCCGAACAGATCTCCACCTTAACCTGGGAGTCACATCCCTAATCCTGGGGACACAAGCCAGCCTGCTGCAGCCATCTCAGGCAGGCTGTCCCCAGGAAAGAATAGCAAAGAAAGCTGGGACGGTGCTGTTCTAACTAGCTGTGGGTGTATCATGACCATTTTTTTAAATTTTAAATCTTTTGCAGACAATTTTTTGTAAAATATGGTATCAATGAATGACTAGAAAAATGAAATAAAAAGACATACAAAATACAAGCCCAAATCTTTTGTTATTAGATTCAATACCACATGAAAGTAAATTTCAATACATACAATCAGAACAAATACAACCTGGGGGAAAAAAAAAATCACAAAACCATGTTACATTGTTCATTGAAAGCACGTTCACAGGAGATTAATATAGAGAATCCTTATTACACTTGCCGCTTTTACTCATTCTGCAATCAAAACAAAAAGTTATGAAAAAAATAGTGGTCTCCATGCTAAGTGCTCTGTAGATACTTTGTACAAATACCCTACATATCAAGATTTAAAGTTTTTAATGCTATAACAGAACCTGTTTCTTGCTTATTAACTTATCTAAATCAGATTGAATTATTATAGCAACAACTACTCACAGGGGATAATGGATATTGGAACAGTTTCTATGTTTTCTTTTGTAATACTGATAGTAGAAGAACAAGTCTAACAGAGGTATGTTGGCAGGATGGGAATAAGAGATTTTAAAGGCATTTCAGCAAGTTCAGAATATTCATTCAACTTTTGTCCAAAATGGAGCAAGGGACACTACATTGGCAAAATTCAACTTCTTGTTTGCCTTTATCCAATAAAAGGATCTTTATCCTTCCCTCTTTACCAGTAGGTAATCACAACAATTTGTCCCACAAAGTTACAGTTAAACTTTTATTATTTTAATGAAAGTAGCGGATTTCAAATTTTATACACTTTTGGATTTGAGTTTACCAACTAACTATAAGATATCACCCGGTTTACCTTGGTTCCACTGTGCCTGCCTAGTTCCTCTCCTTCCTGGGCCCACTTCAACCAGGCAAGTCCCCTGATCACATGCTTGGATGTCATGGCAATGTCAAAAATTCTAGAAGTTTCCAAATGCCTACTCTCAACTTCTGTACAAACAGACCAGTACTGGTCCGCAGACCAGACTTTGAGTACCAGCGTCCTAGAGGGCATTGCTGGAAGCTGGAGGGAAACCCTGGTTTTCCTTCTTTGAGGACTGGAGTGAGGCTGAAAGGATCGTCACCAACTGGGGAGCTTTGGGAAACGATGGATTCCAGGGGCTCGTGCTTGTGCTGTCCCAGCTGGAAGCTCCTCACCAGTGGAGTCATCTGTCTGCGGTGGCTTCCAGATGCACATTCTAGAGCAGCACCGTCCAATAGAACATTCTGTGGTGATGGAAATGACCAAGATCTGTGCAATCCAATTCAGTAGCCACTGGCCACAAATGGCTATTGAGCACTTGATATGTGGCCAGTGTAACTGAGGAACTGGAATTTTTATTTTATTTCAATTCATTTAGATTTAAATGGCCACATGTGATCAGGGGCTACTGTATTGGACAGTGCCTCCTCGAAGCTTTTGTCAGGCTGGGATACTGGGAGAGGAAGGCCCCCACTTGGGAAGCAGAGGCCAGGAGCTTTGCCGGCAGCTGCAGGGCACAGGAAGCTCCAGGTAGCAGAGAGAAGAGAACTGCCATCCCAGATGGGCTCTGGTCAGCTCTCCAAGTATCTTTCACCTCTCTGCAGACTCATGGCATCAGGAACCCTCAAATGTCTCATCTCCAGGACTCTGAAGGTCCCCACGGCACTAGTGAATCCTCTCAGGTCTCAGGGGACCTCTCCCTGCTGCCCTGCTCAGACCATGGGGAGCCAGCCCCCTTCCTCGTGCGAATTTGGCTTCCTGAGCAAGACACTTTAGGGGACAGTGTGATCAATCAAGCAATTCATCCGGAACCAGAAATGCCAAGTGGACAGTGCAGCTCTTTTTCAATAAGATCCTCAGGATTTTACTGGCTGGACCCTAAAGAAGCCACAGAAATCTTTCATTTCACCCAAGGCTTTGAGGAGAGATGAGCCCTCCCCGTTTCTGTCAGTCACTCAGCTCTTCCCCAGCACCACAGGGGACTGGCCGCCTCAGAGACTCCTCCAAGTTTCCTCCAGTGGGTTCACTTTAGCTGTTATAATGTTCCAGAAATGGAGGTGGGAATGGAAGCTATCAAGCCTTCCACATTCCAAAAGTCGCCTCCAGCAAATTCTCTGAGAAAGTGTTGCATCGTTGCCCTAAATACCTTCCAACCGAATGACTAAGGAGAACTGAATGCTAGACCATTCCAACGTGGGTGCAGATGCCTGTTCACCCACAGATGGGTGGAACTGTCTGAAACTTGGCTCATCTTACATTTCACTCAGGGCCCTCTTCCCACCTCTCACTGCGGGACCTCAGGGGACCACACTCTGCCCTCCATGGCAGCTCCTTCCCTGCCCTCCTCCCTTGGTCTATCTTTTTGGAATATGTTCTGTTTATTATTAACACTTTAGAGCTATGAGACGTAAAGATCATTCAGTCTAAGCCCCTAATCTTGCAGATAAGTAAAAAAAAAAAAAAAATCACAAGAAGGACAAATAGAAGATGTGTGCACTATCACCCTCCCATCTTATACCATGGCAGAGACCACAAATCAATTTAAGCAATCTTTTCTACTGCACCTGCATGTGGCTTTAAAATCCTTCTTGATAGAAGGCTCCAGGCAGTCTTTTCACATTTAATCATAAACATGAACGACATCACATGTTAAGCCCATTTGCCAATCCAGTGTTAAAAGATGCCCAAGTTGTTTGTGGCAAGATTGGGGCCTGAGCCCACGTCTCCTGTTTCTCAGGCCACTGACCCTTTGTACAATATCACAATGCTGTGCTTATGTTCAAATGTCACACTTGACATTTTCTGCAAATATTCCACTTGGGGTTCAGTTTTCAAAAAAAATCTAATCATGTTGTTGTCTTTTAACTTTTTCTTTTGAATAAGTAATGCTTTTACATGGTTCAAACTCAAAGCAATATAAAGGTACATTCTAAGAAGTCATGCTCCTACCCAGCCCCATCCACTCAATTCCCCCAGTTTTATTAGTTTCTTGTTTATCCTTCCAGGGTTTCTGTTTGCAAATACATGCAAATCAAATATATATTCTTGTTTTCTGTGCTGGTTATGCACAAAAGGTAGCACATTATATACGATTTTAGCACCTTGCTTTTTTTTTATCTTGACAATATAACTAGGAAATGGATCTTCCTCATTTTTTAGCAGGTACCTAATCATATTACCTTTGACATTTACGTCATTCAAATAAGATCCAATCTGCAAGATATGCTTTCTAAGACTTACTTTTGTCCTCTCTGAGATTTGATGCCACTATTTGGGCAGTTAACACCTAAGTGGCTCTTTTTGCATAAGTTAATTATCCATGATCATCCTCAAAATGTAGGTGAAGTTTTCTTCTATTAGCCAGCACTTTTGCTAAAAAATGAACTTTATTAAAACCACTACTTAAAATGTTTTTTTGTTTTTTTTTTGAGGGACATTTTTTAACAACAGAAAAAGGACAAACACATAATGTATCATAATGGCATTGACAAGAGTTAGATATTTTGGATTTGCCAAGTATAAAACCTGGAGGCTTCAGAATTAATTTTAGGGACCAAGCCCTGGCTTTTGGCAGATACATGTCTGCTTTTAAAACTGATGTCAGTTTCACCCTTAGAAAGCCAGAGGCTGCTTTGTCTCTTAGAGCCTTGGTAGAGCCTTGTTAGAGCCCCTTTGAATCTGCAGCTGCCCCAGAATTGACCCACTGGACTGGGCTCAGATTAAACAGACCCTTCAGTGTTAGCCCGAACTCTTCTGTCCATTGCCTTGAGTGAGCTTTGCCTGATCTGTGAAAGGAAAGTGTGAAGTCTTTGATCTGTGCAGCATCCTTGTAATCTCTGATCTTTATTACCTTCTGTATAAGTACAAATCACTTTTGCATTCTTCAGTTCCTTTTAATTCCCTTGATAATAAAGAATGACCTATTAAAAGATAAACTTAAGTACATTAAAATTTTAGCAAGTTTATTTGAGCATTCAGAGATTCATGAATACAGCAGCCCCAGAGGGCAAACAATTCAGGGCTCCACCAAGAGGATGTGAGGGGAAAACTTTTATAAGGTATTTGTAGAAGCAAGACAAAGAGAATACTTGATTGATTTAAGCGGAAAGTCTCTAGTTAGGGGTTAGTTGGCAATTTCTGATTGGTTAAGCTTAAGTTTTATTTATTGTTTAGATTGAGTTGGGTTTGGGTTTCCTACGAAGCGAAGCCAAGGCCCTACAGCCATCTCAGCCTAATGGGCTCCCAAGTAATTATCGTAACAGACTCCCTCCCTAAGAAAGCCAGAGTCCCTATGGGAAAATAAATACTAGGGACACTATACAAAGCAAAGAAGCAGACTTAAGGATATAGATCCTCATTTGCCTCACAATACTTCTTTGGATGACCAATTTCATTGAACAGAGGCTAAGAATGGATGGAGAAAAAGAATAGGAAGACCTTATAGCTTGGGCTATTGATGCCAGGGAAGTGTTGACACCACATGGAGATTATTTTTTGCCTCTTTCCTACTACTGCCCCCCAGAGACAATCTGGTACCCCTGCAAGTGTAGCACACCGGGCAACCTTGCTGCATTTGCACCTGGCAGGGCCCCAGGACAGGGCAGGAGCCTGAGTGTCAGTCTAAACTCTAGACAGGAACATTAGACTTAACAACACAAGTTGGTAATTTATTTCTTCCTTATAGCTAAACAATTAATGATCCAAATCTTGGCAACTGAGCTGAGTAGATAGTCCACTGCTAGATGAGCCATCTCGCCTTTCAAAGTTGCTATTGTTTTTACATTATCCCAAGTGTTATCATTACGTTGTCAGCAAAACCAATTTTTTTAATCATCCACCATCTTCCCAACCCTTTTTTTTACTGAATTATACCATCAACAGGCTGCACAAATTGGGCATCTGAGATTTAGTTGAATCAGTAACACCTCAAAGATCATTTATGGCTGAGCAATAAGACTCAATTTCATCTAATTAGAGAGCAAGATTATTTCCCTAAATCCTCACTAATATTTTGAGTTGACAAACAATGAAGCAATCCTGATGTGGAGAATAAATGAGTTTCATGAAGCCAGTGCTTCTGCTCCCTCTTCAATAACCTGACCACTACACCCATGTGCAAGTTTAAGTGTCAAGAACAAAATATATAAGCATCTGTCCCAGCATCGTTAGCCAACATACCTTCAAAGAAACTATCTTGAATCTTCAGAGGCATTTTAACCCTGGGACAACCATCCACCAGGAACATTGCTACTGCTCTTATGCTTAAATTCTTAAACACTCAGGAACAGAGATAAATGTTGCTTGGCCCCTTTATCATGAGAGTACTTAAGTATTTACTAAAGCTAATGTTTCCCAATAAATTACAACACATTCCCCAAAGATACTATTTCTCAAAAAAGCTATGAAGCATTTAAAAAGAATGATCAATAAAATTTCATAGGGAAATGGCAGTCTGACTAAGCCTTCTGTAGGTTGGTACATGACAACTTTTTTTTCGACTGAGACAACACCTGTAGATATATGTCTGTTTTGAACATACATGGTGATCTTAAAAAAAATGTAAAATTACAGACACAATGTTGGTGAGTGTGTTACACAGGAAAAAATTTAAGAAATGCACAGAAAGAACAAGGGGTAGAGAATGGAAACAAGAACTAAATGAAAACAGGGGAAATGAAGAGAAAAAAGAGAAAAGAAAAGAAAGGTTAAAGGGAGGGCAAGAGAACCTCTGCGGAGTCTAGCTTGACAAGTGGTATATGACCACTTACTTGCCCATGAGGGGATAGATGGGTCAGGATGTGGGTGCTTGACTAGGTGTCCTATGAATGTACCTGGCTTTGTCCCAAAGCTCTTAATGCACAGTGATCCTGGGGTCACTCCCCGGGACCCTGTATTTTGGCTTACTTGGCAACATTTTTCTGGAAGGAAAAGGGAGAGGTTGTATTGGGGAAGCAATAAGAAAAGTGGTGTCCAGTGGAATACTGAGAAATTCTGGGACTCCTCTCCCTCAACAGAAATTAGGGCAGGATCCCTTAACATTTGTTCCCAGCAAAATTAAACTTGTCACCTACTCCTGTCATATGCAGTGGAGGGATTACAATGGGCAGAGTTTGAAAGTTGCTTTATGGAAACCTAAAAATGTCTAGTAATTTATTTTAAAGTTAATGATTCACTTTGAGATGTGCAAACTTATGTTTCCTAGAAATCTAAAAAGCAGCTAAACCCATAGCTTTCTGAAGACCCCTTGTGCACCTTATTAAGGCAAATGTGAGCAAAAGCAGAGGGCCAGCCTGTTGTTTTTCCTCTCTCCATAAGTGCAAATAGCACCCCAGCGGGAGTCCGGAGACTTGTTTGTTGTCAACTGACACAGGTGATAGCTAGTAAGTAGGTAGTGGAGTGGGGATCCGAGCTCCATTGTGTCCCAAGATTGTTCCCTGACCTCTATACCACACACCAGTCAGTCATTTGTACTCTGATTAATTAACCAACATATATTTTTCGACTTTCACAGATATCTGAGAAATGCAGAGACGCTAGAGGGCAAGTCTGGTGGCCCCACATTCTTCTGGTCACCTGCCTGCCTCGTGTGGAGCCCCCTAGGAACCCCTGACTTACTGGAACTGAGAACCCTTTTAACAGAAAATGTTTAGTAAGCAGTTAACTACATGCCAAGCAGTATTCTGAGCACTGCATATGAATCAACTTATTTATTACTCACAACTACTCTGAGAAGTAGTTATCTCCATTTTATAGATGAGGTAACTTACACAGAGAGGTTAAGTAGCCCAAGCCCTCACCACAAACGGGTGGGGAGGGGGTGCCTGACTAAGACCAGGGGACCACAGCTGTGCCTTCCTCTACCACACCAAGCCACCCTTTGCTGGTCTTCTCCCTCTGCTTTTCTAAGTTTGCTGATATTTTTCTTTAAGGTCATGGCCCCGAAAGGCTCGGCTTAAAAAATATATATTTTATTTTATTTATTTATTTTTATTATTTTTTGTTTCAGAATATTACAGGGGTAAATGTTTTGGTAACATTGAGTGCTTTTGTACTGCTTGAGTCAAAGTTATAAGTGTATATTGTGTACACAGATAGTGTACACTGTACCCATTAGTTATGATTTCACCCATCCTGTCCTCCCCCTTCCCACCTATATGACTTCCATTGAGTTTTACTTCCCTCTGTGCAAATGAGTGCTGATTCGCTAGTTCCAATTTAGTAGTGAGTGCATCTGGTGTTTGTTTTTCCATTCTTTAGATACTTCACTTATGAAAATGGTCTCCGGTTCCATCCAAATTGTTGCAAATAGTATTAATTCATTTTTTATGGCTGAGTAGTACTCCATGCTGTATATATACACCACATTTTATCAATCCACTCATGAATTGATGGGCACTTGGGTTGATTCCTCATCTTTGCGATTGTGAATTGTGCTGCAATGAACATTCTAGTGTAAGTACCTTTTTGATAAAATGACTTTTTTTCCTTTGGGTAAATATCCACTAGTGGAATTGCTGGATCAAATGGTGGGTCTACTTTTAGTTCTTTGAGGAATCTCCATATTATTTTCCATAGAAGTTGCATCAGTTTGCAGTCCCACCAACAGTGTATAAGTGTTCCTTTCTCTCTGCATCCACACCACTATCTATTTTTTGGGGACTTTTTGATAAAAGCCATTATCACTAGGGTTAGATGATATCTCGTTGTGGTTTTAATTTGCATTTCTCTGATGATTAGTGATGTTGAGCATTTTTTTTCATATGTTTTTTGGCTATAGATTAGTCTATCTTCTTTTGAAAAGCATCTGTTCATGTCTTTTGCCCACTTTTTAATTGGGGTTGTTTGGTTTTTTTTTTCTTGCTGCTTTGCTTGAGTTCTTTGTAGGTTCTGGTTATTAGCCCTTTATAAGATACATAGCATGTGAATCTTTTCACCCATTCTGTAGATTTTCTATTTGCTCTGTTGATTGTTTCCTTGGCTGTGCAGAAGCTCTTTAATTTAATCAAGTCCCATTTATTTATTTTTGTTGTTGCTGTGGTGGCCCTTGGGGCCTTCATAAATTCTTTGCATAGGCTGATATCTAGAAGAGTTTTTCCAACATTTTCTTCTAGAATTCTTATGGTTTCATGTCTTAGATTTAGGTCTGTTATCCATCTTTAGTTAATATTTATGAATGGTGAGAGATAAGGATCCTGTTTTAATCTCTTACATGTAAGTATCCAATTTTCCCAGCACCATTTATCAAATAGGGATTCTTTTCACCAGTGTTTATTGTTGTCTACTTTGTCAAAGATTAGATGGCTATATGTGGATAGTTTTATATCTGGGTTCTCTGTTCTGTTCCATTGGTCTATGTCTCTATTTTTGTACCAGTATCATGCTATTTTGGTTATTATAGCCTTGTAGTATAGCTTGAAGTCTGATAAATTGATGCCTCAGATTTGTTCCTTTTGCTTGAGGTTGCTTTGGCTATTTGGGCCCTTTTTTGGTTTCAAACAAAGCATAGAATTATTTTTCTAGATCTGGTAAAAACAACATTGGTATTTTGATGGAGATTGAATTGAATCTGTAAATCGCTTTGGGAAGTATGGATATTTTAACAATGTTGATTCTACTCATCCATGAGCATGATAAGTTTTTCCATTTTTTTACATCATCTGCAATTTCCTTCCTCAGTGATTCATAGTTCTCTTTATAGAGATCTTTCACCTCCTGGGTTAAAGATATTCCTAGTTATTTTATTTTTTTTGTAACTATTGTGAAAGTTATTGAGTCTTTGATTTGATTCTCAGCTTGATTGCTGTTGGTTTATAGGAATGCTACTGTTTGTGTAACACAAACCCAGCAGAAGAAAACAAATAACTGAGGTGAGAGTAGAACTAAATGAAATTGAAAACAAACATATATATATATATATATATATATACACACACACATGATTAATTAAACAAAAAGTTGGTTCTTTGAAAAGATAAACAAAACTAATAGAACTCTCACTAGATCAACCAGAAATTGAAAAGAAAGGACCCAAATAAGCTCAATCAGAAATGAAAAGGGAGACACTACAACTCATACCACAGAAATAAAAAATAGCATCTGAGAATACTATAAAAATCTCTATTCAGATAAATTCAAAAATATTCAGAAAATGGACAAATTCCTGGAAACTCATAACTTCCCAAGGTTCAATCAGGAAGAAACAGAACTCCTAACAGACCAATTACAAGTCACAAAATTGAAGCAGCAATGAAAAGATCTTCCAACAATAAAAAGTCCTGGACCAGATGGTTTCACAGCTGAATTTTATCAGACCTACAAAGAAGAATTGGTACCTATACAGCAGAAATTATTTCATAACACCAATAAGGCGGGAATCCTCCCCAACTCATTCTGTGAAGCCAATATCACTTTGATACCAAAGCCAGGAAAAGACACAATAGAAAAAATAAAACTATAGACCAATATCTCTTATGAATATAGATGCAAAAATCCTCAATAAAATTCTAGCAAGCTACATTCAGCAGCACATCAAAGAAATAATCCACCATGACAAAGTGGGCTTCATCCCAGGGATGCAAGGATGGTTCAACACACATAAATCCATAAATGTGATTAGCCACATAAACAGAAGCAAAAACAAAGACCATATGATCATCTCAATAGAAGCATAAAAAGCACCATTTGACAAAATTCAGCACCCTTTTATGATAAGAACGCTTCACAAAATAGGCAAGATGGAATATATCGCAAAATTATAAAAGCCATATATGACAAACCCACAGCCAACATCATACTGAATGGGGAAAATCTGAAAGCATTCCCACTCAGAACTGGAACAAGACAAGGATGCCCACTGTCGCCACTTCTATCCAACATAGTGCTGGAAGTCCTAGCCAGAACAATCAGGCAAGAGAAGGAAATTAAGGGTATCCAAATGGGGAAAGAGGAGGTCAAACTATCACTCTGTGATGATGATATGATCTTATATCTAGAAAACCCCAAAGATTCCACCAAGAGACTCCTGGAATTAATAAATAAATTCAGCAAAGTCTCAGGTTAAAAAATATATTTTAATGTGTTTTATCATTGTCATCTTCTATTTTTGTAATTTTTTCCAAAGGTTACTACACATTTTCAGTATTTTATTTTGCTTTTTATTTTTTAGAAAAATTATCCTGCTATTATATTATATCATCCCCCTCCTTCCTGCCACTGCCTGTGCAAGTGAACTTCAGAGACAACAGTGTTCAGAGTCTGTGCATTGACTGCCTCTCTATGAACTTATTATATTGCATTGATGTGTTACGTGCATTTACTTAAATACACAAGGAAACACACAAGCCTTTTTAACTTAAAGGGGCATACTCAAGACATATTTCTGAAAATTTCTATTTTCAGTAAACAATGGGTCTTGAAGCTCTTTTCATGCCTAGCATGTAGATATAAATCTTCCATCTAATAGATGCAAATAGTCAAATGCCACCTTATCTGAGAGTATCCCTGACTATCCTATATAAAATAGTGCCCCACTTACCTCTGTCATTCTCATCCCTTACTTTGCTTTATTTTATTCTCAGCTTTTATCAACCCAGAACATATTTGTTTCTTGTCTATCTCCCTCCACTAAAAGGTAAGCTTTATGAGAAGAGAAAATTTGATTTTTTACTGTTATATTCCTGGCCCATAAAGCAGTGCTGGCATGTAGGAGGCACTTGAAACATATTTTGTGAGATTACCCTTCAAAGAGACTATCAATTTGCATAATCACGATGGTGTATATGTGCCTGTTGATCCACACCCTTGCTGATCCTGGATATTGCAAGTCTTTTAAATTTTTTGTTAATCCAATAGATCATTTTCATCTACATTCCCTGAGAACCTCTTGAATAAATTACCTGTTCAGATACTTTGCCCCTCTAGCAATTGGGTTTGTTTTCTTCTTGCCTGTTTGTAGGAGCTCTTTATACATTCTGGGCATTGGTCTCTTGTATTTTACATGCTGAAAATATTTAGTCTCATTCTGTCACTCATGTGCCACTGGTTAGACATGGAAGCTTAGGCTGATCATCCGTGACAGTTTCCCCTTGGTGAAGGCCAGAAGTTCTATGGATTTAGCGTCACCATGAACTGTCTTGTTCCAAATGAGCTGAGCCTTCCAGAACTATTCTCTGAAGCAACCATTCACTGAACCTGGCTCTGTATAAAGAAGATTCCCAGGAGATTCCCAGGGCTGTGCTTCCACAAAAGCCTTGCCAGTGAACATAGTGTGGAATTAGCTGTTGTCCTGCTCTTGTCAAAAGTCAAGATAAGACATTTAAGGAATATCATTGGAGAACATGTTGCCCAACAGGCATTTATATGTTCTATACAGCCTAATTCTCTGAAATCTTGGCCTCTGCTTTCTTGGAGTCATACTAGCTGACCTCCACTTATTCAACTTGCCAGTTAACAGATGTTCCCTCTGGAAATGCACCGAGGAAAGCCCATGGCCAGCTGAATGCTAGCAGCTAGCAAATCTGGGCATATCTGCCTCCCCAGTTATTTGCTTGCCAGTAATCAATTGTGTTTTTCCTCAAATCTATGTGTGCTAGTTAATTTTATTATAATTTTGGTTAAATGTTGTATAACTGCTCAAAATGTAAGTGAAAAGAGATTAGCTGCTTTGTGAACATTTAGTTGATTGCTTTGGATACACTCAGTAAAGTAGGTACTAAAAATTGCTGTCGTACTAGATATATATATATATATTGGGCGACTATAAAAAAACTGGAAATTTCTAAAAATGTAGACATTTAGAAACACACTTCATTCAGACTGCAAAGTAAAGAAAAGGCTTTGGCTCTACATCAAAAGATTGTTAAATGGCTGTATTTTAGTTACAATACAGTGAATATCATATGCAACTTTTTTTTATGATTCACTGCTTTAATAGAGTTCTCTATTATAGAAAAGACCCTGGCCACTCAAAGTGTCCTCTGCAGACCAGCAGCAGCATCAGTGGGAGTGTCTTAGTTCATTTTGTACTCCTAGAACAGAATATCTGAGACTGGGTAGTTTATAAAGAACAGAAATTTACTGGCTCACAGCTCTGGAGGCTGGGAACTCTAAGGTCAAAGCTCTGGCAGGTTTGGTGTCTGGTGAGGCCATTCGCTCCTTCTGAGATGGAGCCTTGCACGCTGCACCCTCTGGAGGGGAGTAAGGCTTAATCTGAACATGGCAGGTGGCAGAAAGCAGAAGGACCAAGAGAGAAAAGGGAGTCAAACTCACCATTTTATAAGGGTATTAATCCCACCCACGTTGGCAGAGCCCTCATGGCCTAATCCCCTCTTAAATATCTCTTCTCTTAATACTGTTTCAATGGCAATTAAATTTCAACATTGGTTTTTAAGGGGACAAACATTCAAACCAGCAGAGATCTTGTTAAAAATGCAGGATATGAGGCCCAGTCCAGACCTACTGATTCAGGATCTGCATTTTAACGACATCCCAGGTGACTGTATACAAATTGCACTTAGAAAGCACCAATCTACAGAGTAGTTTCTCTCTGATTTTATAAAGGTACATTAAATCTGTGTGGTTAAGGAACTTTTTATACATTCTTCAGCCCATGTTAGCGATTTCTTTTAAATTTGATGCTAGGAAAAGCAATGCTTCTCCTATAGAACTAAAGTTTCTTCCTCATGGACAGTAATAATTACAGTATCAATTTTACCTTCCTTTTGCTTTGGCCACAAGGAAGCTCATAAACAGGGTTTTTACTCAGCTATGTCATCTGTTCTTGTCTTTCTATTTTAATTTGCATTTCCCCTAGTTTGATAGCTTTCATTTATATTTTATTATTTCATTGTATATGTTTCTTGACATAAATTTACTTTTCTTTCCCTTGACATCATTCATGGAGAAAATTAGGGAGAGAAATAGATTGATACTACTCAGCCTGGCATTGAAGAATTACGTTCTGTCTGATCTCCTACCTTCCTGACCTCAGCCCCCGCTCCTCCCAAATAAAAACATCATATTCTTGCCCAGCTACTAACCCCTTACCAGTACCCAAATATCCGCTTTCTTTTCTTTGAACACCATCTCTTGATCCTTCAAAGTTCAGTCCAAATTGTAATTCCCATTTTATGGTTTTCCCTGGTCATCCTGGAGCAAAGGTTCTTTCCCCTCTCAACTCCAAAAAGCACTCTGCTAAGACCCCTAAAGACGAATTTACATTTAGACTCATATTGTGCCCATTTGCCTATGTGACTTGAAAGAGTACTTTGAGGGAAGGGAGCATGTATCATGTGGGTCACCTCGCACAGCCTGCTGCCAGTTGATGCTATATTAATGCATGAATGAATGAAGGTATAATAGAATGAACTAAGTGCATATGATGAGAATTTTATTTGGTTTAAATTTTTGAAAGATAACCAATGTAGTAAGTAAAATAACCTATTAGTTTTACTTTTTCTGCTTCACTAGCCATTCAAAAGAACTCATAACCCAGGACTTGCTTGAGTAGGCTGAAGTCTACCCAAAATACATAAGACGAAAAGAACAGATGATGTGACCTTTAAGTAAAGCCAACGAGATGCTGGAATGTGGGGTAGGGTGGGTGAGATGTCTGTGTAAAGAACATATTTCTGTTTTCTCCAGAACCACACTGCTCACCACAGGGCTTCTGGCACCATTTTTAAAGACTCGGAGGCCTTTGGCCAACATTTCAGGGCCAAAGCGCCCCACGGACTCTCTCACAAGGATCTGCAAGGCGAGCAAGGTGACATTGACTTTGGTGGCTGAGAGACAGTGCGACACAGCGGCAGACAGGCAGCCTGGCACACAGCCAGCTGAGAAAGTGGGACATCTGTGTGCCAGCCAAACATCCTGCCGACCTTGAGTGGAAGGGACGAGCCCTGGCAGGCACCATGGAAAAGCTCAGACTCCCTGAGGTGAAGGCGAATTTCACACACAATTGCAGGGGAGTGGCCCGTGCCACACTTACCAGCCTGGCACACAGCACAAATGAACAGTCACCTTTCTTAACATGCAAGACAATAAAATTCACCAATAATCTCATCTTTTACTGAGATATGAGCTGTTGGATAGAAATATAAAGCAAGCTACAAATGCAATTTTAAATTTTCTGGCAGAACATAAAAAGGTAAAAAGAAACAAGTAAAATTATTGTTTTTTTCCAGAAACAGAGTCTCACTCTGTCACCCAAGCTGGAGTGCTGTGGCGTCATCATAGCTCACTGCAACCTGGAACTCCTGGTCTCAAGTAGTCCTCCCACCTCAGTCTCCTGAGTAGCTGGGACTACGGGTGTGTAATCAGCTTGGAAGTCTTCGCTTCATCCCAACCACAAGCAAAGAGCTGAACAAACTGAAAAATCATAACTCTTAGATCCGTCAGAGAAGTGAAATCACAGGGCATACCCGAAATTAGAGACAGACAGGCAGATACAGAGAATCACAATTTACCAGAGCAGAAAGCTTCACAGCAACCAATATTGGGGTAGGAAAACCTGAAATGTAATTGCTGGAGGCTTAGTGTGGACAAGTCTGAGAGATTAAAAACTCCGGGGATGTCTAGTCATAGGAGGACTCTCCAGCTCTTGTGAGTTTTACCTCCAGAAGCTCTACCAGATCCTCACAGTGAATGTCAAAGAATAATCCCCTCGGGATTCTAGCTGATGAGGGGTTGAGGGGAGTGGAGGAACCATTCTGAAATATTCCAGAGCATTCTGATCTTCCTAATAAGACCTACCCCCAGGTAAAAACTATTTTACCGGAACCTAACCTGCTGGGGTTTTATCATAGCATAACCTGCCTGAGGGAAAGAAAATACCCAACTCCAGCTCCCTCCAGCCTGCCACATGGGGGGGAGGGAAATACTCAACTCCAGCCACTCTAGTCATCTTGTCCCACCTAAGGCAGAGGGTGGTGGGGAGAGGGAAGAGGAGACACCGAGAGTCGCTGGGGAAGTCCACAGTCCAGAGGCACAGGCTGGCTGACACCAAGACCTAATCACAGGACTAGAGAACGCTTGCCTTCCCCCCACACCTCACATCGCATTACCAAGGGCTTATTTGCTACTTTCTTTCACATGGTACCGCTTGTCCAGCTTTCAACAAAAAGTTGAAAGGCATACCAATAGGTAAAAAACATGGCTTGAAGAGAACTGAGCAAGCATTGGAACTAAAGCCAGATATGGCAGGAATGTTGAAATTATCAGACTAGGAATTTTTTAAAACTATGATTAATATGCCAAGGACTTTAAGGGAAAAGTAGACAACATGTGAAAACAAATTGATAACGTAAGTAGAGAGATGGGAATTCTAAGAAAGAATCAAAAAGAAGTACAGAGATCAAAATACTGTAACAAATGAAAAACGGCATTTCAGGATCTCATAAGTAGACTGAACACAGCTGAGGAGCTTGAGGATCTAAAAATAGAAACTTCCCAAACTGAACAGCAAAGAGAAAAAAAGATAGGGAAAAAAAAACAAAAAAACCCAAAAAACCACAACTATCCAAGAACGGTGGGACAACTACAAAGATGTAACATATGCATAATGACACTACTAAAAGGAAAAGACAAAATGGAACAGAAGATATACTTGAAATAATAATAATTTCCCCCTGAATTTCCATATGAATACTCCTACAGATCCCAGGAGTTCCAAGAACACTAACTAGGACAAATGCCCTCCAAAACTGCAATTAGGTATATTATATTCAAACTTCAGAAAGTCAAAGATAAAGAAAAATCTTGAAAGAAGCCAAAAGAAAATAACTCCTTATCTACAGAGGAACAAAGATAAGAATTACATATTTATAGCTAACTGATCTTCAACAAAGTCTACAAGAACTTACATTGGGGAAAAGACACCCTCTTCAAGAAATGGTGCTGGGAAAATTGGACGGCTACCTGTAGAATAATAAAACTGGACCCTTATCTCTCGCCATATATAAAAATTAACTCAAGATAGATTAAAGACTTAAATGTAAGACCTGGAACTAAAAAATACTAGAAGAAAACCTAGGGAAAACTCTCCAGAACGTTGGTCTAGGCAAAGAAATATGAGCAAATCCTGCTTCTCCCGAGGAACCACTCAGATGGCTTTGGCCTACGTTCCCCTCACTGCTTTTAAGTCTGGGAGGCAATAAATACATCTCAGGCTGGAGCCTGAGCACTGGAATGAGACCACCAGGTTTGATTGGTAGTTAGTCACTTAGAGTCCAAGGATGGTGTTAACCTTCTATGTCTCCACTTCCTCTTCTGGAAAATGGAAATAACAATTGCCCATGCCCCATAGGACTTTTGTTGTCAGGGTAAATGAGTTAATAGACATACATAGTAGGTGCTCAATAAATGTCATTATCATTCAGTTGTACCATAATGATCACTGCATTGTACCCTGTCCTTTCCCTTAATCATTCACTCAGTATGTGTATATCTAATTTCTCTGATTAGAATGTCAGCACTTCATGGGCAGGCTGTACCATATTTAGAGCTATGCCCTGGAGTTATGCAGTACCAGACATGTTGTATACATTTGACAAAGAACAGGTTTTGACATTACAAAACTGGGCAATGCCAGATGAAGAAGTTTTTTTTTTCTTCTTTAAAACTTGGTTTTTTTGTTTGTTTGTTTTTTGTAGCAAAGGAACAGTCAGTAAGGACCCGTTAGTCTTTACACTTCTGAAAGTAAATACTGGTTATCTTTGGAGATGATTTTGTTTGGGGAAGCTCACCATGATGGTCTTTAATTTCCACATATGGAAGTGCTCCTGGGAGAGCTATGGTGCAGATGCTACTCTGTGTTCTGTTTAATGACTGAGCAGATATAATTTTCATAAATTATGTATCAAGAACGGGATGTGCAAAAATTTACATTTCTTTATTTTTCCAAAATTGATGTTATTTTAGCTCTTGAGCTTTTACTTGTGCTTAATTAAGTTTGCTCAGTCACTTCAAATTTAAATCTTTCATTGTAAATGATTCTCTCTCTCCCACTTCTTTTTCTCTCCTTCTTTACCAGGGTAAGTCAAAGCTCCTGAACCCAACCAGGGCAAGGAAGGAGTGAAAAATAGGCCACAAATTCTGGACTTTTAAGGAGCTCGTGAATATGGCCCTCAGAGGCCAGTTTGCTACATGGTGCTCTGCAGAAAATAGACCATTTTAAACATACTCAGTGCAGCCTCTTTCTTTGTCCCTGGTTTTCTTTTTCACCTCACACAGTTTTATTTATTCTGCAAACTCCACCCCCTGATAGTAAGCACCTGGCTGCAAGGAAGTTTGGTTTCCAGCAAATGCAAAGACCTTCAACCTGGCTTGCTTTTGCCACTATTCATAATAGGAACACTTTTTTTCTTGTACGCAGAAACACATAACAACAACACAAAAAGGGCATGCAGAGAAGTCTCACAAGAAAAAGCATCCAGAACATCTAAAGAAAATCACATATTTTACTGTATTCGTTATCTCTCCAAGAAGTGAAAGTGTGAGGGCCCTTAGATATCCGGTGCAGGAAAACATTTCTGTTCCGCTAGAAATGCCCCCCTGAGTTCGATGGTACCCAAACCCTGCTCTCCCTCCTACAGATTCACCTGTTAAATACTGTTTGTTCCTCAGAAAGAGGTTCTGTGTCCTCACTCCCGCATTCACTGGTAAAAGACGGTCTGGTTCAAGGAAAATCAGTGGATATTAAGGAAATGTGAAGAGAAATGACAAGCTCCCTGGGAAGTAACACTTTTTTTTCCCCCTAGAATGTGACTTGAATATACTTCAGCTGAGAGATAAATCATCCTCAAACTGCACCTGCTCTATTGGCAGCCTGCAGAAAGTTCTAGAAGAGCCTGGATATTCACTGGTTTCTCAGAATTCTTGGAGTTATGACCTATCATTGTATGATTTCACTTCTGAAGCCCCCAGTGAGTTATACAGCATGTGCTTATGTAGGCACAAATAGAAATGTATAAATCAGTATACAGTCAGCCGGGTCTGAGAATTTTACAGCATCCTTTGAAATACTGGTAGCAGACTAAAGTTGCAAAAGCAGATTCTTGGCTTCAACCCAAAGCAATAGGTAGTGGTGTGGTCAGAATAGTACAAAATTTGAGTTTGGAGAAACTTCTAGGAACCACACACTCACGTTGGTTTGCGTTGTGAGACTGGTCCTCCCAGGCTTCTCTGGACATCTCTGGGGACTGTGTCTGCTAAACCCAGTCACAATTCAAGTGGCCAAGCAGTTTGGCCCATTGCAGCTGGGCCTGGCTGCCCATGGGTCTTCTGACAAAGACAGATGTTAAGTACTATTACATCAGTACTAATTACATAAAAAATAGTCATGTATATTATGAAAATTTAAGTAATGTATTTCATTAAATGAACAATTTTTCAGTAATAACAAAATGCAGAACCAAAGAAAACAAAACTTGTAGAGTAAAATCTTTCTGACTTGTACCAATTTTATTTTGACTCCTCTTTCTCACAGTCTCTGCATAATTATTTCAAATGAAAATTGCATTTCTAATAATAGATTAATGTTATCTTTCTTCTACTCTGCTGTAAGCTATAGAATCAGACATGCCCATTTGTCCAACCCTAGAGTTTCTAAACCCACCTACTTCTTCTGGAATAGTGTGAGTTCTTCCTCCTGAAATAAAATATTTTTTGAGCAAAATCATACTTGAGAATTTTCTTGTCAAAGCAAGAAAATTCTCTTTTTGAACTTCTCTTTCCAGTAATTCTGTCCAGGCATGAACTGGTATCATTCTCTGCTTTAAGCCTAGAGAAAACTATCCTTAACTTTTATACACCAGAGGCTTATTTTCAAAGAATAAATGTCATTTGATATGGAGTCAAAATATACTATGAAAGGCCAGCCGCGGTGGCTTGAGCTTGTGATCCTAGCACTCTGGGAAACTGAGGCGGGAGGATTGCTTGAGCTGAGGAGTTCGAGACCAGCCTGAGCAAGAGCGAGACCCCGTCTCTAATAAAAATAGAAAAATTATCCGGACGTGGTGTTGCACGCCTGCAGCCCCAACTACTTGGGAGGCTGAGGCAGTAGGATTGCTTGAGCCCAGGAGTTTGAGGTTGCTGTGAGCTAGGATGATGCCATGGCACTCTAGCCCGAGCGACAGACTGAGACTCTGTCTCAAAAAACAAAACAAAAATAATAATAAAATAAAATACTATGTAGAAAACATCAGACTGTATCAAATCCATTTAGTGAAGTTTTGGAGCAGGGGACTGGCCGGGGGTGGGGAGACCTCTTTGAGGGAGTGGGTGGAACATGGGTAGGCACGTCTGTAGTCCTGTGCTGTTGGGGAGTGTGGAAGAAGGGGAACTGGGTGTCTTTTCTCACCTCATTCGGTATGGTGAGGACCATATCCTCAGAGGGATATGGTCCCTCCTACAACCTGGGCCTGAGCAGGTTAGCTTCTTGGTAGAGGTTACCACAAGGAGGAGAAGGAAAGAATGAGAGGGGGATGAGGCATCCCAAGGGCTCAGATTCTACACTCAACCCAGACATTGGTACCCACATATATGATGCTACAACCCAGAGATTTAGGGTTGGCTTCAACATTCATGGACAACAGCATGATTGGTGAGAGTGAAAAGACTGTAGCATGCCGTTCCTGTGTTTAACTCTCCAGTGGCTCCCATGGCTCTTACAATAAGATAAATTAGTTCCAGGTGCTGCTAAACCCCCCACACTGCTTGGCCTCAACATCTCCACAAGCCGTCTCCAGTTCCTGTTCCGGCCACACCGCCCTTCCTGGAACCTTCAGTCATCTCCTGCTCCACTCCAGACCTTCTCTGCCTAAAATGCTCTTTTCTCCCTCACCCCTCACCACTCCAGTATCCTTTAAGTATCTATTCAAATGTCACCTTTTCATGGAAGCCAACTTGAACTTCCATCACTTTCTCTTGATAGGACCGTTATTAAACCATACTTGGTTTAGTGACTGACTTCCACGTTAGACTAGAAGATCAATGAAAGCGGGAACCATGTCTGCCCTGAATTCTGGGCGCCTAACACAGAGTCTGGTATATGGTGTGTGCTTAGTAAACCGCTGCTGGCCAAATGCCTGGGAATGAAGGAAGTCGTGCAGAACATGGCAGACACCTCAGCTAGTAACACGTTGTATTTCTAGCATTCTGAAAGTCCCCAGATCGATGCCTCCCAAGTACCCAGTGCAGTTATTTACATTTTATAAATGATAAAGAAAATAGAGCTTTTAAAAACTGATAGGATAATTTTAGTCTACGTTCAAAGCCAAAATACAGTATTTCTATTAATTGTGAGAGGCAGAAAAGATACAAAAAGGATTGAAATATTGTAGCACAATTCATGTGTTCAGACTTCCCGCCATCTCAGCCTTTTAATTTAACGAATTTTTAAAATTTAGAGTTCTGTGTATGCTACTTCCTGCTCTCTGTTACCATAGGTAGCTGTCCTGACAGGCCCAGAAAAACGTCTGGGCCAGAATTCATCATTACCAGGTGACAGGACTGGAGCAGGTATTAGAGTGACCAGAGGTGATTACTGAGTGGATAAGATTGATCTCCGCTCTTTCCTGAATGCAGTTGAGTTTGACCCAGAGCTGGGCTTCTCAAGCTTTTACATGCATATGAATTACTGCGATCTAGTTAAAACGCAGATTCTGTTCAATAAACATAGAGTGGGACCCAAGGTTCTGCATTCCTCACAAGCTCCCAGGTTTCAGGGCCGGTCGAGATGGATGGGCACAGGTCAGAGGGCACAGTCATGCCCTGAAGCATGGAGTTTTCCTCCCTCAGAGGTAGCGCCAAAGCACCGCTTTTCCGTCGCAGGTGGGGCCGGGATAGGGAGGGCGAACAGCAAAGACCAGCCATCGCCAGCAGAGGGCAGCAGAGGGCAGGGCAAAGTGCTCCGGACTCCCACAGGCCAAACTCGGCACAAAGGCAGGTCCCAAAAAAGCTTGAATCAGAGTATGGGTAGGAAAACGGCGGAAAAGCAGGTCAGTGAGCACATCAGCAGCATGGAGGGAGAGGTTGACACGGGCCAGAATAAACTCACCGAAGGGAGCACTTTGTAGCAGGAGAAAGAACATCTATCACAGAGGCCGGAGAACTCAAGGTCCAATTCAGACGCTGCAACTAGACGGTAGAGAACTTCGGGCCGCCACTCACCACCACCAGCGGCCTTGATCTCCTTGTCAGTCAAACAGGAGGAAGTCGGAAAGGTGATCGCTCATGGACATTTCCAACCTCACATTCTGAGTCAGTTGTTGTTGTTCAGACCCTAAGGAACTGGCAAGGACAGTCTGGAGAGAGGGCTGAGGCCAGACGGGCATGTGTCGGTTGGGTCTGGAAGTCAGGGCTCAGCGAAGGCTTTCTGGTTCTTTTTTTTTTTTTAATTAGTATTTTTAGTTGTTATTAAAGATTATGTACAAATTGGTTAAAAAGTCAATCAGGACTTATAACTAGGCTTATAACCAAAACAACAGTCCCTTGTCCCTCTTATCTTCCTCATCCTTTTACCCCAGAAATAAGGTCTTTGAACTCGCTCACTGTTTCTCTTCCGTATTTGCCTCCATTTTTCTGAATGATGTGTACAATATAATTCTATTACTTGATTCATTAGCTATTGACTTTTTATTATACTACAGTAGATTAGGATACCACCTCTTATCCTTAATCATTCTCTAAATATAATTTATCTTATTTTTTGGATTATATCTATACTCACTGTTCCTATGAGTACATAAATATTGTTCATTAATAAGTCCAGTAATATAGCATGATCATATTTAATTTCTTGTACAACTTTTTTTAATCCTGGAATTAATAAATATCTTTTTTCATTTGTTTAGTTTACTTTGAACATATGACTAAATTTCCCACACCCTCTAACATGCTTCTGTCAAAGACTATTTCCTTTCCCTAACACACGAATTCTCCTTTACCCTGGTTGCCCAAAGGATTTTTTTTCTCAGTCTCTTTCAAATCCAGTGTGATCACTAGAATATGTCTCAGTGATGGCCTTTTGGGGGTCAGTTTTCCCAAGTATTTTCCACTTTAATCTGAGGCCTGACATCATCTTTTACTTCAGGAAAGTTTCCTTGAATTATAGATTTTAGTATTTATAGGACTCCATTTATCAGGGTTTTTTTTTTTTTTTTTTTTTGAGAATTCCTAGACTATGTATATTTGATCTTCTTTGTTTACCCTCTTGTCTATCACTTTCTCTCAAATACTTTTTCTCTACTTTATTTCTGGTTGATTTTTAAATTTTTTCCTTTTGCCCTCTTCCCTTTCTCTTAAGATGTTGTCCATTGTGCTAATTTTTTTTCTTCCTAATTTTATGATTTTTAATTTTTTTTTAATTTTTATTTCTCTTATGGATTCTGTTGTTATAGAAATGCTCCTTTTCCCCAGTTATCTCATTTCTGAATTCTGATTTCTGTTGTTCTTTCATAGTTTCTATAAATTTCTTTTAGCTTATTTTGAAGCATCAGGTTACAGTTGTGATCTGTTTTGTGGGCATATTTTTCTGAATTGTTTCAATGAGTAGGGACATTTTTGTACTTTTTATTTTCCTTTTTTGAATAACTTTCTATGTGACTCACCAACAATCCTCTTCTGTTGCTCATTTTTCAGACAGGTGAGTTTTACTCTACTTTTAGGAAGGAAAGGCAAGTCTGGATCACTTGCGTAGGTCTGTGGCTCTAGAATTACCTCTTTTGTTGTTTTAAAGAGAGAAGTATATGGCTTGGAACTTTCTGAGATGTTCCTCCTCTGCTCCCCTCTCTCGTTCTTACCAGAACTTCTCATTCTGTGGCCAATGTTATTCCTATTCTCAGTATGGATTCTACTCCCAGCAGTTTCTCCTCAATGCAGGACTTTGCCTCTGAAGGGAGTTTGAGGTTTTTAGTTTCTAGAGTTCATAAAACCAGACTCCCCCAGAAACTCCTCCAGGAACTCCCCCAATAATTGGAGTCTCCAGCCCAAGTCAGATTTAACTCAGACTGAGCTGTGGAAACTCTGAACACTGTGGTCTTTTCACCACACCTCACTATAAGCCTAAAAAGTGAGGTGCTGGTTTCATGTGCTTCACTGCGTGTATCACATTCCATTCTCAGGGATCCCTTGAGCATGTGTCACTTCAAGAGATAAAGTTCGAAGGGATTCAGGAAAGTGACAATAGCATAATTTATTCATCTCCTTGCATCTCTCCCTCCACAAGAAAACTGTCAGAACAACTATTAAGTATTTTTACCAGTATTATTTCAAAAATATGTGACTCACTGGATCCATGGTTTGAGCTTTTGTTTCCCTAGTTGCCCTGCCAGGGTATCTGAGCTTGAGGTGAGTCTGTGACGTTGGGCTTGCAGGATCTACTCGGAGCCTTGGGTTGGCCATTTGTAAACAGGATAAGGAATAATGCTCATCTACAGAGTTATTGAAATAATAAAATGAAGTTGAAACACGTAAAATTGCCTCTATGATTTAATTTGATATGTAAAAAAGTATTTATACAGTGTAAAATGATGCGCTGTTGTTAGTTATTTCAAAATGGATTTATGAAATATGTGCAACCCTGTAATTTTATGTTCAACTGCATCATTTTCACCTGTTATGTTCTTTTTTTTTTTCTTTTTCCACCAAAATGTAAGCTTCATAAGAGCAGTGACTTCTGTCTGTTTTTGTTCAACGGCACATCCTCACTGCCTAGCATAGTGCCTGGCACATCATAGGCACTCAGTAAATATTTGATGAATGAATGAATGATTTGTGTTAACACTGCCTTAACCACACATTATGCAACAAATAAAACAAATGGGTAAAAATTAAATTATTACCAGGTTGTTGTTGGACTGGGCCTGTGTAACATGCTCTGCCAACTATTTCGCTCAGCATTTCCGTTTGCTTTGCATCCCTGCCTAACGGTGACACTGGCTCCCCTGCTGCAGAGACAGGAATGAGCAGCACCCGGAGTGCCAGAAACAGCTACGGAAGAAAATGTGGCAGCATCGCCCTCCAAGTCTCTGTCCCCCAGGCCGAAATGTGGGAGCCTTGAAACAGCGTGGATATGTCTGGGCAGAGAATAAGGAGCAGCGCTGTCCTCTCGCTGGTGTTTATGGAAGTCTGGCAGGCTGTTCTGAAGTAAACAGACTTGCTTTAATGGAGCAATCTGTCAAACGAGTGGGCTGCTGTGCGGGGAGTCGGGCTGCTCCCCTCCCCCTCGGGAGCAGTGCCTTTGAGGAGGATGAGGAAGGAGAGCGAGGTAACGATACACAACGCAGGAAAAATAAATAGCCTGTGGCGTAGCATGGTCTCCTCTTAACTCAAGGTATGGATGGATTTTGTGTGTTTAAACAGCCAGCTCTTTCCATCTGCATCTCAGAAACACGTGAGAAGAGCAGACAAATGTAGACCCATCACCCGGAGGCTGCTAGCTAGTGGGATTTGCAAGAGTAGGATGGTGCAGTGAACAGATTAACGAGCAAAAGTTTAGTCTCCACGGGTTTTCTCCCTCTTTACTAATGGAGGGCTGTCAAAACCGCGATTTGCTCCATCCTCACACAGTCCTCGATAAATGAGTAACATATTTACACCGTGAGATACATGGGATGGGGGCGGAGCTAGGGGCGGGGAGGATGGAAATTACCAAATGTTCACACGAAGACTCATATTTTGGACTTTACTCACAATACTCGCAAAGGCACGGTGAAAGGGCCAGGTGTAGTTTAACCCTTTTAGTCTGTGCCAGAACTTTAAATTCTTTGGAAAGAAGAAAGGGATTTGATGTGAACTACAAACGCTTTAATCAAGTGGCTTTCTTCACGTAGCATGAAAGCGTTTTGAAACATTCAAGGAAAAAAAAAAACAACCTTATTTTCTAAAAATATAACCTCTTAAACACCAAGGATGCTGCCAGACCAAGTCCCATCAAGTAACAAGGCACAATAAGAAGCTTAAAAGGGGTTAGGATTAAGTTACATTTGTATGAATAAGCTCATTTTTGTTCTTTAGGTCTCAATCCTTAAATGATCCTATCTAGCGTACAGAAGGTGTCTCCTCATTAAATTATACATTAATATTCTCAGTGTGGGTCCCAGTGGAATCTGAAATTTCCCCACGGCTCACCACCATTTTCAGGCAAATAACTATAATTATCAATAGCAATAATTCACATTTGGCTCACCCTTTGTCCCTATCTGCTGGAAGTCCCCTCACCCCAGCCAGGTGTCCCCAAGACTCCCTGAAAGTGTCCCACACACGCAGGTGGGAAGTCTTGTGTCCTTGCCTCGTACTCCACATGCCCACAGGTGCTGCCCCACTGCTGGGACCTTCTGGGAGATGCCATTCCCAAATGCCATCCTCACTCCTGTGCTATCCCCAGGCTCCCAAATGTGCAAAATGCACCAGGTGACAAAAGAGACACACCCCCTAGGGGCCACATAGAGTCAGAGCCATGCTGGTCCTAGAACACAAAGGCAAGAGGGCCTCTCATTCCAGCACCATGTCACACTGTGTTTCCTGAGCCCCAAATAGTCTGACTTGTGCCCCACATTTCACAAAATCTTTCACGAAAACATCTCAATCTGCTTTTGCCCTCTGCCTTTCTCTCCACCTGTCTCAGGTATAGACCAAGGCCCTGGGAACAAAATAAGCACCTCCTTCATCACCCAAACAGGTAAAGAAGTCCTCTCTCTGAGAAAAACTGAAGTCCTCATGCAAATGAACTCTCCAGGGGCCTTCTCTACCATTTTTCCAAACATGCCAAGACATATTTGAACCTTAACAGGAGGTAGTGTCTAATCCTGCCTCACCCTTGTCTCATACCCAGGATCAAGGGGCTGTAACTTTTTCCTTCATAAAGCTTTAGTTTGATCTTTCCTTTCCCTCTCATCTGCCCACCACCTTAATTCAAGCTTCTTATCTCTTTCCTCTCGGCTGACCTCAGAAGCTCACTAATTAGAATCACTGCTCTGCTAATTCATCCTAAAAGCTGCTACCAAAATAATAGTCCTTCAACACTGCCTTGTGCACATAAACTTCTTGGTGTAGTTTTTGATTTTCAATTGGCCATGAGAGTCAGATACATTTTCATGGAGAGAGTGTTAGCCTTAGAATCAGTCAACCTGGGCTCAAATGTTAGCTCTGTGCTTGAATAACTTTTGGGACGTTAGCCCAATCACTTACTTGCTTGGAGCCTAAGTTTCATCATCTGTAAAATGTGATATTAATATCTGCTTCGTAAACCAATTGTAGGGAAAGAATAATGAATGTGAAGTGTTTTCAAATTTGAAAATAAAAATGCAAGATATAATGTTATAAAAATTCAAGAACTTCTCCTTGGAACTGAAGTCCTCCATAATCTGACCACCACTCACTTTTCCAATCTTTTATCCACTTATTCCTATTTCCAATCCTCCCCCTCCCTAGGCTCATCAGTCTGTTTCTTGCCCTTTAAAGGAGTCTCTCACTTCTAGATAATGCTAGCTGCTATAATAGAGGAATCAAAATGTCAGTGGCTTAATACAAGAGAAGTTTATTTTTTGCTCACTTAAAATCCAAAACAGGTGTTTCTCTTTGGCAGGTAGCTCTCCTCCAAGGGATGATTCAGGGATTCATGATCCTTCCATCTTATGGCTCCACCATCCTTAACATATGGCTTCCAGAGACAGCCCCCAAAAGAAACGAGAACATGGAGAATCACACGTGGAAGGTTGTTATGGGCACATATCAGTCCTCAGTCACTTAACATCTAAGTAGTCCAGTGGAGCGTCCGGTAAGCTGAGAACAGGTGTGATGAACAGATGGCCACTCTATGCCACCAGCCCAGACACACAATTGTCACAGAATATATTTTCCAAGATATATTCCCCAGATTTATGCTTCAAAGACCAGCTCAGTCCTCACTGCATTCATGAAGTCCTTTTAGAGCAATCTAGCTGATTATCTGATTCTCTGAACTCAAACTCCTGGCATATATTGATTGTACCATGCTTTGAGTCACTGATCTCCTTTTTGTTAAGTCACAAAGACATTTCTAGATCTCTTTCTTATCAAACTCTCTGAGACAGTTAAATCTGATAGTACCCTTCTGATGAAACACTCCTCTACGTTGACATCCCTGATTTCAGATCTTCGTCATTCTTCTCCTGCCTCCTATGAACTCTATTGTTTGCTCAGTTCTTTCTTCCATTGAATAACTCAGAGTCTCCTCACCACCACCTAAAAAATAGTCTTCCTTCTGCTTCAACTATAATCTCTACACTGATGTCTTCCCAGTCTGGATCCTGTCTTAATCGCTCACCCCTACCCCACAGCCATTATTTCAGCTATTTGCAGGATTTTTGTGGTAGCTTGTCTCCAAAGATCCAAAGATACCTACTTCCCTTCCCCCGGTGAACTGCCTCTCTTTGAATTCACACCCAGTGCAACTCTTCCCACCTTCAATCTGAGGTGGCCGCCTATTTTTGGGTTAAGTAATACAAGTGGGATGCTGTGAGATTTCCACAGCTGGGAGTCACAAGAATCTGTGGTGCATCCACCTATTAATAGATATCCCTGAATGCTCATTCTCAGAACACTCACCATGTTTTGAGAAGCCCAAGATGGGGACACCCTGATTGACAGCCCCGCCTGTGCTCCCAGCCACCAGTAAGCATCAAATTCTAGTCCACAGTAGAGACTGCAGATGGCTCCAGCCTCGGCCACCATCTGACTGCAAGTGTGTGAGATCCTGAGTGAGAACAACCCAGCTGAATCCTGTCAATCAATCCTGAGACCCATGAAAGATAATAATAAATTTTGGTTATAAGCCATTAAGTTCAGGGATGGCTTATTACTCAGTAAAAGATATCTGTATTAGTGTACATAGGGTATCTAACTCTTCAGCTTGACCACGAAATAGGTTTTCTCAGTAGACGTGTTTCTTAGTCAAAGGGAAAAGAATGCAGCCTTTTCAGCTAAAAACACAGATACCATTATTTTCCTGTCCTTCTTCTCTATTCTAACTCACCCACTAGACTATAAGCCCCACCAGTCTAGAGACTGTCTGGTCCAATATCCCCAGCATATTTGCTTGCACATAAAACTGATTCAATAAACATTTGTGAATAAATTACTGGATGGCTCAATTATTACTGGACCATAAAATTTCTTTCTTAAAAAATCTCATGGATTCTTCACATTAGTTTTTGTTGCCAACTCGACCATATCAGGAAAACAGTTGTTACTGAGTGCATAGGTGCTCAATGCTATATTTATAATTATTTTAACTCTCATAATAACATATGAATATGAACATACGATGAGTAATGATCATTATTCATGTTTAACAAAAAGAGTGAATCAAGATTGACAGAAAAGTCAAGCTCCTTGTCCCATATCACAGAACTTGAGAGTTTAAGAGTCAGGATTGTTAATCCAGGACTCTAAACACCCCTGACATATTTCACTCAGAGAGCACTGCTTCCTTGTTTTGCTACCTCCATAGGGATAGGAGCAGGTGCTTACAATTATTATTTGGGAACAAATGAAGTCTCAGGCCCAAGATCAAGACAGTTTTCTCTTCATCGCCATCGTCACTCCTTGCCAAAATTGGAAACAGATCAGAAAATATGGCGAGGGTGGGGGACTGTCGTCATTTCATCACTCTGCTCTGCAGCCGCCTAACCACAAAACAGAGGTCCTCAAAGCTGGCTGTACATCAGAATCACTGGGAGCTTTAAACATTACTTCTGCCTGTGACCCAACCCAGCCCAATAAATTCAGAGTTTCTGGTATTGGGCACAGATATTGGTACTTTTTTAAAGCTCTCAGATGATTCTAAATTGCAGCCAGCAAGATCCACTGCTATAGGAATCCTTGCAGCAAGTGTGTGGTGTCCATAATGTGTCAGAAAGTGATCAAAGGGTTTGGCTGCAACCAATCATCTTCACTTTAAGCAGTATAGTCATCTCTTGATTGCATGAAAATGCATACTAGAATCTTCTAGTTAAAATGGCCAGGAGAGTGTGGTCAGGCCTCAAACCTCAACCTCAAAGCTAAGAAGGATTGGCTGGGAAATAAGACAACCTTAGCTCAGAGGCTTTCCAAAGTTCCTAAAACCTCTTCAACTGTTAAATCGAGTTATATGATGTTAATAATTTAGTTCTAAACACAACGTAATAAAGCAGAATTTATACTTGTTTGTAGCTAATGATCCATGCAAGTGATGTGTAGTATTGGCTATGGAAATAGTGGTAATGATAAGAATTAAACCTTTAAGGTAGTAAGGTTGGAAATAATAGAAGATGTAAAAAAAAAAGTCTCTTCACTTTTTATAGTGTTCATTGATCAAGTGTCATGAAATCTGTGTAATCCATTTTCTCCCTATAGATAGCACTGTGAGTATTACTCACTTTTGTCTGTCCTTCACCGCTTTGGGGAACAAATGAAATCCTACGAGATGAAATTAAGAGTACAATTTGGAAATAGAAGAAAATAAAGGAACAGGATTGAATAGTCACTTTTCATAGAAATTTAAAATATTTTTTAAAAAACTACCAAAATTTGTAAAACCCACCTGCAATGGGGAAATAGCTTTCAATTCCCTCTCCTCTTCTCCACCCAAGAACTCCTCAGATGCCCGGGTCTCATGAGACAATTTGGAAATCCCTACTCTGAAATCTCCAGAGAAGCCCCAAAGCACAGAGAAGTGTTATTCTGCCTCCACTCCAAGGAGCACACAGGGAAGTCTCCCTGTCCTGTGGGCAGGCGAGCTGGCTCAGCCCATCCTTTTGAACAGACACAAACCTCACTCCTCGTTCCGCTGTTGACAGCACGGAACGGAGTAAACTAAAAGCTCCTTCACATTTATTCATGCAGCTCAGCTCCTGCCCTGTTGACGTTCCTAAGCAGATTTGCAAGTGCCCAAAGACAATTACATTATGATTCATCCTCCAGGACTCCTGCTAAGGCAGGCTACCTGGCTGTGAGTGAAAACATATTTTAGCAGTAGCTGATCTTTTCCTTTGGTTGAGGACCAAGTCAGACCAAGCATGGCTTTGAAGTTATTTCTGTCTCAGTGGATTAGAGGTATCAAAAGAAACAGCTCCACAAACCTTTTAACAAATATTTACAATTCTACACCAAACAACCTCCACTGTACCTTAACCTTTACCGTCTTGTGAAATGCTTGCCAACCTCCCTGCCAAACTCATGCACTTGCCAGAGGAGGAGAGAGGGCAGCGGCACAAAGAAAATGCAGTACAAAACAGTGAGGCATTGCTCTCTTCTTGGTGGCAGACAAACAAGGCCTTTCTGTGCTGACCTGGCTGTAGAGGTGGATCCCTTTCCCCAGTCCCTTTCCCACTACATCCCCACCCCCAGGCAGGCGCTTCTCTGTCCCTGAGGGGTACTGCACCTGTTCAGCCGGGATGCTGGAGGGACACACTCTATATTCACCTCAGTTAGTCATTGGGCTGCCCTGAAGCCAAAGTTTTCAGAGATGCCAAAGGAGGCTCCCATCTGGTGCATGAAAGACATGAACACTAGGCTCAAACTGCAAAGGAGATGCTTGTGAGAACATTGGTGCTTTCATCAGCTAGAAGACAACACTTTGCATGGTTTATAGTAAACCTCCCTCATCGGAGAATTTTAAATGAAAAAGCTTATCATGGGATATTTTGGTTGCTTCTAAAATGCTGTAAATATTAGTTAAATGGATGACACTGACATCTTTTTTAAGACTCCTCACTGTGAACACAGAGATCTTATAACAAAAATCCATGAACACGAAAGGATAAATGAAAGCAGGGAAAGGTGGATGCCATGTTGAATGGTGTGCAGAGAAAGAGTGGTCTAGCCCTTCACTCCTCTCTGTCCCAATTTCCCAGGAACAGGGAGCAAGGGCAACTTCCGCATGGAGTTAGGCCCTTGACCAGATCAGTAAAGGAGTCTGGTAGGAGGGGTGAGCATTAGTGACACCCCCCAAGTGGTTTTAATCAGCAACAGAAAGTCACCAAAGGAAGGCAGAGCTTGAGAGGAACAGATGGAAGCTGCTGACATAGTGGCCACCAAGGTTTGTTCCTGAAGCCCCATGATATGGTACTCAGGGACCCCCAGAGCTTACTGTGAGACTCGGAAGCCCCGTAGCCATGAAAGAGACAAGAGCAAAAAGTACATGCTATACTGGTGGCATGACCACTGCCTGTTACCTCGGACTGGCATGGCCCAAGAAAAGAAATTAGAAACAGATGAACTCAAAGATTTGGTGGCGACCAAATGAAAGTCATGGTCAGGCATTTCATTCATTCAGCAAATGTTTATATTACAAAGCACTGGGTTAAGTGCTCTGCAAAACAAAAATAAATTAAAGATAGGTCCTACCACCTAAAAGCTTACCCTAATCACTAATAAAAAGTACACAGTATCCATAAGACAGGTTAGAAATAGTTAAGTTTCATCACATAGTCACAAGTAAAGTCTGCATGGGTTTAGGTGCGGAAGAGAGATGATCTCCACATCAGTTCACGTGGAGGCCATGCAGAAGGCATTCTCAAGGAGAAACAGTATGAGTAGTGGTATTGGGGAGGGAAAGATTGGACATACTTTTAAAAAAAAAGTAGATGCCTTCATTTGACTGAGCAATACTGTATAGGAGATAGTGGGAAATGCGGTCAGATAAGTGGGATAGTCAGGAAGTACAGGGCCAAAGGTGCCAGTTCAAGAAGTCTGACTTTCAGGTTATAAAGTAATGAAAGTCACTAAAGATTCCTTAGCAGAAGAGTGACTTGATAAAATGGTTGTATCATGATGGTTAATCTTTATTTAATAGCTAAGAAAACTTTTACCTATGGGGCAAGTTCACCATTAAACCTTATAGTAACTCCTATGAGCAGTAACATTCAGTAGCATGAACAAGCAAGAAGATCGCCGAGTTTTAATTCCAAATGCATTTCTTCCTACAGCCCAGAATGCTCTCTCAGGCAACCAACTTTATTGTATGCTGAGAGAGTGAAAAAAGCATATAAATAACAGCCTACATCAATCATAATTAGGAAGGTCTGCTCGCTGGAGGGAGGAGCAGGGCGGAATAAAATGCACCAAGGGGAGCATCCTCTGGGAATCCTTTCTGACTGCCCCACCATCGCTCCTCCCTCGGATGGAAGGGGGTGGGCGGGGGGCGGGGTCTTGTATAACCCACAACCCCAGGCATATATTCTTAATTTACTCAAATAACTGACAAAGTTATTAATGTATAGCCTCCTTCCTGAAAATTGGTGAAGGTATCTTTTTCTATATGGGCATTTTCCCTGTTAATTACGTAAAAATAATAACAGCACACAGACATTGTGAGTCTTATTTTGAGGTGTTAAACACACAATAAACTCAATATACTATATTTCACACATTTTAAGAATATGAAATGGGAGCAATAGTCATCACGCCACGATATCTAGCCACCACGTATTAGTTGTACTGGAACATACTAAGTTCTACCTAGAGAAAAAGGCTTCTCTGGCGCCTAGTGTGATTCATGAATAGTTGCTTTTAGTTTCAGAACTGCTTTATAATTGAAAAATAAAAAGAGGAACTTAAAAATCAAGTGTAAAATTTTTTCTCTTTTCAAAAATGAAGAAAATATATCTATCTTTATTTTGGTGAAATATTATTTTAGAAAAAATGTATAAGCAAAATGAAGAAAAATAAACACCTTAATTCCACCATTCAAAGGTAAAGTACTTTTTAATAGAGAAATAACATTTTATAGTATAAATATACTATATTTCATTTAACCTGTATGCTTTTGTACATTTAGATTGGTTCTGATTTTTCAATTTTAAAAGCACAACTTTGATGAGCATGCTGATATTTAAGTATTTGCTTAAATTTGTGATCATATTCTTAGGACAAATTTATAGAAGTCTAATTTCTAGGTCAAAGAGTAGGTATATTTTAAAGGTTTTTGATGAGTATTAACAAAGCTTCCAAAAATCATGGACCAATTTAGTATCTTTCCTGCAATGAATGAAAGTGATCATTTTCTTGAACACTGTCTATTATTGTGTTTTATTATTTGTTTATTTGCTAGGTGAAAGTTATAGTTTAATTTGCTTTTGTTTGTATTTAATTACTGATATTGAAATAATATAATATATAATGCAAATATAATATAATGCATATTATTCAAATGATTTCTTCCTTTTTGGGTTGTATCCTTTGGCCATAAAATTCATTTTTTGGGCTTTTTTATTTTTAACAACTTTCATACACATATTGCAAATATCTATTTTTAGTATCTGGTTTATTTTACTATTTTTATAATGTTTTGATACAAAGAAGTTTAAACTTACACATGGTCAAATCTATCCCTTTCGTTTTTTTTTTTTTTTTTTTTTTTTTCTAGATTTGGTGCCAAGTTTAAAAAATCTATCACACTCTATAAAAATATTCTCAAATTTTTTTATGCTATTCTTATGCATTTGGCATTTAAATTTCTTTAATCCATTTGAAATTTATTTTGGTGTATAGTGGTAAAGTGTAAATAAGTATAAATATTCTTATATTTCCTATTTTATCATTGCTCAATATTATGTTTGTGAAGCTTGTGCATTTTTATATGTAGCTCTAGTTCCTTGATTTTCATTGCTTTATAATATTCCATTGTATGAATGGAATGTATTGTTTGAATTATTTATCCATTGCCTTGTAAATGTGGTTTTATGTGAACCTCTTGTTCCTGTCTCCATATACACATGCAAAAGTTTCTCGAGGATATATACGTTCAAGTAAAATTGCTGAGTTGTAGGATGTATACTTCTTCAACTTTATACTAGGTATCATCCATTTGCTCTCCAAAGTAGTCATATTTTTTCATCACTCCACAGCCTCATCAACTTTTAGTATTTTCAAGCTTTTAAACTTTTTTCAATCTAATCAATTTATTCTTCAAAATAGACTTTAGAATTCTGTTGTCATGTTCTAAAAATTGTAATTCGTTGAGATTATTAACAGAATTTTTAACTTCATACATTCATTTGGAAGAATTAGCAGCTATATATTATAAACTCTTTCCATCTCAGAACGTGAGTTTTCTTTCCAATATCTTTTTGCCTCTTCATAAAGTTTTGTACTTTTTCATAGCCTTGAACATTTAAGTTAACTCCTATGCATTGCATATTTTGTTGCTATTGTGAATAGACTCTTTTTTTCAAAAGGGTGATTTTTTTATAGCCAAAAAATTTACTTTATTCTTTTATTGACCTTGAATTTAAGTAGATTAGTGCCCCCAAAAGATGGAAAATATGTTAAGAACAAATAGCTGAGCACATCCATAGCATTATCTAAAATGTCAAATAAAAGGTCAGCCCTGAAATTAAATTTCAGCACCATTATGAACACTGCTGGTCCCCTTCATTTGATCTGCCCCACTCTCCTGAAGCCCCGTGTTTTTAAAGTCACTTTTTAACAGCACCTCCTAACAGGCTGTTAATCATGAAGTGATCTAGAATTCGTCACACAGAGCAGAGGGCAAAGGTGGGCAATTGGGACCCCCCTCCTCAGGACCCTTTGCACCACCTTGCAACACCTTACTGAGCTTCCCTAGCACCTGTAAGGGCAGTGCTTAACCCCCAGCTTTAACCGTATGCTCAAAACTCAAGGCCACAGGAGAACAGGAGTAAGGATGGGGGCTCCTCAGGACCCCTCCCCTTCTGTCTGAGCATCCACCTCTTCATCAGCAGGAGTTACCAAGCACCTATGAGGGGCTGAGGACTGGGTCCAGTGCTGTTAGGGTAAGGGAGGGAATAAGGAAAGAACCTAAGACATAGTTCTTGCCCTCAAGGAGCATACAGTGTAGCTGGAAAGATGACTAACGAGCATACAGAATTAGAAAAAAATTCAGTGCTTTTAAAGAGCAGTCTCATTTTTTCTATACTACTCTCAGCTATATCCAATTGTAGATGATAGATAGATGATATATAGATATATAGAAATAGAGATATATAAAATATTTGGGACGTTTTTGCTTCTGTGTTGCTTTATGAATTGGAACAATGGAAAATATTCTTTTGCTGCTGCAACTGCATAGAGGACTTAACATAAAGCTGCTGTGTCTCAACAGTGACAGCCAGGTACAAAGGGCACCGTTATTTTCCTCTGGGCCTGGAGTGTGTCTCTGCTACAATCACCACTCACCGTCCCTCACTTCTCACTCAGCTCCTTGGCTGTGGGTTGTTCTGGACTACAGCACATTCCTGCCCAAAGGTGCCGAGTCCCCAGCTGTATTTAAGCAATCTCTACTGGGAAACAGTAAATTGCTTCTCAGAGCTTTGAAAGGAGTAGAAAAAAAAGTCCTGAACCCTGTGTGCCTGGGATTAATTTTATCTCTGTTTAAAAAAAAAAAAAAATGGTTCCTCCCTCCAGCCCACAGCTTTAGAATGACACTTGGAGTAACATCTAGTGAGGGAGAGATTAGTCTGTTCATCTGTCTTGCATTAGGGTGCACATAATGAAAGATCTAAATACAAAAGATATATACACAGTTGTGAAGATTAAAAGTGAATTGCAAGCTATTTTGATTCTTCAGAGGGAATTAATAGTATCACATTGCTTAATCTTTTGTAGAGGGCTTACAGAGTAGTTTTGTAAATATGATCTCCTTTAATTTCCACAACAACCCAGTCAGGTAATACTATTCCCACCAAATCCATAGATCTTAAGGCTAGAAGGGACTTGAAGGCCTATCCTACAGGTAAGAAAATAGGTTCAGAGTAGTTCACTGAGGTCACACAGCTGGTAGAGATGGGACTACGCAACCCAGGTATGACACCCACACCTGTAGCTTTTCTATCACACTGAAGCTCTCTCCATCTCAAGCAGGGAAAGCTAGAAGTGTTCATTTAGTCTGCAGGTGACCACAGGGAAGGAAGGAAAAAGAGGTGTTCAAGATTTTCAAACGTATAATGTCTCTGTTTTATGACCACATCAGTTGAGATCCCCCCAAATTCAAGGCTATGGAAAGGTGAGGAATAGACCCCTTTAAACCTCCTGTGGTTCATGTGCCAATGTTGAACTGACAGGGAAGTGAACAGCTGTCCCTGCCCAGCCCCAAGGGCAAACTGGCTCCTAGTAAATGCATCCCACCTGGTCTTCCTTAGGGGCTGCCTGGGTCTGGAATTCCAGAACCTCTGAGAAGGAAGGTCATTTCTCAGGCTGACTGTGATGCTTAGGGACAAAATTTACTCAAAATTGCAAAACCCCATTAGAAAAAATTCCACATTAGAATGGAACCAAATGATACAGTTTTTCTCCAGAATCAAAGCTATGAAATATTTCCAGAACAAGCCTAACTTTCCAGCTCCAGCTTCCTCACACCAATCTGTGTGTGAGCCCATCAGCTGCACTGACCAGGCTAGAGACTAGGTGAAAACCAAGCTAGGAAGAGAGTAAGGGACCATTTATTTTATCAGATCTCTGTGTTTACTTTCATATTAGACAACTGACATGGAAGATTCAGAGGTGAGACAGGTTGCCCAAGATTCTACCCCAACCTCTTTCCCCTGGTGAGGTGGTGTAGTGTGTGGCCGCCTAGCTAAGCTCTTTACTTGGCAAGCCACCAGCCATTTGGGACAGACAACTGGGTCACTATGCCCCTCTGACATCAACACTGTTCAGACACTGGAGCAAGTAAGACAGGAATTTAATCCAAAGATTGGTTTTAGAGAACCACACTTAGACTGGAAGGCTGAGCCCCTGAAAAAGATCTGTCTCGCCAGCTGGCCAAAATAAATACATGCAAAAATAAAAGGAAAGGGGAGAAAAGCAGATTATGAATAGTTTTTCCAGACATGCAATTCTAAACCTAAGTCCAGATATGCACTTTCGAAAGAAAAAAAGTGTCCCAGTCTTTTGAAATATTTCATCTCTGGAAACAACCTTATTTTACTTTGATTCAGAAAACTGACAAAGAGTGAGATCAAGGAAATTATATGCATTTATTTAGAAGTTCATTATTCTGAACATTAAAGCATTAATACAAGGCTGAAAGGCATGTTGGTTGATTATTACTGATATAAAACATGCATAACTACCTTCCATATCCTAACTGTTGGCATTGACCTCTTATTGTGAATTGCTGAAATCCATGCCCACATATTAAACCTATTTCTTTTTTGAGGGATCAAATTTTTTCCCAAATACTACTTTAAACAAATATGTATCAAATGCCTACTATGAGCTGGACATTCCATTACCGATTCAGGAATTCTTGGTTTTTATGTTGAAAAAAGGAAGAAGAGAAAGTGAAATTCCCAGGAGGAAATAAATCTTATAAGAGACTTGATTGTTTACAATGCTAATCTTCTTGTAACTTAGGAAAGTGCACATCAAATGTGAAGAAGTTTTTATACTCTCATTAAGAAGAGATACGTATTGTTTTGTTTCTGCTCATAATGAACATGGTCATTTTATCATATTCTGAAATGGTAGCATGCATTATTTGTTTTCAATTCCACAGTTTCAAATAAAGACAATAGCAGTGAAACAAAATTGTTATGAATTATATATTATTTTGTGTCAGGAGTGTAACAATGATATATCTAGTAAGTAGACCATTTAAAATTCTTCAACAGTAAAGAAATAATAATTCATCTAAATCCTATAATATTATGTAAAATGGGAAATATATATTCTTATAATTAACTGCTACATTCACTTGTTCTAAGGCTCGTGGGTCTAGAAAAACAGAATGTTTGCAGCTAGTAATACCATCCATATCCTAAATAGCTTTTTAATCATCCTGTTCTTCTTTGGTTAAATTATGTCACATAAAACCTCCCAGAGAAATGAAACAGAAAACAGTAATGAACAAAACATATAAAGTTCCTGAATTCATCCAATAGCCTTGTCAATACACTCATCCCAATGCTGAACACTTTCAACGCAGCCACTCTGACCTTTCTAATGAGCATCTTATGAGAATCACAACTGCTACAAAAGGAAAAAGATCTTATTAACCAAGAAAGTTTATATCCCATGTAAGCCTCACATATTAAATATTGCATAATCCATTCACTGGGGAGCAGGAAGGATCAATATTCTATGTACAGTAATCTCAAATAAGCTTAAATGAATATTTTTGTATTTGTATAGTAATGACATACTCTGAACTCGAAATTATGAGTAAACATTTTAACACAAAGCATATAAACACTTTTCATTGTTTTTGACAATTCAATTAAAACTGCTAATTATGCCTTTGATGTGTGATCCATTTATACATGAGTTATACTATAAATGAAAGTCAAAGAGAAGATGCCTTTATTTGGCTACTACATTGCATAACTATTAATAATTTTGCATATCAAAGTATATTCATTCTTTTTCATTACAGATTGAGATAGATTGGAAAGGTGCTTGGGAATATCAGTCTTTATGTAACTCTCCCAGATTGATATTTAATACCAAACTTTTGCAGACTAATAGCTAAAAACATCTTTGTTTGAAGACTCTGAAATCAAAGAAATATGGATTATGGGGGATGAATAATAACAAAAACTTTCAAAAACAAATCCGCTCATGTTGTATTGATGCTGCATCTATATGCTTCACGTTTAATTATGTCTTAATATGTGCTTTCCCACATAAATTATGTCTGGTTTTGTGGTAAAGCTCAGATTAATTACGTTTCTTTTATAGTGTCTCACACAATATGATGCCAGTTTAATAAAAACCTTTGATGATGATTACAAACCCCCAGCATAACTCCAGTTACCACAAGAGTGTCTTGTGAAAAAAAATTGTTTTAACAAATTTATAAGCACCAAAGTCTTCTAGTAGTGACTTGCCACTGTTTTTAAGTATTCTTTTTCAGCCAAAAGGAAAGGGAGTAGGACAGCGCTTCTCAAACATGAATGCACGTACAAATCTCCTGCAGATGCTCATTCTGGAGGTCTGGGGTGGGGCTTGAGATTCCGCATGTCTAACATGCTCCCAGGAGAGGCGGGAGCTGCTAGTCCAGGAGATTCTCTTTTATGTAGACAGAGAATAGAAAAATGTTTCTAGGATACTAGAAAATGACCTCAACACCTTACTGGGGTGTTCCTTGGATTTTTATATGAAGAGGCTCTTCCCAAACACTACCGACCTTCTCAGCTAAATGATAGAAAAGAATGGCCACCATTGCTGGGAGGACAGATCCCTCCACTGGAAGGTATGAAGCCTTGATAATCTAGCTCTGATGTAAAGGAATTACATTCATCCCTCACCCACTGAAGAACTCATTCATTACCCAAACATCTGTTGAGCAATACCAAAATGCCTGGCACTACTCTATCTACTGTTGGGCAGACAGAATTAAAAAGGCGTAAACGCTGTGTTTGAAGAACTTGCAATATGGTGGGAAACATGAACCGTCTTCCCCAACACAAGTAACTGCACACCCACGTGGAAAGGAATCAGGGTCCTTGAAGAAGTGGAAAGCTGGGGAGCTGAGGAGAGAGGTGACGGACAGAGGTGTGAATCAAGGGCGACCTTCTGAAGGGGGAGGGGGCCACCCTCTGAAGGATGAGCTGGGTTGAACATGCAGAGATGGAGACTGAGGAACAGTAGACACACAGGTACAGAAAGAAATGTGGATGCTTTGGTAATGTTTTAATTTCTACAACGAAAATGATTAACATTTAACAATCTGGGTATGTGTTAGTAAAGCACTTTTCAGGACTTCAAAGATTAGACTAGAATTTCTCAAAGCTCTAGGGTTCTTAAAGTGGGGCTTCTTTTTGTTTGTTTTGTTTTGTTTCTAATTTTAAAGTCAGGTTTCTGAACCACCAGCAGCATTCATGTCACCCAGGAACTCGACAAAAATGCAAGTTCTGTGTTTCTACCCACAACCTACTGGATCAGAAACTCTGGGGTGAGGCCTAGAAGTCTGTGTTTTATTAATATTAACAACAAGCCCTCCCCAATTAAGTTTGAAAACCCCTAGACCAGACCTTCTCTGCTTCGGTATGGATAGGAATCTCCTCGGCAGCTTATTGAAATACAGATTCCTGTGTTCCACCCCAAAGAAAACAATTTAGCAAAATTGAGGGAAGGCTTGAAATTTGTATTTTTAATAAGCATCCCACCCTATTCTGACACAAGTGAACCACAGACTCTATTATGAGAAATACTGAGTTAGAATATAGTCTCAGAACAGGAGATGACGAAAAGAAAAAAGGTGAGTCAATAGAAACAGGTAGGAGAGGGGGAAAAAGATTGAGTAAAATTGCACAATGCTTGTCCCTGTGAAACTAGCCAGTAAGCAAAGGGTTTGATTCTGAAAGCTCTGGAAAGAAAATCAGATCCAGAAAACTGATACCTAAGTAACACACACATTTCATAAAGTTTGATGGACAGTTCCACAAGGATTTTTCAATAGCCATAAACAATTCCTCTTTTATAACAGAGGTCCCCGACTATGACTTCTCTTGACATTACAAGTGTAGAGAAATTGATCCAGTTCTTCCCCGTTCGGTGCCCAAGAACTTGATAAGCCATTGCCGTTTTTAAAAGACTGTCGTTTATTGCTTGTGGGTCACAGGAGAGCTCACTGGTAGAAATTACTCTGAAAGCCTTGTCCTGTTTAGAGTGCTAGGTCAGCATTAGCCACTTCCTCTCGGAGATTCCTTTCTTTTTCCTATAAACTTTCAGGGATAAATCTCAGAGTGACTTAGCATCTAGAAAATAAAGTTCTGGCTTAGTAGCAGCTATAACCCTACAGCATTGTGAAGTTAATTATCATGTTTTAAGGTTGAGTTTTACCTTCTAATCTTCCTCATTTTGAAACAAAACTGAATTGCCCACTTTGTGTCTAGGTTATTCCAAACATAAGATAAAAGATGAAGTTTCTGAAGTCCTCCAGGAGACATATAACTTCCGGGGTGCCAAGAGGTAGAGTTTCCAGGGCACAGATCTGCAACTCCTTGGCACAGGACTGGAGCCTCAGTGTCTTTCCTCCCTATGCTGTTCAGGATCCCGGCAAAAAGCAGATCCCTGGGGTCAAACTGCTCTACCCCTTACAATGCATAACTTTTGGCAAATTACCCAACCTCTCTCTGCTTCAGTTTCTTCATCTATAAAATGGGAACATTAATTATAATAGCTTCATGGGGTGGTCACAGTAATTAAAGAGGTAATACATATAAAACATTTAGAAAAATCTTGGCAGTAAGCACTTAAATGTGTTTGGTATTCCCCATATTTTATACAGCATAGCATGGATCTAAATAAACAGGAATATGGCACTTAAAATATTTTATTTTACTTTATCTTATTTTATTTTTAGAGACAGGGTCTCACTATGTTGCCCTGTATGGTCTCGAACTCCTGGCCTCAAGTAATCCTCCCTCCTCAATCTCCCCAGTAGCTGGGACCACAGGCAAGTGCCACTATGCCCACTGGCACTTAAAATATTAAATAAAAACACATGTATCAGTGAAAGCACTTTGAGAAATGAATTAGTCTACATCCAGTCAAGAATGCACTATACTAGAATTAAAAAAAAAAAAAAAAAAACCTGAAAAAGAAGGCTTCAACCTTTTTCATCTTGCTTTATTGGTATTTCCATTCCAAAGTATTCCCAAAATGGAGTTTCTCAGGTAGCCGGGGCTTGTACTATGGCTTTACATTTAGGTGTGGGACCTCACCGAGCCACCTAATCTCTGTGGACTCGTTTCCTCATCTGCAGAATGGGCTACAATGCACCCGGGCGGATGCAGTGAGCACCTCAGGGGACCCTCAGGAAAGAGTGCCATCGTGGTGCTGTGGTGGCAGAGGCCGCTGTGGTCTCACACTTCCTGACAGTGCGAATGAATGCTGGCCTGTGGGTCCGCAGCACATCCCAAAGCAGCCGCCCAAAAAGGAGAAACGTCTCCAAAATCTTGTGCTTTACCATTAAGATTTATGTGAATTTTTAAAGTTCTGTTCCATGATGTAGCTGTACCTTTTTATATAAAAATATTTTAAATTATTTTCCAGTTAAATAACTAAAATTTCTCTTTCCTCTCTCCCCTTTCTAACTCCCACACCAACTCTCCTTCTTCCGCACCTCAAGTAAAATTGATACTCTTTGGCTACTCACTTATTCCCCTAGTTGTAAAGACATCCTAGTTTCAGAAACCCTGAAGGAAGGTTCTATGCAAAAATCATATTTTCACAACTAAGCTACAACAAGAAATCTAGTATATTAAACTCTTTCCTAGATGGCCAAAATTTTTTAATTCCCAAACATTCTCCCCCCACCTTGTCTACTCACCATCAAAGATCCAATAAAGTAAAAATGCAGCACAGGAATTGAAAGCAGAAGATGCAACACAAGAGAAGTGGGTATTTTGTGGCGATGAGAATGCGCTGCAGAGCAGCGACTGAATAACATGACTCGCGTTATTCAGGGCAAATTACACCCAGATAAGTTGTGTTGGGATGTCTCCCACATCTCAAAGGCACGGGGTTCTACTACAGAATTTGTCAATTTTCTGAATAGGTCTCCAAGACTTTAATAAAATCATTGCTCTATCATTGTTAAGGAAAGAAGACCTCATCTCTAGCTTTTGTATAATAAAATGCCTTAACTTAGATACTAAAATTTTTATCTTGGTCTTCTAACTCAAAAGAGAGATTTGTTCCTGGCTTATAAAGCAAACATACCTAAATGATGGTCTCCCAGTCTAATAAATTCAGCATTTGATGATTTAGAACAGGCTTTAAAAAAAAAAAAAACTACTATGTAACAGTCAGAATGCCATAAATATGAAGTTAAATTCCCAATTACTTTTTCTTTCTTTAAATATGTTAAGTTGACTTATAGACTTATAAAGGTCTCCAATGGAAAGGTTATAGAAAGAAAGAAATGCTTCATCCAAAACAGTTAGGGATCTTTCCCTTAGATCTTAGAATCATATAAGTCAAAAATTGTATTTTAAAGTGTCATGTGATGATTATATATAGACACACATATATATGTAGATAGTAACAATAAATGGAGTTGTCTAATCTATTAACCAATTGAAGTAAGACTAAGGAGTATATTTGTATTTGGAATGTAAATGATGCTTTTTCCATTTCATGATTTATTACTTTTAAGTCATGATTATAAAATTACAAGTATCATCAGCATAAACCACTGATCTCTCAAGATTACTTGTTTTATTAAAATTTGTGTCCTAAAGTTGATAAATATGCTAAGACAAATTTTTCAGTGATTACATTTGTTTCTTTTTATCAGAGGCTTTGGAGTTCTCTATATTTTCAGAGCACATGCAAAGTAGTATCCTCTGCAGTTCTGGGAAGGTAAAAGACCTCAATTGACCCACAGGTTTAGCAGCAAATTTTATATTTTCCTTGGAAATTTAACTGACTATTTTAGAAAAACAGTTTTTAAGGCTAAGTTTTTCGTAAGAGATGGTCACGATGCAAGCATGGACTTGAGATACTGTGTGGGCAGGACCTGCCTGTCCCAGTGGGACCCCTGAAGTGTCCCTGCCTGGTAGACTCTGGCTCAGAGGCCTCTGTAGATACCCAGGAAAAAGGCAACGTGGATCTTTTATAGTCTTAAATGTTGTCTCAAATAAGCTATTTAACTTGGGAAGGGGGAAAATATTATATTTTTCTTATTATAAAACCAAGACTTGCTCCGGGCGTGGTGGCTCACGCCTGTAATCCTAGCACTCTGGGAGGCCGAGGTGGGCGGATCGTTTGAGCTCAGGAGTTCGAGACCAGCCTGAGCAAGAGCGAGACCCCATCTCTACTAAAAAATAGAAAGAAATTATATGGACAGCTAAAAATATATATAGAAAAAATTAGCCGGGCATGGTGGTGCATGCCTGTAGTCCCAACTACTCGGGAGGCTGAGACAGGAGGATCCCTTGAGCCCAGGAGTTTGAAGTTGCTGTGAGCTAGGCTGACGCCACGGCACTCACTCTAGCCTGGGCAACAAAGTGAGACTCTGTCTCAAAAAAATAAATAAATAAATAAATAAATCAGAGAATGCAGTGTCAAAAGTAAAAAAATAAAACTGAAGATCTCTTAAACCTCCCATACAACTTCTACCAACAAACCCTATACCATCAATGCCATTCTCTATAGGTACTCACTGTTAAAGACTGGTGTATAAAAATCATGTAACAACTTTCTATGAAAATATATTCTGTATATGTATGAGTTTATTATACAGGACAATGGAATCTTACTGTATTATACATATTGTTCTGCGTGTCAATATGGAAAACCAAATTATCACTAGAAGGCTTTTTGGATAGAATAAAATCAGAAAAAGTAGTTGTTGAATTGCCATATTGGTTTAGTGGATTAAAGCTATGACAATGGTATGCTCCATTTACTTTATGGGAATTTACCAACAAATAGGTCAAAAGATGAGAACGTTATTCACTGTTTAGAGAACTTGATCAGCAGACAGAGCCAGGAACACGCATATGAACATTTGCACTCTGACAATTCCCTCCCCTCATTCTAAGTTACACACACACACTATGTCCCCATGATTAGTACAACCTTTCTTATAAAAGGGTAGTAAGATTTAAAAATGTACATGGTCTCTTATGCACTATACTTTATTGGGTTACAACTTGATTATGTCATATCATTATCCAGTCATTAAGATCACAATGGTTAGCTTAAGATGTTGATACATCATTATTTCAGACATTACACCCTCATCACCTTCACAGAGTTCTGTTTTCAGCTACCTACTTGTCGACTAATCTTTAAGGTAGGTCATTTTTACGGCAGGCTAATCTCACCCATTATGTCTTGATTTTTCTTAACTTCATTGCTTCATTTTTTTAAGGTTAATGTTTATCTTATCTTGTGGTACTAAGGCTGCTGTGTGTATGTGTCTGTGTGTTTGTGTGTGTGTGTTTTGGGCACAGTGAAAGCTGCATAGATACTAAGGACAAAATATTAAATAAGAAACGTACTGAGGATGTGCACAACCACTGCTTGGACCTTTAAAGAGGCTAGGTTTGCCTGGACTTGCCATGGAAATGAACAGTAAAATATAAATCTGTATTGTGTTGGGTAATACTGTGTGAGTATCCAGACCTGTCTTTTCTTTAAACAAAGTCCTCCAATATTTATGAAGCACCTACTATGTGCCAGGAACTGTGATAAGCATTGGTGATACGATGGTGAGCATATAGACATAATCCTTGCCCTCATGGGGTTTCCATCCTAGCGAGGAAGACAGCCATTAAGCAAGGGCATACACAGGTAAGGGGTGTTCCCAAAGAGTAGGTGGCAGTGCTGTGGAAGTGTATAATAAAAGATCTAAGCCACCCTCCAGGTAGGGGACAAAATTCCTTCCTGAGAATAAAGTAGCCAGGCAAAGATGAGAAGAGGAAGAGATTTTGAATGCTGTCTGGGATCTCACAGTGAATGGTCATTAAGGTTCCTGTTATTTTGGGAAATCAATTATTCTAAGACATTGCCTAGCAAAACATTTTTTATGATATGGGAGAACTGCTAGGAGTAAGATCTTACTGTTACTTCATGCTAAGAATATATACTGGGACTCCCAAAGTACAAGATTATTGCTTCTGACTCTGACCTGCCTATGCAGGCACCAATCAACCTATGCTTCTTGTTCATTCTCTTTCTCACCTATCTCAACAGGCATTAGATGTCTTTTCCTCCCTCACTTCGATTACTCTTCCAGCTGCACCCATCAAGCAACAATACAATAATACTGTCAAGTACAATGTTTCCCAAAATGTAATATGAATAACTCTGGTATAAAAATAGATATTTTAAGTTAGAAAAAGGATAAATTTTTAATAATTATGCATTTATTTTTACAGATTTCTTCTTTTAAAATAAATTCAATTAATATTATCAAGTCAATTTAAGGAAACATATCGAGTAAATAAAAGTGGAACAAAGTTTGGGCAACATTGTTATGCCAGGGGTACTCTAAACTGATTATTTAACCTTTGTGTTCTTCGTTTTTTTCCTCTGTCAAATGGTAATAACAATACCTGCCTCATTGGTAAGGGGGAAATGAAAATGTCCTTAAGCCATAGCTGAGGGTTTGGTACATAAGAGGTTTTTAACAAATGATGGTGTCCTTTTTCTCCCTTTCTTACTACCTACGTGTTACCTTTCTGCTGTCAATTCCTATTGGGTCTTTACTATTAAAGATGAAATATAAGATGTTGCACATTGCCTATATTTCAAATTAAATGCTTGAGATTACCTTATTACTACTGAGCATTTCTCTAAAGTTAGGATGGATAAATAGATAGGGAGAAGATAGATAGATAGATAGACAGACAGTCATAGGCATAAATACACATATATATGCCCGTACAAAAAGAATTGCTAAAGACTGGAAATCCTTTTTATGTGCTAAAATCATTAGAAAGGCAGACAAAGACCTTTGATATCATTATAATAAAGACTGTGTTTATCTTGTCTTGTTTTTTTCAGGTGAATAGGAACGGAAAGTGCCGAGTGGGCTTTGAAACTAAAATAAGACTTCACTCCAACTCCACCATTCACTAGCTGCACAACCCTGACCATATAATTCAATCCATCAGAGCCTCAATTTCCTCATCTAATGATGATATCTACAGACCTTAGGAAGCTACTGAGAAACTAGAGGCAGTATAGGTGAGGCACGGAACCCTATACCTAACCCTATTAACCATAAAAATTATGGTTATTATAGTTATTAGTTTCAAGTTCCAATTATCTTCTTCTGCCCATGGCCAAACTATATAAACACCTCAATGTAGAGAAAATACTCTATCCACGTGAAAGTAAAATAAAGCTCTAAATTAAAAAAAAATAATAATAACAGTATCAGTCAAAGTTCAGTTGTGAATACCAGAAGGCACTCCAGTAATTTTAACAAGAAAGGGATTTTATACAAGGAACTGAGTGCTCACATCACTGGAAGGTCTAGAGAAGCAGACTCCAGGTTGGGCCATCAGAAAAGCAATGCAAAGCACAGGCCACACCAGGGGAGATGTCGCCCTGCCATAAAGAGGAAGCTGGGAAAGCAAGAAATGGACACAACTGTTGGCTCCAGGGAGACCTACACTCCGTCCAGAGTTGGAAACCATGACCGTGATGGTTGACTACAGAGCAGGGTTGCCAAATGAAACACAGGATGCTCATTTAAATGTGAATTTCAGAACAACAACTTTTCATTTCAGAAATGTTTTTCTAAAATTAATAAATTGTGGAATAATTTTTAGTATAAGTATGTCCCATACAATAATAAAAACATACACTACAAAAAAAAACTTGCTGTTGATCTTAAATTCAAGTTTAACTGGCTGTCCTACGTTTAACTAGTAGTCAGAATTATTCATAATTTATCTGAAATTCAAATTTAACCAGGTATTCTTTATTTTTATTTGCTAAATCTGACACCTCTACTCTAGAGCCACCCAGAACCTCCTGTTTTTGTTTGTTTGTTTTGGGTTTTTGTTTGAGACAGGGTCTCGCTCTGTTGCCCAGACAGTGCAGAGGCATCATCATAGCTCACTGCAACCTCATACTCCAGGGCTCAAGCGATCCTCCTGCCTCTGCCACCCGAGCAGTTGGAACTGCAGGCACACACCATCACACCTGGCTATTTTTTTTATTTTTTGTAGATAAGGCATCTGGTTACGCATGCTTGTCTCCAACTCCTGGCCTCAAGTGATCCTCCCTCCTCAGCCTTCCAAATGTTGGGATTACAGGCATGAGCCACTATGCCCAGCCTGGAAGCTACTGTTTTAGAACCAGCAGAAAGGTGCCTGGCATAATACTGCCTCAATTCAGCCTCATGGGATTGCGTCAAATTGGCAGAAACTAAATCACCTCAGGAACGCTGGGCTGCTGGCTGCCAAGACCTTGGGAGACAAAACTTTCAGCGTTTCAGTGTCTATTTCTTTTATTTTCTTTATTTTTTTGAAACAGGGTCTCATTTTGTTGTCCTAGCTAGAGGGCAGTGGCATCATCCTAGCCCACTGCAACCTCAAACTCCTGGTCTCAAGCCAACCTCCCAGCTCAGCCTCCTGGGTAGCTAGGACTAAAGGCCTGCACCAATATGTACAGCTAATTTTTGTTTGTTTGTTTTGTAGAGACAGTGTCTCAGTTTGTTGCTCAGGCTGGTCTCAAACTCCCGGACTCAAGCAATCCTCCTGCCTAGGCCTCCTAAAACGCCGGGATTATAGGCATGCAGAGTGATGGCCTCACTTTCTGTATTAAAGAAGGCATAAGAAGTCTGAAGGACATAGGACAAACAATTCACCACAATAGCTATACAATAATATTTATTTGTTGTATTTTTAATTTGTTCTTTATTTAACAAATATTTCATGAACTCTAATGTCACTGGAGATACAGCATTAAACAAAAAAGACAATGTCCCTGTCTTCATAGGGCTTATAGTCTAATGGAGAAAAAACACAAATTAACAAAAAACCTGAAGATTACAGAAATGTATAAAATTGAAGGTAAAAGTCATTTATAATCCTATCACTCATCTTTCATCTTGATATGTAAAAAAATTTTTTTAGATAATATGCATCTATGTACTTACTGTAGATAAATGAAGCCCAACCAATAAGTCTTACATTGATGGGAAGTACGTAGGCTCAGTCTGTATGAAATCTAACCACTTTGTTCCTCTTCCCTGGCAGCATCAGTGCCTGATTTAGCTCCCATGACCTCCTGAAGTCACCGTCTCCCTTGTTTTCCATCCTCCCTCCATCCTGCCTTCATCCTGCTACTTTTCCTTTATCTGCTGTGGTTCTTCCAACTGTCAGAGTGGGACACCTACAGGACAGGGCAAGCCTTTTCCCGTAGAATACTGATCAATTTTCATATATCTAATTTGTATCCGTGGTGCTAAAATATCCCACACTCCACTATTGTGAGGATGGAAGAAGACAAAAGGAAGGAAGAAAGAAATCTCTCTCTCTCTCTCTTTTTCTCTCTCCCCCTCCCTTTCTCTGTATCTCACACACAGTAAGTCTTAACTCCTTGTGTTGTGTTTTAACTCCTGTATCTAGCAGTAAGAATTCCCCATGAGGATCTACTACATGGCCACATTTCCCTCCCACCATTTCTTCATAAAAAATCTACTCCAGCCCATCTCCAAACACACTTTTTTCCCCCACTTCTGTGTCTCTGTCTCAACAATCAGTCTGTATGGAGGGCCTTACTATTCAACATTGCCTATGGGCGTTTACCTCTGCTCAGGACCCGGCTTAAATGCCTCTTCCTCAGTGACAGTATCTTAGATTCAATTCCTCCAGACACAGATCCTGAGACAAAGATTTCAGTGCAAGTGGTTTACTTGGGAGGAGATCCCAACCAGCCTTTGCCAGAGGAGAGGGAGGTGAGAGAGGGAAGGGAAAAGGCCAACAAAGGGTGTGTTATAGCAGTTATATTGTGGCCAACTGGGGCTCAACCTCACTGGGGAAGTCAGGGGGAGTTCCTCCCCCAAGAGGCGAGGGAGCAAGAGTTTATGCTTTAATCCCCGAAGGTTGCTCCTAGCATCATTAACTCCTGTGCAGTTCTGGCCTGGCCTCTGCATAGACTGAGAAATGCCTCAGGTGGAAAATCATAGGTGCTTGCAGTAGGGCACTGTTGGTGCATACAGAAACTGTGGGTGCCCAGGGAAAATGGGCAAGGGGACATAAAGTATTTTGACAAGTTAGACATGACTTATGACCCCTGGTTTGTATCATTTCCCCATCATTATCACATCCTGCCTCACGTTGTAAGTATTTGTGTACAATTAGAAAAAATATTAAATTGGCCAGGTATGTTGGCTCATGCCTATAATCCTAACATCTTGGGAGGCTAAGGTGGTAAGATCACTTGAGACCAGGAATTTGAGACCAGACTGAGCAACATATAAAATATGTCTCTACAAAAAATACAAAAATTAGCTGGGTCTGGTGGCACATGCCTGTAGTCCCAGCTACTTGGGAGGCTGAGGGAGGAGGATCATTTGAGCACAGGAGTTTGAGGCTGTGGTGAGCTATGATGACACCACTACACTCTAGCCTGGGCAATAGAGTGAGACCCTGTCTCAAAAATGTATATATTAAATTAAAATTAATTGTCTTAACCTAGGCTCCCCCAGAAATGACAGCCTGAGGCAAAAGCTTCTGTGCTATCACTTCATCAAGAAGTACAATCCCAGGAAAGCAGGGATGGTGAAAAAAGGGAGCGAGGCAGGGAAGAGAGAAGCATCGGCATGAGGTGTGTTTTGAAAGGTGGCCACTGGTAAGTGCAACTGATTGCTTAGTCACCCAGGCCATCCTCCAGGAAGGTATACAAAAAGGACACTGCACCCAGAGATGGAAGGGATTAGAATTCATCTACCAGTTCGTTTCTCCCATCATCAAATGTTCACTGGACAGGGACTAGGGTCCCCTGCATATCCACAGTACACATGGGTGAGCCCTGAGAGAATCCCACAGCATCTGATACCTCGGCGTTGACAAAGAAGCCTCAGAACAGTCAGCAAGAGACGTGTGGCACAGGCGGGAGGCACAGGTGCATGAGGTTAGTCTGAATCTCATCTGTGGCTGGGGTAGGGACAAAGTGAAGTGAGGGCAATAGGATCTGAAGCAGCTTATTAAATGTGTCCGATTTACCACCTGAAATAACTCATTAGGGATGACTCAATCCTCATGTGAACCCATATATCATGCCAATAAAATTATCCTGAAATGGTACACTTTCAGGGTTTACAAATTGAAATCAACTTTCTATTATGAAAATCTGGTGAATCAAACTGAAAGGAAGCTGACTGGATAGAAGTGCTTTTTCTAAAATGCATGATGATAATTACTATGAAAACAGGTCTCTGAGGAGATGGAGAGGTACTGGAAGAGTAAAACCAAGAAAGAAAATAAACCGAGTGAAGCCAATCTGAATGAATTAAAAGTTAGGAAGCCTTGTTATTATCAGTGAGCCAAAGGGAAGGGGTTCTCTGGTTCATTCAAGGACATTCTATAAAAAAATTTGTAGCTGTTTTAATTTATTTTTACTCATCAACTGCTATGATGCACTAGTTGTAAGTGCATACAGATTTTATATAAGTTTATGAAATCTGCATTAGGGAGGCAGAGGGATTATCTCAAGGGAACAGGATGCTCAAAATCTCTATAAGTGCTGCCTTGGGAGGCAGGCTCCATGCAGAAGGGAAACATGTTTATCTAATGGAAGAATATGGGTACCAGGAAGGATACAGGCCAATATATGCATTCTTTAAAGGGGAGAGAAAATACACTTGAATTCAATTTCTTTATAGTTGTCAGCTCTATATTTATGTTTTTAAATCTAGATACTGTTGAATATATTATGAGTAGGGATTGATGAAAAGGTCAAAGACACTTTTTCTATAAATTAAGGAAACTATTTTAAAGAAAATATTTTAAGTGTTAAGAAACATTCCCATTTCAACTCTGCATCATATAAAGAAATGCAATTATTGAGGCATTCCAAAAATTCAGAAAATGATCTAAAAGTTTTATAATGAATGTGTAACATAAACATTTTGTTAAAATGCATTAAAGGGTTATATAGAAGAGTAGGCATAATGAATACAATAATGAAAATAGTGCAACCTTTTAAACAACAAATGTATTTCAGTTTTAGGAAGAACAGCTGTGTAAATTACTGCAGAAACCACAGTCTATGTAATTATGTAACTGGAGCATATTCTTCAAGATCAAGTGCTTGGTTATAGTCAGCCATAGCTTCCTCAATCAGGCCTATTTTACCACGAACCTTTGCTCTAAGATTGTATGCTACAGCATCATTAGGCACCAAAGACAGGGCTGCAAAAGAAAAAAATTTCAAGGTGTGTTTATGCTAGCATTCAAAAATATCTCATTTTTTAAAAACAAAATTTTATAATATAAGAACTTTAATATTATTGATATGAAAACATTTTTCTTCAAACATAACTATTTAGTCAAATTAATTAAAAATATTTAATCTTCTTAAGAAAACTATCTTGGAGAAACACAGTATGATGTCTTTCTTTGAAAGGTTGGTATTGTCTGTGATGATTTCCTAATAATTCTCTATATTTCAGCTTACCAAAGCTGTTAGTAACAATGTTACATAAAGGAATCTATATTAATTACTTTACGGACATGTTGTCTAAAAACATTAATTCTTACGTAAGTTTATCTAGACAAAAAGACCTGGTGACTTTCTTCTTTTATTGTCTAAAAACAATCACATCAACAATTGTAATTTTACCAAAATAATTACCAAAAATATACCTTTACTAAGGTCTTCCTCAGCTAGTTCATATTGCTTTAAACAGCAGTATAATTGTGCTCTGTTAAAATATAATGCAGCCCAAAAGGGATAGCTTTCAATTGCATATGCAAAATCTTCTTTTGCTTCTTCATATTTCTTTAATATTGTATTTGCAATAGCTCGATTCATGAGAACATATTTGTTTTCTGGATCAAACTTTAAAGCTTTTGAGAAGTAGTCACTAGCCTATAAAATGTGAAGATAATGATAATTGGAATATATTTCCATCAGCAGCCATACAAAACTTTTAAGTACATTTACTCTTAATTTAAAATTAAGGCCAGTAGCATAACAAGGGGCCAGTGGAAGCATTTCATTCCAGATACAGAGATGCATTGTCTGCAAAGAATGTAAAAACCAATAATGTAACTGAACAAAAGTTGGTCTGGTTTGTGTTATTATCATGTGTCAGCAATTCTAAACAATGTCAATGATGAAATATTCCTCCTTGCTGGGTTGAAATTCTCCCACTACCTGCCACCCAAACCGTATATCCCTGTACATAGCAAAAAAAAAAAAAAAAAAAAAAAGGTAAAACACAAATTAGAAAAGAAGGCTGTACAGGAAGATAAAATACAAGTTCTTCTCTTGCTAAGGCTGCTGATGTCCTCAAGCTAATGGACATTTACTAGTTCTTTTCTTCCATGACATTTCTTTGGCATGGACACTCTTGATCTTTCCTTGCTTCCTAAAATCTTCTCTATCCTTGAGACAGGGTGTCTTACTAGATTTTCTCCTACCTCTCTGATCATTTTCTCTATCACCATCACTGAACTATTTTCCTCTCTGTTTCTCAAAGATCTGCCCTCTATTCACTTCCATTATGGGTGATATGGAACATTGATTGCATGGTGGCTGGGAGCCCAGACCATGGAGCCAGACTGCTGAGTTCATATCCTGCCTCTAACTTGGGTGAGTTACTAAAGCTCTATTTGCATCAATTTCCTTATCTGAAAAACAAAGGTAACAAATAAAATTCCACTTCCAGTGTTGATGTGAGAATTAAGTGAGCTAATATGTAAAGTACTGAGAATGATATGCAAAATGTAGTGATAACTCAATCAATTATTATTGAAATATCATTTTTTTCCAGTGTCTGTAAGTGGAACAGCAACATAGCCTTCAGGTAATACTACATGAACTTTGCTTTCTCTGACTTTTGAAAGCAAAGGCAATTAGATCAAGATCATATAATCCATCCCTTCCCTGGATGTCAGCTATTCTATACCACAGTTAAGTGCAATTTAAGGATCTATTGAGATAGGGGCATAATTGGCATCCATCTGTGAAGAGCTTGAAGAGGATTCCCTCCTCAAAAGAAGGCTCACTCACAATCATCAGAAATGAGGCAAGGGAAAGACTCCAAGCAGGGCCAAGAGTTTCTTTATAAAGTAATTTGGGCTTCATTTTAATTCACCAATAAATGATCAATAAAACCTATACAATTATATACCACAAAAGCATGGCTTCGACCATGAGGAGCAAATGCCTACCTTGGCTAAGAGAAAATAACTCAGTAAAACACCAATAGCACACCTAACTTTATACAACGTAACTTTTTATTATAGCTTCCAAAATATATTACTGAGAAAATGAAAACCTACAAACTTAGTGAGGTTACTTGAAGTATAGGAGTATTAACTTTAAACCAATTAGAGGCTAAATACATCTACCAAAGTATTAACTATAGTAAAGTTACTTCAGTAAAGTAATACTAAAGTATCAACTATAAAGCAATTAGAAGCTAAAGACACCAATGGATGGCCTCGATTTTTTAACAATTGGTCTAATGCCCTCAATATCTGTAATGTGTATCCTACCTGAGTTAAAAAGCAAATAAGCAAGCATTACAGACCAAAATGTGTGGAATACTGCCAAAAGAGTACTTAGGGAAAAGGCATAACCTTAATAACTTATCACAATATAAGTGAAAGGGTAACAACAAATGAATTAAGTTTCCAACTCAAAAAGATAGACAAAGAACAAGATAAATTCAAGGGAAGTAGAACAAAAGAGTGAAAAAATTAAAAAGAGTTTGAATCCTGTAAATGCATCACAATTCAAATAAATTCAAAAATAGAATATATCACCTAATAACCCAACATTTTTGTATCAGACATTATGAATTGAGGTCCAAAGAGGTTAAAGGGGGGTCATACAAAACCAGAACTAAAATCCAAATCTTCTCACTCCCAGTCAAGTGCTCATGTGACTGAAATTTAGAAAAGGTATACATTAAGATGAGTTAGATAATCACATCGTAAGGAAGGTCTTGAGGGAAGTCTAAGTGGGGGAAAAGAACAAAGGATTCCAGGCTGGAAGCTGGTTCCAATAGATGCAGCCAGGGAAGTGCTAACACTCTGAGAGTTCCAAAAGATTGTTTACTGGACAAGTGTTGAATGTTTGATGATAATGAGAAGAATAAATCCCCAGAGGTATAAACATTTAATAAATAATTATAAACATCCTTATTAAAGAGAACATTTAAAAAAAAAGAGCAAATAAATTAATGAATTATTAGCCTGAAATAATAAAGATTACATTTTGAAACTGTATATATGACAGAGAAAGCATTTAATGTCGAAAAGGAAATGTTAAGGAAAACTCACATTACCTGGGAAAACTGCCTGTGGTGAAAGTAGATATTTCCTGCATTAAAGTAAGCAAGTGAGTACTTGGGGTTTAGAGATATTGCTGCTTGATAGTCTTTCATTGCATTCTGTCGTTGACCTATAAACTCATGAATCACACCACGATTTGTTAAGAATTCTGCTGTAGTATTGATCTGCAATATAATAGCATGAGTATTTAGCATCCGAGAATAGTATTTATCTCCAGTTTCATGTCTGCAAAAACGAACATTATGAAATCTACTTGTGGGAAACTAGTAATTTTATAGGGCAGGTAAAGCCCCATTAGAGCAAATATTTTGAGAAAGGACTTGGCACAAAGTTGGTTCAATGTCAACAGTTTGTTGATCTGGCTGCAATAAAACAAATAATCTTAGTGTTTTACTCAGTTCCTTTCAAAGGAATAGACATAGCAGAAAAGCTTATCTGTTTAGCTATGTTAGGCTAGAGAAGAAATTAGATTTAATAGTTAACATGCTTATTTGTCCTATGTAGTAGCAATTATATTTCAGTTCTTTCTTTTTTCTCCTCTCGAATATTATCACATCTGCCCAAATCTACAGAAACAAAACCTAAAAGCTAGAAGAAAACATAAGTTTCTGTCATTATATATAACATGAGATTTTTATTTGTCATTTCACTGCAGGAAAAATCTGGGAAACATTGTTCTTTCTTTTGTTCTTTATTTCTTTCAAATCTAGAACATTATTTTACATTGTGCATTCATTTTGTATTACAAAATAATATTGATGTACCAGGAAACTATAAACTATATTTACTGAGAGGAATCAACATGTATCGGGAATTTGGGTTTTTGAATTTTAAATCCATTTAGGTTATAAAATTGCCAAGCCATAACTCTAGACTAGGGTCACTCGGGGGAAAAACAAGTCTCTCCACAAGTCACTTTAAAAAGGTAACAGAGAACTTCTTTCTTAGACCTATTTATTCATGATGTTAATTCATGCTAATAATACAATCTAAGTGGATTTTTTACCTTTATGGCAATATTAATATCCTGCATTGCAGCAAAATTATTACCCATCTGAAGACAGACCATAGCTCTTCCTTCATAGGCTAGGTAGCTCTTTGGATCAACTTCTGTGGCAATGGTAAAGTGCCTCCAAGCTTTCTGGAATTTTCCTTGGGCCTAAAATAATTTTCCGATTACATGATGTAGGAAATAATCCATAACATGCCAAATGTTTATGATTCTAACTCAATCAAATAAAACCCCTGGTAAGGGTATATTTATATTGTGCTAAATCTAAGGTATTTTAAACAAAGTAGACTATACTGTGAGTGTATTCAGTTGACTAATTATCCACGAGTGTTTATGATTCAATTTTAACTAGTTAAAATAAATTTAATTGCAGTCATCTCTCATACCAATCTTGGACAACATAAAATTATGGCCACCATGTGAAACATCAATGCTTCTGACAATTGCCAAAAAATTTACATTGAGCTCCACACACAGGCAGGAATTGTATTTATTTGCCTGGCATTGAATCTCCAGTTATACATAAGATATACATACTATACATAACAAAATTAATACATGTTGAGTAAATAAATAAATAAACTAATGGTGTGAAACCTATTTCCATAAATTATACCAGCATCTGGAATTTTAGGATCACTGTACTTATTCCATGGAAAATGCATGTAAATCTACTAAGCATTTGTTTCTACCAACCTTAGTGCCAACTGGAAAAGAAAGAAAAAAGGTCAGGAGAGGGGCACTGTTAACAGAACAATGGCGGAGTGTTTCCTAGAGAAGACCAGCTGGCAACTGAATGCCGCCCCACAGGAAGGCAGTGAGTTAATAAATTTAGCACGGTCCAAGGCCTGTCTTTTTCTCATGGGCTCAAAAACCCAACTTGCCAGAATCTCAGAAGCTCACTTACTTTAACCAAGCTGAGCCCAATGACTCGCATAAAACTAAAAAGAAATTTAGGGAAGTGAACCCTATTTTTTGATTAGAAAATCTTCTCTCTTGGTATAAACTGTTAATATTTGGAAATCCACATCGTAATCACAAGTTCATTTAATAAACGAATTGGGAAAATTGAGATGAGGTTATTGGCGTATTAAACTGCAAACCACATCAAGATGGGATCTCTGTCATCTGCTCCTGACAATGTCTGTTGTGCTCACCTCTGTATCCCTAATGCTAGGCAAGTAGTAAGGGAACCTACAAGTATTTGTTGAACAAACTGTCGCTTCCCCCCCCAACCCCCTCCCCCCGCCCCGGACAGAATTGGAATAGGCCTAACTCTCCTTTTTCAGTCCTTCTTTCCTGATTCAATTCTTTACAGTGATGTGCTTTTCAATCCTTTCTCAGGGTGCTATATACCTAGTGAGATGTTCATAAAGTGCAAATTTGATGTCATTTCTCTGATTAGTGCTATTCACATTTTTAACTGGACTATAAGGCCTTCAATTCCAGCCTCATCTCACACCCCTCTCCCTTGCCCATAATATTCCATCCACTGGGGCCCTCTATCTCCTTCTTACAAGTCTTAATAATGGGCTGTTCTCTCTGGAACAGTGTATCCTAGTCCCAACCCATACTTTCACACCTCAACTTAAATGTTAATTTCTCAAAAAAAAAAAAAAAAGAAACCCTCTCACCTCTCAAAGCAAGCTAGGTTTCCTTGTTTGATGCCTATCTCTCTACTCGGTAGTAAATGCTGCAAGAAGAAACAAATATATCTTGTTCACTGCTATATCTCTAGGCCTAGAGCGGTTCCCCATCCTATATTAGGTGCTCAGTAAATGTCTGTTGAGGCTGGTCATGGTGGCTCACACCTGTAATCCCAGCACTTTGGGAGGCCAAGGTGGGAGGATTGCTTGAGGCCAGGAGTTCAAGACCAGCCTGAGCATCATAGCAACAACTTGTCTCTACAAAAAAAAAAAAAAAAATACAAAACTTAGCCAGTATATTGGCACATGCCTGTGGTCACAGCTACCTACGAGGCTGAGCCTGAGCAACAGAGCAAGACCCTGTCTCAAAAAACAAACAAACAAAAAATGATGTTAACACATTTCATTGGATTGCAGTCAGCTCTAGTTGCCTTGAAAGTCACCTTGTCTCTTTAAATTGACTTTGCAAATTTGTGCTGTGATGCAATAACAGCCAATTTTGTGTTTAGCTCTCAGAAAGCAATCTTGTATCTCTTATTAATAAGTTCTAGGGCATACCTCACTATTACTACCACTCCCACCCCCTCCAATATTATCAGTCTTAGATCAGTCAAACTCACGTTTTTTTTAAATAAATCAACATTTTAATAGAAGTTTGTTAACAGGAATTTCTGCAAATTACAATAATTCAAAATTTTAAATATTGAAAGGGATAAAAAGAAGATTTAAGATTACTCAGTTACTTTTCATGGCAAATGCAGCACATTTAAGCATCTTACTACAAAAATGTCACTACATTTTTTATTAGTCCAAATAGCTCAGAGAATTAGGAAATTTTGGTACATGGGTCAGGCCAGACTATCCCAGAAATCACTCTGAGACTTGCTTGGCAACACGCAGAGTAGCACTTGTCTATGTTGCTGGAAGGACAAATGCCTGGCCTATCGCCTTCCCAGCAAGTCCTAATTCACAGCAATTTGGAAGATGACTTAATTCAGAAGTTTCAATACAGTGTCTGTCTGACCCATCGTAGGGCTACAGTTTACTTCAAAACTTTCATACATTGTTTATTCCCTTTAGGTTTTCACTAATTCAGTAGGACAAAACTTACAGACCCCAGGTATAAGCTAGTAAAATAAATGCTAGCCAGGTTTTCGTATGTGAAATTCATTGGGTGAATTTTAAATGTTGTTTGTAAATGTAGGGGCAAAGTAGGGAGAGGTGCAGACATTAAGGAAACTCAGATTGAAAAGCTCCTCATCTAACTAGCATACAGGTCCCCAGGCTTACCCAGGCAGGTGTCTGTAACTAATTGAACCCCTGATCCCCACTGCTACTCCGGAAACTAAAGGCAAGGGAAAGGTGAATGCTCATAACCAAAGAAATGACATTTATCCTCATCACTAGTAAAGGGCCCAAATATATCTTTCTCCTGTCAAAAGATGCTTTCAATGCTCAAATGTTATTATATAATATTACCTGCAAATTATAGCATAAACCAATTCTGGATTTTATGTATGATGGATTCAAATGCAATGCTTTCAGAAAGTCCTTCTGTGCTTGATTGGTGGCTTCATCATGACCATACTCCATGTAAGTATTTGCCCGTCCAATGTAAGCGTCCAGAAAACACGGGTTAATTTTAATAGCCCAGGTAAAGAAATTGACAGCTTCTTCAAACTCTTTAATTCTGAAAATAAATGAAAATATTGATGCATTCTGATGAACTGATACATTTTGATGATATACAATGTTTTCTTGTATACGATGTTTCCATAAAGATTTTGATATCCCCTTATGAAAAAATCTTTCATTTTTTAATTCCATAGTAGAAGGGAAGTACACAAGTTCAAATGACCCAAAGAAGCCTGACAGGTTCTTTGAAGATTTTAGTAAAAAGAAAGAAAGGGGGCAAGAGTCATTTTCATAGCAGAATGTGATGGAATGATATTCTGGAAGTCTTTTTTCAAATTATAAAAGTCTGAATGGCATTCCTAAACGTGTCTTTAATAGTTATCAATTACCAGTATAGAAAATCATGTGCTATTATTGATGAAATATACCATTTAAATTAGACTAAAATAAATTTACTTATATGTATTTAATATTTTATTATACAATGAAATGAACCAGACTTTCATCACACAGAAGTCCTTACTTCAGATCTTCTGTTAAGATAAAGGTAGCCCATTTTATTGTGGATACCAGGATAGGAGGTGAGAGAAAGAAGTAAAATGCATTTTATTTGTTATTAATAACTTGTGAATGTATGTAGCTAAGTGATAACTCTGTCTCTGTATCCTCCCTATTTACTCTCTTAAGATGAGGGTGAGGGCTGTTGAAGGAATCAAATATTTGGTCATGAGCATATACAGTCACTTCTCCATTTCATATGCATATCTAATAATTATATTTAGTCTCAATTCACATGGACAGAGTATAGGATTTTTTTAAATATATGATGGAGCTAAAATTGAGTAACTGCTTACTTATCAGGTACTTTGCTGAATGCTTCACATATGCTATTTCATTTAATCCTTCCAAAAACTCTGTAAGCTATTTATAATTCTTTACATTTACAAATGAACAGAAAATCATGGCAGAAAAGTCTTCACATAGGAAATGGCATAGTAAATAGCATACTAAGTTTGCACAGAGTAAATGCCTGAGATTCAAACTCAGGTAAGTCTTACACCAAAATCCATGCTTTTCCACACAGCCATCTCTACCACACTTTCTGCACCTACAACATACCTATGGCTGGTGCGCAAGAGCCAGTAAGCTGGTATCTCAACAGTACAATTAGAAGAAAGGCTCGGAGTTCAGACTTGAGCCTTAGTATGCAAATTAATACTAATTCTTCAAGGTTTTTAGGAGGATTAAAGAAGAGCAAGTGAAGAACATCTAGCATAGAGACCCTCACCAAATAAAGAATATCATCTTCCTTCCATTCTTTTCATTACTTCCTAAACAGGCTTCAAAATTTTAGTAAGATGCATCATGACTTTGCTCATTTTTCCTTAATGGAATACATGGAACCCAGGATAACTATTCTAGAAACAATCATCTCCTAGATGTTACTCAAGAATATCTCTTATAATAGTGTTTCTCAAACTTTAGCCCTTCCTTCACAAGAGTTGAATATTTATCATTTACTGAATATTCACTTGTCAATTCACTTTTTTTACTTAACTAAATTTATATTAAAAGATAACTAAATTTCGGTACCACAAATTAAAAAATTATCATCTCATGCCACAAATAGAAGGCAACCCTAAAAATAAATAAAATTGGAGCTGGATATTGTAGTCTGCAGAAAACTGAACCTGAGGGGATACAGCACCTGTTACGAAGAGTTAGAAAGTTGATAAAGACTCTTAGTTGAGACTTTCCCCTTGATGTGTTCAGAAGGTTTGAGAAACAATTCATTTTAAAACTGAAAAGTGATTCCATTTCTCACAATAAGATTCAGTAATTTTTTAATGCTTTTCTACACTATGAAAAATAATTGAGTTACTCATGATACTTGCTCCATGTTTAGGCAAACACTACTCAACAAGTGTTCTGCTAGAAGATCACAAAAGAACCAACAGTGAAGCACTAGAAAAGCCTGGCTTCTCGTGTGACAGACAGGCAAAGATTAACACTCATGGATATGAACCTGATGGTATCTTCTGAGTTCGCCCTAGATTGTTACTCAGAAAACACAAGGTCACTTCCCTCAGGTGGTTTACAATGAAATAGTGTTTCTCTTTCCTGATAATGGGCACTATTTAAGAAGCAAAAGTTCCTTTGCTTTTCCAAGTGCCCTTCTCACTATATTAGAGCAATAATTCTAAATATGGCATAACAAATTCTTTATCAGGAATAATTAACCCATAGTCGTTTTGTGTAAATGCTCTTAGTTGATAGATTTTGTTGTGCTGAGTACTTTTTATCTATGAGTAGTGAAATATTCACTTATGATGCATACCTATGGTGACCATGTAAACTGAAATTTCCAGGGAAATCCCCATTTGTTCATATGTTCCTGATAAATCATTGAAATGCTCCCAGTATACTGACATTCATATTGCATCAGATGCAACATGACATTCATATTGCATTCATATCCCCTCTTACCCAGGAAAATCATTAATAAAAATCCTTTGTGAGTACATACTCTGATACATGGTTTCTAAAATACAATCTCTCCCTTTGAATAGCCTAACCAATTAAAACAAAACAAAAACAAGGCAGTGATTTGAAACTCACCCCTATGTGGTATAAGTTGTGAGTTACCAAAAGGCAGTGATTGAAGCTATTTTTATTTACTGATCAAGTTATCAGCACTAACATTTAATGAGCATCTAATCTGTTCAGTCTAAGTAAATAATCATTGAACCTTAAAGCTGGAAAGATATCTTGAAAGCCACCTAGCAAGCTCCTCAAAGCTGACAGTGACTAAAATCGAGTCCAGAGAAGGTGAAAGTGCTGAAGACAGAGACTTCCTAGCTTTCTGCACCAAAGACCAGAAAAAAGATGAAATAGATCTCACTGTAGAAACAGCAACTACATTTCTCTGAAGATGTGTCTATCACAGGTCCTACAGGTTGAAGCACTTGTTAAGTAACCACAGGGCAGTTAGCCAACGGAAGAATGTGGCAGAATATCTATGTTATCTCAGGATACCTGTTCACTGAGATATAAATGGTTAAGCACTGTTTACCACAAATATAAAAGTATATTAAATGAGTTTTTCTAAAACAAAATGTGTTTGTGTAAATCTGAAGTCATGGGGTCACTTACTGATGGTGCATGATTTTTACAGTGTCCTATTAATCAGGGATCATGTGCTAAACTTGGCCACCAGGCTGTGGACACAAAGGCCCACTGCATCTTCCACATCAATCACATACGTGACCAGATATGCCCTACTGAGTTGTACAAATAAATCACAAATCCCTCCCCAAACTAAATAATCTGGCTTGCAGAGTTAAAGATTCAAAAATATTTTATGCAAATACAAGAACAGTAAAATAAAATGTGATGAAGTAAAAAGTGGATAGGATATATATATCTCTGAGTAATCTCACTCTATGATACTTTTTTTTTTTAAAATATTAAGGTGGCTTTCTCAAAGAGCTCTAAAAATTAACTCTACCATAACACTCTTGGTGACTAAATTGGGCAACAAGTAGGATATTCAAGCCTAAGGAATGTTGTCTCCTAGCAACCATAAGAGTGAGAACCAGAGATATACAAAGGATACTTCAAAAGTCTGCAAAACCACGAGATCAAAGAGCAAAGCCCTAAAATTTTAAAATTTATTCCTTTTTAAAACTTTTCCAAATGAGAAAATTTTTACTTTCCCCGCTATAAAACACTAAAAGTGAATCACCATAGTTAGAGACCATACAGCTATCATGTAAGTATGTATTATTAGTTCACCTTGAAAAGCAAAAATATTTTTTCCTGAAATAAATATAACTAATCACTAAACATTCCTTATTGTTACATTCAGTAAAACTGTTAAAACTCAAAACACATGGAATTGGGACTCTGAGTTTTCAGGGCTTTACTGTTGATTTAAATTCTACTTTTATTAAAGGACAATAGAGATTCTAGTCAGGTGATGAAAGTTGGTTATTTGGAATTGCAAAGTAGTTGCAGCTTAAGAAGGCTCTGCCATATACACCCAGTGATTACATTTCATAAAAGAGACTGTGAACTGACACACAGAGAAATTTACTGACTCTAATGGCTGCTAAACATAGGAATGGGGTTGAGAGAAATTTTGGAGTTTGTTTTTAGTTTTAGCAGAATGCAAGGACCTCAGACACTTTTGGCTTGCACCCACCCACCAAAACAAACACCTCAGTCATCGTTATTCCATCTCTTCTTAAGAATGACAATTATTCAAAGAAATGGATTGTACGAAGGTTCTGGATTAAAATAGACAATGGCATGACCATGTTTTGCTGTCTGTATAAAGTGAAAGTCTGAGACCGGTTTAGGCCTTTTAACACAAAGGCACCTTCAGAAGTTCCAGTATAGTACACTCTGTTCATAAACTAAAAAATTTAAATCTCCTGGGGAAATGTAGCTGTACTATCTACGTCCTAAAAGAGGAAAAAAGAATGTCAATTTTCCTAAATAATTCAAACTATGTTCTATTTGCTAAACTGCCTAGTCTACATAATTTGTGAACTATTCTAATTTCATCCTCCAAATTAACTGCTATTGTTTCTCTCATTTAAAAAATGCTATAAACTATTACTTAACCAAATACATTGTATTCCATATTAAAATCCTGACATCCTAAATCTCTATGATTTTAAAAACAAATGACCAAAAACTAATTTTCAGATGTGAAATGTATACATAGAAATGTAAGCATTATGGTTAGCCAAATCTATATACTGTAATACTATCTCAGAGTGTATTTTAAACCGATCATCTTCTGCATTTTAGCTTATGTAAGTGTTTTTTCTCTCCTTCTAAAACTTACTTATTTTTATTATAATCCTAGAAACAAGTAATAATGCTTTAAGTACTGTGATTTTTTTGTAGATTTTGTTGTGTTCTGTAGATATTTGCTGGTATTGTTTTACACAATTTTAGATTTACAATTATGTTTCTTACATGGAAAATTTTCTGAAATCACCCTCTCTTCCAGCAAAGAGGCATTGTAAAAGTTGGTCCCATATTATGAACAAAATACATCATTTTATGCTTACATATTGCAAGCTATGCATAACTTTATTCTATATATTACCAAGATCTTTCCCAGTGTCTAGGCTTGGATCATATCGATACCCTGTCATGCTGTGATGCAGGTATTTACTTGCTAATTTTGCTAAAACAGTTTATTAGAATGCAGATGGGTGCTAACGACACACTAAGTGTGGACCCCATGTCTAACCAGGGAATTCTTTGTGTCCCTCTCCAATTTGGTACACTGTCACATTCACAACATTCTCCCCAATTTCTTCCATTCCCTCTGGCTTACTTTTAGAGCTATAATTACACAAATCTGATGCCTCCACTTGAACACCAGTTGCACTCCATACCTGTGATGGCACATGGCAGCAGCTTGACAAAGGTTCACGTTAGTCTGGCTCATCAGTGCAGCTTCTTTAAAATCCTGCAATAATTGTTTAAGTTTTTGTTAATTTTGCAACATTACTTCATGCAATTTCTTAAACTTCCTTCTAACTTTGACTCCACCATGAATATACGTAACACAGGCATTAAAATATACATCTTTCTACAACTTTATTTCTTCTCTATAATATCATATGGAGTAAGAATGGCTGAGGCAAAGGAAACCCATTATTGTAAACTTACTCAGAATCTTGTGTTACTTGTCTCCACTTCAAGAATAGGGACTTTACCTGTGGTTTTTGCCCTTCTATGTATAATGAGCTATCTCATTTACTTTCTTTTTACTGTTTATTACCAGTGAATACCACCAAAGACTTCTCTGTCTAGATACAAAAGGGAATGCACCTGGAGAGAACCTTGGGAGTTGTATGACTACACAACAAACAGGCACCCAGACATGGGAAAGGACATACTAGGCCTTCTGCGTAGATTAGCTAAGGTGGCTCCTACCTCTGGAATCCACAATTCTGGTGAGAAGGTACCCAAGGATCCAAACGGCCTCCTGAGAGGGAGGAATGGAAACTCTAACCCCAAGATTTGAAGTTAAGGAAGTCAGCTGGGAAGGATCTGAATGGCCCTGCAGAAGAGGCTATTTAGAAGAATTAAAAGTGCTAAGTCTGTAAGAGATCCTGCCACAGTGACTCAGCACTCTCCTCTATTAGACACCAGAGACAGTGTCTGAAGCATATAGCTTTTCAACATCCTACAAAAATATTTGAGACTTGAGGATAAAATAAGAACATCACTAAACTTAAATTAATAAAATATTTAAATCAATATCTACAAAACAAAATATCATGTTGACTGCAATGTGCTATATATACATGAGATGTAAACTGATTTTAAGGATATAATGTGAGAAGAAGCCTTCTACAAGTAAGAGTCCAGAAACTATCACAGAATAAAAATGGCCCTACTTTCTCCCAGAGGACTTGCTTCAACAGGAACCTTCTTGGGCAGTTTTGGCTGTAGTCTCACGTGATCCAGCTAAGCAATAGGGAGGACTGCACTCTCCCCTGCAGTGGCAAAAGGAAATCTTTCCAGGCTTCCAGGAGGCCAGACACCAGCATTCCAGGGCCCCATAAGGCGCCACCTAAGGAGAGAGGCACTAACCCCCGTCTCCTTTGTCCTTTCTCCTTCCACAAAAGCCCTCCCCGGTGTATCAGAGGGCAGAGGCCAGCTGTCTTAGTGAGGTGGGATGGGTTTCTGGCTGCTTCAAGGGTGGAAGAAGGAGTTGTGGGGTCAAGCTGAGTACTCTGGGGTCCTGCCGGAGGAAGAGCCATTCATCACAGACCAACCTATAAACATGGGCTTCAGATTTGAGAAGCATGTTTTCCTACTAAATGAAACTGTTTGCAAGAAAATAGAAATATTTATTGTCTAATCAAATAAAATCTAATCAACTGTGCTTCCAGATATCTCTCCAGGAGGGATTTTTTTTTTTTTTGCAAAAAAGGAGGCAAACTTACAAGTGTGAGATTTACTATAAACATTCCCATAAATTTAGGAAGTTTCAAGGAATGACCATATAATTTAAAAGACTGAAAACAACAAATTTAGTTTTGTAATCAGATGAAATTTACAAAAATCAACTTGACTCTATATGTGTAATCATTATTATACCATGTGGCAATCAGGCATTATCAGCAATAGACATAAATGATGACTTTAGCATTACTTAGAATAAAGCTAGCCACTGTTTTTGTGAATTTTCCCTTCTGCATTAATTCTCTCTCTAATATAAGGACGATAATAGCAAACCACACAAAGTCACTCATGCGCAATGCAAATTTCCTCTACTCCCATCCCCTCTGCTGATGACCTTCACCCTCAGGATCTTCCTTTCTGCGTCAGAGGGGGAGCTCTTTGCCTCACTCCTTCCCTTCTCCTCTGGAAGCTTGCTCTATCATATTCCTGCTGTCTTCTGTACCTTTAATCCTGGTCTCACTGCCCCAACCCACCGTTTACCAGTCTCCTCCAGAGCACACAAGGGAGTCTTTCTCATTCCTGTCACCCCCAGTCTCCTCCAGAGCACACAAGGAGTTCCATACCCGCAACTGTCATCCACTAAACTATTCTTGTTGTTTAAGAAGACTGATATTATTTGTATTTTGTAAACTGGCTCTAAAGACATTTTTATTTATTTACTTTTATTCTTATCAAAGTAATCCACGTATACAGTATATAGGGACTGAAAATGCCCAGTGAGCCCCTGTTCCACTTCTCCTTACCCCTGAGTCCCGCTCCCCAGAGGCAATCCTTTTTACAGTTTACTGTTATTTCTTCTGCTATTTACCTTCAGATTTCTAAATAACATGAATATTGTATCATATTTAACTTTATGGTACAACTGTTCACTTCCTGCATTAGAATGGACTTTAGCTGTTTCACACCAGCACTCCACACACTGACCCTGCTCCCATCAGCCCTATACACCTATGACGCTTCGTTTTAGTCTCTATTTTACTTCCCTTAAGTGTCTGATCCTTGGCTACTCATTCATATTTAACTTTGAGGCATTAAAATCCAGAATGGTAGTTTGGGACACCTCGATATCTCTTCACTATTATCTTTAACCTTTCGGAATTGTATCTTTTTTATTCCTTTGCAATTATCCTGGTAGAATTTCAAGAGGGAAAAGCAATAAACAAATGTCCTAAATTTATTAACCTCTAGTTAATTTAACTATTAACTTCTCAAAGAATCCCAGTCTATATGCTTCCTGATTAAGGGGCTCCTATGCTACTTGACCTCTCAGTTAATCAATCCTTCCCACTAATTTCTTTTTCCCCTGGGTATGTTTTCAGACTCTGCTTTCTCGGGGCTCTTCATCTAGATCTCTATTTATTCAATCTTATATCCATTGCTTCTTCTTCTACCCGCATCTTTTTTATTTAATTTTTTAATTAATTTTTTTATTTTTTATACATGCAGAAAAAGTATTTTTGCTTTTAATTTGTGTTTGTGTGGTATATCTTTGTCCAGTGTTTTATTTTCACCTATCTATATTATTATATTTAAAGTGTGTTTCTTGTAGCCAGAACATAGCTGGAGCTTTTTAAAAATTCCAATCTGACAATCTCATTATTTTAATTGTTGTATTTTGACCATTTCCATTTCATGTGACTACTAATATGATTGGATTTAGGTCTACTATTATGTCTTTTCCGCTGGCCTCGTCTGTTTCTGTTCCTCTGTTTTCCCTTTCCAGACTTATTTTATATTCTTTTAATATTTTTTACTATTCCATTTTAGTTTATCTTCTTTCTGACTGGGGAGGTCACAATTGAGCAAAAACCTAAATGAAAGGAGGGCATGAACCATCCACAGATCAGTTGGAAGAGGGCTGTATGCATAGGAAATAGCTTGGGTAAGGGCCTACGTCCGGAAGGGAGCCCAGCATTTTCCAAGGAAGAGCAAAAGGCCAGCGTGGAGTGGCCAGAGTAGAGAAAACAATGTTTGACAATAAGATCAGAGAGATGAGCAGCAGTCAGTCAAGTACAGTCTTGGTTGGTTGTAGTCAGGAGTTGAGATTTTCTTCTAAGGGTTATGGGAAGCCATTGGAGAGTTTTGAGCAGAGGAATAATTCCGTCTGCTTTATATTGTTAAGGGAGATCTCTGGCATCTATTTGGAGAACAGCACATAGAGGGGCAAGAGTGCCCAGTTGGAAAGCTCCTGCAGTAGTCCAGAGAAATAGTTCAGTTCTGATGCCTGAATTCGGATCTTGCCCCAGTACTTACTGGTTGAAAGGAGTATAGTAGTGGCCATTATTAGAAATGATTTAATTCAAAACATGCTTTAGTGGTAGAGCTCACTGGACTTGCCAATGGGTTGGATGTGGAGTGTGAGGAAAGAGACGGGTTAAATTTTACTAGACCATCAGCTCCTCAAGGACTGAAACTGGCTTAGTTATACCGTATACCAATGCCAGTGCCTTGTCTGAGAGAACACAGAATTTGGAATCAAGTGAGACCTGAGTTCAAATTTTACCCAAGTACTTATTGGTTCAAAGCCCTGATTTAACCTCTTTTGAATACCAATTTCCTCATCTATAAGTTAAATTTTAAATTGTGCAGCATTGTTGAGAACCTGGCATGTAACAACTGTGCAATAGAGTTAATGTAGTTGTTTAGTACTAAATAAACATCTATTCGGTATGTAACATAGATCCTGTGTTTAATTCTCCAATAGCTGGACCCTTTGCTCCCCACCTCCATGTTTCTCACTAACTCCACCCCAACACTGTTGCCCAGATGTTCATCATTTTCTTGCCCACTACAGAGAGGTTCTTTAGCTCCCTCTACCTGAGGGGATACCTAAGGGAATATCCCAAAGATATTTTTGAGATATCAAAAAGCCTAAAGGAGTTCAAATGTTAAGATTACATTTCCTCATAGTGTAAATTGCCTAGAAAGCAATTCTGTGGGGGCAAAATCTCAAAAGATGACTCTGGAAGTAGAAAAATAATACAAGCCATCTTGAGAGATGAAAAGAATAGGAAACACTCCACTACATAATGTTATGTTGTAGTGCATCAGAAATGAAGAAGCAAAACTGCTATTAGTTAACGGCAAACCTCAAATTGATATTTAATTTTTGCCTTGTGTTTCTTTGCATTGTTTTTTTTTGGTTTGTTTTATTTTGTTGTATTTTGTTCTGTTTTGTTTGAGGCAGGGTCTCACTCTATCTCTCAGGCTGCAGTGCAGTGGTGCCATGATCATAGCTCACTGTCCTGGGCTCAAGCTATCCTCCTGCCTCAGCCTCCCAAGTAGCTAGGACTACAGGTGCGCACTACCACACCAAGTTAATGCTTTGTGTTTCTTAATCTTAATTCCAAAGCTACTGTAAAATGGACAATAAAAATAAAAAGTTAAAAATGAGAGTGATGAATTTTAATTATTCTATAATGAAATATATTTTAAACCACCTGTTTCTTTTCAATTGCATGTACCTTCTTCTTTTAAATATTATGATTCTGCATACCTGTTTCCACTAATTTAAAAGCCCATTCCCAGTAGCCCATCCTAAGCAACTATGTCCTGCCGTGTTTGAAAAAGATTTATTTTGATATATTTTCAGTGGGGAAAGAGGAAAATTGTGAATGAGAAAGAGCACAGAATTGTAGGTTAAATTATATATACATCATTTTATTTTCTAAATAGTTGAGTTGTGTGTATACTCCCTTAGGGGAAATGATAGTCTTAATCACATTAGAAATTTTTTTATATATTGGCTACTTATCTGTAATTAAAAAAAAGTAAAAATACATACTTTTTACAAAGATTCTATCAGTCATCCCAAGTACATTTCAATATAATTCTTTTTTTTTTTTTTTTTTTGAGACAGAGTCTCACTCTGTTGCCCGGGCTAGAGTGAGTGCCGTGGCGTCAGTCTAGCTCACAGCAACCTCAAACTCCTGGGCTTAAGCGATCCTACTGCCTCAGCCTCCCGAGTAGCTGGGACTACAGGCATGCACCACCATGCCCGGCTAATTTTTTCTATATATATATTTTAGTTGTCCATATAATTTCTTTCTATTTTTAGTAGAGACGGGGTCTCACTCTTGCTCAGGCTGGTCTCGAACTCCTGACCTCGAGCGATCCACCCGCCTCGGCCTCCCAGAGTGCTAGGATTACAGGCGTGAGCCACCACGCCCGGCCAATTTCAATATAATTCTTGCTACAGTTGAGTTATCACTCATTAATATTGCCAGTTGATAGCAGTAAGAACTTGTTCACTAGTTTTCTGGAGTGTATGTGCAAAATCAAGTCTTACACATCAACAGGAATGCTTACCTCTAATGCAAAACCATACTGCTCCAGTTCTGAGTAGATGAGTCCACGATTGATGAAGGTGTGTAATGTTACAGTTTCTCCAGCATCAAGAAGCAGCACAATTCCATAATCTATTAATGCCTAAAAATAAAATAAGTACTTACAATGCAGATGGGACTTTTTAGAGCCTTACTTCATAGGCCATGGACAAAGGTGTTTATGTCCAAACTAGGATTCAATAGTTAATTCTTTATTTTGTCTTATAATATATGGCCAAAATAATCAGATGTTAGATTTGAAGGGCCCCTTTAGCTAAAATTGTGGATACTGCTACTTTTTAATAAGTGAAGCACACTGTGCTTGCACTTCACATGTTATCTGTGAGTCACCCAGAGCTTTTTCATTTGTGTGTGGGTTGGAAGGGAGGGATTCAATACTCTTCCCCTTCCCCTACTCAGTAGTTTCATCAAATGACTGTTGACTTGATTACCATTTAACATTTAATTTCTTTTTAGTGCTTTATTGTTTTCCTAACTGAGATCTAAGCCCTATGAGGGCACAGCTTGTTCATTTTGTTCACCATTTAAGCCCAGTAACAAGCATCATGCCTGCACAAAATAGGCATTTGAGAAATTTTTACCAAATGAATAAATCATGAATCAATGAAAATGGATCTTAATAAAACTAACAAATAAGCACTTGTAGGAAAATTACTTTAAATATTTTGATAGATATATTTATTGTTTTAAAGAGACTAGTCTGAGCTAAGAAACAATCCACTTAGAAGACCTTTCTCCATTACTTTTACCTTTATTTCCATTCATTGAATAAACAAGATTTTACTGGTCTCTACTCTGCACCAGGTACTAGAAGCATCTTAAACTTGGGTTGGAGCTGAATCATTTAACTCATTTTCCTACTGAACATTTGATTCAAAAGAGCCATATGGCTTGATCAGAAAAGGGCCAAATCTTATATGCCTGTAGCACCTGCTAACTGAAAATGACAGATAGTATTTGCTCATTTGCCCTCCTCTACTGTTTCCTGATTTGGGCACTGAAGTGTCTAAAAATATTGGGCAATTAAAGATCCTATATGTATACTGTGGCATAACTATAAGTAAACATTGCCAGGGCTATAAAAAATAATTAGTAATACATGTAAAAAATAAAATAAAGAAAATCTAGACTGTTAGCCACAATTGTCTAATCTTTCCTTTACACAGAATGTAAAACCTGTATGATGCCTTAGATATCCACTAAACAACTGAATATGTGACACTTTAGGAAACCAAAGCTAGAAAATAAGATTTCATGAAGGTCAGTGAGAGTGGGGTTGGGAGGGGAGCAAAGATGTTTTGATTAAGATGAGTGAGGGCTTTGGCCTATTCTGGGTTTATATCATGACTCTATTATTCTTAATACTAGCTTCTCAGTCTTGGGAAAATTACTTAACACTAAGCCTCAGTTTCCTTATCTGCAAAACTGAGAAATTAAAAACCCATCATATTGTAAGGGGCCACTTAAAAATATTTTGATTGTATGTTGGTAAAGGATTTAACCCAGGGCCACACAAGAAACCCATTTAAATAAGTGACAACTATAAACTATTTTCGTTAACATAGAGTGCTAGAACTGGAATTCACCTTTGCTTAGTTTTTTGAAACCATGTCTTGGGAGAATGCCTAAGTGCATTTTCTGCAGAAAGATACTTGGTTTTTCTCAGCCTAGGGATGGCAGGAATGCTGAGGAACAGGTGGAGTTAGACAACAAAGGAGGAGGTGGCAGTGTTTAATGACACCCAGTACATAGGCTGGAGGTCAGATGGTTTTACAAAGCCTCCTAAAGACTGTTAACCCAGAAGCAAACAAAACTATGGACACCAATACAGATCTCTAACTCCCTGTGTGACTTGGATGAGTTTTATAACCTCTCCCTACTTCCATTTCCTTATCTGTAAAACAGATTGGATGAAATGCTGTGGGGCCCTGGCAGCTCTAAAATCGCCAATATTTTGTTATTCTAATTCAGTCTCACTTTATTTAGATAGTTTTGCAGTTTCTTTATTTCCAGGGCATTGGCTTTTTTACATATCTGAGGTAACAAAAAATGGGAGTTCTATCCCCACCCAGCCCATTGTTTCCCCATTCAGGGTTACCTTCTGGCAGGAAAGGGGGTGGAGAGGGAGTCCTCAAAGACACCTGCTGTGCAGGTCACTCTGATAAATGATCCTTTAATTAGCTCCTAGAATCTTAACAATTCCCTTGTTAAAAATTAGTTATTCATTTGTCAACATTTCTGGAAGAAACCTGATAGTCTGGTTACCAGGAATTTTACATCCTCTTAAGTAGAAACAATGTTTCTCAACTTCTTCCCTTCCAAAGCTTGTAGATTTCTAAATTTCTGACTGTTTTAAACAGGTTTAACTGTCCAGGTTTCACAGAGATTGGCAGTGTGTCCATACAGAATAGTGGGAACATTATGTGGCCTTTTAAAGGAATGCTTCATTTATTATGGAAGAGGACAGAAATAAAGACAGGGAGACAAATGGATAATAGAGAAAAAGAAGCAGGAGGATGGGACACAACACTGAGAGACTCTGACCAAATCCTCCCCTGTGAGGAGTCCTCACTGAAAAGGGACCACACAGATAGGGGGTGTTGGAGGGGGTAAGATTAGGAAAACAAGAGTTTGCACAGGTAGATGCTGGAACAAGATAAATTGAGAAAGTTTGCTGCAGCCATAGTGAGACCATCAAAATACTCGGGCAAATCCCGGTCACTGGTCCCTGAAACTGGAAACCATCACTCCAAATTCCCTGCTCCATGTGTGGTCTGAGGACCAAACAAAAAAATACCTACATGCCATACTACCCAAAGCAATCTACAGATTCAATGCCATCCCCATCGAAATATCAATGACATCATTCACAGAAATAGAAGAAGTAATTCTAAAATTTATATGGAACCACAAGAGATCCAAAATAGTCCAAGCCATTTAGACCAAAAGAACAAAACCAGAGGAATCATATTACATGATTTCAAATTATATTATAGAGCTGTAGTAACCAAAACAGCATAACACTGGCATAAAAACAGACACATAGATCAATGGAACAGAATAGAGAACCCAGAAATAAATCCACACATCTATAGTGAACTTATCTTCAATAAAGTTGTCAAGAAAAAACAGTGGGGAAGGAACAGTCTCTTCAATAAATGGTGCTGGGAAAACTGGATAGCCATATACAGAAGAATGAAACCAGACTCTTATCTCTTGCCATATACAAAAATCAAATGAAAATGGATTAAAGACTTAAATATAAGACCTGAAACTTTGAAACTACTAACAGAAAACATTGGGGAAATGCTTCAGAACCTTGGTCTGGGCAAGGACTTCTTGAGTAATACCCCCAAAACACAGGCAACCAAAGCAAAATTGGACAAATGGGATTACATCAAGCTAAAAACCTTCTGCACAGCAAAGGAAACAATCAACATAGTGAAAAGACAACCTAAAGAATGGGAGAAAATATTTGCAAACTACCCATCTGACAACGGATTAATAACTAGAATATATAGGGAGCTCTAACAACTTAATAAGGAAAAAAATCAAATAATCTGATTTAAAAATGGGCAAAGGATCTAAAAGAAGACACATAAATGGCCAACAGGTATATGAATAAATGCTCAACATCATTATTCATCAGAGAAATGCAAATAAAAACTACAATAAGATATCATCTCACCCCAGTTAAAATAGCTTTCATCAAAAAGACACACAATAACAAATGCTTGCAAGGATGTGGAGAAAGGGGAACCCTCACACACTATTGGCAGGAATATAACTTAGTGCAACTACTGTGGAGAATAGTATGGAAGTTCCTCAAACAACTAAAAATAAAACTACCATATGACCCAGCAGTCCCATTTTTGGGTAATATATATATCCAAAGGAGAGAATTCAGTATACTGAAAAGAATTCTGCACTCCCACGTTTATTGCAGCACTATTCACAATAGCCAAGATTTGGAATCAACCTAAGTGTCCATCAACAGATGAAAGGATAAAGACAATTGTGGTACATATACACAACAGAGTATTATATAGCCACAAAAAATGAAATCCTGCCATTTGCAATGACATGGATGGAACTGGAGAACATTATGTTACGTGAAATAAGCCAAGCACAGAAAGGCAAATCTCATGTTCTCACTTATATGTGGGAGCTAAATATCAAAAACAATCGATCTCATGGAGACAGAGAGTAGAATGACAGTTACCAGAGGTTGGCAAGGGTAGCAGGGAGAGGGAGTTAAAATGGAGATGGTTAATGGGTGCAAAAATATAGTTAGATAGTTAGATAGAATGAACAATATTTGATAGCACAACAAAGTGATTATAATCAACAACAAGTTATGTTATACTTTAAAATAACTACAAGAGTGGAAGTGGAATGTTCCTAACACAAAGAAATGATAAATGCCTGAGGTGATGGATACCCCAATTACCCTGATTTGATTCATTCACATTGCATGCCTATTTCAAAACATCATATGTCCCTTTATCAAGATATACAACTATTATGTCCCCATAATAATTTAAAAAAACTTTTTAAAAACTCCACATGAACTACTCTAGCTAATTTTGAAATTTTGAAGCAACAATATTGATAGTGATCACTGCTTTAAAATTCTGCACGTGGCCAGGCACAGTGGCTCACGACTATAATCCTAGCACTCTGGAGGCTGAGGCAGGAGGATCACTTGAGGCCAGGAATTTGAGACCAGACTGAGCAACATGGGGAGACCCCTGTGTGGCAAAAATAACCCTGAAAAATTAGCCAGACATGGTGGCGTGTGCCTATAGTCACAGCTACCTGGGAAGCTGAGGCAAGAGAATCACTTGTGCCCAGGAGTTTGAGGTTGCAGGGAGCTATGATGATGTCACTGAACTCCAGCTTGGGCAACAAAGCGAGACCTTGTCACAAAAAAAATAAAAATTCTGCCCACAGTGTATCAGTAGAAACATTTCCTCAAATGATAATTATGCAATGTATTTTAATTTATACATGCATTTAAATGCTTATATAAATATTATAAAATTAAATTTTCATTTGAATTATTACAGAAATTGTATAAGAAACTTTGATGAGCCCTAACAACGAAATTAAATATTTTCCTAGATGGTTCTTTGGTTTCTCAACTTTTGTGTGTGTGTATTTCCATACCAATTACTTTCCAAAATTATAGCAGAAGTAATACTTTACAAATGCTTTAACCATGTGTACAAATGCTTTAATGTGTTTATTAAATGTTGCTTATTGATTGCTTGTTGAATTCAACAAGCTATTGAATGCATGTTATTTATTAAATGCTTTGAATATGTTGTTTACTAAAACAGTGATCTTACCATTTGAAGTTCTTTTATCTTGGTGTAACATAATGCTCTGTTATAAAATGCTACATAACATTTTTTGTCCATGTTGATAGCTGTAGTTAAATCTGTAATTGCTAGCTTATAAGTCTACAAAGAAAAAAATAATTGTGTGAGAAGGGTGAATCATAATGAACTAAAATTTCATTGTAAAATAAATTCTTGATTCTATCAGAGTTTTTGAAACACTCATTTAACCATTCTGCATTTCATCTGTGAAATTAAGATATTTAAGCTAATCTTTCACAGAGTTAATTAAGAAGACCTTCTGGTAGGAATTATTGTTATAGTTTCTCTTACCTGCAAATAAAATTAAATATATCAACAACTTTAACTTAGACAATTGTTTTATTCCAAATTTTGCTATATGGCAATGAGAAAATCATACTCATAAAAAAAAAAAAAACAACCCATATTCATCCAGCAAACATCCACCAAAGCTTGCTTGCTTCTGTCACTCAGACTGTCATATCACATAATCGTCATGTTTTCTACCCACATTTCTTTTGCTTCCTCTTTGATTCTTCTCTGACACCTTAATATCATCTGTTTTTATAGATAGTAATTTTCATGGAATTAACACATAATGCAAGGTCTTACCTGTGCTTTAAGATATTATTTGCAAAATATTACATATGAAATAGCTACAAAGAAAGGTCAGAAAAGAAAAGTACAAAGAAACAAAGTATTCCATGCAGTCTAAGATAGCAACAGGGTTGCTCACACTTTTTAACCCAGTAATTTCTGTTTAAGAACCAATCACAAGCTTAGCAACAATTTTGCTCTTAGTTGTGTATAACTGTACCATTTTAAATAGTAAAATAGTAAAAAAAAAAAAAAAAAATTAAAACGACCCAAATGTTCAAAAATAAAGTGATTAAAAATAAATTATGGTGGAATACTATATAGTCAGAAAAATTATATCTTCAAAGATTAAGTGTAAAAAGCAGGGCACAAGTTATACGTGTAGTATAATCTCAACTTTAGAAAATATATATTATATATTTTAATGAAAATAAAAGTCTAAATGCAAATACACCAAAATGTACTCAGCAAGTCTCATTCACGGTGGGGCAATAATCCTTTATTCCCGTCTATATTTTCCAAATTGTCTACAATGAATATATACTACTGTCTTAATAACAGTAAGTGTTATTTAAAACAAATGTCAAAAATAAATATCATTATTTTGTGAGAAATTATGAGTTGAATTCCTTTTGATGGACCAGGAAAGTGCAAAGAGCTCTAAAATAGTTCTGCCCCTCACACCACAGGGATTCCCCCACTATAGAGGAAGAAAGCAAGTGAGTCCCCACTTGGCATCAGAGAATCACCCACTCTAAAATTTCAGTAAACCAGGCAGGAAATGGCCCTACCCTGTTGCAGTATTTCAGAGCTCCTCTGTATACATAGGCACGCACACTCCCAGGATAAATTTTGATAGCCTCATTACAATTCAAGATTGCTTTGGAGTATCTGCCTTTTGAACCATAGAAGGCTACTCGGCTTAAATATGCCTATTCAGAGAAAGAAAGAAGGAAAGCATAAATGAATGCTTTAGTAAAAGCATGAATTCTACCAAAATATATGGTACTTTGAAAAAATCTATGCCACCTAAAAATGATATTAAAATATAGTCTTTTTCTTCAATCTAAAAGAGAGTGAAAATTTTTAGAAAAAATTTCAAACATACGGAATTGAAATAATCATGCAGTGAACACCTGGATTGAATGAATTCCTGGATTCAATAACTATCAACATTTTGCCATATTTACCTATTTTTTTCTGAACTATTTGAAAATAAGTTGTAGACATCATAATACTTCACCCCATGTCCTCCAGTATACATCGCCTATAAAAAAAGACATTCTCCTACGTAATCATAACCATTATATATCTAAGAAAATTAACAATAAAATTATTTAATCTAAGCTAAAATTAACTAATATTTAGTCCATATTGAAATTTCATAGACTTTTAAAATCAGGATCCACAACAGCTTTACCTATTGAATTTTGTGCTGTCTCTTTAGTCTAAAGGCAGAAATCAATGTAATAGCAAAACACGAAATAAAATTAATTTATAAAATTAACATTATTTATAGCTATATTAACATACTAACAATATTTACATAAATCACAATTCACAAATACTTTTATATGCACAAGATCACTGATAGAAATAATACTTTTTGTTCAAGGGGAAGTACAGATATCTGGATTATCAAAATATAGTTAGTTGAAAACTAGGTATAAGTAACTGTTGTTAATTAATAATGATAGCATATAAAGGATTTAATAGTTTTACCAAAATTAACACATTCTCCAAATCACTAAAATCATTTATTTAAATACCTGGTAATGTTTTGGATCAAGGGTAATTGCACGATTGAAATCCAAGATTGAGTTATCCTTGTGGAGTTTTGCTTTACAAAGCCCTCGTTGGTAAAAGCCTTCTGCAAAATCAGGATTTGCTTTGACAGCTTTTGTAAAAGAATCAAAAGCCTAGAGGAGCATATTGTCGAGATATGCAAACCATTTAGTGATAGACTATATTATTTTAAAATGTTAACAAATATAACAAGTGTTGAAAAGTTTCACTCTATTTTTTTGGTAATTTTAAATACATTTCTCCCAATGAACATTGTAGATCAAACAAAAGTAATATTTAGGAACAAATAATACTATATAATAAAAAATAATAAACAATAAATAAAGGTTTATTATTATAATTAAAGGCCTCATTCCCAGACTAATGTCTACATAACCCATTTGTTAGATTATAATATTTTGGGGATATAATTTTAATCATTATTTTTCAGATTTTGTAAGAAATCACAACCAGCACATTTATTTTCCATGAAGATCCAAGAACTGTAGCAGATACATAGTTACGAAATTTCAAAACAATAGAACTCTAAAATTTTTCCCAACATCGTAAAGCAAAGCTGAGTTTGCTCTGGTTGTTCAAAAGGACTAAAAATTTGTAAAAGATTTGTAATTCATCTTATATTTATTGGCATTTCTTAATGGAACAACGAATCAAGTGCAGCTGTTTTTGTATGCTATGGAAATACACGTTCAAGATATTTTTCACCCCATGAATACAAAAATTAGAATAATATATGTGTGCACTGTATGTGTGTGGGGGGGGTGTGTGTGTGGGGGGGGTGTGTGTGTGTGTGTGTGTATGTGTGCATAGAGATGGAGCTGTGAAATATCCAATGTTAGCCATTGGATAATACCAAGTATTGTACATATTTATCACATCAGTGACAATGTTGAAGTGAGAAATTGTGTAAAATAGCCAAAGACTAGACAAACATATAATAATTGAATCAACTATTTTTCAGTGAATTGGGCCATCTTAGCAACCAGTTTCAATGTGATCTGAATTGTGCAATTATCAGTAAGAGAAGCCAGAGTGTCCTAATTCTTTTCCATTTATGAGATATTACACTTGCAATTGAATAAGTAAATTTATATTAATATGATGAAATCATTTTGCTATAATAATTTCCTTCAGTTAGATGTATTATTTTGGTGGGAAACACATATTAATCTTTAGAATATTGTTGATAAGCAAGCATCAAATAAAATGAATTGATTAAATAAAATAATGTCATAGGTATTGCAGGGTACCAACTGATTGTAATAAGATTTATAAGAAGCTTTGGACTAGTCACTCACTGTATAGGTAGCCTTCAGAAATAGAACTGAATACAAGCAATCAGTTTTTTAAAATCACAAATTATGCTCCTAAATACACAAAATACCATTTGTAAGTTGCCTTCCTCCATGTAACAAAGACCCAAGTTATACAGACAGTCTGCTGAAAGAGCTGTGGCATTTGGTCCTTTATCAGAATGAGAAAAACTATCCAATGTCTTCTTAAATATTCTCACAGCTTCCTATAAAGAAAAAGGAGTGGGGGGAGAATGTTTCTTTCTAATATTTATTTAACATTACAGCCTTCAATGTTAAAAGGAATGCAGAGCACACACTTCTCTCATTTCACCCAGGGACACACAGGCCTGGTAAAGCCACAGATCTTGTTAGTACAAACACAGAAAAGGACCCAGCTTGTGAGTCTGATTGCCCCATGTCCCACCAGGTGCCTACCCTACAAGCCAGTCATAAGTGGGCTTACACACATGGATTTTTGGAGGTGGTTTTCTTGTAGTCTTAAGTCAGACTTAAATTTATGAACTAATTTATTGCCAATCTCCTAAGAATTTTCTTGAATGGAATATTGGGAAGCTACTAGGTAGTAAAAGTTCCCCACTGATAATACCAATACAATTTTAATCCGTCTTTATTTTGTCCTGTTCTGCTCCTAATGGAGTTCCATTGGCACCAGAAAATAAATTACCATCCAAAATCATCCATTTAGATTTAGTCAAAATAGTTGAGGCTCATTAATGAAAAAATTCAATTTTCCAGATAGAAATGCCACTTAATAATTAACTAATCATTATATATATTTATATAGAAATAAAAACGTTTGTTACTGGTTGTCTCATTTTCTTAATTGCATTTAGTTGCAAAAGAAACAATGAGATTTAGCTTGGACTTGCTAAATGTCCTTTATGGCTCTCTTTCAATATTTACTCCACACATTTACAACTCACCTCAACAACCATCCTTCTGTCCTCACTCAGCACATGACCTTGCCATAGAAAAAGCGGATTATCCTTTCATTTTCCCTCCTTTCTACTTCTCAATGTCTCTATGGCTTCATCCGTTCTCACCTTTTTCTCCTCTTTCTTTCTGCTCCTTTGCAGACTCCTTAAGCTGAGTCTTTGACCCCATCTCCTTCTGCCCCACCTGAGCACAGTCTGTTATTTCCTTCCCTGTTTGTATCTCTCCCCCTTCACTGCCTTCTTGAGTCCATAAAAACTTGAGTCTACTCAAGCCTTCCATTCCATTTAAATTAAAATGAACACATCTTTGCTTCCTCCTGCTTCCCCCATGTCTTTCTCCCTCACTACTCTAGGAAGTCTCCCCAGGGAGATGTGGAGGGGCTTGCAGATAAGGCACATTCCTGCTCTGAAAACAGGACTGCGGCTGCTGTGCGAACAAAAGCTTGGAAGAAGCAACACTGCTGCTATAATTCAAGAAAAATTTTTAAAAAATTGTATGTTCTGAACCAGGATAATGACCACAGAAATGGAGAAAGGAAGTGGATTTGAGCGCTATTTGGAAAGTAGAACCAAGAGAACATCATTATTGATTGGGTGGAAGAGGGCAGCCAAAGGTGGATAACAGGTATCCAGCCAGAGCGAAGGGCACAGGGGTTGGGGAGGTAAAGCAAGCATAAAACAGCATTCCTCAAAGCCTGGAGAGACCAAAGCTTCAAATGTGGACAAAAAGTAGACAATGATCCATACTAAGAAAGAATGACTGAATCTGCAATAAGAAAGCCATTAACAAAAATAGCAAGAGCACTTCATTCCAAACCAGGGATGCATTCATTTTCTATTGTTGCAAATCAAAGTATCACAATTTAGCAGATTAAAGTAACACGCATTTATTATCTTACAGTTTCCACAGATCAGGAGATTGGGCTTGGCTTAGCTGGGTCCTCTGCTCTGGGTCCCATAAGGCTGCAATCAAGCTGTCAGTTGAGGTGTATTCTCCTCTGGAAACTCTACTGGGGAGAATCAACTTCCAAGCTCATACATGCTGTTGGCAGAATTCATTTCCTTGAGACTCCAGAACTGAGAGCCCTGGCATTTGCTGGCTCTCGGTTGCCCTCAGATGCTAGAAGCTGCACACGGTTCCCCCCTAGAGTTCCCCCCTAGCACACCAGCCTCTCCACAGGAAGCCACAACAAGGCCAGCAGGAGAATCTCTCCAGTCTGCTAAGGAGTCTTATATACTGCAACATAATCAAGGGAGTGGCATCCCACAACTTTGCCATATTCCATTGGTTAGAAGCAAGTCACATGTCCTGCCCACACTCAAAGAAAGGGAGGAGATTATACAGGGCATGATTCATTGACAGTAATTTTAGGGTGTGTCCACCAGAGTCCACTATCTGGCCCCCAATGATTCAACACTGCGGCCGCATACAAAATACATTCCTTCATTCCAAGGTCCCCAAATGTCTCATCTCATTGCTGCATCAGCTCAAAGTCTACAATATCATCATTTAAAGGAGGTTCAAGTTTAGATGAAGCATTTGAGTATAATTCACTAAGTACCATTCCTGGGGCACAATTCCTCTCCATCTGTGGACCTATGAAATTAAAGGGACAAGTTTTCTGTCTCCAAAACACCCAACGTGCAATGGTGAGACAGGCATAGGATAATATTGGCACACATTCTGGTTCAAAAATAAGGGAAATGGAAGATAAAAAAGGGAGTTACTGGTCCATGGCAATTCTCAAATACATTTGGGAAAATATCCAGAGTCTCTTGATTAATTTTCAAAGAACAAGGATAATTTTCTATGGCTCTTAGTCCTGTCCTATGTGTTCTTGGTCTTGCCTTCTGGGTTATCTTTCCTTTTTTAAAGAGGTTACATATGTTTGAGCTGAGTTGTTTTATTAATCTGCTTCTTTCAAGTGTAATTTTGAGGTCTGATAGCCTTCTTTCATTTTGTACTCTCTCTGTCTCTTTTAGTCCAAACTGGCAGTGTTTATGAAGAAATAATTCTTTCAAAAACTTTGGAGACCGTCCATGGATTTCACAGGGATTTGCTCCATTAGACAAAAGCCACATCCACTAATTTTTTCAAGAAAATTCCTTGCCTACTTTGGCCTTATGCTGAGATGTCTGAGGGAAATTGTCCTTAAGCTTCTAGAGGTCCTCTGGTTTGGTTAATAAGATTTGTAAGGCATAACCTTAATGTCTTGAAAGAGACCTAGCATGACTGAATACTCTGATCTTATGATCTTTCTCAGATCTTGGCAAAGGGCTGTCCAGCCACACCTGGGCCTTTTCTCTAGATCATGCTTTCCTGAAAGTGAATATTTGATTTTATCATGTTTTGCCATCTGGAGAAGTTGAGATTTTTCAACATCATCAAGTCCTGGTTTATTCTGTTCAACCGTTCTTAATTTCTCTCTCTCCTCTCACAAGAAGCAAGATGAGAACCAGAAGCACTGTCAACACTTTGCTTGGAAATTATCTCAGTTATATATCCAGGTTTCTGACTTACTGGTTCTGCTTTCCATATAACTACAGGAGGCAATTTCGCTAAGCTTTCTACCACTACGTAAAAGGAAACTTCTTCCACCGGTTTCCAATAATATGTTGCTCACTTGTTCCTGAGTCCTCACTCATTAGCAGCATCTTCAAAGACCAGGTATCTACTAACAGTCTGTCTCGGATGACTTGAGCTTTTTCTGCCATGCTCCTCAGAATTCTTCCAGCCTCTGCCTGCTGCCTGGTTCCAAAGCTGCTTCCACATTTTTAGGTATTTTCTATAGCAGCATCCATTTCCAGGTACTAAAATCTGAGTTAGTTTCTTATTGCTACAAAAAAAAAAAAAAAAAAAGAGAAAGAAAAGAAAAGAAAAAAAAAAAAAAGAAAAGAAAGAAAAAGAAATGACCAAAAACCTAATCCCTTAAAGCAGGACACAGTTACTATGTCACAGTTACTATGTCACAGTTTCCATGGGTCGGGAGTCTGGGCATAGCTTAGCTGAGTGCTCTGTTTAGGATCTCCCAGGCTGCAATCAAGGTGTCAACCAGGCTACATTCTCATCTGGAGGCTTGGTTATAGAAGTATCTTCTTCCAAGCTCATTCTGGTTGTTGGCAGGATTCATTTCCTTATGGCTGTCTGACTGAGGGGCCAGGCTGACTGACTGACTGGCTGTTGGCTGGAGGCCACAGCAGTTCCCTGCCGTGAGGCCCTCTCCCCCGGCACCTCACAGTATGGCTTGCTGTTTCCTCAAGGCCGGCAGGACAATTTCTCTCTCCAATCTGCCATGAGAGAGTCTCACAAACCTAACATAATCATGGGAGTGACATCCCATCACCTTGCCATATTCTGTTACTAAGAAAGTCACAGGTTCCACCCACACTCAAGGTCATACAAGGGTACAGTATATTGAGAGCCACCTTATGATGTGTCCATCATAAGAGTGTAGAAGCCAGATTGTAGTGAGTATAAGAATGAGCAGACAGTGTGGAAATTAAGATAACGAATGTGAGAGAAAAGAGGAAAAAGTCAATAATTAGAGATGTCAAGGAGGCAAAAATAAAGGAGGTTTTCTTCAAAAAATTAAGAATAGTTACTCATGATTAAATGTTTAGGGAAAGAAACCTATAAAGAAGCTAAAAATACTTAATGAAGAAAAAATAGTAATAGCTAATATTTATCAAATGTTTACCATGTCCCAGATATTAAAGCATTAAATAGTTACTTAATTTTGTTCATCTAATCTTCACAAAAACCTCATGAAATGCTCCTCTAATATCTCCATTTTAAGATGGGAAAGCTGAGAATTAGGGAAGATGGGTGACTTGCTCAGTGGCTCACTGGCGGTACATTGCAACGCTGAGTCATGAATCCAGGCAGTCTGGCTCCAGAGCCCCTACTCTCAACCAAGCATTTAGATTCCTGAGAAGATGGATGAGATGACAATTTTCTCATCATAGAATGTCATGAAAATTAAATGAGACCATGTTAGCACCGAGCCCTCAGCCTGTCTGATGCACATTAGGTGCTTAATTTTGATGGCAATTACTTATTACTATTATTAGTCTTTTATACTTGCATTATTGAGGACTCATCAAAAATTCCAAAAAGAGCCTATAGGTCCTAAATAAGGATAGGAGATCTACCTGGCATTAACTAGACTTTTTCGTGTCCCCTAAATGTCAACCCAAATCTCCCAAATGAAAAAATATAACATTCACCAGATAATATTTTACTACAACAATAACAGCAACAAAAACCATCTTAGAGAATCCCACTTCACCCATACCACTGCTTTCATTAATAGAAGCCAAAAGACAGAGTAATATTACCTTGAAAATATTGAGGAAAAAAAATCACTGCCAATTTAAAATTTTGTCATAAAATAAACAAAAATGAAAAGCTTTACCATTGACATTCACTTTTATTTCAGAAAAAAAATTATCTCAGGACAGTCTGACATGTAATAAGAAATGAGTAAGATAAAATGGAAACATGTATGTAAGCATAAACATTGTTTATCTAAAATAATGGTAGTAATTTTATTTTGTATTATAATTTGTAGAATTTAAAAAGTGTAGAACTAAAATACAAAACAAAAGAAAGTTTGAGTTGGGAAGGCAGTGGTAAGAGTTAGAGAGGTCTAAGTTCTTTTTATTACCTGGGAGAGTAAGCCCTGTACTCAGGAATACAATATTATTTAACTTCAGACTTTGCTATAAATGCATGGCAATATTTAAATAGTAAAAACTAAAATAGAAATGAAACAAAAAGAATAGAGAGGAAAATTGAATAAAGACAAATTTTTAAATAAAAAAACCTCAATACAAAAAATAAACAGTGATAAAAAGATTTTAAAAGAAATAATGAAAAAGAAGGACAAGTATTAAACACCACAATTTAAGAGGAAAAGAGGAAGGAAGAGAGAGAGAGAGAACTAGGACGACCAAAAAAAAAAAAAAAAAAAAATTCAGACCGAAGAAAAATCACAGATTCCAAATCTTCCAAGTAAAACAAAGATATTATCAGAATGGATTTATTAAAATCCTGTTACAGGAGATAAATCTAAAACCTAGGATATGGAAAGGTTAAAAGTAAAAGGATAGAAAAGATATAACTAAGAAATACTAATCAAAATAAAGTAGATATAATATCAAACAAAGCAAACATTAAGACAAAAAGTATTATTAATGATAGAAAGGGTCACTATGTAATGATAAAATGTTCAGTTCTTCAAGAAGGCATAACAATTCTAAAGATGTGTGTCTATAATTGATAAACCAAAAATTGAAAGAACTACAGAGAGAAATTGACATCTAACATCATACTGGGGGATTCTAACATACTGCAGTTATTGATAGATTAGGCAAAAATGTGCATTTTGCACACCACATAAAAAAATCAGACCTAAGGAACAAATATACAAAACATACCAAGCAATGAAAAAATACATATTTTTTCAAGTACATGATGAGTGCAATGCACACTGTCTGGGGAATGGACACACTTGAAGTTCTGACTCAGAGGGATGGGTGGGACATGGGCAATATATATAAACTGAACTTTTGTACCCTCATAATAAGCTGAAATAAAAAAATATATATATAACATCAACCACAAAAAAAAATAAAAAATAAAATAAAATAAAATAGGCCATAAGTAAGTCTGAACACATTTCAAAGAATCAGTATCAAGCAGAATATTCTTTTCACAATGTATTTGGAACTTGAAATTTTTTTTTTAAAGTTTAAAAAAATTCATATATCACAAAAAATACTACTGTACATTTAAAAATACTTACTATGAAATTCAGTAAATATGATACTTGAAAATATATAGCCCTAATTGCTTATGGTATAAAAGAATAAAGTTTGAAAATTAATGAAATGAGTATCCAACTGAAATTTTAATACAAATAACAAAAAAATCCCTTTCAATAAAAGCAGGAAGAAACTATAAAGGTAAGAGTGATTTCAATAAAACAGAAAATAAAGATAAAGAAAGATCAGAAAGCCAAAATTTGATTCTTTGAGGAGAGATTTCTGACAAAATTAATCAAGAATAAAAAAGGGGCCGGGCGCGGTGGCTCACGCCTGTAATCCTAGCACCCTGGGAGGCCGAGGTGGGCGGATCGTTTGAGCTCAGGAGTTCGAGACCAGCCTGAGCAAGAGCGAGACCCCACCTCTACTAAAAATAGAAAGAAATTATATGGACAGCTAAAAATATATATAGAAAAAAAAAAATTAGCCGGGCATGGTGGCGCATGCCTGTAGTCCCAGCTACTCGGGAGGCTGAGACAGGAGGATCGCTTGAGCTCAGGAGTTTGAGGTTGCTGTGAGCTAGGCTGACGCCACGGCACTCACTCTAGCCTGGGCAACAGAGTGAGACTCTGTCTCAAAAAAAAAAAAAAAAAAAAAGAATAAAAAAGGCACAAGTAAATTTTAAAAGAGTCATATGGGCCGGGCACGGTGGCTCACGCCTGTAATCCTAGCACTCTGGGAGGCCGAGGTGGGCGGATCGTTTGAGCTCAGGAGTTCGAGACCAGCCTGAGCAAGAGCGAGACCCCATCTCTACTAAAAATAGAAAGAAATTATATAGACAGCTAAAAAAATATAGAAAAAATTAGCCGGGCATGGTGGCACATGCCTGTAGTCCCAGCTACTCGGGAGGCTGAGACAGGAGGATCCCTTGAGCTCAGGAGTTTGAGGTTGCTGTGAGCTAGGCTGAAGCCATGGCACTCACTCTAGCCTGGGCAACAGAGTGAGACTCTGTCTCAAAAAAAAAAAAAAAAAAAAAAAAGAGTCATATGTAACTGCAGATACAGCGGAAATTGAAGTGATAATAAATGATATTTTGAATAATTTTATGGAAATAAATTTGAAAACTTAGATGAAATGGACCTATTCCCAGAAAACTATGTTGGCAAAACTAAAGAAGAAATAAAGGGCTGAATATTTCTGTACCTATTAAAGAAAACATTACAGATGGTTTTACAGGTGGCTTCTACCAACCTATCAAAGAAAAGATGATCATGGTAATCTTTAGACAAGCTCGTTCATTAATAGGAAAGAAGGACTATTCCCCCAAATCATCCTATGAGATCAATATAACCTTGATACTCAAATCCAACAAGGTCGATACCACTCATAAATATAGGCACAAAGATCTTTACCAGTAAAGCAAATTCAGCAATGTATAAAAAAGAGATTATATACTCTGATCAAGTTGGTTTAACCCAGGAATACATAGTTGGTCTAATATTAAGTAATCTATGACATATAATTGGCTATATGTACATATTAAAAGATAAAAACATAGTCATTTTAATACCTGATTAAAGATAATTTGATAAAATTCAAAACAGGAATAGAAATAAAATTCTTAACTTTAAGTTGTCTACAAAAATCAACCAGAAACTTCATTCTTAGTGGGATAAATTGCCTTTAAAATTTGGAAAAAGATAAAGGACATCTCTAACATCACTTCTAGTTGGCATTGTTTTGGAGTTTCTAGCCAGCACAATTAGACAAGAAAAAGAAATGGAAGATGTAAAGAAAAAGAAAGAAAGAAAATTATCATTATTTAAAGAAGATATAAACATCTATTTATAAGCCCAAAAGAACATATCTAAACATTTTCAGAAATAATAAGCTTTCATTGGTTCCTGGCCTTTTGGCTAAGATCAAGTGTAGAAATAACAACTGTCCATCAAGGCAGCTGGCTAGTAGACAGATACTCAAAAATCAATTTCATTTCTATAAACTATCAGAATTTTTTATAAAGATACCATTTACAATAGCAGCAAAAATTATGAGGATACATAGGAATATTTCTAACAAGAGATATGTAAAATCTGTTTAAAAGAAAAAGTGAAATAAATGAGGAGATTTATCATCATGGTCACAAACTAAAGAATCCAATATCATAAAGGTGTTGATTTTCCCTAAAATAGGGGTGTCAATTCTCTAAAATAATCTAAAGTTTCAATATTTTTTCAGTCAAAATTCCAAAATCTTAGAAAGCTGAGTTTAAAATTTGTATGACAGAGTAAAAGCTCAAAAATAACCAGTAATTTCCTAGAGAATAATATTGTGTGGGGACTTGCTCTACCAGATGTCAAGAATTTCAGTGAGGTTATAGTACTTAAGACATGGTACTGTCAGTCCAGGAATACAAAAATTGACCAAAGGAACAGAATAGAGAGCCTAAAATTATACTTGATCTACATATACGTGAAACCTTGTGGTATGATAGACTGCAGCACTACAGATCTTGGGGCTAAGGATAACATTTCAATAAATTATACTGAAACATTTGAATATCCATATGGGGAAAACTGAAATTTTATCACTCACATTGGAAAAAAAAAAAAACAAAACATCTTATAATAGAGGAAGGTCTTAAATGGAAAAACAAAAGCTTAAACTTTTTGAAGAAAATATGGAAGAATATCTTAATGACCCTGGTGTAGCGAAGGACTCCTTAAACAAGATGGTTTTTCTTTTTAAAGAAAAAATGCTCTGACAACAAAATTAAAAAGAGTATATTCAACTACATTGAAATTAAGAAGCTCTGTTAACCAAAAGCCACCATAAAGACAATTACAAGACAATCTACAAATTGTGAGAAGATATGCAGCATATAACCAAGGGTTAGCATACAGAATTCATATTTTAAATGCCTAAAGTCAATAAAAAATAGAAAAATAAACAAAAAATGTGTATGGAAAATTGATAGAACAGGAAATACTAGTGGCTGATAGACATGCAAAGATGTTTAAAATGTGAATTAAAATCACACTGAGACACCAGTTTTTATCCACCACACTAGTAAAAGCAAAGTCTAACAATATCAATTATTGTAGAGGATGCAGATCAACAGGAACACCCATACACTACAGGTAGGAGAATAAATTACGTAGCACCATATGAAACAATGCGTCATTTTCTTGAAAGTTAAACATTCAGGCTTTCAACATACTGGCAATTCCACTCCTCGAAATATATCCTGGAAAACTATGCCACATATTAACAGAAGACATGAAAAAGAATATTTAGGACAACCCTATTCTTAAGAGGGAAAAAAAAAAGAGGAAATAATTCAAATGTTAATTAACAGAAAAATAAATAAATAGATAAAAAATATAATTTAGTTTTGTAAAAAATATTTAAAGTGTCATACTAAGCACAATATTTAAAGTTCATTAATAGATTGAGTAAATGTTATACAGAGCACTTTTTCACCTTGGTTCTCTTGGCCTTCATATGAGCTTTTGCTAACAGAGCAAATATGGTTATCTCAGGTCTATGCCAAGTGAGCCTCTCCAAGACCTGAATGGCCTTGTCATGGTTTTCACAAAATGAATAAATAAGTGCTTGCTGTACAGGACTCAACTCAATAAGACCTAGAAGGAAAGGAACATTCATCAATATCCTTGCCAAGTATCAAAGATTTAGAATACAATTATTTTAAGGCAAACAATTCAACAATTTTTTTCTTTATAATATGAATTAACAAATCAATATTATACTAAAATCTATTTACTACCAGCAAACAATAAGAAATTCTCATTATAAACAAAAAATATATTGTAAGCCTGATATTTCCTATAATAATCTCACTCAAAAAATTCACTGTTACGGGGCATTTTACTAATTGATTATGTACATAGGAAACTGAAGTTTCCAAATCTAACTTTGACTTTCAAGTGAACTCTTCATGCTATTAAAAACAGAATAAAAAATTTAAAGATGTATTTCTTAAGTTAAAACAATTATAATTTTGCATTAATTATATTTACCTTTGTCCATTTCTGCTATTTGATAAATAGTAAACTTTGCAAGATCATAACATTTCATCATAAGAAGATACTGCCCTCTGGAAAAAAAATAATAGCTTTTGATTCTAAGCAGTTTAAAATAATTTATCTAAAATAAAGTTTCTTATAACCAGCTACTTAAAATGTTACAATTATAATACACTCATTCATATTTACACATAATGTATAAAAAAATTTGAAAATTATAGATATTTTATATGATCTAAATAGACCAATTACCATAGAGATGTGATGAGAAAACAATTTAGGAATCTAATACTGAAAGGAAAATACTCAGATTTCTTTCTGCAATTATCTGTATTTAAAATGTCATACTTTGTTGCTATGAAATTATTAAAAGATAAAGTTCAAGGGACATAAAAGGGGGAGGTAGTTACATAAATTGATATTAATAAAATGTGGTTCAACAGTTAAAGGACAAAGCAAGCCCTTATCAGAAAGCATTTTTCCATTCCATTTTCCCAGGTCTATAAATCCTTAAAAGATAATATTATATTTTTGATAGTGATAACTCATAAATTGCAAAGGGTCCCTTTATAGCAAGCTCTACTACATTTGAAATACAATTCAATGTATTACTTTTTGTTCACTGAATCAGCTGAGGTTTACGTTTGGTACCTCTGTGGACACAATCAAAACCTGTTCAAAATATGTTACCTTACTCTCATGAGATATGCCATAACTAACATAACTAGTAACCTAGGAATGCCTCAAATAATTTAAACACTAAACAGTTGTGTTTTTTTTTTTTGTTGTTGTTGTTGTTGTTGCTCTGACACTTACTCTACATGCATCCGCCAGACACATCTTTTTTTTTTTTTTTTTAATTTCAGCTCATTATGGGGGTACAAAAGTTCAGGTTATATATATTGCCCATGCGCCCCCACCCCCCGAGTCTGAGCTTCAAGTGTGTCCACTCCCTAGACAGTGCACATCACACTCATCATGTAGGTATGCACCCATCCCCTCCCCCCACCCCCATCCCCCCCAGTCAGAACTTCAAGCATGTCCATTCCCCAGGCAGTGCGTATCGCACTCATCAAGTAGGTATACACCCATTCCTTCCCCCCAGCCTCCACCTCTGTCCGATACCCAATTGGTGTTATTCCCAAATGTGCACTCAGGGAAACCAGTTTGTTGGTGAGTACATGTGGTGCTTATTTTTCCATTCTTGGGATATTTCACTTAATAGAATGGATTCCAACTCTCTCCAGGAGAACCAAAGAGATGCCATATCTCCATTATTTCTAATAGCTGAGTAATATTTCATGGTATACATATACCACATTTTGCTAATCCATTCATGAACTGATGGGCATTTGGGTTGTTTCCACATCTTTGCAATTGTGAATTGTGCTGCTATAAACATTCGGGTGCAGATGTCTTTTTTATAGAATGACTTTTGTTCTTCTGGGTAGATGCCCAATAATGGGATTGCTGGATCGAATGGTAGGTCTACTTGAATATGTTTAAGGTATCTCCACATTGCTTTCCACAGGTAGAGCAAAGGAAAAGACCTGGTTCTCCCATATAATAAATTATTTTAAAGTTTAACAAACTGGCTTGCTGGTTGGGAGATGGCCATTGTTGGGGGATTAAAGGTAAGATAAGCAGGCTAGATCAAGGATCAGGCGAACTCAGGATCCCCACAGCATCCTGGGATGCTAAGTTACCCCAAGAAGAATTCAGTTTCTATGCTCATACCTGATTATATATAATTTAATTCCATCTGGCTGAAGGTGGATAGCACGAGATAACTCATTTACTGCCTTTTTCAATTTATGCATCTGTTGAATGATAAATGGAAACTTAGCTCCTAATATTAATTGCTTTCTTTTGATATTATATTTTTCTCCTCCCACCTTTTACTACAGAAATTTTGCAGGAACCTCTCCCAATACACATGTTTTTCTTAAGAATCATCAAAACCCAATGGTACACAGAGAAGTAAAAAAAAAAAAAATGCTTATGATGCAGTATTTTTATTTTTTAAAATCATTTAAACACATGTATATAATTTTACATAAATGGGATTACATCATACATTTTTGTTTGCGTTCATGTGTGTTTTCCATTTTTCATTTAGTTTTTCAGTTTTTCTCCTTAAACCATAAAACCTTTTTCACCAAACTTCACTCATGTTAATAAACTAGCATAAGAAGAAGGGTAGGATAAAAAGTCAATTCCACTTAAAAATAATGGAGGAAAAACAGGCTTGCACAAAAATTAAGTAAATGAATGAATATAACAAAATTCAAGAATGATGAAAAGGAGATCCATTTAACATAAATATATCATGAAAAGTAAACATTGATTCTTCCCTGAATACTAGTCACAGAAACATAATATGAATTTGTGTAAATTTGGGAAAAAAAACAACTACCATTGGAAATATTACAAAAGCAGCACTACACAGAGCAAAATTAACCTGAGACAACCAACCATACTTTTTACTATAATGATATGATGATGCAAAGAAGAGAATGGACAAAATGAATTTGTGCATGGAAGTAGGCAGTACCTGTAGAAATGGTTTGGAGGAAACAGTGGATGGAACTCAAAAGAGGGAAGCCAAAAGGAGGAGGTTTTAGAATTGTTTAAACAAACTGGAGAATTTCTGTGAAAAGTTGACCCTACTCAGGTTGGCATAATTGATAAATTGTCTAGTCATACGTCCACATTGCTACACCTGTTCTACTAACCACCCATATCTATGCACTAAGGAAACCCTGGTTTGGGAGAAATGAAGGACTATTTAGTCTCTGATCTCTGCAAGCTTCCCTGCGGTTAGACCTCTACCAGGCAACCTTAGATTAGATCCACCCTGGAGACTGCACCCACACAGTAGGAGTATGTATTCTTCTATATACATATAAACAAAAGTTGCTCTATAATTGTTTTATTTACATGGATCCATATTGTACATACTTATACTCTTTTCTGAATCTTGCTTTTCTTACTCAAAAATATCTCATGGAAATCCCTCCAAGTCAGCCTGAATAGTGCTATTCATTCTTTTCATTGACTCTGTCATATTCTATGATGTGAATACACCACACATTATTCAATGATTACTGTGTAGGGATTTTTGTCTCTCAGAACAAAAAGTCTTTGAATTTATGTCCTTACATCCTGCAATCATGTTGGTGTTTTGGTTTCTGTGTGTGCCCAGGAGAAACTCCAACTTCCCCAGATGGCCTCAGCTTCATCAACAGGGTTAGGATAACCAAAAGAGCCACACACTAGCCATTCTTTCAACAGGGTCAAGAGCAGGCTTCACCTGGAAACAACACTGAACCTGCCTGGGGTTTTCCACCTCCATCACCAACAGCGTAAGGACTCTAAATGGGGCTCTAGTCACCCTGGGTCCTGAGATGTGGACCATGGGGAGCAGAGCCTCCAGCCCATTCCCCAGTGAACATGTGGTATGAGCAAGAAATAAACCTTTATTGTTTAAATACAGTGATTAAGTTTTTTTTTTTTTTTTTTTTTACCTCAGCATAAGGTAAACTGAAACCAGTATAGCTAGAGGACTTGTAGGAAACAAGGGTAGAAAGATAATGAAGGATCAGCTCCTGTGGGCTCCTTTGTCTTTTGGAGGACTTGGCTTTTATTCTAAACACAAACGGAAGTTGTTGAAGGGTTTTGAGCAAAGAAGTGAAATAATCCGACTTATGTTTTGGCAAGATAACTGTGGCTGCTGTGTTGAAAGTCCATCGAAAATACTAAGGGACAGAAGCAAGAAGACCAGGAGGCTACTGCAATAATCCTGGTCAGAAATGAGAGTCCTGGACAGGGCATTTAGTGGTGAAGTAGTGGAACAGGTTGTCTATTCTGAAAGGTAGAGACAAGAGTTGATTGTATTCTATCTGGAAAGTCAGATTTAGTTGGAGTTGAAGACAGCTTGTACTATTTATTGTACTGTTTGAGTTTGTTATACTAAGGAGATGTTACATATTACATATTTTTTAATTTAAATAACTTGTAAAAATTGTAAAAATTAAACAAAATTTAAAGAAAAGAATGAATGGTTGGTTGGGATCGCATTCTATGCATGGATCCCACTCCATGAACCCACCCACTCACCTGTACACACACACACACATACACACACACACGCACACACAATTGGACCATAGACTCAAATGTTACTAGTAGCTATCTTTAGAGAATGAAATTATAGATAACAATTTTTAATTTATTCTTATTCATACTCATATAATGCATGCAATAAACATATAATGCTTTTGTAATAAGGAAAAACATATAGGTATTATTTTAAAAAGTGAAAGACATAAAAATGCACATCTCATAAGTAGAGGCTTTATATATGGGTAAGTAAAGCTAAGTATATCTGCTTAACATTTACTGTTTATAAATTCATTACCCCCTACAATTAGCTAAAGAAAATAATAAATTAGATATTAAAAATTATATTGAACAAATATCCAGAAAACTAAAACTAAAACTAAAAAGAATCTAGGTTCTCAAACATTAAATACCTTTTGATAGGCTTCTGCTCTACAAATATAGCTTTGAATATACAAAGGATCAAGTCTAATAGCCTCAGAAAATTTCAAAACGGCCTCGGTGTAGTTATCCAGCTGTAGCAGATATATGAGGCCAATATTTATATAAGGCAAAGTAACATTTCTAAATAAAATGAAAAAGGAAAATCTTGTTAAACATTTTTAATTATTCCCAATGTTCTCCAATTGTGAATGAACCTTATGAAACACATACATTAATATATAAGGTTTTTTTTTATGTTTTCCTAAAGCAAATTAAATCAGTAACTATTCCCTACTAAAAATTATAAACACCTTTATAAAATCCTTGGTAGGGAATTAACATTTGTAGAGCCTGTGCTAAGAACAGAATTCCTGAATCTCCTAGACTCTTAGCAAAATGTTAATTTTGAGTTAACTTAATTTTGAGTTAACATGAATTGTATAAGTTTCATTTTCCTCAAGTCAAAAGTCTTTGCCTCAGGCTACGTTATATTGGCCACAAGTAACAAGGAGAAAGAGTAATATTCAAGAATTTGGTGGCTTGGGTTGAAAATCCTCTCCACATAGGTACTAACACAGCACTTTTCTGTGTCAAATAAACATTAGTTTTCTTTCTTAGAATCTAATAATTTTCAGCATAGAAATGACCTTTGAAATTACCTTATTTGATGCTTCTACCTCAAAATGAGAAAACCACCCATGCCATAGCCCAACCTCACAGAAGCCCTGACCCTTTGCCTAGACACCAGTTTCCACTGGCCACCTTCTGACTTTATGCAACTGAAACTCTCTCTTCCTTCCTGGCTCAAAAATGCCCAAAAGAAACCATTGCAGTCATTATGGAGTCACGCTCCATGACTTTCCTGTGTCAAGGTCAAAGTTTACCTTGGACAGGCTAAGTAAACCGCCTGCTGGTGGGCATGGAATTGGCATGATTAGTTACTCTTCTGACACCTTCCATTTTAATAAATGCTTCATTGGAAAGAAGGGGAATTATTTAATTAAATTCTGTGATTTACAGTTTGAGTTTTCTGACTAGAGTGTTTAACTTTCGGTCTGTTTTTCTTCCTGAACTTTATGGTCCAATGGTATTGACTTTTTCTTTTGCTTTACTAAACACAATGAAGTCAGAAGTTCTAAATAGAGGGTTTCCTTCCATTGAGTTGCATGTTGTACACAAAATTGATATGTCAAGCAGAATAGTTAGTCATTATTTTCAAACTTGATGACAGTTTTCCAAGAAGTTAACTTCAAAAAGCTCTAGTGTGAGTACCCCCAAGCTCCTCTTAATATTAGGTTATTAAGTATGAAATGTTCAATTTCCTTAAGTTCTAAATTTCACAGTTGATATCTCTGGCAATTCACTTTGACACTTCTTGTTTTACTTTTATTGTGAAGGTACATGCTCATGCTTTCAAATGCATGGTTTGGCTTGTGATTATCTTTCAAAATTTTTTTGGAGCAATTTTGGAAAACCATAGATAAGTCAAAAATTCAGATTATTTTTTAATATGAGTTCTGTAGAGGAGCCAATGCAGCGCAGACAGATCAAAATATTAACAAAGTGTCTGGGAAGGATGTGGCTAATGAATGCACAGCACATCAATGGTTTGAGAAGTTCCATTCTGGTGATTTTAATCTTGAAAATGAGCCACTTGGGCGACCTGAGACCAAGGTGGATAACGATGAGCTGAAAGCTGTAGTGGAAACGAATCCATCTCAACCTACACATGAATTAGCAGGAAGGTTTGATGTTACTATTCCAATAATACTGGACAATTTGAAACAAATGGGCAAGGTAAAGAAGCTGGATAGCTGGGTTCCACATGAGTTAAACGAACATCAGAAGAGAAATCGTCTTGAAGCTTACCTTTCTTTGCTGTCATGACATAAAGGCAAACCATTTCTACAACATATTGTTATGTGTGGTGAAAAATGGATTCTTTCTGACAAATTGCAAGCATTCAGCACAATGGTTGGATAAAGATGAAGTGCTGAAACAGTCCAACCGAATATTCATCAAAAAAACTATAATGTCTGTTTGGTGGTCCAGTGCTGGTATTATCCACTACAGCTTCATGAAACCTGGTCAATCAATTGCAGCAGATGTCTACTGCAACCATTTGGATGAAATCATGAGGATGCTTGCGATTAAGCAGTCGAGATTAGTCACTGGAGACAGGCCAATCCTCTTGCAAGACAATGCTTGATCACATGTCGCACAAACAACTCTGCTCAAACTACAGAGGCTGGTCTTGGAAACTCTCTGTCATCCACTGTATTCACCAGATCTTGCACCAGCTGAATACCACTTCTTCCAGGCTTTGGACCACTTTTTGCAAGGAAAAAATATTGAATTCTCAACACCTTTTGTGATTTCATCACCATTCACTCTCCAGGCTTCTTCACTGCTGGCATAAATAAGCTACTATTAAGATGACAAAATTGTGTCAATAGTTTAGGTGTATACTTTGACTAATTGTACTGCTTCTTGTTTGAGATATAATAAACTTTTACTTTGAAATTGGACATTTCATATTTAATTATCTACTGTTGATTTGTTAGGCATGGATTTAACTCTTCTCAAACTCACTCAACCTGTAAAATTTGTAAAAGCACCTGAGCCAAATAGATGCTGAGAATGGGTATTATTTTAGAAGTAATCTTAATTTTAGAAGTAGTATTCTAATTCTAGGATGACTTTATATAATTATCTAATTTCCTACTAGGTTATCAATGACAAGGGAAAGGAAGCTTTTTCTTTCATTTCAGTTTTTTAGTTTTATACAAAAGTGAAATCATTAAGTACGAAAAGGAAAACATACCTTTCTAGATAAATAACAGTTTCAAAGTCACAAATTGCCAGCATCCAAAGTTTTAGATGTGCATAGATTATGCCCCGATGTAGAAAACAAATAAAATTCTCATAGCCATCATTTATGAGAGCTTAAAAATGAAAACATATATCTTATTCAGGTTTTGAACAACCATATCTGAGTAATATTTTTACCTTTAACCTCCCTATTGCTTATTCTTTTTTAACATTACAGAAAATAGAACATATCTATGATGAGTGTTCTTGTTTGGTGAGTACAAAATAGTATTATACATAAAAATGTATTTATTTATTAGTAAGAGTGTGGCTATGGTTTACAAACTCATTAGACTCAGAAGAAATTCTGTCGATAATGTAGTATGGTCCACTCACTTTACAGACGAGGAGATTAAGGTCCAAAGGGGCAAAGTACATTGACCACGGTCATATTGCAAGTGAATGGCAAAGACTGGCCTAGAATATAACACCGGTCAGAAGGGCACCATTGCCCTCGATGGCCTGTTATTATCACAATGACATTGTTACTGGCCAAGGAACAGGCATGGGTACTAGTCCAGACCAGGGCAGAAGGCAGAGGTCAGGCACAGACACAAGTCAAGATGGGAAGCTGCAAAGAGGCTATAACAAGGCAAGCAGAATTTGCAATTAAGGCAGACAATTTGACTATGCGTTTCCCAAATAACAGAGGCAAAGAGCAAAAAGAACCTATTCTTAGTACTTCAGGGGCATGACTCGCAGTAAGCAGTCTGTATGTCATCTCTCCCTTACCGATTCCCCCTTCACTTTCAAAAACTTGCTAGTAAAGTAGATGGGATTTCCGTAAAGTTTTTTTTGTTGTTGTTGTTGTTTTGCTTTGCTATTTTAGAGACGAGGCAGTCTCATTCTGTCACCCTGTCTGGAGTGCAGTGGCACAATCCTAGCTCACTGAAGCCTCAAACTCCCAGGCTCAAGCAATCCTCCCAACTCAACCTCCCAAGTAGCTGTGATTGGTTTCCCACAAGTCTTGACACATATCTTCTAAGCTTCTCAAGCCCATTCTGGTTTAGGAGGGAAAGTTTTGCCAAAAACCTGCATAATGTTCATAGTCTGGGAGAAAAATATTCACAGTACTGTATTTGGAGAAATATACCCGGTATCAACAATGATTATACAGATTAAGTAAATACACTAATGCATCACTTAATGATGGGAATATGTTCTGAAAAATGCATTGTTAGGCAACTTTGTCATTGTGCAAATATCTTAGAGTGTACTTACACAAACCTAGATGGTACATATATTTTTATTTATGTGTATTTTTCATATGAAAAACCAAATCTTCCAGCACCATAACTGAATAACAATCATTTCCCCTACTTGATCTGCAATGCCAATATCAAATGTCATATATAAGGTTTCTATATATGCTTCATTATAATCTTATGGGACCACCATCATATATGCAGTCCATTTTTGACTGAAACATTGCCTTCAAGTGATTACAGTCATGCAGTGCTGACTGCTCAGCTCACAGTATGATTGACTAGCAATGAAAAAGTCAGCTGCAGTTTTGGTGGTTGCTTTAGAAAAACAGAAAAATTATTTTTAAGGAAAAACTTAGAGTTACTTAACCTCTCTGTACTTTGGTTTTCTCGTCAGTAAAATATGGATGAAAATAGTACCTGCCTCATAGCATTATTCTGAATATTAATTGAGATATCCCATATACAGCACTTAGAACAGTGCTTGGCAAGTAGTGAAATGCCCAATAAATATTAGATGTTATTATTATTACCTTAGAAAAATACCTTGAGGGTTATTTTTAGTTGTAGATTAAACTAAAAAGTTTAGCTAGCCTATAGAAAAGAATTGAGGCCAAAATCAAGCTTTTCTGCTCTCAATAAATTAATAATAGGAATTTCAAACTATTATTTGAAGCCTAGAAAGGGGGAAGGGGCAGTGAGAAGCCCAAAACTTGTAGAAGAAAGAAATATGAGCAAGAGGCCTTTTGAGAAAGACCAGGGAGAAAGGGATTTGGCCAGATGGCATATGGGCAGGACTGATAGTGTCGGATAAACTTACAGAAAACGAGGTGTTTGACCTTCAAATTTAAATTGTTTGTGCTAAATTCATCCTCTGAACCCTAACATTCAGATTATTACACACAACATGCTTGTGTTAATGTTACATTGGGAAATGAAGGAAAGACCTGGGAAAAAGCAAAACAGAGAGAACAGTAGCCATGAGAAGCAAGTGGGTGAGCAAAGATGGGGAATCTAGCCAAGAGCAGAAATCAGATGCAAAGATGACAAGAGCACTGAACAGGAAACCTCGAGTCTCTTTCCCAAGAATCTCTGGAAATAGAGGGGAGGGCACTAAACTCCTCTCTGCACATAGAACGGGGTTTGAGTTATTTTATTTGAACTTTAATGGGAAGGGTGACCTCAGAAGGCACATAGACTTAGAGACAGTCAGGTAACAATCATCTTAGATTTCCTTGCCTGTGAGAGTTTAGTTCTCTCTTAATCTCTAGATACTGCCTCACCTAGGATGGTGGGATTCTACAACCTTGCACCCAGGTGAACACAGCCAGGTTTAGAGTGCTGGGCTCTGGCTAGATGTCAGCAGAATGAGCTCATTCATTACGTTGGAGATTGTTTACTGAGCACTTATTCTATGCCCAGAATTGTGCTGGGCACATATATGAGCCAGGAATGCATTGATTGAGGATAAGGTAGAAATGGTCATTTTTAATTGTTGGCATCCACTAACTACTGAGGATTCTCAAAGCCTATTTTCAGTTTAAGGGTCACAAACTCTGAATTTGACAAATTCATGGGCTGAGACTATGGCGTAGAACACAGCCCACTAGGACAATTTATTGCCATTTTAGCAAACTGACTAGGAAATGGACCTCGGTTTCCTGAAAAATCCTCAGAACTCAATACATAGAAAGAGGTTTATTTGATGTGATATTCTCCCCTTGCCACAGTTACCACACACGCATGCATGCACACACACACACACACACGCAGATTCTTAAAGGGCATATTAGAAACACCTCTAGCTAAACCATTATAGCTTGTAAGTACACAGCGTGTGAATAAGTATACTATATACATCTATGTAGTATACTTAAATGTATTGGTATATATAATAGTAGACATATTATTAGTGATCCCACATCAGTATTCCTCCCTATGAAACTGAGCTGCTTGAACTTCAGATCTGATTCCTATACAGGTGCAGTTGAAGGCAACATACCTGAAACGCTATAATCCTGTAGCGCTCTAAGAGGGTTAGTTTTTCTAAATAAGCAAGCTCGATAATAAAATGCTAACCAGTTATTAGGATCTAAGTGAATTGCAACAGACAAATCTTGAGCTGCTTGCTTATGAAAATTCCGTTTAAAATACGCTCTTCCTCGGTATGTCCTAGAAAAAAAATTATTTTAACATGTATTGAAAAATATATATTTTCTCTTTTTCAGAGGTAAACCTATACAACTAATTTCACATTGAAATGACAATTTGTTATTATTTATCCTTGCTTCTCAAGAGAGTTTAGTCATCATGTTAGTGGCAAAAAGGATATAAACTTTTTATAAATAAAGCATACTTTATTGTATACATAATTATATACTTATTAAGTATATTCTATATATTAATTATATGCCTATTAATTTTATTTTGTTTCCTGCATTTATTATGGAGGTATGTCAATAAACTAAATATAATATTTATTTATTTTTATTATTTATTGAATACCCAAAATGTGTTAGGCACTAATTTATACACAATTGTTCTCTAAAAAAACAAAATAACCTAATTTGCAGAAAATGGGCCCAATGAGTAAAGCTTGTTATGGGGTTTTTCTCTGGTACTGAAAATATACCCCAATAAATGAGAGTCTACTCTTCATGGAGGAAAGCTATTGCATTAGGTTATGTGAATTGAGTTCTTCTCTCATTAACTCTCACTCCAATTTTGAAATTATCATCAACCTATATCAATTCCTGAAAAACTCACTTTTAATTAGTTAATAACGTGAAGTGTGTCAGCTTTTAGAAATGAAATAAAAATGACAATTAAGGAAAAACAGGAGGAATTGGCTTCTACATTGCCTGCTCTGAAGATGTTAAAATAAATCCAAAGGGAGGATAAATAAGTGTTCAAGAATGTTATATTATGAAGGCAATGGTAATTCAGAGAAAAGAGTGCAACCAGTATATTGGCAGACTGATAACAGAGGTCTTTTAAAAGTAGTAAGCTTCTTGAGACTCAAGATATTTTATCATGTAAGAAATAATTTTCCCTAACTTTAAAAAAAAGAAAGTGGTAAATATCAATGAAGGAATAATTAAGAATGCCATAGTATATGCATTTGATAATTATCACTGTACCAAATAAAGGAAAATTTCGAAGAATTTAACACAAAGCATATCTGATAGGATATAGTGTGAAGTTTAAGAAGCAGAATATAAAATTACATATATGGTATATTTTTTAAAATATAAAAACCTACACATAGAGGGGAAAAAAGAAATGTCTTATTTTCTAATAAATAAAAAAACTTTGTATTTATTTTTAATTATTATTCATTGCTAAAGAATATTACTAGTTTTCAACATATATATGATTCTGTACTTAAAATCTTACAGAATAAACCTTTTGTAATATCCTTTGTAGCACACCATTAAGTCGTGTTAATTCAAACACACTGACTTTTGCATTTGTTCCTTCTTTCATTTCTACTGCCTCAATACTTCAGCCTCTCATCAGTTCACACTTAGACTGCTATTTTACTCTATTTCTAGTTCTGGAGTGATAAGATTTTATTATCACATAATAAAGATCTCCTTTCTCAAAATTTTTTTTCGGTGGTCCCCTATTGCTAACAGAATCAGGCCAAATTCTTTAAAATGGCATATAAGGCTCCCCATAAGACAGAACCATCTTACAATACCTTGAATTAACCATAGTTTTCTCCTGCAACCAATTTTATCCCTTCCTTCCCTGTTAACTCAAGAAGAAGTAGACAACCAAAATAGAAAAATAACAAGAGAAATTTTAAAGAGTTTCAAAAAAAGATTGCCCTACAAATGACTACCAGCTGGTATAATTTTAGACGTGAGTTATTTTAAATTTTCAAAGAACAAAAAGAATCCAATACTAAAGGATATGTTTCTAAGAAAAGATGGAAGACTTAATTCATTTTGAGAAAATAGCCAAATCCTGAAATCAAAATCTGACTACAAAACTAGTGACCAATCTTACTATGAATATAGATTAAAAATCTTTTTTAGAAAAAGTAAAAACAAAGAAAATTCAGTACAGTTTAATAATATTCCATCCAAAAATATATGATGGCATTTATCCTTCAAAATTATAAAGCCTATTAATATGAGCATCTTATGAGTAGATTGCAGGAAAAAATAAATTTTAAACAGAAATAAAAGTATACTCCCTCAAAATGATTAAAGAATAAATGGCTCAAAAATTCCAACCATTATATTTTTTGGTAAAACACAAAGGCATTTTCATTAAATTCAAAATAAGAAGATTCCTATTATCACTACAATTATCATTAAGTTAAAGTCAATGTGATAATTTTTTAAAAGTTGGAGATTAGGACAGAGCAAAAATGGCAGAGTGGAGAATTCAAAACTCCATCCTTCCACAAAAGTAATGAATAACGTGGCAAAAAAAAAAAAAAAAAAAAAACACTGTCAGAATCAACATTTTTGAAACACTGGGATCTAATTAAAAATTTACAATTGGGGAAATGTTTAATAAAGAGGGAAAACTGCTGAAGTTTGGAAAAAGAGCTGTATGGTGTTCTAACTTATCTTGTTACCATCCGCCATTTCCAGATCAGTGGTGGCGTTGAGAACAACATTCTTGGTTCAGGTTGTTCATATGAACGGAAGCAATAAGGACCTTTTTCTCAAAGAATTGTCGTTGTGTGTTTTGACCTGTCTGGTGGATCACTGAAGGATGAGCGCAAGCACTTGGCTTTGTTTAGTCTACCTCAGAACATTCCCAGAGCTGAGGTAGCTTCCTGAATGGTGTTTATCAAAATCATTTAAGGGCAAATGTATTAACTACTGTCACCTGGAGCAATGGATAACAGTTGGGGCAAGCAATAGACAAAATGAAAAGTCTGATAAGGAATAAACAGGGAAGGAGATACTTGGGGAATATGAGCTTTGAAAAGTTTCCACATACTCCGGGAATCCAGAAGGCCACATGCAAGCCCAGGGCCAGAAGCATGGATAGAAAAGATCTAAGAAAATCCTAAGCTGGTTGATTCAGGCTTCATACAAGCAGGAAGAGAAAGCTAAGGCACTAAAGTTACAACTGCCTGGATAAACATTAAAGAAAGACCTTGATGGAGTCAATCTGTAAAGACTAAGAGAGTTTTGCCTTGGTTTTTTGGTGCCAGGAGTTTAAGGAAATCTCAGTCAAATCACTAGCTGACAACTAAGCTAAAAGAACAAGGACTTCAGTGGCCACACATGACAAAAAAATTACAGACTTCACAAAATTAGTTCAGAAAATTTATTAAACAAATATGAATGATGAGAAGCAGCAACAGCAAAATGTAGGAAGGAGAGTAAATATGATATCCCAAGTTGCCACATTATAATATTCAAAATGTCCACACTTCAACAACAACAACAACAAAAAAAAAAAATACAAGCAATGCAAAGGAACAAGAAAGTATGTCTATTCATGGCACAAAAAAATATTTAATACAAATTGTCCCTGAGGAAGCCCAGACATTGGACTTACTAGACAAAGATTTTAAATCTGCTCCAAGAGCTAAAGGAAACAATGGACAAAGAACTAAAGAAATTATTGATGTTGATAGGTATCAGTTGATAGATAATTTACAAAATGGAGCCAAATAGAAATTCTGAAGTTGAAAAGTATTAATATATTTCTTTAGTGGTAAGTTCAAGCTATTCACATTTATTGAAAGAATTGATAAGAGGGGCAGATTTCCATTCATCCTGTTGAGTTGGACTTTGTTGCTTTGTTTTCTCTCTTGAGCCACTGTGGTATCTGGCCTTTGACCTTTAGTTTTTGAATGATTTTACACTGGTGAATGTTTATTCTATGCTTCGCATGGAACCAGAGAAGACCCTGTATAGCAAAAACAATCTCAAGCAAAAAGAACAAATTGGGAGGCATCAATTTACCAGACTTCAAGCTATACTACAAGGGTATAATAACTAAAATAGGATAGTACTGGCACAAGAACAGAGACGTAGACCAATGGAACTGAACTGAGAGCCCAGGTATAAAACCATTCTCATATAGCTATCTAATTTTTGACAAAGAAGACAAAAACATACACTGGGGAAAAGAAGCCCTATTCAATAAATTGTGCTAGAAAAATTGGATAGCCACATATGGAAGACTGAAACAGGATCCTCACCTTTCACCTCTCACAAAAATCAAATCATAGTAAATAACAGACTTAAACCTAAGGTGTGAAACTATCAGAATTCTAGAAGAAAATATGGGAAAAACTCTTATAGACATTGGCCTAGGCAAAAAATTTATGAGGAAGACCCCAAAAGCAATTACAGCAACAACAAAAATAAATAAATGGGACCTGATCAAATTGAAAAGCTTCTGCACAGCCAAGGAAACTATCACAAGAGCAAACAGACAACCTAAAAAAGGGAGAAAATATTCACATGCTGCACATCCAAAAAAGGTCTGATGACTAGAATCTATATAGAACTAAGGAAAATCAGCAAGAAAAAATCAAACAACCCTATCAAAAAGTGGGCAAAGGACATGAACAGAAACTTTTCAAAAGAAGACAGAAGAATGGCCAACAAATATGAAAAAATGCTCAACATCTCTAATCATCAAGGAAATGCAAATCAAAACCACAATGAGATATCACTTATCTCCAGTGAAAATGGCCTTTATCAAAAAGTCCCCAAACAATAAATGTTGGCGTGGATGCAGAGAGATAGGAACATTCATACACTGCTGGTGGGACTGCAAACTAGTGCAACCTCTGTGGAAAGCAATATGGAGATACCTAAAAGAGATAAAAGTAGATCTACCATTTGATCCACCAATTCCATTACTGGGCATCTACTCAAAAGAACAAAAGACATTCTATAAAAAAAGACATCTGCACCCAAATGTTTATAGCAGTGCAATTCACAATTGCAAAGATGTGGAAACAACCCAAGTGCCCTTCAATACATTAGTGGATTAATAAAATGTGGCATATGTATACCATGTATTCAGCTACAAGAAACAATGGTGATAATAGCACCTCTTGTATTATCTCGGATAGAGGTGGAACCCATTCTACTAAGTGATGTATTCCAAGAATGGAAAAATAAGCACCACATGTACTCACCATCAAATTGGTTTCAACTGATCAACACCTAAGCACACATATAGGAATAACATTCATTGGGTGTCAGGCAGATGGGAGGAGGGAGGAGGGGATGGGTATATACGTACATAATGAGTGTGATGCACACTGTCTGGGGGATGGACACGCTTGAAGCTCTGACTGGGGGGGAGGGGCGGGGGCAAGGGCAATATAAGTAACCTAAACATTTGTACTCCCTAATATGCTGAAATAAAAAAAATACTTTGTCTTAAAAAGCAATTTCTAAATTCTCTCTAAGCAGAACCTAGAGGGTTTCTCCACCTTCTGTCTTCCCTTTATTCCTCAGCCCTAACCATGGGCAAACCCTTTAACTTCTCATCTCCTTGGTTTCCTTATCTAAAACAGAGAAGTTTGTTTTTGGTTTTGTTTTACTGATTGCTTCAGTGACAATAAAAAACAAAATGAGACACAGGGCCAGAAATGATTGGAATTCATTTTTGCAATAAAATATAAATGGCAGAAGTCACTGAAGAGTTCAGTGATGCTCAAATGTCCAGTTTCCTTCTAAAACCTTGTATGCTATTACTATTCTTTGCCTTTTCTGTTTTTCCAAGTAATAATTCTTTTCTCATCTTACCCTAACCTTAAAAAATTCACAGTTCAGGTGAGAAATTGTTTACTGGTTCTTCTCTAAAGATGTTCAATACACTAAATCTTTTGGTTATATGAAACTAATCCTGAAATTTTTTTAAAGACAAATAAACCCATACATTTTAAAATAAAATATTTTCTAAAATAAAAAATGTAAGGATGAATAATATAGGTGGTAGTCAATGTTTTAGAAATTGATTAATGTTAATAGTATTTAGGAAATACAAATGGAACAATTCTAAATTGTCATTTATGCATCTTATAATTTCAAAAAAGACATCTAAAATAATTCTTACCTTGCTTGAGAATTTTGGGGATTTATATTTAACAAGGCTGTAAAATCCTGTATGGTTGCAACCCAGTTTTCATTTTCAAAATAAAACAGCCCACGTTTCAATAATGCATCTGTTCTTTGGGGATCATAATGAATACACTATGGCAGTGGGGAGAAGTACATAAACATCACATAATGAAAAAAGAACTAAGAAAAGTATATAATCACATAACAAGTTAAGTGAATTACAACCACAATTTTAACTTCAGATTACATAAAAGCAAATCTCTTTAACATGCCAAAATTTCCAGATTTGCATCTAAACAACATATCTTTACAAAATCCACCCATCATCAAATTCTAGAGGGGAAATATTTTCTAAGAGAAAAACAAACAGCATATACAAGAAGCCAAGACTTTTGTCCACTGAAATTTTTGCTGATAAAAATTCATAAGTGAATTGTTCAACTAAAGTTTATTGGCTCTATCATAGCATTTCATCTGAATTAAAGGTGTAACATATTAGACTATATCAAGGCTGATTCAATGAAATCAAATATAGATTAATCTGGCCATTAAAACAGGGAAGAGAAATGAATTGGTATTGGCATGGTTCATTCATTTCACATTGATATGCAAGGCAACAGAATGATCAGACTAAATCATTACATACTCGGTTATAAAGCTCTTCGCGTATTGGTAGTGGAAAAGAATTGAAGCACAAAGGAGGTTAGCAAGTATTTTTAGAACAGAAAAAAACAAAAAAGCTAGGCCGGGCGCGGTGGCTCACGCCTGTAATCCTAGCACTCTGGGAGGCCGAGGTGGGCGGATCGTTTGAGCTCAGGAGTTCGAGACCAGCCTGAGCAAGAGCGAGACCCCATCTCTACTAAAAATAGAAAGAAATTATATGGACAGCTAAAAATATATATAGAAAAAATTAGCCGGGCATGGTGGTGCATGCCTGTAGTCCCAGCCACTCGGGAGGCTGAGACAGGAGGATCGCTTGAGCTCAGGAGTTTGAGGTTGCTGTGAGCTAGGCTGACGCCACGGCACTCACTCTAGCCTGGGCAACAGAGTGAGACTCTGTCTCAAAAAAAAAAAAAAAAAAAAAAGCTAATGATTTTGAAACTTGTTTGACCTCAATGTGCTACATTAAATCTATTTTTAAACTATTGGTGTCAGGTGGGGGAAAAAAACAGATGATAATTTCCGTATCTTCAAAAGGGTTTTTGGTCACTTCTAGACCAGAAGTTACAAAATATATAATATTCTCTTCAAGCAGAAGAATGCCAAGTAAGTGGCTAAACTGCCATGGATTAAGAAACAGAGCAGTCAGGAACATGGAAAGTTAAGTTATTTAAATAATTTCTCCTAAATTCTCAATTGTACTAGAGACTAAAAATTTGGAGTTAAAGGTCAGGAAATCAGAATTGCAATTGTGCTGCAACCAGGGAAATATTTTGCCTTGACTCTAGTCTCAAAGTACAGTTCAGCTAAAAGTTCGTGTCCTCACATTCCCTGACATCCTCCAACCAAATATAAATTACTCTACCAGCATCCTTATTTTCCTCATAGCACTCATCATAATTTGTAATGATATGTGTATCCACTACATTATGCAGTGCCTTAGTAAATAAATATTTGTGAGTGATGAATGAATGGATTAACGAATCAGTAATCACAGCTTCTGTGAGAACAGATAGGTTCCCTGCAAAAAAGAATCAGTTGTTCAAAAATTAACAAGTAGAAAACAGTTTTCTCTATTGTTTGAAGGGAAGAAGCAATTTTCAAAGGCTTCTTTAACCACCGATTCATGGTTCAAGAGGAGAGAGCTGGAAAAACTGAGCCCCCTTCGTAGTTGTTTCCATGCTCCCAAACTCAACTCTTTGATGTGAATCTATTCATTCACTAATAATTTTAAAAAGTAATGTAGTATAAATATTAATTACAGTAATGAAAACTCTAGCTGCTAACCTATAATAAATTAACTGATTATATATGTGAAAAGATTTTAGAAAACTTGCTATACTATTAGCATGAGAACATCATGATTTAAAATATATAAATGGCAGCATTATATGAGATAAAGCTTACCCTAGTAAAGTCATCAATGGCCAGTACTTTGTTTGTTATTTCATACATTTCGCCCCTCCGGAAATAGATATCAGCATCTGTGGGCCTACACTTAATTGCCTGGGTATAGTTTAGAATTGCCAAAGTAATGTCTTTTTTTCCCCTGAAAATTTCTGCCTTTGACAAATAGACCTCTAAAGAAGATTAAAAAGGTAAAATTAGTGTTACAATTCTTTCGTTAACCATGAAAATTTTAGAAGATTAATCTCTGTCTCTCCAAAAATGTAGGCTTAGAATAATTTACTCTGTTATACTTTCTTAACCATTTTATTTAATTTTTTATTTCAACAATGCCAAATTTGTTCTCAAACGCTGGATAAATACTCATTTGTGGTTAAAAGTACATTTAATTTGAAGCAACAAAAATTACCTTTTACCTTTTTATATGTCTAAAATGTTTTATAATCTTATAATGATCACAGTAAAAAGTTAGGTTTTGATGGCACAAAATTTTATGAATTTTTAGCAGACAGAGATCAACATAGGTCAAAAACATCTAGCAAACTTATATTATATTCTATGGGTGTGTTGTAGGTGCTGGGGATACAAAGATGAATATGACATTTTCACATTCCTAGAAAGTTCTATGTCTAATGGTTCAAGTTGGTTAGAGGATGGTACATAAGTGAAAAGGTATATATTTCATCCCACCAAGAAGATCTAGGTATACTACAACTCTAATTCAGAGATTTGTGGTCAAGAAAAGATTTTTAAATAACTTCTGTAACTACAAATTTTAAGTTTATATTCTTGTGAGATACGCAGTAAGGAACCAATTTACCGAAATATATATCAAGAAATTAACATTTCAAACCATGACGAGTATTTTGAAAACAATACAGGATTGTATGAGCCTTGAATTTACAATAACAAGAGTAAAAAATTTAAATGAGGAAAGTCACAACCATTTTTTCAGGACTTACATCTCCTGATTCATGTATCTCTATAATACCAATACATGACAAAGGCTGAGGTAAAGATATAGGTACTATAACTGTCTCCACAGACAACCCACCTGCATTATTTTTATTATACTTATTTATATAATTCAAGTCATCCAAAGCTTCATTAATCTTGTCTTGAAAAAGATAAATTAAATGTCGGTGCCAATAGGCATTGAGAAACAATGGTTCCAAGTGTATAGCCTAGGAAATATATGTATAAATTCAATTAAAGTTGATTTGTTAAAGGAAGATATCATACCAAATAAATTTTTCAAATACTATTGATCTCAGTGGCTTTGTACATATATAGCATAAAATAAAACCTCCCAATCTGACAAACATCTAGTGCTTTTAAAATTATTTGAAAATGTTAATAATCATATTATCACAATCTCACATGTTATACAATAAATATTCATTGTTCAAAATTCCAGTAAAAATTACCATATAATTAAAAGCAAGATAAATGGTGAATATTTCTATTTCAATTAAATATAATAAAACTTACTTCCTGTAGATCTTTCATGGCACTCTGTAACTTTCCCAGTTTCCTATAAATAGCTCCACGCCTACAATATGCAAATGCAGGATATTTTTTCTTATTATTTATTTCTTCAGTCAAGATCACCACTTCAGATTCATAATGTTTAATGACTTCTGGTGGAAGATCAGACTCCAAAGAATCACTTAATTCTAATTTTTGTGGTTCTTTCACTCTTCCAGGCAGATCTTTAGGAACAGCTGTTTCAACAACTTTCTCTGTTCTGGGTGTCCTCTGAAGTTTGTGCTTAGTGAACATATCAATAGCCCATGTCCGAGGATCAGTGTTTTCTGGAATTCCTCCCTCACTTTGGACAAATTTTTCAAAATTTAAACACAAAGGTAAGCTGGGACACCGTATTTGGCGTTCATATAGTGGAACTTTGAGCAAATATTTCTTCTGTTCAAGAAGTATTCCATGAGATGCTGATCTAATTTTTAAAAGAGTGATTTTTTTTTTAATTACAGAAATATAATTATCTTTCTAATCAATAAATCAACTCAGCCACACACAAAATTACTATTTCTCTGTTATTGAAATAAAATTACATGCTAATTTTATGCAGCCCAAGTGTTCCTTTGCATTCATTAAAATTGTAACAGTTTATGAAGAATCTCTGCAGTTTATGAAAGCAAAAGACTGTTTTTAAAGATGTAGTCTCCCTAGAGTACCAAAATAATGGGCTCAGTGCTCCTGAAGGTTTAATTTACACCCCCAACACACCACCCACCAGTGGAAGTACAATGGAGAATTAAGGAAGTAAACAGATGTGAGAAAGAAAATGCCATCCAAGAGGTTGAAGAGGACATGAACTTGAGGAAGTGGGAAAAAGAAAGGAGTTGACTACAGGGCAGACTACCAAATAAACCTCCCAAACTTCACTCTTCTCTAGTAGGCTGTCAAATTAGATAATACCTAACATGCTCTCAAATGCTACAAGTCTAGGGTTACTCTTCTCAAATTTTCCATTTGCAACATAGTTTTCATTCAGTAACATTTAGTGTATGGCTGGTACTAGCCACAGGAGATAGGATAAACACATTCTATTGGAAGAAACAAAAATTTTAACCTCACCACTACATACTTAATGAGTGTTTACTACGAGAAAGACCTAGTGCTAAACACTAGGAAAATAAAAGTAAGAAAAATCCGTTTCCTTCCCTTTCATTTCTTTCTTACACACTCTACTGTTTTCCACATTCTAGTGCAAGCTGCCATATCTATTCTGCTGAGAGTACAGAAACTTCTTAATTCCGTTTCTACTCTTGCACTTTTTGTAATCCATTCTCCACATGGCAGTCAGCATGGTTTTTGTCCAAATATAAATCAGATCATGTCATTCCCTCCAAGAGCATCCCGTAGTACCCAGAATGCAAATCAAGCTTTTCACCAGGGTCTACAAGATTCCACATGAGTCCCCAGCACAGATCTCTGATACCACTACTTTCTCCCCTCACCCCATATTTCCAGGCACATCATCGTAGAGCAAGAGTCAAGACCACCGCCCTTTCTAGCCTTCTTACTTGCTGACTCCTTCTCAATTCACACTCCTGACCAAATGTCACCTTAGAAAGACTTTATGTGCCAGATATGTTTTGTTTGCACCTGCGCATTCATCTCTACCATTCTCCACCTTGCTCGCTGCCCTGGGACACTGATCTGTACAGACCACATCCATAGGATCCCTTGTTCTGTCTTCTCTTCTCACAAAGTTTGTGCAATTAGGAACCCCAACAGAGGGAAGTACGAGAGGGAAGAAGTCAAGGTATTTATTCCTCTGGCTCACTCATGAACGGTCTCCTCAAACTGGCTATAATCTTTGACCAAAGATCATTCCTGATTTCAAGAAAACTCTTTCTATACAGCTGTTTCTTCCAGGTTCTAGTAATAACTCCCTCTTTTTGTCCTCTCTAACTCAGGGGTAGAAAATGGCTTTACAACTTTTAGTCTGTGGATAGTGCACTATCATTTGTGGTTTCCCTATACTCTGATAATCTTTGTAAATTGCCCCTTTATCATGATCTCCCAGAACTATCCTGTCTGTTTGCTACTGGGACCTTGATGGATAAAGTAATAGTACCAGAGATGGATGCAGGAAACACACACATACAAAGGATTCTAGGATAAGCTCCTTGCCAGGGTGAAATGTAGTGGTATCAAAACTTCTCAGATAATCCCCTGTGTTAGCAGGGAATGGTGTTCAGGTAGAAGGCAAGGCATTGGGAGATCAAGTAGCTAACATTTAATCACTAGGACAATAAAAATGATTATAAAAATTATATAGTCGGTTAACTGCTTCTTTCAGACCAAAGAGTAGTTGCAGTACCTATTAAATGTCTAAGCCCTGTAAACCTTGTGCACTAAGGTAATAAAGCTACTAAGGAAAGAAATAGGAAACTGAAATATATATGGGTTGTGAACATGAGAGCAGACATAAATGAGGTTGACAGTTTTGAATCTCTAAATTCCACTTATCTTCCCTTGACCGAGGAGACTGGCTGAAGGGTTGTCAGACCTTCTATCTGAGACACTCAGTCCTCTCCTGCATAAATATATTTCAATGGCTACACTGTGACATTGCCTCACACGCTACAACAGACCTGATTTAAGTACTCCACAAGTTCACTCAGCTGTGACCCGAACCCCCTCATGGAACCACAACCATCACAGTCCCTCAGCCTTCCACATACCTCCTCTACTTAGGTGGCCCTCAATCAGTGTTTGCTGGCCCTAGCCAGGGAGGTTGTCTTCTAGCTAAGAGTTCAGCATATTTTCAGTGCTGGATAAAATAATAACTGCATTGGATGAAATTATAACATTAAGGCCAAAAACATAATATGTTTCTTCAACTATTAATATAAAAAATATTGCTTAAACAAGACCTTTTAAGAGATTTTGGAGGCTTGGATAATTCTTCATACACAATTGTAAGTTTTTGGAATGTCAATCCTTTCTTCGATTTCCTCTTCTTTTTCCTGGGATAAACAATGTAACTAATGCCAGCTTTTCTAGATGCTTCAATAAGAGAGAGAGAGAGATCTCTCCCATCGTGTCTTTCTTGCATATCATCCAAGATGACATCTATATTTTCTTTCACAGGAATGGGCTCCTCAGTTTTACTTTGCTTAGTGAGCTGAAGCTCCAACTCCTTTGCTTTCACCTCTTTCAAACTGCTTTGCATGTCATCCTTGATTTCCAATAGAGCTATGCTCTCCTTTTTCCTCAAGTCGGCTACAGATTTTACTCTCTTAATAAGGAAGCAAAGAGGTAGAAAAAAATATAAAATCTATTTAGTTGTCCATTTAAAATTAATTCAGTTACAATTTCTATTAAAGTAGTTGGTCACTTTATTGAAAAATTTAGAAATCATGCATTCTTAAGGTTATTTAAAAGTCAGCTTATAAAGTTAATAAAGCGTTAAAGCAAAGTACAATAATTTTCTTGGTCATATGACATTTCATTAGATACATATAAACAATATCATAAAGTAGATATGCATTAATTATGACTTTATATATTTTTAATTGAAGAGAATGCTCTCTACATATCCAAATAAAGTACATGCTGTACTTTGACATTTAATGCAAAAAAAAAAAATTGGTAGAATGGGCAAAAACTATTAAAATGTCTTAAATCAAATTAAAATTAATTTGAGTCTATTTTCAAAAGTACTTTAAAAACATTGAGTTTCTATACAGTACTATTCAAATATTCTCTACAATAACTTTCAGTTCAATATTTGTAAGCTTAGGTAAAGAATCCCAGCCTATTACATATTTATTTTATCTAATCATTACAGAATCAACTTAATTTTTAATAATACTATTATTTATTATAACAAATAATTTTTAATAATTATACATTAATATTTGAAACTTTAATAATACTCATTACTTATAAAAGATAAATCAATTCTAATCCTTTGATATAGCATTCTTTACCTATTGAGCTATTGTGAATAAGTTAACTGCATTTCTTTTTGATAATAAATAAGAATGTTATAGAGATTTTTTAATAGTGAATTCAGGCCCAAATTTCAAACATAACAATTTCATACAAGTTAGTTATATACCACAAGATATATTTAATACTGAAGTACAATAGAAATGTTGATTCCCTGTGACTTACTATACTCCCCTTGTCTCAAATAACTATTAATATATACATAACTCAGTATGTAATTAAACTAGAGAATAGAATATATATGTGCATGTTTTTTAAAAAACCATAGGGTTTTTTACTAGAAATATAAACATTTGTTTTAGATAGTAAAAGCTAAAAAATTATGATACCTTTAATTGTGGAGGCTGTGTACGCAGATATTTTTGGATATTTTCAGATGATTTAGATTTTCTTAGCAAGAAAGACTGTGAAATAATCAAATGAAAAATATACATTAACCATAGATACTATTTGTAAACTAAAACATCATATGACAGTTGGCTAATAATGATCACTGTTTCTGTAAATTAATGAAACACAGAAATACTAATTAAAAATACAGGTTCTTACTGACTTCGACATCACTGATGTCATAGAGAGGAGCAGAACTTAAAAGCCATCAATTAATTTAGAAAAGTGTATAATGAAAACTATTTTATTTTTAAAAACTCAACATGATATAACAACCCTGCTATGTTCGAGGTGCTATAATGCAAAGCTTCCCAGCTGGAGTAAGAGGCACTGGTGTGTGCGAACATACAATAGATACGCTGAGCCATGAATCCCCTTAACCATGGAGCTGCACCGGTTGGAACTGGAGCAGCTACTCTCCCCTGGACAGTCACTTCTAATCATGAGCAACCTCGACCTTTCACTCCAGGGGACCACACAAATATTACAACTTACTGCAATAGCACCCAGACTGGTGTTACTGGTGTGAATTAAGAGTTGGAAAGCACTACTATACTAGAATTGGAAAGTACCAAGAAAATGACATGTTTCATGCTCTCAAACAGTATAATAGTACAAATAGCAAAAAAGAAATATCTATAATCAAAAATGACTGTGGTAATGACTGCCCAGATGGCACAAATCAGGTGCAAAGAGAATGCAGGAGAGGGAGGGATCAGTGCTGAAAGGGGAAGATCCTGGATAGACCAGCTTGAAGAGCAGGTATATGAAAGGCAGCAGCATTTCCATAGGCTGAGAAGGGGTCAAGAACATCCCAGGCCAAGGGATCAGCCTAAGTGAGCACAGAAAAGTGTCAAAGTGCCAATAATTTTAATCCACAAGGAGCCTGGTGTAGGCAGAGTACAGAGTACATGGAGGTTACACAGAAGTAGAAGTATAATGGGAGAGAACATAGAGTTGAGGCCAGGTTATGAGACTTAGTTAAATACTCAGACATTATTTGGTAGATGGAGTTATTAAGTTTGTTGAGACATGAGTGATGCAATCATACCTGTGTTTTAAGAATATAGCAGGATGTCTTAGTGATAAATTCTCTGTACCTCAATGGCAATTACAGCAACAACAAAAATAAATGGGACTTAATTAAATTGAAAAGCTTCTTCTGCACAGCTAAGGAAATAATCAACAGAATAAACAGACAACGTATAGAACATGAGAAAATATTTATATACAATAAAAGGCTAATAACCAGAATCTACAAAGAAGTCAACCAAATCAGCAAGAAAAAAACCAAACAACCCCATTAAAAGTGGGCAAATGACATGAACAGAAGTTTTTCAAAAGAAGATAGACAAATGGCCAATAAACATATGAAAAAATGCTCAGTGTCAGTAATTATCAGGGAAATGCAAATTAAAACCACAATGAGCTATCACCCCTACCCCCTGTTAGAATAACTTTTACTAAAAAGTCCAAAAACAATAGATGCTGGTGTGGATGCAGAGAGAAAGGAATGCTTATACCCTCTTGGTGGGACTGCAAATTAGTACAACATCTACGAAAAACAATATAGAGATTCCTCAAAGAACTAAAAGTAGACCTACCATTTGATCCAGCCATCTTACCCCTGAGTATCTACCCAAAGAAAAAGAAGTCATTTTATCAAAAGACACCGTACTTGAATGTTTATTTTGCAGCACAATACACAATTGCAAAGATCTGGAATTAACCCAAGAGTGGATTAACAAAATGTGGTATGTGTTACTAGACTACTACTCAGCCATAAAAAGAATGAATTGATGTCTTTTGTAACAATTTGGATGGAACTGAGACCATTATCCTAAGTGAAGTATCTAAAGAATGGAAAAACAAACACCACATGTACTCACTATTAAATTGGAACTAACCAATGAGCACAGATGTGCACAGAGGGAAGTAAAATTCAGTGAAAATTAAGCAGGGGGAGGTGGGAGAAGGGAATGGGTGAAGACCTACCTAATGGGTACAATGAACACAATTTGAGTGATGGGCACACTTATAGCCCTGACTCAAGCATTACAAAAGCGATCCACATAACCAAAAACATTTGTACCCCCTTAAAATTTTAAAATAAAAAAAAAAAGACAGCTGAAGTTGAAATAGTATGAAGCTTCTAAATTTGGGGATAATACAATTACCAAAAACAAAAACTAAAGTTAACATAAAATATACTTAGGATAAGCAATCATCAAAATTCCTATTATCAAAAGCCATATTACACTTGTTTCAATGGCCAACATAAAATCCTTATATTGGCCGGGCGCGGTGGCTCACGCAGGTAATCCTAGCACTCTGGAAGGCCGAGGCGGGTGGATTGCTCGAGGTCAGGAGTTCGAGACCAGCCTGAGCAAGAGTGAGACCCCCGTCTCTACTAAAAATAGAAAGAAATTATCTGGCCAACTAAAATATATATATATATATATATATATATATATATAGATACAAAAAATTAGCCGGGCATGGTGGCACATGCCTGTAGTCCCAGCTACTCGGGAGGCTGAGGCGGTAGGATCGCTTAAGTCCAGGAGTTTGAGGTTGCTGTGAGCTAGGCTGATGCCACGGCACTCACTCTAGCCTGGGCAACAAAGCGAGACTCTGTCAAAAAAAAAAAAACCCTTATATTTAAATCAAAATGTTTATTAATTTTTCAAATTTAAAATAATATGATAAAAAGAGAATATAGCAGGATGGATTGCAAGAAGCAGCCACTAAAAATGGGAATATCCAATAAGTAGGTGTAAGTAGTGCTACTGCAATGGTCTAGAAAGTGCAGATGGCATCCAATCCAAATTAGAAAAGTGTTGTTTGTTGATTCGATTATTTTTAAGTGACAGTCACTGCTCTAGGTGGCTAAAATAGTGAATATGAATGATATGACCCCAGGCTGGTGAGGAATAAAAAGATCAATCATACAGAAGGACAAATATTTGATAAGTACTATGAAGAAAGCAGCAAAAGAGGGACCTATATTAAAAACATTACCTCCCCCCCACCAAAAAAAAAAAATATTCCTTGACTGTATGGGAGCAAAGGAGGAGGCACAGGGACATATTTAACCCAGCTAACTGACCAAAATAGGAGTTTGATTTGTCCCAGGGCAGTAAGACTCTCTACTATGTGGCACTCAGCACCCCAAGATACCATTAAGGGGTGTAGAGGGTTGAAGGCACAAGTGAGAGAAAAATAAAACCACTTCCTGTTTGTCCCCCATTAAGTTCAGGCCATTATTAAATCAGTTACATAAATTTAATACCTCTTCTCTTCCCTCAATCTCTAGCTTCTCTCCCCAGTTGTGTTTATTACTTGATAAGCTGACTTGGATGCACTGTAGTGATACTAAAATCATGAATATGCATCTAATCTCCATTTAGAACAATCGGTTTTACTCTGCTTCATGGCCACATACAGCTTCCCCATTTGACGAAAAGACTCATAAATGTGTTCTTTTGATCATTTAAGACCTAGGCAAGAATGAATGAAAAAACTGGAAATTTTAGAAAAGCTCACAGCAGAGGTCCTGCTATTGATTAATGAATAGCATCTTCTGAGTGTCATAAAAACAGCTTATTTGAGAAAAAGGAAATGTATCCTTAGCAAAGATACCATTGAATGGTCTGAGCCATTTCCCAGAATGAGGAAGCACCAAGAAATAATTTCTGGAAATACTAGAAATAATTTCTGAACCGTAAGCAGATACAGTAACCAAGCCACAATTAAGAACAAAAATTATACATACCTGATAAGCTGTTTTGCTATAATTACCTAAAGTAGTGATACTTTCTTTGCTTGCAGATGAAAATTTCTCAGTTAAAAGTCTGCTTGCTTGGACACTCTGTGATAAAAAGATAATATTTTTAAATTATGTTTTAGAATGCTTTTAAAAGTCTGTGATGACTGTTACCTCATAGTACATTATCACCAAAAGGGAAACATATGAAAGGTGAAAGGGGATGAATTCTAGAAAACATTTACCAGAGACACATCCAAGTCTATCCACAGCCTTAGTATTGGGCCAAAACCTGCAATTTGGCTTCAGTATTGCCCTTTAGCCAAATGGGTACTTTTACATTGTTTATGACATCCTTAATCTTATGAGTGATCAATGATCCTGTGATCTCATACGTTAGCATTGAATCTATTTGGATTCTCAACATCAGGATTATGAACAAGACATATTATCTAGATTTCATGTTAATACATGACTATTCATTTTTAAATATAAGCAGGCATTCTAAATGTAAATTGAAATGAAAAATTTTTTAAATGCTTTATACATTGAATTCTATCCATCAATGAAGCTACATAGGTAAATTTATTGTTCTAAAAGTAAACAACTGCAATAATTATGTTTATTATTAAATATTACTTCTCTATCTTGTAATCACCAATTTGGATATGCAGAAACTAGAAGACCTAAACTTGACAGCCTGGTGGATTCATGATTAATTAAATCAGGCTGTCACTTTATTTGTTTGCTAAAATTCTCAGGTGTCAAACAACTAACATTAGAAATTTTAAAAATATTTATTGAATAAAAAAATCAGATTTTAAAAGTATCATGTAATTATCACTGACAATGGAGACGTCTATGGTGATTTAGGAATCACCAGCATTGAATTTTTGCCAAAAATCCTCTCCTATGTTATATTTATATAAAGTAAGAGAATTATTATACATAGCAGAAAAGATACTTGGTCACTTTCATCATTATTCTTCAAAGACAAACTAAATGATATACAAGAGAGGTTGGAACTATTTTGTCCTATGCTTACATAAGTTATTGAAATATGATAGAACAATTGGTATTACATATTTAAAAGCATGCTTTAACAAGGACAAAAACCTTAATACCATATTTTATAGATATCAAAACAAAAGACTAACAGTAAATTAACAATAAGTGATTGCTTATTTTAAAAAGAGAACAAGGCTCATGTGTTAGAACCTCGGAACTTGCCGAAATATTGCCTAAAATAATATGCATTGAAAGGGCAGTTACAGTGTTGCTTACATGGTTCCACTGAAAAAAATCCTCTTACTCTCTCCAGGGATATTGCTGAAATTGGTACCATGAAATAAAATCTTGGATGCAGATGAAAATGGAAACAATTTGTTACCTTAGAAATTGACCATGACTTCTGCTTCTAATTATGGCATTATAGGTAATTCTGCTGAGGACAACTAAGAGAGCTACATGTAATAAGAAAAATAATCTTCAAAGCATGAAAGAGCTAACAAGAAGAAGAGATGATGAGCCAAAATCTAGGAAGAGACAAAGACTTGGAAAGGCAAGCCCGGTATTCAAAGATGCTCCGGTTCTCAGAGTGTTTGCCAAAACAGCTGTAAATCTGAGTGGCAGATCTGGCAACTTCCTGTTTAACGAATAGTTAATATATTTTCTTTTCCCTCTGATTTTTCTTAATAACATTTTCCTTTCTCTGGCTTCTTTTGTGGTAAGAATACAGTGTATTAATATAATACATATAACACAAAATATATGTTAATCTACTATTCATGTTGTCAGTAAGGCTTCTGGTCAATAGTAGGCTAGTTCTGGGGGAGTCAAATTTATACATGGATTTTCAACTGTGCTAGGGGTCAGAGTCCCTAACCCCCATGTTGTCCAAGGGTCAACTGTACATATGATAAAACACAATAAACCCAAATAATTGTCAAGAATATAAGAAAAAGAAAAATATACATATAATAGGTGTGGAAACTAAAAAGAACAAAATTAAAGTAGATATAAATTTTAAATAGATCCAATTAAAAAAATTAAAAATCACCCTAATGTATAGATTTGTTTTAATCTAATCACATGTTGTTTATAAAAGACATATCTAAAATATAAGACTCCAGAAAAGTTAAGTATAAGGGAACAAATATTTAAATAAAGTAAAACCAGCATCAATGTATTAATAGCAAAGATAGACTCTAAGGTAAAAATGTTTACTAAAATAAAGAAGTTCATTTCATAATTGAAAGTTTCAATTCACAAAGAAAGTTTATAATTCTTAATTTGCATGCATCTAATAACATGGTTTCAAAATATATAAAGCAAAAATTGACAAAATGACAGGAAGACATAGAGAAATTTATACCACAGTGAAATATTTTAACACCCCACTGAGGTTGAACAAAGTGTCACTCTGCCTTCTTATTTCAGCTCTCCTGCTATAAACAAGTGTCCTTTTCATGGACTATATAGTGTCGATTTTTCGCATTTTTGTGCTTTTTGTTCACGATTTTGCTCTTTAAAGTGGCCCTAAAGCATAGCGCTGAAGTGCTGGCTAGTATTCCTAAATGAAAGAAGGCTGAGATATATCTTACAGAAAAAATAAATATGTTGAACAAGCTTCTCTCAGGCATGAGTTATAGTGCTTTTGGCCATGAGTTCAGTGGTAATGAATCAACAATATATATTAAATAAGGTGTCTTTAAATAGAAAAACTCACAAAACAAGGTTGCACATTGATCAGCTGATGAAAACCAGAGGCTTGCAGGACCCTAACTTACTTCTCCTTGGAGCGGCAGTTGAGTAGTCACTAATTCAGTGTTTGTGGTGACTTTATAGAACAGAACTACCAAAAGCAGCAAGCATCAACTGTACATGTTTATTGTATCTGTCCCTCATACCAGAATATAAGCTTCATGACTAAATGTGTTTTGTCATTACTGCAGCTCTAGCCTTTAGAACAGTGGCTTGCACATAGAGGTGATCAGTATGTATTTACATGATGAATGAATGAATAAACAAATGAAATGTAAAAAGATTTAACTCTTCACTTTAAACAAGCCTATGATGTGCCAAGTGGGATGAAAGAGAAGAATTACAGCATCTGACTACTCATTACCAGTGCTAGAAGCTGCCTGTCAAATAATTAGAAAAATAGAATTTTATGCCAAGTCAAATTGGAATGTAACAAGTAGGGCAAAATATATATGTGTGTGTGTACATATATATGTATATATACATATATATATATTTACACACACAAATATGAGAACTCCAGAAATTTACCACCCACAGACCTCTCCAGAAAGGATTTAGTCAAAAATATAATAAGCAAAACAAAAATGATTAGAAGAAAGGGAATGATGTAAGATAGAAGAAATAGTGGTAAGAAAATAAGTCAATAAAACATAGCTTAATCTGTGTAATTATTGATGCATATGGTGAAAATTATAATCTATCAGGAATTAAAATATTTAATGGCTTCAAATGTGGCAGATGGCAGACAGGAGTAAAGTAAAATATTTTAAAGTCTTTGTCCTTTATGGAAGGAAGGATATAGATTCTTATTAATACTTGATGTGCTCAAATACATGCTAGATATTTTTTAAATAACCATGAAATGTAAAATCAGAATATATTATATTCAGACCACTGCATTGTACTTTTTTAAAAAAGGAACAACCAAAAAATATATGTTTAAGAAAAATAATAAAAGAAGAAAATAAAACAGAAGGCAGAGTTTAAAAAATGCAAGTAATCATGATATATATAAACAGGTTAAATTTGCTTTTAAAAAATCGTAGCATGCAGATCTTTGTATTTAAATAGCATTTCCCATTCATATGAACCAAGAGTCTTTGAAGAAAGGTCTGATGCCAGTTCTGGTGAATAGAAAATGTCAGGTGAGCTTGAGCCATGTTTTTGTGCCAGAAAATCCTGTTGGATCACTTTTCTCCTAGGAATTGGGAGTGAACAACCACCAGTACTGATTTTCTTTTGGACCACCTTTCTAATAGGTTATTCCATAATCACCAGTTCTCCCCAATTCTTCATGCTAAAATTCCTACTTCTTTTCAGACAATTTTGCCTACTCTCAATTCTATATATTCACACTTTACCATAAATAGAGACAGGAAAATACATGAACATAATTTGCAAACTTTAAAAAATATTGTACTCGTATTACAAACTCCCTACTGGGTCAGTTCAAATAGAAGCAGATGCCACCAAAAAAGGATAAAAGGAGAGAGGGCAACAGTAGGAAGGGGGAGCCTTCAGGACATGATGCAGATCTGACATCTGTGAAAGGAAATGAGAGAGTAAGGATTGTATAGAAAGAGCTTCAGATCATGCAGATCAGCCAGGCAGATGAGAGGTCCCTGAGCCAAACTTGTCCATGAAAGTATTAATAATCCCACATCATACAGCGATGGGTCAGCTCTAGCAATCACCTTGTGTTGAGTAACTGGCCAGGGACAGCCCTGAGGAAGGATGGCCTTGGAGTACATGGCAGAGCTACAGGGCAACAGCTGGAGGCTGGCAGTCAAGTATGCTCTTCTGAGAAGATTTTCTTGAAAGAGATGTGAGCATAACATTTCCATGGATGCCACACCTATTTATGCAAATTAATATTCATCAATCTAATTGGGAATCAGCAATCTAATTAGAAAGGGGGCAGAAAGGGAAAGAATATAAATGTATTTATTACCTACCGCTGAACTGTACACTTAAAAATGGTAAAGATGGTAAATTATGTATGTATTAGGTCATTAAATATGAAATGTCCAATTTTGAATCAAAAGTTTAGTAGTTTATTACATCTCAAACAAGAAGTAGTACGATTAAAGTATGCACCTAAGCTATCATTGACACAGTTTTGCCATCATAATGGTAGCTTGTTTATGCCAGCAGCGAAGAAGCTGGAGAGGAAGTGGCAATGAAATCGCCAAAGGGGTTTTCCAGTTTGTTGAGAATTGAATCTTTTTCCTTGCAAGAAGTGGTCCAAAGCCTGGAAGAAGTGGTAGTCAGTTGATGCAAGGTCTGGTGAATACAGTGATGACAGGGAGTTTCCAAGTCCAGCCTCTTTAATTTCAGCAGAGTTGTTTGTGCAATATGCGGTTGAGCATTGTCTTGCAAGAGGATTGACCTGCCTCCATTGACCAATCTCGGCTGCTTAATCGCAAGCATCCTCATGATTTCATCCAAATGGTTGCAGTAGACATCTGCTGCAATTGATTGACCAGGTTTCACAAAGCTGTAGTGGATAATACCAGCACTCAACCAGCAAACAGACACCATAGCTTTTTTTTTTGATGAATATTTGGTTTTGGACTATGTTTCAGCACTTCATCTTTACCCAACCATTGTGCTGAACAATTGCAATTGTCAAAAAGAATCCATTTTTCATCACACGTAACAATATGGTGTAGAAATGGTTTGCCTTTATGTCGTGACAGCAAAGAAAGGTAAGCTTCAAGACAATTTCTCTTCTGATGTTTGTTTAATTCATGCGGAATCCATCTATCCAGCTTCTTTACCTTACTAATTTGTTTCAAATGGTCCAATGTGGTTGGAATAGTAACATCAAACCTTGCTGCTAATTCACTCGTAGGTTGAGACGGATTCACTTCCACTACAGCTTTCAGCTCATCATTATCCACCTTGGTCTCAGGTAGCCCATGTGGCTCATTTTCAAGATTAAAATCACCAGGACAGAACTTCTCAAACATCTGCTTATGTTAATGAGAATTAAGAATATAATTTAAACAAAATAATTCCAACAAATTAAAAAATTTTTTAAATGCTTTCTCACATAAGTGGTGTATCAAAAAGAAAATGAAAATTACAATAAAAATAATTTAGAAAATAAACAAAGATACTATAAATAAAAATTTATGAAATAAAGTCAAAGTCTTACACAAAAGAAAATTCATAAGTTAAAAAGCACAAAAACCTGATTCCATCCCTGCCTTGGTTGCAAGGAAGCTAAGAGCTTCATGACCCTGTTTCAAGCAACAGCATATACAAACTGAATTTCTTTGAATTAATCTTACCTCTGGCTTTATTACACTATTACTCTTGTTTTACTTTCCCCGTGATTTCTTTAACTTTTTTGTTTTATACTTTTCTGATATGTGTGTTTTAGCAAGCTGCCTAAAATACTGTGCAAATGAAATAATCCTACATACTACTAAAAGTATGCACAATGATGCTCATCACTGAATTACTGTAAGAGGAAAAAATAAGAAATAAGAGGAAAAGAAGAAAGGAGGAGGAAGTAGAGGAAGAAGAATTTTTACAAATGAAAGAAAATGGACCAAAAAGTGGTCAGTAATTGTCCATGGGAAAAGAACAATAGATGATTTTATTTTTCCTCTCTTAATTTTTCTTATTTTTAAAATAATCAGTATAAAATAAAATCAGAGTAAGCAAACATTCTTTAAGGGGAGAAAAAAGATTAATAATTACATTTGGGTAGTGTTAAACTTTTTAAACATTAAATTAACTAAAAATGCATTTTTAAAAGCAAATGAAAGTACCATGAAAATCCTCTAAACAACCCAAGTGGTTTTATATCTTGAATTCTCAGTAAAATAAAATATCCTTTCAAAAAGAAAACAGAATATTTTTCTTAATGTGGATAAGTATAATATTTTAAAATGTATATAATATATAAAATTATGTTATACCATAAAAGTTATGGTTATACGAATATATAAAATTATAATTTTATAGGCATATAGGTATATATACATACAATGATACATACATTATTAATTATTTACATACATATACAAATAATTTCTATAGTGCCATCCAATCAATCCTAATTATGGCAATAGTTGCCTGACAATCTACATAACAGCTGTCCAGCAAAATTTAATATCATAATCAATTAGACAATTTAATTATTAAATAATAATAACAAAAATAGAGAAAACTCATTCAGTATGTTACCTTATATTTTGGATATAGGGTTTTCTTCATGACAGATCCTGGAACAGAGAATTTAGGAGCAGTTGCATTCCAAAACAACTTTGTACATCCTGGATAAGCACACATCTTTGAAAATAAATAACAGAAAGGGTTATTAGAAATGGGAACCAACAGCCCCTAGGTTAAAAACCTAAGCTCCTCTCAAAATCATTTTTAGGTTCCACAGCCTCTGAAAATCTCAGAAAGACAACTTTTCACACCCATCAGATTAGCAAAAATGTAAAGTAAGCAATACCAAGTGATGCCAAGGTTTTGAGGAAATTAATAGAACCACACTGGAGACAAATTGGCCATTTCTAGTAAAATAGAAAATGTACATGCCACATTCTCCAGCAATTTCACTTACAACCACATATAGGCAAATTCTTATATACATGCATGGAGAGATATGTACAGGACATTCAGAGAGCATATGAAATAGCAAAAAACAAATTTTAAAATATCATCTAGGAAGTCAGGAGGAAGCCCAGGATGGAATGCAGAATGTAACAAAAATATCTAGTTGCATTAAAATGTATGACACAACCTCAACCTCAGCAAAGTGGGTACAGGGAAAAGTTGCCAGCCTTACTAACGTTGGAAAGAGTAGGGTATATAAAACTAAAAGCAAAAGAAACTGTACATATAGCATTCTACTTTAGCTAAAAAAAGTTTATCCCACAGGAATATGGATTAATAATTCTGATACTTCTATACATGTGTACTGGAATTGAAAAATTAAACAAATCAGTAGAGGCTGGTGAGAACAAGATTTGTCACTATTGGGGTGGGAGTTTAAAAATAAGCAAGGGAGGAAGCTAGAATGACCCATGGGGTAATAGATTAGAGTTGGAAACATCAGTATGACTCATGTTTAGCTTAATGCAGACACAGATGTTTACATATGGAAATACTTACCATTATGTGTATTTATATAAGTAGTGTACACATATATTTCCCCTTGCTTTGTCAGCTGACCAGGCCTTGGAAGCAACAATGCACTCCTACTGCCCAGATTTTGGTTCCAATATGGGAACCAGGGGTCCTTGTACAAATGGCTGATTCTAGGACTGGAGCAAGAAATATACAAGATGAGCCTGGAATCTCTTCTGCCAAAAATTAAGAATGTGCTCCAAAAAAAATCCCACAATGATGAGATATGTCAAAAGAGACATAGGAACCAACTGAAGGAGTTCCCAATGGCCAAAGCTCAAACAATTTTAGCAAAACTAATAATAAAGTCATAATGGATTATTAACTCAAAGCATAACATAAATATCCATGATTCATACTGATGTAAATAAATGACTGAATAAATAAATAAATGGGAAGAATAAACTACCTGCATGAAAGAATTCTAATTAATTTTTTAGATACTCTATCCTCAAGAAGGTGGAGCATAATTCTCCACTTCTTAAGTGTCACTGTGCATAGTGACTTCCTTCTAAAGAGTACAATATGGAAAAGGGGAAAAAAAGAGAAACTTTACAATGAAGAAACCTGGTAAACACTACCTAGCCAGTGATCAATACAACATGATGAAAATGGCAGTTTACCTCAGTGGTCTTCCTCCCAAAAACACAGAACCCAATCCAATCTGAAAAACACCAGGTAAATCCCAATTGGGAGACATTCTACAATATACCTGACCAGTATTCCTCAAAATTGTCAAAGTCATCAAAAACAAGGAAAGTCTGAGAAACTGTCACAATCAAGAGGAGCTTAAGGAGACATGACAACTAAATGCAATATGGTATCCTGGGTGGGATCCTGGGACAGAAAAAGGGCATTACATAAAAACTAAGGAAATCTGAATGAAGTGTGGACCTTAGTTAATAATAATATATCCATATTGATTCATTAATTTTAACAGATGTACCATACTACTGTAAGCTGTTGTATAAATTTTTCAAGGCTGCCATAACAAATTACCACTGGATGCCTTAAAACAACAGAAATTTATTCTCTCACAATTCTGGAATCAAGGTGAAGGGAGGGCCATACTCCCTCTGAAGACTTTGGGAAAGCATTCTTCCTTGCCTCTTCCTGGCTTCTAGTGGTTGCTGGCAATCCTTGGCCTTCCTTGCCTTGCAGCTGCATCATTCTAATTTCTGCCTCTATCATCGCATGGGCTTCTTCCCTGTGGGTCTCTGTGTGTGTTCACATGGCATTCTCCTTTTATGACGATACCAGTCATATCAGATGTAAGGCCCACCTTGCATCCAGGATAATCTCATCACAAGATCCTTAACTTATTTACATCTACAAAGACCCTCTTTTCTAAATAAGGGTCATTCACATATACTTGGACTTGGACATATCTTTTGGGGACCACTATGCAACCCACTATTACTATGTTAATAACAGGGTAAACAGGGTGTGGGATATATGGGAAACCTCCATACTTTCTTTGCTAGTTTTCAGTAAGTCTAAAATTATTCTCAAAAGTAAATATCAATTATCAATAAAATAATAATTTTTAAATAGTAAAACGAAAAAATAATTTTACAAAATAGTTGTAAGCAAAAAATTAGTCAGGTATCCATGTCAAGATCTTGAAGAAAATGTAGTAAGATTTTAAAATAATAGCTATTTGAATCCATTGTATTATTGGTAATTATGTTTTCTTTAATGCTTTTCTTGATTTTTAATTATATTTAATTAGACTATGCATTTTCCCAAAAAAGATTTGTCTTTCACCATAAAAATGAGCACAAACGATTTTAAATCATCAACTTGGAAGCATTAGTTTAGCATTAACTATGAACCTGGAGTGTGGATGTTACACAGACTTTCTAGAGTAGCATATAAACACACAAACCAGTAAATAAAGATTCACAATAATAAGGTGACACTGAATCTGGAGCACTTTTATTTCTAGTCAGAAATATCTTCAAACTTGATCGCATGTTTCCTATTTGCCAACAGAGTACAGTATTTAGAGAAAGGTAGTTTTTACAGTTGCCAGGTAATTTATCTAACGTAAAAATTCAAAATTAAGTTTTCGGTCTCACTTGTCCTCTGTTTTGCTGGGCACACTGCATCATGTTATGCTATATAGACCTAAAGCCAGGAAGTCCTTGCTAAAAGATGAATAAACTCTTCCAAAATCAGCTGACAACTCTTCTTCCAAAGATCACCTAGAAATTAAGAGGATTTTAGGTATTCAAATGATACGTCACACACAATACAGTAATTCCTCCTGTATAGTAGACTTCCAGCGGCTTAAGCATCCAGAATGAAAGGATTGCCATAAAAGTAAGCAAGATAGGCTTGCAAGCCTGTGGGAAGGGCAGGAAAGCTATCACTAAACCACAGTATTTCGCTCTCAAGGAAAAGTACAGATGCACCTTCAGGAAAGAATTTATCAAATTAAACTAATTTAATTTGCCCCAGAAATGCTTAGAACTTTCTAAGAATTCTAGGAAAATGATTAGAAGCAGCAAAGTTGGTGGCTGCAAGAACCTGACAGGAGAAGTGAGATTGCACAGCAAACTGGACTATTATGAAGTATCCTAGGTCAATTTAATGTTTAACAGCATCTGCACAGCCCCTAAGGCCATGATGTATGTTACAACCCAATACAATAACTCTTGTTCACACTGACAACCTGAAAGTCAGAATTTTCTGTTCACTAAGGGGGAGAGACATGCAAATTACTTTCAGGGGTAAGTTAAGTTTCATACAAACTCAATATAAAGTAGAATGTCAGTTTTCAAAATGTGGTCTGAGACCCTGGGGAAGGTTATTTGCCTTTTTCACTGTGTTGACATTTGCACTGATAGTGAAAATCTATATATATGGTAAAACTGACGTGCCAAAGCATGAATCAAGACACCAGCATCTTAAAAATGCCTGGCAGATAGCAAGAAAAATTGTTAATTTTATTAAATATCAACTTTTCAGTACACACCTTTTTAATATTCAATGTGATTAAATGAGAAGTACATACAAAATACATCTGTGGTCATGGTGAAGTATGATGGTGTTTTTGAGGAAAACCATGCGTGCTATGTTGTTTGAGTTGTGAACTGAACTAGCCACCACTTTTACTTCAGAGGACAAACATCAAATGGTTATTGAGAGTTGGGTATGTGGCAAGCATATTTTGTGGAAAAAGAATGAAGCAAATTTGTCACTTCAAATAAAATACTTGAGACTATTTGTGTCAATGAAAAAATTTAAGTTTTTGATCAAAAATTAGAATTTTGGAAAATTTGTGTCCCTCACCATGAGCTTTCCATGTTCCCAAAGCTAAAAACTTTTCTGACAATATTAAAAATAAGTTATTTTAATATTGTATATATGGTCAAATGCATCAACATTTGAAGAGCTACACAATTCAATAAAAAATATTTTCCAAATAACCAATGAATGATGTTACAAAATCATGAATGGGTCAAAGTACTAGATAAACCAATAGATTTCAATGTAATAAGGCATGAAAAAGTTGTCAATATGATTTCATATTTCAGTTGCAACAAACTGTTTTTTTAGTTGTACAAATTATGGTGAAATATATTCTCCTTTTACTAAGCTTAATTGTTTTCTTTACTTTTTTTTTTTTTACTGGTCTACTGACCACAATTTTTATATTAAGCTCTGTGAGATAATTATAAATTCATATGCAGCTTTAAGATATAATACAAAGAGATCTCATCTACCCCTTTTCCAGTTTACCCAAGAGGTAACATCTTGCAAAGCCATAGTACAATATCATAAACAAAATGTTGACACTGATAAAGCCAAAATACAAGACATTTCCATCATCACAAAGATCCTTCACATTTCCTTTAAAGTCAGATTCATCCCACTCCTCATCTTGAAACCATGGAAACCATTATTCTGTTCTCCATTTCTATAATTTTGTCATTTCAAAAATGTTATATGATGAGATCATACAGTATGTAATCTTTTAGAATTGGCTTTTTCTAGCATAATTCTCTGAAGATTCATCGTTTTTCCGTGCATCAACAGTTCATTTCTTTTTATCACTGAGTGGTATTCCATGGTATGGATCTACCATAGTGTTCTTAACCCACTGAAGGATATCCAGAGTGTTTCTATTTTGACTTTTATGAATAAAGTTGTTATAAAGTTTTATGTATAAGTTACAATGTGATCAAAAATTTTTCTTTCTTTAAGATATTAATAAATGCCCAGGCATGCAATTGCTTTGTCATATGGTAGTTGCATGTTTAGTTTGTTTTGTTGTTTTTTTTTAACTGGCAAACTGATCTCCAGATGACTGTACCATTTTACCTTGCTGCCAAAAACATATGAGTGATGCAGTTTCTCCACATACTTACTAGCATTTGGTGTCATCGCCATTTTATTTTACCAGTTCTATAGTGATAGCTTATTGTGGGTTTAATTTACATTTCCCTAATAGCTAATGAACATCTTTTTGTATGCTTATTTGCCATCTACATATTCTATTTAGTGAAATGTCTATTAATGTTTTTTGCCCATTTGCCAATTAGATTGTTTATTGGTGTTGCATTTTGAAAATTCATTATGTATTCCAGATACTAGTACTTTTCTGGATATGTGGTTTGCAGATATTTTCTCTAAGTCTGTACTTTGTATTTAATCCTCTTACCAGGATCTTTTGGAGAGCAAAAGTTTTTAATTCTGATAAAGTTCAATTTATCAATTTTTCCTTTTATATATAGTGCTTTTAGTGTCAAGTCTAAGAACGTTTTGCCTAGCCCTAAATCTCAAAGATCTTCTCCTATATTTTTCTATGAGTTTCATAGTTTACATATAAATCATATAAGTACATGAACTGTTTTAAGTTAATTTTTTTAAATATATAAGACTTGGGGGGGGTGTTTTGTTTTCTTGGGCTTTTGTTGCATATGGATGTCCAATGCTCTAGCAGCAATTGTTGAAAAGTCTATCACTCTCCTGTCTCCATCGAATTGTTTTTGCACATTTATCAAAAATTAGTTGTGCTTATCTGTGAAAGTTCATATGTGTTTTTTCTACTCTGTTCCATTGATCTATAAGTCTGTCTCTCCACCAAGACTATATAGTCTTGATTACTGTAGCTACTATAAAATGCCTTGAAGTTGGGTAAACTAATTCCTTCCATTTTATTCTTCCTATTCAAAATTCTTTTAGCTATTCTAGTTCCTTTGACTTTCAGTATAAACTATAATGCTCTTGTCTATACCTACCAAGAAAAATGTCTTGGTGAAAATTTGACAGGAGTTGTGTTAAACCTATAAATCAATTTGGGGAGAAATGATATATTTACTATGTTGATTCTTTCAATACATGACCACAGAGTCTCTCCATTTATTTAAGTCACTTTGATTTCTTTCATCAACATTTTGTAGTTTTCAGCATCCAAGTCCTATACATGTTTTGTTAGATTTAAAACTAATTATTTCAGTTTTTGAGCAATTGTAAATAGTATTATAGTTTTAATTTTAGTATTCACATGTTCATTGATAGATATACAGAAATACAATTGGGTTGTTTATGTTTATCTTGTATTCTGTGACTTTTTTGAGCTCAATTATTAGTTCTGTGAGATTTTTCATATAAAGATTCCTCACAATTTTCTATGTAGACAATCATATCATCTGCAAATAATGGCAGTTGTATTGCTTCCTTTCTGGTCTGTATGCTTTTTTTTTCATTCTCTTGCCTTATTGCATTGCCTAGAATTTTCAGCACTATGTTGAATAAAAGTGGTGAAAGGAAACAATCAGGCTTTCACTATTAACTATAAAGCTAGCTGTAAGTTTTTGTAGATGCTCTATATCAAGTTGTAGAAGTTCTCCTATTTTTCTGAGAATTTTTAATCATGAAAATGCATGTTTAATTTTGTCAAATGGATTGATATGATTGTATTTTTTTCTTTATCTTATTAATATGATGGATTACAATGGTTGACTTTCAAATACTGAGCCACCCTCAAAACCCTAAAATAACCTCCTTAGGTCATGGTGGATAATTCTTTTTATGTATTTTCTAATTCTATGTCCTAATATTTGTTGAGGATTTTTATGTCTAATATTCATAAGAGATTGTCTTAGTCTGTTTTGTGCTGCTATAACAGAATTCCTGAGACTAGATAATTTATAAAGAACAGAAATTCATTCTCTCATAGTTCTAGAGGCTGGCAAGTCCAAGGTCAAAGTGCTGATATCTGGTGTATGCCTTTTTACTGTATTCTCACAGTAAGAAGGTGGAGGAGCCAAGAGAGAAAAGGGGGACTGAATTCCATTTTATAATGGCATTAATCCCATCCATGAGCACCTAATCATCTCTTAAAGGCCTGACCTTTTAATATTGTTACAATAACAATTAGATTTCAACATGAGTTTTGGAGGGGACAAATATTCAAACCATAGCAGGGATGCTGGTCTGTAAATTTTATTTTTCACTGTCTTTGGTTTAGAAACCAGGGTATTACTAGCTTCAAAAACTTAATTGGGTAGGGTTCCCTCCTTTTCTTTTTCTGGAGGAAAGTGTGTAGAATTCTTGTTAATTCTTCCTTAAATGTTGGTAGAATTCTCTCTGGGCCTGAAGATATTTGGAAGAATGGGAATTTTTTATAAATTAATATTAATAATTCAATTTCTTTAAGCATTATAGGACTATTCAAATTATCTGTTTCCTATTCAGTGAATTGTGATAGTTTGTGTTTTTTGAGGAATTGCTCCATTTCATCTAAGTTGTCAAATTTATGTGTATATAGAGTTGTTCATAGTATTCCCATATTATTCTTCTGATGTCTTCAGGGTCTGTAGTGATATCTTGTTTCATTTCTAGTATTGGAAACTTTTCTCTTTCTTTCCCTGTCAGTCTTGCTAGAGGTCAACTTTAATATATTAGTCTTTCAGAAAGTCTCTCTGAAGAAAATGATATAATTAGGCTATAATTTTTCCTCCTATTGCATCCAGTGAATCACTACTTCATGTGGTTGGTCTTGGGAATGATAAGACATACAGTAGATAAGATGGATGGATGTCCTTGCTGGTTCTCTAAATGAGGTGTGTGTTGTGGAGATTGGTGCTAGCACCCCTCCATCTCTATCTCAATACTTTACCAATACTTTACTTTAATTATATGCACATTATTTATTGATGCTGGATGTTTCATCATTTATATGTGTGTAATATATATATGTATATATATATATTATTTTGGTGCGTGTCTCCTCTGATTCATATGTACAAGCTCCATGAGGGTAGGTCTTTGGGGATTTTGTTTGCAACTCTGTCCTCCAGTGCTAGAAAAATGTCTGGTATATGGTACATCCTCAGTATAGGTATCTGTTGAACAAGTTAATAAATTTCCTGAATTTGTTCTGTAAAAAAAAAAAAAAAAAAAAATATTAGTCTTTCAAAGAATTAACTGTTTCTTTCATTGGTTTTCTTTATTACTTTTCTGTTTTCAATTTCATTGATTTCTTCCTTTTATTATTCCTTCCTTCTGCTTGCTTTGGTTTTATTTCACCTTCTTTTTCTTAGTTCTTAAGGAAGAAGCTTAAATTATTGATTTGAGACTTTCTCTTTTCCATTATAAATATTTAATGCTATAATTCTGCTTCAGCTGTGTCATACACATTTTTATGTCTTGTATTTTAATTTTCATTCAGTTCAATATATTTTTTAAATCCCTTGAAATTTCCCCTTTACCCATAGATTATTTATAACTATATTGTTTAGATTTCAAGTGTTTGGAGGTTTTTCTGTTATCTTCCTGTTGTTGATTTTTAGTTTGAGTCTACTATGGATTTGCTCTATCCTGGAATATGTTTTATGAGAATTGAAAAGAATTTATATTCTGCTTTCATTGGGTACAGTGTTCTATAAATTTCAACTAGATCCTGTTGGTGTATGGGATTACTGAATTATTCTACATCATTGCTGATTTTCTGTCTAGGTGTTCTATCAATTATTGAGAGAGGAATGTTGAAGTTTCCAACTATATTTGTGGAATTGTCCATTTCTCCTTTCAGTGCCATTAGCTTTTGCTTCACCTATTTTGCAGTTCTGTTGTTTGGTGCATACACTTTTTAAGATTGCTATGTCTTCTTGGTGTATTGACACTTGTATCATAACATAATTCCCCTCTCTGTATCTGATACAGATTTTCTTGGAAGTCTACTTTATCTGACATTAATACAGCCACTCCCACTTTTCTTTGATTAACATTTGCATTATATATATTTTTTACCTTTTTACCTTTCAACCTGGCTAAATCACTATATTTTAAGTCTGTTTCTTGTAGGCTCAATGTAATTGAGTCATATATTTTAATCCACTCTGCCACTTTCTGTCACTTAATTGCTGTATTCAGACCATTTACACTTAAGTTAGGGCTTAAGTCTGCCATTTTATTTTCTGCTTTTTTCTTTGCTCTGTCTGGTTTCTTTTGTTTCTCTGCTTTCTTTTTACTGCCTCCCTGTAGTTTATTTGAACATATATTAGAATTCTACTTTTATCTGTAGTGTTTTTGAGTACATATCTTTGCATAGCTTTTTAATTTTTGCTCTAAACAACTAAATATAATTTATAACTTTTCAATAAATGTAACGTATCACAGTCTACTGATGTCATCATTTTACCAGTTCAAGAGATAAGGAGAAACCTTACCTTTCTTTGTCTCTTTACCCTTCCCATTTTTAATGTAATTATCTTAAATATTTCCTCTATATACATTTACAACCACATCAGTGTGATAAATTTTTCTTCAATTCACAAACATAATTTAGAAAACTCAAAAAGAGAAAGAAACCCTATTGTACTTACTCATATTTTTGCTTTAAGTGTACTTTGTTCCTTCTACATATTCCAAGATTTCTTCTTTTATCATTTTCTTTCTGTTTAGAGAACTTTTCCTGGCCCTTAATTTATAGTAAGTCTGCTGGCAACAAATTCTCTAAGTTTCCTTTTATCTGAGAATGTTGTGATTCCCATTCATTCCTGAAGGATATTTCTCTGGACATAGGATTCTGAGTTCACAGTTGTTCTCTTTCAGCACTTGAAAAATATTCTGGCCTCCATAGCTTCTGGAGGAATCTACTTCCATTCAAATTGTTTTTCCTCTCTAAGTAAACAGGTTATTTCTCTCTTATTGCTTTCAGGATTTTTCTGTCTTTAGTTTTCAGAAGTTTAATTATTATGTGGTTTGGTATGTATTTCTTTGGATTTTTCCTGTTTGGGGATTTGCTCAGATTCCTGAATCTATAGCTTTATGTCTTTCACCAAACAGGTGAAGTTTCCAGCCATTATTTATTCCATTACTTTTTCAGTCTCTCCCTCTTTTTCTTCTCTTTCTAGGATTGTGATAACACAAATGTCAGATCTTTTGATATAATCCCCTAGAACCCCAAGGCTCTGTTAATATTTTTTTCAGTCTGTTTCATCTTTGTTGTTCAGACTGAGTAAATTCTAATTGTTCTATTTCTAAGTTCACTGATTCTTTCTGGTCTCCTCCATTCTACTTTTGAGCCCAACCACTAAGCTTTTTATTTCAGTTATTGTATTTTTCAAGTCTAAAATTTTCATGTTTCTTCTTAGTATCATCTTTTTTTTTTTTACTGAGACTTTCTATTTCCTTTCTGAATCTTTTTGTTTGTTTTTTTAATTTGTTTCAAGTGTGTTCACAATTGCTCACTGAAGCATTTTTTATGCTGGCAGCTTTAAAAATCTTTGTCAGAGAATTCTAACATCTCTGTCATCTCAGCATCGGCATCTATTGATTGATTTTTATATTTAATTAGAGATTTTGCTAGTTCTTGTTATGATTAGTGGTTTTTAGTTGAAATCTGAATATTTGGGACATTATGCTATGAGACTCTGGATCTTATTTAAGCATTCTGTTTTAGCTGACACTCCACTAGACTTCCCCGATACCATCCCCCAGTGTATCCCCCTGAGGGTACAGGGGGAGCACTGGCTCATTACTACTAGAAGGAGACTAAGCCCAGGATCTCCAGGTGGTCTCGACTGACAGCATGAAGGGAAAGTCCTACACCACTCTATTAAGATGAAAGCCCCCCAACTTACATACTCAGCCTTCTTTGACACCACCCTGGCAGAGGTATTGGAGTGCCTTATAACACTCTATCTAGGGTAGAAATCTAGGGCTCCCAGTAGGCCTTTACTGGTGGAGGTAGGGATGGAACCACAGTTTTACCTGGCATAGTTTAGCTGGTAATAAAGTAACTATTTGTCTAAAATTCTTCTGTCCTGCTAGGCTACCCCTTTCCTGATTCTTTGGCTATAGATAGCAGCCTTTTCTTTGGGCTTTCTTTTTCCTTCTTTACCTGTTGATGTTTCCAGATCACCACCTTTTTCAGCTTAAGCCTAGTATAAATGAAGCAAAGAGAAAACTCAAGGAACTAACTAACCACCATTTCATTCCTTGAGTCTCAAAGTTCCTAGCTAGTGTGCTTCCTTCTTTCCACCTTTCAGAGTCTTCTTATGTTGGTAATGTCCAGGGTTTCTAGTTATACTTAGCAGGAAGAATAGCGAAAAATGCTTCTACTCCATCTTTCCCAGAAGTACAAGTCTCACAACTAACTTGCAAGAAACTATGACCTGTTAAGTTAAAACACTTAATACACTAAAGTGTATTATCAAAGAAAAATATCCATAATTATGTTTTTAAAAGTCTATTAAAATAATTTAACTTTTCCAACTATAAATCTCTGTGAGGCCAGAATTGTTCTCATATATATTAACCAAAACAAACTACCAAAAAATTGAATGCAGAAGCAGATATGAGAATCTATCTGTCACATATCAAACCAGACATTGAAGAAATTGGGAAAAAAAGCCTAATTTTCTCACTAAATATTTTGTTTTCAAAAATATAATTATTTTTCATAAAAATACATTATTTATATAAATATATAGGACTTTATTACTGCTATTTTAATAAATAAATTATTAGCATGCTCTCAGTGGTAATTTCTAACATTGTAAATGCCAATAGATAAAACTCACATAAATGATTATTGAAGTCTTCAATAATTTTCAACAGTGAAAAAAGTGTCCTAAAATCAAAAAGTTTTACAACTTATGAGGTACAGAAGATTAATATTAAAGAAAGTTCTTACTTCCTCTCCCAAAACTTGCAAGTGTGGTGGTTTGTGAGCATGTTGTCTAGTTCTTTGTACCAATTCAGGTGGTATCCCTGGTGATATTGGAGGAACATGAACATGTTCTTGCTTGTTAGCCACAACAGGAATTCCATGCAGTATTCTACAATGTAATAAAAACAATTAAGTTTGTTTTTCAAGTCATTGGTAAAGCAAAAGATGTTTCCCCTCACTGCATATCTCCGCTGAAATACATTAATATTTCACATCTGCGCTAAACAGAGATTGTGTAGGAATCAAATAATAATAAAAAATAAGAAATAATTCAAAAATAACTCATGTTTGGTTATGAACACATTTTATTAGTAACCCTTATCAATATTGGAATAATAAATTCACCCTATGAAAGCCTAATTACAAAAGAGGTTCATTCTTTGAAAAGATAAATGTAATTGATAGACCTCTTGCTAGATCAACCAGGAATAGAAAAGACCCAAATAACCTTAATCAGAAATTAAAAAAGAAATATTACAATTGACCCACAGAAATACAAAATATTTTATGTGAATGCTATAAAAATTTCTACCCACATAAACTCAAAAATGTAGAGAAAATGGACAAATTCCTAGAAACACACAGCCTCCCAAGACTCAATCGGGAAGAAATAGAACTCCTGAACAAACCAATAATGAGCAACGAGAAGCAGTAATAAAAATGTTTACAACAACAACAAAAAAAGCCCTGGACCAGATGGATTCACAGCTGAATTTTATCAGACCTGCAAAGAAGATCTGGTACCTATACTGCAGAAATTATTCAATAACATCAAGAAGGAGGGAATCCTCCCTAACTCATTCTATAAAGCCAGTATCACCTTGACAGCAAAGCCAGGAAAGGACACAACAAAAAAAGAAAACTATAAACCAGTATGCCTTATGAATATAGATGTAAAAATCCTCAGTAAAATACTAGCAAACTAAATTCAACAGCACATCAAAAAAATAATCCACCATGACCACATGGGTTCATCCCAGGGATGTAAGGATGCTTCAAAATATGTTAATCAATAAATGTGATTCACCACATAAACAAAAACAAAAACAAAGACCATATGATCATCTCCACAGATGCAGAAAAAGCATTTGACAAAATTCAGCACCCTATCCTGAAAACAACACTCAACAAACTAGGCATAGATGGAACGTACCTCAAAATAACAAAAGCCATACATGACAAACCCATAGCCAACATCATACTGCATAAAGAAAAGTTGAAAGCATTCCCCCTAAGAATTTGAGTAAGACAAGGGTGTCCACTGTCACCACTTCTATTCAACATAGTACTGGAAGTCCTAGCCAGAGCAAACAGGTAAGAGAAGGAAATAAACAGTATCCAAATTGGGCAAGAAGAGGTCAAACTAACCATGTTTACTGATGATATGATCTTGTATCTAGAAAACCTAAAGATTCCACCAAAAGACTCCTAGAATTGAGAAATAAATTCAGCAAAGTCTCAGGTTACAAAATCAATGTACACAAATCAGTAGCATTTCTAGATACTAATAATAGTCAAGCAGAGAGTCAAATCAAAGACTGAATTCCATTCGCAATAGCTACAAAGAAAATAAAATACCTAGAAATATACTTAACAAAGGAGATTTAAGACTTCTATAAGGAGAACTACAAAACACTGATGAAAGACATCACAGATGACACAAACAAATGGTAAAACATCCACTGCTCATGGGTTGGTAGAATCAACATCACTAAAATGTCTATACTGTCCAAAGCAATTTACAGATTCAAAGCAATTCCCATCAAAATACCAACATCATATTTCACATATCTAGAAAAAGTGATTCTACACTTCGTTTGGAACCAAAAAAAGAGCCAGAATAGCCAAATCAATCTTAAGCAAAAGACCAAATCTGGAGACATCACAATACCAGACTTCAAATCATACTACAAGGCTATAGTAACCCAAACAGTATGGTACTGCTATAAAAGTAGAGACATAGACCAATGGAACAGAATAGAGAACCCAGAAATAAAACCATTTACCTACAAGAAACTGATGTTGACAAAGCAGACAACAACATACACTGGGGAAAAGAAGCCCTATTCAATAAATGGTGCTGGGAAAATTGGACAGCCCCATGCAGAATAATGAAACAGGACCCCTATCTTACTACATACAAAAATTAATTCAAGATGGATTAAAGACTTAAATGAAAGGCATGAAACCATAAGAACTCTAGAAGAAAATTTAGGAAAAACTTTTCTATATCAGCCTAGGCAAAGAATTTTATGACTAAAATCCCAAAGGCAAATATAGCAACAACAAAAATAAATAAATGGGACTTACTTAAATTAAAAAGCTTCTGTGCAGCAAAGGAAATAATCAACAGAGTAAATAGACAATCTACAGAGTGGGTGAAAATATTCACAAACTATACATCCAACAAACTACTGATATCTAGAATCTACAAAGAACTCAAACAAATCAGCAAGAAAAAAACAAACAAACCCATCAGAAAGCTGTCAAAAAACATGAACAGAAGCTTTCAAAAGAGGATAGACAAATGGCCAACAAACATATGAAAAAATGCTCAACATCAGTAATCATCAGGGAAATAAAAAGTAAAACAACAATAAGATACCACCTTACTCCTATCAGAATGGCCATTATTAAAAAGTCCAAAAACAACAGATGCTGGCTTGGATGCAGAGAGAAAGTAACACTTATATACTGTTGGTGGGACTTCAAATTAGTACAACCTCTATAGAAAACAGTATGGAGACTCCTCAAATAAAGAAATGTAGACCTCCCATTCCATCCAGTAATCCCACTGCTGGGTATCTACCCCAAAGAAATTAAGTCATTTAAAATCAAAAAGACATCTACACTCAAATATTTATCACAGCACAATTCACAATTGCAAAGATATGGAATCAACCAACATGTCTTTCAATTCATGTGTGGAAAAAGAAAATGTGGTGTGTGCGTGTGTGCATGTGTGTATCCATATCCCATGGAGTACTACTCGGCCATAAAAAGGGATGAAATAATGTCATTTGCAGCAATGTGGATGGAAATAGAGACAATTATCCTACATAACTTATCTCAGGAATGGAAAACCAAACACCAATGTTCTCACTAATAAGTAGGAGCTAATAGATGGGTACACATGGGCACAAAATGATATAAAGGACATGAGAAACCAAGAAGCGGGGGAGGGTGCGTGTGGGATTAAAAACTTACCTATTGGGTACAATGAACGCTATTCTGGTGATGGGCATACTGAACGCCCTGACTTAAGCATATACAAGATATCCATGTCATAAAAACACTGGTACCCCTTTAAAATAAACAAATAAATAAATATAAACAAACAAACAAGAAAATGACTAATGATGAGGGCAAGGCCTTTAGATCTCCATGAGACCTTTACAAATTCCCTTTTACCTAGCCAAAATTCATCTTTGCCTCCCTAGTTTTCCTGTTGCATTTTGATTTGCTCTTTCATTATGGAATATATCTCATTCTATTCCGTATATCTTTTTAACAGTAGCTCATAGGCTGGGTTGGGGGGTGGGGGGAAGTGATGCTCATTTATTTTCTTTCTCCGAAGGACTTGAATGTATTGTAACAGGTACTGAATAATATTGTTGAATTTTGGCTGAGTAAGAAAAGTCTCACAGCCAAAGTCAGCCTCAGACCCTGTCCTAGGGAACTGAGCATCATGGGTCAGCATGAGATTCCGCAGTGGTTCTCAAAGTGTGTTCCTTATCCAGCAGCATTAGCATCACATAAGAAATTGTTAGGAATAAAAATTATTGAGCCCCATCACAGACCTAATGAATCAGAAACTCAGAGGATGGGGCCCAGCCATCTGTGTTTTAAACAGCTCTGAAGGTTAAAGATGGTTCTGATTCACTCTGCAGACTAGGAACAACTGATGCACTGCAATCTTTCCTGAAACAGCCTGATCATAAGAATATCCCAAGATGCTTCTCAGATCGGCTTCCCAGACCTCACCTTTGGAGATTCTAATTCAATAGGTTTGGGATAGAGCCCGGGAATTGATATACTTGTTAAACATCCCACATGCCCCTTATCCTCAGAGAAGCCTAAAAATCACTGAAATAGTGGGAAAACCAAGTCTTTGGAATGAGGTTGAAAACCAGGATTTTGGCCCCTTGCTGTGCTTTGCTGTGTAGGTCACTTTTCCTTTCTAAGTCTCAGTTAGTTTTCTCATCTATGAATGGCAATAATGATGGAGTCTTTGGAGTCTAATGCTTAGAAATAATATATGTGAAGAAGTTTACACACAGTACATGCTAAGTAAGTGGTTGATATTACAATCATTATTGTTCCTATCATAGATGGTGTAAATGAAGAAAATGAGCTCATCTCTCTCAGAGTGAAAGTTAAATCTCTTTCCAGGTCAATATCAGTCTCCTATGGGGCCAAAGATATAAAACATATTTCTTATTATAGGTTGCTATTAAAGAAATTTGGAAAACTTTTGCTCTAAGCTGTGAGTACTCTTAAAACATCTCTGCACATACCTTCTATGAGCTACATAAAAGTGACTGTGAGCTACATCTTGTGAAGTTTGGAGAAGGGTTCTCCCTCCAGCAACCCTCTCCCACCTTGGCATGACCCTAACAGAGAATTTCCCACATCCCAGTTTTACTGCAATATCTCTTCTTTGCAAATTTATCTTGCTCCTTGGTGTACAAAAGCCTGAAAGGCTTCACAGGATGGAGCTCGTAGTCACTTTTAAGTAACTCATGGAAGATGTGTACAGGGAAATATTTAGAATGGTCTCATACAAAAGTTGCACCAAAGTAATTCTTACATGCAATGGTGTGTTCTATTCTAGATACCATTTTTTAAAGTGCTTGTAGCAAACCACTGAACTGATTTCACAACCCATTCACTGGGTCACAATTCACAATTTGGAAAACGTTAACTTTCAAAGAATGTTGTTTAAAAAGCAGACTCCTAGGTCTGGAACCTTAGAAGTTCACCTTGAAGATGCTAATATACAAATAATTTTCTTTAGCCTTATGTAATTTTTTTCTTTAAAATCTTCAGTGGAGGCATATGAATACTTTGTACACTTTAAAAAGATCAGGAAATACAGTCTTGATAAAATAATGACTCTACAGATGAGTTAAGTATATAAGTATATAGAATTGTTTTTTTTTTTTTTTTTTACAAAATATGACTGGGGAGGGGGAATTGTATTTTTACTACTGTAACTTCATTGCTACATGCAAACAGTGACATCTGGTGGAATGACATTGCTTTACTTTAAAAAAAAATCCAGCCATTATATATTGGCAGCTATGGAAAAAGACAAACTTCCAAATAACTCCTTTCTTGATATTTCCATATAAAAACAAAATACACAAGTCTAATATCTTATCATACATTTATAAGTAACTAAAATGACTTTTTGTCACCCCAATCTATATTTTTAAAAATATGTTTAAGGTATATTTGATGGGGCTATTTGTTCAAACTGGATATAATATAAATTGAAATGAGGTTACTACTGATCCTAGTTCTAACTCTGTCACCAACTAGGATTTGGGGTGTAAAACTTTGCCTCGGTTTCCTCATCCATAATATGAGAAGTTTAGACTAGGGAAACACTGAGAACTCTCTTGTGATCTGTGTACTTCTATGACACATATAACAAAGCAGACCTCAGACAGGGCTTCTTATGCTATTTGGTATATCTTAGATCATTTTCTGGATTATGTATCAAGGAACAAGGTCAAGTAAAGAGTGAGGGTGGGGTCAGGGTTAGACCTGACCATTAAGAAATGGCAGACAATGTAGGAAATGGAAGATGGTAGGGAAAGTCAGTCCCAGATACCCATATTGGAAGGAAATAAAGAGAAGACAGAACATAATATTGGAAATGAAGTATGACAGACCATGCACTACAGCTGGCATCAGAAAGGTCTATACCATGGGAGGATGGCACATTCTGGTGGGGGGCAGACAGTTACGGGGAATACAAAACCAGGCAATATTCAGAGACTCTAAAGCTTTCAGTAAAGTCATTAACATCAGGGAAGTCTTCCACAGTTAGCAAGGCCACATCCTTGGCCTAAATTCAGAACACAGGATTTTCAATTCCTGTGAGGGAATAACCAAAGTAAAATAGAATCCCCACCTTATAAAAGCAGAAACCCTACTTCCAAAATTGGTTCACATGGATCAAATACAAACCACCAAGAGTGAGTAAAATATATTTCTCTCAGATTATCCAACTAGAGCTCCTGAGATTCTTCCTAGGTTAAATCAGAATTGGTCCTGAAAACAGGATGAGAATGAGTATTCAGAATAAAGCATAAAGAGATAAAAATGAGAGGGTCTTTCACAAATTCACAAACCAATGGGATATAATAGAAACCACATTTAGAATCAGAGAGACCTGGGTTTGAATCCTAGCTTCTACTGGCTATATAAATATGTACTAGTCACTTAATCACTATGCTGCATTTTCTACATTTGGGAAATGTAGAAATTATTTTATCTACTACATAGAGTTGTTGTTAATACAAAATTGTATAATAAGTGCAGTGTACTTCAATTCATTTTCTATTTTCTTATCACATACCTACTTGAAGGGTTTGGATACATCCTATATAGTTGATTTGTAAGCTATAAGTAGTAGAGATAATAAGTCAAAATAATTACTCATGTACCTGTCTTTACACTTTATGTATGTATATACACGCACATACTCAAAGTAATATAAGCTGTCAAAATAACATCTATAATGTCACTTTTGTAAAATGTATGTATATATAATATTTTTATGCACACAAAAAAAGCCTATAATAATCTTTACCATGCAAAAGCCCAATAGAAAAAAAGTCATTCATACTACACCAATTATAACAATCCCAGAAAAAAATCATAGAAGCAAAATTTTCAGTTCCTGCTCCGTCCCACCTCCAACACCTTTCAGGATTCTGAATGACTGAACTGGTAATATAAACCTGCATCTCTGGTTCTCCTACTTAAGATCTAAAAGTAGTATTCTAATGCCTCCAAGATGAACAGTCAAAAAATGCAAGGTACATCTAGCCAATATTAATTTTGGAGAGCCAGAAGTAACCTATCTTCACTGAAAGGTGAGACAACAGAAAAATCCAATATGAGTTCTATGAGGACTATGCAAACTATAAGAAAGAAAAATAATATTCAAAGAATTATATAAAGAACATCCTTTTATAAAAGATTTAGCATATGAAACAAAAATATTTTAGAAAGGTTCTGCTTTGTGTTCTCAAGAAAAATTTTTAAATGTTTTCGTGAAACGTATAGCAAAAGTTCAGATAAAATAAAAGACTTAGATTTTTCTTGAGACTGATAGAATTAAACCAAAAATAATAAAAATTATGCCTTAGCAGTAATAAAATGGAAAGTAAATGAAATTTTAAAATTTATGCCTCAGAAAAATGAAACCACTGATGAACAGAAGTTTGAGAGATAAATGTAAACTGAAAAATAGTAAATGTAGAGGAAAGATAATGAAGATACAACTTATGGCTAGTTGATAATTCCTTAAGAAATGCACAAAATAAATTGAATGGAAATATTACTCAAAATAAAACAGAAAAAGTCCTAAACTGAAGAGCTATATTTGCATATCAGAAGGGCTTTCCATGTACAAAAAAATTAGATAGCAATCCGTTCTCAAACTTATGCTAGTGAAATCATTTAATTTAGAGCAAAATTTAAAATTCTATAAACAACTAGGGGAAGTGGATATTCCATACAAATGTAATATAATAAAAGCAGGCTGACTTCAGATTTCTATCTCACAAGAGTAAGATATCAGATAATGATACAAAAAAACAAAATACACATAGATGTGTTGGCAAATATGACAGATTATAGGAAATATTAAGGAAGCAAAAAAGAGAAAAAGAATGTAAAATAGGATGACAAGAATAATATTAAGTACATTTGATAGTGCAATAAATGAATATGGAGTGCTTCAACCTATTGTAAGAAAATAAATTTCTGATTAGCTTAAAAATATTTAAGTCTATGCAATCTAAAAGGGACATTAAAAAACTAAGAAACTAAACTAAGAAAGATTAAAATAAATCAAAGGACAAATAATATATCATATTAATAAAGCAAAAAATAAGAAAAAAATACCTTTTCACTTTTAATGGATTTACTGTACAATCTACAATGAAAATAGAAGGACCACAGTTACAGTTTTTTAAATCTTATTCTACACACACACAAAAATTGTTTTATATAATTATAATATATTGTTTCAACATTTAATTCTACCTCTTTTCTGGACACAGAGCTCCACCTCATTCGTTACCGTGGCTGCAATGTGTCTCCTTATTGGCTGCACCAAAAAAGTCCACCATTGATGGATATTTGTTTCCAGTGTTTAGTTATTATAAAAAGTGACATGATGAATGATGAATGTCTTTGTGCATTTATCTTACTAATTGATAGTCATCAGCATATATATGGCACTTCAAGCCATAGTCCTAGATAAGATTACCTTGAGAGTATAGGTAGAGGAGCAGAGAGGTCCCAGGATAAGCCCAGGGCACTCCAATGTTGAGAAGTCAAGATGAGGAGACACCAGGGAAGGAGACTGATAAGGCATAGCCCCAGAAGCCGGAAGAGAACCAAGAGCGGTCCCTAAGACCAAGGGATAAAAGTGATTTACAGAAGAGCAAGTGATCAACTGTGTCAAATACTACAGAGATGTCAAGACAAGGACTGTGATGTCTTGAAGCAAATCTGATCATATCATTCTTCTTCAAAAACCCCATCAGTGCTTTCCCAATGCACTCAGAATAAAAATCCCTCCCCCAAGTCCTCACACACACCCTCACATACATATACAGGGTATTCATAAAATCTTGCCTCCTCCTCAGCCTCAATTACATCACTGCTCTGTTTCTAATACTGGACTTCTTTCTAATTCTTAGATGGGTTCCAGTTGTCCACAACAGGGACTCTCAAATTTCAGTATGTATACAAATCACCTGCACTTCTAACAAGTTCCCAGGAGATAGTGATGCTACTAGTCTGCGTACTATACTTTGAATGGCAAGGACCTAAAACATTCTATTCTCCTAGCTATCTTCTGTTCATCCTTCAGATCTCAATTTAAGTATCATTTCCTCAAAGCTCCCCTGATAATCAGAGATTCTTCTTAAATGTTTCCATAGCACCCTGCACATCTCCACATTAATTGTCGCAGTCACAATAATTAATTCACCTCTTTCTTTTTGCTAGTCTCCAGATTCTCTGAGGGCAGGGATTATGTTTATCTTGCTTGCCACATAGCAGGTACACAAAAAATATTTGCTGATTAATTTAAATGATTACTCAAATCTATATTTCTTGACATGAAAAGATGTTTACAGCATAATGAGTTTTTAAAGTCAGGTTACAAAACACTATGCATATAGCATTATCCCAGTTTTGTTATATATGATTTACTTCCATACAGGAAAGTCTGGAATCCTATATTTAAGAATGTTAACAGTATTATCTCTGGATGACAAGATTTTGAATAATTGTTTTTCTTTTAGCATTTTCTTACATGTTTTTGCATATTTTCTAAAATATTTTTATTTTGGGAATGAAATAATAAAAAATGAAATTAAACATTGAATTCTGACACTTAACCTTTGGTTTTCCAGTTGTTTTTGCTGTTATTTTAATGTGAAAAACTAATTGTCCATATTTTTTCAACAATTGACTAGAAATTTCTTTTGTGATGTCTGAGATCCACAGCCTAAACATTGTTCACCACCAGGTAGCTGGTTAAAAGAAGTACCTGATTTGAGAAGGTCAGCCAACATGTGTAGGACAGCATTTTTGCCACCAACTCTCTTTATTGATGGTAGATCAAAAAAAAATATGCAGGCAGTTCTACATAGACAAATCCATGAAATAGAACATAAGACCATTTTAAGACATGAAAAGTTGGTATTTCAAAACAGTGAGGAAAAGAGGATTTATTAAATAAATTATATTAAATAATTTATTTATTTAATTATATATTAAATAAATTATAAATAATTATATATATTATATATATAATTATTCTTATCAAAATAAATTACAGATGAATCAAAGACTTAATTTTTTTCAAAGGAAGCCATAAAATTGCTACAAGAAAATATGAGAGAATACATTCAAAGGTTAAGTATAGAAATGGCCTAAGAATGACACCAAGACAAGAACACCTATACAAAACAACTGGTAGTTTTTACTACACAAAAATTAAAACTTCTGTATAGCATAAAACACCATAAACAAAACAGAGAAGCAAAAAAACAAAGTGAAAAAGTCTACAATATATGAGATAAATAATTAAAATCTTTAACATGAAAAGATCACTTACAAATCAGTAAGAAAGAGATGAATGACAACTCCACAGAATATGAGCTGGTAATTTTCAAAAGGAAAAAAAACCAAATAGCCAAGAGACATCTAAAAATACGCTGACCTTACCAGAAATGAATAGAAATAATTTTTAAAACGTTTTTCCTAATTAGATTATAAAAAATAAAAAAGATTGACAATTAGTAATTAGGCAAGGAAAAGAATAGTCTCATAAATTGTCAGAAACAATGTCACTGCAGTTTGGCTGAAGTAGTGAATATCATGAAATAATTTAAATTTCTTTTTTTTTGTTGAGTCCTTCATGATATATTTTGAATCTATTTCCTCAAACTTGACTTTTAGTAAAAGTTGGACACTCTAATTTAAATTTCATAATATTCTAACAAAATGTTCATAACTTTTGCCAGAATCACTTTTTAAAGCAAAAATATGGTAATGTGGAATATTTTTATAGTTCTCATTATAATTGCTGCTAAGCAAAATAAACATAAATTTGAACAGTACATTACTAGTTCAAATAAACTTAAGGTTACTATTCCAACCTTACTATTCCACTAAAATATCCTTGATTTTTGCCACAAATAACAATTACTATACACAGAATTAGGAAAGCATTAAAACTATATAACCACAAGTATTATCATCTTTGGAGTTAACTGTTCATTGCACAGAAAAAGCAAAAAGCTATCAAATGAAAGGATATTTATTTTATGTTTATAATTACCTTTCCTGAGAACACTATTAGTGCAGACAAAATTATACACTTCTCCAAACTTGTAGGCTGAGTAGACAGATATATTTTGAAAAGGTTAAGCTATGTTTAGCAAGGTAATCCTCAAGAGATGGATGCTGGAGAATTAAATATTCAGTACTTAAATTAACTTCTTATTTGGTAGTTAGGAACAAATTGCCAAGAATTAACATCATCAAATAGAACATTTATTGACTCTCTTGGAAAAAGAAAGGGAGGTCTACTTAAAGAAGAAAAAAAAAAAAAGAACTTTAGAATTGGAAAGAAACCAGCAATTTTAACACATTGCGTGGATAAGAGAAGCTGTAAGTCCTCGAGATGATATTTGGCTTACATAGTGCTAGTGAAAATAACTCAAAATAGTAGAGTTTCTTGACTACTAGATTACATTCATGTCTTAATTTTCTACTCTCAGATTTAGGCTTTTAAAAGACATTCCAAAGAATGTCATGCTGAATTGCTGTTTTTGCCAGAGATGCTGGAAGAGTTTTGAAATTTCCAAAATATTTCACATATAATTTTTTTAATTTAGCAAATATTGACTTGATGAATTAAAACAAAAAGACTTTAGATGTATAAAATTATGATTGACCAATAAATCCTAAACATATAGAAAATAAATGTGAGAATGACCTTCTTTTAGGAATTCAAATTGAAACTCATTGTGATTACTAAACACTGGGAAACTAGGTAATTTGGAACCATGAAAGAATGCAGTAGAATATTCCAATTTTTACTAAAAGTCAAGTTGGAGGAAATGGATTCAAAATATATCATGAAGGACTCAACAAAAAAGGAAAACTACAGACCAATATCCCCTATGAATATAGATGCAAAAATTCTCAATGTAATCCTAGCAAACCGAATTTAGCTGCAAATCAAAAAAATAATCCATTACAATCAACAGAGCTTCATCCCAGAGATGCAAGGATGGTTCAAAATATGAAAACTTATAAATGTAATTCACCACATAAATAGAAGGAAAAACAAAGAACATATGATCCTCTCAATAGACACAGAAAAAATATTTGACAAAATTCAGCAACCTTTTATGATAAGAGCACTCTTAACAAAATAGGCATAGATGGGACTTTTCTAAAAATTATAAAAGCCATATATGACAAACCCATAGCCAACATCATACTGAATGGGGAAAAATTGAAAGCATTCCTGCTTAGAAATGGAACCAGATAAGTTTGCCCACAATCACCACTTCTATTCAACATGGTGCTAGAAGTCCTAGCCAAAGCAATCAGACAAGAGAAGGAAATCAAGGGCATCTAAATGGGGGCAGAAGAGGTCAAATTATTGCTCTTTGCTAACGATATAATCTTATACCTAGAAAACCCCAAAGATTCTGCCAAGAGACTCCAGGAATTGATAAACAAATTCAGTAAAGTCTCAGATTACAAAATCAATGGACACAAATCAGTAGCATGCATATATACCAACAACAGTCAAGCTAAGAACCAAATCAAAGACTCAATACCTTTCACAATGGCAATAAAGAAAATAAAATACTTAGGAATATATTTAATTAAGTAGGTGAAAGAACTCTACAGCGAGAACTACAAAGCACTATGAAAGTAAATTGCAGATGACATAAACAGATGGAAAACATATCATGCTCATGGATTGGCAGAATCAATATTGTTAAAATGTCTATACTGCCCAAAATGATCTACAGATTCAATGCAATCCCTATTAAAATACCAATATCATTTTTCATAGATCTAGAAAAAAAAATTCTATACTTCATATGGAACCAGAGAAGACCCCATATAGCCAAAGTAACCTTAAGCAAAAAGAACAAATTGGGAGGCATAAATTTACCAGACTTTAAGGTACAGTACAAGGATATAGTAATTAAAACAACATGGTATTGGCACAAGAACAGAGTCATAGACCAATGAATCAGAACAGAGAACCCAGATATAAAACCATCCTCATATTTCCATCTGATCATTGGCAAAGCAGACAAAAACATACACTGGGGGAAAGAAGCCCTATTCAATAAATGATGCTGGGAAAATTGGATAGCTACGTGAGAAGACTGAAACAAGATCCACACCTCTCACCACTCACAAAAAATAACTCACAATGGAAACAGACTTAAACCTAAGGCATGAAACTACAAAAATTTTGGAACAAAATGTTGGAAAAAGTCTTATAGACATCGGCTTAGGCAAAAAATTTATGAAGAAGACCCCAAAAGCAATTACAGCAACAACAAAAATAAATAAATGGGACATGATCAAATTTAAAAGCTCTGCACAGCCAAGGAAACTATCATTAGAGGAAACAGACAACCTACAAAATGGGAGAAAATATTTACATGCTATACATTCAATAAAGGGCTGATAACTACAATCTATAAAGAACTCAAGCAAATCAGCAAGAAAAAAATCAAACAACCCCATTAAAAATTGGGCAAAAGACAGAAACAGAAACTTTTCTAAAGAAGATAGACTAATGACCAAGAAACATATGAAAAAATGCTCAACATCTCTAATTATTAGGGAAATGTAAATCAAAACCACAATGAGATATCACTTAACTCCAGTGAGAATGGCTTTTATGAAAAAGTCCCAAAACAACAAATACTGATGTAAATGCAGAGAGATAGGAACACTCATACATTGTTGGTGGGACTTCGAACTAGTACAACGTCTATGGAAAGTAGTATGGAGATACCTTGAAGAACTAAACGTAGACCTACCATTTTGATCCAGCAATCCCACTACTGGTTATTTACCCAAAGGAAACAAAGACATTCTATAAAAAAGACACCTGCACTTGAATGTTTATAGCAGCACAATTCACAATTGCAAGGATGTGAAAACAACCCAAGTGCCCCTCAATACATGAGTGGATTAATAAAATGTGGTATATGTATACCATGGGGTATTACTCAGCCATAAAAGATGCTAACCTAATACCTCTTGTATTAACCTGGATGGAACTGGAAACCATTCTTCTAAGTGAAGTATCACAAGAATGGAAAAACAAACACTACGTGTACTCACCATTAAGTTGGTACTAATCAATCAACACATATGTACACATCTGGAAATAACATTCATAGGAAATCAAGCAGATGAGAGGGGGAGGGGGGACAGGTCAATTCACACCTAATGAGTACAATGCACACTATCTGGGTGATGGGCACACTTATAACTTTGACTCAAATAGTATAAAAGCAATTTATGTAACTAAAATGTTTGTACCCCCATATTCTGAAATAAAAAATAAAGGAATATAAAAGAATATTCATAAATTACAAATGTGCATTGTTCTAAGAAGGGTATCTACTGAGCTTTGTATCTTAAGGCCAATACATAAGGCAAGTTTCTACATCCCTCCATCAGTGGAATAAAAATTATAATTGTATTAATAGGAAAAAAAAGAAGAAGAAAAAAATATATATATCATGGAAAATGTGGGTATTTATAATTTTGTAATTATGTAATTAAAAGTGATCTTTTCAAATATCATTTTCATATATCCAGGATAAATTATAATACTGAAAAAGTTTGTAGTAGATTTTTCAGAATTCCTACCAAAGCTTCTGAAAGGCAAGAGACTTTAAAGCATGCATTCTTAATTGGCAGGTGATCTTGCCCCCAAGGGGGTGAAAATGGGTGCTTTGGATATGGGGTGGGGAGGAGTAAAAGCTTACTCTTTTTTTGTATAAAACATAGACATACATACAGTACCATAAACAGATATATAGCATATCTGGGATACTAAAATTTAATCAGGAGAGGTTATTGTGGGGAAAAATCTTAAAGTTTTCTTTAAAAGGGTGATAATAAAAAGGAAGGCTGAGAAAAACTGAGTTAGACAAACCTGGATTCTAATCTCTATTAAGAGATAAGAACTTATATAAGTAACCTGATATCATGGACCCTAAATTTCTTCATGAATAAAATGGAAATTATGACTCTCCCTTGCAGTTGAAGATTTAAATAGGAAACATATGCAATACACACAGCACAATGCTCAGAATATAGTTACTGCTAAATAAACATTATGTCCCTTCCCTATTCTCTTCTCTTTTGAGGATGCTGTAAATTATATATTCTCCACAAAAGAATATGCAAATTCCCAAGGAAAGTAAGACACAAGGAGAAGTGGAATGAACTCCAAGAGGCAATGACTTTTGTACATGATTCCTGGATCCAGGTATACCCAGTGATGGCGAAATCTAGTTTAAGACCGTGGGTTCCAGCACCAAATCTATGATTTTTTTTTAATTGTATAAATGTAACTAAATTGCTTAACTTTTATGAGCCTCAATTTCCACACGTGTACTCCAGAGTTGTGATGAAGAACAAGGGAAATAATGTACAAGTACGTAACACTCTTTGGGAACTAGGCTACTAAACTAAAGTTACCTCATGGTAGGGTATGGTTCTTGTTAATACTGTCAGGAAGCAGAAACACAAACCTTGACTATATACATACTGGGGAAGCAATGGAAAAGAACAAACAGTGCTCCTCTCTAGCATCCAAGAAAAGAATCAAATATTTAAAATCTAAACATCAAAAGGCAGAATGTCTTTGGCAGTTTAAGTCTAGTTTAAAACAAAATTACTAGTGGAACTCTTACCTATCTTTTTGTTCTTCATCTGTAAAGCGATCATTTAAGAAAGATGTTCCAAATATTCCAAGTAGGGCTCTGTGGCCTTTCTTGTCAGCAGTGTGATACACTCGAGAAGCCAGGCGCAAGTCAATGGGCAACTCCCGGGCTGGGACTGTGGTGCACAGATCATGAAGATGAGGAGTGGAGTAGCCTTGTGGAATTCTGTACCAGAGAAAAGAAAGTGAGCTTCTTTTACCATTTTGTGGTCTTCAGATGTAAAACAATTTATATTGACAGTTTAGTTTAAGATCTAAAAAGCATATATGACTGTAAGAGATACAGATTTAATACTATAATAATGGTTTATAACAAATACAATCTCACAATCTCAGGCCATCGTCCAGAATTTTAAACTTGTATCCAACTGCCTGCTGAATATCTCAACCTACATGTCCTACAAACACCTCAGAATCAACAGATCTAAGAGCAAATTCGTTACCACCCACCCCTAAACCCTTTTTTATCTGAATTCTGTAACTCAGTCTGGAAACACCATATCTAGCCATCATGCATTACTCCTTCGCTACTCTGATTAAATGCTAATGTCCCCAAAGAAGTAGAAAAGTATAGTACAATATTTGTTAACTAGCACCGATAAAATCTTGGATCTCTCGAAGTCACTGTGGCATCTCCCTTCCCACTCTGCTGGTCCTTGCCTCTCTCCTGACTTTCCAAAGTAGGGAAGAAGGAACGGAGATCTGTTTCCCTAATCCCCAGCACCACTTGCTACCCAATCAACAAACACTTACTGAGCACCTACTATGTGCCGGGCTCTGTGCTAGGTGCTTTACACACATTTTTTCTAACTCCCACAATGAAGCTATATTAGAGGCATAATTATTCTTGTTTTGGAGCAGGCTGATTTTGGATAAGTCACAAAATTAATGGGTGACTACTAGGATCCAAACACAAAGTTGCTGGCTATAAGCCAAATTTCTTGCCTATTAATGACTCCTGACTGGAAGTGGCCCTTGTCCAGTACTATTCCATCCCCACCTCTCAACTAAATCTATAATCTTATATCAACCAAATGACTTTCTTTTCATCAAATCAAATAAAATCAACTTTAGATCTTTAGATCATGTTCTCTTATGACCTGCAAGTCACAGATGACAATATTGGTGACTCTTATTGAAACTGCTCTTTCTCTGTGAGCTTTATCAAGCCTACACTATCCCAGCTTTCCATCTACCTCCTAAACTCATCATAATCTGACTTAAAATCACTGGTTTTTCCTTCTCCAGCTTCCAAACTGAGTGTGGCTTCTAAAGTTTAACTTTACTTTCTACACTGGAAAAAGCACCTTCGGTGTTTCAGCTATTCCCTAGTGCTGAGAGCTCCCATCTCACCCCCAGTATCACTATCTCACCTAGATTCTTCATCATGAAGAGAGAAAACATCTTGGACTCCTCTCTCCTTCACCTGCATATTCAACACAAAACTGAGTTTCTTCCCACACAGAGTTGCTCCATGTGGTCCTTCTCCATTCTCACTGTCAGCCACCCCCAAGCCAAGGACCTCAACACCTCAGCCTGTACAGGCAAGGGTTTTCTAGTTGACTTAAGCACTGCGCCCTCTGTCTCTTCCCCACTGCAAAATTCTACCAGATTGATCTTAAATTCTCCTTTACCCAGCACAATGGTTCTTTGTTGCTTACTGCATCTGTTTAACATCCTCTCTCTAAGTTTCAGAGCTCCTGGCATCTGGCCTCACTTCTACCATAGTGGTTAAGAGTGTAGACTCTGGAGTCAGACCGCTTGGGTCCAAATCCTGTTTAAAATTCTCGCTTGATCGTAAACAAGTCAATTAATTTCTCTATACTGTGGTGAGTGATGAATAACATTAGTGCATGCTGAATAAAGTTGCTTTAAAAAAGAAGAGTGAACACATTTAGACATCGTCTCTCAGATGGCAGATATTAGCTACTATCATTAGCTTCTAGGACAAACCACAGGGCTAGACCTGTCTGTCAGTTCCTTCAGTTATGGATAGAATGCTGTCTACCGTTTTGTCCATGTCTAAACATCCTTCAAACAATATCTCAAGAACAGACTTCTCTGCAACGTTTATCTTTTTTTTTCTTTTTTTACAACTATCTCTTTTCATACATTGCCCTAGTCTTGTGCCACCTATTTTGACCCCTTATCTAGTGGGTTAAAGCCAGTCTGTCCACTGACGGTTCCATGTGTCTAGGACTGCCTTAGAGATTAGCATAGTATGGAGCATATAGACTTTAGAGTTGGCTGGGCCTGGTTCAGAATTTCAGTTCTAACACTTGCAGACTGTATTACTGGCTTCTCTGGAAGTCTTCTGAAAAATGAGAATAAAAATCTCTTAACTCTTACCTTCGTAAGAATTGATAAAAATAACAGAGGTCATTCCTGATCTATAGAGGTATCTCAAGAAATTATTGTTTTATTTTTATTGTTGTTGTTATTAGTTTGCACTGCACATCACCTAACCCATTGCTAGGCACAATATATACATTATGGAATCATTAACAGAGAGTGGTTTATGGCATTTCCAAAACCGCATAGAGCCTAACAAAAACAAGACATGAAATTTGTATATGTTCATGCGAAGGAGGAAAAGCATTTAGAAATGCCTGAGACAAAAAACCCTAACTGAGGGGTGAAAAGGAGTATCCAGGAAGCCAGAGCTCCAAGCACGCTGGACTCCTAAGAAAGGGCTTTTGAAAAAGAGAAAGAGAAAAGAGAAAAGGGTGAGCTCTGATGTCAAGCTCACCTACACCATCATTCTGCCTGGGACAGGTCCTAGCTAGTGGAATGTGCTTGAGATTACATTACTGATTTTTATTTTTTCTTAAAAAGTACCAAAACCAATCTGAATTCCTAAGCTCCCATTCTAGTGTAACAACATAGGTCAGCAAGTGAATCTCCCTCCCTTGGTTACTGAGCTACATAACAATATGCTGCCATAGATAGCTGAATTCCCAAGAAAACAATTTAATTTGGGGGCCAATCACTGCTGAGAAAATTTAGGTAAAAAAAATTGATTAAAGAAAAAGGAGCAGTGAATAAAAGATTTTCAGAAATATTTTTCCAAGATTCTGTTTTATTATATAAAATTTTTAAGTATCATATTTTTATACATCTCATTCTTATTTCTCTCTAACAGGAACTTCTAATTTTGGTTTTAATGAATTAAAATAGTTCTATATATATATATCAATAAGATCTACAAATATTTTTGGCATGCTCAAGAAAGGCTGTGTGTTTTTATAGCACACTCTCCTTAAACAGGACTATTTGTCATTCTTTGAAACACTAAGACATAAAAAAGAAAAGACTCTGACTCTGTGTGTGGCCATACTACTTTGCTTAATGCACTAAATGCAAGGTTTTTTAGGGAAAAAAAATCAAGAAGTTTCTGCTCCATTGATAATCTGACAGTAACTATTTATTGAAGTTAAAATACTTGTTGTCTGCTGTCACTATTTGTTTTAATACATAATCTTGCTAACTAAATGAGCTTAAAGCAATGCAGATAAGCAATGGTATGTACAGGGTCACTTAAATGCCAATTTGACTGTTTCATAAACTTTGGAATTCTTTTCCCATGAGTCTACTCTCAGCTACTAAATTGTGAGTAATATCCATTTACAAAGCTTGGGCTTGCCATAAAAAGGTTGTCTTCCTTGTCCAGCACACCTTTCAGTGCCCTAAGCAACAACAAAAGCTAATAATTAAAGCTTCTTTAAACCCCCATTAAGAGTTAAATGAAGAAGAATCTAGAATAAACCAACTCATAAAAACCTAGTGGTATAATAAGGAGAAAATCAAAGTTTCAACAAGGTAAATGGCAAAAGGTAAACCATAAGCCAAATTGCATTTACACACTGTTATTCAAAATTGTGGTTGTATTCCTGTGTAATAAGAAACTCCATTAAAAATATGGGTGAGGAGATGAAACATGATAGTACAGAAAAACAAAGCCATCAAAATTGTCAAATTTATTGACCTATGGACATCTTGTGTTGGGTTGTCTTTTATTTTATCATAACAAAATTAGTCAGTATAAAAGCAATTAATCCAAATCAGGCATTACAGTGACCAAAAATATCAAATCATACATGCTAACACTTAATTTTCTTTAGTTTCACAAAGAGCTAGTTTTATTCTAGTTAAACAGGAAAGGAAAGAAGCACAGAATATAGCATATATAATCCTGACTATAAAATCTGCCACCCACTTTTTCCGTGAGGAGGTTTAATTTGGATCTCAAAAATGAATTTCTAAAACATTTAGTTTTCCTTTTAAAATATATTCCATGTATCAATGCTACTGAATAACTTATTTTCCACTAATAAAATTTATAAATTTAAGAAGCTTACTTTTTATGTAGTTTTGGATCCCAAGGGGGTTTTAAACACTTTTTTGGTCTCGGTGAAATTCCTGATTGAGTTTTTCGCATTCGCTTAACTTCTTTTCCTTTGATTTGCAAGAATTCTGATGATTTCACCTTTAAAAAAATATATAAAGCATGTTATTAAGGAAATCTGTAATGTGAAGGTTAGATCCTTCTGTCATATTTAATGAGCCATCTAATATTGAAACTCCTGATTTCTGTGTATATTTTACAATAGGATATAAATCCTAAAGGTGAGTTGATATTTTCCTCTAAATCCATTCTTAAGTTTTTACATATACACCTTCATAACAATAAAAATATTACTACCATATTTATTTATAATATCTTTTATTTATCACCTCAGAATTGTCAAAGAAATATTAAGATTTTTCCCTTCATAAATCTACTCTTCGTGGTTGGTATTTTAAATAAAACTTACCCTTAGTTTGACATGACAGTGGTTACAAGCACAAGCTAAAAAGAACTTTAATGCTTTATATTACTATTTTGAGCAACATTTATCAATTTGTACTTCTTAGAGTTGTACTGTTTTCTATTACTACTGCTTGGGAAAAATAAAATACATTCTGTCTCATAAATAATTGCCTTTTAATCATTATAAGTATTATAAGTATTATTTTCCTAGATTTCCTAGAAACTTTGCAAAATTCATGATAATCATTCATGTAAAGATATTTTTCTCTGTGGGTTGCTCTATAATTTTTGAGACTAGATTTAAGGAAGAAAGCAGGGAGGCCTTCCTTGGGAAAAGCAGAGAGATATAGTTGAATGAGTAGGAGGTAGCCAGATAAGAGGAAGTTCTTATAAATTAGGTAGGGGGTTCGGGCTTGATACAGTAGTAAGAAAGGAGCTATTGCAACTTCTTGAGTGAGAAGTGATGAAGAATAAAGAAAGTTCAAGAAGTACAGTGCATTCCATCTCACCATCCAGGTAATCTTTGAATTTCCTCTACAGTGTCTCCACCAAGTAGTCAACACTTGGCTTAAACATGGTCAGGATCCGAGAACTTGGATACATATAAAGGGAGCCACTTTCTCTTTGAAACTCTGCCAGTTGTTAGAATTTTTGTTTGTGTCTTTATTATTGAACCTAACAACTTTCATCTGCCAGTCTCATTTCAAACCTCAGGGACTAAACAGGCACAATCTAGCTCTCTTCCATTTGACAGATAATTATTTGAATACAGTTGACACCCCTGGGACTGCTTTTCCTCCAGAGAAACATCCCCAGTCTCTTCAACTCCACCTTACATGACATGGTTTTGAAGTACTATGCTTAGTCATTTAGTCATTCTAGAGTTTTGTCCAACATCAATGCATAGACTGCAGAAATTGCAACCCTTACTCTTAAAAAAGAAAGTCAGATTTGCAGTTGCTCGTCTGCAGGCATCGGCACCCCTCCCACCACAGCAGCTCCCCAAAGCTGCTGCTGACAGGGCACGGCAGGCTTAAACCCATCTATCAGAGCCCACAGGCTCAGATGTCCAAATTAACTCTTAAAGTCTTTTATAAGACTTGAGCTTCAAGTTTCTTTTATCAATTCTTCTTCTCTTCTTTCAAACCTAAAGATCATTCTCCTTGTCAGATTTAAGAGAAGCAAAGCATGAGTTTATCAGCTTCCTTTTCTCTTTCTCATGTTTCTGTTTATTTAAAACCTCAACTTTTTTCCAAAAATAAATTAAAGCAGCTCTGTCATCTGTTGTCATCATACTATTCATCCATAATAACAAGGTTATCTTTCTTTTTCTTTCCTCTCTCTTTGCTTCCATACTAACATAGAAAATTCTTTTTTGTTGTTCTTAGCATTATTCATAGGCCTCAACCCATTCTGGATTTCAGCCTTCTTACTATAATTTTATAGCCCCATGCCATTTTTATGTTTATCTATGGGTATCTATTTCTTCTTTCATCTTTGTAAATTTTTTAAACTCCAAATGCAATAGATCATTCCTAATTGTTTTATGAGAATTTGAGGGGAGTTAGGGCATCTGACACTTCTTGAACATTCTTCCATTTAAAATCTCAGGTCATGTGATCAAATCTATATTTTTTTATAAACTTTTACTGACATCTATCTTCCTAAAATGTGCAACAATCCTATTAATAGCTATTGTGTCAGTCATTTCTTCACAGGCCCACTATTATTTCTATCTAACTTTATTTTGTTGGTCATGACTTAGACCAGACTACTAATGACTTTTATTATACTAATGAGCTTCTTTTCTTTTTTGGTTTAAAATAATTAAGAGGATGACATTCAACCTTGTTTATTCCTTAAGAGTAGTGGTAAATATTTAACTACTGACTCTCCAGAAAAACAACAACAGCAAACCTTCTTGATTTGTAGTCTTTGCCAATTACTATGGGGGTATAAATATTCCCATTACAGCTGATTTCAAGCTAACAACGTGATGTCTCTGAATACAGAGCTGTAAAGAGATGCACACTAGAACATCATAACATAGAATTTCCTTGATACAGATAACAATAAATGTAAACATCATACAGAAACAATAGGTGTAAATCATTTCAAGAGCACGACTGATAAAAGGTAGTAAAATATTTAGAAAGAGATGGGCTTTGAATATTTATTATGTACTTTTTATATTAATAATGCTTTATTTAGCTCAATATATCCAAAATATTATCTTTTTGATATGTAGTTAATATGAAAAGTATATTTTTCATTATTGCAAAATCTTACTGGGGCACAAAGGCTTTTGGTTACATGGATGGCCCTTGTCATGATTGAGTCAAGGTTCTAAGTGTGCCCATCACCCAGATAGCATTCACTATACCCATTCAGGTAAGTTTTCACCCATTCCCTACTCCCCCATACCCCCTGCCCGATGTCCACTGGGTTTTACCTCCCTCTGTGAACATGTGTGTTCATTGGTTAGTTCCAATTTAATAGCAAGTACATGTGGTATTTGTTTTTGCATTCTTTAGATACTTCACTTAGGATAATGGTCTCCAGTTCCATCCAAATTGGCGCAAAAGACCTTAATCCATCATTCTTCATGGCTGAGTATTATTCCACAGTATAAATATACCACATTTTGTTAATCCACTAATGAATTGATGGGCACTTGGATTGATTCCATATCTTTGCAATTGTGAATTGTGCTGCAATAAACATTTGAGTACAGGTGTATTTTTTATAAAGTGACTTATTTTCCTTTAGGTAAATACCCAGTGGTGGGAATGCTGGAGCAAATTGTGGGTCTATTTTTGTTAATAATTCTTTGAGGAATCTCTATACTGTTTTCCATAAACGTACTAATTTGCAGTCCCACCAATGCTGTATAAGCTTTCTTTCCTCTTTGCAACCATGCCACCATCTACTGTTTTTGAACTTTTTAATAAAAGCCATTCTCACTGGGGTAAGCTGATATCTTATTGTGGTTTTCATTTGCATTTCCTGACAATTAGTGATGTTGAGCATTTTTCATATGTTTATTGGCCATTTCTCTATCTTCTTTAGAAAAACTTCTGTTCATGTCTTTTGCCAACTTTTTAATGGGGTGTTTGATTTTTTCTTGCTGATTTTCTTGAGTTATTTGTAGATTCTGGTTGTTAGCCCTTTGTCAGATATATACCTATTTTCTCCCATTCTATAGGATGTCTCTTTGTTCTGTTGATTATTTCCTTAGCTGTGCAGAAGCTTTTTAATTTAATCAAGTCCCCTTTATTCATTTTTGTTGTTGCTGCAATTGCCATTGGGGTCTTCTTCATAAATTCTTTGCCAAGGCCAATAGCTAGAAAAGTTTTTCCAGCATTTTCTTCTAGCATTCCTATGGTTTCATGCCTTATATTTAAGTCTTTTATGCATCATGAATTAATTTTTGTGAGTGGTGAGACATATGTATACTGTTTCATTCTTCTGCATGTAGCTATGCAATTCTCTCAGCATCGTTTATGAAATAGGGCTTCTTTTCCCCATGTATATTATTGTCTGCTTTGTCAAAGATCAGTAGGCTGTATGTGGATGGTTTTATATCTGGGTTCTCTCTTCTGTTCCGTTGGTCTATTTTTCTGGTTTTGTGCCAATACTATGCTGTTTTGGTTCCTAGAGCTTTGTACTATAGTTTGAAGTCTGGTAATGTGATGCCTCCAGATTTATTCATTTTGCTTAAGATCACTTTGGCTATTTAGGCTCTTTTCTTATTCCAAACGAAGTGTAGAATTATTTTTTCTAGATCTATAAAATATGATGTTGGTATTTTGATGGGGATTGTGTTGAATATGTAAATCACTTTGGTAGTATGGACATTTTAGCAATGTTGATTCTACCAATCCATGAACATATGTTTTTCCATTTGTTTGTGTCATCAGCAACTTCTTTCCTCAGTGTTTTGTAGTTCTCTTTGTAGAGATCTTTCACCTCCTTGGTTAAGTACATTCCAAGTATTTTATTTTCTTTGTGACTGTTGTGAATGATATTGAGTCTTTGATTTGACTCTCAGCTTGACTGTTATTGGTGTATAGGAATGCTATTGATTTGTGTACATTGATTTTTAATGCTAAGAATTTGCTTAATTTATTTACCAATTCCAGGAGTCTCTTGGTGAAGTCTTTAGGGTTCATTAGATATAAGGTCATATTGTCAGCAAAAAACAATAGTTTGACCTCATCTTTTCCAATTAGGATACAATTTATTTCTTTCTTTTGCCTCATTGCTCTGACTAGGACTTCCAGCACTATGTTGAATAGAAGTGGTGACACTGGGCAATCTTGTCTTTTTCCAGTTCTTAGAGGGAATGCTTTCAACTTCTCCCCATTCAGAATGATGTTAGCTATGGGTTTGTCATATACGGCTTTTATAATTTTGAGATATGCTCCTTCTATGCCTGGTTTGTTGAGGGTTTTTATCATGAAACATTGCTGAATTTTGTCAAATGCTCTTTCTGTATCTATTGAGATGATTATATGGTCTTCGTTTTTGCTTCTGCTTATGTGGTGAATCACATTTATTGATTTATGTAAGTTGAACCATCTTTGCATCCCTTGGATGAAGACCACATGGTCATGGTGGATTATTTTTTTAATATGCTGTTGAATTCAGTTTGCTAGCATTTTATTGAGGATTTTTGCATGTATATTCATAAGAGATATTGGTCTGTAGTTTTCTTTTTTTGTTGTGTCCTTTTCTGACTTTGGTATCAAGGTGACTCTGGCTTCGTGGAATAAGTTGGAGAGGATTCTCTCCTTCTCAGTGATATGGAATAATTTCTGCAGTATGGGTACCAGATCTTCTTTGTAGGTATGGTAAAATTCAGCTGTAAATCCATCTGGTCCAGGGCTTCTGTTTTTGGAAGCATTTTTATTACTGCTTCAATTGTGTTGCTTGTTATTGGTCTGTTCAGGAGTTCTATTTCTTCCTGACTGAGTCTTGGGAGGCTGTGTGTTTCCAGGAATTCATCCATTTCCTCTATGTTTTTGAATTTACGTGCATAGAGATTTTTATAATGTTCACAGATGAATTTCCGTGGGATCAGTTGTAGTATCTTCTTTTTCTTTTCTGATTGAGCTTATTTTGGTCCTTTCTCTTCTATTCCTGGTTTATCTAGAAAGAGGTCTATTGATTTTGTTTATCTTTTCAAAGAAGCAACTTTTTTTTCATTGATCCTTTGTATTGTGTTTTTGTTTTCCATTTCATTTAGTTCTGCTCTGAACTTAGTTATTTCTTTTCCTCAGCAGACCTTGGGATTGGTTTGCTCTTCCTTTTCTTGTTCCTTGAGACATGTCATTAGATTGCTGATTTGTGATCTTTTTGTCTCTTTAATGAAGGCATTTAAGTCTATGAATTTTCCCCTTAGGACTGCTTTTGCTGAATCCCATAGATTTTGATAGCTTGTGCCCCTTTGGTCATTCAGTTTGAGGAATCTCTTGATTTCCATCTTAATTCCATTATTGACCCAATAATCATTCAGCAGCAGGTTGTTTTATTTCCAAGACTGTGTGTAAAATTGAGTGTTTCTCTTGGAGTTGATTTCCTGTTTTATTCCACTGTGGTCTGAGAAGAAACATGATATAATTTCTATTTTCTTTAATTTGTTGAGACATATTTTGTGGCCTAAAATATGATCAATCTTGAAGAATGTTGCATGTGCTGATGAAAAAAATGTATATTCAGTAGTTAGGGGGTAAATTGTTCTATAAATGTCTGTTAGGCTCATTGGTTCTAGAGTCCCATTTAAGTCCTATGTTTGTTTGTTTATTTTCTGTTTGGATGATCTGTCCTGTTCTGTCAGTGAAATGTTCACATCCCCGTCAATCATGATGCTGCTGTTTATCTCTTTGTTTAGATCTCATAGGGTTTGCTTTATGAATCTGAAAGCTCCTGTGTTAGGTTCATATGTATATAAGATTGTTATGTCTTCTTGCTGAATTGCTCCCTTTACCATTATATAATGACTATCTTTGCCTTCTTTACTACTGTTGATTTGAAGTCAATTTTATCTAATTTGTGAATGGCTACACCTGCTTTCTTTGGTTTCCATTTGCATGGAATATTTTTTTCCATCTGTTGACCTTGAGTCTGTAAGTGTCCTTGTGGGTTAGATGTGCTTCCTGGAGACAGCAGATACTTCGGTTGTCCCTTAAGTGGGGCATTCAAACCGTTCACATTGATTGATAGCATTGATACGTGGAATGCTGTTCTGTTCGTCCTGTTGGATACTACCTTAGTGCTTTGTTTTACCTCTTGTGATATGGTTTTCTATGAGCTCTGAGCTTTAGCTTTTGGGTGGTTTTGTACTGGGGGCCGGGGGGGTGGGGGGCTCTATTGTGCTGATCCATGTATAATGGAGTTCTGAGTATTTCCTGCAAGGCAGGTCTGCTCTTGACAAATTCCTTCAGTGTTTGCTTGTCTGGAAAAGTCTTTATTTCTCCTTCATGTATGAAAAGTTAATTTTGCAGTATACAAAATTCTAGGCTGGAAATTGTTTTGTTTAAGAAGACTGAAGATAGGGCACCAATTTTTTCTGGCTTGTAAGTTCTCAGTTGAGACATCTGCAGTTGTTAGCCTGATGGGTTTTCCCCTATAAGTTACTTGATATTTTCACCTCACAGCTCACAGGAGTTCCTCCTTTATGTTAACTTTAGCCAATATGATGACTATGTATCTTGGTGATTGCTTCTTTGCAATGAATATCCCAGGTGTTCATTGAGCTTCTTGTACCTGGATGTCTAAATCTCTAGCCAGACCAGGGAAGTTTTCCTTGATTATTCTCTCACATAGGTTTTCCAGCCCTTGTTTGTTCTCTTCTTCACCCTCAGGGATGGCTGTGATTCTTATATTTGGCCATTTTACATAATCCCATGTTTCTTGTAGGCTTTGTTCATTCCTCTTAATTTTCTCATCTTTATTTTTGACTGACTGATTTAATTTGAAAGAGCTATCTTCAGGTTCTGAGATTCTTCTGCCTGGTCTAGTCTATTCTTAAAACTTTCCACTGTGCTTTGTATTTCTATAAATGAATCTTTCATTTCCAGAAGTTCTATTTTGTTTTCTTTTTAATAGGTGGATCTCTTTAGTAAATTTTTCGTTCACTTCCTGAATTGTTTTTCTGGTTTCTTTGAGTTGGTTTTCCATTTTCTCTTGGATTTCATTGAGCTTCCTTACAATCCATATTAAGAATTCTTGATCTGTCATTTCAATATTCTCATTTTGGTTGTATCCATTGCTAGAGAGCTGGTGTTCCCTTTTGGTGGTGTCCCTTTTGCTCTGATTTTTCATACTTCTGGAGTTCTTTAGCTGATTCCTTCTCATTTGGAGCAGCTGTCATTTCTTATTTTGGGATTTTCTTTTGTTTCTTTTCCTCCCTCACTTGAAAAGAAGTGTTTGTAGCATATGTTGAGTAAGAACCTTTGGCTTTGCTTATGGGTACTTTGATGGCAATCTAGGTTCTGGATGGATGCCTTGGCTATAGACATCCTTAGTGTGATGGTTTTCTTAGTTGCCACTTGTTTGTAGTCTGTAGCAGTGGTAAGCTATGTGTGTGGGCAGATTCCCTGCCTCTTTTTGATGAGGGAGAATGGAGGTCTTTGAATTCCTTTCTTTCCCAAGCCCTGTGGTCTTCTTAACTGTGTAAATTGTATTGGCATGCCCAGCTTAGTCTCTGAGATGTAGGTGGTGCTTGTGGGTAAGAGTCAACAACACCCTATATGACTAAGTCAGTAAATGCTGTAAAGGGCTATGCAAATTAACTTCCCTGTCAATTGGTGGTGCTTGCTGGAAGTAACAAGCTGCAGTGCTGTTTTTGGGACCTGTGACCAGCTCTAGGCCCTCCAAGAGAAGCACTCGAATGCCCCAGGTAGTGGCTGGGGCTTTGGAATTTCCAGGTGAGTCCTTCTTCTCTGCCACAGCAGAGATTGGTGGTGTAGCACATCTGGGTAGGGCTAGGTTGGGTGAGCTTTCCCTCAGGCTCCACAAAAGCTGGTAAGGTAGCTGTTTTGGCAGGGCCAAAGGTCTGCTCCTAGCTTCTAGGGAAAACCACCAGGGAGGGGCTAAAGTGGCCCCACCCAGCCAAAAAGTCTGCTTGTGGAGGCAGAGTCATCTGAGATTCATAATTTGGCTGTCAGGGGTGAGTTTTCCTCTTCCCCCTCCCCAGCTTCTCTTCAGTCTTTCTCTGGCATCTGCCCGGAGGCAAGAGCTTAAACTAGCTGAACTCCTCCACGATGGTGCTGTAAGCCAGGAGGTTGCCTGTCCAGAATCCCACCCTGGGCTGAGAGCACAGCCTCCCCATGGGAGGAGGGGTGCTCTAAAAGTGCACTGTGACTGGAATCCACACTGTATTCTCTTTTCAGTTCTGCCTATGTGGGCTCCCTTGCCTCCTGAGATTAGTTCACGAATCTCCTCTCAGTGCTCATAAGCAATATAATTGAGTTCTGAGTTATGGGATCTGGCCTGCAGGCCTGTCTCCAGGTCCCCAAAGATGAATTTCTGACTGTGCCAAGGAGAAGTATGCTGGTCCCGAGTTGCCTATGGGGTGGTCAAGCAGGTTTGATGTCCCTCCACTTCAGACACTCTGATGGGGCAGCTGGACAAGCAGCACTGGAGAGGGCCAGTGAGCAGGAGCTCACAGTCTGGGCAACCCTTAGTCCTCTGCAGGTCTTTAAGAAGAAAGGTTTGAGACTCCCTCTCTGCGGAAGCCCCAGTGTTGTGTATGCACCAATAGGGTGGCAGCAGCAGCTCCTGAGAGCCCTGGCTCAATCCTCTCTCTTGGCAGCTGCAGTCAGGGGAGGGGAAAGGGAGGAAAAAAGTCTGGATGAAGGAAAGCTAGCACTCTGGTCATCTCTGTCCCTCTCTCTAGAAGGAAGCCCTCCTGGAATATCCAGGCTCTGGGGTCAATGCAGATCCCCTGGGACCCACCAGCCCTGTGGCTCTTGAAGTCTGGGCTGCAGTTGAGAAATATTTGTGTGGGAACAAGCAAGATAAAAACTGATGGGCTGAAGCCCCTCTGGGGAGGACAAAGGCACATGGCGGGTACAGAAGCAATATGGCTCCTGCCATCTCAGGTTGGGTCTGTAATGACTGGAAGTGCCCCAGGGGGGCTTACAGGATGGTGCTTTGTCCTCAAGAAGCTCCCAGTTCACTGGCGGCAGCACCTTTTGGGCTCATGAGGATAAAAAGGTTCTCCAGCAGCTCAGAAGCCTGCTGACTGCCAGAGATGTGGGAGAGGGAGGAAAAAACTGCTCCAACTACCCTTTGTGCTGGACTCCAAGCCTCTTGGGAGTTGTCCTCTGCTGATATCTTGCTCCTTCTTGTTCTGCTCTTGGCAACTTCATCCTGTGGAATCTCTTGTATGCTCTGGCACTTTTCCCTCAGAATTACACCTGATCCATCATTATTTGTTTGTTTTTCCTTTTTCATCTAAAACTTTTCTTTCTTTCTGAGATGATCTGGCAGCTGGTGTCTCTGGTCAGCCATCTTGTCTTTCCAAGTTCTTTTTTGTTTGTTACTAATGAGCTTATAAGAGTAGAAACAGCCAATAAGGTAAGGAATGATGAAATTCTTTACTTTTTTGCTCAACAAGACCTTCAGGCATATATCTGAGCAATTGAAGTCCTGCATTGCTCCTTTATCACCTCTTTGTGCTATTTCTATTTGTTGGCTATGTCAGGAAAGGTCTTCTTGTCCACTCAATCTGGGCTGACTTGGTGAAGTGTGTTGTTCCTCATGCCTGTGCCAGAGATACTAGAGACTAACTTTATGGTCTCACATGTCCATACACACGGCAAAGTTTATGGATAACAATTGCTATTAAAATGTTAACCCAAATAAATAAATATAAGATTCTTGGTAAAGACTTGGTGGGATGAGTCACAGGAATACTTCCAGTGCTATTTTTATGGCATTTCTGATGTGTGCCACAATATCCCACAACAATAAACCATAAAATCTTACAGGACATTCTCTTCTCCTGCCCTTGAAATATGTCTAGTTTCAGTTTAGAGTCCTCTTAATCCATTCATGAAGTCTCTCTGGTCACACCATTCTTCATAAAATGCTTCTGAGAAGAATCAAAGTGCAAGCTTCAGAAAAACAGCATGACTGCTGATGGGGTCAGTCACCAAACACAGGGTAAGTCCCTTCTCCCTGAAAGCAGTGATGGATTTTCTCTGGTCAACTCCTACTTGTGTATCTTCCTTGTTACTTATTATTACTGGAAGATCAATAGGATACTGTGAGGCAGCATGAAACTAAGAAAGTAGAGCTTAAGAAATGAAGAAAAATTGGACAATACACTAATCTAAACATAAGGTCACCAGGACCAAGACTAGGATGGAGTAACTAGAAAAGAGAAGAAAAAACATATAAGCAATCGTGTTTGGGAAGGATCTAGGCCTTGGAAACTGACTATATGTGAACAGAAAAGGAAAGAGAAGGTCACAGATAAATATCAGGTTTCAGAGTTGAGAGTCTTGGGCAAAAATTGAAAAACTGGTAGTGGCCAGTTGACTTGGGTGAAGCACAGCAGGAACATAGTCATTGGTGGGGATGGGGGGCCCAGAAGTAGAGGGATTGACCAGGAAGGCCGTTTACTCAAGAAGGGGAATCTCTCTGAATTAGCCAGGGAGAGGGGAACTGGTGATAACCAAGGTGATATGCTGTGGTTCAAGGAGAAGGGGCTGCAGGTTTTTAATACCAATAATAATATATTTATTTTTAAATAAATGTATTTAAGTCAAACAGTGACTCTCTCAAATTAAAGTATTAAGTAAATATAGTAGTCCTCCCTTATCCATGGGGCATATGTTCAAAACCCCCCAGTGGATGCTTGAAACCTCAGATAGTACTGAACCCTATATATACTATATTTTTTCCTATATATAGACATACCTCTAATAAAGTTTAATTTCTAAATTAGGCACTACAACAGATTAACAACAATAGCTAATAACAAAATAGAACATAACAACAACATACCGTAATAAAAGTTATGTGAATATAGTCTCTCCCAAAATATCTTTCTGTACCGTGTGCTATTTACCTGTTTTCACACTGCAGTTCACTGCAAGTAACTGAGACTACAGCAAGCAAAACCACAGATAAGAGGGGACTACTGTAATGGTAGGGTGATATGCAAATATGGTAAAAATTATGAAAATAATAATAAGTAAAATGAATCTGGGAAATATTCTCACAATAGGAAATGATTTAAGGATTAGTATAAACCTAAATGGGATAAAGTTATAAAAGTCCTAGTCTTTGGACCACAGTTCCTAACTCCCTCCAATTTCTGAAATACCTGAGGTTCCTTCCCTTCTTGAAAATCTGTCTTCTCCCCCCAGGGTTGCAATTAGGGTTGAGACTGAAAGTCCTCATAAAGTATATATTCTCTTTTTCTAAATGGACAATTTTTACTTTTGAGGCCCCCTTTTCAGGGTGAACGCCCCACCCCACACTTTGGTCCTTGCCTGGACCATTTCTTCACACCTGCACATCCTCAACTCTCATAACTCTAAGTGTTTCCAACATAAATAGTTATTTTACCTTTAAAGACACCTGCTTGGCAGCTTTTGCATCACTTTTGGGCTGTCCATCTTCCAAAGGTTTACTTAATTCCACTGCTGGCTGAACTTCCGAAATTTCCTGAGGTTTAAATACTGTGCTTTCTGTTTCTAAGGGTCCCCATTCTGTATACTCCTGTTCAGTCTGGAACATACTTGACATGGCTTCAGGAAGCTCCTTAAGCATACTCTGTTGGGAAAAGTAAATGTACAAGAAGGCTTTTTTTATTGGTCCTTCCAAAGTTTTCAGTGATGCAACGTTGACAACAAAATGAATATGATAATGCATGTTTGAAAGTAAGCAGTGGTGGCAAGTTTCCTCTGAAGATTTATAAAGAGAAACTCAAATTGGCTTAAGAAAAATGTGAAGGCTGGCAAATTATTGTGGTCCTTGGTCCTTGTGTCATAAAATATAGCCACTTCACAGTTGTTACAGGTAAAAGATGGCATACAGTACAAACAGCATCCAAGTTTCTTTATTTTGCAAGAAGGGATAGCTGGACCAAGAAATTTAAGTTTGTAAAATGAAACTTTAATATTGAGCTCATGTTTTTATAAAGCTACTGGATGATGTTATGGAGAGATTAAGAGCTCTGTAACCAGATGGGACTGAATTCAAACCCTGGATCTATCAATAAATAGATGTTTGATCTTGGTCAAGTTACTTGAAATTTTTTAGCCTCATTTTCCTCACTGCTAAATGGGGTTAATACAACCCTTTTTATTACATGACAAGGTGGATACATTGAGGCAATATGTGCTATGGGCCCTGCCCCTATACTGTCTATCTATGATAAATTCAATCATTTTATGCTCCATAGCTTTTGGCACTGTTGGGCATTCCCTTTCCTTTGAATTTCTCCACTCCTGGCTTCCTCAATACACTCTCTCAGAGAAAATAGGAGCAGGGTCTATAACACATATTGCCCCAGTGTATCTACTTTGCCATTTTATAAAAACGATTTCATTAACCCTTTTTACTAGTGAGAAACAAAAACAAAATCACTCAGGGTAAAAGATTAATTCAAAGAGCATGGTAGATCAATGGATTTTAATGTCATGATATGCAACAAGTTCATTTATTTGGTTTCAAATTCCACATTGCAACTAATCTTTAAGAAACTACCACTTGTAAAATGTTGGCGCATTAACAAAATGTCCATAATTATGTAAAGAGGCTATGAAAATATGACTCCCTTTCGAATCTGTATGAAACCAGATTTACTTAATATACTTCAATCAAAAAAACATATTACAACAGATTAAATGTCAAAGCAGATATGAGAATCTAGCTCTCTATTAAACCAGACATTGGATTTGCAAAAACATGTAAGACAATCCTACTTTTTTCACTCAAATTTTTTGGTTTTGGATTTTTTTTCCAAAAAGTATAATTTTATGCTAATATTCAATTGGTTTATTGTTATTTTAAATGAATGAATATTTTAAATTTTTCTCAATTTTAATTTCTAATACGGTAAATATTGGTTGATATAATCCACATAACCAAAAATTCTTTTGCGTTATTAAAATAATTTTTAAGAGTGTAAAGGTATCCTGAGACTAAAAAGTTTGAGAATTCCTTAAAAGAGAAATTGTGTCTCACTTATCTTTTATATCTCAAGCACCTAGCACATTATAGACAGTCTGCAATTAAGTATGAATAAATGAATGAAAGGAAATTATTTCAATTTTTATCTAATATACAATTATAATACTCATTAAATAGCAGTATACTTTGACTCTTTACCTATTGGTCTACTCCCTAAATGAGTTCCTCCAAAACAAGAACTGTCTTTTCTGTCTTTGCATCAACCATGTCTAAAACAATACCTGGCACATAATAGGAAAAGAAATGAATGAATACATTTCATGATTTTTTTTATTTTGAGAGAGTAAGTAAGGAAATCACTCACTATGGTGGTTCAAACACTGTTATATTCAAACTTGGTGGGTACTTAAAAAGAAAAGGTATTTCATTAAGAACACTCCTTTTGAAAAAGAAACAAGTTGCATCAAAGAACTTAGAGAAGTCTGGCTTGTGGCACTGAGATGCTCATGACTGAGGCCGCCATGTTCTGAGGGCAGGTGCCAGGTACCAGGTGCCACTGAGAAAGAACAGGCCCTCCCAGTAGGGAGCATGCTGACCAGGGCTGCCCAGACAGATCTCAGCCCAGGAACTACCAGGAAAGCTTCAGAGCAGTCTAAGGGGCAGGTAGGACAGATAGAGTTCTGCTCTCTGGCACAGAGTAGGCACCCCCCAAAAAATGTGTCTGGAATGAAAGACACCATAGAAAAGCCTTTCTACCATGACCAGGTACCACGTCAAAAGGTATTTTATCTCTAAAGAAGTGGTGAGCTTCCTCATAAAAAGCCAATGGCCAGAAAAGAATGAATGATTGCTTGTTTTTCCCATAGACTTGCAAAGAAACTGATATTTTTGTTTAAATCTTTATTTTAAATAATCAAGATGATGCCTAAGCTAGGTACCTGATAGTAGGTCTTTTTCATCATTTCCTTCAAGATGGTAAATTTCCTTATACAGGGTGTCCCAAAAGTCTCCATACATAGGGAAACCATAGCTAAATGTACCTTTATTTACAAAACATTCATTGCAGAATTTTTCCTTTGTATGGAGACTTTTGGGACACCTTGTATTTTAGATGAATGTAGTAAATGGTATTAACTCAAGTTTATTCTGTTAATGAAGATTTCTATTTTGCTAAGCCTAACTGATCTTGTATTTGCAGCTTATTAGACCTATTAGAGGATCAGAGGTCAGAGGTTTTGCTAGCTACCTGTAAATGGTGTCACCTCTAGGCAGCTACCTAGATATCAGTCTTAAGCTCATAGCAAGCATGGTAAGGCTTCACAATTGATTTATCTACATACTATTACCAAGTGGCTACTAGTACCACCACATGCTGGGTCCTGAGGCAGGTGATAAGTATATAAAGGAGAAAATGATATGGTCTCAACCAGAAACATTTCAAACTCTAGTAGTTCTACTATTTGTGGCAACTCTAATATTATAATATAGGCTTTCATGAAAAGAAAAGATTCCATGTGCTTTTTTTTTTTTTTTTTTTTTTGTTGAGACAGAGTCTCACTTTGTTGCCCAGGCTAGAGTGAGTGCCGTGGCGTCAGCTTAGCTCACAGCAACCTCAGACTCCTCGGCTTAAGCGATCCTACTGCCTCAGCCTCCCGAGTAGCTGGGACTACAGGCATGCGCCACTATGCCCAGCTAATTTTTTCTATATAGATTTTTAGTTGTCCATATAATGTCGTTCTATTTTTAGTAGAGACGGGGTCTCGCTCAGGCTGGTCTCGAACTCCTGACCTTGAGCAATCCACCCGCCTCGGCCTCCCAGAGTGCTAGGATTACAGGCGTGAGCCACCGCGCCCGGCCTCCATGTGCTTTTTGAAAAAATGATATGCTATCCTAAAAATGAATTATAGTCACAATTTTATGTTTATGGGGCCATATTTTCAGGAACCAAAGGAATTTGTTATTTGATTAAAACATTTTATGAATCCTTTGTAAAGGAATTTATCATCATGCCATCATTTTTCTATGTAAATGTGTGTTTCTCTACACAGGGAGACACTTCTCATTCTCAGGGAATATGTTCCGTATTATTTTGAATCCCGCTATGATTTTGTCAATGATGGATAAACAGGGAGATTTTTTTCTGAAAGGAACTGTCACCAACTGTCCATATTTCTCAACCAAATTTTGTCCTTATCAATGATTTTAACAATTCTTCTAGCAGAATAGAGTTTAGAGTAATGCTTTCTTAGAAGCTAATAAATTTTAATTAATTCTCCAACTGTCTTCTAGATCTGAATGTCCCTAAGCAAGAAGAGTAGTTAAAATCTTGCCCTTCTGAAAAGAGTTTTGGCCTTAGCTCAGAAGGTCTATGATCGCCAGCTACAGTGAGCCAAAGTAGCCAGGACTCCCAAGGCGGAGTTGGATTAGTGTTTGCAGTTAAACATACCTCTAAAATAAATCAGAGTAAATCTTTTTTCAGCTCTCTATATAAACATTCAAGTAACAGGAGGCAGACTATTACTTTAGCATAGGAAAGGAGGATTTTCACTAAATACTTTACCACTTGAGGCTCCTCAACACTTATCTGTAGTCCTTGCTCTGCTTGTATCAGAGGTGTTTCTGCTTGCATATGAGATGATCGGACGTACATTCTTCCCATTAAAGGAATATCCTTGAAGGAGGGGAAAGGAAATAATTAAAATAATGACAACTTTAAAAATCACCTAGGCACACTATTTGATATAACAAAATGCTAGTCAATTAATGCAGTACATGAGAAATACAGAAGAGAAATATAAGCTGGTCAATAACATGCAGTAAATGAGAACTATATAAAAAGCACAATAAAAATATTTTTGTCAATTCTTTCAATTTCATGGCTTTTTAAATTGTTCATCTCTGTAGATATATCATTAGATTTAATAAGACAATTAAGTAATATTAAATCAGATGCTATAAAATAATGCTATTAAATCAGATTCTGTAAAACACTACACAAGAAAGATAAAAGAAAAACTAAAATTTAATCCAACCAAGAGCAAGAAGGAATATGAATATACATAAAAGTTCACTGAATGTGACTGTTAGGGCCTTTTTACCATTACTAATGCCAATTGCAATGATATACTCTCTACTCGGTTGAGGTGGCAAGAAGACAGGACACTACAATGACTAAGGAAGCAGGAATAAAGAGACCCAGGTTCTGTCCAAACTGTGAAGCCACAGATCAGATATCAACAGGCAAGACATTTTGCTTCCCTTCACCTCAGTTTTATCATCTTTATAGTGGCATTCAACTATATGCCCTTTTAAGGCCCCTTTTTCCTCTAGTCTTTTAGTAATGTCAACAGCAAGATTTGAACACCCATTGTGCTTTAAAACTCTTATCTTTCTACTTTTTCTTTGCTTTATTAAAAGGATCCAATTCAGGCCATTGGATTCTACTCCTGTCTTCTGTCTATAAACAACTATAAAACTGGACAAAATATGGGGAAAACTCTTTTAGATCTGGACAACAGGCAGTGCAGAATGGTGATGACGGAGAATAGAAACAAACAAGGTAAAAGCTACAATTACTCCAGATTTCTGCCTGATGCAATTTCCAGACCATGACACAAGGAGGGAGAAATCAGAACCCAGGTATCTCATTAGTTGAAGAGACAAAAATCAGATGAGGAGAAGACAGGGAGGCTAGAATTTATAAGGAACAGTAAGGAGATGAGGGCATCATATAGATAAAGAGCTACATAAATCTGCACAAGTTCCTTGAGTCTTTGGCTAAAATCTACTCATGCAGTGGTGAAACCCAGGAGGCTAGACAAAGAAAAACTGCCAAGGAAGAAAACAATTACCAAGGAGCTGTGAATCACAATTACCAGAGCTCACACAAGGCTGGGAATCATTAGATCTCCCACCAGATATGCAGAATACATGATACATTCATTATGAACCCCACAAGGATCACACATTAGCAGTATGCTAAGTTAGGCCCAGAGTAAAGACTTCTCTAGACTTTAGCAATGCTTTAAAATAAATCTTGAAAATATCTCTTCAAGTAACTTAACTGCCTATCAGAACAAACTCCAACACTTTTTAAAGGAAGACAACAAGATCCAATATTCTACCATGTAAAACTCACAATGTCCAGCATCCAAACAAAAGTTACTGGTCATATGTAGAAGCACATAAATGTGACACACAATGAGGAGAGAAACAGTAGAAAAAGACTCAGACATGACAGAGATGTGGGAGATAGCAAACAAGGATCTCAAGCCTCTAATATAAATATTACAAATGCTCAAAGTTAAATTAAAATGTAAACATATTGAGGAGCAAATGTAAGATTTAAAAACACAGAATCAAGTGGAACATCCATAGATAAAATATACATCACCTAAAAGAAAATTGTCACTGAGTGGCATTAACAGCAAAGACATTGCAGAAGAAAATGTCAGTTAACTTGAAGACATATCAACAGAAACCATGCAGAATGAATCACAGAAAGAAACAAAACTGAAATAAAATGAACAAATAATCAATCTAACATATATTTAATTGGAGTCCCAGAAAAGAGAGTGAGGAGTAACAGAAAATACTTGCACAAAAAATGGTCCAAAATTTTCCACATTTCATGACATCTATAAACTCCCTGATACAAGAAGCTCAATGAACTCTAAGCAGAAGCAGTCAAAGAACATGGCACCAAGTTTATAATAAAAATAATAAAAAGCAGTAACAAGGAAAAAATCTTATAAATAATCCCCCCCAAAAAACATTAAGTACAAAGAAACAAAAAAAATTGAAGACCAATTACTACAAACTAATACTACAGATTTCTTGTCAGAGTTACACAAGTCAGAAAACAATGAAGCAACATATTTAAAATATCTGTACTGAAAGAAAACAATTGTCAACACAGAATTCTATATCCAGCAAAAATATCTTTCAAAACTCAAGGTAAAACACCTCTTCAGCAAACAAAAAGTGACAAAAATCCACTGTCATCAAACTTGCACTACAAGAAATGTTAAGGAATTTCTCAGGCAGAAAGAAAAAGATATATTAAAACTTGAATGCACACGATGGATATAAGAGTAACAGAAATGATAAAAATGTGAGTAAATGAAAGACATTTTTCCGTTTTTAATAATTGCCTTAAAAAAGACAGCTTAGATAAAAAATAATGTACTGTGAGATTTATAACACATATAGATGCGAAGTATACGTTAACAATAGCACAACAATAGGAGAAAGGAAAAAGAACTGTAAAGTTTTTTACCCCTATAAAGTTTTTATACTATTTGTGAAATGGTATATTATTTACTAAGATAAATTAAATATGCATATTGTAAATCCCATAGCAGCCACTAACACAATAAAACACAGAGAAACAGGTAATAAGCTAATAGTATGGAATAGCATGGGATGCTAAAAAAATAATTGAAATAAGACAGGTAAAGAGGACAAAAGAACAAAGAACGTATGTGGCAACTAGAAACCAAACAGCAATATGGTAAGTCCAAACTCGACCATATCAATAATTACATGTAAATGATTCTAAACACTGCAATTAAAAAGATAAAGATTGTCGGACCACAGCAAAAACAAAACAAAGGCCTACTATATGATAACTATAGAAAGCCTACTTTAAGTATAAAGACACAAATAGGTTAATACTAAAGAGATGAAGGAAGATACAATGTGCGAACACAAATCATAAGAAAACTGGAGTGGCTATATTAGTATCAGACTAAGTAGACTTCAAAATAAGGAATATTAGCAGGAGAGTAAGGATCATTTCATAATAATAAAATGGTCAAGTCACTCAGAAAACATAACAGTATTCACTAATGACAAAGCTTCAAAATACATAAAACAAAAACTAACAGATCTAAAAACAAAAATACACAAATATACTATTATAGGCCGGGCGCGGTGGCTCACGCCTGTAATCCTAGCACTCTGGGAGGCCGAGGCAGGTGGATCGCTCGAGGTCAGGAGTTCGAGACCAGCCTGAGCAAGAGCGAGACCCCGTCTCTACTAAAAAATAGAAAGACATTATATGGACAACTAAAAAATCTATATAGAAAAAATTAGCCGGGCATAGTGGCGCATGCCTGTAGTCCCAGCTACTCGGGAGGCTGAGGCAGAAGGATTGCTTGAGCCCAGGAGTCTGAGGTTGCTGTGAGCTAAGCTGATGCTACGGCACTCACTCTAGCCTGGGCAACAAAGTGAGACTCTGTCTCAACAACAACAAAAAAAAAAAAACAAATATACTATTATAGTTGGAAATTTTAAACCAGGATTATCTGGCTCCAGAAACTAAAAGCGCAGACTTTATCCACTACACAATATATACATGTAACAGAATTTAATTTGTACCCCCTAAATTTATTAAATGAAGAAAAAAAGAAATGTAAGCAAAACTAAAAAAAAAAAATTACTAAGACATAAAAATTGACTTGAATCAGAAATCTTGGATTTTGGACAAAGAAAAAAGTCAAAAAGAAATTTTTTAAGTAATACTATTAGCATTTTATCTAACATACATTAATACTGTCTTGTCTCCCTGAGTTATAAACTAGTATATATAGTTTATACTAGTTTATATACTAGTATACTAGTTTATATACTAGTATACTAGTTTAAAACTATATTATACTAGTATATATAATTACTAGTAGTATATTTCTACACCTTCCACAAGGTTTGGCAAAGTATTGAACAAATTTTTAAACTCCATAAATAATTGAAAATTTATACAGCTGTGAGCAGTCCAGCTTCACAATCCTGGATACATTTTTCATGTGTTTCACAGAGCAACTTCCAGCTGGGACATCTAACTTAGAATCCAAAATGTCAAACCTGGAAGGAACTTAAAGGATCGGTAAAATCTGAAGGAAGCCCAAATTTCACAGACGCTGAAACCAGAGCTTTGAGCTCTAACTAGTGCTGTGTAGTATTCAAAACAAACAGAGCACATGGTCTTTCCCCTAAACTGCTTCAAGCAGATGAACCAGCAACAGAGGCAGCAGTGTTCCTCTGGCCTGTTAGGCAGGTCCCATATTTTTTCAATCATCATTAAAAGGGGTGGGGAGAGCAACTGCCCCCCACTCTTCATCATGCAATCCAGGTTCTCCCCAAATGACACTGGCCGTGGTGACATGGGACAAAACAGCATTTTCTAATACACACTCATTTATAGTTTCATCAGCACTTATTCAAGGTGTACTGCCTTTAAATAACTTACTGTGAAGTTCAAGTTTCAGAAAGAAGGAAAGAAAAGGCCATTTTATGGCCCTAAACAAATACTTGTCCATGCAGGTTACTTTCTTGAGAAACTGCCCTGATTTTCATTGACTTTCTCTTGCTTCCTGCAGGCAAAAATCCTGAAGGCATTGGCCTGTAGAATCCTGCTTACAGGCACAAGACTGTGTCAGAGCTGCTTTACATTCATTCTCACCACTTTTGATTTTTATTTTTAATTAAACATTTTATGTGATTGTTCTTGGTAACTGGCCCCTGCAATCAGTGGAACATCTGAAAAACGTAATTTGAAAAAAACAACAGCATTTGAAGTGCTGCCATATAAATGTAAACATCAAAATTGCTACAGAAACTATAACTAAATACATGTGGCATCTTTTCCACAAAGTCCTAACAGAATATAGTCTATTACTTAAGCCAATTCAAAAATTACACTATTCCCAGAATCACTGTGTTTCAACTAAGATTTCTATTTTTTATAATATCACATCTCTGATAGGTGCCCTATGCTATAAAACTATACAATGCTTTTAGGGGAAAAAAAACACTATGAATACTATGGCATTCATGAAAAGCTTGTTTAAACCAGGTCACCTAAAACAGATGCAATCAGAAAAATATTTCCAGAATATGATCAAGTCTATGATTGGGCAATGCACCATCTTTTACTCCTTGACATTTATAATGGAAAAGACAACACAAAATCCAGGCTTTTCCTTTCAGAAGCCTATAGAGAAATTTGAGTCAATACGCCTGCTTCTAGGTTATAGGATCTGCTATGTCAGATATGACATCTCTTTGAAATAAGGACCAACTATTTAGTGAGCTATGATCAGCTATGTGAGCAGCACTGTGCTACAGCACTTCAGGGCTAGGAATCCAAGGGAAGCATAAGGCAAGATTCTTTCCCTCAAGAAGTTTACAGTCAAGTTAAAGAGATGAAAACAGACTAGAAATAATATTGATCAAAATGCAAGGCAGTGTATTTAATCAAGTATAATTATTATGCACAGGGTCCAAGTTCAACAGGGATCCAATTTATACAGAGAGATGAGGAGAGAGTATAAATATTAGAAAATGCAACAGTTTGAACTATGCTATTGAAAAATAAATTTGGGAAAAAGCTGGGTTCTTGGGGCAGGAGGTAGGAGGAGGAGGGAACACGGTTCTTATTTCATATTTTAATATAAGACCACCTGAAAATAATTATGCATCTGTACCAATGAATTTTGAAAATTCATATACCTCTTTTGTTTATTTAGTCAATGAGATTCCATAAATTAAAATTTTCAAAACACAAACTGAGTAAGGATGAAAACATTTGTTGTGTTTTCTCAAATGACACTAAATCTAAAAAACTTTGTTTTTCCTGTTCCTGAATCAAATAATAAACTCAATTAATTTTCTTAAATGTTTTGTATTGTAAAACCTTTCAAAATTGTTAACTAAAATAAAACTCAGCATCTTAATACACAGCTCACCCATCATAATGTTCAACAAAAATAATTTTGGTACCACTTGCAGATCTTGTTACAAAAAGGCTCTAGTAACCATCATCCAAGAGCATCCCCTTTGATTCCCACCTCCTGAGTGAATAGGGCAGGCCTGTGTAATCAATAAGATAACAGCAGAAATGATAGTGTATGGCTACGACATAAAAGATATGGCAACTTCCATCTTGCATTCTCTTAGATCACTTGCTCTGGGGGAAGCCATCTGCCATGTCATAAGGACATTCAAGTCCTATGGAGAGGTTCACATGGTGAGGAACTAAAGGTCTCCTGCCAACAATAAGTAACAAATTGCCATTTTTGTGACTGAGGAATCCTGGAAGCAGATATTTCAGCCCCAGTCAAGTCTTCAAATAACAGTAGCTCCAGACAAGACCTTGACCCCAACCCCACAAGAGATCTGGAGCCAGAATCACATAACATAGCTAAGCTGCTCCTGGATTTCTGACCCACACAAACTGTGTGAAATAAGAAATGTTCATTGTTTTAAGCTGCTAAGTTTTGGGGTGATTTGTGCACAGAAATTGATAACTAAAAAAAGGTCCTAAAAGTAAAATTCTAGCTCTTCACATATTTTGTGGCATTTCTGAGAGAACCTAAGATCTCAAAATCACATAATAATTGTTATTTTTTAGGTAAGTATGTGCTTTCTACCTTATTACCTATTATTGCATAATTTTTCTTAGTCTTTGTAAAAGATATATATTGCTTTATAAAAACTCATTAAAAAGTGAAGTAGTTTGTGCTAGATCCTTAAGCAAAACACAAAGTAAGTGTGCTAACAAAATATACTTGGTGATACTTAATACACCCTCCTTTATGCCACATAATTATCCCATACATCATGAAATATTATCACCTAACATTTCATTACATTTTTCAGCATTTTTGAAAGACACATTACATGTGACATTGCTACACTATTTGTGAAAACTATGGAATTACAGAGAATCAAAAAGCTTTCTAGAAGCTGGACTTTATCATAAGCCCACACAAAGAACATGGTTCTTTGTCCTACTATTAAACAAAATCAATGAAGGAAATTTTGTAAGTCCCTTCAGAAACACAAATCTCTATATAACAACATCTAGCTTATGTTTATATTTTAGGGAATGTACATTCTCTCCCTAGTTAAGATGAAGAATAATTGATTAATGTCACCCATAAAAAAGCATTAATAATCAACCTTCAGTTATCTCTTCTCCATACTAAATTCCATCTCCTCCAAACTTTTCTTGTATGGATCTGGGAGAAGAAATGATAAATTTTCAGAATAATCCATAAGTATATTCTCCTAAGCCTCCTAATCTCACATGTGATTTAATAACATAAATAAATACTTCAATAATAAAATTCGGAGCTCCAAGAATAAGCATATTTTTATTTACATCATTCAACAAATATTTATTTATGGAGGGACTACTAAGTCCAAGGAATTATATGAGGTGATGTGAAGGATAAAAAGGCAAAAGATAAATAATCTTGCCTCTAGGATGTTCATGGTCTTATAAAACAAATTTGGCATTCATTTGATCCATCCTACTAAAAATAGAAAGAAAAATAAACTTGATTCTGATCACTTGGGTAGTCACAGCCTAAAAGAACATATATATTGCTGTGTAAATAATAATAATATATGTCAGAAGAGAGGCACAAAGTTAATTTGTACCAAGAAGTTGGGGCAAGAAGGGGGAAAATAGATTTAGAGTACAAGGGAGAATTTCCTTAAAATGGTTCTTAAGGGAAAGGTAGGAACTAAACGTGTCCAGTAGATACAAAGGGCATTCACTGTGGAGAAAGACTCACATGCCACTTACTGCACTCCCCATCTCACCAGTGGAAGATATCTTCACATTGGCTCCCTCACTCCCCACCCTCAGCTCTACTTCTAAGAGGTGGTGATGAACCCTGTGGTTGAGTATGTTTCCTTGGTTCTCTAAGATGGTTTTGCTGATAGCCAGATTCTAATTTAAAAGGAAAATCACTCTATTCATTTCATTTATGTGAAATTGTGGGAACTTGTACCATGTTATCTATATCCTTAATTTACCCTCTCCCACTTTGCTAATTTCTGAAGCAAGAAGGCTAATCTCTGGGCAGAAGCAATGAGCTTATTCAAGCTATCAAAGGATTCAGTCAAGGGTCTCAGTTGGGAGCATCAGAAACAGACTCTTATCATTTAGGAGGCATAGAAAGGCTGTCAGGATTCACAGAGGCAGTGGGAGAAGGACCACAGCAGTCACAGAACCAAGAAGCAGGAAGCATCACACCAGTCTCTTAGCAAGAATAGACTTGCCAGAATTCCTCATGATGCAGTGGCCTAGAATGGATCCTTACCACCCCTTTCATAAACAGACATGGTGTGTTCAGGAAATTTTAAAAGTCCAGTGGATGGCTAGTGTGGTAAATTGCATTAATAGCCTCAATTCTTCACCTCTCACTCTATCCACACCTTTTGCCATGCGGTTTTCCCATCAAGAGGCAAAGTTTCTTTTCCTGCCTCCTGACTCTGGATTCACCAATGTGACTTGCTTTAGCCAATAAAATGAGACAAAAGTAATGATATGACAATTCTGAGCCTAGGACTCAAGAGGTCTTACAAGTTGCTCCATTGAACTTCTGCTGTCCATATGAGATGCACATGCCTCATCAAACCACTGGTTCCAGGAAAAGAAAACATGCATGGATGTGCCTGGTCTAGATGTGCCACATGGAACAGAGCTGGCCCAGCTAAATTCTCTAGCCAGAACAGAGTCCTCATCTGATCCAATGATACATGAACAAACCAACTGGCTCCCAGATAGGTGAGCAAACCCACCCTAGATTAGGTGACTACAGCCTAGATTAGGTGACTCCAGCCAAGCACAGATGTGAGAGCTATAATAATATTGCTTTAAGCCACTATGTTTGAGGATGTGTTTTGTTACATAGCATTAGCTGACTGATACAACTGGTGAATAAATTAGAAGACAAAAGAAAAGAGTAAGGTTAGTAAGGTCAAATTATGAAGGACCCTCTATGCTATCTATAATTTGGAGTTAGACTCTATCCTGTGGTCAGAAGGAATCCAGCCAAATTTTTAATGAAAAAATAAATTAATTTTAATGTCTGGTGAATAAACTTTAGTGAGGATAAGAACTGGAAGTTGATCCTAAAGACATTGTAAGGATCCAGGTGAAAGCTGATGAGGGCCTAACTTGAGGCATGGCCACTGGAAATAAGAAGGCGGCTTAAAAGAATATTCTTTATTAATTCTCATTCTCCATTCCTTAAGAATATTCTTATAGATCAAAGGAAAAGATTAATAAAAATAACCCTCAAGTTTTTGAAATAGAGGGGAGCCCCATGTTGAGTCTAAGTGGAATTCATATATGTTTGGACATGTCTTGTCATGATGGGTCTGTCAAGTCTGATGGATCAGACTTTCCAAGTCTCATTTGCATGAGTATGAGAGTCACTTGGGAAAACATCCCAAAGAATGAAGGAGTTAGACATGATGAGCAGAGCCCCACAAGAAAGCCTTGGTCTTCTGAGAAAGGAGGCAATGCTGTCTCTCAGATCTGTCTCCTGGTCTAGCCCAATAAGACTCATACCTCATTCATAGCAGGTGTGTGCTGGGAGGGGGATGGGGATGTGAGCACCAGAAAATCATGATTTGGGTACTATAGGTAAACAGTGAAAGAACTGATTAACTTAATTCTGTCCCATGAAGCGGTGAAGAAGAGTCCTCCTCCCCCAACCCAATGTCCCTGTTCCAGACAGGGCTGACTGATCCAGTAGACTCAGTGGGCACAGTGCCTGGGGCCCATGATGCTTTAAGGACCCATAAATATGTGTTAGTTTTAACTTCTTTTAAAATCAGAAGAAAAATAAGTATAGCAATAATGAATAATTATTATTATATATTATTATTATATCATAAAAATAAATATAATCCAGTCTGGATTATATTCATCTTTACACCAACATGGTAATAAAATATATTTTTTAATATGTTTTATGGTGAGAGGGGCCTCTAAGGACAAAAATGCCTAGGGTCCACAAAAGTAAAAATGCAGCCCCAGCCCCACCCCACAGTGAGAGCCCTGAACAGAGGTGGACATCACCAGGACAGGGTTGGGTAGCTGTCCTTCCCCCACCTATCCCCTCAGAGGACATGGGTAGTGAAGTGTAAAGGGGAGGTGGATTTAGCATGTCGAGAGCAAATGAGTTTTAAGGTATCTTTCCTTACTTCCTATCACCTTCTGTCCTAAGGGATACTCTGCCCCTGACAAGGCACCACAGGAGCAGTTTGACAAGACAGCCATCCTCTGGGAGAAGCAAGAAATCTCCTCAATGGCCTGGGCAGGCACTCTGCCTGCATTGCTCCAGAAAATTGCTATGTATGCTGATAGACGCTGGAGAATTAATACTACTGACACTATAAATCAGTGGCTTTCACCTTTTCTGAAGTAGCAGGACCAATCTGTGAAACAAACTCATACTTGGAGGCCCAGCACATATAGCAGAACAACAGGGAATCCTGCAGTTAGGGGAAGACTGATGGAGGGTGCTGGAAGGACCAGAGTCCTGCCCACTCATTCCTGCTCTAACCCCTCCACAGTACAAGGACTCTCTGGGACACTGGAAATCACTATTCTTGCTAAGTTACAGTATAATATAGATGGAGGATCTAAAAACAAACTTACACTTAGAGCTCATTTCATTTGCAAGTTGTTTGGTAATCATATATTCATTTAGTTCTCATAGGTTCAACTATGTATGCTGGTGGTAGGGGCTGTGTAAGAAGTGATCTAAAGCAAGGCTCTGGCGTGTGCATGAGATGACAAGTTTGATTCAACTGCTGCCTAGGTCAGTCTTGGTTCCCGGTGCAGCCTTGGAGTGTGAGCATCTCAGCACAAAGAGTGTGATTCTGGTTTAAATGAGATGTCCTCCTCTGGGCTTGCTTTTGTCAGTCTCACATAGCCCCTTTTCCCTCGAGATGCTCAAGGTTAATTCTGCCTGTCTACCATTTTCAAATTAAGTGCTAATTTGAGAACTTGATCCCTTCATCATATAAAACTCCACATTTACTTTCATTGTGACAATTCTTTGATTTTCAAAGACAGTCAATAGTGACACAAATGCCACTGTTTTCTTAAGCCTTTGTCCATATGAATACCCTAAACATCATGTCTTAAGTAATTGGCATAATTAATAAAGTAAAAAAGTTTGAATTTGATAGTATAAGCAAGAGAATTAGGGATTTAGATGAACACTTCAGATTAACTTATTAATCTTAATAATTTATAATATCATCATAAATGATATTTCAAAGAAAAATAAATCTAGCTGTGCAATATAATTACAGTTTTGTGAGACTAAGACCCAAATTTTAGAGTAAAAACACAGATATAGTTTCAGAAAGGCCACTTGAGTTTCCATAATCATTTCATTTTGTATACATTTCAAAAATGAAGATGAAATACTTTTTCAGACATTTTACTTATCTAGGGCTTTCCTAAAAACAAAAAACCAAAAGGCCAGATAAATCCAAAATACCCCTACTAGGCCCCTACCACCTCACACATACTTTCTAGTAACAATGGCCAATGTCCTCAAGTTCTCTCTTTTGTCCAAAAGAGAAAAACCTGATCACATAAAATGATTAACAGAATCTTGCACGATATAATATAAATAAGGGATTGGCAAAGGAGGGGTCCACAGACCAAATCTGGCCCACCACCTGTTTTTGTTTGACCCATGAGCTAAGAATAGTTGAATAGTTTTTATATTTTTAATGATTTTTTTTTAGAAAACCAAAAGAATAACATTTCATGACAAATGAAAATTATATAAAATTTAAATTTCAGTATCCATTAATAATGCTTTAAATTTCATCAATTAAAAAATTTGTGGAAATCTATTTTATCTCTTGTTATATAAGTACCTACATACTACCCTTGATTTTGCCTCCTGGTCCACAAAGATGAAACTATTTACTATCTAGTCCTTTACAGAAAAAGTCTGACCACCTCTGATGTAAGTAATAAGTAATATAAAAGCTCCACTCTGTGGAACAAATGCATCTTGAAAGAGGACCAAAGGAATGAATTTTTCACCCCAGGATGTCAGACAAGACAAATGTTTTTAAGGGTTGGTACATATGAAAAAAAAAAAAAAAAAGAAATCAAATTGTATCTTTATGTAGAGTTGCATGGGTTCTACTGATTTTATCACCTTATTTCATACCAGATTGTCTGAAAAACAAGATAAATGGGCATCTTCCTCCAAAATTCAAAAACAAAATTAATTTCATTTATAGTTTAGACCTAAAAATTAAGCAACCACTCTACTCTTACCCTCTGCTTAACTTGATAAGGTTTTTATTAAACACAATAATATTTTTCTAAATTGCTATCTTTGAAAAATCTTCTTAATGACAGTGTATTAAATAATTTCCAATTCATGGAACATACCAATAATTTTTTATTTTTCTTTATAGATTGTTCATACCATTCATATTGGAATACTTAGTCTCCCAAAGATACTGGAGCCCGTCTTAGCTCAGTGTCCTTGTTTATGCTTATCTCTCATGAGGGAATTCACTTCCCAAATACTCTCGTGGGTGGTTCCCTAGGTGACATAGGGAGATATTTTATTTGATGGGGGGGGGGGGAGGGGATCTTATTTTTTTAATAGAAAGTTTCCAAAGCTTCCAAATACTTATTGAAATTCTACTCCTCCTTAAACATTCATTCAGAATTCATTGTTCCCACAGCACATTACCTGTAGGTCTATTTAGCATTTATGCTATTAGAATGTGCTTTCAGGGTCAACCACCCCTAGTTCCTTACAGATTTCAAGAAGCTGGTTTTCTCCTGGTGATCCTCATCTTCAGAATCCCAAGGAGCTAGCTAGATACACCAGAAAGGAACCATCCTTGAAATCTATCCTCTCCCTCACTTCCCAAATCCAAGTCATCACTAAACCCTTAATTTGGTACTTAACATCATCTCTGGAATCCCCACTGTAGCCTCTTAACCATTATAACCCACACCTCTCTAATCAGCTTCCACCACAGAGGTTCATTCCTCACACTGGAGTCAGGGTAATCCTCTCAAATTCAACTCTGATCAGTACACACAACACACACACTGACATCACTGACTAGGTTAACTGCCCACAGTGCAGGCTGTGACAACACAATGTGGCTTAGAAAATTGTTTGGAATTTGAAGCCTGTCTCTCCCACCAGATTATAAAGACAGGGATTCCACCACAGCACCTGGCCCACAGTAGCTGCTCAAAGACGTTTTATGGGTGGATTAACACAGGGCAACATTTTATTCTTTGCATCCCTGAGGTTGCCAACTACTTTAAAGGAGGCCATTTTAGAAGCTCCATACTTATATTTATAGTTTTTGAAATATTTTTTGGAATTGCCTTCAGAGACAGCTTGCCATTGATAAAAGAAAATTTATCTTTTCTCTTCTTCATTGTTACACCTGGATTTTTGACCCAAGATGATTTTACCCTCCTCAAAGTGTTCACCCATTTTTTCACAAGACATTGCTCAAGTGACATTTGGTTGTTTCCAAAAAACCCAATCCCCGCCCCCTGCCACAAAGGCTAGATACTTGACAAAAAATTAGTAAAAAGAACATACTATGGGATAAGAGAGCTAACAACTATTGAGCACTTACAGTATGCCAGGCATTGATGAACACTTTACAAATATTATTCCATTTAGTTCTCACAACAGACCCATGTGGTAGTTGTTATTATTCCAACTTTACAGATTTAAAAAAAAAAAAACTGAAGTTGAGAGAGATGGTTAAAAGCCTAAAGATATGCAGTCTTCAATTGTGGACTACAAAGAGGAGTGATTTTGTAACAAAGTCCCTTATTAATATCCATGAATGAAATATTGGGTGGTGGTAGTGTCGGATTAATGTTTCTGAATGTCTTTGTATTTCTTAGGAATTCACAGTCTTATTTCATTATCCTCTGTTGGTCCATGTTCAAAGTATCTGGGGCCCCTCCATGCTTCTGAGTCATGCTGAATAAGCCTGGGAGGAGTTGTTAAGAAAATAAAAATCTAGAGCAGGGAAATCACATGCCTTCATTATAGATATGGCAGAAAGTTCAAGAGAAAGAAAGGTTACCTCAAATTGACATAAAGGGAGTTCTGGGAAAAAAAGATTAAGCCTGCTTGGCTGCTTATACCCTATAAATTCAAGATATCATGACTCACATTAATAGCATGGTATTAGCAAAGTAGCAATATAGAAATTAAAACACAAGGTTTTCTTTTATAACTGCTGCAAGTGGCTTAAAATGCAAAAAGTTAAAGTAGAAATAGAATATGAGAAACTATTTTGTTCTTAGAATTTTATGCTCCTTTTTATGTCTTTATTTTTCTAGATCATTCAGTTTCTCTATTTAGAAAAATATATTTATCAATTTATGTGTTATCATAAATATTTATCTTTACGGTATTATAAATCAAGAGTGGTATTTGGCCATGATTCTTGCTTTTCCAGTCTTCATGTCAAAACCTCTGGACCTGCTACACTGGACAAGCAAGCAGTCTAACAGCGGGGACCAGGAGCTGTCATTGGTAGTAAGTGTCAAGCACACCAAACTGTTCACTCACAGCATTCCTAAACCCATTCACAGAGTAATGGAATCAGATATGTAGCAGGAATTTAGAAATTATTTAAGGAACAAGTTGATAAATGAAAAAGTGTAATCTCCAGATTAACATTAGTAGATCATAGTCAACTATAAAATCTGACATTATTCCCTGTAGATTAGAAAATAAAATTTTTCAACAACTCAAGCACCTGACTTATCCATATTTCTGGAAGCGCTATTATTTAAACTAATTTAAATTTTGGCTGGATACCAACTGCAAGTTTTCTTAAATTCATGTGACTAAATAAAAAGGAGAAAGATTATTTATCCCTGAGCTGCTTACCCTCTAACGACAATTCTGTCGGTTCCAACTTCTATTTTCTTAAAGCTATGTTTAATAACTTCTCAATAAAGGGGATTTCTTAAAATCAATTATAGTAACAATTATCTTAAGCAAGCTTTAAATATAAGAAGACATTGTTTTAAATAAACACTTTTCTAATTGGGAACAAATATATGAAAGGAAGTTTACTTTGGACATGACTTGACAGACAGTAAGAACATCAGAATGTATTCTACAAGATGGTTATTTATTCTTGTGACTTGTTATTGTAAGGCATGTAGTAAGTTGCCAGTGTATAAATAAGTAAAAAAGGCGCACATTAAAAACAACAAACCTGAATAAGCTGACAAGAGAATGTCTTGTAAATATTTTCTTATTATTTTATCAACAACTCTCTATGAAATGTAACCACATTTTACTAAAATGAAAGCCCAGAAGCAAAACAATTGATACCACAGAACCTCAGAAAGATTTAGGAATTGTAAACACCAAACTCCAAAAGTGAGGGTGCAAGTGGGACTGAAAACAGCCCCCCTAGATCCCCCTCCACACAGCCAAATATCTTTCTGAGAAAAATAAAATATACCAGCAGGAATGAATACAAAGAAAGAAGCTAAATTTGAGAAAATTCTCTCAGGAAAAAAAGAGGAGAGAATGAGGGGGAAAGTAGGAGAGATATATACAAATCAGAGAATTGGTCCAGACCACCAACATCCAAATAATAGGAGTTCCAGAAAGAGAGAAGTAAGAAAACAGACAGGAATATATTTTAAACGAAAATTACCCAGAACTGAAGGATATGAGTTATTAGAAGGAAAGAGCCCACCACAAATGAATGAAAAAGGAGCCACATCAAGGCATGTCACTGAGAAATTCAGAAAACTTGAAGTAAAAACAGTTTTTAAGAGAGGAGGGGAAAAGTCACTAAAAAAGGAACAGAAATGAGAATGTCATTGCATTTCTCATCTGCAACCATAAATAACAAAAAAGTTGGAACAACACTTCCAAAACTTTCAGTAAAATGATTCCAACCTAGAATTCTACTACCAGCCAAACTATTATTTTAAGGGAAGGCAAAATAATAAAATTTTCAGATGGGCAAGATCTAAAAAACACCAAAATGTACTTCCCATGTCCCCTTTCTTGGTAGCTAGGAAGCCAGGAAAGGGAAGATAGGGGATCCAATCAACAGAGGAAGGCAAAGGCCAAGGCTACAGCTAGTAGCAAGCTCAGAGAGCCATTAATCCGATTACACCAGGAGATCAAAGGGCTCCTAAAGGAACATCTCAAAAAAAAGAATAGGAGAGATTACCTGATGTGTCTGAATATATTAAGAAGACATTCACACTTGCAGAAAGAGTTTAGGAATAAGTTAGTGATGTAAACATAGAAAATTAAGTAATTGGGTGAAAAAAAAACTTTGCAATTATTAATTCTGGGAAAAGGCAGTTACTTGAAAAAGGAAATGTTACTGTGATATCTACCTAAATATAATATTGCAAATACCAAAAATTATGATTAATTATATTGGGAAAATAGGAAAGGAAAGTATATTACCACAGGGTAGGGGTAGGTGATAATAAAAGGAAATAAATCCCAATATTCCATAATAGGAAATCAATAAATTCTGTCTAACATGGGGAAAAATCAGAAACTAGCAGCATTAAAATATGATTTATAAATATAAAGATATATATAAGATGAAATAGCTAAAAGGCTGGAAAGTGGTTGTCTATGGGGCATCGGAATGAGAGGTGTGGAAAAGTTTGGCAAGGAACTGCTATTATAAGCCTAGTAGCACTGTATGACTTTTTAAACTATGTTTATGTATTACTTTGACCAAAATATAAAAATTAAAGTATAACAAAAAATAAGCAATAAAATAATAACAAAAATTAAATCTACCTCCTCTTCTTGTATCTTCAATCTCTCTCTCTTTCTGTCTCTCTCTGTGCTAAGTCTTTCCCCTCAGCATTTAAACATTCATTTAAAAGAAAATCCTTATACAACCTCTTTTAGCTATAGTCCAATTTCTTTTCTTTCTATCACAGCCAGTCTCACTGTAAATTTTTCTCTAATCAGGTCCTCACCATCCCTCCTCAACCTGCTGCAATGGATTAAGTTGAACCAAATGAAATTGCTGATTTGATCATTTTTTGCCCACAAAAACAGCAACTTCATGTGGTCCAACCTAAGGGGCTTATTGTCATCACCACCACCAAATTCTGCGCCCATCACCTGAGTATCTCCTGCTGTCTGTTTCATTTGTGCCCTACTCTCCAGCCACATTACCCCTGCCTTAATTCAGACGTTCTTTGTGTCTTTCTGGATTGAGGCTTCACCTCCTAACTCATGCTTCCCACAAGTCCATGCTGGCATCACCGCCAGAATGATCTTTTCAAAATATTAATTGCATGATGTCACTCTCCTGTTTCAAATTCTTCAGTGGCAGCCCAGTTCCATCAGAATCAAACCTAAACTCCTTACTACTCAGCCACAAAAAAGAATGAAGTAATGTCCTTTACAGCAACTGGAATGGAACTAGAGACCATCATCCTAAGTGAAGTATCTCAGGAATGGAAAAACAAACACCATATATACTCTCTGATAATTGGGAGCTAACTGATGTGCACACACGGGTGCAAAGAGACATAAAGGACACTGGAAACCAAGAAGGGTTGGGAGGGGGAAGGGCAAGAGATAAAAGCTTACCTATTGGTACAACAAACACTGTTCTGGTGACAAGCACACCAAAAGCCCCACCTTAAGCATTATAAAAAGGTATCCATGTAAAAAGAATATTTGTACACCCTAATATTTTGAAATTAAAAAAAAATCAAACCTAAACTCCTTTCCAGGGCCACATGTTGACCACTCCCTGTCTCTCTAGCTTCATTTCCCTCCAGACTCTGCAGCCCACCCTGGCTTGATCCCAAACTTGTCCTCTATGCTTTTTTCTTTTTGTTCTTTTAGAGACAGGATTTCATTCTGTCACCCAGGCTGGAGTGCAGTGGGGTGACCATGGTTTCACTGCAGCCTCGAACTCCTGGCCTCCAGTGATCCTCTCACCTCAGCTTCCAGAGTAGTTGGAAATACAGGTGCACACCACTGAGATGAGTACCCTCTGTACCTGAGTCATACTAAACAACTCACATGCAGAAATGTTCCTTTTATTTATATATATTAAAATGTACATATGGGAGATGACATATCACTAATATTTGGCACCTTGAAGGTACTTAAATATTTATGAAAGGAAAATTCAGTGTTTTCATAAATGAGCCAAAAGTGAATCATGGATGAAAAATATACATAATATATACAGTATACATATCCCATTTCTTCTAAGAACCAAGTGAAAATTGAAAAGGCTGACTATGTTTATTTAAGTATTCAAATGGATAATGACAGCTAACTAAGAACAACATAAATTATACTGACAGGTAGAAGAAAGAGAAGGAGGCAGAGAAGGAAAGAATGAGAGAAAGAAAAAGAAAAGAGGAGCAGGGAAGGAAGAGGGAGGGAAGGGGTATGGGAAAATAGCTCAATTTCACATTGTAACAACTAAGTGAACAAAATTCATAAACATCACAAGTAATCTGTGCAGGAAATTGTTCTCTGTTTTCTAAAAAAGTGATAAAATGAAGTCCTTATAGTTAGCCTTAAAGAATGTATGTACTAAGTGTTAATACTTCTATTTGTTTTCTGGTAAAGAACTGCGTCATTAAGTTTTAAAAGCTGTCCAACCAGTTCTCAAGCTAGTACCCCATCCAACAAAGTTTAATTAGGTTTGGAGTGCTGTTTCAACTGACAACTATGGTTCAAAAAGCCCCCAAGGTCAGCATTATAGTTTGCATCTTAAATAATCAAATTGCCCAAAGGTATTCTGTGGTTCTATGGCTATTATATTTTATTCTGATTTGCAAGGGATCTTAGCTCTATGCTAAGAATATGGCTTATTCAAATGCAAAAATATTTTTACAGTATCTCTAAATCAATTTTTAAAAAGTCGTTATTCCTCACCTATTCACTGTGCAGACATCCAACAACGTCACGGATCTAGCAGAGACAGGAAGCAGGATGTACACAAAAAATGGCTTAGAGCAGACAAAAAAAAAAAAAAAAAAGCATGTCAGCAAAGCCCTGTGCAGAGGAAGCTCACACACTTTCCCATAGGAAAGCTTTTGAGGCTCTCCCTCAGAGGCTATTTACTCTAACTTTACAAACACTATTACCAAGCTTATTTATCTAGTTTCTAATCCTACGGCAGAATAAAAATAAGATATTAGGAAGAGAGCTGTGGAGAGGGGCTACTTACAACATACTGACACACTGACGGCAAAACAGAGACAACTGTCAACCTAATGGGAAGGAGGAAACCAAAATTATAACAAGAAAACAGAAGAGCTCAAAGCACAACTGAATACAGGGTGTGGGGCAAATGCTTCATACACCCAATAAGACCTTGGGGGGCATCACCATATTATACCACAGCACAAAGAATCGACATCCAAAATGGTGCCCTTTGTCATCAGGTAAAGGATCAGCTTAGCTACTCCACTGGGGCAGACCCATGGTAGGTAATGGGAATGCAAGGAGGAATAAGTCACATCCATTTTTACAAAGCAGAAAGAGTATAGCAGATTTTAGAAAATGCTTCTGCTAAAAGAGTAAGCATAAAAGAAGGCATATTTATCCTTAAAGGACTGAACCCCTAATTGTCAAGAAAACACAGTATCTAAAATGATTCATTTGCTAAGGAACCCTCATGATAGCAGTTACAATGTATCTAAAAATCTAGCTGGAATATATATTGGGTTGTAGAACCCAAACTCCATAAGGGTTTCAAATAACTGCTCATCAATAAAGAACATCAAAGAATATAAGAGTAGTAGTTAGGGTATCTGGGGTTTGGTCTCTCCACTCCATCACTAACTACATGTAGCCTTGGCAAATCAGTTACTTCTCTGAGACTCTATCTTCTCATCTGTGAACTGAAGAGGTTAAAGAGATAGCTGTGAAGTATCCAGTGATGTTTCCTTCCAACCCACACTCTCAATATTTTCTCCACTTACCCAGATTGGCTATTGTGGGCCCATGGCCTCAGGTAAAAGGTGCTACAGAAGAACATAAAGTAATAAAAGAAGAGCCTCTTTCCAGCTTTCAGGTTTCAAAAACCTAAGATCTGGATGAAATAAAAGAATATAGGGCAACGCAAGTGATTTGGGAGAAAACAAGATGAGTGTGTATAGTATTTCCCTCCTCTGCAGCTAGAAAAGAATTGAATTCCTGGGCCAGAGAAAGTTGGCAGGGAGGTGATGAAAACATAGACATTGGTGGGTCCCTGGGATAGTGGCTCACACCCAACTCCCCAGCACTAAGCCCAAAGGAAACAAGAGGGAGGTGTGTTTGTGGGAATGAAGAGCAGAGAGGACTGGGGACCACTTCCCATGGAGAATCCAAGCAGCAGCAAGATCCCTGAGAAGAATGGCCATGTGGAGGGTCAAGGTAGAAGGAGCATTATATAATCTCATGGTTTATCAGGACCCAGAATGGCTTGAGAACAGCAAATGACTTCTGTGCAACCAAGAGTAGCAAATATGAATGAGAGAGCTCATGAAATCAAAGGAGCCTTAGAGACGGGAACAGGGGCAAGTTAGAAGTGAACTGATAATGCCGGGAAGACCTAAGTGGACCATCAGATGGAAGTATGGATGTCTCAACAGAGGTGCCCAGCATGGCACATGATCTTAAGGAACTCTATATATCCCAGGGATGGGGAGGGGGATCCTCAAATTGCCTGAGACCAAGATTCTGTGACCCTGATGGAATGGGAGCTCCAAATATAGACTAAATTGAGTTCTAGAGAAATAAGCATAGTTTTTACACCTCTGTGTTTACAGACTGAGATTCATACCTACTACATGCTGAGACAGACTCCACAGCTATGAAATCCAGAGGCTAAGCCACAGAATAAGAAGATATAATCTATGAATAACTTCATGACAATAAATATGGGGAAACTTGGATAAAAAAATAATTGCCTAGAAATACATCATCACAAAATTGACCTGGGAGGAGAAAAGTAATTTAAAGGCTGAAGAAATTAATAATCATTAAAGAAACTGAGACAACTTTTTAAAATCTCTCTTTAACCAAGATGCCAGGCCAGAAAACATTACAGGTGAAAATTATCAAACTTTAAAGGAACAAATAAACTCTGTCTTACACAAACTGTTTTTGAAGAATCGAAACAGAAAGCAAGCATCCAACTTATGAGGCTAGTACAACCTTGATATTAAATAAGGACAAAGGCAGTATAAGAAAAAAACTATGTCCTGATCTCACCTAAGACCATGAATGCAAAAACACTAATAGAATCATCAGTGTATATAAACAAACTATAACCAAGAGCATCTTTCCCAGAATAGTTCAGATCAACTAATATATCACAATAACAGATTAAAGAGAGAAAGCAGTCAAAAAAATTCTTAGCAAACTGAGAAAGAAAAAGAACCTAATAAATAATATCAAAAAGCTATTAATATCATAAACATCATGCTTAGCAGTAAAACTCTAGAAGCCTTTGTTTTGAAGTCAAGAATAAAACAAGAAAGCCCACTACCACTTTTTTAAACACAAATTTTATTAAACAAGAAACTCTAAAGGTTCCACATTTAAAACCAATATAATAATAAACAATTCAAAAAATGTAAATAGAAAAGACATTCCATTTACAAGAGCAATAAAATCTATAAGATGGCTGTATGGGGGTGTGCATGTGGGTGCGTGTGTGTGTGTGTGTGTGTGTAGTTATAGTTTTAACACTGTGGTTAAACCTTGTAGTCATCATCTTACTAGACTTAGCAGTATTTGACACAGTTATTGTATCTTTCTTGAAATACTTTCTTCACTTGGTTTCCAAGATACCATATACATTCTCTTGATTTTCCTTCTACACCAGACTCTCCTTCTTGATTTATTTTGCTCATTCTACCTCTTTTCTATGCCTCTACACAATGACATGTTCCTGGTCTCTTAGTCCTTAGGTCTTTTCTCCTTTTTAGCTACACTCATCCCCTTGGTCATCTCTTCCAGTTTCATGAATTCAAATACCATCTGATCATTTATGATTCCCAATCTCTCTGGCCCTAACCTCCCACGTGAACCCTAGAATTATAACTGTCTATTCAACATCTCCACTAGGAAGTATATTAGGCACCTCAAATTTAAAATGTCCAAAATAAACCCCAACACCTGGCCCACTCTTGGCCTCCACCATCTCAGAAAATGGAGACTCAATTCTACCAGTTGGCTACACTCACCAAAAAACATGAAGTCTCTCTCTCTCTCTCTTTCTCTCTCTTCTCACATCTCTCTTCCCTCTGTCTCTCCTCTCTCTCCTTTCTCTTTTCTCTCTTCTCTCTCATCTCTACCTTCTCTCTCTTCCACCTCCTCTCTTTCTTCTCTCTTCTCTCTCTTCTCTTTCTTCCTCTCTTTCTTCACCCCCCCCACACACACATCATAAGCAACCTTCAAATAGATGCTGAGTCAGACCATTTTTCACATCCTTCTCTACCACTATCACCATAGTTGGCCCAATCCACCATGGTCTATAACCTGGATCACTGCAATAGGTGCCTAACTGGTCTTCCTTCCTTCACCATTTCCCACCTATAATCTCTTATCCACCGAGCAGTCAAATAATCTTTTTAAAATAAGGTCAGATTGTATCACGCCCCTGCTGAAAACCCCCCAATGTCTTCCCATGCCACTCAGAGTGAAATCCAAGGTCCTTACCATGGGCTGCAAGACTCTACACATCAGTGATTGTGAGCAGGGACAGTACTACTCCCTAGGGGACATTTAGAAATTGCTGGGGGGCGGGGCATAGCATTTTTGGTTGCTAAAATGGGAAAGTGCTAGTGGCAGTTAGTGGGCAAAGAATGGCCAGGTATATAGAAGACATCCTACAGTTCACAGGAAAGTCCCACAAAACAAAGAAATGCCCACATCCTGCATAACTTTCAAATGTCCTAAAAGGCTTTCATGTAGGTAAAAAACCATTTTATAAATATAGGAGGCCAGAATCTAACTCATTTTATATATTTAAACACGAAATATTTTCCTCATTTAACCCACATTATATTTTTCCAGAAATGCAACTACTGTGTAAAGTCTAGCAACTCTGCTAGTGGTAGTTTAGTCATCAAAATAACACACCTGTTTCATCTGCATTGGTAGCAGTTACTTACAAATATGTACAGAGAATATATGAAGTTCATTTTGTGAACCTATAACCAAACATAATTAAATTAGCAGAGACGTGAAATGAGGCATATGTCACTAAATAAAGTTTTAAAAATACGTTATTGCTAATCTATACAATTTTTAAATTTTTTATCAAAACAATGGTAAATTTATATTGTGAGAATTACAGATTGAAGTTATTTAATTTTGAATGGCCTGTTGCTTTTGTTTTACTCTGAAACTGCTCATAGAGGTCTATTTTTCCATGTCTTCCTGTATTACTCTTTTTCTAATCCATCCTATAGTCTCATCATCTATTGAAAGATATGACTTCCAAGGTCTTCTTAAGTACCAGAGACTGCATGTGACTTGACATGTTGAGATTTCAAGTTGGGAGATACATTTTGTTTGTTTGGGTTTTGTTTTGTTTTCTGATACTTTGTCACTTTGTCCCATGTCACAACAAGGATTTATTTTGATATTACAGCTATAAAGAGGCCCATCTCATTTTCTCCATTTCAGAAGTTTTTAGCTGGTCTTTGTGTACATCCCTACTTCACTTAAGGTTATTTACCATTTTCTCTTATGTAGAAACAAGTCTAGTCTGCTGTTATTTATCCTAATGTATTTTAGTACCCACTGCACTGTTCTTTCATTTTCAAGTCCTTCTTATACATTATGGCTCCTTAAATTCCTACCCAAAAGATATTTACTATCAGTAGATAAAAGCAGCTAACAATTTTAAATGTCTTCCAGTGTAGTCATTTATAATTGTGATTTAATTATAAATTACTCTCATTTTTCCTGTGTGCTACAAAAAGAATTATGTTAATTTTTTACATTACATGGATATGTAGAAGATAATTATCTATGAATTTTATTTCCAGATAGTAAAAGGGGAAGAATATACACAATAAGAAAAGAATGCTTTGTCTGATAGTATTGAGAACCACCGCCCTAGCTGATCTGGCTCTTGGCTACCTCTATGACATCATTTCCTGTCGTACTCCCCATTCAAAGCCTCCCACTTTGCTGTTCCTCAAACACCACAGGAACATTTCTGTTTGGGGACCTTGCACTGTCTCTTCCCTCTGCGTGGAATGATCCTCCCCCAGACATGAATTACATGGCTTATTCCCTTACTTCCTTCAGACCTCTGCTCAAATTCATATTCTCTTATGGTCCCTTTCTGACCCTCTTACTTGAATGTTTCTCTTTCATTATTCTCTACCTCTCTTATCCTGAATCATTTTTCCTTAGTCGCTTATTGCCACCTAAAACATTACTGATTTAGTTGTTTACTCTCTGCTTCTTTGCTCTAGATTGTAAGCCCCATGAAAGCAGGGACTTTATTTGCCCACTGCCATTTCCCAGTATCTGGAATAGCACCAGACTTAATAACATTGAATGGGTAGACAAATGTCTTAAAGGCTTAAGAGTGTGCTGGTGAGAGTGTAGATTGAACAGGTAGATTCCAGGTCCCCCATTCCCAATTGAGATACTGCTGACATGCTATTAAACATGTGGGATATTGAGCTTTCAATGAACGTCTCATTTGAAGAAAACTTTTCATAACTGAAAAGTATTGGAAAGCCATTGGCCTCTAAAATTAGCAGAGATTTGAAAGCACAATAATGCACACAACTGGTGAGGATGTAGGGAAATAGACTGGTACTTACTACTGGTGGGAATGCAGTTGGTTCAGTTTTACTGGGATGCAAAGTAGCAGTAGGTACTAAGAGACTTTTTTAAATGCAGCATATTTCACATGTATTGTTTTAAGAACATTTTGTTCTCATAGTATTGTAAGGTTAAGTATTATTAGTGCTACTGAACAGATGTGAAAACTGAGGCATCAATAATTTAAGGAAAAAATAAATTGCAAACTAAGGATCCCAACCTAGGTCATCTAACTCTAAACCAAGGGCTTTCTCCACCATTTTCCATTGTCTGCTAACTTCCTTGTTACATAACCTAACTCCTTAAACCTAAAAACTGTGTCACATACAAAATCTTTCAATTCTTAGTGCCTACTACAGTGGTAAACATTGCAGGTACTCGATAAATCTTCGCTGGAAGAGTGAATAACTCTGAGCCACAGGGGTCTCTATAGAAGGTATAGACCCATAGAGACTATAGAGCAGAGACCAATATCTTTGCTACCTTTTCTATAGTAATAGAGTATGAACTTTGGCACATGGCTGCTCAGGAAAGTGACTTCATTTTTCACCCTCTTTTGTAGCTAGATGTGGTCATGTGGCTACATTCTGGCTACCTAAATATAAACAGAAGTGGTGGGCAACCTCAGGTACATGCTTCACTTGTATAATACCTTCCTGCTGGCTAGAATGCAGATGTGATAACTTGTGCAGCTATATTGGATTGGACCTTGAGATGACCTTGAGAATGAGGACCAGTAAGTGGAGCAGTCAGTTGGCAGGATCCTGGATCCCTGGCACTATGGAATACCATATCAGTACCACATTACCTTGTTATATGAGCTTTTTTTACAAGAGAGAAATAAATTTCTATCTTGTCTAAGCCAGTATTACTTTGAGTTTTCCAATTATTGGGACCCATTAACTACTCTGAACTAGTTCTATTAGGACTGCCACTTACTCCCTATTTCCTTGTAACTTGATATTTAGTTAAAGTGATTTGGCTTTGTACTGGTGACAGCCGATATGAATTATGCATTCCATTTAGCATTTTCAAAGATTCCATTGTAAATGGATATTTAATAAGCCTTTTCACTTAACCCTAAAGAGCAACAGAACAGTCACACATAAAAAGCCATAATTCCGTAAACTGTTTAATAATCACTTTTCAGAGTAATAATTGATTGTCAAAGACTGTACGACTAGGCAGGTCTCAACAGCATAATGAAATAAGAACAATGAAAAGTGCCTCAGCTGTCTCAATCTTTCATTTCTTCGTAACCCTATTTCCAATGATTAAGAGATGAAGAGCTTGAGACTAGTAATGTTCTTGAAGGGAAATCTGGCTGAAATGATGAGGTCTGGCTTTATTATAATCTGCTCCTGTGTGTCTAATAAATTTGTAGTAAGCCAAGCAAATGACAAGAATGTTATTTATTGTATTATCTGTTAGGTCTAAAGAGAAGGTAGACAACCTCTTTAAAAGGTGGAGAAGGGGTGGAGGGTGCAGGGAATTTTACTTTTTACCAAGACTGAATAAATCTGATAACCAGCATGCTGATTAACAGTTGGCCATGTGATCATGGCAATCTTATAGCCCTCCTGAAACAATATCTAAAGCACTGGCTCTTCCTCCTGGCTTTTGGGAATCCCTGGTAAGACCATTGAACCATTCCATTCTCTTAAGTTGAGAATTCTCAATAAGACCCTAAAACTCACCACAGATATTAAGATTTCAAGTATAATCATACACTACGTAAGAATATTTCAGTCAATGACAGACCGTATATGATGGTGGTCCCGTAAGATTATACTACTATATTTTGACTATACCTTTTCTATGTTTAGATACACAAACAATATTGTGTTACAATTGCCTACAGTATTCAGTACAGTAACATGCTGTAGAGGTCAGTGGTCTAGGAGCACTAGGCTATTCCATCTAAGTTTGTGTAAGTACCTTTTATGATATTAGCACAATGATGAAATTGCCTAACGATGCATTTCTCAGAAAGTATCTCCATTGTTAAGTGACCCATGACTGTGTATCAAAGCAGCGCTTCTTCCAAAAAAAGATGGAGACACATAACTATACCTATCAGGCTAAGAAAAAGTATTTGCAGGTATTCAGTATGAAAGTAGCTGAAAGATTTCAAAAATAATAAAACTAGTAAGATTAAGTAAAAGTGGGCCAGTCTGTTATTGCGCTTTTATTTGACGTGAGAGATAGCAGATAAAGGATATTTTATCTTCTATTCATATGAACAGCAATCTAAGTTGGCAGAATCAGTGGTTTTTGACTGAATGTGACTGGCTAGTGATCACGTAACCAACTACAAACATCTCCACTGTATCCTCTCACTTGGATGACAAAATGTGCTATCTTAGGTGCCCAGCCCAAGTCCCTTCCCTCACCCACCATCTCACCAACACCACAGGTCTCTATGGGCAAATCCTTGGTTGTCTCTGACCTTCTCCAGGCCCAGGTGTGCTGGGCCCAGAAGCTACTAGCAAGAGGCTATGGGACTGTCCCAGCATGAGAGAGTGCAACGGTCCTCCCTCTAATGCAGAGATCTGAGAGGGGAGATGTCACGGTAAGAAATAATTCTAGATACCTGGGGTCTAGGCATTAAGGCAGTGAAGCAAAAAAAGGAAAGGAAAATGGAGTAAAAGAGAGAAAGGAAAGTGCCATCAGCATGATGTAACTTGAATAAAAACAAGTCTGGACTGGCTGTCAGAAGAACTCAATAGTTCTAGTCCCAACAATGCTACTTCACTGTATGGCCTTGAGAAAGTTCCAGTCCCTCATTGAGTCTCAGTTTGATTATCTATAATATAAAATGAATCAAGTTACCTTCCAGCTATAGACATTATTTTAGTAAAAAGCAGGGGTAAGGAAACACTATGGGGAAATTATCACTAGGACTCTGAAAGTTCTTTTCTAAACAATGAGAACACAGAGTAAAATATGTCAAAATAAAATTTGTTAAGAATGTATTATTTTTAGCTTCTATACAATAGACTAAGAATTTAACCTTTTTCCTACCATGATGATAAAAACTCACAAAGATAGTATGGCTAATTTTGTCAAGCCATCCTTCTCCACTACGGCAAGACTAAGATTCAGCACACTTTGCAATGGACTAAGAAAACCAGGTACTTATAAAAGAATATTGCCCCTAAAATGAAACATATATCCAACACAACTAGAAAATTTTCTGTGCAGTCCATTAGAGTGTTTTCATTTGGGATAAGAGATGCTTAAACATGATTGTGCTTGGCTAGTTCTCAAGATTTTGATTTTACTGTCAAAACTGTTTATTTACCCATCCTTAAAACCCACATGTTTACCTATTCTGCTTTAAAACAAACACTGTAAAGAATACAGCTGCCTAGCTTCAGGCTGTTTATAGCTACAGAATGGCTGACTTCAATCGCAATCAAATACTGCACTTTTCAGTAATAAAAAATAAACGACTTCCCATGTACAACATGTCGACGTGTAACTTAACTGGGATATTTAGCTGGTTCAATTTAATGTCAAAGTAGCCATATTATTCTAAGCTCTGATGTCAACTTTACCTGTTAAACAACTGTTTTAAATTGTATAAGCTCTTTCCTCTAGTTTTACACAAAATAAACGAAAATCATGACTTGAAGTTGTCACAAAAATTACCCTGAAAGTGGACTGACACTCTACAATGTCAAGGTGGCAATGAGTGCTGGATTTTAACTACACAGCTTACCAGCTAGTGTCCCACCTCACCTCCTACTCGAGCAGGGGTAGGGAACATGTGGCCCTCTAGGTCCTTAAGTGAAAGGCCTTTTGACTGAATCTAAATTTTACAGAACAAATTCTTTTATTTTTATTAATACATTTTTGTTTTACTTTTATATTTTTATTTTATTTTTAAAATGAACATATTTAAAATACCAAAGAAATATAAGTTTCAATGGAATAATCCTCCTAGATTGACTGGCACAATTAGAACATTAGTAAACCATCAGTGCTAAATTGATGGCTGCTACATTCATGATTTAGTTCTAACTTCCCCTGCCTGACTGGCGCCACTAGCACAACAAGGCTGGTTGGTGAGAGTTTATGGGAGTCAAGTACACCAGTCTGTTATCAATGCACTGTGTTACCATTTGAAGTGGAATTTGTGAATAGTTGCACAGCTCTACAGTATTTTTTAGTTCTGCCTGCTTAATAGCCCATAATGTCAAAGAAGACCAAGGGAATCCTGAAGGAAGAAAAAAGACTTTTTAATGAGGGTTGGAAATTGCAATATTATCTTGTTTCTGCTAAAGATAAGATAATTTGCTTGCTTTGTGATACTGCAATATCAACATTAAAGAAATTCAGTACTCACTGGCATTAACACTCATAAGGATCACAAATACTTTAAATTAGAGGGAGAGGCATGAAAGATTGTATTGCAGAAATTAAAAGATGAAAAGCAAAAGAAAAGATAATTCTTTCAAGCAGCTAAAAGACCTGGAAATAATGCCACTGAAGCAACTTATAAAGCAGCTTGTATACTTGAAGGGAAAAGGGAAGCCATTCAGTGATGTAGAAATTGTGAAGGAATACATTGTCAAAGTTGCAGGATACTTAGATCCCAATAACATTTTGAAGTACAAACAACTGCCTCTTTCAAGGAGAACCATAACTGAATGGCAGCATGAATTAGCCTTCAACCTACCAGAAGAACTTCTTACAATACTTCAAAAGGAAAATATATATTATTCAATTGCTTTGGACAAATCAACTGATACTACCAACTGGGTGCAGGTTTTATACTTCATTCAGGTCATAACAGAAGATTTTCTTTGCTTCGAAGAGTTAACTTGCTTTGGGCACTCTTGCAAACAACAAGGGGAATAGATATCTTCAACAACTTTCAAGGTAAATGTGGTGAAGTTGGACTTTATTTGGTAAACTTAGTGAGTGTATGTACAGATGGTGCATCTTCCATGACAGGAAAACATGAAGGGTGTATTGCACAGATTAAAAAAGTATTAACAGATCCAATGCTCTGATTTTTTTTCATTGTATCTTGCATCAGCAAAATCTCTGTGCTAAAGCTACTATTTTAAGTGACACTTTGCAACAAGTTATAAGATTGTTAACTACATTCCTGCAAATGCAACAGGGCATTCTCAGTTTTGTTGCCAAAGTTGAACAATGAGGTATTCAGTGTGGATTTGCCGTATAATCCTAAAGTGTGTTGGCTATCTCGGGGACAGGTGTTAGCCAAAATTTTATCTCTGTGAGAACAGATAGTTAAATTTTATGAGAACAGAATCAGCAATGTGAATTATTGGAAGAAGATTTCTATAGGAATTCAGCATTTCTGTGTGATATTATGTCAAATCAAAACAACTTGAATATTTCTTTGCAAGGTGAAACTAAATCTATATATGTGTGGCAAGAAAATCCAAAATACTTCTTCAAAAGGAAATTTTGGATGAACATTTTCCCCAGTTAGCAAAGGTCATTGATGAGCAGGATGATATATTCAAATATGTGAAGAATATGCAGCTGTTATAGATCTATTAATTGGAGAATACAACGAAAGTTTCACTGACTTTGAGAATCATGACATTACACTCAAATTAGCATTTCAGCCTCACCTAGATGATATCACCAAGGCACCTAAAGAACTACATATGGAATTGATTGAGCTCTCAGTAGATGACATTTTAAAGTCATTGTCTGATGCTAAGAAAGATCCAGTTGAAATATGGACAAATATAGAATACCACACCTTCGGCAACATGCCCCAAAAAATACTTTCTTGCCATTCAATCATATATTACTGAGAATCTACATTCTCCCACCTAACACAAATCAAGATGCCCATAAGGTCACAAATGGCCGATGAGCATCAGTGGAAACTGCAGGCCTCCATGCTACAACCAAATATTCAAATGCTTTCCAACAAACAGCAGACACAACAAAGTCATAAAAAGGTTAGTTAACTTTAAAATTAACAAATGGTTTTCATTTTTTGAAATTATTAAGTACATAGTGGTTAGATTTTCACAAAATAATGTACATTTTTAAGAATATCTAATTGAAGTTTCTTGAATGCGCTCTTATTTGATTACAGCTAAATTAATGGGGTCTTCCAACATGAAAAGGTTCCCCACACCTGTTCTAAAGCCTTCAACTAGTTCTTAAAATGTAGAAGCATTAAAAAGGCCTATGTTACAAAATCGAAGTCGAAATTGAATTTTGTATTAAAACAATAATTCATGGGGGGTGGAGAGGAGATGCTTTAATCCTAAATATCCAAATAATTATACCTCAAATAGCTAGAAAAAGCAATTATTTTAAAAACATTTTTAAATTCTTCACTTTACCTCACATGCACAGATATTGCTTAAACCCTGGTATGTGTAAAAATGAATCAATATGAAGATTCAAATGCACCTGGTCTTTGTCAGGAATTTAATTATATATACAAGCAAAAGGAAAAATTCATTGCTGGGTTGCATCTGTACTAAGAAACAGAAAAAAAAAATCTGAATTCTATAATAAATTAACATTTCATTTTTCAAATAACTCTATATTCTAATCTTGAAGAAAATTCTCACAAAAAATAAACTGCACTTGTATCCAACAAAGAATAAGTTTATTCTGAAGGAACAACTTCTAGCTTGGTTCAAAATCATTGTTACAATCAATCTATTAATAGCTAAAGGAATAGGAATTTTCCTCTAAGAATTAATGTATTCTATTTTCCATTTTTAAAAAGTGAATAAAAATTAAATACTTAAGCACTTTGTAGTTACTGAAAGCATCCAAATGTTATTGGAGATATTTTAAATTTTCACAGAAAAAAAAACTATAAATTGATTTGGCAATAAAAGGAAACTTCTTAATCATTATATCACTTGTACTAGTGTAAGTTGTTATATCTATGAGGACAATAAAGTACTTCCCAAAAGGCATGTTTAAGAGAAAATTGTAATACATTTATCTGTCATTTTGAATAGAAAAGATTTGCCCAAACAAGTCCCTCCCAATTGTACTGGCATCAAACAATACCAATTGCTTTTCTCTGCTCAAATCCTGGTAGGTTATCTGACTTATACCCTCAATGAGCAAAAATGTGTTCCTAAGATAGGGAAAGATGAATTTTGAAAAGCAAAGGGCCAAGATAATGTTTAAATAATTGAAAAATAAGGCCGGGCGCGGTGGCTCACGCCTGTAATCCTAGCACTCTGGGAGGCCGAGGCGGGTGGATTGCTCAAGGTCAGAAGTTCGAGACCAGCCTGAGCGAGACCCCGTCTCTACTAAAAATAGAAAGACATTATATGGACACCTAAAAATCTATATAGAAAAAATTAGCCGGGCATAGTGGCGCATGCCTGTAGTCCCAGCTACTCGGGAGGCTGAGGCAGTAGGATCGCTTAAGCCGAGGAGTCTGAGGTTGCTGTGAGCTAAGCTGACGCCACGGCACTCACTCTAGCCTGGGCAACAAAGTGAGACTCTGTCTCAACAAAAAAAAAAAAAAAAAAAAAAAAAAAAAATAATTGAAAAATATGTAGCTCTTTAGAAGAATACATTGTAAGTTATACATATTGATGTGTGTTCATTGACATGCATCAAAAAGTCAGTTGCAGAATATTGTGTATAGTATGTTCTTATTTTTACAAAGAAAAAATACCCTATATATTTGTATATGTGTGTATACATATTTGTATTAAGAATTAAATATAGAAGGATAAACGATAATAAGTATTGGTTAGTTTGGAGAATTGAGAAGGGCTTAGAAGGGAATATATTATTTTTTTATGTATCTTCTTATAACTTGTAAAAAGAAGCATACACTTTTTATAAAGAATCAGCTAACATCTTTAAAGTTTTTTATTTTGAGACAATTACAGATTTATATTCAGTTGTAAGAAATAGTACAGAGAGATCTCGTGTACACTTTACCCAGGTTTCCCCATGGTAACATTAGGCAAAACTATAATACAATATGACAACCAGATACAGACACTGATATAGTCAAGATACCAAAACATTTCCATCACCATAAGGATTTCTCATGTTGCCCTTTTAAAGCCACACACACGTCCCCTCAAGCTACCCCCTGCCCCCCACAAGCCCATCCTTAACTCCTGGCAACCACAAATCTGTTCTCCATTCCTATAATTTTGTCATTTCAAGAATATTGTATAATATAATCATAAAGTATCTAACTTTTGGAGATTGGCTTTTTTTGCCTTAGCATAATTCTCTGGAGATTCATCCAAGTTGTTGTAGGTATCGATACTTCATTTCTTTTCATTGCTGAGTAATATATCCATTTACCACTTGAAGGACATCTGGGTTGTTTCCAGTTTGGGGTTTTTACTAACAAAGCTGAATGAAGATTTATCTCAGATTTTTGTGTAAACATAAATTTTCCTTTCTCTGCGATAAATGCTGAGTGCAATTGTTGCATCACATGGTAGTAGCATACTTACTTTTTTAAGAAGCTGCCAAAATGTTTTCCAGAGTGGCTGTGTCATTTTATATTCCCACCAACAATGTATGAGTGATCCATTATCTCTGCACCCTTTTGGTATTGTCACTATTTTTTATTTTCTATAGGTGTGCAGCGATATCTCATTATGGTCTTAATTTGCATTTTCCTAATGGTGAATGATGTTGGAACATTTTTTCATGTGCATATTTCCCATCTGTATATCCTCACATTTGGTGAAATGTCTGTTCATGTCTTTTGCCCATTGTCTAATTGGAATTTTTACAGTTGAGTTTCGGGAGTTCTTTATAAATTCTAGATACCAGTGCTTTGCTGGACATGTGGTCTGCAAATATTTCCTCCCAGCCTGCAGCTTGTGTTTTCATTCTCTTAACAGGGTCTTTTGTAGAACCAAAAAACTTTAATTTGGATAATGGTCAATTTTTCCTTTATGGATCATGCTTTTAGTGTCAGGTCTAAGCATTCTTTGCCTAGCCCTAGATCCAAAAGATTTTCTTCTGTGTTTTTTTCCCGAAAGCTTTATGGCTTTATATTTAAGTCCATGATCCATTTGAGTTAATTTTTATTTAAAGTGTGAGATTTAGATCAAGGTTCTTTTTTTTTTTTTTTTTTTAACCTGTAGATGTTCACTTTCTCCAGTACTATTTTTTGAAATGAAATTTAATTGCTTTTGTACCTTTGTCAAATCAGTGGGGCGTATTTGTGCAGATTTGCTTCTGTGTCCTCTATTCTGTTCCATTGTCTCCACTGTCTCTCCATCCACCAATATCACACAATCTTGATTATCATATCTATATAATAAAGATTGAAATAAGGTACACTGATAGCTCCCACTTTTTCTTTTTCAAAATTATTTTTAGCTATTTTACTTCTTTTGCCTTTCCATATAAATTTTAGAATTTCTTTGTCAATAACTATAATAAAACTTGCTGTGATCAAATGTCTTTAAACTATTTTTCTTAAAAGTAGGTATCTTGTTACTTATTTCAGTAATCCAGCCATTATAATGTTAGGTGGGAACTTAGATTACTGATCTGATACTTTTCCTCTTTTTTAATGTATATGTTTGGTGCTATAAATTTTCCCTTAGTATTACTTTAGCTGCAGTCCAGAAATTTTGACATGTTGTATTTTTATTTTAATTCAGTCCAATGTATTTTTTTAATTTCCCTGAGACTTCCACTTTGGCCCATGAATTATTCAGAATTCCATTGTTTAGTTACCAAGTGTTTGGAGATTTTCCTATTATCATTCTGTTATTTATTGATTTCTAGTTTGATCCTGCTATTGTCAGAAAACACACTCTGTATGATTTCAATTCTTTTAAGTGTACTAAGGTTCATTTTATGGCCCAGGATATGGTCCATCTTAGTATATGATCCACGAGCAGCTGACAAGAATGTGTATTCTGCTGTTGTTGGGCACAGTATTCTAAAAATGTAGATTAGATGCTGGTGGTTGATAGCGTTGTTGAGTTCTACATCCTTGGGGATTTTCTGTCTAGTTTTTATATCAATTGTTGAAAGAGGGGTGGTTAAAGTCTTCAACTGTAATTTTGTTTCTCTCTCCTTTCAGTTTTTACTTCACATACTTTATAGCTCTGTTATTTGGTATATATATATTTAGGATTGCTTTGTCTTCTTGGTAGATTGATCCTTTATCATATTATAAAGTCCTCTGTATTACTATAATCTTCTTTGCTCTGAAGTCTACCTTTTCTGATATTAAGATAGCCACTCCTGCTTCCTCCTGATTAATATATGCATTATATTAATATTTTTTTCATCTTTTACTTTAAACCTGCCCATATCATCATACTGGAAATATGTTTCTCATAAACAATATATAGTTGAGTCATGTTTCTAATCTACCTGTCGATCTCTGTAATTATATTTACACCATATAAACTTGATGCAGTTAACTAATATGTTAGGTTTTAAGTTCACCATTTTATTTTTGGCTTTCTTTTTGTTCTCTCTTGTTTCATCTGCCTTCCCATGGGTTACTTAACACTTTTTAGAATTCTATTTTGATTTATCTAGAGTGGTTTTTCTAATGAATCCCTTTGTATAGCTTTTTAACTCATTGCTCTATGTAGTACATTATATATATTTTACTTATCACAGTCTACTGGTACGGTCACTTTCCAATGAGAGTGACACATAGAAACTTTACCTCCCTTTATGTCCATTTATCCTCCCCTATCTACAATTGTCTTAAATATTGCCTCTACATACATTTAGAACCACATCAGACAGTGTCATAATTCTAGCATCAACCATCAAACATAATATAGAAAACTCAAGAGGAAAAGTCTATTGTATATAGCCATAGTTTTGTTTATTATGTTCTTTCTTCCTTCCTCCTACTCCAAGAATCCTTTTTTCTAATAGTTTCTTTTGTGTTTGGAGAACTTCCTTTAGCTACCCTTTTAGGGCAGAACTGCTACTGATAAATTCTCTTAAGTTTTACCTCGTCTGAGTGTCTTCATTTCCCATTCATTTCTAAAGGATCATTTCACGAGAAATAGAATTCTGAGTGGACAGTTCTTTTCTTTCAGCACTTGAAAAATGTTGTGCTAAATCCTTCTGACCATCATGGTTTCTGTTGAAAAATCTACTGTTATTCAAATTGTTTTCTCCTATACGCAACGTGTTCTTCCCTCACTGCTTTCAAGATTTTTTTCTTTGACTTTAGTTTTCAGAAGTGTGACTATTATGTTTTCTCGGTGTGGATTTCTTTGGTTTGGGGTTCACTCAGCTTCTTGAATATGTAGGTTTATGTCTCTTGCCAAATTTGGAGACTTTGGGGACATTATTCCTTTGAGTACTTTTTCAGTCCTGCCTTCTTTTTCCTCTCCATCCAGGACTGTGAAAAAAACCAAGGTTTTATCTTTTGTTATAGTCCCACAGGTCTCTGAAGCTCTGTCAATTTTTTTTCTCAGTCTGTCATCTCTGTTGTTCAGCTCAGGTAAGTTGTATTGTTCTATAAGTTTACTGACTCTTTCCTCTGTCCTTTCCATTCAGCTGTTGAGACCATCCATTGAGTTTTTGTGTCAGTTATTGTATTTTCTAATTCTAAAACTTTCCTTTGGTTCTTCTTTATATTTTCGGTTTCTTTACTGAAAATTTCTACTTCTCTGCTAAGACTTTCTAGTTTTTCATTTGTTTCAAGTACATTCATAATTGCTCATTGAGGCATTTTTGAGGGGAGCTGCTTAAAAATCTTTATCAGATGATTCTAACATCTCTGTCATCTCAATGTTGACATCTATTGATTGTCTTTTTTTTTTCTTTCAAGTATAGATGTTCCTGATTCTTGGCATGACAAGTGATTTTCTATTGAAACCTGGACATTTGGGGTATTTATGAGAGTCTGGATATTAAACTTTCTGTTTTAGCTGGCTTCCTCTGACACTGCTCTATTGGGGGCAGTGGGAGAAGGCCTGCCCCTGTTACTGCTGGGTAGAAGTCCAGGTTCCCCACTTGTCCTCTGTTGGCACCAGGGGTGGGAGGCATCTTATTATTGCTGGGTGGGAGAAGGAGTTCTGGCTCTCCACTAGGCTTCTGCTGATACCATCCTAGTTGGAAGGAACAGGTATGTCTCATTACTATTCTCCACGAGGAAGGAAGGAAAGGGTAGCTTCATTACTGCTGGCCAGTGTTAAAAGTCTGCACTCTCCACCGACACCACCCCAGCAGGGAGGTGTCGGGATACCTTGTTACAGCCTGGTGAGATTAGAAATCTAGGCTTCCCATTCACCACCCCATTCCCTGGTGGGGTGGGGGTGGGGATGGGGCCACAGGTTTTTCTGCAGTGTTTGGCTGGAGTGGCATAGTTGCTGTCTAAAAGTTTTCTGTCTTGCTAAACTGCCCCTTCTCTGATGCTTTGGTTAGAGAGCAGGCTTTTGTTAGGGCTTTTTCCATCGGTACCCATTGGCATTCCTAGGTTACCAGCTTATTTAGTTCGAAGTCTGGGATATATTAGGGAAAAAGAAAACCCAGACAACTCACCACCATGTCAATCCTTGTGTCCCAAAGCCACTAGCTACTCTGTCTTCTGCTATTCACCTTAAGAGTCTTCTCATATTTGTTCTATATATAATGTTCAGGGTTTGTACACGGTTCTACTTAGCAGGAGGAATAAGAAAAAGAATATATATTTCATCTTCCCTGAAGCAAAAGTAAGCATAAGTTTTATGATATAATATTTTTCTTGTGGACGATACATTATTTGCTTATGGGAGATCTTGTAACATGAATTCGCTCTTACCTAGGTCACATCAAGCCATTTTCCTCCTGAGCTGTTGACCAAAAACAACTAAATATGACACAAGCAAGGACAGCCTGGCTCCTTCACCCTCAATTAACATCTGGAAGGTGGTCTCTCAACTCCAGCCTCATATAATCAGAATGTGAGTGATACTATCGAACTTCTCAGTAAAACAAACATAAGACTTTATAACATTTCCATGTCTGCTGCCATGGTGTATGCATACTGTTGATTCTCAATTGGATGAAAAGGGGTAGGGCTATTTTGCCCCCCTCCCTAAGGGCTCATCTGGCAACATCTAGAGACATTTTTATTATTATGATTTAAGAGGAGCTACTGGCATCTAGTGGGCAGAAGCCAGGGATGCTTCAAAAATCCTATAATTCTCAGGATAGCCACCCACAATGAAGAATTAACTAGCCAAAAATTTCAATAGTGCCAAGGTTGATAAACCCTGTGTTTGATGTCTGACCTACATTGACAGTTAAGTTTAATCTTCAGGTATTCGGTATACCTCCTGGCCCGTGTAATTATGGAACTCTGAATGCTGGGTCCGGAGTGGCCTTGCCCAAGCTCTAAATAGAGACAATCCAGTCTTCCAAGACTGTCTTATCCTTTGGCTTTCCCCTCTAGGGATTGCTGTGTGGCTCCAAGATTTCTAAAGTGAAAAATCACGTTCCTTGCTTTCTCTGGAGAGAACATCGTTTACATAAACTCCAAATGTTTAAAACAAATATTTTTATTCTAGTATTCTTAAGAATGTTTAAAATCATAATTTAGACCCCACTTTACACTTGAGTCCTTATTGCTATCTCTCACCTACCCTCCCACTGCCAATTCAACAAATTCCCCATTGTTCCTTTCTCACTCTAATAAAACTCCTGAAACCACTTTTACCCAATACTGCCCCAGGGCTAGAGCCCCTGGCTCCTGTTTCTAACGCTCCATGATCTATGCCTCTCTCTTACATGAAACAATTCAGGTAACTTAAGCACCAAGAAAAGATACACAAGAGAAATGAACACTTCTGGAAGAAGAACAGAATTCACTGTTCTGATGTCCACTATTCATTTGATACTCTCCCTTTATTTATCACTAATTCCATTTCAGTCCTTCAAATGTGCTCTTTCTTATGGGACCCTGCTCTGAAGTATAACTTCTCCAACTGTACAGGACCTCTGAGCCAGTTTCTATTAGCACCCCCTTTTCACGTCAAGTACCTTAACTATGTGATAGGGTATGGAGCCCATCTCAGAAGAGGCCTTTCTTCTCTGCTAAGACTCTTCTAGGGACATCCCTGATTTCTTTTTCTACATTAGATTTACAGAAAATCTAATTAGAAATACTCATTTTGAAATGACCCAAGCAGTTACCCTGATCTTGTTCAGTAACAGCGGTGAGATGTGGGTCTTAATTCAGAATATTTGTTGTACTCTGCCTAAAACACATTAGGTCAAAGGTGACACTGTGGACTCTTGTTCATACATGTTTCTGTTTTCCTTTATTATAACATTCCTTAAATCACAGCCAAGAGTGTATTCTGGGGCTGAAACCATTTTAAAGACATAATGCGGCAGCAGTATTCTGTTTACTAATAAGAAATTTGGAGCAGCAGCCAAGAACAGAAATAGAATCTTCTTCCCTCTTACTGTCATTCTCAAAAAAGACTATGTCTCATATTTTCTTTCTTTCTTTCTTTGAATGTGGGGCTCAAGTTCTCTTGTTACTATTTTTGCTTTGAATGTCCCTGCCAAAGCAAAGTCTATATAACAGACAAAATATTTTAAACTTAAATATGGCCCTGTGTAGCTTTGCTTCCTGTTGGGGACATATCATAGTCAATAAATGGACCATCCTGGGCATAATTCTAGTCAAGTCTCTGGGACAGACTGCCTGGGGTGGAATCCCAGCTCTGCCATGCATTAGTGGCAAAACACTGGACCAATCCTTTAGCTTCACTAAAGCTAGAAGGCCTCCTACATAAAATAGGACTCATATTGGTATCTATCTATCTGAGTGGGCGGGGGGCGGGGGTTGCTGTGACAAAAATGCATACAACATGCATCCCATAGTGTTTGGCACACAAGAAACACTTAAGTCTCTATAACTCGGAAGGCCTAAAAAATAAATTTTTAAAAATGTTTCAAGAGAACTGTTTTCACTGAAAATATTCTAGAATTCTTATAAATTAAACTTAATAGGCCTAGCGAAGTGGCTCACACCTGTAATCCTAGCACTCTGGGAAGCGGCGGGAGGATTGCTTAAGGCTAGGAGTTTGAGACCAGCCTTAGCAAGAGCGAAACCCCTGTCTCTACAGAAAAAATGAAAAATTAGCCAGGCATGGCAGCACATGCCTGTAGTCCCAGATACTCCGAAGGCTGAGGCAGAAGGATTGCTTGAGCCCAGGAGTTTAAGGTTGCTGTGAGTTATGATCATGTCACTGCACTTTAACCCTGGCAACAGAGACTCTGTCTCAAAATAAATAAATAAATAAACAAATAAATAAACTTAATAGTTATATACTGATCTTAGGATATAAATTCACTTTTACTGTAATTCACTACTAATAATGCTAAACTGTAACCAAAAAAAGACTGGGTTTTTCACATAAAATACCTATTTTTATTTCAATACAAAGCCTTTGAAAGGGAAGGCTACTAGCGATGTATTCCTCAGGTCTTCAGCTAATGTTCTTCGAACAAGTTTTTGGCAAAACCTTTCAATTTCTTTCACTTTGACAAGAGGATACACTCCCTTGATGGAAAATTCAAAAATTCAAATGGAAAATTCAGACAAAACGCAAAGAAGCTGAATACCACCACAGTGTTTTCGTAATAACATATAGACGCTTAAGTATTATATATAATAAAATATGACATATATAACATATCCTAAAGTTGCATTTACCCAGGAGAAATATTATTCTCACTCTGGTTCACCTACTTCCATTTTAATGTCGTAGTTCTGGCCGAGAACGCTCTGTATGAGCTCCTTGATGATCTGGTCGGAGGCCAGCTGGGCCTCGGACTGCAGCGAGACGATGATCTCCTCGATGGACTTGGGGGTCACTCGGGCGGGCAGCAGGGTCTGCCCGGCGGCCTCCAGCGCGTGGCTCAGCAGGCGGCTCTCCCGCTCTCCTCTGGGCACCGACACTGCCGCTTCCCGCGCTTTGCCAGCCGAGCCCTCGCCCTCGCGCACCAAGTGGGTGCTAATCTTCACTCTCCTCCGCCGGCCGCTCGCCTCCGCGTCGCTGTCCTCGCTGGAAAGGGAGCTGGCCTTGCTCTCTTTGGCCTTATAGACCCCTGCGGACGGAGCTATCTCCTGGCTTGCTTCACGCCCCCGGGCCAGGTCGAGGTCCCGTCTGGAGGCCGCGGGCCGCGGGCTCTCCAGGGTCCCGTGCGCTGTGGGCCTCGCCCGCGGTGTGGGCGGCGGCAGCAGGACCGCAGGTTTGGCCGTGCCGACCCCCGAGGCGATGACCGGAGGCGGCTTCTGCGCCCCGTGCCGTAGGAACGCGGAGCTCCGTAAGTAAAAGTTCCGGGGCTGAAACACCCGGGTATTCCCGGGAGCGGCCCGGCCCGAGGGACGCGCTGCGCCTCCCAGCGCCTCCTGCAGGATGGCCACAGACGAGATCTCGAGGCCTTTAGCTGGAGAGGACTCTTTGGATGTTCCGGGTCCAGCGTAGGAAACGCACCTAGGGTGGGCCGGGCTGGAGGCACGAAGGCTGTGGACTGAGCCTTCATCTACAGCCTGCTTGGAGGCCAATTTCTGTTTGAATCGGAGAAAATCCTTTTTAGTCTCCTGGCGAACCTTCTCAAGCTCTTTAAACATGTGTGATTCTTCTTTGTGTTTCAGCCCAAAGTGCTTTGGGATTGTGGACATCTTGACAATTTTGACCTGTAAAATAACCACACCCAAAATTATATTCTATTTTTATGTGTGTGTGTGTGTATATCAGCAAAGTTTCTTACAATAGAACCTCACTGTGCTGCTCCCTGAAGCACAGGTGGTAAACTAGGTATACAATTTTATATCCATCTATTGGCCTTGTCACAAGAACCATGAAAAATCTCTAAAGCAGTAATTTTTTTCGGAGGGATTTTCCCTACTGGATTTATTTTACCATGTCTTTAGACTATAATGCAGTGTCCCATTTCCAGGCAAGAGAGACCACACTAAGTATGGGCATAGAAAATCCAAAGCAGCCCTGCAAAGAGAAAACAGAGGGCACCAACTGTGACCTGTGACGTGGATCCAAACCACAAAGGTGTCTTCACTTGTTCAGGGTATTTCAACAATATTAATTCATAGCCAACATTTTAAGTTGGAAGATTTTCACATAAAAATTCAGGTTTGTAGTTTCTCTGGAAAAAAGTGACAGCTCTGGCAATAGAAGGGCCAGATCCCTGCTCTTGTGGCTGGATAGCTGTTTCCCCTTCTTTCCACAGCTGTTCCCATGTGTCTCCCTCACTCAGCCCACTCCTTAATGTGTCACCTGAGCTACAGCACAGTGTAAGAAGGGAAGGAGGTGGGCAGCCTCAAGGTAGGCTGCAGCCAGGATCATGAGGCTTGAATGCCAGGTGTTTGTACTTTTTCTGTGAACTACTGGAAACCACTCAAAATTTTTAACAGAAAAGTGACTTGGTAGCATCTGTTGCATGGGAGATATTAATATCAAGTAGAAGACAGAATAAAGGCAGGAAGGGCAAATACAAGTCTTGGTAGCTGGAACCTGAGACTTGGCCCTGGTAATGGAGCAGAGTAAAAATGGAGACATAATAAGGTAAACCTGGTAGGACCAGGCCAATGATTAGGAGTAAATGGGAGGCCAGGTGCCATGGCTCACACCTGTAATGCTAGCACTCTAGGAGGCCGAGGCAGGCGGATCATTTGAGCTCAGGAGTTCAAGACCAGCCTGAGCAAGAGCGAGACCCACCCCCACCCCACCCCGCCGCCGCCGTCATCTCTACTAAAAAAAAAAAAAAAAGAAAGAAAGAAAAAAAAATTAGAAAGAAATTAGCTGGACAACTAAAAATATATAGAAAAAATTAGCCAGGCACGGTGGTGCATGGCTGTAATCCCAGCTACTCTGGAGGCTGAGGCAGGAGGACTGCTTAAGCCCAGAAGTCTGAGGTTGCTGTGAGCTAGGCTGATGCCAGGGCACTCCAGCCCAGGCAACAGAGTGAAACTCTGTCTCAAAAAAATAAATAAATAAATAAATAAAAGAAAAGGAAAGGAATAAATGGGAGCAATTAAAGCTCCTTCATAAAATAGGGATTTTCAATCACCTTAATGAAATCTTGGTCATAACCAAGGGCATAAAAAAACTTCTGTTATTCACTGAACTGTCCCCTTCAAAATGGTTAAGAGGTAAATTTTATATTATGTGTATTTTACCACAATTTTTTAAAAAACAACTTCTATTATTCTATTATTCAGAAGGTCCAGCTATCTATGATATTGAATGGATTTTGAGATCTTGAAAACTCTGAGATCATTACTCAAAGCCAGGCTAATGGGAAATATAAATAGAAAGGGGGCCAATTACATATTCTGTGTCACACTTGCCTGTGGCAAGTGGGAAGAGCAAGAGCAACCAGGGTTAGAAAAATGAAGAGAATAGAGTTCCACAGAAGGCAAGAAGAGGTGTGTTTCAGGAAATAGGTTTAAAACAATGAAAATAAAAACAAAAAATAATGAATTAGAAGAATAGTAAATTTTTAAAACCCAAGGCCAAGAGTCTTTGAAACAAAATAATATAATACAGCAGAAATATCTCTGGAATATCATCATTATTTCCAGTATGATTATCTACTGGAAAACCCAGGCACTAAAGAACTATTTAGAATGATAATGAGATTCTACAAGTGATTTGAATTTTTTGTTTGTTTGTTTGGTTTGTTTTATTTTGTGTGGAGACAGGGTCTCACTCTGTTGCCCAGGATAGGGTACAGTGGTGTCATCATGGCTCACTGCAACCTCATACTCCTGGGTTCAAGCGATCCTTCTGCCTCAACCTCCCAAGTAGCTAGGACTATACGCATGTGCCAGTGTGCCCAGCTAATTTTTCTATTTTTTGTAGAGAGGACATCTTGCTCTTGCTCAGGCTGGTCTCAAACTCCTGACTTCAAATGATCCTCCCACCTCAGCCTCCCAAAGTGCTAGGATTATAGGTGTGAGCCACCACACCCAGTACAGTTTGAATTTTTTTTTAATAACACAAAAACCAATAGTTTCCTTTATACCAAAATGGTCCAGTCAAAAATATAATGGTAAAATTTCATTTATAATTTTTTTAAAAGAGTAAGTCTCGCATAAACATAACAAGAAATGTATACATATACAAATGTAAACATAACAAGAAATTTATTCATAAAACTATATGAATAAATTTTTCAAATTTTACTGAAGGACATTAAATAAAGATTCAACTAAACAGACAGTTAATGGTCCTTGATGGGATGACTGGATATTTTAATTTTACTAGGTCTTCCCAAAATATGGTATTGGTTTAATGCCAATACAAAACTTTCAAAATGATATTTTGAACATTTGAAAAGTTACTCTGAACTCATTTGAAATAATAAACAGGCTAGACTAGCCAAAAATTTTATAAAATGAAATGAGGGAGCACTTGTTCATCGATGAGAGAACAACCAGATAAATAAAACTTATACAGATATAAGAAGTGGGACCGAAATACCGCCGCTAGAATCAATAGGTAGATTGAGAAAGTGAGAAAAAGGATTAAAAATAATATAAGTTATAAAGATAGTATTAAATGGTGATAAAAGGAAGAACTATTCAATAAATTGTGCTGAGGCAACTGGTTGACTATTTGGTACTTTGTGTGTGTGTGTGTGTGTGTGTGTGTGTGTGTGTATTTTGTATCATACACCAAAATAAATCCAGATGGATTTAAAACTTATATGTGGATACTATTCTTACTTTACTTTGCATTTCTTTGCTCACTTATCCACATTTGTTGGTTGAACTCAAATCAATTCATAAAAGAATTATCTTTATAGTTAGAATTCTTCATTTGTCATGTAGTTTGGGTGGTATGAAGAGAACATACTATTTATCCTCCAAATAATCATACTGATTTTAATTTCTAAAATATGAACCACTGGTTCTCAAACTGAAGATCCTGCTACATGCTAAAGTTTTCATCTGGGAATCAGTGGACTTTCTTTCTTTACCCTGCTCCACCACTGACTAGACCTTGGACAATTCAATTCTATCCAAACCAAGGGTTCATATAAAAAAGTGAAAATAATAATCTGTTGTCTGTTTTCTATACCATAGTACACGAACATTAGAAAGGCTTTCTGAAGTCCTTAAGAAACTTCCCTTATTTTAAAAAATGCTATATAATCCTCCTCCGTCATAGTATTTTGGTATTATTGTTTGCTCAGGTGGCAATATGTTCACACCAACACCACCTGCATTTCTTCCTGCAAAAGGTTAAAAGGTAGTAACTGGAACAGAGCACAGAGCAGAAGTACATAAACACCTGATGAGAATTGGACTTGACTCTCCCAAATCCACTTCCCCTTTATTCTTAGTTCCTGCTTTGGATGCCCTTCCCAACTTCTCCCAGGCCCTTGGTTTGCTATTGAAGTTTAACAAATGTTCATTGTTTAACACTTCTCAGTGCATTCCCATGAGTTCTTAATGGGAAAGTTTCTCTTTCTATCTAAAAGTAAACCAGAATGAAATAGAACTTCTAAATTTGACTGGAACTTCTATTGTGCATTCAAGGTGGGTGGTATCCCAATGCTTCATGGGCCAGTCCCTCAAAACTTGGTGCCTTTATTCCCCCACCCACCCTTCTACAATACAAAAAAGTCAAATAACTTTTAAACATCCAATGTTATGAGAAAATAGCATTTTCTCTTTTTCTTGGGAGCAATTTACTAAGAAAGACTAGATCTATTTTGGAGATACGCAAGGAAAAATAGTGTAGTTGCCTCAAAAGGAGAAGGTATTAACCTACATGAGGTGTCATATCTGTGGTACACAATCCAGGTTGGTTAAGTTTACCCTACACTTTAAAATGGGATAGAATACACGTAAAATCTTTGTGATCCAAGCAGTAATTTTACTTTCCTCTTTTTTCCAAATTACTGGAACTCTGCCTATACCTTTTTCTTTCTCTTCTACCTGGAGATTTAAAGCCTGAGCAGTGAGGTAGTCAGTCAGGAGGGCCCAAAGCCAGCCTTTTCTCCTCTCTCATAAGGCCAGGTCAGACATCAGGAGAAAGACAGAAACAACACTTTATTTACAAGGAAACAACAATTCAAATGATCATGGACTTCTCATAAGACACCACTGAGAACAGATGACAGGGAAACAAGATTTATAACATGCTAAAATACAAAAAAAAACCTCAAAACAAACAAACAAACAAACAAAAAACGTGTCAACTCAGAATTCTATACCTAGTATGCATATTTTTTTCAAATGTAGGTAAAATGAAGACATATTAATATAAAAGAAAATTAAGAGAATTACTCACCAGCCACCTGGAACTACAAGAAATGCTAAAGAAAAATTTTCAGCCTGAAGAGAAATTATACCAGAGGGAAATTTGAATCTTCAAGAACAAATGAAGAAGATCAGAAATGGCAAATATCTAGATGAGTACAGTAGGCCATTTTTTTCTCTTAAGTTTTTTAAAAATTGTATGAAAAATTATAACATGTCTTGTGAGATGTTTGTGTAAGTAGATATGATACAAATGACAACAATTCTAGAAAAATGCAACCTATGCTATAGCGTCAGAAAGCAGATCAGTGGTTGGTTGAGGGTGGGGGTGAGAGTAGGAGTGGAAAGCAAAGGGGACAAGGAAGAAACAGGTTCATTCCAGTAATTGTTTCAAAAGTGTATATGTCTGTCAAAACTCATCAAATTGCATACTCGTACATTGTGCATGGTACAAACTGAACATTTGTGCAGTATATTGAATATAAATTATACCTCTGTAAAGTTGTAAATAGAAAAAAAGCAACTTGTTAAACTTTTAGATTTGCATATTTAAAAAATAAACTATTGATCTCCTTTAAGCTCCTGCAAGGGTAGTCTGCAATAGTTTCCTTGTGGGTCTGTTGTCTTCAATGCCAAACAATCCTTGCATTAAGCACACAGTGTCCCCCTGCCCACCAAACAGAGCCAAACTCAGGAAACAGCTTCTATTTTGAAATTAGACACATTGACCCTAGTGGGAGCGGTCACCTAATGGTGGTTAAAGTTTGCCGGAAACAAGCTGCCCTGTCTTTGGATGGCAGAGGTCAGGGAGATAGAAGTTAAATTCCTCCAGTTATCTTTCGCCCTCCGCGCAGCCCCTCTGATTCCACCCCCTCTTTTGCCTTCCTAACCCCTTTTCCTCCTTTCCCCACAGGCTGGTGCAGCGCAATCCATCTACCTTTCCCGTCCCCCAAGTTTTCACTCCTCACTGCTCCTCTTCAACCCGCGCTCATTTTCCCACAGAAGGTAGCCCTGAACTCCATCCCCAACCCCCACAACAGCCCAATCCCTACTCGAACCCCAGTCCTCAACACCTATTTTCGGTACTGATTTTTGCCTAGAGAGGCGGAACGGGGAGGATATTTGCTCCGCCCAAATATCTCAGTCTTCCCTTTCCACAGCGTCCAGACGAAGTCACTCCCGCCCCGGTCCGCGTCCCTCTCTCACCGTGCTCCGGGCGCGCCTGTGTTCCCATGCAGGTGGTGGGGAGATCCGCCCCGCCGCCGCCCGGCGGGTATTCAACTGGCCTTTCGGTGTCGGGGGGCCGGGTGGGCTCCACTGGCTCTGCAGGAAGAAAGGACGCGCTCCGTCGCCCAGCAACAAGCCGCGCGCCCTCCTCCGCCCACCCCCGCCCCCGCCCCCGGCCCTTAAAGGATCCCCCGCGCCGTGGACGTGCACCCCGTGTCTCGGTCTTGGACCCCAAACCCAGTTCTCACTTCTCCCAGTGGTGAAGCCGCTACTCCCAAAGAGCTATCTGGATTGGTCGTTTTTGCCCAGCTTAACTAACCGCTTACTTCGCATTCTTGCTCTCTCTACGTTTAAATGAATAATGCTGGGCCAAGAAACTTTAAAAAAAAATTGGGGGGGCGGGAGGGGTTGTATGTTTTTAAACATACATGCCAGCGAAGGGTACATTTCTGGGAGTATGTTTCCATGCTGTCTACTTAGGTGAGCACAACTTGTAAAGAGCATATTGAAATCAAGAGCATGAGATTCAGACTTCTGGCAAGTTCATATGAAAAGCGCAGATTTAGCCATTTCTGAACTTCAGATGTGGTCCAAGATAAGAAGCAATAATTGGCATAATCTATTAAAGTTGAATATACACATACTCTATGATCCAGCAATTACACTCCCAACAGAAATGCATGCATATGTGCACCAAGAAACGTGTATATTCATAGCAGTTTCATTCATAATAGCTAAGACTTGAAAACAACCCGAATGTCTAACAAAAGTAAAATTCATAAATTAATTGTAATATATTCATAAAATGTGATACTATACATCAAGGAAACGAACAAACTTCAGCTTTGGGGGAATACAGATGAATCTCTTATAAATGTAATGCTGAGCAAAGAAGCCAAACACAGATGGATACATGCTGTATGTTTCCATCATACAAAGTTCAAAAACTATAGTGCTTAGGGATGCATGCTCAGCTGATATATTACAAGTAAACACAAGAAAGTGATAATCATAAAGGTCCAGGTAATAGTTATCTTGGGAGAGGGGAAGGTGATGGTGAGTGGGCAGGTAGTACCAGAGGGAGTCTTAGGGTGCTAGTGATATCCTATTTTTTAACCTTAGTGATGGTTTATCTCTTTGCAATAAAGGGGAAATTTTGTTTTGTTAATTTTCCCATGTAATATTTCACCATTTTTTTAAAAGGGCAAAAAGAAAAAGAAAAACCAATTAGATAAAATAGTGTAGCTTTGCTCAGTACCTGGCACTTAGCAGCCCCTCACATATTATTTTATCACTCTCTACTCTCTACCAACCCCTCCAAATACTCAGGCAACTAAAACACGAGGTCAGGAAAATGCAGATAAAACCTTCTGGAGGTCATCCATAACATTCTACATGCTGGAAGGAGGCAACATGCTTCCCAGAAGTTCGAGATAAAAGAATGCTCTGTGCTGTACAATTCCCTAATGCTGAGCCTCTGAACAGCCCAGCTGTGGAGACATCCTCAGGCCTTCAAGAGGGAAACCCCCTCTAGACACAGACAAAGCCAGGTTAGGACACCCAGCTTTGCCACTTGGACAAGCTGCTTCCTCTCTCAGGGCTTCTGCATCCTCATCTGTAAAATGGAGAGAATAATCTTACCTGAAAGGTTTGTTACTTTACTACCTAACATGATGTGTTCAGAATGGTTGCTGAATGCTCACAAGATGAGAAGCATTCTATAGAAAAGGACCTTCCATCCCTGAGGTTTCACTGCATTCACATCACATCCCACTGCCCTGAGAGCATTCTGTGAGGGCAGCTTTACTCTAAGTGTGGGAGTAGCCTCTTCAGTCCAGGAGTCAATTGTTTTTCTATGCTAATTAAAATAATAAGCAAATAGCCAAAGTGCTTGTGAAGTCACTAATTGTTCATGGTACCATCCTGGATACTGTACAAAAATAAGATACAGGCCATGTTCCTATACTGAAAAAAAAATTAATTAACATAACCTTAAAATAGGTCTATCTGTGGCCAGAAAACAATTTAAATGGTAAATAAATATTGTTCATTAATACTTTGCATAATCAAAAAATAGTAACTAAGTATTCAGGTAGCCATTTCATAGGATAATATAATCCATGAGCTGGGTACTATTATCATCTTCATTTTACAGATAAAGCATCGATGTTCAAAGAGATGAAGGATTTCACCTGAGGTCTTCTCGGTAGTAATCTTGCACTAGGAACTTCTGTTCTAGGTCTAGTTTTATCAAAAATAAAGAAAGAGAGGGAGAGGGGTGAAGGAGAAGAAAGATAAGTTGATTACTAATCTAGAGGCATTTCAAATTTATTGTTGATATTGTAATACCTTCATATGAAAATGTTAATAGTTTTGGTACCAAAGAGAGGGTAATTAGACTCAGAGGTGCAGCATAAAATTACTCAAGCAGTCATTTAAACACTATAATTTCATGCGACTTTTGTCACACTCCAACAACCACCTACCAGTCCCCTTGTCATCTAGTTTTGAAGCCCCCTATAGTTCACTACACTGCAAGTGAAAGCAGACCCAATGTGACTTCCCAGCTTCCACACCTTCAAAGTATCACCACAGATCAAAATCCAAACACATTTCCCCAAGAGAATTCAAGGCTCCTCACAATGAGGGCCTGCCCAAAGGCTTAAATATTTGGAAAGTAAACAATTAAAGTTATATCTCCATATTATGCACCAAAATAAATTCCAACTGTATGAAAGATTTTGATTTTATGTAGATAAGACTTATAAACATTAAACCAAAAAAGGCAGAAACTATTAATAAAAACATTGATTTTTTAAAACATTTGTGCATTAAAAATTATAATGCAAATAAAAACCTGTTGAAAATTTTACATTGATAGCAGACATGGGATCAACATTTTGTAGATAAGAAATAAAACTCAAATTTTCCAATTGGTTTGAGAAGGTGTGAACAGGCAGTTCCCAAAAGAAGAAATATTTTGGCCGATAGATATATAAGAATATTCAACTCCACTAATAATCTCAGAAATATAAATTAGAACATTGGTATGAAATTTTCACCAATCAAATTACAAAGTTAATAATAGAGTTTGTTCATGGGAATGAGGGGAACACAGTCACACAGTCACTCGTAGGTTTCTGATGGTGCCCTGTTAGATGTCAGGTAGCAAAATGTCCCAAAAGGCTTAAATACTGGCATGTCTTTTGAGTCAGAAATGTCATGTTTATAGACTTTTCCTACATAGAGGTACGAAAAATTTTAAATAATGATATTAAAGCATTGTTTTACTCATTAGCAGGCAGAATTTTGTCTTACATGTGACGTCCTTAGTATCTAGCACAATGCCTGGCACATAGAATTCTCATTGATGGTCACACCTAAATAATGTCACTGATTTAACATTAGCCAAGACTGAGTTGTTGCCAGAACACAGGCCTGAAGAGAACTGAGCTCTAGACTTAATGTTATAGAGATGAGGAAGCCAAAGATGCTGAGGCCTTAGGGAACATACACGAACATTTCCTGTGAGCCCTTCAGTCACTAGATCTAGTCCAGTGTCTGGTTCTATTAACACAACTCACCACTAGCAAAAGTCTTAGTCCTTGATTTATAGTAAAGGTCAGTTTGCTAAAGGTCGAAAAAACTCGAATATTACTGATATTTGATTTTAGTATCAATTACTTTAAAAATCATATCAAATGCAAATCAGCAAATTAAAGTGGTGAATATAAAGCAAATAAAGTCAGAGTTTGTTCTCCTGCTAGACCCTTCTGCAGCCTTGCCTGCAGAAACAAGCCACAATAGAAACCCTGGAGCCTTCGCTGCTGCACCCCAAGATGGTGATGGGGAAGGAGTAGAGCCTTTCCATGAGTTACGGTGTGAGAACGACACTGGAAAGAATTGAAGACATCATACTTCACTTCCATGAGTCCTCATTCCTCTCCTCATCAGTCAGGTTCCCACAGGAAACAGATGGCATGCTCAAAAGAGGTTTCCTGGGTCAGGTTTTGGGGGGGGGGAAGAATTGAAATGGGATTAAAGGGGACTAACAAGAGATAAAGACTCACCCAAGGTCTAGCAACACCAGGAAGGTATTACCACCTTTGATCTGAAAGGGCAAGGGGGAAAAGGAGGTATTAGCAGAGCCTGGTCAGAGCTGAAGCTGTGGAAGAGGGGCTGCCTGATAGGGGCACAGAGGGAGGAAGTAAAGGACAAAGCCACAGTGATGCAAGGAGAAAGTAGGAGGAATACGTACTCCTACTGCTCTATCCTCCTGCCCTTCATTCCTGTATCATTGTCCCCCACTGGCCAAAGCCAAAGTCAAGGAAGACTGGGTAACGTGGCTTATAGAGGTCAGCCTCCTGGGGCTGAGAACAGGGCAGAGGAGGGAGCCAGGGAGTCTAACAGAGAATAACCAGTAGAGTCACCTACCAAAATTTGCCTGTACTGCCAGTGATCCACAGAAACTAATGTGTTGAGACAGCTTACCTTGCCTTAGGGTCCTCCCTGACATTGATTACCTTCATCCTTCTCCATGCACCCTGTTCACCCTCACCTTCCCCACAGTGACCTAATTAACATACGCCAGGCTTCCCTCTAGATCATAAATTCTGATGGTATTCTAACATCTAAGCTTTTGGAGTTCAGGAATGGACCCCTGGAAAGCCAACTGCCACTCTCCCTGGAATGCCTCAGAAGTCTGGCACTGGGGCTTGATCTTAGGGTTCCTAAGGCAAGATAAAAATAGCAAGCACTGAGCAGAAAGAAAAACCCTGTGAGTAAAACTACTCATTTGAGACGAAAAGATACAAGTAACACTAATAAGCCTGGTCCAAAGCAGATGTACTTGGCTGAGAATTGAGGATTTATTTTTCTTGGTGGTAGTGGCTGGTGTTTAGCATTCCAGTTACACTTTATACCTCCAAAGAGTTTGGTTTAGGTGTTCTCCAAGTATGGTAATGCTCTAGAGATTTTGCTGAGTTTGAGGTCAGAACTATTCCTTTTCTAAAGGTAGGTATGTAAGACTGTTGTATGTGCTTTGTAGCCTAAACATTGAGCTTAGATAACCAATGCCTGGTTTATGCTTAGAAAAACTAACAGCTCTCCCAAGTAAGCTGTAAAAACAGAAGCTGCATTTAGCCAGAGATCACTGCCTGAGACTTCTGTGTACCAGGCCACTTCCGCCATACTCACCTCCCCCAATAAGCTTTGAAGAAGTGTTGTTTTTCTGTTCTACAGGGAAGGAAATTTTTTTCTTTCTTTTTCTTTTTTTTTTAGACAGAGTCTCACTCTGTTGCCCAGGCTAGAGTGCAATGGCATCATCATAGCTCACAGCAACCTCAAACTCCTGGGCTCAAGGGATCCTCTTGCCTCAGTCTCCCGAGTAGCTGGGACTATGGGCATATGCCACCACACCTGGCTAATTTTTCTATTTTTAATAGAGACAGGGTCTCACTCTTGCTTAAGCTGTTCTCAAACACTGGAGCTCAAGTGATCCTCCGTCTCAGCCTCCCAGAGTGCTAGGATTACAGGGGTGAGCCACCATGCCTGGCCGGAAATATATTTTTTTAATCCAACTAGATTCTGATTACTGAGTGAAGAAGAATTCAAAATTTTACTACAGCCTGTACACAAAACCTCTTCACCCATCCAAGCACTGTCTGAAATTTGTGGGACTTTTTTTTTTCATGAGATGCCCCTGCATACACAGCTGCACTACAGCCTGTCCAAACTTCCTCAGTAGAAGAGGTTAATCGACTCCTGAATCTTCACTGCAGCAGATGGATCTATATCTTGATAAACGTTTTTGTGATTTGCTCTTTTCACAAACTATATTATTTGTCTTAATTAAGCTTTAGCACTCCACTAAGCTTCCTTGCACATGCAAGGTAATATTTAAAGTTTTATTATTTGAAGGATACATCAAAAGCCCAGCAGGCTTGCTTAATTTCAGATGGACTTGAAAACCCAGTAAGAAACTTTTTTAGGGAATTTAAATCAAAAAATTTTCAAAGACAGTAAATAAAGCTTCCTTGCTATAATAACAACTTAGGATTCACTTCTGCAAATGAGTCATAAATGGTTCCTTCTAACTGTCCATGAGAAGGGAACAGGAGGGAGGAGAAAGTGCCTAGGTGAAATCAAGGGCCCTGCTTTCTCATCTCAATTCTCCCTAAGTTCAGGGCAGAGTGGCCTTTCAGAAGCTTAGACTCAGCTTCCTTCTCTTCCTCTCCCCCTCCACTCCCCTCTTCTTCAGGGGTAACTCCTGGATCCAGGCCACAACTCCTGTTTGCCTGACATCACCATAGCCAGGGTGATGGTGGGAGCCTCAGAGAGAGGCATGCAAGAGGCACACAAATCTGTAGGTCCAACTAGTAAACCTGGGCACAGATGAGCATCTCAGGAACCCAGGGGAGCAGACTTTTGGGGTAGGATCTTCCCCCTCTCTTGGAAGAGTGAAGGAAAGGACAATTTTTCCTGCTGGCGTAAGTGGGTTCTGCACAGCCTAGAGGTTCCTGACCTCTCATCTCCTCGATCTTCAAGCTTCTTTCCCCCAGAAGGTCCTTAACATAGGACCTGATGCAGTCTCTGGGTCCCATTAGGATGATGCTTTTCCAACAGGCCCCACCCTTCTAGAAGATGGAAAGGAAGTCCAGGCAGGGTCCCAGTGGGCACTGTGACTCCACCTGCTGGCCACCCAGTCTCCAGGTGGGAGCTGTCTCCTTCCTCACCAACTGTAACTGGGAAGAACCACTACATCAGGGAGCCTGACTGGTGACCACAGGCAAAAGACCTAGAAGGGGAGCACGGGAGGCACACCTGGATTGCAGGTCTGTATCACCCGCCACTGCATGTCCCAGCATGCAGCACCCCCCAGGCTCCCAGCATTCTGTGAAAGCTCTTTATTTGGGTTACCATTTATTGTGTATTTACTCTGCATTCAACTGGTATGAGGTGAGTATAAACATGCCCACTTTACAGTTGAGAAAAATGAGTCTCAGACCGGACCAGTCTCTTGCAGTTTCCAGACTGGAATCCAGGACTGATTCCAAACCCTGTGCTCTTACACAGACACCCTACTTGTCCTTGTTGATTGTATTGAACATGGCCTGTTGGAGTTTGTCTAATGAGAGACTGTCTCAGAGATTCTCAGTCTCAGACACCAGCAGCCTGGAGCGGCCAGCCCTGCGGGGGAGTGGAGGGGAATGTTTTGAGTGCTGAGCTGTTGGCTTGCTAAAGAGGCTTTGTCTGCACTTGGAAATTGGAAGGACACCCTCATCTCTCTCTCCTTTTGCTGCTGTCTGTGGAGATGCTAGGAAGTGAAAAAGGGAAAAGGCTTTTACCCAAGATTTACCATGAAACATAGAACATAAAAGATATTCAGCAAAAAGGAGGGAAATCTTCACAGTACCGATTCTCCAAGAGTCTTTTCTCCTGGTAGAGAGGCTTGTCCACTTAGGGAGTTGAGCCCCCCCCCACCACCACAATCACAGCAGCGCCCTTCCTAGAGTCACACAGGTCCTCATTCACTTGGATAGGGCCATCAGGTCTGACTCTGGAGCACCAGCCACGCCAGGCTGGGTTTCCACAACTGGTAACTACCAGAACCCAGACATCAGGTCCAAGCTCCTTACTTGGAAAAGGAGGAAACTGCGGCAGAAGGGTCTACCTGGGTTCCTAGCAAATTTGAGGTGGGTACCACTGGGACCAAGCTCCTAACTATGCTCCTCCCACCCCAATTCTAACGCCATCTTCACACATTCTCTCTTGTACTCACTTCTTCCCTCTCTCAACTCTTGGGATGGTGACCTGGTTTATTCCCATTCCAGCACCTGCAGGAGTTTTTGAAGCTCCTGCTCCAGTGTAAACTGACCTTCAACCCCCAGTACTGGGCTTTATTTATTGAAACCACTTCTCTTGGAGGGGGTGGAAGGAGAGGGTCATGAGGAGGTCAGAGGAGACCAGCGATTCACAGTGGAAGGTATTTTGGCAGAAGGTGGCCAGTGGGGTGAGGAAAGTGGGCTCCACCCCACTGAGGGCATCTTCAAAATCATTTGAAAGAAAACATATCTACACCAGAGCTGCTAAAACTCGGAGCCCCGAGTCTCCAAGGTGGATTGAGCATGACCCGAGTTCCCAGCCCCTCTCCCCCACCGCGGTGACTCGGGTCAGGGTGTGTGCAGGCCGTGAAGAGGACTCGAAAGCACAGAGGTTGTGGCGCAGATTCCAGGTCACACCCAAGCCACGGCTGAGCTCCACACCGCCCCCTCTCCCCGCCAGTGAGGAGTGAGGGCCATGGAGTGCACCATCGCATAGGATCTGAAGGATCGCGCAGCCTGTGTGGCTCCTGAGTGAGAGCAACCCAGATGAGGGGAGAGGAGTGCTTCCTCTTGCGAGCACTCCCCTATGCCTGCTTTCATGGCAAATAAAACTTCAGGATGAAAAATTGACACCAGGAGCCTCCAGTTAATACCCTGCAACAACGCTGCAAGTTCTGAGAGGGATTGGTGATCCTTTTAGAAAATCATTACATTACGCAGGGAAGGTGTGTAGAATAAAATGCTTTGCATCCTAAAGACGGAGAGCCAAGACCTGCTCAGAGGCGAGCACCCTAAAGGGTCACATCTGTGACTCTGGGGATGAACGCCCACCACGCCGTCACCCAGGGCCCCAGGCGCCCCCCAGCGCCGGGGCTGGAACGCGGCGCGCTCAAAGGCCGCAGCTCGTAACCTAGGACTAACAGAGAGCTCTGTTGCAAGGTTTTTCCTGCTCAATGCGTGGGCTCGCCTTCATGTGTTTGCCAATTAAGCGTATTATTTAAACACGGACGTTTCCTTTGCAGCTCCGAGTGAAACATGTTGCTTGATGGAAAATGATGGGGTTCTTTACCCTTTACTCAATATCTGCTATTGAAGGGTGCGGCTGCTGCCTTTTCACAGCAAGAAAAAGTGAAATATTTGCCTTGGGTCACACGACCGCCCTATATGGGCAAAGCGCGGTTGCTGATTCTGCCCATGTTCAGGTACCCGGAAAGGGGAGCATTTCTGATTTGATCATGTCACCCATAGATAAAATCAGGCATTGAGGCCAGCGGTCCCAGGGCTCTGAGACCCTGTCTGTTGTGCCAGAAGCATCTGTCCCATCCAGTCCTTCAATCCTCACTCCATTGGCCCATTTATTCCACAGAACGTTTGTTTTCCCAATGCACTGAGCTAAATCACGTCCCTCGGATCCTCTCACTTGGAGATTGTGGAGGCGGTGGATATGGTTTCTAGACTAGAGAATCCTTCCCTGCCTGACTCTAGTCTGGCCAGTCTCTGGGCTGCGGTAGTTAGCTGATTAATTGACTCAACTACTCTTTATAGAAAGTCTACTATGTTCCAGGCTCTGCTCTGGCAGCGGCAACCATAGCAGACCCTGCCCTCATGGAGCTACTAGACCAGTGGGTAAGAGAAAAATATGAAAAAGAAACAAATGGAATTTGCTGTCCATGAGTGATAAGAACCTGGCAGGAATCTAGAGCAAGGTGTGGACCTAAGGAGGGCTCGGCTCAGTTGGTTGGGGAAGATCTGCAAAGTTCTCACCAGGGACCTCAGGTAGCTGCTCTGGACTTGCCACTACAGGTAATGCCCAGTGGTGGCTGCTGCATTTCTTCACTCTGATCTGTCGTTTTGGTAGGCAACCAAATCCACAGCATTCAGAGAGTGGCCAGAGTTCCTGCAAATCTCACTAGTATCCCAGCAAAAGCAAATGCTGCCAAGAAGGCCTCTTCAGAGTGTTTCTGTTTGGAAGCAAACTCACTGCAAGGTGAGCTAAGCAACTAGCTTTGCTCTGTAGCCCCATAAGACACGGAAAATCAAAAAACTTCAACAAACGCACCACTTTTAAAACAAAACTTTTCTCTGAATGTTAGCTCTGGAATAGCTTCTGGAAGTCCCAGGAGCAGTCACCTAACAATGCCCTCTAATTGAATTTTAATTTTAAATAATTAATGTAACCTCCCTCTAGTCGTTCCAGTAAATTAGTCTTTTTTATCAGTAGAAAGCACAATTTTAAAATTAGGGGGGGAATCAAGAAGCTAATACAATGAAAAACTACTGTCTAGAATGCATTTTTACAGTTTATTTTCTCTCCAAGTGTAGTATATGATTTATATGATTGTTACTAAAGCATCTGTTAAATAGAACTATGAAAATTTGAGGGTAATCACATTTGAATAGCCAAAGTTAAACCACTAGGGACAACTAAGGGACTGTGGGAAAGCTCTTGGGTGTGATGGGGGAGGGGGGTTGCGGGGGTGGACCTGAGGGTCTGTCTGGTTGGCACTGACAGGGAAACTGAACGCTGGTCGACTGTTCTAGAAGGATTTAGGTTTAAGCTGCCAGCTTCCTAGCAAGAGATGAAATTCCTCGGCTTTCCAAGCCCCTCAGCTTCAAGCACTGCTCCCCATTAGCTCCGGCTTCTGCACGTGGGGAGGAGTAGAGGTTCTGACCTACCGTCGCCCAGGCTTCCTGCCCCCAACTTTTGTCCACCGCAGCAGCAGGTAGGGAAATGCCGGGACCCCAAGCTCCCCGCACAGTCTGTGACACACAGAAGGACCTCAGTCGCTCTGGCCCCCGTCTCTAACTCAGTCCTGTGTGTGAAGCGTGCATTTCCATCCCCTCCCCTAGGCCTCCAACCCTAGGGGCTTTTAAAGAGGCGGGAAAGCCAGAGGATAGTGTGAGCATCACGGAGTGGAGCCCGCTTTCCCCAGGAGGGGGATTGCTGGGGCCGAGCACGTTCTCCAGCGGGGGCTGACCGATGTGAATAAAGCAGTCGGTAACACACGGGGACAAAGCCGCCAGGAGATGCGCAACAGCCTTGGTGGCCCAGGTGCGGGCGGGGGCGCCGTATCAGCTCCCTGGGCCTCGAGGGAGGGAAGTTCCCTCAAGCGGAGACTGATGGGGCACTTCTTCCTTCCAAGGCTGTTGATTGCCCAGAAGGACAAGTCTCGCTTCCCAACCTTTCTCATTTGAATACATGAAAATGCGAGTTGATTTTGGCAAGACGAAGCTCTCTCACGGCCAGAGAGACGGTTTTGTCGCCTGCGGGCGAGGCTGGGTGGGGAGCAGCTCCGGCTCTGACATCCGGCTGCCGTTGAGCCGAGTCAGCGCCCCGGGCCGCTCAGAAACCCGGCGGCGGCTTAGGGAGCAGGAGGGGGAAAGACAAACAGTGGCTGTTTTTGTTTGCTTCAATAAAATAAGCGAAGGTCCTGGGTATGTATATGTGTTGGTTACACACACACACACACACACACACACAGAGTCAGGGGTGGGCCAGGAAAAGTAGAGGCCCGTCAGGTGGTCCCAGGACCCCTCCCTACTGGGGTCAGATGCCTTTGTGAGTTGTGAATTAAGTCCTTAACGATTTAATGATGGGCGGGAGAGAGGAATGAAGGTACGAGGAAAGAAAATGAAAAGAAAAAGGCCGCGGAGGAACAGGAGGTCTAACGCTGGCCGAGCCCATCCATGCTTCTCCTCTCTCAGTTCCTGCGCCCTCAGTCCGGTCGGGGCAGGGGAGGGCCCCGCGGGCCTGGCCGCCGCGCCTCCTACGGTTGTGGGCGGGATGCTGAGGGCAGGCGCTGGGGCCATCCTCTCGCCGCGCCCGGGGCTCATCCCCAGCCCTGCGCACACCTCCAGCTGAGAAGGCCAGGCACGCGCAAGTAGGAACAGTTGCTTCCAGGGTCCATGCAATCGGGTTTGAATTGCGTTAAAAATAAAATGAATCTTAGTTTTGTTGCGCCCGACGACTCTCCCCCGCAGGAAGGAGGACTCAAGCTCCTTATCTGGGCGGAGGGTGGGGGCCTGCGGGCGAGCTCGGACCACCGTACACCGAGCGTGGCTGGACCCATGGCGGGCGTCACTTGACAACAGCCCCGTCGGGGAAAGAGAGTCGGCAAGAAAAGGGACAGTCTAGAGAGCCAGAGAAGCCCTCGAGAGACTCCAGTGGGCACCGCAGAGTCCCGCCGCCCCGGGGCCTGCTCTCGGCCGACCCTGCGGTCCAGCTAAACTGGAAGGACCTCGTCGCCGCGAGAGGCCACCGGCTGGGCCCAAGGCACGAGCCCGCCGCTTTTCCTTTCGCAGTCACACTCTGAGTCTCCCTACCCAGTGAATACATGCGGAAGGGACTCCCAGCCCGGTCATGCTGGGAAGGGTAAGCTGAAGCAGCGGAGTTTGGTCAGTGGACCGTGTGCCGCCCCTTCTACAGCCGCACTGCGCGGAGAGCGGGTCCCACGAGTGTCGTGAGCGCAGCTTCCGGGAAGGGCGGAGCTGCTTCCTCCTATCAAGGCCACCTAGAGTACCCGCGCACCCTACCGTCCTGACCGCCTCGGCTTCCTCCACTTGAGAAGCCCGCCCTCTCTGCTACCTGAGTTGCCCCAGGCTCCCACAGACCGGTGCTCACCTAGACTAGTTTGGCCCAGGACGCCCCACACGTGGTTGTCCTCGTGGCTCCCCTGCCCCAGTCCACCTAGCCTCCCCGGAGCTGAAGACAGGTCTAGTTCCCCCAACGAGCAGCAGTCTTTGCAAAGCAGTTTTGCAATAGTGTAAGGGCCTATTTGGGAAAAGAGGTTGAAAATGATTAAGTTACCTGACTGCCGACAGGCCAGCAACTCCGAGACAGCTGCATTAATTTATGTATGTTTGTGTGCACGTATGTACGTATTCTCCAAGTCAAAGACCCGACATAGCTCTGATGATTCGCTTTTAAACCTCGAGGAAAATGAATCACTGGCATCTTGAGTACACTAGAACCTCACCTCTTGAATTTGTTAGGTGTCTTAGAATGACCCCACTGAGATGGAGAGAGGCTGGAAGCTAACCGAACTGCCATCGCTCCTTCATCCAAGCCTCAGGCTCTATAAACCGAAATCCCTGCTGCGGAATGCGTGTGGGGGTCAATGCAGTCTTGCCTGACAATGCTACCTGCAGACGCCTGCAGAAGAATTCAGCGTTTCCTCTCCACGACAGGAGGCGCTGTGTTCGTGGGAATCTCCTGAGCCCCAGACCCAGGAACCCCCAAGCTGGATCAAGGATTTGAAGCTGGTAGAGTTCACACTGCACTACCAGTCTTGGGTTTTTTAAAGAAGCCTGGAAGAAATTTCGCTTTGGCCATCAGGCTATGAACACTGAACTTTTTTTTTTTTTTTTTTTTTTTAAGATGAGACCTAATAGATTTGGGAAATGTGTTAAAAGAATAATATTTGATATTTTCATTGACCCCCTTTAAGGTGACAGCGTTTTTTCCCCCTAAAAAGCACTGGCTTCTTGTGCACTATAAAAGCTGTTACTAAATTGTTACTATCCATAGAAAATACCCTAGTCTTGCTCGACGTTGCTGAAGAGCCAAGAGGGCGTTGGAGAGTCACCTCGGGAAGGAACAAGGAAGCTCACTAGCACTGAAAGTCCCCCATCAGGCCCAGGAAGCTAAGCATCCGTGTACTTGACAAATGGAACTCAAGCCTTACTGCTGATGGGAACTTTGCACAAAAGAATTAATTTCTGACACACATTCGCAGATACATTTACACAAACTGATGGAACGACTGGCAGTCACAAAAAAGGCTGTGTTGGGGAGAGTGCCTGCTTTGTTGCGTTCCAGGTGGATTTAATTTCGTTCTCATTCTTTTCCTTACAATGTGATGTCCCCCCCCTTTTTAAAGGGAATTGTAATCCAATGCTTTTATCTTTTTTATTTCCTTAACTGCACATCTTCACCCTCTCTACTCCCTGCTGATTTAAGAGATTTGTTTGATTCAAGGATTTAACATGATTCTATTGCCAGATTTCAAGGAAGAGAGATTTAAAAGAACAAAGCAGAGGGGGAAAAATAAGGTATCTGTTTGAAAGACAAGCTAAAACACATTTCTTAAAATGAGATTAATAACATTTAAAAAAGCTTTAAAAAAACAAGAATATTTTGCAGATTCTTAGCAACTTGAGAAGATTTGTATTTTACTGCTACTTAAGGAAACCTAGTGGTTCTACAGGCGGTACAACATACATGGTCACCCAAACACTCAGAAACACATGGTCACATTCACTCAGAAACACAGTCACACATGCTCAGAAACACACGCACCATCTCCCAACCTATCACCAACTCACTGCCTATCACTCAGCTATTTCAGTTGGTCTGTCTCCCCAGGACATGTGGGCAGTCTGCTACCTAGAGTCTCATAGGAGTCAAGAGGCTTTGCGTAGGGGAGAATTTCCCACCGGCGGCCGGGACCGATTAGGAACCGAGGGAGCCCCATAGATCCTAGCACGGCCTCTTCAGGTCAGAGACCCAACCAGGCACCAACGCTTGTGCCTGGCACCTCTTCAGCAGTGCAGATGCATTCCCGAGCCAGGCCTTTGCTCTCCCAGCTAACGCGCGTGTTTAGGGAGATGCCCCTCCCCCTGACCTTTCCCTATCAGAAACCAGACGGTCGCCACCAGCCTAGTCCCCGAGGCTGCTGAAGGGGGGCGGGAGGAGGAGCCCGGCAGAGGGAGGACGCCCGACTTGGGTCCTGCCCTATCACACAGACATCTGCTCTTAGTTTCTTCCTCTTTATGATCGCTACAGATGACAAGGCGAGTGGAGCGGACCGAGGCGGAAAAAAAAAAAAACTTATGTCATAAAGATATAAAACGGTGCTGTGACTCACCTGCTCTTAGCCGCAGGTACGAGTTTCGTGGCAGCGCCTCCGCTCTGCTAGCCAGGAGCCCGGGTTGGCCTAACGTCACTCGGCTAGGCTGACTCAGATGACCGGGTTTCTAGTGACGAAGCAAAAGTGGGGCCTTTTCTCTTTTCTAGTCTGAAGCCCAAGCAGGAAAGAAAAGAAAAAAAAAAAAAAAAAAAAGTCTGTATTCTCCAGTCTCCCAGAGTTGAACTTTGGGTCAGGAATCGGGAGGGAGGGGGCAGAGAGCAGGCAGAAGAGCAAGAGGTGCGCGGGACTGGGCCGCAGCCCAGCTCCAGAGGGTGGTGAGTGCCTCTGGGGAGGTACCCCGGGGTCATTTGGTCCGCACGGTCTCTAAGCCCAGGCTCCGATGCCACCGCCCCCGGCCTTCTTTCCCCTCACGGTACCCATGCAGAGCCCTGGCCTGCCCGCCCGGCCCCGCCTATTTTTCTTTTTTCTTTTTCCAAAGGGGGTTACACCCCTCCACCCCATTTCCCTCTTTCCCTAGCTTCTGGGCTTAAACCAATTACACTGCTTTGCAAACAAAGTGAGGGCCGGGTTTGGGGGGAGGGGGTTTAGTGGGAGGGGGCGCGGGGGGCGCGCGCAGCGGCGGCGCGGCGGGGCGGGAGGCGCGGCGGCTGGACTGGCGGGCGGCCGCCTCGCAGGTGCACCTCGGGCTTTGTAGGTGCGAGCGTCTTTGTGCGGCGGACAAATGGGGAGAGGACGAGGAGGTGGGCACTCGAGCGACGTAAGATCCACATCAGCTCAACTGCACTCGCCTCGCAGAGGCCGCCCGCTCACTTCCCGCGGAGGCGCTCCCCGGCGCCGGGCTCCGCGGCAGCCGCCTGCCCCCGGCGCTGCCCCCGGCGCTGCCCCCGCCCGCCGCGCCGCCACCAACGCCGCGCACGCCGCGCCCCGCAGCGCCCGGCTTCCTCTTGGCTGGGGTGGCGTTGGGCCCGCGCGGGCGCTCGGGTGACTGCAGCTACTCGGCTCCCCTCCCCCCGCCACGCGCCGCGCGGCCGCCCGTCGCTTCGCACAGGGCTGGATGGTTGCATCGGGCAGGGTGGCTCCAGGATGTTAGGGACTGTGAAGATGGAAGGGCATGAGAGCAGCGACTGGAACAGCTACTACGCGGACACGCAGGAGGTGAGAGGCGAGCAGCCGGCGGGGCGCTCCTGGAGCCCGCGCCAGGGGAGCCCAGGGAGAGGTGGGCGCAGAGCAGGACGGGCGGGGCGGGCTGGGGTCGCCTTCCCGGTGCCACTGTTGCCCGCCTGCCGGTGTGGCCCTGGCCTTGGCCGGGCCTCGGAGCCGGAACCACTGCCCTTCTCTTCTCCGACTGTCGCAGCAGGGGAGAGAGTTTTAGAAAACTCCGGGCTTTGAAAACACCCGCTCTAGGAAGCACTTGCCTCTTCCCTGCCGAGAGCGGGAGCCAGAGCCTGGCCCGGGGTTCGGCGGGTTGGCGGGCGCCGGCATGAGTTTGGAAGCAACTCTGAGAAAGCCAGAGCACTCCTGCAGGGTGGCCTCTTCGTCCCGCCGTTTAATACGCAGACGTCTTCTGATGAAAGCGCTCTGCCGCTAAGTTGAGTGTCTTAATAGTGAAACGATTTCTAAATTTTATAAAACTTGTTCTTGAAAAGCCCTGTTTGGGGAAAAGTATGCTCATTCGTCTCTAGAACCGCTGGGTGGCGCTGGTGCGACCAGAATCTTCTCTCAGAACTTGGGGCCGAGAACCTGTTTCTCTCCATTGTCCCCTTGGTTCACAGGGTTTGTTTTACAATGTGCACAAAAGGATTACAAGGAAAACCAGGTACAGGCAGGACTACCCCCTATTAAAAGTATTTTTCTGGAAACAGCTGGCGATTCCCCCCAAAAGTTTAATTACTGTTACTGAGAACGCTTATTGAAACTGCTTCGGATAATATTGGGAAGAGGAAAATAAAATAAACCCCAAAGTAAAAAATACTTTGAGACATACAAAGAAAAATTATAGAATCAGGAAATATTTTTATGGTAACTAATTTATTTAGATTTATATATTCACAAATTTACTTCTGAGTTTATTTGCATATGATGGCTCACAGGGTGTTCCTATTTAAATCTATTTGTTCATCTCTTATGTTTTCAAACGGAGTTATATTTGCTGATCGAAATAAATTAAGGACATCATTATTTTTTATTAAATTATCAGAAAAGTAATTTTAACATATCTGAGCTCTGTATTTTTAAAATACTGTACCTAATGCATTCCCAAATTGCTGTTGATAAAGGTTTCCACTTGGTGATTTTAAAAGGAACTCAGGGCTCTCCCAGAGGTTTAATTCTGACGCAGTCATCTGGACCCATCAGTCAATACCCCTAAGGAAAGAGCTTTCTTACATATTAAAGCTGAGAGTAAGCAGAATAGCATTAAGAGAAAATAAGTAATAGTTTGATTTTGGAATTTGAAATTATTCTAAACTACTCATGTAGTTTCAAAGGCCAGGCTTTGAAATGATCAGCAGCAACACATCAGTATGTGAAAAAAAAAATAGATGATTATTTCAACGAATTGTTAACAAATTTTCAAACGTTAAGGGACTGCAAATCAGTAACAGAATGAGTGCACGTTTTTGACTGAATTGTAGAGGTGTACACGTAAAGTCACGCTAAAGTTAAATGTATGTAGCACATTGATACTACTATGCGCTCCTCTTCTGCGACAGATCTATTTTTAGTTTTGTTTTTCCAAAACTTATTTAACTTATGAGTTTGCTTCCCTTTAATATTACAGTTTCTACAAGTAGGTGAAAAACACTACTTTTAAATAAACAACAAAAACTCATCACTTGTCAAAAACGTGTGAGACAATAAAGCCAGTTGCTGGGAAATGAATGATTCCGGAGGTCCTATGGCCATAGATGATTTGTTCTATCAGGGAGAGTTTCATTAACAGCCATCTAGCACAACTGAGACCGTTGTGTGGTCAGCTGGGCCTGGCAGCCTCTGTGGAGGTGGACTCGGAGCTGGTGCCGTGTGGTCTGCTCAGCGGGCCTGCGCTGCGGAACCCACTGCACCCTTAGTGGTGATGTGAATAAGCAGAGGGTCAGAGATTAATTCTATTTTCGGAGTTTTGAAGACGATTTGCCCCCAAAGGGCGCTTTGCCCAGGCTGGTTGGGGTGGAGACTTGGGATACCTCCTGGCGTGGATGGAGGAGGCGATGAAGGGGACCTGGAAGTCAGCCCCTGTGCCTGGCGTGTAAGGCGATTACACATCTTCCCGGGGACATGTTTTCTGTGAGCGCTTATCTTTCATGCCTGCCGAGCTAGGATTTTCCCCCTGCCGGCAAGACATCTTTGCTTGGTCTGGGGAAGGCGCCACCAGTTTGCCCAGGGTGGGGGTATCCCGTGCTTTGCAGAAATGCTCTCCACTTGCCCCCGGGTTCGCCCCCGGCCGGCCGCCCTGCTGCGCCCACTGCTAACCCCGCCCTTCGGGGCCTCTTCACTCGCTGTCTCTGCTCCAGGCCTACTCCTCCGTCCCAGTCAGCAACATGAACTCGGGCCTGGGCTCCATGAACTCCATGAACACCTACATGACCATGAACACCATGACCACGAGCGGCAACATGACCCCGGCTTCCTTCAACATGTCCTACGCCAACCCCGGCCTGGGGGCCGGCCTGAGTCCTGGCGCAGTGGCTGGCATGCCAGGGGGCTCGGCGGGCGCCATGAACAGCATGACGGCGGCGGGCGTGACAGCCATGGGGACGGCACTAAGCCCAGGCGGCATGGGCGCCATGGGCGCTCAGCCGGCGGCCTCCATGAACGGCCTGGGCCCCTACGCGGCTGCCATGAACCCGTGCATGAGCCCCATGGCGTACGCGCCGTCCAACCTGGGCCGCAGCCGCGCGGGCGGCGGTAGCGACGCCAAGACGTTCAAGCGCAGCTACCCGCACGCCAAGCCGCCCTATTCCTACATCTCGCTCATCACCATGGCCATCCAGCAGGCGCCCAGCAAGATGCTCACGCTGAGCGAGATCTACCAGTGGATCATGGACCTTTTCCCCTATTACCGGCAGAACCAGCAGCGCTGGCAAAACTCCATCCGCCACTCGCTCTCCTTCAATGACTGCTTCGTCAAGGTGGCGCGCTCCCCGGACAAGCCAGGCAAGGGCTCCTACTGGACGCTGCACCCGGACTCCGGCAACATGTTCGAGAACGGCTGCTACTTGCGCCGCCAGAAGCGCTTCAAATGCGAGAAGCAGCCCGGGGCTGGCGGCGGCGGAGGGGGTGGGAGTGGGGGTGGCGGGGCCAAGGGCGGCCCTGAGAGTCGCAAGGACCCCTCAGGCGCCGCCAACCCCAGCGCTGACTCGCCTCTTCATCGGGGCGTGCACGGTAAGGCGGGCCAGCTAGAGGGCGCGCCGGCCCCCGGGCCCGCCGCCAGCCCCCAGACTCTGGACCACAGTGGGGCTACGGCGACAGGGGGCGCCTCGGAGTTGAAGACGCCAGCCTCGTCTGCGCCCCCCATAAGTTCCGGGCCCGGGGCGCTGGCATCAGTGCCCCCCTCTCACCCGGCACATGGCCTGGCACCCCACGAGTCCCAGCTGCACCTGAAAGGGGATCCCCACTACTCCTTCAACCACCCCTTCTCTATCAACAACCTCATGTCCTCCTCGGAGCAGCAGCACAAGCTGGACTTCAAGGCATACGAGCAGGCACTGCAGTACTCGCCCTACGGCGCCACGTTGCCTGCCAGCTTGCCTCTCGGCAGCGCCTCGGTGGCCACCAGGAGCCCCATCGAGCCCTCAGCCCTGGAGCCGGCCTACTACCAAGGTGTGTATTCCAGACCCGTCCTAAACACTTCCTAGCTCCTGGGACTAGGGGTTTGTCTGGCATGGCCATGCTGGTAGCAGGAGAGAAAAAAGTCAACAGCAAACAAAACCACATATATCAAACCAATAACAGCATAATAAAATCCTAACACCTATTTTTATTTCGTTTTTCGTGCACAATCTTTCCCCCAGTGCAAAGGACTGTTACTTTATTATTGTATTCAAAACTTGTGTATTATTACAAAGACAACCAACCCCAAACCAACATTTTTTTTCCTGTGAAGTTTAATGAACCACAAGTGTATATATAAAATCCTCCTCCTTCCTTGCCCCCCTTTCTTTCTTCCCTCTTTCCCCTCCAGACCACATTCTAGTCTGTGCAGGTTTTATTTAACAAAAAAAGAAAAAAAAAAAAAGGAGATGGTCAAGTTTGTAAAATATTTGTTTGTGCTTTTTCCCCTCCTTACCTGATGCACCCCCACAAGTTTACAGGTCTGTGGCAATACTCTTAACCATAAGAATTGAAATGGTGAAGAAACAAGTAGACATTGGGCTCTTAAAAGTATTGAGAGACAATACTGCTGTTATGCAGCAAGACATAAATAGACTATAAACATCAGAGCCATTTGTTTTTCAGTTTACATTTCTGATACATTCAGATAGCAGATGTCTTTAAATGAAATACATATATGTACAATTATGCACATGCTCAGATATGTAGACATCCTCCATATATTTACATAACATATAGAAGTAATAGGTGATATACATGCTACATTTTCAAGAGTTGCCTGACCAAGAAGTTACAAGGACCCCAACCCTCTTGTCCTCTTTATCCACATATGGACCTGGGAATCAATTCCTCAGGAATGCCCTCCTCAAGAACTCTGCTCCTTGCTTTGCAGAGTGCCATGGTCATGTCATTCTGAGGTCACATAACATGTATAAAATTAGCTTCTATCTGTGTATGCCATTTAAAGAATATTTTTTTCCAGGAAACAAGGGAATATTACAATGTTGGAGGAGAGATAAGTTATAGGGAGCTGTATTTCAAAATTTGGTCCAAGATTCCAAAATCCTATTGATTGTGGCCATTTTAATTATTGCCATCGTGTGCTTGTTTCATCCAGTGTTAATGCACTTTCCACAGTTGGACATGGTATTAGTATAGCCAGACAGGTTTCATTATTATTCCTCTTTGCTTTTTCAATGTTAATTTATTGCATGGTTTATTCTTTTTCTTTACAGCTGAAATTGCTTTAAATGATGGTTAAAATTACAAATTAAAATGTTAATTTTATCATGTGATTGTAATTAAAATATTTTGATTTAAATAACAAAAATAATACCAGATTTTAAGTGTTGGAAATGTTCTTGATCATTTGCAGTTAAGGACTTTAAATAAATCAAATGTTAACAAAAAAGGATTTCTGTTATTTTCCCTCACTTAAATCCAAAATGGATATTTTCAAATTTTGGAAATGAATATAAATGACAAAAAGGAAAATAATCTAAAACAATTGTTTTGTCTATGATTTTAATCAACATGTAGCTAGTAAAAGCAGTGAAAGAAAGTGAATGAAAATGGATAGATAAATTGATTTAATATTTCAAGAATTGAGATTTTAAAGATTCTATATTCCCAGTAATGTTTACTTCATTTTTTAAACATAGGCTTAAGCCTTCCACGTTTCCTTGGAGTCTTTCCATCCACTACAAAATCAAATGTTGTTAATTTACCTTTCCCCCTTCTCCAACGTATCATTTTTCCTTTACCTGAGAAGTATTTGAGTGAGAATAAAATACCAGCTGTGGTTGATAAAGTTGTCTACAACAGAGATGCCCGAGCCCTCTTCTCATTAAAAGAGAAACAAAACTTAGCCATCATAGTAGCTTTGGAGGGGGTGGGAGGAGGGGAGTTAATTTACTCCTGCAAGGGAAGCTTGTACCACCAGGACATTTCAGGGTAGCTGCTATTTTGTATTTTGTGAAGATATTTTTAAAAATATTGTTTCTAAAAATATTGTTCCTAGGAGCTTAAAACTGATTATTTGTTTGCCTTCTAAGAAGCTTTCAAATGCAACTTCACACCCCATAGTTCTTGGGATCACGAAATCATTAATCTCCTTTGATAGTAGCCTCACTTTCCAGTCCACCTATTTCTTTGTAAGTCTTGTTCGGATTGACATCAACAATAACAACACCAGCCCAAGCAGAGGCTGGACTGCCTGATCCCTTGTGTAAGAACTCCATCCTCACCAGGGCTTGAACTTGGGCAGCCTTTACTTTGATCGCCCCACTCCACACAGCAGACAAGATAAAAAGAGCTGTGTGAGTCGCTTAATTATCGCGTAATTGCCTCCCCAGATGAGAGAAGGGTGCCATGTAGCACTTGAGAAAAATCCAGAAATCTCAACCCCCCTCCCCCACTCACTTCAGCTAATGAAAGGAGAAGGGGAGGGAAATTACTGGTTTGAGTAATTTCAAAATCTAATTTGGAGGCCTAGGAAGGACGTTAAAATCCCAAAGAGACGCAAAAGCTCTCAATCCCAACAGTAATTCATACTTATATAGGGTAAACAAACGTGGTTGGCAAATTCGAATTCCAAATATAATATAAAGGCGTGAGCTTAGGCCTCGGAATTTTACCGGGCCCCACTGATTCTAAGACCTCTAACTTTTGTGCTGTCCCCTCCCTTTCTCCTCTTTAACATATCAGTAATACCAACGTAGTAGCTTCAGTCGGCCTTAACTCTTACTTTCCTACTTGTCGGAGACTTTTTGTGGTTATGCAGGGTTTGGGGGCCGAGGAGCTACTTTGGAGACCTGCCTCGGAAGCTAGAACTGTGGGTCGCGGGGAGCGGGTTTTGCCTCGGAGCCCAGCTCCCGCCTCGTGGGCTCCTACTCCTGCCTCGTGGGCTTCTCGCGGTTCCCAAACCGCGCACTCCGCCACCTCTGGGCGACGCGATCTGCGGCCCGCGCGTTCAGACGCCCAGGGCTGCTGGTTGCCCAGGAAGGCGGACAGAGCCGGACCGCAAGCATCTGGAGGTGACAAGTGCAGTTAGTTCTTCATTGTTTGAGCATTTTCCCCTCCCAGCGAATAAATCTTCTGTTGAGCCTGAGACCTAAAAGTCAACAAAGAAGGCCAGCCGCCTCGTTACGGCTCCTGCGGCCCCAGCGGTCGCAGTTGCCGCGGCTGCTCCCGCTGCGTAATCCCTTCCTCGGAAACCCGGACACACAAACGCCGGAGCGCCCGGGGCTGGGGCGCCGCGCCCCTGGGCCAGGAGGAAAACATCTGTGGTTCCGAGGGGGCGCGGGGACCCTTCCCGAGCGCGCTGCCTTCCTGCGACCCCCGCCCTCTCCCCCCATTTTGTCCCTGTGTTTCCATATTCCTTCACCTCGGATGCAACCGAAGACGAGGCCAGGAAAGCGGGTGCTGACCGCTCAGCCGCGGTCCCCCCGGCTCCCTTTACTTAGGAATTTCGCCCGAAGTGGAGGAGGGGTCTTCCGAAGGGGGGAGGGTGGGGGGAACGAGGAGGGAAAAACCTTCCAACTGCCCCAAGTTTAAAGCTCCGGAGGCCCTCCGATCCAGACTACTCCAGCGAGCAAACACTTTTAGGAAAAGAAAAACAAAAATGTTTAGGAAGTGAGTATAGTGCAGGGGAGGAGACCTTCAATTGTTACTTTCACCTTGCGTCTAGGAATAAAAGGTCTGAAACATTTTTTAACATGAAAAAAAGAGGAGACACCAAAGATAGAGAAGAAGAGAAGCTCACCAGTTCCAATTCGGCAGAAAAAACCCAGAAGTGTTAGCAAGTGGAAGGGAGCTCGCTCCGTCTTCTGCATAATGGCTAATACAGTGTTTAAATCAAAGACAAAATTTAATTTCCTTTGTCCAGTCGTGACCCCCCTCATAGCAGAATAAACTGGTGAGAATTATTATGGGAGGAGGAATTAAAACAAACAAAATCCTGTTAAAGTTCTTAACTTCTTTTTTCATCTGAAGGCTAGATACCTGACTGATTTCACTGATAGTATAGAAAACATTTTTCTCAGAAGTCTAACAGATTTGAATAAGCAATAACAAAATAATTCCTGGAGTGATAAAAAAAATTTAAATCTTGTTCTTTTGGCGTATTAAAAATTGGTCTCAATTCCACGAAAATGCTTATTAAATTTCTTTGGAAAAAACTGCCACGATCAATACAAATTCCTTTCAGTGCGGGCCAAAGTAGGAGACCTGTAGCCCAAATTAATTAACCTTTCTTCAAGATCAATTCGTTTTCTGTTGATTTAGCAGTAATATTGTAGAACATTTAGCTATAATGTATTTTAATGTGATACCTCAATATGTCAAGCAGAAAAATTCGTTGAAAAATAAAATTGCTTAAATTATTTAATAGATATTTAATACACTTGTAAAAGGTATTTTGCCTTCAAAAATTAAATGTTAAGTGTTTATTTGAATTGTAGTAAAACGTGCTTTGCAACTAAATGGAGTTAAAATAACGCCTAATTACTTCAAGATAATTATGTGTGAAAGGTGATTATTTTTAAGCTACATTGAGCTAAATAGGCAATCAAATTATGCTGAAATTTAAAAATAAAATTTTCCCAAACAATCATTAGCATCAATAGATATTCATGATAGTAAGAATGTAAGAAAATGAAACAACTTGAAAGATTTTATAAACTTTCTGTTTAGAAACAGAATCCATTTTGGGAGATAAAAGGTTTTATCATGTAGCCATTTATGCAAGTTTTATTTTCTACCCATGACGGTGTTCACTGTATCCAAATAACACTTAACAACAGATTATTTTAAATCTGTATTTTTCTTCCAAATAGTTGTTTGAGGGCACAATGGTTCCGTGGGTTTTTCTCTTTTTAGCTCCCAGCCCAGCTTGCTTCATTGAACTTTGGCCAGCTCGGACTGCAGTCCTCACTTTTCCCCCCAACCTCCAGCCGTCGTTTTAGCAAGCAATGTGTGGCTGGGAAATAGCCATGCAGGCAGTTCAATTTTAACTTGTAAAATTCATGCATTTTCCTATTATAAACATTTTTAAACACCTGACAAGGGGGAAATCCTCACTTGCTACGTTTCTTTTTCTAACTTCCTCATTTCTCCAATTATGTTAGCTGTGACTACACAGTGTAAGAGCAAACAACACAGTGAGCGTGAGCTCCCCTCCCCCTTGCAGCCCCAGGAAGTGAGGAGCCTCCTTTCTTCTAGATGCCACTTCATGACATTTTGGGGTTCTCTTAGTTCTAGTCATCTTAGAGTACAGAAGCAAGATATTCTCCCTAAAAATCCAGGAAGGAAATGGTTTAACTGGAATCACCATCACTTCAAATCCAGGTGGGATGCTGGTCAAGGCACTGGTGAAATTAAGTTCAGAACCTGGCCAGTAACGCCAAGGGAAGCCTGATTCAGACTTTTCAGTGTGAGGTTGCTTTGCGTAGACTTTCTACTTCTCTAAACTCCTCTGCAAGATTACACATCAGGGTTTTTTTTGTTTGTTTGTTTGTTTGTTTTTTCTGAAACCAAGAAAAACAACCTGGAAATCCTCCCCCCCCCCACAAAAAAAAGGATTGCCTTGAAATAGGTAACAATTAATTAAACTGGAAGCCTCCTTAGTTTTTCCGCTTATGAAAGTTGTTACTCCTTTGCTTGTCTATTCATGTCTTGGCCAGTGTTTTTTGTTTCTCTCCCTTACGGCAAGGAGTTATTTTAAAACACAAACAATTTAATGAAAAAAAATGTAAGGGGCTTTGCAGTGGTTTGTTTCATTTATATATTTAATTTTAAGGGTCCATTATGCTCGAGGGAGGAGATTGGCGCCTGCCCAGTGCAGTGCTCTTGGAGAGCTGATTTTCTTTGCATGACTCAGGTGACTGGGGCATTTTTGGAACGTTCCCCTAGCTCTGGGTCCCACCTGGGAGGCTTGTGCTTTACTCCTGCAGCCCAGCTATAAATGTGCAGCCCAGCAGCCTCTCAACCCCAAGCGTCACATCCCGCCGCATCCTTCATCGCTTTTGCTAGATGGAGGCCGGCCGACTGACTAGCTCAAACTGCAATGAGCCGTGTTGTGACGCAGGGCATCGTCCAGGTTTCCTCGCCTCTCCCTGGAGTCACACTGCCTTCTGCTGACACGCGCTTCCTTTGTGTTATGCCTGGCTAATATATTAATGGGGCGGATAACCCGGATCCTTCGAGGAGGGGAGGAGGGGTTTGGAGATGGGGAGGGCGGAGAAGGGAACCCAACAGCTCTGGTTGCTGACCCTTGGGCCAAGGAGCTCAGAGGCGGCCCGGGGATGGGGGAGCGAATCGAGGTGGGGCAAGTTCACAATGGGGACACTGAAAGTTAATTTAAATGCCTGTAACAAGTTTTAGAAAAGGTGACCTGATGCTAATGCCCTGTCATTTGCTCAGAACCGCGGGGCCAGACGCCGCGGAAGCTGGAGAAACTGTCCCTCTGGCGGAGCGGACGCCCGCCTGCTGCTGTCTCCGCCTTCCCCCACCCCACCCCGGCCCTGAGCTCTGCCGCGCTGCGCCGGTGCGAATCACAGGTGAAAATTCCTAGCTTTGAGTCCTAGGAATGCGCCTCTCTGAGGTGTACACGTTCGCAGACACAGACTCACCAAGCTGTAGCCGAGCCAGCCACTTTAGATGCTGGGTCCCAGTAGTTAAAAAATAAAGACTTCAACCAGCCTGGCCCACTGCCTTCAAGGAGGGCCCGGCTTCCCCCACCGCACCTCACCCCACCCCAGTGGGCAGTCTGGCCTCCCAGCCAGAGATTTTAACCCGACCAGCCATAGATGGAACCCTGCGCTCTGCCACGAGGTGGGCGCGAGGAACGGCGATGCCCGGCCCGAGGCCTGAGGTCCGGGATCGCAGCCGCTGGCTGCGGACTTCGTCTCCCGTCCCGGCGCCCTCCCCGCCTGGCCTTCGGCCTCGCCTGCCAGACGGCGCCCGGGCGTCGGGAGACACATGCTGCCCGCAAGCGCGGCCCGACGTGGTGCTCATTGCCGAGGCGGTTCTCAGCTCATCAAAAGCCCGGGCTTTCTTCAGCCGTATGGGCCGCGAGGTGAACAACAATGCTCGGGCCCCTTCACTTCAAAAGCTGCGATCAGGGGAAAGGCTCCCCCAGAGAATTTTTTTTCTCCTCAGCCTTTCATTCCTGGTTTAAAAAAAAAAAAAAAAAAGGCATCAGCAACTCCAAGGCCCGGGCGAGCCTAATGCCCTTTGATGGGGATTGAATTCATTATCTCCAATAACACAATTGTGCTTGGCCAACGAAAAGAGCAAAGCAAGGCTCTATTCCGCCCGAGGGGCTCGGCGGGGCGGGGCGGACGGGCGAGAAGCGCTCCTGGGGACCCGCACGGAGGCGCAGTCTCGGCCAGCCCGGCGGGCTGCGGCGCCCCCTGGGCGCGGGGGGCGCGGGCCGGTCGCGAGGCTGCAGGACCAGGGGCGCCGCCAGCGCAGGGGAGGCCGCGCGGGGAGGGGCGGGGCGGCTTTCTGGTTTGACTTATTTTTCGTTTCTCCCTTTGAAACTATCCCCCGAGAGCGGCCCCCGCAGACTGGGTGTTTGCTCTCCTCCCTCCCTGCCTCCAGCTGCGATGCAGTCCCTGGCGCCCGGGGCGCGCGGGGCAGGAGGGCCCCCGGTTGAGCACTCTAGGCTCTCAACGTCCCGGCCGCGCCGCCCAATCCTGGTGCCCTGGGCTTGGAGCCAGCTTTACTTTGAACCTAGCACGGATAAACCGCCCCCCTCTGCTCAGGCTCTCCCCATTCGCTTCCACGCCAGCCGTAGAGGAAAGGCGTCCCAAGAGCCTGAGCTGGGACCGCGGGACACCATGTCCGGCCCCTTGGTACTGGAGTCTGGGCGCTGGGCCCGATGCCCCGTCCACTCCGCTCCTGGCCCCGTGGACACTGCCCGGGACCGAGACCCGTCACAAATGCCTCCTCCCGGGTTCCACCGTCATCCCTGCCCTTTCAGCCACCTCTAGCACCTGCTTCTCTGCTCTCCTGAATGTATGGAGGTGAAAATAGACTTAAGACATTTCGTCCTTTGACCTCGGGGTCTGGGGGGGAGAGGGGCAGAGAGAGATTGATTTTGAATCCCTAAGAATCATGATCAAAGAAGACTTCTCTATATAGCTTTGTAGCTAAATGCCAGTTTAAGTCATTACTGGGCATGCTTCCTACACAAGCCTACTTTCCCCCCCATCCATTACTGGGGACAGTATGTATTGTAGTTTATTTCAGTCAGATAAAGAATAATAAAAACAATTTAAAGAACTTAAAAAAAAAAAAGAAACCAAAAACACTTAGGAATAGGAATGCTCTGCACTAGTGTCTGTGGATTGGTTGTTTCTCACCAATTAGTCATGACTTTCCCAACCTCTAAGCGATCCACTCTTTACTTCATGAGAATTGGAGCCAGCACACATATGCTATAGGAAGTATATATAGAGAGATCTGGATAGATACCTGTACGTGTTCACACTAATAGATATACTGACTTAGAGGAGCATCCACCAGGCCTTCCCATCTACAAGAATGTCCTGAAAGCAAGAAAGCAATAAATTGAGTGATCTAAGACTTTCAATGAGGGACTGTTCTCATCAGGAGATACAGGGATTTAGTTATTTACTTCTCTTCAGCATAAAATAGAGTAACCTTTACAAATTTAGCACATGGAACTCTGACCATAGTTTTTCAGCTTTTAGGCTTAGGCACTGGGGGTGTGGGTGGGGAGAGAAAACATTCCATCGTGGTAGGTAAGAGTAAAGAGAAAGACTTCAGTTCTTCCTTCTTTTTTTAAAAATTTCTTTTTCTCTTATAGAGCAGCATCCTAATGTAACTTACATTAAAACACAAACTTACCTTTGTGAAGTCTTTATGGTTTTCATTTGCCTCAAAAAGGATGTAAAAACGTTTACCTTGCTGGTATTCCAAGTCTAATAAAGAAGTCTACGGGAAATTCTATTCTTTAGATAAGTTTTAAACTCCAGATATTACAGGTTATCAAAAAACCAGTGACTTCTCTTTTGGACACTTAGCACACTTTTTATTCACTTATTAAAAAATAGATTTGAATCTTGGTGACTCATTCACTTATAGTGCAGTGACTTACTTCAGTCACCTTTTATAAAATCTCTTTTGCAGCATCAAGTGGAGGTTTAATCTTTGTCTTGAATTGTGGCACACATATCCCAAACCTGGTGGACTGCTGTGCTTCCTTTGCATATTCATTATCACATGCTTAGAAATACTGGGAAGAGAAAGGCATTTACACAGGGTAAAGATGGCAGTGATTTAGATTTTTACATATTAACAATTTGAATAAGAGTTTAACAAAATATGAATGATCAGAATAAGTTACCCGTAGGTAGGTATGGCTATTTGGGAATTAATTTTCATGACATTTTGAGAACTTCAGACTAACCACTTTGGACCCAGTGTAAGAACTATTCCCTGAATAATGTGATATGTTCAAAACAACCACCAAAAAATCATTAATGCTGGCATATATGGACCAGACCACAGAAGCTACAGGACAGTTCTGTGGTTTATCCCATAAGCAATTTGTCTAGTGTCAGAGCACACATAAGGATTATGCGGCTTCAGGTGAGCAGGGCCCCATAGGATGGATGAATTACTAAACAAAAGATGCCATGATTTTCATGTAGATATCTTTGGCCATGGAATAGAATTAGTAGGAAAAGAGGTGCAAGCATTTCAACAGAAATGAGAATTCAGTGTTATCTAATAGTGCAACCCCAAAGCACATTTCAGCCTTGAGATTCACTGAATTGTGGGGCCATAGAAAATAGTGATAGAAAAGACCCTCATGTCTCCTAGTTCACTCATCTGCAAGATTACTCCCCTCAGACTATTCTCAAGCCAGATCCAGAATAGACTGAAATATCAAGAATTGAAAGACTCTAATTTCTTGAGTTTATCTGTGTAATGGAGAAGCTCTATATTCATGGTGACCAACATTTTACCAACTGAATATTTTCTCTGATATTAAGGCAAAATTGTCTTACATTTTAAGTATGCCTCTTTGAGGGTCCATATTTTTTAGGTCTCAAACCTGTTTCAGATACCTGAATGCTAGTCTCTAATTATTTAGCCAATCTATACACATTTACTTTCTTTAGTTCCTGCCTAAGATTGATCGAAATAAAACAACCAGATGGAAAACACCTTTAACGTGGAAAAGCATTTGATTTTCCATTCTTAATGTTAGGAGGGAAAAGGGAAGTTAAACCTCAAATTCCTTTGAATGATACCAGCATTATAAACACAAGACTTGGCCCGTTTGTGAGATGTCATGCAAATGCTAGGTCACACAGCCTCTTTCCCTTTTAAGTGTAATTTATATGAAGTCATAGGACTTCAATTTCTTAAAATGTGGTAAATTCTTAAATTATAAGAAAAAAAAATCCCTAGAAACCAGTTGAGAATTGGTTTATTTAGAAGAAATACTGTTCCTCATACTGGAGAGATTTCAGAGTATTTGTTACTTGTGACACAGAGATTCACATGTGGCCTATCAGGAATATATTATGTCAGAATTTTATATATTAATAGTAAATAGACCAAGGCAGTTCATTATAAAACTTCTAAAGAGAAGTAAAACTTTTATATTTCAATTCCAGGGATTCGGATGCTGGAACTGGAAGCTGCATTATAATTTGGAGTCTCAGACTCAGAACTGAACTCTGGACTCCAGCGCTAAACAACTCTTCCACCCTCTGTACAGGGACCATGCCATGCCAAGGATTAACCCCTCGCATGGCACCTGTCGCTTAAGTTACAACAGCTCCACTGAGTCAGGCAACTAGAAAGCAAATGCTTACTTAATCTGACAAATAATTCACTTTGGAAGTGCAATCATTGCAAGAACAGGTTGTGAGTTAAGTAAAGAGAGGAAATGAGAAATACTGAGAAATGATCTCCAATGCATTCCATTCACCTATCTCATCTTATAAAATAGAATAGGTGAAAGGGAAAACTGGAATTGTAATCAAAACGAAAGGTTGTAGGGCCTCTGATGATTCAGAGTAACATTAAGAAGTTATGTAATAATATTATAGTCCATATAAATCCCTTGAATACAAAGTTGCAAAGATATCAGCTTCCCTCCAAATGGCCGTTGAGTCCCGAGAGGGGCAAGTTCTACCCAATTCTTGATGCATATGATAAAACAAGTGGCAGTGTTGGGTTTTATTGAACTCCCTGCATGAGTGAAACTTTAAAAATATTCAAATAGTCTTCTTAAGTAAGGTAAATTCTGTTTTTTCCCCTAGGATTTGTGTAGTAAAAACGTATTTTTAAAGTCTTACATTCACTTACAATTGTTACCAGATGATGCTGTTTGTGGAATAATCTGAGATTTTAATAATAAAGCACAAATTAACAGAGTATAACTAAGCCCTTTCTATTTTAGCCTTACTCTCAGCAAGGGTGTAGTACCCAGTGTTCAACCTGAAATAAAAAACATATGGAAGGTGGTGAGATTCTTCTCAACTACACTCAAGACTCTTAACATTGGATTTGTCATGAGAGGTAATAATCAATGATTACCATGCTTTGATTAAAACAAATTCTTAAAGTGTTTTTAACTCAGGAGGGCAATTTGTTTTTGAGAAGAACAGAAAACAGAGATTTTCAGGCAAATGTAAGTGATAAACAGATGAAGGAAACAGGGAGGAAGGAGAAGCACCATAGCAGAAGCAGCAGAAGGTGTTAGGTCATGTATAGACTCAGACCAGGGGACCAAGGGAGTGAGAAATGGGACAGAAGCAAATTAATAGCTACAGAGAGCTAGACAGAGTGTGCTGAGGAAGGGCCAGGCGTGAAAAGATTTGGTGTCGTCATAGCAACGGGCTCAGCCCTGCTCCCCCTGAAGCCCATTCAGCTCTGAGCTGCCGGAACACGTTTTTAATTAAAGCGTATAAAAGTTGTTTTGTAAGGACTTCTCCTCATCCGATAGATTTCAAAATGGTTAATCAGGCTTCATCTCCTTTTGATGCTCACAAGAGCATGGGCTACAGCAGACACAGAAACTGCTGCTGCTACTGCCGCTGTTAAGTGAGTTATCTCTCAATCACACCTAATACCAGGAATGAGCAAGGCATCTAGTTATTTAGATACACAAAAACAGAGAATTCAAGTGGGAGTGTGGAGTCCATTTTTATGGTTGTGGGTGGAGCGTTAATTTTCTTTGCTCTGGATACTGTGCAACTCAGCCTTCTAGATGGCTATTGTCCCTAGTTGATGTTCTATTTAGCTTTTGAAAACAGCAATACTTTTTTTCCCTTTGGGAGACACAGTCCAAATGCCAAAATAAAGATTACAAATTATTTGTATCAAATAATATTTAAACTAGCATGGGTATTCCAAAAAAATTTGGTTTTACCACTCATATAAAAAGATGGCAACCCATCCCTTTTTTTTTTTTTTTTGAGAATAAAAGAACTCTCACTCCTAAATCCTCCATGAATTCATGATACACAGTAACAGTTACATTTAGTTCTTGGATAAAATAGTCAAAAACAGCATCTTTTGTTGATGCACTGAACAACTGCTTAGATTAGTTAAACTTTCTCTGGGCTTTTTCATATCCCTTTTTCCCAAACCTTCGCAGATAATCTTGTTTCTAACTTTACTGAAAAAAAAAAAAGAGAACGAGAGTTGATTTTTACCTGTCATCCATTCCTTCATCTATCCTATATTCCAACTCAACATTTCTACTTCTATACCAATAAATCCTGCATTAGGTTCAGGAGGAGGAGTCTTGCCTCTTCTCTGAGACAAACATACCCACAAAACAATTTTACCAAACACCAACATTAGACAAGGCCGCTCTATAGCCATACAGAAATGAGATAAAAACAAGATCACATTGTAGTTTTGTCTAAGCACAGATAAAAAGCAGGTCACTGTGTAAACCACAAAAATAGCAAACATCCCCACCCCCATACCAGCTAATAGGAGTAACTGTTGCTTCTTCACAAATTACAGCTTTAGCTTTGTTTTAATCTTCTCTCCTAGATAAGATTTAAGATACCCAATTGTAGAATTATTCCTGCTGACATCTTCCAATCCAAAGTCTCATTTTCTTGAACCCTCCCCCAAATCGCCTAACACAAGCCCCAATCCTATAGAAAGTTCTTTGTAACACCCTCTTACTGAAATGCCACACAGTTCCCCATGGTGTGTGGTCTCCCTTATTTGTAACAAGCAATAAACCCAACTTATTCAACTATAGGTATGTCCCTAATAGTCTGGCTACAGGACATTGACAGGCCTTTTGTTCCTTTGTTTCATGGCTTGAACTATCATGTAGCAAGCTAAAAGTTTATCCCTGTCCTTTAACAAAAACTCCCATCTTATTTCTATACCTGTCTGCAAGACATTTCCGTGAATAATCAATATAGTTAAATTAAAGCAACACATTTCTCCCAGTAACAATGCACCTTTCCTGACTTCCATATTTTTTCTCACTCCCTTTAGTCATTCAGGCTTGAAAGTCATAGTCATCATTGACTTGTCTCTCTCATTGCCCATACATCTGCAATAATTCCCATTGCCCCAACCTCTTCTTCCTTGAGATTCCAAAGGTCACAATTTTACTCCATACTACTGTCCACTATCTGTTAAAATGGCCTCCAGGTTCTCTTTGGACAGTTTTTGTCTGTACACCATTACCAGCCCAATATTGCTGAACAATAGTTTTCAGTGAATACAAATAAGTCCTAACCTCTTGAGGCCAGAGTTTCCAAAGGGGTAAGATTAGAAATTACACATGAATAACCAGCATGATTTTCTTCCCTTAGAAAACATAATGTTATTTTAGGCTGCACACATGGAACGGGGAAAGCAAGAAGGCACTGGTCATCACAGGATTATGTTTCATGTGTTGGGATCTATACTCTGAGGAATACAGAAAAAGTGAGGTCCATTTAGAAGATTCTAAATATATCTAAAGATATTTAGAAGATATGGGTGAGAACTAAACCAAGCCTTGGGAAGGATGGCTTAGATGGTGGAGGTTTGGCCACAGAATAAAACATTTCTGTTACAATTGGAAGACATTGTAATTATTTCTAGCATGTGTGAGAGAGACTAGAATTATTTATTTTGTGTGATTATAGAGGGAAGAATTAGGGCCAGAGGGTAGAAATTAGAGAATTAATGATTACAGCCCATATGAAGAGATTTGTAACACAGTTATAGATTGAGTAGGTTACCTCAGGAAACAGTGAGCTTCTCAACACAGAACATTCAAGGGTAGACTAGATGACCATGTGGATAAACATTTTCCCTCAAATTTGTGCTTTATTCACTTACCTGTGGTCATTTGACTTTCAATTATGATAGATATGTCTGTTTTGAACTAAATGCTCTTTTTATTTCATATATTTTATTTTTAGAAAACAATATTAATGTGCCTCATCTCGTATATTTATCCTGTCTGATGCTCTCATTCCTTCCTATATCATCACAATTCCCTGCATGATCATTTTCCTTTTGTCCAAGCAACTTCGTTTAGGATCTCTTTTAGTGGAGTTCTGCTTGTGATAGTCTCTCACTTTTTGCTGGGCATTTAATTCCATATTGTTGATTCTTTTTTTTTAATTTTTTTATTTTTAGCACTTTAAAGATGCTATTTCACTTTTTTTTCTGGTTTCTGTTTCTCTGAGAAGTCAGCTGTCAGACTTATTCCTACTATTTTGAAAATAATATGCGTTTTTATTCTGTTTTTGTTGTTTTCTTGAGTCTCCAGTAGTTCCAACATCTGGGTCATCTCCGGGTTCAGTTCTGTTGGCTATTTTATCTTTTCATATTGGTCTTTTTTTTTTCTTTTTAATGTGTCTCATTTTAAAAAAATAAATGCCAGAAATTGTGCATAAAAGAACAGTAGAGGCTGAGGTAAATATCCAAAATTGAAATACCTCTTCCTCTGTTAGGCCATTAGTGTGTGGATTTGAGTCAACATAGTCAGCATTTGTGTTGAATTGGGTTTTGTTGTTGCCATAGTTATCTTCAGTGTACAACAGACTTGAAATCCCTCCACTGGTGGGCTGGACCGCCACTACTTTGTGTTTACTGTGAGGCCTGGAGTATAGGAGAGTTTTTTCCCTCAGTTTCCCTGCCCCACCCTCAGATTTCAGCAGATTCTCTATGTCTGCTGAACAGCAGGAGATGCAGGGCTCCTGATGGGGGCAGGGTGCGGTTTCCCAGCTCTCTTGCTCCCTTCTCAGTTTTAGGCAAGCTCTGTGCACTTGTGCCTCCTCCAGTGGCTGACTGTCTCTGCTTGTTAATCAGTGTAGGGTCTAGAGCATGTTCCCTGTTGTCTCCTCCAAACTTTACCTTGTATTAGTGGGTGTCTTGGGTGTGAATGAATTTCTTGCACCTTCCCAGGTATCAACCAACATTTGCCTGGGCCTAGGGGGTGAGATGGTTCCTGCCCGCCCACTCCCACCCGAGGTCCCAGCGGCAGACAGTTTTTGCCTCATGTCAAAGCAGAGGCAGATCCAGGGTATGGGCAGATTTCTTACATCTCTCCGCTTGGTTGATGCTTTTTGCTTCAAATCAGTGGAGGGCCCAGAGTGTAGATGGGTTTTATATCTGTTCCTAGCTGCATACCTGTTCCTAGCCATGGCCATTCACCACCTTGCATTGCAAAGGGGCTTGGAACTTGGATGGGCTTCTCCAGGCATTCCTGCTCCACTCTCAAACCCTGCACAAATCTGTCATTGGAAAGGCAACTCTCTCAGGTCCCTGCTCTGCTCTCAATCTTCCTCGTGAGTGCTCAGTGGAGGACTCACGAAAGAGTGTTGGTGAGTGTGGGCAAACCCCACCTGTGCTCTGGGGCTTCCAGGGATTCTGAACTGTCATACTAGTCTACTGGCACCTTTAAGGGTTTGTTTGCTTTTTGTTTTCTTCTTACCCATTTTATGTCTACCACCTTTTTCCCATGCCCTGCTGAAAATGAGACAATTCATGTGTCCTATTTCTCCTCAGAGGGGCTCATCCCCACCTGGTTGCCTTGTGACTTCAGCTCTCTGAGGTGTAAACAATTAAGATTTTGTACATGATCATTTTTTTCTTCATACTTAAGGCAGGTGTGACATTTCCCTGTGGTTTTCTATGTCCTAAGTGGAAGTAGAGCTGTCTCTCTGGTTGCTTTTAAGATTTATTTATTTGTATTGTTTTTAGCAGTTTTACTATGATATGCCTAGATTTTTGTTATTTTTTTTTTTTTTTTTAGTTTTTGGAATCTCTTGATTCAGTGACATGATATTGTTCATCAATTTTTGAAAATTCTTGGTCAATATCTCTTCAAATATTAATTCCATTGCATTTTCTTTTGTCCTGGGACTCCAATTACACACATTAAACCTTTTACTCTGTCCCATATGTCTTTTACAATATTTTCTAGATTATTCATCATTTTTCTTTCTCTTCTTCAATTTGGATATTTTTCATTGGCCTCTCTTTCAGTTCCTGGCTCCAGTTTTCTTCTGACTCTAATCTGCTACTAAAGTCATTTATTGAATTATTAACTTCATTCTTATATTTTTCAGTTCTGGAATTTCCATTTTTTTTAAATTTCCATTTTAAAATCAATTTTTATTGAACATATTTGACCGTAATTATTTTAAAGTCTGTGTTTGATAACAGTAATATCTGATCCACTTGTGGGTCTATTTGTATTTTCTGTTTTTTTGTTTGTATTGATTGTTTTGGTCATTTAGCTTTATTTTCTGGTATGCCTAGTAATTTTTAATTGAATGATAAATATTGTGTATGAAAAGAGTGGAGGTTTTAACTTCTTCTACCAAGATTTTAAATTGTTTTAGAGTTTGGGAGGACCACCTTGGTATAGTTGAGGCTGGTTTACTTACAATTTGTCCATACTTCTACAGCATAGCTTTTCCAGGATCTGAATCAAAAGCTGGGTCTCTCCTCTTTGGTGAGATTTGCACTCCAATTTTTATCTCCTCAGAAAGATGAGACTGACAAAGACTCTCCTTAGATTTTCATTTTCTTAGTGTTTTTTACTTGGTTCCTCTGTGTCTTGAGTTTAGCCTATTAGAAATCAGCAAATGCCTAGACGGAAAATTTTACATAGAATGTTGGTCTCAACTGTCCATAGTATTCTTCTCTGGATGTTAGCCCCTCATGTCATAGCTGCTTAATTTAACCCTGAACTCCATTTTTGGTTTCCTCAGCTCAGTGTAACTGCCACAAACTCATGAATGCTGCATTTGGTATGCCTCTAAGTCCCAAGCCTTTTTTTTTTTTTTTTTTTTTGAGACAGAGTCTTGGTCTTTTGCCCTGCCTAGAGTGCCGTGGTGTCAGCCCGGCTCACAGCAACCTCAAACTCCTGGGCTTAAGCAATCCTTCTGCCTCAGCCTCCCGGGTAGCTGGGACTACAGGCATGTGCCACCATGCCCGGCTAATTTTTTCTATATATATATTTTAGCTGTCCAAATAATTTCTATTTTTAGCAGAGATGGGGGTCTTGCTTTTGCTCAGGCTGGTCTCAAACTCCTGACTTCGAGCGATCCTCCTGCCTCAGCCTCCCAGAGTGCTAGGATTACAGGTGTGAGCCACCGTGCCCAGTCTAGGCCCCAAGCCTTGAATCAGCAAACTTCCCAAGGGGAAAACAAAGCTGTGAATGCAGGTTTCACCGCAATGTGTTTTCCTTCTCTCCAGGATGTTGGCCCCTTAGGTCCTGGCTGCACTGGTTGTTCTCCAGAGCTTTCAGATTTTGTTTTGTTTTGTTTTGTAGTTTGTCCAAGTTTTATAGTTATTCTCAGTGAATGAATTAATATAACTTTGTTATAGCCAGAAGCAGAAAACATTTCCTTATTATATTCTAAACCTGAGTCCCTATGCATCAAGTCTTAGTGATTCCTACAAGGTCCTCTTAATTACCTGTGCTCAATCCTCAAATTCACCTTCTTACCCATATTTTATGGGTTGGCATATATTTGAGGTCAAAGTTATGGTAGCACTTATTTTTCTGTAAACTTTGATTAGTCAACAAAGATCATCTGGTTATATTTTGTAATTCTAGAAGAGTTGAAGATTTTAGCACTATTTAATTTAGTATGTTTGTTTTACCTAAAGGGCAGAAAACCACAGATTTAACATCATGATGAAGAGTGAACTTTCACACTTAGAACACAGATCAGTATACAGGATTCTTATTGGAGTTTATAGAGTTTGAACGAGATAATGTCTATAGTGGAGTACTCTTTTAAAGAGGTAATTGGATATATACATATTTGATTCAAATTATTAGTAATATAGTAGTTGAACAACATTATAGGAACTAAGGGCAGTGATATACAAATCTAGGTTAATCAAAAAACTCTCCTGAAAATGGATTTTAAGCTGGGTTCTAGAGAGCTGGAGTGGTAGTCCACCATGCTAGTGGAAATGAAGAAGTAGAATGTTCTAGAATGACATTTTAAGTTAAAGATTGTTGCAAATAGAAGAAGATTAGGAAAGAAATGAAAATGTTTTAGTGTAAAACAGTTTTAAAATGTCTACTAGAAGGGGAGAAATTTGAAAAGCAATATAATCTGAATCTATACTCAAAGGTAATACATGGAATACGGATGGAAAGAAGGAAGACAGTGGGGTTGAGTGAACCTTTTTAGAAGGAAGTTATAGTATGGTCATCAGCCAAGTGAGCAGTAATGGAGACAAAGTGGCAGGATTTGATTAATACTATAACTTGCAGATTCAGTGGAATGGAGGGAGCTGAGGACAGGGAAGAGTTTAAGAGAATAAATAAAAGAAAGCTAAATATTATTTTAAAAATGCCATTGTAAAACATTTAAGATGAGAAAGTGTCAAATAGTATTTTTGCAGATAATGATAGAAGGGAAATTCACAGCAAGGAGGATAAAAGATTTGGGTGCTATCTTTGCCTTATTGAATATCAGGGATGAATCTCCTTTGAGATTAATTTATTCATTAATAGACACAACACATTCATTAATAGACACAACACATTTGTTAAACACTTACTATGTGTAAAGCATTGTAATACATACTTACAGAGTTATAAAAGATGATCCTTAATCTCAAGGAAATTATAGTCTGATAGGAGTGATGAGATAAAACATGAATAACAATGGGAAAAAGAGAAAATGACCATTTCAGTATCTGGCACACAGTAGGTGCTCAATACAGGTTTGTTGAATGAATGAATGAATATATGAATGAATGAAGTATAGGGAGGCACATATACTCAGAGTTGAGAAGAAAAGTTATTTATACATGGAAAGATGAAAAAAGTTTTTTATAGAGAATATGACAACTGAACAAGACCATAAATGTCAGATAGGATTTAGATATGAGATTGCAGGGAGGGGACAATTCCAGGTGGAGGTAACAGTATGAGGAATTGGAAGCCAGAAAGTTCAGGGTGCATATAGGTGACACTGAAGCATGAAAGAGGAGGTCACAGGAAGATAAAACTGAGAAAGTAGGCTAGAACAAAAGTCTGGAGGGCTTTAAATGCTCTAAGAGATTTGGAGTTTATACAGTAGGTAATTGTTAACATTAGAAAGATAATGTGTGGATAATAAAATATTTGAATCACTTGAGGTATGGTTAGAGATATAAAAAGAATTTATCAGAAAGACAGAAGAGAGGAAGGAAAGAGAAACTGTCATCTAGGTGTACTTGGCAATTGAGGCTGTGAAGCTCCAGAGTAGAGAAAAGGAATAGAAGAATTTTATTCAAAGACATTCATAATGCAAAGGTATAGGTATGATCCTCCTTCAAGTGCTAAGATTCTTGCTGGAAGGATTCATGTTATCGAGCTTGTATAAACAGAATGCAGGTATTCACTAAAACCTAGGAAAAAAATCCATTGCTATCATTAGCACTTAATTATGCTATGCAATATGAAATTCCTTATTAAATCTTTTCTCCTTTTGGAAGTCTTTCTTACTTTCATAGGCAGGGCAAGACGCCCTTTCACTTGTTCTGAGTTTACTTCTATCATGGCACCTACTATACTATATTATAATTATTCAAAGCTATATGAATTCTCCCTGGATCATGGTTTCCATAAGGTCAGAGACTGTCTTTTCAATTTTGTATCCCTCGCACCAGCTATGGTAATGCCTGAGTTATTAATAAATACAAATAATAAACTTCTCCTGATTATCTCATTCAATCCTCCTGGAAGATATAATTTTAGAAAAATTCCTAAAGATTTCTAAATATGATCAGAACAGAAACTTTCCTGAGGACTTCCAAATATAACTAGAATAGCAACGTTTCCCCCGAGAATATTACTTTTACCTTTCCTTGTACTGTATGTTATTTGTAAATCACTAACTTATTAATATTTTATAAGACTTAGATGTTTTTACAGTTGGTCCCCCTCATCCCCCTTCACCCACTGCCACAGTTTCTTACCTATACTTCTTGTAACTCCATCATATTGAGATTTCACTAGGTAAGGACTATTTAGATTTAGCTAAGTATTTTAAGTGTCTCCTATGAGATTTGAAGATAAATAATAATAAAATACCATCCATGACCAAACTTAGTATTTTTTATTTCTACTTTTATCTGACATGGTTTTGTCTAGTAATACAGCTCATGGTTAAGTAATATTGCTCATGGTCAATAAAGAAGCTCAGCATTTTGTTATTCTAATTGTTTTGCCACATTCTTTCATCTTTGAAATTTAACAGTCATTGATACATGTAACAGTTTGGAGTTATCTTTGGTTCTTTCTCTTCCGTTCACTCCCTTATTGCCAAATTGTTTCTTCCCATCATCTTACAAAGCCCACATCTTTCATTCTTTTCTTTGGTTCTGGTTAACATCTGCCTTTTCAAGCTTATATTTACCTATCTTCACTTCTCTCATTATCTTGTTCATCTATTATTTTGACCATTTTATTCCCATGAAAGGTCTTCCTATGACTATCTTACCGTGGGGCCATGAATGAATGAATGATATAACTATATAGGCATCTACACATGCCATGAAGATAATCATCCAAAATCATCCTTGGAAAAATTTGGGGGCAGCATTTAGTAAGGCAGCAAGAGGTACAGGGCTGTTACCTTTTAAGGAAATTTGTATCAAATTAGTATCTAATGCAGTACAAAGTCCAAGAGAACCAAGGACTTAAGAGTCTAAGAGGTAAATAATTCAAATTGTCAACTCATTATTGCTCCAAGTGAGTTTATAATTTCCAAGAAAAAACCTGGTACATATTAGGTTGTTATTTATTTCTTTGATTCCCAATGCTTTGGTAAGAATTTAAATAACAAAGATAGTATATAATCAAGTGCTAACAAGTGGCAGAGACCAAGCTTTAATGATTGTCATATGAGGGTTGCTTGGGGTGGAACAAATATATATTGGTGGGGCTGAGATGGGGAACAATGATATCCTGATTTGATGTTACTTGTGATAAAGGTCCTAATTTTCTAACTCTATTATGTTTATACTTCATATTAAAAAACATGTCTATCAAACTGATTTCAATATTATTGTTTAAATGAAATATGAGATAAGGAACTATGTCAGTCACCAAAGGAACCTGTAAATGTTTTGCTCTGAATTCCTCTTTTTTTTTGCCAAGAAATTTTAAATTTAATAATATGGAGGATAGTTATGTTGAGAGGCATTGAATACAGGTACATTTTTAAACCATGTTCCTTTTTTAGAACAAATAAATATCTAAGCTCATACTTGAGTCAATAAAGGAAAATCATTTGGATGATTACGAGTTTGTTGGTAGATGATATTAAAGAAACATTAAGCATTTATATAAGCAGTGTTTTTTAATGTCAAATTAAAATATTTCCTTTTTCACATACTTTCCTTGATGCTTATAAACAATTAGGCTGTTGTTTATAAGGGGCAACAGTAATAGAAGTTCTGCTTTTGCTTTTGAAAAGGAGCACTGGAGCATCACTGGGTTTTAGATACGTAGGAAGCATTACAAAGACTTTGCAAACAGACTGAAGGAAAATAGGTGGAAGCTCGGTCTTTCAAATAGTACCTCATCATCATTCCTAATGTAAACTTTTCTTAACTCTAATTATTCTTTACTTCTAGTAGAGTGCCAACTATATATACATGACAGTGTTTGTTAGTAAGAGAATCTTAGAGAAGATTTGCAGGAAATAAAAGTTTTAGGAGGCCTGGAGGGCACAGTGGCTCACGCCTGCAATGTTAGCACACGGGGAGGTCGAGGAGGGAGGGATGCTTGAGGTCAGGAGTTTGAGACCAGCCTGACCCCGTCTCTATGAAAAATAGAAAAAAAAAAAATTAGCTGGGCATGGTGGCATGTGCCTGTAGTCCCAGCTACTCGGGAGGCTGAGGCAGGAGGGTTGCTTGAGCCCAGGAGTTTGAGGTTGCAGTGAGCTATGAGAATGCCACTGCAGTCTAGCTGTTGTGACAGAGCGAGACTCTGATTCAAAAAAAAAAAAGTTTTTTTAAGTTTTAGAAAATAAAATATTCTTTACAATGTACCTTTAAACAACAGAATGAACAACGAAGATGTATAATTATAAACTGGCCATGCACTTAACTTTAAGGATATCAGAATTAATATATTATATAAAACAACTCATTCTTAAAAGCAAAGTAAAATTTTTTGCCACAATTATTTTAATATATTTTTCTCCTAAGATAAATATCAAATTTAGGAAAGCAAGGTTTGGAATTATAAGAGTTAAGAAAACACAGCAACAGTAACTCCATTTAGATAAGGGGATAGAAGGGTGGAGCAAGGGAACAATACGCTAAAGTACTTTTCTTTCACAGATCTTGGTTCAAATTAAGGTTAAATTCCAAAGGAGGATGTGTTTTCCCCTTATAGAGTCTCAAAGGACATGCCTTTGTTTCCAACTTCCCAGAGAAGATATATGTTAACACAAACAAAGCATTTCATAATAAATTTAACTTTTATAGAGTGACTAATGCCCTGTTGAGATAAGGCAGACTCTCAGTCACCTGTGTTTAATCCAGGCTGGAGAAATTATGCCAAGGCACACTGACAAAACTTTATTCCTTTGGAGAGAATGGCAGTAACCTGGTAGGGAACAGAAAGAGTCTTGGTTTTAAAAGTCTAGTTGGAATGACTTTCTCTTCCTCACTGTGAACAGTTTAGCATTTATGTACTTTGGAAGGACAAAGAGGAGAGGTAAGCCTGCCAAAATTTGAACCTGTGTTTCTGGGAACCTGTTAGTAGGTCAACTGTTACAAATTAAGAGAAACTGCCAAGGAGTGGTAGATACTAGAAATTTGGGAGTTGGCCTACAAATAGCTTTATTAAAGCCTGCGTACTGTTTCTTCTAGATCTCAGGTGAGGTGACATGATGTTTAAAATGCCACAGAGTACCACCATTACTTAGTCCCACCAGGCTTTGGTGGGAGGTAGAACACCATGGAAAGAGACAATTCTTTTCTGACAGAAATATTTGACAGTTAACAGACTGAAAACTAGATCTTTAAAATTTTACCTTGGGTTTTGCTAATAATAATAATTTATTAATCTATCTCCTTCTAAGAAAGACAAATACTTTGTGTAAATAGTGCTTTTCTTTCCCTTTTCCCTTTGTCTTTATATTATTCTTCATTAACTAGAAGTCCAATTCTTATGTCCTCATTCTTGCAAAATGTCTCTGCATTTGTGGCTAGGTAAATTTGCTCATTGAACATATATTTCCCTTTTCCATGTGCAAATTCTACTGACTTCCATTGAAGGTGTAAAAATTAGTCCTGTGGAACATTAAGAAGAAATTCCTTCTTGAGAGAAGAAAACAAAAACCTATTTGTGTCAAATAGGTTTTGACATCAAAACACATCTGACTACACATTATACAAGTTTTATTTTTGATATTTATAAATTCGTCGCTGATAAAAGCCTTAGGAAATCTACTTAAAATTTAAATAAAGTAGAATAAAAGTCATCTCTCCTTTTCTACTCACTAAAAAAAGAAGATACCGACATAGAATAAACTTGATTTTAAGTTGCTTTATGAGAACTTTTGCAACATCTCTTTATTTTATCAATCTGCAGGTCATAATATTGATTCTAATAAAATTAAGTATATCATTTTTTTCTAAGCTTCTCATTTCTTTATAGTGCACAATTTCTTTCTTGTGCTCTGAATTATGTATTAAAAATAGTTCTTACATCACAGCATGTATTCTAAAATTGGAATGATACAGAGAAGATTAGCATGGCCCCTGTGCAAGAATAACACACAAATTCATGAAGTGTTCCATTAAAAAAATATATACATATATATAAATGCCTTTCATCTTTTTATGTTAGCTGGTGACTAGCCGAGAAAATGCTTCTGATTCTAGACTGCTAGACAAGGGTAATGAGGTTTCTCTTCTCAGGGTATGTAATACAAAATCTAAAAATCAGAAATCAATTAACTTTTCCAAATTTCAGAAATCAATTAACTTTTCAGAGAGGAACACCACAAGGGGGCAGGTGAATCCAGGCTAGGTCCTAGGTAACAGGGTCTCAGTATTGGGAATTTTGGTCAAAAGATGAAGAAAGATGAGGGGAGAATTAGAAACATTTCTAAAGATAATATTTATTCATGAACATAAGCATTAGATTTGAATCATTCAAGTGAAATTTTATTTATAATATATCCAAAGGCATTAATTGCAATACATGAAGAAAATAAATGAAAGATATCAAACCAATGTATATAGTCACACACTGAAAGTGCTCATTACTTTTAAGAAGGCTAACAGGATGATTTTACCAAGAAGAGAAAGACTGTACCTGAGAAGAAATCCAAAATTTACACCAAGCAATCAGGGTAGGCTTTGCAAATAAATTACAACCAGATAGGCAAAGTATCAAATAATTAAAAAAAATATGAGATGATACCTTTGCTTCAAGATGATCTTAATAATGAACAATTTCATAACAGAAGCATAAACTTTGAATAGAGCTGTTAAGTTTTTTTCCCCACACAAAAACTGAGAAATTAATTTCAGGCATTTTAGGAAAGAAAAAGCTACTGTTTTAAAAGGTTATTTAAAGAGTCTGTCTTGATTTCATTAGAAATTAAACAGCCTATCAACAGGAGGCCAAAGTTAATATTTAAAAATTAGTTCTCCTTAACAAATATTTTTAAGTTGACACCAGATATCCCTTGTGAGAATGTCAGTGACAGTATCTTCTATGGCCAACATATATACCTACCTTCTATGAAAAGCAGCCAGCATTAATTCTATTTGGCAAAGCTGGAAATTAATACCAGTCTCCCTTTCATACCTCACTAAGAAAATAAAATTTATTAATATGGATAGTATATTATTTTATCTTTTACAGATTAACAAAGTGAAATGCACAGAATAGTATAGGTTAATACAGTACACAAGTTTGGCCTGTTACTGGTAGTTTTTATTCAGTTTCCAATACCAGTTAGAATCTTTAAAATGAGCTTTTAAACAGGTTATGTCATTTCTTTTATTATAAATCTACTGATGATGAGGTCATCTCATCATAATAGAGTGTAGGGCAAGCCATGTTTTAGAACATGGGACTCCCTATTACCATGATACATTTTGGTTTTGTGGTACCCTAGGACTTAATACTAGCTAAACTATTAAGCCTATTTTTAAAGCAAAACTCTGAACTCAAATGCGAATGCCTATTACCATCACACCTTAACAAGGGCTATTTATATCAAATTCAATCTTCTCTTTGTGTGTATATGTGTAAATGAACATATACATACATAATATACACTCATACACACAAACTCATACACACATACTACATACATGATGCAGGCCACTGGTGATGATATTTTAGAGTACGCTTTCTCCTCTTTTCGCTCTGTAAATTAGCTTCCTCTTCCTTCTCTTTCTTTACTCCAAGTAATTGCAGAGTCCTCATGTGCTTTGTCACCTTAAGGACATGGAAGTGGCTTCTGCAATGCTTGAAATAATAATGCTGTGATTTGTTGATGTGAAAAGTTGGATGGCTTTTAAAAGCTGACCAGTGCAGAGCTATTTGCACATAGTAGACATTCAATAAATATTTGTTGATTTGATTTATTCTAGGGTAAAGAACTGGGTAACAACTCTTTTTGTCTTCACTGATGTGCTATGGTTGAGCCTGTGTACAAACGCATTTATGAGTAAATATTAATGGTCATGGTCACTGAAGATGTTTTAGAGAGGAAAAAAATCTAGATCTACAGGCTGTTAGGAACAGCAATGATTGGGAGCACGTTTAATAAAATACTCTAAGTAGTTATAAAATAATAGATGGCAGGCATCATAAAATAGATTCTCACTAAAGAGCACTCTGATAAATTATTTGGAAACAAAAGTGGCCATTCCATAGCTTTTACTGTGAAATCACTTAATCACATGTTGAGGGTTTATATTTTTGACTCCATATACTAAGGCAAAGGACTTTTTCATTTAAAAAAGGGATAATATTTTGGTTATAAAATTTAGTGAGCATATATAAGCTGCATAATATTTCCTCTGGTATATTCTTCCTTGCAACAGGCCCAGAAGTGTTTATGTATGATTTTATTGACAATTGAGTGGCCTTGAACATAGAGAATGAGAATGTCCCCTAAATTTCAAGTAATGTATAACTTTTAAGGAGTTAAACTCTATATTCCTATCATTCAAAAGAGCATAATTGATTTATTTCCTTTTCTGGATCACCAACAGTAAAACTGTTTCTGAGCTTACAACATGTTAAATTTTGGCTCAAGGCGAATTTACAACAGCAAGGTTTGTGATAAAATCTGTCAAAACATTAACCATGATGGCACAAGTTTCAGCTTTTAACAGCAGCAGATAGGGAAGCAGTATGGCTGACAGCCTGAAGAGCTTAGGGACGGATACACATTTTTCTAGCTCTGAAAATGCCTGCTTATGTCATGTTATAAAAATTCTTCAATTCCTCTGTTCTCATTTTTCATGAATGTGAAAGTCCCATAAGCTGGTGATGTGTTTTAATTAAGTGGTTTCAAAGAGATGGGAGATCTGAGAATTAAAGATATAATTCTAAATAAAAAATTTTTAGTTAAGAGAACTTTAGATGTTAAAGGAAAAAAAGCTAAGAATCTATACAGAATTTTCCTTTCTTCTCTGATGAATTTTAAGAAAAATTCAGTAGGAACATAGTATCTTAACCTTTTTGCTACTTTAAGACAAATATGAATCATTTGGCCACGTGCCAGCATTTGAGCACATTTCATTAAGATAATTTTAATTTTTCAACATAGTAAACAGGACTAGGAATTTTGGTTTACTGTTCCTTCATGAGTAAAGAAGCCATATTTCCTAGAAAATTACAAACTACAGTTACTTTTACTTAAAGTGAATCACCCTGCTGGCAGTCAATTATAACCAAGACAGTTAACTTTGTGTGTGAGGTACATACTAGAAATCATTTTGGAGAAAGACATACTACACGGTAAAATGTAATTTGATTAGACACAGCCAGGACAGATTTATGACAAGAAAATCTTCTTTAAGGAAATTAAAGGTTTTCAGTATGTTAATGTCATGGTCATACAAGTAAAATGCAGTGAATATTCTCTGCTTGAGTGTTTCACAAAGACTTTGATTCAATTGATCTATTTATTGAAGAATGGTATGCACTTTCTTAAGGTTTAGGATCTTCATTCAACAAGTTACATGATGAAATTTGGTGGAGACTGAAGTACAGACAAAATCAAATTAGTAAGCAAATATTAATTTTTGAAACTGTACCTTGGTGGGTAATGTTCATGCACAATTTATTTTTGCTTTTAAATATCTTCAAATATAGCTTGGGTATTGAAAGAATGATATACAACCAGAAAGTAAAATCTCAAGGAAGTATATCAAAATAATAAGAATTCAGAAAACTCTCATTACCTGTAGGAAATGAGGCACCAATGAATTTGGAATCATGACTTAGAATACATGCAGCAACATCAGAGGGCATCCAACACATTACACCGCTTTATACATTGCTCGCATTCTGTCTCCTTGCCTGAATTTGGACACACATGGTTCTAGGAAGTAATTTAATTATTAATCTTGTTCAATGAGAATTTAAATGGTCTATTTTGTAGTGTGGAAATTTTGCATAAACTTTGTAGTCAACAAAATAAAACCATGTCTTCACTTCAGCACAGAGTAAAATGTCAAACTTTGGATCGTATGGGACAAAATTTAACAGCTATACAAGATGTTCTGATTTAAAAAAACCAAACCAAATCAAAACAAAAAACCAAACAACAACAAAATGAAAAAACGAACAACCACCTCCCCCCGCCACAACAATCCTCCACTTTAAATTGATTATGGTTAAAAAGTTACAGTCTTCAGGTAAGCAAAATGTTTCATCTGGCAATGTGCAAGGTGCTAGATATTTTAAGATAGTATATTTTCATACCACTGGAAAGGATATAGAAATTTTAATGTATCAATGTCATATTTTTAGAAAGACATGTCACACAAATGTTTAGAAAATTAAAATAGTTTGAAAATTTAGGTTTCATCATTAAATAAGAGTGATTATTCATCAAGTATTTACCTGTGGAAAAAAATATGAACAAGACTGAATCTCTGATCTCCAGAAGCTTGCATTCTAATGGGAGATAACACAGGAATACCGAAACCAGAGAAAACTTAATAACCACCCTAATAGAGAGATGAAGAAAGAGCTATAAGGCACACAGAAGAGAAATTACAACTTGGTGATAGGGTGAGGGTGGGGAATTAGAAAAAGCTTCATGTGGGGGTCGCATATAAGTGTTCTTGAAGGATGAATTGGATTTAAACAAGTGAAAGTAGATTTGACTCAGTAGAAGGTTAAAAATGGCAAATGAATTAAATAATGAAAATCTAGGGTAGGAAGTGAAATGGAGTGTGCTAGGAACATAGGGCTTAAGGTATTAGTATTCCCGGAAAGAAAGTCACTTTTATTAATTTTCTTGTCCTCTGTAAGAAAACAAAATAATGTGGCACAGAACTATGTATGATTTAGGCAACTAGTTCTTTAAAAAGTCCAATATGGGCCTGGACAACTTTCCTAAAACTTAAAGACAATATATCTGCAATATTTAAACATTCATCCCATGATATACCTTTATTTCTTGAAAAGGTTGTTGCAATTTTTATAAAAGCAGAAACAAAGTGATTATTGTGATATAATTGAGATTTTAACTGAAAGGAAACTTCTGATTTCAAAAGTTTTTCCTCATTTCTATTTGACAGTCAAGATTACATATTCACATTCTTCTGTGTCACCTAAATAAAAGTATAGAACTACTCTCTATAATATGTCCACAGTTTAGGAAAAGATGTAAAAAGCAAGTCAAATTTTGCATAGTGATAAGACTATAACATACTAAGAAATGAGCAATCAGTTTACACATTTAAGCAAAGAATAATTCTTCAAAGCAGTAACACTGACACATTTTATGTCAAATTACTATATCATTGTTCAAAGTACGTTTCAATTTTCTCCCATAGAATTATCTTCTGAACTGGTTTATAAGTTTTAGAAGAAATTCAGTATCTTTTCTTGGTCACTTGGTTTTTAGATTCAAATCAGTTATGTTTAGAAGCAGAATGAAGGTTAGAGATTTTAAAGACAAACTTGGGCTTAACAAGCCAATGTGTACATAATCTATATGGGTCTGAGAGACATTCTTTGTGACATTATCAGGAGGAGCTCCCTAAGCAACAGAAAACATTGGCATGGAAGAAAAGGGCCACATGAGATAAAGTATACATGACTGGTGGTGCATTTGGCAGTTCTCACCTTTTCAAATATTATGTAATTTTGCTTCCTCTATTTTAGTCACAGTTCCTAAGTTTTAAACAGGTATACTTTCTGAAGTTTCTGTCACAGTAGGGGTGATTTTTGAAATGAAAGTCACTTGTTAATTTTTCTTGGGTGCACCCTGGTTTATATCTTTATTTTTCATATATATTATGAAGGTTACTTTTTGGGGAGCAGTTGGACTAGACAGGCAAGAGCAACTTAGTTGCACAAAGACATATAAATCATATGGTCTTAATTATAAAACTAGAAATGTTGATTGTTGCTGTTTTCTAAGACTTGCCTTACATGGAGCCAGTGTTAAAAGTTCGTTAGCTAGAGCTTAACAACACAATGGCTGAAGGAATGGAGTTACCACACAAGTGTTTAAATTCCACACCGGATCCCTAGCTACAACGGAGAAGAAAGTTCAAACAACAAAAACAGAGTAGCAAGGTCTGAACTTGTGTGTCACGGATACCTCTTACTCATCACCAGGCAGCTCTTATTCAGGGCAACCAGGCCCTCCCAAGCAACATGGTTAATTGACTAAGGATTCCAAACCTTTTGGCTGCAGATAAACCAAAGTAGCACATGGCTCATAACTCAAACATTTCATTTTAGGCAGCTGTTAGTTTTCTTGCCCAGGCTAATTTGGATTATTCAATCATTTTCTTTTCTTTAATGAAAAACTGCTTGTAGTTACTGGTGAGTACAAAGAGCTGCAATTACAGATCTTGGAAGGTAAATTTATTATCTACTCATTTTAATCATGTATACAAGTGATACTAAATTCAGAACATTTTATTAGCAGTGCAATTATATCTGTGTGTGTATATAAATTTAATAACATTCAACCCGATCTATTGTTTCCTGCTATAATGGACCTGGTACCTCCTGCAGGAAGCAACTAAAAATGTTGGAGAGAAAATGACAAACATCTTTTCAAATGCATCAATATATTGGCAGTCAGTAAAGCATATTCGGAGGTCCAGAACTAAGTGAAACAGGGAACGCTGAGTGGTAAGTAAAGCACAAAAGGCAGTTTTCACCTTGAAAGCATTTGCCTTATGATAGGGTTTTATCGCCCAGGCTGGAGTGCAGTGGTATGATCATAGCTCACTGTAACCTTGAACTCCTAGGCTCAAGTGATTCTCCCACCTCAGCCTCCCAAGTAGATGGGACTACAGGTATGTGCCACCACACCTCGGTATTTTTTGTACAGATGGGCTCTTGCTATGTTGCCCAGGCTGGTCTCAAACTCCTGGCCTCAAGCTATCCTCCTTCCTTGGCCTCCCAAAGTGCTAGGATTATAGGCATAAGCCACCATGCCCAGCCTCATGTGGGTTTTCAACCCAAATTAACATTACCTAAGTGGCCCAATAAAATTCAAATTAAAGATTTAAAAGTGATCCAAAGCCTACACATGTTTCCAAGTAACTGGCAGAAGCAAATGCAAAGCTTTATGGAGGAACCCACCTTTAACACAGGCTTTAAAAAGGTTCATAGAGAATAATTCTAGGAAATATAAGGTCACATTAATGAATCATGAAACATCCAAAGAAATGAGGCAAGATAAATATAACTAGCAGAAATAATAGAAAATTAGAGCAGCAAATACTTGAGATATTAAAATCATCAGAAATTAAGTATGAAGTAAGTATGCTTAAAATGCAAAAGAAAATAAAAAAGAAATTGAAAATATGAGATAGGAACAAAGACTATAAAAATGACCAAATGGATCTGGAAATGAACAGAATATAACCTCCAGAAATAAAAACTATAATAACAGAAATTTAAAACTCAATGGTTTCTGCTTCCAGAGAGAATAGAATAGTTTGTGGTAGGCAAATGCTCCTGACAACAACTAGAAAAGCAGATACACTATGAAAAAAGTATTTGTTTAAAACTGCTAAACAAAAAGAGAAGGCCTAAAACAAAGACAACCAGAGGAAATAAGATTCCAGAGAGGAGAGAATAACAGAGAGGTAAACTGATGATCTGCAACCATTTTTTCCCTGAAGGCATTTGGTAGTTCTGGGTGAAGATGAGAGAGAATTGATCATCTGAGCTTTGTTCTAGCAGAAGATTGCTGCTAGGGACAGAGAAACCAACAGAGCTTTGGGCAATTTTGCAGGGCTGGAGTGACAAAACTGTAGAACCAAAGGGCCTGAAATACATGCCCAGTTTCCTCTTCAAGATATTTGGCAAATTCTCAACTGTCCTAAGTGTGAGGTTAAAAAAGCTGAGAATATCTTAAAAAGCCCAGTGAAGATATCACTTTTACCACTGAAAGCCCTAGTGAACAAAATACTTAAGCCTTACTCAAACTGGAATCCAGCTTCTATTCAAATAGTACCTCACTGGATAAAGGTAACTGGCCTCTGTTCAATCTTCCCAGCAGAGTAAAGGATAAACTCTTTCTGGACAAAATCATCTGGAGGTTCAGAATGTCTTATATACAATCAGAAATTAATAGGCATGCCAAGAGACAAAATAGACACTAGAGAAAGACCCACAGATGATTCAGATATTGGAGTTAATAGGCATAGACGTTAAAATACAGAATCCGAAGATGTCAATAGATGGCTTTCAGGGCAGAAGACAGAATTGGTGACATGGAAGACAGGTAATTTTAAAAATTAAAAACTGATGTATACAGAGTTAAAAAAAAAGAATGTAAAATACAGAAGAGTGGAAGAGGTATGTGGAAACAAAATGAAAAGGTTAACATATATATAATTGGAGTCTCAGAGGGAGGAAAAGGAGATATTGACTAAAGAGTTCCTAAAATTGACAAAAGATATGAAGTCAGAGATTTAATAAGGTCTCTGAACTCAAGAAATATACAAAAAAGACCATATCAAGGCACAAAATACAACTGCCAAAAACAAAATAAAAGAAAAAATGTACAAAGCAATCATAGAAAACAGATACTTTAATTTTAGGAAAAGAACAGTAAGACTGATTTCTCAAGAGGTAAGAGGGATACTAGATATTACACAATGATATTTTAAAAGAGGTATAGGAGGACTTACATTTTTGGCTATGATGGAGTGGCAGAGATGAGATTGATCCTACTACCTTAAAAAACTAAAAATAAAAACAAACAAATAAAAGGCAACAGTGAAAATACAAAACAATGCTTTTGGACTTTGGACAACAGACAGTGTAGAACACTGAATCAAACAAAGTGAACACTATGATTGCACCAGCTTATGGTCTGGAGAGTTTACAGAGCAGGGCGCCGGGAGGGAGAACAAAATTGAGTCTGTAAGTTTCCCTGAGTTGAGAAGACAGAGTTGAGAATTTGGGGAGGCCAAGGCAGAGAGAATTTATCAGTCTGGAGAGGAGAGATTCAGCAATTCTGCAGAGAGTGGAGAGGGTTGTATGCATATGTGCGCGTGCACACACACACATACACACACACACATATATACATATATATATACACACACACACACATACACACAGAGAAAACATGCAAGAGAGCACAAGTTCTGGAGAACCATAGAACAATTCTTTAGTCTTCCTCTGAATATTGATCAGCACGTATATGTGAGGAAATTACCAAGGCCAGGGTAGAATCCACCAGAAAGGAGTAGGCAGAACAATGATCCTAAACTCACACATGGACAGGAAGAGTTTTTGTTGTGACCAACTGGAATAGAGGAATCATATAATACACACAGCACAAGGCAGTATATTCAGAGGGCGAGTGCCTTGGTTGTTTAGAAAACTCTGCCCTAGAATAGCTGCTCTGGTTCTGCCTATCAAAGCTTCAAATGGCCTTATAAGTATCATACTGTTTCTGAGTAATGTAACTGCATCCCTGAACAAAGCTCAAAACATTTTAAAGAAATGCAAAAATATCTAGTACCCAAAAAGATAAAATTCACCACTGGCATCCAATAAAAAGTTACCAGAGGCTGAGTGCGGTGGCTCAAGCCTGTAATCCTAGCACTCTGGGAGGCCGAGGCGGGTGGATCGTTTGAGCTCAGGAGTTCAAGACCAGCCCGAGCAAGAGCAAGACCCCATCTCTACTAAAAAAATAGAAAGAAATTATCTGGACAATTAAAAATATATAGAAAAAATTAGCCGGGCATGGTGGCACATGCCTGTAGTCCCAGCTACTCAGGAGGTTGAGGCAGAAGGATCGCTTGAGCCCAGGAGTTTGCGGTTGCTGTGAGTTAGGCTGATGCCATGGCACTCTAGTCCGGGCAACAGAGTAAGACTCTGTCTCAAAAAAAAAAAAAAAAAAAAAAAAAAAAAAAACAAAAGGTTACCAGGCATACAAAGCAGGAAAATGTAATCCATGGTAAGGAAAAAAAAATCAACAAAAACAGACCTGTGGAAATTTAACAAATAAGGACACTAAAACAGTCATTAGAGTAGTCCCCCCTTATCCATGGGGGACACATTTCAATATCCCTAGTAGATGCCTGAAACTGAGGATAGTACCAAACCCTAGACATACCATGTTTTTTTCTATACATACATTCTTATGATGAAGTTTAATTTCTAAATTAGGCACAGTAAGAGATTAACAACAATAATAAAAAATAGAACAGTTATAAAAATATGCTGGAATAAAAGTTATGTGAATGTGGTCTCTCTCCAAATATCTTATTAATGTTATACTGTACGCACCTATTTGCAGAATGGCAGTTGGTTGTGGGTAGCTGGAACTGCGCAAAGCTAAACCACAGATAAGGGGGATCTACTGTATAACACTTTTTATGTTCTTGAAGATAATGTAAAGCACGAACAAGTTAAGGGGAGACATGAAATAAATTAAAAAAGACCCAATTCTAAGAATTCTAGAGGAAAATGTAGGAAAAACTCTTCTAGATATTGGCCTAGGCAAAGAATTTATGAATAAGACCCTAATGGTAATCACAGTAACAACAAAAATAAATGAATGGAATTTGATTAAACTAAAAAGCTTCTGCACAACTAAGGAACCCTCAACAGAGCAAATAGACAACCTACACAATGGGAGAAAATATTCACAAGCTACACATCCAATAAAGAGCTAATTTCCAGAATTTACAAAGAACTCAAGAAAATCAGCAAGAAAAAAACCAAACACCCTATTCAAAAGTGGGCAAAAAATATGAACAGCAGTTTCTCAAAACAAAAAAGACAAATGGCTAATAAACATATGAAAAAATGCTTGATGTAATTAATAATCAAGGAAATGCAAATTAAAACCACAATGAGATATCACCTTACCCCAGTTAGAATGGCTTTTATTTAAAAGTCCAAAAACAATAGATGCTGGCATGAATGCACAGAGAAAGGAATGTTTATACAGTGTTGGTGGGACTGCAAATTAGTACAACCCTTATGGAAAACAGTATGGAGAATCCTTAAAGAACTAAAAGTAGACCTACCATTTGATTCAGCAATCCAACTATTGGGTATCCACCCAAAGAAAAAGAAGATTTTTCATCAAAAAGACACATGAACACAAATGTTTATTGTAGCACAGTTCACAATTGTAAAGATGTGGAATCAACCCAAGTACCCATCAATTCATGAGTGGCTTAATAAAATGTGGTATATGTGTAGCACAGAGTAGTACTCAGCCATGAAAAAGATGAGTTAATACCTTTGGCAACAATCCAGGTGGAACTGGAGACCATTCTCCTAAATGAAGTATCTCGAGAATGGAAAAACAAACACCACATATACTCACTATTAAACTGGAACTAACCAAAGCATAGATGTGCACAGAGGGAAGTAAAACCCAGTGGAAATTGACTAGGGGGGAGGAAGGAGAAGGGGAGAGGCAAAAACCTACCTAATGGGTACAATGAACACTATCTGGTGATGGGTACACCTATAGCAGGACTCAAGTATTACAAAAGTGATCCATGTAACTTCAAACATTTGTACCCCCTTAATATTTTCAAATAAAAAAAGAAAAAAAAAAGACCTAATTCTAACTTTTAGAGATAAAAAATACAATATTTGTGAAAAAAAATAAGGCCCTGGATGGAATTAACAGCACATTAGACACTACCAAAAAAAAAAAAAAAAAAAAAAAAAAAAAAGATGAGTAAATTTGAAGACAAAACAATAGAAACTATCCAAAATGAAACATTCAGAGAAAAAGAGACCGGAAAAACAAACAAACAAATGGAGCATGAATGAGCTATAAGACATCTTTAGTCTAACATACATCAAATAGTAGTTCCAGAGAGAGAGGACAAAGAACTGAGTGACAAAAAATGTTGGAAAAAATAATGGCTGAAAATTTTCTAATGATAAAGACTATAAACTCATAGATCCCAGAAGTTAAACAAACCACAAGCACAGAAACATGCAGCAATCTACACTGTAACACACCATAGTCAAATTGGTTCAAATGAGTGACAAAAGGAAAATATTTAAAGCAGCCAGGGGACACATTATGTACCGAGAACAAAAATAAGAATGACAGCAGAACAAAGCAAGCCAAAGATATTAGAGCAACATCTTTAAAATACTCAAAGAAAAATTAAAAAACCCTGTTAACCTAAAATTCTATATGCAGCAAACATTTTTTTCTTACAAAATGAAGGTCAGAAAAGAGAGATATTTTTAGATATACAAAAGCTGAACCAACAGCTGTGCATTAGTATAGATGATCAATACTTCAGGCAGAAGGAAAATGGTAACAGGTAGAAACAGATCTACACAGAAAAGAAGAGCACAGAAAATGGTAAAATACATGAGTAAATATAAAACAATTTCATTCTTGTTTTTAAAATATCCTAAAAAATAGTTGACTGTTCAGTAAAAATAATAACAATGTTATTGTTGAGTATACATGTAGGAGTAAAATGCATGACAACAATATCACAAAGGCCACATATGGTGAAACAATTGTTTTTAGATAGTAATATGACAGTTTAGGTATTACCAGTTTTATGAATCTTTGCTCCACAGACTCCTACTGTCCACTCCAACCCTGGTTCCTCTTTTAGTCATAAACCTTAAGCTTTACATTCTAAGTTCATTACGGGTGATACAATGTTACATAGTCTTTTTATATTTAACTTATTATGACTGAATAATCAAATGCAACAAAAACAGTGTTTGTAGATTTTAGCTATTGGTTACAGCAAAATTCCACATATATATTCCAAAATGAGTAGAGATGCTTTGTAGCAGATTTAAATCAGTCTATTATTTTTTAATTAAAGGAATTTGATCTCTCTTCTTAGGTTCTTTCTTACCATATTTACTAAAAAATATTTCTATTTAATATTTTATCACTATAATTTTATTTTGTGTCTAAATAGTTTTGAAAGGTTCCTCAAGTACCTAACAAATTTGTTCATATTGACATTTATCTTTATTAAACTTGTTAAGGAAGTCAGACAGTTTTACAGTGAACTTAATCCGTTTCCTTACTGCAATATATTTTATAGTACATGTCTATCTAGTACAGTGTCTTCAGGACTGTACACTTATAAATTTGATTAAGATCAATGTATAAGAATTGCATTGAAATACGTGTAGGATTTGCAATGGGGGATTTTATGTGAATAAAAAGCAAATATATATTTTATATATTTGAATTTGTGAATTAAAATATGTCTTTTTCAATAATCAAATAGTCAAGAAACTATTGGCTTCAAAAGTACTAGTGTACTCCAAAACTATATTTAGAAAACCATAAAATTAAAAATAAGCTTATTAAGACTTTTGCAAAGAAATATCAAAAGTGTATAATATTTCAATAATTTTTAAAAAATATATATTTATCATTGTCAAATTTTATTTATGGAGTCCTATGTTAAAAAAAAACTTCAACTTTTATAAATTTAACTTAACTTACACTAAAGTACATAATAAAAAAGAAAAGAAAACCTTTTCAAAAACCTTTTATTCTAGTAAAAGGATTACAAAAAGTTTGGTAATTTGAGATGCTATTCTGGAACGTATGCTACTAGTTCAAATGTGCAAGCTCCAACTTAACAAATGTTTAAAATATTTGTGTTTTTAAAACAGTGCCAAAATAAACCACATCTTTTCTAGAGATGACATATTTAGCTAAGCATGAGCAACATAAATCTTTCAACCATTCCATGTATTTGTTTAAAAGCCTCAGAAACCACGTGCATTTCCAATAAAACATGAACAAAATGCTGAAATCACTGGAGCCTAACAGTTGATTTATAAATCAATTTTTTAAAAAGACAAATGTATTTGTGTGTGTATATAATATACAGATAAACAGAGAGTTTAGTTGTAAGTAATAGTTATCAACAACACAATAATATCTGTGAAAAATCTGGGTTCCATACACACCGTATGTGAGAAGACAAAATGTATACGACATGGCTGTTTTATCAGATAATGACTTGTTAATCATGACTATTTGAAAATAAAAACTTTAATCATCTTAAAGTTAAGATTATTCTTAACTTTATTTGAATAAGGCAGTAGACAAAGTATCAACTTTATCATTGAAAAAAGTAAGCAAAAAAAATTTAAAAAGAAAAAAATAAGCAAAATATTTTATCCCATAAAGTATTTTAAATATTTTAATAATTTTAAAATGATGGCCTATTTATAAAAGTGAAATTAAAAACTCTCATATATTAACAATTAACCAATAACTTTACCTTAACTACTTATACCTTGCTTATAATGAATAGCCTTGCTTACAACTAGTTTTTATCTCTAATAGTTACTCCAAGAGATAGAGTGAGCCTTGAAGTTTGGACTACCATAAGACTACACTGTCAGGTTTTAGTATCGGGCCAAATTAAAAATAGAACAAAGTGACTCAAGGTTATATTTTATTAACAATGAATTGTCACAATATTCCTCATTAGTGAAGGCTGAGACAAAGCATGCTGCTACTATAATACCATAGAGAGCGGGTAATAACGTGATGCTATTTACACATGCAGCTCGTATTATTATACTTCATTGAAGAAATGTACACAATCTTCTGATTGTTAGTGAATTCATATGAATGTGTATAAAAGAAATGGTACGATAATAAAAATTGCAAGAGTTAAAATCTTTAGTTTGAAATTTTTTTCTTATAGAAAGTTTGGAGACCTATAGTTGCATAGAGTATAATTATAAGACCTTAGTTCTAAGTCCTAGCCAGTCCTTGGCAAATTCCAAGATCCACTGTATGTTTCCTCATCTGTGGAATGAATTTCATAATAATAATAACAACAGTGATACTAAAATTATCATCATTAATGGTTGATAAATAATTTTTATTATTACATGGTTGATAGGCTCAAATAAAAAAAAAGATGTGAAAGGACTGTGTAAATCATCAAGTGCTACAAATGTTAGTACTATCATTTCAGCTTTTTCTCTGAACTAACTTATTTTTACAAGTGAATTCTCATGTTACTGTAGGAATTAGACTTGATAATATTTAAAGCAAACTCAAAGCAACACCTGTGAGCAGTGTGGAATAGTTCTAAAGTTGCATTAATATTGAATATATAGAGAATTGATCTTCAGTGGGCAAGGTTATTCCTTCATACAAAGCACTGTCTAGGGGATGGCCACGTTTGAAGCTCTGACTTGGGGGGGGGGCAGGGGCAACATACGTAACCTAAACTTTTGTACCCTCACAATATGCTGAAATAAGAATAAAAAAAAAAAAAGAACAAAATCAATGTTCTTTACTTCAGTTCAGGTCTTTTTTTAAAAAAAAATAAAAAAAAAGATTATTTGGAATACTGTTGTTGATGTTGTTGAACATCTTTTAGTGCAAGAAATTAATTAAGTTAATATTTATCTGTAATACTATGCATTTGTAATTTTGTAGACAACTCATTTTCAAGGGGATGTGATATTTTGGGGAGATTACCACTACTGAACAATAGGGAATGTTAGACTTGTTTTGTAAATTTAACTTTATCATACTCTAAAAAAGTTCTGGATATTAATTATAGAAATCAGTTGCTCTAATTGGATCATTTAGGTATAGAAAGAGATGTTTACAAATTATAAAATATCTTCTTACTACACTTTGTGTTTTCTAAAACCCCAGTTAAAATAACTCAAGAAAAGTTAGTCTGTTCTCTAGGGCTGACCTGAAAATTCAAGTTTGCCTGTGATTTATTTTAAGAGGGTTCAGGAATGGACTATTTTGTGACAAGAACTGTTTCTCTTTACTTACCTGCACCTCATAGATGACTTAAAAGGCACTGTGTCTTCACATAAGGACCTGTTACGGGTTTTAATTAGAGCCAAGTGACAAGACTGCATTAATGACCAAATTATTACAAATTTCTATATTTACATTGTCACTTTTCTATAAAAAGCTATAATTCTCTTTAGGACTATAGAGCAAATCCAATTAGTTTATTTTTAACCTCTGTTGGTTCTTATTTTCTAAATTCTCATAGTTTCAAAAAAATCATTAAAAGCAGGCAGTATGAGTAAATTCTAAATATGAATGCAATGGGATGATTCTAACTTCCAGTTAATTTAGTGAATACAGATTTAACAAGGACGAAATAGGGTTTCTTAGCATTGTGATTCTTGTGTCCTCTATGAAAAAGTACACTAAATTTTCCTGCATAGTAAAAAAAATTCAAATGAATAATCTCTGGTGGCATATGAAAGAATGGTACAATAAATTGTCCTGAATATACTTACCCTGAAAATAGGTAATGGTAGGTTAAGTTAGCTCAATTGTCTTGTCTATTTTATCCTGTTTGAGGCACAGTCATTTTCTATTGGCCTCTCATCTGTTCAAGCTAAAAAAAAAAAATGAAGGTATTTTTCTTATAGCCAATTATATAAAATCTCAGTTCTATTCATAACTTTGTATGATTAGAAATGACTGCTATGCTGTAACTATTTCATCTTTTAAATAAAACAAAAAGTAGGTAACATGAATCAAGTTGCAGGTTTACTTTTTTCTAAGTCTTTCTATTTCTGCATTATAATTTTTTTTGTATATATATTGGATTCCCCTCCTCCATAACAAAAATTCAAATGGTAATCTAAAAAAGATAGTCAATAAAAATACTTAACAGGTTTGATGGTCTCCTGCCTTTTAGGACAGAGACATACTGGTACATGCTAATTTGCAAGCCAAAAGTGTCCTAGCCTATTAGACAAAGAGTTGGCAATTTCTATAGCTTGAGTACAGTTTAGATAATTATCTAGACCCAACTTTAAAAAATATGAATTTATAAGTAAACATTAACAATTTCCTCTTTTTATTGAAAACAGTTTGAGTTATTTGTAGTGAAACAAAAATCATGCCTTGATGAATGTAAATTTAAGGTACCAAACTCTTATTAAAGCAAATTATACATTTAATTCATGGCATCTCTACTAAATATTCTTTAATACTAACAAAGATTACATACACACATTGAAGGAAGACTATACACTCTTATGTCTGAGCTGCTCTTATCAGTTAAGAAATATACTCTATATTGAAAAATGCATGTATTTGAAGTTTTGACCTAACATAGTGGATTAAGGCTTAGACAATATTTACTTTGCTGCACTTTGATTCAGAAAGGGCCACATGTGAAGATATGATCCTAACCAACTTTTCCATGTTTCTACAATGGTCTCTCAGTAAAAAAATTTATATTAAAGACATTGAGATATAAAATAGTTACAAAATAAGCTGCAACCTTATAGCTATCCATTGCTAAAAATCTTCAGTTAATATATTTGGATAAATAACTCAAGTCAGCAGCAAAGTGGTTAAACATTTGTGATTTGATTTTATCTCGGCTTGGAATGTGGTTGGAGTGTCCCACTTCTAACAACTGTTTGCTAAGTTAAGGCTTCAGTGTTTACACAGTGTTGAATGAAGCAGCCTGGTCACCAGATGTGAGCTCTTCTCCAGACTGTCGTTTTTTTCAGTCAGATCACTGTCCTCATGGTCCCAGTTCCAACCTTTTTCCTCAGGACGTCCACCAGCCTTTCTAACCTAAGTTGGGGTGGGGGAGGGTGGGAAAGGGAGAAAAAGAAAATAAAAAGTGCAATTATTGTCAATAATGTTTTGGCTGAAAATGGACAGTATTTGCCTGTGACCAACAGTCCTCATAGTCACGTCAGGAGACAAGGCATACTGGTGCCGAATGCCAAATGTTTGAGGTTAAAGAAATAGCAACACCGCAAACTTTAACCTAGATCCTTGGATTATGTCAGCATTAGATGCCACATGAAGTATATAAAATACTCATTTCAATACACTTACCTTTTTGTATTAAGGTTGTGAATGAATCATTTACTGTAATGACAGGATGACTTATTAAGTGTAGAAGAGTTTCAAATTGATTTTTACCTAGGAGAAGTACATATTTCAACACAGAAGTATCAGCAATCTTATACCTGTTACTTAGCTAAATAAGTGACACATTGGTTGGTATACTGTACAACTCTTATGCATTATATTCCTTTCTTTTTCATAGAGTCAGCTGAAGAAAATAAAGCCAGGCATTAAATGGCTAGGTGAGAAAAATTTCATGTCCCTGTAGCCTGGAAATAATTTAAATATAAAAAAATGATTTGACACTAATAAAACCAGACTTCCTGCTCTACAACAAGTTTCTATTTTTGAGTAGTATAAATATGCTAGGAATTACTAATATAGACTTTTTATTCAAAGAAAATTGATTTTCTTAGCTGATTAAAAACCTACCAATTAAACTGAAAATCAAGTCAAAAGTTCAGAAGTCCATTCTGCAGTGTTTTTAAGTTATTCCATGGGTGGGAGATCACATTCATGTGGATCAGTGAGAGTTTTGTTTGACAAAAGATGATGGGGGAATCAGACCACTAATTAGTTTTCTTGTATTTTCTTTACTGAAAGCATAAAACCTCAAACAAAAATCTTGCTTGATGTTACACACAAAGAAATCTTCCTTATAAGTGAAAATCATGCCCAGCAGTTTTCATATACACAATCTTCTCTCCTCAAAGGCTGCTAAGTGACATAGTCTAGTCTGCTCCACAGTTTGCCTCATTTATATGGATCCATGCATGAGGGTCCTTTGCAAATAAACACAGCACAGAGCTAGACACTAAAGGAATAAGGGCATTCTTAGTGCTATGCACACTGGTTGAGACTATTTGGGAGTTTCAGGAAGGAATGAAAAAATCAACTGCATACAACACTGAAAACTCGTTCAAGTTTATTGCATGATTCTGCATGTATTAAAAATGGTGTTAACAAAAACCAGGAAAATGAAACAAAATAATTCAGTGCATTAAAGATCTTTGCTTTAAGAAAGATAGTAACGATCTTAGCATAAAGACAAATTTTGTCTAGGTTTATTACTACAAATTTATCAACTGTAAATTATATAAGTATTATACATCTACTATAACAGTCTAGTGGTATAAATACCTAAACTAGAGGATTCCTGGAAAATTCACTGCATTCACAGATTAGTCTACATTAGTTGGACTTTCCATAGTGACAAAAACTAGTGCTATCTTATACACTCTGAATGTTATGATTCATGGAACTACATGAATCCTTTAAGACAAAGTTTCGTTAACTTGAATTGTGGATGAGGGGGGAAGAAAAACGTTAGTATGAATTATACAACTATACTATGAGATTTTAAGTTTATTGTTAAAATCTGATAGTAATTTGAAATAACTGTTAATAAATGGTTCCCAGCAGAAATCTAGACAAGCCACTAATAGCATTTCTCTTCCTTCATACACTGTTAAAATCAGAATACATGCTTTCAAGTTGGTTAAACATATCCCTCCCCCATAATATCATTTACACTACTAACTAGTAAAAACATTTTTTCCTCATAAAAGTAAAGCTCTACTTTGTACAGTTATTATTATTATTGCTACAAATTCAAACTCAATGGAATCCCAAATTACTAGGATGAATGTGTTGTGCTTCTTTTGGCTTCTCCTTTATAGACTGGTTCATCTCACTTTTGTTTCCTTTTTATAAATCAGGAGATCTTTTAGAACTCTTAAATTTAGAACTCTTAAATTTTGCTATGGTAAGAGATTAGGAGGAAATACTTAAATATCATGTTTTGCAATGTCGCCACTACATTTCAACAATGACTAGATCACCACATTCTCAGTTTATCCAGGTTGAATGATTTATGAAAATTTGATCTCAGAAATGAGAAAAATGTCAATTACTTAGTTTTGTAAAAGCTTACTAACTTCTGAAACACAATGAAGCACCTATTCCTTCCTGTAAGGAATGGAATACACCTGCCAAACATGGACTGTGCCAACAGGAAGGTAGATGTGTGGGTCTGTTGAAGCACCTTGCAGGATTTGCCTGCAGGCTATTCTTCACTGTCCAAATCAATAATATCCTTTAAAAAATTATGTAGCTCACTAAAAGAGGCTCCAACTGCTTTACATATTACTCAATGATATCTTTCCAAGGGCTTCATGAAATAGGATAAGGGCTAGAGCTAGGATTAGGATTTCTCCATTTTAAATATGAAGAAACTGAAGCATAAACAAGTAAACTCTTATACAAGTTTCTGAGACACAACAGTGACAAACTTGGGCCTGGTTTCCTTGTTTTTAGTTCAGAGCTATTTCCATTAGAGTTTGGGTTACCAGAGACCTACAGATTTTACATTATAGGTTAATGGATTATTTGTCTCAGTAGTGTCATTAAAAATTTTTCCTCAACTTCTTCAGTCAAATTGGGAAAGTATTTGCTGGTGTATTTCACCTGCAATTTTAGTAACAACATATTATAAAAAAGTAAATTCATGTCATTGTACATAATTAGGACATAAGTAGTTATAATCTATTATTTGCTATAATACAATTTCTATATAAACTTGAAAATGTATTTATAGTTATATTTTAGACAGAAATCGTATTTTTAAAATTAACATTATTTTCATATTTTCTATGTAATTATATAATATGTACATACTATAATGGAATGATAGTTTTCCATCAGGTAAATGAACTATAAGTTATTTATCAATTTTCTTAATTTACTTCCATTTTTCACCCTTTTTTTTTTTTTTTTTTTTTTTAGAAATGAGATCTTGCTATGTTGCCCAGGCTGGCCTTGACCTCGAACAACTAGGCTCAAGCAATCCTTCTGCTTCAGCCTTCTGAGTAGGTGGGACTACAGATGCACACCACTGCACCCAGCCTTTCTCATTCTTGATGAATATTGTGAGATATTTTGAAAGGCAAGTAATATTTGATGAGTATTGACTATATGGCAGTAACTATGAGAAGTCGTTTACGCACATATTTAATTTCCATTATAACTCTCTATGGAGTAGGTATTATCATTAGATGACAAAACCAAAGCATATAGAGGGTAATTTGATCAGAGCCACACAACTAGTGGGTTTTGGAAATGGGGTGTGATGCTAGGTCTAAGTACCACATCCCTGATCTCTCCAATGTGCCATACTGCTTCCAGAAATACCGTGACTTCTAAGGCTTATTTCTGAATTTTCATGTGCTTGAATTACTCTTATTGTCTAGATAATTTTATTGCAAAGGGACAGAAAGGAGTGAAAAGTGAGCAAATTTCTCATTATCAATTGAATTACACCAAAGTAAATAATTCATGGTAGATTCCATTTTTATTTCCTTTTTTTGTTATTTTCATTTTTTCAGATTCCATTTTTGAAAATGATTTTTGCATTTGTCAATGTCAGAGTAAGAGAATTCTTATTGGCTAGACAATTTTTTCGTCAGAAAAAGCATTCCTATTATTTAGGCAATAAAATTGTTCCATCAAACCTGTTTAGCTTTTTTTTTGTTTGTTTTCAAGGAGAAAGAATAGAAAGAACCAGGGAAACCCAAAAGACATGGACAACAATCATCCTTCCAGCAGAGGAGACAAAGCAACTAAAAATGCTGCACCTATGTGTTGCCATTAATATCAAAGATCTTGTCCTCTTTCAATCATGGCAGAAAGGTGAGAAGATTTCAATATAATTGTTTTTCTTTTACCACTATGGCTGTCCTTCTTTTGCTGGTCTTTTAAATGTTAATGTATTTTTACCATCTTTTCTTTACGCTTTTCCTACTTTCCTCAAGAGATGTTATTTGTTTACTTGATGTCATTTAAACGCTCATGATTTCCAAATTCATACTCACTTCTCCAAATTTTCTTCTGAATTTCAGACTCACATATCCAACTGCCTTTAAGACACCTCCCCTTCCTTATACCTCATGAGCACGATACTCAGCATATCTAAAATAAAACTTACTATTTTACATTCCATGTATGTTTCAGTATTTCTTATCTTGATTAATGTTGCCATTCATTCATTCACTCACTCAATCATGTAAACTGAAAATATTTAGAAAAACTTGGTACATTGTATTTTTTTCCCCCTCACTTCAGCTTAGACCTCTGAAAATTTTGTGATGAAACCACTAATGTAGACAAATAAAAGGGTCTTAACTTATCTAGTAACATCATTTACATTTTAGAAAGATCACACTGGTAAGAACGTAGCTAGCCTATAGGTAAAAAGACCAGATAGTTCTTTACTAAAAAAATCCTACTGAGCACAACAGTGTGATGTACTTATTGCGACTAAACTATACACTTAAAAATAGTTAAAATGGGCCAGGCATGGTGGCTCATGCCTAAAAAACCAGCACATTGGGTGGCTGAGGCAGAAGGATCACTTGAAGTCAGGAGTTCAAGACATAGGCAAAATACTTAAGATCCTGCCTCTACAAAAAATAAAAAACTTAGCCAGGAATGGTGGTGTGCGCCTATAGTCCAGGTACTTGGGAGGCTGAGGCAGGAGGATTGCTTGATCCTAGGAGTTTGAGGTTGCAGTGAAGTATGATTGTGCCACTCACTGCACTCTAGCTGGGGCGACAGAATGAGACCCTGTCTCAAAAGATAAATAAATAAATAAATAAATTTAAAAAAGTAAAAAAATAAAAATTAAATTAAAAATGGTTAAAATGATAAATTTTGTTATGAATATTTTACCACAATAAAATAATTGTAATAAGAGTTGACGGCCCAAATTAGAGCTGCAGCAATGCAGATGAAAAGAAGAGGATGGATTTGAAAAACATTTAGGACATAGTATCAAAAGGACTTAGGGACTTTTGAGGGTAGAATTGGGTGAGGGGTATTGGGCAAGAAGGTTTATTCCTGGATGTCTGGTTTTGATGACTAGGTAGATAGATAGTGATGTCCTAACTAAGACAGTGGAGGGGAAGAATGGCAAAATTGCTGGGGAGTATGTGTGTGTGAGGATGAGTTCAGTCTGATGCATATATATTTGAGGTGTCAGTAGGATATATAAGTGAGGCTGAGGATAAGTGAGTACCTGGATATAAGAGTTTGTGTTAACAAGAGATTTTTAGGTAGGTTTCAGTTCAATCAACAAAAATTTGTTGAGTAATTCCTATATACCAGGTATTGTTCTAGGCATTGATTATTCAAAAAGAACAGGACATGGTCCTTGCTCATAAGAAGCAATAAGGTAGGTGAGTAGGTCTTTATCTGGATAACTCCAATAAGTTATTGGTAAATGCTATAAAAAAGGATAAACACAGGTATTAAACAGAATCTAAAGTGGGCATGGAAGGAAAGGAAAGGCCTGTAAAGGATTCCTGATGATGCCTGAGTTAAGTATTGGAGGATGAGAAGGACAGTCACCCCAAGAAAGGTGGGAATGGAGACAGGGCAAGGATGAGCATTCCAGGCAGAGAAAATAACATGTGAAGACAGAGAGGTATGAAAAGCTTGATGTGTGTCAAGGACTACCAGTAGTATTTCAGAGCACAGCAAAGTAAGGTGGAGGATGGCAGGAAATGGGGCTAGACAGGTAGACCATGACTAGGTCTTACTTTATGCTGCAACTGAAGCCATGGGAGTGGATGGACATGTTTAGAGAGAGAAATAAAAAAGGAAAAGGGAGGTGGGAAGAGGATAGAATCAAAATGAAACCAAATGTACAAAGGAAGGAAATTGGCAAAAGAATTTGAGAAAGAATAGTCAGAGAAGTAAAAGATGGACCAAGAGTAGGTACTGTCACAGAATCCAGAGAACTTCAAGAAGGGAATGATCAACAGGGTTAAGTGCTTAAATAAGATCAAAGTGAAAAGTGCCCATGTGATTTGGCAGTTAGGAAATGATAACCTTTTCTCAGTGCAATTTTAATGGTAATGATAAAAGTGGGATAAAGTATGAATGCAATGTGAAAAAGTGAAGTATACGCTGTTTTACAAGAGCTTGGCTAGAAAGTAAAGAAGATTGTAATTATGGGGGATGGATGGCCAAGGGAGTTTTTTAAAAAGTGGAAGATGTGAATATATTTATGGATTGTGGAAAAGGAGACTATAGAAAGACACTAAAGTATAAGGAAGATGATAGCTTTTTAAACAGGGCCTCTGAGGATGGGATCATAAGCACAACTTGTAGGATTATCCTTGAAAATATGACTTTTCCTTGGGACCTAAAGAGAAAGAGGCAGGAAGAATACATCTGTGAATAATTTTGTATGTGTGGAGGAAAGAATTGACAGAACTTATGTCTGTTAGATTCAATTTTCCCCATGGAGTAGGAAGCAAGGTTTTCTGCTGAAAGAATAGGGTGAGGAAAAGGCTGTAAGAGAATAGTGAAGGTTTAACAGGACAAGAAAGGGAGGTGACCAGGGATATGTAAAAGAATTGCTAGGTGGGATAGATGACTCAGCTATAGCTAGACACTACAATTTTGTAGAAGATACTGACCATAATAGTAATATAATTTTTCCACCATTAGCCCTACACTTTGGGGGTATAGGGAAAGTGGATTACAAAAGTAATTCAGTTTTTGACTTGCAGGGCAGTGAGTTAGGTAATACAGCGTATAAGGAGACTGAGTGTCCTGGGGAGAAAGTGATTAAACCTAGAATCCAGACTAGAGGTTAGAGAACCCAGGTTAGAGAAGCAAGCAAGCCTATAAAGGGCTGTTAGTCTAGGCAGAAAATGGAGGAAGCAAGGGACTGGATGTCTTGATTTGAGTTCAGTCTAAAAAGTAAGAGTAGTTAGGATAAGACTGTGGTTATTGTCAAAGAGGCAACTTTGAGCTCAGGATATCAGATACAGAAGTTCTGAGTGATAACAAGATCCAGAGTGAGTAGCTGAAGTGGAGAAGAGGTAAAGGTCACTAGCATTCAGGAGGCAAATGAATAAGACAGATTACTGACATAGATATTGAAGTTTCTTAGCATGAATGCGGAGGTTGGGGCAGAGAGGAAGACACTGAACCAGATGTCTACAACTCCCATTAAGTGAATGGTATTGATCAGAAGATCGTAGAAATCACTGAAGAAGAGCATAGAGAGTGATAAAAATGGATGGTGTAAACCTCAAAGGAGGAAAGGTTTTTACATGAATGCAGAAGATATGAAAGTACTGAAGGGGAACCAGAAAAACTCTCCCTCCTATTATATGGAGTATGGGAGAAAGACTAGTGTCTAGTGGGCTGCTGGGGAAAAAGCATCCTTGGTAAATTCAAGTTTCAGGTAAAATGTAAGTGTGATGCATTCCATGAAGAAGTTGTGGACAGACACAAGATAGTAACAATGGAAAGAAGGTTCCAGAAGGCAGATGGAAAAGAGCCGAGATCAGAGGGGAAAAGAAGGAGGGAAAGACGGGGAGAGAAGTACAGAGATGTATGGAATAGGATAGGTAACTGATGGGGTTTCCCTACTCCCTCATGCAGAAATTGTAACTAATGAAATAAAAAATTTGCTCAGTTTTAGCCACAACTGAAAGATACATATACACACTAAGATACACACAATAAATATAAAAATGTACATATACAAGTGTACTTATGAATATGTAAAGACACGGCCATAGAAATATGAACACACATATATATGCTCACAAAAGTACATGGAGAAATAAGGGACTATCCAATGAGAAAAAACAGAGTTGAGAAGAGAAAGGACGAATGACTATTCATGTTTGAAAAAGACTGAAGAAAGAGTTTTTAAGTGAAAAAGTGAAGACAGAAGTAGAAAGAATGAGTTAAATAATACTATAAAAAATTTTTCCTCATCTTAATAGAAAATCTGCCTCCTTGGATCCTCTACCTATCTGCCTAGACTACCCTTTAAATCTACTTGATTTCCTATGTGAGTTATTGTCAAAATGTTAAGAGAGTTATGTCTTTACTGTGTTTTATTTTTTTCTTGCCTTCTGTGCATGCTCTAGTGCCTTTAAAAACATTGAGCCCTATATAAAATACAATCTGATCACTTCAAAGGAAAATGGGACTTATATCTCCCTTGATCTGGACAACTACTTCTTTCTTAAAGCTTCTATTTTTCCTACTAGCTCTAGAGTAAGTGTTTCACACTCACCAATACTCTAGTCTGCTTTGCCTGCACAGCCAAGATAAGCTCCTCCTTTTTTGGATACATACAATTGATATTGCTGTATCAGAATAAAGAATACAAAAGTTAGTGACTTAAAACAACAGCCATTTTATTTAATCATGTCAATTTGGGGTTGGCTTACCTGGCCAGTTCTTCTGCAAGCCTTGCTTGGAATCATTCAAGCAGCTGTAGTCAACTGGGGCTGGGTGGTCATAGGCCTGCCAATTGGTCCTGACTGTCCTGACTGGTCCAGAATGGCTAGGACTCCCTCTTTATGCGGTATCTCATTCTCAAGTAAACTAGCCCAGATGTACTTACATGATGAGCAAGTCAGCAAGAGAGCAATACTGGAGTCAGTCATATTTCTTGGAAAATATTACCAATGTAAATAAATGGTCAGGGAAAATTTTTAATGTCTTTCTTGACAAAAGATTGCATTAAAAATCTTAGCCTAGTTAATGTGACATTGAAAGTTCACATAGATATATCATAACAATTAGAATCAAATGCTCTTCTCTCTGTTAATCCTCATATCAAGATCTTTGAGATTAAGTAGAAACCAAAGAATGTGGTAAAAAAGGCCCTCTTACTACCTACTTGATCCACTGTGTGCAAATCTCTCCATTATCTTGTAACTGTCATGAGACTTGAGAATTTTCATCAGTACTGAAATATTGGTAAACTTAGAGCCTAGGTAAATTAAAGCAGAGTAGATACCTGAGTTTTGTTTAAATACATTTCAGGAAAAAAGCCTAACTTTAGCAAAAGCATTGCCTTCTGAATCTAGCTTTTGACCTAAAAATGATGACTCCCAAATCAATGCTGTAAATTAAGTATACAAAGTCTTCACAACCCCCACTATCCCAAACACAACATGATACTTAGAAAATAAAGTTTACAAATTATTATGGCTCTTAACATGAGTTTGGGCCACGTCTTCCCTATACCTCATGTCAATGGTCAAAGTAACATTTGTTTGGGCTAGTCCTGGGACAGAAGTGTGAAACTGGAAAGTTTACCTTCATTTTTCAAAGAGTGAGGCTTAAAATAATTTGGTAATGATTATTATTAAAGTGGAATTTCAATAGTAACAGAGAATTCTAGAGAGAGGGGAAAAAAAAACCCTCAGAAGACAAAAACCCAATGCTGAGTAGAAATATACTCCAAAGATACTTCTCTCACTTTCCATCAAATTCTCCTCTCAATGATGCTTAACAATGGTCTTAAACTTTATGATAACGTTATGTGATTCAAAAAAAGTGTATCTTCATTTTATTATGGTATAAAGCTTTAACTCAAATCTATGAAGCTCTGATGGAGAAATTTCAAGTATCAATTGATAAGTATCAAAATAGATATATCTTGGGATTTACATTTTTCTCTTAAATGATTCCAGGGATGTGACTATCGTCTTTGTCTACATATAAGATTATCACTATTTATTGTCAACTGTTATTATTGGCTGGATCTACATGTATTAAAAAAGGAGAAAAAAAGAAAAAGTTGGGAAATGCAGCCAACAATATTAAGTTTTAAAGCATTATTACTAACCATTTATTAGTTTGTTGATTTCTACCATTAATCAAATCTAAATCAATCCTTTCCCCCAAACCATTTTTATGTGTTAAAAGATACTAAGAGTTACTGGAATAAAGGACACAAAGAAATAATATGGATACATTAATTTAGCTCCTCAGATATGTAATTATATAAACACTATCATTCATTCATTTAGAAATATTTCTTAAGTACTTATTTTGTGAATGATAATTTCTAAATAGTGTTCTGCACAGATTTTTTTTGGCATTTCTACTGTAGATAAATGTCATATGAAGTCTTTTTACAAATACAAAATTTCCTGTAAAGATGGACCATAAAAGGAATGTTCAGCCATAGCAAGTTATAATTTGGTGACCTTCAGATTATACCTTTTTCAAGTGATGCTAAGGTTTTAAGTATTGTGGACAAGTATATGTGTTACACAGGTAAATAGTGAAAAAGCAGGAATAAGCTGTACTCAGATCTTACAATTCCTGGGTCATTTTATTTACCATGCTTCATTAAGCTTCACTTTTAGATTTATATTAACACTAGGAAATTGCTTCTACCTTGAAATTAAGCAAGAAACTTGGATTTATCATCAAATAGAATATAGAAAAAATTTAGTACACGTATATTCAACTGTGCTTAGATTAGATATAAGACATTCTTTTTTCAATGTCACTAATATCCAAAGTAGGCAAGGCACTGAAAAGTTACCTATATTTTAAACATAGACTAACATTTACTATCTTTTATGTAACCTTGAAAAATGAAGCTCACCGATCAATTATAATACCGGTTAATATCTACTTAGATTAATAAAAAACATAAAAGTTAGATATATAATAATCAAAATATGCAAAACTTTGCATTTCTTACTTTGTTTCACCCTATTTAAAGATTAGGACATGGAGAAGGATTAAAGCTGTATTTCCTTCTTTATATTAATAGTATCTCTAAGATAATTTCATTTCAAGTTTTGGATTTTAAAATAATAACTTTGGCATAATTTTACTCAGGGCTTAATTAAGACTTTTTAAGTTCGATGTCTAGATTGTCCCTGGATTCCAATTAGTCTACGGCAGCAATAGTACAGTGGGTGATACTATTAGGAAAGTACTTAACAGAAGATAATGGAGTTATTTTGCTTAAGCCCCTAACTTAACATTAGAAGGTGATTGAGATAATAGAATAAATTAAGATCAAGTGACAATTTTATTGGGCTTCTTCAATATCAGAGGATATTTAAATCATATGTAAGAGTCTCAAGAAAACTCAACACCAATAACAAGCCCTCGAAGCTCTATGAGGGTAGGGACAATGTATATTTTATTCAAACTGTATACCTGGTAACTAGTCCAATAGGTTCTCAGAAATGAATAAGATATAGTTTATCAACAAATATCACACCTATATATACTGGAGTAATTTCATTTACATGCTTAATTCTAAAATAATGAATGGAAACTTTGATGAAGACCCCCATAAAAGTACATTTCAAGAAAAAAAGTCAATTACTTGACGTGAAGATTTGTAGTAAATATTTTATTTAGTCACTGGCCTTTGTAGAAGAACATTAAATGGTAGAGCAGTTATCTGAAAAGAACAGATTTCTTCCACTTTTTAAATGGAAAGAGTTTGGGGGGCTTGATGAGAAAGATGTTAGATAAAATTTCACCTGAAGTGAGAACTAAGCTAAGGTTAGCCTTTTTGTAACAGGAGGATTTAGCTAATGTACTAACAATGAATTACTGATTCCAAAAACCAGTATCTTCGGCTCTTCTTTTTGACTTCATAATTTATCAGGAGAAAACAAAATATACAAAGGAATGAAGTTGCCATGGATGTGGACTGCTTATGCATCATCTATGAGAGAAGCATGAGAGTCAAAAATAAGCAGGCATGTAACAGAATCTAGGAAAAAACAAACTGATAACCAGGTCAACCTTGGCATTTTAACTATTCCATTCAAAACTTTTTTGATGTCTATTTGTGTCTTTCCCCTACTCCCCAGCTTCTAGGACAACCCATATGAATTATTTGCTTAGGTTACATCTGAAGGCACAGAGAAGACCTTTATTTCTTTTAGCCTGAAATGGACTGTTTATTAATTATATCATTGTCTTATTTAAAACATCAGAGTTTCACTATTTTAGAGTGTCTCTTGTTAAAAATTAAGAGTGATAGGTGATTTTCTTCTTAAATATGGTTTTAAAAACTGCTCAACTGCTCAATTATATTGTCCTCAAAGTCTTTTTCCTGTAGAAAATCGATCTTTGGTTTCAATAAATGGAAATTTATTGTATATTTTAATATACAATAAATAGAAATTTTAAGTATAATTTTATTCATGGTATTATTAGACTTTTAGGTAGTCATTGCTTCTTCCTGGCAGTTTAAAATGGCATGTTATCAGACTTAGACATTTTATAGAGTCCTAATTTTTTATATAAATACGAGAGATCCATCTTTCTAAAATATGAAAATTTAGTTAAGTAACAACCATGAAAAGACAGACTGTTTTGAAATTTTTGTGATACATATTCACCATAGAATATACTTTATTTAATTAGAATTGCCATCACAGCAACATATAAAAGGGAAAATGTTATAAAGGCCTGTACCACGTATGTAGAAAAGTGGTACATGTTTATATTTTCATTTATCTCAAAAATAGTATGTATTCCAAACATATACACTATTTTTTGTACTTTATAGACAAGAAATTCTGAACACATAGAAAGACTAGCATTTGTGACTGAGTTGCATTTTTTCTGATTCCTGATTTTTATATGCCACTTGTAAATGTAATTTTCATTCTTTAATATCCATTCACTTCACAGTTAATACTTTTCAAGCACCATAGATGACTTGAAATTAAATCATACACATCTTTCTTTTATGTGTTAAAGTGCTGGTATTAAGGATTAATGGGCTTTATTCTCAGTACCTACATTATTCTTTGGTAGTAAATTAGTAACATAGGGACACACTAACTCTTTCAAACAGGATACTATTTAGTAAACTGCATATCAGTTACTGAGTTGCAGTGATCTTATATGTGAATTATACTTATATTCAAATTTATTTGCAGTGAGTGATTTATTCACAGAGATGGATTTTTCATATTTTTTTAGACTTACTGTATTTGTGCTGTCAACAATATATATAGATCTTTATATTTTAGAAATGACCTTAAAATTGGTAGCAAAGATAATAAATAAGACTTCATATATTTGTAAAGATTATGATTACAAAGTCCTAGAGGACATTCTGTAAGGCCAATGAAAACTATTTTTTAATCTTAATTGATAGAGCAATTCCCACATGTGTGTGAAGAGAATAGCCTCTAACCTGCCTCCTGATAAAATTCTCAAGGATTTTCAAAAACTATACAAACCATGATATGTAAAAATTAGGATTTATTGTTATTTTTCCTTAGATTAGTTTAGGTTTGGGAAATATGCAGTGTCTACTTCTTCTGGTATGTGTTTTGTTGCCTAAATTTGGTAGAAATACCTCTTTTGAAGAAATCACCTAGATAACATCAATGAATAGTTACTGTAAATCTTTGTTAATAGCCCATCCTCATCCTGTGTCTTTTTAAACAAAATAGTAAAATTCTTTCTTCATGCTGCTTTCAGCTGCTTATATCTGAACTTTTAAATATTCACACACCAGTCTGGTTCAGATAATTCTTCCCAATCTGAATGACATCACCTCAGAAACTGATCTGCTGCTTGCCCAGTAGAGGAGTCACATATTGCCTTTTGAAGAATGACACCTCAAACTGCAGTCTTGACATTTGGCCTATCTTTGAATGGCTTGAGATACAGCTCTTAAGAATAATCTTTATCATTCAGAATAACTTTTGGACATTCTCACTTTTAGCACTAGACTCCACAGAAAGAGTTTAATTATTTGGGAAATGGGGTTATATAATCTAAATTGCTCTCAGTCCAAAGAAATTCTCATGGGTATTTCTATTATTCCCAGAGAAGAATCCTTAGAAGCCCTTCCCTTCTTTTGCTGTTCAGATTCTGGAAGCCAATTTTGATGAGTTTTATATCTGCCACCTGGCAGTACTTTTCTCAAACTCAACTTAATATTTTTTCTCATAAATTTGTAAGTTAGGGTTACACAGAAAGAAAATGAAATTAGTTCTTAGCACTGAACTAAAGACATTCTATTAATGGCACTGTGTTGTTATTATCTCTTAGGCACAAAACCTTAAGATATTGACTTTTTTACCCATCATATCTCTTTGGTCACCAAATCATATTTTCCCTATAGTGTTTCTAATATGAATCCCTACCTCCTATCTGCACTGCTACCAGCCTACACCAGCACATCATTTGTCTATCTTATCATATTATTATGATTGCTTCTTAGCTGGTACTCTTACCTCTCACACCAACCTGCTTCAGTTAATCTTCCAATGCTAAGTGAGAGATCTATGTTCCTAACATGCTATTTTTATGAAGTAATCATTGCTGCCTTAAGAACTCTACAGTGGCTTCCTATTTCCTACTGCATGAAATCTAAGTGCCTTTGCATACTTTTGAAGGCTCTCAGTAATTCAGCCTAACCTTGCTCCTGCCAGACTGACATCTGTATGTCTCCTCTCCTAGATTATATTCACCCTGTACCTTTGCTTCATATGCTGTTTCTCTCCTTTACATTACCCTCTTTTCTTTCCTCTCTGCTTATTCATATTCTACCCATTCTACAGGGGGCCAAGTTCTATTTCCTTGAAGCCTTTCTTCTCTCTGTATTACCTGCACTGAACAACTAACAGATTATTCAGTACCATTTTATTCTATGAAATAGTAAATGAGGAAAAATATATTAATGGCATTATATACATTACAAGATAGTAGATACTCTTTAATTTAACAATTCCACTTGCAGGAACTTGTGCCCTCTTCAAATATTTAGCTACAAGTATGTTTACTGCAGCAGTATTTGGAAAATAACTAAATACAAATGTTATAAACTTCTTGTGGGCAAGGGAGGTATGGAAAACTTTTCATATATTCCATCAAATTTAATACAGTGCTAAGTATATGAAACAATTTTTTTGGATGAATTGTCTTTCTCTGTATCTTGTATCAACAGTAACAAAGATGGAAATCACATCAAATTTGTTGCTTTTCTTTTCCCTACATTAGTCCACATTTTCCAGTAAAACCCAATATCTTTTCAAAAAGTGATAAAATATTTTAAATTTTTAAAATTTAAAGGAAGCAGTCAGACTAACAAGAAATTTTTGTATTAATGCTTATCGCAAAATGGCGAGGAGTAAAGGTGTTGTCAACTGTAAAGAACAAGTTAAAAGAATTAATATTCTTCATAATTGTCACTTTTTGTCAAAAAGTTTCCATAGGAGTAGTGCTTCTAATGCTATATTCATACACCCAGTGATTTAAATCAGTCACATTAATCAGCCAAAAGCACTGGTCCACTATTTTGACATGCTTACTGAGAACAGAGGATGACTTACCATTCTCAAAGAAGCTATTAACACCTGTCTAAACTTTCTCAATCTACTTATAGTGCAGCGCTTTGAAGGGAAATACACTCCTCCTTTTCCAGCTTCAGATCATTATTTTCTATTATGTACCAGGGTCTTCGAAAGTTATAAAAAAGACATATTGAAAAAGTATAGAAATTTTGAATACAAAGTTTCTCAGTACTTGTACCATAAGAAGTAAATCCAAATTAAATTCTAGCTATTACTATATATCTTTAGACATGTAGCTTTCACAATTTAGGTTATTCTTAGCATGAAAAATATTTATGATAATGTATTTTATAATTAGAAGGCAAGACAAAATATTATTTATCTACCATAAAAAACCAGCAACATATTTCTCTCTTTTCCAGACACTTGAAGGGAGTTAAAAATCTGTACTTTCTCAAGGGTATCTCAAAACTAGCCTAATTGTTTTTCTAATTGATAGAAACTTTTTCTAATAATTCTAAATATTCTTTAACTTAACAATTCCACTTCCAGGAATCTGTGTCCTTTGTAATAATTGCAGATATGTGTGACTATGTGCTGCAAGTATGTTCACTGCAGTGGTATTTGAAAACACAATTAGATAAATTATAGTATAACTATGCAATAGATTTAAAGCCATTTAAATTATTTATTCTTTATATATAAAAGATTATAATGACATATAAAGTTGTTCATAATATGTTAAGTGAAACAATCAGATTATAAAATTGTATGTATTGTATGAAAACATTTTGTAAAGACACGTTGCTTAGCTATATTTTAAAATTTTTCTAAAATTAGTGTGTGTTGCCTTAGTAATTTATAAAAAATATATGTAATGGATAAAATAAGCATTTTCTAAATGTTTAGTCTATCAAAAAGATATTTAATATTTTTCTAGATCAAGATGAACACGTGTGTAACTACTAAAGTGAAAAGAGAAAAGTACAATATTTTTTTCTCTTCCCACTCTCACTTATTTTTTGCTGAACTCTCCATGGGTGTGGGGATCTTATGAGCCTGACAGAGAGAATGAAGCTTAAAAGTTACATGTGACTGCATGGCTATAAAGTTTATATCATGTATATACATTATGCAGATTTCACAATTTTACTTTTCAATAGCTAGAAATTTCCTATGGGTGTGGTGCACACTGTCTGGGGGATGGGCACCCTTGTAGCTCTGACTCGGGCAGGGCAAAGGTAATATATGTAACCAAAACATTTGTACCCCTATAATATTCTGAAATTAAAAAAAAAAGATAGAAATTTCTCCCCAAAAGATAAATTGAGGGGACATATGGTACATAAAGATGGAAGAACTACTTATTTTATTGTTTTTTAACATCATAAATCCAGGCCCTACAATTTTGCTAATTAAGTAGTTAACAATATTTTTAAAAATTATTTGAATTGAAAGAGACAGATTTCCGTATACAGTCAAGGCTATGTCAAGTGATTTCCTTTAATCTCCCATACCTCAATGAAGCCGATCTAGCATCTAGAGGTTTAAACCTCTCATAGTGTTTTGATCCTGTTTATTCTATCCTTGAAAGATATTTGCTTTGGAAGACAAGATTTATGGCTGAAGAACTATGACCAAACAGCTTATTTGATAAGATAAACAAATCTGAACTAGTATAAAACTATGAACACTATTACCCACTGGACTTTTAATTAGTAAAAACAACTTTGTTTAAAAGAAAAAAAGTACACAAAGACTAAGTTTATAAATAGTTCTAATGATTTTTCTAGGTAATCATAAATAAATATTAATAACCTCAAATAAGGAACTCAAAGAAGGCAACTGCATCAGTTATCATAAAATACCACAATTTAACAAATAAATCTGACACTGTAAAAGAGAAAAAAAAACTTCTCTTAAAATAAGCAAAACTGTAAATAGGAAAAACTATTTACAATACGTATAATAAAAAAGCTAATTTATTTACTATTCAAAGAGTTCTTATAAATCAATAAAAATTGATTAACAGTCTAATACAAAAATGGGAAAAGGTCATAAGTAGGCAGTTTACACAAAAACAAAAAATATATTGCCAATAAAAATACTAAAAAATGCTTAATGTAATTCCTAACTAAGGAAAAACATACTAACATGAAATACAATTTTTTTTTTTTTTTTTTGAGAAAGAGTCTCTGTCACCTGGGCTAGAGTGCTGTGGTATCAGCCTAGCTCACAGCAACCTCAAACTCCTGGCCTCAAGCAATGCTCCTGCCTCAGTATCCCAAGTAGCTGGGACTACAGGCACGCACCACCATGCCTGGTTCATTTTTCTATTTTTTGTAGAGATGGGGCCTCGCTCTTGCTTAGGCTGGTCTTGAGCTCCTGACCTCAAGCAGTCTTCCCTCCTTGGCCTCCCTGAGTGCTAGGATTACAGGCGTGAGCCACCATGCCTGGCTGAGAGATAAAATTTTTTACCTATCAGATTGGAAGGTTAACAATTTATTAAATAGTGATGCAATCTTGGTGATGTGTACATTCTAACAGATTACTAGGTAGTGATATAACTTTTTAAAACAATTTGGCAATTTTTATCAAAATTAGAAAAGCACACATTTTTTTGAACCTTACATTGTTCATTTCTGGGAACTTATCCTACAGATCTATCAAAAGTATTGTACAAAAAAATATGTTTAAGGAAGGTTGCTCACTTATAGCATTGTTTATAACAGCAAATTAAAAAAATTAATTCTTTTCACACAGAATTTGCACCTTATTTTACAAAAGATCTATGTATAGAGTAATTTTTAAGATTAAAATTATATTTTTATAATATTTTATATTGGGTAGAAATTAATAATCAGTCTTTATAGTGTAGAAAGTCCTTAACAAAGATGATAGTTTTGAAGAGACTGAAATTTCAAAGTTAATTTTTTTTAAAGCACTATCAAGATACACACATTTGCCTTTATCTTTCTTGGACATAGTGTAAATTTATATTCATGAATAGGCAAAATGCTTTCCTTAAAACGGTGATTATACTCACCAAATTGTAAAGAAAGAAGTTGCGGGGACAGGTCAAAACAGCTTTCATTTGAGTTTCAATGAGAACTTGAGGCTCTACGATAATTTTAAGTGTGTCTATATTTTGTCCTTTTCTTTAGTGGCCCATCTCTCAAAAACTAGCTAGAGTCTGTAACAAAACGACATCTCTTCCAGAGAAGATCTCTGGAAATCTCTCAAAAAAACCTTTAATGTGTAGCAGTTGACATTTCTTTTAATTTAACCCAACTATTAGTTGGTTATGCATTTCACTAAAAATAAAACCTAACTGATTTGCAAGATTCTAGAAAATAAAACTTTAACAACAATGGGATGAAGTTTTGGGAAAATGTCGAAATATAAAAAGTTGTAACAAATCCCTCATGATAAATTCAGCCTACTTTGTCAAGTTACTACATCAATCAGTATTCTGTAACAGCATATACAGAATTACCCCGATGAGAGGCTTGACATAGGTTGGAGAGGCTAATATTTAATCAAGTTATTAAAAATAATACTTAAAATATGTATCACATTTTCTGTGATTCTTCTGTTCATATAACTTCAATAACTTTTGGCATGCCATAATCTCTTAGAAATACTATGGTAAAGAAGCCACTAAGAATATCCTCTACTTTCTCCAATTGATTTTCTCCATCACTGAGGGATAGTCAATACAACATCATAGAGGAATAGATTTAACTGAGTGAGATCTTTCCCCTTAATCTCAATGATTGACATAGCACAAAAATAACATAAAATCTTCATTGGGTATCTTTATTGTTAATTTATGAGGTCTAACTATCAAGTAGGCTATATTCATAATCCTGTAATATATAATCTCAAATCAGAAAGATCTGAAAACCTAAAAATATTTTTGTAATTTTGCTGCAAGCTCACATAGCAACAAAATTTGATCTGATTTAAGGTGACAATTCATGTATCTCACTGCAGAAATATTCATATGTTTGACTATGGGGTGCTTACCTGGAAAAACTGAAGGTGTTACATAATAAAGAAACTGTATACCATACATCTTCTGTAAGATTTGAAAAATTCGGAATTCTGAAACACATATAGCCCTGAGGGCTTTAAATGAGGGGTATGGATCTGATTAGGTTCTGTGTTGTTATTTCTTTAGTAGGTGATCAATATTATATATATGCTACAGCAAATTCAATATTTTAAAATCATGTTTTATGGGGGGGGTTGAATCTTCAATTTTAGACCCTTTTTTACAGCATACTCTATATAAGTAAGCAAGACTCCTAGCAACACAACCCAAAGAGTCAATGGAACACAGGTTTTTCACAATTATAAAACCTTCCCTGACTCACCTAAGTCTGAGATAGGTATCCTTCCTAAGTGTCTTCACAGTACTACATACTTCCCTTATTATGATTACTGTTCACTTGTCAGTATCCCTTGCTAGACTGTAAGCTCAGTAGTATCAGGTGCTGCTGCCTTGTATTTTATTTACCACCAATTCCCAGTGTCTAACTCATTGCTTGATGCATGGTACATACTTGATTACAATAATAATTGAACTGGAGAGCAGGAGAAATAAGTTTCAAAGAATTTTCTAAGTACCTTCAGATAATTCAAGGTACTTTAAAAAGGGCAGGCCAAAATGTAGTGTATATATACTCCATGGAGTGCTACTCAGACATAAAAAGGAATGAACTAATGTCTTTTGCAGCAATTTGGATGGAATTGGAGACCATTATCCTAAGTGAAGTTTCTCATGAATGGAAAAACAAACAACACATGTACTCTCTAATAATTTGGAACTAAACTATGGCCACACATGGGCACAGAAAGAAGTAAATGTCATTGGAAATCAAGAAACGGGGAGGGGGAAGAGAGGGGTAAAAACCTACCTAACAGACACAATGAACACTATTTGGATGATGGGCATACTAGCAGTCCTGACCTAAGAATTATAAAAACTATCCATGTAACAAAAACATTTGTAACCCCTTAATATGCTGGGGGAACACAGAACGGGCACTATTCTCTATTAAACTTGTATCCTTTCATTACTTAAAACCCTTTTCTTATTTCACTAAAACATATTTTTTAATTAATAATTTTTTTTTTTTTAGAGATAAGGTCTCACTATGTTGCCCAGGCTGGTCTCAAACTCCTGGCCTCAAGTGATCCTCTTGCCTGGGCCTCCCAATATGCTAGGATTATAGGCATGAGCCACTGTGCTCTGCCTTACCAAAATATTTTAATAGCTGTCCATTCACTGACATTTGTGGCAATAATCATGCTCATTTTATTTCAAATTTTTTGGTAATCTTTCATGTTAATGATTATACTTTTGTCCTTTTAAAATAAGCTTCAGTGTTTAAATACTTATATTTGATTACTTACATTTTTACTGAATTTCCATTGCTACTGAATTAAAAAAAAAACCTATGCTTATATTCAACAGCATCAATATCAACATCTGAAGTACCAATAAAATTGCTACACATCAGCATACAATCAAATACTATAGACCAGCTAGCTTTCTTAACATTCACCACAGTTGAGTACTTTTTTCCTGTTATTTTATTTTTTTCATTTTTAGTAGTAAGGCTGGCTTAATTTTTGACTCAGATTTTCTCTGTACTCATCTTGATTTGAAAGAGATAAAAATTAAATTTTTCCTAACAGCACTTTGAAAATTAAATTCTTCAAAGCTGGAAGCACTTTGGATTTTAAAATTCAAATTTATAAGTAGGAACTTGGCCAGAATTGACAGCACTACTGACAAATCCTGCTAACTACCCTGTTCATAATCTATTAGTTTCTGAATATGCATGATTCTTGGTACTTAATTCTGGCTCAAGCTTTGGTTTCTTTAGAAGCTTTGACCCTACCATGACCTTTGGTTTTGTTAGACAGGATCTTGTAGATTTTCAGAGAATCGTGATGGTATCCTAAAGTCAGGTTGCGATTGTGCATTTGCCCACTGTCACCGCTCATAAAACAGTATGATTAACTGAATGTCTCATGGACTACCAATTTTCAGGTACCGAAGGCCTAATAAATGTAACTTAATTTTTTAAAAACTTTGTGGGAGGCAGCTTCTGACATGGCTCCCACTGATTCCTGCCTCCCTGCATTTGCACCATTGTGTAACTCCCCCCTTTAGCACGGACTGGACCTAAGGATTTGCTTCTACTAAACAGAATGTGGCAAAAGTGATGAGATCTCATTTCTGTGATTAGGTTACAAAAGACTGCAACTTCCTTTCTGCTAGCTTTCTCTCTCTCTTATCCTTTTGCTTGTTCATGCTGATGAAGCTGGCCTCCATGTTGTGAGATGCTGTATGAAGAGGGCCACACAGCAAAGAACCACGGTAGGCCTTAAATGTGTGAGGAACTGAGGCCTTAGTCTAACAGCCTATGAGGAACAGAATCCTGATAACAACGTGAGTCATCTGAAGGTCCCAATTAGGCCTCGAGATGACTGCAGTCTTGTGAGAGACTCAGAGCCAGAGACCCAGCTAAGCTGCCCTACAACTCCTGACCCTCAGAAACTGAAATAATAAAGTTGTTTTAAGCCACTAAATTTTGGGGTAATTTGTTATATAGCATAATCAAACTAATATAAATCACAAAGGCAAAATTTTTTTGTCCTGAAACAAAGTATTAATATAACATGAAATTATGATTTCAAATTATATATTTGTCTGGTTAAAATGTATCCATTTTATCTTTTAATATGAAACCAGTTCATTATTAGCAGAAAATATACATAGCAAAGAAGAGTTCTGACACAAAATAATTGACAAACGTGTGAATAAGATAGTTTTAAAACCTAAATTGGTCTTTGGCAAGATAGTTCAATGGAAACTTTTAGATAAAAATGATCTATTCTATTGGAAGGAAAAATATACTAACTAGTGTTCTGAGGTCATGCCTGGTATTGCAGAAATACATCACAGGATGTTATCCGGCCTCTTCCTATATAGCCTAATGGTAAGGTTATCAGAGGAGAAATCCAGGTTATCCTCTTTTCACTAGAAATTTTTACAATAAATATAAGTAATATAAATCCCAAGTATTTTCTTAAATAGACCTATTAATAATTCTGAAGCATTATCTGTTATAAATCTAAGCTTGAGAAACTTAATATATCAAGAAGGATAGCTGGATGTTTCACATACTACTCCAATTCAACCTGTTATAAATATTGCTCCATTTCAACTCTGTTCTTCATCTAGTCTTCTCAGTGTCAGTAAGTCGTATTCCCATATATCAGATTGCTCAAGACAAATATCGTGGAGCTCTCCTTGGACAACTTGCATCCTTCCAGGAAGTTCACTGCCCAAATAGATCTCAAGTCTCATTACTTTTCTCCATCTCCAATGACACCCTCATCCAACTCATCACAATTCATCAGTTCTTTTACTTCCTAATAAGTCTCTACTTCTACTCTTGCCCTTTTCCAATTATACTCCACGTAGCAGTGTTAATCTTTTAAAAATGTAAATCAGAACATGTCCCCTGACTAAAATCCATCAACAACCTCTACTGCCTGTAAGATAAAGATAAAAAATGTAAATTAACAGACAAAAAATGAACCAAGGGTTAAATGGTTCTATAAGGTCTGACTCTGCATAGTACCCCATCCTCCTTTTTGCTCCAAACAGCTCTCACTCTGTTGCAAAGATCTTCCTTCATTATCTCCAACATGCCACGTTCTTTGCTTTGGCTTCCACGTAGAAAGCTTTCCCCCCTGGCTAATTCCTATATATACTTCTGGTCCTAGCTTAGAAAAAAACCTCTTCCCTTACCACAAATCTAAACTGAATCTCCCTATTTATACCCTTCTTTAGCTCCTAGGAATTTTTCTGGATCACATTAAACATAATTTGTAATTATATACATATTTGTATGAATATTTAATACTTGTCTTTCCTGAAAGATTGTTTACTTCATGAGGTCAAGTTTGAGTTTGTTCACCAGTGCCTAACACAGTGCCTGATGTCTAAAAAATATGTGTTGAATAAAAACACGAATAAAGTTGATCAATATTCTACCATTATGATTAGGAAAATATTTAAATCATGGGTTAACTATTTAGGATTTGGTCAAATTCTAATGAGTAATGAAACATCTTCATTAAGCAGAAATTATTTTAAAATGAGAAAGACAACATGACTGCTAAAGTAAATCTTTGATACATTCATCTCATTCCCTTCTAAAGATATTTCCTTAATCAGTGTAGACTTTATCATGTTTAAATTGTTACATAAATGATATTTAAAACTTTTTAATGTATTTTGGTATCATAATATAATAAAGAACATATATGAAATGAACATAGAATTCAATTACTAAGAACAAAAGTTTTACAGGTCCTGGTTTCACTCCCTAAGTAAGAAATACGATTCATATCTATTAATCTGCCACTAACATGTAGCTTTCCAGAATAGCTACTTAAAATGTATTACAGGATATAAACATTTTTATTGTTTTACCATTCACTGGAAATAAATTATTATTCAAAATATTGTAAGCAATACTACAATCAATTTATACTACACAATAAAATGATGTACTCTATGAAAGTCAAATGTTTTCAGAGTCAATATAATCACAACATACTTTTTTTGGACTCATGTGTTCTCTTACAGTTTGCTTATAACTGCTTCATAGAGATGGGAGTTTGTACATTACAATAAGGTTTTATTGATTTATCAGTTACAGAATATAATAACCATACTCAGTAAACTGGAAAAGCTAGCTCTGAGGCTAAGATCATATAACAGCAAATTGTGGAACACTTGAGAGCAAAATCAGAAGGTTGGCATAGGAAAGATAAATGGTGTAAACTGGACTAGCAAAGACTAATATTTAGTAAGTCCACTAACACAAACAAATTAGGTTTTTGAGTTGTACACTATATCTACAATGAGAAAAATATTTACTTAGTATTTTAAGTCATACAGTCAATTATTTTATAATAAACTATTAAAATTTTTTAAATGTTTTCTTATTTGAAGATATGTAAAGAAAACTTTAACATTTATTTAATATGATGCAATGCATACTTTTTCCAGCACACAATGCTTTTCTTTCTTTCAATAACTTATACTCTAATTTGACTAATTCAGGTAATTTATTTGACTTTCATATGTATTTGTGGTTTTTTTTTTTGGTTAATAAGTAATAAAATATTTTAAAATACATTTTTGAGTATTTTTAAACATAAAATGTGTTACAATTGATAAAAGAGCAAAAAGGTTGAGCAAAACTATATAATGAAATTCACTAAAGCATTATTTTTTAATTTTGTAATTTAAAAATTTAGAGGAGTTCATGTATCCAAAAGTGGTAATGTTCTTTGAGTGGGTTTTTTTTTTTTTTTTTTTTTTTTTTTGAGACAGGGTCCTGCTCTGTCCCTGGGGCTAGAGTGCAGTGGCATCATCATAGCTCACTGCAACCTCAAACTCCTGAGCATCCTGCCTCAGCCTCCTGAGTAGCTGGGACTACAAGAGTGTGCCACTATGCCCAGCTAATTTTTCTATTTTCTGTAGAGATAGGGTCTCGCTCTTGCTCAGCCTGGTCTCAAACTTCTGGCCTCAAGCAATCCTCCTGACTCATCCCAGAGTGCTAGGATTACAGGCATGAGGCACTGCTCCAGCCCTCTATTCTAGTTCTATTTTTGAAGCCAAATTATAAAATTATCATTAATTTTTTGGTTTTTTGCCTTTTAAAATAGAATAGTTTAAGGACTTCTGAGAGCATATGAATGAGCAAAGTGGAGTTTAAGCAAAGATCAGCAGAGCATGCTCATGACTCAATCTGCTGACTGGGTTGATCATCATTCATCTGTACATAGTTGGCCAACGTGTTATTTTTGAGCATAATTTCTTTTACTTTCTCAGTTGTAAATTGTTTAATTTCCATCCCTAATGGACCATTGACTATTTAGAGAAAGCAGAAAGTACACTGATGGTGAAATACAAATAAACAAGAGGCATAAAATTAATGGAAAAATCCATTAATTCACCTCAATATTCTCTTCACCAGATCTATAAATTGTGTTCACTTGATCACACTACTTACATTGCTTACTAAGTAGCTGTTACTTAAAAAATAGTTAAAGAGAGAGAATATTGCAATAATAATATTCAATTTAGTTTTTCATATATTGGAGTAAAGACCAAAACTCCTACAATGTGCTATTTGCAGAAATATTCTAGCAAAGGAAGGCTGAAAAACTTCTATTATTTCATTTTAAAAGTAAAATGTTAAGAATTCCAAATATCATCTCATAAGCAGTTATTTAATGTCATAATATGTTACTAAATTTTAATCTACTTTCTTATTTATATTCGGTCCCTAAACCAAACTTAATATACCATTAGAAAATTTAACAAATTGTGCTTTTTCTTACATAGCTGAAGTCAAACACTATGTAATGTTCCATATTATGAATACTAAAGATTGTGTTTAAATAAAATTTATAAAGCAATCAATGTAAATTAACTTCTTTTATCTTATACCAATGCAAAAAAGGATGTTTAAAACACTACCTAGAGAATATATATTGCTATTAAAGAGATTCAAGAGTTAAGAAAGGTTAGGAAATGTTGCTTTAACATTGCTAAGGTTTTGATCATTCTAAACCCAGAAAAGTTTCAATTAATGATGAAGGAAGTAAGTCACTGATTTTTATACTGCCAAGTGAAATGCAGCAAGCCAGAATAACTGGTTAGTTTTATTAAGGTATCTTATTAAGATGGCTTATTAACCTACTCACTATTGTTTTCATAGGGCTTTAGGCTGATACTAAACTTTAAAATGTAGGATTCGTTCCTTCCTAACTTTCATAAAAGTCATATATAATTAGCACTGAATGAAATTTTCTAAAGTCAACATTTCAAATTTTGATTAACAGGGAATACAAATCAACTTTATTCAAGTTTAATTCAAAAGACGGGCAACATCCTTTGGGAGACTAGCAGAGATAATATATCAATGCAACTTCAAATTTCAGACTAAGCCATGGGCCTACAAAGTAAAAGTAATATTCAACTTATTAAGCTGGCATCATCACACTCATTTTCTCTACCTGATTTAACTTGGATTCATAAAAACCATATATTCTCAAATTGAAATCAACATTTAGGGTTTATAATATAATCAGGACCCTACTGTTGATAGATTTGATGACTGATCTACACAGAGTATGAAAGATGATGGAAATAAAGATAAAGCAACAGTTGACAAAAGTGGTGCACACACTGAACAGGAGTAAGATATAGACATTTAGACAATGTTAGGGTTTCTTGATAGCTATATTATAGCTATATATATTAAAAATGTGGCCAAATTCCACAAGGTGGGAAGAACCAGAGTTCAGATCCATAATATCACTATCACTTCTGAACATGAAACATTCAATAGAAATCATACAAGTTAGGATAACTTAGGAAGTTATCATCAGTGTTATCTTTAATGAAGATAAATCAGGTGCATCTTTTTTCCCCCTAGAAGTGTCTTTTGATCTTTTATACAGTATTCAGGGCGAGAACTAGAGTTAGGTGAATGAGGCACTCATCTCAGGTTAAAATTTAAGAGGGCCATGTGGGTGCGGTGGCTCATGCCTGTAATCCTAGCACTCTGGGAGGCCAAGGTGTGAGGATTGCTTGAGCTCAAGAATTCGAGACCAGCCTGAGCAAGAGTGAGACTCCGACTCTATCAAAAATATAAAATAGCCGGGTTTCGTGGTGTGCGCCTGTAGTTCTAGCTACTCAGGAGGCTGAGGCAGGAGGATTGCTTGAGCCCAGGAGTTTGAGGTTGCTGTGAGCTAGGCTGATGCCACAGCACTCTACTTAGGGCAAGGGAGTGAGACTCTGTCTCAAAAAAAAAAAAAAATTAAGAGATTGTAAAAACAAAACTGCTCAGTAATAAAGATAAATAACATTTTAATTAAATAGTTTTTAAAATCAAAATTAATACAAAAACTGCATGACAAACATAATATCAAAAGGAAAGGATCACAGTACCTAGTCTGACATTGACAAAGTCTCTGAGGCAAAACTTCTTTACATTATAGTAGGTTTCTTTAAAAGATGAATTTTGATTAAAGGTTGCATGGTTAAGGTCTGTTATCATTTACATAAGCACAGAATATTTGAGTCAGAAAAATTTCTAAAGTAAATTTTAATAATAACCCCCCAAATATTATTTGAAGGCACTTGACATCATAAATCTCCCTGTCTAAACTCACTCTGATTTTAAGTTTTAAACTCCTTAATATTAATATATACTAACTAAGTTCTCCAAAATTATTTAGACTTACTGATTCTAGTCTCAAAGTAGCTTCTTTTAACTAATTATATGGCTGACTGATGGTCTTTGCTTGAATTAATTACACTAGGGACTACAAAGGGGTGATTTCCTAATTCTATCATTCTATCTACATTTATTAACTGACATTCTTCTTTACAAAAGGGCTTTTTCCTCTCCATCCTCCATCTCTTTTTTTTTTGAGTATGTTTATTTACAGACTCTAGGAAATAAAAGTTCAATATTCTATAATCAAATACAGTTCTTTTTTTGATCCATGAATTGTCCCAAGTTTGGTCAATGGGAACATTTTCAAGCTGGCTTCTGTGTCCTTTCTCTATAACTCCATCAGTCTTTGAGCATTTGTTTGTTTCCTGGCACAAAAAGATATTCCAGACTTACTCTGTACTTTCTCTGACCCAGACCTAGGAGCTTTGGTACCTTTTGATGGGAAATGGTATTTAGAAACTAAAATCTGTATGCTAGGCATGTCTATTATTGCTTCTAAGGCCTTTTCAGCAGATAGAGTTAAGAAAAAACTATGTTTCAAATCATGAGTTAATATTAATATTTCTAATTCAAATTTAACATTATATTTCTTTTTCCTAAAGCCATTTATTTTACAAGGAAAATCTTGGCTCCTAATAATATTTATTTACTTATTTGTTCAATCCAACAATACACATAAAATAGTCTCAAAATGTTAATACCAATAGCATTATGAACATACTGAGCAAAGTTTAAGATTTCTTCATATTTCCCTTTGTTCTTAGAATATATGCCACTAAGAATGTATACAGTATGATGATCAAAAGATACGTGAATTAATCGTTTTCTCTATAAATGTCTTAAATTTTGATCTATAGTTAGGTACATTTATTTCAATTTGCAGACACTTTTAGAGCTTTCTTTTTATCTTTTAAATTTGATTTTAATTTCTGAAGATGTAAAAGATTTACATGGTTCAAAAGTTAAAACTATACAAAAGGACATAATCAGTAAAGTTACATTCCCATCTTCTGCCTGCATCTCCTTCCCATCTCCCTACCTCCAAAGGCAACAATTTTCTTTTTTTTTTTTTCTTTCTTTCGTTGCTTTTTTTTTTTTAGAGACAGGGTCTTGCTCTGTCACTGAGGTCAGAGTGCAGTGGCACCATCATAGCTCACTGTAACACTGAATTCCTGGGCTCAAGTGATCCTCCTGCCTTAGCCTCCCAAGTAGCTGGGACAATAGGTATGCACCACCACGCCCAACCCATTTTTCTTATTTTTTGTAGAGACAGGTTCTCACTATGTTGCCCAGAGGTAACGACTTTCATTAGCTTCTTGTTTATCCTTCCCATTTCTTTTATTCTTATTTCTCACACAAAAGGCGGTCTATTATAAGTACTTGATTTTTTTCAGTCAGCAGTATGTCCTGGAAATCACTCAGTGTCAGTTTGTAGATATTTTCCTTATTCTTTTTTATTGTTCCATTGTATTCCACTATGTGAATGTGCCATAGTTTAACTACTCTATTTGGGTTGCTTTTATTTGCTATTAAAAATAATACTGTAATTCTTATGTTGTTTCATATTCATTTTCACGGAGGTATATATTCAGGATAGACTCCTAGAAGTGACTTTCCTGCAAATGCATATGTAATATTGCTAGATATTCCCAAAGTCTCCTCCATAGGGGTTTTACCATTTTGCATTCTCACCAGTAATGCATGAGAATGTACAGAACCCTCTTAACTTGCAGTTTTCAAGGTCCGTGTAAAGAATCTCTTTTTCAAAAGTTACTTGGTACTTACATTGTCTCTGAGGCTAAAATATTATTTTTTCTCCCTTAATATTTCTGATTCCAAATAGGTTATTATATTTTTAAACTTAAAACATGCATTATTAGCAAAAAACATTCAATGGCTTACACTTACAGAGCACATTATACTTTTCAAAGCACTTTTATGCATGTGTTTATTTGATCCTTACTGCCGTGTTTTGAAGTAAAGCAAGTATGTCAACTCCATCTTCTAGATGAAGAAATGGAGAATAAACAAAGTTTAATGATATGTACATACCTAATTAATGACAGTAAGGGTCCTATTAGTTCACTGATATTTTTACTAGATATTAAGTTGCCTCTCCTATAACTTTCAATCCTAGTGTATTATTATATGTTAGTGTAACTTGCTAGATAAAACTGTTAGGAATACAGACCTAATCATTATATTTAGTTCACAAATAGCAGAAACAAGAAAGCTATTTTTGGGTTAAGTCCATATTTTAAGTTTATTTTTGGATAATAAAGCTTAATTTCTTGGGGTTTAGATTGAGAGTTTTATAAATTATAAAGTGCTAACTAACAATAAAGCTTATTCTGGAAAAATATACCATGTTTTATTTTAAGGTAAGATTCAGCTATGTAAATATAAGTGACAAGTTGAATACAATGAATTATCTTTTAACATATAAACAATTGTTATTAATTTCTAAAACCTTAGAAAATCAAATGAAAAGTAGCAAAAATGTAATTTCAAGTCTAGATTAAAGTTCAGAGGCTTCCCTTGTATTAAACAACGTCTCTTTGGATTCTCTGAAAAGGTAAGAGAAAAGTTCTATTTCAAGTATAAAATGTTTGACCTAAATTTTTAATTAGTTGATTCATCCTTGAGAATGGAAACATAAATTTATTCTATCAAGTGGACTTCAAGAAAATATTAAAGAATGGCATTAACAAATATAAATTGAAAGTCCTCAAACAAACAGAAGCAATGAAATCAATAAGCACAAATATAAACCCCAATTTTAGTCTCTTTCTCATAATGTGAAATGTTCTTCATAAAACACAATCTGTACATTAAAGATGCCATTTGTTTTTGAAGTTGAAAAATAACTAAAAGACTTTAGACCCACAAATAAAAGGTACTCCTTTTATCCTTTTCTGAGACACTGACCTGTATGCTCATTTAAAAATGAACACCACATCTTTACGTTATTAAATCTTTGTTTTGATCTATTAGTATTCACCAAAGTGCCATTTTATAAAACCCCACACTGAATAGACAAGGCTGGAGGTGACCATCTGCAGCTTTAGAGTCTGCGTTTGAATTGATGAAAAGAGCTTTGTGTTTTCATTGCCAAGTTTGATTCTTCCAGTCATTAGGCATTCCCCTCAGATCGCATCAATGAAGCCGGACTCTCTTACACCCATGTGTTAAATTCTCTTCTCCTCATGGTTTCCTTTGCCAGCTATACTCAAGAATGACTACTGGGTCTTAGCCACATTCTTCTCACAGCTGTGTTAAAAAAGAGCATCAGAAAGTCTTCCTAAAACCCATATGTGTATCTGGTCAGTTCTCTGTCTTAAGGTCACCTCACATTGTGGTGTGATTATACAGAGATTCATTCTTGTTGTTGAACTGTGCTACTCCCATCATTCTGGGAAAGATTCAGGCCCTCTGAGAGGCAGTAGCAGAGAACTTCTTGGAAGACTGATGTGAAATACACATGACTCAGCTCAGAAGGCAGATTATTTTAAGAAAGAAGATGTTTCCAGATATTAAATATGCTTTATGTTATTTTTACCATTATATAGCTTGTTATATGGCAAATGATAACACAAAGAGAAATAACATGCTTACACATGCTTTAGGATACTATTATATGTGGCAAGGGAAAAAGTAAAATGATGATGATATTCTAAGAACTAGTAATTTTTATGGCTTAAATGCCAAAGCAACCAAAAAATTAAAATTAGTTTAGAAAGTTGCAAAGTACCATTTATTACGTAGTTTTTGGAATTTTTTTAATGTTTAGTCAGTCTTTCTATAAAAACATCTGACAAAGTAATCTATAATAGTATAACTATTTTTTTTCATTGTACTTAGATTAAGAACTGAGGGAAAAAACTGCCTCTGTTGAATTGATCAAGAATATATATATATATAACAATTAAGGAAGAAAGGATACATATTTTTAGCTGCCACTATATTCAATATTGTTGTATAATGTTTTTTTCTCTTTAAATGTAAATGATCAAGAATGAAGTTTATGTATGGACAATGTTTATGATTTCAACATCAGAAAAAGTTACAGTGTAATAAGAAAAGGATTCTTTTATTCTTTGAATTTACTGAGGGCCAAATATGCATCTGACCTAGGAGGGAGAAATAATCACTCATGGAATCTTAGAAGCCAAGTGAAATTTGTATTTCTACTTGCTCTTGGGTTCAGCTGAGTTTTCCAATTATATTTTGGGAATAAAATCTGTACCTAGTAAGAAAGTTTTAACTATTTGTTTAGTTAGGCTGTAAAACTGTGTAATCAGATTTTAGATGAATATACTGAGGACTTATTAAAAGCAAACCAGATCATGATTTATATAAAATGTATATGTTTTCTATATTAACAGGTAGATGCATTATATCCAATATATGTGTTTAAGAACACAGAAGACAAAGGGAGAAGTTCTGAATAAGTTATATCAAGTATAATGATATATCTTATCAAGTATAATAAGATTAAGCAACATCCAAGCAGGAATGACAAAAACTTCTAAAAATCTGATTTCTACAATAGCTTCCTTTTCCCTTTTATTTTAAAGTGTACTAGTGATTAGTATCGTTAAGTAACCTTTTCCTAGGGAGTTCAAATCACTTTATACATCTTAGCTTTATCAATTCTTCAACTGATCTCAGGTAAGTTGGATGAGTACTCTTGACTGTACAGAAGTACCCAGGAGCTAAATAGCCTGTCAAGTATTAAACAGTAAGAAGGCTTTTGACTGCAGCTAAGAACAGAATCAAGGAAAAGGATACTTATCAGATCATATTAATATATCCCTCTGAGAAGCTTACATTTCGTATATAAATATATACATGAAAATCACATGTGAATGTCTCAGGTATAAGAACTGTTGTATTTTTTTTAACCTATCAAGTTTTAGTTAAAATGTATATGATCAAAGTATCATCAGAAGTAGATTCTATAATTTCCCTAAAATGATAGAAACTCTACCTCCTACTTTTTAAATTGTTGTCGCACTAGGATTAATGAAAAACAAAAATAAAACTCCTGTATTTAATTTAGTCTTAAATCAAAACTGTGGATCTCCCATATTTTAGTCTTTTGTCCCTTTTTCTTTCATTCCTATCTATTTTGTTTACCTGAAACACTTTTTATCTACCTTAGCATGCCAAGATATATATTAGCCCAAAACTAGTTCATCTATTGGGAGAGAACTTTTGAAATAAAGAATTAGATCAAATACAAGAAGCCATGTTTTTAGTTCCTACCATCATGCTCTTTTTTATTCATTCTGTAAGTTTAACTATAAAAGGGACCTATCTTATCAGGGAAAGTATAGCGTCTTAGGTTTAGAGAGCCCGTCTTTTTCTTTAGCCTAGATCCTACACTTTGCAGTCCATTGGAATTTCTCAAATTCTGAGTTGGGCTCCAATCCTAACAATGCTCCATTAATCCTTCCCTGGCACGAAGGAGTGAGCCAGACAATTAAAAACTATGTGTCTTCTTCATGTCAAAGTGAGACATTCCCTAACGATTTAATGTTAAGACCAAATTCTTTAATTTTAATAAAAATTTAATATAATTATAAATCTGTCAAACATGGTAGGTGTATTTGTATATAATAAAAGTAGCTCTAAAGAAACCTACTTTATGTACTCGATGGATGAGAAAGGTGATCTATTATACAAATATATAATGGAATTGATAATTTTAATGCTTGTTTGACAGAGCATAAGAACTTGTATTTCATAAGTTAAATAGGTAATCAGGTAATTTAAAAACAATGATTCACAAACCCAGAATATTAAAGTCTTTAAAAGTATATCACATGTCCAAGAATAAAAGTTAAGCATGTTTAGATGCTGTACATCTTATGATGATTGCTTAGGAGTCCTCTAAGTCCATCTTTCACACATAAATGACACTAAAGCCATATCTAGTTAGATCTACATTTAGAAGGTACCTTCTAAAGCTAATTGGGGAGGGCATTTGTCGATAAACTATCACAAATAAATTAACTATCTGATCAATTATTTGCTGAGGTACATATATTTCACAGAACTTTTAAATTTCACACACAAGAAAGATTTTGAAGAAAAATTCCCAGAAAAGTTTTAAGTCTTTCCACTTATTAAGAGTACTAATAAATCAAAATCTCCTTTAAACATTATATTAAATAGTAATTCACACCTTATGCTGAGTTAAGAATTTATGAAACTTATTCTTAGATTCAATCAATAAGTATTTACAGTGTTAAAGCATGTCTAATATTGTCTTGGAACTTACAGTCCAACCAAGAATTGGTAGGAAAATATCACAAGTAAAGTTGACAATAACTAGAATAATTTGAGTAAAAACACAATAAAACTATGAAAAAATTCACTTAGACTTTTCACATTAAACTTCTTGAGAATATTTTAGCATAATTAATTTTTATTATGGTTAAAATCAGATTCTGGAGCCAGCAATAAAACTAAAAAGTCTAGTAAAGTCTTTTGATGAAAATAGTAGGCTTTTTGTTTTTTAATCAAGAAACTGTGGAAATGCTCTGTTCCCCTTCCCAGCACCCAGAGTCATCTATCCTGTTTTATAATTCAACCTGCAAACAGATTAAGCAGCTGAGTTTGTGGAAAGTATGTTTGCTCTACACTAAGAACCCTTGTGTGACACTATGGTGACTCCCCTGACACTTCGAAGAGAACTACAGACAGTTCTTACTCATCAGCAGGGAAACCAGGCTGAGAATTCACAATTTCTTTGTAACTTCAACTTCTTCATAGAAATCAGTAATTTGGTCAAGAGGCAGGAAAGACTTTGATAGCTTTATGTGTTCTTTTTTTTTCGGTCAATAACACTCAAAAGATACAGGGTGCCCTATATTTCAAAAAGCAATTTACTATTTTAAAAATCTATCAATTGAAATATTTTAACCTGAGTTTTGAAATTTTAATTATGTTATAAAAATTTTAAATGAGCAGAAGTGGAAATTTTAAGTAAATGACCTTTTTTAAAAAAGAAAAGTATACAAAGTTCTGAAGAGTTGATACATCTTTTCTTGAAAATAAGCTTAAAAGTTTATAATTTTGTCTACAGCTGTCTTACCTATTTATTATTTAGTTACAGTTTATGAGGTAATTTGAAGCATATCACTGTAAATCTAGCCCATAGTAAAGATATGTAACAAAGTTATTTCAATGTACAACCTAGATCTCTGAGAGTTCTAATCTTGTAAGTCTGGTTGTAATTACTTTACTTTAAGTAACTCTGTGTAGCTTAGGCACGCTAAGTATAGCAAAATGTTATCTTTAAAAATCCTTCGGAACTTTTGTTCCAGGCCGCAAGAAGCATGCCTGTAGATATAAAGACAGATGGAAAATAAAATACAGCATAAAGAATCACAAAGTTTTAAATCTCTCATGATGAAAACATCATTCAATGGTTACTGTATCAGTTTTCTCTTAAATAAATGGGGATTAAGGATGGTCCTTGGTAAAACTATTAAGAGAAGTTTTTCCTACAAAGTTCCTGTGCTCTTACCTGCCCTTGAGGTCCCTCTATTTTCACATAACTCCTCCCTCCAAAACCAAGTGCATTCAGTATCAGGAAAAGGGCAATGCGAAAGCTAAATCACGATGTACTATTCTTCCACAAACATGCACATTTTTCAAAGAAGTACATAAGGAGAGTAGTGTTTAACCCAAGGGAATGGCTTTTCACTGGTAAAAGTTTAGGCTTTATGACAGCTGGGCCAAGAAGCTATTTTTGGGCACTGAGATCTGGCATTCGTTGACTTTTACACTATAAGACATTATCTGCTTATAAATACTGGCTAACTTATGGATGGCAGTTCTATACAACTTTTCTTGCCAGAAATATTCCTATAGGGTAAAATATTTTTTTTTTTAAAGGTTAAAAAAGTCATAATTCCTTTTTTTTTTTTTTTTGGTTTAACTTTTTTTTTTTTTTTTATTTTTTGTTTGTTTTTCAGCTCATTATGGGGGTACAAAAGATCAGGCTATATACATTGCCCATGCCTCCCCATCCCCCTGAGTCTGAGCTTCAGTTGTGCCCATTCCCTAGACAGTGCACATCACACTCATCATGTAGGTGTGCATAGGGTAAAATATTTAAGAAATGATTAAACATTTTTATGACTCTCAAAGAAAATAAATTTAAAATTCTACAATTAACAACAGCATTTGGTCTCTCGCCACTATTACCAAAGATTTCAGGTCCTTTAAGTGTCATGAAACTTGATGGAAGTAGAAGGTTAGAACAAAGGTTAAAATCTGGTAAATACGAAGTAAGAGCTCCCAGTTTCTGGGAGAGTGAATGGTATGGTCGTGGCAGTGAGGGGTGGCAGGCAGGACCAGCCACAGAGGTCACACTTTTCTATGAAACTGGTAAGCTCTGCATATCGGCTTGGAAGAAAAAGATTTTATCACAGATCTCAAGCAGATGAGAGTACATCAGAAATTTTCCTGTGTATTCCCGACTTATTTGCCTTTACTTCATTCTGTTACTCTCTCAAACCATTAAATTGCTCTAGTTCATTTGTTCATGAGCATTTACAGAGTACCTACTTTATAGCAGGCATCTTCATGAGCTTTGTAGAGGAGATGGAGATACAAAGGTGAATACAACAATATCCATGTCTTACAAAATTTGGGAGAGAGTAGATAGGGGATAGATACACAAAACAGTTTTAACACCTAGATGATTAGTAAAGGTATGGATTAAGTACTATGAAAATAATAAAGATAAAATAAAGAAACAATTAACTGGAGGAAGCCAGTTAAAGCCTCACTGTAGGGGTAACATTTTGACAGGACTTTAGTAACAAAAATTTGTCCAGACAATTAAATGAAGGAATATGTTCTAAGAAGAAGAAATAGCATGTGCAAATATGGTGTGGTAGAGGTTGTGGGAGGAAATGATACTAGAACAATGAGAGAAAGAACAAGGATGGGTGACAAAGTGAATGTGAAAGGTAAAAAGAATGAGGGAACAAGGACAGGGCTGAGTTGCTGAAGCCCATTAATTGAGACAGGAAATACAGGAAAATGGAGAGAACTTTATTTTCAGGGGAGTGGAGAGTAAAGAGTTTTGGAAACATGATGTCAGGAGATAGGTGAGTACTAAGATAAGTATTTGGAAGTTATTTGGCTAATAGGTAGTAGTTGAAGCTTATGGAAATGGATGACATTCCTGGGAACTGCGTAGAGATAAAAGAAGAATAAAATATGTAGAGAAATCATTTAGGGATAGCTGGAAGATGTATTCCTTGAAAGAAATGGAGTAGGAATACTCAGAGAAGTAATAGAAGAAAATGGTGCTGTAGAACCGAAGAAAAGAAAAGGCTTCAAGAAGCAACGGTGAACAGTATTAAATGAGAAAGATAGTTCAAGTAGGAAAAATATTCTAAAAGTTGACAGCATTTGTCATTGGGGTGCTTGTTAATCTTAATAAGTCCTAAAATAATATTTTCTGATCATATGGTTGTGCCTTATCTATATAATTCCCAGACTTCAGTACATAAGCTTTCTATCTGCATTATCATTAAAAAATAAAACAAAACACTAAGCACTTAATGAATGTTAAGATGTATCATATAAATTGTTAGGAATACAAAGGTGACTAAGACAGGGTTCCTACTCTCAAGGAACTCACGGTCTAGTAGGAAAGACACATAAACAGATAAATAACAAAATAACTGTGTATGGCAACAGGTTCAAGAAAGTGTGAATATTGCTGACTTGAAAAACTTCCAATAATCCTTTTTCTTAAAGCACAAAATACTATGACAATATACAGAAGAGAGTGATTTTACTTTCTAGGAAGTTAGAGAAGACTTTGTAGACAAGACATAGTGAATTGGTCTTGCTATATTGATGAACATGATGATACTAATAATATAATTTATAGAATGTTTATAATAGTAACTGGCACTGCACTAGGCTATCCAATTATTCCTAATAAGAACCCTTCCTGTGAAGCCAGTTTTACAGTCCAAGTTCTTCATCTGAGGAACTTTTGCTTAAAGAGGTTAAGTTAATTTGTTCTAAATCTCACGGGTAATAAGTAGGAGATACGGATTTAAACCTGGGACTGTCTGACTTGACTCTAAAGCCTGTCTTCTATCCTCTACGCTACGCTGACTCTCATAGGCTGAATACAGTTCTCCTACAAGAAAAGCACAAAAGGTTCCAAGCAGAGTGTCCAAAATATACAAAGGCATTTAGTCTTAAAAAGGCAGAGCCCTACTGATGAATTAGTGCACTATGGAGTGACATGCCAAGAGAAAAGGGGATTATTTAACATGCATTGTTCTAAAAGCATTACATGTTTTATCTCATCTAATTCTCACAACATTATGACGTAGAAGTATTATCGTCCATGTTTTATTGTCCATGTCAGCACAAAGCTTTAAAATAAAATGTTCAAGTTCATATACACATTCTGAATTCAAAGCCTGAACTTTTAAACCACTGTGCTATATTACTGAAGATACATGAGCATTTTTATGTTTCACCATGATTATATTATTAGTTGCATTATAAAAACATAGTTAAAAATGGGCCATTGAATTTTGTAGCTAGGAAATTACTGGCCATCTTAAGAAGACCAGTTTTCATATAAGAACTAGTCATAGTGCATTGAGTAGCAGAGGAGTAAATGGGAATTGAAAAATTAGAGATAGTGAATATAAATCAGTTATTCAAGAAATTTGGTTGAGAAAGAAAAAGTCAGGTGAACCCTTTCAATTTAAATTTTAAATTGCCTGGAATATTGCCATATTTTCAAAGGACTCTAAAATATTTGCTAGTGATATTAATTTCATGACAGGCTTATTAGCTCACTCCTATAATTCTAGCACTTGGGAGGCTGAGGCGGAGATTGCTTGAGGCCAGAAGTTCAAGACCAGCCTGAACAACAAAGCAAGACCCCCATCTCTACAAAATATAGAAAAACTAGTTGGACGTGGTAGCACATGCCTGTAGTCCCAGCTACTTGTTAGGCTGAAGCAGGAGGATTGTTTGAGCCCAGGAGTTTGCGGTTGCTATGATGATGCCACTGCACTCTAGCCCAAGCAACAGAGCAAGTCCTTGTCTCTAATAGTAATAATAATAATAAATTTGAGATTATATGGAAAATACTAATACCATGTTACAAAGACTTATAATTTGGTTTCCTTTAAGAGGATAACCTTCCTTTTAAACTCAATAAAACAGGCTGATGTCCACATCAACTGCAAAGAAGATATACTTTGCCCAACTGATGGCAATTAAAAGTGAAATACAATGAATTGACTATGAAAAGGAAAGCCAGTAATATTTCATTTAGGTCTTATTGTTGGAAATCAGAAGAATAAAAGTTTTAACATTTAAATTTGACACTTAACTCTTCTAAATGACATAGTAACTATGCTTAAACTCTAATCTATGGATTGATGCCATTCCATTTAAAAAGTTGTGATCTTTCTGTGGTTAAATGTATAAAATAAGGATATAGTGAATCTGTCAAATAATTAAAATTATTTAATTTAAGGCATTTTCTGAGATGATGTTACTTCTGCTTCTTGGTATACAAAAGTTCTTTCTTTTCCAAAATGATAATGATAGTTGATGAGATCTAACAAATAAAAGAATAAATGGTTGACAACATTTTCAAAGATTTTTTGAAAATCCAATTGGTCTCTGGGAACCACTGTTTTAGGGAATTTTAGTCCTATATAGAAATTAAAGGATTACTTGTAAAGAAAACTCTGAAATTTGTAATTATGTGTAGATTTTGAGCAAACAGAGCTAAATCAGATTCTGACTATTAAAAGTTACTGTTTGTGATTTACAATGAAATGAAATCTTCTTATATATTCTTAGAATGTTAATGTATATTGTGAATAACTGTATACAGTTTCTAACTGAATATAAACCTAATCTTTACAAATATATATAATACTTCAATCAAAAGTTTCAAGGCACACTGGCAGTAAATATTAATAAGCACAATTTCTAAACTGTTTTAAAATGGTCTTTACTACAGATGTACCTGATCATGTGATATTAATCAAAATATAGTTTCAGGGATATTGGGAAATTATTGAGATGACTTATTTTCAAATAAGAAGTAGTGCGAAATAAGAAACCTTGAAGTGAGCACTACATACTGTAAAACTGGAAAAAATTGTTAGGGAAAAAGGTATGTCTTAAAAATTGAAGGTGATTAGGTATGTGAATGCTGTAATGCTGTTAACAATATATGAAGAAGGGTCTATTACATGAAAAGTGCTTCAGAAAATTCTGCTATAATGTTCAGGTCCCATAAATTAACAAGTTTCTTTGTCTGTTAATTTATTTGTTAACATTTTGCTGGCTGTCATAAGGACTGACTGATTATGCAGTTTTATTTAAATTTTAATAAAAATGCAAAGATCATTCAAAATAAACAAATATAATTATACACTGTGAAAAGCTGTAATGAATACTTCCGAAGAACAACACAAGAAAATTAATTTCACTGTACTGGATTCTAGGCACCTAGAGGTCTCAGACTGAGAGGTCACAGATGATCCCAACTCAAGCAGGATTATCGTGAAGCTAAATGAGTACAGTGGTAACTTGACAGCCTCTTCCCCTTGCTAATAACTTTGCCTATTAACTTAGGAGTATGAAATGATTTAAATAGTATGGCTTCCACGAACTGATGATTAGTTATTAAATAAAATGGTTTGCCCTAAATAGTAACAATGATTCCCAAGAAAATGACTTTTTGACCCCAAATATGGATATGATATGCAATCTAAAAACAAAAAATTCATTTTGTTCAATCTACTTTTGTCTTAAATTATTAACAGTGTGAACAATAAATACATATTGTCTAGTTCCCAAAAGACAGTGTTTTTTATTTTGTTTCATGTTTTTGAAATAATGCAAGATCATTTTACTTACTTCTGAACTTTTTCAGTGGCCACTTGGGAGGCCTCTACGGCATGCTGAAGTTGTAATTCCATGTTTGCTCTCTCTGTCAGAGCTTGTTGCAGTTGGGTAGCCAGTTCTTCATTTTGTTGTTGAGTGATGGAAACAATGCTTTCTCTGTTTTTTAAAGCTTCTTCATAGGTATTAAGGGTATGGTTAAACTGATCCTTCAGATTTTCTTCTTGAGATAAAGATTTGTGTAAACTGAGAAAATACAAAAATAAAGATAAAAAAATGTATGCTGACAGATCAATGATCTATTTGACAAAAATCTCCATTTAGAGTCCCCATTTATAAAAATCAATAAGGAAATATTTAAATGAGTAAATAAAAATAATTTTTCTGTCACAATATTATAATTGATAATTTCTCTGCTACTAGGCTACAAGCTACCCAGACAAATGATTATGCAACCAAAACATACAACAAGATGCTGCAAGATGTTAATTTAATTATATCAGTGTAAATATTACATTCAATTTTCTTTAAAAGGAATAGCAGAGAAATGGAAAATAAAGTATCTCTAGGCAAATAAAAAATATAATAAGCTGAGTGCAAAGAAGTGAGAAATAAGAGAATGGGTATTGGTTTAGGAGATTCAGGGTCTATTCTGCTAAGCACTTAATGATAATGAATGAGGTTTATGCAAATACTGACCAGCCTTATACACAGCATTTTCTACTTGTCACAGTTGAGGTATAAATGAAGTTAAAATCACTAGTCAGACTGCACAGAAATAATACATTTCAGATATATTTTTGGTTAATGAATCTTATGACAAATATATCTCATTAAGTTATATAGAGAAATAGCATATGAATTAAGACTAAATGAATGCAGAAGAAAATGCAGACAAATAGAATCCTAAAATGCTAAAGGTCAAATCTTTGATATGTCATTACACCTACCACCTGAGGTTATTTTGAAATGGCACCAAGCACCTCACTCAATTAAATAAAGACATTTTGAAAATATAAATATTTAATAAGGGAAATTTAAAATCCACATAGGAGATGTTCTTTTTTATTAAATAAAATCATTTCAGTATATGCATACAAAGGAAATGTTGATTGGAGACTTGAAGTAAAACAACCTAACTAGATAATACAGATTGATAATGTGAAAGAAAGCAATATAATTCCTAAACCTGCAAAAAGCTAGTCCGTGAACTTTAGCACTGGCCTAATATCTACCTAGTCTGATACTTTATTTAAAACTGTTCAAACTAATTATAAATTTTTTCTTTTAGTTTAAGTTACCGATAATATGCCTTTAGAGTATGCTCACTTTGGAGAAGGTATCCCAAAGAATAAGATGGACATAAAACAAGAAAAGTCAGCAAATCATTTCAGTATTCAAATTTGTCCTTAAGAACAGATTATTATTAAACTCTGGTCCATTGGTTACTATATACAAAATTAGAATGGTGCACAGTGTCACATTTGTAGAGTGCAAAAAAGTATCTTCCTTTGTGTTTTCCACATTGTTATTAATTTAAGCCTATTTCATTTCTCAGTTCTACCAACCCATATGCTTAAAGACTCTGTCTCTTGCCCATTTTCCTATTCTTTCTAAGTCCTTTTACACTTTCTGCATCCTGCCTGTTCCAAGTTCTAATTTTCTTCGGTCAACCCTCTTTATCCACTTGAAAGATAGAAGAAAGAAACTAAAAACAAAGAAACAAACAAAAAATAAAACCTTAACAAGATGTCTGTCTTATGTTCTTTAGATTTAAAACATTATTTACATTTTAATTGTTTATTATATTATAAATTACATAAAGTGCACACAAAGTATGCAGCTTGACAAAAGGTAAAGAACAAAATATGGAATAAATGCAGAAACCTAGAAAATTCCCTACTGTTCCCTCCCAGCTGATTGCCTTCCCAAAAAGTAATTACTAATCCAACCTCCATCAAGAATAGTATTGCTTGTTTTTGAACTTTTTGTCTGGCTTACTTTGCTCAACATTAGGTTTATGAAATTCATTCTGTTGTTCCATGTAGATCATTGTTTTTTATTGCTATGAATTATTCTGTTATACACATATATCACAACTTATTTAACCATTTCACTGTTATTATTATGAATATTCTTGCACATGTCTTTTGATGGACCTAAGTATTCATTTCTGTTGTAGAATTTCTCAATAGGGTGTATGTATATTTAGATTAATAAGATGCTGCAAACAGTCTTGCATATTGATTGTATCAATTTACATTCCCATCAGCAATGTATGAGAGTTTCAGTTGCTCTACATCTTCCCACCGGTTGGTATTGCCGGTGCTTTTAACTTTAGTCATCCTAATATGGGTGCAGTGATATTTCACTCTCTTAATGCTGTCTTTTGATGAAGGTTAAGTTCTTAATCTAAATGAAGTCCAATTTATCATTATTTCTTTAATGGCATTGCTTTTTGTGTCCTATTTAAAAAATCTTAGTCTACTCAATTATTTATATTTTAACCTTAAATATATGGGCTCATTTAAAGCTCACTGTGGGCCAACTTAGTTTAGGAACCCTGCATTTGTCTATCACGTCTAAAACACTAACCGTATACCATAACCAATTAAATGTTAAGAATCAATCATTCAGTTTTTTAAATCTCCCATTATTTTTTTTTTTTTTTCATAAGGTGAGGATTTATTTGTAGATAAAAACAAGCAGTCAATGTCAAATTATTATTATTGGGATAATCTTCATTCTTTCCATTTTTTTTTATTATTTCTTGTACAATGATATGAAATAATATGGGAAATATTCATGATAAATTATTAAGTGAACAATGCAAGTTAAAAACAACAGTTTCATATTTTTTTTCCCCACCCCCCCCCTTTCCCGAGTCAGCACCTTCAAGTGTTACCACTCCCCAAACGGTGCGCAATGCACTCATTGTGTAGGCATACCCCCATCCCCTCCCCCACCCCCCACCTCAGTCTGATGTCCAGTTGGTGTCGTTCCCACATTTGTATTTAGGTGATGTTCAGGGAAACCAATTTTCTGGTGAGTACATGTGATGCTTGTTTTTCCATTCTTGGGATACTTCACTTAATATAATGGGTTCCAACTCTCTCCAGGAGAACCATAGAGATGTCGTATCTTCATCATTCCTTATAGCTGAGTAATATTCCATGGTATACATATACCAGAATGGGAAAAAATTTTTGCATACTACACATCAGATAAAGGACTGATAACAAGAATCTATTTAGAACTCAGGAAAATCAGCAAGAAAAAAATCAAGCAACCCTATCAAAAAGTGGGCAAAGGACATGAATAGATATTTTTCAAAAGAAGATATAAAAATGGCTAACAAACATATGAAAAAGTGTTCAACATCTCTAATCATCAGGGAAATGCAAATCAAAACCACAATGAGATATCACTTAACCCCAGTGAGAATGGCCTTTATCAAAAAAACCCAAAACAACACATGTTGGCGTGGGTGTGGAGAGACAGGAACACTCATACACTGCTGGTGGGACTGCAAACTAGTGCAACCCCTGTGGAAAGCATTATGGAGGTATCTTTTTTTTTTTTTTTTTTTTTGAGACAGAGTCTCACTTTGTTGCCCAGGCTAGAGTGAGTGCCGTGGCATCAGCTTAGCTCACAGCAACCTCAGACTCCTGGGCTTAAGCGATCCTACTGCCTCAGCCTCCCGAGTAGCTGGGACTACAGGCATGCGCCACTATGCCCGGCTAATTTTTTCTATATAGATTTTTAGTTGTCCATATAATTTCTTTCTATTTTTAGTAGAGACGGGGTCTTGCTCTTGCTCAGGCTGGTCTCGAACTCCTGACCTTGAGCGATCCACCTGCCTCGGCCTCCCAGAGTGCTAGGATTACAGGCGTGAGCCACCACGCCCGGCCATGATTGGTGAGAGGTATCTTAAACAGATTCAAGTAGACCTGCCATTTGACCCAGCAATCCCATTACTGGGCATATACCCAAAGGAAAAAAGGTCATTCTGTAACAAAGACACATGTACCCGAATGTTTATAGCAGCACAATTCACAATAGCAAAGATGTGGAAACAACCCAAATGCCCATCAATACATGATTGGATTAGTAAATCTCCCATTATTAAAATTATGGCATCTTGATTTAATTCCCTAATCATTCTTCACTTCCTAGTCTTTTATCATTTAATCTTTTTTGGGCAAATTTATACCTGATTTTGAGTTTTCTCTCAGATGGACATGTGTTGGACCCTTTACTCTCAAGCTCAAAAAGCTCCTCATCATTCAAAATGCCTTGGAAACCTTTTAATTACCATCAAGACTTTCTCTAACAAAAGCAGTAGCTGGGTGATCTTTTATAAAAAGATAAAGTAGCTAATGTCACTTAAAATTCTGCAATGGTATTTCATTGCACTCAGAAAACAACCTATAAAAAATAACAAATTATATATTTGAACTCATTTAATCTCACGACAACCTATGTGAGAAGTCCTATTAATATTCCTTTGTTACTGATACGGAACTGAAACAAAGAGAATTCAATCCATCCCATGAATGTAGCAGAGTCAGAATTGGAACCCACAGTCTTTCTCCCTGCACTTGAACACTCTCCTATATTTGATGTAGTCTAGAAAGCCTTGTGTTGTCTGACCTCTCTACCTCCTTTCTTACCTTTTAGCCAGGCATTCAGATTCTCAAGTACATCCAGCTTTTTCCTGCTTAAGGAATTTATTGGGAATGGCTTTCCCTCCATGCTTCTACCTGACAACCCCCATCTCATCCATTAAATCTCAATATAAATATCGCTTTCTCAGATGAATCTTTGTGACTTCAATCTAAATTTTGATGTTGCCTCTTTGTTAGTCTGTCTCATAGACCCTACTCTTTTTTTTCTTAGAACTTATAATAACAATTTGCAGTTTTTTCAATGTCCTCTTGTGATTTACCTCTAATTCCATCATATTAATACTACTTTTATATAGAGTAATTTTATTTTATGAAAATATGTTCCGTAAAGAACCTGAATGTTTATAATTCCAAGGAAATTTTCCTATAGGAATAAAGATGAAGTAGGAGGGCTACATTACCAGCATATACAAACCTCTAACCACTGAAGCACATTTTTGCTTTAGTGCTTCTTTTTCCTCAGAGTGCTCGTCACTAAATTGACGACAGGGCCCTAATGTTTAGCTTTCTTCAGAAAGTCACATCACATTTAACCTCTTTCCAAAGTTACTAATTTTCAGATGCATTTTTTTTTTTTTAGCATAGCAGTAGCATTATAACTCGAGAAACTTAGATTGTATGGGAACATATTTTAGGTTATAGTAAAAATAAATGATAAAATAACATCAGAAGAGTAACAAAATCAGAAGTTCCAAAGCATGTAATCAATAGTGTGGCTCATAAAATATCTGCATAGAATGGTAAATATTTCTGCTTACAATGAAAGTAATAAAGTAATAGGATAAAGTGTCAATTCACTCTTCTAGTTTTAAATTATATAATTCTTAATGAATTTAATTTTCTAATTTAGTACAGAAAGTAAGACTTTATTTTTTTTTCTTTTTTTTTTTTGAAAGTAAGACTTTAAAAACTATTTTGACTTAGTAACATTTCATATAATCATATCAAATAAGCCTGTACATTATCTCCTATGCTGCTTACCATGTTGAATCCAATGGCAGGCAAAGGTAGAAAATGTCCTTCAATGGGCATTACTCTAGTGAGTACCATGTAATAGATCTCTTTTCTATAGTGGTTTCTGTCTTAGTTTCAATGGTTCCTGGTCTATTGCCTCATGTCTGTGGGCCTATTTTCCTGGTCCCTGACTCTTCATCTTGTCTCAGCTTTAAATATCTTGGAAGTATCAAATTTATGACCTGCTTATATAATATTTATGTTCTCTTCAATTTGTCTGCTTACCTGCTTGTTGAACTTTCTCTCTCAATGGTAATGTCACACATGGATTCAGCTTATTCTTGCAACTAGTACTTTTCCAATTATACCAAGTTTTGATGCTACTTTTCCCAACTTCTTGTCTCCACAATCAAGTATTACTCAAGTCCTTACATGAGATCATTTTACTTATAATCCTACAATTTGTACATACTCTTCTCTTTATGCTTCATTTCTTTTACAGTAATTGTTCAATTGTGTGCTCTATATATGCCATTTATTTTAATTGGATAAATATTTTGGAATAAAATTTAGAGGTGAGGAATAGAAGTATAGATCAGTAGTTCTTAACCAAGAGTTATTTTGTTCTTCAGAGGACACTGTGCAATGTCTGAAGACATTTTTGGTTGTCACAACTGGAGTAAGGGTGGGGGAGAATGCTATTAGGATTTAGTGGATAGAGGTCAGAGATGCTGCTAAACATCCTATAATACAGAGGACAGATCCACACAAGGAATTATCCAGACCAGTATGTCAAGAATGTTGAACTTTGTGTAGATGAAAAGATGTTGGGTTGAATTTAGAAGACGTAGATCCAAATTTCAGTCTTATCATTCAGTATGTGTGACCTTAAGAAAAAAATATCTACCCCCCTGAATATTAATTTCCTCAACTCTAAGATAATAAGAAAATCTCACAGAGTTCATATGAGAATGAAGTGGTGATCTACATGTATAAAAATATCTGGCATAATACCTGTCAAAGAATAGGCATTCATATCTGTATAATTTTTAAAAGAAATGATTTATATCTAATTAATTTTGTATAAAATATTACATAATACTCAGACATTTTATAAATACTTTGTTGAAAAACAATTACCTGTTTCTACAAGTTTTTCATGAGTTGAGAGATGTAAACTTGTTTTCTCAACCTTTATTCACTTACTGATAACATTCTTAAATCATTCTTTAAAAAAAAAAGACAGGTTTGGCTTGTTTTACTGAATTAATATAAATAAAAGCAAAGCAAGTATGAAAGGTAGAAATATGTGCTAACTTTTCCTAACAATACATTTCTGAAAGGACAGTGTCTACTTTTACTTCCTGGTTTATTGCATCAATTAATTTGCTAAGGTCCTTTCAAGAAAATAAAAGTTGACTTCCTCACTTATTTTTAAGGAAATCAGCTTATGCTCCAGTATAATAGGTCTTAACTCTGAATGATATACAGATAAAGGGAAATATATTCAGAATGGTTAAAAGTGTGGATGAGGAGGTTTAATCTCTAAGTCAGACAGTCTAGTAATTCCACGGATTTATTTCCTCAGTTGCTGCAGCTGGTTTAGTTTAATAAAATAACTTGTTAAAGTAATTTCAGAGAGGAAATAATCCCTTTACTATAAAATAAGCCAATTAATACTGAACTTAAAATTTCAAGAATATTAAAGTAGACATAGTAGTTACCATACTTATTTATTGAAAGCCTTCTGGATACTACATATTGTGATATAAACTGGAGGATCACTAAACATTTGTTGAGTTAATTAACTAGAAATATAATAATCTATACAACTAATTTGAAGGGTTAATTTAAAAATATCTAACTATGAAATGTACGACAGTACTTGGACTGATGTAGGGTCAGTTCCTGCCTGATTATCCAAGAGTGGATTATATGCCTCACGATTTTGGTGATGTGGGAAGCAGAGGAGTAGGGGCTTATGCTCACAAAGCCACTTCTATTTATATACCACTGTATAGATCATAGGCAACAAAGTCTATCTTTTTTATTTTATAATTTTTTTAAGAGACAGGGTCTTGCTCTGCTACCTAGGCTAGAGTAGAGTGGCGCAATAATAGCTCACTGCAACCTGAATGCCTGAGCTCAAGTAATCGTCCTGTCTCAGCCTCCTGAGTTATCTAGGACTACAGGGACACACCACCACACCTGGCTATTTTTTAAAAATATTTTTTAGAAACAGGGTCTCACTGTGTTGCTCAGGATGGTCTCAAACTCCTGGCCTCAAGTGATCCTCCCTCCTCAGCTTCCCAAAGTGCTGGGATTACAGGCATGAGCCAACACACCTGGCCAGGCCTTAAATTTTATCATATCAATATAACACACATATATGATTTTATGGGCATCACTAAAATGAAATGAAGAAAATAAAAGATCTAACATTCATGTCATCAGAGTCATGGAAGGAGAAATGAAAGAGGACAGAGCCAAAAAAGTACTTAAAGAAATCATGGCTGAAAACTTTCCAAATGTGGCAAGACATAGAAGCTGAGAAAACTCAAAATGGGAAAAACTCATATATGTGCATAATTAAACTTCTTAAAACTAAAACAAAGGCAAATGACAGACTCATAGAGTCTTTTTAAAGGCTGAATAGCATTCCATTGTGTATAGTACATTTTCTTTACCCATTCATCTGTGGATGGACACTTTGGTTGATTCTATAACTTGCCTACTATGAACAGTGCTGCAATGAACATGAGAGTGTAGACATCTCTTTGAAAAAAAGATTTCAAATCATTTGGTTAATACCCAGAAGTGGGACTGCTGGATCATTTGGTAATTCTATTTTTAGTTTTTTGAGGAACTTCCATGCAGTTTTCCATAATGGCAGTACAGTCAGCCCTCTGTATCTGTGGGTTCTACATCTATAGATTCTACCAAGCACAGATTGAAAACATTTTTTTTTTAAATAAGGATATTTGTGTCTGTTCTGAACATATACAAACTTTCTTCTTGTTATTATGCCCTAAACAATACAGTATAACCCCACTTATATATTATTTACATTGTATTAGGTAGTAAGAATAGCCAGAGATGATTTAAGGCATACAAGAGGATGTGCATAGGCTATATGCAAATACTATGTCATTTCATAAGGGACTTGAGCATTTACATTCTGCTATCCACAGGAGGTCCTGGAACCAATCCTCACAGATAATGAAGGAAGACTGTACTGATTTACATTTCTAACAAGCATATACAAGGGTTCCCTTTTCTCCACATCCTTGCACTTGTTATTGTTTGTGTTTTTTAATAAAAGTCATACTGACAGTTGTAAGATGATACCTCACTGTGGTTTTAGTTTGCATTTTCCTAATGATTAGCAACATGGTGTATTCTTTCACATATCTCTTGGCCATTTGTAAGTCTTCTTTTGAAAAATGTCTATTCAAGTCCCTTGTTCATTTTTAATTGTTTTTTTTCTTGCTACTGAATTGTTTGAGTTTCTCATATATTTTAGATATTAACCCCTTATCAGATGTATGACCTGCAAACATTTTCTCTCAATCTGTAGGATGTCTCTTCATACTTTTAATTGTTTCCTTTACTGTGCAGAAGCTTTTTAGTTTGATATAATCCCATCTATTTTTGCTTTTGTTTCCTGTGCTTTTGGGGTCACATTAAAAAAATCATTAACCAGCCAAATATTGTGTAGTTTTCCCCAATGTTTCCTTCTAGAAGTTTTACAGTTTCTGGTCTTATGTTAAATCTTTAATCCATTTTGAGTTGATTTTTGTATGTAGTGTGAGATAAGGGTCCAATTTCATTATTCTGCATGTGGATATCCAGTTTTCCCAACACCATTTATTGAACAGACTATCCTTTCCCCATCATGAATTCTTGGCACTTATGTAAAAAATCAATTAATTGTACATACTTGTGTTCATTTCTGGGCTATTCTGTTCCATTGGTTGATGTGTCTATTTTTTTGCCAGTACCATATTGCTTTAATTGCTATAGCCTTATAGTATAATTTGAAAGTAGGTAGTGTGATGTCTTCAGCTTTCTTCATTTTGCTCATGATTGCCTTGGCTATTCGGGTTTTTCTGTAGGTCCTTATGAATTTTAGGATTATTTTTTCAATTTATATAAGTGACTTTGGAATTTTGATAGGGATTGCACTGAATCTGTATATTGCTTTGGGTAGATCACTCTGGTATGATCATTTTCACAATATCAACTCTTCCAATCCATGAACATGAGATGTCTTTCCATTTATTTGTATATTCTTCAATTTCTTTCATCAACATTCTATAGTTTTCATTGTCTACAGGTCTTACACCTTCTTGGCAAATTTATTTCTAAGTATTTTTTTCTACAGCTATCATAAATGGAATTGCTCTCTTGATTTCCCCTTCAGATAGTTTGTTGTTAGTGAATAGAAATGCTACTAATTTGGGGTGTTGATTTTGTATCCTCAAACTTTACTGCATTTGTTTATTAGTTCTAGCAGATTTTTGGTGGAGTCTTTAGGGATTAAAATGATGTTGTTAGGAAACACTGACAATTTAATTTCTTCCTTTCCTACTTGGATGACTTTTATTTCTTTCTCTTGCCTAATTGCTCTGGCAAGGATTTCTAATACTATGTTGAATAGAAGTGGTGAGAGTGGGCATCCTTGTCTTGTTCCGGATCTTAGAGGGAAGGCTTTCAACTTTTCACTTTTGAATGTAATGTTAGGTGTGGGTGATCCTTTTAATATGTTGTTGAATTCAGTTTGCTAGCATTTTTTTGAGGATTTTTGCATCTATGTTCTTCAAGAATATTGGTCTGTAATTTCTTTTTCTTGTAATGTCCTTGTCTGGTTTTGGTATCAGGGTAATGCTGGCCTTGTAAAAAGCGTTTGGAAGTATTCTCTACTCTTCATTTTAGGGAAAAGTGAGAAGGATTGGTATTAGATCTTCCTTAAATGTTTGGTAAAATTTGGCAGTGATGCCATCAGGTCCTGGGCTTTTCTTTGATGGGAGACTCTAATTACTGTTTCAATCTCCTTACTCATTATTGGTCTGTTCAGATTTTCTATTTCTTCATGATTTAGGCATGGTAGGTTGTACGTGTCTAAGAATGTATCCACTCTTCTAGGTTATTTATTTGTTGACATATAATCATTCATAGTAGTCTTCACTGGTGAATTCTACTAAATATTTAAGGAACAAATGATACAAATTTTCTACGATTTCTTCCAAAAAATACAAGCAGAGGAAATACTTCCTAACTCAATCAGTAGCAAACTAGATTAAGACATTACAAAAAAGGAAAATGTACAGGACAACATCTCTCATGAACATGATGCAAAACCCTCAATAAAATATTAGCAAATGAAACCCAACAAAATATATAAGGAATTATACAGTATGGCCAATTGGGACTTATTCTGGGTATGCAAGCCTGGTTCAATATTTAAAATTCAATTAATGTAATTTATCACAAAACAGTCCAAAGAAAAAAATCATTCGATTATAAAAAATGCAGAAGAAGCATTTGACAAAATCCAACATGTATTCATGATAAAAACTCTCAGCAAACGAGGAATAAAGAGGAATTCTTTAAACTTTTTTTTCCCTCTTTTTGTAGAGAAAGGGGCTCACTTTGTTGGCCAGGCTGGAGTACAGTGGTATGAGCATAGCTTACTGTAACCTCGAACTTCTGGGCTCAAGCAATCCTCCCATTTCAGCCTCCAGAGATTACAGGCATACACCATCATGCCTGGGTAATTTTTAAATTTTTTGTAGAGACAGGGAGACACAGGCTGGTCTCAAACTCCTAGCCTTAAGCAATCCATCTGCCTTGGCCTCCAAAAGTGCAGGGATTACAGGCATGAGCCACTGCCCCTGGCCCTCTCACAACTTGATATAGAACATCCATGAAATCCCTAAAGTTATCACATCTAATGGTGAGAAATAAGATGCTTTCCCTCTTAGATCAGGAACAAGGTAAGAATGTGCCTTCTTATTACTCCCATGCAACATTGTACTGGAAGTCCTAGCTAATGAAATAAGACCGAAAAGGAAATAAAAGGTATACAGATTGAAAAGAAAGATATAAGACTTTGTCTGCAGATGACATGACTGTCTACATAGAAAATCCCATGGAATTGACAAAAACTAACCAACCCACCAAAAAACCCCCAAAACAAACAAACAAACAAAAAAAACCACACAACAACAACAACGAAACAACCTCCTGGAGCTAATAAGTGATTATGGCAAGGTTGTAGGATACAAGATTATTATAAAGCCAATTGCTCTCCTATGTAGCTACAATAAACATTTGTAATTTGGGATTAAAACAAAATACTATTATACTAGTGCCAAAAAAGAGAAATACTCAAGTATAAAACCAACAAAATTTGTATAGGATCTAAATGAGGAAAACTATATAACTCTGATGAAAGAAATCAAAGACCTAAATAAATGAAGATACATTACATGTGCTTGGAAAAGAAGACTCAATATTGTTAAGATGTCAGTTCTTTCCAAATTGATCCATAGATTCAGCACAATCTCAATAAAAATTCCAGCAAGGCCGGGCGCGGTGGCTCACGCCTGTAATCCTAGCACTCTGGGAGGCCGAGGCGGGTGGATCGCTCGAGGTCAGGAGTTCGAGACCAGCCTGAGCAAGAGTGAGACCCCGTCTCTACTAAAAATAGAAAGAAATTATATGGACAACTAAAATATATATATACAAAAAATTAGCCGGGCATGGTGGCGCATGTCTGTAGTCCCAGCTACTCGGGAGGCTGAGGCAGTAGGATCGCTTAAGCCCAGGAGTTTGAGGTTGCTGTGAGCTAGACTGACGCCACGGCACTCACTCTAGCCCGGGCAAGAGAGTGAGACTCTGTCTCAAAAAAAAAAAAAAAAAAAAAAAAAAAAAAAAAAAAAAAAAAATTCCAGCAAATTATTTTGTGGATACCAACAAACTGATTTTTAAAGCTTATGTAGAGAGGCAAAAGACCCAGAATAGTCACCTCAATATTGAAGGAGAACAAAGTTGGAGGACTGACGCTACCCAACTTTAAGACTTACCATATTGTGACAGTGGTCAAGACAGCTTTGTATTGCAAAAGAATAGACAAACAGATCAATGGAAGAAAACAGAGAGCCCAGAAATAGATCTATACGAATATGATTGCCTAATCTTTGATAAGGGAGCAAAAGCAACTCAATAGATAGTCTTTTTCCAAATAGTGTTGGAATAATTGGATGTCCATATGAAAAAAAAAAAAATCTAGACAAAGACCTTCACAAAGGTAACTCAAAATGGATCATAAGACAAGACAGTAAAACACAAAATTATACAGCTTCTAAAAGATAATAAGAAAAAATCTAGGTGACTTTGGGTTTGCTGTTGAGTTTTTAGATACAACACTAAAAATATGACCCATGAAATAAAAAATAGGTAATTTGGACCTTAGTAAAATTAAAAACTTCTGTGCTTCAAAAGGCACTGTCAAATAATATTCTTTCAGTAAATTAATGCAACTGGTAGATAACAAGCTCTTAGATATGATGTAGAAGACATTTCTGATAGTGTTAAAGGCTGGCTTAAATTACCTTTAAATGATCTCTCAATGTGGAGGGCTAGTTAAATATAAGATACCATAATTTTTCATCCTAATTCCACTTAGATGGGAGTACTTCATCTAAGAAAAGTCATGAAGGAAGAGTGTTATCTGCACAAGGGTCAGTTCTAGACAAAGGGATTTTTGAGGAGCTTAGCACACACTTTGACTAGATAGTTTCTTAGCAAATGGCTAAGCTGTTTGCTCAACTATTGGAAATTATGCCCTATATCATCAGCATAAATAATTATGCTAAAAATCTAGTAACAGCAAATCCTCCACTTTTCTTACATAGGTTTAATATTTTTTAATTTTGTTAATGATTCCAACTAACTCCCTTAGGAAAAGTAATTCAAGTTCTATTAAATATATAGTTTTACTTTACATTTTATGCAGCTTAAGGATAAGCACTGATGCTGATCTCAGATATGAGGTCTAAACAAATTCATTTTATATGACCATTATAAATGCAGTGCCTGACACACAGCTGTTTCTGAATAGCTGTTGGGTTAATTGAATTGCTGAATATAGGGTTCAGTCAGTACATGCATATTGTAATCATATGCTTTGCTTTACTTGGAATTGGGTCACTGCATTGAGACACCTTAGGTCCTCATTCTCTTCCTCCTATACGTGAATGACTACTGTGTGCTGGGCACTTTGCTAGGGCTAGAGATAAGAGTATTGACTGAACACACATTTCAAATTATTATAAATGCTATAAAGAAAGGGAGGTGACATTTGAACTGAGATTTAAAGATAAAAGTAGGTATTAATTAGAAGGAGGGTAAAGGAAGGATTTAAGGCATAGGGAAGAGCATGTACAAAGGCCTTATGGTAAAGAGAAAGGAGGACTGAAGAGCTAAATGAAACCAAGGTAGGCTGGTGTTCAGAGACCATCAAAAAAGTGGTTGGAATCAGATTACATAGGGTCTTTTTAGAATGTGAGAAAGATTTTGGTCTTCATCCTAAGGCAAATAAGAAGCTACTGAAGGTAGCTTCTTACCCAAGAGAGGGTAATAAGATCTGTCTTTTAAAAAACCTGCTCTGGCTAGGAGGTGTTTTGTATAGCTAAAAGTGTACCCATCATTACCTGATGGGACAATAGGCCTCTAACTGGTAACTGTGACTTTGCTCCTTCTCTGAGTGGGATAAGCTCTGGAATTTCAAGAGAACATGGAACTATACTGAGGCTTAAATCCAGAAAATACTATAAAGTTCAGGAACTCATCTGTTAGTTATTTGGACCAGATATACTACTTATGAAGATAGGTATTTTTGTTGTTGTTTTCTACCAAGGATTCTGACTCATCAAATTCTGAAAATTTTCAAGTCTGGTCTAAAAGACGGGATTTCTTTTGGACCTCTACAACTCTATGTCTAAATCTGAAGTTATGATCTCATTTTATATCCCTCTCCAATTTGGCTCTTTCTCTTCCTCTCCCTTTCCCTGGGTACCACCATCCACTCAGTTGTTTGAGATCTATCATCACCTTACAATCTAATCAGTTCTGTTGTTTTAAACTTAAATCTCTCTTGCATTTTTCAATTTCTTTCGAGCCTTGTCATAGTCTATTTTCTGCTGCTATAACAGAATACTACAGACTAGGTAATTTATAAACAACAGGAGTTTATTTGGCTTAGGGTTTCAGAGGCTGGGAAGTCCAAGAGCATGCACTGGCATCTGGCGAGGGTTATCCCATGGGGGAAGGTGGAAGGGTGCACATAAGAGAGAAAAAGGGGGCTGAACTTACCGTTTTATAAGGAGCCCACTGCCAAAATAACTACCCACTCCCACAGTAATGGCATTAATCTATTCATGAGGGAGGGGCCCTCATGGCCACCTATTAAAGGCCCCACCTTTTAATACTATTACAATGGCAATTAAGTTTCCAACACATGAACTTTTGGGAGACACAATCACAGTAAGCCCCATTACCATTATCTTAATTTAGAGTGTCTATCATTATTTTCTTAAGTGGATTACAACAACAGTATTTTCACTTGTTCCTTGAGTGAGTTTTTTAAAACACAAGTATGAATGTATCACTCCCTGGATTAAAACCCTTTAATGACTCCTCAGTATTCCTAGCATAAAGTCCAAATTCCTTAAGCATCATTTACAGAGCTTTTATGCCTCTCTTTTCAGCTCATTTCTCACCATTCACCTACTTACCTCTTGCCACACAGCAGGAGGTGAGTGTCGGGTGAGCTGAGCAAAACTTCATCTGTATTTACAGCTGCTCCCCATTGCTTGCATCACCACATAAGCTCCGCCTCCTGTTAGATCAGTAGAGGCATAAGATGTTCATAGGAGCACTAACCCTACTGTAAGCTGTGCATGTGAGGGATCTAGGTTGCGTGCTCCTTATGAGAATTTAATGCCTGATGATCTGAGGTGGAGCTGAGGTGGTGATGCTAGTGCTGGGGAGCAACTGCAAATACAGATTATCATTAGCAGAGAGGTTTGCACAATAAAGGTAATGTGCTTGAATCATCCTGAAACCATCCCTCTCCACCCCTGCCTGTGGAAAAATTGTCTTCCATGAAACCAGTCCCTGATGGCAAAAAGGTTGGGGACCGCTGCCATTGAACACTGATTCTATTCCCCCTTCACTTACCTAGCTCTTACTCAGCCTTTAGATCTCAACTTGGATAGAAGAGTCTCCAAGAAATCTGATCTGGTGTACAGACTAGGTTAACTTCTCATGGGTTTCCCATTGTAAGCACAGATAGTAAGCACCATGAAAAACCATTCTTTCACCATTTGATCTCCATCTACTACCTAAAAAAAGGTTTAATAAATAATTGTGGAATGAATGAAATAATTACTAATTCCTCAGGCCTACTTCATGTGGTTCTTCATTTTTTATGTTTTGATGGATGAAAAGAATTGTTGCAATTTGTATATGCCCCACAGAATATGAACTATGAATATTTGGGACTAGTCTCTAAGTAACCAATGTGGATTAAAGGTTAATTGCTTTGTGAAGACTAAGAGTAATAAAAAGTCTAAGATTTAAAAAGGAAATGAAAGAAAGAAAAGTAAGCAAAAATAACTTCATGAGTTATTCCATCCTGGAGGGGGACTTTAAATTGACTCTCACTACCACGGCAACATTGTGGATTTCAGCAGTTTTCCTGGAATACTGAAAAGAAGTGCTACTGGAGGCCCCCCTGGTGGCTAACTGAACATTTGCTTGTAGTGAAATAATTCTTGAAAGAGGTCATTCATTCAATAAATATTTATTGTGCAACTACAGATACACATAAAATATACACAAATATATATACTGTGTGACAAGTATACAATAAGTGCTTGGGGATACAACAGTAACCAAAGCAGATAAAAATCTCTAATCTTATAAAGGTTTTACTCACCATTTTATCTTTAGCGCCTCAAAGAATGCTTAATAAATATTTGTGAACTAATTAATTATTGTCTCATAAGGCCTGCTTCCAATCTGGATCATTCTGTATTTCCTTATGTCTTGATGGTCTTCCATTCTAGATGTGGTACTGCATGGCATGTCCCATAGATAAGGAAGAAGGGCTGTGATTAACTCCTACTTCTCTGTTTTCCTTTATTTCTCTAATTTTAAAATCATTTCACTGTAATTTAGTATAATCACCAAAATGTTAGCTTGTGAAATTTAAAGGTCTCTTTACAGTGAATAGGTAGGGAGTTATAAAAAATAATCTTTTATCACAATTTTGTTGATGATTTTACCAATGGTAAATCTCTGTAATGACAGAGAAATGTTACTCATTCATACTAGGATGATCACTAATTTTAGCAAATTACACATATGCCGTATTTAAAAGGAAATCAATTTGTTACTTATTTTATTTTTCAATGGTTTCTCTGTACCTTATGTGAAAATTGAAAACTTGAACAAAGTTAACTCAAGCTTCTACCAGATTACTTTATCTACATGTTTTAGGGATTAAAAAGATAAAAGTAAGGTTATTGTTTCTTTGAGAGCTACTAAGTAATGTATTCATTGAGGTTTCTTCAAAAGGGAATACTTGGTGTATCAGCAGTCTGACAATACTAAAACATGCCTTATATCACATTTATAAGCATCAGAATTCATTCAAAAATGTAGCTAATAATGAGAATGAATGTCATTTACTTTTATTTTGATCTCCAGGGAATATTGTTTACTTTGCTTTAAAATTTATGTGAGTCATTTGGTTATATGCCTTTTTTAATTAGCTTGAAGGAAGTAATCACCGGGGAGAAAGCGGAAATCAATTTTGATCCGATATTGATAGCTACTGTGCTGTAAACTCGGTGTCCTTTCTAATTAAATGTAAACATGTTCAGTTCTAAAGTCCAGCAGCAATGACAACAGTCACTAGGAAAGATTGCCTAAGTACTGCTCAACTGATTTGCCTGGGCTTTATTTCTTTCAAAGTTGTGCTTGTGCAATCATTGGTGGGGTGAATGCTGGTTGTAACTGACTTTTTTAGGTCATCTTCAGAGAAAAGATTTGACAAGAATGTAGAGTGCTCTGTAATACCTAAAGTTATTTATTAACTATGTCCTTCTGATAGCTAATCAATGGCACTACATAGAGTCAAATTTGGTACACTAAACTGCCCCCCTTCCCAAAGCCAAGACTTGGTAAATATTTAATGGCTGTAAAGGTGTTTTGCTAGTTATCAAACTGATATGTTAAAGGACTCTTAAAAGCAACTTTATCTTGCCTTCCCTTCCATAAATAATTTGCTCAGCAATATAGCGTGTAGGTTTAAAAGCATTTGGATTATTTCATTTTATTGAGCCTCTTGCTCAGAAAAAGAACAAATGAGACTAAAAAATAATGTTCATTTTAACCACATATTATGTCATATAACACATAAGAGGGAAAAACAACCACCACCAAACTTCTCTCCTGGTAAAATGCCAACTTAAAGTATAAAACAATCTAACCCCTTTCACTTTACTAAATACTACACCAGACTTGTTCAAAACCTGTTGTACCACTGCTCTCACAAGGAAATGTTATAAAATTTCTGTTGCTATAGGATTGCAACATACTCTGTAAAAATCAGAAGACATTCAGAGTTTTGTTTTCTATGCAACATAGTAAAGGTTGTGTTTTGCATATTTACCTTTTTAATTATTTATTGAGTTTTAAGCCTCTTTGTTTTACCTACTCTAACTCCTGGCCAGGCAGAAAAACTGGCAGTTTTATTTTTTAATAAAAAATAAATTCTCAAATTTTGACTAGACACCAAGGTCAGACCAGAACTAGGGGCAGACCTGCAGGTACATGTCTGGGGCCTTAATCTAAAATGATCACAAAAACCTCACTGGAATGATTTGAAAATATGGAGCTAGTTAAATCAAATTGCACAGGTAACCAATTACTCTTATAAATAGAAAAATGTAAATTGAGTATACTCCTGCTGAAATAGGTAGGATCCCAACAGGAAATTAAAAATTTTTTTTCTGGTTCTCATACATAAGTACATATATGTGCAAAGACAAACTCCATCAACTACAGTTTACTTTTAGTCAGCTAACTTCTGAAACCAAATAATATGTGGTATGATTCTACAGGTGATTTATTTCTAAACTCTTTCATATGCCTCCTTAGAAATTGGTTTGGAAAATTGCAAAAGACAAGCACAAGAAGATATGGGAGTACAACCTAGGGGTACCCAGCCTAGATTGAGTAAGGGATCAGAGAGAGCTTCTTGAAAGGCATGATGTCAAGCTAAGTTTTGAAAAAGGAGTTGAAGTTAATCAAACAAGGAAAAATAAAGGGTGTTTTAGGTAGAGAAGGTTGTGTATATCATCATGGTGGTATGAGAGAACCTTTGCTGAAAATATTTATAACTCGTGGGCTTGCAAATATGGCTAGTCCTGAATAAAAACCTTCAGAGTAGAACACAAGCACTCACTTGCAGAGTAAATGAGTGTGGGAGAGAATATTACCTTAAGAGAGAAAGATAGTGTCCTCATCTCAGTACTTCCAAGTAATTTCTGAAACCAAGAGAGAATAATCCATGCTCTGACTGCAGGAAGGCTAATGTGTGGAAACTCTTGGATCTGGTTGAGGATATGTTCATTCTCATTCATTCAATATTTATGGAGCACTTACTTTGCCAGACACTGTTCTAGGCACTAGGGATAAAGCAATGAATGAAAAAGATTAGGAACCCTACTCTCATGGAACTTTCAGAGTGAAGTTTATCCAGCTTTAGCGAAGACCCACTTGGCAGGTAAGGCTCTTTTCTGGAGAGCTTACCTCCAGCCTTAGTCCAAGAGGCTGTTATCTCTCACCAGTTTTCTACTCTACACTCTAAATCAAGGCTCCCATATGATATTTCTTTTGATTTTATAATTAATGCTTTATTTTAATTCTATATTTTTATGATGACTCTTCTTATGTATATCTTTGGAATAAATTTTCTGTCAACAAAATATGTATTGCTGTAATATGTCCTTTTGGCAGTAAAGAGACATACAAATATTATGCATATATAAAAAGAATATTAGTTACAATTTTAAAGAACTAGTCAATTGTAAAAACCATTCCTTGAAGGTTGTCTGTAAAGTGACATATGTCTATCCCTATGTTCTAAAAGATTTTATATTCTCATGAGAAAAACAATACTAGATGTCTCTGAAGCAAGAAAATCATAAAAACCAACCAATCTAACAAGCAAATTTAAATTTAATTTCAATTAAGCAGGGAAATTTTTATTGTCCTTGTAGTCTCATATTTACCTAGTTTTGGACTGAAATAGTGGCTTAGGGCAAAATGGTACTGCTACTGAGCTTACAGTAACAACTGATGTTAGGGCCCTTTGAATAAGCAAAACTATTTCCTTTATCTGAAAAATTCATAGCTATAATATACTTTTCATTTAATAAGTTTCTATTATGGTTCTATATAGAACTTATCCACAAAACAAATATGAATATGGTTTCAGAAAATAATTTGTTCTTCATCTGGGGGATATACTATGGACAGATATCATTTAGCAACCACTATTTATGTTGGGAAATAGGTATCTATGTGGTTCACTACTTAAAAAAAATCTATTATTTGAAAGGTAGCTTCAATTTGGATGAGCAAAAGACTGAATGGCGCAGCTGGCATATTGTCAGGGGAGTACTAGGGTCAGTATGCTTCGAAGATGGTCCAGTTTCACAAAGGGCTCCCAGAGCAGGGGTGCCCCTAAGGGGGTCCGGCAGCACTGACCACTTCTAACCTTCAGGAAGCATGTGCAAGAGCCCTGTGGGCTCCTCCACGGTAGCTGCTGATGTGTAGATTTCTGTTTCCACTCAGTGACATGGATTTTCTTGTCTTCCTTTTGGCTTTACTTTTACACTGCTTTAGATATTACTGTGAACTTTCCTACTTCTCTGATGTTCAGTTAATGCAGCCAACACCCATCGAGGACCTTTTAGAAAAAGAAACCCAAGTGTGATGTGGTTAGCAGTAAGATTCATCTCTGTGTTGTCTGCTGCCGAACTTGACCACAAGGGTTCAGTCCAGAAAAGGCCCTGTAACATAAAACAGTCAAGATTGTCCTCAGATGTTCTAACTCGAGTGTTACCAACAGTAGTGCCCTTTTGTCCCGTGGAGCCCATGGCAGTCTGTTCCAGGTAACCCTTGTGCTGGAGAGCATCTAGCCATGCGGCTGGTGGTCTGGGAGGTACCCACCCTCCCCAGCACCTGACAGGGTGGGCATTGGCATGCAGGCTGCCACAGGAGGGTCCAGGTGCTGCAGGCAGAGTATGAGGTAGATCCTGTCCACCCTCTTCTGGCTCTTGGGTGACCCTGACATAGGGGTGGCTTTTGAGGGGCATAAAAAGTGACTGATCTCATTCCTTTCCTAGTGTTCTGAGCTGTGCACCCATGTAGCACAGGATTGATTTGTTTGTTATTTTGGTTGTGAGTCATGCTCCTGTGGAATTGGCAAAAGCTACATTTTTACTGTCCTTACAAGTACAGTTCACGTTGTCACATGCTGTGAGTGTGGGCTGTGGTATGTGCCCATACATATATGTATACGTATTATACATATCACACAGCAGGCATGTCATGCTGCTGTCCAGCAGTAAAGCAACAAGTACAATAAAAGTTGGTAAAAAAAAAAAAAAAAGACTGCAAACTGGCCTTTATCTTATTTATTTTATTGTTTGTTCTTGCAATGGGTATGATGAGTTTATAAATAAAAGCTACCAATATTAATATCATGTAGAAGAAACCTGTATTTTCTTCTACATGATATTAATGAGACAGGTATTCTACAGTAATGTTGTCAGCACATCCTATTTTTTTGTAATTCATTGAAACACATTGAACAACAGACTATAATAACAAATGATTAATTTATTTAATGAGAAAATGACATATAAATAGAGTAAATCTAATTTGGTAAATGTAAATTTACGAGATTTGAGCTACTAACGAGATTATTGACATCATAATGAGTTTTAAAAATAAAAACCTTGTAATTTTAATGAAGTAACACCAAATTTCTTAAAGTGCATGAATTTCAAAAAATCTGTCTATAATATAAACACATTAGTAGCTGAGTAGTTATAAACTGAATAAGAGCATCCCTTGCCTTAAGAAATTCAGAGTTGAGAAGTTGAGAAAACAGACAATTATAATACAATTTGGGAGCAAAGACTAAACACACCTAATCTGGCTGGTGAATGAGAAGGGAGAGTGGCAGTAGGTTATTTAGAAGAGAACAATTCCTGAAAAGACACATGAGACAGCATGAGCAGAACAGTATATGGATAACCACAAGGAGTTTGGCCTCAAGTACAGGACAGAGAAATAGCAAATGATGAAGGTGAAAAGGCAGCCATGGGTTATATCATGAAGAGGCTAAAAAATAATAACATTGTCTTGTGGAAATGAAGGACTATTACTGCATGGTTTTCAGGGAAATGGCAGTCAGAAGAGTGGAGAATGAATCCAAAGAGAAAATCAGTAGTAGAGAAATTATTTAGGAGGCTATTTCAGTAGTTCAAGTGAGATATGATGAAGGTCTGAATAGAGTATTGGACATAATAATAAAAAAAAGAAAAAACAGATTCAAGAAATATTTAAGGCCGGGCACAGTGGCTCACACCTGTAATCCTAGCACTCTGGGAGGCCGAGGTGGGCGGATTGTTTGAGCTCAGGAGTTCGATACCAGCCTGAGCAAGAGCGAGACCCCATCTCTACTAAAAATAGAAAGAAACTAGCTGGACAACTAAAAATATATAGAAAAAATTAGCCGGGCATGGTGGCACATGCCTGTAGTCCCAGCTACTCAGGAGGCTGAGGCAGGAGGATTTCTTGAGCCCAGGAGTTTGAGGTTGCTGTGAGCTAGGTTGACGCCACGGCACTCTAGTCTGGGTAACAGAGTGAGATTCTGCCTCAAAAAAAAAAAAAAAAAAAAAAAAGAAATATTTAAGAAGTAAAATTGATGGAATTTGTTGACTCACAGGCATTCAGAAAAAAGAGCATTTTTATAAAGGAAGTTGCTGCCTTCAGTTTTAGACATTCTGAGTTGGGGCACCTGTGAAATATCAATTGGAAATGCCCAGCAGACAGTTTTGATATATAAACTGAAAGTAAAGAGAGAGAGATCTGGCCTGCTTATCTGCATTTGGGAGTAGTCAGCATATAGATGGGAATTAAAACCAGAGGAGTAAGTGGAGGCAGTCCATGGAAAAGACATAGAATTATTATCACAAACAATAAAAAAAATTGCTAACAGATAATTTCAGTAAATCATAGTAAGACTTTAAAAAATAAGAGATATTGTCCTTTTCTGGTATTCTAAATGAAATAATCAATCAAAATATTTATCAGCCACCTCCCATGTGCTCAGTACTGAGAGAACTAAGACGTCAGACTTATTCCCTAGTTAACACTTTGACATAATACTTTATTTCCAACATCACACAGATGCTTCTTTATATACAGATGCTTCATATGATGATAGCTTTCATAGTACAACACAGAACTTTATATGTTTTCATTCTGTTTTTATCATGGGATACTTTTGTTATCAACTGTCAGTAACAGGATCATGAGCTGTGATTGAGAGGTGAACAGAATATGAGGTTCTTAGTCAAAATATGAGCTCTTTCATTCAAATTACTTAACCAAATTTTAGATTCCTCAATTGCAAGAATAAAAATACTGCTTACTTCACACAGTTGTTATGAGGATCAACTTCGATTATAAATATGAAAGAATTCTGCCAAAAGTCAATCTCTATAAACTGGATTACAGGCTTCAGGGTGCTCCCCAAGTTGACCTTCTCTGCGGCCAATCATCATTGCCAGCCTTGGTGTGGATCTTTCAACCCTCACTACAACACTGCCTAGGTAGTCCACCACAGAGGGTATTGTGATAGTGTTAGTCAGCTAGGCTGTGTGGGAAGTGAGGGTTGAAGAATCCACACCAAGGCTGGCAATGGTGATTGGCCCTAGAGAAGGTCAGCTTGGGGAGCACCCTGAAGCCTGTAATCCAGATAGAGTAACGGATCTGGAGCCAGTTCTGATCAGAGGGTACCCAGGTCATAAGCGGAGCCAGTAAACAGAACACAAGGTTTATGGATCAGCAGATGTTAATACTGGGGCAACTGTATGACATATTGTGGAAATGCCTTATGTTATTTACTTTAGGTCACGGCTAAGTAGACCCACTTTGCAGATTCAGATAAATGTTTGAAAAATCTCTCTTGTTTATAATAGTTAGAGCTTGATAGAATCTCTCTAAAAATGACCAAATTCTTTAAATCACACACAGGTTAAAAAAAAAATCTTGGATTCTGGCGTAAATGACAGACATTCAAATCTTAAATTTGGGGGATAGAAAAAGAAAGTGATGATATTATTGACTAGTGTATAAGTTTTCACTAATGAGTAACTGACTATCCTAGACATTTCAATAAATAAAAGATAACATTGCATCTGCAAAGAATACTGGTTTTGGTTAGGATACATTGGTAGTAATTCCATTCTTTCCACTAACAAACCATGTTACTTTGGCTAATCCTGTTTAATTTCTTTCTCTAGGTCTAATTCTAAATCTATAGATAATAACAAAAATGATACCTATTGTTTTATTGAGTGCATTACTTGGGCACTTACATACATTATATCTAATCTGTACAATACTTTCAAAAAGTAGTTACCATTTCCACTTAAAATGAGAAAATGGAGCTAAAGAGGCCGAATAATTTACCCAGAGACAATCAAGTAAATGGTTGAGTCAGGATTCCAACCATGATATGCTTTCTTCCAAAGATTGTGCTTAGCGAGGAGGGACGGATCTGCGCCAAGGCAGAAAACCGCAAAGGGTCCCCGAACTACGGATTTCGTTTCACTTTTTAAATTATTTCAATAAAGGTAATTCATGCTACTAACTATCTCACATGAGGTAGGAAATAACAAGTGCTCATGATCTTGATATAGAAGACACAAAGAATATGGATAACAGTATAATTGCCTATCACATGTCTAAGAAAGCTTATGAAACTTCTCATGATTTTAATGCTCTATGCATGAGTTAATAATAAAAACTATCAGATGGGGATTGAAGAAAGTTTCTTCCATTGGTAAATAAAACACACATGCTAACACCATTCATTTTCCAATCCATTACTGCTGCTGCTTAATACCACCGCCTGGTTTCTGAAAGGCAATTCCTTAGAAGGCCATTTAACTAAAAATACCTAAGGACTAAAGCTTAAGGAAGAGAGAATGAACATCCTGCTACTTGACATTAATCACATTAACTCAAAGTACCTAACAGACGGCTCTGGCATTAATCCTAACTGGAAGACACTGAAATTAAAGCACAGGGCTTTACAGTTAATGGGAGTTGCACAAGTGAAAACACCGTATGTCAACTTGATAATATGCCCCTAAGTTATTGTTCATGGATAGTGCCATTCCTCTGTTTAATCAAGAGTTAAAGCATGTGCAGTAATTCCCTATTTTCACAATATTCTTTCTGACAATAAAGATAACAACTATGAGAACAGTTTTTAGCTAGCTAAACCTGATGTACTGGTTTTGTTAATAAAAAATTCATGACAATTAATGAAATGGATCCATTAAGACAGTCCCCCAAAGTAGTACAGCTGCCCCACCTACAAATGAACTTCACATGACCTATATTATTCAGAAAGAACTGTAGTAACTTGCACTAAAAATTGTTACATACAAAAGGTTCAAACCAAATCAAAGCATTACTCAGAAGCTGGCAAGATACGTCAAGTGAAGAATGCTTGATATGGCCACTTTTAATCAAGTTTTCATTTGCTGTTCATACTCATAAGACTATTTCTGTAACTCATGCTTTTCTACTATATTAAATTTTAATAAATGCAAGTCTACATTTAAAAATCATTTGAAGATATTAATAACTAACATTTGGCTGAGTTCCAGATTTCATACTTTGTTATTACAACTGCATTGAAAAGAGAGACTGTTTAGTGGCCATATCTCTTTTCTTTTCAAGTCCTTAATGGTCAAGTGCTAGGCAAAGAGTACAGACAAAAGAACCTTAAGGTTCATAATGATTTGTTTGATATGCTTTGACAAATATAACTCAGCAGAAGATTTATTTTCTACAGTTTCCCCCTTAAAAATAATCATTTATCTAAGTCACACTGTGATTTTTAAAATCTATTGGATGTCAATTCTTTTTCTATCATAAATGTATTTTCTTTCATTAAAGAATCCTATGACTATCATGAGAGATAATCAATTCCATTTCCGTCTATAAGAATCAGAGTCTACACAGCAAATCTCATTGTTTATGAATGACAGACCTATCCCAAAAGGCAGGTGAATGTGTAGTACATCAAGGGGATATGGAAACCTTTTGATGTACAATCTTTTCTAAATCAAAGAAGCCCCAACATATTTGAAACTGTCTTGTATTTAGGAATAAAAAGTTATTTCTGAAAATTCTAAGAAAAACAAACACACACACACACACACACACACACACACACAAGTAGAAGAAACACTGGCTTCTAAGACAGCTATAAGGCCATCTCTATAGCTGCCTTCTTTCTCTTCCATAAATGTTAGTTGAACACGTACACCAGTGTGCTAAACAGTGGAGATAAAGTACAGATTTAAAGTACAGATGTAGGAGGTGATACACAGATGAATAAGTAAGAAGATTAACTGTTCATAGGTGTTGAGACAAGAGTACAGAGTACATAGCAATGTGTACATGGTAGCTAATGTTATCCTGGGGAAGAAGTGCCAAAAAGAACTCCATAGAAAATAATCAATCTTGATGAATAAATGTGATGTAGACTTTAAATTATTTTAGAGTAATTTGAGTAGAGAAAACAAATGGTATTCCTATTTAAAAACTATGATATTATGACTAAATTAACTTTATAAATACAGTTATAAAACAACTTTATTAAATATTTAAGTGAATAGAGATTTTTTTTACACATCAGGGTACAAAGTAAGAAAGAAGATATGGAATCCTAGAAACAGCAAAACCAACACAGAAGAGAAGTGAAGAGAATCCTAGGATGACAATTGTGTAGCAGCCTAGAGAGCCACAAACAGGTCCAGGCAGTAGCAGGAGGATGGAGCGCTCTGGCAAAAAAGAGGGAGTACATAAAACAGAAAGTAGCAGTGATTGGATGGAAAGAGCAGAAATAATAAAGCATGAGATTCAAGAAAAGTAAGTGTAATTAGAAATTTCAGGCAGGATGAAAAAACTGTACAAGAAAGTCATGGCTTATGTAAGAAAGAAACACAAAATATAGTACGATTTTAAGTACTTACTTACTGGAGTATTTAAAAAATCCTTTTGTTTTGATCAAAAGAACATTCTCTTTGGCACATGGTTGACAAATTTTAATCCAAAGGAAAAGAGCTATAATTCTAGAATACCACATGGCTAGTATAGTCAGTAATGTCGTTTCTTATTTTTCTTAACATCAGCTTGTATATAAAGCAATAAATAATTCTTTTACTAATTCCACTGAAGGATAGGTGAAGAAAAGAAAAAAAAATTCTAATACTTTACCTTAATTTAACTTGTTAAATACTTTTTAGGACTATTTGGGATAGTAAGAATTCTTTACAAAGTTGTATGTTTACTATTTTAATGTTTTCTACAAGTCTACATTTTGGCAATGTTTATACCAATAAACATAATTATTTAAAATATAATCTGTGTGTATGTAAGCCTTATTTAAGTATTTTGGCAATTTTTTTGTGGATTATCTCTGCCAAGGATTTCTTCAGTTTATTGGTAAAATCAATTGTAGAACCTATTCACAGGGAGATTAAAAAAAAATGGAAAAAGCTATTGATTCTTAGAAATGACTTTGACGTGGCAAAAATTTCAGCAACCTGTCTGATCAAGTACAGATGTATGGAATGTAAAAATACTCCTCAAGTGACAGAGGGAAGAATGTGATCTTGCTGCCATTCTATTCTTTGTTGGCATAAACCAGAAATTATTTTAAGGTGGTTCTTGAGAATGTCTATGAAGTCAAAAAGGAGTTGGAAAAGTTTGAAGAAGTATGTAAAAATAAATACCTGAAGAAACTAAACTTGAAGACATGAAGTATCTGTCATACAATTTAAACACAGTATATATTCATTAACAAATACTGATTAATGCAAAAACTAAGTGATCTCCATACACATAAAAGGGTCAACAGAATATTGATTTTGAAATTTGAGATCCTGTTGTTCTTTTAGTATAATTAACAGTAAAAAGAAAACTTTTAGTTCTCTAAGATCCCTTTAAAAAGTTTTCCTCCCTATACCTTCTTGCTTAACTTCATTTCACTGATTTTAAGAGACAATAGCACAGCCAACAATGACATTAACTTCCCTGTAATAATTTTAAGACTATTTAATATGTTAAGGAATAAAGTGAACTGTTGAGACTTTGAAAGCTATTTTTTGCTAGCTGTTATTAACAATTATTTATTGGCAAATCAAACAATCCTTTAAGAATAAAAGTCAATAAATGTAGTTTAGCAAGTAAAAAGAATTTTGCTATATATTAGAACCTATTTATAATAATATCAATTAAAACAAATATGATTTCCTGCCAGTGACACTGTGAGCACTTTGCAAGTAAACTACTACAAAGACAAGTTTCAAACTAAGTAGTACCTACAGGACACCGTGATTCACATTTCTTGTTTCAGAATACATCATGCCTTCTACAATGATACTTCTCTAGTCCTACATCAGCCTACACTAGCTATGGCTGCTACTGCTATAATGCAGAGACTGTCCTCTTTAAAAGGAAGATTAGCAGGTACTGAAGAGCTGTAAAGGACTATCAGCACTTAGTTGGGGTTTTCTCTCTCGTGCAGTGATTGAGATAATATTATTATACAAAACACAGTTTTAGAAAGAAACATTTTGGTTTTGCTTTGTCAGACTTTTTTTTTTTTTTGTCTTTAGGAGCATATCTGTTTGTAATCCCATAATAAGGGAGATACTCAAAAGTATGAAATTTCTTTAAGTATTATTTCATAAAGTCAGCCACCAAGAGTCCTAAACTTTGGCTCCAATCTTGCTCTTCTGTGTCAATGTCTAAGTCATGTTACTTCCTCAGTTTATCTACCAGCATTAATCACTGTCTACCTTTCCATACATTGAAAAGACAGGTACCAATATTCTTTAAGTTCGTGGAGCAAAATAAAGTCACATTATATCTATATTATTAAAAAACAGGGATCTCCCTGGAATTAAAGTATTAGGATAAATGAATAAGTTGTGTTGACTCTAGCTGCCAGTGGGAGTAAAACACCAATCAGCAGGAATTATCCAGTCACATATCATTGTTCTGCTTCTTGTTACTCTAAGTTTAACGTGTTCTTACTCTTGTAGCTTCTAATACATACAAATGCAATGACACAAAGAAATATCTGTGAGACTATTAAGCATTTCAGTGCCAGGTGAGTACATCTGCAAGCTGTGATTAGAAAGCTACACAGACTGACACAATGAAATGAGGGAAGTAGAAACTGTCTAATTTAGTTATATCTTTTTGAAGCTAAAACATAAAGTTAGTGTATCCTCCCAAAAGTGTGATAGGCATCCATCACTGAGATTAGAGTCAGAAACCAGGAGAACTAGAGTGCAGTCATTTATTCATTATACAAATAATTATCTAGCACCTACTATCAGCCAGAAAGTTTATTAGGTGTGTGCATAAAACATCAAATAAGAAAAAGTCACTGTCAAGGTAATTTTTGTGAACAATGTAATGGTTAATGTTAATTTTTTATATATAGTTGTTTACATGTCCAGTTGTTCTATCACAATTTCTTGAATAGTGGCTTTTTTCCTATGAATTGCCTTGTATTTATTGTTGAAAATAAATCGACCATATATGTGTGGGACTCTTCTATTCCCATGATCTATATATATATTTACCCTTTAACCAATACCAGTGTCTTGATATCTGTGACTTTACAGAATATATCTTGAAATCAGGTATTCTTCCAACAGTTTCTTTCATGAAATTTCTTTGTTAATTCCAAATCATTTGCATTTTCATATAAATTTTAGAATTAGCTTATCAGTAACTACAAAAAAACACTGATGTATTTTTATTAGGATAATGTGGAGTCTACTGACCAATTTGGAGAGAATTGATATCTTAGCAATATTGAGTCTTCCATTTATGAACACTGTGTATTTCTCCATTTACTTAGGTCTTCCATAATTGCTTTCAGAAATCTTCTGTAGTTTTTAAGGTGCAGTATTAAATTCATTTTAAAATTTTTCATAATTTTGGATGCAACTTTAAAATACATTAAATTTTAAATTTCATTTTCTTATTGTCCATTGCTAATAGATAGAAATTCAATTGACTTTTGTATATAAACCTAAATTCACTTATTCTAGTAGCTTTTTAAAAGATACTTTAGGATTATCTATGTATATAATCATATCATCTGCAAATAAAAGCTTTATTTTTTCCAGTTTTCAATGATTATGACTTCCTGTAGAAAGTTGAAGTGGTGAGAAAAACCTTTTCTTGTTCCTGATCTTACATAGAAATCATTGAGCCTTTATCATTAAATATGATAGCTGTTTTTCCCTAGATGTTCTTTATCAGTCAGACTGAGCAACTGAACGGCTTTTGAATTTTATCACATGCTTTTTCTGTATCAATTGAAATGATTGTTTTTTCTCCCTTAATCTGTTAACACGGAAAATTACATTGATCTTCAAATGTTAAACCAACCTTGCATATCCACTTGGTCATAATACATTAAACTTTTTATGTATTGTTGGACTTGACTTGCTAGTTTTTGATGAGAGTGTTTTGAGTCTATGTTTATGAGGGACATTGGCCTGTAGTTTTTGTTTCTTTTAATGCCCTTGCCTGATTTTTATACAGAAGTCATCAACTGAGTTGGGAAATATTCCCTCCTCCTCTATTTTCTGAAAATGCTTGGGTTAGAATTGTTATTATGTCTTCCTTGAATGGTTGACAAAACTAACCATAAAGACACTGGGCCTGGAGTTTCTTTGTGGAATGTTTTAAATTATGAATTCAATTTCTTTAACAGATACATGGGTATTCAGAGTTTCTATTTCTTTCCATGCCAGCTATAGGTTTATTTCTAGATTCCCAATCCTATTTCATTGATCTAGATGTCTATCCTTATGTTACCATACTGTTTTGATTAATGTAGTTTTGAAATCAGGAAGCATGAGTCTTCCTACTTTGTTCTTTTTTTCAAAATGGTTTTGGCTATTCTGGGTCCTTTCCAATTCCATATAAATTGAAGGATTAGCTTTCAATTTCTACAAAGAAGTCAGCTGGGATTCTGACAGGGATTATGCTGAATCTTTAGATCAATTTAGACAGTCTTACAATCTTAACAATATAAAGTTTTTTGATCCATGAACACAGATGTTTTTCCATTTATTTAGATCTTCTTTAATTTCTTTTAATAATGTTTTGTAGTTTTCAAAGTATAAGTTTTGCAATTCTTTTCTTACAATTATTCCAAAGTATTTTATTCTTTTTTATGCTAATATAAATTGTATTATCTTGATTTCATTTTTGGATTGCTCATTGTAGGTGTATAGAATACAAATGAATTTTGCATATTTATTTTTAAACCTGCAATCTTACTGAAGTTGTTTATTAGTTTTAATAATTTTTTTTAGTGAATTCTTACGATTTTCTATATATGTGATTGTGTCCCCTATGAATAGTATGATAGTTATGATAATTTTTCTTTTCCAATTTGGAAGCCTTTTATTTCATTTTCTTGTCTAACTGCCCGAGCTATAACTTCCAGTATAATGTTAAATACAAGTGTTGAGAATGGACATTCTTGTCTTGTCACCTTAAGAGAAAAACATCCAGCCTTTCATCATTAAGTGTGATGTTACCTATGGATTTGTTATAGGTGTCCTTTTTCAAGTTGAGAAATTTTCCTTTTATTCCTAGTTTGTTGAGTATTTTTTTATCATAAAAATGGGTGGGACTTTGTCAAATGCATTTTCTAGATCTACGGAGATGATCACATTTTCCTTTTATTCCTAGTTTGTTGAGTATTTTTTTATCATAAAAATGGGTGGGACTTTGTCAAATGCATTTTCTAGATCTACGGAGATGATCACATGGGTTTCATTTTTAATTATATTTATATGGTGTATATAATGGTTAATTTTATGTGTGAACTTGGCTGGGCCTTGGTGCCCAGATATTCAGTCAAATGTTTTTCTGGATGTTTCTGATAGGATGTTCTTTGGATGAAATTAATATTTAAATCAGTGGACTGTGAGTAAAGCAGATTACTCTCTATAATGTGGGTGGGGCTCAGCCAATCAGTTCAATGCCTTAGTAGAATAAAGACTGATCTTCCCTGAGGAAGAAGGTAGTAGATGACCCTTGGAACCAAACTACAACACTAGCTCCTCCTAGGTCTCCAGCCTGATGGCTTTTGGACATGAACTATTAATACAGTATCAGCTCTTCCTTGGGTCTCCATGCTACCAGCCCACTCTGCAGATTTTGGACTTCCTAGTCTCCATAACCAAATGAGCTGATTCCTTAAATTAAATCCCTGTTTCTCTATATAGACACATACCATTGCCATCACAGCAGAAGCCAGGAATAGATACGGGTTATGCTAGCAAGAACACTGCTAGCTTAGACTAAAGAGGACAGAGATGGGACATAATGAATGAAGGCTGTTGGACTTCTTGGATTCTACAGGATGGGACAAAAGAGATATCAGTCTGCAAACATATGTTATCTTCAAGAAAAGGAAAGGATGACTCTAAAGTTGATTCGGAGATCAGCAGGGCTACCACTTCCACAGTAGGCCCAGGGGCCAAAACTGTCTCCTCCTCAGTTTCAGGGGCAGGGCTACTACCCAGGGCTGCGAGGGCAACACTGCTGCCCAGGTTCAACATGGCAACACTGACACTCCAGTGGGCCTGGAAGTTGGAGTGCCATCCCAATGAGCCTGGAGGACAAAGCATTGAGCTAAAGAGGGTTACTCTTGAGCCTTAAAGTTGAATGGAATCTGCTCTGCTAGGTTTTGGACATAATTAGGGCCATAACTTATTTCTTCGTTCTAATTTCTTCCCTTTCAAATGGAAACATCTATTCTATGCCTGTCCCACCACTGTATTATAGAAGATAACTTGTCTGCTTTCAGTTTGATGACTGGAAGGCAATTTTGCCTCATGAAGAATCATGCCTTGAGTTTCACCTACACTTGGTTTGGACCACATTAAGATGGTATTTGAGACTCAGAGTTGATAGAATGGATTGAGACTATTGGGTTGTTGGGATGGGGGATGAATAGATTTTGCATGTGAGAAGGACATGAATTTTGGAGGTTCAGGGAGCAGAGTTAGTTATAGACTAAACTGTGTCCCCTCTCCAACTTATATGTTGAAGCCCTAACCCTAAGAATATGACTGTATTTGGAGACAGAGCCTTTAAAGAGGTAATTAACATATTGACTGCCACACTAGAAAAAAAATTTTTCCTTGGGGGCCACAGTGTCTTATTTCAAAAACAATAAAAACTTTGAAAACAAAATGATCCTTTCTAATTTAATGAAAAATTTGTTATTTTTTTATTGTTTTCTGTGCAAGAGTTATATGCAACTTAAAAAATAGTTCACGTGGCTCAAGGTAGAGAGTGAAGTTATATGCTTCATGAGCCCCCAGGCTCGAAACCAGTGTGAATTAAATACAACTCATATGGCAGTTAATGTAGTAAGTTAAAATGAGGACATCAGAGTGGGCCCAAAACCAATCTGACTGGTGTCCTTACAAGAAGAGGTGATTAGGACATACAGAGAGAGAAATCAGGAAAATGTGTGCACAGAGAGAAGGCCATGTGAGGATGCAGTGAAAAAGTAGCTTTCTGTAAGCCAAGAGGAGAGGCCTCAGGAGAAACCAGACCTAGTAATATCTTGATCTTAGACTTCTTGTCTCCAGAACTGTGAGAAAATATATTTCTATTGTTTACTTGACCCATCTGTAGTATTTGTTATGGCAACCCTAGCAAACTAATACAGGGCATTAACATTTATTGAATGGCAGATGTTAAGCCAATTTTTCATTCCTAGGATAAATCCCGTTCCTTGATTGCTGTATATATAATTTCTTTCATATGTTGCTAGGTTCAGTTAGCTAGTTTTTTTTTTTTTTTTAAACTGGGTAGAATGCATATAACATGAAATTTACCATTAGTGACATTTAGTACATTCACAATGTTGTGCCACCATCACCATTATTTAGTTCCAGAACATTTTCATCATCCCACAAAGAAACCCTGTACCCATTAAGCAATCACTCCCCATTCCTTACAACCCTTATCCCCTGGCAACCACTAATCTTTCTGTCTCCATAGATTTGCTGATTTTGGATAGTTCATATTAAAAATAAGTCATGCAATATGTGCCTTTGCATCTGATTTCTTTAACTAAGCATGCTCATTCATGTTGTAGCAAGTATCAGCAAGTCATTACCCTTTATGGTTGAAGAATATTCCATTATATGAATATATGACATTCTGTTTATCCATTCAATATCTGGTAGACATTTCATTGTTTCTATCTTTTAGCTATTATGGACAGTGCTGTTATAAACATTAGAGTAAAAGTTTTTGTTTGAACACGTTTTCAATTCTTTTGGGTATATACTCAGGAATAGAATTGCTGGGTCATATGCAAATTCTATGTTTAATTTAGTAAGCAACTACCAAAATGTTTTCCACACTGTCTGTACCATTTTACATTTCCACCAACAATGTAGCAGTGTTCCAGTTTTTCTACATTCTCATCAATCCTTGTTATTTTCCCTTTAAAAAAAATAGCTATCCTTCTTGTTCTTTCCTTTGGTTCTAAAAAAAAAAAAAAAAAGACAAAAAAATATTCATTCTAGTGGCTGTAAATGTTAACTTTAATGATAACTGGAGCTTGCTCTATTTTAAGTTAGTTAAATAGGAGACATAGCTTTGCGACTAAGTAAACTTGAGGGATCTTCTTTCTATCAGTATACTTCAGTTTGAGTGAATTCCCGTATTTCTCTTCAAGGTTGACCTCAGGGACTATGTTATGCAGCAGTGCCATAAGATCATATTACAACAAAATTTGTATTATACTCTTGTGAATGGAGTTCGAGATACCACTTTTAAGGAATTCTAAACTCTAGTAGCAGTTTATAGTGAATCAAAGTTTAGATAGGCATAGTCTATTTCAATTTTTTTTGCCTACTATCAGCTGTGAGATGTATGAAGGAAGCTAAGAATTAGTGTTAATACACAGATCAAGAACTATGAGGGAAGTAACAGATAATTCAGAAATCATAGTACACTATATAATTAAAGAAATGAGAATATTTTCAAAATACTGTTGAAAATAAAAAGTACAATATAGCTGACACAGAAAAATTTAGAATTACATATTTCAAAATATCATGAAAACAATGAAGGACCTAAAACTCACTTTCATTTTTTTATTTTGCATTTTCTGTTAAAAATAAGTATTGCTTCGATGACCAAAATGTTGTAAAATACCTCCTTTACACAAAATAGATATTTGTCATATTTAGTGTGTTTATTTTATTTATATTATAATATGTGTTATTCTATATTATAATGTTATATTATATTTATATAATATTTATACTATGTATATATATATAATATTTATATTGATTTTTCTTTCATGTGTTGGTTCCTAATCTATTTCTAAATTCAGAATATTAATGATAAATATATAAATAATAACTTATAAAAAGGAGCACATGAAGACTAAAATGAATGACACATGTTTTAAAAAATAATAGAGATTCTATACATGTAAGTCGATGTTCCTCAACTTACAGTGGGGTTATGACCCGATAAACCCATTTATTGTAAGTTGAAAATATCATGTAAGTTGAAAATGCATTTAATACACCTAACCTATTGAACATCATAGTACCTTAAATGTACTCAGAACACCTACATTGGTCTTCAGTGGGACAAAATCATCTAACACAAAGCCTATTTTATAATAAAGTATTGAATATTTCATGTAATTTATTGAATTCTGTACTAGAATTAAAAAGAAAATGGTTGTAAGGGTACTTAAAGTATGATTTTTATTGAATGTGTATCACTTGCACCATTGTAAAGTTAAAAAATCATAAATGGAACCATTATAAGCTGGAGACCATGTGTATAAGTTTCCCATTCCCCCTCCCTAAATATTAGAAATATAAAATAAAGATATAATGACTTGAAAAGTTCATTCATTGTTAACTACATTGTGAGGATGCAATAAGCAAAATTCTGACTATGAAAACTTTAAAACAAGTACCTAGTTTTTCAATCATTTACAATTAATAAATTGTAACAAAAAAAGGAATGGGAATTTTGAGATTAAAATATATATATCAATCAATTACAATGTTTGGATTTTATTTAAATCCTGATTAAGATAAATAAATTAGTAAGATATTACTATGACATCAGTCAATTGGAAGTTTCAATCAACAGTGACTGGATATTTGAAGATATTAAGAAGTTATTGTTAGAACTTAAAGGGAAAGGATTTCTAGATGGCTGAGTAGAGGCATCTGGTACTTGCCTCCTACACAAAGAAGAACCAAAATAACGAGTAGATAATATACTTCAAATAGATCATCAAAGAGAGAACACTGGAATTCAACTGAGAAATGACAGCAAACACCTAAGGCAACAAGGCAGCCTGCTTGGACTGTATTAGCTGGGAGCCTGGAGAGGCTCCTCAGCACTAGGAAAGGGTAAGTGAGAGATCCACAGTGGTCCACATTCCCACAGTGGACTCCTGCAATCCTAGTCATGGGAGATCCTCTCAACTCTCACAAACTAAGACTAAAATACGGAGCTGCCTGAAAATCATACACAGCATTGTTCCAGAGAGGGTGCTCATGCTTGGTCCCACATACCTCTAAGTCCTAAGCAGTTACAGCATGGCATCATTTTGAGAGCCCAACTCTCATCAGACTGCATCCTGTCCTGGGGCCCAATAGCCCCTGCATCTCCACATCCCTATAGCCCCACTGACATTTGCACAGTGGTGCACAGCTGCCACCACTACTAGCTGCTGCCACTGTAGCCAAAGCATTAACCACTAGCAGTGACCCCACTGCCCCAGAAGCAAGGTCGCTACACATTACAAGAGCCGTAACAACAGGCTACCTACCATACCTGCAGCTGCTAACTGGGGCAGAAGTGCCTGCCTATGCTTGAGACAAAGTTGTAAGTGTGCCCATCACCCAGAGAGTGTACACTGTACTCATTAAGTATGATTTCACCCATTTCCTTATTCCCCCACCCAACTGCTTGATTTCCATTGAGTTTTATTTCCATCTGTGCACGAGTGCTGATCAGTTAGTTCCAATTTAACAGTGAGTACATGTGGTGTTTATTTTTCCATTCTTGTGATACTTTACTAAGGAGAATGGTCTCCAGTTCTATCCAGATTGTTACAAAAGGAATTAATTCATCTTTTTTATGGCTGAGTAGAACTCCATGGTATACCTACACCACATTTTATTAATCCACTCATGAATTTATGGGCACTTGGGTTGATTCCACATCTTTGCAATTGTGAACTGTGCTGCTATAAACATTCGAGTGCAGATGTCTTTATTATAGAATGTCTTTTTTTCCTTTGGGTAGATACCCAATAGTGGGACTGTGGGATCAAACAGAAGGTCTATTTTTAGTTCTTTGAGGAATCTCTATACTGCTTTCCATAGAGGTCATACTAGTTTGCAGTCCCACCAACAGAGTGTGTAAGTGTTCCTTTCTTTCTACATCCAACACCAGCATCTATATTTTTGGGATTTTTGATGAAAGCCATTCTCAGTGGGGTTAGGTGATATCTCATTGTGGTTTTGATTTGCATTTCCCTGATGATTAGTGACACTGAGCATTTCTTCATATGCTTATTGGCCATTAATCTACATCGTTTTGAAAAGCTTCTGTTCAGGTCTTTTGCCCACCTTTTAATGGGGTTGTTTGATTTTTCCTTACTGATTTCCTTGAGTTCTTTGCAGATTCTGGTTATTAGTCCTTTATCAAATGTATAAAATGTGAATATTTTCTCCCATTCTGTAGTTTGTCTATTGCTCTGTTAATTGTTTCCCTGGCTATGCAGAAGCTTTTTAATCTAATCAAGTTCCATTTATTTACTTTTGTTATGGTTGTGATTGCCATTGAGGTCTTCTTCATAAATTCTTTGCCTAGGCCTATATCTAGAAGAGTTTTTTCAACATTTTCTTCTAGAATTCTAATGGTTTCATGTCTTAGGTTTAAGTCTGCTATCCATCTTCAATTAATTTTAGTGAGTGGTAAGAGGTATGGATCCTGTTTCAATCTTCTACATGTGGCTATCAAGTTTTCCCAGCACCATTTATTGAATAGGGATTCTTTTCCCAGTGTATACTGTTGTCTGCTTTGTCAAAGATCAGATGGCAATATGTGGATGGTTTTATATATAGGTGCTCTGTTTTGTTCCATTGGTCTATGTTTCTATTATTGTGCCAGTGCCATGCTGTTTTGGTTACTATAGCTTTGTAGTATAGCTTAAAATCTAATAAGCTTAAAAATCTAATGCCTCCAGATTTGTTCCTTTTGCTTAAGGTTGCTTTGACTACTTGGGCTCTTTTCAGGTTCAAAACGAAGCACAGACTTATTTTTTCTAGATTTGCAAAAAATGATGTTGGTATTTTGATGGGGATTGCATTGAATCTGTAAATCACTTCGGGCAGTATGGACATTTTAACAATGTTGATTCTGCTGATACATGAGCACGACATGTTTGTCCTTTTGTTTACATCATCTGCAATTTCCTTCCTCAGTAATTCATAGTTCTTTTTATAGAGATCTTTCACCTCCTTGGTTAAATATATCCCTATGTATTTTATTTTCTTTGTAGCTATTACAAAAGGTATTGCATCTTTGATTTGATTTTCAGCTTGACTGTTGGTGTACAGGAATACTACTGATTTGTATATATTAATTTTGAATCCTGAAACTTTCTGAACTTATTTATCAATTCCAGGAGATTCTGACGGTGTCTTTAGGGTTTTCTAGGTATAAGATCAGATCATCAGCAAAGAGCAATAGTTTGACCTTCTCTTTCATGATTTGGATACCCTTTATTTCTTCCTCTTGTCTGATTGTTCTGGCTAGGACTTCCAATACTATGTTGAATAGAAATGGTGATATTGGACATCTTTGTCTTATTCCAGTTCTAAGTGGGAATGCTTTCAACTTTTCCCCATTCAGTAAGATGTTGGCTGTTGGTTTGTCATATATGGCTTTTGTAATTTTGAGATAAGTTCCATGTTTGCCTATTTTGTTAAGAATTTTTATCATAAAAGGGTGTTGAGTTTTGTCAAATATTTTTTCTGCATCTATTGAGAAGATCATATCACCTTTGTTTTTGCTTCACCATAGTAAACTTTTAAAAAATGCACTGACTTCTAAAATGCTTAAATTTTATATAAATTATAGAATTATTTCTTTTGAGTATAAGTGTTATTGTTAATGTTTTCAAGAATAAGTTCCAAATTCCCAAGCTTTCCTTGGAAATATAGTATCAAAATTAAATGCATGTTAGCATTAAAATTCCTGAAAATTTCTCTCAATTCCATAATGTTACACAATATGCTCATTACAACCTCTGCTTTTGCTTATACTCTTCTTCCAGGCTAGTATGTCCTTCTTCCCCCTCCTCTCTATCAGAATCCTATTGGTTCATATCTCAATTCCCAATCATTTCATAAAATCTTGTCTATTCCAGCCTATAAGGATATCTCCCATCTGTGATTTTCCATGCAAATAACTAATAATTTCATTTAACAGTAGATAGTATTATAGGCTCATTTTGAATATATTTTTTTTTTACTTCACTGCATTATAATTCATTTGACAGTAGCCATTGCATTTTATCCTCTGTTACTCTATTTTCCATAAAAGTCTGCATAGTCCTTGGTATACAGTAGGTTCTTAATAAATTCAAACAGAACTGAAAATGGCTGTTCGGTTAAGGATTACTGCTAAATATGACTATTAATGTTAGTGATCATGCTAGAGCACTGATAAAATGAAAATATTAATACTACAACATAATAATAAAAATAAAGTATTATGATTGTATAGATAAAATTACTGTCCGGCACAGTATTTTCCTTTTGTAGCCTGACATATGATATAATGCTAGAGCTTAAGCGTTCTCAAATAAAAATATTTAGAGGTAGTCTATTCATAAATCCAGACATTGACTGCGGTTGTAATTTGTATAGTTTGTTTGAACACAAAGACTATTAAACTCCAAAGGAGGTCAGATTCTTTTACTGTTTTAACGTGTCTTTAACATGGTCTCAGTGGTGTGCTTTGTGCAATAAACATATCAAGCATATCCAAATCAGGAAAACAATGTTGAAGTACCAGTTATGCTTCAGCAGTATTTCTGAGGGAGCTGTATAGTATATAGAGTAAAAGGCTCAGGTACCAAGTGGGTTAGGTAATATTTATGCTTCTGTCAGTGGCCCTGGTGTGACCTAGAGCATGTTAGTTCTTCTCTCTGTGCTTCAGTTTCCCTATTTGTAAAAAGGGATAATGCCTCACAAGGTGCTTGGAGGGATTAAAGAAGGTAACATATGTACCAAACTCCAAGCTACAAGACAGCAGGAATTAGATACAGCTTGAAACTTATATTCATATTTTCTGTGGTAAAATTTTTAACAGAAATCATTAGGGGAAAGGGCATATTGTGAATGTATACCCTATGGAAAATTATGTTCTTAATATGTTAGAGCAAAACTGATGAAAATTATTAAATTATTAACTCATTAGATTTCTCAACATTAAAATGTTCCCATGTGAATAAACAACTCCTGTAAACAAACTGTTAATCAAAAAGGGCCAGATCTAAGTTCAAGTACATCATTTTGACAAAATATTATTTCAAATGCCTCAAACAATAAAAAAACTCGTCTTAACTCTAGTGAAAACTGTTCGCCAAAGAAAAATCAATCAATTCCATACTGCAGCCACAATATTGCATTTAGAGCCTAAAATGCTAAGAAAATTTGAAATGTATTAATAAAATCTCAAAGAAAAGCTAATGACAATATAAACTCAACATGGGATTATAATAACAATGGTTCACCTTTATTAAATACTTAAGTCTCTACCCAGGCACTGTATAAAGCATTGTATATGCATTATTTAATGTGATTATTCTCAACAATGATATGAGGCAGGTATAATTACAATTCCTATTTTACAGGTCAGGAAATTGAGGCTTTGAGAGGTTAATTACCTGTTAAAGGTCACTCAGCTAGAAAGTCAGAATCTGCACCATCTGTTTACTGTAGTGTTAGCTTTGAATTAAAACATTTTATCATATGAAAAGAATGATTGCAAAACAAAAATTTTATAAATAAAAAGATGAACAAAGACCCAATTAAAGCAGCTTTGGAAATGAAGTTTTCTTCACTATGAATTATAATGTAAATTAAATCAACAGTTTGTGCAACTTTTTGGGACAAAATATCAATTCTTCCCTTTTTTATATAATTGATGTTTTATAAAATTTTCAGTTTTTATAGTTCAGGACAACTAACCAAGCTTGAGAGGACAACTACAAGTTTTTATCAGATCAATAATGTCTAATAAAGCAAAACTAAAAAACATTCTATCCCTAGGCTTTTGAACTACCTGATTGTTTCATGTAGTAAATGAATATTGCTTATTTCTGGTTCAATCAGAACTAGGAAGTTTTAGAAGACATTTTGGGGAAATAATTGGAATTATATTAATAGAATACTCTTATAGCCCTATAGGGAACAAGATATACTATACAACAACATTGAAACTTAACAACTAAACAGAATAGTAAATTAAACCTTAATAAACTCAGAAGTTTCATAAATAGAATAGTCAGTGTAGCACAATATTTTTATGCTGACCCACGTTTATAAAATAACCTTTTTGTCTGGAATTATAGGGAAACATTCAGTCAAGTCTATTTTGACCTTTCCAAATTTTTATAACATCAATTTAAACTTTAGAGAACAACTAGTTCATGATTTAACAAATGAAAACTCTAGCTACTTCACATATAATTGAATCTGGAATATTTACACATTTAAATGCCTAACTGGAGATAAACATTTACCCTTTGGGAGAGGGCCAGGTGGATGGGCCCCACGGCAAAATAACAATGTTAAGTCCCGGATATCTGACTGTACTGCCAGTGCCCCTCAGTCTTAAAAATATTGCTGGATCATCATCATCATCCTCAGTCAATATTTACTAAGCTCTTTATGACAGCAGTGGCATTAGAAAGTTTATAGAACTCAAGAGTAGCTTAAAGATCTCAGTGTATTATATCTTCTACTATATATTAATATTGCGATTTAATGTTTTCCAATTAATGAATCAGAATGTTCCTGAACAAGGATCTTCAATTATTAGATATTATTTCTGTTTGCCAAATACTTTTAACCAGTTTAGTTGCAATAAAAATTCTAATGCATTTAATAATATATATGCTATATAAAGAAAGAAAAAACATTTATAATTAAAATATGCTAAATAAATCTAATTATACTGAGTGAAGTTTCTTTAAATATGAAGGAATCCTCTACTTTCATTGCCATTTCTGACCATAGCTAATGTTCACAGAATTGAATTTTTTAAAAAGGTGCCTTCTTCCTCACTCACCTATCCTGGGCTCCTGCTTCTATAAAGTAAAAGAAGAATATTAAAACTACTATTTCTTTTAAAGTTGGTGATATTTTTCTTAACGTTTTATTTTTAAAAAGTGCTCAATTTCCTGCAATGTAAAGTACTTTCAAAAACAGTTAAAAGTATTTGGCAACTCTAAAATGTAAATGGAGTTATCATTTATATGTATTTGAGGTCTGTCCGGAAAGTAGCCAGCCATGTAACATGAAAAATTGAGACATTTATTGAAGAAGATACAAGATACAAGAAACATTGTACATAGGACAATGACGCCTCAGTCCCATTCAAAGTAGGCACTTTGGGACCTCACACAATTCTCCTGGAGTCTCTTAACCTATTCTGTACACGTTCAGCATTCTCAGGTGTTCTACTTGTTGCAGGCCTTCCAGAATGTGGATCACTTTCAAAAGATTCTCGATCATCTTTGAAGCATTTGTGCCACATTTTTATTTGCACTGCACTCATTGCATCGTCCCCAAAAGTCTTCTGAATCATCCAAATAGTTTCTGTGGAGGAATGTTCAAGCTTAACACAAAATTTGATGCAGATTCGTTGCTGTGCTCGCTGTCATTTTGAATGCGACAGCCACACAGTACACATGCTCACTCAGCGGTGTCCAGCGCCTCACTGACTAGTACATTGTTCACACATGCACATTACAGTTCACTCTTCTTGGCTGCCAGGTTACATCGATGTCATGAAAACCGTTCTCATTAGATTAACAATGGCTGGATACTTTCCGGACAGACCTTGTATTTTTCATAATGTAGGTGAATTAATCTTTGCATTTGAAATCCCTTATTTATTTTGCCTTTTGTAAAGCACAGCACTAATAACACCTATCTATCTATCTATCTATTTATTGAGACAGGATGTCACTCTGTTGCTCAGGCTGGAGGGCAGTGGTGTGATCATAGCTTACAGAAGCCTTGAACTCCTGGGCTCAAGTAATCTTCCTGCCTTAGCATCCCAAAGCACCAGGATTACAGGTGTGAGACATCATGCCCAGCTTAAAATCTATTTTAAAAAATGAACTTCATTGTCACACTTACACACAGACCCAAAAATCTATTTTTCATGGATTCCTATTTCTAAGCATCAAATTTAATAATTTGTGCAGGTTACTATGAATAAAGGGCTTTTCAAAACTTATAAACTCACTTATATAGTTTTTATATAAAATACACACATAAAAATTTTACAATTCAAACACTTATTAGGATATCATATAACAGTTAAAATTTCCCCTCCTCTCACTTACCACATATATAAAAAATCTGACTGCTAGACTCAGTCCCACTTCCCAGATAACCTATTAAGTTTCTGAAGTATCACAATGTTTAAGTACATTCATATAATTATTCATTTACTTAAGAAACTTTTACTGAGCATCAAAGATGTGCCAAGCACTGACTTGGGTGTAAGATGCAGTGAAAAACAAAACAAAATTTTTGTTCTTGAAGAACCTATACTCGAGGACAATCCACAAATATACTATAGTGTCATGCAGGCGTGCCTATTATGAAAAAAAAATAGAGGATAGGCTATTTTAGATAGTGTGATCAGTGACATTTAAGCAGAAAGTTGAACAAAGCAAAAAAGTAGACTCATGTGACATTCTGGTAAAAAACTCCAGGCAAAGAAAACACAGAGTCAAGGCTCTGAGATGGGAGCATGCTTAGAATGTCTGAGATAATAAAGGAGCACTATAGTGTGGCTGGAGTGAACCAAGAATAGAAACATGCTAAGAAATGAGGTTAGAGAGGTAGCCAGGGGTGAGGGTTTATATATATATGTACAAATATCCCTTTTATAAATAAGATCACAACATACATCTGGGGTCACAAACTTAAATGCCTATAGGTTTAAGGAGGATGATTTTAAATGCATGAAGTAGGTGGAATAAGAAATGTGGTGAAATGGAGTGTGCTCCTTCTAGAGAAGGTAACTTTTACTTAGCCCCAGTCAATTGCTGACATGCACATGTGTGATGGTTACTTTTATATGGCAACTTTGCTAGGCTATGGTACCCAGATATTTGGTCAAACACTAATCTAGATGTTGCTGTGAAGGTATTTTTTATTAATAGATATGATTAGCATTTAAGTCAGTAGATTTTGAGTAAAGCAGATTACCCTCCATAACACGGGTAGGTCTCATCCAATCAGTTGAAGGCATTACAAGAAAAAAACTGAAGTTCCCTGAGGAAGAAGGAATTCTGCATCCTGGGACTCAAGACTGCAACATAAATTCTTTACTGGGTTTTCAGCAGGCTGGCTTGCCCTGAAGATTTCAGACTTGCCAGCCCCTACAATTGCCAGAGCCAATTCCTTGAAATAAATTTCTTTCCCTGTACATATGCAGTCTATTGGTTCTGTTTCTTTGGGGAGCCCTAACTCATAAACATGCCATGTCATAATCCTAAAGGTCACATATTGTCAGATCTCCTAGTTTTTATTTTGGCAACTAATTGATTTTTTAACATTGTGTAGAAAAAACAAAACTTCCATGGGAAAGATTCTGATTTATTTTTTCACTATAAGAAATAATGCTGCAATGAATACACTAGTCAATAATCTTGTTTGTAAGTTTTTTTTTTTAATTCTAAATTTCAAGAAAGGTAAAATTCAAAACAATGATTCTGAAGATGGTTTTCAAACTGGAACACTGTAGGCCTAGAAAAAAAGAAACTGTGTTGGTAGGTAATATACTTGCTTTACTATATGGAGACCTCATTTGGCCTCAAATCCTTGCAAATGTGTAGATGCTGGACTAGGTGCATGTTATCTCCATCATTTATTCATTCACATATTTATCACTGAGTTCTTATATCTACTGCACAGGAGAAACTTTGAATCTGAAGAAACTTTCAATCTAGTGTTAAATTTGATTGTTTATCCATTTGTTTGTCATGTACTTACTGAAGGCCTGCTATATATCAAGAATGGAAGCACTAGTAAGGGAATTAAGACACATATTCATACAACTATTGCATAGGAAGCATGAGGTATGTATTGTGAGAGAGCCACTGTGAATAACCATGGTAGAAATTTTAGGTAGAATAAGATTACTTCTGATAGAGAAGATCAGAAAACGATTAATGGAATAGTTGGTATTTCAACTATGCTGTGAAGCCTCAACAAACATCAGACAGGCTGAGATGGAGTATTCCAGGAGGAATAGGTGACATAAGGGAATGCACTGAAGGGATAAATTGTAGGGTGTGTCCATGAAATAGTGAATGCTATTTTGGGAGTGAATATAATAGTCAATTCAGTGCAACGAATATTTGTTGAGTGCCTGTTATGCATGAGGCAGTATTCCAGTGACACAAACAAGAACGAAACTGGAAGGCAAAAAGATTATTGGTGAAATATTAAATAGAGGTGGCAGCAATATCAAGGAAGGTCATCAATGTTAAAGAGTTTGGAATTTATTGTATAGGTAATGTAGTATTGTTATATCCTGTTGACAGCTGAATGAGAGAGTGAAAATATTATAATGTTTCAGGCATCTTAAGAGGAGTAAGGGTGGGAGACAAGTTGAAGAAGAAAAGCTTGGGCATGAAATAATTCAGGCGTGGTCGAAGGTAGGAAAATGCAAAAGTGACAGTAATTGCAAAGAAAAATCAAGCAAAGTTTGGTTATAAATTAAATTTAAGAAACGAACAAATCGAAGATTACCTATGTAGGAGGCAACCGGCATGTGTGGAACTATAAGAATGGCAATTATTAAGTGCCAAGACCAGGGGAAATGTTACACTTTTTTATCTAACAAAATATAAAATTATATTTTTCTCAAGCTAATAGAAATAATGTTTATAAATGCCAAATCCCAGGACCTATAATTGGTAAGCCCATTCTAATACTAACTTGGGGTCCTTTATAGGCACAACTATTAAATGACAAAATATTTTGTAAACGCTCTTAAAAGAAGGTTAAGTCATTTTATAAAATAAACAGCAGTTGAGAGCTATAAATGTTGAAATTTAGTCTTATTCATATAAGTTACTGTGCAGAGTAAGGCACAGAAAATAGTGAAAACCGATAATGCAAAAAATGTCCTTCTGGAGACAAAGTCATAGAGATTTAAATTATTTCTGTAGCAATAGACTGTACTAATTTAATTGTCTTATGTCTCAATAAATCAAAAAATTTTAAGTAATTTTATAAGTAACCCTAATAATATATTTCCTCTGCATAGTGCTTTACAGTTTTCAGAAAACATTCAAATATATTATCCCATTGATTTTCATAATAAGCAGGTCAGATATTATCTCTGTTTACAGGTGAAATAACCAACAGTCAGAAGCTAAATAACTTATTAGTGCCATGGTCTATAATATGAGAGAAGAAAGAGAAGAAAGCTTAATAAATATATTACAAATCACTGGACATATAGAAAATGTACACTTTAAATTTTTTGTTTTGTTTTTAAACTTTGTTTTAGTTTTTTTTTCTTTTGCATTCCAGAGCCACCAAAAAATGTATACAGACTTGAACAATACAGGTGAAGCCTTTATTATTGTAAATTAATTAAAAAGGCCTTGAAAATAGGTACAACTTAATGGCATAAGAATACTTTTTATTAAACATTACTAAATAAAAACTAAACATTACTAAATAAAAGCTTAATTTACCTCATATGAAAGGTTAACAAATTTAATAAAATGTTAGGACTAGTAAAAGCTTCTTGTGTCAAAATTAAATAAACTGAAACCTAGGAAAGGTTGGAACTTGTCTATCATAATAACTGTAAATATTCTATTTAATTATTCAAAAAAATACTGGTACAATAATAGGAAACATACTACCTTAAAATGTGTAGCATATTATTCAATATTTTTGTTTTAAAATGTGAAATTTACCATGTTCTGAATGGCATTATAAATTCACACATGGAATGACACAAAATATAATAAAAATTTAAAACATATTAACTGCTGTTGATTACAAGTATAATAAATCCTATTCTACTGGCACCAAACAATAGGATCTAATTCTTGTCTAAACACTTTAATTTACACTTTCTTTAAGCAAAAGGAAATATAAGGAAGCACTATAAAATTAGCAAATGTTGAAATTTAGGCATTCCCTCCATTAGAAAAGAGTTTGTTATTATTATGCCTCCTGAACTTAGGAATGCAGCACTACAGGTTTACAACAACAGGAAAAAAATCATTATTAAATACAAATCTAATCCCTACAAGTTTAAGATTCTTTCTTGATGAAACTGTTAAATTTAGACTAATGAAGCTGTTGCACATAGATTTAGCACATAGCACAGTCGTAATAAATGAAATCTATTTTAAAGCCTCATATTGCTATTTCTCTTCTGCTATCTATTCTGCTATAATGTGCAAGAGCTATCTATTATAGTGGTAAACTTAGTATCCCTACCCTCCCACCCCACTGGCCCCTGCTTCTAACTCTTGTCAAAAGACACAAAGAACATTTCCTTTCTTAGCACTCAAAGTCTTCTAAAACTCAATGGAAAAAAACAAAGAACTTGGAAAAATATATATCCATATTTCCACATTCCTTAACTCCATACAAGGAAATGGAATGTTTGTAACAGTAGCTCTTACACTAAACCAGCAAAAGAAAATGATTACTGGAAAATAATTTAAAAAAAATAAGGTGAATATCACTAACTGGTAAAATTAAAGGCAAGGTAGAATGAAAGTCATCAGCATATTTCAATATGCCACTACAACTAATAGTTGATCATCCTCCTCTGCTTTGGCTATTGGAAAGCTGAGAGTCAGACTTGAGGTTTTCTCTCTTGGTGCTTCATAGAATACATGTAAGCTGTATACTGACTTGTTCCTGGCTCCAACTAACTGTTCTAGTCCTCTATTTTTATTACCTTAATTATTGGTAAATAACTTTCTTTAACATGACAATATACATGTATATATATGTATAAGTAAATGTAAAACTGACTTGAATAGCTGAAAGTATATATTTTTCTTAAGCTTGCTAAACATAATCGATTGTCTATGAATTCTATCTATCCAATCTATCTGAAAATTAAAGAACTAGTCTTAGCTTCTTTCACATAAAAATGGAATTTTTTTGTTTCTTCTGTGACACAGGAAACAGAGGAAAAACCTACTATCTCTATGAATTACTTGTGTTTCACATATGGGTTTGCAAGCAACATCTATTCAGGTGTATAAGAAATATCGTTTACTTTCATTTAAATCAAATTAAATCAGAACCTGGGCCTTCAGAAAATTTAAGCTTGGCTGTTTTAGTAATTTCCTCACCCTTCCTAGAATTGTGCATCCCAGTCATCTTAACTCTATTCAATTTAAAATAAATTTCTGTATATCCTCACAGAATGTTTTCTAAACCTTAAAAAAATTATGGTAAAATAACAACATAAAATTTACCATTTTAACCATTTTTTAAGTGTACAATTCAGAGCCAGTAAGTACATTCATAATATTATGCAACTGTCACCAATACTCATTTCCAGAACTTTTTCATCATCTCAAACAGAAAGTCTGTATCCATTATACAACTCTCCATTCTCCCCTTCCTCTCGCCCTTGCTAACTCGCTATTCTCCTTGCCCCAACTGCTGGTAACTTCTATTCTACTTTCTGTCTCTATGAATTTGCCTATTCTAGGTACCTCATATAAAGGGAATCATATGATATTTTTCTTTTTTGTCTGGCTTATTTCACTTAGCATAATGTTTTTATGGTTCAACCATGCTGTAGCATATATCAGAATTTGATTCTATGTGAAGGCTGGATAATATTCCATTATATGTATACATATTTTGTCTATTCATTCCTTTGTTGACAGACACTTGGGTTGTTTCCACTTTTTGGCTAATGTGAACAATGCTGTTATGAACATTGCTATACAAGTGTCTGTTTGAGTCCTTGCTATCAATTCTTTTGGGTATACACCTAGGAGTGGAATTGCTGGATCATATGATAATTCCATGATTGACTTTTGAGGAACTACCAAATTGTCTTCTATAGTGGCTAAATCATTTTACATTCCCATCAGCAATGCAGTAAAGTTCTCTGTACCTTTTTGTTTTGATAGAAATGTGGATCTCCCTGGAGGATGCAACTTTTAGATTTTTCTTGAGTGGATACCACACATTCTTCCATGTACCACACATGTACAGGTTTCTTCTTTTGATACATCTAGCTATATGGTACTATTTATTTCAATATGTAGGTTTTATTTATCTACTTTTAGGTCATCTTCTATTATGGGACTCACAGTGAGCATCCCAACATGTCAATAGTTTTAGGAACAATATCTAAATGGATATTCAATATTTTAGTTTTGTAAGACTTTGATTTCATGTCTAGTAACCCTCACCTCTTCTAATTTTAACCATCCAGTTCTAAGGCAACGTCAAATATTTTCACTGCTTAGAACTGAGTGCTTCACTTCTGAATATTAAATGGTAACATTCTACTTTTTGACTATAACCTCCTATGCTTTCAGCTCTTGATTTGCTTATTTCCACTACATTTACTCTGTGGTCTCCTCAAGATCTATGGTTTCTTGATTTGTCTTTTTTCTTTAAGTTTACATGTCCCTTCACCTTTATTTCCTGACCTATTTAGCTTAGACTACCATTCGTCATTTCAATAGCTCCTTTACTAGTACCCTCCTTCTCTTTCCCCTCCATCATTTTTGTCTTGCAAATTTATAATCCTGAATCATTGCAATCCATTGTCTTCTGTACTGCTACACAAGGCCCGCTGAATGTGTTAAATTACACTGCTGTGCAAACAAGAACTCACACAAACTTATAGCACCTATGCCCAGCTAAATTCTTAGGATTGCTTGACTTCTTTTTCTCGCCCTTATTCCTTTCTCTTTCCCATTTCCTTCAGTAGCTACACTGTAATTCCTTCCAAAGCCTCCTGCCCTCTCACATTCAGAAATCCACATTGACCCCTACTTTATAGAAAAAAAAAAAAAAGGAACAGATCTTGGCCTCAAATTTATTTACACTTACAGCTATTCTTAACTCCTTCACTCCTGTCTGTGATCACAATTTGGACATCTTCGTGTTCAAGGCTGACTCTTTAGCAGATACTAAATTGCTATGCTTCTTTACTTTTTAATTACTCTTCAATTTACAGAAAACTAGACTCTACATGTAATACTCTATTGACACTACTCTTGTGGGAGTCACTAATGACCACCAAATTTCAAACACAAAGGACACTTTCAATCCTTATCTTACTTAACCACTTAGCAACATTTGATAATTTTTTTGTCTTTCTGTAAATCTTTCTTGGCTTCAGTGATATCATACTTTTTGATGCTCCTTCGAAGTCATTTTTTTTTTTTTTTTTTTTTAAGAGACAGTGTCTTGCTCTGTCACCCAGGCTGCAGTGCAGTGGCATAATCAATAGCTTACTGTAACCTCAAACTCCTGGGCTCACGGGATCCTCCCACCTCAGCCTCCCAAGGAGCTAGGACTACAGGTATGTGCCACCATACTCAGCTAATTTTTAAAATTTTTATAGAGACAGGGTCTTACTATTTTGCCCAGGTCCCAAACTCCTGGACTCAAGCGATCCTCCTTCCTTGGCCTCCTAAAGTGCTGGGATTACATGCGTGAGCCACCATGCCTGGTCTAACCTTTTGTTTTAAAAAGAAATTTATTTTCACGTTGAACACAAACAATAAACAAAATACTATGCTAAGAACTGAACATACTTAAAACAACCCTACAAAGTAGGTACTATTATTCTTGTTTTTAAAAAAGGAAATGGGCTTGGTGAGGTTCATTTATATAGGGCCACACAGGGCATGGCTATCTAACTGCAAATCCCTGTAGCTTTTTAATACCACCCACAATTTTTTTAAAGTAGCAGTGAGAAGGAGACTTCTGAAGCATATCTTTGAGTCAATAATTGCTAACTCTCTGTTTAGAAGATATCATATAAATCTATTAGATCCATATAGATTTTAAAAAGGAGCTTTATAATTTTCAAAAACAATTCAATAATCTTCTGCAATTCAGCAAAAAGACAGAGCTTCAAGAACTGGCATCTAATAGATCCCATTCATAACAACAAAGTTATTTCTTTCAAACAAGTTGCCTGACATTTCTAACATTCAATTCTTTAATAGCTGATTTTTTAAAAATACCAAGAAGAAATAAAAATTATCAACACAATTAACAAGAAAGAACTGACATCAAGGTTTATTTTTCAGGAAGTTCGTGTAGGATTATCATATACTTCCTGGAATTCTTGGACACTGTCACTTCATCAGCAGGGTACTTGCAGTCCTATCTCACAAGGGTAACAGAAGAAGGTTCTGCAAAAACCCTCTCTTATCAATGGGGTGAATCTACTACCCACCACATTGCAATATCCATGGTCAGGGCACAAATGATATGGTATTCATAAGTCTTAATAAAAGATTTAATATATGCCTCTTTTTCTTATTTTACCAAGAAGATACACTAATTTAATGCAGCTAACTGAAACATGCATGTAAAATAATAGCTCTCAAACTTGGCTGCACATGGGAATTTTTAGGGAGCTTTAAAACATATTGATATCTGATTCCCACCCCTAGAGATTCTTACATAATCAGCCTGCGATGGGTTTGGCATCAGGATTTTTTAGAAGCTCCTCAGGTGATTCTATATTAATGGTAGCTATAGTTGAGAATCATTGATATAAAGGACAGAGGAAAGACTGTAATATTCACTTTACAGTAAAAAAAAAAAAAAAGTGGGTCAATATGATGTATACATTCACTATCAGGGTTTTGTGTACCTGCACACCAACCTACAGAAACTGATTCTAACTGAAAATTAAACAATTCCCCACAGTAAGTTACCTAGGGCTGCTGTAACAAAGTACAAACGGGGTGGTTTAAAACAACAGACTTTTTTTTTTTTTTTTTGAGACAGAGTCTCACTTTGTTGCCTGAGCTAGAGTGCCGTGGCATCAGCCTAGCTCACGGCAACCTCAAACTCCTAGGCTCAAGCGATACTCCTGCCTCAGCCTCCTGAGTAGCTGAGATTACAGGTGCGAGCCACCACGCCTGGCTAATTTTTTGTTTCTATTTTTAGTTGACTGGCTAATTTTTTCTATTTTTAGTAGAGACAGGGTCTCGCTCTTGCTCAGGCTGGTCTTGAACTCCTGACCTCAAGCGATCTTCCCTCCTCGGCCTCCCAGGGTGCTAGGATTACAGGTGTGAGCCACTGTGCCTGGCCCAAAACAACAGATATTTAATGCTGCACAATTCTGGAGGCTAGAAGTCCAAAATCAGGTGTCAGCTGGGCTATACTCTTTCCAACAGCTATAAAGGAAAGTTCTTCCTTGCCTCTTCTAGCATCTGGTGTTTGCTGGCAATCCTCGACGTCCCTTGGCTTATGGATGCATCACTCCACTCACATGGGCATCTTCTCCCGTGTCTTCTTCACACCATCTTCCCTCTATGTATGTCTGTCTCTGTGTCCAGATTTCCCCTTTTTATACGGACACCAGTCATACGGGATTAGAACCCACCCTAATGACCTCATTTTAACTTGATTGCTTCTGTAAAGATCCCAATAAATAAGGGCACATTCTGAGATACTGGGGGTTATGACTTCAACATAACTTTTTGGGGGATAGAATTCCACCCATAACAATAACCAATTAATGCAGATGTCAGTGACACTGCTCCAAAGCAGGGGTTCTTAACCTGGGGATGGGAAAAAATTATATAATATCTTTATTTTTACTAATTTTCATGGAAGTCCAGTGTTTCTTACAATTATCAACATAAGCAACAAATACAGTCATATTAGTGGTTCTTGAGAGTTTTCACCCATAGAAAAACCACTGCTATTTTTCATCTTACATTTCGGCATTTGCAGGTATCACAAAAATGCCATTTACAGTCATCACCTCGTTTAAAATTATAGTTGTTAATAGACCTACTGCTAGATCTAGTTATTTAATGAATTAATAATGATACACACATATAGTAATACATCATGGCATAACATTTTCATAATTGTATTTCATTACAACTGATTTTGATTTGATTGCATTTTATGCATTTTAACATTATTTTGCAAAGTCCAAATTAAAAAAAAAAAATCTTTCAATAACCTATAGCCCCAGTTAGTGAATTCTTATATTTCAGAGACTTGAGGTTTTTATAAACTTAGTAATCAAAGAATATACATGGCATTGTGCAGCAGTGAATGTTTTTCAAACTTTTTTGTACCATGATCCACTGTGAAAATGTTTTACATATAACCCAATACATAATCTCTCTTTCTCACATAAACAAGACAAAACTAAAATGAAAGTGTGACAAAAAAATATTTACCCTTACTACAGGAGATGCACTGTGACATCTTCTATTCTATTTCTTTTCATTAAAAAATACCCACCTATTGAATTCATTTCAAAACTACTCCCGGAACATAAATTAGTCTGTTAAAAATCCTTTAGTGACATTCCTTTAGAAACTACTCATATCATATTATAACAGGTGAAAGGTTGTTATTACTACTAGTCATGAACTATTTTAAAAATACATATCATCATTTTAGAGGTGGCATTTAGATGGGCAAATAGTTCAACAGCTAACCAGGCTCCATTTAGACAACTGGTAATGAGTTTGGTAAATTTTATAATTATGATGGGAGTGTAAATTTCAGCTTTACCAAATGTAGAAAGGAAAAGAGGTAGAATAAGAAATATTTTATGCCTAAATCATTTTAAAATTACAAAAATGCTTTAAATGCATGTTTAATTTCATTGAGGTATTTCCTCATTCACTATTGTAAAATCACACGGAAATTTTTCCCAAACTAAAAATATTTACTTAACCCCAGGCTAAAAAGAATTTTACCTGTAATAAACTCGAAGTGTTTGGATTTCTTCTTCCAGTTTTTTGTACTGTTGAATTGCAGTTTCTCTGGCTTGTTGCATAGATAACAACTTTGCCTGTAAGTAATTAATATTTAAAGAAATTTAATATTAGTTTTCATATGTTGAAATACAATACTACGGTATGAATAGGAGTTTTAAATTTGGGGTAGTTAAAAAACTTATGAATATTTTTAGTAGTGTCTCATAATTTCTCACAAATAGCCTAAATATATTAAACATAAATATTAAACACATGAACATATTAAATTTAGAAACTTTTTTCAATACTAAACTTTATCCCTATTTATCTGTGTCATCAGATATATACCCTTCTGCAATGTTTAACTTTATACACAGAATTCAGAATGTGGAACATGGGTTCAGTGCAATATCTAGAGTAGAGATAAGCACAATGGGTGTTTCACATGCAAATTTAATGTGGCTCCACTACCTGATCACACTAGATTTTCTTTTAACTTTATTAATAGTAAAACTCAGAAAATTCTAAATATGTTGTCAAGCCATCTTTGATATTTAATGTGAAAAAAAAGTACACTGGACTATAACCTGATTCTTACAGATATGATTTAACCTTTTCAGTTCCTTTTCTGAAAGGGAAAAAAAAAATCCCCAAAGCGAGAATGGCAGCAACCCTGAATCCTAGAGGTATTTTATTACAGGAATGATGTTCCTCCTAGGCTATAATATTTGAGTTTTAAAGCATGGGTAATTAATTTTTCAATAGGGTTCAAAGTGGTAATTTAAAAAGAATTTGCCACCTTTCCACCATTATTCCCACTGGACTTTAAGCATCACCAAAAACAGTTCTCAACATAACTTTTAACATATGGTACTGGTAAGTCAGGTTTTAATATCGTTTATTCAAAGTTTAATTTGCATGAAAAAGTTCTTTCACTTTAAATGGTATTTGATAGATAATGCAGAGCAAACTGTTGTCATAAACCTCACAAACTAAACCAATGCCAATAATTAAAAATTGAAAATTTGTAGGCAGAGGTTCAGAATTTTGCTGAATTCATATGATTTCACCGGAATTATTTTCTTGTATAAGAATGAAGTCATAAGAAAAATCATGAAATCCTGATTATAGGAAAATTAATTAGTGTAATAAAAGTGAACATTACACAATGCTACTTTTCTATTTTAATAATAGAGAATTATAAAAACATGCAGTGGTTTGGATCTTTGCATACAAATTTGTACTAAGATATTAATTTGTTCTCTACTTGGGCTAGGAAATTCTACTAAAGAGTTACTTTGTAATTAAATTAAGATGTTTGAATGCTTGCTTTAACATGCCATATTCTATAGTTATAGCTGAAACAGTCTCAAAAACTAAGGAAAAGAATTTAAAATAAAAATATATGGTTAATTCTTAATGTCAATAATTATTAATAACAGCTTTTCCAATTTCCAATATACCGTAAAATATGACTGAAATGGTAATTTTGAAGACACAGATATCCACTGTGACTAATAGCCAGTCAAAATGAATCACATAAAAAAGGACATATCACATTCAGGTTAAAAACTTCAGAAATCCCATTGCATTATTTAAGGAATATCAAATGTTAGACAAGTAATAGAGAATTTGCTAAATAAATATGAGCCAATGCTAAACACATGGAAATGCTAAAATAATATGATAATTTTGAAGGTTTTTACCTGGAACCTCTGAAGAAAACAAAAACCAAAACCAAAATCAACCAAATAAAAAATATAATATTCTTGTAAGAAAATACCAAAATGAAGTTTTTGCCTCGAAATCTTTTTATTTTTTTATTTTATTTATTTTTATTTTTTGTTTGTTTTTCAGCTCATTAAGGGGGTATAAAAGATCAGGCTATATACATTGCCCATGCCTCCCCATCCCCCCGAGTCTGAGCTTCAATTGTGTCCATTCCCTAGACAGTGCACATCACACTCATCATGTAGGTGTGTACCCCTCCCCTTCCCCCACCCCATCCTCCCCAGTCAGAACTTCAAGCATGCCCATTCCCCAGGCAGTGCGCATCGCACTCATCATGTAGGTATACACCCATCCCTTCCACCCAGCCCCGACCTCTGTCTGATACCCAATTGGTGTTATTCCCAAATGTGCACTCAGGGAAACCAGTTTGCTGGTGAGTACATGTGGTGCTTATTTTTCCATTCTTGGGATACTTCACTTAATAGAATGGGTTCCAGCTCTCTCCAGGAGAACCAAAGAGATGCCATATCGCCATTATTTCTAATAGCTGAGTAATATTCCATGGTATACATATACCACATTTTGCTAATCCATTCCTGAATCGATGGGCATTTGGGTTGTTTCCACATCTTTGCAATTGTGAATTGTGCTGCTATAAACATTCGGGTGCAGGTGTCTTTTTTATAGAATGACTTTTGTTCTTCTGGGTAGATGCCCAATAATGGGATTGCTGGATCGAATGGTAGGTCTACTTGAATCTGTTTAAGGTATCTCCACATTGCTTTCCACAGGGGCTGCACTAGTTTACAGTCCCACCAGCAGTGTATGAGTGTACTATCTCTCCACACCCACGCCAACATGTATAGTTTTGGGACTTTTTGATAAAGGCCGTTCTCACTGGAGTTAAGTGACATCTCATTAAAAAAATTTTCGCATACTACACATCAGATAAAGGACTGATAACAAGAATCTATTTAGAACTCAGGAAAATCAGTAAGAAAAAATCGAACAACCCTATCAAAAAGTGGGCAAAGGACATGAATAGAAATTTTTCAAAAGAAGATATAAAAATGGCTAACAAACATATGAAACTTTTGTAATGAAAATGGAATTATAACAACTTTACTTAAATTCCCATGCTTCAGGTAATGAACATTTCACTTTCTCCTCCTATAATTAGTTGGCTATGAAGATTTGGTGTTGCCTCCTAACAATTCATTCAATTTCTCAATCCCCAATGTCTAATTTTCTGTACAGGCCCTGGTGACAATGTTTAAAGCTATTATAAACTTTCCGGTTTTACAACCTCCTTATTTTATCAGATATATGCTTATCTGGCCAACTTTTAGTTTTTTGGGGGAAAAACCTTTACCTTATGCCACAGTAATACTGTTAGTCCTTGTGGCTAGGATAAACTTCATCCCCCATCACCTCAGGTATAAGATCCAGGTTGTTCAATCAGAGTACTCTATCCCACCAACCCCAGAAGAAAACTAAATCCGGATAACATCATTTGTACTACTGGATCCACATATGCCGGAAGACAGATCCATATCCATTTCTTGGACATCCAGGGTAGATAAATCCTTTTTGGAGGATGAGTGGGACTTAGGCTAGTTTCAGTTGGATATCTGTTACATCCAGTATAAAAACACTTAACTAATTTAAATGTGCTGTTTACTTCTATTGTATTTTCTAGATTCATTATTAATATCATAAAATACTATCATATTACAGATCAAAAATAATTTTTGTATCAAAAACATTATGGAAATTAGCAAGCAAGATATTTTTTCCTGGAATCACATATTCTCGTATTTCTGGCAATTACTTTAGTAAAAACTACATACATTCATTTATGCATATACAGACATAAATGCATGTATGCATTAAAACAAACTTAATCCCTGACCAGTGTAGGCCCGTTCCTGCGAGACTCTGTCTCTAAAAAAAATTTTTTAAAATAAAATAAAACAACAAAACTCAGTATAAGAGAATATACAATGTAAAGTAAATCTCCCACCTCTAACCCTCAGTACTACAAATCCCTTCTCCTGAGATTACCAGTTACCTGCTTGTTACATATCCTTCCAGAGATATTCCACATATATACAAGCATATATATATTTGCAAATAAATACACTTATCTACAAAATTGACAGCATTTTATACATACTTATAAATCTTGCTTCAATTTTTTTAAAAATTGCTATTTTAAAAAAATCTCCCATCCCATCCCTCATATCACACTCACCACATTTCCTTTCTTCCCAGCCCCAAAGCAAAACACTTCCATGAATTTGAGTTCACGATTTTCAATAGTAATTTATACTTTTATCATATAGTTATGTATTCATAGATAATATATGTTACTGTTTATAGGTTTTCTAACTTTATATAAGTGATACTCTACTTATTTCACAGATAATTGCCTTTTTGGTCAGTATTATACTTTTCACATTTATTCATATTGACAGATGTATCAACTCACAATATTTATCTTCTTACATATATACTATGATTATAGATATATTTGGGCTTATTTTTCCGTATTACTTCATGTTGTATGTTAAGCATCCTTTCCTTTGCTCCTCTTTTTTTCTCTGTCTTATGTTGGATTAAATTTTTTTGAACAAAGCCTACAATGAATGAGGATTTCTATATATAATCATAGTTTTAGGTAAATATTTTACACAAATATGACACTTTTTCTGCTTACAGTCATATTTTTAGTGAATTTTATCAAAATAAAACATACATGCAATATCATATAAGTATACACACAGCTTTTTTTTTTTTAGAGACAAGGTCACTTAGGCTGGAGCACAGTGGCACGATCATAGACCACTGTAGCCTCAAGCTCCTAGGCTCCAGTGATCCTCCCACTTCAGCCTCCTGAATAGCTAGGACTACAGGTGTATTCCACCACAACTTGCTATTCATAATTTTTTACTCGTTTGTAGAAACATGATCTTTCTATGTTGCCTGGGCTGGTCTCAAACTTCAGGCCTCAAGCAATCCTCCCACCTTGGCCTTTCAAAGTACTGGGATTATAGCTATGAGCCACTGTGCCCAGCCTACATATGGATTTTTAAAGTCAGGCTTAGTGAGTTATAATATACTCAAAGTAAAAACTCACCCATTTTTTAGTACACAGTCTTGTAAATTTTGACAAATTTATACAGTCATGTAACAACCATCACAATCAAGATATAGAATATTCCCATTAACCCAAAATGTGCAACACTATATTCAATGCCTTCCTTTTACACCCATCCCCTGGCAATCACTAATGTGATCTTTGTCCCTATAGTTGTGCCTTTTCTACAATGTCGTATAAATGAAATGGAATCAAACAGTATGCAGTCTTTTGAGTCTGGCTTCTTTCATTTAAACATATACTTTTGAGATTCATCCATATTACTCCAAGTATCAGTACTTCATTCTTTTATATCACTGAGTAGTATTCCATTGTATAGGTACATCCAGTTACTATAGTCTGTATGTTCACTCACCAGTTGATGGACATTTGGCTTATTTTCAGTTTATGCCATTTATTATTATAATAAAACTCCTATAAATACCCACATATATATCATTTTGTGGAACTATACCTTCATTTCTCTTAGATAAATACCTAGAAGTGATACTTCTGGGTCTCTCTAGTCAGTGTATATTTATATGCTATATATCAGCGGTCCCCAACCTTTTCAGCAGCAGGGATCAGTTTCATGGAGGACAATTTTTCCACGGACGGGGGGTGGGGTTGGAGGGGATGGTTTCAGGATGACCCAAGTGTATTACATTTATTGTGCAGTCAAACCTCTCTGCTAATGATTATCTGTATTTGCAGCTCCTCCGCAGCACTAGCATCACCATCTCAGCTCCACCTCAGATCATCAGGCATTAGATTCTCATAAGCAATGTGCAACCTAGATCCATTCATGCGTAGTTTACAGGAGGGTTCGCGCTCCTACGAGAATCTAATGCTGCTGCTGATTTGACATGAGGTGGAGCTTATGTGCTGATGCAAGAGATGGGGAGTGGCTGTAAATAAAGATGAATCTTAGCTCACTTGCCCACTGCTCACCTCCTGCTGTGCCGTCCAGCGCTAACAGGCCACAGCCTGGTACTGGTCTGCAGCCCGGGGATTGGGGACTGCAGCTATATATATATATATATATATATGTATATATAGTTATACACTTCATTTAAAAAACCTGCTAGACTTGCTGCCTATAATGATATAACTTTAAAGCATTTATGCTTTACTACAATACCAATGCTAGTTGTTGAATGCCTACTATGGGTTGGGCATTGTACCATGTGCTTGAAATACATTACTATAGTCTCACACCCAAGCCATGTGGTAGTTCCTTTCATCCCTATTTTACAGATGATAAAACTGAGGTTGATGGAGCTTAAGTAACTTATAAATATAACAGAGATAGTGACTGATAGAACTTAAATACAAACTTAGGCCTGCTTGATCCAAAATACATAATCTCCCTTTATGCCACTGTGTAACATTCTGGAGGATATAAATATATATATGAAATATCATCATATAAATAAAATTATATATATTAATACATATAAACGCAGGACAAACAATGGAATCAAATCATCATTTGATAACAAAATTACTGACAATAATGGAAGGTTGCATGATAATCAGTGTGTATTACATCTTTAGTATCCTCCTACTGTACCTTAAGTGATTGAAAAAAAGGTTAGTTAACTAATGTTAGGTTAGTCTTATAGTTAAATATCCCACTACATACTTAATATCAATATTGAGCAATGTCATCTAAATGGGACAATCATTTGTACTGGTACTGTATTAGAAATGACTATATTGTTTCCTTACAGTTTTATCTAGTAACTTAGAATAACAAAGAAAAGACTATACTATTCACATCACTGAACACTAATTGTTATGGGTATTGTGGAGAAACCACTATTATCTCTCTTTAAAGTCTTGTTATGTTCAGTTTAAATGTGTTTTTAATAGTTACAGTTTGATATAGTTAAGCTTTCCTTTGGTAACTCCAAGATCATTAACGGAAATTGGTTTTTATCATAGAACAGAGGTATTTGATCTTATGTGTGATATCTACTAAATAAAGAAGCATACTGTACAAATTAAATCACACAACCAAGTATTTTAGACTTGGAAAGGATCTTAGAGGTAATATAGTCTCCTATTGTTATAGATGAGGAAATTGTTGCTAATACAACATGGTCAGGACAATAGCTGGAAATTTTCCAAGGTTTCATAGCTGTTAGAAGGGAAGTTGGAACTATTATAGGATACAAGTGTCCAGAAAATACTGCTTATTTTACCATATAAGACCATATTTCAATATGGTATAATTTAATATGTATGTTAATTATTTTAATACTTTAATAGTTAATAGGTCTATTTTAACAGAATTATTTTGCAGAGTAACCATAAATACATAAGACTGTGCCACACTATTAAAAATATCTATAGGGGGACAAGGACAATATACCTAACCTGAACTTTTGTACCCCCATAATATGCTGAAATAAAAAAAAATATCTATAAAACCATCCACATACAGCCACTGATCTTTGACAAAGCAGACAACAATATACAATGGAGAAAAGAAGCCCTAGTCAATAAATAGTGGTGGCAAAATTGGATAGCCTCATGTAGAAAAATTAAACCAGATCCATATCTCTCACCACTCACAAAAATTAATTTAAGATGGATAAAAGACTTAAATGTAAGGCATGAAACTATAAGAATTCTGGAAGGAAATGTAGGTAAAACTCATCTAGACATCAGCCAGTGCAAAGAATTTATGACTAAAACCCCAATGGCAATTACAGCAACAACAAAAATAAATAAATGGGACTTGATTGAATTAAAAAGCGTCTGCTCAGCTTAGGAAATAATCAACAGAGCAAAAAGACAATCTATGGAATGGGACAAAATATCTGCAAACTATATATCCGATAAAGGGCTGATATCCAGAATCTACAAAGAACTCAAACAAATCAGCAAGAAAAACAAAAAAACATTAAAAAGTGGGCAAAAGACATGAATAGAAGCTTTTTAAAAGAAGATATACAAATGGTCAATAAACATATGAAAAAATGCTCAATGTCACTAATCATCAGGGAAATGAAAATTAAAATCACAATGACATATCACCTTACCCCTAGGTAGAATGGCTTTTACTAAAAAGTCCCAAAACACCAGATGCTAGCATGGGTGTAGAGAGAAAGGAACGCTTATACATTGTTGGTGGGACTACAAATTAGTACGACCTCTCATAAAACAGGAGATTACTCAAAGAACTAAAAGTAGATCTACCATTCAATCCAACAATCCCACTACTGAGTATCTACTCAAAGGAAAAGAAGTTGACACCTGCATTTGAATCTTTATTTCAGAACAATTCACAATTGCAAAGATGTGGAATCAACCCAAGTGCCCATCAATTCATGAATGGATTAACAAAATGTGGTATATGTATACAATGGCCATAAAAAATGATGAATTAATGCCTTTTGTAACAATTTGGATAGAACTGGAGACCATTTTCCTAAGTGAAGTATCTAAAGAATGGAAAAACAAACACCACATGTACTCACTATTAAATTGGAACTAACCGATGAGCACATGTACACAGAGGGAAGTAAAACTCAGTGGAAATCAAGTGGTGGGGGGCAGGGAGGAGGATATGGGCAAAAACCTACCTAATGGGGACAATGAACAATATTTGGCTGATGCACACACTTATAGCTGTGACTAAAGCATCACAAAAGCAATCCATGTAACCAAAAACATTTGTACCCTCGTGACATTTTGAAATTAAAAAAAAATCTATAATTGTCTAATCAGATATATTATTTGAAGATGTATCTAATTAGACAATTGTTCAAATAATATAGCTCTCCTAGGATTTTACTTTTTAACTTCATAAGAAGGTTAAGAACCTGGTAGAAAAGAAATATAATCAAATATCTTTCAAAAGGATAGCTAAAAATATTCAACCTCTCCTTGAGTATTTTACTATATAATGTTTTTGTCTTCTTTAAAAAACTTGCAAGTGGTTCTTTTTCAGATTTTCCTGGTGTTTCCCGGAAAACTCTTGTGGATTCATGGTTGTGATTCACACTCTATTTATTCAAACATTTCATACATAGATATTTATATTCTTTACCTGAACTTATTACTTGTTTTTGTTTTGTCATGTCTGTTGACTGTCGTTCATGATGGTTTTCTTCCTCATGGCTTGATTGATCTTTAACTGTGTATTTGTCTTTTCCTGATAATAATGTGGCAATCTTGTTAGACTACATGGGGGATGCCTTCCTCCAACAGGAGGGGCTTTTGTCTGTTTCAAGGCTAGAGAGCCAGGGGAGACAATTCCTAGATAAAGTTCAAGAAGCCTGGATTAATGTAGGAGTTTCTGGTTCACCTAACTAGACTTGCTGCTGCCCAAGGATTGGGATCCCAACTGAAGATCCAAAGTATTTCTATAGATGTTTGACCTTTTTGAGTCTGTGGCTCTTCTGTTTGCTTATTACTGGGTAGGGGGTTGCCTCTGGTTCAACTCTCATTTTTTGGTAAAGTCAAAGCTTTGGAGATTTTGTCTATTTTTTGTGAGGCTAGCAGTGCTAGCCTGGATGAAATTGTTTCATTCAAGACCTAGCAGTTTAATACCAGAAGGGTCCCTACAATATCTGCCTGCCACACTGCAGGAAGCAAAAGTCTATATTGAAATTTAACACATATTGCAACATCAAAAACAGACCAAACTGCTTATAATTTGATGTTTAGAATTTTTATAGATTAATTTATTTAAAGAATTTTCCTGACTTTTTTAAAATAAAAAAGATACAAGCAAAGATTTCAGATTGACATTTGCAAAACCTTCTCTGAAAATAACCTAATGTGGGGTCTAAAATCACAATAAATGAAAATTAAAGTAAAATTTGGGGTATAATTATCCTAACAATATTTTTTCTCTTTTAACATTGTTTTTTGGAGGTCTTGGGTGATATAAAGATTAGTTATATAAGAATTTTGATCATGGTGCTGAGAGAACTGGATAACCACATGTAGAAGATTAAAACTGGATTCCCACCTCTCACAAAAATCAACTCATGATGGATAACAGACTTAAACCTAAGGTGTGAAACCTTAAGAATTCTAGAGGAAAATGTTGGGAAAATTCTTAGAGACATCAGCTTAGGCAAAGCATTTATGAAGAAGACCCCAAAAGCAATCACAGCAGCAACAAAAATAAGTAAATGTGTCCTGATCAAATTAAAAAGCTTCTGCACAGCCAAGGAAACTATCATTAGAGGGAATAGACAATCTACAGAATGGGAGAAAATATTTGCAAGCTACACGTCCTATAAAGGGCTGATAACAAGAATCTATATAGAACTTAAGAAAATTAACAAGAAAAAATCAAACAACCCCATCAAAAAGTGGGCAAAGGACATGAACCAAAACCTTTCAAAAGAAGACAGAATAATGGCCAGCAAACATAAAAAAGTGCTCAACATCTCTAATCATTAGGGAAATGCAAATCAAAACCACAATGAGACATCACCTAACTCCAGTGACAATGGCTTTATTCAAAAAGTTCCAAAACAACAAATGCTGGTATGGATGTGGAGAGATAGGAACACTCTTACAATGCTGGTGAGACTGCAAATTAGTATAACCCCTGTGGAAAGTAATTTGGAGATATCTCAAAGAGTTAAAAATAGAAATACCATTTGATCCAGCAATCCCAGTACTAGGCATCTACCCAAAGGAAAAAGACATTCTATAATAAAGACATCTGCACTCGAATGTTTATGGCAGCACAATTCACAATTGCAAAGATGTGGAAACAATCCAAGTTCCCATCAATACATGAGTGGATTAATAAAATGTGGCATATGTATACCATGGAATACTACTCAACTACAAAATCAATGGTGAACTAGTACCTCTGATATTATCCTGGATAGAGCTTAAGCCCATCCTTTGAAGTGAGATATCACAAGAACAGAAAAACAAGCACCACATGTCCTTGCCATCAAATTGGTACTAACTGAGCAACACTAAGGTGCTCACATGGAAGTAATATTCATTGGGTGCCAGTCAGGTGGGAGGGGGGTGGTGAGGGTGGGTAAACTAACAACTGATGGATGTGGTGCATTCTGTATGGGGGAAGGGCAAGCTTGTAGGCCTGGCTTGGGTGAGGCAAAGGCATTATATGTAACCAAAATGTTAGTACTTCCATAATATTCTGAAATAAAAAAATAAAAAAAGAATTTTGATCATATGATCAATAGCAGTATGAGGTAAATTTCCAATATTATCATTTATTAGCTCTGTATTAAATTGTGTGACATTCTTCTTGTCCTTAAACAGTGGTCCCTTAAGTTTTACATTAAACACGACATAAGAATTATTTAAATAATGCCTGTTTAAATCAGTTTGATTATAGAATCACTACAGCAGCCAGTGTGGTTCAGTTGAGTGAGATGTGTCATAAGCTTCTGATCTCCGATAACTGCCACATATTCTAACTTTAACATATAGAGGTTTTCATACTCTCACTTTTTAAAAGGTATATGTAAGTAATTATATAATTGATAAAATGTTCAAAAGTAGATATTGAAACATTCCTCACAATTGCCTTTAACAATGCAAATACTTTACGAAAAAAATCCATGGGGTAGAAAAACCACTTATTAGGAAATGATTTACTTAAACTCTCTCATTTTTTAAGGCTACAAATAGAGGTTAATAGCAGAACCAGAACTAGAACACAAAACTGATTACCAGTACAGTAAACAATCATGAAGTCTGCATATTAACTACTTTGCCAATCTCTTTTCCAATTTCAAACCTGCCACTATATCCTATTGTGCTAACTCCAGAGGTGACACTGTTTACTCCAATTTTTAGCTCATTTCCATTCACTGTTATTTATTAATATCTGAGACAGGGTTTTGCTCTGTCACTCAGGCTGGAGTGCAGTGGTGCAATCATAGCTCGCCGTACCCTCAAACTCCTGGGATCAAGTGATCCTCCTCCCTCAGCCTCCTGAGTAGCTGGAACTACAGGCACGAGCCACCATGCCTGGCTAATTTTTCTCATTTTTTTTGTAGAGACAGGGTCTTGCTATGTTTCCCAGGCTGATCTTTGAATGCCTGGCTTCAAGTGATCCTCCTCCTACCTTGGTCTCCCAAAGTACTGGGATTACAGACATGAGCCACTGCACCTGACTCATTCACTGTCTTTTATTCTAAAATCTTCGTATTTTTATTTTTAGTGTCTGATACAATTTACTTTTTAAGCCATTAGTAATTTAAAATCTTTTACTTGAACCATTTCTTTGTGCATTAATTCAGACTGTGGAGGGTTTACCTTTTCCTTGTATTCTTGTATCTTTTAAGTTGAATGAACCTATCTCAAAAGATACTACTATGGCCTTCAATTTGTTGATAGTTAGATGCCAGGTAGATATTTTACTTAAATACTGAGATTTCGTGACACCACCTCTGAAAGTCATTCTTACTAATGTGTACAAAATCACTGACTATCTTAACTTGCTTCACTAATGATCTTTTCACAATTTAATGAGATTTGCCTCTTTTATAGTCTAGAAAACAGATTAATCATGTAGAATTTATAGTATGCAGAGAATATCTATTAAATTATTGAATTTCAATCTACCATGCCAACTGTTCTTGAGGACATTTGTTCACGAAAAAAAACTTTACACAAGAAAACACTTAAAGCATCAGCTGGAAGGTGGGTTCCTTAAAAATGTCCACTCTGCTTTCTCATGGCACGATACATTCCTTTCATTAAGCTCTCTGGTACTACCTAAGAACATGAGCACACAGAGAAAATTAAATTCTTATTTAAACTCAAGAAGCAAACATTTCCCAAAATGACAATATTCCCCTCCTTTACACTTGAGTTGTAAACATTTCTCTACATGCCAGTGCCCTTCTATTTAGTTAGAATTTTAGCCAGCAGTATTTTGTTTATTTGTTCAGGATTGTGTATGTTTTTTCACTACATCTATAGTACACTTCATCACCTGAACACCTGCTGAACTAAACTTGCCTTGCCAGCAAAAAATTCTGAAATTATGCAATCTGCAATTCAGTCCATGGCAAGCACTTGGGTAGAATTTCTTCTATACCTTTCAACATCAGTTAAAGAACTCCCTGAGTAGAAATATTGCCAACTGAAAAGTTAGTGAAGCGAATTTAATCAAGTGAACTTGACTATCATTTTAGCTAAGGACTTTTCAGATATTAATACTAAATAAGCACGATCATCATCTAGCAAATTAACCATAACATTACTCTAAAATTTTATGAATGTATTGAAAGGAAAATCAGTATGATTATGTGATATCTAATTAATAAAAATACATTTTTCATTCATCAAAAAGTTTATATGAATATATATAGGCTTAAGCAAGATGTGAAAAACCATGGAAATAGCTATTCAAAAAATCAGCCATGATCACTGAAAAAAAAATTCTTAAAGAGAGCGAAACATTTTAATCGAATATATTTTATGTGAAAATATTTTAGCGAGGAGACAAGCAGATTTTTTGACATATACACTTTGGTATATAACTGGCAAAAAATATAATTGTAAAAAGCATAAATATAAAACTTTATAACCAAGACTATATGAAAGATATTTTTTACTGAAACAGTTCACGATTAAATAAGAGTACTGAATGTATTCAAATAAAAGAAATATTAATTTATAAGTTTCTCATTTGTGAAATAGTTTTATTTGGGTGTCTAAGTCCAAGCCTGTACATTTCCTATTTATTTATTACAAAACTCAACAAGAAATAATGAAATTTATCTGAATTAAAGGCAACTTTTTAGAAAAACCAAATTACAATTTTTAAAAAACCAGACCAAGCAAGATTTCACAAATACACTGAAAGTTTTCTTAAATACTTTAAGTTGACATGTAAGCATTAAAATAAGCAAACTAAAGTTTTTAAAAGATGACAATTAAAATACTGTTTAACCAAAGGAAGAGGACTTGTTAAACTTGACTTCATTTATGTTAATCAACATATGCAGTAATTTAAACAAAAATTCTGTATATGAATGTGGAAATTATTTGGGAGTTGTGCCTAAGCATGTGAAAAGCATAAGAAAAAAGAATTCCCTGTTTCCTTTTGGATGCTTCAGACAACAGTAACACAGCCTAGGGCACACTGCTGCGGATTTTAACTGCTGTATGGAACTACTCAAAATGCTTTTGATCCATTTTATCTTGCAAGTTAGCAAAGAAATGTTGCAATAAGAAACACCAACAAAGATCTAAAAACGTTAAGCTCTGGATTACCATATTGTGTTCTCCTGCCATTCAATGCTTCATACAAAGGCAGTGGTGTTCAAAGTAAGAAAAAAAAGTGGAGAGAGAGAAAAAAGAGAAACTCCTCTCAGAAAGTGCAAAGCACAAAGTAAATAATATTCTTCTACATCCCTTCTTTTTCACAGATTGGATGTTAAAAGAGTTGCAGCAATTAGGCTTTTGTTAATTACCAGCTGTTGAAACAGATGTGTTGACTATCCTTATTAGTCAACAGCTGGGTAAGAAGAACAATTGATGCTCCCTAAAACCAACAGCCAGCTGCTATGCAGTAATTACCTCCAATTAATAACAGGTGATAAAGGCAAAAAGCTTCTATCCCTCTCTTTCAATAACTTTGGCAGTTTCAATAACTATTGCTTTATCATTACAAAGTAATGGAGAATACATTTAAGACAAGAAAGGTTGATACACTAAAATCGCATTAACTCTATGGCAGTTTTCATGATGTAATTTCTGGAGGAGGAATCAGACAAGTGCTAAAAGTAGAAGCAAACATTCTGTAGGCTTTTATTTATCATATTTCAAATGTCACTGCCAACTTACTTCTCTAGTACTAACAATAATAGCTAAGCACTTAAGTTCTTTGAAAAAGAGAAGCATAACTAAAATCTGTTCTTTCTGATTTCCAGGTGTTTTCACTGATATGTTTTATATTCAGTTCAGTGAAGCAATATATTTCCTCTTGGTATGACCAAATATCAGTGTCTTGTTCCCTAGCTTATATTTCCTAAGTGACTGGTAGAAGCAATTTTACCAAACCCAAAAAGAATTTATTTCATAGCAGTAAACATTTCATGTACATAAAGAGATCAGCAAAGCAAACACGCATTCGAGAAAACAAAACAAAAACATTCTATTTTGCAGACATGATTTTATAATATAGAATATTCAAGTTTCTAATCATGATGATGTTAAAAGATCACAATGGATCACAATATGAAATAGTAATGAATACAGGTTTTAAAATTACTTTTACTATTTTCTATTTTAAATGTTCATATTAAAATTTCACTTGTGAGAAATGTAAAACAAAGATTTAAACAAGCCAGGCAAACTATCTCTGTCCTACAAAAGAGGTGTCTACAAGAATTTACAACCATATCTATTCACTAATTAGAGAACACTTAAAGATACTGCCTTTCTGAAAACAAGGATTAGAGCTGGATGAATACACCCCTTTCACAAACCTTCCTCCTGGCTCTGTTGGGTCATCACAAGCAGCTTGTTCTTCTAGCATTAAATAGAAAAGCCTAATGATTATCAGTTCTGAATGCCTCAGTTAGGCATAAGGACAACTAACAGGGACAGAAACTTTAATAACATGTAAATAAATCATTTCACCAAAAAAAAGGTTGTAATAAAAAAATGAACAAACTTTCTAAAGCAATATTATTTCGGTTGCCACTTGGGTATTATGGATGCCTGATATAAAAATATTAGCTAGAAAATTCTCTCACCACATTCTATTTAATTATGCCTCCTAAAAAAGGAATTTCAACATTTATATAATGATGAAACGAGAAAAAACACATTATCAAAAAAGAAAAGATTATCCATCTCTGTGAAACCAACCTCCCATGAGAATTTGTAATATTTAAGATTCTGTAATTTACAGGGAATCCCCTGATATATGGAAGCTAACAAAATGTGTAAATAGAGGAACAAAATGTTAGCTTTTATGTTTGAAAATCTCTATTGGGCCATAGAATTATTCTGTGATTTCTCAATTCTAAGAAAAGACCTAATTTCTCAGCACAGTAGTAATGAGAACAAATATCTTCCACCCTGACACTGGGCAGCCCTCCTCTCCCTTCTCTCTAGGCAGGAATATTGGAAAAGTACACAAGCACTATAGCAGCTGATCATGCATTTCTCTTCACTATGAAAAGAAACAGGTTGTAGTTACACCTAACAAACCCACCACATCTTATTAGCCATGGCTACTATCAAAGCTAAAGATCTGCCCTTTTCTCATTATATCCAAAGTCAACTAAACAGGGAAGGCAGAGTGAAGGCCTATTCTGAAGCCACAGTTCCTAAGCTCATTGCTGTTTAAAAATAAGCCAGGAAATTTATATCCTCTCTCCTCTGCAAAAAACTAATGCCAATATGTAGGGAACATATGATTGCAGGACACAATTCCTCTAAATGCTGCCTGTTTTTGAAATTTAAAAATACCTAGTCCTAACCTGAAATACAACTCAAGTATTCAGAGACACTTTGAACAGGCGGTACTTGAGATATCTCATTTTCACACCAATTTCAATTTAAGAATTTCACTGGATAGCTTAATTACTGGGATAAACACTTGCATTTTCTCATCTACAACATACGCGCTCACTATTCAGTATGCCTTTCCCACCTTGCTCACTGGCAGAATTAAAAACATCCTCAGTTAAGTCTGTCATATCTTTTTCCTATGCTTCAAGTCATCTTGTGTATATATCTATTACAGCATTCATCTAATTTTATCTGCATTTTTTGGTACATTTATCTTGTCCAAATATGGCAAATTTCTTTTCTTCTTTTGTATCCTCAGCATATCATATATGAGCTCTCATTATTTTTGAAGAATATAGTTAAAAATTAAGTAAAAATTTAAAAAATTTCTAATAATTGTTCAAGTAAATTTTTATAAATCATGTGATATGTAACTGTATCACATAAAGATATGATTTATTTAATCTAGGTTTACCCAGTATGCATATCCCTATGAATAGCAAAATCTATTTTCTTAACTGAAATAATCAACTTGGCTTTACTGAATCTCATATTCAAGACAATAATTCCAGTTTCATATCATCTCATAATTGATACGTCTAATAAAGAAAAAACTTGAAAAGTAAAAATAAGATTTTTTAAACCTCCCTATTCACACCTCATACTCCTACAGTTCATGTGGAATAATTTATTTTTATATTTATTTATTTTTTTGGAGACAGGGTCTCACTCTGTCACCCAGGCTGTAGTGCTGTGGCACAGTCATAGCTCACTGAAAGCTTGAACTCCTGGGCTTAAGTGATACTTCTGCCTCAGCCTTCTAAGTAGCTAGGACTATAGGCTAATGCTACCACATCCAGCTATTTTTTAAATTAGGTCTTGCTATGCTGCCCAGGCTGATCCTGAACTCCCAGCCTCAAGCAGTTCCCCTGCCTTGGCCTCCCTAAGTGCTAGGATTATAAGCATGAGCCACTGCACTTGGCCAGACTTATCTATACATTTTAAGATATGCTACCTTCCACTGATTCATATACAACATCTTTCCCTTTTTGGATATTTCTTTTAATTTTCTTTTGCCTATAATACTTCTTCAAGTAATTTCCCCCAGAAAGGTTAAATAGGTACTGTCTTAGCCTCACTTGTTAAAAAACAGAAGTCTTTGTCTTGCCCTCCTCTACAAATGATATTTTGGCTAGTTATACAATCCTTAGATCGTAGTCTTTTCCTCTAAGATTTATAAACATAGTTGCACTGTCCTGCTTCCCAGTATTGTAGGTGAGAAATTTCATGCCCCTATGATGTTCCTTCTTCTGTAAATAATCAGTTTTATATAAATATATAATAAATTTTATAAAAGTATAACACTTTCTCTTTACCATTAGCATACATGTGTTTTACCTATACATTTAGCATATAAGTATACATTTATACAAGCAAATATGTAATTTAAATAATTTATTCTACTCGGTTGTTGCTACAGACTTTCATTTTGATAACCTGAGGTTTTCTTCAAATGAGTTTTCTTCTATTATTTCTTTAAATATGATTTCTCCCACATCTATTCCTTTTGCTCCTATACCTACTCCTACTTTCTGCACATTAGGTTTTCTTTGTCTCTTGTGATTTCACTCCATTTCCTTGTTTTTGCTTAGTATTCTTCCCTTTGCTGTTTCAAATCATTATTTAGATTTTTGTCCCTGATCATTCTTATTCAAATCATTGATTTTATATATACATATGTGTGCATATATATATATGTGTGTGTATACATATATATGTATTTGAGACAGAGTCTTGCTCTGTTGCGTGGGCTAGAGTGCCATGGCATCAGCCTAGCTCACAGCAACCTCAAACTCCTGGGCTCACACTATCCTCCTGCCTCAGCCTCCAGAGCAGCTGGGACTATAGGCGTGCACCACTATGCCCCCTAATTTTTTCTATTTTTAGTAGAGATGGGGTCTCGCTCTTGCTCAGGCTGGTCTTTAACTCCTGACCTCAAGCTATCCTCCTGCCTTGGTCTCCCAGAGTGCTAAGATTACAGGCATGAGCCACCGTGCCTGGACATCTATTATATTTTTTTAAATGATGGTTTTTTTTGATTACTCCTTCAAAATATCTTTGATTCTTCATAAGAAGTCTTATTTCAATTTTTAAAATGTTCTTCTTTTTCTTTAAAAAAGATTTAATTGGAGCCAAATCTGTGGTAGAATGTGGTCTTTCTTCATAAAGCAATAAAATTTCCTGAATTACACGTGGGCTCTCAAGCCTATTTATATCAGATGGTATGGGTTCTCTAAGCATATTTAAATACTGGCATATCTGGAAAAATAGTGATGAAAAAGAGTGAGTAGTAAGTAGTTTCTTCATTAGGCAGACTGGTAAGTTTCTCTAGAGCACAATCATTAACTGGAGAAGGGTAGCTCCTTTCCAAGATCTAAGAGGTAGACAGGGCAAAAATACTCATCACTCCATTGCTTTTTTCTCTATTATTCCTTCAAACTTTTAGAAGTTGGGTTTGTTTTGCTTCTGTTAAAGTGGCAAATAGTCCTCCTTTTGGGTCATAATATGATGACTCCATAGGGAATTAGTATTGGTGCCACAGAGTGTTCACTCAGCTTTGTACTATCCTCACTAATGAGCTCCTGTCCCAGTATATTTGAATAGCAACCATGTATCTTACTTATGCTTTAAAGTTGGCATCTTCTAAACTAGCCTCATTTGCCTACACAAATTGAATCAGCTTCTTAATTTCACTGTCTTTGTCAGTGATATTATTATTTCCCTAATTGCTCAGTCTTGAAAACTTGAAGTTGTCTTAAACATCTCCTTCATTTCCCCTATCTAGTGAGCGAGACAAGTTTTGCTATTTATTTCAAAATTTATCACCATTCTTTCCTACCTATTCTTATTGTTATTCAGGGGAGCCCCAATCTTCTTTACTTCATTCACACAATAACTTAATAGCCTCCGAGTCAGTCTTTCCTACTTTCCTATGCGTACCCCAATTAGTTCCACTAAACCTATGAGATTACTTTCTCCAGCTCTCATGTTATCAAGTAATACATACTGGTATGTACCAAGTCATACACTCCTTCAGGCAAAAATCTTCAGAGTTTGCCCAATTTCTACTCCACCCAGAAAATCTTTGCTTTGTTTTCAAGGGCCTACTCTACTTTGTATCAGAGTTTTCCAGAGGGTGAACCATTCTGGGAAACCCCTTCATGAAATATAAAAAGTCTCAGTCTTGGCTGGGCATGGACTCATGCCTGTAATCCTAGCACTTGGGAGACTGAGGCAGAAAAATTGTTTGAGGACAGGAGTTTGAGACCAGCCTGGGCAACATATAAGACCCTGTCTCTACAAAAAATAAAAAAAAATTAGCCAGGTATGGTGGCATATGCCTATAGTTCTAGTTACTCAGGAGGCTGAAGCAGGAGGATTCTTAAGCCCAGGAGTTTAAGGTTGCAGTGAGATAGGATGATGTACTACACTGTAGCCTGGGCAACAGAGCGAGATTCTGTTTTTTTTTTTTTTTTTTTTTAAAAAAAAGTCCCAGTCTTTGGTAATGACAAACATTGGGGGGAAAGTGCAAATCCATATGGTAGTACAAAAAATATAGTTAAAAACAATACTGATTATAGTGTCTGATGGATATGGCATAGAGTATCCGTTTTCTGCAGTTGCTGTTTCTTCTCTGATCATTAATGTTAGCAACCATAGTTTGTGGTTCACAGTAATGGATCATCCATTATTGCATCACTTAGTCATGTGATGTAAGTGTGTAACAGAAGTGCATTGTAAATGAGAAAGTTAATCCATCTTTTACTTTCTCTGTGGATTAACTATTATGCTTTGTATCAAGATAGTGCTAGTTTAATTTTTAACATAGTGAATGTTATGACCATCCTTTCTAAGAGTTGAGATAATGAAAATGAAAATGATGACAACACCAATGCCAGCATGACCCAGACATCAACAGAAATGAAGGCTAAATAGAACACAAAACTGGTTTAGGGTGATAAAAAAATCAAAACAGAATATACTTCACACTCTGCAGAAAAGAATCTAGGGTTGGGCATGCTGAAGACAGAGATGTGAAAGCACATAGGGAGAATGAATCTCACAAGTTTGAGATGAGATGGGCAAGAATTTTTAAATCAGTCAAAGTTTTTTTTTCTGTCTCCCAAAATAACATCAATAATGGCAGCTGGTGAATTAGCTTGGGCATATCCTAAGAAACATATTATCATATGGTTTCCTTAATTATTTTACGAAACTGAGTGAAATTACATATCTTCACTCAGAGGTTCAACTAAAATGTCTTATGGATAAACAAAAAAGGAAATTTTGATAAGAGATCTGTTGGCCTCTTAAGTGCTGATTCTGTCAGCACTTAATAGCAATCAGGCTTTTTATAGTACTAATATATCAAGCGATGTGTCAAATGGCAACAAAAAATGCTCCCCCTACTCATTAGGTACTCTTATTTAAAGAACGGTGTTTTCCTGATTTCTATTAAGGTTTTAGTTAAGCCAAAGAAAACATATAAAAGACTGTTGATATCTTGTTCAAATACAAACTACACTTTTCTTTATACTTTTCTCAAATACAAACTAGACAAATTTACAAAATTGTAAATTTTAGCAGTTATCATTGTTTATAAACTTCATATCAATGAAAATGTAAAGATCTTACTGCTCAACGTCCTGCACACATTGTACATAGGACTTCTAGAAAGGGGTTTGATTTGCTTACCTGTGATACTGAGGTTTTCATAATGAAAGTTTTTTGTCACTTCTCAATGCAAAATTACTTAACGAGATTTTTTAAAAAGTTCTCCAGGTGATTCTCATATATAGGCACTTATGGGAACCACTGATCTCTGGGACTTTTATCTAGGTAGCTATTTTTTAAACAGTACCTTTGGCAGAGCAAATATTTTTAATTTTGATGAATTTGAATCAAACAATTCTGAGATAATTCTTTCTCCTGTGCTTCTTCCTATTTCTCCTTTGATGATTACTCTCCTTTCCTTGATTTCAGTATGTTTGAATGACAAAAGGCTCCATCTTGTTCTTTTTCACCATCTATAGTCTTCCCTTAAATACTCTAATCTAGTCCCATGTCCCATATATATTTATAACTCAAAAAATTTATGTCCCCTGCCTTGGCCTCTTCTCTGAGAACTCCAAACTTATGTATCTAACTGCCACCAAATATGTTCACTTAGATGTCTAATGTTAAAACTATCACAACCCAAAGAAGTTTGAGTTCTATTTTATTTCTTCTCATCTTCTCTAAGTTATAGTATCAGCATTTGCCCAACCTCAAGCCCAAACATTCATTTTTATTTCTTCTCTTCCCCTCAATTTACCCCCTAAAACTTCTCTGAACACTATCACCAAAACTACCATTTATACACAACGCAAACATAATACATCAAGTACTTTCTGCTGTTGGTAAGGAATCTTAAACTCATCTACTCACCTTCTTTGCTTCTAGCATCCTAATCTAAACTGCTATCATCTCTTGCCTAAGCCTCTTAATGTGTTTCCTGCTTCCATTCCTACACCTCCACAAACTATTCCATATAGTAGCTAAAGCAATCTTAAGTCTTAAATAATGTCACTCATTTGTTACTACTGACTTATAAAATCCAAACTCTTTATCATTGCAAGGGACACTATAAAAACATAAGGCCCCAGCTTAACTTTTAGACCTAATTTTATATATCTACTCTCCCCTGATTCATTATGTTCCAGTCATACTAGATTTCTATTTGCTCAACATATCACATACACTCATGCCTCAGAGTGTATACTTTATCTAACTCTCCTCCCTGGAATGCTCTTCCTACATGGTCCTTGTCTGCCAGGCTCATTACTATCATTCATCTGTTCTTATTCTAGCTTCTTGAGGTAGATTCTTAGAATATTGACTTTCAATCTTTTTGCTTTTCTAATACATACATTTTAAGGTATCCCATTCCCTCTATAAACTGCTTTAGTTGCATGATAGAAGTGTGTTATGTCTAATCGGTATTCCCATTTAGTTCAAAATATTTTCTAATTTCCCTTGTGATTTTTTCATTGACCCATGGTGTATTTAGAAGTGTACTGTTTATTTTCCAAGCAGTTGGGAATTTGTACCTTAATTCTCCTGTTGTCAGAGAACACATTCTAAATTATTTCAGTTTTAAGAAGTTTATGGCCCCACATGTGGTCTATTTGAGTAAAATACCATTTTTACTTGTAAAGAATGCTGAGTGCAAGATTCTTTACACTTCATTAGATCAAATTTGATTTTGGTTTTGATTTGTTTGTGCTATCAATTACTGAGAAAGAAGTGTTAAAATCTACCACATGATTGTAAATTTGTCTATTTCTCCTTTCAGTTCTAATGATTTTTGCTTCACATATTCTGATGCTACTACTGGGTGCATACAGATTTAGTATTGGTATATCTACCTGATGTTTATCAATAGTAGAAGCTCTTTATTTCTAATAATGCTTCTTTACTTAAAATCCACTTTGTTTCTATGAGTATAAATATCTCAGCTTTAATATTTATGTACTGTTATCTTCTTCCATCTTGTGACTTTCAACCTTTTGTGCCATTATAATTTAAGGTGTATTTCTTGTAAGCAATACATAGTTGGGTTTTGTTTTATTATATAGCCTGACAACCTTTGCTTTTTCTTTGAACATTTAGTCCATTTGATTTAATAAATTACTTGTATTTTTAGAATTACATTTAATATTTTAATCTTTGGATTATTCAAGTATATTCCACTATAACACTTTTCCCCTCACTTAGTCCATAGATTTAAATTCTTATCCTTTTCATGGTTATATTAGAGATTCTAACTTGTTTTCTTGACTTATAACAGTCTAATATGAATAGTTACTTATATCACTTCTCCAGTAATGCTATAATCTTAGAACATTTGAATCCATTATTCATTTCCAGACTTTAGGGTTATTTGCTCATGTAATTTAATTATACATACATTTTAAACCCCAAAAGACATTATTATCATTAGTTTTGCATAGGCTAAATTCTGTCAATATCTTAATATTTCCCAACAGTTATCCTTCTGGTTGCTCTGCATTCCTTCCTACATGTCTGTGTTTAGGTTTGGTATCATTTTCCATTTGCTTGAAGAACTCAGCTTACTATTTCTTTCAATGTACATGCGTAAGTGACTAATTCTCTTGGTTTTTGTTTGTCTGAAATATGTTTATATTTCACTTTCCACTTTGAAGGATATTTAAATTGGGTATAGAATTCTACACTCACAATATTTTTCAGAGCTTTAATGATGTCATTCTACTCTCTTCTGGCTTCCATTATTTCTACTGAGAATTGAACAGCCAGTATTACTGTCAATTTTTCCTCGATTTGCTTTTAAGATGTTTCCCCTTATCTCTGAGGTTTATTATTTAATTGTGTAGTGTCCAGGTGTCATTTTCTTTTATTTGTCCCACTTGGAGTTCTTAGAAATTTATGGATTTGTGGTTTGAAACTTCCATCAGTGTTATAAAAATCTTAGCTATTATGTTTTCAACTAATGCTTTTGTCCCATTGTCCTCCTTATCTCCTTCAGAGACTCCACTTATACCTATATTGGATTGTTCTGAGAACCACTATCTCTTAAGCTATGTCCTCTCTCTCCCAATTCCTTTTTATCTCCGCTGCAATTTAAAAATTCACTGTTGACCTGTTATCCAGTTTATTAATCCTGTCTTCTGCTGTTAACCTATCATATAAATTTGTAACTTCAAATATTGTGTTCATCAGTACTAGAATTCTCACTTGATTCTTTTATAGAGATTCCAATTTTCTGGTGAAATGTTTAATATTTTCATCTATTTTGCCTTCATTTCCTCTACCCTTTTCAATATCTTAATCATAGCTATTTTAAAGTCCATGTTATCTAACTCCAATATTTGGACCAACTTTGAGTCAGTTTATATAATGTGCATTACTCTTTGTTTTGATCCTGTGTTCTTACCTTTTTGTGTGTGTAATAATTTTCAACTGGATGTCTCCCACTGTATGTAAAATAAAGCTAGGGATTCCAGATATTATTTCCCCTAGAGGTTTCAGCTAAGCCTTTGCCAGACAGATGCAGTGGGGGATAATCATTTTAATTCAATTAATAACTTACCAGTGTGGATGCCACTTTGTAGCCTCTAGTTCTCATAAAATAGCTATAAAGTCCATCTTGCTTTGAGAGACTTTCTGTTTATGTTTTTAATTTCCTAACCTGTGCAGCCACAGATATCCTGAAGGCACTACTAGATACATGCTTGATGCTCCCTCCCCTCAACATCAACCGAAAATCTGCTGGTTTTTCTGTATCCTGGTAGTGGCTCCATGAGTATAGAGCCAGTATTTTCAGATTTCTGCCTACAGATAATCAACAAATGCCCATGAGATAAAAATGCCTCTAGAAACCAGATTTCCTTTCAGATTCTTTGCTTCTACTGTTTTAGCCCCTCTTTAGTCTTGTTACTCCATAACTCTCCAATACCTTCAAAAAATGATCTTCCTAGTTGTTCTCAAATGGAATGCTAGAGTGTTGTAAACCACTCCATACCATCCAGAGGCAGAGCTAAAGCCTTTTATTTTAAAAAGATAGATTTGCATTGTGAATAAAAGATTTTCAAGAGTCAAAAATCAAGACTCAGAAGATAGAAAATTGAATATGTATTATAAAAAGCAACAGGAAAAAGAATCTAAAAAGACTCAGATTACTAGAATGTCAAGGAATCCAGTTGGAAAGTCACAGATCTACTTCATGTAAATCATGCAATTAGGCACAATATGTATGTATATAAATATATGTACCTACCTACGTACATATGTTAATTTGTGATTATCTTTCTTGAGGAGCTGAAAAGGCAAGGAATAGAAACTAAATTTTATTTTACTACATGCTAACATGTAGTTTTTAGTCATGTAAGGAAAACATTATTATAGTAGAAATCTGTTTTTTGTTTGCTTTTGCTACCCTTTTCTTCTTAGTGCTTCTGGTAAAAGAATATTTCAAATTTCTTTTATTAAACCTCCACTCACAACCTCACTTTAGGGACAGACCTACATTGTACTAAGGCAGTCAGTATATTTCATTCCATTGGGCACAGTAATTATTTAGAGATAAATAAATAAGGACATAACCCCTAGCAGTCCAATCCAAGACTCAACTCTAAGATTTCTTTTTTTTATTTTTGATGAATAACTTGTTCTTTCCTCCTAGATTTTACCTGGAAAGTAAGATAGCAGAAGCTTCTACCTCCACATAACCTGAAAATTAAGCCAATACATGGAGAAGAGCAAACAAACCCCAGAACAGAACAAAATTTTGGGTCCTCAGCAAGACTTCCCTAAAGTTAAAAGAGAAAAGAGTTGTTACACACAAAATGGATGAATCTCAAAATCATCATGCTCAAAGAAGCCAGATACAAAAAGTACTCTTTTCTTATATTATATGATTCCATTTATATAGCATTCTAGAAAATACAAATGAATGTATAGTGATAAAAAGCAGATCAGTGGTTGCCTGCAACTGGAGTGGAAGCACAGACATTGGAAAGCTGTATAATCTTTTGATGGAGTGACAGAAATGCTCTGTATCTTCATTATGGTAGACACATATCTGTCAAAGTGCATTGGATTGTATACCTTAAATGGATGTAATTTATTGCCAATAAAGTTGACTTTAAAAAAGTAAAACAAAAAATAATCTCCACAAGTTAGCTCTACCCTTGGTCTTTTCAGTTATGTGAATCATACATTTCATTTCTGCTTGAGCAATTGGGGTGCGGTTTTTTGACCCTTGAAGCAAGCAAATAATTATCTGATACAATTACATTCAGTTTACAAAATTTACTACGGCAAGCAAATGTATTAAGACATTTTAGAAAGGCAGCCAATAATGGTTGAAACAAAAGTGTACAGGTACTTAATGACTCAGTTTTCTTTTAAAAAAAATATGATTCTCCAACAAAGCTGATTAACTCAAGTTTTATTTTTAATCTTTTCTAAGAGGAGAGTCCAACAATGTTTTTTATGCTGTTATACTGTTTAGCAGTTGTTACGTAATGTTTTTCCTAACCAATGATTAATATTTTTTCTGTTCATACTTATTTCTAATTGGATAAGAAATAACATATAATTCTCCAAGTAACATTTTCAAACATTTGCATAGTTTTAAGTCATATCTTTGGCTTTCTCTCCTCTTGGTTCAACTATCTTAATTTTTATCTCAAGTCTTATCTATGTATTTCTTTATTTATTTACAGTATCTTTTGGACTGTAACATTTTCCCATTTCCTCTTTAGATTTACATGGGAAAATTCATACTTTAGAGAAATATGAAATGTAAAACATTCATTACTTTATAATAAATACATTCCAAGCACAAGACTGATATCTTCGAGATTGAGAACACCTGCCATAGAGAACTAGGGTCTCATAAATAGGGAAGCTGAAAATGTGCTTAAGACAGATAAGACATATTAAATTTTTGTTAGAGAATTATAAATCTTATAAAACACAATAAAGTGAATATACATGAATTAGTATGAAACTTAGGTCACAGATACATAATACTGCCAAATAGGAATTGTCATCAGGACAAAGCTGACATACCCAGTGGAAATACTACCTCAGGTTTCATAACTGAGTTAAGCAATTTGAGGTTAAAGCAAATGTTGTACTAGTTAGCCCTAAGAGAATCTTTTCTCACCTTTACTTCATTATCCAGTAGTCACAGAAAAGAATGAAAATGGAAGACTTTAAAAAAATTATTCTTTTTCTCAATAGTTTCATCTGGCCAGAACAGTTCTTCTGGTCCATGTTAAACTATATATAATATTGTATTATTATAAATCCTTGTTTTAATATATTTTGGTCATTTGATATATAATTCATGCCACTTAAAATAAAGTTACTGTTTTTCCTATGTTTAAAAATCATTTTTATTGACTTTTCTTAAATGTTTTCATTTTTTAAAACTCAAGTGTAAGTTATTTTCATCAAGATTTTATTATCTTCTAAGCAATGCACATTATTATTATATGTAATTTCTTTAGATACTGTCTGTAGCTGAGCATGCTTCACCTAGATGAATACCGACACCAAAATTATTCTGTTTTTGAATGGAATAGTATTTTTCATAGCTTTTATGCAGTAATACTAGTTGAATTTATTTTTAAATATATCATAGGCATATTGTCACTTGCCTTGGTCTGGAAAAACTATAACTTGTATTTCAAATCCATTGAGAAACTGGGATTTAGGACACAGATTTATGTATAGCCATCATGGGGTATAAACCATATTATTAAGATACTATTTATATTAAAAACTAGTCAAATTGGCTGGGCATGGTGGTTTATGCCTGTAATTCTAGCACTTTGGGAGGCCAAGATGGGAGAATTGCCTGAGGCCAGGAGTTTGAGACCAGCCTGGGCAACATAGACCCCATCTCTACAAACTTAGGCGGGTGGGTGGTGTGCACCTATAGTCCTAGCTGCTTGGGAGACTGAGGTAGAAGAATGGCTTGAGCACAGGAGGTTGAGGTTGCAGTGAGCTATAACTGCGCCACTGTACTCCAGCCTGGGCAATATAGCGAGACCCTGTCTCATAAAAAGAAAAACAAAAAGCTAGTAAAGTCATTTATTAATGTTGTTTAATACCTAATATGGTGACTTGTATTAACTAAGCACTTAATTCTGCATTTGACTCAGTGATTTCTCTGTGATTTACTATATTAACAACTGTCTAAACAACTATCTAGAGAATTAACAACTATCTAAAGAAAATAAGACCTAGAATAGAGGTTCTTAACCTGGGGCTCATCCATGAACTTGGGAGAGGAATAAACCATATGCAAATTTCTGTGTATGTATGTTTTTCTTGGGAGAAGACTCAAAATTTGCATTGGCTTCCTCAAAGGGTTTCAAATACAGATTTTTTTTTTTTTTTTAAAAAACAGTTATGTGGAGAAATAAATATCAATCTTTTGTCAAAAGATAGAATTATTCCTTTTACATATCAACCAGGCTTGACATTAAGTATAATCTCATGGAAACATTCTGCTGCTGTAATTAAGAATTTGAATGTAGAAAGAATGTCTCACAGAATATATGACATATGGCTATGTCTACTGTACTAAAGAATTAAGAGGTTTGAAAATAAATACTGAAAAAAATAAATCAGAAAACAGCCTCGATTTTATTAAAATGTCATATCTGGAAACTTCTTAAACTGAGAATAATAAAGTTTATATGTTAGTATCATTTGAATGTCATAAAATAAAAAATGTACATGATTATTTAAGAAGCGCACATCTATAAATTGGAAACACTGACCAGCTAAGAAACAATAGGTAAGTTGAAATATCAACCTATTTCCATACCACTAAAGAAGATATAAATAAACCTAAAGGGAAAATTACATTTGTAGATTTATAAAAATGTTGTTAAAAAATCATCCCTATAAAGCAAAAAATATAAAAAGGTTTGAGAAATTCCTAATAGAGGAAAAAAAATTAACAAAATAATATACATGTTAGGCCACATTTGGTTCATGCAATTTTCTTCCATTTCTCTCCAGAAAGGTATATGAATTTTCATTTTCATTTTTTCACAAATTTCTTTCATTATGAAAGAAAAAAATACATTTGTGCAGTGAAAAAAAAAATGTTTTTCAGTAGCTTTTTCTAGCCAGTGAACAAAAGGCAAAAATTAATGAGAAGATATCCAAAATAATAAGTGTTTATGTTATAGTATAATATATAGATTGTGTAAGTCATGCATTACCTTATGTACATTTATAAGCATATGTAGGGATAAAATGTATAAAATAAGAGAAGGGAACTAAATACTTGCAACAGAAAATAAAAGTATAAAGTTTAGTTCTTTTCCTGTACTATAAAAAACTCAGCCATCATAAAGGCCTATGCCATTCTTAGGCCACTTTCAGGCAGATTCTGAAAAGCTGGAAAGTAAACACAGGTGTTTTAAAACTAGAGCTGCTGTCACGGACAACCACAAACACCCTTAACTCTGATGTGGCAACGCCTCTTTCCCGCCCTCTGTTTTTTAAAGCAGTGCCTGAAAAGAAAATGTCAAATGTTTCACCTTTCAACACCTCAGAATAAGTAAGAGCTTAAAGTATTGTTTCGCAAATCTCTAGCAAATAGATCATTTTTTCACTGCTTTTCAATGTAGCCAATTAAATATTAATTGCATAAAATAAAAAGAATTTCTTAAAGAATTTCCACCACCCCAACCCTACACCTCCCCCTTGCAGCACACTTTATAGCAGTTTCTTTAGTTTCTAAAAGCAAAATCTTTCATTTGACCACATTTAGATTGTTTAACCTGTCATATAACTTTTATAGAAAATACTTGATTTTTTCCCTAGGAGGTTTAACACACAAGTCAGAAATGATAATAATTTTAGAAAAATTCAGAGCTTTAATTAAAATATGTAATTCTGTTTTAGAAAACTGAATATCAACCTAGCTCCTTAAATTGTATAAAACAGCCCTCAAAAAGTAGGGATAAAATTCATTAGGAATTGATGAGTTACTACCTAATTAATGAATATTAAAACTAAAGTAAAACGAAGCCTTTACATTTTACCAGAGACATCAAGAAACAAGTGCTATTAAGAGAATGGCTGAGTATCTATCAGTTCCCAAATTAATCTTGGAGGTTGTTTTGAGAGGTTTAGTTCTACCCTTACAATTCCACAAGTAATTCCTTTGTGCAATTCATATAAGAACTGCTGTATGAAATCACACTTGCATATTTGATTATTCATAATAAAATAATAGTAGTTTCTCAGTGCCTAAGCTTTTAACAAAGAGAGACATCAGCCTTTTTAAATAAAAATAAAATTAATCAATAGGAATAAAAATAAGACTGAAGAACAGTTTTATATTAGTATTTACTTCTTCAAAAATTTCCTCAGATATTTTATAATTTTCTTTTATATTACCTTTTTTAAAAATGTGAAGAACTAATATCAGAGGTACACGATACTTGGCTAAGGGGCAATCAACTGTAAATAAGAGAAAAGCAAACTTTCAATATCTTGTTCAGATCCACCCATGCATTGCTTCATCTCACATGTGAAAGGCATTATATAGCATTAAGAGACAAAATAATAATGTTAAGTTGTGACACAAACCAACAAATTGAAGAAATTTAAAATTAAATTTGACAGTTCTTAACTGAGTTCATCGTACTTTGGTGTTATAACATACACATGATACCTATGGGCACAAAGGAGCAAGGAAAGGGCAGTGTGTCAGGCTTAGAAGTTAATTTCCTTGCTTTTGTTGGTTTATATTACCACCTAATATTATGTAAACAATCTGTTTCTAGACAATTTATTTTTTCCTCTGTCATGATGAGCTGAGTTCATTTGTACGTTAAATATCTTTCAGCATATGAAAATCCAGTTTAACAGTGACAGCGGCAAAAGCCCATAAAGGAATACCATTTAAAAATCAAATTTATAAAAATACAAGATATACAAGATTTGCTTAATTAGAAAGAATGCTATCACTTATATTAATATTTTAAAACCTCTAAAAGGCGAAGATAACTAATGCAAAAGAATTTATTAAAACAAATGTTTTATCTTGGCATATGCAGGATTTATTAGTAATTCTTTCTTGGTCTTTCTAAAAATAAAGTACTTACTTGAAAACTTACGGATCTAGATAAAAATCAACATAAGTGACTAAAACAAGTTGGATTCCAGAAACTATTAGAATAATAAGTGAATTTTTTAAAGAGGCACCTCATAGTTAAAAGCTGACCATAATATTATGGAGCAAAAATACAATGGCCAAATGTACCTTTTTGGATCACTGTGATCATGACTTAATTTCATTATCCTCTTGTCCTAGTAAAAATAGTCATTCTAGTATGTAAAATGAGTAACTCATGTAATAAAATTCAATTAAAAATTGTCACTTTTAGTAAGAAGGAAAGAAATGCTGACATATCTTGGGAGTAAAATGCACAAAAATAATTCTGTACTTAAAACAGCAAGAATCAAAAGGAAGTAAAGATTTAACTAAATAGAAATCACAAACAATACAGGAAACAATATACTGGATTATACTCTAAACACTTCCTCACAATATATATGATTATACTGTATGATTCTGTCCAATTATTAAGGAAATAGAAATAAAAGATAATATAAAAACCATTCACATACAATTATGGTTGTACAAGATTCAAAGTTAACATTTTCCAAAGAAAAGGCTGTAAGTTATCAAAACTCCCAGAGGCCAATATTATCTGAAAACTCACAGAATTTTTTCAAGGCTGTAAAATATATTCATATGAATACAAAAGAATAAAAATATTGGCAATATATTTTTTTGTACTGAATTTTAAATACTAAGCAATAAATTATAGGACCTATAAAATGTGTCTATGAGTCACTAGGCAAGAGTGATTTTTCCAAGATGCCTTTTTTTGTTTCAGTTAAAATTAAAATCCATGCTGTCTAATCCTTGGAGTCAATTTGTAATTAAGGGGATTTGATGAGAGACCAGGCACTGAATTAATGATAAAATTTAATATCTGTTTTAATGCATCAACATAACAGAAAAACTAACCAACAGTGAACAACACAATAGAGTCATTTTGTTATAGAGGGCATAATATATCTACGTCAATTTGTGAATGTTATTTTTTTTAAATAAGTGTACTTGCTAAAGTTCTGCAGATGCACTGCTAAAAACAGTATGTCTGAAAATCAACACTCATGTCAAAAATACTACTAGAATAAGGATTCATTTGGTACTGCAAACTACATTGGTATTTTCAGTTACTTTACTAAGAATTTTATGTAATCTCTAATGAAGGACTCAACTACTTTCCATTATCATGTCTCAAGTCAGAAACGCTTTCATTTAGTAGCTGAAGTTAATCGTATTTGACAATCATAAGTTTCTTTTCTTAAAAATATATTCTTAGTTTAGAAAGAACAAGTAATTTTTAAAGATCCATCAAATTAAATTTCACAGTATTTTAAACAACCATCTACACTTCTTGTAGCATTACTATACTTCAGTTCATAAGAACTGAATACATCACTTAATACAAATTACTTTAGGGTATAACTTTATGCAGAATTTGGTTACTGGAACCTGCTAAAACTGAAAGAGAAAAATTTCACGTAACTAGTATTCTCCATGTAACCTCATCCAACTTACTGCTAAAATAACAAGAAAACACTAAAAAGACATAAAACTAATAATGCCACCAAAATACTGACATTAGCCTAACATAAAAGTCAAGTTGAATATTAAACAGAACTAAAATTAAAAAAACACCACTGGTATCATTTGAAGAACAAAAAACCCCATAGCTCTAAAAGAAGGTGGAGGAAATACTTTGTCCCTCTTTTATTTTCCAGACACAGTCTATGTTGGGCAAGCTTTCAAATTTAGAATAAGATATTCCAATTCAGTAGGCTTTGGGTCAGGCCCAGATTTATTACTGTGAAAATATTCTTTTGAGGATTTGAATACATGCCTCTATGAAGAACCATTAACCTATATTCATTACCTAACAACCAATCAACTGGACTTCTGCTAGGTATTGTTTTTAAAGGTATCCAGGGATCATTCCCCAAAATATATCATGGACACCTGCTCTTCTGCATCTTCTTGGCCATTAATACCAAAAGTCGATAGGAGAAGATGATGGGGTGAGAGCAGAGGGTTAGGAGAAGGCAAGTGATATGGGCAGAGCCAGAAAAGGCCTGGAAAGAAGGCCTGGCACTGACAGTCTCATATATTCCACTTATTTTTCACTTTAATGCTCTTCTTATTAAAACAATTTCACTCTACTCCCCAAATTCCTCTACAGTTTGACCACAGACAAGAGTACTATGACAAAACTGAAGACAGGATGAATAAATATTAGCTGGGCAAAGGGAGTAGGGCAATAAGCAATACAGGGCATTTCAGTCAGAGTATATACCAGGTCCAAAGACCAGGTGATACAAAGACTGGAAAAGGGTTCCAGGATCTATCCAAAGTCAATTCACACAATGATAAATATGCCTCGTGTGCCTAAAATTCAGTCTCATACTGAAAATTTAGGTCTTCCATCAAATATTCATTTAAAAAAGTTTTTGGCAAAGTACAAAACAGCTCCTGTAGGAAATCTTGCAATGTGATTTTATATTTTTATCATTATTTTTCAAAATAAAATATCAAATTCCTGCTGGGTGTAGTGGCTTAAACCTGTAATCTTAGCACTTTAGGAGGGTGAGGAGGAAGACTGCTTAGAAGTCAGGAGTTCGAGACCAGCAACAGTGAGACCCCATTTCTACAAAAAATTTAAAAATTTGCTGGGCATGGTGGTGCATGCCTATAGTCCTAACTGCTGGAGAGGCTGAGGCAGATGGATCACTAGAGCCGGGAGTTTATAGTGAGCTATGATGACACCACTGTACTCTAGCCCAAGCAACAGAGCAAGACTCAGTCTCAAAAAAGAAGGAAAAAAAAAAACAAAAACACATTCCTAAAATAATACTATGAATCTCAAGTTTAGAAAAACATTATTAGTAATCAATGTTAAAAGCAATTAAATACAAGTATCGTAAATACTACATTTGTGGTTTGCCATTGATAATCGCTACAGAAATTTCCCATAAAAATTCAGTATTCCTTTCATGGCAGAGGTTATAGTTTCACAATTGTCTCATCTACACTCATCAGACTTGATTAACTATTACTATGTGAGCTACAATGATTTGGCTATTCCTGGTGCTGTGTATAACCATAATGGGAATACGGAACTGTTACATCGCAATTTGTTATTTTTTGAGATGGGCTCTCCCTATGTTGCCCAAGCTGGCCTGGAACTCTTGGGCTTTAAGCCCTCCTACAACCTCAGCCTCCGGAGTATCCAGACTACAGAAGCACGCCATGCGCCTGGCTCATGTTACCTTTTTACTAGTTATATCCTGCTCCCCAACCTAACCCCTAGCAACCACTCATTTGTTCTCCATCACTATAATTTTGTCACTTTGGGACTGTTATATAAAAATGGAATCATATGGATTTAACCCTTTGAGAATGGCTTTTTGATTCAACATAATGCCCTGGAGACCCATCTGAGTCATGCATGTATTGTTTGTCCCCCTTATTGCTGAGTAATATTCTGTTGTCTGGAGGTTTATCCACTGATCCACCGAAGGATATCTGGCTTCTATCTAGTTTTGGTGAATTACAAATAAAGCTGCTATGAACATTTGTGTACATGATTTGTGTGGACATAAAGTTTAATTTCTCTGAGATAAAGATCCAGGAGTTCAATAGCTGGGTTGTATGGTAAGTGTAAGTTTAACTTTGTAAGAAATTATCATCCCAGCAAAGGAATGGGACAAGAAAATGAAAAATATTAAAATATAAAAAGAAAATAATTTTTTTAATTAAAAAAAAGTAAAAAAAAAAAAAGAAATTATCAAGCAGTTTTCTAGAGTGGGTGCACTGTTTTACATTTCTACCAGCAATGTATTAGAGATTAAGTTTCTCTACATCCTATCAACGTTTGGTATTATCAGTATTTTCTATATAGTAAGTTAATAGGTCTGATATGGTATCTAATTATGGCTTTAATAAACATGTACATTCTTAAAAATAAATTTAATTTTAAAAAGTTTTTAAAATAATAATATTAAAGTTTAAAATTTCTGGGTACTTTTCTCAAATATTCTGCTTCAGTAATCCTGGAATTGAGTCCAGGAATCTGAATTTCTATATTCATACTGTTATTCAGGTATTCTGCTTCTGGATAATCTATCCTTAAGAAATGTACTGCCTTAAAAAATTTCTCTCTCATGTATCCTTTCTCAGGAAGGTATTAGAGAATATGTTCCATCAGAAAGAAAGAGTAAATCAAAAAAAGAAAAAAATGGAATCAAGGAAATATGGGATCCAATATAGCAGAAACCAAAGGAATCCACAAAATGACATTGAAGATAGATTCCAGAACCAGTATGTATAGCAGTCTTATACAGCAATCAGTCCAGATTTTCTTCAAAAACGGTAATAATTTGGCTGGGCGCGGTGGCTCACGCCTATAATCCTAGCATTCTGGGAGGCCAAGGCAGGTGGATTGTTTGAGCTCAGGAGTTCGAGATCAGCCTGAGTAAGAGCGAGACCCCGTCTCTACTAAAAATAGAAAGAAATTACCTAGACAACTAAAAATATATATAGAAAAAATCAGCTGGGCATGGTGGCGCATGCCTGTAGTCCCAGCTACTTGGGAGGCTGAGGCAGAAGGATCGCTTGAGCCCAGGAGTTTGAGGTTGCTATGAGCTAGGCTGACGCCATGGCACTCTAGCCTGGGCAAGAGTCTCACTCACTAGACAGAGTGAGACTCTGTCTAGAAAAAAAAAAAAAAATGATTTCAGGTCACCTGATGTACCTGCATACATTAACAGGAGAGAATACATGGATGTATTAGTAATAGATACACAGTACACAAGCAAACTAAAAGTCCAAACTAGAATATTGAAAAATAAAGGAAATCTGGTTTTTCAAGAATTGTGAAAAGTCTGAGATTTTTATTTTTACCCTAGTTGCAAACTCAAAATTTAGCCAGCTACAGCTTCATTCATGCTGGCATAAGATACAAGAATCCTGGGTCACAGATAAAGGACTTTATTTACTCAGGTACAGCAAACAGCATATGTGTTATGCACTGGTTCCCTTGGCTCCCCACTTCCCATGGGGGTAACGCAGCAGGGCTCAGGTGCATACTGCACACACAGTGGGTTTGCATCACATCTGAAGAACTCTAAGTTCAGGGAACCCAAAGCTTTTATAAAACGATGCATGCAAACCTGCCCAACCTTTGCCTCAGAGGAAGACATTATTTTTATTATACTGGACAGTAAACACCCCCTCTTTTAAAGGGAGACACTATCTCTACCTTCCAAGGCTATTTGCTAAACAAATATCTTATAAAACATAGTTTGGCACAAAGGCCACTAGTGCCTCTACGAGACATGTAGAAATACACACACACACACACACACACACACACACAAAATGGGAAAACTGTATCCCAACATAGGTAATTTAGACGGTCACAACCAGCATTAGTTTTTAAAAAATTAGAGTATAATAAAAAGTGTCTAAGTATATATATGCCATGAGAATATGTATCCTTCCCTCACATTTTTGCTTTAGTTTTATATTTATGTGTTTATACATTAACTAGATCATGATATAACATGTAATTCCTGCTGAGATATCTGAAAAATATTTTACTATATGGTCATCTATGAATATTTACTTAGAACAGTGTAAATACTGAACAATGAACTAATGAAAAGGTGATAAAACTAAATCTTCATCTTCACAGTAGGAAGGCAATAAATAACTAAAAATGAAAAATCAAGAGATAATATAAGCTTTTCATTTAGACATATAATGAGGATACAGAATAAAGAACTAAGCAAGTTGAAAGTGATTTTTTTTTTCCTATGATGCAGAAATTAGGAAAGGTAGATGAGGAAGTAGACTGATAATTTTTTATTACAACCCTTATAGAACCATTTGAATTTTAAAAATATGTGCTTTATTAAAAACAAAAATTTAAAAAACATTTTTGCTTGCTAAATATGGTTAAATATTTACACACAAAATATTTTTCAGAGCAGTATTCATAAGAGTGCAAAACTGTTAGCAACCTAAATATTTAACTTGAAAGAAAGTTAAAATTATGGTTCATTTATACATTGTAAATTATGTAGAATTTCAAGGGTATATTTATAAAGAGTATTTAAGTCTACTGAATAATGCTTATGAAGTATTAACCAGGGAAAGTAGGATACTAAATTGCATGTGTGGTATTAATTCAATCAATAGATATTTATTTAATGGATACTATGAGCCAGGCACTTTTGTAGGAGATATAGTCAGGGCTAGTTTTTAGCTGGTATGTACAAGTACAGCGATTCAAATTTTTTGACAGCTGGCATCTGTTCTGACTGGTTAGTAGACCAATCTTGGACTTTCTGAATGTCAAGTATTTTTAATACCATCAGTAGATACAGAAAGTGTACAAGAAACAAAAATCTCTGACTTCATGGAGCTTTCACTCCTACCAAGAAAATAGATTAAAATATAATAAATAAATTAATAAAATATATACTTTGTAAGATGACGACAAGTACTTCAGAGATAAATCAGAGAAGGGGACAGAGAAAATGCTGATAGGGGTAAGGGTTGAAATATATAACAGGTTAGTTAGGGAACCCTCACTGGGCAGGCAGCATTTGAATAGACTTGAAGAAGATAAAAAATTGAGTTGTGTGAATATTTGGGGGAAGAATGTTCCTTGGAAGTAGGAACAGGAAGCACAAGGCCCTGAGACACAAGCTTGCCTGGTGTTGGAGGAGCGGCAAGAGGGTAGTACATCTAAAGCAAAGTATTATATAAGGGGAGTGTCAGATCAAGACATCTTGTAGGTTTATCCTCTGAGTGAAATGGTGGGCCACAGTTAGATTCTTAGCAGAGGAATAATGTAATCTAACTTACATTTTAATGAGATCATTCTGAAAGCTGTGCTGAGACTAGAGAACAGCAAGGACAGAAACAGGAGACCATTAGGAGGCCTCTGTAATAATTTAAGCAAGAGGTGATAGAGGCTTGGAAGACAGTAGTAGCAGAAAAAGTGGTGAGAAGTGGTTAAATTCTTGATATGTACTAAAAGTAGAAGCCAAGAAAATTTGTTTACAGATAGGATGTGGAATGTGAGGGAAAGAGAGGAGTCAAGGCCAACTTCAAGGATTTTAGCCAAAGCCAATGGTAAGATAAAAGGTTCTTTTCAGGTAGTCTGCATAATGAACAAATTGGGGAGTTAGAGCAGGAGAGTCTCGGTTGCCAGGGGATAAGGAGTTGGGAAGGATGAATAGGAAGAACATACAGGATTTCTTTGGGTAGTAAAACAGTTTTGCATCCTATAATGACTACATGACATTACACACTTATCTAAACCCACTGAAAGTACAACACCACGTGAACCCCAAAGTAAACTATGGACTTTTGGTTATAATGATGTGTCAATGTAGGTTCATTGACTATAACACATGTGCTGTTCTGGTGCAAGATGTTGACAGTAGGGGAGGCTGTGTGTTTGTGTAGTGGCAGCAGGTATATGGGAATTCTCTGTACCTTCTGCTCAATTTTTATGTAAACCTAAAACTGCTCTAAAAAGCAAAGTCTACTTTAAAAAAAAAAAAAAGAAATAATTAGTTACATAATCCATGGAAATATTTATACTTTAGAATTAGGCAGAAAAAGAGGCACCAGCAATCAAGACTGAGGAAGAAAATCAAATAGAAAAGTGGTAAGAATAAAGCAATAAAAAACCGTAAGTGTTTCAAGACAGAGGAAACCAGTAAGATTGAAATGTGTTACTCTTAGGTTGATAGGGATGTTGAGTACAATAATGAATAGTATCACAGGTTTAATAACCAACAGAGGCCACTTATCTAAGAAAGATTTGCTTTCACTGGAATTACACTGGAAAACTCCAATTGTAGGAGGCTAACAATATGTGAGAAAGAGAGTAAATTAATGAATGAAAAAGGAAAGAAAAGCAGTGTATATGAAATTTCTTATCAAGTTTGATGTCTGCATATTTATGGCTAATCTAAACTTATTTAAAATAAATTAAATGTCTAAAAACGTGTTCTTGAAGAAACCAATTTCTTAACATAAGTGGATAAAATTTATTTTAAATGAGAAAATAAAATGTGTTTTTTTTTAAAAGTAACTCTCAGGGTATATACTAGTATCAGTGTAATTCAGTCCCTTAACCTATTGGTACCACTGTATTTTACTTGTTATTAGGGGAAACTGAAAACATAAAAAAGCAGGAGAAACAGTGCCATGTCTAGCAAATTTAGCTAGTGTAATTCCATGTGACTCCAAAAAGAATACTTATAAATTATGATCAAAAATCTATTCTTATGCTGTACCATAAAAATAATTTAGAAAGCATTTTCTGGTTATTAGAATAAACAAAGACATTATTATTTGAATGACACTAGATTATTCAAAAGTATTACTGTGTATGGTAACTGATTTTGCCATAATCATCACTTTGGAAAGTTGTATGTAATGTATGACCATTAACTTTGATTTTTTTCCCCCAAACATATCTCTAGAACTTTCATTTAGGAATTTCAGTGTAATTCAAAGAAATAAAATACGAACTTTTCAGTTCTCGTCCTATTCAAGTTTACCTTTATTAGTGATATTAATAATTGTACTATTTATAATAAAATGGTAGAAATATTGGCATACTGAAAGCTTCTGGAGACAGTGACCCTTTAAAAAATTTGTTTCTAATGTTCATTTAGATACTAAATATTAAATCAGTTAACAAACAAAAAATGATACTTAAAAATGAGTTGTAAAAGATAAGCATACTGCTCAGAAAGAAGACAAACTGTTTCCTAACCATATAGCTTGGTAATAAACTTATTATCCATCACTTATATGGCAATTTACAAATTGATTGAGTTGATGAGAGAGTTTTAAAAAATTAATTCTTCCTCCTATCCTCACTCTACCAAGAATTTAAGCAGGCTTAGATAATGGATACAGTTACGAAGGATTAAAAGACAATAGAAAAATCTGAGACTTTTGCAAAAAAATATGAGCAACTAGAGAAGATTTTAATATATTCATCAGGATTAAAAATGTAGTTATATTTACATATTATTTTAAATTAGATAGTCTACAGAGATTTCTATTTTATGGGGGTTTGGTCTTTGTTTTGAACTTCCACATCTCTTCTGGTCTACTTATTTCCTTCTACTTTTAATAGAAATGTTCATCTATTTCTCTCCATAAATAGTAGCTGCTATTTAATTAAATTTAACGGAAACACACAACCAGAAATGCCAGAATAAAGACCATGAATTTTTATTTCAGATCCCATTTTATTTATCTATTTGTTTGTTTGTAGAGACAGGGTTTGTTTGTTTGTGTTTAGAGACAAGGTCTTGCTATGTTGCCCAGGGTGGCCTCGAACCTCTGGCATCAAAGCAATCCTCCGATCTTGGCCTCCCAAAGTGCTGAGATTACAGGCATGAACCACGGCACTCAGCCTCAGATCCCATTTTAAATGGAAATAGCCATATCACATCGAGCACATGAAATCTGTCCCCTAACACCGATAATAAGTTAGCACACATTATGGACGATGCCTTTCAAACAATGTTGTTTTCTATTTTGCAAGTATATATTTTAAAAATGATTATACTTTATCTTTATAAAATACTAAATTCCTTGGAGGTAATTAACAATAATCACAGCAATCTATAATTTGTCCCTTTCTCAGTTATTGTTCTGCTGTATCCATCTATGAATTCGATAGAAAAAAGAGAGAGCACATTAAACAATAATAACAAAGCTATTATAAGCCCACAACTAAGAATTTCAAAATGAAGCTACATAAATTTTGTGGAAAAATCTGACTTCTACAAAATTTTATACTTCTTGGATACATTAAAAGTATTTTCCACATTAAAATGTTACAATTTTCCTCAATTTTGGTAGATGATTCTGGCTTAGTAAGTTATACTGCTAAAGCTTTAATATTACTCTGTAATCTGCAGAAAAAAATGAATTTAAGACAACAAAGTACAATACAATCTTCTTGGTATCTTTCCTTACTACACAATAAAAACAATGATGAATCTTTTTTGTTTCCCATGGATTTTCTTTTTTCAATCTGTTAATGAGAATGCAAGCACCTTGAAGGTAGAGACCACTACTGTGTCACTGTACTAGGAACTGGGACAAAGACAGAGTAGAGTGGGAAATCACAAGGATCTTAAGAAAAGATATAATCAGTAGAATTGAAATAATGTCCTTTTTCATGATTGCTGGATCTCTATTCCATGACATTCCTTGTCATGAAATGTACACTTAACTCATTTCAAGTTACAGTTAAATTTATTATCTTTCTTTCTCTTTTGTTGTAACATTCTAAGTACTCCTTCAATTACCAAACATATCCACATATTCTTCAAGAAGTGTCAGTTCTGTGGGTGACTAAAACTACAAGTCATTTAAAAAAATTATTATAATAAATATTGATGCAAAGCAAAGGCCCATGATTTAATTTTTTCTTTTACTATGGTTACTTTTTATTAACTACAAAAGGTAATAATATAAAAACAGAATAAACATGTACCAAAACTTATTAATTTATCACCACTCAAAATTCAGAAAATACGTTGTTTTCATGTATACATACATGAAATAAAATAATACCATAACAGAAGGGTGCTGTATCTGTGTTTAAAGAAGGGGTTGTTGGCAAACACCACAGCTCACTTCTGCTGAAATGTACACAACTGATATATGCAGCACAGAAAGCTGGCACCAGGGGCTTACAACATTAATTTGCCTGCAAGAAGGAATGGAGATTTACCTTCAGAGCACGTTCTTGATTGTTTTCAGCAGTCAGATGTCTCATGTTGTTTGCTGAAGTCTGGTTCTGCTCTTTCAGATGATGAAGCTCCTGCTCTAGCCGTTTGCACTGCCACAGGGGAAGAATCCCATTAAGTAAAGGAGTTAGAGCATTTTTTTCACTGAGCCACATGAATTAATGTAAATAATATCATTGTATTCTCTGTAAGACAAGGGTGTTTTTGCAATAAGAATTGTAAGTAAAAGTAATGTTAAATACAAACAAAATACAACTGTTTATAGTACTCTGGTAATTCAATTACAATTTCCAGTTAGTTTTTTGTTAATCTAAATATTATAATATAAATCATAAAAATACTTACTTTTATAAAATTAAGGTTAAACTATATTTAAAACTATTTTATTCTCTAACCAAAGGGTTCAGATTACCTATCTGTTAAAAGCATGCTTCTAAAAATCATATTAGATTCTAAATAAACTACAATATGATATTCTAGGATCAATTTTTATCAATATTTTAAAATAAAAATTATCATAAAATATACACTCAGAGATATTTCTAATTTTTAGAAATATGTGAACAAACAATTTTATAGGGAAAAAAGCAACAACCAGAATGCCACAAGACTTGGAAACAGAAAAAGAATTGAGTGTTTTTATAATTTCTGCTGTTTTGAATAAATCTCACTTTTAATTAAACACATGACAACAAATATGTGAAATGACACTTTCACCTACTTGGAGTACAAATAGAGTATGAGAGACAAAAAGCAAAAAGTAAGTAAAAAATAAATTATAAGTAAAAGTATAAATGGGCTAATAGAAGTATGTATGTTCAAAAAATTATTGAAATACCTTGCAATTTGAATATAAGATCTCAATATGAATATATAAAACATTTTACACAATAGTTACACATGCTATAAAATGATATGCTGCAAATCAGGACAATATGAGATTGGTTAAAGGAATAAAGCACTCAACCCGTCTTTCAAGAAAAAGTTAAAAATCGCTCCTTATCTATTTTTAAATTAGGATGTTGAAGTAACAACCAATGAGTACACATATTGATTTTAGATGTGGACAAAGTTCTTTCTAGATTATTTAACAAATGGCTAGTTGTCATAATGAATCAAAAATCATTAGCTATGATACAATCAAGATGCAGCTGTAATCCAAATTGGCATTTCTTACTACTCTAAGGTTGATTTCTTCTGCTTCTGATCTCTATAATATTATGCAACCTGTATCAATATTTCTCAACTTTGAGTAATATACAAATCCTTTTAATAGAAAATGTTATATCAGATTTCTGATACTGACTTAGATTGCATTATGATGTTTATATACAAATATAAAATTGAGTATAGACCTCTCATGCATATATAATTACAAAACCAAAACACATTTATATATAAAATAATAACCACAAAATCAAGACATTCAAATTAATATTAATTTAATTTATCAGATAGTTTTGTTGAAGACAAATTGATAGAGTACTGACTCTATCAGTGGCAGATCCTTTTATATGGTCATGGCCATTCTACCATGGGCTGTGTGACAACTTAATTCATCTATCATATTTAAAAAAAAAAACACATGAAACCTTTGTGACATATATCATTTGGCTTTATCTGGAGGGGACACATGATCTATACACTAAACTTTGTCTCTGTCCCTTTTTAGCCTTAACAATCAAAATATTTGGTCATAATGCAATCGAAACACAAATATGTTTAGTGAAGACACAAATCATGAGCCACAAAAATGAGTAAGACATAGCAGCAAGTGTCACAATATAGTAGAGAGATTTTCTACTAGAATTATCCTTCACACTTTCAATTAATTTAATACATAATTGTTTACATAAGTATTAAAAATATAATGACGAAATATGATCTCAAATGTGAGGTAGATTACTTTGGTTATGGGAGAAAAAGAATGTTTCGTGGAGTTCAATTTTGTAAGCCAAAATTGAAGAAAGAATACAGGAGAAGAGGAATGATGGTGGAAAGAGGGATATGTCTGGAGCAAGTGAGGAAGCATGGCCAAGAGTTCTCTGACCACCTATTCTTTTTATTCCAAGTAAACTAGAAATGACCCATAAATAGAAACTTTTCCCACATACATGATACAAAAATAAAAAGAGAATTCACTCATGTTTAAATTTAACATTGACCTATTAATAGGTACGACTCAAACTTTCTCAGCCAAACAATAGCTTTGAAGTTAGTAAAAATATATATAAATGGTCCTGTCAAATACATATTTGTGATTTATATTTAAATATGTTTAAGGTTTATTTAGATTCATTTAATCCCATAGTATTTATTCATTTGATGTTATACTTGGAGATCCTAATACACTCCCCACAGTTGCATATTTATGTATAATTTCTTCCTGTTTGTTTCTTTTTTCTTTTACTAAACTCTTTAATTTTGAAATTTAGTTTGAAGCAAAGGGATCTAACTTTATTTATTAGCAAGTGTTATAGTTCTACAACAAACTGTCTAGGAGTGGATTTTTATCTTCTTGATACTCTTCATGCTTCTCAAACCTAGAAAATTCACAGCTATCATCTCTTGGAATATTGTCTCAATTTCATTTTGAAACTCATATTGGTCATATTAGATCCAAAGCTCATCAAAGAGTTATCTCTTTGATAACTTTGAATCTCTCTTTCATATTTTAAATCTCTTTATCTGTGTGAATTCCAAGCATCTATCATTAGTGAAACGAGACTTGATTCTATCTTCAGCTGTGTCTACTCTTGCTCTATTCACTTATGTTTTAATTTCAGTGACTACAGTTTTCATTTCTAGATGTCCTCTTATATTCTTTTTCAATTCTGTCCATCTTTTTTTTATACCATTTTTTTAAATGTCTATTCAGTGGTTTCTCTGTTTACAAACACATATTTGACGTGTCCTATTTCACATTTTCCTGTATCTCAATTTGTTGGTGGTGTAATCCTTTTAATTACTCTTCATGGTGGATCGTTTTCTTGCATGGTATGTAGATTTTCACTTTGCCCATCTTTAGCAGACATTCCTTTTTCTTTTTTTGGTAATAACCTGTGTGTGAAGGCATTGCCAGATTGGTTTTACATTTGCTTCTGCTGAGTGATCCAAAGTTTTTATTCATCTAGGGCAGATTGTCTTTGTCTATGGATTTGCACCAAGACAGTTATGTAATTTGGTGTCTTTAGTCGCAGATGAAGCAATTCTAGCCCTTTAATTTCTCAAGATAGTTTTTCCTTTTTTGCTCAGTTTTAGCCAGAGACAAGCTTCCTTATCACTTCCCTGAACCAGCAATTTGTCTATTTTTTCCAGACTTCCTTTCACTGAAGAAGCAGTCTTTCCACAGTCTGACTATATGCAAGGGTCTCCACTCAGTTCCCACCTCAAGTGGCCATATAATCAATGCATTCAAGGGCAATAAAATTCAAGTTCCTTGCCCTTTGGATCTACATGTGGTCTTACATTCCTAGTATGTCTGTTAGAACTTTAGAGTTCCTCTTAATTTTTAAAACTCCATAATCTTTCTTTCATTCTTTCTGAAAAGAAAGGGGTGTGTGTGTGTGTGTGTGTGTGTGTGTGTGTGTGTATAGTAGAGGGTACTCTAAGACCAATTTTTGCATGAAATACTATAACCAAAGAGACAAGTATAATATAAAAATGATAAAGCCATTTTTGCACTGAGGATATTTATCCATATTGCATGTTTGGGCTCGGTTCCTGGGGCCATCAGTATAAGGAGGATAGAAAACAGGGCCCAAGGACCATACAAAGTGGCAAGTGTCCCAAAGAGCTACAGACACTTTCAGGTGTTTTAATGATCCTCCTCACTTTGATGAATGAAAAGAGACAAGACACATGCTAGAGAAGATATGTGTCCCTAAATCAAGTAATACAATTACATAATTTTTTCTTTGGTTTTCATCAGTTTCCTTTTGAACTGATAATTAAAAACAATACCATATCTTCCCTGTTCATATTCTGCCAAATATTAGTTTTCTTAACACTTCTAAAATATAAATAAGGACATACAAGTTCTTATATCTTTCATATTTAACAAAAATTTTTAATACTCAAATTGAACTTAAGTAAATGCCAACTCTATACTGTCACAGTGTTCTTGAGAACTAGGATTCTCACCATAGAAAACAAAAGATACAGATGTAAGATAAGTTAAGGAAAAACTCTTTGGTTCAGAATTTGATGTATGAGTATGAAGATATAATGACTACTATCTTTAAAAAATATGTGTATGTTTGTGTGGATTTCCTAGTTCTGCCCATTGGAAAAAAACTAGAAATAATAGGAAATTTAATAGCAAAGAGGACCCTAGCACCTGGACTGAGGACACCAAGTACTGTTTCCTACTAAAAATAAGGGAATTCATAGATACATAGCTGATTCCAGATCTGGGGCAACAAATGTACATGATGATCCAGGAACATCTGGTCATAGTAAATACCAAGGAACTATTGAAGAGACTCTGAAAGGACTCGGGAGTCAACCATGGCATATTGCCTAGTGTTTACTGGTACAGTGCCTTGTGGATGCTCAATGAATTTTTTTTAATAACTCAGTTATATTATTATATATAATGTGTTATATATAATGTTATACATAATGTGTTATAGTGTCATATATAATGTATAATGTACATATACGCCAACAAGCTAAAGAAAAGGCCACTTTAGTTCCAATAGGGATAATAACTGCAATGTACTGAAACATATAAAATATGTTTAAATTATTGAGCTTATAATGAAATAAAACATTTTTGAACTAATCGTCAGTGTTAGAGAATACTAGTAAAGCAAGCATTTATCCACCCTTTCTTACATAAACTTTCCAACTGCGCAAATGATAGAGCTCTCCTCATAGAAATATTCTAGCTAATAAAGTGGTAATATTATAATTAGAATATCACAATTTTGAAATCATTAATATATTAAAGGATCTAGGCATTGAGAGCTTCTAAAAACATAGAAAGAAGCACAGCTGACATGTACTTCCAGATGAAAGAACAAAAATCATTTGTGAAGTAGTCTTGCTAATAAAAACTAATCTAAATTTGATCAAGTCTCTAGCTCAAATTGCCATATTTACAGGAGAAAAGTGAACAAAGGAGCACATTAAATGATACTACAAAGATGCAATAAAAAACCTGCAAAATTCTACAAGAAAATTGACTCGGTTTGTTTAAAAACTAAATTTCAAGGCAAAAGAAAAGATAGAGGGGAATCTAGAAAAGAGTGTTCAGAGTCAATTCTATCATTTTCAACGTGTGAATCTTATTTAGATACAGATTCTAGACAAACAGCTAAAATTACGATATTTATGAGGTATTGGAATTTGAAAATTAAACTGGATGTTTCACAATAGTATAGAATTATTGTTACTATTTTTGGTGTGATAATGATACTGTGGTTATGTTTTAAATAAGAATCTATATATTTCAGAGATATACTCTAAGTGTATTAGATAAAAAAGAATATTATGTCTGAGATTTCCTTCAAAATAATAGAAGTAAATGAATGAGGGATATAGATGAAGAAAAGATGGCTAATTGTTGTAGCAGGATGTAAATACAGGGATTCATGACAGGAGCTTTCTAAACTCACTGATAAGAAGAAAACAATTGAATTTGCCACTACAAAGAAACAAAAACTAATTCTACAATGCAATTAAACTAAACATATAAAAATCAATGACAAATTTTTACAAAACAAATTTGTCTGGTATTTACTACAAGATATGTATTTCCTTTTAGTGATTACTGTGAATTCTTAAGACTTAAAAAGCAGATAATACATTTTAATTTTTCCATTTTATATTTTCTTTACTTTATGAAAAAATAACATGCCTTAATTTCCTAACAAAATGTTCCATAACACTGTCTAAGTTTTTAACAGCTGCTGTTTTTCTTCCCGTATAAACTGCCTTTAGTCACAAATCATCTTGATTACATTATAATCAAACATCTTCCCACTTGGATGCTATACAACTCTTTCCTTTGCAGACAAAAATAATATAAGACTCTTCCAGTCAAAACAGAAACCAAACTTTGTTGTCAATGAGAAATATATACATTGAACTGCAGATGTTTGGAAGCATTTGGGATTATATAAATAAGTTTTTACTCCTTTTCATTTAGAAGACTTTTTAAAAATCACTTCATTTTAGATTAATAACAATGCTTTTCCCACATTACAATAACTTGGAATAAAGGGTTTTTAAATTTGAAAAGATAACTTGTTTCTTTAGAGTCTAGAAAAATATCAACAATTTGGTTTAGATGATTACTTATTTAAAAGTTTTACAAATGCCAAATATTAAAAAATAAAAATAATTATGCAAGTGAATCTCTGAAACCACATATGCTATGGCTTATATGTAAGTGTATGTACATATATATACACATTACATATAACATATAACATAACTAAATTATTCAAAAAATATTCATTAAGCATCAACTAGGCAATGTACCAGTAAACCACTAGGCAATATGCCAATGACGTATTTCTATAGATTTATACATATATACATATATATATTTTTTAACCTACATATAAACATCCCTAAAATACCATATGAAAGGAAATAACTAGGAATTCAATAACAAATATGGAAATTTATATTTATATCTTACACTATTAAATTATTCAGAAAAGATTAAAGAAGAATTTTAAATTGTAAAGTAAAAAAAATTAGTGAACGTGAAAATTATTAAAGAAGATATCACGATGTGTTTGGTGTTTTAGTAAGCTATGCTATGAAAATATAATTCTTTATATATTATTTAAGATTATTGTTAGCTGTATTCATGAAAAGCTATTCTTTTGAAAAATTATGATTTGCATCTATTTCAGAATAAATCTTAACACACATATTTTTAATGATAGTTAATCAACTCTTAGTGAGAAATGAGTATGTGCCAGGCCCTGTTGCAAGCATTTTACATGTATTAAATAAGCTAATCTTCATGTGGACCTTATGAGTTAGATATTATTATCCCATTTTGAAGAGATGAAAGTGGAAGCAGAGAATAATAAATACCTTTTCTAAAGTCAAGCAATTAATAAAAAGTCAGGATTCAAACTGAAGCAGGATAATTCACTTTACAAACAAAATTTTTACTGTACACAGATAAGTATAATACTAAAAGGCATAGAAACATCTAGAATTACAGAAAAAGTTAATGATATTTTAAAATTGGAACAATTAGAGATACAGATATTTTGAAGCAGTACATAGCTCTGATACAAGGAAATACTTAGCAGAGACCAGAATGAAATGGACTAGCTAGTATATACAATTATCTTTTAACTCAGTTACCCAACAAAATCTATAGTAAATTAATGAAAACCACCTAGGCAAATATTTCTCACCTATTAATTTCACATTCTAAGGCTAGCATACAAGCTAAAATCATAATGCTTTTTTTTTAGAATATAAAACAAAAAAAATGCCTACAGGTATCTCTCATTTTATTGTGCTTCACTTTATTACATTTTGCAGACACTATGTTTTTTTACAAATTGAAGTTGTGTGGCAACTCTGAGAAGAGCAAGTCTACTGGCATCATTTTTCCAACAGCATGTGCTCACTTAGTGTCTGTGTCGCACCTAGGTAATTCTTGCAATATAGTCATGTGTCACTTAACAATGGGGATACATTTTGAGAAATGTGTTGTTAGGCGGTTTCATTGTTGTACGAACATCATAGCATATATTATTAAGTCATTAAATATGAAATGTCTGATTTCAAATCAAAAGTGTAGTTCATTATATCTCAAACAAGAAGTATAATTAATCAAAGTATGTGCTAAACTATCAACGCAATTTTGCCATCTTAACAGTAGCTTGTTTATATCAGCAGCAAAGAAGCCTGGAGAGCACGTGGTGATGAAATCACAAAAGTCGTTTTTGATAGCTTGTTAAGAATTGAATATTTTTCCTTGCAAGAAGTGGTCCAAAGCCTGGAAAAAGTGGTAGTCAGTTGGTGCAAGGTCTGGTAAATATGGTGAATGACAGGCCGGGCGCGGTGGCTCACGCCTGTAATCCTAGCACTCTGGGAGGCCGAGGAGGGTGGATGGCTCAAGGTCAGGAGTTTGAGACCAGCCTGAGCAAGAGCGAGACCCCGTCTCTACTAAAAAAATAGAAAGAAATTATCTGGCCAACTAAAATATACATATAGAAAAAAAAATTAGCCGGGCATGGTGGTGCATGCCTGTAGTCCCAGCTACTCGGGAGGCTGAGGCAGTAGGATCGTTTGAGCCCAGGAGTTTGAGGTTGCTGTGAGCTAGGCTGATGCCACAGCACTCATTCTAGCCCGGGCAACAGAGTGAGACTCTGTCTCAAAAAAAAAAAAAAAAAAAAAATATGGTGAATGACAGAGTTTCCAAGTCCAGCCTCTGTAGTTTGAGCAGCATTATTTTTTGCAACATGTGGTCTTATAAGAGCATTAGACTGTCTCTATTGACCAATGTCAACTGCTTAATTGCAAGCATACTCATCATTTCATCCAACTGGTTGCAGCAGACATCTGCTGTAATTGACTGACCAGGTTTCATGAAGCTGTAGTGGATAATACCAGCCCTGGACCACCAAATGGTCACCATTAGCTTTTTTTGATGAATATCTGGTTTTGGACTATGTTTTGGCACTTTATCTTTCTTCATCTTTATCCAACCTTTGTGCTGAATGCTTGCAATTGTCGAAAAGGATCTATTTTTCATCACACGTAACAATAAGGTACAGAAATGGTTCCCTTTTATGTTGTGACAGCAAAGAAAGGCACGCTTTGAGATGATTTTTCTTCTAACACCCATTTAATTCAGTGGAACTCATCTATTCAGCTTCTTTACCCCAATTTGTTTCAAACGGTCCAGTAGTGTTGGAATAGTAACATCAAACCTTGCTGCTAATTCACATGTAGGTAGAGACGGATTCGCTTTCACTATAGCTTTCAGCTTATCATTATCCACCTTGGTCTCAGGTCACCCACATGGCTCACTTTCAAAATTAAAATCACCAGAATGGAACTTCTCAAATCATCAACATACTGTGCGTTCATTAGTCACATCCTTCCCAGACACTTTGATGATATTTTGAGCTGTGTGTACAGCATTGGTTCCATGACAGAACTTACATTCAAAAATAACATGCATTTTTGACTTATCCCTGCCATAGTTTCACAAAAATTGCTCTAAAAACTGTGAAAGATAATCACAAGCCAAAACATGCACTTGAAAGACCAAGGATGTACTTTCTCAATAGGAAAAAAAAATAAAAAATAAAAAGTGCCAAAGTAAAATGTCATAGATATCAACTGTCAAACTTAGTATTTAAGGAAATTGGACATTTCATATTTAATGACCTAACAGTTACACAAACCTAGATGGTGTAGCCTACTACACACCTAGGCCGTATGGTATAGCCTATTGCTATGAGGCTACAAACTGAATACTGTAGGCAACTGTAACACAATGGTAAGTATTTGTATACCTAAACATAGAAAAGGTACAGTAAAAATACGGTGTAAAAGATAAATGGTATACCTACATAGGGCACTTGCCACGAACAGAGCTTGAGGGAATGAAGGTTCCTCTTGGTGAGTCAGTGAGTGAGTGGTGAGTAAATGTGAAAGCCTAGGATATTACTGTACACTATTGTAGACTTTATAAACACTGTATACTTAGGATACACTAAATTTATTAAACTTTTTTCTTCAATAAGTTAACCTTAGTTTATTATAATTTTACTTTATAAACTTTCTTTTTAAACTTTTTTACTGTTTTGTAATAAACAGCTTAAAACACATTATATAGCTCTACATTTTCTTTCTTTATATCCATATTCTATAAACTTTATTATTTATTTATTTTTTACTTTTTAAGCTCTTTTGTTAAAAACTAAGACAAAAACATACACATTTGCCTAGGCCTACACAGGGTCATAATTGTATTAATATGTGCTATACTTTTATAGGACTGGCAGCACAGCACTTGTATTTGCACCAGCATCACCACAATCATGTGAGTAATGCATTGTGCTCCTACATTAGGACAGCTGTGACATCACTAGGTGATAGGAATTTTTCAGCTCCATTAATAAACTTATAAAACCACCGTCACATATGTGGTCATTGACTGAACATCATTTTGTGGCACATGACTATATTTCAAACTTTTTCATTATTATTATATCTGTTATGGTGATCTATGATCAGTGATCTTTGATGTTACTATTGTGATTGTTTGTCAGGCACCATGAATTGCATCCATAGAAGATGGTAAACTTAATCTCTAAATGTAGTGTGTGTTCTGACTACTCTGCTAACTGACCTGTCTCTCTCCCTCTCTTTGGGCCTCCCTATTATCTGAGACTCAACAACACTGAAATTAGGTCAATTAATAATCCTACAATGGCCTCTAAGTGTCTAAGTGAAAGGAAGAGTTGCACATCTCTCAATTTAAATCAAAAGCTAGAAATAATTAAGCTTAGTGAGGAAGGGATGTCAAAAGCACACAGGCCAAAAGCTAGGCCTCTTGCACCAAACAGTTAGTCAAGTTGTAAATTTAAAGGAAAAATTATTGAAGTAAATTAAAAGTGCTACTTCAGTGAACGTATGAATAAGAAAGTGAAACAGCCTTATTGCTAATATGGAGAAAGTTTTAGTGGTCTGGATAGAAGACCAAACCAGTCATATTTCTTTAAGCTAAAGACTAACCCAGAGCAAGGCACTAACTCTCTTTCATTCTATTAAGTCTGAGAAAGGTGACAAAGCTGCAGAAGAAAAGTTTGAAGCTAGCAGAGGTTGGTTCCCGAAGTTTAAGCAAAGAAGCCAACGCCATGATACTCAAGTGCAAGGTGAAGCAGCAAGTGCTGATGTAACAGCTGCAGCAAATTATCCAGAAGATGCAGCTAAGATAGATCATTGATGAAGGTGACTACACTAAATAACAGATTTTCAATGTAGATGAAACAGCCTTCAAATGGAAGAAGATGCCATCTAACTTTCAGAGCTCGAGAGAAAGCATTGACTGGCTTCAAAGCTTCAAAGGACAAACTGACTCCCTTGTTAGGGAATAATGTAGCTACTGACTTTAAGTTACTTGAAGCTAACGCTCACTTACCATCTGAAAATCCTAGGACCTTTAGGAATTATGCTAAATCTACTCTGCCTGTACAGAGAACAACAAAGCCTGGATGATAGCACATCTGTTTATAGCATGGTTTACTGAAAATTTTAAGCCCACTGTTGAGACCTACTCTCAGAAAAAAAAAAAAAAAAAAGATTTCTTTCAAAGTAATACTGCTTATTGACAATGTGCCTAGTCACCCAAGAGCTCTGATGGAGACGTACAAGGGAATTAATGTTGTTTTTCATGTCTGTGAATACAACATTTATTCTGCAGGCCATAGATCAAGGAGTTTTTGACTTTCAAGTTTTATTATTTAAGAAATACATGTCATAAGGCTATATCTGCCATAGATAGTGATTCCTCTGATAGATCTGGGCAAAGTAAATTGACAACATTCTAGAAAGAATTTGTCACTCTCTCTATATATATCATTAAGAAAATTCATGAATCCTGGGAGAAGGTCAAGATATTAACATTAAGAGGAGTTTGAAAGAAGTTGATTTCAACCCCCATGGATGACTTGGAGGGGTGGAGGACTTCAGGGAAGGAAGTAACTGTAGATGTGGTAGAAATAGCATGAGAACTAGAATTTGATGTGGAACCTAGAGATGTGACTGAATTGCTATAATTTCATGATAAAACTTCAACAGATGAGAAGTTGCTTCCCGTGGATAAGCAAAGAAAGTTGTCTCTTGAGATGGAATCTACTCCTGGTGAAGATGCTTGAACACTGTTGACATGACAACAAAGGATTTGGAAAGCACAGTGGGGATACCTCCAACTACGATTGCCGAACAGTGTATTTCTTTCTTTAGTTCTATCAGTTTTTGCTTCTTGTACTTTGAAGATCTGCTATTGTGTACGTAAACATTTAGGGTTCTGATGAAATTCCCTCTTTATCTCTGGTAATACTCCTTGCCTTTAAGCCTGCTTTGTCTGATATTAACATAGCCAAAGCACCTTTCTTATCCTTATAGCTTACATATTATATCTTTCATGTTTTTACTTTCAACTTATCTGTATCTTATTGTTTCAAGTATGCTGCTTATAGACAGTACATAATGGCTCCTGACTCTTTACTGCCTATAATATCTCACAGTTATCTGCCTTTAATTGGAGTACAGTTGTCCCTTAAATGACACAGGTTTAAACTGCTCAGGTCCAGTTACATGTGATTTCTTTCCAACAAATATATTGGGAAATTATGTTGAGATTTGTGACAATTTTAAAAAGCTTTCAGATAAAAAACCACGTAGCCTAGAAATATTCAGAAAAAGCTATGTCCTGAATGCATACAATATATGTGAATATTAGTCTATTTTATCATTTGTGCATAAATCTATTATAAAAAGTTAACATTTATCAAAACTTACACAAACACACACTGTACATGGTGCCATTAGCCATCGAGAGAAATGTAAACAAACATAAAGATGTAGTATTAAATCAAAACTGCATAAAATTAACTGTAATACATAGTGTACTACTGCAATAATTTCATAGCCACCTCTGTTGCTATTGCAGAGAACTCAAGTGCTGCAAGTATCCACTTCTAATGCTGTGATGCTAATCGTCTTTGCACAAGCAGTTCATCCCTCCAGTAAACTGCATATAGCAGTAAAAAGGGATCTCTTGTGGTTATTTTTCATCTTGTTTAGTGCCAATACTGTAAACCTTGAATAACACCGTAGGACCCATACAAAGTGCCAATAATGATACTGGAAGTCATGACATTATAAGTAAAAGCCGAATTGCTTGATATAAGGTGTGCAGCTGCAGTTGTCTGCCATGTCAGACAGACAATTCATCTTGTAAAAAAGCAATGTAAACTTACTGTACCGATAAATACAGTTTGGTACTGTAAATGTATTTCCTCTTCCTTACTTTATTATAAAAAAGCAGTATACTCTCTATATAACGTAAAAAGTATGTGTTGACTGTTTACGTTATTGATAGGTCTTTTGGTCAACAGTAGGCTATTAGTAGCTAAATTTTTGGGGGAGTCAAAGTTATACATGGATTTTCAATTGTGGGGGTTGGTACCCCTACCCACCCCCATTGTTCCAGAATCAACTGTATTTAGTTCATATTCATTTAGTGTAAGTATTTATATGGTTGGGTTTAGGTCTACAATCTTATTTGGTACCTAACTGTCACATCTTTTGTTGTTGCTCTCTTCTTTCCTACTTGCTTTTGGATTAACTAGATACACTTTTAGTAGTCCATTTTAATTCTTATACTGCTTTTTAAGTTATGCCATTTTTTTTATGATTTCTTTTATTGTCTTTTAATGTTAGATTTTATTTATTTATTTATTTTTTATTTCATCTTATTGTTATGGGGGATACAGAATTGCAGGTTACATACGTTGCCCATGTACCACCTTTCCCCCCAAGTCAGAGCTCCAGGTGTGTCTGTTCCCCAGATAGTGCACGTTGCACCCATCATGTAGGTATATATCCCTCCCTTCCCCACCCCCCCTTCCCCAGTCAGCACCTTCAAGCGTTACCATTCCCCAAACGGTGCGCAATGCACTCATTGTGTAGGCATACACCCATCCCCTCCCCCACCCCCCACCTCAGTCTGATATCCGATTGGTGTCGTTCCCAGATGTGTATTTAGGTGATGATCAGGGAAACCAATTTTCTGGTGAGTACATGTGATGCTTGTTTTTCCATTCTTGGGATACTTCACTTAATAGAATGGGTTCCAACTCTCTCCAGGAGAACCATAGAGATGTCGTATCTTCATTATTCCTTATAGCTGAGTAATATTCCATGGTATACATATACCACAGCTTACTAATCCAATCATGTATTGATGGGCATTGGGGTCATTTCCACATCTTTGCTATTGTGAATTGTGCTGCTATAAACATTCGGATACATGTGTCTTTGTTACAGAATGACCTTTTTTCCTTTGGGTATATGCCCAATAATGGGATTGCTGGGTCGAATGGCAGGTCTACTTGAATCTGTTTAAGATACCTCCATAATGCTTTCCACAGGGGTTGCACTAGTTTGCAGTCCCACCAGCAGTGTATGAGTGTTCCTGTCTCTCCACATCCACGCCAACATGTGTTGTTTTGGGTTTTTTTGATAAAGGCCATTCTCACTGGGGTTAAGTGATATCTCATTGTGGTTTTGATTTTGATTAGGGATGTTGAGCATTTTTTCATATGTTTGCTAGCCATTCTTATATCTTCTTTCGAGAAGCTTCTATTCATGTCATTTGCCCACTTTTTGATAGGGTTGTTTGATTTTTTTCTTGCTGATTTTCCTGAGTTCTAAATAGATTCTTGTTATCAGTCTTTTATCTGATGTGTAGTATGCAAATATTTTTTCCCATTCTGTAGGTGGTCTGTTTATTCTCGTGACTGTTTCTTTGGCTGTGCAGAAGCTTTTTAATTTAATCAGGTCCCATTCATTTATTTTTGTTGCTGCTGTGATTGCCTTGGGGGTCTTCTTCATAAATTCTTTACCTAGGCCAATGTCTGTAAGAGTCTTTCCTACATTTTCTTCTAGAATTCTGATTGTATCACGCCTAAGGTTTAAGTCTGTTATCCACCGTGATTTGATTTTTGTGAGAGGTGAAAGCTGTGGGTCCTGTTTCAGTCTTCTACAAGTGGCTAACCAATTCTCCCAGCACCATTTATTGAATAGGGATTCTTGTCCCCAGAGTATATTCTTTCCTGCTTTGTCAAAAATTAGGTGACTATATGAGGATGGTTCTATATTTGGATTTTCAGTTGTGTTCCACTGGTCTGTGTCCCTGTACTTGTGCCAGTACCAGGCTGTTTTAAGAACCACGGCCTTGTAGTATAGTTTGAGGTCTGGCAAATTAATACCTCCCATTTTGTTTTTGTTGCTTAAAATTGCTTTTGCTATACGGGGTCTTCTCTGGTTCCATACAAAGTGTATAATTATTTTCTCTACGTCTGTGAAGAATGATGTTGGTAATTTAATAGGGATTGCATTGAATCTGCAGATCACTTTGGGTAGTATAGACATTTTAACAATGTTGATTCTTCCGATCCACGAGCATTGTATATTTTTCCATCTATTTGCAAGTTCTGCTATTTCTTTTCTCAGTGTTTCATAGTTTTCCTTATAGAGGTCCTTTACCTCTTTAGTTAGGTATATACCTAGATATTTTATTTTCTTTGTTGCTATTTTGAAGGGTATTGAGTCTTTAATTTGGTTTTCCGATTGACTGTTATTGGCATATATGAATGCCTCTGATTTGTGTATATTAATTTTGTAGCCTGAGACTTTGCTATATTCGTTAATCAATTCCAGGAGTCTCATGGTTGAATCCTGGGGGTTTTCCAGATATAGCATCATATCAAAGAGTTGGAGAAAGAAGAACAGAACGACCCCAAACCCAGCAGAAGGCGAGAAATTACTAAGATCAAATCAGAATTAAATGAAAAGGACAACAAAGAAACTATAAGGGAAATTAATAAAACAAAAAGTTGGTTCTTTGAAAAGATAAACAAAATAGACACACCTCTCGCTAGACTAACCAAGAGCACAAAAGTAAAATCTCTAATAACCTCCATTAGGAACATGAAAGGAGAAATCACAACCGATGCTACAGAGATACAAGTTATCATCTATGAATTCTACAAAAATCTTTATGCACACAAACTGGAGAATGCGGAGGAAATGGACAAATTTTTAGAAACACATAGTCTTCCCAGGCTCAACCAGGAAGAAATAGAGTACCTGAACAGACCAATATCAAGAACTGAAATCGAAACAGCAATAAAAAACCTTCCCAAAAAGAAAAGCCCTGGTCCAGATGGGTTCACACCTGAATTTTACCATACATACAAAGAAGAACTGGTGCCCATCCTACATAAACTATTCTCCAATATTGAGAAGGATGGAATTCTCCCCAACACGTTCTACCAAGCCAATATAACATTGATACCAAAACCAGGAAAGGACGCAACAAAAATAGAGAACTACAGACCAATTTCTCTCATGAATATAGATGCAAAAATTTTCAATAAAATACTAGCAAATCGAATCCAAGTACTTATCAAAAAAATAATCCACCATGACCAAGTGGGCTTCATCCCAGAGATGCAGGGGTGGTTCAACATACGTAAATCTATAAATGTAATTCACCACATAAATAGAAGCAAAAACAAAAACCATATGATACTCTCATTAGATGCAGAAAAAGCATTTGACAAAATTCAACACCCTTTTATGATAAAAACACTTAACAAAATAGGCGTAGATGGAACCTACCTAAAAATGATACAAGCCATATATGACAAACCCACAGCCAACATCATTCTGAATGGGGAAAAATTGAAAGCACTCCCACTTATAACTGGAACCAGACAGGGCTGCCCACTGTCCCCATTACTTTTCAACATAGTATTGGAAGTCCTTGCGAGAGCTATCAGGCAAGAGAGCAAAATCAAGGGAGTCCAAATAGGGAAGGAAGAGATCAAACTCTCACTTTTTGCTGATGATATGATGCTAAGTTATGCCATTTTATATTTAATTTTTTGTGGCTGTTCCAGGAATTAAATTAGTCATCCTGAATTCATTGCACATTTAACTTATAATTAAATTATACATCCTAATAGTCTTCTTAGAGTTAATGTTTTACCGCTTCATTTAAAATGGAGGAACAAAATGTAAGAACCCTCCACCAGTAAGATTCCATTTACTTTGCCTTTTGTTATAATATATTTTATACCTATTATAAACCATCCTGTATTTCTAAGAACTCTGGGAAGGAAAAAAAGGTAGCTTTTATATTTAACAAATGATTTCTCACTTTCAGGACTCTTCATTCATTAGAGATTAAACTTTCTGTTTGGTGTCATTTCTCTTTAGTTTGAAGAACTCATTTAAGCACTGTATTATGTAGAACACATCTACTGAAGTTCAGTTCTCTGAGCTTTCATTTATCTGCAAATTTCTTTACTTCTAGTTTTGAAGGATATTTGCACAATATACATATAATTCTGGGTTGATAGAAAATTTTTTCCAATCTATTCCTTTCTATTTTCAATTATCTACCCTGCTCCTTTCTATTAATATTAGGTACCTTTCTGGAATTTTAGTCTCCTTACTGATATTCCCCATCAATTCACTTATGATGATCATCTTTCCTTTAGGTCCTTTATGAAACACAGAATGTCTACCTTAAAGTACTTTTCTGAAAATTTTGACATAATGAGGTATCTCAAGATTTGTCTCTATTGACCATATTTTCTCTGAATTATGGGTCACATTTTCTTACTTCACATGTCCAGTATTTTCACAATTATATGCTACACATTGTGAATGGTACATTGTAAAGTGTCTAATTGTGTTTTCTTCCTTTAAGAAGGGTAGATTTTTCCTCCAGCAGACAGTCAAGTTATTGCTGGATTCCTTTGGAGCTGTCAGCCTTCGTTTTATAATTTATTTGGGTAGCTCTGTTTCAGTTTTGAACTTAGTCCTGGGCCTGGCCCTTAATCTAAAGCTGCTCTGTCTGATATGCAGCCACAATTCATATGTGCCTATTAAAATTAACTGTATATTTACCAAAATTAAATAAAACATAAAAATCAGTTATTCTTTTGCATTAGCTAAATTTCAAGTGCTCAACCACATGTGGTTCATGACTACCAAACTGAACAATGCAGAAAACACTTCCTTTACTGTAGAAAGTACTACTACTGTATAGCATTGCATTAAGACTTGGTCCTTACCATATGAAAGAATCAACTGACTGTTCAAGGTGCTTAGCAAGGTTTCTTCACTCTGCTTAGACCATAAATCCAAATTCTCCATTTAACTCTCAGCTCTGCAGCACTGCTTCTAAACCACGTGCATGCAAACCCTGTGGATGAATAGCACAACCTTTGGCCAAGTACTGAAGATGGATTATCACATAGATATCTGATGCTCCCTCTGCTCCTCCCACCCCTAATATACATACAGAGTTTCCTCTTACTAAGTACCATCTTTTTCAAATTCCAGTTGCCCCAAGTACCCAGACTTAAATTTCTTCTTCGTCAATGAAGCAACACTGCTTTTCTGTCTGGACTCTATTTCCCTGAGTCAGCAAGGGTGCCTCCACACGTAATGGCAGGGAAATCATAGAACTCACCTCTGTGAATTCCTATGCAGCCTGCTGTTAATGTATTTTTTACAACTTTCTAGTTGTTAGAGGAATGTCAAGATTGGTACTAGTTACTCTGCCACATCAAGAAGCCTCTATTGTTCTTCAACAGACCAAAAGCAATTTTTCCCTATTAAGAAAAAGGTTACTGTAGTTCAGAAACTGGTCACGATAAGTTTTCATTTGCTTCAGACTGACTTAACATCCAATGAAAAATATTCCCCTTGCAATTACATGTAACTGTTCCTAATATGTTTGTAAAGTTGGGGATTTTTTTGAATAATAGTTAATAGAAAATCAAATTATATATACCAATACCTAAACATTTCCTTAGCAGTGAAAATTTTTTTTTCAGGGCTTGCTACAATATGCGAACTAGTAATAATTACTAAATTTTTAGTAAATTAAAAGAGAATTAGAAATGGTCTTTATTTAGCTAGCATTAATAACTACCTAATGTGGTTACTGAGTATAACAAAGTGAAGTGTTACGAAATCACCTCTGGATTTTAATTAAAACACATTTAGAAGTGATTACTAACATTTGAATTGGTAACATCATAAGGAACTAAAAGAGATAAAAGTTCAATATATTGGCCAGGTGCGGTAGTTCACGCCTGTAATCCAGCACTCTGGGAGGCTGAAGCAGAAGGATTGCTTGAGGCCAGGAGTTTGAGACAAGCCTGAGCAAGAGTGAGACCCCGTCTCTAGAAAAAATAGAAAAATTAGCTGGGCATGGTGATGCGTTCCTATAGTCCCAACTACTTGGGAGGCTGAGGCAGGAGGACCACTCGAGCCCAGGTTTGAGTTTGAGCAATGCCACCACTGTATTCTTGCCCAGGCAACAGAGTGAGACTCTGTCTCAAAATAAATAAATAAATAAATATTCAATATGTCCCAGATGTAGGCTCCATTTCAGTACTTTAAATGCAACTAATACTTCCCTAAAGACAAAGGTGCTTAAATTAACTTATCGCTTGTCTATTCAACTCATTCCCCCTCTGATCTCTCCTCCCTGGCATCCTAATTCTTTGGCTGTGTATTCTTACTGGTACCTATATTCTGGTAGTAAAAGAAAAAAAGGATAGGATGGTAAGTCTGAGGAAGTAAACTAAATGGGTTGCAGCAAAAATGAAAGAGAGACAAAGACAAAAGCTGCATTCCCTTAATTTTAGTAGTATCTGCTGTTCTGGAAATAGCCCTTTTATCGTGCCCACAGCTTCTCAGAATCTCAATCTTCTGGGATAGCCATCAGCTCTAACAAGAAGCAAATGTCAATCCAAACATCAAAACTGTATCTCACATTTAATGTATGACATTAATTATATTAATTATTAATTATATGAATTCATAACTATGCTTAATACATTAAAGTTAAATTAGAATTGTGTTTTTATACCCCCCTTAAAAATACAAGATGTAAAAAAAACAGAATTATGTTTATATAAAATTTAAGAATAGTAGGTCGGTATTTTCCTATTTTCCAGATGTTTAGGATACCTCCCTAAAACCTCTTTGGGCACTAAAATGGATTTGAGATGACAATTACAGTAGCTGAATTAAAAGTTACAATTCATTAATAACACTTCCTCTTCACATTCAATAATAAAAGTAAAAATTCTAAAACAGGAAGTTTTTGTTTTGATGTGAATTATATTAGAACCATACTGCATTTCTATAGTTTAATATGAATTAGAAAGTAAATAAAATGTAAGAATATTTTATAAGTAAAATAATTAAAGATAATTATACCACATACAAGAGGTATGATCTAGCTTATTCATTTTCTACAATCTCTTCATTGCTGCAAAGGTATTTATTTCTACAATGATGACTTTACTTCTCTAGATAATGCAACTACTAGGATATGGTATTTTGATCCTTTTTGTACAGTCATAACCTTCTAATGCTGAACTCTGCAGTTAGCTAATGGTCAGGAAAACAAAATTCAGTAAATAATACCATTGTAATGAGTTGGTTCTTAAGTAAACTTCATGGATTTTCTCAAAATCCATAAACAAACAACTATATAACATAAATGTTAAGTTGGCAGTTATTGCACAAAAGGGCAAAGATGCTTCTTATACTATTTTAAAACACAAAGCAGAGTTCAGGAAATAGTATTAGTACTCATGGATGATAGCCATATTTTAATACTTTATTAAGCTCTTTTTCAGTTATTATATTCCTGGAATCACAGACGCTTCCTCTTAGTTTGCAAACTTTATTTGTTTGCCATTATAAATGCTGTAATCTCAGCAGAGCTGTCAATTACCTAAGTGCTCATTCTTAATTTTCTTGTTGTATAATGTGTTGCCCAAACATTGCAAAATCAAAACAGAAGCCACTCTAACTTCTAAGATTACAACAGGAGAAAAATGAAAAATTTGCATGACAATTCAAAGTATCAACAAGTTGAGCATTATATAATATAAAACATCATTCTCCTTGACACATAAAACTCAAATTATTTTTGAATAAGTATGATAATTAGTGTTCTCTATAGGAAACTAGTAAATATTTGTGTACTGATTAACTAACTACTACAATAAAAGCTTTGGAAACTTTGGACAGTTCTTGGGACATTTCCTAGTTTTCAATAAAGTCAATCATTTACCTATATCTTTTATTCTTATAATGGTTCTTAAAATTGTTTTACCGATGCATATATGCAAGTCCAGGAAACTCATTCAAACCATTTAGCAGTAGTTTACATAAGAGCAATCTCAGTGAAAAATAGTCTACTATTCAATCCCCTAAAGTCAACTAACTTCTCAAAATTGTAATTTTCCTATTCCTCAGCTTTTTCCTTTACCTACTATCCTTGTACTTTTGCCATCTGTGGCCTCTGGAAGTACTTTTTTCATTGCCAAGACAATTGCATATGTTCTTAAGCCTAACCCCTCAGCTCAATAGAAACCACCTCACTTTCAGTGACACTTCTCCCTGAACCTTCTCTAGTAGACTGTGCTCCTTCTTTCACAGACTGTCACTTCAGAGGCAGGAAAAAAAGACTTGCATTTTCCTGGTTCCTAACTGCCACTTCCAGTCCACTAATCCTTCATTAAGTAACCTTTTCACTTTTGAAGTTTCTGCTGTCCATTTAGATCAGTGCTCCTCAAAGTGTGATCCAGGGACTGTTACTACCATGAACTACCAGGTACTAAAATTCAGAGTTAAGCAACTAAACATTTGATAGGAATTTGACAGAGAAATGTTTTGGCTGTTGAGCCTAATAATTTAAAAAAAAAAATGTACACTTGGATTTTGTATGCCTATATTTTTTTAATTTCTTTTTTTGGTAGTTCATTTTTATTATATATTAAAAAAATAGCAGTCTATTACACTTTGGAATTTTTTTTTTAAAGCTAGTCCTTTGTCACAGATAGTCAGAGAAGCACTGATATGGATGACTTGCTAATCATCTGTATCACTGTGATCTACTCACAACCAAGGTTACTTCCCCATATTTTTAAAGAAAATTTCCTGCCAAAATTCTAGACAAAAGCAATGGCCACCCATACAACATTCTAGCCTCATAATTTCTTGACCTATTTATTTTTTAAAAAATTTACCTTCAAACAACGTCCACAACCAGTTCTCTATCTTGCTCTAAGGTCTCTTTAATCTTTAACTCTGAAAATCCTGCTCTTGGATCACAACCTTTTATTCTTCTACCTTCTCATTAAAACCACTCTTTAACAATTACCTCGATTTTTTCCTCACACTCCACAGAAGTTCTACTGTTCTCAGGACTCTAAAGCCAACCTTCTATCTCCTCATCTCAACAAATAAAGTACATCAAATGAGAAACAAAGGGCAGTAAGCATAAACTTCTCTGACTTTCGTCTCATCTCCATCCACTTCTAAATAGATCTACATATTTATTGATCATTACTCCTGTACTTCTCTGCATTTATTTCTCCCTGCCTTCTCTATGTCTTTGCTGAACCAAGGATTCTCCCTAGCTCCACCTACATACCCTTTTTCATTTTCTCCTCCTCCTCAGAACATTAGGCCTTCCTACCCATCCTTTGGATAGGATGACCCATTTTGTGGACACCAGTCAATCTTTTTCCCTAGCCATTCCTATCACTTCTCAGTGAGCTCATGAACACAATAAATATGATGGCAGGCATGGAAGTTATGCAGAAGCTCAGCAACATGGATTTCCACTCACCATGGTTGACCTGGCCACAGCCACTGCCGAGTGCCCAATCTGCCAGCAGCAGAGATCAACACTGAGCCTCCGAGACAGCACCATTCCCTGGGTTATCAATCAGGAGAATAATGGCATGCTGATTACACTCGACCATTTCCCTTATGGAAGGGGTTGCACTCCGCTCTTACTGAAATAGACACTTCCTCTGGACATGGATTTGCCTTCCCTGCACACAATGCCAAAACAACAGAATGCCTAATCTACCACCATGGTATTCTACACAGCACTGCTTCTGATCAAGGAACTCACTTCACATTGAATTATGAGCTCATGCTCAAGCAATTCACTGGTCTTACCATGTTTCTCATCACCCTGAAGCAGCTGGCTTGATAGAATAGAATGGTCTTTAAAAGACTTGGTTATAGTGCCATACAGGTGGCAATACCTTGTGGGGCGGGGGCAGGTTCTCCAAGGTAATGTATATGCTCTATGTCAGAGTCCAATATATGGTGCTTTTTCACCCAGAGCCAGGATTCATGGGTCCAAGAATCAAAGAGTAGAAATAGGAGTGGCTCTATTCACTTTTACCCTTAGTGATCCACTAACAAAATATTTGCTTCCCATCTCTGAAAATTAAGATTCTGCTAATCCAAGGGTCTTATTTCCAAAGGAAAAAAAAGCTTTCACTGGATAAAACACAGATATCATTTATCTGCAAACTGAAACTGCCACCTGGCTACTTGGGGCTCCTCATTACTCTGAATCAACAGGTAAGGTTACTGGGATGATTGATCCTACCAACGGGAAACTGGGTACCCACTATACAATGGGGGTAAGAGGAATAGAATTATCTGGAATATGAAAGATCCCCTACGGCTTTTGTTATATATCTATTTATATCTAGTAACTAAGAGCTTTCAAAATGAGCATGAAATAAAGATATTCAGATAAATGAGAACTGAATTCAACAACAGAATTGTACAGTATTAGAAAAAAGAAAGAAAGAATAAGCAAAGGAAAAGAAAGAAGAGGAAGAAGAAAAAGAAGAGGAAGAGGAGGTACAGAGGGAGGAAGAGAAAGAAAAGATGAAGGAAGGAAGGAAGGGAGGGAGAAAGAGAGTGGGGAGGGAGGAAGGTAAGAAGGGAGAAAGAAAAGGAGGAAGAAGAAAATAATGACAAAGAAAGAATGAAAGAAGGAAGGAAAGAAAGAAGATGATAGGAGATGGTTATTTAAGTTAAGGAAAATAACACAAAATGAAAATTTATTCCTACTTGAAGAAATAAAGTGTACTTAAAATGATAAACGTGTGGACAAACACAAAGAGTGTATTTTTGCTTCTCATAATTTCTTTGAAAGACAAGTTTTTACTTGAATCAGAATATATAAAATGTATGTCAACATATCAAAATGATCAGCGCAAACAGAATTTTAGTGTTTAAAGATTCTTACAATTTAAACCATGTAGTGCATTATTAATGCAAATAAGATTGTGGTAAGTGAAATAAATAGAGAGATATACCATGGACTGAAAAACTAACAAAGACACATGTACCCGAATGTTTATAGCAGCACAATTCACAATAGCAAAAATGTGGAAACAACCCAAATGCCCATCAATACATGATTGGATTAGTAAGCCGTGGTATATGTATACCATGGAATATTACTCAGCTATAAGGAATGATGAAGATACGACATCTCTATGGTTCTCCTGGAGAGAATTGGAACCCATTATATTAAGTGAAGTATCCCAAGAATGGAAAAACAAGCATCACATGTACTCACCAGAAAATTGGTTCCCCTGATCATCACCTAAATACACATCTGGGAACAACACCAATTGGATGTCAGACTGAGGTGGGGGGCGGGGGAGGGGATGGGGGTATGCCTACACAATGAATGCATTGTGCACCGTTTGGGGAGTGGTAACACTTGAAGGTGCTGACTCGGGAAGGGGGGGGTGGGGAAGGGAGGGATATATACCTACATGATGGGTGCAATGCGCACGACCTGGGGAACAGACACGTCTGGAGCTCTGGCTTGGGGGGAAAGGCGGAACAGGAGCAACGCATGTAACCTGAAATTCTGTATCCCCCATAACAAGATGAAATAAAATAAAAAAAAAAAAAAAAAAAAAAAGAAAAACTAAACATTGTTATGATGTCAGTTTCCCTCTATTCCAATGATCTACAGATCCAACACAATCCCAATCATAATCCTATCAGTCATTTTATAGAAATTAAAAATCTGATTTTAATATTTATAGAAAAATGTAAAGAACCTACAATAACCAAAACAACCTTTAAAAAGAGCAATGTCGGAGGACTTTCAATGCCTGTCTTCCAAATTTACAGTAATCAATGCAGTGTGATACTGGCATAAGGATAGACAAATAAATCATTAGAATAGAACCGCCTGTCAAAAAAAAAAGACACTCACTTACTGTGGCCAATTGACTTATGATCAATTGATTATCAAAACATGACACAAAAGCCATTTAATGGGGAAAAAACTACCTTTTCAACAAATAGTGCTGGAACAACTGGATAATGATCTGTTTAAAAAAAGAACTTCAATCTTTATCTTATATCATACATAATAAATAACACAAAATAAATCACAGACTAAAAGTAAAAAAACTAAAATACTAAAACTTATAGAGGAAAACATATGATAATATCTTTGCAATATTGAAATGAGGAAAGATTTCTTAGACAACATGCATTTAAAATATTTATAAATTAGAATTCATCAATATTTAAAACTTCTGCAAAATATACTATTAAGAAAATGAATAAGCAATTACAAACTGGGAGAAAATATTTTTAATACCTATAACTGACGATAGACTTCATCTAGAATATACAAAGAAATACAAATCAATAACAAAAAGTAAAATCACCCAATATGAAAATTGGCAAAAGACTTGACCAGGTGTTTCAAAAAGGAAAATATATGAATAGTCAATAAGCACATAAAAAACTGCTCAACAGCATTTGGTATAGGGAGATGCAAATTAAAACTACCATGATATAACACTAAAATAGCTACAATTAAAAACACTCACAATACCAAGTGTTGGTTAGTATGAGGAGCAACCAGAACTTCAACAAACTGCTGCTAAGAATGTAAAATAATACAGCTACTTTTGCAAAAAGTTTGCTAATGTCTTTTAAAAAGAAATACATCCCTATCTTAGGAATTCCCCTCTTAGGTATTTAACCAAGAGAATGAAAATGTATGTTCATAAAAGGCTCTGCACAAAAATTCTCAAGCAGTCTTGATCATAATACAAGGTGCCCCAAAAGTCACCATACATAGAGAAAATGAGAAATTATAGCTAAATGCACCTTTATTTACAAAATATTCATTTTTACAAAATTTTTCCTTTGGAGACTTTTGGGACACCTGTAGATAAAAAGTAGACAGATTCGAATGTCCATCAACAGGAAAATGAATAACAATTATAACATTCCATAATGAAATACTACTTATCAATAAAGGACACAAAACTGCTGATACACAGAGCAGCATGAATAAATATCACAGGTATTTTGGTGACACTGTATGATTCCACTTATATGAAGTTTTAGAATAAGCAAAACAAACAAATGTATAGTTTTAAAACAATCAGAAAAGTTGTTTGGGTGGGGCAGGGATAATTGATAGGGAAGGGACATACACGAAGGAGTTTTCTTAGGCTATGGAAATGTTTCATATTTTTATAAGGATGTGGTTACATGGGTGTTGGCAATTGTCAAAACTCATCAACTTATCAGTTTAATATCTATGTATTTCATTTGTGTGTGTAAATTTTATCTGAAATCAAAACTGTGAAAAAATAAAAAGTAAACCTATCAGCAGTGAAAAACTCTTTGGATTTTCAATGATCACTAAAACCAAAATAACAAAAGCACTCATAAAAATCTTGAATATCCATATTTTATAAATGTATTTATTGAAAAGGCTTCTAGATAAATTACAATTAAAAGTATATTTTATTTCATATTTTAAACTACTTATAGGGTTGTTAAAATTTTTTCCACCATAGGTTAAATTAATGTTAATAATGAGTTAATATATAACTTTGGAATTTTTTTCAAGGGACTATAATATTGCAACAGGCTACAAGTAACAATAAAAACCATTTTCCCCTGAATCTTTTCAAGGTTTTGACATTAAATATTTAAATTAATTCCAGGAAGTGGTTTGGAAGTCTGATCTTTTGTGATCCCAGAGCTTAGTATTATGATAGATGAGTCAAGTAGCAATTAATCAAACAAACCTGTATGCAAATGTACATGCACAGCCAGAGTCATTAAAAAAAAAAAAAAGAGTAAAGGCCTTAATATACTATGTTATGAAAGCAAGTTTTATTTTAACGTGTCCTGAAGATTTGAACTAAAGATAAGTACCTTGCTTTGAATGATATATTCAGATATCTTTACATTCCTCCTGCAATATTTGTGGAAGCACAGAAGATTATTAGCTATTTGATTGCATGTACCTGTGTTTTTGAAACTTTAGCATACAAATAATCCATTAAAAATGTTAACTGAAAATTATCTTTATGAAATCAGAGATATACTAAAGAAATAAAACCATGGCAATTTGAATTTTTGTGCACAAATGACAGTTTATGAAACTATCAAGTAGTTTCCTAAGCATACTACTATAAAATTTCCGTTCCCTTCATAAAATTCTATCTTTAGAATAAAGATACTTTCATCCCCAAAAGTTTAGAATATATGTTCCCCAATACTTAGAGACTTCTAATGATTATAAAACATGTTCATAATGAGTACATGGCTCAAAAATCACATTTCTTGCAGTCTTGTCAAACCTGCAACTGGAAGAATACTGCCTCTTCTGGAAAGGCAGGATAGGTTTACCTTGACACTAAATGACAACATACTGAAAAGAGTGATTATTATATACTGAATATGGTCTATTACATTTTTAAGTGATATTTGTACTGCCTGTGAAGACTAATTTTTAAGAAAATAATTTTAGTTTTTGATATCTTAAGCATCTAAAGATGGTAAGACTATAGCTGGAACTTTAGGAATGATATGCTGAAATGCATAATCATCATTCTAACTGAATGACCTGCAGGGATTAGTACAAAGAAAGAATAAAAGAAACCTAGCACTACTTCAAAACATAAAGAAAATCTTAAAAAAAAATAATCAATCCTTAAGGGCAAAAGACAAGTTTCAAAAAAGACACATTTCTTACCTACACAAGAATAGAATAAAACATACCAATACATGTAATCATCTTAGCTATATTGTGATGTCAAATATAAGACTTTTTTGAAAAAGTAAAACTAATTAATGATGTAAAAATATCAGATCAATGATTGGTATCAGGGGGTAGGAACATGGATTAACTGGGTAGGGTATGAGGAAACTTTCTGGGTAATACTGTAGTAATGCTCTACATCTTGATTGTGTTGGTGATTACACAGTTGTATGCATTTATCAAACTTAGAGAAGACAGGTAGTGTTTCTACATTTCAAGTATGTAACTTTTAAATTAAAAGAAAACAATTATAAAACTACAGAACTCTAATGATATGCTATGTTGAAGGATTAAGGGGACAATGTATCATTTTATATGTATCATTTTATTAGTAATAAATAGTAATTTAATAAAATGTTGACGGCCAACGTTGAAAGTAAGGATGGAAAAGGATATAACATTCAGATACTTAAGTAGACTTTAAGGCAAGAAGTATTAGAAGAGATAAAAACGGGCATTTCATGATGATAAAACAGTTTATTGAATAGTAAGATACAGTAATCCTAAAGAATTAAGACACAGTGTGATATTATTACAGCAAAAAAAAGCTATAATAATGCAATAGAACAGAGTCCAGAAATAGATCTACACGTATACAGCCATTTAAGTTACTATAAGGGGTCCCTGAAATTCATTGTGGGAAGGAAGAGAAGACACAATTTTTTAAAGATGCGATGCTGAGTCAAGTCAATTGGATATCCATATGAAGAAAATGACGTACTTTAACCATGCAAAAATTAATTCGAAACAGATCAAGACCTAAATGTGAAAGCTAAAATAATCAAACTTATAGCAGAAAGCACAGCAGAACTTGTTCATTACTATGGGAATGACAAGAGTTTATTAAACAGGACACAACAATGCATTAACCATAAGAAGAAAAAAATGATAAACTGGATTTCGTTAAAATTGAGATTTTGCTATCAAAACAGCATTAAGAGAACAAAAATGCAAACCACAGACTGTACAAGTACTTGTATATAAATTATATAAATCAATAAGAAAAAAAAAACCAAATTTAATAATGAACAAAAGCCTTGACCAGACACTTCACAGAAGAGGATATTATCAAAATGGCCAATAAACATATGAAAAAGTGCTAATATCATTATTCATTAGGGAAATACAAAATAAATCCATAATGAAATACAACTATACAACCATCAGAATGATGGAAATTAAAATGAGTAATGATATCAGTGGTTTTTGGGTAGAATGTCCTGTAGATGTCAGTCAGGCCCATTTGTTCTAGCATTCTATTTAAGTCCATTATTTCTTTGTTTGTTTTTTGTTTGGAGGATCTGTCCTGAACTGTCAGCGGCGTGTTAAAATCTCTGGCTACTAAAGTGTTGTTATCTATCATTTGGTTCAGATCAAGTAGGGTTTGCTTTATGAATCTGGGTGCACGTAGGTTGGGTGCATATATGTTAAGTATAGTTATGTCTTCTTGTTGAATTGAACCTTTCACCAGTATATACTGAATATGGTCTATTCAGTATATACTGAATCTTTGTCTTTCATTACTTTTGTTGATTTAAAAACTAAGTTATCAGAGATTAAAACGCCACGCCAGCTTTCTTTTGGGTTCCATTTGCTTGAAATATTGATTTCCACCCTTTTATTTTCAGTCTAAATGCATCCTTGCAGGTTAGATGAGTTTCCTGAAGACAGCAGATACTTGCCTTATATTTTTTTAACCATTGGGCCAGTCTATGTCTCTTGAGTGGGGAATTCAATCCATTCACATTTAATGAGAGAACTGATAAGTGAGACAGATTGCTGTTCCTCATGTTGGGTTGAATTTCATTGATCTGTTTTCTCTCTTGAGCCATTATGATAACTGGGTTTTTATCTTTATCTCTTGATTAGTTTTACATTCGTGGGTCCTTCTTGTGCTGGACCATGTGTAACTCTGTTTTGAGTACTTCTTGGAGAGCTGGTCTTGTCTTGGTGAATTCTCTGAGTTTTTGTTTATCTGAGAATGTCTTAATTTCTCCTTCATATATAAAACTGAGCTTAGCTGGGTACAGGATTCTAGGCTGGGCATTATTCTGTTTCAGAAGAGTGAGAATGGGGCCCCAATCTCTTCTTGCTTGTAAGGTTTCAGTTGAGAAATCTGGCGTGATTCGGATGGACTTTCCTTTGTATGTTACTTGTTTCTTTCTACTTACAGCTCGAAGAAGGGCCTCTTTAGTGGATATTTTGGTCAGTCTGATAACTACATGACGTGGTGTCTTCCTATTTGGTATGAATCTCCCAGGGGTTCTTTGAGCTTCTTGAACCTGTATATCTAGAGATTTGGCAAGGCCTGGGAAATTTTCCTCAATTATATCTTCAAATCACAACTGGAGCAACTCTCTCACACTGCTGGTATAAATTGGTACAAGAATTTTGAGAAAATGTTTGCTATTACCTATTAAACCTAAAGCTGTGCTTCAGCTATTCTCTTCCTTCGTACATGCCTGATATATGTGCTAAAAGAAATGAATACTATGTCTACCAAAAAGGCATCTACAACAATATCCATAGTTCTTTATTCATAATAGGTTCAAAATGGAACCAACCTAAATTTCTGTCATCCATTTAATATGTAAATAAATCATGGTATTTTCATAAAATAGAACATAACACCACATTGAAAAAGATAAATTATTAATAATTGTAATAATACAGATCAACATATAGTTATAACATTGGGTGACAGAAGTCAGACACAAAGGAGTACATAACATATGGTTCCTTTTATATGAACTTTAAAAACATGCAAAGTGAAGATGGCTTACCAGAGGCACCAGCTGCCAGAGCATTTCAGTAGGAAGGAAAGATTTTAGATGAAAGAGAAACAAACAAACAAACAAACAGATAAACATAGATCGGGTGTAATTCTGAGGGAAGGGTGCCAGAATCTGCAGGGGACTCCACAGGAAGCAGCTGCAGAGCAAAACAAGAAGAAGCAAGAGGCTTGGAGTAGTAAATATAGTAAATATCAATCCACTGAAAAGGGTAAGTGGAGCAGTTTGTTTTTCCCATTCTCACATCTCGGACAGCCAGCAGGCTTCCAAGCTGCTGGACAGACTTTCTACCCCCACGAGCCCAAAAGCTCCTGCCTCCAGATAACTGGGAGCTCCTTGTGGACAAAGATGAGACCTGTCCTGCGGGAAATACTCAGATCTGCATTATACACGGATCAGTACAAGAATCACCCATCAGTGTAAAACCACCCAAAAGCTAAAGCTCAGAGCTCATACAAAACAACAGTATAAGAGGAAAAAGAAAGCAATAAGGTACTACCCAAAGCATGAACAGAACAGCATCCCACATATCAATTCTATCAATCAATGTGAATGGTTTGAATTCCCAACTCAAGAGGCATAGGCTGACTGAACAGATAAAAAAAAAAAGCCAAGTATTTGCTGTCTCCACGAAACACATCTTAACTCACAGGGATTCACACAGACTCAAGGTGAAAGGATGGAAAAAAATATTCCATGCAAGTGGAAACCAAAAGAAAGCAGGTGTAGCCATTCTCATATCAGACAAAATTGACTTTAAATCAATAAGAGTAAAGAAAGCCAAGATGGTCTTTATATAATGGTAAAGGGAGCAATTCAACAAGAAGACACAATAATCCTAAATATTTATGCATCTAACACAGGAGCACCCAGATTCATAAAGGAAACCCTACTAGATCTAAGCAAAATGATCAACAGCAGCATCATAACTGCCAGGGAATTCAAAACCCCACTGACAGAACAGGACAGATGACCCAAGCAGAAATTTAATAAAGAAACACTGGACTTAAATGGGACTCTAGAACAAATGGGCCTAACAGACATTTACATAACAGTTTATCCCCAAACTACTGAATATACCTTTTTCTAATCAGTACATAGGATATTCTCTAAAATTGATCATATTTTAGGCCACAAAATATGGCCCCCAAAATTCAAAAAAATAGAAATCATGCCATGTATTTTCTCAGACCAGAGTGGAATAAAACAGGAAACCAATTCCAAGAGAAACACTCAATTATACACAAAGTTATGGAAATTAAACAACCTGCTGTTGAACAATTATTGGATAAACAATGAAATTAAGATGGAAATAAAAAAATTCCTCAAACTGAATGACAAAGGGGACACAAGCTATCAAAATCTATGGGATACAGAAAAAGAAGTCCTAAGGGGAAAATTCATAGCCTTAAATGCCCATATCAAAAAGACAGAAAGATCACAAATTAACAATCTAATAACACATATTAAGGAAATAGAAAATGAAGAGCAAACCAATCCCAAATCCAGCAGAAGAAAAGAAATATCTAAGGTCAGAGCAAAACTAAATGAAATCGAAAACAAAGAAAAAAATATAAAAGATCAATGAAACAAAAAGTTGCTTCTTTGAAAAGATAAACAAAATTGATAGACCTCTTGCTAGATTAACCAGGAACAAAAGAGAAAGGACCCAAATAAGCTCAATTAGAAATGAAAAAGGAGATATTACAACTGACATCACAGAAATACAAAATATTATCTGTGAATACCATGATAATCTCTACGCACATAAACTCGAAAACATTGAGAAAACGGATAAATTCTTAGAAACACACAACCTCCAAAGACTCAATCAGGAAGAAATAGAACTCCTCAACAGACCAAAAAAGTACAACGAGATTGAAGCAGCAAAAAAAACCTTCCAAAAAAAAGCGTCCCAGACCAGATGGATTCACAGCTGAATTTTATCAGACCTACAAAGAGCAGTTGGTACCCATACTGCAGAAATTATTCAATAACATTGAGAAGGAGGGAATCCTTCCCTGCTCATTCTATGAAGCCAGTATTACCTTTATAACAAACCAGGAAAGGACACAACAAAAAAAGAAAACTACAGACCAATATCCCTTATGACTACAGATGCAAAAATCAATAAAATACTATCAAACTGAATTTAACAGCACATAAAAAAAATAATCCACCATGACCAGGTATACTTCATCCTAAGGATGCAAGGATGGTTCAACAAATCAATAATTGTGATTCACCACATAAAAATAAGCAAAAACAAAAATCATATGATAATCTCAATAGATGCAGAAAAAATACTTCATAAAATTCAGTACCTTTTCATTATAAAAACCCACAACAAACTTGGCATAGAAAGAATGTATGTCATAATTACAAAAGCCACATATGGCAAACCCACAGCCAGCATCATATGGAATGGGGAACAGTTGGAAGCATTCCTATTAAGAACTGGAACGAGACAAGGATGCCCACTGTCATCACTTCTATTCAACATAGTCCTGGATGTTCTTGCCAGAACTATCAGGCAAGAGAAAGAAATTAAGGGTATCCAAATCAGGAAAGAGGTCAAACTAACACTTTTTGCTGACGATATGATTTTATATCTAGAAAACCCCAAAGACTCCACCAAGAGACTCCTGGAATTGATAAATAAATTCAGCAATGTCTCAGGATACAAAATTAATATACACAAATCAGTAGCATTCCTGTATACCAATAACAGTTAAGCTGAGAGTCAAATCAAAGCCTCAATATCATTCACAATAACTACAAAGAAAATAGAATACTGAGGAGTATACTTAACCAAGAAGGTGAAAGATTTCTACAGTGAGAACTATGAAATGCTAAGGAGGGAAACTACTGATGATACAAAGAAATGGAAAAACATAGCATGTCTATGGATTGGTGGAATCAACATTGTTAAAATGTTCGTACTTCCCAAAGTGATTTACAGATTCAATGCAATCCCCTAAAAATACCAATGTTGTATTTCAAAGATCTAGAAAAAATAATTCTATGCTTTGTTTGCAACCAGAAAAGAGTCCAAATAGCCAAAGCAATCTTGAACAAAAGGAACAAATCTGGAGGCATCATATTACCAGACTACAAAATATACTACAAGGCTACAGTAACCAAAACAGCATGATACTGGCACAAAAATAGAGACATAGACAAACGGAACAGAACAGAAAACCCTGACATAAAACCATTCACATACAGCCAACTGATCTTTGACAAAACAGACAACAAAATACACTGGGGAAAAGAATCCTTATTCAATAAATGGTGCTGTGAAAACTAGATAACCACCTGCTGAAGAATGAAACAGGATCCATATCTATCACCATTCAAGATGGATAAAAGACTTAAATATAAGGCATAAAACCATAAGAACTCTCTAAGAAAATGTTCGAAAAACTCTTCAAAATGTTGGCCTAGGCAAAGAATTTACGAAGAAGACCCCAATGGCAATCACAACAACAACAAAAGTAAATAAACAAACAGGACTTAATTAAATTAAAAAGCCAAAGAAATAATCAACAGAGCAAACAGACAATCTACAGAATGCGAGAAAATACTCGCAAGCTATACATCTGATAAAGGGCTAATAACCAGAATCTACAAAGAACTCAAGCAAATCAGTAAGAAAAAACCAAACAACCCCTTTAAAAAGTGGGCAAAAGACAGAAACAGAGGCTTTTCAAAAGAAGATAGACAAATGGCCAATAAACACATGAAAAAACACTCAAGGTCACTAATTATGAGGAAAATGCAAATTAAAACCACAAATGAGATATCACCTTACCCCAGTTAGAATGGCTTTTATTAAAAAGTCCAAAAACAATAGATGCAGGCATGGATGTGGAGAGAAAGGAACATTTATACCCTGATGGTGGAACTGCAAATTAGTATAACTCTTATGGAAACAGTATGGAGATTCCTTAAAGAACTAAAAGTAGACTTACCATTTGACCCAGCAATCCCACTGTTGGGTATCTACCCAAAGGAAAACAATACTTTTTCTCAAAAGGACACATGCACTCTAATGTTTATTGCAGCACAATTCACAATCGCAAAGACGAGGAATCAACCCAAATGCCCATCAATTCATGAATGGATTAACAAAATGGGGTATATGTACATCATGGAATACTGCTCAGCAATGAAGAAGGATGACTTAATGCCTTTTGCAACAATATGGATGGAACTGGAGACCATTATCCTAAGTGAAGTACCTAAAGAATGAAAAACAAACACCACCTGTATTCACTATTAAATTGGAACTAACCGATGAGCACACATGTGCGTAGAGGGAAGTATAATTCAATGGAAATCAATCAGCAGGGAGGGGGAAGGAGCGGATGGGCAAAATCCTACCAAACAAGTACAGTGAACACTATCTGGGTGATGGGCACACTTATAACCATGATTAAGGCATTACAAAAGCGATCCTTGTAACTAAAAATATTTATACCCCTGTAATACTTTGAAATTAAAAAATAACATGCAAAATTATCTGTGCTGACGAAAGTAAGAATAATGATTATCTTTGGTGAGGATTGCTGACTGGGAAGAGACACAAAAGAGCCTTATAGAGTACTAGAAATGTACTATATCTTGATCTGGGTTCTGCTTACATGGGGGTGTATGTATGTGTGTGTGTGTATATATATATATATTTATATATATGGAAAATCATCAAATCCTTCACTTGAGACTTTTTACTTTACTGTCATAACTCTCTTTAAAAAATATTTTAAAAATATAAGCTTTCACTTCCATAGTTGTCATATCTACTCCTCTATTTTATTTTTCTTGTTTAGAATCTCATTTTCTCTTACCTGAATTATAATAGGTTCCCAATTGTTCTCCTCAGACTTATATTTAAACTATTTTATCCAGTTTATGCAGTGCTGCCTAGAAATTTTCCCCATGAATATCACTTTGTGTATTACCAGAACACTCAAAAACCTCAAGAGTTGGATACTACCTAGAGAATAAAGTATAAATTTCTTAACATTGTATCCACTTAAAGCCAGCTGAATGAAATTTCAAATAACATTTCTAGGTACAACTTTTCTAAAAAGGCTATTTGGAAATACATATTTATTTTAAAATGTTTATATTCTTTGATCCATCATTTTCACTACTAGGAATTTTCCTTGAGGAAAGAAACACAGTTGTACATAAAAATTTAGCTGCAAAAATGTTCCCATTATCAAAACATAGAATAAAACATAAATAGTCTCTGAAACGGTAGATGAGTTCAACAAATCTTAACATATCCACATTATAAAACTATGAGAATATCTAATGAAATGTAAAATAAAAGTGAAAAATCAGTTTATAAAGTAGTATATATGATATAATATGCATTATAAAAAAGACTATATATGACTATTTCTAGGAAGTGAGTTTACAGGCAATATTTTTCTTCTTTTTGCTTATCTGTACTTTTAAAGTAATATATACTTTTAAAAAGTTGTAAAAATTTTATAAGAAAAAAGAAAAGTAATTAGAATAGATGAAATATCAACAATATATTTTAGAAAGATAGACTGCAAAAAAACATGCACAGGCAAATAATTGTATGATAGACAGAAAAGCAAATTAACAAATTGACAAGGGAAAAAATTAATCAAAATTCTACAGTCACTATAATAAAGAATGTTAAACATGTTTCTTACTTTTCCTAAAAAATGAAACTTTAAATGTTACATTTTCTTCTCAAGTGTATCTTTTTTGTCAAACTTCTAATAATTTACCAAATCATTATTTTGCATCTATTATACACAATGCACTATATTAATTATAAAAAAATACAAAGTGAAGGCAACACTAACAAATAGGAGGTTAAGACACTAGGATATTTGATTATTTCCTCTGCTAAAGTGGAAGGTTAACTTTGAAGGTTATATTACTGGCCAAGATTTTAGGTATGCTTTTCAAGCGGGTTTGTCAGTTTATGCTGCCCTCCCTAATCTCAATCTGCTTTTTAACAGTGACTTTTGGTCATGCAGATTCCAAGTGAGAAATTCATAACCAGGCCACGAATATCCTAGCATGGACTTCTGAATCTTGAAATATGTGTCTTTTACTTCTGGATCTTGCTTGCTGACTGTGTGATAAAATACTGACCCTTTAGGTTTTTTCCCATAAATCCACATTAAAATTATGCAGAAAAATATTTGGAATACACTGACCCTAATAATTGCAATATAAATAAAAATCTTTATTTCAAGTGTCTTTTTCTCTAGATTACAACTCACTATAGCACCTAAGTAATTACTTGACAAACCAAGAACTCCAATACATAGACTTCCTATTTTTTTTACTATCCAAGATCTTGCCTTCTGTGACACCACTGTCCTCAGTTCCCTTCTACATTCCTCATCACTCCTCTTCCTCTTTATGCAACAGAGAGTCTGTGATCAAGGGGAGAATCTGTGGTTCATTACAGTAATGACTTCCTGGCTCCTCACTCATTAAAATCCCAACCTTAGTTAAAATCAAATATCTACTATACCATACTACACTCATGATTGGAATGTGGCTAGAAGAAATCATGTCACTTTTCTGACAGGTTTTTAAAATTTCACTATCCTGATTCTCTAATGTGCATTTGGCTCTGCCTAGTAATCCTACATTTCTCTAGTCATGTTCATTCATATACAAACCAAGACAACTATTTCAAATTGTCTCTACTTTACAAATCTTCAGCACCATTCACTAACCCATTATACTGAAAATCTAAATTAATCTAACATTTTTATTGGGAGAATGATGGACACCCCTCTCCCATCTTCCTATCACTAAATTTATCACTTTGCCAACATCTGTATCTACCCAAGTTCTTTATATACCTCTGTAAGAATGAAAGTAGTTTTTTCCTGTTCCTACCAAAAGCAAACTCTTCCACATATGTCCTAGGACCTTTCCCTTCTCATCTACTCCAGGACTTTGTACAGCAATTGTCTTTTTTCTCCCTTAAAACATATTTCCTTCTTTCCTGGTTCATTTCCATCAGTACAACTAGTATGTCCTAGAATCTTCCATTAAAAACAAAATTAAAACCCTCTCAAGACACTCTAAACCCCCTCTCCACCTAAAGCTAAATTTTCTACCTCTATTACAGGGAAGAAGAAAAGTGATATATATTCAGTGTCTGTACTTCCTCACTTTTTTTAAGTCACTACAATGTGGGCTCTGTCCTGGTTGAAACTCTTGCCAAACTCCTCAACATTATCCATGTGATAAAATCTATTAATATCTTCTCTTTGCTTGATCTCCTAAAACCACTCGAGGGAACTGACCACTTTCACCTTTTGGCAACAATTTCTTCTCTTGCATCCTCTGACACCATACTCTTTTCAGTGTCCTGCCTCATTTGACATTCCTTTCCAATTTCCTTTCTGGGCTCCTCCTCCTTTGCCCAACTGCTAAAGAGCTTGGTCCTGGGCACTCTTTTCTTCTTTCTCAATGATCTTTCCCTAGTTTCATCTAGTCCCACACCTTTACTTATCCATATGTCAATGGCTGCAATAGCCAAATGCCTGCTTGATATTTCCATAAGAATTTTTATGAACCATCTCAAATATACCACATCCAAGAGAGAATTTCATTCTCCAAATATGTTGATCCTACCCCCCCAAAATTTCCCCATCACAATAGACAGAGCACATATCTACACAGTGTTCAAGCCCAAATACAGGAGTCAGATTTAATTCTTTCTGCTTATGTCCAAATTCAATCTGTCCTCAAGGCCTATATACTATATTTTAAAAATATTTCCCAAACCTGTTCACTTCTCTAGATCTACATTTGCTCCTCTGAGCCATCACTTTCATCTTCCGCTTAGACTATTTCAACAGCTTTTCTCTTTCAATACTTTCTGCATTTAGACACAATATCTACTCCTGACCATGACGTACAGTACCGTACAGATTTGTCTGCTGCCTATGTCTTCTACTTTATCACATCCCACTATCTTCCTTGTTCGCTGTACTTTAATCACATTTAAGCTTGGTACATTTGCATCAATGCCTTAAACATACTAAGCTTGTTCATGCTCTTAGGGCACTGTTGATCTCGTTTTCTGGTGGAATGCTCTTTCCATAGCTCTCTGCTTGGCTAGATTCTCCTCGTCTTTCAAGTCTTAGGTTCAGCTATTCACCCTGACAAAGAGGTCTGCTTTGATCACCCTATTTAAAGTGACAATCCCATCCACCAACTGTAGTCACTCTCTATTATCTTTTTATTTTCACCACACCACTACTTGAAAGTACTTATTTGTTCATTCATTCTCTATATCTCCACATGAAAATGTAAGTTCCATAAGAGTAGGAACTTTTTCTATTTGGATTATTGCTGAGTTCCCAATAGAGAGCACATAATACGTACTCAATAAATGTGCACAGATGAATAATACTTCCCTAACTTCTTTTGGTTTAAATGTATCTTGAAATAGATGTAAAATAGTTAAGCTTATCAGTTCATTAATTGCACAAACATATATCGAGAACCTACACTGTCCTGGGGACAGTAATAGACACAAATAAAAAAAAAAAAACAGTTCCTATCTTCATGCAAGTTTATGCTAGTTGGAAAGACAGGCATAAAATCAATTAACTGTAATCCAGTGTGACAAGGCTTGTAACAGGATGCAAGGTAAGACGAGGGCACAAAGGGTATAGTTATCAATATTGCTTCATGTGAGGGATCTTTATGAAAGAGATAATATTTAAATTCACCTTGAAGTAGAAAGCAGATAAGTCAGCAACAAGTGGAGAGAAAGAATGTTCCAGTATGAAGGAAGAACATGCTTACAGGCAAAGTCAAAAAGCAATAGACCAATGTACTTTCCATATATTGCTCAGCTGTCTTCCTAGAATTTTCTTCATTACATTACTGGATTGGATTCATGTCTTCCTCTTATTTGGTTTACTTCTTCATTTTGCTGGAGCTACAGCTTGGTGCTGGATATAGACTTGTACCCTATAGAAGTGCAGGAACCTGACCAGTGAAATATTCAGCTGTATTTCTTTAATTACCCTGGTTCTCCCATGCCTTCTGTGTTTGTCAACTCGAGTACTTCTGGATCTATAATTCTTGTTACAACATCTAATAAAAATGAGCCACTGAATTATTTAAAAAAAAAAGGTGTGTTCATTATATTTTGTGTAAAGGAGGAAGATAAATGTTTTAGAAATATTTTTAACAATAAAAACAATAAACAAGGATGTAGAAATTAAAAGAAGTGGATAATAAATTTAGATATTTGGAATGACATTTCTAGAAAATAGTGGTAAGTTAAGATTCTCCCTGTATGGTGTCCAGATAATAGAAATTTATGATCACTGATTAAGCCTTGATAGACCAAGAAGAAACTAACACCTAAAACACAAAAAAGTAAAACGAAACCCAAAGAAAAGTTAAAGGATAGTAATATGGTTAACCTGGAAAAGAACACAATATTACTTTCTGCTTTGCCTTCCTATACTCTGATCCTAAGTTTTTAGCCTCCATGAACCTTTTCACATAGTTTTTGAACTAGTCATGATCAAGCCTGGCAATATAATCAAAGCTCCATTCTTATCAGTAGCTGGGAACTCAAGAGTCATAGCATTTTAATCATTATGCCTAGAGTATATTCCAAACACCCACGTACATACAGAATTTACCACTTCCTTCCTTTATCCCTGCTGTATACTAAGTCTTTATGACAAAGCTTTTGCCTTGCTGTTTGAATATATTTTATTTTACCAAGCCCCCTGGCCCATGGCTAAAGCCCATGTACCAACATCCAATCCTATACCTAACTTATTCAGGTCTCAGGGACTGGGCACCTCACTTAGTACCTCAGGTACCAGCTGAGGTCCAATCAGTGAAAATCTCTACAACATTATCCTATTAAATACAAGTACCACTGAGACCCAAAGCCTCTTGCTGCCAGACCTTGCCCATCTATGCATGTCCTTATAAGTCAAAAATAGCCTAGAGCTATACTAATTTTGCCAGAGCCCTTTGGAAGAATTATTTGAAGAATACCAGAAGAATTACTGCAGCTACCAATTAGGTCAGCCCTCAAAGCTAATAAACTCCACCAATCCTGGCTAGTTCTATGATTCTTCTGTTGCTTATTGGTGACCTGGATCCAATTGTGCCTCTAAGCCTAGCCCACATGACTTTGAACATTACTGATAACATAGATATTTGAATGTATTTGATGCAATATGATTTATCTGTCAAATGTTCCAAGACCAATACTGGCACCAAAGGATAGATATTAAGAGATGATAGATATTTGGCTAAATGAAAAGGATAGCATTCCTCAATTTAGTGGATAGTTTAGCTAGATAGCCTTTAGAGTCTTATGAAACTTAAAATTCTGTAATTCTATGGAAATTCTTCCATTTAAAATTCTAATTTTTTTGTGTGTAGAATGATAAACTGAAAGATCTCCAAAAAGGAGAACAGTGAAGAAATGAAAGTTTTCAGCTTTATCTTCTAATTCCAGGTATTTCTACAATTTGAATAAAATAGGTGAGTAAAATTGGCCAAAAAATGACAAAGAAGAATGAATGAAGGATTAGTTGGTAAGATGATTCTTTGATAAAATAAATGCTAATTGTAAAATTTTTAATTCATCCTATTAAAGACTTTAAGACTTTCAATTCTTAGTTTAGGATAGAAGAGATATGGAAGAAGAATTTGGAATAAATAAGAGTATAAGGATTTATCTGAAAAAGACAAGATTTTAAGTAGGCTAGTTCAAGTAAATACATAATTCTAAGTTGATTTAAAATATAAATTATCAAATGTACCAAAATCAAGAAATTCTCACTGAATCTGAAGATTTGCAATATGTAGAATGGGACTAAAGTTTTCTTGGCACTAAAATTAGAAAACATAGGATGATAAATAATAGCATTAAAATTAAGGTAAAATCCCTATGGTATTGTTTCCAAAAACTCAAAAATATCACTTTAATCATGAGAAAAACATAAGAAAATCCACTGGATACTCGATAAAATATCTGAGCAGTACTCCTCAAAATTGTCAAGGTCACGGGGCGGGGGGTGAGGAAGGAAAGACTAATAAGCTGTCACAGACCAGCAAAGACTAGGAAGACTAGGAAGACATGACAACAAAATGCAATGAAGTACTTGGAATGGATCGTGGAACAGGAGAAGGACATTAATAGAAATTGGTGAAATCTGAGTAACATCTGGAGTTAAGTTAATACCAATGTACCAATGTTGGCTTATTAATTTTAACAAATCTACCACAGTACTGTAAGATGGCAAAATCAGGGAAAACTGAAACTCAGTGAGTGATATATGAGAGCTCATTATACTGTGGTATCGTTGAAACTTCTCTGTAATCTAAAACTATTCCAAACTTAAAAGTTTATTTAAAAAACATCAAAGTAAAAATAGTTCCCATTCACAAGTATAAGACAATAATTCAAAAATTTAAGATATAATGATTATAACATAAAAATTCAAATGAATACTGACTGGGCCAGAAGGCTTGCAAATAAGCAAATTAAAATAATTAAATAAACAACAACTGCTTTTCCACAAAACATAACCATAAATGTAGTGCAGTGGTGGATAATATCCATTTAGGCATAAAGACTTGCTGGAAAATATGACCAAATATTGATTTATTTACTTACTTATTGTTTTATACCAGGCAAGGCAGTAGGGAGAGGAAGGAGGAAGAGGGAATGAGTGGCAATCAATTTTTAATTGTGCTCTTTGTGCTTATTTTTAGCTAACTTAAGAGAATAAATAAAAAATCAAATATTTGGCCGGGCGCGGTGGCTCACGCCTGTAATCCTAGCACTCTGGGAGGCCGAGGTGGGCGGATCGTTTGAGCTCAGGAGTTCGAGACCAGCCTGAGCAAGAGCGAGACCCCATCTCTACTAAAAATAGAAAGAAATTATATGGACAGCTAAAATATATAGAAAAAATTAGCCGGGCATGGTGGCACATGCCTGTAGTCCCAGCTACTCGGGAGGCTGAGGCAGGAGGATTGCTTAAGCCCAGGAGTTTGAGGTTGCTGTGAGCTAGGCTGACGCCACGGCACTCTAGCCAGGGCAACAGAGCGAGACTCTGTCTCAAAAAAAAAAAAAAAAAAAAAAAAAAATCAAATATTTGAATTTATACTATGATTATTTCCAAGTACATAAAAATAGTTTCAGCTATCTCTTCAACAATATAATGAATGATCTAAGATTGAATGCACTTGGAAGGGAACAAATTGGTAAACATTTTATAAGTTTAAGGACCTTTTCCAATTCGAATCTGAAGAAAAACATCAGACTTCTACATCTAGATAGGATGGAACCATTTATGGTGGACCAATGCTCTAGCTGAGAACAGGAAAAGCAAGATTTAATACAAAAATCATCTGTTTAAAGGTATCAGAGGACTGTTGCTACAATAATGACTTGAGTAGCTACGATTCTGAAAAGGAGTTAACTAGAGAGGGGTAATTTGAGGATCTGCAGTTTTGCCAAGAGTTTTACAAATTATATGTATGAGGAAGGGGCTGAGAAACCAGGCTTAACTAGAAAGAGAACTCCTGCTAGAGGACAGAGAAACCACCCAAGTTATGCAGTTATGCAGGGCTGAAGTGACAAAATTGGAGATTTGAGAATTGTTTCTATCCCAAATCATTTGCCAAATTTTGAACCTATGTAGGGCTTAAAGTTAAAAAGCTAAGCCCCCTGCACTCTGAAAAACTGTAGTTTTTCACAGTTTGACAATGCTGAGGAGACAAACACTGGATTATAGCATCTGCCAGAAGCAGAGCCCTTGTGAATATTCATCTCTCAGCTTGGGAGGTCTCACCCAAAATACTGGTGTGAACCATCACTAGCCAAGACTTACCAAAACCTCCATAAAACCTTCATGGGAGACAGCAAACCATTTTGGATAGCAATAGAAATGAACTAATGGGAAACACTTTAAGAAGTAAAAGAATAAGCGGTTGAGTGATAACCTTGAGATAGTAGGTGGTGGTTAGAAAGTGGGATGCTTGAACGTGAGACTGATAATGACCAAGAATAGGATCTGACCATAGCGTGGATGGCAGAAGTAGTGTTCAACACATGATGATTGACTGGAGTAGGGGACTCTAGGAAATGAGAGCCAAGATTTTGAAAGGATCATCTACATAGATATTTAAATCATCAAGAATTATGACAGGAGTAGGCTCAAGAAGAGACAATGGAATAGATCCTAAAATCTTAATGAAACAAAGGAAGTAACATAGGAGTGTGTACCTGACTATGAGAGTATGTACTGGGAGGTATAATCTGATATATGAGTTTTAAAGCTAGAGGTGTTTAGGGGAAAAAAAGGAACATTAACGAGAAAAAAGCCTCAGAGCCAGGCAGTATAACTGGTGTGGGAGAGCATACAGCCACTATTTGAGAGAACTGCAGTGGAAGCACAGCCTCAGGGAGGTAATCAGGTTTCAGTTAGAACAGGAAAGTGTAAGTAATGTTCAGAAGAGAATAGACTAATGAGTTGATCCATTCATTAATCAAAGTTTACTAAAGGCACTGAATTAGGCATTAGGAATAAAACAGTAATAACATAGCCTCAGCCCTCTCAAAACTGCAACTTGAGTAAGAAGTCTCATATAAAAGTGATTAAAGAATATAACTAAATTTCTATAATAAGTTAACATTTTATAAACCAAGTTTTATTTTATTAAAAAATTAGAATGTATTAAATTGTATTAAAAATGAGGTTGTATATTTTCAACAGTAGTACAACAAAATACATAATTATTCTAATATAGCTAATTATTTAAGTATTAATTATATGCTAAAAATTAGTGTGAATTAAGAATATCTGGGCAAAAGTCACTTTTAACAGTAAAAAAGGGGGGGAAATGGTAAGAATATGCTTTTACAGACACATGCACAGTTACCTGAGACAAAGCAGCATCCCGTTCTTCTATCACTGCACTCATTTCTTCTGCGGTTATTCTCTTTTTACATTCTTTGGTCTTGTAGATTCTATCCACAATTATAGCTCCATTCTTCTGAATAGCTATCCCTGTGTCCGCATTGTTTATTCTGTTCAGTAATTCCTGTAATGTCTACCAACACCATTATATGTTAGTCAGACATGAAGTTTTAATATATTTTATTTAATATAGGGTTTAATTAATAGGCACATGTGAATTGTAAATTGACTGAGTGAAGTTATTGAATTTTCATATTGCAGCAAAGATGTACATTATTAGTGTGTCAATTCTTCTTTTTCCCACATCTTAGTTCTTGAAACCCACTCAATTGAACTTAAGCCTCTAAGATATAAGACTGACATCAAGAAATCTCCTCAGAGAATGGCTTACCATGTCATTTTCTTCAGGGTTAATATTTTCTAGCCTAGAAAAAAGGGACACAGAAAGCCTGATCAGTAGCATTTCCTTAGTGCAGCAAAATGAGTTCGCTTTTTAAATCTTTAGAACCTCAAGTAATTTCATTCGACTAGTCTTTAGAGTCAACCATGACACTGAACATATTAAAGTGCCACCTGCTCGACTCCATCTTTCAATAATGCTCCATATCTTCTGCACTGACTTCAGACTGTTAAGTTATTAATGTTTACTGCTATATATGACTACAAGGATCAATTGTTCATATGTGCTTAGATGAAGAAAGTTCCCCAGTGATAGAAGCACTCATTCTCATCATTATATTTACTCCTGGACTTTCAATTCTTATCAGAAACTGTATTTCCTTTCTTTTTTGGACACCATTATAAGTAAAACAAGGCAAGTATTTTTATTACAAAGTTTAACTATGTTCCCTCAAAAGCAATGACAAATAATTACACTAAATTTGAACTAAAAATCTCTTGCTGCTACCTATTTGTGAAAACAAATATATAGAAATGCTGACCAAATATGGACCACATTTATTAGGTGACTAATGCTATTTTCTCTTTTTATAATAGATATAAAATTATTCAGTTTAAAGACAAAAAAAAGTAAATTGGTTCCCCTAATGCATGCATTGTGTCTTATAAAAGCCACAGTAACCACTGAAATGTTTGTTGATGTTGAGGAATTGAAGAAATGCAGTAAAGGTAAAGAAAGAAGTTCTAAAAGACATAACCTAGAAAATATCTGTAATATAATTTAGGCTACCATTTAAATTGGATAAATTAAAAGAAAATCTTCAATAGATATTAGTGAAAAGACAGATTCTAGAAATGGTCTTAATTATTTTTAAATTACACAAAAAAGTTTAGATATCCAAGTTTCTGTTTTCTCAAGTTTCTCCCCACCCCCAGTTCTGTACTCTTACGATTTCACACTTACCCCCAAAAAGGATAGTAGGAAAAGATACTAGGAGACAACAAATATGACACAAATTATTTCAACTTCACAAGTGGATGAAATTGCTACATTCATGGAAAAGTAGTAATTTTAAAACATAGTATTTTAACAGAAAAAATATATACACATATACCAAAAAGCTACTTCTAAACACAATTAAATAGTATTAGTTAAAAGGAAAGCATAGTGATTTTGAATTATATATAATTTAGTGTATCTCAAACTACTAACATCCACTTTGAATTCACATTTCAAAAAGGGTAACTACTCTCATCTTTAACCATTTTTCTCCAAAATAAATCAACAATTTTCAAAGATATTGCTTAATAAAAGCTTGTTCTACAAGAAGTGTGAGGATAACGCCTTCTTTTTTACTCAGTTGAAAAATATAACATAAAAGTATAAGACAATAAAATTCTTACAAGTATTTGTTGTCATAGTGAAAGTATTCGAAGAACACTAGTATAGCATTTAACCATCAGTTATTTGTAGGCTAAATATGATTTTTAAGGAAGTGATATATGGTGAGAAATATTTATCTTATATTTTCTGTCTTTTATTATCTTCTATTGTCATTTTTAGATGAAATCAGTCTCAGAGCTAACTATGGCAGCTTCCCAATAAAATCAAAGTTAAATGCTAGTAAATTTCACAATTATGTTATTATTAAACTTTATAATTTAAAATGTGAACAGACACATGATAATTAAACATTTAGATTGGTATATGAGAACCTTTACAACAACAAAAATATTGAGTTGCCAAGGTTATAAATCCCCATTTTTAGTTTCAAAGAATTATAAATGACCAGGGAGAAAATAACAGTATAGGTAGATTACCTAATTTGTATATTCCAAATAATCAACACAACAAAAATATATGAAATTTCTATGTAATACTTATAACTTGTCTTCAGGCATTGCAATGCAAAGAATTACTTTAGGGAGGACCTTTTAACAGGAAAGGTTTAAGATAACTGTATTTGGTCTGATATTAAAATTCTCTGCTAATCATTTAAATATTTTTAAAAAATCAAAATCAAATGTATTAAAGAATATACCAGATTCCTGGCACCTGAATTTAGCATTCAGTCTTTAAATAATTTGTGTAATTGCTCCTAAAAGTACGTAACAAACATATAGTGATTTGTCATTTTGCTGATAATTGAATTTAAACTGTTTTTGGTGAAGCTCGTGTGCTAGGTCTCACACGCAGAGCATGAGTGACCCAAGTCAACTGCTTAGCATTTGGATCTCAATGTTGCCTTATTATTATTCTTTATAATTGATATAAGTATAGTGATAGATGGCCATAAAAAGAAAAGTATAACTTTAATCAAAATGAAAAAAAAAAAGTTATTTGAAATTTGAAAATGGGCATAGATGCATGTAACTTTCAATATAAACATGAATCTTAAAAGAGAAAAAAGCTGATTCTTGTATTTCTCTATTTGTATTTCTTTAAAAGTCTCAGGAGGTATTTATTACAGATATCAAAGATCAATTACATTATAATTTAGTCTCAACTAGATTACATAGAGCAAGATCTGATCAGCAAACTTTTTCTGTAAAGGGCCAGATAGTAAATGTTCTAGGCTTTGCCAAATGTTCTCTGTTACAGCCACTGAACTCCGCTTTTGTAGTGCAAAAGCATCCATAGTCAATAAGTAAAAAAATGAGTATGTTGTGTAAAACTTTATTTACACTACAGGTGGAAGGCTGGAATTCACCACAGGTTCTTACTTTGCCAATCCCAGATACAGAGTATTGAAAAATGCAACCAGATCTTTGACATTAATACGCTGTAAGTGCCAATTCAGTATACTTGACATAATTTTATGAGTTGGATCATTCAATATCTAGTTAAAGAATCAACAAGAGCAATTTTGAGAAAATTAAATTCAGGTCTACAGTAAGTACATCACTTACTGTATCACTTAAGACAACACAAAATTTAGACCATCTACGTTTTCAAAAAGATTATTTGAAACAGCTATACAAGGCTTTCAATTTTCTATTTAAAATGACTTTGGGAAAGGTACTAAGGTTTACTAATAGCATGTATAATACTTTACTGGTTCAAATAAAGACTTAAAATAACAGTTGGAGCTATATGAAATATAACTGACAAAGTATAAATTATATCTCATTAATATGAGGTTTACAATTAGACAAAAGAATCTCAACCTTTTGTAAACTTTAAATTATGCCTACAACAGTCTCACTTGACATAGTATGATAATTAGTAAGAATTTTGCTGAAGTAAATGTCTATGGGCTCAAGTTTCAATTGATTTCCTATAGCATGCAAATTCTTACTGACAACCTTGCACTCTAAATGAAAGGCCTATGTATGAAATGTCGCATTTCTTGATTTATCCCTAAATCAATCAATAATGCCTTATTCCTTTCTGAAACTATAGTCATCACCTTGTTCAATGGCAAGAAACAAAACGTTGACCTCAAATGATAACAAAACAAAACCAAAACTAGTGACCAGTTAATCAGAAAATTCCAACTCCTTTGCTTTTATTCCCTCATTTTTTACGTAGCATTATACTTACCATGTTAAAAAATACCAATGATAGCAAAGAGACTGAAGAAAAGATATGATCTCAAAAGTTGGAATATACAAATGCAAACAATGTACATATTAGAATGTATATGTAAGTCATTTTAACTTGAAACCTTTTTACTTTTTTGCTAGTTTTGAATAAAAGCAAAAAAAAAAGAAAGATAAAAAGCATTAAAGATTCAAGGGGTAAAGGAAAGCAGAGCAGAGGCAAAATAAGTCAAGACATACTGTAACAGAGACACAAAGTAGATCAGAAGTAGAAAGGAGATGAGAGAAAAAAGACAACAGAAAGAATCTGAAGATTATAGGAAGCAAGAAATTAGGGAATTTAAAAAGAAAAGAGATGTGAAATAATTTATATAATTTCATCTTGTACGCAACTCCAAATATGCCCTTCATTCAAATAGAATTTAGTTATAAATTGGTTCTCTTATTAAGGATTTAGTCTAAAACACTCTCTTGAAGGTTCAGAACCTATAGTTTCAGCTGAGGAGAAAGGAACCTCTCTACAGTTTCATGTGAAACTATGCTGACATACTATTCTTTTTTGTTTCTGCTCGGTATGTATGGCCTTCCCTGACCCATCCTCCCTCTCCCACCTGCACTCCTAGACTATAATACAGTAGAAGCCTCTCTTATAAACTATTTCTATGAAAACCAAAAATTCTTCATATCAATTAATATTGTTTTAAGTATTTATGTAATTATTTACTTATTTAATTAACTAAATTAAAACTACAATGCTATGTTCCCAGCAACTAGAACTGCACCTAACACATAGTGTATATTCAGTATTAGCTGAATGGATTAATTAATTAAAAGGCTTGGGATTGAGTGTTTTACTTTTCTTCCATTCCCATTCCTCCCTTAATACTAATGCTCCAAAGGACAAAATAGATTCTGCCTCAAGGAACACTAATTTAGTATACTGTAATAAAAATTATAACAAATATATATGTAAATTACAGTAGATATACAATGAAGACTAAAAAAAATAGGGAAGAAGGATAGGTTCAATTTATATACACCAGTGAAAAATGGAATAAACAAAACTAAGTGATCAGTTTAATAGAAGTTCTGAGGAAGAAGTTTTGGCTTGGATATGTGGGCAGATGGTTGTGCTACTGATCAGGATGGGGGATTAAGGAGAAGGATCAGGTTTTAGGAATGAATTAATAAACTTCATTTGGATATGCTAAATTTGAGTTGCCTGTGTAAACCTGAGGTAGATAATTCTGACAATGTGCATTTGATTGATTTTGAATCATTGGCCAAGTTGTCAAGCACTCTAAGCATTTTCATCTATAAAGCATTAATAACACCTACCTCAAAAGAGTTGTGACACTGTATGAAAGCTGATTTGCTATCTTTTGGGGGTGAATTTGATTTTTTTAAAAGCAGTAAAATCTATTCAGAAGCAAATTTCATGAATAAAATTGGTGATCAATCTATGTAACAAAATTTATGAACATAAATTACATGTAAGTATAATATAGCACTGTTCAGCAACTGATAAATTGAAAAAAAAAATAGTACTTGCAAATCTCCAAAGGCGAGTTTTAAAATTTAATGGCTGCATTACCAAAATTTTAAAAAGGGCATCTACTTTGAAAAATATGTGTAAAAACATTTGGTTCTAGTGTTTCTACAGACATAAATAAATTGATTCTAAAACATATATGGAAAAGCAAAGGTACTAGAATACAAAAAACAATTCTTTAATAAAAGAGCAAAGTTGGAGGACTGACATTTGATTTCAAGATTTACTATAAAGCGTCAGTCATCAAGACTGTGAGATATTGGTGAAGGGACTGACACATAGATCAATGGAACAGAATAGAAAGTCCAGAAATTGAACCAGGCATATGTAGTCAACTTATTTTGACAAAAGTGTAAAGAAAATTTAGTGGAAAAATTACAGACTTTTGCACAAATGATGGTGGAATTAAAAAAATGTCTACATAAAAAAGAAAAAAAAAGGAACTCCACATTTTCCACAAAAATTAACTCAAAATGGATCACAGACCTAAATGTAAAACACAAATCTTATAACTTCTAGAAGAAAACACAGAAGAAAATCTGTGTGACTTTTAATTTCACAATGACTTTTAGATTCAATACCAAAAGAACAATCTATGAAAGAAAAACACTGATAGGGTTTTATCAAAATTTAAAACTTGTGTTTTGCTAAACACATGAAGAGACTAAAAAAAAAAATAAGACAGGGACTAGAAGAAAATATTTGCAAACCACATAGCTGATAAAGGACTTATATTCAGAACAGAAATAACTCTTTTAAACAATAAGAAAAAAATCCAGTTTGAAACACTGTATCAAATTTATGAACAAAGGTGATAGGCAGATAGCAAATAAGCATGAATAAAGCTGCTCAACATCATTTGCCATCAGATAAATACAAATAAAAATATTGAGCTATCACTATGCAACTATTAGAATGGCTAACATACAAAACAAGAAACAAAAAACAAAACAACAGTTCCAAATCTTGGGAAGGATGCAGAACAACAGGAATTGTGATTCATTGCTAGTGAGATTCCAAATGATACAGAATCTCTTCTAGAAGAGAGTTTGGCAGTTTATTTTTATAGAGTTAGCATAGATTTCACATATAACCCAGCATTCATGCTGCTAGGTTTATTTGACTGATTTGAAATGGATATCCAAACAAAAACTTGTGTGCAAATGCTTATAGCAACTTTATTCAAAACTGGAAATATTGGAAGCAATCACAATATCTTTTATATAGGTGAATGGATAAACAAACTGTGATTCCTCCACACAGTGGAATACTTCTCAACAAGAAAAAAGAACAAGGTTTATAATTCATGCATCTACATGAATGTATTTTGGTAAGTGAAAGATGCCAGTTTGAAAAGGCTACATATTGTGTGATTCCATTCATATAACATTCTAGAATAGGAAAAACTATTAGGGGCAGAAAACAAGTCAGCAGTTGCCACAGAGTTGGGAAGAAGAAGTATTTGGGTAGAGGAAGCACAGGGGATTTTTTTAAGAGGCAGAACTAATTTGGATATATGACACTATGCATTTGTCAAAATCCACAGAACTTTACAGGGGAGTGAACCTAAAAAAATTCATGATGAAAATGGCTCCTTCACCCTCAAAACTAATAACTCCATTCTACCCAAGAGAAAAACTTCAGAAAACACCAAATAGAGAGGAAATTTTATAAAATACCTGACCAATAATCCTCAAAACTATCAAAGTCCTGAAAAACAAGGAAAGTCTAAGAAAATGTCACACCAGAGCAGGCTAAGGAGACATAACAATTAAATGTAATATGAAATCCTGGATAGGATCCTGGAACATAAACAGGACATTAGGGGAGAACTAGTGAAATCCAAATAAAGTGTGGAGTTTAGTTCACAGTTATGTAACTATACTGAATTCTCCCCTGTGACAAATGTACCATAGTAATGTTAAGATGTTAACAAAAAGGGAAAATGGGTGAGAATTATACAGGAACTTCTCTGTACTATCTTCACAACTGTTCTGGAAATCTAAAACTATTTAAAAATAAAAAATTCATTTAAAAAGTTGGAAGTCCACATAAAGATGGCATAGTAAAATATGCACACAGAAATTGATTTATCCCATTATACAGCCGCATAAACAGAAAATAAAAATTAATCAAACAGAAAGAAAGTAGGATGTCATGCAGCAATTTTTAAAGGTAGGGACCAGGTGCAGGGTGAAAAGATGATGATTTTGGCTAAATTCACCTAACTCTTACTTTTACCTATGAAGATAGGTACTGGGAAAAGACAGTGAGCTAACAAAATCCTGAGAATTTTTCACTAATACCACACAGCTTGGAAATAATCTGAGAAAGAGTTGAGTAGATAGCCCAGAATAAAATAACAAAACCCTTCCAGAGTAAAAGGCTGTACTACTTAAGAATTGGTACAGAGGAAGCAACAATCATCAAAGCTGACCATTTTTTTACTACAATGGTAGAACAAATAAAAGCCCCAGTGCAATATCCCAGAGAATCAGGATATGTATAAAGATAACATGAGTACTTAATACGTGACACCAAACAACATCCTATAATTAGAGGACAGAACTTTCAACAAAAGGGCCATACAGCCCCCAGGGAGGTTTTACCTACATCCACGCCCACCCTATTGCTCTAGGGTTATATAGAAAGGTATCAAGGGAGCAATACCTTGCTAAGATACAGCAGCTCAGAAAAGGCAAATAGTTCTAAAATACGATGAAATATTTATCAAGGAAAATTCACCTGTACCATTCTGTTTTGACAAAGAAAAGTTCTTGACAGAATTGCCCATTTCAAGCATGACCAAGATGAAAAGAAATGATACAGCAACTATAAATACATGACAAATACAACACAAAATGCATTATGCAAAAGAGACAAGATCATAATTAAAAAAAAAAAAAAACATAAACCAAGATGCTATGGGTTGAATGCTTGCTTTCTCCAAAACTCATGTTAAAATTTAATTATCATTGTAATGGTATTAAGAGGTGGGACCTTTGAGAGGTGACCAGGCCACAAGGGTCTCTACTCATATGGGTAGAATGAATGTCATTATAGAAGGCCAGTTCAGCCCCCTTTTGCCTCTTTTTGTCCTTCTGCCTTTCACCATGTGATGACAGTAAGAAGAATCTTGAAAAATGTATGCACTTTGATCTTGGACTTGTCAGCCTACAGAGCTATGAGCCAATAAATTTCTGTTCATTATAAATGCCCCAGTCTCAGGTATTCCATTATAGCAGCACAAATAGACTAAGACACAGGGAAAGAAGAAAATTCTCCTACCAGTGTTTGGCATTTTAGAAGATCATAAAAAACAATCATTCAGTAAAACAAAATCCAAAGAGAAGATGCTAAAATAGAGGGAAGTGCAAAAGGAAACAGAAAGCTTAAAGAAATAAGATGAGAACCAAAAATAAACAAATAAATAAAAAATTAATTAACTACAAAGAGCATGGAAGGGAACAATGACTGGATTATTACACTAACATAAAGGAAAGATTTGAGATCATCACAGTAAATGTAGAGCAAGGAGGATTAAAGTAATTATTGAACAGATAACAGATAAGGAAAAAAGTGTTCTATATAAGGATAACTGGGCAGTTATCCTTATATAGAGACTCTTATTTAGAGACTTTTGAGTCTCTAAAATATAAAACCTAAAAAACAGAATAGAAAATTTGCAGATATAAAATTTCCATGAAATAAAGGAAGAATCAAATAGCCCTTTGAAAGACATGCTGTGGTCCCAAAACTGTTATTTAAGATGATGAACACAGCCATATTGATTAAGTTCTTCTACTTCAAGAATAAAGAAAGAATCCTTCAGGTATCTGGCACAAAAAAAGCCAATACACACACACAGTGGCAGGGGGAGGGAGGGAATCCAATTGACTACAAGATTTCTTTTCAGCCAAACTCAACATCAAAAGACAGGAGAGCAACACTTTTACAATGTTTAGAATGAAAGAATACTCCACTTAACAATTTTATTCATAACCAATTTGAATGTAAGGATAACACACAGTCTGGAGCATGTTAAATCAGAGAATAAAGTATTTATGAGCTCTTCTTAAAAAAACTGTTTTGAGAATGAAAATCATTCACCCAGGGATTCCCTACAATAAAGAACTCAGGCATAAAATGCCATTTATGATAAAATTCCAATAATAATTATTTCATCCTTTTAAATAAAATTAAGATTAAACAACAGGGGGAACTTTGGCTATAGAAACTAATATGGCTATAGAAGCTAATACTTTTACAAATATTTTTAAGTAAAATTAATAAAGAAAAAGAAAAAAAGTTTAAAAATGCTTATTTATTTCATACCTGAGAGTCAAATGATACTGTTTAATTGAAATACTGCATGAAAAAAATTTGACGGACTCCAACATCTTAATGTTTTTCACAATCTCTCTTTTTAATATTAGAAGGATCTTTAAGAAATTAATATATCTTGTTGAAAGAAAATATTGCACAAAGGTCAAAATTTTCTTTAGTCTCACTTCAATTGACAATTACTCTAAAATTCAAGTAACACTTATATAGTATTTGCTATGAGCTAGGTTCTTTCCAATATTTAGTAAGTCATTTAGTCCTCATAACAACCTATATAAGGTAGCTACTATAGTACACATTTTATAGACAAAAAAAAAAATTAAGTGCCAGAACCTCTGGGTAATTTGTCCACGGCTGTACAGCAAGGAAGCAGCACAGCCAATATTTGAAGATAGACTGGGTCCAGAATCCACGCTTTTAACCTCGAAACTACACTGCCTCTCAAAATACCATGTAGAAAATAACTTGATTTTTATCAAATTAATTCTATGGATACTCCATTTAATCACACACCATCTATTCTTCTGGGTAATAATATTTAAGTATACACTTAAAGGGAAAAGGGTTATTTTGGAGTGTACATTGTGGAATTCAGGTGAATTTTTTTTGTTTATTTGTATTTTTCAAATGAGTTTAATGCTTCATGAGTTTCTGTCCATCTTCAAAAAAACGAAGCCATTAATCTAAACAAAAACCAAATCATGTTACCTCATCACAACTTGCATACTGTCATTGTAAATTATTCATAGCTTTTGGTCTCTCTAACGAACCATGTTTTTATTATAATTAGTACTTTACGCTGTTCCATTACAGAGCATAGCACAACACTGGACAAAGCAAACAAGTCATAAATATGTTGATAGATTATTATTAAATATTAGATTACTATATTCTATCTATCTTTACAAACATATATCTAGATGTTCTAAGGCTTTTCTACCCAAAACATATTCCATAGACTAGCATCAATTGTATTATCTGGGAGTTTGTTAGAAAGACAGACTATCAGGTCCCACCCTAGACCTCTTGAACTAAAATTTGCATTCTAGCAAGATTCCCCAAGTGATTGGATTTCACATTAAAATTTCAGAAGTACTCATTTCCAGTGCATAGTTTCTCTAAGTGTAGTCCATTATTTATCTATAAGAATTATCTCGGTTGCCTGTCAAAAATGCAGATTCTTAGGCTCCACCCTATTGCAAGTGTCACTAGAGTTTAAAAGCCACAGTTTAAAGAACTATGAGTAAAAAGGAATAAAGAACAGGAACAGGAATATTAAGCAGAGAGCAGCAGGAATATAACCAGACAGCTGAAATAAATCAAGAAAGTGATAATAAAAGGTGATAAAAAGAAGGAAAGAGGAGTCACATAGGGAAAGTAGGGTAAGGAAACCAACAACAGAACTACAGAGAAGTAAAGAAGTAATTGTACTGAGAGTGATGTGTATTACTTTCTTTCTTTCTTTTTTTCAAATTGACTGTTATCCCTGGCAAAGTAGCATGCCAGAAGTTTTAGAAAAAAGATTGTGGAGATATTCAATTTCCTAGTGTAACATATAAGAATCAGTAACATTTTTAAATATGTAACCACCACATAATGCATGCATTTTATCCATGTTCCTAATATACAGAATTTTAAATGTGTACATACACTTTTAGAGACATTTCCATATGCTTGGCTCGGGCAATTGCTTCATCTCTCTCCTCAATGGCTAATTGCAGTCTAGCCATAACAGCTTCATCACGTTCCCTCTGTGCAAAATACACTTCTTCAACAAGAGCTACCAAAATAAATAACCAATAATCAATCAGAGAAAATAAAGGAGAAATGCATACATTTAGCAAAAATAAAAAGCAAAATAATTGTTATTTTTTATGTTAAAATGAATTCTGATGTATTTCTTTCGCGTGTTTTTAAAAATTTCAGAATATCACAGGCGTACAAACATTCTGGTTACATGTATTGCTTTTGTACAGTTTGCATCAATGTTATAAGTGTGCCCATCATACAGATGGTGTGTATTATACCCGTTAGGTGTGAATTTACCCAACCCCTCCCCCACCCCACCTGCTTGATTTCCATTGAGTTTTACTTCCAATATGTGCATGTAAGTGTTTATCAATTAGTTCCAGTTTAATAGTGAGTACATGTGGTGTTTGTTTTTCCATCCTTGCAATACTTCACTTAGAAAATGGTTTCCAGTTCCATCCAGGTTGTTACAAAAGGTATTACCTCCCCATTTTTTTTATGGCTGAGTAGTACTCCATGGTATACATATACCACATTTTATTAATTCTGTTATTTTAAAGACTGGTGATTTATTAAATTGAATCAGTATCAATAATTGCTTGACAAAACATTTTAATAGGTATTGCAAAACTGAAATACCCTTTCATACCCACAAAAAGAGCAAAACTTTAAAGGTCTAATAATAAGAAATGTTACAAGTTTGTCAAATAAAGGAAACCTATATATACTGCAGACGGGTGTATATATTTCTACAACCATGTGAAGAGCAATTTGGCAATGTTTATTAAAGTTGAAGATGAGCCTAATCTACAATCTTGCAAAACGCCTCTTTGGTATGCAGCCTGGAGAAATTCTTGCACATGTGTAACTGGAAATAAATAAAAATACTTCAGTGGTGCTTATAATAGCAAAACTTTAAACATAACCCAAATGTCCATCAACATGAATAGGAATAAATAAATTACACTCAGAATGGAATACTACCCAGTATTTAAAATGAATTAACTTAGGGCAGGTGGACAAATTTCAAAAACAAAATGTTGGCAAAAATAGCAAGTTGCAAAATAAAACAACTCTACTTACTATTTACAGATAGACACAATTAGTAAAAATAATACAACAGGCATTGAAATTATAAACACCAAATTCAGATTAATAGCTACCTCATTCTCAGTGAGATGCTGGAAGGGGAGGAAAGGAAATGGGTCATGGAAGAACAAAATGAGACAGAGCTGTGCTGGTTTAGCACTGCACGTTGCCACAGAGCAAGGGGCACCACCGATTAGATTATAATACAAATGACATCATCTAGATTTGTGCAGTGCTCTATTGGGAGCTTTGATGTTACCTGAAATTGTCATTTCTTAAGTATAATTTCTATTTTTTGTATACTTGAAATCTTATATAATTTAAAAAACAGTATTGCAATGTTAGAGAAAGAAGGATTCAAATACTTGAATCACCGAATCAAGTTTTATTTATATTGTCAAACCACAAAATAAACTTAGGAAAAGTGTTTGAAATGCTCTTTCAGTTAATAAAGTGTTGGGTTCCTGCCCAAGGTTTGTTATAGATTAATACACAGCTTATCAAGATAGTTATTATTGCATTACTTAAATTATAAATGTTGGAAAAGTGGTTGTGGCATATAGCATATCAAAGAGATGATTCATGTCCTGGGCAGCACAGTATGAGAATTCATCACTCTACTCAAACTGGTGTGCAATTTAAAATGTATGAATTGCTTATTTCTGGAATTTTCCACTTAATATTTTCTGACCATGGGTAACTGAAACCGAGGAAGGCAAAACTAGAGATAAAACGGGACTATTGTATCAATTCCTCAATCTCTTCTGAAAGAAACTTCTATCCAGAATGTAGTATACAAAAATGAATTTTATTTTTCCCTTCTAATTCCGCATAATCTCCTTCCAGGAAGGACAATAATAACAGCTTAAAGAAAGCAATATAATATATCTTGTATGGTATAGAATGAGAACAGCATGGTGTATGGAAGAACATGGGCTTTGATTCAGATTTAAACAGATTCAGATTCAGCAGCCTTGTTTTTATAAACTTCTTAAATTATTTTAGTTGCAGTCCAAGTATATAAAATGCATATAATACTGTCATTCATGTTTGTTAGGGAAAATTAAATTAGAAAATATATGAAAGCTCTTGACCAATTAAATAAAGTGTATCCTCAGCAACCATTAGTTCCATTCCACCACCATAGTCACTACCCTAAATTCATATACTCACAATTTGACTTAATTCATAGATATATTAATAATGTCATTTTGATTAACGTGGACCGTTTTTATGTAAAAAATCCAATTCAAAATCCCTCATTTTTTAACTTTTCATTGGTTATATTATATTAGGGACTGAAATAAAAGTTGTTCAGAACCCATTCTATATTGTATACTGCATACTACAATGACATAATAATTTACACAAAATATGATATTCTAAAATGTTTTCAAATTTTTATATTACAAAACATTTATAATTTGTAGGTGAGACAGGATGGACAAAATGATGCTAAATAGTGACGCATATGTGCATTTAAAGGAGATTACCATTTAAGTATTCAAAGGTTAAATTTTAAAATGCCAGAAAACACACACACACACACACACACACACACACAAAAATCTGGTTTTACAATTTACAAATGATAAGAACAGTTTTTCAAAATTAAGGTATTATTCCACATATTCAATGTAATCTCTATCAAAATTCCACTGTAATTCTTCACAGAAATATAAGAAACAACCCTAAAATTCATATGGAGCCATAAAAGACCCCAAATAGCCAAAGCAATCTTGAGCAAAAAGAACAAAACTGGAGGCATCACACTACAATTTAAAAATATATTACAAAGCCATAGTAATTAAAATAGCATGGTACTAGCATAAAAACAGACACATTGACCAGCGGAACAGGATAGAGAACCCTGAAATAAACCCACATACCTATGGTCAACTTATTTTCAACAAAGGTGCCAAGAATACACAATGAGGAAAGTACAGTCTCTTTAATGAACGGTGTTTGGAATATCTACATGCCAAAGAATGAAAATGAATCCTCATCTCACCCCTTGTATAAGAATCAGCTCAAAAATGGATTAAAGACTTAAACATGAGACCTGAAACTATAAAACCACAAGAAGGAAACACATGGGAAAAGCTCCATGGCATTGGTATGGGCAGAGATTTCTTGAATATGACCCTAAAAGCACAGGTAATGAAAGCAAAAAGAGACAAATAGGATCGTATCAAACTAAAAAGCTATCCACAGCAAAAGAAACAATTGAAAAAGAGAAGAGACAACCCACAGATTGGGAGAAAATATTTGCAAATCATATATTAGATAAGGGGCTGGCTAATATCCAAAATATACCAGGAACTCAAACTTCTCAATAATAAGAAAACATAATCCTATTTAAAATCCTGTTAGATTGGCTATTATCAAAAAAGATGAAAGACAACAAGTGTTGGTGATTATGTGGAGAAAAGGAAACCCATATACACTATTGGTGGTATTGTAAATTAGTACCGCCATTTTGGAAAACAGTATGAGGTTCCTCAAAATACTAAAAATTGAATTACCACATGATCCAGCAATCCCACTTATGGGTATATATCCAAAGGAGTTGAAATCAGTATGCCAAAGACATGCCTGCACTCCCATGTTCACTGTAGCATTCTTCACAATAGCCAAGATATGGGAACAACTTAAGTGCCCATTAATGGACAAATAGATTTTTAAAATGTGGTATACATAGACAATGGAATACTATTCATTCTTTACAAAGCTGGAGTTCAAATTTTTCATCTGAAAATGCTGGCGGAAAAAAAGGAAATTCTGTCATTCGCAAGAATATGGATAGACCTAGAGGACATTATGCTAAGTGCAATAGGCCAGGCACACAGAGAAAAATGCTGCACTTACACATGGAATCTAAAAAAAAGTGGAATTCATAGAAGTAGAAGAGCAGAAGTAGAGAATAGATTGGTGTTTATTAGAGTCTGCCGGGGCGGGGGGCGGGGGGGGAGGTGGACGGGGAAAAGGGAGATGTGGTCAAACAGTATAAAGTTTCAGTTAGATAGGAATAGGTTCTGGATATTTATTACACAGCATGGTGACTTATACTAAATAATAATACATTATATATTTCAAAATAACTAAAAGAATGGATTTTAAATGTTCTTACCATGAAGAAACAATAAGTATTAGAGACGATGGATATGTTAGTCTGATTTGATCATTCCATAGTATATATACAAGTATTAAAACATCACATTGCATCCCATAAATATATACAATTATTTGTCAAAAATAAAACTTAAAATGAAAAATCAAAAAATAAAATTAAGGTATTACTGAATACCTTTCAACATATATTACATTAATGTAAAATTTGTTGGTTAAAAAAAATCTCGTTCTTTGTAGAATTCAGTATTTTTAAAGGATCAATATGCAACTCTCAAACATTTTTAGTAAAGAAAACTTAATTGTAAACACTGAGCTTTTCCAAGGTAGATGTCTATTACAAAGTTCACTAGAAAATCAATATAGCATTTTAGTTGGAATTTGCTCATTAAACACCCACAGCTCTAATGCAAATTATGATGGAATGAATAAAGCAAATACGCATGCTTCTTTCTTTTTATTAAATGTAAAATCTACTGTTAATTGCATCTCGTATGTCACACAAACTTTTCTCCTTAACTATTAAATAGAAGCTTTAACAAAAGTCATTAGAGATTCTCTTTCTTTGACTTGAATAAATTTCAATATTTGTTCAGTAAAGGTTCACAGCAGTTAAATTACATTAACAAATATTATTAGCTACTATGTAAGCCAACCAAGTAAAATACTTATATTGTAGGTAAAACAAATCATTGGGTGTTTACAATAATATTTGGATATCTCCATTTTTAAACATGGTTATCAAATATCCATAATTCTTAGTCAAATGAGAAAGATTCAGAGAGGATCACCCCTACTCCACCCCCACCAAATACTCAAATTTGTTTAGTAAGCTAATTGTTTTCTAATATGGGCAAGAGTAAATATGAAGAAGCTGAACCACACTAAGCATGAGTTTATTGAGTCAAGGCAGAGTACATATTTTCTTAGTAGACCCAAGTCTATTGACAAATCCATATTCTATACTTTTCAAACTACTTTTAAAATACAGTAGGAGTGAGACGTACATTGGATAACATTGTAGTTTAAACACTGGATCATGATCCTCTAAATAACATAATTTGGAGGATACACATTTCCCAGGAGAAAGAATTCATTTGTTAACATCCTCATGGTAGTTAGGTAAATATAAAAGGCTGAGTTAAAGGGAGGGAAGAAGAAATCTTTAGGATTTTAAACATATCAAATGATCACTGTACACAATTCATGTTCCAAAATTCTAAGCAACAAATATAATATAGATAATAGTTTCGTAAAAAAACTAGCCTTTACTATATATGAAACAATCTCAGCTTCTATGAACATCTACAATTAAAGCTTTATATGATGTATAATCATTTGGGGGAGATTTATAATGATGTTAAATGGATTTCTTGCAAATATGATAATAATTAGTGTTCATGAAACCATCACATGGCTATTCCAGAAATACAAATATTACACTATGTCTTTTAATTTCCTTAAAAATTGTATCATAAATTGGTTATTGGAAATTTTTTAATAGATGGTAAATGTACCATGCCAGTAGAAAATTAATCAAAACCTGCTCCAAGTAGTTTGAGGTTTCTATTTTTGGCATCACAATACTGAATTCAACTTATTACTCCAGAACTTCTTTTACAGACAAGACTATCATGTTTTTCTAAAACTGGGTTTTGTAACATTTTATACAATTATTTCATAAATAACTTTTTCTGATTAAAAAGTAATACACACTCATTGTAAATATTTGGAAAAGACAGAAATATTTTACATAGTGTTAACTTTCTGTGTATAAACAAAATATCCTATACTCTTCAGTAATTTTCAAAAAATATAAAATACTACATAGAATTTTATCATTTGGACATGCTATATTTGATTCAACTAAGTTGCTCCTAATATTAGATTTTACACCATTCCCAACTATTCCCAACTATAATATAAACAGTACTGTAATGAACATCCTTTTATATTTGTGTACATATATGTATATACAAAGCCAATTACTTAAGAAAATTCTTAGAAGTATGATGACTAGATTAAAAGTCAGCTTTTTAAACTTTTAACATATGCTGTCAAACTTTCCTCTATAAAGTTGCTATAAATTTATACTCAGCAGCAGTACAGAAATTATTAAAGATTAATTATAAATTATACAAATAGTAAGTTTAAGAAGCAAGAGTATAAAACTATAAAACAAAAATGTTTTTTATGAAATGCTCAATTATTATATACATGTGCTTACTACAGAAAACTCAAAGACTATACAAAAATACTTTCTAAAAATGTGCTCTATATTTACATCAAAGGTATAATATATTTGATATTGGAGCTATCTTTTTTTTTTTTTTTCCTTATTAACAACACAGTTTTTATTTTTTAAAAAATCAACTAACATCCTTAAGGTAGTGTGAAATCAAAACTCTGGTTTGGAGCTATCTTTTTTAACGTGAAAGAGACAAGTTTATCCCTGGAGTATAAAAATCAGTTATCAAAAAGTTTATATACTTGTGAAATATAATTTTAATATGTATTTTATCTATTTACTACACAGATTATCTCCATTAAATTTTAATAGATATCAAATGACAATTCTATGAAATAACTGCTATCTAAATTTTTTCCAATATAATTTCCTCTTTAAAATTATTACTCAAATGTGAAAAAGTCTTAAGATCACTTTCTGAAGAGTTTTCTTTATTCCTATATTTTAAATACCATAATTACATATACATTCAAATTCTTAATATCATGCTAAATTCCACAGTATGCTATACTCAATTGTTGATTATTGTTATGCATAATAGATTCTCTGCCAATTCAACTTTTATTTTGTTTTTCTAGGAAACAAACAAACAAACGTTTCTAGGGAGCAAGGATACAGAATTGGCTATGTCCTACCCTCAAGTATTATTTGAACAGGCATTTGTCTAAAATTACCCTGATTTATATACACAAAATTCTGTATCCAAAGATAACAATTTAATCAACATTCTCTTTATCAATATTTCTACCTGCTGTATTTCACAGAGATAGACCTTTTGGTTTTTATCTGAAATTACTGGTCATATTCTTGAAACTCTTTTTCCTTTCAAAGTAAAAAATAAATACAGATTATATATTTAATATTCCATTATAATTTAATACTATTAAGGCATCCAAGTACCTTAAAGGCTAACACATTTAATTGGTGTCCATTATATACATAGAAAAATGGGATTCCAGTGTGTATTATTTCTTAAAGGTAAATAATATGACATTTTCTATTCTTCTGGTATATAGAACTAACTCACTCTTCATCTCCTTCATCATTACATGGTCAACACCATCTGAGATAATGGTATACAGTAACAAATAATCTTTTTACAAGAGAATAATGTAAACATTTTCTATTGTACAAAAATTTGTTTCATTTTAATTAGTTAGGGTTTCTCAATGTATTTGCTATAATGGTTGATTACATATTTATATTTTTAACATTTACATTTTAACCTGAATAGAAAAACTTAGGTTGTAAGTTTCAAGGATTCTATGTTCTGATCCTTTGGACAATCACAATTAAATTCTTCTCCTCCCTACCAAAACCAAAATGGACATTTTCTGTAATAAGAGGGGATTGAAAGTATATTTTTTGGTTTAAAAAATCAGTCTAAATTTGAGTGCACAGGAAGTAATATACGTTTAAAGAGAAAAAGCAGATTAAATGCTTGCATCATCAGTACAAGTAAGCTAAGCAAATTATGTAATCACTGAATTATATGTTAAAATATAGTAAGATAGATAGATAGATAGACTAATAAACACAAGACTTAGGAACTAAGGAGTTCTTTTGGCTAAAACCTAATATTGGCTTTATTTCAGTTTAATTGGAAGAGGATCTCAAATTCATCTTCTCCATGAGATATCAGGAACCTGGATTTCTCTTTGTACCAAAGGTTAATAAGAAATGTGTCTGCAAAAGTCAAACAGCATTAAATACCAAAAACTGATTATTATTCTACAGGAGTTGTTCTGTCATTCATAATCTCTCCATGCTCCAACCTTCCACAGCTAATCTTTAATGGATGACATGCAAGAAAGAAAAATAACTAACATATAAAGCAGAAGCTCTAAAGTGAGCATTTAAGAAATAGAAAAATAAGGCTTTTAAAGAAATATAAATATTTTAAATGCCACAGAAATAACTTAAAGAAAAACTGTTAAATATTTAAATAAATACTCTTTTATGTAAAATTTAAACATCTTCTATGTACTGTAAATGCAATAGAATAATAAAAATTAAAAAGACAATAAACACTAGACAATGCCTACTGAGACTATTTTAGGAAAAATGAAAGGCTTAATTGAACAAGCTATTTTTAAAAGGTATGAACACATCACTGACATAAGAGCAAATTAACAATGCAAACCAGGCCATATAATACTAACTGTCATTGTTAAACTCAATTTAACTAAAACAAATTCTGAAATGTTTATAATTTAATCACTTTTTTTAGGTGACAAGAGATAAATACTTACCTAAAGAACAAAGATTTAATGTTTCTGCTGTGCTTCTCTAGAATATCTCCTAGTATTTTAAGGCCATATATGCTAATAATTTATAAATAATATTCACATGTATACTGAGTCAGAACTTAGTAAAAATTCTTAAACAACTACAATGAGATAAATTGTTCCCAATGTTAACACATAAGGAGTGATCTGGTCATTTCAGCTTTTCTTAAGACTAAATAAGACCTATTTATACATTTTTTACTTTATTTTTTGTAGAGATTTTAAAATTTTTTCATGTTTTCAAAATTTAATAAGGTTAACTCTAAAAATCAAGGAAAACTAAAAATTGTGGGGATCAAATGAAATAACAAATAAAATTCTTTATAAACTATTATTTAAAAAGAAGTACAAATCAATTCTTTGTGTAATAAAACCATATAGAAATAACTACGGGATTTACATAACAAGTAAGTAACCATTATTTATGTAACTACACGACTATCAGGAAAACTTTGAATATGTCCCCTTAGATGAAGAAATCTTGAGGAAAAAAAAGATAGCAACAATGTAATCATCTCATCATAATTTACCATTTATTGAGCTGCTTCTATGGGCTAAACACTTCATAAACATTATCTCACTTAAACGTCACAGCAACCTATAGCCGATTTTAACCAATGCTTAGTGAGGTTTTCATTACACGTGATAAGCGGTAAAAAGATAAGAACAAAGGTCTGAATCTAAAGTCTAAGCATTTAACCACTACTTACACACGTATGGCGTATTATGATTGAGAAGTGATTAAGGCAAAAAAAAAAAAAAAAAAAAAAAGGCCTGAAATCTCAAATCTGTCTTATTTGCTGATGTACAGTTAGTGCCTAACACAGTGCCTAGTATATAATGACCCCTCAATAAATATTCGTTTTACTTGTAATCAAATTAGCATAGTTCCTACGAAACATTTAAGTGCCTAATGAACAGTTATCAATGATGGTGATGATGATGACAATGATGATGGTGAAGTAAGAAAAGGAGGGGAAGGTAAAAGTTTCAACTATCAGAGATTTCAACACAGCTGAGTTTTAGACTTTCATAAAATCACATTAGAATGACAGTATTCACATTATGTAAAAACCAACTAGGTCACAAAGGAAACAGACTAAAGCTAAATAACAGTCTACATGAAGGTTTATCATAGGTACACACTGCATTAAAGCCCAAATCCTTTGTATCCCATTTCTTTTATTTTGGATTCACATTTTAGTAAAATGTGTTAGTGCTATCAAGTATATTAATACATATCTCAACAGTAATTTTCCTTATAATCCAATCCACTGTTCCCATATTTTTTTCATCCATGTTTCAGTTTTGTTCCCTTTCAAAGTCTATTAACATAAAAACCATTAATTATGATAAGATGATTAAAAACCACTAATTTTTTAATTAAAAGCAAAACAGAAAAAAATGTCTTTCCAAACTTCTTGAAATGATGACATTATCAAAGGTTTAAGAATTTCACTAACATAAAATAAAATAATATTAATATTACCTACAATTTACTGAGTACTGGTTATATACTAGGTGCTTTTATATATCTAATTCTAAAAATAATCTGGTAAATTAGTTAATATTCTTATTTTACATGGGAGAAAGTAAGGCTGGAGAAGCTAAGTAACTTGCCCAAAGGTATAAAGTCAATATTAAGCGTCAAAGCTATGATCTGAACCTAGGTCAGTTTCACTCCAAGGCTTTTAAAAAGGTCTTTCCAACTGCTTCAAACTGCCTACAGAGAACTGGGTGCCTTTTGTTTTATGTGATTTTGACTGTAGCAGGTTCTTAATCCTATAAATTACACAATCAGCTTGGAAGACAAGATGGACTAATATATACATAAGTTACATAATAAACATAAAGACATAAAAATAAATACAGAGGAAATCTGAAAGACTAGCAAAACGGCATGAGTAAAATGGCAAGAATGGATCACAGCCATCATATGGTTTTCATAAAATTTTGGTTTATACAGTCTTTATGTCCCAAACCTATCACAGGAATTATTTTAAGGTCAGAGTGCAAGCAATTTTTTTAAAAAATCACATTTTTTAAAATAAATGTTTACTTTTCCAAATATTAAATCCAATATACGTTCATTGTAGAAAATCTGAAAAAGGCAGAAATTATTCACTGAAACAGTAAGAGATCCACTTAAAGACCATCAAAATTTGTCTCTTATTTTGGCCGGGCGCGGTGGCTCACGCCTGTAATCCTAGCACTCTGGGAGGCCGAGGTGGGCGGATCGTTTGAGCTCAGGAGTTCGAGACCAGCCTGAGCAAGAGCGAGACCCCATCTCTACTAAAAATAGAAAGAAATTATATGGACAGCTAAAAATATATATAGAAAAAATTAGCCGGGCATGGTGGTGCATGCCTGTAGTCCCAGCTACTTGGGAGGCTGAGGCAGCAGGATTGCTTGAGCTCAGGAGTTTGAGGTTGCTGTGAGCTAGGCTGACGCCACGGCACTCACTCTAGCCTGGGCAACAAACAGAGTGAGACTCTGTCTCAAAAAAAAAAAAAAAAAAAAAAAAATTTGTCTCTTATTTTATATAACATACATGTGTATATGTGTATATACAGTTTCTTTAAACATAATTATATCATAAGTACACTTTCCCTCTATTTTTTTCACTTAACATTGAGTTATAAAGATTTTCTATCATCAAATATTATTCAGAAATAGTTTTTAATTATTGCCCAATGTCTCATAGCATAAATGTACCACAATATATTTAACAATTCCCTTATTGTTAGTTTTTTAATTCTCTTACAATCATAACTGATACTATAAGAATATCCTTATATCCTAATACTATATGAGCACTCTATGAAAATCTTTATATTTTATATAGTCTAAGGAAATGCCTACAATTCCCTTAGAGTACTTCATATTTTACTTAATATTTTATTTTTAAAATCTATAGAGATAGATTTTTGTATCCTATTTACTATTACCAAAGCTTAGTTCAGATGTTTTTATAAGTATTTATTTTATTGAGAAATAGTTTGGTTTCTTAAACATTTATATTCTGCTTAAATATATTTATGTATGTGTGCATATTTATAACATACTTTGCCAAATATACTTAAATATATTTTTTATTTTGAATATAAAAATGAGCAGTGATAGAAACAAACATCCATGCTCATGTGAATTATTTGTTCTTTCACATAAGAAAAAAAGAATTTTTACATGTAATCATAGTCCTATACTGTTCCTTTTTCTATTATGATACTGACATGGAATTTTGTTGTTATGCTTTGCTTTTTGACTGTACCTCCTACTGATCAGTCAGAAGATAGCTTACTTAACACTATATATATAAAATGAGAAAATAGGAAAAACTTTAAGAGTCCACCAAGGGTCAATTACTGAATTTTTTATTTCAAATCAATGGATTTCTTAAGTAGTTCATTATTTTTTTTAATTTGACATTATAATAATAATTCTAATGTTAAAAGTAAAATAAATCTTTTAAAAAGAAGATAGAAGTGTAACAATAAGTAAAAATATATTTTGAAAATTTATACTTTAAAAAAACTTTGCAGGATCTTCATTTTGTGTCATTTTTGTAACCAAGTAGTTAGGCATATCTCTTTTAACTAGATTGCTCTGCCCCATAGAAACTAAATAGCACTGTTATTTTCATCAATTTAGGAGGCTATAAAAATATATTAAACACCTTTCCAACACTTAACATTTATTAAAATAATAGTTATTAATGAGAAACATGATTAATAAGAATAACAGAATAATCAAAATCCTTCCATTTTAGCATGCATGACTCAAATTGTTCATTCCAAGGGAACCCTTAAATATATACCAATAACTAAATATTTGAAGTATATTCTTAGCTATAGTATACCAAAGTTAAAGAGTAAATATTATTGCTTAATGAGTTTTCCACTCCAAGAGATAAATGGGCTATGCATATATATTAATTCATGATTTTCAATAAGTTATGACAGCCCAAATATTATTAAATTACTTTTGTAAGACATATGCAAAGTTAAATTATTATGCAAACACTTCAAAACAAACATGCTTCTTGTATTAATAATACTGTCCTAGCAATTAGTATATATATTTGATAATAAAAAGCCAAGAAACTTTCAAATTGTTCTAAATTTACATTTGAATTATTCATTTTAACATATTAATTTTCCTTAAAATATATTACTTCATATTTTCTAACTAAAAAAGAAACAAAAACATTATGGTAGTTTAATATTACCAAAAAAGCAACTATCTAGTATTCAGCTGGAGTATTTATTTATGATCATCTTAGTTATATTTTTATACTGATGTTTAGTTCTATTTTCCACATTAATGTTTTGAAGACAGGGTATCCTAGTCACATTTCTGACCTAAAATAAAAGAATTATTTCAAACATGCAACCAGGTTAAGTGGCTTGTAAAGGATGAATATAACCTCAGACTAATCACAAAATACAAGTGTTTCTTAAAAAGCACTCCGATTCATATAAAAATGTTAAAATAAGTGATCTCTAAAATGCCTCCAAATGCTAATGTCTACTATTCTATGAAATTTCTCTTTCCTTAACACACTAAAACAGTGTGAGAGAGACAGTCACAGTCACATGTACAGGTGGAGATCATAGACTATTGAGAATCATCCAGTCATGTCTGTAGCATATCACAGTTATGTTAAAAAATTTCTCCTTGCAAAGACCTGTGAGTAAAGAAAGACTCCAAAATATATTTAAGGTAGTCATTCATAATCTAAAACTCTGGCAACCTTTCACTTTAATCTTAGGGAAAACATTATCTCTATCAGTACCTACATCACAGTTGAAAACTTATTAATTGCACAAAACAGATTTTTGAATCAAATGTAGGTTTCCATTGGCAATGAATATACGACTATCTTCATACAACAGAGAAGTATTTCCTCTCAACGAGCTAAAACAATAAGTGGTATTTGAACTGCTGGTTGAAAGGTAGAGGCACTGGTAATCATTATTTCCCCTTGTTTGTTCAGGCCCTTCCAACAAAACAAACAACCTTTTTGTGATTGGATTGACATGGTGTTAACAATGCATTTAATGCCCAAATCAGTATGAATACAGGTAAAGCTCTCACTAATACCAGTACCAGGATGTTAAAGCCACCTATTTTCTAAGCAGCCAAAAAAAAAAAAAAAAAAAAAAGGGGACTGAGCTTACTTACCCTCCTTTGGCAAATAAGACAGTATGCTAGTATTCACCAAGATACATCATGTAACAATCTTGTGTGTGATTGTTAAGGCCATATGTTAATACTCATCTACTATACCTGCTGTCTTTTCAGCAATTTTAGCTTCTGTTGTTTTCTCTTGGAGCTCCAGTTTAAACTTTAGTTTTCTCTGTTCTTTGTCTTCTTTAGTCAGTTTTTCTTGAAGCTAAAACACAATGAAGAAAAACATAGATTCTTATCTGACATATGTCTTACAAAAATATAATTAATTCCAAAGTAAAATTTGGGTTTTTTCCCTAAATTCACATATATTACACCTAATTGCCTAAATACATAACTCCAGAAAAAAATATTTCAGGTGGTAAGATATTTCACAAATAATTACCTGTAATGATGTAAAAATTATACAAACATTCTAATATATACTTAATTTATGTGTACAGGCAAATGAAATTCAGAGGAACATTATTATTAAAAATCACCATTGCAAGAACAATCTCATCCATTCTTTTGTCTTAAACCAAAAGATTTGAAAGGGATTCTCCCAATAAAATAGTGGACAGCACAGCTTTACCGCTTCTCTTAGTAAGTCCAATATTTTTTGACACAAAATTAATCAAGATAATAATCTTAATATCTGATACAAATCTCCCTTTGAGGATGCTATCCCATAATATTTCATTTAAATTGGCACTGGCACCCTGACTCATAATTGGCAGGTAATAAATAACCACTAAATGAAAGTACAGAAAACATCTCATGCACTCATACAGAATCTTTCCAAATGTTTTTATAATTCCTCCTTAGGCTTTTGTCACTCGTGTTGTTTTCCTTCAGACACGATCAACATTCCTAACATCATGCTTCAGTTTGATTAGGTCAAACAACAAGCATATTAAATCAGAAGTACACAGAGGTTAAAAAAAGAAGGTGCAGAAAATGAACATTATTTAATAACATTATTTACTGCTCACAGGCATATAGCTAGAGTAAGAGTCAGAAAAGAAGATAAAACATGACGTGAGAAATTGGATTGGACAAAATACAACAGTATAACACAAGGTAAATGATAATATTGCCAAGCCTTGCTATTTTAGCATTTAATTACATATATTATTGAGGTGAAACACAAGGCACAGATACTAATAAAAAAGAAAAAAGTTAGGAAAGTAACATGTAACTAGTGCATAATATTTCTCATTCTCCATAGTGATAAAATAAAGTTTTACTATAGTAAAACTGAAATGAATCTTTTTTTTTTTTTTTTTTTAGGTACCTATGCAAGGTACCAGGGGTTTATGAAAAAGGAAGTGATATCATAGACCAGCAGGGCAAAAAACCAAAAAAATTATTTTAGGCCGGGCGCAGTGGCTCATGCCTGTAATCCTAGCACTCTGGGAGGCCGAGGTGGGCGGACCGTTTGAGCTCAGGAGTTCGAGACCAGCCTGAGCAAGAGCAAGACCCCATCTCTACTAAAAATAGAAAGAAATTATACAGACAGCTAAATATATATATAGAAAAAATTAGCCGGGCATGGTGGCACATGCCTGTAGTCCCAGCTACTCGGGAGGCTGAGACAGGAGGATCCCTTGAGCTAAGGAGTTTGAGGTTGCTGTGAGCTAGGCTGATGCCACGGCACTCACTCTAGCCTGGGCAACAGAGTGAGACTCTGTCTCAAAAAAAAAAAAAAAACCAAAAAAATTATTTTTGTAGCCAATCCCTTATCTCAACCATACCCTGATGGTAAGGTATGGGAACAACACAAAACTACTGTTAAAAGTTTAAAGCATACAATAGAACTAAATTATGATGGGTAATAAAGTAAATTTAGAAGGTCAACAGCTAAAAGCATTCTGTACCATCATCAGACTTCCTATATCATACCTTTTTGTTGCTTGTTCTGAGAATATCCAATTCTTTTAGCAGAAAGGCTATTGTCTTCTCTTTGTTTAAGTCTGAAGTAACTTGAGAAGAAATCATATATTCATAATGCAAATCATCACTTCTATGTTCTATAATGCTGTAATAAAAAACATTTAACAATATATACATATGATTTCTACTATAAAATATCCATAAATTTTATACTCCAAATGGGGCAGACAAATTTAAACAATAAATAGGTAAGGGCATCAAATTTTAAATTTCTCTTTTTAGGTACTGTTAAGAAAATACTATGGTTGAAAAAAATAAATATATCAATTTCACAGAGAGATGCCAATCTATCAAGTGAGAAAGTTAAACTTGTAGGAAGCATTTAGTAACATCTAAGAGAATTATGATTCAGTATACTCAATCAAAGAAATTTGGTTTTAGGATCTGTGAATATTAATTCAATTTGTATGTTTGGTCAAGATTCTAGATACATTTCTCACTTTTCTGAAGATGGGAACAATATTAGATAATTTTTTAGTTGAAAGAATATATTTTCATAATTAAATTAAAAACATTAAAAATCAAAGCCTATTCCTGTAATATTTAAGGTTAAGTTAAACAACAGTTTTTGACTTTTTTTATGCTATTCGAGAACCGTATCAACTTGTAACAAGTATTATAGTATAAAGGAAGGGAAAGGAAAAGAGATGGGCTGTTTTTTGAAGACCTTAAATTTGTAAGCATAGGTAAGTCTTGCAGCCACTATGAAGAAATTAAGCAGTGAGGTCTGGGACAGACAGTGCAGTTCTATTTACTGTGCATCTCTCTTGCTGTAATTATACTAGATATCTCATAATCTGGCTTTAGCCCCATCTCTACTACTTTCTCCATGTGGTTTTAAAAATGTTTATCCCCACTTCATTCATCTATGCCCCTCAAAATGTACTCCAATCTGCACCTTAGCAAGAATCTGACTGCTGAGGGATAGGAACACACTAATATGTCTACTGAATAGTTTGCAAGTAAGTAGAAACAGAAGTTCCTCTGTAAAACTCAGTTAAAATAATATTCTATAAAATATGATTTTGTCTAGACTGAGATTATATTTGTCATTGTAACTTTTAAAATCTAACAATATTTTCAAAGCACATGACTAATTATCAAAGTACCTTAATCTCATAGATAAGAATCGCAGGTATCAAAAATTCAAATCCCTTCACGAGTTAGGTAGGCAAAAGTGAATAGGTAAAAGCAACGGAATGTAAAATAATAAGGAAAGCAAATGGTAGAGTACAATGCCTTCTAAAAGGATTCAAATTCATTTAACAAAAAATAGTGTTGACCAAAACCAAAACACATCTTTGGGCTTAACTTGTCCTAGAGCTGCCAGTTTTTTGCTCTGATGAATGGTCTCCCAAATTAATATCAATTTAACAATTATTTCCACATGTATAATGAAAGGTCACAGAAAATAATACTGAACAAGGAACTTCATTGCCTCCCTTCATACTCACCTGGCTCTTTCTCACTTAGCTATCTAGATACATATTAATATCATGGAAACAGTAAAAAACCCTGGCAGATTCCTCAAATTCTAATAAGTTAATGACATGTCAAATTTCACCCACACTACAGAGAAGGAAAGAAGGAAGGAAGGATGCAAAGAAAGAAAAGAGGAAGGAAGAAAAAGTTCTCCCAATTCAGACTTTCTAAATTTAATGCTGCAAGTACTCACTCGGATTTTTCAGTAGTGCAGTGAGCTGTCTCATTGTCTAGATAAGAACTGATGACCTGAGAATTCCTTGATCTCTGCCCCAGCAGTTCTGTGTCCTCATATGTGACTTCGTTAAGTAATTCATTGGATTTCTGATGCATACTTCCCTCAGAATTCATAGTCAGTTGCTCATCTGGCTGTGTACTTTTATTTCTCCCTATAGTCTCTTGTTCAAGACAGCTGTGGGCTACATTTGTATTTAAACAAACAAAACAACACATGATATATGAAAGACCATATCTACATATTCAATCATTCAATCAAATGAATATTTTTGTGGAAATAAATATTCTCATAGCTTTAAACATATACTAACTAGTCTTACTCCTACTGTAATCAGATAAGCATGTACAGTGTGGTTTTTGCCATCAATATTTCCATTGGCAATAGATACCTAGGATAGTGGTTCACAACATTGGCTGCACCTTGGTATAATCTAAGGAGTTTTTTAAATTCCTAAAACCCAGGCCACACCCTATACTAATTAAATCAAAATCTCTGGGATTGGGGCCTAGTCTGTACTTTTGAAGCTCCCCAAATGATTCTAGACTACACTCAAGGCTAAGAATCATTGCTTTGGAGGTATTATTTTCAGGATTATTTTTCCTAGATTTCTCGAAATAGGACACAGTAAGTTGATGATTACAGTTAATGATAATGTACATGGAATTCTGGTGTCAGAATGCCTGGGTTAGAATTCCAGCTTTGCTAAGTGCATAACTTTGGGCAAGTTACTTAACCCATCCATGCCTCAGTTTCTTCTTTGTAAAATGGAAATATAATAGTTCTTGTGAGGAATTCTAATGTTATTATTTTTGAAACCCTCATTTTAATATTAAAATGGATACAATATAAAAAGAATTATTTTTAACCTCCATTTTATCAGATGTATATTATATATTATAGAATCTACTTCATAATGTCTATCTCACAAAAATTATCTTAAGCTATATCTAATAATGGCAATTTCAAAGGAAGAGTATATATTTAATGATATAGTAAAGTTTTGGGGAGAAAATGACACATACATACACAAAATAAACTCATTGACTAATAAATCAGATAAACAGGCACAAATACTAATTGTAACTAGTACTTTATCATTCCCAGAAGTAATAATTCTTGAACTTTAAAAAGCATATGAATCTCACCTGCTTTTTGGCAATGCCCTCTCCAACCTGCCAAATTTAAAATCCTTTTGAGGCAGAAATAGTTTTTGAATAAAAAGAGAATAGAGGCACTTACAAATAAGGTACCTTTCACAAAATATTCTTTAAGGAAAAATTCTTTGCTTGTATTATATAAATGCTGAAATTAGGTGTAGCCAGTTATAAACTTTCCTGGCTTTGGAATCCAGGTGATATTGGCTTCATAGAATGAATTAGGGAGGATTCCCTCCTTTTCAACATCATGAAACAGTTTCAGTAGGATAGGTGTCAGTTCTCTGCAGGTCTGGTAGAATTCGGCTGTGAATCTGTCTGGTCCTGGGCTCTTTTTTGAAGGAGATTTTTAATTACCATTTCAATATCACTACTTGTTGTTGGTCTGTTTAGGATATCTATTTCTTTTTAATTCAAGCATGGGAGGTTGTGTGTTTCAAAAAATTTATCCATTTCCTCTAGATTTTCTAGTTTGTGTGCATAGAGGTTTTTACAATAGCATCGGGTGATATTTTGTATTTCTGTGGTATCAATTGTAATTTGTAATGTCTCCTCCTAATTCAAACTGTTCATCAGATATTTGGAGCCTGCCCTGCAAATCAGACTATCCATAGTTTTCTATTGAGGATTTAGTTTTACTTTAGAGTAAACAAAGCTGATTTATAAAATTTTCATGATGCCTTTTTTTGTTCATTTTGGCCAAGTATTTGGCAAATATGATTTCAGCAAATTATTGTTAAATCATCTGAAGGTTCTCAATGCTCTTCCTCTCTGCCACTCTACATTATCCTGTGTCAGTGTTCAATCATTTGAATAGAAAGTTTGACTGCTCTAATTACTTTATTCATTAATGTACTGATCATTCATGGAAAGCCTACTGTGTGATATGCTTTGTGATAGGTACTGGGAAAACAAAGATGAGTGAGAAACAAACACTCCATTCAAGGACTCCATAGTACAGTGAGGATGGCAAACTGATCTAATGATTTGAGTATTACGTAATAAGGACTGTGCTAGGGCTTTAGAGACCAAATATTAATACATATAATATGCTAGATATATTAAATCTCAACTGGATGACTCTAGAAAGACTTTACAAAGGCATTTGCTCCAAAAAAGGACAAGTAGGAATATGCAAAGTAACTACTAAAGGATAGCCAAAGAGTTATGTGAAGTAAAGAAAAAGTTGACAGACTGCAAGAATAAAAAGAGAACAGAAGGGATGGGTACAGAGGAGAAGAAATAAATTTAGGAAAAACAAAGAGATACTTCTTGTACATAAATGACAATATGTTACAGAAAGGATGTGAAAATTTCTAAAATGAGTAACAGTTAAGGACAAAGTCTTAGGTGTAGTTCATCTGGAAATGGGTTGATGAAACAAATTAATAGTGAAGATACTTGGAGAGGAGGAATTCAAGAAATCAGGGTGCTGAAGTGTCACCCTTGAAGGCACTAAAGTATTCCAGGAAAATGTAAGGAAATGGAGAGAAGAGTGAAAGCCAAATGCCAAAGACATCAATGAATGCAGAAGCATGCTAAAGACAGAGATGAGAAAGCTGACAAAAACTGATAGTAGATAACCATTTCTTTTTATCTTCTTATTTTTAAATAATTTGTCTCATAAAAAGGTTGCTAAAACAGTATAACGAACTCCTACATACCCTTCACCCAGATTCCCCAAATATTAACATTTTAACACACTTACTTTATTAATCATTCTTTCTGTATTTACCTATCTATCTATCTACATGTAGATAATTTTTTTCTGAAACACTTGAGAGTAAGTTGCAGGCATGATGCACTTTGACTTTTCAAAAGAAATTTTAAGATACTGCTCTATCATCTTGCATTTTGTCAAATTTTCTTTACCTTATTCAAAGCCTAACAAATATAATTTCTGAATTAGTACCTTTTCCAGCCAAGAAAAGATAGTAGCACTTAGTAACTCTAAGTTCAGTTTTCAATTATTTTCCCTAAACTTTCCAGCCCAGGAGAAAGATCTTCATGAAGTGATGATGGGGTGAAGCTACTAAAAGCTTTAGCTGAGCTTACTTGTACTGCCCCATCACTAAAAAGAACTGCATATAGAAATCCAACCCCAGCCAATGAAATGCCACAAAAGTTAAGTTTTATATCTGTTTTGCATATCAGTTAATTCAAAAGATAAAATAAATGTTAAAAAGAAAGACAGGGCCGGGCGTGGTGGCTCACGCCTGTAATCCTAGCACTCTGGGAGGCCGAGGAGGGTGGATCGCTCGAAGTCAGGAGTTCGAGACCAGCCTGAGCAAGAGTGAGACCCCGTCTCTACTAAAAATAGAAAGAAATTATATGGACAACTAAAATATCTATATACAAAAAATTAGCCGGGCGTGGTGGCGCATGCCTGTAGTCCCAGCTACTCGGGAGGCTGAGGCAGTAGGATCGCTTAAGCCCAGGAGTTTGAGGTTGCTGTGAGCTAGACTGACGCCATGGCACTCACTCTAGCCTGGGCAACAAAGTGAGACTCTGTCTCAAAAAAAAAAAAAAAAAAGAAAGACAGATATTCACTTTTGATTCAAACTCTTATGTCTAGACAGATGAAAACTTAAACCTAGAACCGTTCTATTGATTCCTCTACCTCTCTCATACAGTTTGAAATGGAAACTCTCTTTAGTAATCGCTGTAATGTTTAATCATGTCTTACTGTTAACTGCACTATCATTATGAATAACTGAATTAATACTATTTGAATACTCCATATGGACTTAGAGAATAAAATTATCAATTTCTTCTTCATAATTCATAAGTCTATGAAGTCTGACTTTCTTTTCTCACAGTTTAACAGGAAAAATTTTATAACTATTATTTGCAGTTCTGTAGGCACACTGTTTTATTTAGATATAAAAATTCAACCACTTCAAACCAAATATATTCTCCAAATTTTGCTATTACTAGCTAATGCTATCACTGCCATGTAAACTTATCATGCAACCATGTGAAAATTATGTTATGGATGACTATTACCAGGCATGCCTCTAAAATGCCACCTATTGTGATTCTAGAGTCTGTTTATTTATCTGGGAAAACTGGATGAATTTAGTGAAGATTTTTTTAGAATCTTAACACATGTGTATAGGCCAGTTGCATTATACGCTTTGAAGACCCTGTATCTCTCTAGTAACTTTCATGCTGTTTCCAATGGAACATTTTCATGATCGAATGAATTCTTGCTTTACTCCTGGAAGTGTCACTACTGCCAACTCTCTCAATGCTAATGTTGTCGTTAAACCTCAATTCCTTAGTCTAGAAAATTAACAGTATTATGATACTATTTCATTTTCTAAGAAAGTAAGTTTTGGGACTCCCTTAGAGTTCAATTCTCCAGACAATTATATATTAGTTTAATTGATGCTACCCAAGAAATCATGACTCATGGCCAAAAATAACTATTATTTCATGACTACTATACAGAAGTGAGAAGGTGGCTAGAATCAAATAGGGATTCCTAGAGGCTGGGAAATTCTGTTCTGCCTGGCTTTGTAAATAGTTTGTGACAACTGGTATCTGTGTAAATGGATTTGATGGTCCCCTGGGGGGTCAATACTGTTTACAGAGCTGTTTCTTCAGAGTGGTTGAGCTAGAATTGTCTCTAGGGATCCTACTGGGGTTACTCAGAATAGCAACATCCCAGCTACCTGAGAGCTCAGGGACAGAAAAGAGAAAAGATGATAAGAAGTACTATGGGCAAATAGATTCAGATAAATGGATCTCTTGCTTCTTATGATGAAGGTGCTACTTAGGTGTATTTATAAATAAAATGAATTATAATGGAGGTAATTTGTTAATGTGCTCTCTGATACTTGCTAACATAATTGGTCACCACTTCTTTAAATTCTATCTTTTGGAGGGTGAGGAAGGAAGGTTATTATTTACACCTTAGCATCTGATTTTATAAATATAAAAAGATCCAAAACTCATGTGTATCGCTTCTCTTTCCTATATAATCTATCATCGGATTATATAAAACCATCAAAAATATGACATTTTTGGCTATTAGTGTAAATTTGATGTGATGGATTTATTATAGTAGTTCTACATTTTAAACACTTTAAACAAAAGATGCCTTTTTTTAATGGTTAAGGACTTTAAAAAAAATCAACATTAGCATCAAAATAATCAGAATAACAATTCAACTAGTGGCTCCTAATGACTTCTATCAATTCCTTGAGTAATTTAAATGTAATGCTCTCTTTCTTCCTCTCTCTCTCTCTCTCTATGTGTATACAAAAACTATTAATTCCCTTTAGTAAATATCTCCAACTATGTTTCCCTTTTTTTGTGGAGCAGAGGGTTAGCTTTCCACATAAATGCATATTATACGTGCTTCCCCCCCCCAAATATAACATAAACAGAAACCTGTGTCATATCATAGTGGTCCTACCTAATACGAGTGTGTCCAGGAGAAAAGTTTAGACATCTAAGTGGTCTAACCACCACAACAATGATGTATTTAGACCTTCCAAGCAGAACCACAGTCAGTGCATAGGTTCTGAAGACAGACTGCAGGGTTTGAAATCTGGCTCCACAACATAGCTATATGATCTTTAGCAAATTATTTAACCTTTCAGCAATTTCCCTATCAGTAAAAAGTATAAATGTCTTAGAAAAGAGTCAGCACAGAATACACAATAAATGTTAGCTATTATTATCTTTAAAATAGGTTTGCTAAAGGTAGTTTCCCTATTTTGATTTCTCCTACCTTTCCATGAGATAACAAATATTACCATCTTGGGATCATATTAAAACTTATAATTCTAATTTATATCCTTAATTAATTTCTTTCAAATATTCAAAATAAAAGCAAGATAGATATCCATTGTCCTGGTTATCCCTCTAGCTTTCACATTAATAAATTTCTTGATTTCTTGAACAAATTTATTTGGTGATCAATGGCCAACATACAGTTGTGCGGCTAAAATCAGTATGGCTATTCTAATCTATCAAGTTGTTATTTATACATTTATTGTTTTCTGTTAGGAAATGTTAGCAACTATGTGGGAAAATCTTTCAGAAACATTAATGTACATAATATTTCTTATTAAAATATCAGAAGACATGAAAACGGAAAATAAATAGAATGCTATCTAATTCAATGAACAACAAAAACAAAGAGAAAATACTTAGGGTTAAATCTTGTAATTAATACATAATGGCTTAATAAAGTTTGTATTAGATTATAAAATGAATAAATTACAGAAGTAATAGGACTTTGAAATTTAGAAATCCTGACATTAAGAAAAGATCCTAAAAGAAATTCAATCTCATAGAAAAAAAATTAATGATATATTTTGGAAAATTCGATGCCATGGCAGGAAAATAAGAATTTTAAATAACATACTTATGTAACATAATTGGATCATTCGCTATATTGGTACATGATATTAATTACAATCAGGATCATGGCAAGTAGACTGCAGGCTCTCATCCTTCTAAGAATCTAATTGGGAGTCACAGGAAATCAGGTAACTTTTGGATGCTTTTGGCTTAAAAAATTCAAGCTTGTTAATTGCATACTGTATACTGACTCAGGGGCTTTTTAATATGTTTTTTGGTTTTAGCAGTCATAAGATAAAACTATATTTTTCACTTTCATTGGTCTACATACTTAATGCCCTCTACCTGGGCTTTAAACAAACTTGCCAACATATTTTTTAGGTTATCTCCACATACAGCTAAAATGAAATTGTAAGACAATCTTTTTATCTATTTTTTCAATCTCTTCACCAATTACCAATGTGGTGTTGTTGGACACATAAATGAATTACATAGATCTGGTCTCTAGAGTGTATGACCTTCTCCCTTTTTAGACCACAAGCTCTCTATTTCACTCATCTTCCTAAAACATATAGCAAAAAAGCAGTGGATATATTAGATCTTTTATTCACTGAAATAAAATGAATCAATGAAAGGAAATACTGATTTAGACAATCATCTAGAGGCTGCATGGATAGCAAAAAAGCATTAAAATGAGTACTTTATTTAACACTTATTAAGCACCAATACAGTATCAGGTGCTTTGTAGGATGTAAAGGTAAATTATAAAGTGTATACTCTCTCAGGGGAAATGACAAAGAATTAAGGAGACAGACAACATGAGTAACCCTTGCAAAGAAGTAAACAAAAAGTTGGTGGCAGAATTGGGGTAGTCCCAGTAAATGCTCAATTATACAGATGAGCATTATCCTAAAGATATATTTTACAAGATACTTACATAATTTTAAATTTTCTAGTAAACAAATTAAAATGAAATAAGAAACAATATTAATATCACAAACATCATTTCAACATGTAACATAAAAATTGTTTTCAGAAATTTTACATTCTTTTCTGTACTATACTTACAGCAAATCTCTATTTGGACTAGCCACATTTTAAGTACTCAATAGCTACATAAGGCTAGTGACTACCATCTTGGAAAGCACAGATATAGATTCTTATGTAGTCTAATAAGGTGTATTGTACATATATTGAGGAGAAGTCAGAAACATATTGGGGAGGTGAGGCTAGATGTAGCCATAAGATATTAAAGTAAGCTTTTACTAAGGTTGTAAAGCCAGAAAATCATGAAACTTATCAGTATCACAGAACTTATTCATTTGGACATTGGGGTTAGACATTCAAAATAAACTGTATCCTTCCTTTATACTCCTATACATGGTTGTATATCTAGAAAAACCTACATGACAGAAAGAAGTGGTGAGGTTATTTTATCTTTGATTATGACAATTCCTGCTATACCATGTTTCAAATTATCCATTGGCTATTCATGGAAATTACTGCACTGGCATCTTGTTTATTATGCTTTTATTAAAAAAGCCATTTAAAGTGGTGATACTATACCAAATTTTTTTAAAAAGTTTTTGTTAGTTTTACCAAGTCTGAAATAGTCATGAACACCATCAATATTCATTCTATTGGGGAAAGAAATTCAGATTTCTGTGTAAGAACTATTGAAAGTATGCAAGTATTTATGAAATTCTATCATGTTTTTAAGCTTTTCAATTATAACATCCTTCACCATATGAAGGCAATGAACATAGTGTCGTAGTCTCTTAAAGCTTAGGCTACCTAAGTCACTTACAAACATATCACATAAATTAAGGCTTTGTAAAACTTATATCACCCTATTAAAAACATTACAAATATTATTTAGGCTGAAATTATTATGAAAACTATCCTAAAATTTAATTAACAAACATAATAGTAATCTTTGTTCTTCCCTCTTCCCCACCCAGTGATAGGAGCTATTTGGCTATTTACAATATATTTCTAACCTTTTCAGCCTTTCTCGAATTTTCTTATTATAAGAATAATTTGTATAATTAAAAACATGACTGAACTCAGTAATTCTTACATTTCTATAACTACAAAAGTAAAATAGGTTTAATAATTACATATTTTTTGTTTCTTAAGAATGAACACATACTAATTGTAAATTCAACAATTTCATTAATCATTTATAGAGGATGAATTTTCCAATAATAAGTATAAAAAGTAAAAAAAAAAATAAATTTTCTTTATATGTGCCATTCAATTTGTTTAAGAATATATTTAGATTTGGAAAACAAAATAGAATCGCCAGACAGATACTAAGCAGGAATCACTGAAACACAATGTTAGTTCTAATGGATGGATGATTGTGTTTGGTCTTTTGAAACTTTGAAGTATAGGTAAGTCTTGATCACACAAATTAATAAATCCTAAAGCTGGAGTTAACAATAACCATTACACCCAAATTCTGCAGCTTAGCCCAGCCAATTTTTCAAAAGGTCAGGTTGTGAACTGGAGAAGATCAGGGAGGTCCACCGCATAGCTTTGTTGCCAGGCATCTCTCGTCTGGATTGTTGCAGGCATTTATTAGTATTCGTCAGCAGACTCAACAAAGCAAACAAGAAATTCAAGCACGAATAATAAAATGAAATGCTGCTATATAACCCTTTGTCATTCAGCAAATATGGGACTTTTTAGCTACATTGTTCCTAAACCTGGGTTACTACTTTAATTTTTCTCCACAGTGCTGACTGAATGAGTATGCATGTGTGTTAAATGCAGAGCTCCCCTAACAACTGCAGGACTGCCATTTAATCTGTTGGTAGATGGACCATTTCCTGTGGGAACCCTAGCTATGATTTCCAGATCCACCAAATAAATCTCAGATTAAGATTCCAAATGAAACCTGCCTTTGGCAGATAAAAAATGTCAAGATGGATATAAACAGTAAAATTATAAATTATCTAGGTGTTGCATGACAAACCAATGCTCAATTTTTTTTGTTGACATGTACCCAGATATCAAAACTATATGAGACATTCATCAAATGTCACACTTTCATAATATTGGAGGCATCATTAAAACTGTTTGACTAAGGACCTCAAAGTGTTTAAGCAGTAGCTCAAAAGTATATTTGTGCAAAGTAGAAGAATAAATTTACATATCAGCAGCAGCTCATAAGGGATGGGTAAATATTCTGTTTATCTCTCATTGTAATTCAGGTTACTTTAAATACAAGGTTTTAGGAAATCATTATACTCTATATGGCATCATTACATAACTTTCTATGCAAATGATATGTTTTATTCAAATTTACCATTTGTTTCTCAAAAAACAAAAAGAAAAGCATAAAAGGAAAAGGTATGACTGCTATTTCATTAATCAGCTGTGACTGCTAAACTAGTGCCTTGTTAGTCAATTACACTATAGCATCATCAGACTTTTGTTAAGAGTTAGCATTTTAAATTTTTTTTAAAAGCACTAAATACTTCAGACAAAAAAGCCTCAGAAAAGTAAATTTGTTTTTTGATAACATGTTCATTTCAAATGACTTGGGGGAAGGGCAGAGACTTTTGAGAAGAAAAAGATAATAAAGGGCCCATATAGAACATCTTAGAAAGCAAAAGGCCTATTAAAAATGCAGAGGAAGTCTCTAGTGCTAGTTTCTACTGCATTCTCAGGAGATTAAGGACTGCTTTTTTAATGAAATTTTTTTTTATCTTTGCTCTTCTTACCTGGACTAATGCAGCCTTGTCCTGATCTTAAACTCTGTACTAGTTGATTATAAAATATAGGCAATGAAGGTTTCTGAAAAGAAACAATCAGATGCACTGAAATGTAATCATTACTTTTTTTAACTTTAAACTCTTAAAAAGCAATTGAGTAAAAGGCTTCAGTGACTTCAAATTTTGCAACATTTGATTTTTTGATAAAAATTTTAAAACTATCTAATTTACTTAAAATAAAAATTCTTTCAAATTCTAACTTCTTTACACTTATAGTAATCTGTGGAAAGGATACAGAAAACTCCATACTCCATATTCCAAATCTTAGAGTTTGTATACAAGCCTGAAACCTTAAGGACTACACAATTGTTCTGTCTTCCCTATCATATTTCTTTCCTCCAATACTTGCTGCTCGTTCAAGGAAACTAATGCTAACTAAACCCTATCTATGTTAATCTGCTAGTGATAGATAATAATCTGAAAATTTTGAATTTTCTAGGGTGAGAGAGAACATTAATTAAAGAAGAAAATAAAGGTATCTTGTGCTTAACTTTACACATTCAGTTTCTATACAAGTATAATTTTATCAATATGAACTGACCAGTTTGCACTTTTCACACATTACCATCCTAATTTTATGGTACTAAATGGTTGTAATTGTGAAAACTAGGATCAGTCAAAACATAAACATGAAATTCAAAACATGATTTTCTAAAAATAATTACTTTTTACCTTATATCTTTCATCAATTTTACCATTTGGCAAAGGGTTATTATCAATTTTACCCAAAAGCCAGAAATTAGAATATCTTTAATTCAATCATTTAGACTATAAAATAATCTAGTTAACCAATTTCAAAATTTTGAAGCCTGATTTGTTCTGTTTGCTTTTTCATATTCCCTAAAGCAAGCAAAACACAAAGAAAAAATTATATCTGAAACTCTCCCCAAAAGATAATAACATGGTAATAACCTACAGTATAATAGGTTGTTTTGATTCAAATAAAACCAAACCACTAAAAGTTAGAGTATTTGGTTAATCCTCCTAAATTTTTTTAAATTCTACTAGCATAGATATATTTATAAACAAAAAGTAGTGGTGAATGTACACTAAAATATATTATTTTGCCATTTAAGAAACATTTTTTAAAAAGTATTTAGAATACCTTTAAATCTAGGAAGTCACATCAGTTCTACTCTACAGTCAACCTGCACCAACTCTGTAAATGGTCTTAAATTTAGTCTATATAACAATGTATATTGATCCAGGTCTCCTAAATCAACAAAATGCCCATACACCCTCAGAACTTTATAGTAATCATACTAAGGAGACCACAACAGTCATCTTAAATATGATAAATTGAAATTCTAATGTCTACAAAAATTAAAGATTCAATAATATTATGTTAAAATTTGTGTTGTAAATATGTATTAGAAGAAGTGTTCTGGCATGAAAGGCCATAACCAGAAATGAAGGAGAATTTTTATTGAAGAGCTCAGATCTCAAGGATGCAGAATTTAAAACAGGGCAAAAAACTTCTGACAAATCTAAGTAGTTTTTCTCTATTTCAAAAAAAAGGGTGTATTTTCATGGTCATAAATAAATTTGAAAGAGCTTGCATTTAAAAGTAGAGTTGATATTTCTTTAAACCAAAGAAATAGAGTCACAAATTCTATAAAGAAAGGAGCATACCAATAATAGAAATTCAGGAGAGGAGGTCCTATTAAGAGAAATTTACCATTTTTGATACTTATTGTTCTTGGTAATGATCACTTCTATAAAATGGAGGACCAAAGATGTAGTAAGAATTCCACAAAAAGAGTGGAGCCTGAACCGATTTAAAACACTATTTAAATTTAGTTAAGAAAGAAAGAGAGAAAAAAAGAAAGGAACAAGGGGGGGAGAGAGAGAGAGAAAGAATCATGTTATCTCACAAACTTTTTACTTATTAAGAATTTAGGGGTAAGTTAATCAGTTGTAACAAACATACCACTGTGGTACAGAATGTTCACAGTAAGGGAGGTTGTGCATGTGTGGGGGTAAGGGATATACGGGAACTCTTCTATACTTTCTGCTCGATTTTGCTGTAAAACCTAAAACTGCTCTAAAAGATAAAATCTATTTTTAAAACTGCCAAAACATAATTTAAAAAATAATTTTTGGCATAAACACACCAATGAAAAGTATTCATATAAGAAATGATGAATTTCAAAACATAGTTCACAACAAACATTATAACCAACTAGAAAACTAAGTTGCCCTTGTAAATTTTTTCATTCTATTTTTCTACTGATGCCAAAAACATTAATAGAATCATTCACATCAAGCTTAAAAAACAAAGAAACCCAGAATCCTATTTATTTTAATAAACTTATTTAAAATAAAAGAAACAATTTTTCATAACAGTATAACCTCGATCTCATTCTTCTAAGAGTAGCCTCAGCATTTCCTCAGGAAATGAATCAATCCTTGCTGGCCAGCTGCCAGTATTCCTAAAACCACTCTCTCAAATATTCTAGATGGTCATGTGTGAGAAGCTACCAGCACTCTATTAAGCTAGGTCCTATGGAGATAAATAGTAAATTTAATCAGACTTCAGACATGTTCTTTTTTTAACCCCTCTATGGCATATGGAAAATTTAAAAATGCAATCTTAAATTCATACTTATCAAAAGGAAATAGCACACAAAGTATTCTGTGATCCCATGAATCTAAAGATTTTTATTGCAATTGAAATTTCAATACAGGCAAAATTAGATTTTACCCTAAATGAATACCATTGATTCTATATTACAGTCTATCAAATATATTAAATATTAGCTACACTACTTTGAAAAATCAAGTATCTAATGATATTCTGAACATTTTATTTGAAGAAGATAGACTCTTTGTAAAGCTAATAACAACCATTTCAAATACTGTTAATAATGTTTCTTAATACTCTTGAAACTTTTTAATAGATCTGTCTTCCATAGCTGGAAGGAATAACAATGGCAACAACCACAATTTATTTAAAGGTCCTGTAAAATATGTCAACAATCTTTTTTCTAGCACCTGTAACCACTAGCATCATCACATTAGCAAAAATAATTACTCTGGAATGTGAAATACATATTAAATAAATTAATTCCTGTTTCAGGCATTGTAGTAGGGCCTTTATATACAGCATTCCTCATCTTCACAGTAGTCCGAAAGGAATTATCTCTCCATTTCATACACAAGAAAACTCTGGCTTACAAATCGTTATGAATCATTCACCCAAGTCCAATTAGATAGTAAGTGGAAGATTAAAAAATTGTAACTTATGTCTACCAGCTCCAAAACCTGTGTTCTTTTCCATCATAATGTTTTTATTGACATTATTAAGCATATTGGTTTTCCAGTGCAATTTATCTGCTGCTTTAAAATATAGGCAATATGCTAAGAACACTAATTATATTACTGATTTAGGGAAAATATATTATTACTTACTAGAAAGCCAATTATTAAATACAATTTAAATCCTGTAATTTAACAGAGAATGATTAATTAGGTATTTTCAACTCCTTGAATTTCAAGGAGTATCTAATCATAATGCCTAGGGAATAGTTTTTTTTCTACAAGCTATCTTGCTAGTAGAAATGGATGTCCACTCTAAGCAATTTGCCATTTCCCTCTTTGCCTTGAACATAAAATAGTTTATGAAAATGATATGAGATTCTACAATCATATTTTATTTAGTCATAATGATCAATAACATTTAAAAGCATCAATGATGTTTTTCTATAGTGCTTTAGTTATCTACTCTTATAAAATGTTTTCAGATCATGCAAAAGTTTTTGTTATAATTCAGTTACAGAATAACAGATGGACAAAAGTTAAAAAGAATATGTACCTGGTAAATAGAAAGATAAATGAACCAATAAGAAAAGAAGTTGATAGTGGCACACAGGTTCAAAATGCCAAGCACAAATAAATAGTACTCTGACTCAATTAAGAAACTAACAAACCACTTACAAGTTACCTTTTGCTAAGTTTTATTTACTTACTTACCTATTTATTTAATGGAAATTTTTTTGCCATTTACTGTGTTTTTTAGAAAAACCATAAGAATCATGGCTATAAAAGATACCTGTTAGTGCAATACTAAAATAAAAAGGAGGACAGTTGCTTTTTACATAATTTCAGCAAGATTAGATTTTAAAAAATATTTAGTAGCCTTCGATAAACTGCAACATATAAGGATTCTATTAACATAAGCAGTTCTAGAAGTGGTTTCTCACCTCATTTCATATGGGTCCAGTGATTCCTGATTTAGAATCATGCTCACTTTTTAAGCTTAAAAATAAAATTGGTTTAAAAATATGTAATCCATATCTAAATTTAGATAATACATAAGTGAAAATAACTACTCTGTGTATAAAATCCATATTAAATATGATTCCTTAAAATAATAAATCTAAAATTAATACTGAAGAAACTCATTAAATTGAAAGGTTTTTGTTTAAAGCTTCCTCAAGCTGTATGAGTCTCACCATTTCTTACCTTCACTTGGTAAGAAATATTTAAAATATAGCTGACTTAATATTTCATTTTGGTAGGCACAGTAACCTTTTTTAACCTTTCTTAGGGAACACTGACCCCTAAAGGTTCTAAATTTAAATAAGTTTCACAATTGTCCAAATTTTAGTGGTATCCAGATCTCATTTTTACCTACATTATTGTAGGTATGTATACTTATGGCAGACATATTTACTCATAAATAATACGCAAACTATTTCCAAAGGATTGTTGTAAACAATTGTTGCACAGACCATGTTTCTCCTAATAAAAACCACCAAAATTAATATAAGTCATAATCAGGAATTTATAACAGTATTCCAATAATTATTCTTAAGAGATTTCTGACCTCCATGTCTTTTTTCTTACACATGTAAGTAGACATTAAGTAAATGCTAAAAAGGGCTAAACAACAAATCATATAATAACTTATTCTCTCAGAGGGTTGACTTTACATAAGTATAAACTCCTTTGATTATGACATATCATTTTTTTCTTTACAAAAAAAACAGACAAAAGAAAGTTGTCACAAAAAGGCAAAACTTTTTTAAGAGGTCAGAAGATGGTACCAATGCTCACTTGGCAACACAATTCATGCAGAATTGTTTCTAAGTGTGCATGAACAGAAACAATGTATTTTTTAAGTAATTAAAAATACATTCATTCAGGGTTGCTTTTTAACTACTTAAGGAAACTTGGACACATTTTGTAGATGTCTTTACCCATCCCATCTACCAACCTCAGACTTCCATTTTCCAAAATGTCTATAATGACAAAAACAAAGAAAAATGTAAATGGATATTTACATCTGTTACATTATCTACCTCATGAACTCTTTGACTTAGAATATTTCAGCAATGTTTCTAAAACAAAGCTAGGGAAAAAATGGCCACTTCAGCACTCCTTATAATAAAATTTGTAAGACAACACAAAGGCCTATCTGTGTAATACAAATTTTAATTAACTCAATTTCTTTTAAAAATAGCAAATGATATTAAATAACTATTCACAAGACCAGACTATGAACATTTGTGTAAGATAGAACTTCGAAGCAATCTGTGTTTTCAGATAAATCCCATGAACTTTGCTATTAGGGAGATGACCATGTGAGATTTTGCTGTTTAAATATACCAATTATCATAAAACTCATAAGTTACTACATTTACCTATTTAATTTTATTTCTTAATAATGTTTATTAACAGGCCCTTACAAAAATGAATGTCTTATTCCTATTTCCAATGTCAAAAAATTGTCTATAAAACTGCAGATTTTCTTAATGATGTTTTGGTCATGTCTGTCTATAGTCTGTGCCTCCTGCAAACTATGCATCGGTCTTTAACTCTAAAACCTTCCTTTTCTTAAGTATACCAGAGCTTCAGCAGCTTCTTGCTTGCCATCTTTCCCGGATTTTTTACATTTATGAGAAGTACTTCCTCCACAATGTCTATCCCTTTAGCTATATTAAAAATAATTCTTTGGTTCCTTAAAGATCATTTAGTCTCTAATTTGAACAATACATGACTTTCACAGCAATATGATCTGTGAATAGGGACATAAACAACAGGCACATCATTATTTGCTTCTTGTTTCTTATTTTGTACATAAATTGAATAAAATTCTTTTTGAGTTCTCTAAAAGAAGAATGTTTACTTGCTTACTTAAATAAAAATATAGCTTAAAATATAGCAACAAATGAGTTTCCAACTTTACACCAATATATTCTTATCACAAACTCGAATATAAAGAATATGCCAAAATTAAGTGTCACCATAGTTCATGCACTAAAACTATTAACTTTCCATTAAAAACCTTTAACCACCTTACTCAGACATTATGTATTGCACCTTTATACACAACTCAATAAGTTAAGTGGATCCTAAACTCATAACAAGCAGCCTAAAGTCACAAATAAGAAGAGAAATTACTAATGGTAGGCACAAACAGTAAGAAAATTTATCTAACAGTATGGAAATCAAAACCAAATGCAGAACTCAGAAAAAGGTACTCAGAAAATATAGCATCTTTCTATACCTCAAAAGAATGTCTAATTATTAACTTATTTAGTACAATGATTACAGAACAGTCCCCCAAAATGGCCTTCAACCTTCTAAAAGAGGTAACAACATGGTTAATATATGGTAAAAAGAAGTCCTGTTGGGGAAAGGGGAACCGAAAAAGGAAGAGATGCATAGAGTGTTTTAGTAGGAATCCTATTTTTTAAGTTATAAAACTGAGAGGAAATAAAAAAAGAGGTACAAAAAGGTTTAAGTATACAATTATATGTAATATTATATTCAGAATGATTAATTTCCCAAGGATTCCAAATTCTCAATACTTGGCTGTGATGGATCTTATATCTCCCTCTCTCTCTCCTGCATGTGTGCTGCTCTACCTATCTGCCCATCCATCTACCTGTCTGTCTTTCTAACTCTTTTTCAGATTGTCTCTCAGTCAGTTTGTCTTCAGATTCTCTTTCAAACTGTGTTTCTGTCTCTGATTGTCCCCGGCCTCTTAGGCTGTGTCCCTCTGCCTGTGCATATCTGTGAATATTCTCTTATGTCTCTCTCTGTCTCTGTCCCAGAGTGTCTTTCTCTGTCTCCACCTGCACATCTCTGCATATCTCTGTAGCTCTGACTGTCTCTGCCTGGGTGTGTCTTACGGTGTGCATATGTCTCTATATTTATGTATGTCTCAGTCTGTTTCTCTGTGTGTGTCTCTTCTGATCTATGCCTTTCTCCTTGGTCTCCATGTATGTGTCTATCTTTCTCCCATTCTCTCTCTCTCTCCCTCCTTCCTCTGTGTGTGTGTTTCTCTGATGTCTTTTTCTTTCTCACTCTGGTATTTCTCTCTCTCTCTCATCTCTCTCTTTCTCTGTGTATCTCTTGTCTCTGTGTGTATCTGTGCATATGCCTGTGTCTCTATCTCTCTGGGTAGGTTTCTTTTTTTCCTATCTCTCTCTCTCTCACTGTACATCTCTGCCTCTTTCTCACTGTCTCTCTCATCCTGGTATCTCTCTTTCTATCTGAGTCTCTGTGTCTCTTTCTATGTGCTTCTATATGTGTGTCTGTGTCTCTGTGCATCTCTCTCTTTCAATATTTTCCTTCCTATGTCTCTTTCTGTGCGTGTTCCTTTCTCTGACTTCCTCTGTATGTGTCTCTCTCCTAGTCATTCTCTCAGTCTCCTCCCTCTGTCTCTTTGTATGCAGGTGTGTTTCTCTCTCTTTCCTGTGTCTTTTTTCCTCTTCCTCTCTCAATGTCTCTTTTCTGTGTGTCTCTTTCTCTGTGCACGTGTGTGTGTCGCTTTCTCTCTGTGTATGTCTCTTTCCCTATGTGTCCTTCTTTGTGTCTCTTTTGTAATCTGTGGGTCTGTTTGTGTGTGTCCCCTGTGTGTGTGTGTGTGTGTGCACATGCACGCTTGTCTGCCTTTAATATATTGGTTAGAACAAACACACTTCATTCAGTGCCTTGAACTAGCACAACACCTGGGGCTTGGTATTAATACCTTAAACGTCCTTACCTTTTGACCAGTCCTCCATTTGTGCTGCTGTTCTTGTTTGTTCTGGCAATGTCACTGGTTTCTGCTCCAAGATTTGAGCCTAAAATAAAGCCAACTCTAGATAAATAAACTTAAAATGATGTATCAGAACACACCTAAACTTTACCTTTGTTTAACAGAGAATTTACAGGATAAATGGTTTTCCAAAACATTTACAATAGGACAATTAACTGTGCATTTCAACAAGTAAAATTAAATCTTTTTCTCAGAAAAAGGTTCTTTTTTCACACTTATATTTTAGTAAATACAGTTCAGGTTAAGCTTTTAGACATTCTTGCTCCTTTGGTTAGAGAGCCATTTAATTTATTTAAGTTAAACCTTCTCCAACTGTAATTTGAAACATTTTCAAAAAATAAAATTTTTACTGTATTTGCCATACATTTTATGCCAAGAAAATTGCAAATTTATTGATTTGAATTTACTATGTATATATTCGCATAAAACATTCTATACTTGTAAAAGTCACTTAAGAATGCCATTCTAGTTTTTTTATAAACAAAAAAAAACTATCATTAACATACAGAATTACTGATATTTCTCTCAGGTTGGGCTAGATCTAAAAAGAAAAAATTTTAAAAATTAAAAAAAAATAATTATTGTTATTTCCCTGTTGTCTTTGTTTTCACAGTAAACAAGATAAAACTATGCAAGTATTTTTTTGCATGCTTTTAAGGAGAATAAAATTAGATTTACCTCACAGCTAGAACCTGAGTTCTTTAAAAAGTCCTCAAATAAAGCTGTAGTAAGCTTCTCCTTTTCCAATTTTCTCTAAATATGTTGATCTGGAGTTGGCAATCTTTTTCTAAATTTTTCATTTACTTTTGGATTAGCTGAAAATATAGGAAGTTATTAATATCAAAGAAATATGTTCCAGTCAATGAAGCCATTTCCCTACATATTGCCCAAAAAGGTTAATAATAATTGCAGTATTTTAATAAGAGATTCATATAGCAAGACATGTAGAAAATACAGTCTTTAATAACCTCTGGAGTATTTTAAAACATGTCTTACAGGCCTTAATGTGCTTAGTAATATACTATTTAAAACCATAATTTTATCCCTCTGCAATATACAGTCACTCTTCCTCATCATTTACCCAGCTAATGAATGCCAGCAATTAGTAAAATGTAATCCCATTGCACAATCATTTTAATGCTTTTAGCACTCAGAAAAGTAAACACCAAATTAATACTGCTCAAGCCATATCAGATCCTAGTTGGAAGCAAGCAATTATAGTTCAGCTCCTCAGGTGTAATTAAATGATTGGAATGATTTAGTTCCATAAATGCAAGTTAATTCATAAGCAAGCAACAAATATACTGGGAGTAATTACAAGAAACATTGACAGTCTAAGCAGGGCAAATTCTTTTATGTGCCTGAAGTAGTAATATGCTGCCCTCTACTGGGCATATAAGTGGTTTTCTCAGAGCCCAAAACAAAAAAACCCACAATAAAACTTAACTTTTAGAAAGCCACCAGACAAAATAATAACCAATATCAATTTAGTTTCATCCCTTATTCCAAAAACCTAAATGTATGGCTTATATTATGATAATCTATAGACACCCAGATAATTAATGCTTTTTCCAATAAAGCTCTGAGTCCCCAAACACACCAGGTAATTCTTATACTTTTAATGAAACCAAATAATGCTTACACAACATTGACAGACTGCAAGTGAAACTTCCTGTACCTATCTGGACTGCCAGTCAGTGCCTATGTTCTCTCAATGGTAAAACCTAACTGGACGATTACAGTTAATAACTAAACTATGTTTTTATATGTAGTAAAATTTGCATGAAAAATGTAAAACAGAATAATCAACATTATTGTGATTTTACATAATGGTCTAAAATTAATTGTTTTTAATAAACTTCAATAATCAAAACAAAACCATAAGCACTGTCATTATAAGCACATATTAAAATGTAGAGAGTAACTATTACTACACAAAATAAAATGCATCCTGGTCTTCACTTAAGCCATTCCCAACTTCTTACTTTCTTAGGCTCAAATTCAGGACAAATGTATTTGTATACTCGTTACTTGGATAGTCCTTAACTTTTCACACTAAACTTTCAGAAGTTCATTTATTATACTTTTAAGTTATGCTATAATCAAAAAGTCTGTGTTAAAAACATATGCTTGTAGCACTAAAGCCAATCAGTATCATCCCTTTGCCTTCCTGCAGAATTGAACGTGTTCTCTAATAAAATACTGCAGTTAGCACAATAAATGTTTACTTCTTCAACAAACGCAGATGGTCCTAGCAAAAAATAATTCTTAACACTCACTACACCAACATCTTGGGGGAAAGAGAGAGCATTAAATTAATGACCTTCTAATTTGCTTTCAAATGCATTAAAATAATCATATACAAACGATAAAAATAAATCAAAATATTAAAAAGTCCTGTCCCTAAGTTTAAAATGTACAGCACATTTGCTTTGCCCTTGATGTCACAGTCTTATTTTTCAATTCATATCTTGTACACTGTAAGTTAATTGCTTTCGGAAAGTACTTATTATTCATGTAAAAATTAATGTGCCAATGTGTTTAAATCCTCTTAAATGACCATTCATGCATCTTTCTTCTTTAAGTACCAATGAAATCTGTCAAAGACATCAATGCAAAACGGTCTTAAAGGAAAGTTCTAATAGACATTTTTTTCAGCTAACACAAGATTTTCATATTCACCAACTTTACTTAAATTCCATTAATTTTTTAAGCTACTTTTAATAAATTCACCAAGTAAAATTTTTAGGCCCCATAGTCTGTCATTTGTGTTCCAGCTGACATTATGAATATTAATAACAGTGTTATCCTGATTAAATAGGCTTCATATGAAATCCCTGTGAATCCTATAGCTCAGACATCTCATTTTTCCAACTCTTTATGAATTTGGATTCAGACATTAAACTGGAAAAATCTTAAAAAACAGATTTAGTGGTACATTTGCATATTATTGAGCAAAAATTAGATGTTTTAATGATTCAAACAATTAAAACATATATCTACATATAACAAGAGTAGAAAATTTCTGTAAACATGCAACATATTTTACACTTCTATCCTTTTTAGGACAAAGGATTAAGACTAATAAAATGCTAATTCCTGTCCTTACCTTAAAGATTTGATATTAAGAACTTGTTTTCAGTCAAAAATTATATATTAACATTAAAATTAGTGAGAATGTTTTATAGTAGACAATCAGATAAGTTGGGTTTCTTAATCAAAATGCTAACTTGCTACATTACAGATAAAGCATAAATTAATTACTTTACCATTACTAATCTGTACCAGGTTCAAGAAGCAAAGTAAAATCAATTTACAACTAAAGTTTGTTTTTATAAATTATGCTGGAAAAAATTACCTACATTAAAAAAAGTCTAATATAACCAATAGAACATACCATATTAGCATCTGTTAAATTAAATCTTCTCCATCACAGATTCCTAAGTTTATTCCTCTAGGTTATTTTTTTTCTTTTTTATTTTTTTAACTACAATCCAGACATCTAGGGTATCTCCAAATTATTTTTAATTCTGAGAAATTTTCAATATAATAAAAAAGGAAGTGAGTCATATTATGTAGAAGAAAAATGAATCATAATTCAGCTAACTGCATACCCCTGTCTCCCTAGGTACATGGGAATCTCAATATATCTGACAAAGTTTCCTACATTCACCCATCCAAAATATGTAGACTGAAAAAATTTAAACAAACATCTCTATGCTCTCAAATGTGACTTGACTTTCCTATTTACTCAACATTAAAATACTTCATGAAACAAAATTTGTTCTTTGACCAGTCTAAAATTTCTAATCTGCCTAAAAAATTATAAGTAATTCTGACATTTATTCTTTAAAATTAAATTAAATAATGCCTTTTTGATAGAGAAGCATTTAAAAATGAGATTTCATTACCCAATGTAATAGCACTCGGGATTTTTTAAAACTCATTTTAAATAGGAGATGTTCTTCCTACCTTCCTCCACAATGCCACATTCTAACAAACGTTTTTGACTGACTTTGGTTGATGGCATATTTTTCATATCTCCTTAGTTTAGTAACAAATTTGTATAAATTGAATCCAAGTATCAAACTATGAATCATTTATAATACTGCATTTCATCCAACTATAAATCTAGAAAAACTCTGAATTTTTTATTTCCTGGATTGAGAAATGTGTTGATAATCTCTGCATTGAAATAGTTTCATTAAATGGCCAAAGGAGAGCACTGTATTTCAGAGAGGCAAATGTTTGATTACATAACACAATATATATAAGCACATGTCCTAACTATTGGATTTTCATCTTATTATACAAAAATCTTTCAAACTTTCACAGCCCCTGCCATATTCTCTCTACAAAAGAATTCTTTTCACCCAGTGTGCCTACTCCCTACCAAACTCCAGACAACTCAAGTTTCTCAGAGCTGGGGACAGTAAGAGAAGTTCAGGGATAAAGGGTGAGGGATAAAAGTGGCCCTGTATCATAGCTATAAAAATCTAAAAAGCATATACTATTTGATCCCACAGTTCCACTACTAAAAATATTTATAAAAATTCACAAAACATATCTTCATGTACAAAGATACTCAATGAAGCATTGTTAATGTCTAAGAACAAATACTTATGCTCCAATCATACTGGACTTCTTTTTGTTTCTCAAACACACCAAGCTTATTCTTGACTCAGAGCTTTTATACCCACTATTCCCTCTGCCTAGAAGTCTGTTCTCCAGATTCCTAAGCCATTTTTCTCATTATTCAGGCAGGTCTTGCTCAAAAGTTATCCCTTCAACAAAGTTTTGCGTGGCCATCCTATCTAAAATACAAACTCTTCTCTCATCACATTTCCTAAGCTATTGCCTTCATGAAACTGATTTGTTTAGGTTTTATTTCATTGTTTTTGACACATTTCAGCAAACTATGCATATGAAAGTTACACGTAAACAGGGCCCTTGATTTTCTCCTCCATCCCTGTATCCTTAGAAGAGTATGTGGCATAAAATAAGCACTTAGTATATATTTGACAAACAGACAGGTGGATGGACAGATGGAGGGACAGATGACTAGCAGGAAACAAGAACTAACATAAATGTCCATCAGTAGAGAATTGGTAAAAATAAAATGAGAATCAACCATATAGCAAATTCATATGGTTTATATCACAAATGCAAGAGATCTATATGTACTATCTATAGAAGATTCTTTCAACAAATATTTGTTAAGCACTTATATACTATGAACCAGACACTGTTCTAGGAGTTAGATATAAAATAGTGAATAAGAGAAATAGATTTCCTATGCAAATATATCCTTGGTTAAAAGTCATAAAACGTGGATAAATTAAAAAACAGAAAAAATGCAAAAGTAACTTATACACATACTTGAATAGGCATGGTATTTTTTTTTCCTAGAAAGATAGATAGGAAACTATTATCAGTGGTTAGTCTGAAGAAAGGGCCCAAGAGTTGGGGTGTGGAGACTGAGAAAAGGAAGGAAAGAAAATCGATGTTTCACCTTGTATCTATATCTGTAATTTGACTTTTTTACAATGTACATGTATTATTTTTAATTTAATAATTAAATATTTATAAATAACCTTGGAATTTCATAGGAAACCTTGAAGGATGTTACAACTGAGAGATCCAAAAGGAAGTGACCTTTATGACAACCTTGAAACCTTGAAAAAAGTATTGCCTAATTAACCTTCCATAATTATACTTCATTATGGTTGTTTGCCTGAATGCTTGTTTGTTTGCTTGCTTTGTTTAAGTAGAGTCAAAAGTTCAAAATAACATGTATGGCAAGATTTTTTTGGAATAGAGAAGTTCAAAATTTATGAGCTTTTGAGAATTAAATAATATTTCCTAAAACCACATTTCTTAGTTCAGTTAGGGACTATTACAATAGTCTGAGAGTTCTGGAGTGTAAAGTTTAAACAATTTATAATGAAGATAAACTGTTTTACATTATGACTATTGTATGTCCGTCCGACAGATTCCCTTTGTTATATGCTTTAGTGTTCAAAAATTGCTATCAAAAGACTACTTACTTCCCATTACTGAAGGTCAATGTAATGGTTAATTTTATGTGTCAACTTGACTGGGCCAAGGGATGGCCAGATAGTTGTTCAAGCATTATTCTGGGTGTGTCTGTGGGAGTGTTTGGGGATGAGATTAACATTTACATCAGTAAACTGGGTAAAGTGGATTGCCCTCGCTAATGTGGGTGGGCCATTCAATCAGTTGAGGGCATGAAAAGGGCTGACCTCCAGAAAGCAAGCAGGAACTACTTCTGCGTTACTGCCTTGCGCTAGGCCATCAGTTCTTTCCTGCTTTCAGACGCCAAAATATGGACTTTTTTAAGGCTCAAGTTTGCTCGTCTTCAGACTAGAACTATATCATCAGCTCTCCGGGGCTGCCAGCTTGCCGACTGCAGATCTTGGGACTTAGCCTCCATAATCACGTAAGCCAATTCCTTATAATAAATCTCTCTGTGTGTGTATGTGTGTGTATCTCTTATTGGTTATTTTTCTGGAGAATCCTAACCAATATAGTCATAAAAGGACATCCAATTAAGAGAAAATAAATATTTGGTATTTCAAATATGTGGCTTTCACATTTTCAAAATTTGGAGGGTAAAACAATATATCATTCTGAATAATACAGTAGTCTTCAGCGCCAGTTGCAAATGATGCTTTGAAAATGGATATAGAACTTCTCAGCCTACTGATTAAAAAAACAAAAGCAAAATTTAAAAATTAGTATTATTTTCAGAGGACTAATCATACTCCAGGATTTTCCAAAATATCCTGAAATGTTTTGCCCTAAGCAAACTAAACTAAATCACTTAATCTAGCACAGAACAGAATATAAAAACAAAGTCATCTTACAGAATAGTTTCTTCAGGGAACAGTCTGTTTTCTTAAAATTCATGTGGGTGCCAAGTTCTCATGCAGTCACATACTATTCTTCACACAAAGGCTTACAATTTTCCATACAACCAATTAAAGTTCTTGGCAAATCAGAGGTAAAAAAGTATTAGAGCAATTGAAATAAAATAAAACAACAGCTATCAGAAAATATCTTTAAAAAATTAGATAAAAATAATCATTTTGGTTTTTAATTCATCATATATTATAATGCTTACTAAAAGATTCTCTCAAACTGAACAAAAGCCACAATAATTTTCTATAGTTTCTGTAGTTTAACAATAAACACTTAACAAAGAGACATTAACAAATAGAGGCATATATGAGAGAATAAATATACTCTAATAACAAGTCATACTTTGAGAGTTTTAAACATCTAATAACAATTTTATAATTAATGCAATGTTTATGTAATTTGTTAAGATTACTATACCTAATCATTCCTAATGGACAGTTTTACATGAAAACTATGTACTTAATTTTTAAAAACTATAATATTAAAGTCAGTATAGGTTGTGGAATATAATTACTAGAAATCAAGTTTTTAAAGCTAGTAAAATAAATGTTAGGCTTATAGCTCTAATTTTTTGTTCAATATCAAGAAAGGCACAGCCACCATCATTTATTTTTCTGAGAAACTACAAAATCTCATTTGATTTCTTAGGAGTCATTTTTTCTCACCCTTAGGGTGCCAAGAATAAAAGAGCCATTCTCAAAAAATGTTTTCATTAACGAAAAGTACATAATAAGAATGTGATCCTAAAAGTTATTCAACAATGTAGAATAATAACATTACAAAAAGAAAAAAATATAAGCCAAACCACATATACAAATTCATTATAATTTCAACTATAAATTATATGTTATACTATCTCTTTTTTACCACAATATACAGAGTTTCTTAGGATCAAGAAATATATATTCAACTAAAAGTCTGTTTCAGAATTTCTTAGGGTCTAAAAGTATATGTTCAACTAAAAATCTGTTTTAAAAATGTTACATTTAAAAAAATTATCTCAAAATAGCAAATCTGCTGAATTAAAAATATTATCTATAAAATTAATAGAATTGTACAGCATTCCAGTCAAAGTACTAAATACATTAAACAATGCTATTAAAAAAATTTTCCAAAAGACACTGATAGTTTTTCATTTTAAAAAAGATAAGAATGCTACTTCTTTCAAGAAAGTTTCATCTCTATGATGTGTTGACTTATGTAATATAATGATTATTGCAAAATGGCTGTATGAGTAACTTGACATTTTATACTACAAATTCTGTAAGAAAACCTTTTATAAACTGCAAATAAAATGAAGGGAAACCAAAAATTGAACTTAATCCTGTCATAAATATTAAAATTATTACTAAAAGACAATCAAACATTATATGCCTCCTTATGGAAGTATGTATCACTAATAAGTATTACCCTTGGGTGGGAACAAGAGATGGGGGAGAGGAACAGGAGTCACAGGACAGGCAGAATATGGGCATATAGATGAAACAAGATTAACCCAGCACAAACCACAAAGGATAATTATTGAAGCTGGGTAATAGGTACATAAGCCCTTGTGATTCTCTTTTTCTACTTTTATATATGTTTGCAATCTTCTATAACAAATAGTTAAAATATTTTATATAGCATTTGTTATTGTTATTTGTTATTCAGCAAAATTTGCTGAATAATTATTTCACAGAAAGGAAAAGAATATTTCCTTTTACATTAGAATGTTAGCAAAATCCCACAGTATCTCATGCTTGATATATATGTGCAATAAACATTGTATAATATCTTTAATGAACATATACATACATACCCCACAAAATTCTATACTGCATGTCATTTAGAGAAAATCCTACAAATTTAATTTTAGCATGTAGGAACTGAAAAAAAATATTATCAGCTAAGGGATATGTACTTTATTAAAATGCTTTGGAATTACTATGTGACCTTAGATGTAACAATTTTCTGAAGCTAAGACCTTATGTTACCAGTGACTTTGTGCACATGGGAAACAGGTAGGTATACTCTGTCACCTTTAGCAAACATTTTCCTCACCAAGCTACTTAGAGGCCATCTGCTACACCCTGAAGCAACATACCAGTTACTGCTAGTTACTTGCAATGTAAGCAATCAAGCTTATCATTTTTGGAGTCATAACTACATGAATCTGAAATATTTCCTAATTTTATCTTAAAAGAAATTTATTTCCATTGCAGATGTTTCCCATTTACAGAGCAGTCATTTCTTTGTATATACACAATAATTTTTAAATTGACAAAGATGGTGACTTTCACAGAAAAATCATAAGCAGACATAGTGGCAATGATTGTACAATTGTGTCTCATAATTTTAACACCTTCTACCATTTAATAGGTGTTAAGTCCATACTCAAACCAATAAATTTAGGTAAATTTTGTAACTTATCACAATTTTTAAAATAATTTTAATAACTTTTCATGTCAGTAAAAGAAATAAGTATGTCTATAATCTTTTCCCAAAGTGAAATGATAGCTTGTTATAGGTCAGGTCCTGCATCCAGTAAGATTCTTTTTTGACTATTCAAGGGACCACAAACTCAAATCCCACTCCGGTTGAAAGAATTAAGTATTTGCTGGAATGTCCCCTGATACCTACCATTCCAAACTTTGAAATACAGACTAAAAGATTTTTAAAAATATTTTTAAAACACAGACAAGGTCAAAAGGAAGAAAGAGAAATGTTCACATGTCAAAATCAAACATAACAGTGAATAGGACTTAAACTAAGTAGTCTAGAGAATATTGAGACCAAACAGGCTTAAGAGTTACAGTTCAACTACAACCACACAGACTCTCCCTTTCTTTAAATAGCAATCAGATATCTCTAACCAGCAGCACAATGTCTTAGCCAGACACAAGCCACAGGCCAAGTTTGGTGCAAAAGTTAACCACTTAAGATTAAAATCAAGGTTGGGTGTGGTAGCTCATGAATACTTTGAGAGGCTGAGGCAGGAGGATCACTTGAACCAGGAGTTTGAGGTTGCAGGGAGCTATGATTGGGCCACTACACTCTAGCCTGGGCAACAGAGCAAGACCCTGTCTCAAAAAAAAAAAAAAAAAAAAAAAAAAAAAAAGATTAAAACCAAAAGCCTTTGCCATAGTGAGACAGAGGAACCAAGTCTGTATGTACTTAAGCCAGTCAACTGACATAAACCTGCTTGGCTGTCTTAGAACCTTAGAGTACAGCCAGAGATTTAAAAACAAAACAAAACCAAAAAAACAGATAATTTCTCTTGAAAGTAAGCTCTTAGCAAAAACAAAAACAAAAACAAAAAACAAAACAAAAAAAAAACTGTAAGATATATATAAAAGAATCTGATATAAAGAAAAATAGTACAGACGTACAGAAAAGAGAGGTGGAGATTCACACTTGAACAACTAGAGATAGCAAACCAATATGAAATCAACATAGGCATAATTTTTAAATTGCTAAATAGATAAAGCAACAAAATCTATTAACAGCAGGCAGTTATTAAATAAGCATACTCATATTAAAAAAAGAACCAAGTAGAAATGACAAATATATTCACTGAAGTTGAAACTCAATAGATGAAGTAAAACTAGATCATAGAACAGAAGAACAGAGAATTAATGATTTGGAAGCAGAAGTGAAGAGATTTCCCAAAATGTAGCACAAAATAATACAGTCGGAAAATATAAAATAAAAGAGACATGAAAGATACAATAAAAAGCTCTAACATATGTTTAATAAGGATTAGAGAAAAGCAGAACAGAAAAAAGATGGAAAAGCAAAATAATTATACACCAATTAGTGTAGAAAATGTGTCCCATGGAGAGAATACCTGAATAAGGAGAACAAGATCACATAATTCCTATGGAGATACATTCTCAGCATCATAATCTGGCAAAGTTCTTTCATTGTCTTCAAACTTCCTGAAACTATGGCACTTCTATGTTGTTTTGTTAGCTGCAAATCATAGAGTGATATACATAACAACTTTCATAATACCAAGGAATGTTTAACAATCATAAGCCTGTTGATCACTATGCTGTTTTGTCAACGTTTATATGAAACACAGGAAGTCACCAATATAACTGCACATTAATACCTAGTATGATACCATTTCTTCATTTTTTACAGTCCAGCACTATCACTTGCATACCTCCTGTCAACCAACTTGGTCAAAACTATTTTCCAAAAATCAAAATAAATGGCAGAATACAAAGCCACACTCACAGGCTGAGAGCATATAGTATAGTACTCTGTAGTCTTGGTTATCACTGGGTAAGAGCATCTGATAGCACTCAGAGCATAGGAAAAATATGTATTAGCAATGTTCCATAAATACTTTATGGAAATAAATCTAGAAATATATCTAGAAATAAATTAGGCTCAAAAAAAAATCACCTCACCTTACCTGCACATTCCTTCTCAGAAAGCTGGTTGAGAATGAGTTTCAGCAAAGCAAGGCAGTAAAGCAGGAAAGAGAAAGACACTGGTTCCAGGAAGCAGGGCACATCACAGGAAAGAAGTGAAAGGAATACCCAAGGTAATGGTGAGGAAAGCAGAGATAGTAGTTATACACCAGGCATAGAAGAAAACATTCAAAGCTGAAGACATTAAGGAAACTCCAGGAGCAATTTTTTCAGGAAAAAGGAGGTTGAAAATAATAAATACACAAAAAACTAAGCAACAAAATAAATAAGACAACAAAAAGCTATGCAGTGGAAGGGGAAAGGGAAAATAATAGAAACATACTACATATATCAGGTTGTGAATAGCATCTTCATGATAATAATGTAGTACTACGTATTTTATAATATAACCATATTAAAATAAGGAGAAAACAAAGTGAACATGTGTATCCTGGGAGCAGAGGTATCAAAGAGAGCTATATCTTTGTGGTAGTCACTTGGACTGGCTCTCTCAACTTTCATTCTTCCTACCTGAAAGAAGTAAACACTAAAAGTTATACTTCCCAGTCTCTTTGTAGCTCATGTTCTAATACAAAATAGCTTCTACCAAGTATTAATAGATATACTTCAGCAAGACATGGAATGAGAAAGTAAAGAGAAAGGTCATCCGCCTGTCTTCAGCATGTAAGGTCAGACTGAGATGAGGTTTCTGGTGGCTGAGACTCTCCAGTCCAATTCTAGCGTGAGCCTCCTAGATATGATATGAATTATAGTGGTCACGGCAGCAGTTATCACTGACAGCTTTCTGATCTCTAGATCGTAACAATAATATCACGACCTTGAACCATGATCTGTAGATGGACCCTAATTTCTGTTTCAGTACTTGGAATAATTTTATAATTCTCTATATAAAGGCCCTTTCTGCCTGAGTTTTTTTTTATTTTCTGTCCTATAACATGACTGATACATTTTCCTCATCTTCTATGGCAAGAAGTCAATGAATTATGATAAAACTGGAGGGGAAGAACCAAGAAGCAGCAATGTAAGCATGCTATATATAAATATAGAGGTACATTTCAAAAGGAAGGCCAGAAGATTTTATAATAAGCCTCTTAAAATTTTGACTCTTTAAAAATGGGTAAATAAAACATTCTGAAGATGGATAATGGTGATGGTTGCATAACAATGTGAATGCTACTGAACTATACAATTAAAAATAGTTTAAATGGTAAGTTTTGTTATGCATATTTTACTACAAAAAAATCTGAAAAAGATTTTAAGATACAAGAGTTTTACTGCTTCACACTACTATATGACAGCATTTCATAACAAAATGCACTATGAACTAAATATGAATAGAATATCAGTTCAATAAAAACCAAACTTTCAGATAGTCATCATAATTCTTTCCACTTTTTTTTCAGCTGCTGGGATGAAATCATTCATACTACATAACTTGACTCATCCCATAAAGGTTCACATTCTATTTTCACATTACAGTCCTGTGCACAATTTGTAGTTAAAAATGGAGTTCCAGTAAACACATTTTTACTACTACACACAGGCTTCAACTAAACCATTTTTAATTTACTTTTTAACTTTGAGATATAATTCACATTATGTAAAAATGCATCATTTTAAATGTGCATTTGATGAGTTTTGAAAATTGTCTCCAATGATGTAAGAAACACTGCTATTCATCTGTTTAAAAAAAAAAAAAATGTCAGCATCTTTAAAAAAAAAAAGAAAGAAAGAAACACTGTCATGAAAAAGTTCCCTTCATGCCCCTTTACAATAAATCTACCCCACTCCCTAACCCCAGGCAACCACTAAGCTGTGTTCTTTTACTAGGTATTACATGCCACTTTTAGAGTTCTGTAAAAATGTACTCATAGTACATATTTGAGCAGCTCCTGGCCAAAATGTGATTTTTTTCAGGATCAATAACAGGCACCTACAAAGGCTTTACCTGGCAACCCTCAAAGGGGGAAACTGCCCTTTCCACACTAGACATTGCCCATCCAATGCCCAGTAGTCTCTAAAGAGAGTTGCAGTCAAAAAATTCAGTTCCCTCCTGGCCAGCCATCCTCTTGTGCATAGCCGCATTCTTAGCCCAGGCACTTTTAATCAGAGGCCTCTTTATCTGTAGACTTTGGCCAGGAACTTAACCTATTTAACTGAGAGAGAGAAGAAGAAGGCAAGGGGGTTTAACCTTAAAGACACTTTTCTCCAGGCTTAGTAAACAGTACTTTTCCATTCCTAGCCCTTCCCCCTTTCCCTCCCCTGACCCCCATTTTCTTTGGGGCTCCCTCAGCAATGAGATGAGCCCTATGTCTGTGCTGATCCACCTTACTTTCAACCAGATACACCATTCCACAGGAAAAATGAAACAGCAGGGAGTCAATACTGCCCCTTGCTTACACAACCATAGTAAGTAAAGTCCTCACTGTTAATTTATTTTGGCATATTATTTTAATCAGTTATTTTGACACCTGGTAGAGCAGCTCCTCAGCTCAGCTGAACCCCTGACAATACTCTTTTGTATCTGAATTTTTTCACTTAGCATAAAGTTTTTTGAGATTCATTCATGCTGTTTTATAAAACAGTAGTTTCTTTCTATTGTTCAGAAGTATTCCATTGTATTGTATAAACAGACAGCAATTTGTTTATCCATTTGCCTGCTAATAGACATTTGATTTGTTTCTAGTTGTCAGCTATGATGAATGTTCTGGTACAAGCCTTTTTGCAGATGTTTTCAATTCTCTTAAAATAAATATCTAGAGAGGAACTGCTGGATCATATTAACTACATAAAAAACTGCCAAATTGTTTTTACTTTACATACATGTGTAAGAGTTATAGATGATCTTTATCTTCACTAATACTTTGGACAGTCTTTCTAATGTTAGTCACTCTCCTGTGTATGTAAATGTAACTCACTGTGATTTTAATTTGTATAACCTGATTAATGATAATATACATACATCCTTTCAAGCGCTTACTGGCCATTCACAGATCCTTTGTTCTGAAGTGTCTATTTTTTATTGAGTTGCTTATTATATTACCAAGTGGTAAGAGTTCTTTATATATTCTGAATGCAAGTCCTCTGCCATATGTATTAATACATACTGCAAATATTTTCTCCCAGTCTGTGGCTTGCCTATTCATTTGGTTGGCAGTGTCACTGAGAAAATTTTTTATTTTAATAATGTCCAATTTATAATTTTTTCTTTTAAGCTTAATATTATTTGTGTCCTAAGAAATATTTACCAACCTTAAGGTCACAACAGGAAATCTTGTTTCCTACAAGGTTTACAGTTTTAGGCTTTTCTTTCATTCATTCATCCATTCATTCATTTAAGACAGAGTCTCACTCTTGTTGCCCGGGCTAGAGTGCCGCAGCGTCAGCCTAGCTCACAGCAACCTCAAACTCCTGGGCTCAAGCAATCCTTCTGCCTCAGCCTCCCGAGTAGCTGGGACTACAGGCATATGCCACCATGCCTGGCTATTTTTTTGTATATATTTTTAGATGTCCAGATAATTTCTTTCTATTGTTTTTAGTAGAGAGGGGGTCTCAGTCCTGCTCTGGCTGGTCTCAAACTCCTGAGCTCAAACGATCCACCTGCCTCGGCCTCCCAGAGTGCGACGATTACAGGCGTGAGCCACTGCACACGGCCTAGGCTTTACATTTAGATCAATGATTTATTTCAGATTTTGTATATGATCATGAGGCAAGGATCCAAACTCACTTTTTCTCCACACAGATATATATTTATTCTAGTACCATTTGTTGAAAAAACCATACTTTCTCCATTGAGTTATCTTGGAGATAACTGAAAATCAGTTAACTACATATGCATGGATCTATTTGGGGCTCTTACAGAAATCTCTGTGAAAATATAGTAAAAATATTAAAGTGTTATTTCAGTGGAGGGCTGGAATGCTGAGGCAAATGCCTAGTTAGACCTCTAGAACTAGTCTCTGGAGTTAATGGAATGAGAAAGCATTGGGTTGCTCAAGCAATACAAAGATAGGACAAATGGGAATATATTCCCTTGAGCTGAGTAAGGCTGTATTAAAAATCAAACAGAGACATAAGCAAAATGGTAGACTAGAAAACTCCAAGCTCTTGTTACCCCTGAGAAACAACAAAAACAACAACAACAAAAACAACAGAAACTGTCTGAACCAACTATGCTGGAGCTTTGGAAAACAGCTGGTTTACAGCAGCCAAAAAAACACCGAATCATGAAAAATGACAGGAAAGTTTTATGGCATTTTTCATCACTTTTCCCCACCATCTCCCCCATGCAGTGGGGGCCTTGTTCTTGAAGTGGTTCTTTCCCTCTAACCAGAGGAAGCACAATAGACTGGATATGCAAATTACTGTGCTTGTCTGTGCTAACCTGTCTGGGGGATATCGGAAGGACTGACACAAGGTGTTTTCCTCTGTTTCACCTACCTCAGAACTCAGGAGGGGAAAACAGCAGGCACAGCTTGGAAAAAGCTGCAAGATGAGAAGAGACCCACAGATGCCCGGGGCAAGAAATTACTGGTGGAGACATACAATAGACCACATCTACAGCCTGAAAGAGAAGCTGGAGTGAGTCTGTCTGGGAAATTAACACATAACAAGCAGCCAAGTACATTGGGAAATGTAGAAAGCCATGGAATGATCATGTAAAAACGCATGTTCAGAACAAGACCTGCGATCATAAGCTTTCACCTCAGGCTGATCCCTGGGCTCAAAGTAAACCTAGCTAAGGGCTGAAGGAGTGCCCCAGCACAGAAGGAAGAGCCCCTGGCATTCAAGAAAATCTCCGTAAAACAAACATTAGCTGAAGATGAGCTAAATGAACAGACATCACTGATCACACACAAGGAATTGTCTGCAAAAATAATTTGGAAGAGTCTCAAAAGTACTACTACAGTCTTCAATAGTTAATGGCTAATAGGCACATGAAAAGATGTTCAACATCATCATTAGCCAAATCCAAATCAAAACCACGATATTACTCATATCCAATAGGATGGCTATTATAAAAAAATTGAAAATATCAAGTGTTGGCAAGGATATGGAAAAATTAGAACCCTTGTGTATTGCTGGTAGGAATGTAAAATGACACAAAAGGACAAATACTTTATGATTCCACTTATATCAGATACCTAGAATAGACAAATTCATAGAGATAGAAAGTAGAATAAAGGTTACCAGGAGCCAGGGGAGAGGGAATGGAAAGCTATTGCTTAAGGGGTACAGAGTTTCTGTTTGTATGATGAAAAATTCTGGAAATGAATAGTGGTAATGGTTGTATAACGCTGTGAATATACTTAATGCCACTGAACTATCCACTTAAAGATGGTTAAAATGGTAAATGTTATGTTACGTATATTTTACTATACACACACAAAAACAAGGATAGATCCTACCTGTGATTAATAATCAGTCCTCTAACTATACCATGTACCACACACACAAAAAAAGGTCAATAGTAATGGTTCCCAAATTGTGTGTCAAGGTATCCCCAAACACTGTAGCAAGCACAAAGGGATTAAATATTTTAAATTTTCGAGAGAAACAATGGCATCTGTTGAACACTCCATGAACTACTAGTTCAAAGAGGTTCATTTTTAGAACATTAGGTCTCATTCTTTTCAATAGTATCTTATCTTTACAAATATGGGTTTTCGCAATTACCAGGATAAAAAGAAAGTATCATGCAAAAATCAGTTTGGAACAAGAGAAAAGCATAGTAACAGCATGAAAATAATATTAAGACACTAAGGGCATCATAAAAAAAGTTTGGGAACAACTTCTTTAAGAATTCAGCAAGTGTTTAGGATGATGGGGAAAGAAAAGAAGAGAAAAGAAAAGAAAGAAAGAAAGAAAAGAAAAGAAAAGAAAAGAAAGAGAGGAAGGAGAGGAAGAAAAGGAAGGGAAGGAAGGGAGGGAGGGAGAATTCAGCAAGCGGACCATATTAGACCTCTACCAGGACTGCAGAGACCTACAAATGAGTAGTGACTGGAATGGACTCCTACTGTATTCTATAGTGTGCTTATACTTCAACAAAAGCAACTGCTAATAATTAAATTAAAGGTTTGCAACATGAAATCAAGTATTAATATGGTCTACCTGGATACATTTCCTCTGATTGTTATCTATGTACAAAAATGGGCAAAGAAATAAAATATTATAGGGACAAAGCACATCCCTTATTATGCTCAAAGTCATGGTCTCGTTGAAAATTGGAGTGGGCAATTAGAAAATTTATTACTCAAAATAAAGGCACATAAGGACTTCAAGGGTTAATTCAACTAGGCCACTTCGTTCTAAGTTTAAATATTGAAAGGAAACAAAAAGGGGACTCTGCAGAAAGGTTTCTAGGAACTTGAGGTGGTAATGAAGTGATGGAGGTGATATGATTAACAACTTCATGTCTTTCCCATGTCACAAATTTTTCTTTCATCTTGCCAGACCCAAGTGTGCCAGGATGAGGATAACAATATGCCAGCAGAGGGAGATAACACTGCACAAGACACATTATCCCCAATGCTCAATTTGACTGTACATATTCCTAAGAAAACTTGGGAGTAGCTCACAATTTCACCTCATGTATCTAAATTGATATTAACTCTAAGTGCTGCTTCATTACCAAGATCTAGTCCTATAATTCTTTACCTGTCAAATCATACAAAGTTTTCCTGGGAACAAACAAAAGCAGAGACCCTGGCAAAGCTGCTGTGTCTCCCCACCATATGGACAGGTGCTGTGGCCAAATCAGAGCATCCCACAGGGGGATAAAAAGTACAGGTCAAAATAGATAACATATGGGAATAGAAAAAATAGTGGCCAATAGTAAGGGAACAGAGAAATGGACTATGGCACAAGGAAGAATGTTATAACCTTTTCCCACAAGAACTTCTCACAGCATGAAAATAACAATGACTAAGGCCAGGAGAAGGCAGCTGACCCACTTTCTCTAGAGTATGAAAACTTAACTAATCATGACTTATGACAACTACCTGAAGATCTGAGCTGGGCGATTTGGAGAAAAGATAGCAAAGAACATCCCATGTAACTCACCTAAATGTTAGCATTAGGTTATTAAGTATGAAATGTCTGATTTCTTTAAGTACTAAGTTTAGTTGATATCTCTGACATTTCACTTTGACGCTTGTTTTATGTTTATTGTGAAGATATATCCTCAGTCTTTCAAATGCACATTTTGGCTTGTGATTATCTGTCAAATTTTTTTAAAGCTACTTTTGTGAAACCATGGATACAGTCAAAAATTCATGTTATATTCAAATATAAGTTCTGTCGTGGAACCAATGCAGCACACACAGCTCGAAATATCAAGGAAATGTTTGGGAAGGATGTGGCTAATGAACGTACAGTACATCAATGGTTTGAGAAATTCCATTCTGGGGATTTTATTCTTAAAAATGAGCCACATGGGTGACCTAAGACCAAGGTGGAGAATGATGAGCTGAAAGCTGTAATGAAAGCAAATCCATCTCAACATACGTATAAATTAGCAGCAAGGTTTGATATTACTATTCCAAAACTATTGGACCATTTGAAACAAATGGGCAAGGTAAAGAAACTGTATACATGGGTACCACATGAATTAAATGAACTTCAGCACAGAAATTGTCTTGAAGCTTGCTTTTGCTGTCACGACATAATGGCGAATCATTTCTACATCATATTGTTATGTGTGATGAAAAATGGATTCTTTTTGATAATAGCAATCATTCGGCACAATGGTTGGATAAATATGAAGTGACGAAACACAGTCCAAAACTGAATATTCATCAAAGAAAGCTAATGGTGTCTGTCTGGTGGGCCAGCTCTGGTATTATCCACTAAAGCTTCACGAAACCTAGTCAATTGATTACAGCAGATGTCTACTGCAAGCAATTGGACAAAATGATGAGGATGCTTGTGATTACGCAGTTGAGACTAGTCAACACAGACAGCCCAATCCTTTTGTAAGACAGCACTTAACCACATGTCGCACAAACAACACTGCTCAAACTACAGAGGCTGGACTTGGAAACTCTCTGCCATTCACCGTAAAAGTATTCACCAGACCTTGCACCAACTGACTACCACTTGTTCCAGGCTTTGGACCACTTCTTGCAAGGAAAAATACTCAATTCTCAACAAGCTGTGGAAAAGGCCTTTCGCAATTTCACGGCCACTGGCTCTCCAGGCTTCTTTGCTGCTGGCATAAACAAGCTGCTTGATAAGATGGCAAAACTGTGTTGATAGTTTAGGTACATACTCTGATTAACTGTATTACTTCTTGTTCGAGATATAATAAACTACACTTTTGATTAGAAATTGGATATTTCATATTTAATGGCCTAATAGATTAGAACCATCATTTGAGTCACATTTTTTGTGGGTTACATTTATTACATGGGTTCTTTGTAGCATTTAATAAAGATTCTACCTTTGAATTAGGTGGGATAGAGCATAATAGGTAGCAGATAATTGGTGTACTGTGTTGCTGCCAATCAAGATCACTCCCTCCTGAGAAAATGACTGGGGTATGAGGGTAAAAATATTGCTGTGGCTTACTCACTATGTAAAAAGCCTGCTTTGTTCTTTTGGTTATAAAAAGCATGAATGCAAATGGAACACTATCATGGATCACATTCATGGGATTAGGGTGGTCTCCAAAAGGGTGAATATGATACAATGTAGTGGCCACATATCATTCATGGATTCATCCCTGGGATTCAGAAATGGGCTACTATAGTAATCCTTGTGATATATACAGACCAAACCTTCTTTGAAAGAGAAAATATATCTCCCTGACTATTTCTTGAGGGCAAAAAATATATTTGGGTATATTATATTTAAATCGCATTCATGGTATAAGAACCTGATGTCAACATTTATGTTGGCTATATCAACACTGCCCCCAAGAAAGACCAACATGGGAGCTTAGGGATAGACTCCAATTACTGAACCAAGCCAAAATGATGTTGAGTATTTCACCATGATGAAATATATTTGCTACCCCAAAAGGGACACTAGAGGGTGCTCTCTTCCAGAAGACTGGTCAAGACTGACGACAGTTCAGAAAGATGAAGGCATACATGAGTGGACGGGATGGCTTACTAAGCTGATGAAACAGTATGTACCTCAAGGCTTATACCCTCACTCAGGAAGGACTACTGAATATTTTAACCACTGTAGAATCTGGCAATTGTAGACTGGCCAGGAGACTTTAATCTTTCTGCCATGGCAGCATGATGTAACAGTGAAATTGCAGGTTCATTAACAAAATTAGATGTAAATCAAATTTATTTTATCTTCAGAATCAGAAGATATTTTGGCAGGCTAATTTAAAGGCCCCAACTGATACTTATGGAAAATGGACAAAAAAGAAATGAATTTGGTCCCAGAAAAATTACACATGCAAGTAAATACCTCGATCAGCACACACAAAAAAGTACAAGTATCTGTTGTTGTAGAGGAGGAAAAAGAATTGTCAGAATGGTAATAGTATATTAAAAGACTTCTGAAGAGTCCTTTAACATACCTAACAGAGGAAATTCCCATTTCCCATTGGATGGCTCAACCACCACGCCATTGGAATATTAGTATGTTTCTCCTTTTATATAAAATATAATAAAAATCATTGTATAATAAATTATAAAATGAAAAATATGTGGCAAGAAGATACTGATAAGGGACAGGTAGTGGACTGAAGGAAAGAGTTAAGTTGAATATAATTTGGTTCCTCCCTCCTAAGGGATGCCTGAGACAGTTCTGACCTTAACCAAAACTCCTCATAAACCCTGATTTATGGAATTTATTACCTGAGTGATAATTCTTTAATTGGTAAGTAACTTCTTTTAATTTTCTAAATATTACTTACATCCGTGATGTATCTTTACGTCATTGTATATTATAAAACAGTATACATTAGGCACAGTGTGCAAGGAAAGAATAATTTACATGCCAAACTATTACATATCCACCAACAAAAATGAGTTCATAAAGAATTATATTATTAGGTAATTAGTATTTTAAATGTCATGCTATGATGTCAACTATATATGACTATATATATATGTGGATGAGTGTTTCATGATACCTGGGGAATTTCTGGCTATGCTTTAGGGATGGGCCAGTAACACATTATTACTTTTCCCACTTAACACAATAGAATACAGGTTTTCTCATTATCAGAAAATTCACTACATAACACATCTTTAGGATCAGATTAGATTTGCATAATGAAGAGTCCTACATTTATTAAACTTGAAGAAAAATCTGTCTCTTCCATTTTCATCCATTTGCACACTTATATCTATTTATAATAAATATCTGTTGTAATATAATATCTACACTACATATTATATAGATAGATTCTATAACTATCTATATCTATTCTAAATTCCTTTAAAAATAATATTACAAAGTTTCTCAAAACTTCAGAGCTAGAAATAATCTCAAAAATCATTTCATAATATTCCATTTTACAGATGAAGAAACTAAGGTTTAGGGAGATAAAGCAATATCCCCCAAAATCAAAGAACAAACCATCAAACTTAGAACTCTTGACTATAAGTTCCATACTCTTAGTAGCATATCAACTACTGGCCAACATATAATATTCATCTAAAGGAGCAGTCAGCAAACTTTTTATGTAAAGGAAGGACAAGATAGTAAATATTTTGGGCTTTGTAGGCCATATGGTCTCTGTTCCAACTATTCAACTCTACCACTATGGCAAGAAATTAGCCATAAACAATACATAAATATATGGGTATGGTTGTGATCCAGTAAAATTTTATTTACAAAAACAGGCAGCAGACCAGATTTGGGTCAAGAGCTGTAGTTTGCCAACTCCTGATTTAAAGACTTGACTCAGGTACTAAAAAGATGTGGATTCTGGTAAAATGGCATTATAAATAAGGAAATAAGGAAGACTGTCCATACCATAATCCTCCCAGAAAATTTTTAAGGTCCATGAAAAAATAAATCTGTTGATTCTTAAGATAAATGATATTTAGTAAATAATATTTATTGAATTATTATTTCAAAGGGCCCTTTATTTCTAATGACTTATCTAAAAAATCAAGATACCTGTGATTGAGAAAAGTTACCCTAAAGGAAATACCATAAAGGAAAAGATGAAGATTAGACCAGAAAGTGAGAAACTATTTCAAAGTCACTCTTTAGGTAAGCAGCTAAATATCTGGCAAATCCAGACTAAACAGTTGACATAACATTAATAGTGCAACCACAGCAAATATCTTCTGAGTACTTATTATATACTAGGAAATATACTAAGACTTAAAACATATTTTAAAAGCCATTAACTAAAATTAAGTAGACCAATAAGTTCTGACACAAAGATATCTACAATAAAAAATGAAAGAAGTATCAGAAAAATATGTACAGAATGACTGCATTTACATTTTTAAAAACTAAAACCTTACTTGTATATTGACATTTGAATATGTGCTTATATAAATGAATACACAGAAATGGGTCTGGTAAAATACACAACTTACTTTCAACAGTGGTTAGCACAGAAAAATGGGATTGAAAGTGGGGTAAAACAGAAAACATTTTTAGATCTGACAAATTGAGAGTAACTCAATACAGATATATTCTCTGAATACTTACACATTTCATAACACAAATCAATATGCTATTAACAAAGTTAATATGCTATTAGCAGTGATGACGCATAAATATAAATGCATCATCAAGAAATGATAATTATTACATTATAAAAGATGAAGTGATGTTTTCTCAGGTGCTTGATGTTCAATATAAAAGAAAAATATCTGCTGATACCTTCACCTGCTTCCCCTACCCCTGCATGAAGTCTCAAAGGCCCAGGTGGGGAAAAGTGGAAATAAGGGCAGTATTGCAGAAGAAAGCAAATGTTTTAAAAAATTACACACCAGACTTGTGATATAATCATATGTTTGTGAGACAAGCTAATGGGCTCTTGGTTGCTTAACAAGAAAAGGTACAATCCTGAATGAAAATATACAGCTTAGAGAATTTATTGATTAATAGTTCCTAGATCTGAAGGCTATCAGGGATTGCAAACAAGAACTTATCTAAAATGTTCTGATAGTGAGTTTTCCATTACTTTCAATATGCTAAGTTCTTTCCAATTCATTATAACAATGATCCAACTTATACCATTTTCATATTATGAGAAGTATTCTAAAGTATTACTATTTCTTTATATGATAGCTAAATGTCATTGAGAATTTCTTAATAACTTATCCTTTACAAAACTTACATTATTTTTTTCTATATTGCCATAATATTTTTCAGGATCATTTCACATGAATCGGATTGACCATTAAAGAACAAAAAGTTTAAAGAGAAGAAAATGATTAGTGGTAAAGTGGAATGTATTAAAAGAGTTCTACCTTAAAGTAAAAAGTTAATTTGAGTTATTCCCAATAATATGGCACACTATGTTATTTGGGACCAACCCTCCTGAAAACAATAACAACAAAAAAAATTGGATTAAATATAAAGAAATCAAAGAATATATGATCTGAAAAAAAAAAAGAAATCATAAATCCAATAAATAGATAAAGCAAGAGCTTAGAGGAGAAACTATAGTGGATGCTATATATAGAGGAGAAACTATAGTGGATGTTTACACCCCAGATCTCTTTCAGGACCAGGATATAATGCCCCACAGCTGCTAGGAGTATGAGTGCTTGTGGCTTTCAGCTAACTCCTTTACCAGGAGCAGCCCTCAGACAAAAAGATCCACCTTACCCAGGATCATGCCTCCTCCCTAAGAGCAGCCTGCATCCAATGTGTGGTTAATGTGGGGGTATAAAAGCCAACTCTTTGCCTCAAGGTGAGACATACACAAAGGATCATCCAGCTCCAGAGCTCTCCAGGATCATCAGAAGTCTTTTTTCCAATTGCACTGCACTTCAACTTCTCCCTCTGCCCAAGACTGTTCCTCTCATCCCTCACAGATGTTCCTGACAGAATTCCTCCAACAAACCTCCTACACACATACCTCAAAGTCTGTTTCACAGGGAATCTGACCTAAGCAAATCTAAGCACAGTATCTGGTGTGGCCTAAAGATATTAGCCAAACAGAACTAATTGAACTGCTGCTTTTCCTGGCCTTCTGAGGGTCTGTAAAAGAAGAAAAATTCCAGAACATGTCCCAAGGTGGAGTTTACTAGAGTATAGAGCTATAACCCCAAAGTATGACCTCAAAGCTATGACCCAAAGGTACCAAAGAAGGAAAGAGTATATGGACACCAAAGAAAAAACTCAACACATCATACTCACATTTATAGGGTTGCAAGGACATCTATGGTAGGGAGCAGAGCAAGAAAAAGAGGTTCTCAAGAAATTTTCACCACAAGCTGGGTTTCTCAAAGTTCTGTAACTCAAATTCACATCACCCGGGTGATCTAAAACGAAAATGTAAAATACAAAATTTACTTTCAAATGGACCAGGAATGGTAGGGCCCTTTGCCACCTGAAACAAGTAAAAGCAAATCCTCTCTGGAGAAAGGAATCTTTATTCTGTGCATAAAAGCAGTTCCACACACACACACACACACACACAAAAAAAAACAGTTTTAGGTTCAATGAATAGCACACACTCAAAAATACCTAGGCACACAAGGAAGTAATACACTATAATAGAGAACCATGAGAGATAAAACAAAAGGCACTGCACAAAGAAAAGCCATAAATATTTTAGCCTTTCCAGTTAACTGACACAAATAATAAAACCATTTGTATTATGTTTAAAGAAATAAGGATGGGCTTGAAAATATCTGCAGAGAAGATGAAGCAACAAAAAGTGAACTAACAGGTATGAAAAGAAAAGAAAATGTCTATAAAAATGTAACAGTTGGAATGCATGATAACTTCTAGTAATGTAAACAATGTGAAATGGCTGAACAAACTCTTCTACAGACAATAATAATTATAAAATCTAGACAAAATAAAGATAATGGAAAGCATCCCCAAACAGAAAAAAGACAGACAAGAATTTTCTCTTGAAAAACTGGAACTTTAAGAAGTAAGAACTAAGTTTATAGCACCTTTGTCCAATAAAATTCCACAATCCCCACAACTACATCAACAGAATACTGATCACAGGTGGCTTGAGATGCAGAGAAAAGAGTTCAGGACTAGAAGAGCAGCTACAAATATAAAGCAAGACCCTGTACACAAGATAATCAGAGAACCAGTAAGAACCAAAATCTGAGTATAAACTATGCCCAAATGCCTAGTAGACTGCAAAACTGGGCAAGCTCAAGGGAAAACCCAAGGTGTTCACCCAACACACACAAAACCAATAAAACATGATAGAACCAGAAAGCAGTCTACCTTTGAAAGACAGAACTGAACCAGGTGAGTTTTATAAATTTGCTACTAATAAAGATTATGATCTTTACTGACATCATAATAAAGATGTCAATTCTTCCCAAAGTAATCAATGATGTAGACCAATCAAAATCAAAGCAGGACATTTTATAGGTATAGACAAAATGATTCTAAAATTTAAATGAAAAGTGAAAGGAACCAGACTTATTAAAATAAAACTGAAAACAAAGAAAGTTGGAGAAACCATAAAACAGAAAGCTGAGGCCCGAGGCAACACAGTACAGAGCCCAAGATATGGGAGAGCAGTGGGAAATTATGAGAAAGATACCCAGAAACAAGGAAAACATTGCTATGTTTTGAATGTATTCTCACCACCCCCCAAGTTGAAAACTTAATCCTCACATGTTGAAAAGTTAATCCTCAATGTGGAAGTGTTGGGAGGTGGGACCTTTAAGAGGTGTTTATGTCATGAAGGCTTTGCCCTCATAAATGGATGAATGCCATTATTGTGGGTTCCATATAAAAGAACAAGTTCAGCCCATTTTGGGTGCTCTCTCCCACCTTTTCTTGCCCTTCTACTTTCCACCATGGATGACACAGCACGACAGCCTTTGTCAGATGCTGGCCCCTTGATCTTGGACTTCCCAGCCTAGAGGATCGTAAGCCCATAAATTGGCAGTTCATGATACCCAGGCTCAGCTATTCTGTTACAGGAGCACAAAATGAACTAAGACAAACACAAAAACTGTAAGCCCCCAACTCTGATTATAAATGTTACCCAAATCCCTGGCTAACCACCAAACTATATGGGCACACCAGGGAATGAGGCCAAAAAAAAAGAAAAAAAGTATGTGAAAGATTAACAATGAAGTTCAAATAGCAGCTAAGTATAGCAATACTGGAAAGTCAGAGTTTTGTAATTTGTGTCCAAAAAAGTTAACTGCCTCACAGGGACAATCAACAAGAATTACAACTTTAAAAGAAATAGAACAGAAAAAAACATATACGTTCAAAGAAACAGTACCCAAGACATATGTAAACTATAAACCCATAGATCCAGGAAGCTCAAAAAACCTCCAAGCACAAAAAATATGAAGTAAACATGATGGTTCATCATAACCAAATCATTCAAAACTAGTGTTAGATAAAATCTTAAAATCAGCCAGAGAAAAAAAGGATATTATATACAGAGGAACAAAGATAAGGATGACAGATTTCTTGCCAAAAACAATGCAACAGAGCAACATCTTTAAAACACTGAAAGAAAAAATTGCCTATCTAAAATTTTATAGCTTAAAAAAATATGTTTCAAAAACAATAGTGAAATAAAAACTTTTCAGGCTGGTTCCACGGTGAAAAATCAATCCATGTAATTCACCAGAGTAACGGTCTAAGTAAGAAAAAATAAGATCAAATGAAAAGAAGTACAAAAAGCACATGCTAAAATACAATATCCATAATGATGAAAACTGTGAGCAAACTGAGACTAAAGAAAAACTTTCTCAACCTGATAAATGACATCAATAGAAATTTGAAAGCTAACATCACATTTAATGGTCAGATACTGGAATTTTCCCAAGGTTGGGAACAAAGCAAGGACATCCATTCTCACTTCTCCTATTTATCAGAGTACTGGAAACCACAGTAAGGCAATAAGGCAAGAAAGGTATCCATATTGAAAAGGAAGGAATAATATTGTCCATGTTTTTAGACAACATGATTATCGATGCAGAAAATCCCAGGCAATCTATATATACAAATATAAAAACTCATAGAACTTGGGTTTCACAAATTCACAGGATATAAGGGTGATATACAGAAATCAATCATATTTCCATATACAAGCAATGAACAATTTGATGTGGAAGTTAAAGAAATAACACCATTTATAATATCTAAAAAGGGAAAAACACCACAAAACTTAGTACAGGATCTGTATGCTGAAAACAACAAAACACTAATCAAGATCTAAATAAGTGGAGAGGTATACCATGTTCAAGAAAACAGACTCATCATAATAAAGATGTCAGTTCTCCCCAAAGTAATCAATAATGCAACACTAATCAAAATCAAAGCAGGACATTTTGTAGGTATAGACAAAATGATTCTAAAATGTAAATGAAAGCTCAAAGGAACCAGGCTTGCTAAAACAATACTGAAAAGAAAGTTGGAGAAACCATAAACATACTCCTTTGCACTTTTCCAAATGAGTTGAAAACTTAGGTCCAAACAACTGCACACATGTGTTTATAGTTTTATTCATAATTGTCAAAACTTGGAGGCAACCAACATGTCCTTCAATAGGTAAATAGATAAATTATGATACATCCACATAACGGAATATTATTCAGTGCTAAAAAGAAAGAAGGCACCAAACCATGAAAAGACATGGAGGAACCTGAAATACATCATTGCTAAGTGAAAGAAGCCAATCTGACAAGGCAACATACTAAATTCATATGACAGTTTGGAAAAGGCAAAATTAGGGAGAGAGTAAAAGGATCAGTGGGTTCCACAGATTGGAGGAGAGGATGATGAATGGGTGGAGTACAGAGGATTTTGTGGGGCAGTTAAATTATTCTGTATGACCTGTAATAGTGGATACATGTCAATATAAATTTGCCAAAACCCAAAGAATGTATATTACCAAGAGTGAACCCTAATGTAAAGGATGGATTTTATTAATAATGTATCAGGATTGGCTCATGAATTGTAATTAATGTATCAAACTAATGCAAGATGTTAATAATAGGGGAAACTGAGGAGGGAGATGAGAAGGTGTATGAGAACTGTCTGTACTTTCCAGTCAATTTTTCTATAAACCTAAAATTGCTCTAATAAAAGTCTATTTTTTTTTTAAAGGGTTATAGGTGGGGCACAGTAGCTCACACCTGTAATCTCATTACTTTGGGAGGCCAAGGCAGGCGGATCACTTGAGGCCCGGAGTTCAAGACCAGCTTGAGCAACATAGCAAGACCCCATCTCTACAAAAAAATAAGAAAAACTAGTCAGGCACAATGGTGTATGCCTGTAGTCCTGGCTATTCAGGAGGCTGAGGCAGGAGGATTGCTTGAACCCAGGAGTTTGAGGCTGCAGGGAGCTATGATCATGCTCCAGGCTGGGCAACACACTGAGAAAAACTGTGAGATGCAGCTAAAGTGCTACTTGGGGGTAAATTTATATCCTTAAAGATACGTATTAGGAAGGAAGATAGAAAATTAATGATTTAAGTACCCATCAGAAGAAATCAGAACAAAAGCAAAATAAACCCAAAGCAATTAGGAGGAAAAAAATTAAGAGCAGAAATTACTTAAATAGGAAATAAACATACCACTGAGAGGATTAACAAAGCCAAAAGTTGGTTCTTCAAAGAGACTGGTAAACTGAAAAAATCTGGGAAAGCTTATCAAGAAGAAAAGAAAGTATATACAAATAAAACAGTACCAATAATTTTAAAAAGAGAATATTAACATACTATGGCAATATATTACAAAATTTAGATTAAATAGACAAATCTCCAGAAAAAAAACAACTTATCATAACTGACTTAGTAGAAAAAAAAACTTGAAAAATCCTAAAACTTTCAAAGAAACTAACTGGAAAAACTCATAGGAAAAAGCACATTCCAGAAATTATGCCAATCTTATTTGGAATTATTTCAATATTTCTTAAAAATTTCCAGAGTAGGAAAAAACATCAAAATCTTTATGAGGACAGCAAAATCTTGATACCAATCCCATATAAGAATAGCATATGAAATAAAAATTAGAGGAGAATCTCATTAATGAACACAGATACATAAATCATAAACAAAATATTAGCAAACAAAACCCAGCAATATAGGAAAAGCAATAATGCACTATGACCAATTTATGTTTATCCCATTATAGAGTTAATATTTGAAAAGATATTAATGCATTCATTACCCTATCATTAAAGAAGAAAATCAAAGGATGGGAGAAATACAGAGATAGAGACAGGACATCTGAAAAAATTCAATATGCATGTCTTTAAAATAAACTCTATGAATTCTAAAATACAGTAATCTGGTAACAAATATCTTAAAACAAACAACAACCAAAAAAATTCCTCTAGAAATGGTGAAACATTAAATATGTTCCGTTGATACTGGAACAAGTCAAGAATCTTGGCTGTTTACATTTCTTTTCAACATTTATACTTAAAGTCTTGCTGTTACAACAAAGCAAAATCCCTAGAGAGAAAGTAATACAATTTTATCAAGAGATATCACAGAAAACCAAAATAAATGGAGAAATTTGCCATGGTCTGAGACTGGAAATCTCAAAATTATGAAGTATCAATTCTGTTCAAATTAAATGCAGACAAACCAGTTAGGATCCAGGATCAGACGAGGTGGGTAAAACAATTTATGAGGGCCACTGAAACATCATTGGAATAAATTATAAATATGATGCCAGTTTACTAAGGTTTCCATATGTCACCATATGTCCTTTTAAAACGATATTTAAAAACATTCCTTGACAATATCTACTACACATATAGTTGTGCTCAGTTAAAATTCAGAAAATAATGCATTTGTTCTGTGGTGGACAGGTCTATGCAAACCTACCCTCAAAGTCCAAGGAAGCTGAGAGGCCAAAAAAAGAAGCTGACATATCCAGAGTCTTGGAAGGAACCATTTAAAAGGGACTTAGGAACAGAAGCCATGTCCCAGGTGGCTGCAAGACAATATGGTGGATCACTGTGCAATTACTCCCCAGACCTAGGGCTTATATACCACAGGGAAGGAATATGTAGAACAATTGAAGTCCACCCCTCAGAGAAAGTCAAGAATGCTATGTGAATCTGCCTAAGGGCAGGACATAAGGTCAAGGTTATGTTGACCTAAGAGCAGGATTTACACAAATAGCAGATAAAGTAAAAATCCAGAGGCATTCTTGGAACAAGGGTTAATCAGAAGTCAACATGGCAGATTAGCATCCAAGATAGAGTTGCTTTAGCCTCCACAGCATGGTATTTTTCTGATAAATTATACTATTATTTAATTTTGAAATTCATGAATATGACAATTCCCAAAAACTATTGGTTCAGTAGCTAAAATAGGAACTGCAGAAAAAGGAAACATGTTTTCAAATATCTTTTCCAGAAATGTTTTCTTCAACCAGTGAGAAAAAATTTGCATTTTAATCTATTTCTTTATAATAATTTTAGGAATATAAAATCAATTTCTCCCTACCACCAGTAAATAAATGTTTGACTAATATTTACAGGTTTAAAGAGACAATCCACTTGTCTCTGTCCAGCTCTACCTATACATACTTCTACCAAAGCACTTGTCACAGTGCATATTAATTATTTACTTATCTGTCCCTCCCAATGAAGCAGTCTGATTACCTTGAAGGAAGCTTATATCTCTGACTGGTGTACCTGACTCATAAATGTGTGCTGAATTAATAAATTCTCATTTTATAGATAAGGCTCTAAAGGAGGTTAACTGAGTAGGTTATATTAATAATATCATCACTAATAAGTAGCAAAGCAATTCATTCAAATATTTATTCAGCAAATATTTATTGTTCTAGGTCCCAGACTGCAGGATTAAAACCTAGACCTTTTGACTCCTAGTGTGACATTCTACTCCTAGTAGGAAAAAAGAAAATCTTCTACCTTTTTAAAACATGGAATTGCTCTCATAGGATCATAGTGGGGAAGGAGAAACTCCTATTAGAGAAGAACTCACTACTGAACCAAAACTTCCTGTCTTGCTTATCTGGAGGAAGACAATTCCATACTAGTGATACCTGAAGAGGTCAGAGAACCTAGGGGCCAAATATCAAAAGTTTTAGCTACAAAACCATTCAACAACAAATCATAAAATGAAGAATGACAGAAAGATACAAACCACTACATTTACTCAAAATCAAGATAAAAAAGCTATATGATTTGGTAGGTTACCTATCGGGAGCCTTTGATAAGGTATAGTTTTATTTTCTTCTACTTAAATACCAAGAAAAATTTTTTTTAATTTTTAAAATTTACATATGTATATATGTATTTTTAATCATAGCTTACCGCAGCCTTAAATTTCTGGGCTCAAGCAATCCTCCAGCCTCAGCCTCCCGAGTCACTAGGACTACAGGCATGGGCCACCATGCCCAGCTCATAATATACTTTAATGAAGGAATGCCATTCTCTTGTTAACAAAACCGAAAAAGGATTTCGGCCTAGGTCCAGTTGCTCATTGCACAAAAATCCAATTATTGAGACAATAAGGACTGCCAAGGAAGAAAGGGATTTTTTTAATACAAAAGACATCTTGTCAGAACGGGAGAAGCTGCCTCAAATCCATCTAACAGAGATCATGGGCTTTTTAAGGATGGGCCATGTGCCTTGAGGCAGGTCCCAGGGGATAGTGAGTCATGGCTTCAGGAAATCTGCTCTCAGGCAGTTAGTTAAGGGAAAGGATTATAGAAAACATATAGTGGGTCAGTGACATTTGTTCATGGATCCATTACAACCTCTTCATCTACTTATGTTTAAATAAGCCTTCACATCACTTTCCTGACCCACCCTGTTTGTCTGTCCAGAGTCTGCTCCACCACTAGCCTCTGCCTGGTTCTTTGTAGCCCAATGCCCCCATCATGCCTAGCGAGTGGTGGGCACTCAACACTTGTTGAGTGAAAGTCACACAGATGGGCCCAGAGCCAGTGCTGAGTCAGCACCCTCTTATCATTAGGGGCTTGTCCTAAGCCACTGAAAACTACTCTGTCAGACAGAGCCAAAGATGAGGCTACCAGGAAATTCCTAGAACTGGGGGGAAGAGAGGCCCCAAAACCCATGGTGAGGACAGTGATGTCACCCTGGCCCTGCCGGGACACTGCTCCCACCTGGCATACATGATGCCCTTTCTGCCCAGGGACCCCAAGGAAAATATATATATCTTACTTAGATTATTGATTCTTTCATTTGTATTCAATGCCCTTTAGATGTCTCGAGCATATAAAGCAAGGTAGTGATATTAAAAGAGAAACAAATTTTAAAACTACTAAGCACGAAAGTAAATTCTTTAACTTTAAAATAACCTTCATCCAGGACATTCGGCATTTCAAATAAAATTTCCTGGTGAGTTACTTCTCAGTGATAAGCATCTAAATATGAAACCTGTACATTTACAATCACACTATTAAATAAAAGCACCTTTGGTATACAACTTGCAGAATTCCAAGTACATTCTGTCCCATAAGCAAGTACAAGACCTAAGTTTTTTAGACCGCTTTCTCACTCACATCTAGTTAACAGTGATTATTTTTTAGTAATTCACATTTATGAGTGTTCCAAAGCATTCATGTTAGTTTTCAGAGGAAGAATGCTTTTTATAATGATATTTTCATTAGCTTTTCTCAATTTAATTTAATTATGATCACAGATATGACTAGTATAAATAAGTTTGGAAACAAACACAGCTGACATTTGGTAAATATATAAATCAACTAAACTGATAGGAGAAGTATGTACAAGAGATCAATCCACTAGTCTCAGTATTAAGCATACCATAGGCATCAGTCAGTATATTTATACCAAAGGGAATGCAGAATTTCAGTTATTCCAGCAAATTCTTGAGTGGAAGCCATTTAAGATAATTTAAACTGTATATTGAAAATATTTTATATTTTTTGGTCATTATAGTACTGACTAAAAGTATAAGGAAAGACCAATAGAAACTTATCAGCTCTACCAAGAAAAGTCAACCATACCCATTCCCCACAGATGACTGGTGAATAACATTTTTATACATAAGGGATAAGATTATATCTTACCTACAGTTATACAACAAATAGGCAAATTATTTAATTGTATTAATATATTGATTTACTTAAGCTTAATCTTACTATCTCATCAGATAACATGCCCTTGTTTGCCATACAGTAGAACATTACTATTAGTATACAGCTCCATCTAGTGGAGAAATAGACTAACATCGCCAGAGCTTATGTTTCAGCCCTTTTTACCAATTTTGCAAAATTGACAAAACTGACTTTTTGAAACACTAGCTTTTCACTCATAACATGTAATTACCCACATTTTTCCTGTTCAACATTCTAACTGAAATTTCTTTTTTTTTTTTTTTTTTTAAAGAGACAGGGTTTTGCTCCACCCAAGTGGAGTGCAACAGCACGATCATAGCTCACTCGAGCCTCAAAATCCTGGGCTCAGGCAATCTTCCACCTCAGCCTCCAGAGTAGCTGGGACCATAGGTGTATACCATCACAACTGGAGATTTTTAAATTTTTTGTAGAGATGGGGGTCTCACCATTTTGACCAGGCTGGCCTCAAACTCCTGGCCTCAAGCAATCCTCCTGCCTCAGCCTCCCAAAGTGCTGGGATTACAGGCATAAGCCACTGCACCTAGTCCTTTTGAACAAATTTTTTCATTTGGTAAAGTGATATTTGCGAATACTTGAGATTTCTTCAACATCTTATAACAAATTTTCCCACAGGAAAAAGAATAGTGGCAGCTGATTTTTTAAAATAAAAATTTAGTATTCACACTGTTCCTTTAAGGAAGAAGATAAAATACACAAAATTTACTACACAAAGATACAGATATAGAGCAATATCATGTAAATAGATTCCAGTGTAAAACTTCCCTCAAATTTCTTATGGTCATAATAACAAACAGGGAAACATACACAAAAGCACAAGCAGGGTCTCTAAAACTCTTTGATGACCTTTCTCAAATAATAACACAGCAAAAAAATTTGTAATTTTAAAAATAATGATGAAAAGTTTTAATTCAGTTATATATTTTAAATTATTATAAATTCCTTTTATTAACTATTTGAAATATGTTTATTTTAATTAACAAATAAAACGTATATATTTGTATATAACATGTTTTGAAATAAACTAAAGCAATCTAATTAACATATGCGTTACCTCACATACTTTTATTTTTTTGTGATGAGAACACTTTTCAACTCTCTTAGCAATTTTCAAGAATACAATACACCAACTATTGTCATAATTTTGTATTCCCATCCAATTGAAATTTTGTATCCTTTGATCAACACCTCTCCAATCACCCTCACCCCCACCCCTGGTAAACACCATTCTCCTCTCTACTTCTGCATTCAATTATCTTAGATTCTACATATCAGTGAGATCACATAGTATTTGTCTTTCTGCTACATGTTTTTTTAAACAATGTAAAAACATTTTAATCATTGATGTAACTAAACTTCCAGTCAAAGTCAGTTATTTTTGAATCATGATACAAAGCATGTAAGTTTAACTCAACAAAATCCCATTAAAATCAATCACAAGTATAAAGAGGTATCCAATCAGTAGTGATGGTAACAGATTTTTCCTTCTAATAGTTTTATTTCCACATCTCTGCATAAACTCAATATAGAATTTAAGTGCATTTCTCTTTATGTTGCTGATTTAACTAATGTTCATTAGTACTCTGTGAAGTTAATTCACATGAATAGGTTTTTAATACATTAATATTTTAATAACACTTACAAATTTAACAATGCACTCATTCATTTCTTTAGTGCCCAAGTTGCACAGTACCCTGCAGGAGAGTATATATGTTTAAAGGACCTACCCAATGTAAAGATTTCTTAAGAAATTGTTGGCTTATTTTTGAAACTTAAACATTTTCCATCTTTTAACTTTTATTTATTGGTCAGGGTACTTATTTTATCAAATCAAAATTGTTTTTAATATTTCTTCTTTTGGGTGCCTTGAGAGGCTAATTAGACACTAAAAAATTTGAAGTGATGTACTTGCTTTGATAAGTTGATTTTTAAATTATTTCAACCTGACCTGAGGAGAGAGGGTGAGGACAGTATCAGTAATTGGAAAAAAGAAAATTCTCTTTCTAGGCAAGAATCACATTTCACAGGTAACCTAACACAAAGTTTTCTGCTATCCTCTGGGTCATTGACAGATATCCAAAGTTATTGGTTTATGGAAATTACCATCATACCTAGATCCTAAAAATAAACTACTTACTCTCTATATATAAGGAGAAGAAATTAAACTGTTTCCTTCTTAGTTAAGAGAAGGTTTTAATTTTTTTTCCCAAAGCTTTATTCAGAAATTAGTAAGGCTTCTAGTTCCTCTTAAGACAATGAACTACAATAGGCTGCTGATTATCTTCCCCACAACCAACCTAGAATAGCTCCAAAAGAAGGAATCATTGACTTGAGGAAACAACCGAAAACTTCAAGAAATCCATGTGTCAGCTGTCTTTAAATAGGTCGAGGGTCTCCTTAGGTAAAGGGCAGATGCTGGGTGATGCTGACAGAATAAAATATGTGTGGCTCTTACATCCCCCAAGTTGCCTTAGGACAATTCTTGTCTGCTCCACCAATATTTAAGAAATCAGCAGCAATAGCCCAAGCTGCAAGTGCCATAGGGTAATGCCAAGGCAGGGCAATAATCCTACTGGGGTAATAAAAAGAGATGAGGTCTAACCATCATTTCCTCTTCTAATCTCTCCCTTTCCAAACCCAAGGCTGTGTACATTATAACCGTATCAGTACATGTTCCCCAATGCACAGGACAATTGCATTTCCTAGCCATCTTTACATATGGGTCATTTGAGTTGCAGCCAAAGCTGTGTGGGGAGAAGTAACATAAGCCAATTTCAGGACTTGCCCTTAAATGCATTTTATGAGATACTTTAGCTCTTTCTTCCCCCCACCCCACCACAATTTCCAGAACCATGTCATCATGGCATCACAAGACAAAAGAAACTTTGATCTCTAAGCTAAACTTTGTATGAGTGAGAAATAAACTTATGTTTATTACCATTGCAATGATATTAATAGGTGGGACTGTTAACAGGTGATTAGGCCATGAGGGCTCCACCCTCAAGAATGGATTACTGTCATTAACGAGAGAGTGGCTTTGTTCAGCTCTCTCTTATTCTCTTGTCCTTTCACCTTTTGCCATGGGATGATGTAGCATGAAGGCCCTTGCCAGATGCCAGTGCCATGCTCTGAGACTTCCCAGTCTCCAGAACCATGAGTCAAATAAACTTCTGTTCATTACAAATTACCCATCCTCTGATATTCTGTTGTAGTAACATATAAAGGACTAAGAGATACATTTACATGTAGAGTATGAGCTTTTAGAACTAACCAGATAGTAATCATGTGACAAAATATTTTAATGAGATTTTAATTCTAAATGAGTGACAGACAAAACATAGGCATTTAAAGATATGTATATAGATTTTAACTTAAATAAGATGAAAATTAATCAGCTGTATGAAATAAAGGCAATAGAAATTAAGATAGAGAAATTATAAACCCAGAGTTTCTTATCAGTAAAAAATCACAAAGAAACTCTGACAGTGCGTTTTTGTACATGAACTTCCTAAGCTCCAGTTCACTTACCCAAATGAATTAGAATAATCTTGCCCACTGTGCCAGCTCATGCCACTGAATAAAATGTTCTACTTTGGGATATTATAAGCTATAACACACAATATCTGCAGCTCCCACGCTGGCAATAAGCTGTTTGACATAAATTAAGGAAGTAGCTTCAATTTATATTAAATTTAAAAGATAATAAAAGTATTACAGTACTAATTAGTTTGAAGACATGCTGCTTAAAGAAGTGGTCTTCTATACTTCAGAAAATAATTCATTAAAAAGAAGGAATTTAGATGTTTCAATTTTATTTAGGTTATATGTATATGGTGGAGACAATGCAAAACAGCATATCAGCACTGAAGTGCAAATAGTATCTCCAAGAAATCACCATTCAAATTCCATCCAAGAAAGTAAATTTTTTTCTAATTATATGATGAATACTCATATCCTCAGAACTTAACATAAAATTATGGGATCTTAGATCATACTTAATAAGACAGTATTTTCTAAAATGAAAATGTTATTTAAAATAAATAACAGAATGCAAGCAAAATGAAAATATCCCACACATTACCCTTTCTTAATTATATATTATGTAAGATAATAGAGCACAGTGAAAAAAATGCAAATACTAATCAAAAGAAAGGAGTGGCTATATTAACATCAAAGTAAAACAAGAATATTACCAAAACCAAAGAAACGCATTAAAGAGCTCAATTCACTAAACAGACATAAGCAATCCTATAAGTGTAGGCACTTAACAACAGATCAAAATATCTGAGGTAAAAACTGATGAAAGGAGAAAGACAAATCCATATTTACAGTTGGCAATCTCACCACACTTCTCTCAGTAATTAGAATGAGTACTCAGAAAATCAGTAAGGATATAGATGACTTAACACCATCAAGGAAAAAGACTCTCGCCTTGACCAAACTTTAATCAGGCTGCTTTGAACCCTTTACTAAACTAGGCCTCAACCTTTGAGCTTCTGTGTTTGTCTTTGTATCACCCAGTTTTAGCAAGAATCCTTCTAAATTAGTTTATTGAGAACCCGCATCCTCCATATCTGATCACCCTGGCCTACCTTCAGCAAGAATCCTATCAAGTAGGTCTAACCCGAATCCTCCCTAACCCTCATGATTCCTCTTAGTAATTTTCCATCCCACAACACCCACCCTGCCTCTCAGCTATAAATTCCCACTTGTCCATGCTCATGGGACTCAAGCCCAGTTCTACACTAAGGTCTCTTTTCCCCTACTGCAAGAGCTCCTGAATAAAATCTGTTTTTACCACTTTAACTATTATCCAGCTCTGGTTTTCTTAAACATTAATTTGATTTAATTGACAATTATAGGAAACTCCATCCAACAATGGAATATACAATATATTCAAGTACACATGGCACATATACCAAAATAGACCAAATTCTGTCCATCAAACAGACTGGAATTCATTAATAAGAACTGAAATCATAAAAATTATGGTATCTTACTATAATAACTAGAAATAGACTAGAAATCAATGACAGAAAGATATCCAAAAAAATCCCCAAACAATTCTAAATAACCTATAATTCAAAAGGGAACTTAAAAGGGAATTTTCAAAATATTTAAACTAGATAAAAATGGAAACACAACATATCAAAATTTGTGGAATGTAGCTAGATAAATGCTTAGAGGGAAATCTATAATACTAAATGCATATACTAAAAAAGGAGGAAGGCCTCTCATCAATATGTAAGCTTCCACCTTAAAAAGAAGAGAAAATTTAACCCAAAGCAAGCAGAAAATTGTAAAGAGCAAAAGTCAAAGAAATTGAAAATGTAAAATCAACATAGAAAATCAATGAAACCAAAAGCTGGTTCTTCGAAATGATAATGAAAATTGATAAACTTCTTACAACACTGATCAAGATAAAAATAAAGACATAAATTACCAATTTCAGCAAAAAGAGAAAGACATCAAAATGATACCATAGACATTCAAAAGATAAAAAGGAAACATTACAACTTCACATCTATAAATTCGATAATGTAGATAAAAGGACAAATTCCTTGAAAGACACAATCTACCAATGCTAACTCAATAAGAGATAGATATCACCTTTATTTCCTAGAAACTTCCTTTCTTAGCAGCTTCTTTCTAATCTGGACTGATTGCTCTCCAGACCTGCTATAGAGCTGTCCCTCCTAGGACATCAGTGAACTGTTTTCCTGGGCTACATTTATTAAATTACAAATATTTCTTTCACTTCTTTATTATGGTAGAACATAACTTCAAGAAATTTTTGAGGCTTTCCATGTCTAAAAACGTCTATATTTTACCTCTACACTTAAGTGATTATTGACTCGTCATGGGCTTTGGGATTGAAAAGTCTTGTCCCTCAAAACTCTGTAATCATTGCAATACTGTGTTCTAGCAGCCAATACTGCTGTCAAAAAGACTGATGCTATCCCTATTAAATTACCAACATCATTCTTCACAGACGTAGAGAAAATAATTATACACTTTGTATGGAATCAGAGAAGACCCCGTATAGCAAAAGCAATTAAACAACAAAAACAAAACGGGAGGTATTAATTTGCCAGACCTCAAACTATACTACAAGGCCGTGGTTCTTAAAACAGCCTGGTATTGGCACAAGTACAGGGACACAGACCAGTGGAACACAACAGAAAATCCAAATATAGAACCATCCTCATATAGTCACCTAATTTTTGACAAAGCAGGAAAGAATATACTCTGGGGACAAGAATCCCTATTCAATAAATGGTGCTGGGAGAATTGGTTAGCCACTTGTAGAAGACTGAAACAGGACCCACAGCTTTCACCTCTCACAAAAATCAAATTGCGGTGGATAACAGACTTAAACCTTAGGCGTGATACAATCAGAATTCTAGAAAAAAATGTAGGAAAGACTCTTACAGACATTGGCCTAGGTAAAGAATTTATGAAGAAGACCCCCAAGGCAATCACAGCAACAACAAAAATAAATGAATGGGACATGATTAAATTAAAAAGCTTCTGCACAGCCAAAGAAACAGTCACGAGAATAAACAGACCACCTACAGAATGCGAAAAAATTTTTGCATACTACACATCAGATAAAGGACTGATAACAAGAATCTATTTAGAACTCAGGAAAATCAGCAAGAAAAAATCAAACAACCCTATCAAAAAGTGGGCAAATGACATGAATAGAAACTTCTCAAAAGAAGATATAAGAATGGCTAGCAAACATATGAAAAAATGCTCAACATCCCTAATCATCAGAGAAATGCAAATCAAAACCACCATGAGATATCACTTAACCCCAGTGAGAATGGCCTTTATCAAAAAAACCCAAAACAACACATGTTGGCGTGGATGTGGAGAGACAGGAATACTCATACACTGCTGGTGGGACTGCAAACTAGTGCAACCCCTGTGGAAAGCATTATGGAGGTATCTTAAACAGATTCAAGTAGACCTGCCATTTGACCCAGCAATCCCATTATTGGGCACATACCCAAAGGAAAAAAGGTCATTCTGTAACAAAGACACATGTATCCGAATGTTTATAGCAGCACAATTCACAATAGCAAAGATGTGGAAACGACCCAAATGCCCATCAATACATGATTGGATTAGTAAGCTGTGGTATATGTATACCATGGAATATTACTCAGCTATAAGGAATAATGAAGATAACGACATCTCTATGGTTCTCCTGGAGAGAGTTGGAACCCATTCTATTAAGTGAAGTATCCCAAGAATGGAAAAACAAGCATCACATGTACTCACCAGAAAATTGGTTTCCCTGATCATCACCTAAATACACATCTGGGAACGACACCAATTGGATATCAGACTGAGGTGGGGGGTGGGGGAGGGGATGGGTGTATGCCTACACAATGAGTGCATTGCGCACCGTTTGGGGAATGGTCATGCTTGAAGGTGCTGACTGGGGAAGGGGGGGGTAGGGAAGGGAGGGATATATACATACATGATGGGTGCAACGCGCACTATCTGGGGAACAGACATGACTGGAGCTCTGACTTGGGGGGAAAGGTGGTAATGGGCAATGTATGTAACCTGCAATTCTGTATCCCCCATAACAGTAAGATGAAATTTAAAAAAAAAGGGAAAAATAAATAAATAAATAAAATAAAGAAAAATAAAAAAAACTGTTTTTGAACAGCCCATGAGCTAAGAATGGTTTTTATATGAGGGGACGGGAGGGGAGGGGAGAGAAGGCCAGGCGCAATGACTCAGATCTATAATCCCAGCACTTTACAAGGCAGGAGGATCACTTAAGGCCAAGAGTTCAAGACCAATCCAGTCAACACAGTGAGACCCTGTCCCTACAAAAATTCTTTCTAAAAAGTTAGACCAGCATGGTGGTGTGTGCCTATAGTCCTAGCCACTTGGGAGGCTGAGGCAGGAGGATCACCTGAGCCTAGGTGTTTGAGGTTACAGTAAGGTATGATTGTGCCATTATACTCCAGCCTGGGTGACAGACTAAGATCCTGTCTCTAACAAAAAAAAGAAAAGGGAAAAAAGAGAGGGAAGGAAGGAAGGAAAGAAGGAAGGAAGGGAGGGAGAGAAGAAGGAAATGCTACAGAGACCATATACAGTCTGTAGCCTATAAAACCTAAAACACAGGTAGTCCTAGCTTCACACAGTACTGGGAACTGAAATTCTATAGAGCAATCATTAGTCATTAGGGAAATACAGAAAAACTTCAATGTGATATCATTATATACCCACTAGAAAAGCTAAAGTGAAAAAGACAATGTGAAGTGTTGAAAGCATTTAGAGGAACCAGAATTCTCATAAACTGCCAGTAGGAGCGTAAATTGACACAATCAATGTGGAGGACTTTTCAGTAGTGTATACCACAAAAACACATCTGCACATCTTTTAACAGTCATTTCACTAGAAGGTATAGACACAACAGAAATGTATACATACATTCACCAAAATACTTAGAAAAATGTTTATAGCAGCTCTACTAGCAATAGCCAAAAACTATGTGGAGTTACTTATACAGCACAAAAATGAACAAACTACTGCTACATAACTCAGGTAAATCTTACAAATACAATATTGAGCAAAAGCCAGTCACAAAGAACTAAATACTGTACGAGTCCATTTTTTTACATAAAGTCAATAATAGGTGAAACTCATTGATAATGTTAGAAGTCCAGACAATGGTTACCTTCGGAACCACAAAGTAGGGGTTCTGAAATACAAATAATGTTCTAGAACTAGTTACTAGATACATAGGTATGTACACTTTTTGAAAATTCAATAAGCTGTGCACTTATGATTCATATATTTTCAATGTGTTTATTATACCTTAAATATTAACACACTAAAAAGATTTCCATAAACTCTATGCCTTTGAAGGAAAATTGTGTACATCTCCCATTCACTTTTCTGATTTGCCATCATTACCTCTCATTGACACGTCTTAATTCCTACCACCTTATATAGAAAAGTCAGCTTTGCTTTAATTAATTTTATTGGTATACTATTGCATAATATACAAATGATTACATAATCCTCATTTTAGGTTAGTTTCATATCAGATCCCAAGAAAAAACTATGAAAAGACAATAACTTGTGATAGTATATTAGTTATCTGGGGAAGAAAAAAAACCTCCTTGAAATTTAGTTTTGCTTGGCCCTTTGTTTTGGCTTATGTCTGCCTACTACCACTGTGATTTAACCTGCATAAAACGCTCAAAGGAGCTTTTTCAAAAGCCTGTGCTTGTGGAAAGTTGTTTTTCTAATAATGTGGCTATCTTGTGTTTATCCAGAGCCCTCCATCCATGAAGGTTAAAGTACTCTGCAATACCGTTGTGTGGTGTCACCTTCCATTTAGAGAAATGTGGGCCCACGGACACAGTGAACCAAAAGAAAAAAAAATTGTAACAGTGTCTTTTTACAGCGTCTCTCAGTGCGCCTTAAGAAGCACCGCATTCTTTGCCTACACTTAGAAGTGTGAGAACTGAAGCATAAAACGACTGATGCTCTCAAGGGCACCGAGTCAATCAGAGGGTGAACCAGGACTGGAACCCTCTAACTCGCGGGCGACTTAAGGAGAAAAAATAACAAAAACCTACACACTTGAATGAATGCTTAACTGCTAAACTCTTGTAATAGGAAACTGCGGACGATGCCGAAATTATGCCCCAAAAGAGCGCTCTGTCACCAGAGGACCCCACGACGCTGACCTTCGAGGGAGTCTCATCACTCCCAGCCGCGCGGGACCAGCATTTACTGGGTGCAGCTTCCGCACGGCCCCAACTCCTCTGAGGAGTCTGGGCCGGAAATTCCAGGGCTGTGCTACACTCATTCCGATCATTCTCCGGTCGCCCAAACCTCCCGGCCAAGCCGTTTACCTGAGATGCGCCCGGCACCGCCCGCGGAGCCGACTCTATTCGCTCACCCAGAGTTTCTCAGGCCGGATGCGCAGCCACCGCGTCAGCCAATCGCCGCTCGCTGGGAGCCTCCCGGCCCGGGGCTCACCCGCGCGCCGAGGTGCGCGCGCCCCCAAACGACTGGCGGGGCGGGGCGCGGGAGAGAGGGAAGGAGCCAGCTGCACGCCGCGCGCGGGGCCTTGCGGCGAGACGGCGCGCACCGGGCATGCGCGTTCCGCGCCGCCAGGCCCGCGAGGCGGGGCCTCTAGGCTAGGGAGAGAATTAGGGAAGTCCGAGTAGTTGCGAGAAGAAAGTAGGCGGTGTTAGCCTGAGCGGCTGCCGCAGCAGAGCGTCAAGGTTGTCCGGTCCAAGGCGGCGGGCGCGTTCCAGGAGAGCAAGACAGTGCTTGGAGGAAACCGAAACTGGTTAGAAGAGGGAAAGCGCGTCCTGTGGCCTCAAACTTTTCTTGAGTCTTCACAGAACCTGGCGAAATTGTGGTTTCCGTTTTTGTGTGTGGTTTGGGTGAGAGAAAGTGAGACTAGGGTGCTGGGGAGAGAAGAGGGGCGTGTTCCGAGGTGTTAGTCGAATGGCAAGTGCAAGAGATCGGGCTCCAGTGGAGTGAGCAAAAGTGATACATAGGTCCTGGCCATAGAACGTTTCTGACAAAAACCCTGCAGCTGGTGACTTTTTTGACTTAGTGCTGGAAAGAAATCAGGATTCTTAGATTGGATAAGTGAATTCTCTAAGACAAAATGATGAACCTTCCAGAATTAAAGTCCACATTCGTTTGCCTCCGTGCTGAAACAAGAAAGGACTGGTATAATAACTGCTAGTAATTCAAGTGTGGTTTCCTTGTTCCACAGGTCAGAATTGCTTTTATAAATGTCACCTTGACTCCCGTTACTCATGATTCTTACAGACACTAAAGATTTATTGAGCACATACTATGTGCCAGGTACTCTTCTGGGTGCTGGATAATGGGCAATAATGATTTTTTTTCATGTCCCCAGAGAATAGGCATAATATGGTGGGTGTTGATGGGTTCCCAAGTTAGTGGTTAAAGTTAATGAAAGGAAATTATACTTTAGTAAGTGTAAAATAGGTAATAAAAAAAGACATGGAAGGATTGGATGTAAATTAATTGGAACAAAATAGTATGTGTACATCCTGATCTGGTTTGAAAAAAGAAACAAAATAGAAGAAAAGAGAAACAAAATAGGTTATATACACAAAATTTTGGTTATGCTATAATGAACAGACCGTGCTCTGAGGTGTTTGTTAGAGATTCCGCTTTGAAATGCATATTTTGCTTTGTCATTATTTGAATCAGGTATTTATGAACACAAATTACCATAAAAATATATGAGACAAAAAGAGGGATTGTATAGTTTGTCAAACTGGACACTCTGATCAGGAAGAATGGCTTGTGCAAAGGCTTAGGACTAAATCCAATTATATGTAAGAGAAAGGAGGGAAAGTTCCTTTATTTCCTTACTTTTCATGGCAAGGAAATAAAAAATAAGGAAAGATAGTGACTATGACATTGAGAAAATTCAAATCAAATACTCCGTAGTGTAAATATAGAGAAAGTGAATATAATATTTTTCATTGAGTACATTTTCCCTCATTTTTTAAAGCCCATTATCTGAATGTTTAAAGTCTCCAGGGTAAAAAGAAACGTCATGTTTCTTTCCTTTCAGGAAACTGTTTTTTTCCTTCTCTTTTTTTGATGCAGTGAGTTCAATCATTAGGTCTAATTCTCCCTAGTCCTCTCTCCAACCTTCCTGATGTGACTTATTAATGATCTTTCCCTAAACTTTCCATGCTACAATAGCTAAGTTTTCCCCTACTCCCCTCCACCACCACCATAACCCACATATATTCACTCATTCTCCACCCTGCTAACAGTTGCCTGTCTACATGAATTGAAAGAGAGCAGTCAGCTTTCTTCCTTCTTCTCGAGCAATCATTAAAAATGTTGTCCTCATCCCTCGTATAAGCTGGATTTTTGCAGAAATGTAGATGAAGATGAGAAGAAAATAAACCCCTTTTTCATTATAGGAAACAAAAGAATGTCAGATCATTAATATACTCAAGTCCATAAATATCATATCCCACAATATCACACACTCTGCTTAGTTCTGGAAATAAAATAATAAAAATTATGTGCACAAATAGCTGAAAATATCATGTATATTAATTAGGGTTTTCCAGAGAAACAGAACCAACAGGATTTGGAGAGAGAGAGAGAGAGAGAGAGAGAGATTCATTTATTGTAAGGAATTGACTCATGTAATTGTGGAGGTTTAGTTAGTCCAAATTCTGGTGGAGGTCAGCAAGCTTTAGAGAAGGATTGCAATTTGACCAAAGGCTATCATGCTGGACCCCTAAGACATGCCAATAGTGCAGTTCCAGTCTGAAAGCCTTCTACTGGCAGAAATCCTTGCTGGAGAGGTTGAGAGTTGGTAGGTATCACTCTTTGTTCTGTTGAGGCCTTCAATGATTGGATGAGGCCAACCCATATTATGGACTGTAAACTGCTTTACTCAAAGTCTGCTGATTTAAATGTTAATCTCATTAAACAAACAAACAAACAAAAAAACCTTCATAGAAACATCCAGAATCATGTTTGACCAAATACCTGGGCACAATGGCCCAGCCAAGCTGGCACACAAAATTAACCATTAACCATCATATCATGTAAACTGAGAAATGGCTTTGGGGGAAGGGAGTTGAAGGGATGAGGAAGACAGAATTAGGAAGGAGTTAGTAAAATGAAGAGGTAGAGGTGAGAGTGGAGGTGTAGAGAAAATGGAATTCCTTGTAGAGGAACCAGTATGGAGGTGAGATACTACAAGGAACTGTAAGCACTTTAATATTATCACAATATAGAATGTAAGACAAAAAGTGGTGGGAAATGAGGTTGGAGAGATTATGAAGGGTCTTCCATTTTGTTTAAGTACCTTACACTTGATTCTATAATCTGTAGAAATTGAAAGTTAAGCAGGAGTGATTTAGGTAAATCAGATTTTCACTTTAGGTAAATAATTAATCAATTTGAAAAATACATTTCAGAATCAAAATTGCCAAATTTGTGAGACTAGTTAATCCAGGTGAAAAATAATAAAAGGTATGACATAGGGCAGGATAGATGGAAAAGGATGGCTTGAAGAAATATGAAATAGAGTTTGTAGAATTTAGTAAATGACTAGTTAGAGAAAGAAGGAGTTGGTGATATTAGAGGAATGGGTGAATAAGTAAGTTCAGTTTTGAATAGAATGTGTTTGAGTTGCTTGGTGAACATCTAAGAGGAGCTTTCAATGGCTAACAGGTGGGGTAGTTCATACAGCATGTTTGCACCAATAGTGCTGGACAAAGGGATGATTCTCATCCTGGCTAGGACAGAGTGGGATGGCATGAGATTTCATCAGGCTACTCAGAACAACATGTGATTTAAAATTTATAAATTATATATTTCTGGAATTTTCCATTTAATATTTTTGGACCACAGTTGACCTTGGGTAACTGAAACTGTGGAAATCAAAACTGTGAATAAAGGGGGACTACTGTATTGTGTTGCAACTCATGCTTTTAAGACTGGCCATTGGATCTGGCTTAGGCTAGATTATAGCCAGATCTTGGGAGACAATTCTTTATGAATCTCTTGTATCTGTTGTGTCTCAGGACAAATTTTGTTCTGGACTATCTTTTCAAGGATGTTTGTATAACAAAGATGGTGTCTTCTTGTGGTATACACGGAAGATTTGTTTCTTGACTACTATAATAATGTCTTCCTCTGGAGCAATGGTTGGGCAGCTTTGCTGATAGACCCCGTATAAGATTGGATGTTTCCTAAGCTCTCAGCTCCTTAGCTCTGACACAAACCCACTGTGTATGCAACATCTACCTGGACCTGCATTTGCACTACTCCTCTGGAACTTGGGGGAAGGAAGTGGAAATGATGAGAATCTGAAGCTCATGATGCCTACTGGATCATAAGTAATTCATGATGCCTGCTGAGTCATAAGTAATAAAGTCTTATCTCTGACTCAGGAGTCCAATGTTCAGCATCTATGAAACTATGTCAGAATAATTTGTTAACTTACAAGTAGGGTGAAATCTCAGATCTTTCACAGTTCTTGACACCAGAGTTTTAGGTGAGTCATCTACATTGATCATCTACATAGAATTAATTTCAAATAGACAGATGAGGAGGGATAGTGATGTTATGATCTGAAGTCAAAAACTTCAAAGGAGGTAGAAGATTTTTAAGTAGAAGAAGCAGACTAGGGCAAAGGAGAAATTCCTTCCTTATTTCTCCTTCAGTTAGGAGGAATAAGTTTAAGATCTTTTGTTCAACATGTTGACTATAGTTAATAACAATGTAGTATATTCTGTTAAAAATTGCTAAGAGAATAGATTTTAAGTGTTCTCGCCACAAAAAATGACAAATATGTGATGTAATGAATATGTTAATTACCTGGATTTAGTCATTCCAGATTCCACAGTATATACATATTTCAAAACAACATGTTATACATTTATCATATATACAATTTTACTTTCTCAAGTTAAAAATTTATTGAAAAACAAAAAAAAAAGAAGCAAAAATGGTTTTGAAATGGCAATGGAGAATCGGAAGACACCTTTCCCACCTTCAGATGGACCGTATCATGTGAGGAGACAAAGCGTTCACTTGAGAGGGTTGTAGAGAAAATGAGTGTCTTTGAGGGAGATACATGTTTTAATTAGGGCAAGAAAGGGAACGGAACATTCAGAGAAGAGGCTGAAGAGATTGTTGATAGTAAACCACAATTATCAGAGGACCAGCAGGAGAATTTGGGTGAGAGGAGAGAATTCTGACTTTGGGACAGATTAGGAGATGTATAGAGCAAGATGAATATAAGAGAGTGATGACTGAAGGTAAACAGGGATGTGAGATTCAAAGAGAAAATCTTGGCTCAGTGCAGTGGTTCATGCCTGTAATCCCAGCGCTTTGGGAGGCCAAGGCAGGAGGACTGGTTGAGGCAAGGGGTAGGAGACAAGCCTGAGCAACATAGCGAGACCCTGTCTCTACAAAAAATAAAAAAAATTAGCGGGGCATGGTGGTACACACCTGTGGTCCCAGCTACTCAGGAGGCTGGGGCAGGAGAATTGCTCGAGCCCAGGAGTTTGAGGTTGCAGTGAGCTACAGTGATACCACTGCTCTGCAGCCCTGGCAACAGAGCGAGACCCCTATCTAAAAAAGAAAAAGACAAAACCAAAAACACAAAGAGAGAATCTTGGAAGACAAATTCTCATCTAAATTCAATTGGAGTTACTACTGAGATATAGTAAGTGAAATAGGCATAGGCACAGCATGGAGTTCAGTAGAGAGGTCTAGAATGGAGGTAGAAGGAATTAGCATATGTAAGATAATTAAAGCCATAAAAGTGAATGACCCAGGGAGTGTCTATACAGTAATAATAGAAGAGGGCATATTGCTAGAACTTCAGCATTTAAGGATGAGATGGAGAAGGATGAGCCTTTAAAGGGGAAAGAGGAATGAATAAAAACATAGGAAGAAATGTTTTAAATGGGGAATATTGGATCAAAGAAAGAGTAGTCAATTGTAGAATGCTACTCAGTGGTCAAGCAAGATAAGCTTCTGAAAAAGTATATGTAAAAGAAGAAATGAAGGCTTGAGAGTCTACCTTTTTAAATAATGATTAGTAATGGCAAAATCAGAATTAGAACCCAGAACTAGAACCTTTAAAAATCTTTCTTACTATCAAGAGTATATTTGAAAGTCTTCCTTGCTTCTGTATTTTGTCTATACTGATGCTATACTTAGAAATATATGACCATTTTCATATTTTAAATAAGTTGAAAATATTAATGTAATATAAAGTTTGATATACAAATCTGATTCTGATTAAAACCCTTTGACAGGTATCATCTACTACATCCCCTAGGGATGATGTCTAAACTCCTTCTTAGGCTCTTCTGACTATGGCCTACATTCTAGCCTCACATTTGGCCTACTTTGTGAATAAATTAAAATGATCTCTTAGGCTAGTGAAATGGCTGCTATGTTTTTCTTGTTAGTATTTTTTAGTTTCTCTATTTCCACATAGTCATTGAGTAGTTGTCACCTAGTAACACCAGTATTGTGCTTGGCACTGGAACATGCAAGAGAGGCAAATCAGTAAAAAGTTTAAAACAAGAAACAACCTATGGGTCTCAGTGACAGCATGATGTTGGAACAGGAAGCTCCAGGAATTGTTCCCTTCACTGAAACAATTAGTGAGCTGCTGAGAATTATTAGGATCAGCTATTTTGGAACTATGGAGTCTAGTATTATGCTTGCAGCGTCCAGGGGTGCATATAATCAGCTGGTGAATTTTGGTGTTTGGCATAGCAGCTACCAACTCTCCTCCATAGCGCCAATGCCATGGCAAGAGAGGCTGGGGACAGTGACCTACATTCCTGGTGTAGATGACTGGTGACAAAGTGAACAATAAGGACCTTGTCCTCCAAAAATTTGGGTTGTTTATTTTGCTCTGCTTGGTGTGCCACTGAGGGACCAACACAGATGCTGGCCATTGTTTCAACTCCATAGAGTTGAAGCTGCTTCCCAGGCAGCATCTGTTGAAGGAATTTAAAAAGATAGAACACTTTCTTTTCTTTTCTTTTTTTCTTTTCTTATTGGATTCAGGCACTTAAGTGAATCTCTGTCAGGTCATTGGATAACCATGGAGATAATGGAACAGAGACTTAAGTAACCATGCATGACAGGAGATACAGTCTTTGCAAAAATAGTTTTAAAAAGTCATTAAACAAATCGATGACTACAGCCCTTAACAAGAAACAACAGTGATCATTGGAGAGGGGTGAGAATCTAATTTCCAGAGTTACTGGGCATATTCAAAATGTCAAGTTTTCAACCAAAAAATTATAAAGTACACAAAGAAATAGGAAGGTATGGACCATTCACAGGAAAAAAAGAAATTGACAGAAACCATCCCTGTAGCCCAGAAATAGGGTTTATTAGACACTTTATCTTAAATATGCCAAATATGTAAAGGAAATCATGGACAAACAACTAAAAGCAATCAGCAGAATGATGCATGAGCAAATAGAGAATATAAACAAAGAACTAGGAAATATAAAAGAAATCAAACAGAAATTTTGGAGCTGAAATATATCAAGAGCTGAAATGGAAAACTCACTAGAGGGATTCAACAGCAGATATGAGGCGGAAGACAGAACCAGTGAGCTTGAGGATAGGCTACTGAAATGACCCAGTCTGAGGACCAGAAAGAATAAAGAAAAATGAAGAGAGTAGAGTTTAAGGGAACTATGGGACACTATCAAGCATATCAACATAAGCATAAGAGGAGAGGAGAGATAGGGGCAGAAAGAAGATTTCAATATATAATGGCAAAAATCTCCCCAAATTTGATGAAAAGCATGAACTTTGTTATTGACTGAATTGTGTCCCCCTAAAATCATATGTTAAAGCCTTAAGCCCAATGTAATTATATTCTGAGATGGGGCCTTTAAGGAGGTTATTAAGGTTAATGAAGTTGTAAGGGTGGGATCCTAATCTGCTAGTGCTGATGTCCTTATAAGAAAAGGAAGAAGCACTAGAGAACTCTCTCTTTACATGCATACACAGAGAAAAGGCTATGTAAAGACACAGTGAGAAGGTTGCCTTCTACAAGCCAGGAACAGAGGCCTCACTAGAAACGAACCCTGCTAGCACCTTTATCTTGAACTTCTAGGCTCCAGAACTGTGAGACAATACATTTCTATTGTTAAGCCACCCAGTCTTTGGTATTCTGTTATGGCAGGCTGAGAAAACTAATACAAACCTACACATCCAGGAAACTTGACAAACTCCAAGCAAGATAAATTCAGAGACAAATTCAATGAGGCATATCATAATCAAACTGTCAAAAGAGAAAGAGAAAATCTTGAAAGCAGCAAGAAAGAAGCAAATCATCACAAACAAAGGATCCTCAATAAGATTAACAATTGATTTCATATTAGAAATCCTGGAAGCCAGAGGCAGTGGTTGATAAGAGTTAAAGTGCTAAAGGTAGGGGGAAAAAAAAAAAAAAACAACTGTCAACAGAGAATTTTATATCCAGCAAATCTATCCTTCAAAAATAAAGGTTAAATTTAGACATTCCTGGGTAAATAAAAATTAAAGGAGTCTGCCACTTATAGACCTGCCCTATGAGAAATGCTAAAGGCAGTCTTTCAAGTTATTAATAAAATGAAAAGTTCCTGACTCATTCCTGGTTTCAAAACTCACTCATTATAAAGCTACATTAGTTAAAACAGTGTGGTACAGCCATAAGATCAGACTTACAAATCAATGGAATAAAATAGAGAGACCAGAAGGAAAACCAAGTATCTATGGCCAATTGATTTTCAACAAGGGTGCCAAGACCATTCAACCGGGAAAAAATAACCTCTTTAACAAATGGTGCTAGAACACCCAGATAAACATTTGCAAAAGAATACATTTGCATCACTACTTCACTCCATATTTAAAAACTAACTCAAACTTGACTAACAACCTGAATATAAGAGCTATAACTAGAAAACTATTAGATAAAAGTATAGGGGTAGGTCTTCATGACTTCAGATTTAGAAATGGATTCTTAGGATGACACCAAAAGCATGAACAGCAACAGAAAAGAAAAACTAGATAAACTGAACTTCATAAAAATTAAAAGCTTTTGTGTATCAAAGGATGTTATTGGCCAGGTGCAGTGGTTCATGTTTGTAGTCCCAGCACTTAGGGAGGCCAAGGCAGGAGGATCACTTGAGCCCAGGAGTTCGAGACCAGCCTGAGCAATATAGTGAGCCCCATCTCTGCAAATGAAAAATAAGAAAAACATTAGCAGGCATGCACTTGTAGTCCTACCTACCTGGGAGGTTGAGATGAGAGGATCACTTGAGCCCAGGAGTTTGAGGTTGCAGTGAGCTGTGATCACACTACTATACTCCAGCCTGGATGGCAGAGTGAGATCCTGTTGGAGGAGGAGGAGGAGGAAGGAGGGAGAAGCAAGGAGGAAGAAAGAGGTGAAGAAGGGAGAAGAAGGGAGGATGAGATGGAAGGAGGAGGGAGAAGGAATGCGGAAGAAGGAAGGAGAAAAGGGGGAAGAAGAGAGAAGAAGGAGAAGGAAGAAAGAGGAAGAAGAAGGGAGACGAAGGAGAAAAAAGTAGAAGGAGGAGGAAGAAGAAGAGGAAGAGAAGGAAGAAGAGTAGGAGGAAGAAGGAGGGAGAAGGAAGGAGAAAAAGGGGAAGAAGAGAGAAGAAGGAAGAAGAAAGAAGAGGAAGAAGAAGGGAGATGAAGGAGAAAAAGGTAGAAGAAAGAGGAAGAAGAAGAGGAAGAGAAGCAAGAAGAGTAGGAGGAAGAGGAGGAGGAGAAAGAAGAAGAGGAGGGGGAAGAGGAGGAAGAAAGGAAGAGGAAGAAGAAGAGGAAAAAGAAGAGAAAAGAAAAGAAAGAAAAGGACAGTATCAAGAAGTGAAAAGTCAACTGACAGAATGGGAGAAAACACTTGCAAATCATATTTAGCAAAGGCTTAATATCAAGAATATAAAACAACTCTTACAACACAACAACAAAATACAAGCAACTCAATTAAAAAATGAGCCATGGGCTTGAACAGACATTTCTGCAAAGAATATGTATAAATTGCTGACAAGTATATGAAAAGATGCCAATTTCATTGGTCATTATGGAAATGCAAATCAAAACCACAATGTGATACCACTTCACTAGGATGGCTATAATCAAAAATGGAAAATAACAAATGTTGGGAGAGTTGTGGAATAGGAATGTTTATACATTGATAGTGGAGGTGTAAAATGATATGGCTGCTGAGAAAAAGTTTGGTAGTTTCTCAAAAAGTTAGACATAGAATTACTATATGACCTAGCAATTCCACTCTTATGTCCAAGAGAAAAGAAAACATGTCCACATGGAAACCTGTACATAAATGTTTATAGCAGCATTATTCATAGTAGCCTAAAGGTAGACATTAGTCAAGTGGCCATGAATGGATGAATACATAAACAAATTGTGATAAATGGAATATTATCCAGTCGTAAAGAGAAACAAAATACTGATACATTCTACAATTTGGATGAATATTGAAAACATGCTAACTGTAAAAAGCCAAATACAAAAGGTCACATATTGTATGATTCTTTTTATATGAAATATTCAGAATAATCAAATCCATAGAGATAGGACATATTAGTTGTTGCCATGGGATAAAGGAGAGGGAAATTGGAGTGATTACTTAAAGAATATAGGGTGTTCATCTGGGATAACTACATTCACTACATTAATATATAGCATATAATATATAATATTATATATATATATATCACCAAATAATATTCCTTCTATGTGCCAGGGAGTATCCCAGTTATTTTTGCGTGGACTTTGTATTAAAGAGGTAGAAAAGACAATCTACAAATAAACACAGAATATATCTAGGTGTTGAACATTACAATGAAGAAAAATCAGGATAAAGAATGAAGAAAATTGGGGAAAAGTACTATTTTTTTAAAGTGTATTTTTATTTTTACTGTGTATACTTGAGGTTTACAATATGAAGTTATAGGATACATACAGATAGTAAAATGGTTACTATAGTGAATCAGATTAATGTATCTATCATCTCATATGGTTACTTTCTGTGTTTGTTACAAGAGTTGCTAATATCTATTAAGCACTTTTTTTAACAAAAAATCCCTAATATAATGCAATTTTCCTTTTTTCCTACCTGCCTTCAGAAGCAAGGTGTAATATAAGTTTATTAGTTTTAGTCCTCATGGTCTCTAAACTTAAAATTAGATCATGCAATATTTTTCTTTCTGTCCGCTTACTTCACTTTGTATAACATTTTCCAGGTCCATCCATGTTGTGGCAAATGGCAGAATCACCTTTGTTAAGGCTGAATAATATTCCATTGTGTGTGGACTGACCACATTTTCTTTATCCAGTCATCCTAAATGTAAATAGACAGGTTATTTTCATATCTTGGCTATCGTGAATAATGCTACAATGAACATGGAAGTGCAGATATCTTTACAACGTGGTGATTTCATCTCCTTTGGGAATATAGCCAGAAGAGAGATTGCTGGGTTATATGGTAGCTCTATTTTTAACTTCTTTAGGAACCTCCATACTATTTTCCATGTCTGTACCAATCCACATTCTCACCAACAGTGTACCAGGGTTCTCTTTTCTCCACACTCTTGTCAATATTTGTTATCACTTGTCTTTTTGATAGTAGCTATTGGAAGGTGCTATTTAAGATAGAGAAAACCTACCTGTTAAAGTAATATTTGTGCAGACCCTGAAGTGAAGCAAAAACCATGGGAATGTTTAGGAAAGGAACATTCCTGGCACAGGGAAAAGCAAATGCAAAGATGGGAGCATGCTTGGGGTGTTCAGATAAATGCCAAGAAAATCAGTGTGACAAGAACAGAGTGAACGAGTGTTAGGAAATGAGTATGGAGAAGTAAACAGAAATCAAATTACATAGGACTTTTTGGGCTATGGTTAGGATTGGATTCTATTCTAAAGATGACAGGAAGCTACTAGATGGCTTGGAACAGGTGAGTGATATCAGAAATATGCTTTAAAAGGATCACTCTGTCTAGTGTAATAATATAGCCTAATAATAGAGGGCCTAATAATAAACATAGCCTAATAATAGAGGGCTCCTAAGTTATACATACTTAGGTTCAAATAAGATCTCAAATACTCAAGTGACTTCAGGTAAGTTACTTAACCTCAGTGCCAGAGTTTCCTCCTTTGTAAAATGGAATTGAGACTACCTCTGTCACAGGGATATTGCGAATGAGATAATGGGTTACAAAATGCTTAGTTAGCCCAGTGTCTGGCACAAGGTAAACATTCAATGAATGCTATAATTATTGCAATTGGCTACGTAGGCTCAATATGGCCTGAAGATTGCAAATTGATCTTCACTTTTCTATAATAGAACCTCCCCTATTCTCCCCAACGCCACATTCTAAATATTAGGTTAATACGTTCTAATCTGATATGAACCAAGACATTAGATATCCACCTTTTTAAGAATTGGGTCTAAAATTAGTTCTAAGTGACGACTAGGGAGCTTTTAGGATAAAAGTGGATTCCTATAAGTTAACCACTTAGAGGCTTTTTTTAGCTCCTAGATTCCCAGTTATGTTCCAAAAAACAGAATTCTGGCATATTAATGACCTCTAGGTGTTGTTCCTATTCTATCACAATAAAGTATTTTAGAAAAAAGTTTCCTCATTAACTATTTCATTCACACTGTCCAGTAGAGTTCCTTGGAATTTAAGAAATGCCTTTAGGTGATGGGGGATAATCTAATACACAGAACCTAAAATCTGTCCTTAATAATAACATGATGCCTTGGTATTTGTCAACTATAAGTTTTGTGTAGTGATACTCATACCCAAAGATTTTAAAGCACATAATACTTCTAATAATTCTACATAAGAATATTACAGAATAATAGATCTTTTGAATAGTTCAGGAGTTACAGGTAATCTCTTCTGCTGGTCAACATTTCTTAATCTGATGTCCAGACCACTCTCCTCAACTTCCTACCCTATTCCATGGATAGGCTTCATGTATGCCAAATTCTGTTTGTGTGTGTGTGTGTATCTGAGTGTATGTACAGAGTGTGTTTTGACACCTAAAATAGACACTTTGGGCCAGCAGTTGCTATATATCTTTAAAGGGATGGTACTTTAAAATATGGTTCTAGTCATGGTACAGTGAGTACCATGGGATTATATTACATTTTCTAGTTAGACACCAACATAAACTTTAGCCTCGAGGAAAACAAAATCTGTAAAAATGAGCAAATATTGTCATCTTAAAGTATAGATTTTCATTTCTAAACTTTTTTTCCAAACTGTGGCAGATACTGCTGGTTGTTCCCAAATGTTCTCCTCTTTTTCCATAATGGTAGCATCTTTTTGCTGGACACATTGCCACCCAGAAAAATACATTTCCCAACCTCCCTAATACCCAGGTATAGTTCTTGTATTCAAGTTCTGGCCAATGAGGTTATTGTAATTTCCAAGACTTTCTTTATTTTTCTTACTTTTCTCCCTCTGCTGGCTGGAGATTTATTTGTAGCTTACCAGTGGGTTATTACATGAGGAATAAATACATTTATCTTATTTAAGCCACTATTATTTTGGTGTTGTACTGTAACTGATCTAGTGGCCCAATACATAAACTTTATTCCAAAAAGACACTGAAGAAATTGTGAGGTATTTAAGTTTAGTGAGTATTTAGCCACTGCAATGATAGATAAATCAAAAATTTAATTATGTAATTCTCAACAAAGATCAGCTAAATCAATAATTTTAAAAGTATAAGCTTGATACTTTAGCAGTTTTGCTCTTACTGCAAGTCATTATGTCATTATTGACAATAATAAAAGAAAGAACAATGTGATGAATTGAGTCTAGGGAATCTAGTAGGTCAAGTAAATATTACCATTGTTCACCAGTGCTAAACCTTCCAGCATTCCAATATTGGCCATGAGCAAATTTAACTGCAGATAAGAGATATATTCCATAATCAGAGTTCTTAGCACAGTGGGTACTTGTTGACGCTGAATTGGCTCTTGCTGACTCCCAAACTCCAGAACATTCTTGTGCCTAGGCTGCATCTCTGCAACTATTCTAGAGGTATCGGGCTGGATTACATGTGATATCAGGCCTTGCCTTTTTTCACTTAAAGATAATCTGTCCTAGTCCAGACAGGTAAAAAAAGGAAGCAGTTTTTTTAACAGCGTATTTAAAAGGCTATCTGGGAGTTTTCTGACTGAATCCATAGGACTCTTGAGAGGCTGGAGTTTTAGTGAGACCACAAACCTGCACCCTCCTACTCCAGATAAGATCTTCAGAGGTGAAGATACTCATGGGAATAATGATATAAAAAGGCTGTCTTTAAATTTTGACCTAGTAAGGTGTGGTGGCTTGTACTTGCAACCACAGCTACTTGGAAGGCTGAGGTGGGAGGATTGCTTGAGGCCAGCCTGGGAAACCAGACAAGGTAGTGAGACCCTGTCTAAACAAATCTTGACCTAAATGTATTATTGCATTTCCTGAATAATCTAGGGAAGGCAAAAATTTACTTACACTGCAAGATAGTAGGATCTCCTCCGTTAGATTATACATGTGACAGGCATGGTGTGTGTGTGGATTTTTAGTTATATTGTCAGCATCTAGGAAAGTGCTGATAGTAAGCTCTCAATGAATGTACAATTTGGTTCAGTGTGTGCCTTGGGGTTTAATAGTTGTGACCAATATTTTTTAAACTTAAAATATGCTCTACTTATGTACAAATAAATTAAATTAATTTGGGGGGCATTTAACTATTATATGTTTGTGTGTGACAGAATGTAGTTTGTTCAGCCTGGGGTTAATGTTTGAATCTACAATCCACTATCAGAAGAAGGAAGCCTAAATTACCCTTGGTGTGATTTTGGAAAACTCAGTTTCCACTTTGGAAAATGAGGGAAACATTTCCAATGAGCTCTGAAATTCTGTTTCTATGCCTAGTATACAATAGGTTCTCAATATTTGTTGAATAAGTGATTCTGTAATGCACTCAAGACCCCAAATTAGTAAAGGACTGAACGATATTGCTCAAAAGCTTTTATTCTATCTAGTTAGCAAAATTTCTGAAAACTACTCTTGGTAAACATTTTCAAACTTAGCAATTTTAATAAAATATTTAATCAAATGAGAAACTTTATTTTTGCATATCAGATCACATAAACAGTAAGTTTTCCCAATTCCTCAAACACTTTAAATAATTTTGCCAGTCAGATATCAGTATTACTATTAATGGCTTCCCCTAAGAAATAAAAATGACTAATTTGTTGTATTCTGTACATTTGATTGGAAATCATATGTATTGAGTTGAACTATACTAAATTGCTGCTATTCAATAGTTTTGACCTTCAAAAATGGCAATTGTATATGGCTCAACTAAATATGTTTAGTATTAACAAGTTTAAGAAATATGACGAGGGGTTCCAAAGCCTCTCAATTCGCCCTTTTAATCTTATCATCTCCTGCCTGTTAGGGGTGTGGCAGGTATTTTTCTAAAATTTCACAATCTTGTATCTCTTTTACATAGCATTTGCAACTTGTGGTTTAAAAATAGTATAAATTTGTATTTTTGTTTTGCTAACTATGGTAAGGAGCAAGTATGAGTAATTGAATGTTTTATAGAGAGAATATACTGTAAGTTCCTTAATGATTTAGGTCAGTGGTTCACAATTTTAACATTCATAACAATCACCAGAGAACTTGTTAAAATTGTTAAAACACAAGTTTCTGGGCCCTATCCCCAGAGATTAACAAATTCACAAATTATGCTAATAATGCTGGGTACTAGAACCAAACTTTGAGAACCACTAACCTGGGTGTTGGAGAGACTTATTTGTAACTTATTTCTTTTTTTTGGTCTTTCAGTAGATAAACTCAATATATGAGATACATTCCCTTAAAACTATTTTTGGTAAAGTAGTACATTAGCTCAATTGTAAGATAATTGTAAATTGGATTTGCTTTGACTTGACTTAGTTGCTACAGTCCACAATTTCAGGACAACTGACTCCGAGGAATTCATTTATCAGTCCCTTCTTTCGAACTGCACTGTGCTCTGGCTTGCCCGAAGAAACAAGGGTCGCCCCAGCCTTGCACTTAGTACTTCAAGCCCGGGTCACCTCACTTGCGTTATCAAAGACAGCGCGTCCAGCTTGATAAACTCTGCGGGAGGCTCCTGATAGGGAAGGTTTTGGGCGTCAGTCTAGGAGTCCAAGCCTGACCCGCTGCAGTGGGCAAACTCAACTCCATCAGCAAGTTTTCTTTCCAGTGACTTTCTCTGAGCAAAGGGCGCCCCAGACGGAGCGCGGCAGACAGGTTTCCGACCGGCCGTAGATCACGCAGCAAATTTGCGCCCTGAACCTTCGCCTTCCAGCAGTTGTTGCATTGCCGCCCCACAAGGGGCCACTCGGCCCGAGGATCAACCCCAGCCCCAGCTCTCTGGGTTAGGAGAGGCCGTGCAGACCGGTGTTCAGGCTGCGAGCTCGCCCACTTATCTCAGCCCGCGAAGATGTCGCCCAAGCCCGATGTCGGCTTAGCCCGTGAGGCTTCTCGGCAGATCGTGGCCGGTGGTTCTGCTGGTAAGGTCGTCCCGCCCCGCTGGAGGCTAGTCGTATTCAGTACCGCGTGTCCCGACAACATTTCCCGTACAGGTGTCCCAACCGCAGTTCTGCCCTCTTCCTCAAAATTCTGCGCTCCCGGCGCAAAGATTGAGCCGCTGAAGCGCGAGAGCAAAGGAGGCGGGGAGCGGGCGGCGAAGGCCGGGTGCCTCATGTAAAGTAGCCGCGGCGCTCGCGCGGGCCGCTCTCGGGTTCCGTCCGGCCTTCTCTGTTCCTAGCCTAGACAGCAAGGGTGGCAGCCCCAAGGCCCGCAACTTTAAGGAGTCCTTTTTGCCTTGCTGGCTGTTTTACTTGAAAATGTCCTAGTTTCGTCTTAGTTTTGCTGTCAATTGTAGACTCTTACAAGCTAGCTCACATCTTATATAAATCCTGCCTCCCTCATCAAAGTACTTACTTCAGGACCCCGCAGGGCTTCTTAATGCATACTCTGCTTGCTTGGGGACATTTGTGCCTTAAATAGGCACATTAAAATCAAATGCATATGTTAACACATAAAAACACCTTTGATATAATGGACTCACAATTTATGGCGAGTTATGCTGTGGGAAAAAAAACTTTAGAAAAAAAATCTATTATAACTAATCTTGGAAATAATTACCATTAAATGTGGCTGTAGAAAGTTATTAACCATAAGATACGTCATGTGCATGTAATTTAAAGATATTTGAAATATAAATTATGAGTTGGTTGAAAATTTAATCTTACATGCTGTGATGCATTTTTATTATAAATATGTAAAGTATGTATCATAACTGGCTCGTCACCATAAAACATTTTATAAATGCAGCTATTTTAATAAATTATATTATGGTAACTCTAATAAATCATATTAAGACACAGACTAGAAGATGTCTAATGTTTAACTTTGACTAGGTAAAATTTACTTTATTTTCAAACAAATTTGGACTTTTTCTAAGGGACTGCTTATGATTAGTTATCATTATGTCATGAACTGCTTGCATCTCAGGTGTACCAAAGCCACCAGATGTGTCTTTTACAATCTGCACACTTTCCTAATGATGTCATTTTATTAATATAACAATTGAGGCATTCTTTTCTTATAGGTAATCGTGTAATGTCCATTCATTATTATGATGACAGTGGCCCCACTGCTTACTTTTTTAGTTGTTTCCCAGTAGTGATGATGAATTTGCACCAATTTATTCACTATTTTAGGGTAAATTCCACAATGTTCAAGGCTCTTCCAGCTGATCACCTGCCTTGTGATCAAAGAAAACTCAGCTGGCCCAAAGGGAAAGTGAGGTTAATTGATCAATATCCTAAGCTATGACAAATGACTCATAAGACATCTGCATATTGATTTAGACAATCCTACTATATATCAGGCACTGCTAAACTCAAAGAATGTTAAAAGTGGATCATACTCTAATCCCATTTACACTGTTTTGTTGGATAAGTATTTATCACAGACATAATGGGTGATTCACCATAATTCTTACAATTGTAACTAATATGAATGAAAATTAGGACATTTATAAGATAAAAGTAGTTGCACAGTTGATTTGTATATTTTGTACTTTCATAATAGTAAAATAGAGTCCCGTCTTCTTTTACTTGACTGAAAGCATTTTCATAAAACTTTATATTTATTGCACTGTAATAAATGTAGACTAACACTATTACATAAACTAGGTCAAGGGCCAGAAAGCAATCAATATATAGGAGAGGTAGAATTTTAATAAAAACAGAAAATGCATTTGGTTGTCTGGCACTCGATTCTAATTACTGATACTGCCATTGAATATAATGTGTGTATGTGGGGGGGCTGTTATATGACCTTTGGGTTATAAAGGTCAAAAACACGTTCTGGCTTTTTTAGGGAAAATAAAAAAGAAACTGGGGAGGTTTATTGGAGAGATACCAGGGTATCTCTTGGAATTCAAGGTCTGGGATGCATTCCTGGAACAAACTGGAATCAGAGCATGAAGCACTGAGGGGAACTCAGGAAGTGAACTAATTGCCATCTCTCTCTCTCTCTCTCTTTTTTTTTTTCTTTTTTTTTTGAAATAAAATGGTTCAAATATTTATTGTTTGAAAGTAGAGTAAATATGTTGATTGACTTTTTTTTTTTTTTCCATCTCTTCTCTTTCTCAAGTGGTCAAGCATTCCCAAGGCAGCAGGGAGGTGGGAATAATAGGGCCACAAGTATTACTACTACAGCTGTTAGGATGACTTGCCATAGTTTCACGATTTTGCCTGGTAAGGAGTAAACATGCCAAAATAGATACAGAGAGTTTCTTACTTATACAGACAGCAAAAGTAAGTCATCATGGTACCAGTTCCCTGTGCCCTAGTACCACAGAAAACACTGAACTGAAGCCCAGCGGGTAGGTGTTGTGAGTGGTGGGTCACTCTGCTTTTGAGGACCTACCTCTAAACCACAGCCAAGCAGTTTTATAGACTTATGCTGAAGTCTGCAGTTGTAATCTACATGAAGGTAAGGTGGAAGGTCTTGTGCTCTACTGAAACTAGAGAGATGGATGGGCAAATGGCCTTGTGGCAATCTTCCACAGGACAGGAAGGAGAAACGGCCTCTTAATAGCTCCTCACGGGCTGCTTACCTTCCCTTTCACTTGGAGAAATTACAGGGCATTCTGTAGAGTCAGGCCAGACTGTGGTCAAGCCTTGCCTACCCAGCCTATGTGGAGATCTATGTCACGCTGTGTAGCGATTTCCCTGTGTTCTCCTGGTGTCCACATCAGTCTTCTTTCTTACAGTTGACCGCTGTTTTTTGCTCTTCTAGTCCATGTAGCAGAATGTAGTCCCTAGCAGATTCTAAGTATACATGCTCTTGGCTTCTGTTCCTTACAGAGAGCAAGAGACTGGCTTTCTTTTTTTCAGTTCTAGTTCAAAATCCTGGGATAAAGACTCAAAATAACCCAGCATTGGGAGAGGCCCACCTCTGCAGCAATCAACTGTGGCCAATCCCTATGTAGACTGGTGGGGAAGGTAGGTTGGGGAACCTTAGGGGAGATTATTTTCCAGAGGAAAAAACTAGATGGATCATGAGATAGGCAATAGGTGTTCTCTATAACAGTATATGCCTGCCTTTTATTAGAAGATGGTTTGTAATATTTTCATTTAAAAGACTAAAGAGATTGATGCATTGACAGTTGCTTGGACAATATAGATCTAAAGCCTGGCCTTGAGATTGTAGCTACAGCTATTATATATAGATCTTGTTACCAGTGGCAACTTTGTCTTATGTGATGAAGGCTGTGCTCAAGACAAGTCAATATGTACTGGATTTTTACAGAGCAGGCTTCTAGTCTGTGTTCTCAGCTTCAAGTAATAGCATAAGATTCAAGTGAGAGAGTCATAGAAGCCAATGATGAGAGCTTTAGGGAGATCAGCAAGGGCCAGTGCTGCAAAGGGGTAAAGATGAGAATGAGAAGAGGTAACTGGAGTGGACCTTTGGTACTCAAATTGTGGTCCATGGATGAGCAGCCGGAATGAGTATGGTAGCCCCTGAAAGCTTGTTGAAAATGTAGGATCTCAGGCCTCACTCCACGCTGACCATATCAGAATCTGCATTTTAAGAAGGCCCCAAGTCATTGGTTTGTATTATATAAAGTTTTAGAAGAATTGTGTTAGAAGACCTTTGAGAAAAAATATTCATGGACTGGGAAGACCAAAGCCAAACTGCAGAGGGTTGGAAGTGAAATCTGTCTTGGTTTTCATGGCTGACCAGAAAAAGAAGAATGAATTCTGTATTCCTTAGTATGTGCCCTCAATTTTAGCGTTCAGGCTTATTTTCCATCCCTCTCCTACACATTCCATCCAGTTTCTGCTAAATAGGTCTGCTCACCATTCTTGGATGTTGCCTATACCTTTCCATCTTTATTCCCAGTGCCTGGAATGTCTTCCTCCTTATTTTCTCTACTAATCGAAATCCTATCCATTTTCCAAGGCCCAGCTTGAAAATGATTTTCTGCATAAATGTTTCCCAGATGGCCTCTACAGCTCCATCCAGCTTTGACATTCTCATTAACACGTGAAAGATGCAAATAATAAAGCTAGCTAACATTTATTGGGTAAATACTAAATGCCAGACCCAGTTCTAAGCTTTGCATGTATTAACATTTTTAATCCTCACCACAACTCCATAACGTAGGCAGGATTATAATCCCCAGTTACAGGGAAAGACACTGATGCGCAGAGGGGATAATTAACATGCCATGGTTGAACAAGCGTGCAGCCATTTTTACAGGAAATGAGGGGTAGGAGAGGCACTGGGAGAATGCTGTTCCCACTGCCAGGCAGTTTTTGAAGCCAGAAAGCTCAAGTTACATCTACTAGCTATCCTTATCTCTGGAGCTCTGATTAGTTTACATTCCTTAAAAGAACTCTTTTATCCACAAATACAATCCTTACAGTTTTTCCACTGAATGGTATCTTGCTCACTCCAAATAATTTCATCTGTATAGGAAAAAAATTAGCTTTCAAGAGCATGGTTCCACCTGAGACCCTGACCAGTTTGGGCCCTTTCGTGTATTTTCAAAGCTGTTGGGGTTGTTCTTATTTTCCATGTCATATAGGAGCCTGTTAGACCCACACAGATGGTCATTCTTTACAGCCTCTCACAGGGTTTTCACATCCAACTTCAGAACCTCCCAGGGTCTGTGACAAAGTCCCCTTGGGGCCCTGAGAGGCCCTGCTCTTGCCAAGGCCTGTCAGGCTTCCTCCTGAAGTCATGCCTAGGCCCTGTCCACACTGAATTCTCTTCTACAGTGGCAACTCTAGGACCCTCCGCCTGCCTCCTGAAATCTTATATCCCTCAAAGTCAGCAAGGCCAACTCAGAATGATTCCTACAGCATTATTCCCTTCTATATACCATGTACATGAGCACCGTGCTGGCAGGACACTGATTTATTTTCCAAAATTTCTAGGCTGCTGGTTCCTCCTCTCCAACCTCAACTTAGTTCCTGGTGTCTTGTAGGGACTTGCACTCCACCACATCTTCATCAATTATTGCGTTTTTACTTTGTGCATCTCTCTGGAGTCCATTGTTTTCGTTGAAATTAATTGTTTTAGCCAAAGTATTCTGGAAACAAGTTTTCCAATTTTACACTAAACATAATTCAAGTACTTTGTGCAGTGTAATCTCACTAATTGCCTTCAAAGAGTCAAATGAGAGTGAAATGAAAAAACTTTTTGTGGGCGAGAAACCTGGGATTCATGCATAGGCTTCAGGGAGAGTAATTGTCTGAAAGTATATGCAAATTGTGCCCTATTCTGATAGGGAGAGAATCCAAGGCTTTTAACCTAAAAAGGTTAATAAAGCATAAATAAATAAAACATAATAAAAACATAAAGGATAATTTCAAATCTTCATTTTTTTAAACTGATCTTCTATATCTTATGCTTCGTTTTCACAAGATTTCTACCTTTTCTTACTTTAACATAATAGTTAAAATACAGTTAAAAGAAATTCCTTAACAGTCAGTGTGTATACTAGAAGTCTTCTGGATTTTAATTTGGACTAGGTAATAAAAGGGCTGATACACCAGGGGGTAATGAAGGTTAAATTTTTGATCAAGGAAAATTCTTTTTTAGAATGGGCGCAAAGGGGACACACATGTGATTTGGATAAATGGCACCTTTGGAAATTCAGGATTTGGGAAAATGTAATTGTTTGATAATAAATAGCAGGTTATAGTGAAACAGGTGAGCCTTTATGACACATCAAAGGGAGGCTGGAACCCATTATCTGGGTAATTAGGGAGAAAAAAATCCCCCTTATTTCAACCACACAGGAGGAAGCAACTCTATTGCTCAAATTAATTATAAAATACCTTTAAGGGATGTGTTTTAATTAAAATGTAGCTTGTCTGTCTTTAAGAAAATCTAGTTCTCTAAAATAGGAATTTAAGAACAAATAAAATATGAATTGCATAACCACATTTCAGAGGATATCTTATTTTACTCTCCTTCCCTACAAGATGTTTTAAAAGTGTAAGTACTCTTAATATGTGGGTACCTGATTCAAATGACATAAAATGTAAAATAACTTTTACACAATGTTCTAGGAACATATTGTTAAACCAGCCCTTCCTCACCTCCCTGTTGCTCCGAGACTTGATTTATGACATCTCAGAGCATTGAGAACCAGGTGTTTCAGAGTATAGCACAGTAGGTGCTCAGAAATGTTTGTTGACTATATTAATAAATAATTGTCAGAAGCCCAAGCCATAGAGTATTATTCTTAGGCTCCTACTCTGAAGAAAGAAAAGTATTCAGGGGTTTTAGTCATTAGACAACATTTGCAATAATATTATACTTTATTTCAACAATACTTTCTTTTGTTGAAATCATTCAGTAAATAATGTGAAAAAAATACCTTTAGATCTAAAATCTCTGTCACCTTATGAGTGAGAGGCTTATGATAATCTTTTTATTTATGTTTCATCTTTCATTCCAGTACCACAAACTGAAAAGAATTGCACAAATCCTTTTCAGACATTTTTATGATTTAAGTAGGTGATATCTTTAAAATGACAATGCATGAAAGAAACCATGTTAATGGACTTCTATAGGATTTTCACAATTGTACTAGATTTTAACTGGTTTTTGTTACCTATTTCCCTTTCTTTTTTCTTTCATTCTCACGTTGTTATTATATCTAAATTGGCAGACAGTTATTTTCCAAGTAACTAAGATATTTAAATGTTTTTGTCAATTATTTCACACTTTCATATGATCACAGTTTTATACACATTGTAAATATCTATTAGATCTGTATTTTTAAATTTATTTATATAGACCTTATATTAGTTGGTAGGGTTGCCAGAACAATGTACCACAAACTGGATGGCTTAAACAACAGGAATTTATTCTTTCACAGTTCTGGAGGCTGGAAGTCCAAAGTCAGAGTGTCATCAGGGCTGGCTCCTTCTGGAGGCAGTGAGGGAGAATCTGTTCCTTGCCTCTCTGCTGGCTTCTGGCAGTTGCCAGCAGTCCTTGGTATTCCTTGGCTTGTGGACACAGTACTCCAATCTCTGCCTCCATTGTCACATGGCATTCTTTCCCTATCTATTTGTGTCCCTCTTCTTATAATGACATCAGTCATTGGATTAGGGTCCACTTTAATTCAATATGACCTCATCTTGATGACATCTGCAAAGACCCTATTTCCAAATAAAGTCACATTCACAGGTACTGGGGTTAGAACTTGAACACATTTTTTTCAGGGACACACACAGTTCAACCCACAAGAGACATTCTATTGTATTTTTCACCTCATGTTGTGTTTCTGAAATTCACGTCCCATATCTCAAGCTATGGCCCTGTCTTCCTCCTTCCTTTCACAGTCAACCTTTCTGAAAAGTTCCTCACTCAGTCTTCAGCTTACTGCGATTGGCATATCCATCTTTACCTTTCTGCTGAACCTGTTAACTGCTGCTTTTCATTTCTAATTCTATCTAGTCTTTGTGGAATTTCACATCTCTGACCATTTTTTCTCTTTAAAGGGTCTCTGCAGTTGATTTTCACTCTCTTCTTTTCATCTGATCACGCTTTTACTGTCTCCTTTGCTGGCTCCTCTTCCCCTTTCCTCAAAAATTGATATTCTACATAGTTCTAAGTTCTCTGCTCCTCACATTCTGTTATCTCCCTGAACAAGCCCACCTACTCTGTGGCTTCAGTATTACCTATTTGCAAGTGGCTCCCAGATCTGTATCTCCAGCTTCTTTGTGCCCTGCAGACTCACATTTCTAAGGTATACAGTAGAAATAACATGGAATTGAGGGTCAAGTGGACTCTACTGATTTTCAAACATGTTTTAGAGATACATTTTGAAACTAATATCAGATCTTCAAATACTATTTTCTCTTGGTTATATAGTTGTGCTCATTTCTATTTTGAATTCAGTTTTTTAAATTTTTTTTTATTTCAAAATATTAAGGGAGTGCAAATGTTTTTGTTACATGGATTGCTTTTGTAATGTTTGAGTCATGGCTATAAGTGTGCCTAACACCAGAATGGTGTTCATTGTACCCTTCAGGTAGGTTTTTGTCCATCCCCTCCTCCTCCTTCCTCCCTGCTTGATTTCCAATGACTTAAACATCCCTCTGTGCACATGTGTGCCCATCAGTTAGTTCCAATTTAATAGCGAGTACACGTGGTACTTGTGTTTCCATTCTTGAGATACCTCACTTAGGATAATGGTCTCTAGTTCCATCCAAATTGTCGCAAAAGGCATTAATTCATCCTTTTTATGGCTGAGCAGTACTCCCTGGTAAACATATACCACATTTTGTTAACACACTCATAAACTGATGGGCACTTCGGTTGATTCCACATCTTTGCAATTCTGAATTGTGCTGCAATAAACATTCGAATGCAAGTGTCTTTTTGATAAAATGACTTCTTTTCTTTTGGGAAGATACCCAATAGTGGGATTGCTAGATTGAATGGCAGGTCTACTTTTAGTTCTTTGGGAATCTCCAATACTGTTTTTCATAGAGGTTGTATTAATTTGCAGTCCCACCAACAGTGTATAAGTGTTCCTTTCTTTCTGCATCCATGCCAGCATCTATCGTTTTTGGACTTTTTAATAAAAGCCATTCTAAATGGGTAAGGTGATACCTCATTGTGGTTTTAATTTGCATTTCCCAGATGATTAGTGATATTAAACATTTTTCGTATGTTTATTGTCCATTTGTCCATCTTCTTTTGAAAGGCTTCTGTCCCTGTCTTTTGCCCACTTTTTAATGGGTTGTTTGTGGGGTTTTTTTTTTTTGCTGATTTGCTTGAGTAGATTCTGGATATTAGTTATTTATCAGATGTATAGTTTACAAATATTTTCTCCCATTCTGTAGGTTGTCTATTTGCTCTGTTGATTATTTCTGAGTTCAGTTTTTTTTATTCATTTTTTTTGTCATCTTAAGTCACAAATGAAATTTGTCAGGTGTTTGTTTGGGTTGAGGGGGTCCTAACTAATTATAACAGTCAATAAATAGGATAAGATAAAAGAGAAATGTCTTATCTTTTTGAGTGCTAACATTTATTGAATGCTTATTATGCATAAAGCACCTTACTTTGCTTAAATCATCTATATTAATTTGTAACTTCTTGAAGATGAGAAAAGTGAAGCTCAGGGAAATTAAGTAACTTGCTCAAGGCCAGTGACAGAGCACAGACTCAAACTTTGTTCTCTTTGTTTTCAAAGCTTGAGCTCTCATCCACTATTCCACCCTGCCTCTTAGAGTACAGAATGAGACATCAGGCAAGCAGCCCCATATATGTATTGCCCCCCTAGGGCTTCTTTTCTCTCTGGTTGGGTTAAATATCATAGCTGCCTTGGGAACTTGAGTATTGATGAACAGAGTCTGTACTCTGTGCAACAGGCCATTTCTTGTGTTTGTAGGACTTTCAAATGCCAGCTGTAGTTCATATATAAAATTCTCCACATTACCCAGCATGGGGCTCTGTCAGTATCAATGGGGGCATCTCTTTCTGCCAGCCCCTCCAGGCAATTGATTAGGAATGGGCCAAACCTCAATCCTCATGTATTACTAATATTAATGGAACCCTTATATAACCAGATAAGTTTCTGGAGTGTCTCACTGAAGTGAGAGCAATCCCAGAATGGATGGACAGGAAGAGCCCGTTTGTGAAAAAGGAGGGATCTTAAGGTGCATGAAATAGGTTTGTGTTGAGCCTTTTCTTTTGTGTGAGTCTGGTTGCTTTAGGTTAAGTGCAAGGGTGAATTTAGTTTAATGTCCGTAAAAACTAGAATGGACTACAAAGGGAGAAGGCATAACTTCCTTATTTTTGGAGAAAGAAGAATGAAATGTATGTTTCAATGGAATTGGATGAACCCAAAATGGAACTGTGACCAAAATGAAAATTTCAGAATGTGGTGAGGGAGGGGGGAAAAGTGGGAGAGCGAGAGAGGGAGTGAAAGAGGGAGAGGGGGAGAGAGAGGGGGAGAGATGGGGAGAGAGAGAGACAGAGAGAGAGCGAGCAAGAAGAAAAAATAAAGGACACACCAATGTGCTAATATTTCTTGAAAAGTTACCAATATTTTTGGACAAGCAAGTGTACCAAATCAGAGTAATACAATGTGGGAAACATTGGTTTTAGTTTTTGTTGCTTAGGCTGCTATTATTAGGATTATTATTTGGGGGAATCATTGTAGAAATAGGTTAAAATACTTTGGAATAAATTGCAAGATCTTCTCCAGAGATTTGAGAATGAGCAGGGTTGTTTTGGAGCATCTTTCTAGGGCAGTACATTTGATTGGCTAGTGTATCACAGTGGATGTTCATATCTGAATCTAAGATAACGTTCTGCACTTGTGCAGACCTATAGGTGGTGCTGTCTTCCTATAATTTTGGTGAAAAAGGAAAGCTTTCTGCAGATAGAGTTAGATCTAGAAATGGGTTAACTTCTAATTAGATTCCACCATTGCAAAGCAGTTGGAACAGGTGCCTTACATAGATCACAGAGGATTCTACACCTGAGAAATACAAAGGATTGTACTTTTGGAATTAATTTTCCATTTAATTATGATTCTCAGCTGTGTATGGAAAATAGGTTTATATATGAGTAAGAAAGAGAAATGGAAGAAACTATTTCTATTTGCTATAATATTTATTTTCTCTATGGTGGTTCTTACTTTGGAATTTGAAGTAGAGTCCTGGATCAAACAAAACTTTTTCTCCAAGTTCTTAGGGCTAGAGTGTATATTACAGTAATAGTAAATTATAAACTTCTGTGAGCAGGAGCTATAGTGCTAAATGCATAGTTGTTTATATTTACGTATCTGAAGCAGCTACTGAAAATGCCATTTCTTGTTTTAATCTACTGGCTTTTAACCTAAGATATTGGGGAGAGTTATGAATAATATTATTTTTCTTAAACATAAGTTCTCAACAGGAGTTTTTTCAGAATAATATATACTGTGTTGTGGATTTAGTTTGTGAATGAGAAGTACAAGTGCTTGCTGCTGTAAATAAACTTTTAACCACAAGATGGCAGTATAACGTTCCCATGTCTTTAAAAACCTTTTTTTTTTTTTTTTTTTTTTTTTTGGTTAAATGATTACTAAATTAAACTGAGTACTTTTTCTCTCTTAATGAGAAATGCATACAGCCAAGGAATTTTAGGACAATTATATAAAGAGGATGAATATTGAAAGTACCGTAATAAATATACAAAGTATTAAAGACTAGTGATTTTTTTGATTTAGTGGTTTTAGTTGCCCTAAGAAAACATTTGTTTTATATTCTTTAACATTGAAATAGGACTGTAATGATATCAAAATTCTAAGGCATATCAGAAACTTTGTTTTACAGAACAATACAGTTTCATTGTGTTTGCCTAATCGAGCCTCAAGAAGTGATAAGACTGTCTGTTTCCTTCATTAGTTGGTAGAGATATGCATTGGTATATACATTCTACTCTTTTGAGCACATGTATGCTGGATATTAGAAATTCAACAGAGAAGCAAGGAAGGGAAGAAAAAGAGAGAAAAGTAGAGACACTGGTATCTAAGTTAAACAAAAAGCAGTGGTGAGAATGATGTCTACGTTATTCTTGTGGGATTTATATCTTCCATAATCAAAAAATGGATCATCTGTTCATTCAATAGTTAAATGGCCATAATCTAGTATTATATGTACTTATAATGTTTTCATTGGTATGCTTACATAATGTGTACTGTTATGTTTCACTTTGCAAAGATGCTTATCACAATTATTTTAGTTTTCCTTGATTTTTTTGTCATTAATTTAAAAGATTACAATGGATCTATTTCTTGTTTTCTAAGTCTTGCAAAGAGTGAGCCCCTTTTAAGTAGAGGCCAGGTCTTGTTTATTTTGTATCTCCAGGCCTAGTAGAGTGCTTAGAATATAGTAGCTACTCAATAAATACATTTTTATTCAAATAGCATTTGCCACAAAGCAGTGAAATTCCATTGAGACCTGTTTTGCTTATGTACTCCTCCCTAATCAGGCATAAATATGGCAGAGGTTAAGAAAAATACCATCTGATTTAGAAGCCAAATACTTTGAACTCTTTCATAGCATTTTATTTTTCTGATAGTGGAAGGAATGTTCCTTGTAGGAGTCATAGTTTCTCAGAGTAGCACTGAAAATATAACTTTTGTGTTTTGACCTAAGGTGTATCTAAATGAAGATGATCCTATGCTAAAGAGGATGATTTGCTCTTTATAATAGAATATCTGACATAATCAATATAAAATGCACAGTTGCTGTTTGTGTGCAGCTATACACAGAAATATTTTATTTTGTAAACTCAAAAAGAAAGTCTTCTACTTCCCATTATTTATGTAAGTTAGAAATGGATGACACAATTTTGTAAAACCACTTTTATGGGCAAGTTGAATGAAAAAAAAAAGATAGTTATCATGCGTAGGAAAGACATATAAGAAAATAATAAGGAATATAGTTACCATGTGTGAGGAAAAGTATAGTCTCAGGTAATACCCTAAATGTGTAGATCATGTTTCAAAAATCTGTAGTTTTAGGTGAGTTGTTTGACATTAGGGTGCATTTCTCCTTAGAATAATGTTATGTAATTCATGGGCAAGCCACAAAAATCTTACTATTATTCCTTGTTTAAAAAAAAAAATCCTGTAACAAGTATGAAATACCACTAATAGGAGCAATGATCCCTGGGGCATTTAGGTTCCTAAGCCAAAATATAGGGTCCTCTATCCTGAGGCTGACTTCCTGGAGCTTTTAAGAGCTCTAAGGGGTGGGAAGTGGGGGAGATACTCAGATGTGGAGTGGCTTCTCCTTGGCAAGGAGATAGGGAGGCACCAGCAGCCAAGAGGAAAAGGGTTCCAGGCAGGATCAGGAAGGCCATTTGAATAGGGCCTCACATTCACAGAGGGCTTCATAAATTTAAATTTTTGAGATTTCTTTCAAGTATGACTAGATATAAAGTCATTGTCTTTGCCATTGCAATTGTGTAGGTTAAAGTAATTACTATGTGACATGTAGTCATTTAAAATAAACTACATTTTAATAACCATGTATGTTAGTTAGCATTTTTTACTTTTTAATATATTGAGAGTCTCAAAAAAATAGAATAGTCTTGAATCTCTTACAACCTGTAAAGGCTCTGGTCCTAAGGGACAAAAGTGAATGGGTTCTAGAGGTTCTTACTCCAGTGGTTCCTGGTACATATTTGTGCAGTGAATAAATGGATGGAGGGATGTAGGGTGAGTGGTCAGACAGTAGTGAAGGAGCAAAGGGGAAGTGCAAACCAAAGAGCTAGGAATAAAAGCAGCCACCAAGTTTGGAGAAAGTGGGGGCCACAGTGATCATTAATATGTATGGGTTGTTAGTAAAATAACTATTTCTAGATTTGAAAATGCCTGCATTTTTTGTCATTTTTTTTGCAGTTTATATAAATCTATATATTCTTACATTTGAATAACATGAGAGGAGTCACACTTTTTTTTTTTTTAGAGATGAGGTTTTGCTCTGTCACCCAGGCTGAAATGCAGTGGGCACAATCATAGCTCCCTGCAACCTCGAACTTCTAGCCTCAAGCCATCTTCCCACCTCAGCCTGCCAAGTATTAATTGCTAGGACTACAGCACATGCCACCATGCCTGGCTAATTTGAGAATTAAAAATCTTGGTCTATTTGGTACTCTGCTTTGTCCCCAGTGCCTAAAACAGAACGTGGTATAGGACAGGTACTCAGTAAACGTGTTGAATGAATAGATGAATTAATAAATGTCAAATTATTTTGGTTCTCAATTTTTAATGTTAATTAATTTAAAACTTCTAAACCTTTCATCAAGATAGTAGAGAACATATTATTTCCTAAACAATCTGAAGGGAGTTGATGTAGTTCCCTTCATGCCCAGTGTTATTAGTGGTAAGGTTAACCATTGCTGCTCACCTGCCACCAAATTCAGACATTACCTCAGGAACCATGCACTGTCCAGGATGCACTATTCCATTGTATTCCTAGTAGCTGCAAAGGAAGAAAAAGGAAATACAAAAGGGCCCTAGTTTTCCTGCCCTGATTACTCTAGGTAGGAGTCAATCTTGGAGGGACTTTAGTTCTAGGTACTCTAAGTCTCATCGATTCTGCAAACCTAGATAGTTGTCTTCCTGGGCTTCCTGGATCTTGTCTGTGCATGTTTCTTCCCAACACCCGGCTGCCCAGGAATGGTTATAAGAAAAATAGAGTATCTGATTATTGAATTTCTTACTGCTTGGAGGTAGATTTGTTTTCTCAAGCTCAAAGGGCACTGTGTTAGTTGTATTTTTTTTCTAGTCAGTCTTTCTACTTATCACCTCCTGCTTTAGGGATACCCAGGTCAGTCCCACATGTGTGGCAGTCAAACGACAGAGGACTTATTCAGTGTGGTCATAGTAACCTAATCTTAATTTTCTGTTCTGGTCTATTAAATTCCTACTGTAGCATTCCAAAGAGTTATATAGCTCATTTGTGTGGGGGTGATATGTGTGTATGTGGAACATATACATTGAAAACATTGATCTACCTCATCTTTATTCTCTGATCTTTGTTTTGGAATTACATAGTTTTCCAAAAATAGTTACATAGTTGACAAACTTTTTAGTCCACTATGAGATTATTGATAAGCAAGGAAATAAGTATGTACTATTGAGATCAACCAAGAAGAGGAAAATAAGGTACCCCATCAAGAAACGTACATGTTTTAATAGTGAATGTTACCTTACAAAGAGCATAGAGGTAAGAATGGGAGGTGGTGTTCTGCGGGGGTTCTGATGCTCTGCTGCCCGACATCAGATCCCAACTCTGATACTAGCTGTGTTACCTTGGGCAGGCAGCTTAAAGTCTTTGTGCTTCACCCATAAAATAAAGATAGGATGCCATCTACTTCATAAGGCTGTTGGAAGGATCAGATGGATTGATAAATGTAACGTGCTTAGAATTGTGCCTACCACTTAGTGAGTGTTCTGTGTTAGTTATTATTAATGGAGAGGTAAAATGTACAAGTATTTAAATATCTTCCAAACATTTTTTTAGATCTTCACAGATGAGTGACACAGTATATGAATACATGCATATATACTAACTATAATTCTCTTCTAAATGTACAGTGTAAACTGTATTTCTGTTTACTTTCTATAAACTTAATCTTATTTCACTATTTTGTTTCAAAACCTAGACATCATTAACATAATCTTTTTTACCAGATGAAGTTGTCTTTTTAGTTCCAAAGTAGAGTCATTAGGTTGCTTCTGGAGGCTTCCTTTCCAGTATTCTAAAGTGGGTCTACAGGAGTGATTCTGAGCTCATATCATAGTAGTCACTCCATCAAATAATTTGGGTCACTTTTCTCCCCTAAGACCTACTTTTTTAAAAAAGAAGGGAATTTATATGTTTGTAGATATTCTATTATATTTATCATTCATAATAAATTTTGAGGTATTAAATTACAAAGTGTTATTTGGAGAAAATTTTATCAATCATTGTTATAATAATCAAGATAAAGAAATAAAGTCCTTGTCTTTAATGTAAATTATTCCATATCCCACCCCAATGATAAAGAGACCACCTGATTGACAACTACTGATTTATAAATTAACTAGGGTCTGTCAGTCTTTTTCACAGGATTTGAAGGTAACATTCATTATTACTCAAGTTTGCAATTAGCTAGCTCTCCTTTTCTCATTGGTTTCTATGTATTTTTTCTAATCCCTCAACTACAGGGTTCAGTGTTCTCAGTCAGGGACTGTTCTAAGCTTCCTACCAAGGCACTCCATGCTTTTCTGACTCTTGTCAATAGCTGCCTAATCTGCCTTTTTAAAACCCTGATTTTATTCTAAGAAAACAGTAGCTAAATTGATAAATTTAATTAATTGTATTTTGTTCCATGGGGATAATGTGTTAAATTTCCAACAGTTTAATCCCTTTTGATGGGTTCCAAATTGTGCCTTTCCTGCAGACAAAGTTTAAGGTATAGTAGGAGAATAAGGAAAAGGATATTTTGACCCACTTAAAAAATAAACGGGCCCTGTCTTCTCCATTGCCCCAAATGTTGGAGAAGCACAATAGGTATTTTTCACAGAGCCCCAGATATCTGATCCATTCTGCTAATGATTATGGAATTATCAGTCAAATACCTTCTCTCCATTTCATCTTGGTTCCTTCCCAAAAAACACTGCCACCACCACCACCACCACCACCCAAGCAAATAAACAGACGTATTAAAATGCTTTCTACCTGGGCTTTAAGCAGCTGTCCTATTATTTACAGACTATTATGTTACTATGTCTACAATCTGCTTTTCAAAAGTATTTTTAAAATTAGTTCTCCCCAAAGCCCATGAATTCATTCAGAAAACATTTCTTGAGTGTTGTGTGTATGCCAGGCCCTGTGATAGCAGGTACCTGTGGCTATTCTGATTTTAACCATGAGGAATGTGCAGTTTAGAAAGGGTGGTAACAGTTAGTCAAACCTGTTTGCCAGAAGGCGGGTGCTTAGTTCACCAAGCTTCACTAAAATTTGATACTTTTGCTTTCGTAAGCTGGTTAGAAGCATTGCATGAAAATCCTGCCAAATTTTGTCCCTTTTTGTCCAAACTTTTTTTAACTTGAAAAGGAATCTCAGTGTGTAAAACTTTCCATTATAAGGCCACCTGTAAACTTAAAACAGTCAAACTGTTTTTTCAGCTGCCTGCAGCTCTGTTTCTCAACTGACTAATACTGACAGATAAAGATGGCTTTCCCCTGAGAAAGATTGTTTTGTTTGTGGTTGTTCTGTCACAACCAGGAGGGACAGCTCCCCTGATCCATAGGGAACACAGAGATACAGTTTACAGACAGACTTATATGCTGACTCGCAACTAAAAAAATAATAGTCAGATAATGATTTCATCGTTCCTTCCTGTGTCCATGACAACTGATAGGTATGCAGCTAGACCGGGACACTGCCTGGGAGTATTCTTTGCTTCAGATATTACTATTTTGATAAAATTTACAATTCATTCTGACAATCAGGCTAAGGAGAAAAGTGTACATTTCCAATATCTGGCTTTTTAGGGTTGTGTATTCCTGAAGGTAATTCTTCTTTCACTTCTTCTATTACCAAGCATTATGACTTGAGCCTTAAAAAATCTGTTTATGAGATAGTTTCTACCTTGATAGTCAGTGATGAAGAGTTACCACTCTGGAGTTGGACAGAGATGTTTGAGTTATGTCTCAGCCAATTAGCACCCATGGGACCTTGGACAAGTTTCTTAATCTTTCTAATTCTCATGTCCTTAGTCATAAAATAGGAATAGTAACAGAATCTTTCTCTATAAGGTTGTTGTGAGTTAAATGAGGTAAATTACATAAAGTACTTAGCCTGCTGCTTGGCACGAGTAAGTATACCATAAATTGGTTTGTTGCCACTGTTACTATATTAATCTCCCCTACAAGACTGTGAGCTCCCAGAGCAGTGGTTCTCAGCCTTGACTACATTTTAGAATCACTTGGGTAACTTTAAGATCCTGATGCCGTGGACACACTCCAGAATGATTAAATCAGAATCTCTGGGGGTTGGACCCAGGACTCAGCATTTTTTAAATTGCTACAGCTGATTCCGATGTGCAGCCAAGGTTGAAAAATACTGTTTTTGAGGATGGGGTCCATATCATATCAAAGTACTTAGACAAAAATGCATGAATAACTTACTAAAGTAGATATTTTGAAAAATAAAGATAATCTAGAAAAATATAAAAAGTGACACATAGTACCTTGCATATTTTGTTTCAAGTATTTTGAATAACTGAATAGGGAAAAGTAAAATTACATGATTTTTCAAAGGACAACTTACTCCCTATCATAGCAGAGTAAATCTGCTAGGAAAAAAAAATGGAAAATTATGACAGAAATGGGAACCTACATTTTGGATGTGTGAGATACAAGTTATACAAATGAAAACTATACTAAAGCAAAATTGTTTTTATATTTTAATGGATTTTTAGAAATGATTTGATTAAAAGAAATAATCATAAAGACAATTCAGTAATATTTTAACACAAAAACCATTATAAATTCAAACACTTCCCACTTGGATCATATATATATTTGTTTAAATTTTGGGAAAAAACACTGGCAAAACACAAAAATGTGCCTTTATGTGCTTATGCTGAATAAGCATCTTTAGCTAGCTATTACAGTATTCAACTTTTGGAACTTTTGGAATAGGAAGGCTAAAATCGGGGATAAACTCAATTGTATTAATTATTTAAGAAAGCTTGAATTTCTTCCTGGCAATCCAAAATAAATTATTATTAAGTTCCTAAGATTTTATAAAGTTAAAAAAAAAAAAAAGGTACTGCCAGAAGTAACTTTCCCAAAGGAATTTCTTAGCCTCCAGTTCTTTAACTAACTGTATTTTCAAAATAGAATTTCCCAATATTTCAACACATCATATTATTTGGTAAGCATATTAGTTCAATTTTAACCTTCAAAAGAATGTTTTTTAAATAAATATTTCATCTAATATTCAGTATGTGTTTCTCTGCATGTACAATTTCAACCTAGATATATTGTTGATAGCCATCATAGTGATTACGCTTGTTTGCTACTGCTAGTTTTGCAGTTACTTTTGTATATATGCTCTCATTCAATTCTTTCAATCTCAGTGAGGGTGCAGATTAAGAATCAGCCTTGTTTTATAATTGGGAAAATTAAGACAGTTTATTAGTGGGTGGTTCAACAGAACCACGGCAAAAAATGTTGGTTTTTAGTCAGATGTTTCTTTCATTAACTCATTGATGCGTTTACCAAGCATTATCAAACTGCAGATATGTCAGATGCAGTTCTAGGCAATGGACATCCAAGATGAGTAAGACATAGTTATTTTTTTGTTTTAACCATCTGAATTTATGAGGTGAGATCTTTTTCAAGTATAATGTTTTGTAATTGTACACTCTGCATTGTTATAACAACAGTTATATGTTATAAAAATGGAATCCTAACCAACTTAAGAGACTCACCCAGCAATTTATTTTAAGTCAACTAGATAGCAAGCTACTTAGCAATGAGTTTATGACTTGTGTTACTTAAGGAGTTACACATAAGAGTGCTGTGAATACATTTTAAAGTTCTTAGCCTGTATCTACCAAGGCAAAACACATGGTCTGAAATTGCCATGGCCAAAGCTAGCAACTCCACAATATAAGAAGGAAGAAAAAAATGCATTGAGGTGGCTCAGAAAACCATAACCACCACCTTCTACAGTTATATTTTACGACAGCCAACTAGAGGCAAAACGAATCTGGACACTAACATCCCTTGCAGCTGAACTTTTTGATGATTTCTGCAGCATTAGGGAATGCTACATTTTTCTAAGAATGTATTATTCAGTGATGCTTTATTTTTTTTTTCCTACAGCTTTTCAATTGCTAAAGTTCATTTTAGTTTAAACTGCTTTAATGATTAAGCATTTTGGTTTATTTTTAATGCTAATTCATCTCAAGTGTTTAGCTGGTTTCTGAAGTAATCTTGTTAATGATTTTAAATACTTGTGCTTACTAGATAGAAATTAAATTCTACAGTAAGGTGTAGAGTTTAAGCTTAATTAATCATTCTTTAAAACATGTCCACTTTTTGCTGATTGGAAAGTCTTAGAGAGAACTTACTGCCTTAACTGTCTTTTGTAATTAGCTATATTGTTTTTATTTTAAAGCATAAATCAGGAGTCAATTAAATGGATAGAAGTATTTTAGTGAAGATTTACAGTTGTCCTAAAGGAAAGAAAGTTCAAAAAGAATATTATATTATTCATTTTTCAGTTACTGAGTGGAAAAATTTTATGTCTTGAAATTTTTCCTTGAATTTTTTACAATTGAAAATATAGGGAAAGAGAAAGGAATTGATCTTTTTTGTGAGTAAAAAATTAAGAGTGTAATGTTGAGAAGTTAAAATATAAGTATTGGTAAACAGCAGATAAATATATCTCTTACTCTTGTATGAAACTATTTTAACTTAATGTCAATAAAGTTTAAATTAGTTCAGACTTTTCTTATTAGAATAAATGTTTCCTTTTAAAATGCATGATAATCATAATCAAGACGAAATTTGTCCTGTTATTTATTTTCAAAATGATTGTACATGTTTAGCAGACTTTTGATTTAAATCCCCAGTGATATATTGGAGACAGATGTTTAGATGACCTCATGTTTAAAGTAATGTTATATTTGGACACAAGACTAAATTTTCCTTAAAATCTTTCCTTATAAGTTAAACTTTGTGGGAGTATACAAAACTAATCAATGATTTGTAGTGGATTAATGCAATTTCTGTATTTTAAATAAAATTTTCTATCTTTTATGGAATTCCTCATAGTACAAAAGAGCTGATTATGAAACAGCTGTTTACAAATGAAAATATTGTTTTTGGCTGGACAGCTAAATGGGAAACAGATTTGAAAAGTTTCATGAATTTGAATGCAAATTTACCATATCATTTATACTGAACCAAAGAACATTGGTAAAAGACTACAACATAGTTTACCAAAAAATTGAGTTGAAGACTCTTGTAGGATACAATATAAACATTTAAAATAGTTTTTCCTTTTTCAAAACTAATTTTTCTTTATGAAAATCAGTGTAACTACAACATGTGTTTAGTATATTTGAAAGATTTTTAAGGAGCTCATAAATAATATTTAACATTTCAGTGAAGAGAAATTAGCAGAAATTAGAAATGTCTGGGCAATTGAATGGAGTGAAATACATAAAACATAACAGATATTATCTGAAGACAATAAATTAATGTATATGAGCAAATGAGTTTAAAGCAGAGCTATATAAGTATTAGCAGACTGTCATTTTCATCAGCATCTAGAATGCTCTCTACTGAAAATCACATTGCTATGGAAATTTTAATTTTAGAAAAACATGGTCTACAATGAATACTTTCACATTTTCTCTCAACTTTTAAACAGTTATTAAGAATTATTTATTTTGGAAATTAGTTTATATAAATGATTTAAAGGCCTTATCTTAATGAATTTTGACTATGAATCTTTTGTGTTTTTTTTTTTTTTTTTTTTTTTTTGAGACAGAGTCTCTCTCTGTTGCCCAGGCTAGAGTGAGTGCCGTGGCGTCAGCCTAGCTCACAGCAACCTCAAACTCCTGAGCTCAAGCGATCCTCCTGTCTCAGCCTCCCGAGTAGCTGGGACTACAGGCATGCGCCACTATGCCCGGCTAATTTTTTCTATATATATTTTTAGCTGTCCATATAATTTCTTTCTATTTTTAGTAGAGATGGGGTCTCGCTCTTGCTCAGGCTGGTCTCGAACTCCTGAGCTCAAACGATCCGCCCACCTCAGCCTCCCAGAGTGCTAGGATTACAGGCGTGAGCCACCGCGCCCGGCCGACTATGAATCTTTTGAATACCCAAATACATAACTAAGGTAGTTAAAACTTCTAGAACTATTGTTTATTTGTTTTTCTTTTTCATTTTTTTCTTCTATTTTTAGAGACAGGGTCTCTTTCTGTTGCCCAGGGTGGAGTGCAGTGGTGCCATCATAGCTAACTGCAGCTTTGAACTCCTGGGCTCAAGCGATCCTCCCCCCTTGGCCTCCCAAGTAGCTGGGACTACCAGCTCACACCAACATGCCAAGTTAATTTATTTTTTTTATTTTTTATTTTTTTGTAGAGACGGGGTTTCACTATGTAGTTCAGGCTGGTCTTGAACTCCTGGCCTCAAGTGATCCTTCCGCCGCCTCAGCCTCCCAAATTGCTGGGATTACTGGAGTGAGCCACCACGTTTTTCTTTATCTTTTTTATTGTCTTTCTCCTTCTCTCACTTTTCTGAAAATGGAATCATTTTTCTTCAGTTGCTTTTTAAAGAATCACCTGGGGAATAAATGCCTTTTGGGGGGTGGGCTAGTACCTCTAGTTCTCTTGTCACCATCTAACATCCTAAGGGATTGATAATCACTCAAGAGAGAAGCAAGTAGAATATGTGCAAATATTTTAAGAAACAAGTTTTGAGGCAAAATGAAGACAAAAGGAATCTAGGAATGCAAGCAACATACGTAAAAGCACTTTAAAACACAATACAGATGTCTTATTGACATTGATGAATGCTGTGTCTTTAATGGATGATCCACCTATAGCATACTTTAATTTTTTCTACACATTTTATTGAGTGTCAGTAGTTAATGAACACTTATAAAACTAATTCAGTGACATACAGACATGTTAAATGGTAGTAGACATAAATTTTAAGGAAGAGTTGATGCCTTATGGCTCCTTTAATGATATATCTTTTACTTTTGAGAACAGTAGAGATTAATTATCACTTTCTAGATTAACCAGACTACGTAGTAGTGATGGCTTATACCACATCATCTATATTCTTTCTTTACTCATGATCTTATTGATGTATAAAAATCAGGCAGCTGGCACAAATGGTGATGATTTGAGAGCCACTAAAGGACGTTTTCTTATTTACTTTATATTTCATACTAAAATATTCACATACATCTTAGAAAAAAAGAAAAATTTCTTGAAGAAATTAAATTAAATTTGGGGTTTTTTTTGCATATTGGACAAAACTAAATTTTGAAAAGACATGTAATTGACGCTATTGAACAAGTAATATTTAAACATAAATGTAACATTTTAATATCAGTATTTAAAAGTCAGTGCCATACTGATTTTTCCAAATGCATAATGTCATGTATCCACTATTACAGACATACAGAAATAGTTTCACTGGTCTCCAAATTTCTTGTGTTCTACCTCTTCATCCCTTCCTTCTCCCCCCTGCCCCACAACCCCTGTTAACCACTTAACTTTTTACTGTCCGTATGGGTTTTCCTTTTCCAGAATGTCATATAGTTGGAATCATACAATGTGTAGCCTTCTCAGACTTGCTTCTTTTAGTAAGTAAGATGCATTTAAGGTTCCCTATGTCTTTTCATGGCTTGATAGCTCATTCCTTTTCATCGCTGAATAATATTCCATTGTGTGGGATATACCACAATTTGTTTATCCATTCAATCATTGAAGGACTTCTTGGTTGCTTCCAAATTTTGATAATTATGAATAAGCTTGCTATAAACATCTATGTGCCAGTTTTTGGGTGAACATAAGTTTTCAACTCATTTGGGTAAATACTGAGGAGTGCGCTTTCTAGATTGTTAAAATATTTTTAAAGGAACTTAATTGTAACAACATCTTTGGTATGTAGGAATATCCATACCTTTTTGTATATTTGTTTTTGAGACAGGGTCTTGCTGTCACCCAGGGTAGAATGCAGTGGTCCAATCATAGCTCACTGCAGTCTGGAGCTCCTGGGCTCAAGCGATCCTCCCACTTCAGCCTCTGAATAGCTGGTACTACAGGCGTGCACTACTGTGCCTGACTAACTTTTTATTTTTTTAATATTTTGTAGAGATGGAGTCTCACTATGTTGCCCAGGCTGGTCTCTAACTCCTGGCCTCAAGCAATCCTCCCATCTTGGCTTCCCAAAGTGCTGGAATTACAGGCATGAGCCACTGTACTGTGCCTGGCATATTTTTAGTTAATAGTAGGAGAGGGGAAAAAACGGTTTCCTGGAATTATACAGCTAAATTCTAGCTATATAAATATTTATTTTCAGTTTCTTCTTATGTACATAGTCATACTTGGGAATGAAAGGCCAATTTAAACTCATGTTTTTCCACTGTGTGTTCTTTTTGATGAGATTTCAAGGTAAGATAAACTCATAATTTGATAAGATCATTATAAAAAATAGTTGAGACCAGGTCAGTAGAGAACATAGCACATAATAAGACAACTACTAGAGTACAGTCAGGAGATGACAGTGTCTCCCTAGGTTATTGAAGGTCAGTTTCTAAGTTGGTTATAAAAGAAGTGAGGTAGGTATGATTCAAAACTTTTGATTAGATGTACATCTGTCCATTCCCATAAAGAACCAAGGAATTATAAGCTAAGACAGATGACATTAATACAGATATTAAGATGGACTAGTCATTGAACTATCACTATATAAATGACAATAATAATAATTATCATAATAAGTACCAGTTATTGAGCACTGATTATGTGCTAGGTACCATTCTAAGATTATAGCAGAACCATATTTTGTGGGACCTGCAAACAATTTCATTTACAAAGAAGGAAACTGTGGATGTTAAGTAACCCCTGCTCACAATGTCTGTGGCAGCACTGGGGTTTGGACCCAGATAGTCTGGCCTCAGAGCCCTTGTGCAAAATCGTAACAGTCTACTATTTTGCCCATTCAACAAAATTAATAAATTATGTGCAAGGAAAAAGTTAAATATACTTGTCAGATCAATGACAAGGATGCTATAGGATTCAAACTTAGAGAAGACGTGCACATGATATGGAGGTCATCTCATAAAAATGACGTTGAATAAATTTGCTGAGGGACAAAAGGACAAAAATTGTAGAAAAGAAATGGAATATTAAGCTTGAGTATGAAGCTCCCTTTCAACTGCATTCATCTGGTAACTCCCTGTCTTTAGACACTTTTTCTGGAATAGTTAGCTTTCAAGTCCAGAACATGAAATCTAATCTAAAGAATCAGTATACTACAGTGGAAAAAATTCTGAGTGGTAGGATACTTGGTGGCTAGTAATAGCTCTTATTTTACCTAAGTGCTCTCTTAATCCTAGAATTATTTGAAATAATTTTCACCTCTTTCCACATAAATGAAAGTTAAGTTTGGTATGAAAGGACCCATCATAGGGAATAAATCTTCCTAATTTCTCTAGCATTGCTTATGAACCATCAACCTTTAAATTTTCCAAGTACAAAAACATTGGTTATTCTCATCCTTATTCTGTTTTGTATAGTCCTCATCAAAAATGTCACTAACCTCTCTGGCCTACCTCTCTCTTTCCATTTTGATCACCATTGTTTTGGTTTCTTATAGCATTTTGACTAGATGGCCCCAATAGCTATTTAGCTTCCTGGGTCTTGTTTCTCATGCCTTCATTTAACAAATATTATGTGTATTGAGTGACCACCAGTTGCCAGAAATTGATGTTGAGCATGAGAAGACATCGTGGAATAAGGTAAGATAAGGCCATTTATCTCTGGATCTAGAGGAGCCCCCTTGTACTGTGAAACCCAGAAGAGGGGGCCAGGAACAATTTTACTAAGGAAGCAAAGAATTGTGTTGGGCATTGAAGGGTAAGTAGGAGTTTTCTGAGTGAACAAGGACAGTCTAGGCAGAGGAAGTAGCCCTTGCAGTGGCATGGAAACATGAAAACTTACTGTCAGCTCCTAGAAGGTGAAGAGTTTAGTGTGATTGAAGTCTAAGGTTTGGAGGAGGAGAAGGAGGCAGGGAGATGAAGTTATAGAGGTGGGTTGGGGCAGGTGTTGGTGGTTCTTTTATGTTACACAATGTTTTTGCATTTATCCTATAGGCAATAGGGGGCCATGAAAGGTATTTACAAAGCCGGACATGTGTAGATTCTATTTAGAGAAATGGTGATGCAGGAGCTGAATTAGCGTAAGGTGACGAGTTGGAAGATTGTTGCAGTTATTTAGAAGAGGGTGGATGAAAACTTAGTTTAGGGCAGGGGCAGTGGGAAAGAGGAAGAGGGCTGGATGTGAGCAAGAATGACTTGGATTTGGTGGTGAATTGGATTTAGAAAGTCGGTTGAGAAAGAGCTTCACAGAGACTGGCTGAGGATGATTTCTGATACCGTTAGGCATGCTGGGGAATGTCAGGAGAGGGACTGGGGAATAGCAATCTATGTTTTATGTATCTGGGATTTGAGTTATTCAATATGTGGTTGGGAAGTTGATGGGCTGTCTGTGAAGGTTTGAGAATCATCTGCATATTTAACAGCCAGTGATTCTCATAATGTGTGCGTGTGTGTGTGTGTGTGTGTGTGTATGTGTGTGTGCACATGCTGACGTTGCAGTTTGTGTATCTTTATCACCTGAGGGGATTTAAAAACTATGGCCCTACCTGAGATACTTAAACATTCTCCCCTACAGTCTCTAGAGAAACCAGAAAGGCAAAAGAGTAACACATTCAGAGCCCTGAAAACTTCCAGGGAAAGTGGAGGAGGAAGAGGAGGAGACGTTAGAGTCTGAAAAGTGAATCATCACAGAAGTGGAAAGAGACTCAGAAGACAAGAGCACCTTGAAAGCTGAAGTTAAAGAGCGTGTCAGGGAAGTCAGTGGTGTCCGATGCCCTTCCAATCCCATCCAGAAACAGTTGTCTGAAAAAATCTTTCTTGTATACTTCACCCCATATACGTCTATCACCAGCAAGGTGAAATTCCCTGGCCTGCTTTTTAAGACTTCCACCTTTAAATTTGTACCTTGTCCTCTCCCAACTTTCCTATGAGCATAGTGGTTAAGACAGAACCTGGCTGCCTGGCTTTGAATCCCAGCTCCCGCACTTACTGACGAGTGATCTTGTCAGGTTCTTCTGTGCTGTGGTTTGACTGTGTCCTCCAAAGTTCATGTGGGGCAAACTTAATCCCGATGCAACAGTGTGGGGAGGTGCGACCTTCAAGAGCTCTGCCCTCAGGACAGAATGGCGTTATTGTGAGAGTGAGTTAGTTATCACGGGAGTGGGTTCCCGATAAAAGGATTAGTCTGATGTCCTTTTTCTTTTGCTCTCTTGCACATGTGTTCTCTCACCCTCATGCTTCTATGGGATGACATGGCAAGAAGGCCCTCGCCAGATGTAGGCACCTTGATAGTGGACTTCCCAGCCTCAGATCTGTAAGAAATAAATTTTTTAATAAATTGCCCAATTTGTGGTATTCTGCTATAGTAACACAAAATGCACTAAGACACTATGGTTCACTTTTCTGCATTTTAGGATTAATAAAACTACCAATCTTACAGAGTTGCTGTGAGAGTTACATAAGTTAATGATGAATAGTGTGTCTGCCATGTAGTAAGCCCTCAATTATTTTTATGTATTGAAACTAAAAACGTTGGTAGTTCAGTATTAAGTACCCTTAGAATGTTTCAAAGTACTTTACCAGCAACATAATATCCTTAATGTCTCCATTATTTAAAGTGAGGAAGGGAATATAAGGATTATTCTGGAATAAAGAAACTGGGACACTCCCCGCCCCCATCACAGAAGTGAGGTAATCATAGAAATAGCTACAAGCAGGATGAATAATGCTGGTTTTCCTAGGCCTAAATGGAGGTTCCAAAACAAATAAAAATGTATTCTTAATTTTTGTTACCCTAGGGTGGAAACTGCCTGAGACTTTGGGAACCACTAATCTAACCTGATATCTCAATATGACCGTTTATCTCAGATTAAGCATGCTAACTCTTCCTAAGCACAGGACCTTTCTACTCATTCTCATATATTTTTTTTCCTTGACATTATTCTCACCCAAAATATCTTTGTAATATGCTATCAACCTTAAGGCCCAGTCTAAGCAGTGGTTCTCCTCCTTGGCTGCATATTAGAATTATCTGGAGCATTAAAAAAAAAAAAAAAAAAAACCCAATGACCAGGTCATGTTTTAGACTTATTAAATCAGAATCTCTGGGGCTGGGACTGAAGCATCAGTTGCTTTTAGAAACTCCCTAAGTGATTTCACTGCACAGCCAAGGTTAAGACCATTGCTCTAAACTAGCTACCAATTCTTGGAGATCCTCTTTGATTAATCTGGTTATCATTCTTCCTTTAGCATTTATAATCTTAGTGTGAATTGTATTATTTTTATACTTGCTGATACATTACTCATGAAAAAAATTCGTAAATCATTTTTATCTCACTGTGGGCAGTATTCCTCTCTTGCCACAATGGCCAGTGCAGACAGTGCTATGCATCTAGAAGGTCCTCTACATATGGCTGCTGACCGACAACTGCATTGGTCAATACCCATCAGACATAAAACATCTTGTTTAGTATGCAGCAATGAGCTTGGACTAATGCTCACAAATATTCACAAAGCGACCTCATAAGATGAAATGTCACAACATGTGTCTGACTCAATGACATGCCTTAGTGTTACATTAAACAAATTCTTTTTTGTTGCTTCTTTCATAGAAACCCACAAAGATTCCGAGGTTAGTCTCTGAGTCTCAGTTGAGGAGGGGGGGCATTTAAATACTTTACATTAAAAAAAAAGGAAATGTAACATACATACATAAAGTGCCCAAATTATAAGTGTAAATTTTGCTGAATGATTCAGTGTACAAAGTTGTGTAGTCGTCATCCCAGTCAAGAAACAGAGTATTATCGGCATCCCAGAAACCCCTCTTGTTCTTCCCTCCAATTATTACCTTCTCCCTCCTCCCCGGCGGTGGGGCATTTAACTTTGGCTTTTTGTTTTTAGTGGCCCCTCTAAGTTCTTTTTCAATGAGGTATATTTTGCTTGCCCATTAGGAGAACCCTTTTACAATTTGGCCAAAGCCCGCAGCTCTTTTTCTATGGTTATTTTCCCCATCTGTTTAGAATTCACGTCCACATTGTATTGTTGCCTCATCTAATCAAGCAAGGGAATGTCTCAAGAGTATGTGCTTCATAAACTACTTAATTTTCTGAAATACTTACTGCCAGGGGCTTAATGAGAAACCACCAAATCTTCTCTGGGTATAAGTTCGTCTCAGGGTCTGTGTTTCTCAAAGAGGCATGCAGTGAACACAGGCTGCTGCAAATAAAAAAAAAAAAAATTATGTTTACTTTTGCTTAGGTGAGAGTTGCTATCATATTTGTAGCCATAGTAATGTGCTTTGCTGTTTTTCTTTATATTTATGCTTTAAGCATTATAACATGTTGCACTTGCTTATTATAAGTAGAGAAGTTAAAAACAATTACAGGATGGATCTAGTTTTCATGTTAACACAGCAAACGTGTCTTGCAACTATCAGATGTGTGTCATGGAATCTAGGCTGCCTTAATAGCAAGACTCAGCTTTATTTTTATTCTTTGTCATTCTCATAAGATACCATGGATAACTGAGTCCTTGTTTAAAAAAAAAAAGTTTTTGTTTTTTTTAAGACACGAAGTCTCACTCTGTCACCCAGGCTGGAGTGCAGTGACACTATCATAGTTCACTGCAGCCTGAAACTCCTGGGTTCAAGTGATCCTCCTGCCCTTGGCCTCCTGAGGAGCTGGAACTATAGGCACATGTCACCACACCCAGCTAATTTTTTGTTTTTTTGTAGAGACGAGGGTCTCACCATGTTGCCCAGGCTAGTCTTGAACTCCTGACTCCTGGCCTCAAGTGATCCTCCTGCCTAGGCCTCGTAAAGCACTGGGATTACAGGCGTGAGCTGTTGTACCCGGTCCTGAAAGTTTTAAAATAATGCCAAGGGTCTTGAGAAAAATTGTTAAAATAATTCTTAAATGGATTTAGAGACTTTAATTCAGGCAAGAAATAAATAGAATGGAATAATTAGAATAAGATACCCTAGAAAGCACAGACTCAGGGAAAATGAATAGAATAAGATAAATATCAATAAACACAAATTAAATAGAATAAATATAATTGATGAACAGATCATGAAAACTTTGAAACCCTATAATATAATTTAAAAAGTCTAAACCTATTGTGAGGTCTGTAGGCACCCTATGGAATGTTGATTGCTTTCTGGCTGGACTGTTTTTGATCACTGTTACTTAAAATTTATTCCACATAGTGTTTATATCTCAATGAGAGGATATGGGAACTGGATCCATTGACAATTTTCCTCTATCCAGGATCAATCCTTCTATTATCTTGAGGGCTTATTTTGGTGGTTTGCAAAGTGCAGGGTTACTTCTGGTGTCGAATGTGCTTCATAGTCACATAGGAATTATCCCGAAAGGAACGCCAGATAAATTGGGGTCATTTCTGAAGGAGGAACATCATGTTTTCCGTTTTCTCACCCCAACTGTGTTCTAATCCAGATAAATGGAACTATGCAAGCAAGATAGCTTTTGTCAACAGAAAGTTCAGGACAATAGAGCCTCCAAACTAGATACTGACCTGCCACTGTGCATAGTAAAGTGCCAGTTCAGTTTCTGTAGGTTGTAAATCCAAGGAAGTGATATTTATGAGACTATGGAGTACGGCTGTCATTATATGAGTGTTGTGAAGTCATTGTTGGATGAGAAGCTGCGATTTTCTTTGAATAGAAGCAGTGGTTCTCTGTGTCTCATTCTTCTAAACCAGTACTTTCCAGTAGATTTTTCTGCATTGATGGAAATGTCCTTTATCTGTACTGTCCAGTATAGTAGCTACTGGCCACATACGGCTGTTGAGCTCTTGAAGTATGGGCAGGGTGATTGAGGAAATGAATTTTTTTTTTTTTTGTTGAGACAGAGTCTCACTTTGTTGCCCAGGCTAGAGTGAGTGCCGTGGCGTCAGCTTAGCTCACAGCAACCTCAGACTCCTGGGCTTAAGCGATCCTACTGCCTCAGCCTCCCGAGTAGCTGGGACTACAGGCATGCGCCACTATGCCCGGCTAATTTTTTCTATATAGATTTTTTTTTAGTTGTCCATATAATGTCTTTCTATTTTTTTTTTTAGTAGAGACGGGGTCTCGCTCAGGCTGGTCTCGAACTCCTGACCTTGAGCAATCCACCCGCCTCGGCCTCCCAGAGTGCTAGGATTACAGGCGTGAGCCACCGCGCCCGGCCAGGAAATGAATTTTTAATATTATTTTATTTTCACTAATCTAAGTAGCCAGATGTGGCTAATGGCTACTGTATCGGACAGTGTCATTAAGATTATTATTTGTGGCAACCAAGAAGTAATGCTTAAAATGCAGAATAATGGACCATATTGACTTCTATATTTACTTTGGAGTTGTAAAATTCCTTTGTATTAATATATCATATTAGCATAATTTGACGCAACTCATGCTTCACTCTCAGAAATAAAATTCTTGCTAAATAACATTTATTTTTGGCTTAAAACAACAGAAATTTATTGTCTTATAGTTCTGTAGGCTCAAAGTCCAAAATCAATGTGTTGGCAGGGCTGGTTCCTTCTGGAGGCACTAAGGGAGAATTTGTTCCATGCCTCTTTCCTAGCTTATGGTGGTTGCCAGCAATCCTAGGCATTCCTTGGCTTAAACAACATGGTATTTTTTAGGCCATTGGTGTGGGCATTTCTTAAAGACAAATGCCTATTGACTTGAAAGTAAGAAGATGAATAACAGGCATTTCTGTTTTTATAGGGATGGCTGTATTTAGCACACAATAAATAAGAAAACTAACTTCCAATTGTCTAAATATAGATTGTAACATAACTTTTATAAGTTTGCTTGTTGAATTCTTAGGTTCTTTATCTTAGAATCATATTCCTGTTGCTTCTTGACTGTTAGCAAAATAGTTGGCTTCTCCTAGTCCTTATATTTTTAATAGTCTCTTCTCCTTATTGCAACTCAATACAGCCTTTACTGAGTGTCTGTGTACCCCATCCTTACCAAACTAATTTCATCACCATCCAAAATTGGAATAAGAAATTATGTTGGTTGAAGTCCACTTCTGGCTTTCTGACCAGATTTTAGTTTTGAGGTTTCCATATATCTGTTTGTTTTATTTAAGACAAGGCATTGAATGTAGAAGTCAGCTAGAGAACTGGTCTTGGTGCTCTTGAAACTTTACTTTGCATTTGATCAATGAAGGTATTGGATTTTATGTTTATACAAGTAAAAAAAGAACAATTTGAGACCCATTCTGACTCTGTGCCAATAGTTAGCAATTGTCATACACTCTTTCAAGCTTTTACCATTGATAGAAAAAAAGGCAATAAAAGCACTAGAAGTCAAAGACACAGATGTGACTATAGAGGAGGTTATTCAAAAAACTGAGAGGGTGCTGGAAATACATTGTGCAGCATTAAATTAAAGTCAAAGAAATTGGTTTTGCTCCAATGGTAGGTACCCACATAGATATCTGTCCTCTCTCCACTGAGGCAGCTGATGAATGGAAACTTGTGGTGTTTCGAGTAAGACATTATTCCTGGATTAGAATCCTGATTCTGCCATAACATGGCTGTGTAACCTCAGAGGAGGATTTCCTAGGTCCTTTGTGCCTCAGTTTTCTCATTTGTAAAACGAGGATAAAAATGTCCGCTTTGAAGCATTAATAGGATAGATAGTGTTTGTGACATGCCTGGGAAAATGGTTGTCATTCAATAAATGGTAGTTATTATTTGGCCTATTCAATAAATGGTAGTTATTATTTGGCCTAAGCTAAGGCTATAGTAGTATAAGTTCTACCTTTGGCATCACTTTCTTGTTTGTTTCTTTGTTTCTTTCCTGCTTTGCTTTGCTTTGCTTTGCTTTTTTTTTTTTTTTTTTTTTTTTCACCTTAGTGGAACCCAGTATTCTCAGAACCAGGGTGGGGATGGGCAAACAACATCCGCATAGTATTAGTATTGTAAAAACATATGTTTTAGTAGTTTCAAGTAGATCCTGACTATTTTCTTTCAAACAAGATCAGTTCCATGGTCCTCTTCCAAACACAGGCCTGTAACAAAAATATAGTTCATTAACTTTCAGCAAAACCTCTTGCTGAGAACTCTATAAAGAGAAGAACCATTGACTTTCCAGGGTTTTATGTGCAAGGGAGACTAAAATGTCCTTGTAAGCTCCATGAGGTCAGGGAGATGATTAACAAATGCTCTGATATTTCTCCATGCCCTGTATCCAGCAGCCACTTTGTAAATGCTTGTTAAACTGAATCAGACCAACATGTTCATGTAAACTTTTTGCTACCAATGGAACATAGTAAGTTTGTGGAAATCAGCGTGGTGACAGTAGCCCCTTACTTTTATGGTATGTTGCAAATGTTGTATAATTTTGCCCAAAATGTATAATTACATATCTGTACATTCTTCCTTGTTAGAAATTATTTTTAATGTCTCAAAAACTTGTAATGTGAAATGTACAGTTGTGATGGTAACCTGGCATCACAAACAAAAAGTGAAGGATAAATAATATATACAAAATTAAATAAATTCCACAAAAGCATTTCCTCCTTTAATTTAGGTATGTAATGATAAGGGCATTGATATTGGTCAAATTCCATTTCAGTGGCTCTGATAAAGCACCAATATAGTCAAGCCTTGACAGATGGTTTTGTGATGGTGTGTTGTTGATCAATGTCAGTGAACTGCCAGTTCTGTGACAGTTGGAACAACTAATGCTCATTCCAGTCCTTGTTAATGACAAAGCTCCTGATGGTGGTATACACATAGCACATGTGCAGGGAGGAAAGCCATTGTCAGACCACAGTGGAGCTGTGTCCTAACTTATGATTAAAATAAAAAGGTAGACAGTATTTTTTTAATCTAAGTTGTGCGTAGGATAAAAAGAGATGTCATGAAAGACTTTGGGACCATATCCTTATATATTATTTATATCTTTGAAAATTATTGTATTATTCAGTGGTTAGACTATAGGTGGAAAACATAATTATTCCTAATTTATACGAGCAAGGAATATTTCTTTTGAATTGTTAGGTACCTTGAGTTCCTTCTGACACTTAGTACGATGAAATCTTGCCACAGTATTTGGACAGCTTTAAAAGTAACTGAAATACTGTGTATCCCAGTTGACTTCCCAGTTGACTCCTTCTCACTGTGCTAGACCATAAACACATAATAGATGTTTAATAGATCTATAGACTTGGAATCTTTTTAAAGAGAAAGGAAAGGGATTTCTGAACACTGGAATCCTCCATTGAACACTGCTCCTGGTCTATCCTCATTCAAATAGAACAATAGTACTCATAACTCCTAAAGTAAGTGTTTGAGTGTTTTCTAACTGCCAAAAAGTGCTAGATGGTTTCTGCCTTCTGGAGCCAATTATTATATGTAAAATAATAGTTAACATTTGGATAACTTTATTTTAGGCCTTATTTTAGCCTAATCATAATTGCCTTTTTAAAAAAATAATTGGTATTCTACCATCAACTGGAATGCAGTAGTTACTCTCACTTATCCCACTACCAAATAACACAACTAAAGAAAATCCAACCCTGTGTAAAAACAAGGAAGTCAGAGAATTTCACATTTACTTTAATCCTTTTTTACCTTGTTTCCCCTTGCACTCTTAGAATGTAGGCCTAGCAGGAACTTAAAGTTCATCTAGTTCACTTGCCTTGTTTTATAGTTGTCCAAGGAGACAAAATGATTTTCAGAAACCCATATATCTTTCTAGTGGCAGACCAGGGGCTTGTAGATGATAGATTCTGGACCCTTGGAGAATATTTTAATAGCTGTCTCCATTGACCTAAGCATCATCTTGTTCTGTATGTGACTCTAATATTTATGCATTTGCAGATACCATTTGTCCCTTATCAGAAAAGTCCCTAGACAAGTAAATTCTCTAATTCCCCAATTTTGCTCATGTGGAAGCTGACACTGGGAGTTGTAACCTGCCAAAGTCCCACAGCTATTTTAGTATAACCAACACTAGAGCCTCGGTGGCCTGACTTCTACCTAGTGCAGAGCTCTTTCTCTTGGGTGGCCATACATTCAGTTCCCATTCACAATTTACCCCACATTTGCATATAGGTGACTTCTGTAACCAAACCTGGTCTTACTGATATTTTCAGCCTTGGAAATCAAACCCTCAAGCTTAAGAAAGGAATCATAGCTCAGGTGCATGCTCAGGAGTAGATTTTTGCCTTTGCTACAGGTAATGATAGTGTATTGGGAAAATCTGCTTGGTGTTATATATGTTTTGTGATATAACCCTAAGTGTGAATCTGAGGTCTGTAGTCTTTAAACTGGATCTTTTATTTACAGATGTGCTTGAGCAAAGATGATATGAAGTAGAATATTCTATTTACTATTCAAGGTCCTAAATCAGTGCCCTCTGACAATAAAATAAAATAAGAAGAAAATACATTAAGGAAGATATTATTTTTCCTTTATTTTAAAACCAATCCAACTTAATTTAGAAAATATAGAAAATTTTAAAGAAGGAAATTAAATCACTAATAACTCCACTCCAGTATGTTCTTTTGATAGATTCACAGAAATTTTTCTATCTTATTTTCTATTTCTAAAGTCTTAATACTGAATCTCCTTCTACCACTCATGTTGTTAGAGCATTGGCTCCTTTTTGACCAAGTCTTCAGTGACAGTGGCCACATTCTCCTTTTCCCCTTTGAGTCAAAGGTCCGTTCTTGAATTTGAACACCACCTTTGAGAATGTGGGCTTTTTGTGTATCAGCTGGGGCAATAGAGCTGTTCTGTCAATGAGTAACTTCTCTAACAGCCAACACAGCAATAACTCCTCTTGTTCCTTCTAGGATACATGCATAGATCTCAACATATACTAGTGGGAGAAAAGGTGTTTGCTAAATGGAGTGAGAGTGTTTCTAGTAGAATAAGTGCCTTTCCTGAACCTCTGATTCTCTCAGGCTCACTGTGTATGTATTCCTCTTTGCTTTGGGTCTGAGAAATGACTGCAGTAGTACTAATCTATTTAGGTTGGGAAGAGAGATTACAAATGAGCATTTTTGTTCTTTTGCAAAAGTATAAATTGCTCAAAAAATTTAGTGATAAAACAAATCTAGTGATTTAACAGATTTATGTTGGCTAAATATATATTATACTATTGACAAGATTGTGTTGCATTTTATACTAGATGGGTTTTTGCCTTTTCAGTCCCATAAAGGTAACACCTAAATAATTCCCCAAGAAGCACTTTTCTCATCAGCACTCCCAATCTACTTATTACTCTCCTCACCCACTCACTTTGGTAGTGGCCCCCTATTTGCCACAGTGTCTCCTCTCTCCTGGTAAATCCTACCCTCAGGAAAGAAACTGAGACTAGGGTAATCATATAATTTATCAAGATTGAATGGGGAATTTTAAATAATTACTCTGGGACAATAGGCATAAAGCCACACTGTCCAGAAACTTGCTGTCACCCTACCTGAGAAGTGCACAGTAGGGTCTATGTAGTTGATGATATATTACAAATCTACCTCTCTGTGAGCTATTTTCATTTTTATAGATCTAAAAGCTTTATATAAAAAAAGAAAGCATTCTAATAATGGTGGATTTTCAAGGATCAATTACTGGGTAAAGAAACTATTGCAGTCAGGGAATGAGTATAAAAGACCTAAAATAAAGAGAATTTGGTGAACTACTCTGCCTAAATTTAAGGTTTGCTTTATCTTCCACCTTAGGAGTTGTCTCAATCCTTAAATACCTTCAAAATAAGAAAAATAATTTGGACTATTATCAATCATAGGATAAACAAAGTTAGCTGTATGTTTTGCATTTGGGGGGAGTGGGAGTGTTTGGTGAATTTTGTGTCTCCAGTAGCCACTTCTTTTTCCTTTGTTATCCTTTATTTTTATCCTGAGATCGCTTCTTGTATTTCTGCATTTAGGAAGGAGATGGCAGTATTGAGCCTCGGCTCTAACTTAACACCACTTTCGAAGGAGCTTAAAATTCTTCATAGAGAAGTATCATTTTGGCTAAGCTCAGTTTCATCTCTTGGGATTTTATTTTCTACCCTCCCCCACCCCTTTGTATTCCCATGTGGAGAGTGAAAGAGTACTCTAATATTATATTATATTAGATCTGTTATACAAGGATACTATTAAATTACTTATTCTGATTTCTACACATCTAAGAATGCTGACTTAAGGGCTGTATAGAAAAAACTCTCTTCTAAAATAAAATGAGAGCCAGCTCTAAAATGCAAAAGTATGTTTACGACGTGTCTGTTTTCCTAAGGCTTCAACAGGAAAAATTAACTTTACATTTCCAATATACAAAACATTTTACTGAGCCACATCTTATGGTAAATAAAGGGAATAAATTTTTCACCATTTTTTTTAGGGCAATAGGCTACTGCTAAGAAAATTATGTTTTCAGTTGCTGATGCCCTGAAAAAAAGTTTAGATGATGAGAAGAATTATTTACTTACTCTGCATTCACTTCCACTGTTTTGCCTGCATTCCAAATTTCAAAAGGATGATTCATGTACCTTTTAGCTCTATGTTGAAAAATGAAATGAGTAACAGTGTCCTTTGTCAATATCAAAAGTAATTAAACAGTACATTTTTTAGGCAATAAACTGTAAGAAAAAAAGAATGCTACCACGTAAAGTTGTAGTAAGTTGTTTTTAAAAGTATAAGCCAAGATTAGCAAACTAAGCTGCCATGTCAAAGAATGTGAATCGGCAGTTGGAATGGCACCCAATACTACAAGTTATGTTTTTAAAAGCTGTCCTGCCATGCTTAAAGTATGTAAAAGAAATATTTTAACACTTGAGATTGTGTGGTTTTCTTTGAAATCTGGGTAATTAAATCATATGCAAAAAGATGTGTAATTGCTTAGTTTGGTTATCATTGATAGTGGATTTTCTTTGGTACCTTAACTTTTACATGTTTAAAATTATTGTTGAAATATTATGTGGCGAATAATTTATGGATTTAACTAAGCCAGAAAACCTATTTGGTTTCTATTATAAGTGAAGGACCCAACAACAACATCTTCATTTCATATTGTTCCGATAAATTTAATGACATTATTTTTTTTTTAACCAAAGGAAATTTCTTCTCAGCTGGATTCTTTCACTGTAGGTTTTAATCACAAACTTTGAAAATGAGAACATAGCTATTATTTTTTATTAAAAGGATATGTTCTGGTTAGTTTGGAAAGATTTGCCTAGGAAGGGCTTCCAATAACATGTCCAAGGACTTAAAATGTAACGCTGAAGTAAGAAGGTAACATATGCCTTTTAGTACCAGTGTATCTTAGGTTTTGTAAGATGCGCACGTGGTGAATGTATAGGCATCGTAAGGCAGTTCTTACTACCCTCAAAACTCCAATTGACAGTGAGCCAATGAAAGATTAGCTACCCTGGGTGGGATATAGATCTGTACATTCAGTGCCAAGCTCGTCCCGAGAGGATGTTGCATGTATGTTGGGTGCCATGAAAATTGAGGCAGCAGTGTCTTACATATAACATGTGCTCACTTAATGTTTGCTGATTTAAATTTTCTGACTATTCTTGCTCAATAATTTTTAGCTTTTTTTTTAAAGGTCATCCTTTAAAACTCTTTTTAAATTTTCATATCCTTTCTGTTAGAGCAGGATTGTTCCTCTGAGCAAGTTTTATTGTACATAAATAAATCTATAATGTATATGTCTTTAAAATATATTTTTATTAAGTGTATTATTTGTATTTTAGTTCTTAATGTAGTTTTGAAGATGAAAAAAACATTTGAATTCTTTAAATACTTTAGTCAAAATGCTAAATAATACAATTATAGTATCTGAAGCATTCATTGGTTTTTAGTGTAGTTAAAATGCTTTAGACTTGCTATATATGAAATCTTATACTAGTGTAGAATTGAAGCGATTCAATAAACTTGATGTTTCAGTCATGCTTTAGGTGTCTCACCAGTATTTTAGCTTGTAAATATCTTTGAGGTCGAAGGCTGTTATCAGCAGCATCCCCTTAACTCTTCTCAGCAGCTTGAATAGGCACATATCAAATTGAAATACACTGTCCTAACCTTAGGTAGACTGCTAGGAGGAGACTACTGTTGGGAATAATTGGAGTACTTGAATTGTTAGTGTTTCTGCATAAAGTATAATAAGTAATTCTCATTATGGAGTTATGCCATAATGAGATTGAAAAATAAGCGAGTTTTCTCCCTTTCCTATCAGTCTTTGCCGTGTCTTCCATGCGGGGGAATGCCTCATATACTTTTGCTGGTATGTGTGATTCTTACAGGAAACAAATTCCTCTTGATGTTTATTCATTCAAATGTTCGTCAGACTCTTCTGCAAACTAGTGGTGTGGAGCACAACTGGCAGGGGCCTTGTCCTGTTTTCAATACTCTGTAGCATCAATTCTTGGCAAACTTTGGTGGGACCTTGGCAGTGCTGCCCTCCTGGACCTGGGCTTCATTATAGTTTGTAAAGAGCCACCTCTTAGCCAGGCTTGTCCAGATAGGGCCCCAGGCATAAGATGCCAGAGAGTCTAGGACACTTGGTCTTAAAGAAACTCTCCTTGATTGAGTGGTCAGGGTTCATATGTTTGCCAAAGACCTGAAGATATGCTGGTATCTGGCCATCCCACATTAGGAGGAGGGTATTACTCTGGATAGAAATGTCACTATCTCAGTCTCCTTGAAGCCGGAACAATTGTTATCTTCAGCTAAAGTGCCTATTGTATTTAGGTATGTACCTAAAAGGACTCATGTGACATAATTTTACCTATATTTTCTCATTTTTTGAAAAACAAGAATGAAAACCAACAATACACCCCCATAAAATGACTTTGTGTTTAAGTTGTCCCACACTTCCTCACGGCCACTTCCTTCTATATGCTGTTAATTAGAATGAAACTCTGATGTATTGATAATGTGAAATTAAACAGATTGTTTATTCACCCTTAAAAATAGAATGTTTTATTAGAACAACCTCAGGGGGTCATTAAAGAAAATGATTTAAGTATTGTACAGCAACAAATAATAGAGTCTAGTAAAATTAGATTTTTTTTACCTTCGAAGTTTCTAATATACTTGGTCTATTTAGAAAACAAACATATTTAATTGTTTCCATCTCTTAAATATGTCTAGTGAGTTCAGTTTTTAGTTGCTGTACAAATAAATTGGTCCTAGTTGCATTGCTTTCTTTCAAACATCATTTCAAATTAAGGCTTAATGTGGTTTGAACATTTTGCCAGAAATAGTCATCCTACTTTTGTCTGAGGGTGGTTGATTACATCTATCTTTTCCAGCTTACAAATGCCAATATATTTAGAAGAATGCACGCCCAACCCTGAAACCATTTGTCATCACACATTGATTTTAACTCTGTGTTTTATTATGGTACATAGGAGGAAAAGCAAACAATTAAAAATCTGAAGAAAAATGGAATGTCAGGACATGCTATACATTTTTGTTGCATCACCATATTTAACCTATTTTCCTCTACCATTTCCAATGCTTAATTACTTGGATTATCAAAATATTTGTAAATATTTTAAATGTTAGACTCAAAAATAGCTTTCAATATCTTAGTAGCAAATATACAAGAGGAATGAAATATACCAAATGAGGGAGAAGTTTAGAATTATTTCAAAGCATGAATTCTAGTAATTGTATCTGGCATTCTCCAAATAACTAGAGAAAAGGCTCTTAGGAAAGAAAGCATTCTTAATGATAAAATAAAAGATAGTTGTTTTGTACCTATTTTATGATGTGTACGCAAGATCTGTACTTGTCCAGTTTGTGTACATGGTCTTTATAATCCACTGTATCACTTCTATTTTATTGTCATGAGAAATGGAATTAAAGAGTAAAGAGACTAGAAATATTTGATATTTAATTCCACAACAAATCCATCTTGCTTAACAAAGTAGCAAGGTGGAGATGTTTGTGTGGTAGGAAGAAAAAGGGTGTATTTATAAGCACCATGTAATAGGAAACTAGCAGACAGCCATAGGTAGAATGTGACTATGGTGAATGATTTTAGTGTCCTGCTGAAATTTCTTTTCAACTATTGAAATCTGACCTACCCAAGTGTCCATGGAAAACCTCAGAATCACTTTATGAAGCTTTCTTAGTGTGACTTGACACTCTAAGAACTGAGCTAGACTAAAGACTCCCTGAGGATTTTAACCCTTATAAGCATAGAAGCAGAGGCTCTTAATGAGTATTGTCTCTTTGCATCTATTCCTATTTTTATGTTTGTTTCCATTTTTGAGTCAATAAAAACAGAAAAACTTATGTTAATTAGGGTATAATCTAAGATGCTTTACCAAAGAGACCCTAAAATACAGTGACTCAGAAAAGAAAGAAAGCATATAGGAGTTTCTGTTCCATAAGATCAAGGAATCCATATTACTTCTATTTTTCTCTGCTTTCTCTAGAATATGATCCCCATCTTATAGTAAAAGGTGGATTACCACCATTATGTTCTCATCCCAACCTGCATTGGTAGTGAGATGGTCATGACAAGGGAGAAAATGCAGCTTCCTTGGTACAGATATGACTGAAATGGCTTATATCACTTCCTTTCATATCCCATTGGCTGGAGCTTAGTCATAGGGCCATACTTAGCTACAGAAGACTCTGGGAAGTGGAGTTTGGGGATCGGCAATCCTATGTCCATCTGAAAGTACGAGGTAATGGGGGACAGTGTTCTAAACTAAAAGGAAAGAAGAGGAATGAATACTGGAAGACAATTAGTCCTCTAATTAAAATTTCTGAATTTCCTTACTTCCTCTCCCCTTTTCTCTTCTTTCTTCCTCTTTATTCTTACTCCTCTTTGCTTATTGCTTCCCCTCCCTTCTTTTACACAAGATTAATGACAATGAGAATGTTCAACCTAAATAGCCAGTGTTCCCCCATGCCCTACAAAGGGCCCTGTAGTATTTGGGGGGCCTGTTAACTATAGGTTAAATTTTTTATTCTATGGACTGTATTGCCCTATCTCCTTTAATCGTTTCCTAAACAAGTTGAAATATAGGAAAGAAAGAAGGAAGGAAAGGAGGGAGGGAAGAAAGGAAGAAAAAGAGAAAGGAAATGAAAATATAAGCTTTATGAAGGGAGGCAGGATTTATTTTGTTTTGTTTATAGCTATATCTCCAATGCCCAGAGCATTGCCTGGATCATTGTTAATGGTAAAAGAAATTTTTCAAATGAATAAATTTATTTTTCCATCTAACTATTTTTTCTGAAGTTTCTTTCCATCTCCAGCTCATCCATCATGCTGGTTTTCCGTTAGAAAAGTCTTTCCTGAATGCAAAATAGTAGTCTATGTATTACACAAATTCAGCTTGATATATTGTCTCTAACTACCTCCTCATAACAGACTTAATTGTTAGTTTGTATTCCATCTTTGAATGAGATTATAATTAGTTGTTTCTCTAAGGGATGTTTGCCATAGAATTATTATGAACAAGAGGAAATGTATGAGATCAGTCTCTACCTTAAGCATATGTTGGCTCTACTCAGAGGAAAGTGAACTGGTATAAATAAGAAACATGACATTTATTACAATAAATTTATTCTTTCTAATTGATTCCATTATTTGGCTCTTTGGCTTTTCAAACCAGAAGTGAGTGATAACAAAATAAAAAGAGTTCTCTAAAACAAGCCCCCAGTGGTCAAAATGCAGAACCATGGAGAGAGGGCCATCGATTCCTTCCCTTGTTATCTTTCTCCTTAAACTCTTTTCCTGAGCCTCAGACAGATCAGTATCAGTGCTTAAGAGCTAACGTGATTTATTTATTCTCTTTGTCATCCATCTGGAATCACAGCCTTGGCCTTAGAGATTCTAAAGCTTAGTGGATTGCAGTCTGGATTGTGGGGGAGGAGACAGGAAGGTGATTGGTGACACTTGGATTTCCTGCCCTCTTTTTATTCAGAGCTGGGTCGCTTTAACAGTTTAACAGGTTGTGTTCATTAACAACTTTTGTTGGAAAAAGGATTCCCATTCTAACAAAAGTTTAGAAACCTTCAATTGAGCCCAACTTTCTTATTATATATGAAAACACTGAGGCATTCAGAGAAGATGTCATTTTTCAAAGCTTTTAAAGGTAGAATTTGCGTCGTCTTTTTCTGAGCTAGATATCCTCCCACTGTATTTTGCATTAACCTGCCCCATAGCATTCTGATATCAGTGATTTTTTGTTGCTGTTACTGTTCAAAAAATAAGTAGTTTTTTTTTCTTTTTTGGAACTATATAGGGTGGTTTGGCATAAAATAGGCAACCAGACAAGTTTTTCTAATAGTATATAGTCTCTCCAAAATCAAATAACACGTAAGATAAGTGCTGGTTCAGACAGGCAATTCCTCCATTGTGAATATTATATTATCAATCAGTGATAAACAGTCGTCTGGAAGTGAAAGATTTTCATTGCCATGGATTTAACTGACAATGACTGAGTGCAGTATGGTGGGGTCCCTTATCTAACTGAATCATGGTACTGGGGAGGTTATTTGGGTGGACCTGACCCTGGCTCAGCACAAGGAAGGGATGGTCTGGAGAGAAATGGGTTAGAAATAACCCTGTCACTTTCTCTCCTGAACTCTTCAATACAAGCAGGTGGTGCCTTCATCTTAATAATTTGTGTCTGTACTTACTATGTTTTTGATTCTGAGAAATCAAAGATGAAATCCCTTCATGCTTGGAAGAGCCTGTGTATTCTATATTTCAAGTGGATGTGCTTAATACTCCAGAATGGAATGATACTCACCTGTTCTCCATAAGCCTATTAGGTAATTTTGGTAAATGTGAAAGTTGCCTTCATCCTGCTATTTAGTAGCATATTTAACATTTAATAATGAAGGAAATGCTCTAGAGACTAGTTTTCTGGCTAACTAATGCCTTTGCAAACCAATGCAACCTCTTAACATAAAACATAAGTAATAGAAGTTCAGAGGAAATGAGCTGTTGTGTTCCCTCGAGCATGATTAGAAAGTCTGAAGTAGTGTTCACAAACTATTGTTTTACAGCAATTATATATTTTTTCACACGTATGAAAATGTTCTTTATGGAAAGCAGAGGTCAACTTAAAGTCAGAAGCTCTAGTTCTTGGAATACTATGATGTTATAAAGAATAACCATAAAATATTTAATATTTTAATAATATTGTAATACTTTACATTCATTGTGTACAATTAAGCTGTGATTTGTTTTTTGACATGCACTGTTAATAATTTTCACATCTTTGGGAGGAATATAACTGGCAAATGTAACTCATTAAATATTTTCTTTTTTTATTTTCCTTTATAAAGACCTCAAGTTATCTATAGTAAAGAATTAGTCAACTTTATGGCAGTTTTGCAATGTAAAAAAAGTTGTAAGGGACCAAAGATGTAATCTTTTCCATTATTTCCCATTCTGAGATGTCTCAGGAACCATGATAAAATCCAGGCCTATGAAAACCAAGTGATTCTATTGCTCATGGGCAGTTCGTTCAAAGTAGAGCTAAAGCTAGCACGTAGGTCTCCTGACTGTACAGCATCATTTACTTTCACAACCACTCTCTATGACAGGTGAGGATAAAAAGATTTTTCAAAAAGCCAAAATTGTATTTATGTATCTTGTCTTGACTTTGTTTTTCACATTTTCATGACAAAAGAACAAATTTCACTGGAACAAGAAATTACAGGAATGCTACAAATCTTTTATAGTTTTTAGTTTTTTTTCTCTTTTAGAAATGGGTCTCACTCTGTTGCTCACACTGGCCTAAAACTCCTGGCTCAAGCTATCCCCCTACCTCAGCCTCTCGAGTAGCTGGGTCTACAGGCATGTGCCACAGCACCCAACTCAACAGTTTGTTTTTATATGCCAAAGTTTTGCTCCTTTTCTTCTTTACTTCCTTCCCTTTTTTTCCTTGATCCTTTCTTTTTCTCTGTTTGACCAGAGAACTATTGCTTAATTGAAGCAGTGTTGTTATGGTGGTGATTCCCTCCTCCAAAGCAAGATAGAAGTATTCATACCATTATAATTTCTGTCCTTATTTCAGTCTGAAGCATTTATTAAGCTCTCCCATTCACATAGTATATTGCTGCATGATCTACAAAGCTGTGAATTTTAGAACTATGAAGTGCATCAACTAATTGAAACTTCTCAGTTTATAGATAAGAGAACTGTGACTCAAACTCTGTTTTTGCAAAGTGGGACAAAATTTAAGCAAAAAACAAAACAATGAATATATTTAGTTTTATTCCTTTATTTTCAATCAAACAGATGAGTATATTTTAGTGAGATGATAAATTAAAAAGAAGTAAGGAAGTGATAGGTTGTAATGGAATTGCCAGTATGGCAGCAATTAGAGTATGGGAGAGTGGGTGGGTAGAAATCAGGGAACAGAAAGTTGAAAACCAAGGAAAGATACAAAAAGATAAAAATGATATGATACCTTTATCCATTTTAGATGTTATTACTTGTCCTGTTTTTGTGAATTTCTGGACTGTAAAGCCAAAACACAAAGAGATTTTTCACACACACACACACACACACACATTCTTACACACCACCAGATAAGCCCTACGACAGTGCTCACATTTTTAAATCCCAATATGTAGGAGATTTTCCTAAATTTCGACTCATTACTATAGTAGTAAGGTCTCAGTGTACTTTTCCCTTTGTAAAATTAACCTACAGGTTTTTTTAAATCAGTACTAGCCTTGTAAACTGTATTTTTAATAACAAAATAGTTTATTCTTTTTATTCTGCTCATTTTTCTTGCGTAAGTGGAAATAATAAGTCAACCAAAATGTGGATGTTATATGATGAAATTAGCAAAGCTTCCTTTTCAAGTTTTTTTTGTATTTTCTGGTTCAGTAATCATGGTTAATAGTGACTTAATGGTTTGTTTGTACTCTATCTTGACACCAAGGTTTCTATCATAAATGTTCGTTTTGCAAGAATAAAAAAAGGCATTATGTACTAGTGGGCAATGAGTTTGTTAGCAAATATAAAGCACTCACCTTCATGTACTACACATCATGGCAGCTCAGTAGTTGTAGAAGTTCCCTATTCAACTACCTGACATTTATAATGTTTCACAATACTATACCTTACATTTACATTCTTCTATATAAGGTCATAATAATATCATCTTGGGAGGCACAAAGAGAGCAAACATTAGCATTCCCATTTTACAAATGGGGAGATTATGGATAACAAAACTTAAGAGCCTTGCCCGTGGTAGTAGAATAGAGGCTTTCTAACAGGTTGACCTATAATTTATTGTCTAAACTTGGACACTATTGAGAATGACAATGGATACTATTAATAATTCCACTGGGACAAAGGGCATAAACTGGAACTGTCCCAGGGAAAGTGTGACCTATTTTCACTTTTACTAAAACCCACAACTGATTCTATTTCTACTTCTCTACTATTCTCAGACTTCTCCTGTACTCTTGCCAACTATATGCAAATACATATAATGGTTATAGGAGAGAGAATAGCTGGGCTTGAAACTTGGAACCTGCATTTGTTAGCTGTGAGCTCTTGGGCAAGTTACTTCTCTATGCTTCAGTTTCTTTCTCACTGAAATGGGATGATAATAATAATATTTAAACTATACAGCTGTCATATGGATTGAATGAGTAAAATGCTTGGAATAGTGCCTAGCACTTAGTAGGCACTATATGTACTTGGTAAATAAAATATTAATATTGATCCCAATAATTGCTTTTTTATAAGAAAAATTAAAAGCCACTTAGCTAAGAGCATTCAGAACTTTTTTTTTTTAAACAAAGTCTTGCTATGTTGCCTGGGCTATGTGGTGATCCAGTGGCGTTATCATAGCTCACTGGGCTCAAGTGATCTGCCTGCCTCAGTCTCCCAAGTAGCAGGGACTGCATGTGTGTGCCACCATGCCCAGCTAATTTTTCTTTCTTTTTTTTTTTATTGTAGAGATAGGGTCTTGCTGTGTTGCTCAGGCTGGTCTCTAACTCCTGGCCTCAAGCAATCCTCCTGCCTTGGCCTCCCAACATGCTGGGATGACAGGTGTGAGCCACCATGCCCAGCCAATAACATTCTTTTTATTCCAAGAGCACTTTTCTGGAATATTCTTGGAATATTGTCTACATTTTGCTATACTTTGAATATCTATACCCGAAATTACTAATTTTTGTGCCAATACTACTGAGTGACACAAATCTAATAGTGACTTACTGATTTATTTATTTGTAAACAATATGTGACATTATTAGCATATATGTGATAAAACTGCGTTAGCAAGCTAATTCTCATCTTGGAGCATTTTGGCTATATGATGAAAAATGATAGCCTCCCTAATAAGCTACTACTTTCTGAATTCTACTAGAATTGTACTATTTCTGTTCTATTCTGTTAATAGACCTTTTTGTCTTTCTTGAGATAACTCAGTTTCTTCATTTTAATAACTCATGATATCTGGTTTCTGCTTTGGGAATCGATAGCCTTGATTTATCCCCACACTGACCCTCTTTCTTTCTTAAATTAAAAATAAAATCCAAAAGCTCAGTCTAAGATGAGAAATACATAGAAAGGTATTTCCTCTGCAGTTTGCTTTGTGGTGATTTGGCCCTAAGAAAAAAAGGCTTCCTTGGATCCTTTTATAAGGGCACTAATACCACTTATGAGGGCTCCACCCTCATAACTTAATCACCCCCAAAGGCCCCAACTCTTCAAACTATTACGTTGAGGATCAGGTTCAGGGTTTAAACTATGAATTTTGGGGGACACAGACATTCAGACCATAGCTTTCTCCAATTAAATACTAATTTGAGAGGAGGATATTTCCTAACTACAAAGTGAATTTATTTAAAACTTTAAATGTCAATATACATTTCTAATAAAGTAGCTTGCATGCTGGTGTTCTGATTCAGTAGCATATCGGGGGTTCGCGACGTCCCTGATACAGATAGGGTCCCCTGGCAGAATGTGCTGCAAGAGATGAAAGAAACAGAAACACAGACACAGAAATAGTATTTAAAACAGCAGGGAAATCAGGGGACCACCAGCACTCTCGGTGCCAGGTGGCAGTGACTGAAACCCAGCACTTGCTTTTTATTCTCTTTGGCATGCCACAAAATACAATGATCTCATGCGAAAAAATCATGGGATACAATGATCAAAGGTCTCAGGGGTTCCCCCCAAAATCACAAGGTGTCCTAGCTAATTTCTTTCTCCTTTCTAGAAAGGAAAACCACATAATTCTTCAGTAGGTACACCACTTTTGATCAAGGTAAACTGACTAATTTTATCCCAAGCTCAAGCCATGTACATAGATATCAATCTTCTAACTTCAGTAGCTGTGACCCATTTGATCAAGAAACAAAGAAACTACAGGCTTTCCCCTGGGAGACTGGTTTTACATTAACTGAGGCATTGTGGAGAGAAAGGAAGAGAAGGAACTTGGCCCAGTGTTCTTACAATGGAAGCCCGAAGACCCTTCGCCCGGGCTGATGTATGGCAATCTACCTCTACAGCCATGAGAAGTTTTCATGTCAGGCTTCTCTGTGGCTTTTCAGGCATGAGACCCCTTAGGCTCTGAGGTTGGAGCATGCTTTGCTGTACTCCCAGATCGCTGACACATGTTCCCCAACTAGGCAGTTAACATCTGCCCTCATTTCAGGCTTCTGCTCAGGCAATTCCTTCACCTCCTATCCTGTCACAGCCTCAGACATAGCATCCCTAAGTCCCAGTGGTCTGAATCCCATCAGTAGCAGAATTTAACTCTTTCAGAATGCTCATGGGTGTCGATTTCTGAAGTGGAGAGAAGTTTGTCATACGGTGTTGATCTGTTACCTTAAGTTATGGCCTACCCTGACTGCAGTGAGAATGGTCTGTGAGAGGTGAAAAGGTCCTTCTGTCTGCAGATGCCCTAGCTCTCTGCTAAGCTTTTAAGTTGATAGAACTAAAATATTTGGGTTAGGATCAGTTCTGGCTTGTCTTGTAAAGGATTTGAGTGGATGACAAACTCCTTGAGAGAATTGTGGCAAACAGCAAGTGCTTGAATGAGTGATGTAATTCAGTACCAGGCTCATTCTGAGGGGCAGGTAGAAGTGAAAGGATGTTGTATATATGTTGTACTATGATAATTGAAGCACAGTGAGGTTTAGGACTTTTGGGGAGTCATACTAGTGTGAGGAACCTGGTTGGCTGTCTAGACGACAAGGAAAGGAGGTTTGAGATTTGAAGTAGGAGTGAGGGAACGTAGTGGAAAGAACATGGATTTTTCTTTCTTAATTATTTCTTTATTATTTTCTTAATTATAGAAGCAGTTCTTGAAAGTATTTGAATACCTGCTCTGCCTCCTGTGAGCTGTGGAATGTTTGACAAATTACTTAATTTCTCAGAGCCTTAATTTCTTCATTTTCAAAATATAGAAAATTGATACCTGCTTGTTGAAAGAGTTAAATGAAGTAACAATTATACAAAGCTTGAAGCATAGTAGTTGCTCTGTGGTGACTATTATTATTCTGAAACCTGGACCAGACCATGCTTTGTAATATTGCTTAAACCCCTGATAGATGCTTCTGTGGTATTTAGAATTCCTGAATACGTTAAGAGATCAGGACCAGTTTGGAAGCCACGCATCAGAAACCTCATCTGCATGCAATTTAGTGGTAAGTCCCTTACCCTTTGGGAAGAGGAAGAGGTACACATATCTCTTCTCTGCCTCTTCCTTTCCTTTTTACTGATAGTAAGGGTGGGATAAAATATTTATAACTTACAGTATACTCTCTCCCATAGCACCTTAAACTTGCATTCCTAACCAACCAATGGGGATACTCTCTTTTACCTAGAAGAGCCTTCAGTTTTCTTTTACCACTAGTTATAAGTGTTGCAGGAATCAATATATTTATTATTAACCTATTTTATTGCTTCTTGGCTTTTTGTCTAGGGTTGAGTGTAGTATTATTAAACTGTATTGTTTGACTTTGACCACTTTCTGAGAGCACACTATGGCTCTTCTGGAATATGACCAAGATGGTTAAAATGGTGGCACAAATTTTTTATTGGATCCCTTTTCTGTCTTGTGGGTAGATAAACTACCACGCTTTGTAATAATTCCCCAACCTTCCTAGTAGTAATAACGATTTGACAGCTAGGGGAAGTAAAGGAACAGAAAAACCTAGGGAACTAGGAAAACTCCCCAAAGAAAAAGCTATGTACTTATTGTTTTTTTTTATACTTTTCTTAATTTCAGCATATTTCAGGGGTACAAATGTTTAGGTTACATGTATTGCCTTTGCTCCACCCAAGTCGGGGCTTCAAGCATGTCCATCCCCCAGACGGTGTGCACCACCCCCATTGTACCCATCCCCTGTGAATATACCCATCCCCTCCTTCCACTTCCCACCTGCCTAACACCGGATGAATGTTACTACTATATGTGCACATAAATGTTAATCAGTTAATACTAATTTTATGGTGAGTACATGTGGTGCTTGTTTTTCCATTCTCGTGATACTTCACTTAGTGGAATGGGCTCCAGCTTTATCCATGATAATACAAGAGGTGCTAGATCACCATTGTTTTTTGTGGCTAAGTAGAACTCCGTGGTATACATATATCACATTTTATTAATCCACTCAGGTATTGATAGGCACTTGGGTTGTTTCAACATCTTTGCAATTATGAATTGTGCTGCTATACACATTCTAGTAAAGATGTCTTTTTTTCCTTTCAGTAAATGACCAGTAATGGGATTGCTGGATCAAATGGTAGTTCTACTTGTAGCTCTTTGAGGTATCTCCATATTACTTTCCACAGAGGCTGTACTAGTTTGCAGTCCCACCAGCAGTGTATGAGTGTTCCTATCTCTCTGCATGCACACCAACATTTATTGTTTTGGGACTTTTTGATAAAAGCCATTCTCACTGGAGTTAAGTGATATCTCATGGTGGTTTTGATTTGCATTTCCCTGATGATTAGAGATGTTGAGCTTTGTTTCATGTTTGTTGGCCATGAGTCTGCCTTGTTTTGAAAAGTTTCTGTTCATGTCCTAGGCCCACTTTTTGAGGGGATTGTTTGATTTTTTTCTTGCTGATTTTCCTGAGTTCTATATAGATTCTAGTTATAAGCCGTTTGTCGGACGTGTTGCATGAGAATATTTTCTCCCATTCTGTAGGTTGTCTGTTTGCTCTCATGATAGTTTCCTTGGCTGTGCAGAAGCTTTTTAATTTGATCAGGTCCCATCTATTTCTTTTCATTGTTGCTGTGATTTTTTGGGGGGTCTTCGTCATAAATTCTTTGCCTAGGCCAATGTCTATAAGAGTTTTTCCAACATTTTCTTCTAGAATTCTTATAGTTTCATGCCTTAGGTTTAAGTTTGTTATCTACCGTGAGTTGATTTTTGTGAGAGATGAGAGGTGCAGATCCTGTTTCAGTATTCTACATGTGGCTATCCAATTTTCCCAGCACCATTTATTCAGTAAGGATCCTTTTCCCAGTGTATGTTTTTGTCTGCTTTGTCAAAGATCAGATGTCTGTATGAGGATAGTTTTATTTTTGGATTCTCAGTTCTATTTCGGTTGTCTATCTCTCTGTTCTTATGCCAGTACCATGCTGTTTCAATTATTATAGCCTTGTAGTATAGCTTAAAGTCTGGTAAATTGATACCTCTGGATTTGTTCTTTTTGCTTAGGGTTGCTTTGGCTATATGGGGTCTTCTCTGGTTCCATACAAAGCATAGAATTATTTTTTCTAGATCTGCAGAAAATGATGTTGGTATTTGAATAGGGCTTGCATTGAATCTGCAGATCACTTTGGGTAGTACAGACATTCAACAATGTTGATTCTGCCGACCCATGAGCATGGCGTGGTTTTCCGCTTGTTTACTTCCTCTGCTATTTCCTTCCTCAGTGTTTCATAGTTCTCCCTGTAGAGGTCTTTCACCTCCTAGTTAAATATATTCCTAGGTATTTTATTTTCTTTGTTGCTATTGTAAAGGGTACTGAGTCTTTGATTTGGTTCTCAGTTTGAGTGTTTTTGGCGTATAGGAATGCTACTGATTTCTGTACATTGATTCTGTAACCTGAGACTTTGATGAATTTGTTTATCAATTCCAGTAGTCTCATGGCAGAATCTTTGGGGTTTCCTAGATATAAGATCGTATCATGAGCAAAGAGCAATAGTTTGATCTCTTTTGCCCCCATTTGAATGCCGTTTATTTCCTTCTCTTGTCGGATTGCTCTGGGTAGGACTTCCAGCACTATGTTGAATAGAAGTGGTGATAGAGGGTAACCTGGTGTAGTTCCAGTTCCAAGAGGGAATTCTTTCAGTTTTTCTCTGTTCAGTATGATGGTGACTGTGGGTTTGTCATATATGGCTTTTATCATTTTCAGGTAAGTCCTGTCTATACCTATTTTGTTAAGCATCCTTATAATAAGAGGGTAATGAATTTTGTCAAATGCTTTTTCTGCATCTATTGAGAGGATTGTATGGTCTTTATTTTTACTTCTATTTATGTGGTGAATTACATATATAGATTTGCATATGTTGAACCATCCCTGTATCTCTGGGATGAAGCCCACTTGGTTGTGATGGATTATTTTTTTGATGAGCACTTGAACGCAGTTTGCTAGGATTTTCTTGAGAATTTTTGCATCTATATTCATAAGGGATATTGGTCTGTAGTTTTCTTTTTTTGTTGCCTCCTCTCCTGGTTTTGGTATCAGGGTGATGTTGGCTTCATAAAATGTGTTGGGGAGGATTCCTTCCTCCTTGATGTTGTGGAATAATTTCTGCAGAACAGGCACCAGTTAGTCTTTGTAGGTAAGGTAAAATTCAGGTGTGAAACCATCTGATCTGGGATTTGTCTTTTTAGGAAGGTTTTTTATTGCTGCTTCAATTTCGGTACTTGATATCAGTATGTTCAGGAATTCTGTTTCTTCCTGATTAAGCCTAGGGAGGCTGTGTGTTTCTAAGAATTTGTCCATTTCCTCCACATTTTCAAGTTTATGTGCATAGATGTTTTTATAGTATTAATAGATGATATTTTTTATTTCTGTGGTATCAGTTGTAACTTCTCCTTTTTCATTCCTGATTGAGCTTATTAGAGTCCTGTCTTTTCTGCTTCTCATTAATCTAGCAAGAGGTGTGCCAGTTTTGTTTATTTTTTCAAAGAATCAACTTTTTGTTTTATTAATCTTCCATATAGTTTTTTTTTATTATTGATTTCTTTTAGTTCTGTTCTGATCTTTGTTATTTCTTTTCTTTGCTGGTTTGGGGTTGGTTTGCTCATCCTTTTCCAGTTCTTTGAGGGTTCATTAAATTGTTGCTTTGTGATCTTTCTGTCTTTTGAATGTAGGCATTTATGTATTTAAATTTTCCTTCAGTACTGCTTTATCTGTGTCCCACAGATTTTGATAACTTATGTCTTCTTTATTGTTTAGTTCAAAGAATCTTTTGATTTCCATCTTAATTTCCTCCTTAACCCAATAATCATCAGGAGAAGGTTGTTTAGAACAGGACAGATCCTCCAAACAGAAAATAAACAAAGAAACAATGGACTGAAACAGAACTCTAGAACAAATGGGCCTAAATGACACTTACAGAGCATTCTACCCCAAAACCACTGAATATACATTTTTCTCATCAGCTCATGGGACATTCTCTAAGATTGACCATATCCTAGGCCATAAAGCATGTCTTAACAAATTTAAAAAAATAGAAATTGTATCATGCATCTTCTCAGACCACAGGGGAATAAAATTAGAAATCAACTCCAACAAAAACTCTCTATACTTTTTAAAGAAACAAATTTTCCAGTCCTAACTGTTGTAATTCACACTGATAATGAAGTTATATTGTTTTCCTATAATTTAATATTTGTTAATTATTTTTATGTCTAATACCTCATGCAATGCATTATATTACTTGCAAAGCAGATATTCTCCTTCTCCTCACTTTACAGATGAGGAAACTGAAACATGAGAGGATTCACAGAATATACTTAACACAGTCAATAAAAGTCAAAACTGATATGATTAATGACAAAGAAAAAAATACAAATTGCACATAATTCATTTCATTACACAGACATAAGCATTATTAATATGTTAACATTTTACTGTTTCTCTTTCTGTTGTGTTTTCTATACATATATGGGTTTAAATATTAAACATTAAATATTAAATTAATATTAAATTTAATAAATTAAACATTAAACATTTATTTAAATGTGTACCATATATATGGTTCTATATTCTGGTTTTTAAAGTTATCTTTATATTATAACTTAAAAATCTTTGTAAACCATCATTTAAAATTCATTGCATGACTATAAAATCTATAGGACCATTATCCTATTACTGAACATTTAGTTTCTTCAAATTTTTATTAATTAAAAACAGCATTATAATGAATGTCTTTGCATATGAATATTTTTCATTTATCTGGCTACTACATTATAATAGATATCTGAACTTTAAAGCATAGGGCAGCATTTTCACCTACTGGCACCTGTTATGATAAATGTTTTTCATTAGTGACATTGGCCAAGATTACAGGTATATCATGCAGCTCTCAAACAGGGAAGAGGCTGACTTGCAAAGAGAGTGAGTTTATCACCTTGACTTCATAAACATTTGTGTGCTCACAGATTCAGACAAGCTGGCTTAGAAGAAGTAAGAAAGGGAGGACCCACTAGCAAGGCCTCCAGCTGTGGAAGTTAGAGGAACACCTGTTGTTCCTTTGTTTTTAAATTTAATGTATAATGAGTACAGTATAGTATTTGGAGTTAGTAACAGCTAGGTTCTTACCAGCTAGGTGGTTTCAGGAAAATCACTTAATCTCTTAGAGCTTTGGGTTCTGAATCTGGAAAAATAGGAAAAAAAATATATGCTTACCTTACTAAACGTGAAGGTTAAAGAAGATACCTATAAAGTTCCTAGTATAGAGCCTGTCATTGTTCTTGCACAGTAAATAGTGAGTAACATTCTTAATATATAACCAAAAGAAAGTAAAAAGTATATTAGAACAAAGCCTTTCTTACCTAAGGGGGAAAAAGTCCTGGGAGGGTCTGCCAAATGAGTGAGGAATAATAAGGATAAAGAACTATCCTTCTGAGTTCACATTCCATTTTTGACTACTAAACTGAGACTGCTAAGAATACAAGCACTTAAAAAGACTCACGAGGATATTGAGACAACAAATGACTGTTACAACTGAATAGTTTGATGTTTTACATGTAAATTACTCAGAAGCATATGGATTAAATTTCCTTTTGACAATACCTGGCTTTACATGTTAAGGGAAAAGAGACATGAGAACAGGGCCATCCTTGGTTAGGAACTCTCTGATGGCCACCCCAGGAGGGTTTTAGGTAGACACACAGAGAAAAGGCTGGGAAATACTGCCTGGAGAAGATGGGGAGGAGAAGAAACAGGGAAAGGTCCTCATAAAATCAGCCCCTGACTTTGGGGAAGTCCAAATTATTACAAATCGATGTAGCCTCAACTCCAAAGGCTTAAAAAATATTGTAAGGCCTATTAGGGGATCAAATAGTTAATAGTCTTCAGCCTGGGAAATGGTAAATCATCTTTTCTTCGTGTGAATGATAACAATTCAGAAGAATTCTTCCTATCAAAGGATACAATATCCTGGAAGACCAAATTTCTTTTATAGCAAAACTGGACTTAGAAAGAAATCATGGTTGACTTCTCTTGTTTTGTAGACTCTAACAAGATTTGAAGCCCAGGGAGGTGAAATGACCTGCTTAACATTCCCCAGTGAGTTAGTGGCAGAGCTGGGACTAGAAACCAAATCATCTAAGGAATTCCATACTCAAGGAAATTACTTGACTTCCTTGGATATGTCCTGGGTAAAGTGGAAACTGATGGGATTTCAGCCAAGGTCTATCTGATTCCAAAGGCCACAGTTTGTATGACTCCACACTGCTGTTTTAGAATTAATTAGGCATTCTAATTATAAGGGTAACATATTCATGCTAAGTTATGACAGCAGAGAAAGATATTAAATGAAAGCTGAGTCCCTCTCCCTCTCAACAATCATGTTCCATCCTCACCCCCCAAAAGCCTCCTTTTCCCATTCCCTACGGGTACTAATAAATACTGTGAACAGTTTTTGGTATATACTTCCAGAAATTGCATATGTGGGTATGTATCTTTTCAAAAAGTTTTTATTTGGAAAACATTCAAACTTACAAAAAAGTTGTAAGAATTGTGGAAAGAACCTTTAACCTCAATTCACTGCTATTGATATTTTGCCCCATTTGCTTTATCTTTTGTTCTCTATAGCTATCTATCGTCTATCCATCCATCCACCCCTCCATCCATCTATTGGTATTAATAATATTATTTTTGTCAGAACCAATTGAGAGTAAATTACAAGCACTGTAGCCCTTAACCCCTAAAAATTTCACTGTGTATTTCCTAAGATTAAGGATATTTATAAGGAATAGCCAGATGGCTGAATAGAGCCGTCCAATAATCATTCCCCACAGGAACATCAAATAACTATCCATGCAAGAAAGCACTTTCATAAGAACCATAAAAATCATCCTTGTAAAGAAGGACAGGTACAAACAAGGCCAGTCTGCAAAGACGAGAATAAATCCTAACTCTTCAATGCTCAGACATCGACAACCCTCCACAAGCATCAAGAACATTCAGGAAAATATGACCTCACTAAACAGAGTAAATAAGGCATCCATGACCAATCCTGAAGTGATGGAGAGATGTGACTTCACAGGTAATTCAAAATGGCTGTCCTGAGGAAGCTCAGCAAACTACAAGATTACACAGAGAAGGGATTCAGAATTCCATCAGAGAAATTTAACAAAGAGATTAAAATAATAATAAAAAAAGAAAACAGAAATCCTGAAGCTGAAAAATTCAACTGACAAAATGAAAAATGCATCAAAGTATCTCAACCGCAGAATTTTTCAAGGAGAAGAAAGAATTACTGAGCTCAAAGACAGGCTATTTGAAAATACATAGTTGGAGGAGCAAAAAGAATGACATAGAATAAAGTGTGCTTATAAGATCTAGAAAATAGCCTCAAAAGGGCAAAAGTAAGAGTTATTGGCCTTAAGGAGGATGTAGAGAGATTGATTGGGGTAGAAAGTTTATTTGAAGAAATAACAACAGAACTTTTCAAACAGAGAAAGATAAACAAAAAGGTCAAAAAACACCAAGGAGATTCAACCCAAGTGAGACTACCCTAAGGCATATAATAATAAAACTCTCAAAGGTCAAGGACAAAGAAAGGATCCTAAAAGGATATTTATAACCACAATTCAGTTATCAACTTCTATAAAACTTTAATAAATTTGTCTTAGATACAATACTTTTATAGGTTGACCTGATAATATGCTTTATAGTATTTTTTCCCCTCTAGTATGAGTTATAGTTTAGGGTCATGTATTGCATTTAGTTGTTATATTTCATCAGTCCTTGTTAATCTGGAACAGTTTTTCAGCCTTTATTATTTATAACATTGACATTTTTTAAGAATTTAATAGAATGTTCCTCATTTTGGGTTTGTCTGATGTCTCTTCATGATTAGCTACTTGGGTAGAATAGTATTCTTGGGTAGAATACTACATACATGAGTGATGTGTTCTTCTAGAATATCATAACCAGAAGCAAATGATGTTCACATGTGCCTCATTTGTTATGCTAATTTTGATCACCTGGTCAAGGTGCTGTTCATTTATATATTTTTTATTCTTGTCCTTTCTACTATAAAATAATAACTACATTATTTTCTGAATAATATAGTTATTTTAATTCAACAATATTTATTGAGTACATATGTGCCAAATACTATTTAAACCTTAGTGATATAGCAGTGATCAAAATAGACAAAATTCCTGTTCTCATAGAGCTTATATTCTTTAAAAAATTTTAATTAATTGACAAATAAAATTATATTTATCATGTACAATATGTTGTTTTGAAATATGTATACTTTGTGGAATGGCAAAATCAAGCCAATTAATATGTCCATCACTTCACATACTCATCATTTTTTGTCATAAGAACACCCAAAATCCACTCTTGGCAATTTTTAAGAATACAGCATGCTGTTGTTAACTATACTCACCATGTTGAACAATGGATCTCCTGAACTTAATTCCTCCTTTCCAACTGAGACTTTGTATCCTTCCTTCTGCTTGATCAATTCTGCTGTTGAGACACTTTGATGCATTTTTCAGTTTGTCAACTGAAATTGTATTCCTCCTATCCAACTGAAATTCTGCAACATCTCCCCAGTGCCCTTTATGTTCTATCTTGATAGAATAGAATTCTATATATAGAATTTTATATTCTATCTATTCTATATTCTATCTTTATGTTCTATCTTTGTGTTCCATATGTAGAACTACTTCATTTTTTAAAAACCTGAATACTAGTATTCGACTTCACTGTATCTATGTACCATAGTTTATTCAACCAGTCACTATTGATGACATTTAGCTAGTTTCCACTTTTTTTTTTTTTTTTTTTTTTTTTTGCTATTACCAACCATGCTGCAATAAGCACCCTACAATGTGGTATACTGATCTAGATGCACATGTGTGTAAATGTGTATATATGTGTGTGTGTATATGTTTGTATGTATGTGTGTATTTGTATATATGAATGTATGTATGTGTGTACAAACTTGTTTATCTGTAGGATAATTCCCTAGAAGAGAAATTTATGAGTCAGCACATTTGGTTTTACATTTTGATAGATACTTTCAAATTTCTCTGTGATTTTTGTTCCCAGTACAGAGTATACAAATGCTTTTATCTCTTCATTCTCATCAAATGGGGCATTATGAAATGTTTTTAATTTTTTCCATACTAATAGGCATGGAAAAATCCTTAGCTGGATAGTAATGAAGATTCCAATTTTTTCAAGTCTGATGTGCAAGTTGCCTTTTTGTGTTTGATTGTTGCTGTACTTCTGGTCTTATCTTTCAGGAGACCTGCCTCTGGTGAGCAGAGATACTGATCACAGGGTGACAAACTAGATTTTTAGAAAAATTGCCTAATTCTTGATTGAAGTCTGTCATAGAAAGAAATCTTTAACGTCTAAATTCCACACTTGACCATGTAGCTTTGATATAGGAATGTTATCTAGGGCTTAGGGATATTTTAGTCAGAAGCTAATGACATAGTATAACCATAGATAAAAAGCTACAAAAGTACATTCAGGCATGACTCTTTTATGCTATTGCTATATGTTCTAAGGAATGGACTAAAATAAAGTCTTCAAAACTGCTAGAGTATCACTCAAACATTTCTGAAATTTTTATGATCTAAAGAGAAAACATGGGTTCGTGCCAGATAACCTTACAATTATTTAAAATGTTAAGCTTGATGGTCTGATCTCTCTTTAAGGTTATTACTGAGATTTTTTTTTGGGGGGGGGGATGGTGGTTGGGGTGGGGTGGATAGAATTCTACCACCTGGGGAGAGAAATTCAGGTTAAATGGTTTGTTTGTTAAAGAAACCATTAATTTTTCCATTTGCCCCTTTATCCCTTTATCCTCCCCCTGCCTTTTTTCCTGTAAGTTCTGTCCCCTCCATTCTTCCTCCATAAAGTAGGTGTGGATATTTTGAAAAGGAAGGCTCTTTCTTACACACAATGAATTTTGCCCACAGTGGGCTAATTGCCAAAGCAGTTGGCCACCTGTGGAAGTAATCAGTCACTTGTCAGTCGTTCTGAGGTTAGTCAATTGCAGTTGCAATTTATTATACACACAGTTTTGCATCCACAAATAATCATGCCTGTTAAAACCAACTAGAGAGAAAGAAAAGACTAGGCAGAAACTTTAAAAAGTTGATATATCGCTTTACATTTACAAATGAAGCTTGGGTAACATTCAGTTCTATTCATTATCTTAATTAAGAGAAACCAGAGTTAGGGATACTAAAGAAAAAATATTCCTGTTATTCTACTTTGTGGGGTGAGCAGGAGATGAGATCATGATATCTTTTTAATTTTACTTGATAAATTAAAAAGTGATTCTTGATTGGTTATGTTAAAATTTTAGTCTTCTGTGATTAAAATCTGTATCAGATGTGTATAATGTAAAATGAATCACTTTATATTTAAAGTAATTATAAAGAGAACTTTGTTCTCATAAGTGAGCAGCAATGAGATAGCAGCCATTTTGGTTAATCATTCTGTGGTTAATGTGGTATATCATTTATTTTTACATCTGTGGAAGGTGTTCCCCATTCTACTAATTGAATTCAGTGTATTTATCAGTGGCTGGTATGTATTACCATTCACAATACCAGGAAGTAAAGAGTTTATGAAAAGATGAGCAAAAGATAATTCAAGGAATTCTCTCTCTCTCTTTCTCTCTCTTTCTGTGGGTGTGTGCATGTGTGTGTTAGGAGCAGGGGGTAAAACTAGCATGTAAATATATCAGAATTCTCTTCAGTACAAGAAAAACAGAACTTCACCCAAGTTGCCTTAAACAATGAAGGCTATGTATTAGCTATTTATTTGAAAAATGAAAAAACAGGTGGGATAAATGTGAGATTTTTTCCAGTAGCTCATCAGTATCACCTAGGACCCAGTTTCCTTTCACTTCTGTGCTCTGATTTCCATAGTGCCTGCTTCATCCCAAGACTGGCTCCCACCATGGTTCTCACAAGAGGAACCATTTTCTTTTTTACCAGAAGTGCTCAGCAGGTATCTCCTCACATGTCATTAGCCCAAACTGAGTCACATGCTCATCCTAAAGGATTTCCCCATGACTAATGGATGGAATACACTAATTGGCTTAAGAGCTAATTGCCCATCTCTTGAAACATCATGGGTAGGAAATCTGAGACCAAGGTAGGTGGCGGGAGGAAGGAGAGGGTTGCTAGCGACAACTATCCACTACAGCAAGTAACAGTTATCCAAGTGCTGAAATAAGGTAGAGACATAGTACTGTGCAGGATGGGCTGGATATAAGTTCATGCTATTACTGCAGTAGTTATAGGTGCCATCGAGGGTCATGTTTGTAGGATGCTAAAGAAAAGGAACATATTTGAAGGGCTGGTAAACTTACCATGTTACTAGGAAGTCTGTGGCCACCTATTTTGTCAGTTAGCTTGTGAAGGCTTCGCTTGGATTTCAGACTATGACCCTTGCTTTACTGAGGGAAATAATCCAGAGGCCTTCAGTGGGAAATCTGAGGGGAGGAAATATATGTGAATGTATGTACACTTGATCCTCATTATTCACAGATTTCATATTTATGAATTTGCCTGCTTCCCAAAACTTATTTGCAACTCCAAAATCAATCCTCTTGGTTCTTTCTTGGTCATTTACAAACATGTACAAAGTGATGAAAAATTTGAATGAGCTGATATATGTGTTCCCAGCTGAAGTCAAACAAGGTGATCCTCTGTCCTTATTTCAGCTTTCATACTGTAAACAAGAGTCTTCTTTGTGGTCTATTTAGTGCCACCTTTTTTTTTTTTTTTCATTTTTGTGCTTTTTTGTTCATGATTTTACTGTTTAAAATGGCCCCCAAATTATTGTACTAAAGTGCTGTCTAGTGTTTCTAAACGCAAGAAGGTTGTGATGTGCCTTATGAGAAAATATGTGTTAGATAAGCTTTTTTTTTTTTTTTCCTTTTGTTTGTATGACCCAGGGACATCCTACTGAAGAACAAAGGAAGGAAAGGGAAGAGGCTATACCTACTGGGGTCTGTTGGAGCTGGGGTACCTCCAGGCCATTTGGCTGAGGAACTGGTCTGGACATCTGCTTTCTAATTCATAGGAAGAGGGGCTCTGCACCACCCCTCAAACCTAACAGCCTCTCAGAGTTTTGTTTGTTTGTTTGTTTGTTTGTTTTTAAGTGCCAGGACAATGATATCTGTTGATATAATGACTTGGTATAATTACCTGGTTGTTTATAAAAGTACTAGCACTAGTGATTGGGTGGCCAGCCACGATAAGGAAGGCACTTCCTGGGATGGAGCAAAAGAAACAGCTTGAAGGTAAAGGAGAAAGGCCTGATAACACCAGGGGTTTAAGTATTTAGCTGTGCGCTGGGTAGAAGAGACATGGCGGGGATAGACGCAGAAGTGATGCCTTAAAATAACCCAGACCTGTTCATGTACAGGGATGTCCACGGGCTGTATAACCCTTCGGGTCCCAGGGTTTATACCAAGTCCCATTTTCCTTTCTAACAGGCGGAGAAGTTCACTCTGAGCAAGTGAACTGGGGACAAAACCAGAGGGAGGAAACATCATTTAGCCTTAACACGGGGAGGGGTTGTAAGCACCCCATCGGATTGGAGTATATTGTCAAAACCAACGTGAAGCCCAAAAGTGCAAGAGTAACAGCGCAGGGCCCTCATTTTTAAAGTGAAATAAAATGAAAGACTTCTCCCCTACCTCGAGGGATGTGTCCCCAAACTCCTTATCACGCCTGGATGTAGCTGAGAACTCAAGTGTACAGTCTGCAAAATGGCGAGGGTGGAAAAGCCAAAGCAAGCAGCACCCCCTCGAACACTGGCTGCAAGGCTGGAAGATCTGAAGCAAGAGCATTTTCGTGGAAACAGGCGAGCTGGCTTACCTAGATAGATTGATACGACTCACGGCACCAAGCTGTTGGGTCAGCCGTTGTCTGTTCTTGGTTCTTGGTGTGCTCTTGGCTGACGAATGACCAGACACAACAAAAGCAAGGCAAACATGAAATGAAGTTTATTGAGGAAGAGCAAGATAGGTTTATAGAGCAAGATACATTTGCCACAGATTATGAATGGGCCCCCCGTTGTAACAAGAGGTTTACATAAGCTTTGTGCAGGCAGAGATTGTAATGCTGTTGGTTGTGAGTTCAATCTTATTAATAATAAATCAACAATATGTATTAAATAAGGTGTCTTTAAACAGAAGAACACATAAAATAAGATTATGTATTGATTGGTTGATGAAGATGTGACCAGAGGCTCTAAGGAACGTAACCTTGTATTTCTCATAGGAGCAATGAGTTCAGTATGGACTAATTCAGTGTTCACGGCAACTTTATAAAACATATCAGACTGCATTTAAACAATGAAGAAAATAATATCTTGTTTTAATATCAAGGCAGGAATTTAGCCACAGAGTTCTAGCATGTAAAGGGGTAAATAATTCTTTTTATTCTACTTAGTTTAATGGAAAGAGTTCAGAGTTTCTAAGTAGTTTGTTTGAGGGGACATACTTAATCTATTGGAAAGCTGTGTTTCTCTCAACCCTGACCCTTCTTAACTGTCTCCTCTCTAGCTTCTCTGAAATGATAAGCTAAGATTTTTCAGGCTTCCATGGAGTATTGAAAGCTAAGTAATACCGGCCTCCTAGGATACGGTGAAAACTAACACATGCTGGAATCCACAGCCTTGTCACAGACCATGTTTGTTACCTTCCTCTCCCTTATTGCTCCCAAACCAAACAAAGCAAAACTTTGAGCTGCAGCAGGAGATCACAAGAGTTGAGACCCAGTAAGTAAATCGTGAGGGGTAGTGTGAGCAGGCATCCTCCGCACCCAGGGCTCTGCGCCCCCCTTCCATTTGACTTTTATTTCGCTCAAGCATGGGGTGTGTTGCCAGCAGCAAGCATGCTGACTGAAAACTGTCACAACAGCCATCATTACAATCCGGGAGTTGAGTTTGACTGGAACATATGTCTTCAATTTTAATAGCTCAGCTTCCCAGATGCCCTAAAGGAGAATATTGCCTGAGAAGGAGCTTTTCATGTAAGAATAATTTGTGTTAAGTAGCTCAGTGATCTGTTTGTTAGGTTAGAGCTGACAGTTTGTTTGTATTTCTAAAGGGGTATGATGAATGGGGGAGAAGTTGATGCTAATTAGCCTAAATTGTTCCTAAGAATGTAGAGGGCTTTGCCAGTTTCATTGTTTCTGTTTCTTTGCACATTTTAAATAATTGAATGGAGCTTAGACCATTCATCATAATTTTAGGCAAGATGGAAATAAATGAATTTAGCACGAGTCTGCATGTGTGATGGAAGATGTCACTTTAAAGGGCAATTAGATAAGACATCGACTTGGGGCTAATACAGACTATTCTAATCTATTTGCATAAAAATATCAAACATGAATGTTTTCCTTTACTCCATTAATTATCTCTGTCATCATAGGAGGATACAGCCCTTCTTTTTGAAAACCCACCTATTTCCACTAAAAAAGTAGTGCTGTGGTTTAGAATTTGAGCCTTTAGCTTCTGGACAAAAGATCTGTGGCCATGCTCTATAAGAGAGTCTTCTCCCTTCCCCTGATGTCATCAAATGTCACTAAGAAATCTGTTTAAAGATGGGCTCAGTACCTGGACAGATGGATGATGAAACAGGCAGCAGAGAAACATTTTCAAAAATTGGGATTCATGTATTAGTATAAATTCTACAGTAAGAGATAATGTACCGATGGAACATATTTTAGGTATTTCTTGAGTTCTCTCCTATATTTATTTCTCATATATGCTGAGTTACATGGTGATATAACCCTAAACCTAGAATGTAACTTCCTATCTGAGTTGATACAGCACTTCCTCTAGATAGTAAAGTTAATGTGAATGGATTATTTCATAAGAGCGTAGAAAAATATATATGTTTTCTTAACACACATATTTTGAGAGTTAAAATAAGAAAAATGAACCTAAATTTAGAAAGCGTATGATTTTTTTCAACCTTTTAATCCTCATTGGAGGCCATTCTTTTTTAATTTATGCACATAAAATACCACAGGAAGAGATGGTATAAATTTGTGGACTGTGGAGAATGAGTGAACATTTTTGAATCAGGATCTTTAAAAGGGGTGAAATTTGAGTATGATTAAGTTAGGAAAAAGCCTCGCTTTCGGCGGAAGTCAGAGACTCTGTATACATTATGGGCATGTCATGGCTTTTAAAAAGTTATGTTAGACTTCTATACAAATTGTGAAGGAATTTGTATAACCCCAAACAAAATTCTGTGTGGTTCTGAACTTCTCCTAAGTTGAAAGAGAGAGAAAGAGAGAAAGAAAGAAAGAAAGAAAGAAAGCAAGCAAGCAAGCAAGCAAGCTAGCTACTTAGTATTCTGATCAGGAGCAAGCCTTACTGTCGGGTGGGCTGGGTATTTGCCTGGCCTGGGTGTTTTCTTGGTCACTAATTTTCTTGGAAGGAAATGATCTTATGGCTTATGCTAGCCACGTTTGTGTAGATATGCCCAATAACTGGTATTTATTAAGGAGACCTTCAGTTTGATGGATGACTGTCAGAGCTAAGCCTGCTGGCTTTGAAGAGAGTTGACTTCGCTCGAATTGTGTTACATTAACTCATTAGAACTCTGCACTGCTTCAACCACTCTTTGTTTACTTTCTTATAATTAAGATTTTGAACAATCGATTTTCAGAAACTTGGCAGGGGCCCATTTCCCACTTAAAGACTTAGCCTGACATAAAAATATGCAACAAAACAAATATTCATAATAAGAACTTGTGAGTATTAGAACTAAAGGTTTTGTAGTCTCTTTCATTAGCTGCCTAGTTAATCAGCTGGTTTTAAACATAAAATGGTTTATTAATTACCTTTATTTTATACAATTAGCTGCTTCATTCCTCAACTTTCTTTAAAAGTGAATCCTACAAAAGCAACAGTTGTAGAAATATTTTCAAATCAGAGTATTTAAGATTAGAGCTTGTATGTATTATGATATATTAGCAACAGTGTAAACAAATAATTAGGACGAAAGGCCATCTGAATCTAAAGATATATTTTTTATGAGAAAAAAACATATATGCATTTAAACATTTAATTGTAAATAGCTAATAAATCCGAATTGTATTTTTAATTTTATAATACAAAAATCTCCAAAGCTGTGGTGACAAATTTAAAGTTAAAAGTGGTATTTCATTTTCTCTTTTGAACCCCCTCCCAAAAAAATGCACATGAAAATGCCAAAAATGAGATCTCCTTTTCCAGTAATCATTGATGGGATGAACCAACCATATTTCCTGTTAGGTCTGATGTACTTCTCACCCACTACATAGAGAGGCACAAAATGGTGATATGTTTGATGTGTGTGTTTCTTGAAATATTTTTAAGTTGATGTCTACCAAAAACTAAATGCTTGAGGGGGACGGATGCACTTTTTTTACAAAAAGCAAACATGGTTGGAGAGTGTTTGCACTAAGATTAGAGACTTACATGTAGTTGTTTCTTTTCTGGCTTGTTGCAACTGGCTGATAAGTTGATTATCTGTGAGGTCTATTTGCCAACGATGGTGGCTAGAGGAGTAGATGACATTGTCCCAATTTCCAGATGAGTGAGAAAGGAAAATAAAGAATGAATGAAAGAGGAAAAACAAACAGCATCTATTTATGAAAATTAATATAGTCATAATTTGTAGTTAGTGCTCTAAGTAATGAGTTCTTAAAGTAATTTTGTGGGCTATGCTACTGCAGAATGGTACTAGGTCCCTTGACTAACTTTCACAAAGGGAAAAGGAAAATGAAACTCGGTTGGTTTCACGTCATAGATAATTCATCTTCTCTTGCTTTATAAAAGGAACTTGAGTTGGCAGAACAATATTTAGACTTCTTTGCCAATGAAGACAACATTTTAAGTTTAGCGATGAAGTTGATTCATTCATATTTCATTTAGATGATGGAAAATACAGCTAATTGGCTCTATATTTGGTCTATGATGCTTAATGTATTCAAAGTTATTACTGGATTGAAAAAATTAATTCACAGATCAGAACTTCTTTCATTGTGGAGGAAACTGGCAGTCATCAAAAGGGCTGTATAAAAAACAGTTTAATGAAGAAATATGTAACTGTTTTAGAAAACGGTCCAGTCTAAACTTAGCAGGAGGGCCACGGACCCTTTTTTCTCCTGGGTTGCAACAGTATAAGAAAATAATCTTGCATCTATTAGGCTTCCGCTTAAATTTTCCCTTCATAAAGTCATTACTTCAGCTGTGCAAATAAAATATAATTATATGGAAAGACTGAAGCTAAAATAAAGTCTTCCTAGTAATTTTATATTAAAATGTGATTGTATCTTTTTTTAATTGGTGTATTAGTAATAACTAAGACTTTAATTTTAAAGGGCTTTTTCATTTTAACCTAAAAACAATGGCTAGCACTTTTTGATAGTGTTCTATGTAACAAACACTGTTCTAAGTATTCCACATGGATTAACTCATTGAATTATCATAATCTTTTGACGTCAGTACTATTGTTATCTGCATATTAGAGGGGATAAAACTGAGGTATAGAGAGGATAAGTAACCTGGCTAAGATCACACAGCCAGTAAGTGGCAGAATGGAGATTTGAATATAGGCATTCTGACTCCAGATTCAAGGCTCCATAATGCAGCCTTTAGTTTGGTTAAGTAGTTGAGAATCCATATACAAACATCTAAATTCACTGAATTAATTATTCAAATTCAAAATATTTATAATTTGAACTCAAATTAAAAATATTTATAATTCATATATTGAGAAGCCTTTTCTAGAATTAATATTATATAAACATACCTATACACAGAGTAATATCCTTTTATCTTAACTTTCACATCCCAGTACATGACTAACGAAAGAGTTGTAGGCTAACCTTATGGTCAAGTTTATATGTGTGATTGTCACATTTTAGAAGGGACAAAATTTGATGTATGACCTTCCTAAATAGTTGTAATATTGAATCATAACAGAGTTCTGCTTTGTTTTAAAAATCCAACTATTATTTTCAAAAGGAGATAAAGCAACAATAAAAAAATCTAGGCTGCAAGAAGTAGTTTCTATAAAAATTTGTCAAGTTTTCAGAAGTTTTTTGAAGTCTACTTAACACAGTCCAGCAATATTTAACTTCAATAAAGGAGGCTGGCTTATATCACTAGACTGGAATAATTAATTCTGGGATAGTCTAAACTTGATTAACCTTGAGAAAATTATGTGGGTTTTTTTTTTTTTTTTTGGTAACTTTAAGAAAAGGACATTGCAAAGTTGAGTGAATTACAGCTCATAAGCTTATTGAAGATAATGCAAAGATATAAAATGCTATGCATAATATTTGGATTTTAAACTCATAGAGAGATTTTGATTGTTCTGACATCTTTGAAGTTTCTGGCAGAATACAATGTCCACACAGGAAGTACTCTGATGAGGAGAAGACTGGGAATCAATGTGTTCATCTCATTGATGACAAAAACAGAAATTGTGCACAAAGATAAAATTATATAAATTTTTATGTGAAGAAATTTAACTGGTAGATATAATTTTTAATGTTTAGTCACTAAAAATTGGTTGAATGTTTTCTGTGCATTGAGGATACAGGGGTGAGCAAAACAGACAACTTTTTAATGAACTAATGTTGTAGTGAAGGAGACAACAACAAACAAACAAATACAATATCAGAGAATGTTAAGAGTTGTAAAGAAAATAAAGCTCGATAAGGGGGTAGAAAATGGTGTCATTTGAGGGCACAGAGTAGTATCTATTTTAAATAGAGTGGTTGGGAAAGGCATTTCTGAGATGCTGATATCTGAGCAAAAATATAAATAATAATAAAGGGCAACAGTGGCATTTCTAGTATATTTGACACCTAGGATAATAGCTTTTAACACCCCAACCTCTTCAGACACAATTATTATTGTTAATAGTAACAATAATGCAAGGAGAAGAAGGATAATGGCCAGAAAAAACCACAGACAATGAAAAAAGAATTTGTTGAACCTCATATATATTATCATGCTAGTTACAACATGAATTTAAAAAATAAAAATAAACATTACTGTACAAAAAAGGAAAAATAATAGAATAGTATTTTTTAATCACATTATATTTGTTTTATAAAAAGGGAAAATACCTCTATAGCTTGCAGTTTGCAATGTTTCAGTTTTAAATCTTTTTTTTTTTTTTTTGGAATAGCATTGAGATACATACAACATTTATTTACATACCATTTAATTCACTATTTATTTTTTATAGCTCCTCATCAGTCAACTTGAATTTTTTCTTTTTTTATAGCTATTTTAATTCACTATTAAAGTGGTACAATTCAATGGTTTTTAGTATATTCATAAAGTTGTGCAATTAGCATTACAATCAATTTTAGAACATTTTCGCCACCCCCAAAGTAAACCCCTTTAGCAATCATCCTGCTTCCCCAATACCGCTCTTCCCTCCCCCAGCCCTAGGAAATAACTAATCTACTTTCTGTGCCAATAGATTTGCTTATTTGGGACATTTCACATAAATGGAATCATAGTATACAATATGTGGTTATTTGTGACTGGCTTTTTTCACTTAGCATAATGTTTTCAATGTTCATCTATGTTATAGCATGTATCAGTACTTCATTTATTTCTGTTGCTGAATGATATTCTACTGTATGAATTTACCATATTTTATTTATCCATTCATCAGTTGATGGATATTTGGATTATATCCACTTTTTGGCTAATTATGAATAATGCTGCTATGAACTTTCATGTACATGTTTTGTATGGACATATAGTAACTCTACGTTTAATCTTTTTAGGAACTGCCATACTGTTTTCCAAAGTGGTTGCATCATTTTGTATTTCCAACAGCAGCGTGTGAGGCTTCCAACTTCTCCATGTTCTTGCCAATAGTTCATATCTGACTTTTTAATTCTATTCATTCTAGTGTATATCAATTGGTAGTTCATTGTGATTTTGATTTGCATTTCCCTGATGACTAATCATGTTGCTCATCTTTTTGTTTTCATATTGGCCATTTATGTATCTTCTTTTTTCATTTTTAATTGCATCATTTGTCTTTTTATTGATTTGTAAGAAGTTCTTTATATATTCTGGACACTAGATACATGATTTGCAAATATCTTCTTACATTCTATGAGTTGGCTTTTCATTTTATTGATGGTGTCCTTTGAAACACAAAAGTTTCTAATTTTGGTGAAGTCCTATTTAATTTTTTGTTCTTATTTTTGCTGTTGGTATCATTTCTAAGAAATCATGATCTAATTCAAAGTCACAAATATTTACACCTATGTTTTTTTCTAAAAGTTTTATAGTTTTGGCTCTTTTTTTGTCTGAAAATATCTTTATTCTTTTCTTTTCTTTTATTTTTTTAAATTTTTTTTATTTCAGCATATTATGGGGGTACAAAAGTTTAGGTTACGTATATTGCCCTTGCCCCCTCCCCCCAAAATCAGAGCTTCAAGCGTGTAGTTTTTAGCTCTTACATTTAGATCTTAGGTCCATCTGAGTTGGTGTGAGATAAGGGTCCAACTTTATTCTTTTGCAGGTTGATATCCAGCTTTTCCAGCATCATGTTTTGAAAGACTTGTTTTTCCATATTAAGTTGTTTTAACACCTTTATCATAAATCAATTGATTGTAAACGTGGGGGTTTATTTCTGGACTCTCAGTTCTAACCGTCGGCCCACCTGCTGCCCTTATGCCGGTACCACACTGTCTTGATTACTATAGGTTTGCACTAAGTTTTGAAATTGAGAAGTATGAATCTTCTCACATCATTCTTTTTGAAGACTGTTTTGTCTATTCTGGATCCCCTAAATTTCCCATGTTTTAAATCTTAAATACAAATCAAAATTCCAAGAAATCATATAGGATGACAGAATTGAAATAACTTAAGTTCTGTTTCTTCATCTTTACAATCTCTGTACTACCACAGTCTATTTAGAATCTATTGTTTAAACCCAAGAATATGTGGTAACACAGGAGTTGGAGACACAAATTATACCCCAAATGATCTATAACTATTTTGAATCTTTTAGAAACTTACTGTTGAAGTGCATGCAAATATCTATGCCCGTGTCTGTTGGGTACCAACTATATAACCGGGGGTTCTCCAAATTAACTTTCATGAAGAATACAATGTTTACTTAAGAACAAATAACAAAATATTTTTGGGAGGAGCAGTATTTTATCATTAACATTATTTAAATTTGCTGGTGCATAGTAATAAATAAAAAATAGACAGACTTGTAGTCAGTTGGTTTTACTATTGGTTTAAAATTCCCTACCGATAGTATACTTCATAATTGCCTATATGCAAGGTTGAATGCTCCTGCCAGCTCACCCTTGGGATCCCACTGAGGAGGAGCCTCCTAAGAAGAGGGAAAAGAAATGCGAAATCCTTGCATCACAAGTGAGTTTGAGATATTTTTAAGGAACTGAAGGAAGGCCATTATTATAGCTAAAGCATAGAGATAGAGGGTTTGTGGTAGGACATAGGTTGGGAGGCTGGCAGCAAGGCAAGTAGTGCCTTATAGCGAGGGCCACCATAGGATTTGTGTTGCAGACTGTGGCACTTCTGAGAGTGAAAGAGACCACTGTTAATAATTAATTACATCATGAAAACAGGCTTAATGGGACTGTCCCAGGGGAGTTAAGATGAATAGTTACCCTGCTTAAAGGATATGGCACAGAGTTGAATTTTACCTACCCATAGAATACAACCAAAAGGACAACTGTGATGGTGGCTAAAAATTCTTAATGGCAAGTGAGCAATAATCTGACCCAACACTATTAATGACTTACCAATTAGGGAGACTGAGTAGTGTGTATGGCCTGGTGGTTTAGAGCAAAGCTTATCAAACTTAAGCATACATAAGAATCCTATGGAGGATGTGGTTCAATGCAAATGACTTGGCCCCACTCCCTGAAATTATGATTCAGTAGGTTCTCGATGTCTAACAAGCTCCTATGTGCTACTGATACTGCCAGTTCATGGAGGACCAGACTTGGAGTAGCACTGGTTTAGACTTAGGAGAATGAGCTCCCGAGTCAGATGGGCTTGAGTTGAATTTCAGCCTTCTTGGCTACTAACTGGGTGGCCTTGGGCAAGGTAAATATTCTTTCCACATCTTTTTTTTTTCATTTGGTAAATGGGGATTATAATCCTTGCCTCATATAAATGTTGTGAAGAGTAAACGGAGTAAAAACAGTTGGCATTGCGTCTGGCATTATTATAAGCACTGAAAATGTGTTTTTATTGTTGTTAAAAAGAAGAAGAATCATGGTGGGTAACTCATTAGATGAAACTATGACTGTGTTTCAGATACTGCATTGTAATTCAACTCTAGTAGTATATAACTGCAACTACATACTCTAGAATGCTGTATCAATGCCTGGAAAATAGTAGACTCTTAATACTTGTTGACTGAATAAATTGGTGAATTCACTTAATAGTACTGTGTGGATGGAAAGAATGGATTCTTATTATACATCTTTTATTCTCAGAGTATACGTTCAGCATAAACTAGAACATAAAAAAATCCTGAGAGGTATGATTTTCTTATGCTCCAAGAAAATTTAGGAACAATTTGATTTATTAATCCAGTTAGAATAGATTTAAACTTGAAATTGATGAGACAGTTACATTGGGAATTTCCTGGTGTTCTAGAGTATACAATGAACTATAGACAATAATACTAATGCTATCTTCAAATAGAGGTGTAGTAGTTGTAGAAGTGTATCTACTTCAAAAATTATTTTTATTTATGTTGCTATACTGAACATAAAGTTACAAAATGCTTCTTATTTATTATAACTGAAGAAATGTTTTAAAAAAACCCAGACCCTAATTTCCATAGGAAAAATAATAGACCAAACTACTGTGAAGAGAGGCTTGCAGAATGGGATCTGCTAATCTTAGATCTGAATGATTGCCCAGTGGCCATCTGATTCCCACATGGGAACTTTATGAGCAACATGATCAGGGTCTTATAGTGTCATTGGTGTAACTACCTTTAGAATTAGATTCAGGGAGTGGGTAGGATTTTCCTCCAGTTTAATTGCATCTTGATTAACCCCCTATTTCTCTTCAAACTAGATGACAGGATCAAGGAGAATAAATAGAGGTAGTAGATGACCATTTAACAACGTATTTATTCTACCCACAACTTTTGGATTAGCCAAAGGCAAGTATGTCTTTGAGCCTAGAAGCTGACCCTGCTACCATCCTATTAATGTGGAAGAATTTGGAGCAAATGATGCCATAAATTCCATGAAAAGTCTTGATTATGGAGCACCCTGAATCTTAATTTCTGTAAGGGGTGGCTCATACTTCTTCCATGGTGAGTGAGCCAGTCACTGATAAGGATACAGCAGGTCGTATGGCCTGCTGTGCTAGTGAAGGAAGAAATAGATAAATATACACATTCATTTGTTCAATCAGTGTTTGTTAAATACTTACCAAGTACTAGGTTTTGAGTATTAGTTAATCAGACCAACGTGGTTCAGGCCCTCAGGGGCCTTAGAGTACAGTGAAAGAGACACTGAACATAATTACACAGTATGTGATGAGTGAGACACTAGAAGTTAGTGTGTTTTACAAGCATTGCTGCGGCCTTGATCTTACTTAGAGTAAGAAAGAAATCCCGGGTCTTAGTCTTCTCAGGCTGCTGTAACAAAATACTATAAACTGGGTAGCTTATAAACAACAGAAATTTATATCTTACAATTCTATCGCCTGGGAAGTCCAAGATCAAGGGGCTGGCAGATTTCATGTCTGGCAGATTTGAGGCTTGCTTTCTGGTTCAGATGGCACCTTCTACCGGTGTCTTCACTTGATGGAAGGGACGAAGCAACTCTTTGGAGCCTCTTTTCTAAGGGCCCTAATCCCATTCATGAGGGCTCCACTCTCATGACCTAATCACCTCTCAAAGGCCCTACATACTAATACCATCACTTTGGTGATGAGGTTTCAACATATGAATTTTGGGGGGACACAACATTCAGACCATCCCACTAAGAAAGTGACATTTGGATTGAAGATAGGCAGTGAGAACAGCACGTTCCACCTGAAAGTTAGGCAGGTTGCAGAGATTGAAAGATGCTCCATGTGACTGGGAGAGGAGGTGAAACCTCAGCAGTGGAGAAATAGGCATAGTCTGGATAGTAAGCGTCTTTTAAGTCAGGTGAAGATATTTAGACTTGATTATAAAGACAATGGGGAATTACTGAGGGTTTTAAGCTGGAGTGTCATGATCAGATTTGTGTTTTATGAGGTTTACTCCAAGCAAGGTTAACTCTGAGTGTCTTGTGGAGGGAAAATGGATTGGATAGGAGAAAGATTAGTGGCAAGGAAACTGGGTAGGATGCTGTTTCAGTAAAATTTGTCAGAGATAACAATGAATTAGGGCGACAGTGGAGATGGAGGTAAGTGAATATTAAAGTGATACTGAGGAGGCAGAACTTGGTCATTAATAAGATGAGACAGAGGAGTCAAAGAGTTCCTTGGATTAGTGACTTGAGCTACCTGGGTAGACACTGAAGACAAAGAGCATAGGGGAAAAGCTTGGGGTGGGAAGAGACGTAGGGAATAAGAAAATGAGTTCAGTTCTGAACATGATGCACTGGAGGGCTCGTAGGATACCAAGTAGGCTGTTGTTCACTAGGCAGTTAGATAAGTGGGTGCAAAGATCAGCAGATCTGGGCTGGAAATAAAAACATGAGGGTGACCAGTAGCACCTGGATGCCGATTAAAGCTCTGCAAGTACATAGAATGAAAAAAACAGAGGGCCTGAGGCTGAGCACTCAGAGGAGCATTGACATTTAAAGGATCATTTTTGAAGTGATGGTTTAAAGATAATATTAGATGAAAACATCTTAAAAATGTCTGTAAGGAACCGAGGAAGGCTTGTGAGGCTGAGAGTTTCCTTTCTTTTCCAAAACTGATTTCCAGTTTACTTTTACCTCAAGTAAAGTCATACAAATTCCAAATCACAGTCTCTTCTGTTGTGGTTAAAGTGATTCTTGAATACAAACCATTTTTAAACATGCAATGAAAAAAAATGGAGAATAAAGGAAAACCAAAGCAACAAATTATCCATGGCTGAAACTGTTTGAATATAGCGCATAATCAAAGCAACCGTAAAAAGCAGCGTTGCCAACATTCGGTGATGGCCAAAGAAGGACCTTGCTTCCTTTCCCTCTTTACACCATGACTTCCAATGTCTTTCCATTTTTTAAAGTCCTTTAGAGATAAGAATCTTTGTATTCTCTGTCCCATCTTGATCTCACAGGTGTGTGATAGAAACCAAAAATAATGGATCATAACTTGCTCTTTTTTAACTGCTTCTAAAGGACCTTTGACTAAATGGCAAAGCCACTCTTCTTTTTTATGTGGACAAACCCATGTCCACAAAACCTCGATTTTTGGTGTGATTGCAGTGGAACTCTCCCTCGTCCTTAAACACAGAGTGGTGGACCTATTTCTTATCCTGACATATCATCCAACTTTGTTTCTGTTTTCCCCTCCACAGAAGATAATGTGGTTTACATTCTTGTAGAAGTCTTGGACACCAAGAATTTTGAGGTCAGCTCAACTGGGGAAGTGAAGGAAAGAATGTCAACTAACCCAGCAGAGAAACCTCAGGAGTGTGAGCCTTAAAGGCCATTTTCTCCCCGTTTTTCTTTTTTCCCTCTTGTATATTAACCACAAATAACCCACAGGCTTTAAACCAGCTTCACAAGAAGCCACCAACAAATGTTTAAAGCATCTCAACAAGGTTTCCAAGAAAGTCCTGAATAAAATTGTGTTTGAATGATGACCAACATATCATCTTTCATTTTTTTGCCCACTGTCTCCAGTTGATGTGAAATTAACTGAAATCTCAAATTTTAAGAAATTAGGAAATGTAGCAGTAGGAATGGTTTGTATTTTTCTAAGGTAACTTATTTTAAATGGAAGGAAAATGGTATGCTTGGTAAGACAGGGAAAGGTCAAGGAATGAGAGACTTACATGTTCTGTAAAGTAATTGAATATTAGTGTGTTACATGGGCAACTCTGAGTATAGCGAAATATCTTTCTTTTAAAAATTTAAAAAACATTTTTAAAATATCTTCGGGTTTAAATCCTTTTGATTTGAAAGAAAGGAATGCAAAAGCCCCACAGATTGGATTAACATTGAGGGTGTTATTATCAGTAGATTTTAGTGCCCCTCCCCCTGCCTTTTTTGGGGAGGTTAAAACCTGGGGATTTACTGACCATTTTATTAATACTCTCATTTGAATTTGGACAGAACACGCAAACATACTCACATGTACACTCACATATAAAAGTCCCTTCTTTTCCTTTAGGAACTATTTTTAATACTATCCATCTAAGATTGCGAATGACATGTAAATAATCCAGTGTTGGATGGTATGAGAAGGAATGATACAATATTTCAAGTATTTTTATAGAGGGGTCTGCTCCTTATATACCTTGCCTTTCTTTTGAGATGTCTTTCCATGTTCTATGTCACATGTTCTAAAATTCCTTTGTTATACAAACCATAAAGATTTTCATGTACCATAGATTGTGTCCAAGTATATAACTTAATGTGAAGATAGTCAAGTAAAGGAATAGACAAAGAGAAAGCAAAGTAATTCACTTGAAACCCAGAAAACTTTACAATGTTGAAAAGTAAGTAAAAGCAGATGTTGTAAAGTTTAGAAAATCAAGACATTATTTTCCTGTTTCCATTGAATTTTTTCTAACTATATTATAAATAAGCTTTGAAGTAATACAAAGTCCTCTGTTTGTTTTGCTGATAGCATCTTTTGTAAAAAACTTTATCAATGCTTGTTTAAGTTATAGACTAAATGCTATCTCAGTGTGGTGAAAGAACTGACTGTATCTGCTGGCAAATACGATGCTGCAATGCTGAAATTACTTACAATGTCTGAGTCACTTAGGTATCTATTTGATTAGATCTTTAGGATTTAATGTTAAACAGCTCAAATATTTTATGCTATCAGAATATAAACATGAAACCTCACTATTTCATTATTTACGCAGTTTACATTTAATTTTATATTTTATGGAGACTTTATTTTACTCTGCAATAGAGAGAACTTGCTTTATTAGTCTTTGCAATTATTCTGAAGAGAGTGGCCTATGAATTTGAAAATAAGGCTATTCATGCTGTGCCCTTCCCCATCTTCCATCCTCTAATAATCATATGAAACTTTAAAAAGTCTTACAATGTGGTCTCTAGATATGAAGGCTATTTCAAATGAACTGTCATTCTTTAGTTTTGCTTCAAAAACTTAATATCTAAAAGAGCCCAGGGGAGACTCCACAGCCACAGCAAGGTGTTTGCTAGCTCAGGACAGCGCAGGCTCGGCTCCAGGACAGGTGCCCATCCTCACGTGCTCCCACTGGCCCTTGTCATTTGGAGTTACCGAATGTCTTCCAGCTGTTGAAGAATGTCCCAAGTTTAAAACTCCATCCCTGCCGAGGATATTTTCAGGGCCTACGCCAATTCTGGAAATGACTGGCTGCTAAAATATGGAACGAGGGAAATCAGTTTATATCAGTGACATAACCCATCATCTGTCTGTTATTACCTCCATTCAGCTGGGTCACATATGACTCAATAATCAAATTACCACCTTATATATCTTAAATCCACATGTTCATTCGACCACCATGTGGACATGGGAAAACAGAGATCATCTAGGATTTTTTCTCTTTATTTTGTTTAATTGTGCCTTTTTTCCTACATGCATAAGTCAAAATGCTTATAAAATTTCAAAAATTGTATAATATGTAAAGTTAAAGTCCACAATGGATGTCCCCTTTTCCCTCATCACTTGACATATACTGTTAACACTTTGGTATGTATCAATTGTTTAATCATAAATGGAATTTTTTATTGTTAATAATGTACTAATATAATTGTCACCCTTTAAAATTAATTTCAGTGAAAAATTGGCTGGATCTATCAACATAAAATTTCAAAAGTAGGTAAAATTATAGTGGGGAAAAATAAAGTGATCTCTTTTTTTGTTATTTATGCCTCAACATCTTTCAAGAAGCATTTGAAATACCTTCCAGCAAAAACTAGGGAAAGGAAAAATACCACCAAAAAACCATTTGTAAAGTGTAAACCACAGAAATAATGGGGAACTATTCAAAGAAGTGGGGAAATGTTAAGTCAAGAGTTGCTAGTGGTGGGAAGGTATATACCATTTGATATAAAACATGGCATGCAGTCTCAGAGTTGTCTTCTTAGTTCTTATAGGGTGCAAAAGGAAGCCAGTTCCTTTGAGAAGAACTTGCCTAGGAAACCTTCATCTGTGGCCAAAACATGACCCTCACAGGGTCCACATAATTAACAATGATGATTTCAGGCAGGGGCAATGCCTTACACAACTTCCTGTTTCCAGGACCTAGCACCATGCTCTCCAATAGCAGGCCTAAACACGTCTGGTAGGATAATAAATGAGTGAGATGGTGAATGAAGCAATGAGTGACTAGTGTCCTCATTAGCAGTTTATTTACAATGTACTTGTTCCACCTATGATTTTTTTCTTCTTATTGCCTTGTTACCCATTAAATTCAAGAGCATAATGTTCAATTCATTTATTTCTTTAACAACTATTAGTAAGCATTTAGTGTCACAGTTTTAGGTGCTATGTTACTAAAGTGTGTAAGACAGTTGGTGCCTTCATAATCTAGATTGCTTATAATCTGGTGGGGCAGATAGATAAGTGAAAAAAACAGCTAAAGCATGGACAGACAAATGGACAAGTTTAGGGAAGAGGAGCCAATGCAGACTAGGAGAATGGGAGAATCCAATCTTTTACAGGCAAGGCAGTCCAACAAGGTGGGCACAGAGTGGCATGGTTTAGATACGTAGCCTCCTTGTGATCTGGCCTAAAATGGGGATCACATTTAGGCTCTTGAAGAGAGAGTGGTTGACATATATGATCTTTTTAATTATTAGAGATTATAGGCAGGATTTGACAGTGGCAGGATTTGACAGTAGCAGAATGGCAGACAATTTAAAATTGAGCTTACTAGCAAATAGCTGAGGAAGAGGTATTCTTTACTTTAGATTGAAGAAAAGATCCTTACTTAACATTAGGTATACCTATTATTGTAAAATCTGATGTATCAATCAGCTCCCAGCAGGAAACAGATCATACACTGAAAAGGCATAATTGAAGAGCAATTAACAGAAGAACTATTGATGATGAGGTGGGCAGAGTTAAGGAACAAATAAAGGAGGATGCCCAGAAACTGGCAACAATGGGAAACCATTTCCACCCCTGGCCATAGCTGAAGTAGGAGGAGAAGGCTGCCTTATAGGAGCTGTGGCCTTAACTGAAGCGACACAGCTAGAAATCATGCTTGGAGAGGTGGGAGCTGGGAAAATTAATACTCAACCCTTTCTCTCCTACTGCCTTTTGAATTCCTCTGGGGTTTCCCATTGGCTGAACCCACTGGAAGCCAGAAGGCAAGAGGGAGTACAGTTGATGAAGTCCTTAGAAACCAGCCTCCTGGCCACAGAGCCAGTTTGAAAGGGTAGAGAAGCATGGATCTAGAGAAGCAAGTGAAGAATTCCTAGCATAATTGAAGATCATGATTTCCAATTCCATCAAGGGAGAGCTGACCCATTTTCATTCAATAGTGCTGTAAGTTGTGTGTTATGAAATACAGACAATATTGGTTTCGAGCCTAGAAGAGTAATTCCAAGTCATTGGAAACAAGAAACAACCTCTGTTATAGAAAAACAGTTTTTCTTTTTACTGTATTTGAATTGTTTTATTGTTGGCAATGCTGAAGAAAGAGTTAAAGTATGTATTAAGTTGTATGTATGGAGTGATAGCTCTTCTTTCCTTATGTTCTCAAGTAAAATAATATCTGACAGATTTGAATAGATATAAACATCATTGCTGGGGGGATAGGGAGCCTGGTTCTAGAGAGGAGTGATGACATGAATTTTTGGGACTCTTTCTGGAGCTTTGTAGAGATGTTGCATCTCAGATGCACAAAAGGATTTTTTTGATGTAGAGGAAAGGCAGAAGGCACTTTGTACTCTATAGATATGTTCAGAAAGTTCAGAAATATGGAGAAATGATTAAGTTCCATGGTCAGTCAAGGAACAGTGGATCACAGGAGGCTACCCTGGGTTATGCCCAAGAAGACCAGTCACCGCTTTGTCTCAAACTGATGCCAGAGTACCATGTCAGAGCATTTAACCTGGTTACAAGATGAGACAGCCTGTAGACTTCAGGAATGATGCTAGGAGACTCTGTGTAGCAGAGACAGGCTAGACTGTGTAGAGGCAGAAAAACTCCCCTTCCATCCTCTCAGGCTCCTGGCCAGGGCTGAGAGTTAAATTACATAAGATAGAGTAACATGGCACAGGATCCCTCATGAAGGAAGGAAGACCTAAAGAAACAGTTAGAACCAGTTACTTATATGCTGGATTGAACAAAGAATAATAAACTGAAAATGTGACTAAAATTATGTGGGGAGGCTTAAAAGACAAGTTACTCTAACAAGTGCTATACAATATTCTCTTGGTCTCAACTTCTCATCATTGAAGGTAAGGATGTTGCCTCTCTAGGATAGGAAGAGTGTCTTTCACACAGGAATTTCATTTACTGCTTTTAAGTTACAGCATGAAGGTGAAAGTCATCTTTCGCACCTGCTGTTTTTTAAGTGTCTTTAACACATTGACTGCCACACTAGAAAAAAATTTTTTGCCTGGGGGCCACAGTGTTTTATTACAAAAATAGAATAAAAACTTTGAAAACAAAATGATCCTTTCTAATTTAGTGAAAAATTTGTTATTTTTTATTGCTTTCTGTGCATGAGTTATACGCAACTTGAAAAATAGTTCATGGGGCTCCCAAGGTAAAGAGACGTGTGAGTTACATATGCTTCACGAGGCCCCGGGCTCAAAACTAGAGTGAGTTAAACACAACTCATGTGGAAGTTAATGTGTTAAATTATATAATCAGTAATCCAGAATAGCATATTTTCATCCCTTCAACTGGATAAATCTAGGAACCAAGCTCAAGAGTGACACCTTGTCCTAGGACCTGTGTGTCACAGAAGTGTGTATGGTTTTTCTTATTACTGTTATTATTTTGGAATTTAAAGATGATATACCTGATGACAGCTGTTATCTACACATGCATATGTGACTGAAAGGACTACTTCATAATAAGTGGTTCTTTTAAACCTGCTAGACTATTTCCTGATTTCTTCTTTTAAGTGATATTTCTAGAAACTGTGCTTCTTAGGACTCTTTCTCTTTGGTTTGTGATCAGCCAGAAGCTTTACCTCAAATAAGACCCTGCTCATCCCCTACTTCTGACTGAGTATGGGAGCTTGTCTGGTAGTGGTGCAATTTCCCAACATTTACTGGTTTCAAGCTGCCTTTAGGATGGCCCGAGACTGTGGAAATCAGAGCATGGCTTCTGGATAAAAAGTGCTGAGTATCTGAGATTGATTGGAGAACAATATAATGAGAATGATAATACTGTGCTTCGTATATTTCAAGGTATAATTTCCTTCACATTTTAATTTCTCTGAAATCAGGGTATATTTAACAATTGCTATGGCCCTACAACTAATTATTAGCATTTTTCTTCTTTAGCGGCACATAAAAATGATGGTGTCATTGAGGATTGACAGCATCTTAGAGTTGAGAAAATACAGAGTAGTTAAAAAATTGACCTTGTAAAGGTGTTAATAAATGTAATTCAGATATTTTTCTAGTCTATCTTGAGTAACCAGAATGTCTCTCTGGAACTAGAACATAAATCAACAAAGTTGAAACCTCGTTAATTGCATTCTGACCTGAATATATACCAAATAGATTTTGTCTTATTTTTCAACTAGATTTGATTTGTAATGATTACCAAAAATACTGTGTTAAGAAATCCTCTGAAGCTGCCTTCTGGCTTAGAGCTGGTTCCATTTATAAGGGCTTTAATGGGTAGGGGAATTGAAAAATGACTGCACGTGAGCCAGGCATTTGTCTTCTTTTCTATAATATAAAGTAATTGAAAAGGAATTGTCTCCATTGAGTTTATATAAAAAAGGGAATTAGAAATTGATAACTAATAACTTTATCCAGCATTGCCTAGGTCTCTGAAAAATAGTATCTGATGGGCATAAGTTGTCTGGTAATAACACTGATGTATTGTATTCCGAAGAAGGATTAATTTAGCATGTTTTTTCATTTTCATCAGTACCATGTATACATCTTTGCTTTGATTTGATACTTGCCAAGAAACCTTCAGAATTAGCTTTCCAGGGGATTTGTGTCCTTGAAGATCTATTGGATGTTTTATAAATGAGTAATCATTTTGGAATGTGGCTTAATATGAGCACAAATGGACAAATATCCCAGTATCTTTCTCCTTTCCTTTTTGTACTGTACCTTAGCTTATCTTGTAATGTTCTTTGAAAATTCTGCTTTCAAAGAAACTATTGATATTTCTGGGACTTGTGTGGGGAGGCCTTGCCCTGGAGAACTGGTGAGACCACTTGTCCAGTGAGGAAGGCAGCCCAGGATCGAGGGGGGGCCCGGCAGGGGCAGCTTGCCTCTCACCTCTGCACCCTCTCTTCACTGACAAGCACCATTTCACCCAGAGCCTTTCTTGATTCCGGTGTAAATGGTGATTCCACAAGTATCTTAATCATTTCCAGGCTTGCTTGGAAATTGTTTTAGAATAAACAATCTCTCTTTGTACCTCGTTATGCCCTGAACCAGGAACATGGTGTGCAGTTCTGGTCAGCAACCCTCAACGAAGACATGATTAAAGTGAGAGGGTCCAGAGAAAGTTAACTAACATGAGCGAAAGAATAGGCTGCTATACGACTAATTAGCTTAAGGTGGTGAATTAATCATTAAATATTTTTTCTGAGTGTGGCATGAAAACGTGATGGTGGTGTGGTGGGGCTCTATATACAAAGGAAGAAGGCCAAGAAAGGGGATATGAATAAAATGTATAAAATTATGAAAACTTTTTTTTTAATTTATTGAATCCTGGTGTATACTAGAACTCAGGGAAGTCTCACAAGTTTAAAAGGGTCTACAATGAGTAGAAACTTGTGGAATACATTATCCTAAGATATGATGCAGATTGAAAATATAAATATTAAAAGTTTAATTCAGCTCATTGATAACAGATTGGGGAAGCAATGACATTTTGGGATATGTCCTCAACACTGGAAGGAAATCAGGCCTACTTTTCTGTCATATGTTCCTTGCTGTGCCCATCAAACAAAGTAAATGGGCCTGGGAAGGATATGTATTAAGAATCTGATTAGGCTGGTAACAGAGTTGCCAAAATGTGAAAAAAAAGAAATAATGGGATCCATTAAATTATCCAGGTTTCAAAGACCCGTAAATAAAATAACTGCCTGTGAACTCAAAGGCACTGGTGTGAAGAGCCTCTGGGAAAGAGTGCACCTTGTTCACTAGGAGCATCTGATCTTTGTTATCAGAGGAGCAAACAGTAATGTGCATGTGTTGAACACAGGCAGAATGAGGGATCGTGTGGCCTTCCCTTTCATAGACCACCATGTTGCTTGTGTCAAGCCTTTTTTTTTCTTTTTTTTCTTTTTTTGCAGAGGACCTCAGTTTTGTCTGCAAATTGATGCATAATAAATGAGACCCAGCCATATATATAAAACTCAGAAATAAAAGTTTCCTTTAAGCTATTTCCTTTTAAAATGTTCCTGGAAAAGGGCCCTCTATTCTTTTATTTGAAACAAAACTGGAAATGTGGTAGAAATATTTTTGTAGTAATTTTTTTTTACGAATAAATTTTATTGGCATTCTTTGCTGTCTCTCTCAGTATGAATTAGTTCCTTGCATGATTTACTTTAGTTTTCAACGAAGAAGGCTGAAACTGATTTAAATTAAAACAGCCTGCAGTTCTATTAGGATGCATATGGTACTGTTTCTCACCTTCTATCTTCACTGATGGTAAATATATATATTTTTTTCTTTCACCAATTTGCTGGCATGTTTTTTAAAGGATATCTCCACATGTGTTCATAAACACATATTTGTATGCACATGAGGGTTAGAGACATAAAAATTATGAAGGCATAATCTACTATTGCCACAGATATGCTCTCAGTATTTTATCTTAAGAGATGGTGGGTGCAGATGGATGCTCTTTTTTAAAATTTTTACATTTTTAGTTTCATTATAATTAATTGTCACCCCCCCCACCCCCACCCCCGACTACCACCACTGTTTTTTTGAGACAGAGTCTCCTCTGTTGCCCCGGGTAGAGTGCAGTGGCATAATCACAGTTCACTGCAACCTCAAATTCCTGGGCTCAAGAAATCCTCCTGCCTCAGCCTCCCGAGTAGCTGGGACTATAGGCATGCACGACAACGCCTGGCTAATTTTTCTATTTTTAATAGAGACGGGGTCTTGCTCTTGCTCAGTCTGGTCTCAAGCTCCTGAGCTCAAGCAATCCTACCGCCTTGGCCTCCCAGAGTGATAGGATTATAGGCACAAGCCACTGTGCCCAGCCTCAGACGGGTGCTCTTGAAAACTATAACTATAACTATAACCCTGAATCAGAAAAAGGATCAACTACATTTTAGTATTACAAACAGGAGTAAGAGAAGTACCGTGTTTTATTTTAAGGAAACAAATTGCTTTATTAAGATTACAATGTTTTGGAAGTCTCAGTAATTAGAAGAAAATATAAGATTGTGCTTATATGATCTTTTTCAATCATTGTTTCTTCTTTTTTAGAGACAGAGGGTCTTGCTCTGTCATTCAGGCTGGCTGGAACTCCTGGGTTCAAGCGATCCTCCTACCTCAGCCTCTCAAGTAGCTAGGACTGCGGGCATGTTCCACAACACTTGGCTAATTTTTAAATTTTTCTTTGTGGAGATGGAGTCTCACTATGTTTCCCAGGCTAGTCTCAAACTCCTAACCTCAAGCGATCCTCCCACCTTAGCCTCCCAAAGTGTTGGGACTACAGGCATGAGCCACTGCACCTGGCCTCATATTATTTTTTTGTGATTTTCTTTATCTCTTTTTACATGGGATGTACATATCAAGTGTCAATGAGAAGCCAATGCCTGTACTATACATTCTTCAACTGAGCACTGTTTGTAACTTAACAGGCAAAGAAGTTACATTGAATTATCAGCATTGGCAGTATTTTTCCAAAGTGACTAAAATGGGTTTAAATCAGTCAACACAATCAAATCACATCTAAATTTTGATATTAAATGATTTTAATATGGCTCTGTGATACAATTGTACAAAATGTATGTGAATACAGCCAAAATTGAGATAGCAACTCTTTCTAAAGCATTTGTTTAATGAAAATCTTCAGGTAGAATCATCATACCTTGAATTGTTATAGTGTTTTTCCAATTAAGAGACATTTGATTACACATTATTTCATTTGACCCACAAAAAATTCTGTGTGAATTATCATTTCCACTTTATAGACAGGGAAACTGGTGTCAGAGGGAAAGCATTTTAATCAATGTCACAAAAAAATCTCCTAAATAACCTCCCTTTCTTCAGGCTTCTCTCTTCTATTCCATTTGCCATACAGCTGCCAGAGTGACCTTTTTCCCCGCTTCAGATTCTTTGAAGACTCCTCATTGCCTCTATGTTCGTGTCCACATGTAGTGACTATGAGCCCTTTACTCTTTTGTGTTCAAGTCCAGGACTTGGCCAACTTTTCTGTAAGGGAGAAGATCAACTTCATAGGCTATACATGGCTGCCAAAGCTACGCAACTCTGTTGTAGCATGAAACAGGTGGTGGATGGCCTGCAGGCCACAGTTTGCCGACCCCTGGTTTTGCCATACATTCCTTTAGAATGTGGGAAGAAAATATCAGATGTTCTATTTATATTTTGTTTTTAATCACATCCTTTTGCATTTTTATTTTTGTGTATATTTTGTAACTACATAATATAGTCATAGATAAACAAATCTACATATATTCAGAGCATAGGCTTAATTTTAGTTTTTACTGATAGGATTTATATTTCATAGATTTGAGAGATTAATTTTCTGCTTCACCAACCCACACCCAAGCTCCTGGCAATTCCTTGAACACACCAGACTATTTTCTGTTTCTGTGCTTTTGTTCATGCTCCCTGCTCATGTATTTCATGCTGCTTTTGCTTGTTGTTTCTTCTTGCATCTCAGATCTTCTATCTGGGATCATGTTCCTCTGCCTAAAGTATATCCTTTTGAAATTCATTTAGTTGGAGTCTGCTGGTAGAAAAATCTCTTTATTTGCCTAAAAGCCTCTTTAAAATAAAATCTCTTTATTTGCCTGTTTCTAATAAGGATACATTTTCTGGGTATAGAATTCTAGGTTGGTGGTTATTCTCTCTCAGCACATTGAATATATAGTTCAACTATTTTTCGGCTTTCACTCTTGTTTTGTGAAGTCAGCTGTCAAACTGCTGCTATTTAGGAGGCAATCTGTCCTTTTCTTCTCTGGCAGCTTTCACTTTGTTTTTTTGGTGTAATGCAGTTTTGTTACAATGTTACTATAGGTTCACTTTGTCTGACTTGCTTCCTCAAGATTCATTGTTATTCATAAGTTTGTGATTGGTCTCTCTTTTCAGTTCTAAAAAATTGTTAGTTATTTCTTCAAATTTTGTCCCTGCTCCTGCCCTGTTATTTTTCTCTTCTTCTTAATTCTAGTTAAATATGTTAACTCTCATGCCTTTGCCCATGTATCCTACTCTCTATTTTAGATTTACATTTTCCCCCAGTTTATTACATTCTGGATAATTTCTTCTGCCTTATTTTTTAGTGTACTAGTTTTTCTCTTGTCTATATCTAGATTGCTGTTGAATCCACCCATTGAGGTCTTTTTAAATTTTTATTTGAAAAATAACTTTAAACATTTAAAACTTAGAGGTAAGCTGCAAAAATAAAAACAGTACAAAGAACACTACTAAACCCTTTGTCCAGATATACCTATTATCAATATTTTATTCCATTAATTTATCATTCACTCTCTGTGTAATTTTATATATAAAAAATATATATAATTATAAGTAATATATATGCATATATGTAAAATTATGTAATATATACATATATATGATATAAAATTATATATAATTTTATATAAATATACATATTTTATGAAATAAAATTTTTATATATGTGAAGTTTTTATGAACTATTTGTCAGTAAGTTACATACATTATGATCTGAGTACCTGAGTGTTTACTTCTGAAGAATAAGTATATTTTCATATAACTGCAGTACAGTTTTCAATATCAATAAATTTTTACATGGTAAATTTAAATTTTAAAAGTATCAGTACTTTTCCTATTTTACTCAATAATGTCCTATATAGCATTTTATTCCCCTCCAGTACATTATCCAGTGTAGAGTCAGATATTGCATTCAATTGTCAGGCTTTTAAGCCTCTTTTAATCTGGAATATTTCCTCAGCCTTTTCTTTGTCTTTTATGACATTTATATTTTGGAAGACCACAGGCCTAACTCTTTCCTTTTAAAAATAGAATATTCCTAATTGGGGTTTGTCTGATGTTCCTTCATGATAACATCCAGGTTATGCATACTTGACAAGAAGACAGCATTGGTGCATCAGGGGCCAAATTCTCTGGAGAGAGATTTTATTTTTACTAGGCCTGCTTTCAAGACTTCAGAGTTTGGTGCTTTCTAGCTTGATTCACCTAACTGCCCCTTTCCAACAAGTGCCAGTCAAGCTACACTGTCCACAAATCTGTGGTAGTTTCTGCTCCTTGCCCTCCCTCCACAACGTGTTCCCCAGTTTGTGCCTTTGTGGTAGTATGTTCCCATTCCAGAACGCCTTTCTCTCTGTGTCTGCTCAGGCTTCAAGGCCCAACTAATATTCCACCTCTTTCTCAGGGTATCATATCTGGAGGTGGTACTTTTAATTTTGAGCAATTGGTTATCTGATTTTTCCACTGTGTAATTACCTCTTCTCCCTCTCTTAGAACTAATCAGCAGCTTGTGGGATAACACTTTAAGAACATACAAATATCCTGCTCCTTATAAAAATCTCCCCTTAGATTTGGCATTCACTGATGATTCTTGCCTGATCTAATTTTTTACTATAATTGTTGCAAAAGCCATGTTTTAAATTAGTTTTACTTTTCAATTCTAACAGATCTGTTCAATTCTTTTCAAATCTTCTAGGGTACATTTTAGTATTTTCCTTTTCCTTTTGAATTTTATCGCATTTTTATACCTTTAAATATAGTAAGCATAATTGTTTTATAATATATGTCTAATGATTCAATATCTGAAGTCTTTGAAGACTTCTTTCTGTATCTTACTGCTTCTGCTGGTTCTTGCACAAGGTACCTTTTTTTGAGTGATGTAATTTGGTCTTCAGATTTGCTCAAGGGCCACCTTTTGGTTACAACTTCTTTAGAACTTTTCCCTCTAATCTGCTCAGCAATAGACAAATTTTCTTATAGTCCTCTGGGGTTAGGAATAGAATGGAGTGAGTTTACTTCTAATTTACCCTTTCCTTGAGGGTAGCCTTTTGCGGAAACAGTTTAATATAGGGAAGTTCTTCAATTTATTTCCCAACCTGAGCTTTGATTTCTGTTTTCCCTCACCCTGAGAAGTCTACAAATAAAATCTCAGTTACCTAATTGACAAATGCCTAGAGCAAAAGCATCTCCAGAGCTCCATTCAACTCTCTGAGCTCCTGCTTCTCTTAGATTTGAGCCTGGCTATTCTATACTTTCTTGTCAGCTTTTTAATTATTTGAAGATGTTTCTATAAATTATCCAACATTGTTGTTTTTAGTGGGAAGACTGCTCTGAATAACCTAAGCTACCATATTTTGCCATACTTTATTCAGTGTTTTTCTCTACCTGCTTTGCCTTTCAAACAGCTTTCAAATCTCAGTTCAAATTTTACTTCCTCCAAAAGACTCCTCTGAAAAAATCTGTTTCCCAAGGTACAATAGATTATTCTTTTACTCTATTTGGCCCCAGCATATTTATTGCTTTATTGTATGGTTTGTTTGTTTTGCTTTCCTGTCTGTCTCTTCCAAATAGACCATAAATTCCTTAAGAGCAGGTACTGTATCTTATTCATTTTTAAATCCCTAGAGCCTAATATAATGGCTGGCATATACTCTTTGAGATCTGTATGCCTTGTCTTTGTGTCCCCAAGGTTTAGTACAGTGTCTGTCACATAAGTGTCTAATAATTATTTTTGGACAGGACTTTTTTGTCAACCTGGAAGTGAGATAGGCTAAGGGACAGAATGACTAGTATAGTATACAGACTGGAAGACACAAGTGGGTTAATTCATAGAATGGGGCATTGGTGATGGTGGTGGAAATGGTAGTGGAATTACTGTGAGTCCTAAAGGGATACAGTCTGGCTAGCCAAACAGAAGCAAATTTGTAATGTTTGGGAATTCACAATTCACGGTTATTCAGAGATCCAGGCTAAGAAGGAGGATCCTAACAGAAGGTAGAGTTAAACCAAGTCTCTAACTAGAATAGATAGATGATGACTATATTAGTGAAGCTTCTACAGAGAGACAGAACCAATGGAATATATATAGATAGATGAAAGGGAATTTATCAGGGGAAATGCATCCTGCAGTTATGGAGACTGAGAAATCCCACAACGAGCAGTCTCCAAGCTAGGATGCAGATAGTTGGCTCAGCTCAAGTCCAAAAGCCTCAGGGAAATCAATGGTGTAACTCTCAGTCTGAGACCAAAGGCCTGAGAATCTAGGGAGATGCTTGTGTAAGTGCTAGAGTTCAAGGGATGGGGAGCTGGAGTTCTGATGTCCAGGGAGGAGCAGAAGGTTGTCCCAACTCCAGGAGGGAGGGAGAGAGAGAGAGAGAGAGAAAATGGACTCCCTTTAAAAACTCTGTATTTCTGCTTATTATGAGGATGATGGAATTTTAAGACAGGAGACTTTATCCTCCTCATTTGCTGTCAAATTAATAAACTCCTCTTTCCTTCTCTTCAAACCACTTGTTCTCATTGTTCTGATCCTCTTTCCTTCTCCTCAGACCACTTGTCTTCATTCTTCCGATGTGGCCTCAGGGATAACTGCCGAGCTCTCGGTAACAGTTTCAGGAAAAGTCTTCCTTGACTTGTATTCTGGCCTTAACATCTGACTGCTGTGTGTTCTGAGCCTAGCAACACACGGCTGCTCCTTAGGGCAAAGCCAACTTCTTTTGTGTTAGCTCTTTAAAGGCCAAAATCTCTGGAGAGAGATTTTATTTTTACTAGGCCTGCTTTCAAGACTTCAGAATTTGGTGCTTTCTAACTCGATTCACCTAACTGCCCCTTTCCAACAAGTGCCAGTCAAGCTACACTGTCCACAAATCTGTGGTAGTTTCTGCTCCTTGCCCTCCTTCCCCATATTCCCAAGTTTGTGCCTTTGTGCTAGTATGTTCCCATTCCAGGACGCCTTTCTCTCTGTGTCTGCTCAGGGTTCAAGGCCCAACTAATATTCCACCTCTGCCAAGATAGCCTTTCTACTGCTTCAGCCCATTGACCAAACTCCTATGGTTATCTGAACCCTCAACATTTTCCACTTACTGGTGTGTTTCTTAATTATTTCCCAAGGGTCACTCCCCTTTCCCAATGTTGACTATTGGCTCCATGACTTTAGTGTTCACCCTGGCAGATTGTTGATCTAGTTGTGGTATTGGTTATATATTCAAGAAATACTTGTAGGTTTTTTTTTTATAGAATGTCTTTTTTTCCTTCGGGTAGATGCCCAGTAATGGGATTGCTGGATCTAATGGTAGTTCTACTTGTAGCTCTTTGAGGTATCTCCATATTACTTTCCACAGAGGTTGTACTAGTTTGCAGTCCCACCAGCAGTGTATGAGTGTTCCTATCTCTCTGCATGCACACCAACATTTATTGTTTTGGGACTTTTTGATAAAGACCATTCTCACTGGAGTTAAGTGATATCTCATGGTGGTTTTGATTTGCATTTCCCTGATGATTAGAAATGTTGACCATTTTTTCATGTTCATTGGCCATTAGTCTATCTTCTTTTGAAAAAAACATCTGCACTAGAATGTTTATAGCAGCACAATTCACAATTTCAAAGACGTGGAAACAACCCAAGTGCCCATCAATACATAAGTGGATTAATAAAATATGATGTATGTATACCATGAAGTTCTACTCAGCCACAAAAAACAATGGCAATATAGCACCTCTTGTATTATCCTGGATAGAGCTGGAGCTCATTCTACTAAGTGAAGTATCACAAGAATGGAAAAACAAGCACCACATGTACTCACCATCAAATTGGTATTAACTGATCAACACTCATGTGCACATGTAGTAGTAACATTCATCAGGTGTCGGGCAGCTGGGACGGGGAGGAGAGGATGGCTATATTTACATCTAATGGGTGTGGTGCGCACCATCTGGGGTATGGACACACTTGAAGCTCTGACTTGGGTGGGGCAAAGGCAATATATGTAACCTAAACATTTGTACCCCTTTAATATGCTGAAATATAAAAAGAAGAAATACTTGTTGACTTGTTAAGTACAAACATCGGAGCTCTCAACTCTTCAGCTCATCCGTCCTCTCTGTGATAAAATCTCAGAGCATTCTAGGAGTTGGATTGAATAGAGGATTCTTTTTGTTTTGTTTTACAATCTTTTTTTTTTGCAAATGTATGAGGGGAAATCACGTGGCTTGCATTTAGAGATCTGGGTCTGTGAGTGGCACGGCCAGAATTACAATGTCAACATGATGGCTACAGTTTAGGACTTGTTCTTTTCCTGATTCTTCTGTGAGAACACAGGCATAGCATCATTTACTCTATAATAGGTAAAGTACCATGGGGATGTGGTATCGTTTTCCTTCCCTGACTTCCAACGCCTATAGAATTTGGTTTAAATCAACACATTGGTGAAAGTTATACCAATTGGATTTGTTTAATCCACATGTAGTTAAAATGAAAGAATCACCAAAACAAAGTATTTTATTACTTCTGTTGTGTTTACAGGTTCTTTTCAGTGTTTTATTTAGACTGTCACAGCTACTCTGCACATAGCAGAACCTATCAGTGGATTACTGTACATGGGGTTTCCTCAGGGGAGCTGTGCTCTTCTGACCATTTTCCCATGGAGAGCTCTGCCAGCCCTTACAGTGCCCTGATGCTTTAAGTCTACTTTTGAAGGTGGCCTCCCCTTAGGCGTCATTCTGAAGAGCCTTTCAAGAACCTGAAATGTTGCCATTGGAGCATTTCCCAGAAAGAAACTGAACCACAATTTTTTGAAGTTCAGGGAACTCTCTACCAGGAGTATGTCATGTGTCTAGACATATTCTGATGTGTTTTTCATTATAATAATGCAATAACATGGGCTGTACCAAATGATGGGGTAAATTCATTAAAACTGTTCTCTTGTCCATTTCTTTCACAACACACAGTGAAAAGGACACCATGAAGTATGAACCAGGACCTATGTATGCCATCTGCCTTGTTTCCTTTCCCTTCTAATCTCTTTGTACTCAATTAATTTTTTTTCTTTTTTTATTATTTTTCCCCACTTTTCTATAAATAAAGTAGAAAAGTAAGAGTTTATCAATCCTGCCATATTTCTCAGATGATTAGAGAGAGAGAAAATCATCTTGGACTAACTAATAGGGAGCCAGGGAATTACAAATAAATCAGCAGTTGCATATGGGAGAGAATGAAATTTAACTAAGGAAACTGGGGCCTCTGCTGCCATGAAGAAAATAAATGAGACAATGTAGAGTCATTATAAGAAGACTGGGTGGTCTACAAGAAAGAGGACAGATTGTGCAAACTGACATTTGAGGAATCAGCCTAAATGTTGCTTGGGACCATTTGCTGTTCGTTGGTGTCATAGCAAAATGTGCTTTATTTGCGGAGCACTTGAGGAGGTCTGGCAGACGAGGGAGTCTCTGAAATATAGGAGGGCTTGACCTCCTAGTCTCTGAGGTGTTCCTCCTATTTAGAATGGAAAGTTCAGGGACCCTTAAATAAGAATCTCCCTGGAATCCCAGCTGGACTGTCCCTGTCCCAACAAGGATCAGAGCACACCTGCAAGGAGAGGGCTTTCTCTCCCAACCACCTGCATTTGCTTCCTGTGAGAACTGTGGTTCCAGGGACAGCCACCCACTACCAGCTTCAGTTTACAGCAAGAAGTAGCAAGGGCAGCTCTGTTGGGCCAAACGTGCCCTAGCTCAGGCTGCTCTCTGTGGTTTGGGTTTTTGGTACCATCCTCTTAACCCACTGGCTTCTGGGTTCTCTCCTGCTTTTACTTCCAGAACCCCTTTGCTGCTCCTCACCTTGTTCAGCTTCTTGAATTCTACTCTCTGTTTTTCTTTCTGACCACAAGTAACCTTGTTTGTCTATGTAGTTGTTTCCTGTTTGCTAAGTGTTGGGGAACTTGGCGCCTCTATTCCAAGGTTGCAAGCACGGGCCATGGGCCAAACCTGGCTTGCAGTTATATTTTGTTTGATACCTCTAGGATTTATTTGCATTTGTGTGTCTGTGTATGTGTGTGTGTGTTTAATGGAATCAATTGCTAATATTGTAAAAATCTGAAGATTTCACATTAAAATCTAGATTTCTGACTTCGCATGAAAAATTGAAAGACTTAACAACCAATGCTGGGATGGGTATTTCAACTTCTCCCTTTGAGACTCTATTCTTTCCACCATGCCCTACTTCTCACATGGTTACACTATTATTATTATTTTTAAGAGTAGAGTGTGTTAGTCAGTGCAGGCTATTATAACAAAGTGCCATAGACGGGATGGCTTACAAACAACAGACATTTATTTCTCACAGTTCCGGAGGCTGGAAGTCTGAGATCAGCATGCCAGCACGGTTGGGTTCTGGTAAGGGCCCTACTTTGGAGAGAAGACTGGAGCATTCTCTGGGGTCTCTTATAAGGACACTAATCCCACTCGTGAAGGCTCTGCCTTCGTGGCCTAAATTACCTTCCATAGGCCCCACCTCCTAATACCATGACACTGGGAACTAGGATTTCAACATATGAATGAGGAAGGGGGACAAAAACATTCAGTCCATGATATAGAGTTAAGAGAGAAATATTTCTTTTGTCTCAGTCTTCATAAATTTTTTTCTAACAAAATGACCTTTAATCTTGTTGGCTTGCTGCCTGATCTCCTTAATAAAAGCACTTGCATTTGTGACCACTGCTTAGCCCTCTGCTGGAATGGAGCTTGTTAGCTGTTGTTTCCAGGTTTGGTTCTAGAACTGTTGCTTGATGCTTCTCTAGTTTTGACTGTAGCCACTCCACCAGTGCCCTCACCTGGCCATCCCAGACTAGGTAATAGTCATACCTTGGGGTGGCAGTATTTGAGAGATGATGTTTCAGATGCTAGATGACATCCCCATAGGACCCTGTTAACGCTTTTCAACTCTATGAAGACTTTCATTACAGAAGATGATGCTTGCAGGTGTGCCTTTGTGGGCATTTTCTCTTGGTGATGAGCACTCAAAAATCTGTTTTTCATGGTTTTCCTGTTGTTGTTGTTGTTTATTTTGGTTAGCCTTTCCCAAGTGAAATTAAAGCTGGATTTTAAAAACCCAATTCTACTTTATATAACTCACCATATAAAGGCCCAGGCTAGAAACAATGCCTTGCTTCAGAAGGAGGGAAAGAATAATTTGAGTGACAATATATTACAGTAACATAGTGAAAGGTGGTATCACGTAATAATTAACCACCACATAACAATTAATGGTGCAGACTCAGGAGCCACACTCTTTGAGTTCATATTCTTGATCTGCTACTGTCTAGCTGAGTATAACCTCGCACAAATTACTTAACCTTATGACTCAGTTTCTTCATCTGTAAATTGGTGATGATAATAATAGTAAGTGCTTCATAGAATTGGTGTAAGTGTTAAAAGTTTATATTTATAAAGTGTCTGCCACTTAATAAACAATCTATAAATGTTGGCTATTACTGTTATTTGAATCTCTCCATGTGGTAGGCTCTTGTGTTAGATACAAACATAAATAAGACATGATCCTTACCCTGAAGAAGCTCATGGTTTAATATATGAAAAGATACTTAAATAATTATGGTATGAGTGTAACCATAGATGCATTCAAGTTAGAGTAGTAGTCCAGAAGCAAGGGACTCCTACCTGGAGAGGTCATGGAAGCATTCATGGAGATGTTTAACCTTGAGAATTTGAGGGAGAGGGAAGGGGTCACCTCCTGTTCAGATACCGTTCATGTTCATCTGATCCCAGAGGGCAAAGCCAAGCAAGGCTGTAAGGAGCAGACCAACCCTAGTGCCAGTTTGTTCCATTTCCTTTGAATGGAAAAGGATTGGTCACCCAGACCAACTATCAGCTTCAGCAAAACTTGACCACGAATGTTGCAAGCCTTTCCAAAAATATTTCTATGGCCTTCAAACCCTAAAGTCCCAAAATTCATTTGGTATTTCAGACATTATAAAAATGCATATCAAAGCAGCATCTATTTGGACCATATGATGCTGCTTCTTACCAGTGATGGAATAGAATCCATATACCCTAAAACTGGAGGAGGCCTTAGACTTCATCTGGTCCAATTCCATCATCTTACAGCCAAGAACATCAAAACTCATGGAGGAAAAGTAGCTTTTACAAAATGATTGATTTCCATATCTGACAGACCTTGACACAAAAGAAATGTTGAGATGCCTTTATTATTTCATATTGTTGGAAGTGATATAAAATAAAGATTGCCACCGGAGGTCCTGCTTTAATAGTTGCACACACAGATGTTTCAAATGAGTTGTATGTTTACCAACTTAAAGTCTACCAAAAGAGTGAGGATCATCCTAATGGTAGAGGAGATACTATAAGGGCTTTGTTAGGTCATATAGACTGTGTTTTCATCCACTAAATTCCTGGCATTTAATAAATATTTGCTGAATTGATCTCAATAGATTAAATTGAATTGTATGAATATTTTGGTAAGTGTAGAGAATAATTTGCCATTGATATGCTTCATTCATTTTTCAAATTGTTTAATAACATTTTGAAAGTTTTGGATGAATAGACTATAGTTTCACTGTGATTTGAGCTTGGGAAAGTGCTGGCTCTAGGATCTCATGAACACATTCCAAATTCAAAATTGCACAGATGTGATTATTGCCGTGTGGGTTGAAAGCTGTTCAATATGCCAAATGTAAAAGTGCAAACCATTCTGGGCACTATGAGATTTGGGCTGAAGGTTCATCTGTGCAATCTGTGTCCATGTTAGGGTTCTAGACCTTAATTTGTTAAGATGTTAGTTTTCTAGGTCTTAATATGCATATATTATTAAAAGCGAAAATATACTCCAAATGCCAAAAGGAGGGATACATTGACAAGATAGAGCTAAAATTCCAGAAATAAAATATTTTACCACAGGAAAACTTTTACTTGTGTGAAAAGTCAAGTTAATATAGCAAACCAGAAAGTGACAACATTGTAATTCATTAATAGAAAAGAGAAGAATAAGATTGGTTTACTTCCAATTATACATATTCACTAAAATCAGTTAATGCTTTAAGATGTTTATTTTTAAAGGATTGTTATATTTTATCTTACTGTTGCTGAATTTATGTTGATTTAACTGGGAGAATTTCACATGATTTTCAGATCCAGGAACTTTTTGGCTGAGGACATGAAAATGAAGCTAGAAAAAAAAGAAATTGTGAAAATCCTCCATTTATAACAATTTGTCCTTTTTGTAGCTCAACTTGCTATAATTTCCCAATTTAAATTTATCATAAAATTTATTGGCCAGAGGAAAAAAATACTGTATTAATGACAAGAAACTCACCCACCTAGAATACTGCTTTAGGTTCCAACTGTCATTGTATCACAGATGAAAGCAAAACAAAATTGTCTCCAAAAAATGAGCTGGGTGAGGAATGTCAAGACTGTGAAAGCTAAAAATAGTTAGTGAGCCCTTGACTAAAGAGAGGTTATTATTGTGGCCATGTACACATGTTTGAACGTTCAAAATTCAAAGGAAAGAAATGTTACTGTATTCCTGCAGATACAATGGTAAAAATGTAAAGGAGGAGGATTTACATTAAATCTCAAACAAAAAAATAATTAAAAACTTGTGGAATCTTATCTAAAAATGGTATTTGACTTTCTCTTGAGGTGAGGCTTAGAAAAAAAAACAATTTCTAATTCTCAGTGTGTGGAAATTTGTTTAAATGCTTCTAGGGAGGACAATGAGAGGATTTTTAAGTGTTTCTAGTCTTTGTGAATCCAGGGTTAAAATCAATACCATGTCCAGATAAAGATTTTCGAAAGTTTGTATGGGAGAAAGAAAAGCCTGATGGTTTAGAAATGTACGATGGATACAGATGAACGTTTGCCCCTTGTATGTGAAAATAAATTGTCTTTCAGTATTGACTTGGCTGCAGATTCCAAGTCTGTGTGTAGTTGGAGGTCAGCGCACAGCAGGGTGTCCAGAATGGAAGGAAGAGAACTGTGGCAGGCCCATTGTGTGTGGACCTGGTGGGAAAGGGTGTGAGGCATTTCATGACTTGGAGGTCATGTAAATTATGGAGATGCATGTGTCTGCATCATTTTATGAATGTACATATTGGGTACATTATAGAATTTATAATGCTTGTGAAATTTCATAGTGTTTTCACTGGGGCTGTTACCTAATCTTTTACAGAACGGAGTGAGATAGGAATCTTTGTCTCCAGTTTACAACTCTGGATGGTCATTCACATGTCTGGTGCCTTGGTGGGGATAGTTGAAAGACTGGGCTCAGCTATGACTGTCACCTAGAGAGTCTATACTTGTCCAAGAAAGATGGCTCAGGGCAGTTGAAATTCCATGAATGGCAGCTCAGGCCCAGAAAATCCTAGATCTTTTTCATTTCCTCTAAATTCTTTTAAAAAAATGGAGTGATACTTTCCTTAGTTCACTTCTCTTTTATTTTCCATATCACTGAAGGCCACAGTCGTGTCAAACTTTCTACCCCCATGTAAGGGTCCTCCTTTTGTTCCAACTTCCATTAGCATTTTCCTCACTACCCTTCAACTCCTTGACAAGAATCCCCAGAGCCCTTCAGCTGTCACTGCCACTTTCTGTGAGGATTTTCCAGCTTCTACCTACTACCTAGTCCCAAAGTCAAGGTCACGTGTTTTAGGTTTTTGTTACTATAGAACTCTACTTCCAGATCTAAAAATTTGTTCCAATTTTTAATTGATGTATAATAATCTATTCTAAAACACAGTGGCTTACAACAACAAAAATTATTATATCACTTGATTTTGTAAGTTGGGAATTTTTGTTGCTTCATGTGGCATTAACTGTGGTCATTTGGTGGTATTCAGTTGTAGATAGGCTGGCTTGAGAGATCCAAGATGTCTTTACTCACATGTATGATGACTTGGTGAGAATGGCTGGAAGTCTAGGCTTAGCTGAGACTGTCAAGTGACCTATCTTACAAGGGCAGCTTAGGTTTCCCAAAGGGAATGTTTCAAGAGAACTAGATATATATAAGAACTATATAACCTAGGCTTTGAAGTTATTTTAAAGAACGTTGCTTCCACTGCATTCTATTGCTCAGGCAAGTCCCTAAAGCCCACCCATATCAAGGAGAAGGGAAATAGATTTCACCTCTCAATATGAGAAATAGCAAAGAATTTGTGGCCATCTTTAATGTATCACACTTATTCTAAGCTGTTTTTTTTTAAAAAAAAAAGTATTATCGATTCCTGAATTTAAATATATTGATGTGCTTTAATCCATTGCAGTTATTATTCCTTACTGATGCTCAAATTGTCTTATCTTTGGCTAACAGGGACCTATTCAAGTTGACTTCTGACTCCTTTGACATAACCCTAATAGCATTTGATAGCTTCCTTGTTATATGGTATGACAAACTGTTTCAGGGTTTATTTTGCATATTTCTTCCTTAAATCTAGAGACAGCCATTTATACAAGAAGCCCTGGTATCTTTTGGTAGGAAATAGCATTTTAAGGCCATAAATTGGATGCTTACACCAAAATGATTATAAAAACAGTTAAGAAAATTATTTTTTCATGTTTTCTCCATTTTAAAAAAGTTGTACTGTAGTTATTAATACATTGACAGAGGATGTAGCCACTACATACCATTTAACTCTTTCAACCTTCTCTTTTAACCCTTTCTTGGTCTTAGTATATTTTTATATTTTTATATTTAACACTTATTACCAAATGATGTCCCTCTAGTCATTTTGATTGCATGAAACTTGTTCTCTAACAGATTCCTCTGGAAGAGCTCATGGAAACAATAGTTCCTGAATTCTTACATATCAATAACAACATATTAATGGCTTTCAATACTTGAGTCATTTAGGTTTTATACAAAATTCTTGGTTCTCATTTCTTTTCCCTGAGTATCTTAAATAGGTTACTTTATTTTCTTAGGAAATAAAGCATTGCTATTGAAAAGTCTAATAACAATTTAAGTTTATTTTCATTATAAGTCACTTAGTCTTTTTGCCTGGATACTAAAAGGATTTTTTTCAACCTCAAAATAAAATAATTATATATATTGAAATGTACTTTATTGTATGTAATTATGTCTTAAGAAAACTGTCAAAAATCATATATTGGGATTGCGGGATCAAATGGTAGTTCTACTTTTAGTTCTTTGAGGTATCTCCATACTGTTTTCCATAGAGGTTGTAGTAGTTTGCAGTCCCACCAGCAGTGTATGAGTATTCTTATCTCTCCACATGCATGCCAACATTTGTTGTTTAGGGACTTTTTGATAAAAGCCACTCTCACTGGAGTTAAGTGTTATCTCATTGTGGTTTTGATTTGCATTTCCCTGATGATTAGAGATGTTGAGCATTTTGTCATATGTTTCTTGGCCATTAGTCTGTCTTCTTTTGAAACGTTTCTGTTCATGTCTTTTGCCCACTTTTTAATGGGGTTGTTTGATTTTTTTCTTGCTGATTTTCCTGAGTTCTATATAGATTCTAGTTATCAGGCCTTTATCAGATGTATAGTATGCAAATATTTTCTTCCATTCTGTAGGTTGTCTGTTCACTCTAATGATAGTTTCCTTGGCTGTGCAGAAGCTTTTTAATTTGATCAAGTCCCATTTATTTATTTTTGTTGATGCTGTGATTGCTTTTGGAGTCTTCATAAATTCTTTGCCTAGGCCAATGTCTATAAGAATTTGTCCAACATTTTCTTCTGGAATTCTTATGGTTTCATGGCTTAGGTTTAAGTCTATTATCCATCATGAGTTGATTTTTGTGAGAGGTGAGAGGTACGGATCCTGTTTTAGTCTTCTACATGTGGCTATCCAATTTTCCCAGCACCATTTATTGCATAGGGATTCTTTTCCCCAGTGTAGGTTTTTGTCTGCTTTGTCAAAGATCAGATGGCCATATGAGGATGGTTTTATATCTGTGTTCTCAGTTCTGTTCCATTGGTCTATATCTCTGTTCTTTTGCCAGTACCATCCTGTTTTGGTTACTATGGCCTTGTAGTATAGCTTGAAGTCTGGTAAATTGATGCCTCCCAATTTGTTATTTTTGCTTATGGTTGCTTTGACTATATGGGGTCTTCTCTGGTTCCATACGAAGTGTAGAATTAGTTTTTCTAGATCTGTGAAAAATGATGTTGGTATTTTGATAGGGCTTGCATTGAATCTGTAGATCACTTTGGGTAGTATAGACATTTTAAAAATGTTGACTCTGCCGACCCATGAGCATGGTGTGGTTTTCCATCTGTTTACATCCTCCGCTATTTCCTTCCTCAGTGTTTCATAGTTTTCCCTGAAGAGGTCTTTCACCTCCTTAGTTAAATATATTCCTCGCTATTTTTCTTTCTTTGTGGCTATTGTGAAAGATAGTGAGTCTTTGATTTGGTTCTCAGCTTGACTGTTGTTCGTGTATATGAATGCTTCTGATTTGTGTACATTGATTTTGTAACCTGAGGCTTTGCTGAATTTATTTATCAATTCCAGTGGTCTCTTGGCAGATCTTTGGGGTTTTCTACTACTGGGTATCTACCCAAAGGAAAAAAAGGCATTCTATTCAAAAGACATGTGCACTTGAATGTTTATACCAGCACAATTCACAATTGCAAAGATGTAGAAACAACCCAAGTGCCCATCAATACATGAGTAGATTAATAAAATGTGGCATATATACACCATGGAGTACCACTCAGCCATAAAAAAATGGCTAACTACTTCTTGTTATCCTGGCTGGAGTTGGAGCCCATTCTTCTAAGTGAAGTATCACAAGAATGGAAAAACAAACACCACATGTACTCACCGTTAAATTGATACTAGTCAATCAACACTAATGTGTACATATGGGAAGTAACATTCATAGGGTGTCAGGCAGGTGGAGGGGGAGGAGGGGATGGGTAAATTCTCACCTAATGGATGCAGTGTGTGTTGTCTGAGGGATGGGCACACTTGTAGCTTTGACTCGGGCAGTACAAAGGCAATTTATGTAACCAAAGCATTTGTACCCCTATAATACTCTGAAATAAAAAATAAATAAACCATACATTGAAGTCTACTTAGATTATATAAAAGATAATTAAATGATCTTAAAAATATGCTAATGTTGAGAAGTCTTTTATTAAGGTATATGTTTGTTAATGATTTCACTGATTGGTTTAGAAGTTTGATTAGCAAATGCTCTCAGATGGGTTCTTAATTTAAAACAGCACAAAAACAAGAATGCAAAAATAAAAACACTTTTAAAAGAACCAAGGTATTTAACATTTGAGAGGGAAATTCTAAAACATTACTCCCAAAATCTGTATGCCATAATTTCCTGAAGAGTCACAGTCAGTGGGGTAGAGCTGGATGGATCCAGTAGCATACAGTTTTAAAATGACCTTCAGGTAATTGTGATGCATAGCTAGTTTTGGAACCACTGCCTAAAGTTCATACTATCAATTTTTCAATGTTCTGAAGTCTGCCTCTTATCAAGTTATATGATTAAAAAAACTTTCATTCTTGGGTCACATTTCTTTAGTTCTTCACTTATTTGCTTTAACAGAAGTGTACTTTAATGCTGTGAATTCAGCTTTTATCATATTAAGGGAAATTTTTTAAGCATATAACTTTAATTTTTAAATGTAGCAGCAATTTTTTTAAATTTTGTGTTGAAATAATTAAAATAATGGTTTTAACCTAAAATTCAAACATGAAACAGTATAAAGCAAACCTCTCTTTCATGCCTGATTTCACAGGGTGTGCCAGGGCCCTTCAGATTCACTTTTTTTTTTTTTTTTTTTTTTTGTTGAGACAGAGTCTCACTTTGTTGCCCAGGCTAGAGTGAGTGCCGTGGCATCAGCTTAGCTCACAGCAACCTCAGACTCCTGGGCTCAAGCAATCCTTCTGCCTCAGCCTCCCGAGTAGCTGGGACTACAGGCATGCGCCACTATGCCCGGCTAATTTTTTCTATATATATTTTTAGCTGTCCATATAATTTCTTTCTATTTTTAGTAGAGATGGGGTCTCGCTCTTGCTCAGGCTGGTCTCGAACTCCTGAGCTCAAACGATCCGCCCACCTCGGCCTCCCAGAGTGCTAGGATTACAGGCGTGAGCCACCGCGCCCGGCCCAGATTCACTTTTCACTCCTCCAGCCTGCTGTATGCCCCAGCAGGCTGGCCTCTGCACTTCCCATTAGACTCTCTTACCTTCAACTTCCAGTTGAGCTTAACTAAGTGTAGTTCCTGGTGGGAGATAGGTAGGTGGAAAGAGAATGAGGTCAGAGCATTTTTCCGCTGTCTCCCCACCACCTGGTCACACTGGTTTGGCTGTGTCCCTTGGACACAGCTCCTAGCAGGCAGCCTTTTCCATACATTGTCCTTGCAGGGTTCTGGCCCTCTCTTGCTCTTTCATGTTCAGGGTTAGGAACTGCTTTGCCCATCCCAGGGTATTAAAGCATCCATTGTTGATTTCCTTAAACCCTGCCCCATATTTGTAAATAGTTGCTTTATTAAACTCTTTTCCAAATGCCCAGTTTGCATTTGCCATCCGTTTCTTACCTAGTCTGACTAAATCACAGATCACCATAGCCTAGGAGTTCAGTCTAAGTGAATTAATCTACTCTAAAAAGAAAAGCCTTTTGTAAACGTGGGCTATTTCTAGTATTATAGCTGTGAAAGGAATCCTTCCCTCTCCTCTCACTGAAGCCAGTGCATTCATCAGTCATATTTCCCATTTGTCGTTCTCTGAACCAGCTATGCTGTTACAAGCCCCCGTGCTATCACAAACAGCATTCCCTCTGCCCCATCTCCCTCACATTATTTTTGATAGCAGATACTTTGAGTTTAAGAACCTGGAATATTTCTTCATAAAGTTATTTTAAAAAATATTTACAGAGTACCTAGATTTATGTAATGGGAATAAAGCACTGAACAGTAGACAAAGTTGCTTTCCTCATGGAGCTTATATATGACTGGAGGTGCCTGATATTAATGAGGTATACAAATACATGAATAAGGTAATTTAAGATAGTACTAAGGCTGATGAAAAAAGATAGAGTGGGGTCAGTTGATTAGGAGTAACTAGGATGTAGGAGGTAGTTATTTTTGATGGAGAAGGCTGAAAGGTAGATATTCTGTGCTATTGTCTGAAATAAGATCAATATACTTTGAAATCCAGGCACATAGGTGGTAAACCTGATTTTTTGTTAGGAAAACTAAAATTCTGATTTGCCTTATTCCCAGAGAGTAGGCCATTTGAATTTTTCACTAGTAGAGGCTGCAGGTTAATATTGTTGTGGGAAGTCACTTTGGATCTGAGAAGTACTTGGTCGCCACCTCAAAGTTTTGCATTGTTGAGTATTAGCAAGGAAGAGATGACCTTGGCTTGGAAGATGTGGAGGATAGGCCAGATCTGACATCTATTTTGACTCAAATGAATGAGTTCTAATAAAGCTCCCTGTGCTTCCAAGACTCAGGACAACCACTAGGATATGTGGTACTGTTTTGCTCTATTAGAAGGAAAGTGTCCCTCTAGGCTGATGAATTAGAAGAAGAATCCAAGGCACATTACCTATTTGGTAAGCAAAGAGAACACTGGCTTTCAGTCCCCACTCACCCTCTTGGTTGGAAATCTCTGTGTGTGCAAAAAGTGCTCAACTCTCTATGCTGCATCCCCAGATGCTCATCCCCAGCATGAGTTGTCATGCTGAATTGAGTCACTTAGTATATATGTGAGTATGTATGAAAGATGTCTGATTTCCTGTAAGAATCAATGTTTATTTTACTACTACATACTGTATTAGATGCAAAATGCTGTGTGGAATACATAAACACACACACAAATTATATATATATATATACACACACACACACACACACACATAGGATGTGATATGGACATTATTTTTGAAAAACTTCATTTAAGGTACAGCATTTTTGCGCTGAGAGTATAAATAATTTTACACACACTTCACACTATAGGCAAAGTACTATACTCCTGCCCAGTAGCTCTTGAAAATAGTCATTGCCTTTATTTCTTCATGTAACAGCCAGTCCATGTTGCTGTAATAGAGGTATGAAAAATAATTGTAGTATAGTGTTTTCCGGCTTTATGAAAGGAACAATATCATGTACTATGTTCACAGCTGCACATGTGTGTATTACAGTTTGTAGCTGTGCTGTCCAATACAGTAGCCATTAGCCACACATGGCTATTGAGCATGGGACTTGTTGCTCCTCCAAATTGGGCTGGGCTCTACATGTAAAATACAAATCAGATTTTGAAGACTTTGTACAAAAAAAGAATGCAAAATATCTCACTAATAATTTTAATGGATTACTTGTCAAAATAATATTTTAGATAAGATATATTATTCCAATTAATTTCATCTATTTCTTTTTGTTTTAAATGTGACTACTAGAAAATTTGAAATAACATATTAATATATGGCTCACATATGTAGCTCTTGTGATACATGGTTCTTATGTGGCTCTACTGTATAGCATCAATCTAAAATGTGTACCTTTTAATTATTATTTTAATAATTCTTTGGTATGTAATTTCTTGATCTTTGGCTCTCAATCTTTTTGTTCTTTTTTTTTATTTTATTTTTTTGGTAAGATTTATACAGACTTGATTTATTAGTTGCCATATGTTGAAACATGAAATTTCAAGAACATTTGACACGTTGTGTTAGCAGTTCTTAACCTTGGTTGCTTCGTAATATTCTGTGGAGGTTAAAAATAAATCAATGAAGATTATCTGAACCCTACCCCTGTGGTTTCTGATTCAGAAGGTTTGGGTCAGAGGAAGAGAAGTAGTTCAGTGTGTGTATTAAGGTATGGGTGTATACCTACTTGATGAGTGCAATGCACACTGCCTGGGGAATGGACACGCTTGAAGTTCTGACTGGGGGGGAATGGGGGTGGGGGGAGGGGATGGGTGCACACCTACATGATGGGTGCGATGTGCACTGTCTAGGGAATGGACACACTTGAAGCTCAGACTCGGGGGGATGGGGAGGCATGGGCAATATATATAGCCTGAGCTTTTGTACCCCCATAATGAGCTGAAAAACAAAAAATAAAAATAAAAATAAGAAAATAAAAAATAAATTAAAAAAAGAAACAAAAATAAAAACAAAACCCCCCACGGGTGGTCAGAGTTGTGGATAATTAGTTTCCCAGGGTACAACAGGACACACTATTTGAGTTAAGCTTGCCTTGGTAAAACTAGAAGGTGTGGCTACTGTAGTAATTGGCCTGAGTGGCTAAATCCAAAGTTCCCACTGAGCTTCAAGTCTGCAAAGGCCTGACTGCTTACCATGCATTGAGGAAGCCAAGACTCAGAGAGTTTAAGCAAGTACTTTTCATTTAACTAACACCAGAGTGTAGTTTTGGACCTTTATGCAGAGATTTATAATATAGGTGCCTCCTAGCTGTCAGATGCCATAGGCCCATTGACAACTCTATGGTTACAGGAAAGCTACATTTTTAACTCTGTCGAATAATGTAGATCTACTGAGGTGGTGCTGCCTTCTTAAGTACAGAGGTATACTTTTTGTTCCTAAAGCAGAAAGACTTAGGAACTTAGTACTGCCTCTTCCCCTCCTCCAATCCCATAGCTTTCCTTAGGTAGTAGTTGATTAAGATACATGACCTAGTTTATGATGACAGTAGTTTCCTACCTATGGTGCTATTAGAATGTGGTGGTTAGCATATGAAAAATGATATGGCCACTGGGAGGAATATGTATTTGTATGGTCTACCTTAATCTTGCAAAATCTAAATGTGTTATTGTTCTCTTGAATTCTCAGGAGCCAGCATTTTTCTTGAATGTTTTCCTTGGCTTCTTTTCGATATTATGTTGAGGGAGAAATGGAAGTAGTGTCATTTTTCAAAAGGGCACAAATAGGTGCACAAGCATTGTAAACAATGGAAGAAATTTTGTGAATGGGCCTAGAAAGGTGTTATTGAAGAATAATTTTCTATCTAAAATATGAAAAGATTCTTCATTCTTTGGGTAATTTTGGTGGGTTCCACATTAATTCTAAAATTTGCTTTTTTTTTTCCTAAAAATATGACCAACCCCCCAGAATTTTATATATCTAGATTTCTTTTAGGAATAGTATGAAACCCAACACCTACCATTCTGTGCTGTTAGTATACTCTTATTGTTTTCCCTGATAAACCCGATAAAGATACTTCGGAGCCTGGCATGGAGTGGGTGATGCCTTGAAAACCACATCTACTTTGCATGAAATTCAAGAAAGGTTTTGCTTTCTGTCACCACATATGGATATCGATAAGACACTTTTGTTTTCTGAGAGCAAGGCAAATCAAAAGCACCAAGACTGCATTTTGGTTTTTAATCAATGTGCACTTCTTACTGCCCCATTTCAAAACTCTGCTGGGACTGATTTAAAAGTTCTTGTTATGTTGCATATTTTCTGTGTTTCTGGAATGATCGTGCTGTTTGATAAATAATTACTCAACATTCACTCATTTAGTTTTGCATTACCATCTGGGTTTGGGGAGACACAGAGCCTCGTGCTTTTGCCTCTTAGCAAAGTTCCAGCAATGGACCATGTGCAGCTCTTTGCTACATTGCCACTTGAGGTCATGTTTTTCTTATTGCTCCCATACTTCTGACTTTGTTCTGGTTTCACAGCAGTTGATTAGTATAGGTTATCCTTGTGTTTAGTGCACAAAATGTATACTTTAAAACATGTCGTAGTTGTCCTGGACAAAGAGTTTTATTTGCATGTTCCAAGAGTCTGGACTTGACGCCCAGGCTGCATTTCCTACAGCCTGCAGTGTGCTCTTCTAAATCTCATGTGGATTGATTTCCAGATTGGTTTTGGGTTAATACAACACCCCTCTCCCCAGTGTGCATTTCCTCAACCTCAATGTCTCTCCAAACCCTTCAACTTATTGTGACTTTTGAAAGTTATTAAAGTCTTGGAAGGAAGACTTCAGTTAAATTATTTCATAGTTCTCTCTGTGTGAGAGATTTCTTTGTGATTAGTGAAACTCAGTAGTTGCTTAGAGGCTTTTGAACTGTAATGTCTTAAAACAAACTACAGAAAGGCCAAATGTTCCGGATACCATTATCCTGTTTGGCTCTTTTCTAAGACAGACCCAGAGGATCTTTGGGGAGTAGGAACCAGGGGCGTTATGTGGGGCAGAAACAGTTCAACATTTGCAGCTGTGTTCAACAACCCACTACACTTTCAATTGTTTTCTTGTTTCTGCTGGGACCTAAAAATCCCCTAACCTGTACAATCTGATGATAGAACTTCTAATTAGTGGAGGAGAAAAAAAAGTAAGAGCAGAGCACAATCATGGATGTATGCAAGCTTCAAGAAATCAGTCCAACATCTGCTTCGTGGAAACTTGATCAGAAAATGCTCTGCGACAGGTTTCACTTTACAAGCTGTTGTCTTGTTGGCACTTTGATATTAATGGCAAAGTGTCAGTAACAGAAAGTTCAAGATTTGACAGTATTATTAAAATGACTGTAGGGAGTGATATTTAACAAAATGTTCAAATCCTTTTTGTTTCTAAATATGTATGTATTGAGAGATAGTCCCATTCACTTAAAAGTGCCATTTTGAAGCTATTTAATCCTCTCCCTGCATCCTGCAAAGCAATCACACCCTTCTCTGGGAGTGGGGTAAGTATAAGACCAATATCTGTCACACTCCATGACTGTGTGAGAACAGACCTGCTTAATCTGATTAGACAGGCAATTAGGAGATATGTATGCTCTAGCCTTCTCATTTCCTCCCCTCATAGCACTAGATCTGGGAAAACTTGAGAGCTTCCATGGAGAGGTAGCACTGCAGCATGGTGAGGAGCAAGAACTCTGGAGCCAGACTTCCTGCATTGGAGCTCTTGCCATATCCCTTACTAGCTATGTGACTTTGGGCAAGTTACTCAACTTTGTGATTTTGCTGCCTCATTTGCAAAATGTGGATGGTAATATACCTCACTAATAGGATCATTGTGAAGGTTAAGCAAGTCAATTTATGTAAAATACTTAGAACAGGTCCTGGCACAGAATAATCCTCTGTAAGATGATAACTGTTGTTTTTAAGTATTGAAACTAAAAACATTGGTAATAAAGTATCAGCATGATCATCCTTAGCATATTTCCAAGTACCAGGAGACAACATAATCCCCATAATTACGCCATCATCCAGAAGGGAAAGATCATTTCACAGATAACTCTAGAGGAGAGAAATTGAGAGTCTTCAAAAACCCTATAGTGAGTCGATCACAGAAGCAGATAGAGAACCCAGGCTTCCTAACTCCTAGTCAGGTGCTGGACCACGATCCGGATGAATGATGCTGAACAATGGCTGGGCTGTTCAGAGCCTGACCTTCCAGGTCCAAATGGAGACTCCAAAACAAACAAACATGAGTTCTTGTTTTTGTTACCCTGGGGTGGAAACTGCTTGAGACTTTGGGGAATTAAGCTCATTACTTTGAGTCTCTGAATGTCTTGGGCTTTCTTGAAACTGAGTTCCTGTCATTACTTTGTGATTCTCGATGAAACACACTCTTTTCACTTTCCAATTTGGAAATATTAGTGAAGTTTCCGCCCCTGCCCCCAGCAGTTAGTCTTTTCATTCAACTATACGTGCTCTCACAAGCTGCCTTAAGTGATGGAAGGTAATGTATTTTAAAAAAGCAATTAGGGAAACATTATAGGATCCTTTGTTATCTATGATAACAATGCCCAGAAATCTCTTTTTCACATAACTGTAGTCATTTAAAACACACCTATATTAAACCACACTTTTCATATTCTCTAGAAATTCTCAATACAGAGATTTGACTGTTTAGCCTCTCTCCTGTAGATAACAGAATACTCAGAAATGTTGGTAAATTTTAGAATCTTGTAACTTCAGATTTGAAAGGGGTCCTCGGGGATCTGCCAGATAAGTGGTGTTAAAGCCAGGCTCTGTGGAATTCTTGGCACTTCAGAAGCAGCATGCTGTGGGGTAGGGGGTGGAGAACAAGACTGTCTCCCTTTTGCATCTCCTCCCAACAGAAAACTTTTTGCATTTTATACATACTGATTTGCCAATGTTATTAAAATATCTCCATAATATTTATTTTGAAGAAAGGAAAGGCTTTTCAGTTGGAATAATGTTTGGGAAACATTGATCTAGAGCAGTTTTTCTCATTTCATCCAGGAGAAAATGAATGGTAAATAAATATCTTAATTTTCTGGTTTTAGAATTTTGTCACAAATTTAAAACTCAAAAAAGTTAAAGATTACTTCTTAATTTAAGTCAAGCCAGGGTTAGATTATTCTTCATTGTGTAGTTTCAAATTTTACTTTTCCTTTCTTCACAAACCTGAAGTGTTTCTTGGTTTTCAGTGCTCCATAACTGTATCTTACCTTAAGAATGCCCAAAACTGTGCATCAAAATTCAAGTTTCTAAAACTAAAGAGAATGATTAGTCACTTTACACAAAGCCAGTGTTCCTATAAATAATGAAGCCAAAGTTCCAATGATACATTCAAAATTGATATTATTCCTAAACTCTGCTTACCTATAATCTTTCAGGATTTCCTTTATGTTGTATATCAAAGTATACTTACACTTGAAATTTCTATGAATAGACAAGTGTACCTTTAGTTTAAAATAATAGTCTGCTATTAGTTTTACGAAGAAATATGCTGATGTTTGCATTTAACACAGTAATTGACATGTGAGTTGTATTTAACTCACACTAGTTTTGAGCTGGGAGCCTCATGAGGCATATGTAACTCACACGTCTCTATGCTGGGGGTTGCATGAACTAGTTTTCAAGTTGCATATAACTCACGCACAGAAAACAATAAAAAATAACAGATTTTTCATTAGATTAGAAAGGATCGTTTTGTTTTCGAAATTTTTATTCTATTTTTGTAATAAAACACTGTGGTCCCAAGGAAAAATTTTTTTTCTAGTGTGGCAGTCAATGTGTTAGGACAAGTAAATATTTTTATTTTTGTTTTCATTTTTATAAATTGGGAAACTAAGATTATAAGGCTGTAGAAAAATGGAAAGCCAAACACATTAAGAGTTAAAATATTATTAATAAAATGGGGAAATTCCCTTTATTCCTTGGTTTGTGTTTCTTTATATACTTTTATTCATTCCTTTATCTGCTTGAGTGTCAACTGTGTGCTAGACTTTGTCTTTGGTGCTGAGGATGTAATGGAAAGCAAAGCACAATCCTGGCCCTCAAGAAGCTTATAGACTAGAAGGGGGGAGATGCAAGTGACCAAGCAATTACAATAAAGTGTGAGGAGTGCTGTAATCTGGATAAGTACAGGGAGCTTCCAGAAGAGGAACTGTCTTCTATCTGTAGGGGTGGAGACTAGTCAGGGGAGGCTTCCTGAAAGGTATAATATCTCAAAATGAGACATCAAAGGCAAGTAAGCAAAGGCAATTGGGAAAGAGTTTAGGAGGGTCATAAATTCATATTAGGCAGAACAAATGGTATGTACAAAGGCCCAGAGGTGACAGTGAGAAAAACTTACAGGGGATTGCAGGTAGCTCTGTATGGACTGGAATGTGGGGAGGAATGGGAAGAGGTATATCCTGAAGGGTTTTTTATGCCATGCTAAGGAGTTAGGTCATATCCTGAGGAGTTCTGCAAGAACTTAAGCAGGAATATTTTATTTGGATTTGCAGTTTTGAAAGATCGCTGGCTGTGTTATGGGTCATGGATTAGAGAAGGGTACAACTGGACGGTTAGCTGTGCATTTATGTAGAGGGACTGGAATCTATCTGGACCAAATGAAAAGTGGAGAGGGAGAGAAGCAGATGCATTTAAGTAACATTAAGAAGATGGAAACAACAGAATTTAAGTTGTATCATGGCTAAAGTTGGGGAGGATTTGAGGATGATCCCAAGGTCTTGACTTGGGCCACTGGAGGCTGGTTTAGCAGTTTCCTGAAATAATGAATTGGAAAGGGAGCATTTGGAAGATGGAGTGATGCTGTCAGTCCTGAATGCATAAAATTTGGATTTCCTTGGGTTAAACAAGTGGAGATGTCTCATAAGGAGTTTAATATATGGATCTGGAGCTCAGGAGAAAGATCTAACCTGGTGTTACAGAGTTGGTAGGCTCTGGCAAGTTAGGAGGAAATTGAATATGTAGAAGAAAAGAGAAGAGAATGATAGCTTGAGTAGTACAAACCCATTGTTATAAAACGAATTCACACATGCCTTGGTTTACACTATAGATGTGTCTCTCCAAATGCTGTGTGAACCAGACTTTTATAAATTGATTTTTTTAAATTCACTGAAGAGATTAGTATATTAATAAATCTTGTAATATGAAAAATGCTTTTCTAATATAATTAATATCCTCCTAATTTATCTTCTTTAGAAAGACTTTGCATATTAAATTTTCTTAAATCAAATTATATCTAAACAATATTTCTTTAAAGAGTCAGCAAATGTGACTGGACCCTAAATGACATTGTTGTTTTCTGTTTCAAAAACAAAACTTCGAAAAAAAAAGGGAGAGTCTAAGAGATTCTTTTGAAAATTGTTAGACATCTTTTGGAGATAGTAAAATTAAGTTTGTTTTTATTTCATTTGTAAGGTTCTCTACTTAGAAGAAATTGGAGGGTGTTTTGGAAACAACAGTTTGATGATATCAAATACAAGAATTTTTCCCCCTCAACATAACTTAATATTTTTGCTGTTCTTGGAAATCAGAATAGACAGCAGTGTCCTGAACTCAGCTTCCAGCTAGCCATGTGGCAGTAGAAGAAAAAAAATTACACATTCTGCACTCTGTTTGCTCGCCAGCTTTAAAAACATATCAACAAGCTGAGAGTATCAAATTCACATGTCTGTTTTTCTATGGCAAGTAAAGGTTACCTCTTAATGTATTATGGGGGAGAGATCATGGAAGAAAAAAGTTACATGGGAAGCACTTTCCCTAGCAGAAATGGCTTAAATCACAGCTTCTCCACTTGATGTGATGAGAAAAAGGAGGATTGATTCACTGAAGTTTTCCTGACCTCCTTACACTCATTTACTTCAAGTTAATCTAGTTTAAGGATGGAATAATATTTACAATCTTTAGATTTAATATGGATTAGGAAGGCTTCCTAAGTTTTTGTGGAAGTCCTATTGAGAGAATTAGAGTTCTTAATCATTTAAGCAAAAAATGTATCCAATGTGTCATGTGCTGAATTCTGCATCATGTGCAAAAAATGACAAGATTGCTGTTCAGTGTTCAGTCTGAATTTTTATTTAGCTATGTATTTAAGCCCAGTGCTGGACTTGACTGTCGTGGATTCTGCTCAAGTCATATTCCTAGGCATGTTACTAGATTTGAACCTGGAAGTACTTTTCTCTTTTACATGCATAAATATCTGAAAATTCTGTAACTAGCAATTGTTGTTCCTACTCAACAGAAATAGATCATATCTATGTGCTGCAGATAAATCATTCCCAGGCACTTCCAAACTAATTATTATAGCATTTTAATAATCCACATGGATTGATTTCAGAGAGACAGCTAGTTATAGATCCAGATTGAACATATTCTCAATTTGCAAATATGCAAATAATGAATTAGTTTTGAGCCCCTTCTCTGTTGGAGACACTGGGCTACTGCAAATTTAAGGTAATGCTCCTCCACTGCCTTCCTTTGGAATTTGCAAACTAACTAATAAACAAAAATAAATATGTGATAAGATATATGAGCTAATTTTTCCCCACAAAGGCAGTTCCCAAGAACTGCATTTTAAGCCTTTTGCTCTTTTTCATTTACTATTCTCTTCCTCCTACAAGCCTGTAAATATGAGAAACACTATATCTCTATCCCCAAACTCTTCTAAACTGTTATTTATATCCATCTAACTTCTGGACTTTTCTCTCTGAATGTCTCACACAATGTCAAACTCACAATGTTAGAATGAATTTGTCCTCTTCTTCAACCCTACTTGCACATCTTAATCCATTTTATATTTATCTAGTTGCTCAAGCTTTAAATATGGGAATCTTCTTGACTCTTTCCTGTATCTCATCCACACATTTAATTAATAGCGGAGTTCTCAGAATTCTGTTTCCTGTCTCTGTCACTTTCTGGTCTGTCCACTTCCCCCAGTATCGACTGCTGCCATCTGAACCTAAGCCTCTATCCCTTCTCATCTGGGCTACTTTGATAGCCTCTTAGTTAGTTTCCCTATCTCTGGTCTTGTTTTCTCCTATTCTACACAGTAAAAAGTAAATTTAATGATGTCATTCGATTGCTACTTAGATGCCTTCAGTAAGTCTCAAGATATAATTCAAGCTTCTTACTCAGCGTAAAAGGTCCTTCTCACTAGTTTCATCTGCCAGTCAATACAGAACTTGTAGTTCTTTGACATCACCCTGTAACTAATTTCTGCTACTCTACCAAAACATACCTCAAGCATTAGTTTTCCCTAGAAGCCTTTCTGAGCCTCACGTCTGACTTATATGGTCTCTGATGAGGCTCCAAAAGCCCTGTGATTACCTCCCTTCCAGCATAGATTAAACTTTACTATAATTGTCAAGTTACTTATCTGTCTTAGACACCAAGTAAGATCCTTAAGGGCTGGGACCTAGCCTTTAGTGACTGCATATCGCAGTGTCTAGCACAGTACCTGTCACATAGAGGAGGCTCAATAAATGCCTCTCAGGTAGGCACATCCATGCCATGGAAGTCTACTCAGTCATAAAAACAAACATACGAGTGATACAAGCAACAACATAGATGACTCTCAAAATAATTACACTGAGAGGAAGAAATCAGACAAAAAAGTATATACTGTATGCTTCCACATATGTAAAAGTCGAGAAAATAAACGTTAAGTTATAGTGCGAAAAAGCAGATCAGCGGTTGCCTGGGGAGAGGCTGGGATGGGAGTGGGCATAACAAATGGGGATGAGGACACTTTTGGGATGATGACTGTGTTCCTTAGTATCTTGAATTGTGGTCCTGGTTTCACAAACGTTTCACAAACGGTTTATACAAACGTCAAAAATTTTCAAATTGTACATTTTAAATGTGTGCAATTTATTGCATGTCAATTATACCTCAGTTAAAAATAATGCTTATAAGACATAGGAGTGACTGCGCCAGTGAATGCTTCCAAACTTTCTCGGACATACTGTCAATGACTCGGGCAAAAAGACAGAATCCTATCTGCCAATAATAATGGATTTTTGGCAGTAGCACCCAGTGTGCTTGGGCCGATGGTCCTCATCCCTCACCTTACCGTACTTGTTCCTCACTCAGTGGCTGCTTAGCAACTGTTCTCTGCTCCTAAGGCAATGTCACATTCACTTGTTTGGGGTATTGAAAGTAACTGAAACTTTGGATCCTGTGATTGTGAATTACAGTGGAGAAGAAGCAAAGAGGGAGCTGGGGAAGGGCAGTGATGCGAGGGGACCCAAGCCAGGGTTGGGGCCTCAGAACTCCTGGCTTCAGTGAATCTTGGGGCATGAGAATCTTTGCATTAAGAAAAATGGGAAGCAAGATACTCTTCTAGTCCCTTACTAAGAAACGCACCCCAAACAACTAAAGCAAGTTCACTATATGGTCTGTAATATCAGAATTAAATGCAGCATGATTTGGGGTTCAAGGAGAAGGCTGTCCTCCCACCTCCAACAACATTATTCTTACTTCCCGAATGTTCCCTAAATTCCTCTCTCAGGAGGTAGAGACTTTTAGTCTATAATAGGGAATGAGGCTCAAAACTGAAAACTCTTAAAAGAATGTATTTGTGAAAATTAATTTCGGTTAAAGTAAAAATAATTTATAAAACACATTTTGCTGTTTTATTTGAGGGAGTTAGAGATTAAGAAGGCACGTAGTACCCTGAGTTTGGGAAAGGGGAAAGATTCCCAGAAATGCTGACGGGGAGGCTAGAGGCAAAAAGACAAAATTTTCAGATGTTTTCATAATTTTGCCAGCCCTTCATTTTTGTGATGACAAGTGGAAGGTGGTTGTACCCTATGTCACCTCAGAAACCCTGAGTCCCATGAATGTAGCCAGCAAGCCAAATAAGAACAAAGGACAGTAAGTGGTCAAAGATATGCTTAGCTCTCCCAGATCAGAGCATGACAGGCAGAAAAGCAATTCCAGACATCAGCTCAGTCAGGGGCCATTTTTCCTGATCTCTCTCCATATAATATATATAGTGAGCACTGAAGTAAGAATTTTAGAAACACAAAAAAATTATGTGAGTATAAGACCATTCCATAGAGCTTTAAGTTTAAATGAGGACAAAAAATATTATGCAAATGAAAGGACAAAAGAACAGAAGCAGAAGAATCATAAGGAAAATACAAACATCTGCAGAATATAGAAACATTTTCCTAAGCGATTTCTCCTGTCAATATGCAAACAGGACTGTTGAAGTGATTCTGGTTGAGCAGAGCCATATGGGGTTAGTTTGGGAGATGATTCCTGGCAGCATTCTGAAGGAGCAGGGACATGATTTCATATCGATGATCTGTGAAGACTTCTTGGCTGGGGAATGTAGAAGTAAGAGCAAGAGACTCCAAAATGCTCTGGAAATGTGAAATATGTCAAGAATCAGATACCGCTGAAATGAGGCAGGGAGGACAGGGTAGGAACATAAGCAAGAAAAGAAGGGAGAAATCACCAAATGCACCACTGAAATTTGGTGAAAAATTTAAGTAATAGGACGATAGAAAATAATGAATGTAAATAGCATGAAAAAGAGAGTGAGAGAGAGCAAAAAAAAAAAGATGAATTCAAGCCTTAACTGATAAATTGTCAAATAATGGCTTCTTCCAAACGGAAGCAACCCTGATGCTTTTTAGGCCTTTCTTATATAGAGGATTCAGGTGGAACTCAGACTCAGGTTAACTGCTTTTTGAAAAGACTGATCATTAATAGCAAAAGTAAGATCGTGGTGATGGTTCCAGGGAACTCAGTACTGGATACTAAAGGGGGTCCTCTGAAAAAATTAAAGTCTGCTGTAATGCAAGAAGAACCAAAACTGAGAAGCAATTCTGCCAAACAAAGAGACTTGGAAGGGAACATGTGCCAGGCTAATGAGCAAAATGACTCATCTCTTAGTAAACGTGTGAAAATTTAAAAATAACTTTGTTTCATCAAGAACTTGGAAACAATTCCTTTCCTCTCCACCTGCAACCAGCTCCCCCCCACACACACACTTTGCCTCTGCCACATTTGAGATTGTGTTTGGCTTCCAACCTGTCATGATGCATGTACTACGGCACATTGTAAAATAATTTGATGTTCATTTATGGAGAGAAAAAACATTTCCTAAATCTTCTTTCCAGGCCACCTGTAACCCAGTGACAGGGCTAGCTAAGAAAACAGGAAAGCCAGCATCCTCAGCTTCAAAAACCAAACACTCAGACAAGGACCAATTCTCTGGGTAGGTGGGTCAGCCTTAATCCACGTCTGAACATCTGCTTTTGTCAGCCTTTCTTCTCCCTTGATGTATAAAGTTCTTGACTTTACTCATGTAAAAAGAAGAAAAAAATACACCAAAACTTACCCTTATTAGTAATGGAATGGAAAAAGATTTAGCAGATTTGGGTGAACTGAGCTTCAAAATTTTGAAAGTGTGAGGAATGAGTAGAAAAAGAAACCAACCAGGCCCATTGATTAAAGAGCATGTAAAAGAATACATTATAAAGGATTAAGCATTTTGGGTTTTTCTTTTTAACTCAGAAAATATTCCTTTTTGTTGGTAAATTTGGGGTATGTGTGTTGAAGGAGTTAACAAAGCAGGTGAATTTTAAAACTGCCTGCAACAAGCAAAAAGGAAGGTAGAAATTCACATATCATTATATGTACGGAATTGGCTTGGACCTCTGGATTTCACTTCATATTCTTGATCTGCAGTTACTTTTTGATTATAGCACAGCCTTGGCAGAAGCATCCAACTTGCTAACTGTTCCAAAAAAAAAAAATATCTCTGGCATTTCCTGTTGGTTGGAAGCTGTTTGGCTTTCTGCATTAGTATTTAGTGTTATCATTGGCCAAGCACCTTTGCTGGGTAGAAAAATACTGGTGCAAATTTTACTGGCGAGGTGGGAGTAAAAACCATAAAAATTCTCAATTTCCCTTTTAAAAACTTAACTCATTTGTCCAAGAGGAATGAATACAGAAGGACAAGAGATTTTAAACTTCCCGTACATCTGGGTACGGCAGTGTATTTTGACTCCAAGCACAATAAAACAACCTTACTTGCTGGTGGTATATGACATAATGACCCAAATATGTTTTTAAAAAATCATTTATTGCTGTACATAAACAGCAAAGTTAGCGCAAGGGATGATAAAATAACACGGGTAATTCTTCCTTTAGCTGGGAACCATTGGCGGTCCATTAGGATTCCAGATGTAGCTGTGTGTGCTTTTCCATTTGTTTTCCAATGTCTAGTGCTTATGCCCTTGGTACCTTGACGGTGGTTGTCAGGCATGTTGGCTTTTCAGCTTGAGGTCTTCCTTGGAGAAACACAGTGATCAGGCTCTGGGCTATAAAGCACACTATTGTCTTGGGTCCAGTTTGTTGAGAATATAAGACCCAGGGCAGCCTCCTGCCAAAGGTCAAATACCAGCTTGACCCAAGTTCCTCAAATCAACACTGGACCTCCCCAGACAAGAGACACTTCAACTCTTCCTGAAGAAAACGTGGTTTTATATGTTTTTCACTGTAATAACAGGGATTGTTAGAGTACAAATACTCTCAAATGCATTTTGATAAACTATTTATTAAGGTTACTTTCGTGAAGAACAGCTCACAGGGCCAGAACCTTAGAGATAAAAAATAAATAAATAAATAAATAGTAAAATTTATTCCAGCATTTGGGACATTTAAAAAGGAAGTGAACTCCAGTGTTTCCCAGTTCAAAAGATGGTCTAATAATCAGTAGTGGAGAACTTAGTTGTAAAACTGTACTGTACCGATAGAATCATTGTATTTTAGGCAGAGAAAGAAAGCAGCTAAAAATAGAACCATAGCTAATTTAGCGAGCGCCCTGGCTGCCAAAAATGCACGTCTGAAATCAGGTGGGTGTTTCTTTATGAGTCACTTAGCCAAATGTAAAATTTATAGCCCAGTCTTGTGCAGACTCTAGCAAAGATTCAGAGCATCAGTTTATTACAGGGCTACTATTAAGGATGCTTAAAATTCCCCAGCTTTACACTCCTCACCCCAGGGGTCTAGCCTTAGCTAGTTATGATTGGGCCTGGCCCAAACGCTCCTATTAGGCAGGGATTTAAGTATTCAACAATACAGTTAGGCCCTTTCTGTGAAGCTGAATGCTCTTCAGCTTGGGGACACATGGGGAGCTCAGCTCACCCCTCCTGTGTCCAACAACAGCAACTTCCCTTGGCTTCTTACCACTTTTCACCTGTGCCCTGGCTTAGCAAATCAAGGAAAATAACGCTTAAAGAAAACAAAATAAATAGCAGATGGTTCGGTGTACTCTGGGATGAATAAATTATGGCTGCAGAGGAGAAAAGTGAGTCGGTGGATGCACACGGGTGTACTTGTTGCTGACATACAGGATGCTCAGCACGCTGACCTCAACGTGTACCAGCACCCCCACCATTAATCACTCTGCATAATTCAAGCCAGAAATTTAATGAGCCCAAGGGATTGGTGATCCCTTGGAGTGAGAGTGGGAACTAAGAAAGTAAACCAGAGGCAAAAATACAAAATACAAAAGTGGATCTAGATAAGGTGGTCACAGCTTGTCAGTGCCCACAAAACTCAAGTGATTTGGGATGAACTTTATCCCATGGTAAATCAGATGAAGTACAATCATCTGAAGAGCTTCATCCTCTGCAGTGGGTTCATTCTCTCTAATAAACAGTAAAATAATTATCCCCCCAGGATATCACAGTGCCATTTACGAAACTTCTCTGAGTTGCTAAATGGTACACAAGTGTTCAGCTTCTTAGAAATCAAATGGTTTATCAAATCTACCACTGAAATAAACCATGGAATATCTGTAACACCAAATTCCTTTTACAAATTTGGGATTTAAGTGTAATTTTTATTAATCAACTTTTTTTTAATCTGAAAAATTTGTCACTTTCTCAATCCCCAACCATTCCTGGTACCTTCTTCCCAGTTAAGCTACATCTCTTACAGTATAGGCTATCGTATCTCTCTAGACAAAGGAAATAAAAAGATTTTTATATCTATCAATATATTCTGAATAGTTCCATCAAGAAAGAGTACCAAAATAAGAGGTGGTTAGAAAATAAAAGTATAGAAATAATAAAGTTAGTTTCTTATAGACCCACTGACTCATTTTCATTAAGTATGCCGGGTTTCTTCCAAGCCCTGGAGTGATGGATATCAAGTGAGAGCAGCTGGTAGGTGACTTTATTCCAGTTGTTGCACATCCTTCCATTCTTTCTCCTTGCTGCTTAGTTGAGTTTTTCTTACAGAATCTTATACTTGTTTTCCTCAAAAAACATTATATTATGATGAAGACTTAGGGGTGGAAGTAACCCAAATATCTATTGATGGATGAATATGTGGTATATACATACAATGGAATTTTATTCAGCTTTTAAAAAGAAGAAACTTCTGTCACATGCTACAACATGGATTAATCTTGAGGACATGCTAAGTGAAAAGTCACAAAAAGACAAATACTATATGATTTCACTTATATGACGTTTCTAAAGTAGTAAAATTCATAGAACCAAAAAGTAGAACAGAGGTTTCCAGGGGCTGAGGGAGGGGGAAATGTAGAATTGTTGTTTAATGGGTATAGAGTTTCAGTTTTGCAAGATGAAAAAGTTCTGGAGATGCATTTTGCAACAATGTGAATATGCTTAACATGACTGAACTGTACATTTAAAAATGTTAAAGTTGGTAAACTTCATGTGATTTTTTTTAACAACAATTAAGAAAAAAGATGGAAGACTTTTTGGTTGAATTCTCCATTACCTGGGTACTATTGGTTAGAGTGGCCCACTGGTATACACTGAAACTTGGAAACTGTTTGCCTTCTCCCAAAGGGCAGTACATGGATTGATTTTTAAAATAAACATTTTATTATGAAAAATACCAAACCTTCTTGAATAGAATAGTATAATAAACCCTACATATCTGTTGACAATTATATTATAATTTTGTAACAATTATAATTACAGTTCTAAATTCACCAATCTTGTTTCTTCTATTCCTCCACCTTTTTCTTTTTTTCTGGAGTATTTTAAAACAATGAGTGGATTTATTTTTAAATGTGGCCTAAGTAAGCACTTATTTCAGGAACTCAGAATGCTTTGTTTAAATATCTTGTCACATAAAAACAATACTTGTGATTTAGATGTAATATTTTCTGCAGTACTTTAATTTCTTCAAACATAAAATACAGATAGCTATATGGGGACAATGACAGGGAAGGCCTGCGATAAAACAAATAGGAATGTCGAATGGCAATGGGCAAACCCTTATGACTGAATTTGGTACTTCTCAGGAAGTGCTAAAGAGGAGAGCACTGAAATTTAATTTTAGGAATTGGGAATTCTTTAAGGAGAGCATCTTTATCTCTTCTAGATACAATGTGAGGTAAAATCTCTTTTAAAATGTGGTTGTTTTACCAGTACTGCCTCGAGAAGAGGTAAGAGCCAGGCTGGGCCCACCCACTAACCAGCTGAGTTGACCTTGGATGGGTCCTTTTATCTTTGAGGACTGCAATATCCTCATATATAAAATCGTGGCTTTGGAAAGGATGATGGTTAAGGTCTTTTCCAGTTTAAGAATCCTATGAGTTGAGGGTAGGAGTGAATATTTTACTAGAAAAGATTCCAATAGGTTGAATTCCTGGCTGCATTTACTTACTCTATGCCCTAACTTTTGATATGGTTGCCACTATTCACAGGATATGAAAGTTGAGCCATTGTCTCACATCTCTGCCAACATCAAGTCAGTATGAGGCAAAGTAACCTGTAAGTTAGTGTAGAATAGTTGTCTAAAGAGCTTTGTAAGGTCTTCTATTAAAGTTTTATAAAAGGTGCTATACTAAGCAGTATTTTATATTCTATACCCATCTTAGAGTCTAAATTTTAAAAACTTAACATGAAAATAATATTTAACAAAATAATTTGAACTAAAGAGTTACTTTGTTGCCTTGAGCCAAAGACTTTTTTAAAAGAGAAATTTCTTCATGAAAGGATTTAAGAAGAAAAGGAGAAATGTATGGAAAATATGCTTTGAAATGGTTGACTGCAAGGGTATAAACTGTGTGATTATAACAAACACCATTCAACTTTCAAGTGCAAATATTCTTCAGGATAGTCTGTATATTTCATCTATCTGATCTCATCTTGTCCCTATACAAAGTGTCCTGCCATTCTTCAATACGCATGTGCAGAAGGCTTGCTGCCATGAAAGGCTCTGGCCTTGTGTTAGGGTATTGAGGAAAATGCGGAAGAAGGCAAAGAAGGGGCTTACAGAATGCCAAGCTTTGGAAATTCCATAGCCCTTGAAATGCCAATCCTCAGAAATTCCCATTTCCTGCTCAATCTCAGGGTAAAACAAAATGATAAAAGAAACACAGGAAGCAGAAAAGTACGCTTTGGGGTGGATTGTGCTTCCTGATGGAGGGCTCTCTGGTTGAATAAGTTCTTTAAAACCAAGTTGGATCCGATTCTGAATCCCTAGGTACTTATGTTGAACTATGGAGGATTGATTCCTTGGGCCACCTAGTGCTGATTGAATAACTAGAATTTAGAGACTCTTGACCAAACTCAGAAAATCCAGGACCCTGACCTATATTCAACCTGATTAACTAGGAGTTTCTATGAGTTAGGAACACTTACCAATAAATGCTCTCTGATGATATGGGGCCCTCTGTTATAACATCAGTCACCATGGGTGTCCATTTTCTCCCTTCTATAGTAAGTGTGTTCTTTCTGAAGCTGAATACTAGATCAGAAACATAATCTTCTAAACCAAAAAATTAATCATTGATGTTTATTTCTTAGATTCTACTAGATTTATCCATGGAATTCTGTTAGGAAGAGGGAAGAAAAATAATAGGGTACATAATATCTTAGGAGACTAATCCAGAAAAAAATAGAAAGTACATACATGGGGCAAGACTTTTCAGTGCAGATTCAGAAAACATTTGTTCCCAAGCTGGAACTCATGAAGATGTGGCAAGTAAAAGATTATTCAAGGGGAGATATCCCAGGTGGAGGAATATCAGGAGTAACTAAGAGCGAGAGATCAGAAACTCAAAAGAAGCACACTTGATTCTTGAACAACACAGGTTTGAACTGTGGGGGTTCACTTATATGTGGATTTTCTTCTGCTTCTGTCACCCCTGAGACAGCAAGACCAACTCTTCCTCTTCTTCCTCCTCCTCAGCCTACTCAACATGAAGATGACAAGGATGAAGACCATTATGATTATCCACTTCCTCTTAATAGTAAATATATTTTCTCTTCCTTATGATTTTCTTAATAACATTTTCTTTTCTATAGCTTACTTTATTCTAAGAATACAGTATATAATACATATAATGTACAAAATGTGTGTTAATCAATTTATATTATCAGTAAGCCTTCCAGTCAACAACAGTAGGCTACTAGTAGTTAAGTTTTGGGGGAATCAAAAGCTGTAAGTGGATTTGCATCTGTGCAGGGGGAGGATTGGCACCCCACCCTCTGTGTTGTTGAAGAGTCAACTGTGTTTCAGAGTAAGGTTTTCAGGGAGGGAGGATCTCCTTTCAGCACAGGGATTCTATCTGTAAGTCCTGCTCCTACACACTGGTGGAGATATGTCTGCAGAGAACTGAGTAGAGTTTGATCTTACACTTTAACTCAGCAATTACAGATGCACTGTTCAAGTGGCTCCAAGTATGCCCAGCTTTCTTTATATTTTTGTGTTGATGACATTTGGCCATTCACAAAGACTTACGTGGTAACAACAGCAGGCTTTGTGTTTCTTGAAAGGAAAACAGGGGCTATGGAAAGTGGTAGGACCATTCCTCTGTCACCCTTCTCAGACTACAGACTGCTAAGAATGTAGACTGGCTTCGTGTGCTCTGTCATTTTTGAAGATCATAGTAGTGAGGAGAATTTACATTAACTGTCTCAAAGGAAAAGAATTAAACAATTAAACCTTCCTTTTAAATATTGCTTTCCGTTGAGTTCCTCTCAAATTCTTAGGTAAATTGTACACTGTTGATCTAGTTCCACAAGACAATTTCTGAATGGAAACCCCAAATATGATATATTCTCCTATTTAAGGAATATTGACCCCAAACAAAAATCATAATGTGGAAACATTTTGGAGAACAACACATGTAACCTTATTGTTTCTGTTAGTCTGATGTGCTGGCAAGTACTAGTTAGAATAATTGGCAAGGACCAGTGAGAAATACTATTTAGACTTAGGAAAGCTACAAAACTGTATCCCACTGGAAAGGTAATATGTCATGTTTTGTGTCCAGCAATAATAGTACAATCGCAACAAGAACATCTGAGACTTTTCTCTGGGCTTTAAACCACCTAAGTAATTTTCTTCAAAATATTAATTTTCTGATGTAATCTTTTCTTTCGCTCTTTTTTATTGGGAACTGAGTTGAGTGTACCCAAGTGAATTAAAATGCTCTAAAGATGTCACTATTGAAGAAAAGTTACCCTATAATTTAAATATTTGTTAGTTTTAGAAAATATTAGAATATATTTTAATGTTAATGTTTATTTGTACTTTTATGCAACCATCCAGTGAAGTAATGGAGGTTGACTTAAAAATTAACAGCCAGAGAAAAGTGGCCAAGACTTTCAGTCTTTGTTTTTTTCAGGAATTCAATGTCTTGCATCAGATAATATTTGTAGATTTTTTTATTATTTAAAAAAATAATTACAATTTTAAAAAACATCACCAACCTACCATTGATATTATCATAGGCAAGCTGAAGCAGAAATAAAGTATTTAAATAAGAGAGAAGTGGCACTAATGATGGTGGTAGAAAAATGAAAAGCAAATAAGATATGGAATTTAAAGCGACATGAATTGTTTTATTCTGAATAGTGTTAAACAGAGAAACATCTTCCTCAAGAATATTCCTTTGCTGTGTTTCTATTGGTATGCCAAGGTTGAATTATAAAAAAAAAAAAAAAAGATTTACGCTATAAAAATAAGCTTCTTTGGGGGCTCGAGAATTAGCGTTTCATTGGTTGCTCTTAAAAAAAAGTTTCTATACAAAAAATGATCTTTACAGTTATTTGGGAATTGGGATATAATATATCACTTTACTAAAATTTGAAAAAACTTAGCATTTTAAAGTTAAAATATTAAAATATTTTCTCAGCATAGATACTAAAGATTATTACTATAATGTAATTATATATTGTGTACTTATGTGTTGGAAGATTTAATCAATTGGTATTTGCAAAGGTTTATAGGTAAAGTTTTTAGAAGATTACGTTTCTGGAATTTTTTGTACAGTGGAATTTCTGATGCTACAGTAAATTAAAAAGTTGGATGATTTTCATGTGCTATCTTATTTCACTAATACAGAACAACCTTGAACCACACTAGAGCAATAATTACTTAACCTAAATCAGAGACCAAGCCAGGCCAAACAGCTGTTTTCATTTTGTTAGGAGATCCATTTGATTTACTCTTTTAGTCAGCTTTCATTACTGTAGAAGACAAAACTTCACTAGAGTTTTTAACCCTGAATTCTCTGCCTTGTTTGCTGCCTGCTATAAAATTGCATGGTTGAGCTGCCACAGCCGTGGAGCACACTCCAGAGCTACTGTAGTATTGTGGGAGCCTCTTCAAAGGAGCCTCCTGCAAATAGATAAAATCTAGGTCCTTCCCACCACCCTTAAAAAAGCAAAAACAAAACCCCTTAAAACTCATCATCAGCATTCCGATTATAAGAATAGTCTTCTGGGGTCAATGTTTGATCTGAGTTCCTATAGTAGCAGAAACAGTCATCTAGCAGTTGTCATCAGTTGTGTCATCGCTCAACCATCTTGGAAACTGGGGAAATGAATATGAGAAACTTGAATTCAAATATGAGTTACTGGTAGATAGATACAGATGGATTAGGTATCAACTCATTACCCCTAAAAGTTATCTCTTACATGCTGTAGTATATCCTCATTTAAGTTCCTGATCCGGTTCCCCTAGATTTGATAGAAATGAGGATGCACCAGTATTTTGTGGTTTGTGACATGACTCTTGTTATTCTATAAATGTGTTTTCCCTGTTCCTCCCAGTGAAATTCAGGTGAAACAATATTGACACCTGGTAACTTCATGGAAAAGTTGCTTAAAGCATTTCCTAAGATTGTTGTCATTTGGAAAAAAAAAAAAAAAATCCTTGGAATTGTTAGCACTGATTAAATCTGTTTTTCTCCTCTCTCAAAGCAATCTATATGTAGTCCTTAAATAAATAGACCTGGCAAGACAATAGGTTCTCTGTGGCCACATGGATTAGCATAAGTGGACTCAACCACACAAAGAGAAGTATTAGAAGGTCATAACAAATTCTTTGATATATTTTTGCCACATCATAGACCAGTGTTTCTTAACCACATCTCTTTCAGATTTTTACAGAGTTCCCTGAAGAAGGGTTTCATGGTCAAATAGATTTTGTAAACATTCTCTTAAAATGTCACAATACATGATAGCATATTGCAGCTCTGACAAATCCAGCAGAAGGGAAACATGTTTAACCTCGCTTAATTCAATGTTTCCCAAATGTGAATATGGGACACTTTTATTTTTTTCACGTGATACCACAATATCTCACAAAATAGTTTTACTTTGGACATTGGTTTTGGTTGGGGTATATGCCCTATAGATTATCTAATCTCATTTTTCCTTCAAATGCAAAAATATGTGGAATTTAAAGTTAGTAGGGGCAAGGAGCTCCTTTTGGCACCTATTTTTTAATAACAAGATAACTTGGAGGTTTTGCTGCTGCTAACTAAGAAAGACATTTGGGAGATCACCAGCTTGGCCAAGGCTCTCCATAGATATCTTTATTGAAGAATAATCATTTTTACAAAACCCAGAGAACTACAGTGATGCCTCTACCTTTTTTTTGCCAACTCATAATAGTGTTAGAGAAGAGTCTTATTGAAAATAATTGAGAACTAATGATATGTGTAATAGAAAAACAAAAATTATTTCTGGTGGTGTGACAGAATCTTTACAAAGTGCTATGGCTTGAAGCTAAAACTGCATCTTGTATGTTAGCAATCCACAAAAGGGAAAGCTGGTTGAAGACTGCTTCTTTATTTAGGAAGTCTAGTCTTTAGGAAGATAACTAGTATCCTCTGGGTGCTTTCCTATTACCTAAAACATAGTGGATTATGTCTGGGGTAGCTCCTGACCTCCATGGTAAAGTGTAAATAAATGCATGCCTGGTCTAGGGCTTTTCCAGTTGCTAGAGATTCTGGAATTTACCGCTTGAATCTAGCCACACCAGTTTGAATTTATGCATTAGTCTTTTTATCTTCTTTTTTTTTTCCCCTTTTTTATTTTCTTTCTTATTTTTTTAAAGATGCCTGAACAGGGATTGCTAAATCATATTTGCAGCAAGGAAATCAAGGAAGCCTACGGCTAAAAAATCTCTGTATCTGAAGTTCACCCTTTTCACAGTCAATTTACTAAAATATGATTGACGTTTGATAACAAGTTTGTCCTACAAGAATGAGGAGGAAATCAGATGAGAAAAGCACTCTTTAATTTGAAGGAATGTGAACTATGGTCTTTTTCTGGCACAGCTGAGTAGTATACAAGTTTGTTTATATTTTCTATTTAAATATATAAGTTGTATGCTTAGTGTCTAAACAAACCTTTCAGCTTTGCAGGTGGCTGAATCTGAACAAAAAATTAATTTGCAATTATGATAATCGCATTTACTAACAGCAGAGCATTAGTGATGTATCTGGTGGCAAACATCAGATCATTACTGCCATCATCACCATCAATAGCCACATGCCAGGATAACAATAATAATGTCTTTACATTGTGTAGTACTCTATGGTGCCAAACACACATTCATTTGTGTTATCTTACGTTCTTCTCAAGCAACTCCAGGAATTAGATCAAGGTGGAACTATTATTTCCATTTTAGGAATAAGCAAAGTGATATTCAGAAAGTTGCAGTGACTTGCTCAGGGTTACGAAGTCCATGACTGGCAAAGGTGAGACTCAGACTAGGATTTTTTTGATTTCCGTGTTATTTCCTGCCTGTCTTTCCCATGTAATATAGTGTAGTTCTATGTCTGATTGTAAGTTTTCATTAAATATTTTGCTTATCTACTACTAATTTTTTAAAAAGATATTTATTTCCCCTTTTCAGCCTGTAGAGCATAAAAAACCTCAGACAGTATATCTAATAGTGTTAATTTTGAATATAATTATATATCCAATGTAACTTTTTTAGTTATTTGCAACTAAATAGTTGCTTATAAGTTGAAAGATTGAAATTTACAAATGTATTTTCTAAATATTATGCTTTCTCATGAAAAATAACAACTTTTTCCCTCCATTTTTAAAGCTAGCTACATGTATGTATGGAAATTAATTACAGAGTCACAGAGCGACAAAAGAATAGAAGTCAAGTATTTAAATTTCTAATCTGTTGCTTAGTTGTTTGAGTAAGTTTGCTTTTTCTGCTTAGACTAAATACAAATGAGCCAGAAAAGGAAAGATGCCAACAAATATGTTCAATATAAATAATAAAAATGTTGGCCTGTTGTTTTAAAAGGCAACATTTTCTTCCTATTATAATCCTTCAAATCCAGTAAGGATTTATCTTCATCACAAATGGTAAATGTATTAAGAGACCCACCTTGCTTTTTGTCCAGAGGATTACGCAGACTTATTTGAGGAAACCGTGTGCTAAAAGTTCAATTTATTTGTGTAACCTGCTGACTTTGATATATAAAGATGCCAGTGACTCACTATATTAGTGGGGTGTGGTCTTCAAAATGTGAGTCCAGTCATGAGTTTCACAGAACCATGAACAACACACTGCCCTCAGCTAATCCTACTTGGAACCAATGGCACTCACATGAGACAGTTCACAGGCATTAGGATGCGATTTTGTCCTGTGCATGAGGTGTTACAGGGTATGTTCAGCATCGGTATGAAACAGATGACTCAGTTATAACACAAAACATAGAAGAAACTAGGACTGTCCCAGTTGGACCAAATTTCCATTTGCAAAGACATGCATTGCGATGAAATGATGGGTTGGCTCAGTCAGGCAAAATTTTTGCTTACTCACTTTGCCTAAATTAGCACATTTTTCGTCCTCAGTGACCTGAATAATCACTTCATTTTACTACTGTCCTCTGTGGAGGCCTGGCCTTAGCCAGTAATTAACATGTCCAGAAGCACAATTTGTCAGTCCAATTCAATTCAGCAAATCAATTTATTTATGGAATACCTAGTATATGTTAAATACTGTGCTGCTGTTTGAAATTCAAAGGTGAATAAAACACGGTCCTTTGTCTCTCACGAGGTCACAGACTAAGGAGGCAGGGAGGAAGCCAACTTATGCAACCACTGTAATACAAAGCGGTAAGTGCTGTATTTGTGGTGGTGGGGAAACAGTGTTCTTTCTGTGAGAGCACACAAAAGAATTGTTAATCAGAAGTCAAAGAACTATTCTTTGAAGTAAGTGGTAGCAGGAGTAAAGAGTATTTGCAAGTTCAGCATTTATTATTTGTACTTGAGATTGTAAATGTTGAATAAGTAAAGAATTGAAGCTCTTGGATACAAAGGCATAGATAGTTTTAGGAGAAAGTGAAGTTACTGAAGAATTAATAGTTGGAGAAAAGGGAATCCATTGGTTTTAAATTTCTTTGCTATTGCTAAGGTAAGTTAGTTCTCTTTCTAACAGGGGAAGTAACTATGAACTCTTGACCAAAGTTGCAGGGAAATTGGATCTTTGCAAACACTGATTTTTTTTTTTAGAAGTCCTTCTTGAACATTAGGAATGGAGCACCAATTTAAACAAACATACCATTCTTAAAGTAGCAAATGGGTGCCCAGTTGTGCCCTAAGGCTTTTTCTGTCATTTAAAAGTTCAATCTGAAGTTTCCTGGCAGCACAGAGGAGTCCCTCATAATAATATATGCTAGGGAAAATGTTGACTTTTGGAACACTTTTGGAATAAAGATTGACAGTGAGATCCCTTCCAGAAAACCAGTTACAACAAAGATTGTTATAGAATGTCACTCAGGTTATCACCAGAGGAGCAAAACACAGTCATGTGAGGCAAATCATAGAGGCAAATCTGGAGAATTGGGATGCGGTCTGGAGAAGGCCACGGACCCTTTAGGAAATCACCTCAAGTTCATAATCATGGCTATATCAAGGGTGCCATTAGGTTATCTTCTAAAAAGTCCTTCAGTTTAATTATTATATGCTATTGTTTTTCATACTAAGAAGGAAATGTTGACTAACAAGTCAAAGTGTTTGCTTGGAGTACATTGTGTAGTAGAAGTGATTTGTCCCAATCCATCCATTCTCTCACTCCTTTACAAACAATAAGATTAGTTCTCAGAATATTTAGGCATAGTTAAAGGTTGTTCCCTGAGACCACAGAATTGAGTAAAGGCAAGTATCTCAGACTTCAGATGTCATTAATTCATGATTTGAGTAGTATTTTGGGAGGATTGGTCAGAAATGTGTGCATAGGCTAAAGAGCTGGGGAAAACTCAAAAGCAAAAAGGTTGGGCAGAATGAAATAGTGGTAATGTGAGGTTAAGGTGATTGAGGTGAACTTTGCTAAGAGGCTGATGAGAGAGAGAGAGATCTCATTTATTGATAATAACAACAAATGAGTAGTCCGTTAAACCCAAGTGACTGGATCTTATGTGGAATTGACCTTCAGAAACAATTTGGTTTGAGATGGTGAGTTGCCTTCCATGTCCCCCTATTCTTCTCACTGTTGTTCTATTTCAAAATACCTGGTTCAACTTGAATATAGTGAGGTTTTGTAAATGTGGAAACTGCGTTAAAACCACATTATGCTGGATTTTTAATAAGGGAAATATGAGAGTCTATTTCCTAATGCAACCAGTGTTGGTGTAATATATATAAAATTATTATTACGCGGTAAGTTTTTATGTAATTAGCTATGCTTTACATCCTAGTTATTAAATTATTAACTATTATTTTAAATGAGACCTGTATTATACAAAAAATAATGGCAGTCTCTCGAATTTTTTGTACTCATCAATGGATTTCTAGAGGGCTTTTCATTTTTTAGATTAAATAAAAAAAACTTACAGGAAAAAAAATTCCCCATGAGTCATCTAATTCTCAGAGGTTTATTTTATAAATAATGTCCTCCCCTCCTCACACCTTTGTTATACAATGTCACTCTATCTTTTCAAGGTGTTCTAGTCAATTTAGAAATCTTATCTGCAAGGAGACATTAGTACAACTTACTTTATATTTCTGGTACACTCTGCTGGGCTTTTTAGAATCCCTTGGGAATGTTCTCCTAGGGTGAGGTTTTCCTAGGGCAAGAATCTCCTTTGTATATACCTTTTCAATCCTTACTATTTCTGACCTCTCCTGTTCAATGTTAATGCACAATAGTTACTGGGGAAGTCAACAAAAACACAAATTGTGTTGTAAACTCTTTTCCTGGAACTTATTCTGGCACCAGAATCACCTTCCTCCCCCGACTTTCGACCAATTTGCAAGTTGTCCCAGCCTAACTCAAGCAGGGATTTAAAATCTGTTAGAGAGCTCAGCCTGTTGATTTACAGAGCTGAAGTCTGCACAGAGGAATCATCTGTAATGGGATTCTTTGCTCCCTGGAGAGACATTACATAGTGGAGTTGTAAATTACTGAAGAAATAGAGGAGGGGGAAGAGGAGGGAAGGGGAGTATGCTCTGTAAAAACAGGATATACTATTGATCAAAGTAGTTGTCTTTTAACTTTTTATTTTTCCCTATAAAATTAAGAGATCACCCTGAGAAAAAGAAGAGTAGATATTTAAGAAGTGTGCTGTATTTGTTGTCCCATTTACTTGGTATAAGATGTTTTGATTAGTTTACCAGTTGTCTCTTAGTAAATTCTTTCCCCCATCCCCAGGATTTTTTTTTAAGGCATTAGTTTTCTTTACATCTATATGACAGTGTAGTGGAATCCGATTTGCAGCCAGGAGCCATCACAGCCAGCCCTTTGCCCTCTCTGTGCATTATCCCTGAATCAAACTATAGTACTGGCTTGATCCGGGTAATGTGTAAGGTGTAATAGTACAAAGTTCTAAGTGAAACTGTCCTAAATACATTGCCAGTGCAGTGGGACTAGCCAACAGAAAAATAGATGACCTCAGGAAACGTCTAGCTTAACAAATGTGTATCTTTAAATTGGAAATCTAATTATTTGCCTTAGATTTGCACTGCTGGGAACCTAATGCAAGACCATGTTAAATAAACTTATTATTTCCGTTTTTCATTTAACCTGTGGGTTGTAGTATGACCAATCTGTTTTATATCCTCAATCAACAGATGATTGTATTTGGTAATAATTTATCAAGAATAAAAATCTGTTTTTGAAACTAATCACCTCATGTTAGGTCTGCCCTTTTTCAAAACCACCATCTGATATTCATTTTGTCTGCAAGACAAACATACTGATGAAAATGCATATACCACAGGATACAGCCAGTGGAATGAAACATTTCCAGTCTTTGTATATATTTAGAACATTTTCTGTTTTCCCAACAGATGGACTAAATTTTAGTATTAAAGAAAAAAATCAATTTTACATAGTACAAACAAATTGAACAAGTACAGTGTGTATTTCTGATTACTTTGTAACAGAATGTCCAGTGGAATTTGGGGTCAAATCAGGTCATATCTAAACTCTGTGATTTGGAAAAAAACTTTTTCATATTTTCTAGGATTTTTTTCAGGTGATTGGAGAATTTCTAAATGGGAAATACTAATTTTCGTGGATTTTCTCAGTCTTTTTAAAATTTTTTTCAATTTAATGACTTTTATTTATATACTAGTACTTTGAAATGTTTTTATTTATTTTTCTGTAAGTCCAGGAACTTTACTATGTAAAGTTTACCAAAGTGATAGATGGATTATAATCCTCAAAAGGTTTTTTTTCTTTTATTATCTAGGGAAAATAACTCTGTGCCAAGTCTGACAAACTAGCTACATTGACTTTATCTAGCATATGGTTCCTTTGGAAAATTAGCTGGCATTCCCAAAACTACATTATTTAAAAAAGTTTAACTTTAAAATGTATTTGAATTCATACTCAATGTTTCCATGTCTTTTTTCTTTTAAGAAAACTCAACTTTAGTTAATAATTATACTTATTTCATCTCTCATGTTTTAGACGGGCATTATCTTTATTAATAAGGAGAGTTGAAACTATGGATTTGCCTTTTAGAAGATAATCTCTAGTCTTTTCTCCTCTTACTACATCTCTGTCATAAATCTGTAGCAGAAGACTCTTATTCTCTTAAACTTGCTATGGTTCCCCAGTGTTTAAGGACAAGAGGAGCCTGCTTAGTCCTTACCACCTTGTCTTACCTATCTTTCCAGCCTCAATGTCTCCCTCTAGTGTCAATAGGCCCTTCCTCACTTCCCTCCTTAGGCCCCAAATACCTCTTACAGTCTTCTAGCATTTGACATCCTCTTATATGCTTTTGTCCAACTTCACCAATTGTCTCCTCGACCTTCCTCATTTCTTCATCTAGCACATTCCCTTAAGTCCAGGACTTAATGTTATATTCTAAGCAGTCTTTCAGACTCCTCAGGCATGACCCATAGCTCCCACTACCAATGCCTTTATTATGGCTTATTGCATAGAACTTCCAGAGTATTGGGAAGACAGATGACCAACAAGTAAACAAACAATTTCAACCTGTGACAAGTGATCTGAAGGAAATGAATATGGTGCAGTGAGAAAGAAAGTAGGAGTAGGCTACTTACTGGTCAATGAAGAACTCTCAGAAAAAGTGACTTTTCAGCTGAGATGGAAAATATAAGAAAGAGCCAGCCATGTAATGCATGGAGAACAAAGTGTTTCAGGCAGAGAGGCACATACAAAGCTCCAAGATGAGGAAGAGATTGAGCATTTGAGCAACTCAGAAGAGGCTACTCAGCTGAAGTGTAGTAATCAAAGGAACGATGGCATGAGATGAGATTTGAGAGCTAGGTGGGGTCCAGATCAGGTTCTCATTGACCACCAAAGGCCCTTAAGCAAAGGACTGTCCTGAATATATTACTGCTGTAAGATGGCCTCTCTTGATGCTACGTGGAGAATACATTGGAGAGGCAGAAATCTCAGGGAAACCACAAGGATGCTATTTGCAGAGGACTGGGCAAGAAATAACTTTCCAACAGTAGATCCTAGGAGAAACCCATTGCTATCTTCACAGTGTTTTCTAATATTTCTATCTCTTAAACAGTCCTTTTGAAACCTGAGTGAGAAAATATTTGACAATATTATTTTTGGCTGTTACAAAAATAATGCCATTGGCTGCAGAAGTGATCAGTGTTGAGATTATGCCCATGGTGTAAGCCAAGAAAAGGAGTGTAGATTTTCTCTATGTGCAAGGGGAAGCCATGCACTTAGATAGAGTACATGGAGGGACATGATCCAAATTGTGGTTTGAAAAGGGATATGAGAATGGATTCGAAAATTTTAAGAGAAGACAAATCAGATAGGAAGCTTTTGTAATAGGTAAGAAATGGTGGAGACTTAGACAAGGGTAATGACAATGGAGATATCAAGGAGTAGACAGATTTGAAACATGTTTAGGATCGGATTGGATGTGGGGAATAGGAAAGAGGGACATGTCTCCGATTTCTTCTTTTCTCCCAGCTTTATTGAGGTATAATTGACAAATAAAATTCTATATATTCATGGTGTACAATGTGATGTTTTGATTTATGTATACATTGTGAAATGATTGACATAATCAAGCTAATTAACAGATCTATCACCTCATGTCCCTGGTTCTTCAATGAGCAAGTGAGTGGATAGGTGCCAAGTAGTAAAATAGAAGGGAGTGTTGGGGGAAAGATCAGTAGCTCAATTTTGGAGTTATTAAATTTGAGACATTTGTGCCTAAAGATTTTTATGTAGGCAGCTAAATAAATGGATCTGAAAATACATATGCATGCATATATTTGCAGACAAATGAAAGATTATACTGTAAGCATTTTACTATAAATATTTGTTTTTTTAATTAAAATATGGACATTCTTCTATATTTGTAATAGAGATTTATTTAATTTTTTATTTAAATTTTTTATTTTTATTTATTATGGGTATAGAATAGTTGTATATATTTATAGGATACATGTGATGTTTTGACACAGGCATATAATGTGAATTAATCAAATCAGGGTAATTGGAGTATCCATCACCTCAGGCATTTATCATTTCTTTGTGTTAGGAATGTTCCAATTCCACTCAACTTCATTATTTTTTAAAGTTGCACAATCATATAGCTCTACCATAATTTAATCAAGAATTTCCATATGTGGTTATTATTATGTATCTCATTGCACAGCTTTACAAATACATCTGTAAGACAGATTCCAAAAAGTGGAATTACTGGGTCAAAGGTATGTGCACTTCAAGTAGAAACTGCCACCCTAAAGGGATTTCACCATTAACCATGTATTAGAGTGCCAATTTCCCTAATACTGGATTTCATCAATTTATTTCATATTTTCCTATCTGAAAGGGGAAATTATTATCTCAGTGCTATTTTACTTTTCCTTCCCTTGATGCATGATGTTGGGCACCTTTTTATTGCTTATTAGCCATTCTATTTTTGGTTTTATGTGAGAATAAGATATAATTCTAGAAATGAAGATGCAAAAAAAAAATTCAGATACAGGCATATTTCATTTTATTGTGCTTTCTGAAATTGTTTTTTGCACATTGAAGGTTTGTGGCAACCCTGTGTTGGTGCCATTTTTCCAACAGCATGTGCTCACTTCCTGTTTCTGTGTTACATTTTGGTAATTCTCCCAACATTCCAAACTTTTCCATTATTATATCTGATATGGTAACCTATTATCAGCAATCATTTATGTTATCATTGTAATTGTTTTGAGGCCATGAAGTACACTCATGTAAGACAGTGAACTTAATAGATAAATGTGTGTGCTCTGACTGCTCCACCAACCAACCGTTCCCCTCTCTTCTTCTCCTTGGGCCTCCCTATCCCCGGAGACACAATGATAATGAATTAGGCCACTTAACGCTACAGTGGCCTCTAAGTGTTCAAGTGAAAGGAAGAGTCTCATGTCTCTCACCTTAAATCAAAAGCTAGAAATGAGTAAGCTTACGAGGAAAACATGTTGAAAGCTGAGATAGACCAAAAGCTAGGCCTCTTGCACCAATTAGGCAAGTTATGAATGCAAAGAAAAAGTTATTGAAGGAAATTAAAAGTGCTACTTCAGTGAACATATGAATGATAAGAAAGTGAAACGGCCTTATTGCTAATATGGAGAAAGTTTTAGTGGTCTGGATAGAAGACCAAACCAGTCATATTTCTTTAAGCTAAAGACTAACCCAGAGCAAGGCACTAATTCTCTTCAATTATATGAAGTCTGAGAAAGGTGACAAAGCTGCAGAAGAAAAGTTTGAAGCTAGCAGAGGTTGGTTCCCGAAGTTTAAGCAAAGAAGCCAACTCCATGATACACAAGTGCAAGGTGAAGCAGCAAGTGCTGATGTAACAGCTGCAGCAAGTTATCCAGAAGATCCTAGTTAAGATCATTGATGAGGGTGGCTACGCTAGACAACAGATTGTCAGTGTAGATGAAATAGCCTTCAAATGGAAGAAGATGCCATCTAGGATTTTCATAGCTAGAAAGAAGTCAGTGCCCAGCTTCAAAGATTCAAAGGACAGGCTGACTCTCTTGTTAAGGGCTAATGTAGCTGGTGACTTTAAGCTGAAGCCAATACTCATTTACCATTCTGAAAATCCTAGAGCCCTTAAGAATTGTGTTAAATCTACTCTGCCTGTGCTCTATCGATGGAACAACAAAGCCTGGATGACAGCACATCTGTTTACAACATGGTTTACTGAATATTTGAAGCTCACAGTTGAGACCTACTGCTCAGAAAAAAAGATTCCTTTCAAAATATTACTGCTCATTGATAATGCACCTGGTTACCTGAGAACTCTGATGGAGATGTACAAGGAGATTAATGTTTTCATGCCTGCTAACATAATATCCATTTGCATTTTAATAATAAAAGTTTTATTATTTAAGAAGTATGTTTTGTAAGACTATAGCTGCCATAGAAAGTGATTCCTCTGATGATCTGGGCAAAGTAAATTGAAAACCTTCTGGAAAAGATTCACCATTCTAAATGCCATTAAGAATGTTCATGATTCATGAGAGGAGGTCAAAATATCAACATTAACAGGAGTTTGGAAGAAGTTGATTCCAACTCTCATGGTGAGTTCAAGACTTCAGTGGAGAAAGTCACTGCAGATGTGGTGGAAGAGAACTTGAATTAGAAGTGGAGGGTGAATTGCTGTAATCTCATGATCAGACTTAAATGGATGAGGAGTTGCTTTTTTTGGATGAACAAAGAAAGTAGAGTCTTGAGATGGAAACTACTCCTGGTGAAAATGCTGAGAACATTGCTGAAATTACAACAAAGGATTTAGAATATTGCAAAAACTTAATTGATAAAGCAGTGGCAGGGTTTGAGAAGATTGACTCCAGTTTTGAAAGAATTTCTACTGTAGGTAAAATGCTATCAAACAATATCACATGGTACATGGAAATAGTTCACAAAAGGGAAGAGTCAGTTGATAAGGCAAACTTTAATGTTATCTTATTTGAAGAAATTGCCACAGCCACCCCAACCTTCAGCAACCACCACCCGATCAGTCAGCAGCCATCAACATCGAGGCAAGAACCTCCACTAGCAAAAAGATTACAACCTGCTGAAAGCTTAGATGATTGTTAGCATTTTTTTAGCAATAAAGTATTTTTCAATTAAGGTTTATATATTATTTTATAGACATATTGCTATTACACACTTAATAGACTACATAGACCATTATTATACTAAATAGTAGAAATATAACTTTTATATGCACTGGGAAACCAAAAAATTTTTGTAACTCACTTTATTGCAATGGTCTGGAAGCAAACCTGCAATATCTCCAAGGTATGTTTACACTTAAGAGAAAGAAAATGAGTAAGAAATAAAGAAAGGAAGGAAGACAATAGGAAAAAATGAAGGAAATAAATGGAGGCCTAATTACTACTTCTTTGTTATTGGATTACTTATGAGAATTTCAGAGTGGTTGGTGGGAGAAGCGGTATTTTACAAAAATCACCAGCTATGTTTTTGCATAAAAGTTGTACATTAACAAGAAATTAGAGGTAGTTTTTGGAAGGCATTTTAGAAATCAGTATTTTAATGTCTATTTTTGTTACCTATATTTTAAGACACTTTTGAAAACAAGTCTGAAATGCTCAAGAAACATTGATGATTAAAATAGAGAATGCTAACGAGGAGCCTGATGAACTCCTTTTCTCCTTGGAGCATCCCAGCGTACTTCACAGAGCAGCTGTACTTTGCAGGCTGCTGCCACAGTCATAGCAGACCCAGTAAGAGGTCACCCACAGCCATGTGTATCCTGTTCTATTAATAAAGGAAATGTCGACTATGACACTGGGGATTAGACACAACTAATTTTCTAAAATGCCATTGAGTTGATCTTTGTCTGCAAAGCCAACAGAGACATACGAATAGTTGAGCTCTGTGCCTCTCAAATTTCAGTGGGATAAAGCCTGGTGTTTTATTTCACACCCCAACAGAACAGCAGTTCTCAATGGTGAAGAGTCTTTAAAAATTATATTTATTGAAGCTATTATTTTCAAATACAACTCTAATTATTAGGGGTTTTGGAGTATCTATTTTTTAATTAAAAAGCAATTGGTTTTGTTTAGCTAGATTCTGAGCTCCACATTCCACCATTCTGTCCCCAAGAAGTCTGATACCGTGCTCTCAGAGTTCTAAGTTCACAGTGGTTGGACCACGTCGGTGTGTCCCCAAAGCACACTGGCCTTCTTTGGAGACTACTTATGATCACATAAGTATTGTCATTCTGACAGTGGCAATGACAGGTTAAACACAGCCAGCACTGTGAATTCTTTGTGGTGACCCTTCTAACTTGAAGAGCAGTTGCTTTTCACAGAATGTCCTAAGTGCTTGGTCTATTATGAAAATTGAGTGGTTTGAGCCAAATAATTCTTATTAAAGTTGAGGAAAGTTGGATACCACACACATGCAGACACTGTTCTGAAAATATTATATATATGAAATGATAGAATCATGAATTAATAAGAACCAGAATTTGACCAAAATTTATCAAAACTCCAGAAAATATTAAACTTCTTTCTGTTGATGCCTTAAAACTGAGGTTAACTTTTCTGTGATAATTAAGAGTTATTTACTACTTTCTGCATTTACAGTTTATACTATTTGTGGGCATGTTTTTACTCTGACATATAATTTAGCTCCTGATTTCCTAATCATCTCATTTTAAGGGTGTTAGAGACAGAAGTTGCAGTGTTAGATTTTTCTTATAATAGGTTCATGCCAAGTTTGATGAAATGTGTGAATTACATGTAAAAAGGACATATTTGATGTACTAAGATAACATAAAAAAGAAATTTGATAGCAGTGGCTTTTAAACTGAATTCTTCCTCTTCCTCTTCTTTCTTTCTTTTTTTTTTTTTTTTTTTTTTTTTTTGAGACAGGGTCTTGCTCTGTTGCCTGGACTACAAGTGCAGTGGCATCATCATAGCTCACTGCAACCTCAGACTCCTGGGCTCAAGCAATCCTCCTGTTTCAGCCTTCTGATTGACTATAGGCACACACCACCATGCCCGGCTAATTTTTCTAATTTTTTTTTTTTTTTTAGAGACGGGTTCTTGCTATGTTGCTCAGGCTGGGCTTGAACTCCTGGCCTCAAGTGATCTTCCTGTCTTGGCTTCTCAAAGTGCTGGGTTTAATCCTAAATATTCAAAGTATTTTCATTATATAAATTATATATTCTACTGCCTTCTAATTTCAGTGATCATGTACAATCCTAGAGCTTTGAATTTAATATCTTTGATTTCACTCTTCATATATGGTCCCAAACTCCTGATAGGTACTGATTTGTCATTTTGCTGAAGCATGGATTTGAATTTCTTGTACTAGATAGGAGCAAATCACTGTACTAGAAAGTAGCCTAGCTGACTACCCTGCAAGAACTTCTCAGGGCAACTTGGTTTTTCCAATCTGGTTGTCATTATATTGTAACTCTTGTAAAGAGTAAAAATTTCATGTATTTGTGAAAAGTAGCCCAGAAAAAAAAAAAAAAAAGCTAAGAGCTAAGTGGTGGGTGTGATATGAAGTGAAAGTTCAAAAGTCTATGAAAAGTGATGGCTTTTCATTTATTTCACCCTAGTTTGGGTGTGTGAAGTGAAGCTACTATATGCTTCACAGGGAAATAAGAAATTGTGTATAAATCTGTGCTGGGAATGCTCTAGCCAATGTAAAAATCACTTACCAAGTTAGAAAAGTTTAGCCTCAGATTGAAAAGCCATTGACTTTTGGCATGACTACATTCATTATTTTGGGAATAAATGGGTTTATATATCAAGTGCTTGCGACGGGGTCTAGCACACTCACATTATAAAAGTATTAGCTGAGATGGTGATGATCATGATGATATTCTGGATGGAACTATGATTTGAGAGAAAACCAAGAACCTCTACAGGCATTTCCATACATCATATATCAAGGGGATGCTGTATTCTCTCCCAGTTAATAGCAAGTATGTGAAAGTAGAATGTCTTATGTGGTTTTATCAATTTAGCTCATCACTAATTACTACTATAGAAGTTCTCTTGAATTGCAAAAAGACATAATAATTACTTTTATTATCTCAATTAGAGTCACTGGGGAAAAAGTGAGAAAAGTATACAATGATGAGTTTTTTTAATATGGACATCTAACCCATAAGAATTTAGAATTTCTATGCATTCAAAAAGAAATTTTAAACATTCAAAAATATTTTAAAGTTAGAATGTTTTTAGGTTCTGTCTGGAAAGCCTCTCTTCTCTTTCTCATGCTTGGTAGATTCCTTCTCTGCCCCCTAAGCCTGAGCCCAAGCCCTGCTTCTCCCTGAAGCCTCCCAGGCTTCCTCAGGCTCACGTACTCCTCCTCTTCTGCCTGCTGCCAATGTACCATCTGCCTGCCTTATAGGGGCAGTTATACCCAGGATTGTAATAATTCAATTCCTCTCTTACTGCTAGACGGCAAGCCTCTTGAGGAACAAAGTAGGTCCTTAAGAAATATATGAATGAACTTCAAATCATTTCACATATGACAATAGGAGATAAAAGAGCCCTAATATTTCAAGCAATGCAGATGTCAGGCAGTGGCCATATCAGAATAAATATTAGTTTCCTTACAAACACACAAGTATTTTAAGTTATGAGTTGACAGCACACAAGTGCAGTGGAAAAAAGTTGTTTTTGCAAAGTGTTTGAGATTCTACTGTGTTATTTGGTTTCACTTGTATCATCTTATTAAATCTTCCAGCAATCCCATCATGTATGTACCTGTGTTCTTCCAATTTTCAGATAGGGAAATTAAGGCTACAGGAGGCAGTAGGTCCAAGGTCACAGGTAATAAATGACAGACCATAATTTGAACCAGTTTTCTCTCCACCATTCTATTCACACCAAATTTCCAATGCTTATGCCACCTAGACTAGACAATTATGTGGGCTCTAGAGGGACTTTTCACATTTTTGTCAAAATTTCTTAAATTTTTAAAGCCCACATAGCTTTAAATGATATATTTCCTCAGCCTTGTCTCTCCCCACTATCACGTGGAATTATAGCTGATTTTGCCTGTCCTATCCTGTATTGTGAACATTGACACCTGAACTAGTAGGACCACTAGATAATGTCAAGATGTTAACCATCTGCAGCATTCATTCTACATTCTATGGCTATAGAACATTTTGTGTTGCTCTTACTGAAAAAAAAAAAAAAGGTTTCTTAGAGGGCAATAAATGAGAGGATTTTCATTATATTTAGACACCACACACTAATTTAGAGATGTCACCAATGATAGTAAGACAACATTTAGGCACATATGGAAACTACTTTCTTTTCTTTCTTCTCTTCTCCTGATCTTTCTGAATTCATATTTTTCTTACACAACCAGGGTAAGTTATTTCCTAGTATTCCTTATTTCCAAGTGGGAACATTAAGCCTGTCTCTGAGGTAAATGAATAGACTCTGGGCAGCTGATGGAGTGAGATTAAGAAAGAGTAAAGAGAAAAGGGCAGGGTGAGGGAAAGATAAGAGAGGGTTTTAGGCTTGCTGTGCTCTGCTATTGTCTTTACTTGGGACCCTGAATTGCTCCCAAATGTTTTCTTTCCATGCTCTTCTTAGGTTAGGTGTATTACTCTCCCAGACCAAGATTATCTTTCCATTTCAAATTGTCTGCTGGAATTTCTTTGGTAATGCAGAACAGAGGTTGTATTAGAAGCAGTAAAATCCATTTGTAGCCTTTCAATATAAAATTTTTTTGTTACAAACAATCCTTTTATCTAACTTCACTTTAGGATCATTGAGCCTTAAAACTTTGGAGAAAAAGCACTTTTAAAAAAGGAATAAAAATTAGCATTTAATCAAAGCATCTCTTCCTTTTTCACTATCTCCTAATTGGTGACAAGGGGTACACCTTTTGGTAAGGCCATCTCTGCATTATACGAGGTGGTTAAAATTATGGCGTGCTGCACTAGCACGTGGATTGGGCAGTTGTTGTGAGCCTTCATAAGATGTAGTTTAAAAACCAACACCTTTATTGATAATTGATTATTTATTATAGAGGAGGTATCTTTATATGGACCTGGTTCTAGTTGCTGCAGGAGACTGTATGAGCTTTGGGGCTCCACATCCTCTATTTCAATGGCTGGAACTACCCCCATTGTTAGGTTCTATAGGGACAGTGTCAAGACTATATTTATATTTAACCCTTAAAACTTTTCACTCAAATCTGAATAAAGATAGTTGAGGCAAATGTCCACAATTTGGTTCAGTAATTCAGCAGAATGAACTCTTGTTATGGAGCGAAGAATACATGCACTGATATTTGGAGTAATGAGAACCTTGGAAAATTGGTTGTATAGTTTCTTCCAACAGTCAATTTTAGGCAGTCTGAAAATCTGTACAGTCCTTTTGGCCAGATAGTTTACTTGAGTGTGGTGAGTGAAAAATGATGTTGAGGGTTTGAATGGCAATTGTATAGACAAATTCTTTACGATAATCAGAAGTAAATGCAGAATCTTTGAGACTGTTTTAAGTGGAATTTAGTCTATTTTTAAATATGCCTATCATGCTTTTGTTGAAAGGATGAATGAATATATAAATGAATAAACTATAGATAATTTCTTCCCTTAAAGTATGCCAATAAAATCAAGATAGATGAATAAGCTTTTTTTCCTTACCAGGAGAAGTAGATTTTTTGGGCAAATTATACTGAGTGGCCTGAAAGTTCTGGATTTTTAATGCCAAAATAAGTTCCAGGTCATCAGACATAACTTTTAGCCAAGGCATGAATAGTTTCCAAAAGTGCAGCATGTAGTCTGGGCCAAGCTAATGTAAGGCCAGTGCTTAGAATAACAATGTGTCATCTCATAAAAGAGTCCTTCTACAACAGATAATTCATACTGTCAATTTGGCAGCTAACCTCATTATTTTCCAGTAAGTCTTTCTGTGTCTCTATTATCTGTCCTTCTAATCTCTAAATCACTCTCTGGTGTCTTCACATTGGTAAGTGATAAAATGACTTGACATTAATTGCCATTGTAGAAAAAAATTGTTAAAAAAATTGATTGGTTCCAGGATTGTGCTGTTTCTTTGTTTTAGGAGATTGTAAAAATTCCACTTTGAGTAGGGTGAATAGTAACCTTGGCAAGTATTACTAGAAGAAATGGCAAATTAAAAAGTACAAGTACTTAACTTAGAGTTTCCCGTGATGAATAATACTATATTTAATACATTTCTAGGATTCTAGATCTGTATCCCTTGTTAGGTCTGACATCAATTTAATATGGCTCTTTTTTTTAAAAAAGGGGGAGCTACCAAAAATGTATGCATTCTTTGTAAGATAATCCCAATTTTTAGAAACATTAAAGTGTTGGGGAAAATAAGAATTAAGGAAATTAAAGAAATAAGGAAATTAAGATGTGTTTCTGAGGTTCTGGGGTAGCATTTTAGAAAATTAACTGTTGATAAATTGGTCAATATGAACATTTCAGGCCCTCCCCTACCCCCAATCCAGTATAGCAAAGAGTTGAATGGCCATGCTAGAGAGTTCCTTCTTATAAATCCTGGTTTTGCACAATTTTGGCAAATCTTTTCACAGAGACTTTGTTTGGCAAGTTGTTTAATAAATATATGAATGTGTATGCTATATATAGACATTTGTAATATTTTAAGATTGAGGTATAATTTGAGGTAAGGAGAAGGAAATAGAGCTATTATACTTCAAAATATATACTGACACTAGTATATGGAATTTTTATTGAATGTTTGAAAATACTATAAAAATTTTAGAAAAGGGGAAATATGACCACTCTTTATCGTTAATGAGACAACAATGGAAAAAGCCCATGCTTCACAAATGTGGTAATATGTTTATGTATTCATATTTAAACATATACATGTTTGAACAGTTTACATTTTATTTTACATAATGATATTTATTTTTTATTAAAAATCTTTGGGATAGTTGGTAGGCTGGAGCCAAGAACACAATAAATTTACCATTACCTAGGAATTTTTTTTAGAGAACTGTATTGTTATTCACTCAACAAGTGGATAATGGGCTCTATTTTTTAAGAAGAGAAAAGAAAAAATTTCTAGGGCTACAATGGGCATGTACTTTGTTTTACATTCATAGGCAAGGTGCATGCTATCTGTGCTTTATGCTGTAGTTCTTTTCATTTGGTGTGTAATATGTTTTAATTCCACATGCACTCATTTTGTACGTATAGCTTTGAAAGAACATAACTTTGAATCACATCATATGTGTGTATACACATGAAAGGTATACAATACGTTGATTCATAAGGGAATGTAAATTGCAAAATATACATAAAACAAATCTAATCCATAAGTGCAGTATTTTAAAACTAAATGTATGATAACTAGGTAAGTGAGCTCAATTCTTAACAGATGCTATGTTTCATAGTTTGTAACAAACCTTTTTAAAAAACTTTTGTGTGTTATTATACTATCCAATTATGGCTATTTAATGAAGTGTAATGGATGAATATTGACATAGTTCTTAGAGAATAAATAAGGGAAACCAAACAAGATACTACGATGGCTACAGATGGGAACTAAGAACCAAAAACAGGAGATTAGGTTTGAAGAGCTGCTCGAGCTTCCTGTGGATGTACATAAAAATGAGATTGGATCCTGAGGACTTGTTTCTCTGATTTTTGCTGTCTACAGAATTCTTTTTATCGTGGTGGCATATGTGTGTGTACTTGTGAATGTGTGTGCACTGGCATACTTGTGGTAGAGATGTGTGAAGGAAGGCCGCTCGCTTAGATGGAATGGTTCGGACGGTAACATTCTGGAAAGCATTTCCTTAGGGGAGCTGGTAATTCCAGGTAAGTTTAAATTGCCAGGAGCCCTGCTTGCCCTGAATGGCTGGTCAGGACCAGAACAGGGATCTGAAGGGATAGGTATGGATCATAATGAATTCCCTGGCCCTGCCATACTTCTTCTTCTTCTTTCTAGAAAGAGGACAAAAAAGGTGTTTTTAAATTAGGAAGCAATATACAGTAATAGATATGAGATTGGGCTGTGGAATCAGCAACCCTGGTTTTAGGACTAGCTCTGCTCTCTGCCAGTTTCTCTACAGCAGGTGCCTCTGACTAAGCTGGACTTCTAAAGGGTGGGAGGGAGTATGTGACCCCTCAGAGATGCTGCTGGTTCCTATTCCAGAGGAGCCCTTAGCAGGCTAATGGCTGCTCATTCCTGATGCTGGAGGTGGGCAGAGAATGGCTGGAACAATTCTGGATTTTGTTTTGCTCAGATTTCGTTTTGCTGACCATTAGCCATTTGGTGGCACAGAAAATGTTCAATCCATCTATCTTCCTGTCTTGTGGCTTTTTCAATTACCCCATGAATTACATATTTTCACTGACTTAACACATAACCTTGCCCAGGTGCCCTCAAATGCAGCACTAACGTGAAATGCATGTGTTGACTTTGCAACCATTTTTATTTCTGTCTGAGACAGGTTTTAGGTTAGTAGATAAAACATTCTTGACATCTTTAAAACCCTTTATAGGGTCTTTTATAAATAATAGTTGTCAGCTGATAGTTTTTTCCCCAAGCACTGATGACATTTCAAAATAAAATTTGGTGTGTGGCTGCAGGTTGTTTTTAGAAAATAAAAACTAGCTATTTACTTGTTTTACCATCAAATGCCTCCTTCATTATTTTGCCATTTTGAAAATGTTGTCTTAATGCCACGCAGAACATGTGGCACCAATGAGCTAATCACAGTCAAAGAAAACATTGATTCTAAGAGTGGTTTGCAGCAGTACTCTCTAGTAGCATTATGCTTGCAGGGGGAAAGATTATTAAAGCTAAAATGGGGGGTGTTCTCTTAAATTGGCTTTGGAGGGAGTGATACGTAAAGGAACACATGACCTTGGTGTTAGGCAGTAAAGGGGATCTGTAATATTAATATTATGGAAGAGAGTATTTTACTGAAAAAATAACATATGTTAAGAAAGTATATACCTTCAGCCTCAGCAAGAGTGAGACCCTGTCTCTACAAAAATTAGGAAAATTAGCCAGGCATGTTGGCACACGCCTGTAGTCCCAGCTACTAGGGAGGCTGAGGCAAGAGAATTGCTTGAGCCCAGAAGTTTGAGGCTGCAGTGAACTATGATGACACCACTACACTCTAGTGCAGGCAACAGAGTGAGATTCTGTCTCAAATATATGTGTGTGTGTGTGTGTGTGTGTATCTTAAGTGCACAGTTTGATGAATTTTTACCAGTTGTACATGCCAAAGTGACTGTTACTCAGAGTAAGAAACAGACATTACTGGTACCCCAGAATCTCCCACTTGTAACTCCATTTAAGTACTATACCCTGTAAAAAACCACTGTTCTAACTTCTAGCGTCAGAGATGAGTTTTGTTCTTTTTGAACTTTATTTAGATGTATGTACTATATATACATCTAATAATAATAGTACATAGATTATGTACTATTTTGTGCCTGGCTGCTTTGCTCAACATTATGTCTGTGCAATTCATCCATGTTGTTGCAGGCAGTTGTAATTCATTCATTATAATTTCCGTATAGTGTTGAGTATACTATGATTTAAGTTGGTGAGCATTGGGTAGTCCAGTTTTTACCTATTACAAATAGTGCTGTTACAAATACAGTATTCCCCCTTACCTGCAGTTTAATTTTCCATGGTTTCAGTTACCCATGGTCAACTTTGAGCAGTTACTCATGCTCAAAAATATTAAATGGAAAATTTTAGAAATAATTCATAAGTTATATAAACACTGAATCACAATGCCTACATCATTCACCTCACTTCATTTCATCATGTACACATTTTATCATCTCATATCATCACAAGAAGGTGAGTACAGTACAAAAAGAGAGATCACATTCACATAACTTTTATTACAGTATATTGTTATAATTGTTCTATTTCATTATTATTATTGTTAATCTCTTACTGTGCCTAACATATAAATTAAACTTTATCATAGGTATGTATGTATAGGAAAAAAACATAGTGTATATAGGGTTTGGTATTATCCATGGTTTCAGGCATCCACTGGGAATCTGGGAATATATTCCCTGTGGATAAGAGGGGACTACTGTAGTCTTCTAAATGTCTTTTGGTGAACATATGACCACTTCTGTGTATACCCTAAGCAGAGGAATTACCGACAACCATAGAAATGTTCAGCTTTAGTAGATACTGCCAGTTTTCATTATACCTATTACCTTTCAAAATGTAAATAATCACTGAGGTTCTGTTGCTACACCATCGTTTCTGAACTATAGACTTAGGAAAGAAAGCACCAGAATGTCATGAACTAGCCCTCCTCTCTAATAAGTAAACCATGGTATATATCACAGGAGGATAATTCACTGCCACTGTTATGTGTAGTTTGTAATAATTTTACCTGAATGTTCTTGTACTTATTTAATTAACTGTTCTCAGTTTTCTTCTTGCTTTTTAATCATCTTTGTATCCTCAGTGCCTATCACTATGCTGCAGGTACTCCTAGCCCCACTTTACAGATGAGGTACAGAGAGGTTGAGTAACTTGCTCAAAGTTATACAGGTGGGAAGTGGGGAAGAATGTGTGTTCCTTCTTTTCATATAAGTCATACAAGATTTTCAAAAGTCCGCCCAGGATATAATCCTGAAAGCCATACCTATGTGCAGAGAAAGCTGATAGGATTGGTAGAGCCCTCAACAATTTCATAGAAGGAAAACTATTTGGCTAGTTTGCATGAAAATGTCTGATGAAAACTTTCTACCTTATATTAACCAATACTAAATTCATGTGAACTTTGGCTAGTTTGCATTAAAATGTCTGAGATGAAAACTTTCTACCTTATATTAACCAATACTAAATTCATGTGAACTTCAGTGAGCATAGTAGAGAGATATGGTTAAGAACCAAGGCCCTGGAGCTGGGTTCTCTGCATTTAAATCCCAATCACCCCAGCCAGAGTTAAGTTCTCTGCATAAAACACAGCATGCCCTGTGCTCTCCATGGGGTGCTTTTTGCTTGGTTTCTTGCATTACAGTTATTTCTATGTCCCTCTGCCTGTCTATGAGTTCACTGAGGAGAAGGTACCATGTCATAGTCATTTTTAATCTCTCCTGGTGCCTTGTGCTGTGCCTTAAGCATGATAAATATCCATAAATATTTGCTTAATAAATAATGAAGTATTTAACATTTTATATCATTTACTAGTTATACCATATCTGCTTTCCAAAGAACAAGAAACAAATTGCAGAAGAAAAACAAGTGCCAAGTATGGTATTTACCTGTTTTGGGGCAATTGAGATAAGAAGATTACAACATTTAGGCAGTGACTTTGACTAAAATTTCATACAGGCTAATGCAAAGTAGAAAATATGTTGAATAAAATGATTTTCCATTTTCTAAAAGAGAAAGCAAATACATATTTTTAAGTTATTTGTTTACATTTTTGCTTTCTCCTTGGCCAAGACACCTCTTTGTGAGTAGGCAACGTGTCTTATTTAAATTTGTATCCTCAGTGCCAATCATAGTGCTTAGCACATATGCACATGAACAAAGGAATGAATGAACAAATGAAAGAACAAAAGGAAGAAAGGAAAGAAGGAAGAAAAAGAGAAAGGAACAAAGAAAGAAAATACATTTCTGGGAACTATCATGAAAAATAAGAATATTAGAATGATTGATACATGTTCCCCAAAGCAATACAGAAAAATATAGAATAAAGTGGTTCAGAACCAGAGTTGGCCCATTTGGGTCTAAGTCCTGACTCCTTTACTTGCTAGATGTGTGCCCTTGAGCAACTTACTTAACTTCTCTGAGCATGAATTTCTTCATTTATAAAGTGGGCTGACAACACTAACTGCCTCTTAAGGATCACATGAAATAATGCATTTAAAGGTCTTGGCATTTAGTGAGCACTTGTCAAGTGCTAGTTAATTCGCCCATTCGGCACACTTTTATCAGAGTATATTAGGCACTAGTCTATGTGCTGAAACTACAGAATTTAGCAAAGCAAGGTCCCTAGTTTTATGGTCCCTAGTGGGGGATAGGGACAGATAATAAATAGTGATATAAAAATCAGAAAGTGGCAAGGACTATGACAAAAGCAAGATAAAAGGATGCAGTGATTTCGTGGAGGTGGTGAGGCTGCTCTTCTACGTAGGTTGGTCAGAGAAGGTTTCTTGGATGGGATGGCATCCGAGCAGAGACCAGAAGGAAGGAAGGAATCGAGTGTCTGCGTGGAGAAGTGGTAAGTGCAAGGCCCTGAATTATGGAGAGCAATGGATGTATCAGAGGACAGCAAGGAGGCCACCGAGCCTGGAAGACAGTGAGTGGGAGAGTAGCTAAGGCTCAATTCTGAGTTTGATGGAAAACCAGTGCAGAGTTTTGAGCATGGGACTAATGGATCTTGGTATGTAATTGTAAGGGTAATTCTGGCTGTAGAGAAGAGACAGTAGCAGGATGGGAGAGGAAACAGGGAGAAATTTAGAAAGCTATTGAATTAGGCCAGATAACAGATGATAGAGGCTTGGATCATGGTGGTAACAGTAGGGATGGGAGGAAGAGATCAGAATTGGAATAGATATGGATGTAGACTTGACTCAGTTTGCTGATTGACGAGGGTGTGACATAAAAAGGAGTGAAGGTAAACTTCAGGGTTTTTGCCCTGAGGGACTAGATCAATTGGCATTGGCATTGATGAAGATGGAAAAGATATGGAGGATTTATTATGGGTGGGAGGAGAGATCAAAGATTCTGATTTGAGTATGTTATGTTTGTTTTATTCACTTATTCATTCACTGTTTAGTCGTCTCCTGTGTGTGCCGGGCACTGTTCTAGACTTCAGGAGTAGCTCAGTGGTGGTGATGGGGAGGGATGACAAAAATTTCTTCCCTTGAGAAGTTTTCATTCAAGTGAAGAAGACAGACAATGGATGATAATAAATAATACATAAGCATTATAAATAATGAAATTATTGTCACTGGCTCGCTCTCCTTATGAGCTCCAAGCCATCTGATTCTAAAAGCTTTGGGCCACCTTTCAGTTGTCTCTTGTATACTTCTTTCTTTCCAGCTTACATGCTTCGTCCTCAGTTCTGATGCAATAACTGGGCTCTTAAAACGACTTTACTTTTCAAGAGAAGTTTTAGGTTCACAGCAAAATTGAGAGGAAGGTACAGAGTTTCTCATATACCCCAACCCCAACACAAGCATAGCTTCTCCCATTATCAACAACCCTGGCCAAAGTGGCACATTTATGCAACTGATGGGCCTACATTGATACAACATAATCACCCAAAGTCTCTAGTTCACTCTTGGTGTTGTACTTTCCATGGGTTTGGAAAAATGTGTAGTGACATGTAGCCACCATTATAGTATCATATAGAGATTTTCACCACCCTAAAAAGCCTCTGTGCTCTACCTATTCATCCTTGCCCCAACCCCCAACCCCAGGCAATGACTAATCTTTTTACTGTCTCCATAGTTTTGCCTTTTAAAAAATGTTATATGATTGGAAACATATGTTAATAGTTACATAGCTTTTTTACATTGACTTCTTTCATATAGCTGTATGGATTTAAGGTTCTTCATGTCTTTTCATGACTTAATAGCTCATTTATTTTGAACATTGAATAATATTCCATCGTCTGGATGTACCACAGTTTATTTATCCATTTGCCTGCTGAAGCACTTCTCAGTTGGTTCCCAGTTTTGACAATTATGAATAAAGCTGCTATAAACATCATGTGCAGGTTTCTGTGTTTCAACTCCTTGGTGTTTTCAACCCCTTTGGGTAAATACCAAGAATAGAGATTGCTGGATCATATGGGAAGAGTATGTTTTGTGTTGTAAGAAACCACCAAGCTGTCTTTCAAAGTGGCTGTACCGTTTTGCATTCCCACCAGCAGTGAATGAGAGTTCCTGTTGCTCCACATCCTTATCAGTATTGGGCATTGTCAGTGTTCTGGATTTTGGTCATTGTAATAGGTGTGTAATGGCATCTCATTGTTGTTTTAATTTGCATTTCCCTGATGACATATGATGTGGAGCATTTTTTGGTATACTTATTTGCCATCCATATATCTTCTTTGGTGAGGGGTCTGTTAAAGTCTTTCGACCATTTTTCAGTTGGGTTGTTAGTTTTCTTATTGTTGAGTTTTAAGTGTTCTTTGTATATTTTGGATAACAGTCCTTTATCAGAGATGTGAATAGGCTTTTCTTTGTTACATGTTTCACACCCAATGTTATCTCTAGACATTTTTTATATCTGAATTCTCTATAATGAAGTATATTTATCCAGGCTTAAGGTTGCCTAGATATTTATAGAGTATAGTTGTCCAGTTTAATGGCACCAGTCCCTTTCTGCTAAATGACAAGTAGTTCCAAGTAGAATACTTATTCAAGATTCATTTTGTCATGATTTTTCTACCTGACACTTTATTCCTCTGCCCATACTCCAAATCTGTCAAACTTCTTGCTCAGTTAAGTACAGATTGGTGCAGCATTTTCCAGTGTATTTTATGTTACTCTAAGTTCAAGAGGCAGTCTACAAAATAAGCATTCTGTGATCAAATAAGTTTAAGAAAAACTATATTCTATCTGCCCCACTTGGAGATGATAATTTTTAAGCCTCTGAGAAGTCTCACAGTAAGAAAGTTGTTTAACTCTGTTTACCCAGCATGTGTAAGACTTACTTTACCATAAAAATAGAAACTTCTTAACATTCTGCAGAACTGGTGTTCCAGGGATCACACTTTGGGAAAATATTGGTTAAGCTAACATCATCTTGGCAAGAAATCCGGAGAAATGAGTTCCAATATTGAAGCTGCCTTTGTTTGTGTAACCTTGGGCAAAGGAGTTAACCTGTCTGTTCCCTACATTTCTTATTTGCAAAATGGTGATAATATCAGGCTCTCCTAAGGTTGTTTTAGGCTTCACTTAGTATCTCTAAATGTATGAAACATGGATTAAAGCACTTTATAAATGTTTAAATAATGTAGTTTATATTTTTATTTTTTTTACCCTAGACATACTTAATTGCTAAATAATGTAGTTTATAAATCTTACTTTTTGTGTCTCTTCAGTCAAGCATGTACTTCCCATCTCATGCATATTCTGAAGTAATATTTATTCTTAACCAACATAGTAATTTTAGTGCCACATTCAGTTTCCCTCACCAACTGTCTAATTGGTACTTGTTACCCACAGCTAAGTGTAAAGCATCTTCTCGTGCAGGAAGGCATCCTCAATCCTGCCTCCTCTCTCCTGTCCCCTCTTTACGCTTTTGGTCACCCATTGAGAAAGCGCCTCTCCTCTATGGTGCAGCTCTGCAAGGGCACAGCCTGTGCCTTCAGTGCCTGGCACAAAGCAGGGGTTCAATTAATATTGAGCTGAATCCCAAATTCTTCCATCTCTAAAAATTACATCATCCTGTTTTCAATTTTTGTACCCACAATATTGGGGGGGGACCCTCTCTCTTTCATCCTGAGTGTGTTTATCATCAAGGTTCCCACAACATAATCCTTCACTGCCTTTGCTTTGGTTCTAGTTCTGAGAACAAATTGTCCTGTGGTTCAGGGCACTGCCTGCTTTCCTACTGAGATTGGGGCTGTCTCTCACCTCCCATTCCTTCCCTCTCATCCTTCCCTTTCTCTTAGCGAAGTCAAACTACTAATCAGTAGAAGTAGGTAAAACTCTAAGGCTCCCTTCTTTTTTTTTTTTTTTCCCTTTTGGATTATTTACTCCTGACTTTGAATCCCTTTTATTTTTTCTTCATTTGATTTACTCTGAATGAATTTATTCAGAGAATAGCAGTGAACACATTCCCATTTGCGGACATTTTGAGGAGACAGGGCCCATGGCTCACTTCTGTGAGTCTTAAGAAAATGCTGACTGCTTGACTGACTAATCTCCGAGACCACTCTCCCTCTTCATCTACTTTTTCCTCCATTTATTTGCTCGCCTAATTGTTTTGTTTTCATTGCTTATAAATTCTCTACAAGGCTATTTTTTTTTTCCACACAAACAGCAAACTTCAGGAGAGGAGAGTAAATATTCAAGTAGTATAAAGGAGAACAAATGGAATGTATCATAGCCAGTGTGATTAGTCAACAACTTATATTTCTGCTCACAACCACATATTATTATCCTTATTTTACAGATAAGGAAATGAGGCACAAAAAGGTTCAGTAACTTGTCTAGACTAGAAAGTAGAGAATCCAGGCTTTGAAACCTGGCCATCTGCCTCCAGAGACCCTTCTTTTAACCACTGTATTATTCTATTACCATACACAGTAGGAAGTCATTAATATCTGACGCCAACCAGGTGAGGACCTGGTTGAGGCTGGCTGACATGAAGCACATAGAACTAAGATAATGAAGGTTTGCGGACCAAGAGATGAATGTTAGCTGAAGGAGAATATTAGACATAAGGATTTCTGGTATTAAGGAGGACATTAAGAGAAGACACAAGGCGTATGATATACTGTGAGGACAGAGAGAGTGGAAGCCAGCTATGGTAATTAAACAAAAGTACCTGGAGAAGTAGTATATTAGAATGGTTAAGAACTTTGGAGACATGGACTGGAAAACAAGCTTTGCCAATTTTAGCTTCTCTGAAACCTCAGTTTCCTCAGCTTAAAATGAGTATGGTAGTAGTATTTACATCATAGAGTTATTGTAAATATTAAATGAGTGCCTGGTGTATGGTAAGTGAAATAATTGTTAGCTACAGTATTTTGTTGTTGTTAGTGAAGGAGAAGGGAATATGTGAGTTAGGAAAGTTCTATTCAGAGAAAAAAACTCATATTTCATTTTTTAATGTTTTTTTAAAATTTCAGAATATTACAGGGGTACAAATGTTTAGGTTACATATATTGCCTTTGCCTTGCCCAAGTCAGACCTACAAGTGTGTCCATTCCCCAGCCCATGCGCCCTGCATCCATTAGTTGTGAATATACCCATCCCCTCCTCTCCCCTCCCACCTGCCCAACACCCGATGAATGTTAACTACCGTATGTGCACATAAAACTCATATTTTAAAATCTTGTACCTGTTAATTTCCTAACAACACAAAGTCCATATGTAATCTTATAAGTGATGCCTCTAGGATGAGGAAGAAGGAAGTTTTGTTAGTTAAGCAGATCATGGAACTATACTAGATGAGTGTTCAACATGGATATATAATGTATTGTGGATGTTGAGATAAAATACAGTCCACTTGTTAAAAGACCTGAGGGAAAGATGTCAGTCCTGGATATCAGTAGGTGACAGTAGTGATAATCAGGAAAGGATAATAACTATTAATAACTGTTACATGTTATATCATATTTTTGTTTCTCTAATAGAAGGCATGAGCCTTGTGGGCAGAGACCTAGACCTACAGCATCCAGTCTGGTGTTGGGCACAAAATAATTGCTTAATGTTTATTGATTTATTTGTTAATGTAAATTATTTTAAAAGTTACAAATCCCCCATCAGAATGACATAGCACCAAATAGTCACATTTAGGAATTCTAAATCATTCTCTGTTGTTGGTATCAAACTTTCTTTTGCTTACAGGTCCCTCAAGGTATGTAATTTTTAAAAATAATGATTTTAGATTGTGTGTAATGTTAAATACTTGTGAATCCTAATGTCATTTCAGAAATATTAAGTTATACTTACATGTACTAGTTCTAATAATAGTAGGTTAATAATTATTATATAATCAAGGGATAAAACATTAGCTTTGTCAACTTTTAAATAGTTGCTTTTTTAAATTTCTAGGATATTATATACTTTATTATGCTTCTATAAAAGATAAATCAACAATTGTACATTTCCAAAAACTTTGTAAACTTGAAAAACTTGGTTCTTATCTTCATCCAGTAAATTTATTTAAATACACTTTAGGCTTTGTAAATTAACTTTTTACTAGCAGTTGATCATTTAATGTGAATGTTATATTTTTTTTCTACAAATGAGCAAATACTGGTAGAAGGAAAAGAAAATTGTTTTGGTAGTATGGAATTCAAATTCTACCCTTTATTTTAAAAACAAACAAATAAACTATACATCATCGATTGCTTCCTATTTGCTAAACATTATGCAAGGTACCTTACATATATTATGTCTAATCTTCACAATAGCCCTGAAAAGTAGAAATCATCCTCATTTTACGGATAAGAAAGTAGAGGCTTGGAGGACTTTCCTAAAGTCACTTCAGCTAAAATTCTACTTCAGACTCAAATTCAGCCATATCTTCAAAGCTATATCCTGGTTAGGGACAAAAGGTACTGTTCTTTGCACAGTGCCTTACATACAATAGTGCTCAAAATGCAATAGTTGACTGCTCCAAGATCTGAATAACATGTTATTCTATATCATGTGCTACTTTCTTGAAGATTTTTCAAGTGTTTGGAGTCTTTATATGGTCACTAAATTTGTAAAAGCATTGTTTTTCCTGAAGAGGAAAGAAGTTTGGCACAAGTTTTAGTGGTTGGCATGGACCCTACATAAAATTAAGTGTCCTATGTCCTTGTTAGCATTTCTGTCACAGAAAATGCCAAATAGTCTCAGACTCTGATATATAAAGACCTATTCTTTCTGTAGACTTCAACTCAAAATGACTCTTTTATTAATACGATATGTATGGTTCTCGTTTGCTTTTGGCCTAAGAGTTCTATACTTAAAAAGACATATGAGTTCTTGCCCTATCTAAACCTCTGTGATGGCAATCATTTGAATAAAGAGAAAACCTGAAACAGAGGTTTTCAAATTTCAGGTTGGACTTATGATGTAGGAGCCATCATTTCCCCACTACTTGTTGCTTCAAATTATAAAAAGGAAATTAACTTAGCAGAAAACTAGTTGTTTGTGTAATATCAAAGCTGAATTAAGAGCAGCCACACTTAGTTTCCCTACAGCATGAACACATTGCTCAAAAGGTCACCTGCATGGACGAGTTGCTTATGATGGGACCACAAGAGGTCAACAACAGTAGTGACAGATGATTGCCATGGGGCTTCCAAGGACAGGAGATCCTGTTATCTGCTAGTCTTTTGGTATATAAGGGGGGAATGTGTGCCTTTATTCTGTAGTAGGACTTCCTCTGGCTACAGATGGGAAATGTTCTCCAGGTTTAAGAAACCATGTGATTAACTAATGGTAGGGCGCTGAAGGAAAAGCTTACAAATCCATTAATAGTGTGTATGTGTGTGTTTGTCTATTTTCATTCTAAAGCAGTGTCTCTTGACCTTGTACTTACATTAAAATTGCCTGGGGACTTTTTTAAAGTCTTGGTACCCAGGCACTCCACATACCAAGTAAATCAGAATCTCTGGGGCTGGAGCCCATTGGTGTTTTAAAAAAGCTTCCAAGTAATTCCAATATGTAGCCAGGGTTATAATGTTTTATAAGTTTTAAACTACACCAATAAGTAATTTGCATTTTTAGAATAAAATAAGTTATGATTTTTATCATGATCTCTCTGCCAAAGCCTTTTCTATTATAAAAACCTGAAAAGTATAACATTATAGGTCTTAGAAGCAAAATAACTAATAGACCAACTAGATACTAGAATTGGACAAAACAGAAAAATAATTTACAAATGGAAAATTTAGGATAAGCATGTATGTAGAATCCACAGTTGTAATTAAGAAACTGTAGGGTATTTACTTTTTCTAGTGTTGCATTTCTGTCATCCCAAGATTTGACAGCCAGTTATTACTTTAAATGGGATAAAACAGTACTGCTTCAACACGTTTTGAGAGGTATAATGGGACATCATAAAAATAATTTCAAAAGAAGGCTCAGGCCGGACCTGAAAAGGGGTCAATTCAGACAAACTGGAGGAGCCAGTTGACCCAGCATCAGGGAAAAACGGAAAGAGAACCTCAGGCATTTGCTTATTTAACTATTTTTAAAGACATAATTAGTCTATTGAATTATTGCAGTGGAGGAAGGATAGAAATATGAGAACTAGTGCAAAGAGGGAGAAATAAAGGCAATGGTAACTCAACTTGCAATTTTCAAGAGCTAAATAATGTTGAAAACAGGGACCACGTTGGTTTAATGGCTTATTTCCCTTTGTTTATTGCTGGGCACTAAGCAGGAGACTCATGGGCCTGTGTGTGAGCGAGGTGTTACTAGGTTCGAGGTACCTGACTTTCTCTAGATCTTGGTGCTGTTCAGGGTCAGCTGAGGGCAGAACTAGACAGACGGGCGATGTCACTGGCCTCTGTGTTGTTCTCAGTCAATAGTAGGTTTACCGAGTAAGCCCAAGCTGCCGCTCTGCCTGCTGTAAAACGGATTTAGTCCTTCTCTAGAGTGCGTAAAGCTTACAGAACCACAGGGAGGGGTCCAACTGCAGACAGAATGTTAATGGTTGTTATTTTATTCTTTTAAGTGAACATGAGGAAACAAAATCCATTTTCCAGCCATTTTATTGCATACATGTCACAAACTTCCAAATTCCTAAGTAAGGACCAGTGAAAGGGAAATGTCTGATTACCTTATTCCCTCTGTTCTCACAGAGAAACGGATTCCTCTCTTTTCTTTACCTTTATTTGTCCTTGCCCTCCTTTCCCAAAGGGAATAAACAAACAGAAGAGAATTCTGAATTTTGGGGACCACCTTCAAGATAAATTCGTTTTCTTATTCTGGACTATTTCCAAACTGTGACACAGGTAACAACTGGTTTGGGGAAGCCTTCCCCCCCACCCACAATGCCCATAATGGCTGGCCACTTAGTCCACATTTATTAATCAGCACTCAGGGTATACTTGAGGTAAATCACTTATTAGAAAGGGAAGTGTCTTTGTAGAGAACTCATTGTCTCTGTGGTTACTAATATTGCGCATGGCTTATTCATCATTATGTGTATGTGAAAAAAGTGCTCCTTACCCATGCAACATAAAAATTCATCTTTTTCTAGTAAATGGAATGTTTTCCTTGTAGACTTATTTTGTTGTTGTTGCACTTCTCAATGAGAAGTAATTTTCTGGGTTCATGGTAAACTTAGGTGAAGGATTGTCAAGTGGCTACATTTGGGGGATGGATGAAGTGTTCCTTTCCCTCCTTATAAATTTACTCTGAAGTATGCAAGTTTTCTGGGGATCTTTTTCCACACAGAGGGCTGTATTAGTCCCACATTAGTTAACATTTATAATGAAAACAATGATAAAATGTATTGTCTGGAAATGAATATATCAATCCCTCATACCCAATTTGTCCCCTGTGTTTTGGTACAACCTCAATCAAAATGGAGTTAATCAGGAGTGACCTCATGGGGTCACTAACTCTAAAATTAATTCTGGTTTTAATGATATATGTCTCTAATTTATACCTAAAAAGTGTGGACCACCTGTGTTGTTGACTGGTTGTGATCATCTTGAGACCTAAGGGATTTGTATCAAGAGAAAACCCAGACATGCAGGATGCATGTTTCTTTAGAGTGATGCTATAAAAATTATTTTCTCAATTAAATCTAAGTGATTCACTTTTTATTTTTAAAGCCATAAAACTCATGGCTTTGAAATGATTGAATATATGTTTGTGATTTGTTTTCACTAGACTCTTTCCTTATTACCCTTCTCCAATGACAGTATTCATGTAGCATAACCACAAGTCTTAAAGCACATTTCATAGACAGAGCCACATTTGGCACTGGGCTGTAGCTTGCAGTGACACAATTTTATAGAAAATAGCAGTATTAATTAGGTATATTCTGGTGAACTGGAAGTAAATGTTTATGATTATTGTCCAAAGCCAAACAGAAAAATGTAAAAGCAATAATAAATATGTTCTCTCTCATTCCAGTATACCAGCTTAGGCAAATTTTTGGCTGGAAAAGCATAAGTGAGTAATTAGATAATTGCTGCCTTGATTGAGCTTAATAGGAAACATTTCAATTAGGCTAAAACTACACAGAAAGGAAGTGGGTTTTTTACAAAGGGAAACATTCCTTGTCATGCAACTGTCAGCTTGTGCCCACACTAAGAGATGGGATTAAGTGGATCTGTGCAAAGGAAACAAAAAAGAAATGATTGCAGTAATTAGACCTATACTTAAACATTGTGTCTTCTGATAGAATTTCTTGATGATTCTAGCATCGATAACAGAGCTCCTATAAATGTCTTGCCTGTAACAAATTACTGCCTTAAATCTATGGCAAAACAAGTTCCTGGAAAAAAAAAAAGTTATGATTTTCTCAAAATACAAAAACTAATCTTCTAGAATTGCAGTCCTCTTCTCCAAGCCACCTGCATGCTAACAAATAATCAGAAAAGCCATTTGGGGCTAGTTTACATGGTTAATAGTTTCTCCTTAGCATACCTAGAGTGTATGTATCCAGTTGCTGACTCAGGGCTTGAGCCAGATTTAAAAAAGTCTCCTTTCTGAGAATAAGTGTCCAAGGAGAAGTGCTAGTCTTAATATCTTGGGGGTTGAGGTAGTAGTATGACCCCTCTGACCTATCAACATAGGGGTTTTAACCATTTGGCGTGTACATGGCTCCACCCATAGATAGTTAAATTCCTGGGGGTGAGCTAATTACTGATGCCATTTCATGGCTCCTAGCAAGTTGCAAAGTGCCCAGCCCAAGGTCTCACACATGCAGACACTTAATAAATCATTATGTTTTGAAATTGTGAGCTACATGAGAAATGGAGAAGCCACTGATAGAACCCCAAACTACTATAGCACCTCTGTAGAAATGTGATATGTCACCCAATTTTGTAAGGATCTTGTCGAGACAGATGTAGGTCCCATTAAGATATCCTCAGCACAAGGCACTGAGGTTACTGAAACAGTCCAAGAAGCAGTTGATTCTGTCTATTCTAAATGAACATCCTGCTCCCCCAGTGTATCTGCCCTGCAAGGCAAGCAGTGGGAACAGCCCAAGTTAGGAAATGGCAGTATCGAAGAGACTATTCCCTATATTATGTGGTGGTTAAGAGCAGGGACTTTGGAATCAGGTAGGCCCACTTTTAAATTTGGGCTCTGCTACTAGCTGTGTGGTTTTAGACAAGTTACTTAAACTTGTTCAAGCCTCAGTTTCTTTGTCTATAAAATAGGAATAATAAAATTACCTCCCTCTTCAGCTTGCTGTGAATACTTGTAAGGCCTTAGCATAATTACATACTCAGAAATCCTTGGCTCCTATGAGTACTAGAGGGTGGTGGTTCTTATAATAGAGCTCAGGGCATCAGAAATGCTTTTTGAAGTCCATGAGTTTGCACCCACATGCCCTTCTCCAGCCAGCAGCAAGTCCATCACTTTTGAATGCTGTGTGCCAGGGCCACTTCTTGTCTGCTTCTGTTTAGCAGAATGTAAAGCCGGTGTGAAGCTTGAGGAGCCCAGACCAAAGTGGGCTGAGACCTTGCATCAAGTGCTCCCGGTTGAAAGCTCTCCCACCCTGCCGCGTGTTACTCAGCACTCTGACAGATGGGCGATTTCCCACTGCGGTCAACAGCCTGGTACAGAAAGCAGCACGCCTTGCTATACCCAGGTGAAGCAGTCGGGTGTGTGATGTTCTTTCATTGCTGCTAATGACTAAAAAGGCTCCATTTGACTATTTACAGTATTAGGACTTTAACATAAAACAGGCTTCAGATGTATGTAACTTTTTACAAGAGTCCAGTTGAAGGGAAAACTGTAAGCTGTTTAATAGAATGATTTGCATTAATTTGTTTTCCAGCCCATGAGAGTGAGAACTCCAAGTCTACTGGCCATAAAATTAAAAAAGCTTGAGACATGGCTGATTTTAGATTCTTAAGATTAGATCAATACTTTTTAGTTCGTATAGTAGCCATGGTAAGGAAGATTTCTTTGGGGGATACATTTGTAAGTGTTTCATTTCAACATACAGAATTATTTCTTTTTTCTCTCAAAACCAGCCATGGTAGGTTAAACTAAAAAGAATTTCACTAAACGTGTGTAAAACCTTAACTGGTTTTTCTTTCCTTGGGGAAGTAGCCTAATCAATGAGTATTTGGAAGACGACCCACAGATCAGTTCCATGGGGAGATCTGGGAAACACTGCTGTTGGTGGCTAGGAGGGCTTGCCATGAATTGCTGATAGAGATTTTCACACCCACTGTCTCCATTTGTGCTAAGACTGGTTATGACCAATTTTCCTTTCCAGCCTGGAATCTCAGGTGGCAGATTCCATTTTTGTGGCAAGACTTAGGTGTTGTGTATGTCCTAGATGACAGAAAATGCTTGTCTTTTTCTATTGTACTCTTTCTTATGTGGTTCTGCATTCAGTACAGCATCCTTTGTCTAGAAACCCCTTTTACTGAGAGTTCTACTTTATGATAGCAGCTTGACTTGCTGCCAAAGAAGCTGGAAATGAAGGAGGTTTAAGATAAATATCAATGGTGATTTTTTTTCTTGGTCTTTCTCTCTTGTTCTCTTTCTTTCTTTCTTTCTTTCTTTTTTTTTTTTAAGGAAAGCCATGTGTTCATATCCTAAGTTGTCCCAATAGAGGGTCAATTACAACCAGTTGGCCATAAATCCAATCCAAGAAAAATACTGAGAGAAGGAACTGTAGCACTGGATACCGAGAGTCTCTAGAATCACTATAAATGTTAAGAATGTGTGAGCTGTGAACCCTGGGCCTTTAAGTGATATTTTAGGGCCCAGTGTTTCCCAACATAGCCTCAAATGAATAAAAATTAGCCAGACATTTTTGTATGGTTAGGCATTTTTTTTTTTTCTGGAAACTTTTAAAAGTTAAAACAGTGTTGTAGTTAAGACTTCATAAATAACACGATTAAAAGTTCATTAACAGGCTGTTCATAGTTAAAATTAAATAGTAAAAAAAAAATGGTTTAGTTAAGTCCTTTTCTCACCCAAGGACTTTGACATCATCATACCTCCCTATTATATACCTAAGCAATTTTCAACATGTCAACCCCTCCCAATATTTAAAGAAGCAGTATATATTAAGGGAAGGTCTTTTTCACAAAGTTCATGGAAATAACAACAATTACACTTTAGAAATTAAAAAGAATTTTGAAAATGGCCACCCATGGAGGACCTTTGTCACATCATCTACACCTTGATCATTTCACACTTGAGTTTTTTTGGTTTCAAAGCCAAAAAGTTTTTTGGTTTTTGAAAACCAAAAAACTGCAGAGGACTTAATGCACTGTAGGAGAAGAAACAGAGGCTGCATTGCAGCAGCAGCCGCTCACTCTCTGGGGGAGAGCAGGGACAAGGCACACATTTTTTTGGCCCTTTATCCAGGTGAGAACTGAGATCCAATTTCTTCATTCTGCATATTCATACAATATGAAATATGATAATTTTTAAAAGAAAGTATTAAAGATTCCTTGCCAAATGGCAACAATTGCTTTCAAAAAACTAATTTTTGCTTTCCCTGAGATATTTGTCATCCATCTACTAAACTTCTTGAAGACATTCTGGCAATGTGCTACAATTCTAGGTTTCTGTCCTGTTACTTGGCAAGTAATTGAACCTCTTTAGGCTTTAGTTGCTAATCTATAAATCAAGGATGTTTAATTAAAACTTTAGATGACTATTTCCAGCTCTCACATTACAGAATCTATGAACCACACTATCCAATAAACCTGAACTTTGGCAATGAATCAGAATCAGCTAGGGAGCTTTAAAAATTAAAGATACCTGGGCCCCATCCCACAGAGAGTTCAATTCAGTAGGTCTGAGTGGAACTTTCAAAAGCTTTTAAAAGGCAGATGTACAATCAGGGGTGAGATCCATTGTAATGAACAATTAATTCCTTGCCAAGCACCTTCCTGTTCCTAGATAGAGCAGCCTGATCTAATCTGTTGAAACATAATGAAATAGATTTATGGAACCTTCCCATTTTGGCTTCTATACCCTGGATGTCCCCTCCTCTAGTCTGGTCCTTTGAAGGCCCCATGCTTTCATGCTGCCAGATTATAAACGCATAGGCATCCGCTTTAACAGCTCACCAGTCAGATAACTGATGGGAGAGTGTGTATGCTAACTGTGACCTGTTGGAGAAGCATACCCTGTTTTATCTAGCTCTTGAAATAGTCCTTAAGCTTAATAGGAAGGACGAATTAGGGGGTAAGAAAGTGTTGGGCACTTTTACATTCAATCCTTGAAGCAAGATAGGCATCAATATCTCATTGCAAAGGTAAGGAAAATAAGTCTCAATGCAGCTTACCTCTCTTACCCAATATTGCACAGGTAATAATAGGTGGTGGAAATTGAGACAGGTAGGTCTACCTGCAGAGACTGTACTCTCCACCAGGCCATGTTGCCCCAGGGAGGGGAAGAAAAGCCATTCTGCATGAGCAGGGCTTTTCAGGTGCTCCTCCGCTCATCCTTACATAGGTCTATCTACTGGGAGGGTTGTCCATAATACCCCCAGCCCCCACTCTGTAATTCAAGAGGCCTTTAATTTGAAACTTTAGAAGATAATGAAAAGGAATACTTGCGAATGGTCATATCCATAGGATAGAGCCATAGTGAGGATATGATAAGACAAGCTCTCTTAAGGTCAACTGGAGGTAGCATGAATTAATCCTGGTTTTCTGGAAAGCAATTTGGCAGTGTGTATGAGGAATCTTAATTATTTTCACATCCTTTGACTTAGTAAATCTACTTCTAGGACTCTATCCTAAGGATATAATCATCAGTGTGGACTAACATTAATGAATGAAAATATTCTTTAGAAAATTATATATAATAGGAAAAAATGGAAACAACCTAACTATTTAATCAAGGTAAATAGTTCACTATATTTAAGTACATCCATATGATGAAATATTATGTAGCATCAAAAATAATGCTTATGAAGAGCTTTTAATGAGGTGAGGAAATATTAATGATATATTATGTGAAAAAAGGTACAATACTGTATGGTATGATCTCAGCTATGAAAATAAAGGATGTGTGTATTAAAAACACCAAAATGTTAACAGTAATTATCTCTAGGTAGTGGGATTATAAATAAAGTTTATTTTCTCCATACATTTTGTTCATTTAAAATTTTTTTCTAAAATGATCATGTATTATTTTAAGAAGCAGAAAACACATTAAAATACACTTATGAAAAAAGAATCACAAGGTTTGGTTAGAAAAAGAAGATTGGACAGAAATAAATTAGTGATTGCAGACCAGAGACCTAAATTCTACATAAATCTAAGCAAGCCCACCAAAATGCCATTTACTTTGGTAGGAATCCTTCTCTGTTTGGGCTGTCTTTTTCCCATGTGTCAAATTAAGGGACTGGATCAGAGTAATGTTAATGTTCCTTTTATCTTTAAGATTTAAAAAAGATTTATTCTTAAAACAACCTTGCTATAAATAATTCCTACTTTCTGATAAGAACAAAATCAGAAGTGTTACCCAATAATTTCTCTAGTCTTACTTTTTTTCTGCCTTGAAACAATAACCAGGCTGTAGCAGAGTCTCGTGGTGTTTCAAGGGCATTAATAACATAGGGAAAGAGCAATACAGATAAGCATATACACACTTAAAGACAAAATATGGTTGAATAGATACTCTTAAGGGCTCTACTGATTAGTTACTACAACTGAAACCGGATAAATTATAAGCCGAATTTTCAAAGCATTCCTGGGATTGCAGGAAGCCAAGGGAAGTCATTAAAAACAAAAACAAAGAAATAAAGAAGCAAAGAGTACCTAAACATACAAAAGCAAACAAATGAAAAACAAAGGACAACCCACCCTCAGAAAAAGCCCTTCCCTAAATCCCAGAGGACTGAAATCAGAAAGGTCAGTGGTAAATGATGGGATCAGGAGATTTAGAGTAAGGCTTGCTATAACATGATCTTGCTCACTTATTACTCCTGGATTAACTAGGATCCTCTGTAGGGGAGGTAATATGTTTTCCCATTGGCAATGCCCTAGAGTTTTGGTAGAAGGAAATATAAATCCTTTCTATAGGAAGGCAACCTGGCTGTAGGCCTCAGGATTCCAACAGATTAAGTCCAATTAAATATCAGTTCATAAGGATCAGTTAAGTAGTCAAGTGAAGTGGAGGTCAAGACATTGGTTACATACAGGGGAACTGAGCAAATAAGGGAATGGATTTAGGATAATGGGAATAAAATTTCTTACTTTGAGAGATAGAAGTTACTAATATGAAAAGGGAGAAGACAGAATGTGGTATTGGATTGGAATTGCAAATATTGGTGTGAATTTGTGGTGTTATATATCTATGGATATAGAAATAAATATAAATGTAGAAATATATATATAGATATGTGTTTATATATATATATGATGCATGTTTTTTGTTGCTCTGTCCATTGAGAGTGAATGAGAGATGTCAGTAGCAAAGAGCATACCAATATCTAATACCTCGATCTTGGTTTCTAAATACCATTCCCCACTAAAAGGACCTAGGGCTCCTTGGAGAAATGGCTGATTTTAGAGTTAGGACAGAGACAGTATAGGCTTAGAATATCTTATATCAGATAGTAAGGCCATACTCAAAGAATGGTGGAAATACGTGAAAAGAACATATGCAATGGTTTGAAGGGACTCTCACTGGCCAAGTCTGGGACAACTTGAGCATTAAAATAAATCATGATGCTAATGGATTATATCATACTGAATAAAATAGGAATCTATGAGTCCTCACTGATATAAATAAATGAATACATGGAAATAAGGAAAGTTTTTTTATAGTAGAATGCTGACTTTTAAATGTAGGAGTGATATAATTAGAAGATGATGGCAACCATTATAGTAATAATTAATTCAGTCAAGAAACATCAATGCATGTTAAAATTTGACATCATGTGCTTCCTGATATGTTGCCCTGAGGTCACAACATAATAGTTTTTGAATTTGATCATGAAGAAATATCATAGAAACCCAAATTAAGAAGCATTCTACAAAATCACTGGCCTGTAATCTTAAAAAATAATAAAATCAAGGAAGGATTAAGGAGCTATTTGAGATTAAAGGAGACTGAAGAGATAAAAGAACTAAGTGCATTGTGTGATCCTAGATTGAATTCTTTGCTGTGAAGTATTTTCCTGGGACACTTGGAGAAACTCTTGCTATCTCTGGGTGAAATCTGTAAGGGAATTCTTAGTATTATTCCTGGAATTCTTCTCTAAGTTTGAATTTATTTCAAAATAAAACATTTAAAAATAAATCACACAATTTTTTAAAAAAATCACCAGATAAAGAATGAGAGTCAATAGAAACAAAAAGAAAGACTTAAACCTACAAAGGTTTTAGATATTTGAAGTATAAGATAAAAAAATTTAAATGTTATAAAATATTTTAAAAAGTAAAAGGCAAAATTTTAAAAGGGCACAAAGAACAAGAGAATTTCAAAACCACTAGGAAGATTAGAAAGTAACTCAATGTGACTTGTAAAAATGGGGGGAAAAAAAGTCCAGGAGTGGTGGTGCATGCCTGTAATCATAGCACTTTGGGAGGCTGAGATGGGAGAATTGCTTGAGGCCAGGAATTTGAGACCAGCCTCAGCAAGAACAAGACCCTGACTCTACAAAAAAATAGAAAAATTAGCTGGTGTGGTGTCATGCACCTTTAGTCCCAGGGACTCAGGAGGCTGAGGCAAAAGGATTCCTTGAGCTCAGGAGTTTGAGGTTACTGTGAGCTATGGTGATGCCACTGCACACTAGCCAGGGTGACAAGAGTGAGACCCTGTCTCAAAAGCAAAAAAGAAAAAAAAAATGAAGTTTAAAACTCAATGTATAAGCCAAACAGATTATCAAAGACTTGAAAAGAATATTAGTCTACTGGAAGAAAGAGCAAAGAAATTAATAGAATATGGCTCAAAGAGACAAGGCGAATTGACAGAAGAATTGAGAAGTTAAGAGACATAGAGAATGCAATGCAAAGGTCCACTATAAATCTAATAGAGCATCCCAATTATATAATAAGAAGAATGGAGTAACAGCAAAATTTTAGGTTTACAACACTGTAAAAGTGGTATTCCACTATTTATTGGCTTCCATTGTTGCTGTTGAGAAGTCTGCTGTTGTACAGTGTAGTTCCTTTTTAAATGACTTGTCTTTTCTCTTTGGCCATTTTTTAAGTCTCTCTTTATCTTTGGTATTCTGAAGTTTTATTATAATATGTCTATGGATTGAATTGTTCTACCCCTCAAATTCATATGCTGAAGGCCTAACTCTCAATACCTCAGAATGTCATTGTATTTGGACATTCTGTATTTACAGAACTAACGAAGCTAAATTGAGGACATTGGGGTGAGCTCTATTTCAATATGACTAATATCCTTCTAAGAAGAGGAGATTAGACACACAAGTAAAGACACCAGGAGTGCATGTGCATGCAAGGGACACTTGGGCTGGCATGTCATGACTTGAAAACTAGATTGTCTGGTTGTTTCTGTTTTATATCCTCCTCTGGCCTATCTTTGCTGCTGTGCAAGGAGTGTTAAGGATATTTTGGAGTCCAACCTTCCTCTAAGTGCTAAGGGTCTGCAATATCTCTAAGGCCACTGTGAGTTGGTATTATTTTCTAAAGAGTCACTCAAGATCCAGGACCATTCAGGAGAGAAGAATCAGTGGTCTGAGGTTCAGATGCTGCTCCCCAAGGGAAGATTCTCTTAACAATCTGGGAGGACGTGGGTTTGATTTTCTTGAGAGAGTCCAGTTTTTCCATTATATTCTTTAATAGTATGTCATCTTTAAACTTGGTAAGCTTTATCTAAAGTTATAAGATAAGAGCTGATAAATAGAAAAAAATAAATGTTAGAAAAACTGTCCTCTTTTCATTTGGCTAATTAAGGGAATACCAAGCATTATCAGGCTTTACCCTTTCTCCTTCCTTAAGCTTGACCAGTAGGTAAATGAAGTCATTTCTACTAGACAAGTCCCAAGTAGGTGCAGGCACGTGTGATTCCTTTGAGCATTTAAGGACCTTCATCTTTAAATACATATTCATCATATTCATCACTTGTCTCTGTAGGTCTCATTATATTTATAACATTGTGACTTACATAGCCTAATTGGGGCAAATAAAAGAAGAAGTAATAGACTATAGTGAATCCAATTGATTTTTCCACTATTCTAGGGTTACTTGGAGTATACTACTGTAAATTTTGGGGTAAGAAAAGCAGAGGTAATATAGGTTTCTGACGGAAAGGTTTTTGTCTGTTTTATTTACCTATATCAATGTCTGACATATAGTAGGCACTCAAAAATATTTGTTAAATAAATGAATCGGGGCCGGGCGCGGTGGCTCACGCCTGTAATCCTAGCACTCTGGGAGGCCGAGGCGGGTGGATCGCTCGAGGTCAGGAGTTCGAGACCAGCCTGAGCAAGAGCGAGACCCCATCTCTACTAAAAATAGAAAGACATTATATATGGACAACTAAAAATCTATACAGAAAAAATTAGCCGGGCATAGTGGCGCATGCCTGTAGTCCCAGCTACTCGGGAGGCTGAGGCAGTAGGATCGCTTAAGCCGAGGAGTTTGAGGTTGCTGTGAGCTAAGCTGACGCCACGGCACTCACTCTAGCCTGGGCAACAAAGTGAGACTCTGTCTCAACAAAAAAAAAAATAAAAATAAAAAAAAAAATGAATCGGAAGCACAGCAGCCAGACTGTGGTTCCTTCTTCCCATCTCTAATTTTAGTTTAAAAGTAAGGCAAAGAAAGAAACAATGCTATGAAAGTTAACCCAGGAATATGGACTATTCACTAAATGCTCTTCATAAGTATATGAGGACTGTCCGGAACCATTGTTGTTATATTAACAATAGCTAGATACTTTCCAGACAGTGCTCATGTCCTATCTAGAAGATCTTTATATCATATTTCAGAGTCTTGAATTCAAGACTCTTGAATGTCAAGTAAGAGAAAAATAACTTTTCCTATTACAAATTTTAGAGGATATAAGTCTAGAGATATTTAATATCAGGTAAAAGGCTAAATGTTTATTTTGGAGCATTATTCAGTCATATTTTATGATTATTAGCAGCCATTCCTTTGGCATATTTAGAGAAAAATTCAAAGGAAATTGTTCTTTAATGTAGGCTTGAAAAAGTAGAAAAGGACAAACAAATGTTTTCCTCTAAACAAATGATATGGTATTCAGTAAGATATTTCTGCAGTAGCCAATTTTTAAAAATCAGCCTACTTAATAATATAATAGAAACTTGCATGGTTAAAAATTCTATTCAAATATTCCTGTGGTTATTTAAAAATTTTTGTTTTTTGTTTTATATGTGCAAGCCCAGAAGGATGAAAATAAGGATATTGTGTTGTAATATTTGATTAATATTTTACTATTTTTGTACACTTCAGGTTTATTCAGTAAGAAATGTTCATACTAAGAATGATACTCTGAATAATATATAATGAATAATTTTAATTCTCAAACGAGTCACACGTTCTGTGATGATATATTTTGAAACAACTTCCCCATGACATAACTTCTTTAGGAATGAGTTAAAAAGATTCTGAAATCTGTTCAGATTGATGCTGAATTTTACTGGTACTTGTAAGTAATAAGATCACATAATGTTGACAGTAACATGTCAACATGTTCCCCAAGGTCTCCAAGAACTTGCCAGAATACATGACTATATAGGATCACTATAGTCACATCTCAAAGGGCACAAAATCATAGAGCTGGACAACAGAAAACTTGGGGGATTTTTCACATGACACTGAAACAATCATTCATTTCAATAAAATTGCAAGGTGTAAATTCAGTTGATGTATCAGATAGTCTGTTGGATATTGAGTGGAGCAAATACTCAGTTCAATCATTTTTTGATAATTGTCATTGTATATACCCACCCTGTGCTTTAGTAAATAAATTGAAGGTAAAAACAACCTGTTCTTCTGTGATGGTCTCACTCTACAAGCCATAAAACAAGTCAGTGACCTTAGGACATTCTCTTAGGTAACTATTGCTATGTCTAAGTGCTGGACTGGATCCAGGGATATGTTCAAAAGAGACACTGTTTCTGCTCTTCAGGATTTTATATCAGCTAATTTTCTATAAGAAATCTTATTGTTTAATTGAGAAAAAATTAGTTTCTGGGCAGTAGGTTAGGTAATATGTTTCCTTTAATTTGAGTCTCTGTGGCCTTAAAGGTTGCAGAATTATAGTTCTGCAGATCCCTTGCCCTGTACAGGATACCTCTCTCTATAGAATGTCAAAAATGAAGATGAGAAAACCACATTTAATTTACACACAGAAATTTTTTAATTGAGTTTTGAGGTCCTGGTTTTTTCTCCATGATCTGTTATTTATTTAACCAATGACAAAGTTGTTTACATTTAGGCAGCGTAAGAAAATTTTTAAAAATACTACCTTAGCCTGTTGTTTAGATTACCCTACAGTCTTCTATATTAGTTTTTGTTGATTTTTTAGATGACTTGTTTTACATATGGTAATATCAGCTCTGAGGGCAAAGACTCCATTTTCTCTTTTGTTTGAGAACCTCAAAAGACCAGGTAATTGGCAAATAAATACTTGGGTTTGGCAAGTACTAGTATCATGCTGTCTAACCTGTTAGAACATATTGTTGTCTTATGGCAAACTATTTTTTAAAGACTGAGAATAGCTGTTTGTTAGTAGTTATGACAGTAAGTTACCTAACAATGCAATGACCCTAGCAATGTGCCTGATTTATATTCAACAAATGGCTTAGGCACTGGGATCATCTGGCTCTTTGGGGATAGGACAATCTAGCTGAGAACAACCAAGTCTAAATGATGTACAAAATGCAAAACTCAGTCTCCAAAATGAAATAATTATACTATTCTAAAGCATACTAAAAGTATGTGGGTATTACATTATTTTATAGTTTTACATGGTCACTGTATAATGGTGAAGGGTACAACTAACAAGAAGACATAATAATTCTAAATATTTTTGCACCTAACTCAGATGCACTCAGATTCATAAAGCAAATCCTACTTGATCTAAACAAAATGATAAACAGCAGCACCAGGGACTTCAACACCCCTCTGACAGAACAGGACAGATCCCCCAAACGGAAAATAGACAAAGAAACAATGGACTTAAATAGAAGTCTAGAACAAATGGGCCTGACTGACATTTACAGAACATTCTATCCAAAAACCACTGAATATTTGTTTTTCTCATCAGCTCATGGGACGTTCTCTAAGATTGACCATATTCTAGGCCACAAAGCATGTCTCGGTACATTTAAAAAAATAGAAATTATACCATGCATCTTCTCAGACCACAGTGGAATAAAATTAGAAATCAACTCCAACAGAAACTCTTATCTCTGCATAAAGTCACAGAAACTAAACAACCTTCTGTTGAATGATTATTGGATTAAGGAAGAAATTAATATGAAAATCAAAAGATTCTTTGAATTAAACAATAAAGGAGACACAAGTTGTCAAAATCTGTGGAACACAGCTAAAGCAGTCCTGAGAGGAAAATTTGTATACATAAATGCCTAATCCAAAAGACAGAAAGAGCACAAATCAACAATCTAATGAATCATCTCAAAGAACTGGAAAAGAATGAGCAAACCAACTCCAAACCCAACAGAATAAAAGAAATAACAAAGATGAGAGCCGATCTAAATGAAATCAGTAATTAAAAAAAACTATACGGAAGATTAATAAAACAAAAAGTTAGTTCTTTGAAAAAACAAAACTGGCATGCCTCTTGCTAGATTAATGAGAATCAGAAAAGAAAGGACTCTAATAAGCTCAACCAGAAATGAAAAAGGAGAAATTACAACCGAAACCGTGGAATTACAAAATATCTTCTGTGAATACTACAAAAACCTCTATGCACATAAACTTGAATACGTGGAGGAAATGGACAAATTCTTAGAAACACACAGCCTTCCTAGGCTCAGTCAGGAAGAAATAGAATTCCTGAACAGACCAATATCAAGTACCAAAATTGTAGCAGCAATAAAAAAACCTTCTTAAAAGGAAAAGTGTCAGACCAGATGGTTTCACATCCAAATTTTACCTGACCTACAAAGAACTGGTGCCTATCCTGCAGAAATTATTCCACAACATCAAGAAGGAAGGAATCCTCCCCAACACGTTTTATGAAGCCAACATCACTCTGATACCAAAACCAGGAGAGGAAGCAATAAAAAAAGAAAACTACAGACCAATATCTCTTATGAATATAGATGCAAAAATTCTCAACAAAATCCTAGCAAGCTGAATTCAAATGCTTATCAAAAAAATAATCCATCATGACTAAGTGGGCTTCATCCCAGAGATGCAGGTATGGTTCAACATACACAAATCTATAAATGTAATTCAACACATAAATAGAAGTAAAAACAAAGACCATATGATCCTTTCAATAGATGCAGAAAAAGCATTTGACAAAATTAATTCACCCTTTTATGATAAGAATGCTTACCAAAATAGGCATAGATGGGACTTAACTAAAAATGATAAAAGCCATATATGACAAACCCACAGCACACATCATTCTGAGCAGGGAAAAATTGAAAACATTCCCGCTTAGAACTGGAATGAGACAAGATTGCCCTCTGTCACCACTTCTAGCCAGAGCAGTCACACAAGAGATGGAAATCAAGGGCATCCAAATGGGGGCAGAAGAGGTCAAACTATCACTCTTTGCTGATGATTTGATCTTATATGTAGAAAATCCCAAAGATTCTGCCATGAGACTACTGACATTGATAAACAAATTCAGCAAAGTCTTAGGTTACAAAATCAATGTACAGAAATCAGTAGCATTCCTATACACCAACAACAGTCAAACTGAGAACCAAATCAAAGACTCAATACCCTTCACAATAGCAACAAAGAAATAAAATACCCAGGAATATATTTAACTAAGGAGGTGAAAGACCTCCACAGGGAGAACTACAAAACACTGAGGAAGGAAATAGCAGAGGGCCTAAACAGTTAGAAAATCATACCATGTTCATGGGTCAGCAGAATCAACATTGTTAAAATGTCTATACTATACAAAGTGATCTACAGATTCAATGCAATACCTATTAAAATACCAACATCATTTTTCACAGATCTAGAAAAAAAAATTCTGTGCTTCATATGGAACCAGAGAAGACCACATATAGCAAAAGCAATCTTAAGCAAAGAGAACAAATTGGGAGGCATCAATTTACCGGACTTCAAGCTATACTACAAGGCTATAGTAACTAAAACAGCATAGTACTGGTATAGTTTTATATTATATTATATTTTATACTCTACTTTGAGGCAGGAGTATCATCATAAAATAGGAATTTAATACAGTCATACCTCATATTATTGTGCTTTGCTTTAGTGTGCTTCATAGATATTGAGTTTTTTACAAATTAAAGGTTTATGGCAACCCTGTGTTGAGCAAGTCTACCAGCACCATTTTTCCAACAACATGTGTTCTCTTTGTTAGCATTTTTTAGCAATAAAGTATTTTTAATTGAGTTATGTACTGTTTTTTAGACATAATGCTATTACACACTTTACAGTATAATGTAAACATAACTTTTATATGTACTGGGAAACCAACAAATTTGTGTGAATGGCTTTATTATGATATTTGCTTTATTGCAGTGGTCTGGAACTGAACCCATGGTATACCTGTATACAGACAAGTACTATCCATCAAAATTGCCATGTTAGAATTATTGTAGCAGTTCTTCCACTGCTCAAAATATTTTTGTTGTATAAAAATATTAAAGCCAGTTTGAGTCACAGAAGAAGATCATTAATCATACAGCACTTTCTAATCACATTTTGATTTTAACCAAATGGTATCCAGCTTGATCATGTTATTGACAATGGTTACTTCTAAATGACAGATATTTACAAAGTTCAAGTTAATTTTTAAAGGAAAGTTTTATGACCACTATGGAGTGTACAAAAAAAGGCGGGGGGGAGAAAAAATTCTGAGGGTATATTCGAAGAGGATTTCCTAAAGTACCGTGTTCAAAGAGAATGCCGATGATATGTGCTCTAGTAACACCACAACTTTGAAGGAGACAAAATCTTTTTCAGTTTTGAAAATTGGGTAATACATTAGTTCTTTCTATCTCTTTTTGAGAATGATGTGTAGTATAAATATTAGATGCATATACTATGTTATATAACTGATAGGCTCTAAGAAAGCAAACTTTATTATCAGACCCCACTTTCATTAGAACATATAGAAAACTATGATGTTGTGACATTTTCCTCCGAAATCTGTCTTGCTGTAAGAGAGAAGTATCACCAAACATTCTGCTCCCTCAAGAATTTGGAGGATGCTATGGCAGCAATTACAGACCTTAAGGTCCCCACTAGCACTGGCATTTTATTTTTAGGGAGATTCTGTATTATTTCTGGTGATTTTATGATATAGCAAGCATTTTATTAAGATCTTTCCTAATAATCCTTTTTTATTTATTCAAACACTTAAGCATTTACTATGTGCCAATGGATCTGAAGCAAGGAAAATAAGAGAGTCCTCCTCTCTGGTCAACAGAAAATGCCTCCTTCATAGCAGGAAGGGGAAGGAAGTATTCATTTAAAAATCAGCCAGATTTCTTTCCCCTGCCCCCCAAATTACCAAACCCAAACCAAAGCTGTTGAGGAAGATGAGGCAATAGGTCACTAGATCAGAAAAATAAATTAGAAGAGGATGGAACAAATAATGAAATGAAGTTAGAAAAAAATCAGTGCCTTGAAAGCAAACTCCTAAATAGAAAAGTTTAACATGTTTAAGAGGAAATACAGGTCATGTAAACATTTTGTTCTCCATGTGCACAAAGGGAAAACTTATGATTATGAAAAATTCTGAATTTCCTGAATAACATTTACTCCCGAGTACATGTGTTCTGGCTGAGAAAATTACTTGAGCGGCTGAGGTGATGATTAGCTGGTGGGAAATGGGGCCCAAAGACTTGCATCCAGCCGGGTGGCAGGAAGAGATGACTAGTACTTTTCATGCAAGGCTCTCAAACCAAGGGGATGAACTTGCCTAGGTGGCAGATGTGGCCACAAAACAAGGGGAGCAAGATTGAGGTGTAAATCCTAAATGACACTTGCTTCCTTCTTAGACTGAGCTTCTGCTGTCCCACCTGGTGGCTGGCAAGTGACTCAGCAATTTCCAAGAGCTCTGCTTGCATCAGCCTCACCCTGGGGGTGAGGTCCTCTTGGAGCTCCTGGTAGCAGGAGAGGTGAGATGCAAATCCTCTCACCATATCCTGACCTCACATTGCACAGGCACTTTGCATTTGAGTTTTTTAAATCTACAGGCCATGACTTGTTCTTAAGGAACTGCTAATCATTTAATTTCAGTGATGCCTAAAATGTAGGCTAAACAAAATCAAATTATATCATAGGCAACAAAAGAGAGAAGTCTGAGAAGTGAATGTGTAGCTCCGAGCCTTTTGAAGATATTTGAAATAGGTTAGGATTTGCCCACCAAAATTGCTCAGGTCCACAGGGAACATTTTAACCCCCCCTTGCCGAGTACTAATCTCGCCTTTATTTGTTCTCATATGACATGTACACATGAGGGGCCCCCACCACTTGTTGGGGACCTGCCTACAATCATTTCATGGGTGCATTGCATGTTCCCTCTCTCCTGTGCTGCATGATTGGTGGTCTGCTCTACACTGTGCAGATGTTTCTCGTGTGCTATTTCTTGATTATTTTTCAAGTGGCCTCTTAGTCAAGGGATGGCAGGTCAGCATATGGCAACATCTGCTCTTACCATTTTTCTAAGCAAACAGCAGATGGCATTGCTGCTGTCCTTTTGATCTGGAGCAGAAACTCCCGTGGCTGAGGTGTTGGTTTACACTGACACTGCCTGGCAAGGGACTGCTGGAGGGTTTGCCTTCCCCCAACAGTAGCACGGCTTACAGATGTTTTCTCTGCAACTCTCATTTCTAATTTGTGTATCCTTTTGACTCTACTTCTGCAGGGCATCTTAAACTTTGATTCTTCCTCCTGTGACTATCGCTTGATCACCTTACTGATACCAAACATGGTCCCAGCTTTCCACCCATTTTTCACCTGTTGGGAGTACTCCCAATGTTGCCAAAGAGGATACAAAACTATCTGTCTGTGTCACCTCAGGATTGGGACATTGGATATGTGTATGATGGACTACACAAGATTATATGGAAAATAGCTAGACTATCAAGCTTTTTCTAGGTGATTACTCAGCAAAACATGACCATCTTAAAATTGCATTTTAACAGTTGGATTTATAAAACTTTAATGTATATACTCTTTTTAATTTGTACTCATTGAACAACTGTTATCTTTACAAAACAGTATAAATACAAAAAACAAATTCTCTCTTCAACTTTATTTTCTAGATGGAGTAACAAATTGCTGGAAGAAAAAAATATATCTTTCTTACATTTTTCCTGGGTTTATATTGGATTTTCAATGACTGTTTCATTGTAATGTAACTTTTGGTCATCTGCCATGTTTCCGCATTCTCTAGCATCTTTCTTTTGTGGGTGTTTCTTCTTCGATGTCATCAGTCAGATTCTTTATATATATATGTCTTTACTTCTTCTGCCTAGTCTTGTATATCCTGTCGAGAGTTCCAGGAAGTTTTAATTTCCTTATCTGTGAAATGGGGACAATTAAAGTAGTTTCCTTGTAGGATTGTCATGAGGATTAAATGAGATAATGCCTAGTAAGTTCTTTAAAAATAGAAGTCATTGTCATCTTGTTCATCATCATCATCATCACCATCACATCATTCATAGGTCAAGGAGTCAGAGAACCCAGCTTAGTCATTTCTTAGCTGAAATGTCAGGCACTATATTATCTCTTCTTTCTCATCCTAGGTCCAAGTTTTATTGCTTTTTATTATGCTGCTTGGTTTCTTGTTTTATGTATTCAACCTCTACATTAATTTTTTTTTATATTGCCAGAAAACTATACTCAGATACTGTTCTTAAACTTTTTTGTTTTGTTTTGTTACTTGACATATATTTTATACCTTTTTGGCTCAAAAATCCCCAGGTTCATACTTGTAACTTTAACATGGTATAATAATTATTTGGCGTAGTAAAGATTTATTCTAATTTTTGCTTTTGATTGACAAAGTAAAAAAAAAAATACCCTTATTGTTAAACCTGCACAGAGAGACTGAAATACATCAAAGCATGCTGCAGAGTGTCCCCTGCCTTTCCGTATATCCCCAGTTTGCTCACTCTGTTGTCAGAGTTCCACCCCCTCTGATGTCCATGTCCTATAGTGATGCAAAATGGCAGGCATGCGTGCATGCTGGATTGCTTCTTCTGTATCAGATGGCCAAGTAACGGTAGGTAAGCTCCATTCAATATAATTTCTATGCAACTATGGATGTCTATTTATATTCTTGCCAAATTAGACTTCAGAATGGCCCGATTTTCTAGGGTATGTAAGTTTTCATAGCAAAGTATTTGGAGGCTCAGAAAATATAAGCTTTCAGAATATTTGGTAGCCTCCTGAAGTGATTAGGAAAAAAGATACAATACATGTGCCTTCTGTTTTATAAGGCAAGTTCTCAAATATAGAAGAGTTGTCAAAATGAAGGTCTTTTGTACATGCCACCCTTTCAGAATTATATTAGCAAATAAAAAGGGAGGAGTAGTAGGGATATTTCAGAGAAAATGTGACTCATTTCTAACAAGAAAAGGCAGTCACTGACTTTGTGTGGAAACAATGTCAGAGCACGTCTGTTAACGTCTAAGTCATTCTAGAAGTTGGGATTACCAAGAGTCAGTAAACTTTAAATACTGGTGATTAGTTTATGTAACACTGGAAAAACAAATCTCCTTCCATCTTTCAAACAAATATTTCTGGTGAGCCCATCCCAGTGTCCTTTTATTTCACTTCCACTCAATTCCTTTGGAGTTTGTCAAATCCTCTTATTAAAACGTTTCTCTTTTTTACCCTCTCATATGTAGCCTTAGATACTAAAGTGAATAAGGCTCTCCCTAACAGAGTTGTACACATTCTTAGCTAACTTCTGTCTAAATTTAGCACCACATTTTACATTGTCCTTGCAAATTTTTCTTTAAAAATTAAATTTTACCCCATATCTCCTTCTGCCCTGTTAGGCTCCCAGTCTTCATCTTTTAAGTGAATTCTTTTGTGCTATTAATATTTTCTTTCTCCCTTTTCCTGTGAGCTCTCAGATCATTTCTCCATTCACTTTCTTTCTTTAGACTTTTAAAACTTATTTTACAACCTAATTGGATTCATTTAACCACATATGATGATGTATTATACTTCAGATTTAATTCTCCTGGTGAAAACCTTTCCTTTTGTTAGCTATATAATATTTCCTAAACTGGTGAATTATTCACTTTCCGACTCTAGAAGATTGACTCTAAAATAGGCCCTGGCCTCTCTCCTGAGCCCAGATATGCCTTTCTTATCCCGTGTTGAAAACCTTTCTATCAGTGCTCCTCTAACGCAGTAAACTCATCATGTCTCCATTTCTGGTAGTGGACCCACCTAGTCAGTCTAGCTGCAACGTCGGTGTTTTCTTCACCTTGTGGCTCCTCCTACCCCATGTGTAATTGGCCACCACATCCCACTGAGGCAGCCTCTTCTGTGCTTCTCACATACATTCACTCTGTTCCACCTTCACATCACTACAGTGGCTCAGCTCCTCACCACCCTTCTCCTGCCTTGTTCTTCCTGACTTAGAACTCACCTCCCTGCCATTTCCACCCCTCTCACCACAGGTGCCACCCCAGCTGCCCTGCTTCCTGCCACTCCCAATCTGTCTTACACACAGCTGCCAGATTTTGCTCCCTAAAACATGGCTCTAATCATTATTTCTGCCCCAAATCCTTTAGTGCCTTTCTACTACCTACAAAATAAATTTGACTCTTTCCTTCTTGATTAAGACTGTCCACATTCTAGCTCCAATTTATCCTTCCATCCTTCTCTTCCATGCCAATCTCTATACCCCATATACTCCAGGCATTTTGGATTTCTCTGATCTTGCTGTGCCGTTCTGGTCCTCTCTATTGCTTTTTCTCATGTTCCTTTGCTTGAAATTCTCTAAACTTCCATCTCAAGTCAATACCTGCCAGGATAGTGGTCATTTTTCATGGCCTGTTCAAATACCACTTCTCTATAAAGCTGTCCTTGATTCTGCTACATAGGCCCCCAAGCCTTCTGGCTAATATTCACTTTACTTGATTATCTTTCCTGGTCTGTTAACCTTTGCCTCCCCATATAGTTTGTTGTGTTTACTTTCTTTCTGGCTTGAATTTAAGATCTATGAAGGTGAGGACCATTGCCTTAATTATTCTTGAACTCTACATGGTACCCAGGATAATATTTATACATGCTTGGTTCTCTCTATATATGTATATATTGAAATATGCATTGCTTAAAGACAAGGATGCGTTCTGAGAAGTACATTGTTAGGCAATTTTATTCTTGTGCAAACATCATAGAGTGTACTTACACAAACCTAGATGGTATAGCCTACTACACACCTAGGCTATATAGTATAGCTTATTGCTCCTAGGCTACAGACCTGCACAACATGCTACTGTACTGGATACTTAGACAATGATAACACAGTGGTAAGTGTTTGTATATTTAAATATATCTAACTATATTTAAATACACAATACCTAAATAAGGTATTGTAATCTTATGAGACCACTGTCATATATGCAGTGTCATTGACCAAGATGTCCTTATGTGGTGCATGACTATGCGTGTGTGTGTGTGTGTGTGTGTGTGTGTACACACACAATTAAAAAGTTATCTCCCATATCCCCATTATCTGTGTCCTCTTTTTAATACAATATTCACAACCAGTATTTCTTTACTTTTTTAACAGTCCAAGACTCAGGACCTTCCTTTCCCAACTAGGACTTGTACTTTGAAGGAGAAAGTAGGGAATAATCCCTCCAAAGCCTGTTATTACCACTTCTGCATTAATGCAGAAATGCTGGAGGAATTCCAAAAGTTCATTTCAGTTTGCCTCACCTAGTGAGCTGACATATTTACCTGAACTCTAAAAATCATAAAGATCTATATTTGCTTACTTATTTATCTCCTCTGTTAAGAAGTGTTTGAGTTCCCATGAGCAAGGATCAATTGAATATATTCAAGGCACAAATGTTGAATGTACAAATGAATTATATAAATATAGCCTGTATAAATGTAAAGGGGCCAGAAATTTTAACAGAATTTCTTTTAATTTCTCTTCAAAGAGTGAAATGTTAGTAATATTCCTAACCTGTAGTAATTTCTTACCTTTATTTCTAGTTCAGCATAAAGATATCTACATGAAAACTATAGGTTGAGCCATATGAAACTGAAGATATTTGAGTATTTTAACAAAAACAGCAGTTTCATACGGCTCAACCTATGTAGCCATGGAATGGGAATAGTCTTGAATCTTAGAACTTAATGTTAGTGCTTAGGAGTATGCATCTGTCTCTTTCTTCACCCTAAACTGGCTTGTTATTTTACTTTTGACTCAGCCTATGGGAACAGAGTGCTAATTAGTAATGCTATTCTTTAGTCATTACTGGTAATTATTGACTTAATTCCCTCTAGTTATTGGTTCATATTATTTAATAGTTCATAATTAGTTGGGCTTATTATACTAGTAATTAAAATATAAAATTAATTGGGTTTTTCCTTTACTTTGAAGTTGGCCTAAAGGTATATACACACATGACATGACCCTGACTCAGTCACTTTCATGTGTGTTAGTGAATTATGTTCTTAGGCTCATCTATTCATTCACGATTCCATCAGCAAATGTTTCTTGAGCATCTATTCTGGGCATACTCCTGGGCAACCATAGGGTTCCAGACCTTAAGGAAGGAAGGGATGAAAAGTGCCTAGACTATGATCTTTGCTCAACTAATGGTCACTGTGATAATCATTATTATGGTGAACATAGCTAGCTATATTTTAAAATTTGCTCTTCAAAATTAAAAAACTCATTGATACATCATTTTTTTTCTGAGATTTTCATGACTAAGGAACATGAGTAGAATCCAAAGAAGATGGCTTCATTAAGTAAGTGCCCAATTGCGACAACTTTATAGGAATTTATTTGGATCATTCAGTGGAACCGGAGCCTTTCCTCCTTTCTGCTCTTCCCCTGCCTCTCTAAGGCACCTGAGAGGCATTTCACCTGCAAGAGCATGACTCAAAACCTGGGCCACCAAAACCTTCCTGCTTGCTTCTGCCTCTGTCCGCTGCTTGGGGTCGGGTGGAAGGATTGAAGTTTAAAAGTGAGTGTTTAGGTTTGGCAGTAATAAAAGCTAGAGTGTGATTTCAGGCCTCCACCTGTCAGCGTCAGGTAGGTCGGTTCACTACGGTCTGTGATCGTAGTTGCTCGTTTCAGGAAGGTCTCCCACAGCCTATGGGGGGAGCAGGCTCTAAGAGCTAAGCAAATCTATTCCCGCTCCTGGAAAAGCAGCTCAGCACACAAGTTCTATTAGCAGGGGGTCTGGAACATCAACCCTTGGCATCAAAGGCAACATATTTATTTATTTCATTAATTTTTATCTGTTTGGTACATAAGAATCATATTTCCTGAAATTAAATTGGAATTGTTATGAAAATTTTTCAGAAGAGACAAAAGCTGAATTTTCAGGTATACTTTCTTAATTTCCACATTACTTATTTCTGACACCATCTTTTGATTTTTATGTCTCTGCAACTTCATAATTTAAAAAAAAAATAAAGCCTAAAAGAACTCTAAAGGCCTTTAGTCTTGCTAGACTTATTAATTCTGCTTTATTGAGAAGACTTGACCCCTTGGCTGCATTATCTTGAGGTCGTGCTGTATTTCATTATGTTTTCTTTGATATGTGTACAGTAAAATACCAGACTCTAAAATAAAAATCCCTTGCTAAGGCTTCTTCTCCCTGGGAAAGAATACACTTTATGGCCAGATGGAATGGCATCATGTCTCACTGTTGGGGTAGCACAGAAAAGACAACATCACTGAACGCTTTTCATTCTCATACGGGGGAGTCTCCTTAGTTTAGTCAGGTGCTGTGATTTGGACCCAACACTGAGCTGCAGCTCAGGAGACAAAACAGTTGGAAAACTTGGAGAAAGGCTGTAAGGGTCAGTGAAATTTACTGTGGGCAGCTGCTGCTTCAAAGCCACTCTCTGTGCAGAAGCCTATTAAGAAGTAGTAGGTTACGTTCCTGCCGTTTCCCCCAGCATGATGGATGATGCTCTGAAAAGAGAAAAGACTTCCTGTTCCACGGAGGTGGCTCTCCTCTAGGCTGCCTGCCTGCGTTTCTCAGGCTCCCTCCATTCCGTTTCTAACCATTGAATTCACTGCTCCAGTACATTTAATAATAACCCGGGCTTGTCGGGAATGACTGACTGTGACTCACCAGTGACTGCTTGTCAATCAGCAGGACCTCCCACTCGCAGCCGAGGGGCTGAGCTGGGCGGTCGGTCCAGGGGAAAAGGCTGCGAGGGAAAAGAATCAGGTTGCCTATGGGCTAATAACGGGAGCGGCTTTAGAATTTGCTCGACCTTGTTTGCCTTCAGAAATATTTTCACTTTACCTCATTTTAACAAACTGTTCCTCACTGGCCTTCTCTCAGGTGCTGGTATTTGCCAAGCTCCCTTCCTACTGGTGCTTTTGTGCACGCTATTCCCTGGGCTATACGTGCTCTTCCCTCCTTGCTTTTTGCCTTCTTAACTGCTATGTGTCTTTCTAGTCTCAGTTTCTAATCCAGCCTTCTGGCTTAGGGTAAAGCTCTCAATTTAAAGTGCCCATAGGACAGTGTCACTTCCTTTGTGGCACTTTGGGTGAACATTTAATGGATGTCTTTTTCACAGTCTACATTATTGAGGGCTCTATTACACACACACATTCACACACACATACACACTTGCCGGTGGGCAATGCCTAGTCTCCCTGTCCCAGTTGCAGTCTCCACAAGGCAGGGACATGGCTGTCCATCCTCATCATTGAGCCTTCAATACTTACTACCCAATGCATGTTTGTTACTGCAGGATTCAGCTGACATTTAATTTGTATACCATTATGAAAGTAGAAACTTGTTATTGTAGCCTCTTCCCAGGAACAGAGATACACTATATTAATAGTGTGAGGTACCTGTTCAGAACAAGGCTGAGTTGCTTGCCTGGTAACAAGTATCATCTGCTTCGTAACCCCTCCTTTTGTGTGGAGGGAGAGGTTGTTCATAACAAGTGCAAAACACTCAGCATTTTCAGATCAAGTGACTATACATATTTCAAATAAAATTCTTCCTTATTGATCCTATCAAGCAATGGTTACCAAGTGCCAATGTGCGTTTAGGACAATTCTTTGGTATTGTGTAGAAATGACTAACAGACAAGATCCCTGCCTTCCTGATGTTTGTCATCTAAATAAGGACATCAGATAAAGATCAGAGAGGAAAGTGTTGGAGAATGTGGGAGAACCACAAATATGAAGGAGAAGTAAGTCTGTTTCTTTCTCCTTCTAGACAGTCAGTTCTGTGACAGCATAAAGGAAAAAAAATGTAATTGATATCTCTATTGGTGATTTATGTAGATCTACAACCTGTAAATCTTGTGATTTCCTTTTCAAATTAATCCACCATTTAAAAGGAGGAAATATCAAGTTTTCCTGCAAGATTTGGGGATGATGTCAGGTGCATTTTGTTGACTGTTATATTTAGATGCAGCTAAGGAGTTAATTATTTAGGGAAATAAAAATTCACATGGAGGTTTCTTCTTACTGTTTGATTCAGAGGTTTTTCAATCCCTGCAGAATCCCTTCAGGGGCTGCCGAAAGAGGTGTCAAGAAAGGAAGAACTCAAGGGACAAAGCTGTGGTCCTTCCAATTTCCCAACCAGAAGGGATCCATGCTGAAACACTCATTTTGGAATTTTTGAATTTCATTAGAAGAAATAATTCTGCTGCCATGGTTTGCTAACTTTTTGTTAAATTGCAGAGTTTAAGAAACTCTTGCGCAGAGAAGATGACAGTTGTAAGTCAATTTGAATGTCAGAGAAGCAGAACTTAGTAAGCTGGGTGGTGTGAGGACAGTGTTTAGATCAGAAGAGAAGCAGTGACATTTCCTGTTAGAAAAGTAGGGGCACTCGTGGGAAGTGATAAGATCTTGATGCTGTTCCCCTGATCAGTGGGGACATTAGGTCGGGATGTGCTGGATTCACTCCAGGACACACAAAGCTCTTCTTTGAGGTATCCAAGTTGAGTAGAAAGAAAGAACTCTTAGCCAATTCCTTTGTTCAACTCAGGAATTTCCTCTAATTTGCCTTTATGTTGATTGGAAGTCTTTTTCCTCTGGGCCACATGGTGGGGAGTTGTTGGGATGTCTATGAAGTAACAGATCGTTGTGTTGATGAGCAACTCCCCACAGCACATGCCTTTTTTTTTTTTTTTTTTTGACACTTTCTTGAAATGTTTCTTTGGGGGTAGCAAATGAGTCAGAAGAGCAGAGGGAGGAGAGAAGCCACCTTGAAAATGGAGATTTAGCTGTTGGTCTGACTATGACTGTGATGCCTAAGGTAGATCATGCAAGTGTATCTCTACTGTCTGTGAGCCACCCACTTTCTTATGTTCTATGTAGCTCTTATCTCAAACCCAAAGTATATTTATATTCACAGATTGTCATCAGATGGTTAGGGCTTTCTTATAGACCGTGATTTATTTTTAAATCTCTTCGTCATAATTCAATGAGAATCTCTTAGGATGAGAGAGTAGGGAATAAACCCAGAAAGAAAATATTTCTGGCCTAGTGTACTCCAAGAAATACTGGACTTGCTCCAGAATATTCTACTTTTATTCCAATAGGAATAAATAGAAATGCTATAGTTCTTATTTGGAAAGTATGTCTACATATAGTTTGTGTGCATTTATATTGCAAAAACAAAATGAGATGATCCAAGCATTGAAATGTTAGAAATTATAAAATTCTCTGCAAATACCACTATCTCATGAGATCTTTGTTTTTGTTAAAAATTAAGAAACTTATATTTCTATTAAATCCTTAAAAATAATAAAAATATGAATCTTAAAGTATCAAAAATCATAACCAAGATTCATTGATGTGGTTGAGAGGAGACATTAAAAAAACATAACCTGATACTTTAAGTTTAGTGGAATGGGGAAGACAATAACTGTGGAATTCCAAATTTATTATGTTTATGTGGAAAACCATGGTGATTATGATATGAAATATTATGTCCTTTGATTAAAGCATAGCTCTATTCCGTAGATCAGGATCAAAAGGGTGCATTTTTAGTTTGCCTTCAGTTTGATCAATTCCGGGGATTCCAAAAGGGAAGCAAAACTAACAGATATTTTCAAAAAGAATCAAATTAGCACATCTGCATGGCAATGGGTCCATGTCCTTTAAAAGTAACCACAAGCTTTTAAAAACTCAATGTGGAGCAGGTAAATGAAAGACCAAGTCAGAGCCCAACCATAACTTAGTAAAGTAACTTAGAAAAGTCTATTCCCTATAGAAAAATCCACATAGATAGAAAAAAAAAAAACTCAATTAATAAAACAAATCAGAACTAAATAGGTGAGACAGATGTGAAAATTGTTACCCTCCCCATCACAAGCGAGTTTGTAATTCTGATATAATAAAGCTGAATAGATATGTTCATGGGAATAGTTTATCTTCTTGGAATGTGTAAGTAAATTATAGTTCTGGGTGAGCACGCTGACTGGGATTATGTGATTATACTGCAGGCCCTGATTCTGCTTATATTTATAGTCACTTTTGCTTAATACCTAAACGTATTGTTTGAGTGTTGACAGGGTACCAATAATATTACTTTGTCCTTTTACTGCACGTCTCACAAGAGGATCTTTAAGAGCTTTACTCACATTAGTGTGTTATTCCCAGGATTATTCTTCCTGTTTTATAACTGAGGAAACTGCTTCTCATGGATATAAGTAACTTATTCAAAGGCTACAAACCAAGTCTCTAATGTTGCTACAAAGCCGCTCCTGATTCCAGGGCTTGACTGTTCCACCCTTGAGATTAACACTTGAAGGAGGCTTTCTGTGATGGCTCTCGCCCAGAGAATGGTCATGTGGACCATGTTAAATTAAGAATTTGTGAATGTAAGTGAGGGATCCGCTTTGTAGAGGCCATAGAGAAAGGGTTTGCTGAGCAAATGAAGTAACACAAATATAAACAGTTAACAACATAGAAAGGTTGCCAAGCATTTCATCTGCATTGGCTTACACTCAATACGATAATTACAAACAAGCCATTGGATTCACAAATCAGGATGCATATACTTAGAAACATTTATTGGTATTTGGTTTGAGTCCATAATTAGTATTTATGAGAAAGTAATAAAACTATATTCATTTAAAATGTATATTTACCCATTTCAGTTTTTCATGGATTCAGACTAGGAAATTAAATATGTGCATAAGAAATCTTGGAAAGTGCACTAAATAGCCTTTGCAAATATAGTAAAAGTACAATTTCAAAAGGAGATTTCAAGGGAAAGATGGAATTGTGAATGCAGCAAACCTAGTAGACAAGAAAAGACATTCTTCACCAAGCATTTTGAATGTCCTTGCACTTCAGTTAGCAACTTTCTTCACAAACAAGAATCAATGATGCTAAGGCTGTGATCCCTATGAGTGGTGCAGGATAATGAGGGGTCACCTGGATGCCCCTCGCATTCTTTGAGAAGGCTCGCAAAGTCAGGTCAAGCCTGGCCTGGCTCAAAATGAGGGTAGATGCACTGCTCTGCATAAATCTTTAGCAGCTTATTTTGCAGACAGTGTTAAAGGTTGTGGTGGCCCGTTTTCCACTAACAGAAGCATCGAAGTATGCCTTCTACCCAGAGGATTCAGAATACCAGGTAGAATGACCTCTATGGCCATGTACGTTGATACAACTGCTATTTTGATCACAACCCCGTCCATGGTCTTGTGTCTCTGTGCTGAACACAGATAGAGTTATTATGGTCCCTACATGAATAATCTATTATTTTAAAATGTAAATTTTCCCATTACTCTGTCAGCCATAAATACCTTCTTTGCTAACATGCTGTTCAGAATCACCATAATCTGGGGAGGGCCATTTTATATCCTCTGTTCACATGATCTAAGCAGCATTTTTGCATGACTTTGGGGAATAAGACAGGAAAAGGGGGGAAATTTTAAAAATAGAATAAGCTTAATGGCTTTTTCACTTATCATTTGTTTAACCTCTTTAACATACTATGGGGGGATAAGCTTTTGTGTAAAGGGGGGCTTATTTTGTAACCAACAGAAAGTGGAAAATATTTCTGGAACATTTTGACTTTCTTTCAACCTCTTCAATGACTAAAAAAATGGAATAATAAAATAAAAGCTCAAGGCTGCCAACTTAGGGTCTCACAATGATTTTTCTGCCGAAAACTAAAATTACTGTTATTCATATTAATAGCTCTATCTCACTACCAAAAAGAAAATTTCTGACTCAGTCAAAACAGCATACCTACTTCCTTCACCTCAAATTCTAGAGTCAAGGAGAGTAGTAAAATTATAAATTATTAAAAGTGAATTTCATTGTGTTTGGTATATCTAACCCCTAAAAGAGATTGTTATTCTTAGAAGCAAAAAAGGATGATTGGTTATATGGCATTTTATTATCTCTAATCAAATTGGGGGGTAATTTCTAGATTACTTTCTGGATAAAACATACACTACTACTACCTTTTCTGATTATTTTTCCAGATACTTCAGCAACAGATTTAAATATGATGCTGTTTGACTGTGTTTTTAAAACATTATGCTATGGATGGATCTAGAGGACATTATGCCAAGTGAAATAAACCAGACACAGAAAAAAAATATTGCATAATCTCACTTCTATGTGGAATATTTTTAAAAAATATTAGAGATAGAGAATGGAACAATGGTTACCATGGGTGAGGGGGCAGAGAGAGGAAATGAGCAAATTGGGGAAATGTAAGTCAAAGGATACAAAATAGCAGATATGTAGGATAAAGAAGTTTAGAGATCTGATGTACAATATGAGTTAGGTAATAAAATTGTATTGTATTAGGTATTTTTGTTAAATAAGTAGATTTTAGCTCCTCTTATCACAAAAATAAAGTAACTATGCGAAATGATAGCTGTGTTAATGTGCTTCACTGCAGTAATCATTTTACTATCTATGTGTATTCCCATAACATTATGTTGTAAACCTCAAATGCTGTATACACAATAAAATTTATTTTAACAAAAAAAATTATGTTAATAATGGCATGGAGCCTAGTAGACAGAAACAAGGATATTAGCAATAATAAGTAATTTGTATGTAAGGACAATGATTTAGTAGCAGGCTAGAGAAAGGATGAGTGGTAGGAGAGGGCAGAGGCAGTGAGCCACCTTGCAAACTGCTGCAATTACGCAGACAAAAGAAGAGAACTCAGACTGGGGATGTGGCAATGGAGTTGAAATACTTCCAAGAGGTGACATCGCTAATAGCTTGACCTGGGGCTCTAATTCCTCTTCTATTATTGTTTCTATGGGAAATTATGTTTTAAGACATGCAGGCAGGAGGGACCTGTCTGTCCTGGAGATAGCTCTCACAACTGCTCTAGCTCCTGGTGGATTCAAGGGGTACAGAGTCGGAGTTCAGGGAATATGTCTCACCTCTCCAGGGTTAGGCAGGGCATATGCCTCTCTACTTTCAGTGTAGGATTCATCCGCAAAAGGCATTTATAAAATAATGTTTCATAACCTTGGAAGGGCTTAGATTTCCTTTGCTCTTCCCCAACATAGACAGTAGCTTCGGTGTTAACCTGAAGAGATCCCAGCTGCCGTCTCCTCCTCACCAGCAATGGGGCATGGATGTCAGGAAGGGGGATGTCCCCAGAGCTTGTGGGACAAGACCAAAGCTAAGGACAATAAGGGAGCCAGCATCAGCCTGGAGCTAAAGTGACAAGTCATTCATGGAACCATGCCCTTTTAGAAGATCTTCCAGGTCCTGTATAGTAGTGGTCACTTTCTCAGCAAAGCCTTAGAGCAGGGTTTTTCAAAGTGTGGGCCTTGGACGTCCTTGGTCAAAAACACTAGGGCAGGTTTGCTAAGGATGTGGATGCCCAGGTCTTACCCTAGACCTTCAGAATCAGACTCTCTGGGTGGTCTTTTTTCCTTTATTGTGGTATCTGGGGGTGGGTTTTTGCAAGCTCACTTGGGTCATTCTGCACGTGAAAGTTTGAGAACCAACATCTTAAACCTCTTCACCTTACCAGATTGTGATTAGTTTGAGAACTAGTTCTTTTACAGTGACGACAGCATTACTGCTGTCAGAATTCCATATGAGCGATTAGGTCATTGTGTTCTATACCGTGTGAACTTTCCTTTTTCTGATTATTGGCAAAAAGCAAGAGTTACATATAATGAGAGTGGATACATGCTTAGGGTGGCTTGGAGAGTAGACTCACCACTGCTGTTTAGATAGGTGTTCCCACGGACTTTCTTGCTTGTTTTGGCTGCAACTGTGTTTGGTACTGCTGAGCAGGGCTGTGCACATAAGTATAGCTCATAGCTTTATATTTCTAGCTCTAGAGGGATTTGCTGTAAAGGTACAGGCCAGAGAAGAAATCAGAGAATAATGGTGAGGCCTGTAGGGAGAGTGAGTGAAACGGGAGGGAAGGAAAGGACTGAGGTGGCAGGTTGGGGCAAGGAGGGTAAACTACAAATGAAAATGGAGGGCAAGAGAATGGCATCAGCAGAACGTCTGTATTATAAGATAGGAAATTTATATGAAAAAGCCATTCTTGAGAAATACAAAGATTATTAAGTGCAAATCTTATGATTTGAAAAACACAGGCATCTAGTATTCTCTCTATCTCCCTCAGTTCTTGACACCCATTGCTAGCCCCAAATATCGAAATCTAGTTCAGTTTTATGAAAGCAAATTTTCTCAATCCTGGCTTGTTCTCCACTGTTATTCTAGAAATTCCAGATACCTTTCTCAGTCAGAAACACATGTCTTTGTGTGGTTCAGTGGTCAAACGGATGAAAATGAAAAAGGTATAATTGGATAGGAATAAGATTCTTGTGACTAAAAACAAGGATGACATAAATTGGCCAGTGAAAATAAATTAATACACAACCATGTTTTGGATTAAATGATTAGATTCCAATTTTCCCTTCTAAACTAAAAAACAAAAAGGTACATCCATGGACCTTTGCACCATAGACTTTTGTGAATTTCATCTGCACTTCATCTCATTTGATGCTTAGAACAGTCCTGTGGAGAAGCAGGGAATGTATTCTTGTCCTAATTGGACAGATGGGGAATCAAACAGCCAGAAAACTTAAGTGACATGCTGGACATTGTATGATCAACAAGTGGCAGAAGGACTCCAGCTCATTTCTTCTGGGTCCAAGTTCAATGCTCTTTACTCCAATGTGCTATTTCATCTCTTACCTTAATATTCCAGGAGAAACTAGATGCTCAAACTGCTTCTTGGTCACTGATTATATTATTACTAAATAAGCACTGGAATATCCATCGTGTATTGGTCTATTTTCCTGGGAACTGAAAGAGGAATTGTGGTCTAAATTGTGGAATCTAAGTTTGGGTAATTCAAACAAAGATATGAAGGTGAAATGAGCAAAAAAATTGGGTTGCCCTTCCTTCCTTTTATTTTTTCCTTTCAGTGTGTCAGATCACTTAATGATCTGATACCAGTGCCCTTTCTTCCCCATTTCTTTGGCTTGTGAAGAGCCTACCCTCTCGAAGAGCCCTTAGGCCCTGGGAAAGCTGGGCAGAGACTGGGCATGCTCAGGTTCACAGGCTCTATTTCTCAGATTGTAAACGCAGGTGGAGCATCATCTCCTCCACCTGAAGTCAGTGGGGATTACAGGGGGTTAGAATGTTTAAAGACATCTCCCGGGGTTTGTTTGTAGAAGCAGTAGAGAGAAGACCATACTGATTTGAGTGAGTAGGATCAGATACAAAGGGCTGGGGACCTGGCAGTCACCCCAGCCAACTCCACTTGCCTTCACTCCCACACAGGACTCCTTGTGCAGGGGAGGAGGGAGGAGAGTCAGGGGCAGATAGAGGAGGAAATGTGAGTCAGCCACCCTCTGTCAGTGTGCCGTGGGAGAGGGGGGCACATTTGTTATGGCAGTGACACCCACTACAAGCAAAAATGAGCCTTGAATTCATGCCACATACTCCATACTCCCTTATAAGACATTTTCAACTGATAAGTCAAAGCAGGCACAAGAAGCACATGACAGTGATTTCCCCATTCCAGTTTGTGCATGGTAGAACCATTTATTTACTGGGCAACTAAAAATCTAGGAGCCTGTGGGATCAATATACACAGTCTCGCAAGACAGTTTAAATAAACAGGCCTGAAAAAAAATGTGTTTATCCACCAAGAAGCTAGTTGCAGAAGACAGTTTGGGAGCACGGTCTTGTTTCTGGAGGCTCCCTTCTGGGGATTGGCTCAGTCTACTGTGTTCTCATTCATCTGGTTGGCTGCCTTGTCTAAGTTTTTGACAACCAAGTGGCCTCACTCATTGTCCCCCTCCCTTAAGGCTCCTTTGCGTGTGTGTGTGTGTGTGTGTGTGCACATGTGTGCACATGTGTGAGCTACTGTTATGTGGGAGGAGATTGCCAGTCTCCCATATCTGGATAAGGCCTCAGCACTTGGTGACAAGGCTAGTTTGCACAACAAGCAGTTAATAACTTTTAATGTCTCGGTGATGTCGGGTTGCTTGCCTCTGAACTAGTGCTTGGTGTTCATTGCATCAGGAATTGTGATGAAATGCAGACCTGAAGGAAGACTTCAAAGGATTTTAATCTTTGAGATTCCTAACAGTACAATTTCCTAAATGGCTTTTTCAGCCTCGCTTTACTTTTTGTTATGTGAAATAAACATTAATTACGTGAGACAAGACATGGAACTGAATGTTGCTGGGGCGGTAGTTTTCTGTGTTTCTGAGTACTGTCTGTGGTAGGAGGGCCCGGGGAGTTGGGCATGGCTACCTGTGCGTGGCAGCATGCATGATGAAGGCAGTGGTCGGCTTTTTGGCAGTTTGATGATCTGGGAAAATACACCTAAAAATGGCCTGTTTGAAATATATTCAGTACCTGTTCATTTATATAATAAGGGCCTAATGGCTAAGTAAAAAATAAAATGAGCCTTAAAAAGTAATTTCTGAAGATACCTTTCCTTTATTATGTGCTAACATGTAACCCAGCCGTGTCTTCTGTTATATGTGTTCAAGTTAATCAACACTATATTTTATCACTTCCAGGGGAAAGATTAGACTTTTGCCTAGTGCTATCTAAGTGAGAAAGATAGGTAGAACAATGAAACATAAGCACAATTCTATATAAATGAATAAAATAAGAACAAGTTCTATATGATAAAACCATCTGAAGCCTATACTCATGCTAATTGTTAAGTGGACATAATAACTACTTTGAAAGGAAAATCATTTAGCAGAGATTTTTTTCCTCATCAGAAGTATTGCTACTTCAATGCACTATTTATACCAGCAGCTATATCTGAAATCATAATCAGATTTAAATTTTGTTTAGGCAGTGTGATTGATTTCTCAAATTTGGAGATTTTATGCCATTTTAGCTGTGGTTGATGAAGGATGCTTTCTAACTTGGTGTCTGTCTGGGAAGGAGACCCTAAGGTCATGGAACTTTGGAGTAGGAAGGATATAGAGAGATTCCCTGCGGTGCCCCACCCCACTCCCAACCCACATGTGTTATAGATGAGGAAATTAAAATCCAGAGAGGTGGATTCCCTTAGCCAAGGTCTCACAGCACATAATGAGCATCTTAGCAGGGTCCAGGGAGTTGGGCCTGGTTACCTGTGTGTGCTGTATAGCACACATAGTGAACACTGCACACCCTGATAAATGCTGAGGAAGGCACCTCTTCCTCCTTAGGGTGGCCCAGGTTTGCAGTGCCCCTTCCTTGGGTCTCTGGATCTTTGCTTACTGCAGCACCGGGCCCAAGAATGAGGGGAAAGCAGAAAGTGAGAGGAGAAAGGAGGAGAGGAGGATAATGACCATGGAAGGGTATCCTGTGTTTCTAAAGTAATGAAATGGACTTTCTTTTGTGACCCATAAAGTTTCTCTGATGGCCATTTAGAGACAAGGGCCAAATATGCTCTGGGGACATCAAGAGACAGCATCATTTGAATCTGCGTTCAGCTTTTCTGTGCAGTACCATTAGAAACAATATGAATTTGGATGAAAAACTCTGGTTTCTTTTCTGTTCATATGCATATAGCTGGATGAATTTGGGGGTGCCTAAGAATTTTGACCTGTTTTTGTATTATTTGTACATACTGCTTATATCACCATGGCCAACACACATGACATAATATGTAAATGAAGGTGTCTCTTTTTTGTCACTCTAAAAAATAATTGCTGGATGATAAAAACATTTAGCACAAACATTTCATAAAACCAAATTTCAGTTTTGTTTTGTTTTTCCTTCAGTGTCAATGGATCACCCTGTGATTAGTGAGTTAATTCTGCTGAGACCCTTAGAGGAACTGATAAATATGGATAAAAGTAGCTTGAAGTTCCGTGTATCTAAAAACTGACATAATTCCTCTCCAGCTACATAAAGTAAATAGATGACAAATATTCTATTTGTTGAATGAAAGAATGAATGAATGAGCCAATGGTAAGGAGCTAAGAATGACTAATTAAATTAACAGAGATTGGGCTGCTTTTTAGGAAAAACATTCAGCCACATTAGTCCGATGTTGTTTGGTAGACACCGTAAGGTACAGTATGCATTACTGACCTCATTAAGTTGCAAATAAAACTCTATACTTTACACCATTTCTACAAGAGGTTTTATTAGAGTTCCTTAACTGGTGTCATATTTTTTGGTCAGGGCATTTTTAACCAGCTTCACATAAATAAAGTTCTATTTTGTCACCATGTCATAGTAAAATAAACTGCTTGTACTATGCATCTCTGCCAAAGCCAGAGCAGACGGGGAAAGGATATAAATGTGTCAGTATTCGGGGAGAGAAAACACATAAATGCACATGGCGACTCTCTTAACTCCGAGGCTCAGCATGATGCTAATTCATTTGGGTGACATTTAGAAAGCTACTCCCAACATAAATAATACCTATGTAGTGGGGGGTATCTCTGACAGACACAAAGTTGAAAAAAATGGCCTGAAAGAATGCACATCAGATTTTACAGGTGCTCAGAACATTAATGTACGGTGATGGATGACCTTTTCGCTGAAGGTTGACATAATGTTGAATGGAATGTTTTGTTTACATTTGGTACCGAGTTTATTGACCAGCACCAAAAGGTAGGACCGAGCTGGGGTTTGAACAGTCTCTACTTTTTCATGTGTGTGGAAACTGTTTTCTATGTCCCACCCTCTCACGGGCAACAGTTCTTAAGTTGTTTCACAGATATCATTCCACAAGATGGATTACTCTTTTAAAAGAAAAAAAAAAAAATCTTAGGCCTAAGTATTCATTACCAGAGGTGGAAGTTTTGGTGGGTAGATGTGAAAAATTAAGCAGAGAAAGTTTTGGTTTTTTTTTTTACCACATTTATCACACATCTTTAATCTTGGTTTGTCATCTCTAAAGTTTCTACAGTTAACCCATGATTAATGGTGAGTTGCTACTGAGAGTGCCTGTAGATTAAAAAAAAAAAAAAGCACAAAATCCAGAAATATAAGAGACCAACAAGTCAACCAGGCCAGCTGAATGACAGCAGAGACTTGTCCCCATAGTGTCATTTCCAGTATGAATGAAAGCAGAGTTATAATGAAAAATAGGAAAAGCTTTTAGTATCAATCTGAGTGATAATTTCCTTTCATCACTAAGTGGGAAATTATCGCTATGCAAAAGTAATCCCTTTGGGAAATTTTTCCAAGTACTTAGCATAAATTATTTCTTTCATAATGTCAGCCATTATACCTAGTTATTATAACCTCTTGTGCAATGCTGTACATTCTTCTTTCTTCATGGTTATACCATTCAAGTTAATTTTACCGTGTCCATCTTCATTCACTTTTAGTTTGTTCATTCATTCTTTCATTTATTCATTCTTAGTAAACATTTATTGAATGCCTATGCTGTGGCAGGATTTGAGAGGATACAAAGGTGCATCAGACAGATAACTTTCAAATGGTTTAAAAAGTAGTAGGGTTGAAAAAACATGTGCAAAAATGCCCAAAATACAAAGTAGAAAGTGGTCCATGTCCTTAGAACGTTACTTACATAGTTGGGAGATACAGATGCAGAAATGATCATTAGTTCTAAACAGAGGACTCTGGCAGAACATCCTGTAAGTGGCAGTATTTGAGCTGGACCTTAAAGGATGCTTAGAATTTGTATCTCTAAAGAACCGGAGGAGGTAGAGGGAAGTCATTGCAGGCACAAGAGAAATAAAGAAAGGCACAGAGGAAGGAAAGGAAGGGATGGAAGGAGAAAGTGAAGGAATCAGAAAATAATGAAATAAGATATGTAATTATTATATACCCATATAATTAAAAATAAAAAAATCTTAAAAAAAATGGAATGGCTCCATTGAGCTATTGTATATAGTATGTAATAGCTAGATACTTCTCATATTTTGTGTTGAGAACACTTCAAATCTACTTTCTTAGCCATTTTCAAAATACAATACATTTTTATTTACTGTAGTTACCACGCTGTACAATAGATCTCTTGAACTATTTCAAAATATCATGTTGTACATGATAAATATATACAATTTTTGTCAATTAAAAAATTCTTGTTAAAATATATATTAAAAAAAAATAATGGAAAAATAAGTTGGGATCAGATCAGCAAGGACCTTGAGAGGCCAAGTTAAATATCTCAGGTCTTCTTTCGTAGTTAGTAAGGAGAAATTGAAAGTCTTTAGCAGAAACAGACTTGATCAGAATGCCAAGGAAGAGCTGGCTAGGGTGGGGAGGATAGAGAGAACAAAGGTGGAGAGGCCAGTTGAGAGGCCCTGATGAGAGGGAGAGAATTCCTGGAAAAGAGCATGGAGAGGAACATGACGCAGAAGTCACAAAGGAGGATCAGAGACAATTTTTATTGGGGTTGATGAATCAAGATCGACCTTCAGGTTTAAGCTGAGTGACTTGGAGAGTTAATAAAAATGGGGGCAGGTTTAGAAGGGATGGAATGATGAGTTTGGTTCTGGACACCAGCATGATAGTCTGGTTCTACAGAATCAGGTGGTACTCATCTTTGAATCCTGTATTTCTCATACAATGTAGATGCTGAGTAAGGTCAGAATGCTATTGAGAAAACTAGTATCCCATGTGAAAATGTCTAGTAGGCAGTTGGAAAACCTATTCACAATTTACTTTTTCATTTCACTGTGTCTGGCATATCATATATTCTTAAGCATACATTAGATATATGATAAGTTTTCTTTTTTTCTTTTTTTTCTCACTCTGCTGCCCTGGCTGGAGTGCAGTGGCATCATCATAGCTCACTGCAACCTCAAACTCCTGGGATCAAATGATCCTCCTGCCTCAGCCTCCCAAGAAGCTGGGATTACAGGCATGCACTATCACACCCAGTTAATTTTTTAAATATTTTGTAGAGAAGGGGTCTCCCTGTGTTGCTCAGGCTGGTCTCAAACTTCTGGCCTCAAGTGATCCTCCCACCTCAGCCTCCCAATTTGTTAGGATTATAGGTGTAAGCCACCACATCCAGCCAGTAAGTTTTATTTCTTAACCATAAGTGTGCTTAAAATGCACAAATAGTAGATAAATATTTTTACATATTCTTGTATTGTGATAATTTCCAAAGTGGTAGATTTATACCCCCTCTTTCCAATTAATAGTGAATGCAATATTTGAAATACTGTGTATGCTCTTATTCTGAGAAAATATTTATGCTGTAAAACTTTCTGCCAAAATCAGTTTCTGCTAGTAAAGAACACTAACTTTTAGCCATTTGTTTGCAATATGAAATAAAGAAAATTATCTAAAAGTTTTTACCTCTATTAGTTTTGTCATCTGTTGAATATTAGTTTCCATTATGCAAGGATTCACATTTTTCAGTTTGGAGCTAACCACTTACAAACTTTTATAATCATGCTTTGCTCTGTTTTGACTTTTCTTTCTTTTTTTAAGCTACATCTACACACAGCTATGACTTTTCTTTTGTGTTCCATATTTCTGACTATTTATGCTCTATATGTGTCTAGATGTTGAGATCTATGACTCAGTTTTATCAGCTGTTGTGCCATCTTCATGCTGTGGACAATGTGGATCTTTGGGTTACCGAAGAAAATATTAATACAATCTTTGTTATTTAGCCCTGCCTGCTATTTACACAAAGTAGTCCAAAAATATCATGCTATATTTATATGAAAGTCAAAAGTTGATGATTAAGAAACATCTTAAAGTTCAAGCACATTGCTGATTAGTAATAGCTTACAGCACATCTTGTTATCATTAACTAAATATTTTCTGACATTCAACACTTGATAACCAAAGCAGTGTTTAGGCATGGACCATAATACAGGCAATTGATACTTCAAAACTAAATAGGTAGAGGCAGAGGTAGAATAGCAATGATAAAAATCAAATTCCTCAACACCACTGCAGGATCCAGAGAACACTGGGTAGCCACAGGTTGATGATAGATGTATAACCAGATCTGAATGTTCTGTAAATACCCAGTCATTTGAGAAAAGTCTTCTTGAATATCCCGTTCTTCATTCCTGAAACATGACAACTTGGGGACCGAGCCCAAACTACAGAAGGTGCGGTCTTTTTGCCCAACGCCACACCCTTGTAGACTGAATAAAAATGAGACCATTGTATTTTGGGGATTTATAGTCATGATGTTAAGGAATCACTATTTTGGATGGCTTTTTTGTTTTGCTTTGTTTTTATCTTTAATTATTATAGCAAAGAATTCCCAAGAATTGTCCGTTTAAACCCCAAGGGTCTGGAAAATGGTGGGACTTTTTCAGGTCTAGACTTCTTTGGTCTACAATTTACCTCTAATACTGATATCACTTCTCCTGCTCAGGTTGAAAGTCCTACCATTGTTTAGTGAACATTTACCTGTGATAATATAGTAATAAAATTAAGAACAGAATTCCACCTTTTAAGAAATTTGTCCACAGAAACAATAGTCATAGAGACATGTAAATATAGGAATCTTTAAAAACAACAAATAATAAATGACCCCTCCCCCCCAAAAAATTGAGATTCTATTTCCTGCTGCCAAGAACTGAAAGGAAGGAGACTACCATTTATTCTACTGTGACCCTCCTTAATTGGTCTAAGTTTACTGAGCATTCACTGTACTAGAAACAAGACTACCTGAAGCATGGGCAAAAATTAAGCCATTGCAGGAATCCCCTACCTAGGGCGTATGTGACCAGTGAATCACTTTCTGGGGTTTCAGAACAGAGTCTTAGCTGTTGAGATCTCTGGAAAACCCAAAAGCCTGTATCAGTAGCTCTGAATTGATTCTATGTTCTTTGTGTGTAGAATTGTGTGTTATATCCACTAGGGTAGATCAAGATCAATCTCTCAGCCATATACTTCCTTTGTAGGAAATATGAGGCTCCTTCAGCCGTCTATTTCCACAAAAGGAAAAAAATAGATTGACCCATGGAATTGAGGCAAAGTGTATTTGGTGTGCTTGGGTTTCATTGTCATTTATTTTTTCACTAATTTATTCTCTCACTTATTCACTCATTCATTCATGGAAAGATATCCAGAATTTATTGTGTTGGTCACTGAAGTCAGAGTATAAATAAGATAATTCCTATCCTTGTCTAGTGAGGACACACATAAATGAACAACTATATGATACAGTGTTATTACTCCTATAATAGACCTAATATGAACAAAATGTTGAGGGAAACAGAAGAGAAAATGACCTTGAATAGGGTAGATAGGATTAAGGAGAAGTTTTACAGTATAAATCAGTGATTCCCAAATGTTGTTCCCTAAACCCATGCCTACGTATAATGGAGTCTTCACTGGTTCATGTGATAAAAGAAAAATAAAGAATGTATTTTCACAAAATTAATTTTAATCTAAAGAACTGCCAATTTTCAGATTCTGACTTTTCTACTTCTGTGCTATTAAAAAATACCCTTCTTTCATGAAACAATGGTGAAAGTAAATGATGGTAAATAAAAAAAATTCTTTCCTGGCAAAATAAAAAGTTGGCAACCCCATGTTATAATTCAAGATTTTAAAAAATTACTGATCTGTGAAATCTAGAAGTTTGGAAACCATATATATATGACATTTAAGGTAGGCCTTCCCTTAGGTTTACCTCTTTTCCAAATCCTGGCAAGAGTTAGAAACTAGTAAACCCAGGTAGCTTATTTTTTCAGAAGGTAAGATAATCTGAAGATATATTAATAATTAGGCTTAAAGTATGTCAAGTGTCCTCATGGACAATACATTCTTAAGAGTCAAAGTCATTATTTGGCAAACATTCCTTTTCTCATCCTCTTCGTGAACTAACAATGGTCAAACATGCTTTATGGCAAAATTGACCCTAGTTCAACACATCAGAGAAAGAAAATTGTGCAGCATGTACCAATATCTGCCTCAGCGAGATGTATTTCTGCAATAAGTGGATTTGTTCATGCTTCCATCATAATGTTAAAGAACTCCAAATTCATTTGCCTCATTGATAAGGAACTGATGAACTATATGGGGTTTCCTGACACCTACCACTCATCTGAAAAGCTAAGTGTTTTCCTCACTGACCTGTACTGATGGCAGAACTCTGGAGCTGTGACCTGCTGTTATGAGCCCACATCTAGGACTCTGTTGTATGCATGTAGTGAGTGCCCAGAACAAGAGGGCCAGGTCTCACAGGCTCACTGCTTGTGGTTGCTGGGCATGTCCAAGGCAGAACAGAGATTAAGATCAGTAAACATATCCCGAATGAAATAATTTTACTCTGTATTGGTACCAAAATGCCAACTGTTACTCAATCACAAGGCAAAGTATTTTAAAACAATGTGAGCGTGCACAGTGATGTGCAAAACACATTTAACTGTTTTATACAAGCACACATAGTACAAATCTCAGACTCATTCCTTCCTCACCACTGGCTTTATTTCTATTTCTAGACAGAAAGTAGTAGCACACAGTTGGCATTGTTTTTCTTTTTCTTGCTATTTAAATAAAAACCACAGCTTAACTGGATAATTTTCCAATGGTTAAAATTTAAGTAGAACTAGCCTATTTTCATAGTGTTTCATATGATTTACCTAAAATTTAGAATTGCAAAATATAGGAGGGGATGGAGTTTTAAAGATAGCTTAACAGTTTAAGTTTCAAGGAACAATTTTTAATCTGATTATGGCATTTTTGTGGATATTTTAGAGTTCAAGTAATCTTTTCCCTTCATTTTGAGGCTGAGGAAACTGAGGCTAAGAGCCGGTATGTGGCTTTTTCAAGACTGCACAGCCAAGTCTAGATGACAGCATATTAATAGTAGCTGAATTGTTGCAGTACTATTATTTTAGTTATTTGTTGATACTTTTACAAAACAATTATTTGTAAAAAAAAAATGTTCCTTTTACATATATTTAGACAAAATGGCTTTGTCTAATAGACCTGTGGATAAGGAAAGCCTTATTTCTTTTATTCGCTCCAGCAACATGGCTAGAGCAATGGACACATTCTGTGCATTGGTTCAAAGGTGATTTGACTTTGAGATGCTGAGAGTTGTGATGATTCAGAGACAGTGGAAAAAATAATAGAAATAATATAACTGATCAGCAATCCCTAAATTCCACAAATTATATTATTTTTCAATATTCTTACTCTATTTTAAGATTTATATTGCTTAAATTCTATTTCTGAACAGAATTAATTGCTTAAAAATAGGCTATTTGTCTTAGTTATAGTTAGCTTTTTCTTTTGTAATGGCAGTAGAGAAGTCAAACTATTGGTCTTTTTGTGTAATTTTAAAGGAGGGGGATTAGTTCTTGGTGTGTGGCTTGGAGAGTCAGATTGTATATTCTCATATTAAAGTTTCTGAGATGTACTTCAGAAAACTGTTTAACTGTATTTAACTCAGAGTTGTTTTCCACATGTTGGATACAGAATGAGTCTAGAGCCCTGCCTCCCCTACCTTTTTAAAGAAACCTGTTGTCTATTTGTCCACTTTTGAAAATGCTTCCACCTACATTGAAAGCTAATGATCTCAGAGTTGAGGGGGGAGCGTCTATAGTTTATTCTGCTTTCTATTTAGTGTCTCAGCTCTAGACTCTCGGAAAATAGGAATCTAGAAATGGGCATTAATATATAAACTGAAGGTTGATATGGCAATAACAGTAAAAATAAAAAGTGAAAGTTGTTCTAAGGAAAAAAAACTTATCCTACTGATTTGGAAATGACTGTAGAAAGAGGCATGGTGCAGGCAGTGGGGAGGAAGGGGAGAGGGTAGAGAATGCCTGTGAAAGAAAACTAGAGCGCATGTGAAAATGACTTAACCTTTATTGTGCTTTAAAGACAAGTTTAAAGTTTATTTTGAATTGGTTTGATTTACAAACTTGTTCACTTTCTAAATACCTTATGACATGAATTAAAAGTCTTCCTTGAGATACATACAAGTAATTTTAACAGTACATAAAAGGCCTGTCTTGGGGTAAGTCTTCATCACCAAGGTCAGGAGGAGAATGAAGATGATTGCATAGATGATTGTTAGTCAAGGTGAAAGGTTCTTCAACATGATATCTCACAGGATGAGAAAGGGGTTTTTGAAACTGCCTGAAAGGAAAGTACTTTTGATTGTGGTATTGAGACAAGTCATTCTCTCTTCTCCTCTTCTTCAAGGAAAGCTGGACTGGTGGATTCTAGAAGAATCCACTACAAACTCTGGACTTGATCAGAGCCCACCTCTTGATCTGTCTAAGCCTTACTTTCCTTGATTGTCAAATGTGGGAGGTTGGACAAGATGATTTGTAGTTCTCAACCAGTTTTCACATCTGTAACTTTATTCTTTACATCAAGTGTTGTCCAGTAGAAATAATATGCAATCCACATTTATAAGTTCAAATTTTTTCTGACTGGCCACATTAGAAAAAAGTAGAAACAGGTAGAATTTATTCTACAATATATTTATTTTATTTAACATAATTAATTCAGAATGTTAGCGTAACATGTAATCAATTAAAATATTAATGAGGTATTTTACATTCTGTTTTTAGTACTAAGTCCTTGAAATTGGTGTGTATTTTATATCTACAACACATTTCAATTCAGACTAGCCAGAGTTCAGGTGTTCAATTGCCACTTGTGGCTAGTGGCTAATATATTTGGCAGCACAACTTCAGATATAGAGAGTTAGGAAGACAAATTTTCATCAATATTTGATACCCTGGAGAAATTTTACTCTGTTTTTCAATGTTGGTTATTTTATGATTTTCTACTAGATGCCAAGTTACTTCCATTATCTTCAAAAAGGTTCTCATTAAATGATTCTTTATTCGTTTTTTCCTACCTCTTCGGTGCTTATCACAACAGAACAGTTTTCTTCACATGCAAACTTGTCAGCTATGCCAGCCTGTCTGTGATAGGTTTGTAACTTATCCCTGCTGAGAATGACAAACATAACTGAATCCACTTGTATCCCAATTTAGCATCTGAACTCATACTACCGTATATATCTAGGGAAAGTAGATACATCTATATATAAACTAACTAAAATTTTATTGTGTTATGACTTGTATTATTCCAGCCAATTATGGTGGCAAATTTAAAAAATTGGAGTCTTTGACTTTATATGCATATTCTGCACACCTAGTTATGTTGTACATAGGCAGTACTTTTAGTTGTGTTTGTAGTTTAATGTGTGCATTGATATAGATTTGAAGTCATAATTGCACACTTAGGAATTAGGACCTCTAAACTGATGTGTTCAAACTTCTATCAGAGCTAAAGCCCCTTCTTATTAATACTATATATTTTTCTGTGCTCTTATAAAATATTCATACTTTGTAGTAATGATGGTCACCTCTTAGAGGAAGAAGAAATATCTAGTTACTAACCCAACATTCCTTGAGAAGGTTTCACTATTTATTTCCACATACATATCATTTAGAATAGAGTACTGCCTAAAATGTGTTTTGGGTGCAATACTTCTAGGTCTTAAAAACAGTCTCTTCTAAGGAAAAATGAATATCGGGTTACTAACCCAATAAAACCTGAGATGCCTTTGCTATGTGTGTTCAGATACATATGGTTTAATATAAAGTACCCCCTAAAATGTGTTTTGAGTGTCACATTGGAGAGGGAAAATATGTGCAGGTGACCAAAACTCTGATTTTAGTGGCACAAAAGTAAATCACACCTCAAATATCATCAGATGTGTGTGTCTGTGTATGAGAGAGACCGTTTTGGAACAGTCTGTGTCATGCATTTCAGAGCAGACATGGTAAATCATCATAAGCTGAGGACCACCACTGTGTTTGTGGAGCAAAAACCCAGCCTTTCTTTGCTGGATAATAAATGATTGCAGGGCTGGAAAGGATTCAGACATTTCAGACCGGCCAAAGACAAACTATCTTTAAGTCTAGTCTTCTTAATTCACCTGTACACATCCCGCATTATTACTCAGGTGCTAAGCAGAAGTGCTTTTTGTTGTTGAGGCTGAAAGACCCTTTAGTTTAAATTATGAACCTTCTCTGGTTTTCTTTCAGAAAGTAAAATAAATGCTGTAGTGGTTACTAGTTGTAAAAAGTTGTTAAAATACACAAGTTCTGCCCCATTTCCAGTGAAATGCTGTGACTTAAGAATGCCTGTTTATTGTTACTTGGTGTGCAGCTGAACTATGCAGGTAGATGTAATTGGATTCTCTTTCTCATTCCTTTATGCATTTCATTATCACTTATGGGCTGTTTCAAAAGGCTAGAGTTGAAACTGCCAAAGAGTAAAGTACTAAATGACTTTAAGAGACTTTTGTTGAGCATGTGGGGTGGGGTGAGGAGGGTTAGAAGATATGGAATAAAGTAAGTTCTTAGTATTTTAAAAACATATTACTAAAGATAAATAGTTTTCAGAATGGGACTGCTACAAGACAGACTGAAAAAATGTTATATTATGCCAAATAAACCCATGTAAAATATTAAAACATGGTCTGAGCAAAGATTGGTTTGTATTAGTAACTCACTTCCATTATGTGTCAAGTTAGATTTCATGGTCAGGCCATGACATGCTGACAGCCTAGAGGAATTATTAAGATTACAGGGGTGGCCATCTTTCACTGGACTGCTAGGCTGGATAGTTGTTGAGCAAAACCCACTGTTAGTTGGATTTTAATTAATTGGACAGCTGAGAATTGTGATGACACATTTGAAGTAATGATTTATGGAAGCAACATTTCACCTACCCAGGATTTAGCAGACCTTTTTCTTAATTCTAATTATACCAGGCAGGCAGATGTATGTATAAAATAGAAGTTTAAGGGGGCACATGTTAATGTCATTGAAAGATTTATAAACACAAACAGTAAACTTTTGTTGGAATCACCATTGCTGTTATTTACCTATGGAGTTATATATTTATTGGCATTAATAGTTGATCAAATGTAAGTTTATTTATGGTACACTTAATTAAACTTAATTAAATTTAAAGTAACCATGCACACTTTCTTCCTCCTGCACTGATTATGGCCATTGGCTAGTAAATACAGAAGTTATTTAGAAGCAAGAGGACCTAATCCTTGAATATACCTATGGATTTTTGAGATCCTTGATGCTTTAAAGCTTTTACCACTTTATTTTAATAATTAACTTTTTACTATATTAGTACAATGTGAAAACAAAGAAGTGAATTTGTATTTGCAAACTTGTTTCATATGTTGTTTAATATTTATAAGTAATTGATAACATCACTCTGTTTCTTGTTCCAAATCTAATATTTTTCTATTAATAACATCCACTCAGGTATTCACTAATTTCTTGGATGCTTTTTTCTTGTGCTAACAGAAGCGTATGCATCATTCATATCATGGGTATATCATAGGGCCAGAAATTATATTGCTAGCTTGCTTTTATTCATATATTCAATTTCCTGTTTTAGATTTTGAATGGTGAAATTTTTTTCAGCCTTTTTTCTTCGTTGAATAATGTTTTTTATTGTGGTAAAATAATGTAAAATTTACCAGCTTTACCATTTTTAAGTGTACAGTTCAGTGGCCTTGAGTACATTCACATTGTTGCACAACCATCACTGCTTTCCATCTCCAGAACTCCTTTCCTCTTGCAAAACTGAAATTCTGTACCCATTAAGCATTGACTCCCCATTGTCCCCTCCACATAACCCCTGACCACCACCATACTATTTTCTGTCTCTATGAATTTGACTATTCCAGCTATGTACTTCATAAAAGTGGAATTGTACAGTATTACCCTCTTGAGACTGGCTTGTTTCATTTAGCATAATGTCCTCCAGGTTTTCCCATGTTGTAACATGTGTCAGAATGTCCTTCCTTTTTAAGGCTGAGTAATGTTCCCTTATGTGTATTTATATACAGATATATGTGTATATACACACCACATTTTATTTATCCATTCATTCATCAATGGACGCTTGGGTTGCTTCCACCTCTTGGCTGTTGTGAATAGTGCTGCTATGCACCTGGGTGTGCAGTTACCTCTTCAAGTCTCTGCTTTTGGTTCTTCTGGGTATGTACCCAGAAATGGATTTTCTGGTTCATATGGTTAAATTCTTTTAAGAACAGGCTTAAAAATGAGATACATCAGTTGGGCATGTGGTATCAATTTGCATTTCTACCTCCATTTGTAGCAATATCCTTCACTTCAGGGTCTCAGTTTCTTCATTAAATGAAAACTTTCCTCATTATTATGTAGTTTTGAAAGGATTATGGGAGGATTTTGAAGGGACACTGGGTGACAACCTCTTTTTACACTCTCAGGTAGTCCCAAAGAACTAAAAATAATAATCTGGGTCAGGGGAAAGAAGATTTTCCTTTGGTTATGGTTTTGGTTTTGGTTTCTGGCTGTCATGAAAAGATTGACTGGTAAGGGCACTCCTAGAGAATGGAGAAACAAACATTATTTTGTATGTTCTTAGCAACTATACCAGGGGGATTATGAAAAGGACAAAATGATGATAAAATATGATATTTCAGTTAGAAAATTAGAATTGATTCACACAACAAGAATGAACTGTGCTGGGAATGGGGTGAATCAGCTGCAGGTGGTGGCCCTCATTGTAGGTGCCCAGTCTCAGTTCTCTGTGTTTTGTTGGTTTGGCTTCTGAAGTAGTGCTCATTGGGCTTGATAAAATGAGAAGGGATGGGATGAGCTGGGAGAAAGGGAAAAACATGGCATTTATCTTTGCTAATGAGGCCACCTTTAAATACTGTGGGCTTAGAAACACTTTTAAAATGTTTTCTTGTATGTGAAATAAGGCAGTGCAGTCGCTTGTCGACATCTGTGCCAGAGCAGCCCATGGAGCCCCGCCCTGCAAACAGGCGTCAGTGAAGCAGATGTCTCTCTCCTCAGGCTGTCTGGCTGAGGGGAAAGGAGTGCCTGTCACCATCTGCGGTGTTTCCTTCTACACAGTTTGCTCTTATCCCCCAACATGGTTTACCTAAGTGCTAGCCATGTCTCAAGGCCGAGCCACCTCCTTCAGAAAGTCTTTGTTGACACTTCGCACCCCTTTACTCCCACCCCAAGCTGAAGGCAATGTCCTTCCTCCAGCCTCCCATACCAATCTCTCTAAGTCCACTGTGATGATCACTTTTAACTGCTACTTGTCCACATGTGTTTGCCGCTCCCACTAGCTGCAGGCTCTGGCCAGGGTACCACAGGCTTCAGGACGTGCCCCTGACAACTGGCCTGCCAGGGGCAGAATTCCTGCCTACCTTTACCCCTTGTTACTTTTCAGCAAGGTCACCTGGAGAAGTATAGAGGTCAAGAGAGGACTATGGCTCTGTGACGCAAATGGAGAAGGATGAGGGCAGAATTTTTATTTGTGTGAATTTGGGATTTCAGAGTGAATTAGGTATTCTTTGATGGAAACCTTTTCTTGCCAGTGAATTAGGACCAATCTGTTTCCTTTTTTCCCCTTTTATTCCTTCTCTAGTAAATTTAGTGGTGATAATTTTATATTTAATATAAAAATCTTTTACTGTATTTTTTTAATCAATTACTCAAATTTGTTACAGGGAAATATGTCACTAGGAGGTTTCTTAGCCAGCTGTCAGATTTGGTGCTGTGTTAGCTGCACAGGGCAGAGGGGGCTGTACCACTGGGTTATCTGGCATTTCCCCGGACTGTAACGAGAACCAAAGTTACCCTGCGCAGTTCATCTTGTTCTCACATATTGCAGCAGGGCGGGGACCTAGAGGGGCAAAAACAGTCCTCCGATACTGTGATACAGTAGTTCATTTGTGTGCTCTGAAATAAACTCTGAGATGTCTAAATCATGATATAAAACAAACACAGTTATATTAGGTAAAATATTAGTTTTACAGTTTAGCAAAGCATATAGGATAAGCATTACACACAGGATTGGGCATGAGATCTCAGGTTAATACAACAGGGTGAAAACAGGTTGCTCCATGATTAAAGAAGATGAGAAAAGGTTATTAATAGGAAAGAATGTACATATAAAACTCTCTCCTCATGTATTAGTAAAACTCAAGCCAGCTATCTAAAACAATGTAACTGCTCGATGAAGTAAAGCAAACCTACAGTAAATAATGGAGTATGTGCAGTTTAGTAACCTGTCAGGGTTGAATTATGGAAAACTGGACCCCCAACTTACCACAAGATAAGTCTTAGCTTGACCTTAATACGAATTGACCCTTCTGTTTCTCCATCATAAAATATTTACTAACCATTCCAGGAATACCAAGAAATAAAGTCATAGATGTAGTCCTTGAAACACTTATGGGCACAATGAACTAAATTCTATCTCCCAGTGTAGGAAAATATAACAAAACCCTTTCTTCAGGAAATCATAGATTATCACAGTTGGAGAAGACCGTGGAGTTCACTTGGAAGACTTGACTGATGTAAGACTCTCTCTGCAAACTGCAGTAATTCCGCCTTTGCTTGCTCACAGTGAGTTGCGGACTCATTGCCTTCTAAGGCAGAAGCTGCCCACCAGCAACCAACCTTTCCCCAGTGCCAAAAGAAGAGGGAGTGGGGGGCGGGGCCCAAATCTAAATTTATCCCCCTACCAAAAAGATGTCATTAAGGGAAAATAACTATACCTCTACATGTAATATTGTCATTTGAAAACCCCAAATTTCCTGTATAAGTACTTTGAGTAGTATTTGGTGACTTATGGCCCAAATACAGACAGAACTTCACAAACAGCCTGTCACTTGATTTCATAAAAATTCTTTGCTTGATGGAGAATAGACTAGTGTGACCAGGTTTGGCAGAACATATCAAGGGAAAAGAAAATTTCACAATTCTTCCTTTTACTATGTTATATTTTTCATCACAGCTGGTCTCGTTCCTTTCCACCACTTCCACCCCTCCAAATTTTTTTTTCTGTCCTTGCAGAAAATTAAAGTCATAACATTTTGTTGCATAGTTAGGATTAATCACTCCAGATACTTTTCATTTATCTTCCTTTCAAATGTGTGAGACACAAAGCATAGATTAAAATAATTAAAATGTGTTCTTTTCCCAACATACCTCTGAGAGCCAAGTTAGACAACTGTCCTACCACTTTCCTCCACTAGGTGCCAGCACGGCTCTGCTCCCTGCTTCCTTCTTTGCTGAAGATAACTTCATTCAGCCTCCTTAAGAATGTGTACCCTGAATCTAAGACATGAAACCATAAGAATTCTAGAAGAAAATGTTGGAAAAACTCTTCTAGATATCGGCCTAGGCAAAGAATTGATGAAGAAGACCCCAAGGGCAATGACAGCAACAACAAAAATAAATAAATGGAACTTGATTAAGTTAAAAATCTTCTGCACAGCCAAGAAAACAATCAAGAGAGCAAATAGACAACCCACAGAATGGGAGAAAATATTTGCATGCTATACATTTGATAAAGGGCTAATAACCAGAATCTACAAAGAACTCAAGTGAATCAGCAAGAAAACGTCAAACAACCCTGTTAAAAAGTGAGCAAAAGACATGAACAGAAGCTTTTCAAAAGAACACTAATGACAAATAAACATATGGAAAATTGCTCAGTGTCACTAATCATCAGAGAAATGCAAATCAAAACCACAATGAGTTATCACCTAACTCCAGTGAGAATGGCTTTTATCAAAATGTCTCAAAACAAATAGATGCTGGTGTGGATACGGAGTGAAAGGAACACTTACACACTGTTGGTGGGACTGCAAATTAGTACAACCTCTATGGGAAATAGTATGGCAATTCCTCAAAGAACTAAAAGTAGACCTACCATTTGATCCAGCAATTCCACTACTGGGTATTTACCCAAAGGAAAAAAAAAAAACTCATTTTATCAAAAAGACACTTGCACTGGAATGTTTATTGCAGCACAATTCAAATTCACAAGCGCAAAGATGTGGAATCAACCCAAGTGCCCATCCATACATGAGTGGATTAATAAAATGTGGTATATGTGTACCATGGAGTACTAACCTATAAAAAAAATGAATTAATACGTTTTGCAACAATCTGGATGGAACTGGAGACCATCCTCCTAAGTGAAGTATTGCAAGAATGAAAGAACAAACACCACATGTGCTCACTATTAAATTGGAACTAACCGAACAGAACTCATGTACACAGATGGAAGTAAAACTCAATGGAAATTATGCAGGTGGGAGGAAGGAGGAGGGAACTGGTAAAATCATACCTAACAGGTACAATGTACACTATCTGGGTGATGGGTACACTTATAACTTTGACTCAAGCACTACAAAAGCAATCCACGTAACCAAAACGTTTGTACCCACGTAATATTCTGAATAGAAAAAAAGAATGTACCTGTATGTGTGGTGTATTTTTGTTTGTTTATTTTGTTTTGGTAATTTTGATTAAATTTAACCAAAAAGAGTCTCATGAGACTGACTTTCTAATCTCTAAGAATTTCAGTTTCAAAAACAATACAATGCATTTATGTCATTACAAAACAGCAAGATGTTTTTTAGTTCAGACTCTTGAGGTCAGAATTAATTATAAAAGAATGAATAATAGTGAAAATAATTGGCAATTAAACACCTGTGTAATATAAATAAATATAAAGTGGTAGTGGTATATTTCCGAAGTAATAAGAACAAAATTTTACCAGTTTTGTTATTCTAGGTTTACTTCTTAAAATTGATAGAGTTATCCCTTTTCCAGTGTTGCATATGTAATTTGATGTATCATTGATCTTATTTCATCTAATTATATGTTTTAAATTTGTTTGAAAAAATCCTTATATATTTTGACATGAAGATAATACTACCATATTTTCACACAGCCTTTAAAATGATGTATTTAAGTACTTTCTTATATACTTCTCTTAAAGGTTTCTTTTTAATTTACTTCTTTAATAAAATATTGAATTTTTCAATAATTAGCAGTTAATATTTTCACTATTAATGAAGAACAGCATGTAAAATTATATTGTGAACAAAAGTATAGTTTTATTTAATTTTGTGCATCCTAAACTTCATAGAAAGAACACTAAAATATCCCATGCTATAGTTAAATATATACCAGAGACTTTCTACCTAGAAAATACTGACAAAATGCAAATTAATGTGGTAAAAGCATTTTTTAAATGGTGGGACCTATCTGATTCAAGATTTATATCAAAATTACATAATTTTAATTTATTTGATATAGTTGTCTTGATAATATAAATTAAAGCTGTAGTCAGTGCCGTTGTTACAGTCATTTCTATCTTTTAAAATGTCAAATATATAATCAAAATATTCTCTGTACGATTTTGTGCAGCATGTTTGAAAATGATGAAAGCCATAAAATGTTGACTGCCTGCACTGTACATTTAGGCTAATGAGATGGCTTGATTTCTAAAAATGTGAGACAATTTCTTTCCCCTGTTTTATGATATATTATGGAATATATGCCCTCCCTGATCACATACAGAGAAAGACCTCTGTGTGCTGCCGGCATTTGGTTTGATAGTACTTGGTGTCAAAATTTTTAGTAAAGCTTGGATTATTCAAATTTCAGAAACTTTCTGGACCTATACAGATATAATACTTACTGCATAATTCTGTTACTTCCATTCTGATTGTTTCTTTTAATCTATAGAAGTATTTTTTATGTTTAAAAAAGAAAGAAAGAAAAAGAAAAGCAGTGAAGTGCTGTTTAATCTGAAACAGAGGTTTTTAAGTTCAGTCTCAGAAGCAAGATCAAATGACCTATCCAGTCATTCTATATCTGTAATTCTTCCACAGTACTTTTCTCAAATTTCTCAGATCAGCCCAAATCCTGGTTGGAATACTGTATTCTGTACTTTGTCCTTTTTCAGTATCAGACAATCGTAGCATGGTCAGGGTTCTATCCAACTTCAAAGATGGTCATCTGTAAGTTTCAAATTCTTTGTTGCTGTGAAGTTCAATACAAAAGATTTCAGTGTTGAATTCAACCCAGACCACAAAATGATTAAATTCATTGTTTTTGATATGTTGCATGGTAAGATATTGTGTAACCAAATTGCTTGCAACTTTACAATTTATTTTCTTTAAAAAAAAAAAAAGACCAGGCTATTAACTATATATGGCAATTAAAGGAAAGTTTGCTGAACATCCTGGCAACACATCACTTTTTTCCATTTGATTTAGGCATCTGTAAAAGGACACCATTCATGTCTTTAGAGTTAAAATTCTGTCAATTCCACCATAAACTATTTTTAAAAGTTTTGGTTTATAATTCAACTTTAAAAAAAATCCCAACCTATGTTCAGAGCAAAACATTTCTTTTTTTAATCTGAGAGAAAATTTTACTAAGAACTTGAAATAAGCCTAGTTTCATTTCTTTTAATTTGGAAGAAAACAAATGAAAAAAAGTCAGTGTTTTCAAAAACATTTTTGTTCTTTTTCAACTCCGAACTAGCTTAGTTGTGTGGAAAAAATAATGTTTGAACATATTAATTCAAAGCGACTGCTGGTAGTAGTTTTTAAAGCTGACTAAATTCAAGTATAGTGATGAAACTTTGCAATAAGCATTTAGGGTATACATTTTAAAATTTCTTGTTAGGTTCCTGTTCTATAAAACTTACAGGGTAAAGTAGTTTTATTTATAGCTCAGGTGATTGTTAAAGTCTACTTCATCAGATCGTGCAGACAGCTAATAGCGATGAAGATCTCTTTAGCAAGTCTGAGGTGGAGGGGACCCTAAATGTAAAACAAATATGCAAAACAATTAGAAACTAAATCTTCTTATTTCTTAGAGTATACATTCTCAGTGACTAAAACTGTGCATGTTTTCTATTCTTTCATTTTAGATTTCACCGCTTAAGTGGTTCTCACTGTGCCGATTCTTAAAAGTTTCTTGTGTCTTCTGAATCCATTTCCCCGCTTTTTATGAGTAGAGTAAAATATAAATAAAACTATATGTATTTAATATATATTTACATATGTATTTATCAAATACATAAATATCAAATACCTCTTTTTTATATAAAAATCATTAAAATGTAAAAGGCTTTTTTACATAGGACAACAAGAGGAGAATGTCGTGAAGTTTCGAGGAAGGAGAAGGACTGGGTTCTGAGAGTTTTGACAAAGCTCCAGGTAACCTGGAGATAGTATGTCAGAAAGATTTAGGTGGACAACAAGGAGATTATGGGTGAGAGAGAGAGGGACATAAATCATGTTTATTTGACAGAACCATTTAACAAAAATGCTCTCTTAACAAGCAGTGCACATGAATATAATATTTTCAATCATATTATAGCCAAACCCTTCACAAAAGAAAATACGCATGATAGAGAACTCATAATTACATTTTCCCCCTCTGGTTCCAACTTATGTGATTAGGAAAAAACGAACTGCCCTCTTCCCCCACCCTTTTTGAAAATAGAGAAACATGACTTTCTTGTGTTTTTCCATGAATGAGTCTGACCACAAATTTAGGTTTACTAAAAATTGTTACAAATTAGCTGGGAAACACAGAATTTTGCAAGAAAACCTCACTTTTAAGTAAAGCTGTTATATGAAATTCCAACTGTACACCAGAGGGGACTTTATTGATTACAAATGGATTCTTAATTTAACCAATAAATAATTTTAATGTATTTAAAACACAATTCATTTTACAGAACTTTGGTTTACATAAAACTTTTCAGAAATACAAGCTAAGAGTAATGAACAAGGGTAAGCACCAGAGAGTTAAATCTGAGTATCTTACAGGTTGATCCATTTCAATGATGCAATGAGAAAAATAGATTTCTGAAGTTTTTTTTAAATAAATTTGTGTTTTACTCAGCATATATGCCATACCTATATATACACATCTTAAATTGACTGGTTTTAATCATATTTCTGTTTGGAAGTTTATGAGTCTAACTGATTGCTGGGGAACCAAAATTCTTTGTTTGATCCTGTTCGGTCATTAAATGAATAAAATAACCAGATGTGATCATGCTGATCAAATTGGACTGTCTGTGCAACGATCCAATTGATTCACAATTGTTTGTTATTAAGTATTGAAATCTCAAAATCAATCAAGTAGAAGAAAGCCTATTGATTCTGCCTATAGACTAAGGCTCCATGGGATATAGACTTCGAAGGCAGCGACACAGAGATGCCAAGGACACCAAGCCTGCTGTTCGGCTAATGCTGGCCAGAGACTGATGGGCTCAACCATTACTTTGCCCCAACACACAGACAAGATGATCTTTCCCTTTTGAAGAGCTGTCATCCTGCAACAAATAAACGACATCTAATTAGAGTCCTAGAGCAGTGGAATCTTGGTTAAAGGACTCGGCACGATCCATTCTGTGCCTAGGGGAGTTGATTTGTTCCCGTACGTGGATCTGTTTAAATTGAAATCTAGGTGCTGCTGGAAAAATTGGCTTCTCTAAGAAAGATGAAGTAAGAAAGGATGAAACACTAGGGATCTGTATGTGGCTTAACAGCATGCTTTCAGGGAGTCTGTTTGAGAAAATAATCTAAATCAAGAGTAAAAATGCATGGAACATGAATTCACAGCCTTCAGTTAAGTAAAAAAAAAAAAAAAAGAGTAAAAATGCAGACCTCTCAGGTCACTTTGCAGCATTTTCGTGAGCACCCAAAGGGAAAAAGCCAAACATGATTTTGAGGCCCTGTAAAAAAAAATAATAATAATAAAGTGCTCCTCTCTTCAAAAAATGTTTGAAATGATTGATTTGAAAAGCAAACACATTTAGTTAACCTATACTTATTTATCGTATACTTTTGTTCCTTTCTTTCTCAGCTATTCAATCATCAAAACAACCAAAAAAATGGAAACAAAACCCTTTTCTTTTGCGCCATAAGTTTTTGAACATTTTCTATTCTTCCTTGCATCATGGCCTTTGCATTTGCTAGGTCTCTGCCTAGATTGTTCTTCTGGCTCTCTGCATGGCTAACTCTTTCTCTAATGGCATATGGACTATCCTCTCTATAATAGTCTGTCCTCTCTGCCTTGTGACTCTATCCTACCTTTTTGTTAGTTTGTTTCCTTCACAATCCAAAATTATGTTGACACTGTTTACTTTGTTTCCTACCTCTCCACCACTGTATTTCTTTCATCTTGAGCAGTGCCAGGCACACAGTAGGTTTTCAAAGAGAGCCAGATGAGTGCTGCCTTTTTAAATGTATGCATCACACACTTGTTGTCAGTAAGCAACAATGGAAACCAATGTCACTCTCTACTATGTTGCCCCAACAAATGTGTTCCGATCATTGATTTTCGAATATGGGTAAGCATAGCATTTTTATTTTTCTCTTTGCTTTATCTGTGGTGGCATTCCTAACCCAGTCTGATGTCCTTTCTCCACTAGGGAACAACTGTCCACTCCTACTCAGCCCAAGTGAGAACAAGAGTGCTAAAGGCTCTTGGTTGGCTGTATTCTTTCTAGGAGCCCAAGTCAATATGGGACAATGTGGGACAATGTAGGACCATGTGCCCTCGGCATCACTTAGCTTAGTTAGACACAGGAGTTGCTGTAATGCAAATGCAGCGTTTTGTTCGGCTACAGGCTTTCAATCAATGAGGCAAAGAAAACTTAGCAGTACCTTGAAATGAAGCAAATATTTAGCAAACCTTCCTCCCTTATTTTTGCTTTTGGGTTCTAGAGCTGAAATGTAATATTAAATATCTGTCCTTGTTGTACCACAGAAAGTGTTCTGGCTGTGTCCTTGTACTTCCAGGTACACTGTTATAAATGAGCCTCCAGCAGCATGAATATACATGCAGCACGGTGAGGGGACAGCACTGTGCTTTGATCTCCCCCTGTGTAGGCATTTACCATGTTTCTCAATGAAAATCACATTTTGTAATTCTTCTAGGATGTCAGATTAAGAGATTTTCTTCTGTATAATCTAAATGGAAAAAGTAGAAAAAATAAATTGCACTTAAAAACTGTATGGAGACGAAAACCCAGTATGTATTACCTATGTTAGTTATACATATATAGATTCTTGGTTTTCCTGCTGATTAAAGAACAATGAAAATCAATCTTGCCCTACAAGTCACAGGTGCTTCAAAGAGAACTGTGGATGAAATCCTACGGAAGGGATTCCCAGAGAGCTTTTGGGCGATTTCCATTTATTCTGAGAGGTTCTGGTCTATGGTTTAGTTCTCGCTTTACATTGTCAACATTTCTATCACACATCAGTTACCAAACATGGAAAAGTTGTTAATGGCTTTGAAAGCTAATGCAGGGTGGTAGTAATCATTTAAGGGGCTTATCTATCTGTCTTGGGCAACACAGAAACTGAGAAAAGGCAAACAGTACAAACGGTGGCCAGGGGATGGGAAATGGAGAGGGGACGAGGGAGGGGGGCCTCTGAAAAGCATTCCAGTCTGTTTGGTTCCTTCACAAATCCTAATGAGATAATAGCTCATCCAGTCAAGCCCATTCCTTACTTTCAGGAAGTGCCAAACAGGTAAATGAAGAAATTATTTGAAGAGGGATCATGATGGGTGTGTACTGTTTGTGATTCAGCTTGGAAGAAATGCAGATGCGAGTTTCTTTAGCTTGACTAGGATTGATTTCCCCTGACAGGGCTCTCCCAACTTCTGTGCTTGTTGGCCTGAGGTTTGCAGAACTGATAGTATTGATAGATAAAAGCCAGTACCAGTAGCTGACGGAAATGTGGAATAACTTAGCCTGGAGTAGCTATTGCACCATGTAGAAACAAATTGTTTCTTCCTTGACATTCAAACCACGTATTTACTTTTTACTTTTTAAACCTTCAGGATTCCATAAGGTGGCTCTTTTAAATAGAGGATCCATATATGTGTGTGTGTATATATGTGTGTGTATGTGTGTGTGTGTATTTGTCCTTTAAAAGGAAAGCTTTAAAAATATGTTATTTTATAAACACTCTAATTAAAAATGGAGAGGGTGAGTGAGAGAATTCTGTGACTGTACGTACATTTTTAGGGGGGCAGAATCTCAGAATTAGATATAAACAGTGGTCATGATGATAGTACTTGAAATGTACCTACCCTCCCCGACAGGTTCCTTTGCTAGATTTGCAGAAAGCATTTTATTCTGTTTCAAATATGCTATAGTCTGATGTATTCAAGGAAATGACAGTGAGGACTCCTTGGAGATAAACCATCTAATTGGTTAGATGTTGAACACTGACAATAGTGAGATAATGTTGGTCTGTTCCACTAAACAGTCATGATGGATGTAGCCATAGGTGGCTTCCATATAAACCTGTTTGCTCCTAAAAAAAAAATTAATTTAGTCCCTAGTGCTAGACTAGAAAGAGAATCACAGTGTACAGGGTCAACTTTCCCATGGTTCAGGTGAGAGAAGCCTTTCAAAACAGTTGCCGCATTAGACTCAGGGTTGGGGGACAGAGGGACCTCTCAAGGCCTGGCTCACTGTCAGTCCTAGTCACAGCTTGCTCCATGCCAGGATAAGTTGAAATGGAAAGATATGAGTGATGCAGAAATTCAACTGTGATTCAAAATTACCCTGTTAGGAGATTCCTGTGGAACATTAAGGGGCTTAGACAGAGCAGCATTCTGGATGTTGTGTGGGTAGTTAGAAAATCTACACCAGCCCAGGGCTTTAGGATCCTAAATAGTTGTTTGGAGGTGGCAGTGGCAAAATAGGAAATTTAGACTGGATTGAAAGACTTCTGGACTCTCTCAAATTATTTTTTTTATTTGAAATATGCTAATAGGATTATTGAGAGTTTCAGTTGCCTGGTGACAGCCCTCAAAAGGAAGATGAGGAACCGTAAGGTTTTAGCTGTTGGAACTTTTCTTTCTTTCTTTCTTCTCTTTCTCCCTTTCTCCCTCCCTCCTTCCCTCCTCCCCTCTGCCCTCTTATTCCTTCCTTCCTTCTTTCTTTCTCTTTCTTTCTTTCTTTCTTTTTCTTTCTTCTTTCTTTTCTTTCTCCCTTTCTCTCTCCCTCCTTCCCTCCCTCCCCCCTTTATTCTTCCTTCCTTCCTTCCTTCCTTCCCTCCCTCCTTTCTTCCTCCCTCCCTCCCTCCCTTCCTTCCTTCCTTCCTTCCTTCCTTTCTTTCTTTCTTTCTTTTCTCTCTTCTCTCTCTCTCTCTCTCTCTCTCTCTCTCTCGGTGGCAGGGGCAGTAGTGGGAAGGTTATTTGAAGTGTTTTGTGGAATAAAACACATAAAGATTAAAAAGCAAGGCAACTAAGATGGAAATAGTACTTGGAAAACATGATGTTTAATAAATGTTAATGTTTCTTGAAAAAGTTTTGGGAACAAAAGACACCAAGCATATAAAAAGTTTTTAAAAATCTCAGTCTTCTACCCTATGTACAGGTGTGTGTGTTTGTGTGTGTTGTGTGTAAAATCTAATTAGAGAGCAAAAGTAAGAATTTTAACAACTATATTTTATAAACTAAAAGCAGAGTTCTCCACCTTCTTTTCACCCTGTTAAGTACTTGAGAATTGAAAGGTAAGTGGAAATGGCATAGGAACTGGGATATTAATTTCAGTCAGTGGTTGTTGGCTGGTGATTTATAGCTTTAATATAAATGAAGAGTTAATTCCCAAGGGATGACATACTTTTAACTTTTTTTGTAACCCCCAAGATAAAATAGAGACAGATTAAGTGTAAGGAAGAATTTGATTCTAAGAATTTTAAGGCCCTGGAATATGCTGCTGAGAAAGTTGTATAATTTACTAGAATTTGTGGGTTTCCTTTTGCTTTAGTACTTCAATTATAGAGATTCACCTTTCTAAAGAGATTTTTTTTTTCCACCTTTCAAAAAAAGTATGTGAAGTCCCCTGGATTATGATCAATAGTAAAAGGCATACGGTTTGCCTGAGATTCAGACAGCTGTTCTCTACTCAAGTCCTACAAGTTTAATAATAATGTAATTTCCACTCGTTATCCAAATAAACCTCTTTTTTAAACAATTAGGGTTTAACCAAATATGGATTATAAAGGCACTGTTTTGGAATTTTAAAAAATCTAAAGTTTGATATTTTTCTAACTAATCTTTCTCTTTTATCCACTGTGCCTGAAAGCTAGTCTGTAGTCTACAGCCGTTCCTGAAGTTTGCATTCAACTTTCAGCCATGCACAGCATCAGGGAACCTTAGGGTGCAGAATTCTTGGAAGTCAAACATCTCCTCAGCTGTCTCTACTATTTATTCCCTCTTATGATAACTAAAAGAAGAATTGTTGTGTGTAAGGTAAAAAGAAAAAGGAAGCTCCACCCTGCTCCCTTTTATCCTCTTATCTGTAGCACAGAAGCAGAAAGAGAAAGAAATACTGAGATCTTGCTGAAAGTTTGTTGTTTCCCTGTCAGAAAGCCTTCCATCCTGGGGCTGGAGGAGGGGGCTGAGCAGTTTCTTGATTCCTCTTGCTCAGCTTGGAGACAGTTCTGATGTGGAGGCTGCTGAAGGTTTTATTAGTTTAGCACCTCTGTGTGGTGTTAGTGTCTGCTTTAGCTTTGAGCATCTTAGCAATTGAGAAATTATCTTCTTTGAGGGCCTGAGTCTTTTATAACAGAATATTTTGAACACAGACAAACAAATTTCCTCTCAGTTGACCTCTCAGGGTTAAAAAAATGGTTCTGCTGTTGAAGCTGGCATGCAGCAAAAACCCTGGTTGCGGAAATGTCCCTGTCTGGTACTGGAGAGCGGGTAGCATAACCTTCAGGGGAAAAATGATCCCCACTAACTAGGAGTAGCGCTCTGAAAAGCGACAAGATGAAAATTCATTTTTAAAATCCAAGAGGGATCAACCCAGGTGGGGCTCATGCTGGCCTTGCCTTTGCACTTACTGCAACTTCACAGACACAAAGTGCACATCTTGAAGTTCTGTCCTATGTGAGGAACCATCTCTCAGTCATGCAAATAATTCCAGTTTTAATTTTAGCTTCTAACTAGATCTGACTAGAGGTGTGTCCTGATTTTAGTTATTCAGCTCACCTTGCTTTCATCTTGGGATTTAAACTTCCATTAGAATAACTACTGTAGGCTTTTGACTTTTAATGTGATTTCATGTAACGCTACCAAACAACAATACCTAGTATTTATTTAGTGCTTTTTTTTTAAAGCTCAAAGTAATTGATGTGCTTTTACTTATTTAATCCTCTTAATATCCTATGAGGAATACTAGAAGTAGGCCTTATTATCTCCATTCTGTAAAGAAATGGAGTTACAAAATAGGGAGTTTGTGAATGGTCTATGAGTTCCAAGTGCACACATGATGATTTTTCAGTTTTCTTGCCTTGCCTTCTCAGGGGACCTTGTTGCCTTGCTATATGCTATAAATATATTATACAGTGTATAGTTTTACTATTCTCAGGTCCATCAAGTTTAATGGGGTAGCCTGGCATGGTTCCTAGAGCAAGATCATGTATATGATAAATATTACTTTATAAGATGATGTATTTTGGCTTGAATATGGTTTTCAGTTAAAAAATGCAACAAAAGGAATATGTTTCATTTAATTTTGTTTCACCAGCACCTAACGTGCTGCCTGGCACATAGTAGGCACTCAATAAATATTTGTTAAACAAATGAAAGTACCTCATTAAAAGGTAACATGATAAAGAACAAAAGACCATTAAGGCAAATAAGAGGAAGTACTACTTCACTCAGCAGGAAGTGCTTAAATAGGACAACCTACCTCCACCATAAATCCCTTGGTTCTTGTTGAGTATCAGCCACTGACCTGGGTAGAATGTAGCTCCAACCAAGTGCTCTGACTTATGGAACCATTGATTTTGGGAGCTCAAAGCGCCATTTGAAATTATTTAAGCCTTTTCCTTCTTTAGTTTTTTCTTTTTTTAATAGATGAGGCAATTGAGATTGTATTTCATCTTGGTTTTGGGAAATAGAAATTAGCACACAGGCAAATTTACTTTTAAATTGCTTTATTGAATTATCTGGGAGGCATATCTTTTTAAAATTTATATGGAACAATTTGTGAGACTGAGGCACAGAAAGTTTAAATGACTCTTTGGGATTACACAGAGAATCCATGGCATAATCCAAAAGGGTCATATTTTGTGACTATTTCATAGCAAACAGACACCAGTGTGAGAATCATCCTTTTCAAACATCATGCCCCTTGTATTACAAAATGTCTCTAGCTCAAAATATATTATGAAATTCTCAAAACTCCTTAAAAATTAATTTAACTTTAATTTGGCATCACCATCCACATAAGTAACCAGAGCAAAATTCTCAGCGGCATCCTGGTTAGCCCTCTCTTCCTCCCTATAATCCAGTCAGTTACCAAATCCTGCTAATTCCAATTCTGTCTTTTGAATTTGCCTGGTTTGCTACATTAGTCAATCCCAACTGTTCTTCTCTGCTTTCTGTCCCTCCTTTAATCAGTTCTCCACACTTAAGCTTTCTAACATGTAACCGCAATAATGTTTCTCCTCTGCTTAAAATCCTTCAATGGCTCCCTGTTGTCCACACAATAAAGTGATATGTCCTTTTCAGAGCATGCACAGCCCTGCCTCTTTTGCCTTCTGCTCTTCATACCACTCTCACATTCTGCTCTTCTCGTTATATGGTACAGCAGTAGCCACAACTTACCTATCTACGCCTCCTGAACACTCTCCGTTTCTCTGTCACCTCCACACTGTGGCAAAGGCTTCTCCTTCTGCTAAAATGCTGCCGTTCTTCAAGCCACCTGGCAAGCTGTCTTCATCCTTGCTAAGGGTCCCATTGCAGTGGGCGCCTCTGAAGAGCCTCTCATTCAGCTCTAACTTGAATTGTATGATCCTCCTCAGAGAAACAATGTCCTACTCACTGTTGAGAGTGATATTTATGATTTTCCATCACATCAATGCAAATATCATGGCTTCTAATAATTCATTTATTCCTTCAGTGAGTATTTATTGAGGGCCTAAGACATATCAGACATGATCCCAGCCTTCCTTATTTTACTAGGGGGAGAAAGAAAATTAACTCAGGTGCACTGAACTCACAAGTGGAAAAGAACATGAGTCCGTGGGAGCCCAGAAGACAGGTGTCAAATAGATGGACCAGCTCAGGGAAGCCCCCTTAGGAAAGGTCATTCTTGAGCTGAATTTTGAAGAATGAATAGGAGTTAGATATATGAAGAAGTAGAGGGATGGGTGTTGCAGGCAGAATAAAAAACATTTGTGCAAGCAAATACTGAGGTGCCTAACTCCCTCAGGAACAAGGTTGGTGTGGTTAGATGGACATGTGGGGAGGAGTGTGGTGGGGGATGGGACTTGAGAGGTAGGTGGATGCCAGACCATGAAGGCCCCCATGTGCTAGATTGAGAAATTTGAACTTCATTGTAACAGTTATTGAGAACTATTGGAGGATTTTATGTAGAAAGATGAGAAGCTTGAATGTGCTGTGAAAGGTTATTATGGTAGTAGTGTACAGGATAAACGTGGGGTTGGGTCATAGATGACAGGGCAGGGGTTTGGGGCAGTTTAGATGGCCTAAAGGAAGGAATGCTAGTGTAATTAAAACAAGAAGTTAAATTTTGATATAAGGCCGTGGCAATGTGGGTAGAATCAAGAGATATTAAGGAGGTAGACTAGAGAGCTTGGTTACTGATGGGATGAGGCAACTGAATCAAAGGGGAGAGTTCAACATGACTGCCAGTTTATTGCTTTTAGCAACTTGTGGAGCACTGAACATTAATTAGGTTCCTACCCTATCCTATATTATTTTAAAATCTTGCTGGTTTTAAAAACGTTTAGCAGTAGAATAATGTTAAACATCATTCTGAAAACCCAACTAATGTTGATTTTGTGTGGTGTTCTTTAGCTCACCAAAACTTAGTGGCTGAAAACAACAATTTATTAATATGTCTCCTGGGTCTGGGGTTGAGACTCAGCAAGGCAGTTCTCACTTGGGATTCTTTAGCCAGTGCACCTAGATGGAGTTGAAGCTAGAGCCACTCGAAGGCTCCCTGACTTCCATGTCTGGTGCTAGGCTGCAATGACTGGATTGCTTGGATATTTCTTTCTCAGGTTGGCCTCTTCACATGGCTGTCTTGGGTTTCTCAGATCACCCATTCTCAGAGTCAGCATTTTCAGAGTAGTTGGACAGAGTGGTTGGCTCCCTCCAGAAGTGTGTTCCAAGAAACCAGGTGGAGCTACAAATCTTCTTATAACATAATCTTAGAAGTCATATTGTATCATATTCTATTGATTAAAATAGTCATCAAATAGATTCAAAGGGGTGAATGAATAGACTCCAGCTCTCAAAGGAGGAATTGTTGTTTATATAGAGAACATCTTTACAGAACAAGCTGCTACAATTCTTTTTAAGTAAATCAATATGACTTTCACCTTTCCCCTTAAATATTTTTCTGTATCCTAATGATAAAAGAATTACAGGACTGCTTTTTATTTAAAAACAAAAGATGTTTTCCAACTCTTGGGAATATTTACATGATATTTTTTCTATTTAACATTATAGCCAAGCCTACTACTTCTAACCCATGCAATTCCTATCACTTTTCCATAATCACACACAAGAAATCTTCTTTTATCTAATACTCTCTAATTGGAAACAGGCTTACCTTTTAAGAAGAAAAAAGTAATTGCAATGTTTACTTTTCCCATTCTTCTCCAAGTCAAGGATAGCATATGAACTAAAGCAACGAAAAACACATTAAAAACATTATTAACCCTAATAGAGGATCTCTATAAAAGGCTCTATTAAAAACTATTAGTAGTTAAGGTGAAAGTCTAGTTTTCTGCCTTTTTTTGTTAAAAACAAAAGTCCCATGGACTGTGAGTGGGATATTCCAGTATTCATTCAACCAATATTTATTACAGATCACTCTGTTCCAGGCATCATGCTAGGCAGAGTAGTTTTACTCTTTTCCAGGGACCTCACTATATGCTTTCTTATTTAGAGTGGATTTTTTTTTCAATTTATTTTTTATGGAGGTCTTATATGGTGTTAGGTACTAAATAGTACTTTGAACTTTCTATGAAACATGATAATAAGAATGTAGCTAGTCCTTGCATGTCAATGGAGCCATATGAGATTGTTTTATGGTGTCTCGAAGTTTTGAAAAAGTGCTCCAAAACAATAAATGCAATATTTCCATTTTCTATGTGTGGTTATTTACAACAAGCCTGCCATTATGCAGAATGAGGGAATTCTTTCTTCAGTTCCCTTTAAGTGCTGTTGATATTTATAGTGTTAGTTTTTCCTGCAAATAAATTCCTTAAACAACTAGGCAAACTGTTCACTTTTCTCCAGAATGATTTTTAGCCAGGAAAATGGGGCACATTTTAGGAAGAGGATTTTCTTTGCAGGGATTTTGTTCTGACTGAATAACCAGATGGAGAGTCACGGATTTGAAAATGTTTAGTTGAGCAATTCGGCATTCTCTACTGGGTTCCACAGTAGGATGCCAAATAAAAATCACAATTTAAGCTGTTATGAATTAATGAGAGTCTACAATACACATACCTACTCATTCTAACCCAGACCTAAATGTGCATGCATTGTGCATAAATACATCTGAGGATAAACATAGATCCAAATGTACATTAGCCTCCAGTTAGTTAACCATGGTTAAGTTTGGAAAAGTGCTTCCATTATGTAAAACAAAAAACAAAAAACACTCTACTTAGAAGCTTAATCCTGCCATAAAAATTGATTGAAATTTGGCAAAAAAGGAAATAAATAAATGTAATCAAATTAACCACATTTTATTAAAAGCGAAACTATCATGTTTAATGCTTCTGGCATTGTGCCTTAAGTAAATTAGTCCTCTTTGGAGTACCTGTTTATTTTTCATGTGCAATAATTGTAAATTCTTATGCTGTGACTCTTGCAGGACAAATGGATTATTTTGAGTTGTTTTAAAGATAAGGGTATCAACTCAATGTTGTCATAATGAGCCAGACTGTATCAGGGGTGGGGGATGGGGAACCTCTCCCTGGGAAAGATTAGATGCTTTAAGAAGCAGCATGAATTCTTCTAGGCCTCTAAGGTGTCATTAAGAAATCACTGTTTGGGGGCCCTAAACTACCACTGCCTCAATTGTATGCTAGGCACTAGGAATTCCTAATGAAGGCTGGTTGATACATAGTAAAAGGAATAGGGAGATATTTTTTCTCCCAAGTAGTTACTCATACTCTATTGCTGAGTCTTTAAGCTGTTGGAACTATGATTTCAGACTCCACAGAGCAGATATTTCATTATTCACACCTACACAGCTGGATTTAAGTCAGTGTTGGTTGCTATTTCCATGCTTGAATTGGTGAGGGCACTGTGGATATAAGGAGCTTACTTTAAAAGATTAAATTTTTTCCACACAAACCATATACTGGACTGGCTTTCCACATTAGTAAAGTTGCCTATTTCCTGCTCATCTGGATAGAGATAGCATCAGAAGTTATATTGAATAAAATAGGGACACAGTCAACATTTTCAAATGCATGCTATTGCTAGAGACTCCCGTGGGAAATGCCTAACCCTGCTGTAGAATTGTCAATATACATAGTGTTTCTGGGGAAAACAAAATAGGAGAGAAACCCTTTTGTCCCTTCACCTTCTAATCTTTATAATACCAATCACAGAGGTAACCCTTGGAAGAGAATAAGTGATGAATAGGTTCAGGTTATCTCTTAGTTGAAACAGTTAAAGATGTAACTTTGAACACACTGAAAGTGTTCGAATTTCTAAAACATGGTTTTATGAATTTAATAATTTGACTTCTTTTTGATTGTCAGTAGAATCAATACAACTTAGGAAATACCCCTAATTTGCCAAAATGAAGATATGAGACATATTCTACAAGGATTTGGTCATTATAACTTTTAAGTGAGATAGAATTACTATTCAAATGCCTTCTTTGGATTTATTTGGAAACACAGCGGATAGCTTTTACAATGAATTCTTTTGAAGTGTGGGCCATACAGAGTTTAAGAATATATTCTAAAATATTTAATCTATGTGTCAATGTAATTAAATACCCAAGCTACTGTAGGAACCAGAGTTATAAGTAATAATCTCCTCTAAATCCAAATGCTCTTTTAAATTCTAATTTTAGTAAGTTTCATCACCAGTGTTACTCTCTCTGCTTTCTTTTATCTGCACCCTTGGTTTTGCTATTTTGCATTTGAAAATGTCACTTCACCTGTATCCTTATTTTATTTTATTTTTTGAGACAGAGTCTTACTTTCTTACCTGGGCTAGAGTGCCGTGGTGTCAGCCTAGCTCACAGCAACCTCAAACTCCTGGGCTCAAGGGATCCTCCTGCCTCAGCCTCTCCCAGGTAGCTGGGACTATAGGCACATGCTACCATGCCTGGCTAATTTTTTCTGTTTTTAGTTGTTTGGCTAATATCTTTCTATTTATAGTAGAGACAGGGTCTCACTCTTGCTCAGGCTGCTCTTGAACTCCTGAGCTCAAGCAATCCTCCCGCCTTGGCCTCCCAGAGTGCTAGGATTACAGGGGTGAGCCACCGCACCTGGCCCACCTGTATCCTTAGATAGTTCTGAGAATTTCCATCTTAGTGTACCACTCACCTCTCTAGTTTATCTTTCTTCTTCCTCTTCCTAGGATTTTCTTCTGCTGCTCTCCCTCAAATGTCTTTGTTTAAATGTATCATATTTTTTTCTTTTATTCTTAATTTTTCTTGTGTCCTAAGAAATTGTTGCTTACTCCAAGGTCAAATTTTGATATGTTGCATTTTCATTATCATCCAGCTAAAAATATTTTCCCATTTCTGTTATGATTTCTTCTTTGGGACATGAGTAATTTTGAACTGTGTTCAATCGTTAATTTCCAAGTATTTAAGGGATTTTTCCAGATATTTGTCTACTATTGATATTTAATTTAATTCTGTTTTGGTCAGAGAATATATTCCAATCTCAATCCCATCAAATTTCTTAAGTCTAATTTTATGACTCAGCATATGGTCTATTTTGGTAAATGCTTCACATACACTTGAAAAGAATGTGTATTTTGCAATTGTTAAGTTGAGAATTTTATAAATGCCATATGATCAAGTTGGTTGATGATATTCAGGTCTTTTATAAACTTACTAATTTTCTGTCTTCAACTAATTATTATATTTATGAGTTTGTCTATTTCTACTTTCATTTCTGTCAGTTATTCCTTCATGTATTTTGAAGCTCTGTTATTAGGTGAACACACATTTAGAATTGTTGTGTTTTTTGATGAATTGAATCATTTATCATTATAAAATATCTCTTTATTGTTTATAATATTCTTTATTCTGAAGCTGACATTGTCTAATATTAATATAATGATTTCTGGTTTTTAAAATAAGTAGTGTTCGTATAATATATCTTTCTTGTCTTTTTAGCCTATCTATGTTTTTATATTTAAAGCAGATTTCTTCTGGACAGCATGTAATTAAGGCTTATTTTTAATTTAATTGATCTTCTGCCATGTAATTGCAATTTTTAAACCCCCTACATTTAATGTAATTATTGATATGTTTGAATTGAAAATTACTATGTTATAGATTGTTTTCTTTTTGTTTCACCTTTATTTGTTCCCCTTTCCTTCTATTCTTGCATTCTTTTGGATTATTTTTTATTATTGCATTTTAACATCCTTATCACCCCATTAGCTATATGCTTTTGCTTTGTTTTTTAAGCAATTGCTTTATAGTTTCCAATACATTTTTACTTTGTTAGTCTACCTTCAAACATTGTACCACATTTTATATTATTTAAGAACCTTAACACAGCATACAATCATCTCTCAGGATCCAAGGTGGGCTGGTTCCAGGACCTCTCCCCCACAGATACCAAAATCCATGGATTCTCAAGTCTCTTACATAAAATGGCATTATATTTACATAAAACTGACACGTATCTTCTGATAGACTCTAAATAATCCCTAGATTACTTATGACATGTAATACAATGTAAACACTATGTAAATAGTTGTTATACTATATTGGTTTTTATTTGTATTTTTTGTTGTTTTGTTATTTTCTTTTTTTTTTTTCTTTTTTGTAAATATTTTTGATCTGCAGTTGGTGAAATCTGAGGATATGGACCCTGCAGGTACTGACGGCCAACTATATTTCCATTTTTCCACTCCGATTCTTTGTGCTATTGCTGTCATGAAGCTTACTTATGCATACGTTATGAGCCCCACCACACATTGTTATTATTTTTGCTTTCAACAGTCTATTGTTGTTTAAATAAATTTAAAAATAAGAATTCTCTTACATTTACTCACATATTTATCATTTCTGATGTTCTTTATTTCCTTGTGTAGATCCAAATTTGCATCTGGTATCATTTTCCTTTTGCTTGTAGGACCCCCTTTAATATTTCTTATAGTATAGGGGTACTGACAGTGAATGCTCTCAAATACTGTCTGAAAAAGTATTTATTACTTTTGGTTTCTTTAAAGATATTTTTCTCTGAGTATAGAAATCTAGGTTGGCATATTTCTTCCATCAGTAGTTGAAAGATGTTTACCTATTGCTTTTGGCTTAGAATTTCTGATAAGAATACTTCTGTCACTTTTATCTTTGTACATAATATGTTTTTTTGTTGGGGACTACATTTAAGATTTTCTCTTTATCATTGCTTTATAGCAATTTGTGTATGATTTTCCTTGTAGTGGTTTTCTTTATTCTGCCTAGGATTTTTTGAACTTTTTAAATAGGTAATTTATAATTTTCCATTAAATCTTTGATTGTATTTATTACAGCTGTTTTAAAGCCCTTGTTTGCTAATTTCATCATCTCTGTCACTTCTGGGTCCGTTTCTATGGACTGATATTTCTCCTGGACGTGGGTTGTGTTTTCCAGCATCCTTGTAATTTTCAGCTGGATGCTAGACATCATAAATGTTACATTGTTGAGTGTCTGGATTTCACTGTCCTCCTTTAAAGAGTTTTTAGTTTGTTTTGTAGGCAGTTGAGGTACTTGTAGGTTATCATCTTAGATTCTTTCAAAGCTGCTTTTTAAAGTTTTTTTAAGGATGGATCTAGAGTAGCCTTTGCTCTAGATTTTGACCCTGCTACAGAGGTGTCACCCTTCTGAAGTCTGTACTGAATACTGTACTGAATGCTCCATGTTTTTGATGAGGTCTCTATACCTTGGCTATTTAAAGCACATGAACATCTCCCAGCCTTGAGAGAGCTCTGAGAATATTTTAGCTCCAGCTCCTTCATGGTTCTTTGCTTGGTTTTGTGGAATTTTATTCTATACATGTGCCACCTACAGTTTAGCAAAAAAACAAGAGAACCCCCATGAGGATTTCTGAAGCTCCTTCTCTGCATAGTTGATTCATCTCTGGTATTCCATCTTCTAAATTAGAGTGGTCTTGGCCTTCCTGAGCTCTAATTTCTGTCTCCTCAATTCAATAAGACCACAGTACTTTGGTTGGGTTGCTCCTTCCTGTGCTGCAGTCTAGAAATTGTTTCCAGGAGGAATGCAGGGGCGATCATAGAGATAACTTAGAGAAAACAGCTCTGTACTGCTGGTTATCCATTTTCTGAAAACAGCTGCTTCATATTTTGTCCAGTTTTCTACTTGTTTATGGTAGGAGGGAAAGTTCAGTTGTTTGTTTATGGTAGGATGCCAAGTCATGGCCAGAATTGGATGTTTCCATACTATAATTTTTTAAAGCAACTTTTAATCAAAGTATAGTATACATACAGAAAAGTGCACAAGTCATAAATGTTCAACCTAACAAAATTTTCACAAAGTGAGAACACCTGTATAAACTAGAATCCCAGAACATAATCAGCACCCCAGAAGTCCCCTTTTGTCCCCTTCAAGTCATAAATTCCTCCCCAGCAAAAGGCAACCACTATCCCAGTATATATCACCCTAGATTAGTTTTGCCTTCTTTTGAACTTTATTGAAATGGAATCATACAGTATGGACTCTTCTGGGTCTGTACTTTTAAACTCAATATTGAATTTATGAGATTCATCCATTTTGTTTTATGTAACTCTAGTTCACTTATTTCTATTGCAGTATAGCATTATGGTATAAATTAACTTGTTCATTCTATTTCTAATGATCTAGTTTGAAGATATTATAAATAGTACAGTTATGAACATTCTTACACATGTCTTTTGGTATATATATATACACACACCCCTTTCTGTTGAATATATTGCTAGAAAGAAATTGCTGTATCATGAGGTATGTGTATGTTCAGCAATAGTAGATCCTGCCAAGCAGTTTCAGTTTTCCAAAGTAGTTTTAACAATTTATAGTCTAACAATATATGAGAGTTCCAGTCACTCCACATCCTCAATGACAGTTGGTATAGAGCGTGTGTGTGTGTGTGTGTGTGTGTGTGTATGCATGCATTTCATTTTAGCCATTGTGGTGGATGTATAGTGATATTGCATTGTGGGTTTAATGGTGGCTAATAAATTTGAGAACGTTTTCATGTATTTGTTTACATGAAGTGGCTGTAACCTCTTCTGCCCCTTTCCCCCTGACTTTTCCTTATTGATTTGTAAAAGTATTTACATGTTTTGGATAGGAATTCTTTGCTGATATATATGTTGCAAATATCTTCTCCTACCCTGTGGCTTTCCTTTCACTCTCTTAATTGCCTTTTTGGTGAAAACTTTTTAAAAATTGTAATGTAACCTAAATTATAATTTTTCCTTTATATGGCACTTTCTGTGACTTGTTTAATAAATCTTTGTCTATCCCAAGTTTATGGCAATAGTATTCCATAGTTTTTCTAAAAAGCTTTATTGTTTTACTTTTGATGTTTAAATATACAATCCATCTGGAGTTGATTTTTGTATATGGTGTGATATAGGAGTCAAGTTTTTTTTTTTAATATGGATATCCAATTGTCCCAGCACCATGTATTGAAAAAACCCTTCCTTTTTCAACTGTTCTTCCATGACAGTTATAAGTAATGTGATCCTATCTGAATAGATTTATTCATGGATTTTTAAACCCTATTTCATAGACCTATTTATTTATCCTTATGCCAATATATTTTCTTAATTTCTATAAGTTTTACATCTTGCTATGTGGTAGTGTAAGTTCTCCTACTTTGTTCCTTAGCACAATTGCCTTAACTTTTCTTGGCTCTTGCATTGTCATGTAAATTTTAGTATTAGCTTGTCAATTTTCAAAAACATATTATACTTTTTCTAGCATATTGAAATTTCAGTGAGGATAAAGGACTCTATTTGTTTTGCATTTCTAGGCCCCAGTGTGTGCCTTATATGTACAAAATGCTCAACATATGTACCCTGAATAAACAAATGAAGTATTGTACTCTTCAATGAAAAAACCTTAGGCACCAATAATATCTCCTTTGAGTATGGTACAGAGTATGACTAGCTGAAGTTTGTAAGGAAACAGGGTCAATTCACCATCAGTGTAGGGCAAGGTTCATTGGGCCACAATTTCTAGCTTGTATGTTAGGAGTAGAAGCTACTAAACAACATGAAAGGAGGATTCAATTTTTAAGAATGCATCAGAGCTAAAAATCTCAAGTTACAGTGCAGAATAGTTAAAAGCCGACAAATCTACCTTCCCATACGATTGACTATAAACCATGAATCAATAATTACCAACGCAATTTGTTTTCCTAGTATAAGTTAATACATAACCAATATTTGTTAAACAAATTATAAGCGAATTAACTGTACTTAACTTTAGTATTTCTTTGGAGTTTGGTACTGTAAGTGCTATAACTTTTCCCGTAACATCTGTGGAGTTGCTATAGTGCTCCTACTTTTCTATATTTACAGCTTGTCTGCAAGAGTGGAGGTAAAAACAACAGAAACTTTCATTCAGTGTAGCATCACTATATAAAACATTTGTCTTGCCTCTCTGTAGCACTCCTCTCAGGGACACTTAAAGGAGATGTGGTAGGAAGTTTCTGCTTGGGAATGGCCCAGTATTTTTAAGCTACCGTCTCAATGTGTGGAATCCCCTCAAATAATATTTGCATGAGTTTGTTGTTAGGGTGGCTGTCATGATTATAAAGAATATTTAACTTGCCATGATTTTAAAATGATGTAAATAGAAACATAAACTGCTTTGAATCCATATATTTAAAATTATGACCACATTGATGCCATCAATGTGTGAGCATAAAATTTCAAAAGGAGCCTGTTTTAAAATTCTAAATTTTCTGTGCAAATAAAACTATAATTGTAATAGAAAATGTAAATAAAACCAAGAATTATTTTACCTAAATCCTTAGTTTTTTCATGTATGTGTCTCTATAATAAGACAGAGATATTGGTTAAGAGAACATTTTGTCCTGCCATAAGTGAAATTAGAAAAAAAAAAAACCTCTTAAAATTAATACAATATCTAGAAGAAATGTTATGGGCTACTTCTCCAATATAGCAAAACTTTAAAAATTGCTTCTTCAGCTACATTTTATATGTTTATGTTTATTTGACTGATTTCCAGACTTAAAATTAGTAATCAGAAAAAGAAAAGTTGGAGAATTGACAAAACAAAATATCTTCAGGACATCTATACAAAGTAAGAGCTTTCATGGTAGTGTAATTTCACTTACAGAGAATGAAATTCATTGGCAAGATCTTTACTTTCATTCATCACCATTATTTGTCTTTTTGTCTCTAAGTAAGTGATATAATAATGTGGTCTGTGGTCTTTAGTAAGGAAACATTTTGATTGCAAATCAAGTGAGTGTATAACTCTGATTCAATCAAAATTCCTGCTGTCTGTTCTTTGGCCTCCTGAGTAATTACCAAAAATTCAGTCCTTGGATATTTCAAGTCTTTGGATGGATGGATGAATAGATAGATAGATAGATAGAGATGATTTTAGACTGATATATATATCTATATTTATCTCTATAAATCTCTAGATATATAGGTATATGTATACATATTATACATATATCAAGAATTCATACATATATAAAGATTTCAGGAGATAGAGAAATTGCTTTGGACATAGGAAGTACCATTATGGAATTAGGATCCTGTAGTAATATATTATCCTAATTTCAGTTTGCTATACACCTTAGCAGGTGTCCACACAAAGGTTAAAATGCACTTAGAATTAATTCAGTGCTCTTAAAGTTGCCTTTAGTTTTTACCCCAAAAGATAACTCCATAAACAAATAGTGTTCAAACATGAGCAAAGAAACGTAATGAAGACACAACCTAATAAATGATACCCTAATTTCTAACATGCAAATAGCTGTTTAAATTTCACTGTGAAGCAATTTACCATAAAGTATTATATCTAGTGCTCTAATGGATTTGGTAAAGAAATTTTGGTTTAAATAGACTTAGAAAGGACTTTACCATTAGAGGTTGTAAGAATGATAAATTTCTTATTTATCTATCTGAGATTAATATTTCAGAAGCATTAGGAAAACATGAAATCTCAGTTTTGGTCTCTATGGTTAGATTCTACTTCTGTTTACTGTCTGTTTCCCTCTGTTACTATCTAGAAGTTCTGACTGATCACATAAACTTTTTTTTTTTTTAGGTTGTTAAAAAGAAGAGAGAGAGAGAGAAATTTATGTGTCTTACACTTAAAAGGATCTTTTGGGCTTTTCCTTTTACAGCTTCTCTCTTTTTCTCCGTTTGGTTTTTTTGTGAATGTTTTTCATTAGTTATTTTTAAAGGTAATAAAGATGTGTGACAAAGTTATAGCTTCTGCATTTTTCCACATCTTTATAGTTGTGTTGGTGTCTGATCATTTATAGTGAGAAAGTATGAAATTTATTTGTATTAAATCAAAGATGATTTCTAAAAATGGCTCTAGATTCACACAATTATTGTGGATAGTATTTCCTTGTCCTTGGTGAAATCCCTTTAAATCCCTCCGTGTTGGGCTTTCTCATCCTGCGATTCTAAAAACAATTCTGATTCAAGTCCAGCCAATTCCCTGGATTCAGGTCAGGAGTCTGTAGTAAATTTTTGTTTTTCAGGAAGGATTTAAATCAACTTAAGGATGATAACTTTTCAATAAGTTATCAGAGAAATAGGGATGTTTGAGAAATACTTGCTTATCATTTTGAGTTTGGCATTATGAGGGAAAGCCATGGCATCCCATAAACTGTCACTTGATCACTATAAAGACATGTGACTCTGGGGTGGGTGACCCATGGGTCTGACTCTCTAGCAGAACCGTTCATGGACATCTGGAACTCAAAGTATATCTAACATCTGCTGTACTGATGTTTCAGGGTTTTTGCGACTTTTTCAGCTCAGTCTCTATAGTAAATCTTATAGTACAAGAAAGCTGGCTTGAGGTAAGGAACTTACGGGGCTTTCCATTTTATATCCCTTTTAAGAGAGCATTTGTCTGCATCACAGAGTCACATAAAGAGTCTTTATCTCTTTCCTGAGACCTAGTGCCTTGAACACCGTAGATATTCATACACAAAGAGTGATGTTGAATCACATACCTACACCCTGAAAATTCTTATAACCGTGAAATGACAAAAAGTAGTAGGATTCTGATGCCCATTTCAGTTTTTCAGATGAGAATCTTTAATGCCCCCTTAGGTTGTAATTCATTGAAAATAAAATCTACATTTCCTGAATCTTCAATCTTTATCTGTAAATATTTTTAATCTTTTCTATTAATGGTAAAATGTAAATGTAAGGTATCTCCTGGCTTTTTGCATGATTAGCATTATGTTTCTTGGGGACTTAATTTTCTTCTTTATAATATTTCCCTAATGTTTGATTAGGAATTATTTAAACCATATATGTCAGCAATTTGGCTCTATATTTTTTTGTCCTATTAATGTAACTTTGAATCTAAGAATTGAAGCATCTTTGATCATTTTATCCATTTATTTGCCTTTCAGCATTATTAAACTTCCTCCTATGCACCACGCATTGTGATAGATGCTGAGGAAGAAATATGAACAGCACATGGATTCTGTTTTTGAGGAGCTCATAGTTTTGTGGGAACGGGCACAGATAGAGAAAAAAATATTATAAGCAACAGGGGATAAGCCTGGGCATGGTGGCTCACACCTATAATCCTAGCACTTTGGGAGGCTGAGGTGAGAGGATCACTTGAGGCCAGGAGTTCAAGACCAGCCTGAGCAAGAGCGAGAACCGGTCTCTACAAAAAGTAGAAAAACTAGCCAGATGTGGTGGCACGTGCCTATAGTCCCAGCTACTTGGGAGGCTGAGGCAGAATGATCACTCGAGCCCAGGAGTTTGAGGTTGCACTGAGCTACCATGATGCCACTGCACTCTAGCCTGGTAGACAGAACAAGACCCTATCTTAAGAAAAAAAAAAAAAAACGTAAAGAAGGATGTGAAAAGGAGGCTTAACTCTGTTTGAAGGTACCCAGGTGGCATTCAGAAGGCAGATAAGAAACACAACCCCTGGTGTCCAAAAGGCCAGGGTCAGACAGGAGGTGCAGTCACTTTTCTAGGCTGGAAAGCATGAAGCTTACCGAGGAGAATGAGGGGAAGGTAGGGGTGAAAGCCTGGACCATGAGAATGGAGTTTGAATGGGTCTTGATCCTATGGGCGGTTGGCAATCGCTGAAGGACTAAAAGTAATGAAGCAACAATATCAGGTATGCATGCAAAGTGAAGAGAAACTCAAAGCAGAAAGAGCTATAGTAGATGATACTGTTCAAATCCAGGCAAGAAATAATGAAAGCCAGACATTTGATAAGAATAGTAGAAATGGAGAGAAGGAAAGAGTTTTGAGAGAAATCAAGGAGTTAGAAACCCAAGGATTTAGCGACTGCTTGGATGTGAGGCGTAGGGGCACTCGGGATGGAGTTTAATTCTGATTTCAATTATTGTACATAGAATGTATAGGCAGAGCAAAAGGAGGATCAGGTTTTTGGTGGGGGTAGGAAGAGAGATGAGAGACGCTCTCTGGTCAGATTGAAATTCAGGTGTTCATGGAACATCCAGGTGGAGCTGTCTGGGAGGCCATTTAATGGCTGGGTTTAGGGCTTAAATAGAGCAGATCTAGGTATATAAATTTGGAAATCAACTAATTACCTTAATGAGTGTTATATGTCTGTCAGGGTCTGTGCCCATTCTTTCAAAATCAATTGAACTTTAAATTTATGTTATTTAAACAAAACCAACAATTTATGCCATTATGGCATACAATTAGATAGCATCTTTTTATGTGTTTCAGTAGACCCCGCCAGCATAGTCACATTATCTACAGTTGTTAAATAGTGAATTTAAATGAAGTCTCAATCAAAATTATGTTGGAAATACATTGTGTTTTGTGTGTTTTGTGCTAGAATAGTATGAATAGCTTTGAACTATATATGCACAAGAAAGAATAAGGAATAGAATATTTGTATTTATTCTCCCTGATGGTCAGGCTTAAAATCAATTAATTTTTGAAAGGATGAAGGATAAATAGTCCAAATGAGAAGTAATCTTTTGAAGAGACAGCATCTGAGCTCTTTTCCCCATCGTTTTGTTATCTCCAGGATGCTACTGGCATAGTTAGAAGTCACTATTGACAACAGTCCAAATCTTTAGGTCTCTATTTTTTTCTCTGTGAGATGTTTTCTTGTTGCTAAGAGTCTAGGAAATGCTTTAATCAATTATTGCTGTCGTTGGTGTTTTTAATCTGAAAACCACCTTTTACTCCTTTGTTTTCTCAAATCTTACCAAAAGTTTTGAACATTTCTTTTATATTTTCATAGTCATTCCACAGAAATCCTTACGGATCCACTTTGACCTGAGAAAGGTTTCAGGTATGCAGGGAGCAACGTCCCCCCAGAGTGTGACTCCTGGCCAACTTGACTCTGACAAATTAGTTAGAGATGCTGATTAAGTTACATGAGAACCATGATCTTCAGGGCCTTTGCTGATTTGTCATGTGGTTACTGGTCATTTTTCAAGGTCAACAGGCAGGGGACGGTGCTAAGAGAAGCCACTATATTGTATGTAACTTGGCTTCAGACAGAATGTTGACCTCTTGTCATTATAGGGGACACAGGGTGGAGCATAGCCCCTAATGCTTGAAAGTGTGATGATACCTCTAGGATGTCACAGCGGGAACCTCAATAGCTGTTCAATTAAAGTCAGATGTTCCACCAGAGGAAGGAGCTGGCACATATCACAGCAAGCTAAAGGGCATGATCCTTTCACTTTGGGGGGACAGGGAGTCTTACTCAGGTGGCCATATGGTTCTGAAATAGAGGAGTTTATTCTCTGACAAGACGAATGGTATTATTTTCTGGTTCCATAGTAAAATGTTCATGATGGATTTTGTGTGATTATCTTATCTTTTGGTTACAGAATTGTCTCTAGCGTCTCCTCATCCAACCCTCTCTACCTTTTTTGCTGTGCTTCTGCTATAATTAAGTTTTGAAAGAGAAGAAAGAGTGTGGGAGTTTGCCCTTGTTAAAGACAGGTTAATTCTAGACATGGCTTTACATGTTGACATTTCCCAGTTAGCTCACAGCTCATAGTAGAATTCTGTTGAAACTCTGCCATGATATACTGCCAGCAAGTGGGAGTGGTGAAAAATACTAGGAAGGCTAGTGACGGCTAAAATAACACAAAATAGTACTGCTGTCATCACCTGTTTTGACAACACAGACCTTACCAAAAGCACAACAAGAAGACCCCTACATATTTAATAGTATTTTAAGGAGGAATAGTTAGCTTGCATCATTCTGATCATTTTTAGGGTGAAAAAATAATAAGTTTTTTTTTTAAAGAAACTAAATCTTCTTATATTAAACAAGCTGGCCACTGGATGCTTTACCTACCCCCTTTATTTATTTTTATTTAAAATGCCTTGTCTCTTTTATTCCTTGCAGTTTGAAATTAACTTTCAGTTTCTTTCCTTCAGGGAAAATACAATCATTTAGTTCTTTAAAGTACTTGCTTTGTGTAATAGCCAAATTTTAGGGAAATATAAATTAAAACCACTTGCTGTGATTAAATCTGAAACTAACAAATACTTCCATGCATTCACAATAACTACTTTTTTTACTGACATGAATGTTTGGTGCAAGATACCCTATTTGTAAAATGTTTGCACTTGGCTCATCATAAAAGGTGTTTTCTTTCTTTTTCTCTGAAAAATACCAATTAGCCCTGATTATGTGTTGTCACTCACTTTATGCTCTTTTTCCAATGCAAAGAAAAAATAAACAAAACACAGAAGTTGGTCTTAAATATCAAAGATCAAACAAGATGAAGAAAAGAAAAATCCATTGCCCTATGGACTCTTGGAAATTAAAATACAAAAGTCTCCTGAAACAGTACTGCTTTATGTAATGTTGTTGTGAAGCAGAGGCAAAAGCCTGTTTATATTAATCATCCTTTCCTGTAGCTTCCATTGGCAATCACTGCTGCATTTCAGCTGTAAGAGTTTACCTTACCAATGTTTTCTGTCACTGGGTAGTACTGGAAAATGTTCCACCCTGAATATACCAGACGGAGACTACACTGTCTCCTAAAGCACTGACAAATCATTTATTAATTTTCATTACAGTGATTAAAACCAGTCAGGTATAAGGGAATCTGGAAGCAAATTAAACACATATTTATTCTAAGCTGGAAGATTTCCTTGAAGTCTTCCTGATTAGAAAGTTTATATTCTTTTGCCCTTGTTTCAACTCCTGACTTCAATGTATGTAGCATTTAGCTGTTAGGTAGATTTGAGTTGGAAAAGTTACTTGTTAAGGGAAATCTTTATATAACTACAATTGTACCATCTTATTATGACTTTTATTATACAACTTAGCAACATGCTGCATAATTACATATCGATTACATATCATAAAAGTCTGATATTTCTTGGAGTTTTTTGATACTTAATAGAATATTCCTCAAGCCTTACTTTATTGCAATAATTCCATATTTCCTGACTTATCTGATTCTAAATTTCTATGTCTGTCAAAGGCATACCCATGTGGTGCTTTCCATTTATGTTTAAATATTTAACTTGGTATTTAAGAAAATTAGTACTTTATACTTGCTATGTGTAATTTACTGTGATGACAAATAATTTATAAAAGGTTCTTTTGACAATATATGAGTTATCATGGGCTTTGAAATCTCTTCACTGGGACTTAACCCCTGTTTTTCTGCAATTAATGGTGGAAAGGATTGTAAACATGTACTCAAACAACTCCTTCTCATCCTTCAAAACTCAGTTCAGACATCACTACTTCTACCTCTACTTGAAGGAATTTTTTTCTTCCCAAGGTATATTTTGGATTTTAACTATCTAAGTAATATGCAGGCTTATACTTTAGCTTTTGCATTAGGAATTTTCTTTTTATATCATTTTCTGGTCCTCAAACCCATACTGAATAAGTTAATAATCTTTTGAAATGGAAGGGGAAAAAAGTGATTTCAAAATAATGAAAACAAAGTTTGCTACAGTTACCTCTCGATAGAAAGAACAAATTTTCTCAGCCAGTGGCAGGTGGAAGGGCAGCCCAAGTGACTGGTTGCTGAGGAGATGAAAGAGAAAGATTAGAGGGAGGTTTCCTTGCACTCAGGAATTCATTCTTTCACCAAAGATGCTACATCAGCACAGAGAAAATATTTCTTGTTCTCAAAGTACTCACAGTCCAGCATGGGTGGGAGAGAATGAGGAGGTAGATGGAGGAGTAGAAAATTAAAATTCAATGTGATCCATTATTCAACAGAGAAGATGGGCACCTAACTTGACTGGGATAGTCCAGGTTTGGTCAAGTGCCAAAGGAAAAGAGGATTGAGCTAAGAATTTAAAGATAGACTTTAGCCAGGAAGAGGCTCAAATTCTTTGCAAGTCTAACATGTGAGTAAACTTTTATCCACTAAAAAGAATTTTATGCATTAAACATTAATTTATGTCTCTGTGTTAATTTTTAAATGATTTATAGATTGATCTTAAATTATAGACCATATCAGTTCAAATTGAAGCTAGGAATAGGTACTTTTTAAAATTTCAAAGTATTAAGGGAGTATAAATGTTTGGGTTATATGGATCGCTTTTGTAATGCTTGGGTCCTGGCTATAGGTATGCCCATCACCCAAATAGTGTTTATTGTATCCATTAGGTAGGTTTTTACCCATCCCCACCTTCCCCTCCCCCCTGCTTGATCCCCATTGAGTTTTACGTACCTCTGTGCACATGTGTGCTCATCGGTAGTTCCAATTTAATAGTGAGTACATGTGGTGTTTGTTTTTCCATTCTTTAAATAATTCACTTAGGAGAATGGTCTCAAGTTCCATCCAGATTGTTGCAAAGGTATTAATTCATCTATTTTTATGGCTGAGTAGTATTCCATGGTATACATATACCACATTTCATTAATCCACTCATGAATTGATGGGTACTTGGGTTGATTCCACATCTTTGAGATTGTGAATTATGCTGCAATAAACATTCGTGTGCAGGTGTCCTTTTCAGGAAAAGTCTTCTTTTCCTTTGGGTAGATACCCAATAGTGGGATTGCTGGATCAAATGGTAAGTCTACTTTTAGTTCTTTGAGGAATCTCCATACTGTTTTCCATAAGGGTTATACTAATTTGCAGTCCCACCAACCGGGTATTAGCATTCCTTTCTCTCTGCATCCGTGCCAGCATCTATTGTTTTTGGACTTTTTAATAAAAGCCATTCTAAGTGGGGCTAAGGTGATATCTCATTGTGGTTTTAATTTGCATTTCCCTGATGATTAATTACTTTGACTATTTTTTCATGTTATTGGCCATTTGTCTTTCTTCTTTTGGGAAGCTTCTGTTCATGTCTTGTGCCCACTCTTTAATAGGTTTGTTTGTTTGTTTCTTAATGATTTGCTTGAATTCTTTGTAAATTCTGGATATTAACCCTTTATTGGATATGTAGCTTGTGAATATTTTCTCCCATTCTGTAGGTTGTCTATTTGCTCTGTTGATTATTTCTTTGGCTGTGCAGTTTTTTAGTTTAATCAAATCCCATTCATTAATTTTTATTGTTGCCATAATTGCCATTGGGGTCTTAGTCATAAATTCTTTGGGTATGCTGATATCTAGAAGAGTTTTTCCTACATTTTCCTCTAGAATTCTTCTGATTTCATGGAAATAGGCACTTTTTAAAATGAGACTGGCTATTCAGTAATGCCTTCAGTCAGATTCTAGGACCACATTGTCATAATCCTCTAGGATTTGTTTAGCACCTGCTGCTTGTATTGCAGCACCAAGAGCAGCAGAATGTGGAGGCAGAGCGTGGACTCTAGTTAGACCAACTTGGGCTTGGATTCAGGCTCTGCCACTTATCAGCTGTGACCTTTCCAGGCATGGTTTCTTGTACATCCCCATTTCTTTTGCAACTGTGTGGTTGTGAGGAACAAATATGTGTAGACTGCTTAGCATGGTTACTGTAACATAGTATTTATACAATAAATGTTAACTGTTTGGTGAATGATTGAATAGGTAAGTGACCACTATTGTCATAAATTCTTTGCAGGGAAACAGATATAATCCTTTCTACAAATGGATTCTTGTGGTAAAACTGAATTTTCTTGGCAATGGGTAGGTAGTTTGTTAGTTTTTAATCCCCAGGATACATTTTGGATTTAAGGTAGAAATTTATAATAACAAGGATATTTAGAAGACATTTTATGAATATAGATTTAAAATAATAAGTATTTATAATAAGCAAATAAAGCTCTATAAATTATGTATATTTTTATAATTATTTAGGAAGCTGACCAGTTTAGCCTAGAAAGTGATTAAGAACATGGATTTGGGAGCCAAACTGGTTGGATTTGGTTTTGTTTTTCTACTGCTGTGTAACAAATCACCTCAAAACTTAGTAGCTTAAAATGACAACCATTTTATCATCTCTCATGATTCTGTGGGTTGCTTGGGCTCACATGGGCAGTTCTTCTGCTTGTCTTGATTGGAGTGCTTCATAGTGCGACAATAAGATAGTGGCTGAGGCTGCAGTGGCTAAGATGACTTCCTCACATGGCTAGTAATTGGTGCCAACTGTTGGCTGGGAGTGTGCCTCAATTCTCCTCCACGAGGCCTCTGCATGTGGGTTAGGCTTTTTAGCATATGGCACTGGGTTCCAAAAAGAAATGCACCAGGAGGGCAAATGCCAAATGTACAAGTGACTTATCAAGCTTCTGCTTATGTAACACACACTAATGTCCTATTGCCCAGAACAAGTCATGTGTCCAAACCTGGAGTCGATGCAGGAGGGCACTCCACTCCACCAGAGCAGGAATATGGAGAGGTGTGGTTGATTGGGAACCTCCACGGTAACAGTCTGCCACAGGATGGGATCCCAACTCTGCCCTTTAATAGCTGTGGGACCTTGGACAAGTTACTTCTCCTTGTGCTCTAATAAAATAGGGTAAACACTGGTACTCTCTTCGGAGTGCTTTTGTGAATATTAAGTCAATAATGAATTAATGAATTAATACATGTAAAATACGTGTAACAGTTTCTGGTATATAAAAGCATGTAATAAAGTAAGCTAGTTTTAGTAATGGTTGAGGTGACAGTAGTACTTATAGCAGTAATAATAAAATTATTAGTAGTAGCAGTGATAGTAGGAGTAATAGAAGAAATAGCCTCTTAGGAGTAGAATATCCATGCTTCATGGCAACTAACTGCTGAGCTTTTAAAGTCTATGGTATGATGATTCTTAGAAAACTAACTGGCTGGGCTTAGTTTCCTTTTCTTTCCTTTTGATCATATTAAAAACTAATGAAATTTTCATCACAATTCAAGGGAATAGAAAACACACACGGAAAGATAGGTAAAATTCATTTATAGAAGCAAATCAGAATTTACAAAATACAATAAAAAGATCTTTGATTTAAGTAATTAATTTACAAAGCTCTTCCTGGTTCAGTTAAGAATTTAACAGATCATTAACTACTTGACAGGACTGTCCAATGAGGAAATGACTGTAATTCCAAAATAAGGCACTAATGAATGCTTAGCACTTTCGTGATACTTCCAGGAGAGTACCACAAATAGAGGCCAAGAAATGATTACTATCTTTAGAGATACTTCCTGGGATCAAAAACATCTATTCAATTCCCCTAGGTAATAACCTCAGAATTATTTCTCAATGCCCACATCAACTTCTAAATATCTTTCTGATTAATCCCTTTTTCGCCATCCCCACCACTACTTCTAATTTCAGGCACTAATTTTTTCTCATCCAAGTTAATTTTGTAAAAGCCTCCTAACTGGGCTCACAACTTTCTGCACTCTAATTCTGCTGCCAGAGTTCTCTCTTTGAAAATGCAGATAAGGTCCTGTTGCTGCCACACCATATCTCATCTCCCATCACTTTGCACTTTGACGCCTTGCTTTTATTAATACGTACCTGTAAAGTCCAAAACTGCTCACCGTGACACTCAAAACCCTCTAGACTTTGGTACTTCTTAGACGCTAAGTAACAGGTTGTTAAATGAAAGAATGACCCAGTTTGGGACTGTCATAATCTATTTATGAAGAAGTGTCTATTGGATTCCTGAAATTAGAGGGATCCATGATAGTCTTGACACTTATACATGAATTGCCTTCAAGTTTTAATGAATATTTAAGGTGCAGGAAGTAACACTCAGTGAATTTATTAGGACTGCTTTCCCAAATAGGAGTAGTTGATAGTCTGATACACCTAAATAGTTGAGAGGAGCACTTACATACCTTTACATTGCATGATCACTGGTACCCTCCATTAATGCTCTGATTTGCGTGGTGAAAATGGCCTGATAGTCTACAGTTCCCTGGAATGGTGTCATCAGTATTCATATTTAGAGTTTGTATTATGTTCCCACTTAAAAAGTCAGTATATGGCCGGGCGCGGTGGCTCACGCCTGTAATCCTAGCTCTCTGGGAGGCCGAGGTGGGCGGATCGTTTGAGCTCAGGAGTTCGAGACCAGCCTGAGCAAGAGCGAGACCCCATCTCTACTAAAAATAGAAAGAAATTATATGGACAGCTAAAAATATATAGAGAAAAAATTAGCCGGGCATGGTGGCACATGCCTGTAGTCCCAGCTACTCGGGAGGCTGAGACAGGAGGATTGCTTGAGCCCAGGAGTTTGAGGTTGCTGTGAGCTAGGCTGACGCCACGGCACTCACTCTAGCCTGGGCAACAGAGTGAGACTCTGTCTCAAAAAAAAAAAAAAAAAAAAAGTCAGTATATTTCCTTATTTCAGTGTGACTAGTTGGTGGTGGTTTGCTTTCCAGATGTAGGAGGAACACTGGATATTTGTTTGATAGTAAATTTACGGGCGAGAGAAACACTTGTGGATTTTCTTTGACAATTGTGTTCTTATTAACTTCTTTTAAAGCATGCTCAGTTAACAGTTTCTGTCACCAGTAATTTTTTTTCTTTTGCATTCATGTCCACTTTGCTTTATCTCACACTGTGTCCTGAATGAAAAAAAATGGAATGTGGAATAATACTTTCTATATGTCAATGTGTTCTAAAAATTGGGTGGGGTTGGGGAGAGAATGCCAAGAACTTGCCTACTGAGAGAGAGCTGTGGGGTGCTGAGACTGTGGGCTTGGGGTTTTTATTTAAAAGACTCATATCCAGTGCAGATGAATATACCTTGGTACAGTGTGCAGGAGTGAATGTGAAACTGACTTAAAAGCAGAAGAATCATGTCAGGGTACTGGTGTTCCTTGGGGTTTTGTCCTGGGCCATCTTTTCTTCTCACTTTCAGACTCAACCTAGATAGTCTCATTACCTCCCATGTCTTCAGTGGGCCTCCTTACCTGCATGGTTCCCAAACGTGTATTATCCCATTGGGATGCCTAACAGGACCCTCACACTCAGCATATCCCTGATTGGATTCATTCTTGTCACCTCAAACTTGTTCTTCAGTGCATGACAGCACCACCTGCCATTTTCAAGCCTCATGGATCCATCCTTTCTACCTCCCTCATTCTTCAAATTCAATCCGTCCTTCCCTTCACTTCTACAATGTCCCTCAATTTCCTCTTTTTCTCCTGCCACCTCCTGTCCTGGTCATGATAATTCTTGCCTGGATCATCCAATAGCCTCTTTCTCAGCATCCTTTTCTGCAAGTAAACCATCACTCCAACCTGAATCCATACTTTTCATTGCAGCCTAAAACTCAAAAGATAGTAAAATTAGGGGATGGACACAACTGAAGCTCAGACTTGGGGGGATGGGGAGGCATGGACAATGTATATAGCCTGATCTTTTGTACCCCCATAATGAGCTGAAAAACAAACAAAAAATAAAAATAAAAATAAAAATAAAGATAGTAAATTGATTGTACTATTTACTTCCCTTCTTAAATCTTTTCATTAGTTTCTTATCTCCGTTTGGATAAATGTAATGCTCTTTAACATAGCTGGAAGAAGATCCTCCAGTATCTAGCTATCTCCTATATAACTCTCCATCCCAATTCCATATGACACTCACCGTATCACTCCATGGTCTGTCCTGAACTGTCCGATATGGCATCCACAAGCTACATGTGGCCATTTAGATTTAAATTAATTAAAAGCAAATAAAAGAAAAATATTATTTCTTCAGTCATACTAGCCACATTTCATGTATTAAATAACCACATGAGGCCACTGGTTACCATATTAAATAGCATAGATTATAAAAGATTTCCATCACTGCAGAAACTTCTGTTGAACAGCACTATGCATAATGAAACACTTTCATCTCTTAAACTTGATCATCTCTCTCATTTATAGTCTTTTGTCCTTTGCCTGGAATGCTTTCTAATTCTTCTTTCTTCCCATTCCCCATCAATACTTTCCCACCACCATTTTTTAATAGACTTTATTTTTTAGAGAAGTTTTATGTTCATAGCAAAATTGAGCAGAAAGCACAGAGGACTCCCTATACCCTTTGTACAACATCCTGCACCAGGGTGGTACATTTGTGACAATCAATGAACCTACACTGACACATCATTATCACCCAAGGCCATAGTTTTTATCAGGGTTCACTCTTGGTGTGGTACATTCTATGGGTTGGGACAAATGTGCAATGACATGCATCTAGCATTGTGGAGTATTTTCACTGCCCTAAGAATCCTCTGTGCCTCACCATTATTTTTTACACGTCATCCCTCCTCCCTGAAATTCACCCTTTGCCTGCTCTCTCAACCATACCATATCTATCCTTCAATAACAAATCAAATCCAAATTAGATTGTAAAGCTTTTCCATATCTCCCTCCTCTAAAGTCCTGTGCAGTTACAAAGTGTGAATATAAAGTAACCAGTACTTTTCTAAATGATGAAGAAATCACACCTTATTCACTCAAGTGAATATTGTTCCTTAAACTAGTACCTTGTTCCAAGGCACTGACTTAATCAAAAAATTTTGGGGGCACACACTCTTGGAACACTCTTCAGAAATAATTTATCCTATATATGGCTATTGGTTTCATAATAATGTGGCCAAATCTCTTTTGTTATCTAAGGTGGTATCATCCAGTCTGATCAGCCTCTGTATTCACCGCTGTTAGTTCCATCTGATGCTTGATTCTTTCCAGAAACTGAATCCATCTTCAAAAATACCAGTTTAGGTTATTGGAAATTAGATACCACAGGCTCAAGGGAATATGATAAAGTACCAAAATGTTTTAAACAGTGGCAATGTCTTTTTAATATGTTTTTAGATGGGCAAGGTGACAACTTTGAAAAGGGTAACACTCATTTGGGTTGGTTGGTTCTGACAGGTTTATTAAAAATCAAATAAGCATCTACAATGTATATATACACTTCAAAAATATGTTGCATATGGTAAATACATACAATTTTATCTGCTAATTAAAAACAAACCAAACAAAACAATAAGCAAACCAAAAACCTATGCTCTTTACTTTATAGTCCTTTCTCAGATTTTTACAGTTGATTTGATGGTTACCTTTGTACACATCTTGCATTTTAAAGTTGAAACTATTTTCAGATTTTCATTGACATTTTATTTGTTTATATGGTGTACCTCCTAGTACATGATAAAAAACTCCTCAAAGGTAGGTCCTTATTGATTTTTAGTGTCCTCCATAGAGCCTCGATCATTGCTAATAATAGTTAATAAATAATTAACACTTTGCAATTTCCAAATCATTCCTAAAGATTTGACCCCCTATTTCCTTACACAATCCTATGAAGCAGGTGTTTCCCTATGATCCCCAATCTCCAATCAAGAGACAGTGGAAGTTGGGGCACTGTATGTGCCTTTCTGGGCTTCTAGTAAATCAGCAGGCAGAGATATGAGCTGTTCAGTTGCTTTGGCGTTCACAGAGGATGCAATGGCTTTTCTTCTGTCCATGCTGGAGATGCATTTTTAAGGGTCAACAAAGACCCTGACAGCCATTTTCCTGGTGCTGATAGAAGCTAAAAGACTTGCCAGAACCAAGACTGTGGCATCATCAACCATCCATTATAGTTATCTTGGCCATCTACAAACATAGGCACTGTGCCACTTTGCTGCTCTTTGCACAGTTTGTACTCAAAATTTTTCTCTTGATTTAAATATAAATCTTAACAGGATTCTCGCAGAGGCTAGGTTTTGACGGCATTTTATTTTCTTTCTTACATGTTTCTGGAATTTTTCATTTTTAGAATGAACAAGCATCACTTTTAAAATTAGGAATTGTTTTACCTGAGTGATTTAGATTTGAATAACTTTTTAAAAATGGTAATAATTGTAAATGTTTAAACATTCAAATAGTGCATACTGTAAGAGTATTCCTAGTTCATTTTCTTTTGGATCACAGCAGAATAAGTATTGCACTTCACCTCCCAAATGTTACCTTTTATAATCTGATTCTATACCTTTACTTCTTTATAACAAGCCACTGTATTTTCAATATGAAAAAAGACTTGCTGCTTTATAATGGAAACACTAGGTGACTTCTGCACATCCCAGGTAACTGTGCTTCCATTGTGTTCTTCTTCCCCATTACCTCCTCTTTCTTAAGCCACACCCTGAACATTCCTCCCTTTTTTCCATTCGTATATAACTTGAACCATATCCATTTCTCAGGTTTGGCGACAGTTCAGGACCAAGGGACAAGGTCACAGAGATTATAGACTGTTGAATGTGTGACAAGGCGGCTCATAAAGAATCTGGTCAGATGTCCTTCATTTGCCTTTAATTAACTACAGCTGCTTTTTATGTTGCGAGCTGATCTTTGATCTGCTTTCCTCTTCAGACCTCTGTGCACAAGGTAGTTAAAAACAAACTAGGAGGCCAATTTTAAAGACAAAAAAAAAATCCCTTCGGGGTAATCAAGTGACAGTCGAAGCAGCCATAAGCTGTTAGCTTTATTCATTAGAGAACTTTAAACATGTCAAGAAATAGAATAATGTCCCTGCTGTTAGATCAGCCTCAACAATGAAGATTACAACAGCTTTGGGACGCATGAGTGGGCAAGCTTCTTGTGAAAACAAGTTTATTGAGGAACGTTTTACTACAGTGGCACAGAATCTAGCTTACACAGTTTCATAGCAGGAATATTGGTTCAATATGCATTGAGAAAGTTGGCCCTCTAAGAATGGCAGATTTACAGTGCAACCTCTCTCTCTAACCCAAATGGCCCCTTCAATTAGGTTTAGAAACACTTCCTAGAGGCTATCCTGTTGAAATGGATGGCCTTTGTTACACCACAAAGCTTTTGCTGAAGCACTTACTATAGCGCATGATCCAGCATAAATTTTCGTTTGGTAATGACTATATAAATCTTGAGATCTTTCATAGGCCTGAGTAATTGTTATAGTCTTCTTTGGGATCAAAATTCTAATGTCAATATCACCAATTTTAGAAAAATAGAGTGTACCAAATAATAGAGTGAACAAATAATCTTGGCCTAGAGTTTAAGAATTGTTTTGGAAAGGAGTTCATTCTAATCGTATCTAAATGGGTTTCCTTGTGCCATTTTTTTCTTCTTTGTTATAGTCCACAGCAACCTACTTATGATTTTAGATCCCTTAATAACATGAGAAAACATTTCATTTAAAAGGGAGATCAAGAACGTTCCAACCCTTATTCACCATGCATTTTCAATTCTCATAGTGGCTCTCCCTTCTCTTAAGTTCCAGAGAACAGTCAGCCTTACAAAACTCTTATAATGTATCAAATTTAAGGGAAACAAATACCATTCTGTATTCCACAATTTTCTTACTCTTAAAAGTGACATTTTTTGCTCAAGACAAAACTAGGAGGCCCTTTGAGTTGCTGATTTATTTCAGGTTCTTCCAAATGATCTATGGGCAATCTGTTTATTTCTCTGTTCCTATTGACTTGTGCATGGTCAAATTATGAATTAGGGTCAGACTTCTCATTGGCTAAGCCTATAGCATTTCCCAGTCACATTGCCTGCTCCTTTCTTGGATCTTATAATTACGTCATGGCTCTTGCCATTTACTGTTTCTGTTAAGGGATGCTCTTTCTTTTTCTTTTTCTTTTTTTTTTTTTGTTTTTCATTTGAGACAGAGTCTTGCTCTGTTACCAGGGCTAGAGTGCCATGGCATCAGCCTAGCTCACAGCAACCTCAAACTCCTGGGCTCAAGTGATCCTCCTGCCTCAGCCTCCCGAGTAGCTGGGACTACAGGCATGCACCACCATGCCCGGCTAATTTTTTTCTATGTATATTTTTAGTTATCCATATAATTTCTTTCTATTTTTAGTAGAGACGGGGTCTCACTCTTGCTAAGGCTGATCTCGAACTCCTGTGCTCAAACGATCCACCCGCCTTGGCCTCCCAGAGTGCTAGGATTACAGGCATAGAGGACGCTCTTTCAAAGGACAAAAATTCACTTGTGCAAAAAGCAATATGTGTGGAAAATATAGAGAGTTTGTCCTCAATTGCCTGAATGTTTATTCTAACTCTTCTATAGTCGAAGTTTGAGAAAATTTTCTAAGAACAGGAAAAAGGAGGGGTGATACCTTGCATATATATTTTCAAAGCAAAGTGATTATGCTCAGCTCAGATTTAGGATTACTTATAGGCTAGGAACACCTACATGGCCAATCAGTTGGCAGAGGAGCAAGATTCAGCTCTGAGAAGCACATGTCACTACACTCACTCAGCTCCAGCCAATTATTGCTTTGTAGAGGGTGGCTCAAGGAAGCCAGATATTCTCATTTTTGATTTTTAAATGTTGACAACCAATTCATTTTAAAAGAACGCTATGTGAACTGAACAAAACACATCTGTAGATCATTTTCTGGATATAGTGCCTCCATCTTCTTTTCATGGCTTACCGCTTGGGTGAGCTATGACATGTCTCTCCAAAAGAAGATAAAAGATTTTGAGTTCCTTGTGGATGACATTGTGTAATCAGAAATGCTCACACAAACTGATAAGTGAGAGCAGCAAGGCTAGTAACAGCAAACATTTGTATAGCGATGATTTGCAGTGCGCTTCCACACTGCGTTTAAATTGGCCCTCAGGGCAACTTGGTGAGGCCAGTAGGACGGCTATTATATTTCTTCCCATTTACAGAGGAGGAAATTGAAGGCTCAATGAGTAGTTTTTGAACATTTTAAGGACACAGAATTTTGGGAGAAATTGTCAAAAGTCCCAGATTCCTCTTGCCATAAAATGAACACCAAAACAAAACAAACCACCAAAATAAATTTACCATATAATTTCCAGTAGTTAATGGACCCCTTCCTCTTTGAAAAGTCCAACCACAGGTTAAGAACCCTTGGAATAACTAATTTGTGAAACTTGATCCGAAACTCAAACCCAGGTTTTCAGAGCTCTTTTGTGTGCATATGTGTGTATGTATGTGGATGTGTGTGTGTGTCTTTTTCTACTATATCATGCTTCCCTCCTTAGAGAAGGGCACAGTTGAGACAGCAGCCACCAGAGTAGAGCCTGCCAAAGCTGAGTAGGCATCTTTGACCCTACCTGTACCACGACCACTGGCACAGCTGGACTCTGGGATGAGGCTGGGACGAGGGAGAACAACTTCAGCAGTGTAGCTGGAACCTTTATCAGAACAGTCTCTGGAAGGCTTTTCAACATTTGTGGAAATAATACAGTATGGATTTACTTTCTTCATTATACATACATAGTGTTATATGTGTCATGTAAAATGAGATACCTGCCAAATTTAAATGGGTAGATGCCAAATATAAATAACTTTCACTGGATACAGAGTTAATCATATTTTTATGTGGAAAACTCCAATACTCAAAAGTATATCCCTTAAAAGAGTGCATAACATTTAATGAGTTTTGTAAACCCCTTGTTAAATGGATAACCTTGGAGTTCGTGGAACCTGAATAATGTTTGTCATACACACAGTCCACAGAAGATTAATTTGCTACATAGGTGACACTTGAAATAGAAACTTCAGCTTCAAGTGAATATTCAAAATACAGAAATTGAAGTTTTAAAAATATTTTACTATTATTTAAGTTATGGAAAATCTAAATAAAGAGTCAGATAGTTTTTTGCTCCACACCCCATATACTTGGAGGTAATTTCCACTTAAATTGATTTAGGTTTTAAAGCAGGATTTTATGTTATGAATTCAATTTAAGTATAGCAAACTCTGTTATTTGTCATTTGTCAGATACAGTTCCCCATTCTGGAACTTCTAGGACTAAAAGTAAAATGAAAATCGGTATTTCATGGTTTCTTAAAACTAGGCAAGATTCTAAAAGTGTGTAGTCTAATTGTTTTAATATTAAATATATGTTATAAAATTCTACTTATTTTCAAATGTACAGTTCATGTATAGTGTTTATACTTATGAAGTTACTCTTAAAAGTACATCTCATCCTCTGATCCTTATAGATAATAGTTTACCATAATTCAGATTAACTCAAAATACAACATTTTATTGCCTTTATCCCATATGACTATGAGGTTTCTAATTCCATCTAACTGTACCACTACTTGGAATGTTTGTTAGTCTTCCTTCACCTCATACTTTTTCTGTTTATTTATCTCCTAGTACTCCTTTGGATTATACAAAAAGATTGTCTCACTCAACATTTTTCCAGGAAAAAAATGTCTAATATGTCTTTAGCTCATCAAAGATCCATTTCTAAATCTTGCAAAGTAATGTGTTGCCTTTCTTATCAGCTTCTCCTCTTCCCCCTCCATCCTGCCCTAGTGGTCCATGCCTCCAAAGTTCTCCTTTGGATTTTCATCTCATGACCTAATGCCTTAGATTTCTTTTTTTCCATGAGGCAATGTTTGCACACAGCTGTTCTGTAATGTATAGCATATATTGGCTTGAAAATGGAAATTTCACTTCTGTAAAGTGGTTTGGGATATACTTTTATGCAAGATGCTATGCCAAATTGAATTGTGGATTGTAACATGCAGCCAAAGTTACCTCTGTTTGCCCCTCCAGGAAGCAGTTCATGGTTTTAATACTCACAATGCCCTATTGCAATGGCTTCCAGAGTTATTATGTAAACCTTTCAAGCAGAGATTATGTCTTCCCTATTTCTGCACACTTTTCCTGATATGACAAATACTTCATAAACAACAAGTTTAGGTGATCTAGGGCCTTATCTACAAGTTAACATAACATCTTATGAAGTATATGTGTATTTAAAACTTTAGCCATTTCCTTTCCTTTCCAAGTTTGCTAATCTCACAGGAATATAGAATAACTAAACTATAAACTAGAGCTCCTAATAGGAATGTTTTTGAGATGAAGTACAACTAATTAATCTCAGTACCAATTGTCATTGGGTTGTTAGTAGTATGGAAAGGAGTCAGTTAAATTAGGATTTAAAGTTACTTACGTAGAAAGCAGCAAGAGTATTGTTTAAGTATTCCAAACCCAGTCTTATCATTTTCCAAATTAAAAAGAAAGAGATGTTGCAAAGAGGTTTAAAACTCTGAACTTCTCTGTTGTCCACCATCCAGGGGTACACATGTGACCCCAGCTCCACCAATCAGATGTTCCCATTGGGCTTCACATGTGACTAAAGCAAGGCCATTCAAAGCCCTCCTAGAGATTTTTCTGCACGCACAAGCAAAGAAGAGTTCTGCTTGCCTCTTGCTTCTTAAAGATGACAAGATGGGAGCTGGAGGCTCTTAGAGGCAGTATGCTTCTGTGTATTAGGAAAGCTCTGTTGCAGGAGTGAATAAAGACAAGCAGAGACAAGTAGACAAGGGAAGGGGAGAGAAAGTCTTGGAGCCAAGCACCCCTGCCATTTCCGTCATTTCAATTATGAGCCAACAAATTCCCCTTTTGTGTTTAGGCTGGTTGGTATTGAATTTTGTCTCAAGCAACCAAAAGTGTTCTGAAAAATTATTTTTGTTGGAATTGACTACCTGAATGAATAAGAAAGCATTGTTTTTCTCACACAAATTCCTCCAGCTTTTCACTAAAAAGGTAAAAACAGAAAACATGGTGTTCACCCCCCAAAACATCATTTTAAAACACAAATCTCCCCTTTTAAGAGTATCTTTCAAGCTGTGTGAAACACATACTGAATAAATTAAACTTTGCAATAGAAGAAACAGTATTGTTTACATTTTTTAGACAATGGCATTTCAGACTCTTTGCCCGTTGTAATAAGTATGTTACCGCCCAACTTGAGCCGTATCTTCCACATCAAGTTTAAATCTCATATTCTTAGACTCAGCTATCAATTGCTAGTGCTCTCAAACCCATTCCAAGGCAACAAAAGCCTGAGGCACATTTGAATGAACCTAGTGGAACCTGCTGGCACACTCCACAATGCCATTCTTCTCCTTGTGGGTGGGAGGGGATCATACCCTTTCTACCTTGGTATAAGTTGAATTTAGTTCAGAAAAGGTGAAGATTTTGTTAATTCACATTCAAGAAAAGTTTGAAATCCTATTTTATCTGCAAATTTGGTTATTTATTTACAATTTGTCTTCATTTATTCAACATTGTGATATGTTTGGGGACCCTGTTTCCAGAATTTTGTGTTTTCGTGACGAACTCTGGTTTGGGTAAATTTATGTTTTCATTGACAGATTAAATTGTACACATTTACTATGCACAATACAATGCTTTGAAGTACATACATATACTGTAGAATGACTAAATATAGCTAATTGACATACATATTACCTCATATAGTTATGATTGTTATGTTAAGAGCAGTTTACATTCACTCTGTTGGCATTTTCCAAGAATACAGAGTATTAATTATAGTCAACATGTTGTATAACAGATCTCCTGAAATTATTCTTCCTGTATGTCTAAAACCTTGTGCTCTTTGAACAAACTTTCCCCACCACCCCCCACCATCCTCCTACCCACTGCACCATTCTACTCTCCACTTCTGTGAAATCAACTTTTTTAGATTTCACATTTAAGTGACATCATGCAGTATTGGTCTTTCTGTGCCTGGCTTATTTCACTTAACATAATGTCCTCCAGATTCATCCATGCCACCAATGACAAGATTTCCTTCTTTCTTATGGCTGAATATTATTCCATTGTGTATAAATACCACATTTTCTTTATCCATTGATGGACACTTAGGTTGAGTCCATATCTTGGCATTATTGCAACATTATATATGTGTGTGTGTGTGTGTGTGTGTATCTCAGAATTAACTGCACTTAACATTGGAGTATAGCTATCTCTTCAATATACTAATTTCATTTCCTTTGGATATATACCCAGTAATAGCATTGTTGGATCATATGGTAGTTCTATTTTTAATTTTTTGAGGAATCTCCATTCTATTTTCCATAATGGCTATACTAATTTACATTCCCACCAACAGTGTGTGAGGGCTCCCTTTTCTCCACATCCTCACCAACACTTTTTATCTATTATCTGGCAAATATGTTTAGATACCTAATGTAGTGAACAACTATGTGATGGCACTATTTGATCAGGGTAAATCTTAACTCTGTATCAAAGAGACCCAATAATAGAATGAAAAGTTTATTTATCTTTTGTGTAGAATTCCCAATGGTAATGATCCAGGTCAGCACAGAATCTCTGCTCCTCCTGGTCACTCTGGGACACAAGTTACTTCCAAGTTTGTTCCACCATCCCCAGGGCACTATTTTGTCATCTGTAAGGTATAACTTGAATCACTGTCACATTGAAGTTCCAATTAGTGGGAAGGGGAAATAGAGCATAGAAGAGGCATACTCACAGTCTTGGGCTCTCTGCCTTTCATGTTTCATAGGTGAGAATTTTAGTTGCATTTCTACATACAAAAGATACTGGGAAGTACCATCTTGCTGTTATACTATGAAACATGAAAGAAAGAGGAAATGGATTTTGGATTTTGGTGGTGCTCAGTAATGTTTCCAGGATTATAGATACTTATTTTAGTTTCTGCCATTGTTTAACATGTTGCCTATATATACTTTATTGCATAAGACAAAAATGAAGAAATTGGTCCTTGTAGCAACAAAGTAACACATGAAGAAATAAGAGTGACAGAGAAATATTGCTCTTCACATTTTACTCTCTTTATTTAAAAATTATCTGATAGTTAAATCTAGTCACTGGGTGAATACAGAAATCACACCTCTCCTATGAATTTATCAACTGATTATTTATGAAGTCTGGAAAATAGATAAATGTTAATTTACTTTTTTACAGATTGACAATGCCCTTGATGACATTTTGTCTATTCGTCTATGTTTTCAGACTTTGTGGCACCCTGTAGAATTCCAGGGTAGATTTTCAAAGTTATAATCTTCATCCATCAAGAGATTCTTTTAGTGTGGACAGATTTTAAATTGCTTGACAAAAAGTTAGGGCTGCCTTTCTTAGAAAAGATGATTAAGTCCTTTAAAATATGAGTTTCCAACATACCAAAACCTGTGGGCCACACAAAAAGCAGTGCTAAGAGGGAATTTTATAGCATTAAATGCCTATATCAAAAAAAATAGAAAGATCACAAATTAACAATCTAATAATGCACCTCAATCAACTAGGAAAACAAGAACAAACCAAACCTAAAATTAGCAGACAAAAATAAATAATAAAGATCAGAGCAGAACCAAATGAAATAGAGACAATACAAAGCATCAATGAATTGAAATGTTGGGTCTTAAAAAAAATAAACAAAATTGATAAACCACAAGTTAAACCAAGAAAAGAAAACAGAAGTTCAAACTAAACAAAATCAGAAATGAAAACGGAAACATTACAACTGATACCACAGAAAGATCATCAGAGACTATTATGAATAACCGTATACTCACAAACTAGAAAATTTTGAGGAAATGAATAAATTCCTGGAAACATATAACCACCCAAGATGGAACCAGGAAGAAAGAGAAAACCAAGATGGACCTATAAAGAGTAGCAAGATTGAATCAGTAATAAAAAAAAAAAAAACTCCCAACAAAGAAAAGTCCAGGACCAGATGGATTCAGAGCCAAATTCTATCAAATGTACAAAGAACTACTACCAATCCTCCTGCAACTATTCTAAAAAATTGCAGAGGCAGAAATTCTCCCTAACTCATTCTATAAGGCCAGTATCACCCTGATACCAAAACCAAACAATACCTCAACAAAATACTAGCAAACTGAATCCAACAGCACATTAAAAGATAAACACCAAGATCAGGTGGGTTTTATGCTAGGAATGCAAGGATGGTTCAACATATGCAAATAAATAAATGTGTTACAAAACATAAAGAGATCAAGGGCAAAACTCATATGATCATTTCAACAGATGCAGTAAAAGCATTTGATAAAATTCAACATCCCTTCATGATAAAAAAAGATACCTTAATGAATTAGGCATAGAAAGAACATACCTCAAAATAATAAAGGCTATATATGACAACCCTCAGCTAACATCATACTGAATGGGGAAAAATTGAAAGAATTTCCTCTAAGAACTGGAAGAAGATAAGGATGCCCACTTTCATCACTCTTATTCAACATAGTACTGGAAGTCCTAGCAAGAGCAATCAGGCAAAAGAAAGAAATAAATGCATCCTAATTGGAAAAGAAGTCAAATTATCCCTGTTTGCTGATGATATAATCTTATATCTAGAAAAATGTAAAGACTTCGCCAAAAAACTCTTAGATTTGATAAATGTATTCAGTAGATTTGAAGGATACAAAATCAGTATACAAAAATCAGAAGTGTTTCTATACATTAATAATGATATAGCTGAGAAAGAAATCAAGAAGGCAATCCCACTCATGATAGCTACCAAATAAATTAAAATACCTAGTAAAACAAACAAATGAGAAAACCATCCCATGCTCATGGATCTGAAGAATTAATGTCCTTCAAATGATCATACTGTCAAAAGAAATCTACAGATTCAATGCAATCTCTATCAAAATACCAATGTCATTTAGAAAAAACAACCCTTAAATTCATGTAGAACTAAAGAAGTTCCCAAGCAATCCTGAACAAAAAGAGCAAAGCTGGAGGTGTGAGATTACCTGGCTTCAAATTATATTTCAAGGCTGTAGTAAAAAAAATTGCATGGTACTGGTATAAAAATAAACACATAGATCTATGGAATAGGATAGAGAACCAGAAATAAAGCCACATTTTTATGGCCAATTGACCTTTGGACAGTGTGAATAAGAATATACATTAGAGGAATGAAACTCTTTTCAAGAAATGGTGCTGGGAAAATTGGATATCCATAAGCAGAAGAGTGAAACTAGACCTCTCTCACCATATACAAAAATCAACTCAAGATAGATAAAAGACTTAAACGTAGGACTGGAAACTATGAAAATACTAGAAGAAAACCTAGAGAAAACTCTTCTTTATTCAATGTTTCAAATTTTCTGCATTTCTATATGGTATACATCAACTATTAAATATATTAACTTCTTAAGATGTATACATTTTGGTCATTATAAGATTTTGGTTAAATAGATGGTAAACCATAAACTCGAACTAATCTTAAAGATACAATCAAGATGAAGAAAATATCCCCTGAATCTAGTTCAGGGACTGGTGAATGTGTTATCTGTCCATGTGGTTGTTCTTCATGTACTTGGTATTTCTCAAGTATATATCAAAATGTTATTCATTCAACATTTTTGTTTAATTCATAGATGGTGTACTATATCTTATGCTAGCCACTGGGGGTACAGAGAAAGAAAATCCAAACTTTAGTAGTTACTGTATTTTTTTAAATGGGATTGAATAGTTATCATAATGTTAATCTTCATTTCTTATCTTTCCACCTCTCTCCTTCTGTTATCCTGACTCCGAAAGGACCAAGAAGCCTCTGTTCTTAGCACCATGTCCTCATTCCATCACGTCCTCACTCCACTCCATCCATGTTTAAGTTCCTGGGTCAATCATTATAATCACTCCCTGGCACATACTCACTCCTTTGCCCTCTCTCACTTCCTCGTATTCATTTGGCAAAAGCTCATCTTGGTTAAACCCTACTCTGCCTACTCTATACCTGCACCCACACAGCTGAATGCTGCTGGCGAAAATGACACTACATGCACAACCATTGGCCTCAAATGGACCATCAATGCTACCCAGTAATCATATTACATTTCCTGGCCCATCCCCTCCCTCACTTTCACAGAAGATTATTTCATATCTTCTTTCTGCTCTCTCCAACATCCCCTTCCTCACTCTCTTAATGATTTCGCTTCCTATTCTCCTGAGAAAATACAAGCAACAGAAGAAAACCAGCACCTAGAACTATGCTGGAAGAATTATGCACACAGTAGGCACTCAAAAAATGTTTGTTGAATGAGAACTCTCCCGGACATGGACTTGTCCAGCACCTAGAAAACTGAAATGAAGCACATTTAATGTTGTAAAAGAATTTAATATAGCAAAGAAACATCACAAGGTGCTTGTTGGGATGAAAGCCATAGAGGTAAATATTGTCTAGTGAATTAGTAATTTGAGACTATTAACTGAAATAAAACACTGATTTTTATTTAGATAATGTTTCCTATCAGTAGTAATACATTCAATGTTATTACAACTAAATATTTGTGTTATGAAATCTATCTGCCTTTGTGTTTATATAATGTCTTCTACTTTGGTATCCAAATATTGCTCTCTTCAGCTGGCATTTATTTTACATGAAGTGCAGTCAATTTCATTTTTGTAAATTTTTCATGTGGAATAATAGTTCAATTAATCCATACTTAGCAGAAATCCTGTGTGAACAAACTGTATGGCAGCCTATATAAGTGTAGGAGGAGTCCCTGAAACTGAATCAACCTTCTCTCTTTTTTTCCTGACAAACCAGACCACAATAAAGAATATGGTATATGAAATTTACCTGGAATACTTGGCTTAGTAAGTTCATGGGAGCATGGCACAGAGGCTGGTATGGAATAACAGTTCAAAAATAAGAATTTGTATAGCGGTGGTTCCAGGTCATTCACCAAATACAATGTTAAGAGCCAACACCTAAAGACAGTCTTATAGCAGTGTGACTAATTAAATGCAGAATATCTTGACTATATATTAATGAAAGGCAATGGTCATTTACTCTATCAAGATGAATATGATTGCAAGGAGTAATGCTAGTTAAAATGGGCAAAAAGCATTATAATTTCATCTTGCTTTTTCTTTATGGTAATTAGTGTCAGTGACTTATAGAAAAGATGAACTGGCTACTTGTGACCTACAAATCTGAATTCTTCACTTAACACGATGCTCTGTATTTGCCTGAAGGCTTCCGCCTGTTTCTGGACTTCTAATGAATGACGAAAGGTCTTCCTGGCTTTGCAACAATATTTCCTCAAAAACCCTGATTTGTAGCATTTGTCAGTTTCCTTAAATACTCCCACCATGGCCAATTTCAAGCTATCGACAGGATGACACAAAGTTGGGAAGAGAGGCCTACAGTCTGGCCTGTAAGAGCAAGCTTCAGCACATCACTGGAGGGGTGGGCAGGAAGGCGCGAGTTCTATTCCTGACTCCCGTGACAAAGCGAGGGCCTTTTTCTAGGCAATGCAATAAAAGAAGAAAGGGAAACTAATGCTATAGAAATTTTGAGCGAGAGAGAAGAAATCCTGAGACAAAGAAAAATATATTTATCTTTCTGGTTGATAGAGAGGTAGAAAGCAAACAGAGTCTCCAGAATTGGACAAGTCTTCTGTCTAGTTGAAACAGAGGTCCTCATTCTCTGTAAGCCACCTTCTTCCCCTATGCCACAGAGTTCAAACCTCTCCTTCAACTGCTTTTATGGATTTTGATGACCTTCCAGTGTTGAAATGCTGGTTAGCTTGGACTTTTTTTTTTCACTTTAGATAAAAGCAAAATATATTACAAACTTTTTCTGAATGAATATATATAGAGAGAGCATACATTTTCATATTCATATTCATATATAACTGTATGAATACATAATCATTACAGATCATTTCCTTCTCTTGAAAGACATTTTATACGCTTAAAAGTATTTTCCCATCTGTCAACTAATCCACAGCTTACTTTTCTACTGGTGCTTCTTGCGTTACTGATTGTGGTAAAGGTCCACATGTAGCAGTTAGCTTTCCATAAAGGACCAACACTTCTGAAAATTGGTTCCCACTCAAGTGCACATGGAGCTTTCTTAGGGTCTAAAATGGAGTTAAATACCAAAAAAGAAAAAGAAAAGAATAACTTCTATTGAGTTAAAATATCTAACAATAATTTTTAAAGACATTACATCGAGCTGAAATTGAGCGAAAATTAACTAATATAAAAACTTTGTTTACAAGTGAGATTTTCATTAGTTTAATAATTTTCAGTCTGTCTTTGCATTCAAAGTGTGATTTAAAAAAAAAAAGCTCCCTTATTTTTAAACTCTGCCTCAACTTTTCTTCCTTCCTTGGATATGCTCCATTTGCCATGATTTCTAGATCATAATGTATGCATATGCTTATTCTTCCAAAATATATTTCCTAAATTCTTAAGTCAATGAGATGGTAACTCTATGAAAATTGGGAATATTCAACAAGGAAACTACTGCATTCCCTGTAGAAACATGCTAACACCCATTGCTCAGGGTTACTTTATTTTTACAAATATATGCTAACAGTAAACTTACATGAAAGTATTTGCTTCAAATTTTTCAAGGGAGGCTATGGCTTGCCCAAACACATAAATTTTAACATCTTTCAAACCTGCCAAATCACATTGCCTATTTGGCTAAGTCAGTGTGCATAATATTAATTTACTGTGCCACAAAGGTAGTATACCTTAAATGTTATTAGGGAAAGTATAATATATTTGATTTCCCTTTATGAGTCTCACATTGCTTATACTTGAGTAGGGCTACCACATTTTCTGGGCAGGCTATCAAATAGGATGTTGTAATGATTTGCTTGACTAGTAGAGTAGATGAAAAAGTATCAGTTCTGTATGTAGCTGTTCTATTTTTGAATTTGTAATTTGTGCAATTTGAAACTATTCTTCTGTGGTTCTCTTTAAAAAAAATATTTAAAAAATATTCTTTTGTATTTTAAAGACTTAAACATACTATACAAAATCAGTCAAGTAAATGGTTAAAACAGTATAAACTTCAGAGAACCAAAGAGAGGTCTTGGATTTAATTTGAAGATGCCAGGGAAGGGGCTGTAGTACAATGCAAAGATTTTTGGCCTGATAAAAAGAAAACATAGGTTTTACTTATAACTGATATTTTCAAGATACTTGAATGTCTCAATTTTCTGACTGCACTGCTTTGCAGTTCACAGAGATGCTGAGATGTTTTCTGCCTCATAAAATGTTACTTACCAAAATTATCTTTGAAATAATCTATTCCACTTAAAGGATTGATACAGAATCAAAATCTATCAGTTGATTTACTTCCTCTTTTAAACATTATCATGAAGACAACACAAATAGAATGGTACCTTAATATTGTTAAAATGTTCACACTACCCAAAGTGATCTACAGAGTGAATGCAATCCCTATCAACGTTCCAATGTCATTTTTCACAGAAATAGAAAAAATAATCCTAAAATTCTTGTGGAACCACAAAAGACCCTGAATTACCAAAGTAATTTTGAGCCAAAAACAAAGCTGGAGGCAGTACAACATGACTTCAAAATCTATTACAAAACTATAATAATCAAAACAGCATGGTACTGGCATAAAAAAAGACATATTGGTCAATGGAAGAGAATAGATATCCCAGAAGTAAACCCACAGGTTTATGGTCAATTAATTTTCAACAAAGATGCCAAGAACATACACTGGAGAAAGCACAGTCTCTTTAATAAATGGTGCTGGGAAAACTGGATATCCACATACAGAAAAATGAAATTGGATGCCTATCTCACACCATATACAAAAATTAACTCAAAATGGATTAAAGACTTAAATGTAAGACTGGAAGCTATGAAATTACTAGAAGAAAACTTTGGGGAAAAGCTCCACAGCATTGGTCTCAGCAAAGATTCTTGGATATGACCCAAAAAGCACAGGCAACAAAAGCAAAACTAAACAAATAGAATTGTATCAAACTAAAAAGCTTCTACACAGCAAAGTAAACTGTTAATAGAGTGAAGAGAACCCATGGATTAGGAGAAAATATTTGCAAGCCATACATCTAATAAGGTGCTCATATCTAAAATATATAAGAACTCAAGCAAATTAATATCAAGGAAACAAACACCTCATTAAAAAAATAAGCAGAAGACCTGAAGAGATATTTCTCAAACCAAGACATCTTAATACAGATGTATAAAAAATGCTTATCATCACTAATCACCAGGGAAATGCAAGTGAAATCCACAATGAGATATCACCTCATACCTATGAGAATATCTGTTATCAAAAAGATGAAAGATAATAAGTGTGGGCAAGGATGTGGAGAAAAGGGAACCTTTGTACATTGTCGGTTGGAATGTAAATTAATGCAGCCATTATGGAAGACACTATTGAGGTTCCTCAAAAAACTAAAAATAGAATTATTATATGATCCAGCAATCCCACTTCTTGGCATATATCCAAAGGAAATGAAATAAGTATGTTGAAGAGTGGGGGTGGTGAACTCAGATTTAGACATGTGAAATTTGAGATGGCTGTTAGATATCCAAGCAGAGATGTCAAATAGACGATCGGATATTTAAGTCTAGACTTTGGAAGAGAAGTCAGAATTGGTGAGTTGTTTGTTAACATAGTTAGAACCATTAGTTGGGATGGGATCACCAAGGGAGTGAGTGTAGTAGGTAGAGAACTTCTTCAGTGAAATTCATATATTTGGTGTTATTTACTCGGTGAATATGTAAAGATAAATATCCCCTCTTCTCAAAGAGCTCATGGTTTATATGGCTAAACACCTTATTTGCAACCTAGAGATACCATTCATATAGTATCGCTTAACAATGCCTGGAGATGAATACTGCAATGGCTGGCCAGGGTTGGCGGAGCAGTGTGGAGAGACAAACGTTTACATATTTCTATATATTACCAGTCATTGTATGACAAATGCTATTCTTGCTATATGTGATGTAATAATGGGATTGTATTATAATATAATATAATTGGTGCATATAATGCAATTGTGGGGAAAGAAGCAGTGAATTCACTTAGCAGTAATAAGGCAGAGTAAATTTAGAATACTCTGTACTCAAATAATGTGTCTTAGAACAGACCAATATATAATAACATTGGGTTATTGTTAAAATAAAAATTAAGACGTTAACTGAAGGATCACTCACCATTGTCCTTCAATAAGCTATGTTTGAGGCTTCTTTGGGACACCCAGCTTGTCTTCTACATCCCTTCTTCCTATTGCTACAAAGGTTACTAAAGCTCATTGCAACACTGTTCTGAGTAAAGGCGGAGGTGGAGTGGGAAGGAAGGCACAGGGATGACATCAGCATTCTCGGTCTCTATATTTTAGTATTCCCTTAGGAGTTAGCAGGGGTTGAGTATGTTCTATAGTCAATCAATCTTTTAATATAGTTATGTACCCACTGTGGTCTCTTTTCTGTAGCCCTGGTTGTAAAGGGATGGTAAAAAACATGGGTCTTTTGCTTTATGCTGTAAGCATTTTAAACCTCCAGAATGAAAAAGAACAACTCCATCCTTTCTGGGGAGTGATGACTTTGATGTGGTTTTCTATTCCTAGACCTAGGAAAAAGGATAGCTTTGAGTTATGAGATATCTACCAGTGGTGGTTGGCAAAGTCAGTGAAAATTTTAAGAACTGCTTCCTGGTGAGATTTTGTGTGTGTGTGTGTGTGTGTGTGTGTGTAAAATTATATATATATATATGTATATATATAATTTTTAAAAAATGGTCTTTACCTCACAGAAATCAACCTTGTGACTTAGGTCAAGTAATTCCAAATTTAAAGACTACCCAGGGCACAGATGAATTAAAATTTTAATTTAAAAATTATAAATATTTGTTTTTATTTTCTGTCATTAGTTTTATGAGAACTTTAACATAGTTCCATAAAGAAGGTTGACAATTTGAGATAAAAGTAAACAGTTTTGTAAGACTAGAATTGATGCAGAACATAAACAATATTTCACACTACAAAATGCACTACTATAACACTGGGCCTGAAACATAGTTTTATGCATGTTGCTGTTTTCTGCTTAACGTCTTCCCTTTACATGTGAGGCCTTTCCCAATGTGTCACTACTATGCTGACCTTTGAAATCCTTCAGCCTTTCAGGCCCCCTTGCTGCTGCATCAGGCTGTGTTCCCCAGCACCTAGCACAATACCCTGCACACACACAGCTCTCAACAATCGTTTGTCAATCTATTAGGTGCTGATTGATGAGTTGCCTCCTCATAGCAGCTGAACATCTGGATATGTGATCAACAGTATTGCAATTTTGTATTCAAATACTCCCTGTTCTTTATCTATTATCATTTTTATTACTATTTCTTTGTCCTTATTTGCTTATTTATATAATGCTCAAACTAATTAAATGCAGAACACATAGCAGCCAGTTTAGTTTATCTTAGGAATTAACTGAAATAATGGCATGTGCAGAAACCCTAATCAGCATTAATTTATTTATTCAACAAATATTTATTGAGCTTACTGAGTGCCAACGATTGTGTTCAGTGATGGGGATGCATGTGCCTTCAGAGTGTTCAGACAAGAAAACAGACAGTTGCAGAGTTGTGTAATAATACAAGTTTAGGGTACTGTGGGAGCTATACGTGGCAGAAAACCCAAATAGCAGCAGTTTAAAGACAATAGGATTTTCTCCAACACGAATGTCTGGAGATAGACAGACCAGAACTCCACTATATCCATCTTGTTGCTGTGGTATGTGTGGCCTCTCTGCCCAAAGTCACCTTGTCCGAGACAGCAGCTTCACCCCTATGTCCACATTCCAGAACAGGCTCCCTACTTTTGAAAGACTTCCCAGATGTTGCTCAAACCATTCTCACTTACATCTTGGCTGGAACTTGGTCAAGTGGTAATGCCTGGCAGCAAGGGAAGCTGGGAAATGTGATGTTTATTCTGGGTGGCCAAGAAGAAGAGGGTATCAATACTAGCGGACAACTAACAGTCTCTGCCTCAGGATTTCCGGGAAAATGATTGCCTAAATTGATATCTGAAGGTCAGGAGGATTCTCAGAAGAAGTGTATGTGCATGTGTCCTTACAGGAGAGAAAAATTCCAGAGGAAAGGAGAAGCCCTAGGAATTAAACACTGAGAAGAAACTGTTGTTTTACCAATCATGATTAATCACCGCATGACGGTACTTGTACTTTTCTTAGGAAAAGAGGTATGGCTCAAGTTATATCAGAGGAAGGAGGGGTGGGGTTAATGTTGATTTCAGTTTTGTGGTTGGAGAGGCCAGCCAGGAGACCTTCTCAGAAAGATAAAGGCTGGGAAAATGATTTATGACAAGGTAGTGTTATTCCTGATGCAGCAATAATGGCTTAGGTGAAGATATGTACTTGAGCCAGTTCAAAGAAGGAAGAGTTCAGGGGATCTCTCAAGGTACAGGTCAGGAGCTAGCCCATTCCTTTCTGTGCCCATGGTACAGTCACATTACTGGCTTCATTTGAGTCAGAGAAATAGTCATGCTCACAAAAGTGGCATGAATCTGTAGGAACTATGAAAACATTTACAATATGTTAAAATCACAGTATCAATCTGCTTTGGAGGTTCCTTGATTTTATAACGTCTAGCCTTATAAAATTAGCCTATTGTCTAGTTTAAACATATCTAATAGCAATTCTTGTTTGCTTATTATTGTGATAAATCAGCAGTTGCCTCAGATGAAAATAACAAATGGGCTGGGTGCAGTGGCTCACACCTGTAATACCAGCACTTTGGGAGGCTGAGGCAGGAGGATGACTTAAGGCCAGCAGTTTGAGACTAATGTAGGCAATGTAGTGAGACTCCCATCTCTACAAAAACAAAAAGCAAAAAAAATTAGCTGAGCTTGGTGATTTGCACCTGTAGTCCCAGCTACTCAGGAGGCTGGGGCAGGAGGATCGCTTGAGCCCAAGAGTTTGAAGCTGCAGTGAGTTATGATCACTCCACTGCATTCCAGCCTGGGTGACAGAAAGAGAAAACAAAACAAAACAAAACAAAAAGAAAGAAAATAACAAATAGAATATTTTAAACTTCCTGATATATAGTATGTTATTTGAGAAAAATGTATGTTTTTATGTTTTTCTAATTACTTTTATTCTGTAATTTGGTTAAGTTTTGACTCTGCTTTTTATCCACAAAATTAATGGAAGATACAAGTAGTCCAATTCATTTACAAATAAGCATACCTTAGAGACATTTTATCTCTAGAGTGACTATTGTTCTGGTTTTAATTTAAGCACCAAATTTAAATTTAAAATCAGCCAGAAAGACAGTCTATAAGAAAAGCACTGGTCTAAGTCTATAATTATTTAGGTTCTTATGCTTTTTTTTGCATATTCCTTTTTAAATACCATGAAGTTATAAATTTTTTTCCAAGGAAAGTGGTTCTATGTTTGATGTTGGCAATATAATTTTTATATTATATATGAGTAGGGAGGATTGAACCATTCATCTATGGCTGGTGAGTTTAATAAATCCCAGGTTGGTGAAAGCAAAACTTCTAGGTCTTACTTGTCTTGAGATCAACATATCTTAAATTGGCAATTAGGATGAATTAAATGAAACCTGATATTTCAGAGTCATCTTGTTTCCTATGTCTGATTTTTAATTTTATGAGAAAAAAGAAATTATTAAAATCTGTGTTCACTAACCCATTATTTAGTTTGTGACTTCATACTAGGTAATAGAATTGCCAAAAAGTACATGGTACGATTAAGTTTCTTGAGATCACTTCTAGGCCTATGGTAAAGATTCATCTGATTCTATTTTTATGGTTACCTCCATAAATAACATTGAGAGTCTCACAGTCCTTAGCTGTCCAGTGGAGGACAGCAAGCATCCGTTCGCCCTCTGAGTGAATCCAGATTTAAAACTCTGATCCAAGTCAAAACCTCCATATCATTTCCAACATATCTATTCTTTCTGCTGATGATGTATTTTTTTGCTAACTTAGATTCTATAAATTGCTTGTTTTGATTGAAAATCACAGTGAATAAATAATCACACACAGAGATTCTGGACCAAACATGTTACATGTGACAACTTAAGTTACATTTTTCTGTTGCCAAGTCAGAGTTTAGCAGGCAGTTTCATAGAAGGACATTGACTCTTTCAGATTTAGAGGTGCATGCACACCAAGACATCTATGCTGTGATGAGAGATGGTGCTTTTACTGGTAAACTGGTAACCAAAGGGGAGAGGGATCGGGCATCGGTGCTCTTGTGCTTGAATGTGAATAAATGTGATTGTGAGCAGTGGGGAATTGAAAGGGCAGATAATTAGATCATTGGGAGAACTCATTAGCTGAGGTTATTATCACCTCTCTGCTTACAACTCCTCAAAATGTCCTCAATGAGCATGGAGTACATTAGTAATAAGAAAAAACAACCAATGAGCTATTTTTTTTTTTAAATCCTTCACTGGCTCCTCATGGCTATGGGATAAAGGGCAAGTGCCTGAACATGAACTTGACTCTGACCTACACACTTCCAGCATCATCTCTTGCCCTGTCCTGCCTTCAGCCCTAGGCTGCCATAATGCTCAAGTGCTTCTTTCCTTCTTTTTTCTGTGTCTTCCTCCATGCCTCATGCTCATGCTGTCCTCTCTGTGCCTCAAATCCCTTTCCCACTCCTCACCTAATCCCAGGCTCGGTCAGGGGCCTCTCTCTGATGTGCTCTCATAAACTCTGAGCATTGCATCTCCTCCTGTGCATTATTGTTTGTTCTTGTGTTTCTGTTCCCCTCACTAGACTCTATCCTAATGCCAGACGCATAGAAGGCAGCCAATGCAAGCTTGTTAAATGAATAAATGAATGTTTCAATGCATACTAGAGGTTAGAAAATAATTTTAAGTAACCGCAAAGCTATAAGGATCTGATCTATTATCTGTTTACTAACAGAAATGCCCATTAGCACATAGGAAACTAAAACAATTTGGCAAATAGGCCAAATAAATGTGAAATGATTCTCCAAGTTCTGCTATTGGTTTTAATAAGCTGCTGGTATTGGTTCTTTCGGTAAACTTTTTGAGAGATATACCAACTACTGCTATTTAGTATGTAATATTTTGCTTCTCCTCTAATGCCAAGTCAGTGGGAGAAGCTTTGTGTACTTGCTTTGGTAAACTGATTCTAAGTGTCTTATTCCATTATGCACATCAGGTGCACAGAAGTGCACTTAATGCATGTGTGCTTCAGTGCTTGATAAGAATGCTACTTTTAAAATGTGAGTTTTCAAGGTAAATTTTGCTTAAAGTATTAGGGCTTTATCTTTTTCTAGTTAATATAGTAAAGTTTAAATCAGAATTATAAGGAAAAATACAAGAATCAGATTCAAAAACAGCAACAAAAGCATAGAACATTAGTTCTCAAAGTTATTCTAGACCATTTAATCCTTCTCTTTATAGATAAGGAACTGATGTCCCCATGGGTAAATGAACATTCCCTGAAGGCACCAGGACAAGAGCTCTGGTTACTTGATTCTTACCAGGTGAATGTGAATTTTCAAGCAAGGAGAAGTATATGGAGACCTTACAAATTGCAAGGAAGAGACCTACTCATGCTATCTTGAGTAACAGGGTTTATTAATAAAGCTAAAATGGTGCCTAGAGGCTTTGCCATTGTGTCTAGCAATCCTGTTGCCTCTGCTCCCTTGTGCCTGCCTCCTGCCATCTCTAGGCAATGAGATTGTGATTGGGTCAGTGACTTGGAGAGCCTTTAGCACAAACATCAATATTGGATCCTATTAATTGTAGCCAAATTAGGACAGTTGTTTTTGATTGACACATTTGACTTTGCAACATATAGCAGGTGTATGTGGAAAGAACTTCTAAGCTTCTGCAGAAGCAAAGTAGGCTTTGGAAAGGTACAGGCCCTTTGAGCTTTCTGGACCTGGCCAGTGTGGGGAGGAAAAGACATTCGTGTATATAAATATGTGATGGAGAAGATGAACTAAATCACAGCTAAATTCAAACTGAATTAGTTTACAAATGGAAATAAATGCTCTGCCTGTAAGAAACTACCCACAAATACAGTTGTGTGACCTTTGGACAAATTAGTTGAACATTATCAACCTCAGTTTGCTTATCTTAAAGATTATAATGATATTCACCTTGTCTAGTAGTTGTGCGTATTAGAGACAATGTATGTTAAATGACCACAACTATGTAGGCGCTCCGGGTAAGGTGCCTGTCATGATCATTACTACTATGATACTATAATAACTACTACTGTAATTATTTTTATAACTGGTAGTACCTAAAACTACTTGTACTACTACTATTGTTACATGCCAGTAGTTTGTAATTGAGTAGTCTTCCCTGCTCAGTTAGACAACGGGAAGGAGAGCTCTACAATTGATTTGCAAGAAGCTGTAGAAGTTTTTTCACACTGTGCAATGGTTAATGTCATGGGCTTTGTGGGAATTAAGACTATTCCCCAATGTGACATCTTGGACAAGTTTTTTAACCTATGTGCCTCAATTATCTCATCCATAAACTGGGGATAATACACCCTATCACATAAAATTCTTGTGAGAATTAAATGACATAATCTAAGTGCTGCTTAGATAGAACAGTGCTTAGCACACAGTGAGCATTCAACAAATATTCCCTATTAAACAATTAATGTATTGATGTGTATCAATTCTCATAACTATCTTGTGAGTTGAGAGGCACCATTATCTTTATTTCATGGATACTGAAACTGAGGCTTATGATTTGCTGTGTTAGATGGTGGGAGGTGGGGAGGACTCAAAGACCCTCCCTCCCTTCTTTCTTTCCTTCTTTTCTTTCCTCCCTTCCTTCCTCATATACTACTTATCTGTTGGGCTGGATTGGGATACAATAATTCCTACCTTGTTGGTTGGGATTAGAACATATAACTCCTTTTTTATTTTCTTTCCCCCGCAGCCCTGCCTCCCTGCCAGAGCACTTATAAGAAAGTACTCACTCACATATCCTGTTCCCATTGAAATAAAATCATATTATGCATTTGTCTTTTACCACTAGCCTACTACTATTAGGTGTCATGTCTGAAGTCCCCAGTTCTTTATTTGAATCTTCATTCTTGAGAAATCAATAGGGTCAAGGAAATAAGAACCAGTGTTTACATAAGTGTTTATTGGACTTTTCTTTATCATCTTTCAGGTCTTGTAGAAATTTGCCTGATGCACCCCCTGGATGTGGTGAAAACCAGGTAAGGTTCTGCATGAACAAGTTTTATTGACTTTGGCTGATATCCAAATTAAGATCTGTCAGAACACTAAATGCTAGAACTTGTCCTAGGCCGGTAGCTTCTCTCTATAATGGCATTTGTATTTGTTTCTTAAAGAAAGTACTATTTGACAGATAAAATGTGAACAGTGAAAAGTATTTCTGGATAGAGGTCATCTGCAGGTATGTAATATTTTACTGCCTTCACATGACAGCCATAAGGTATGATTTGCAGCTATCTTGGTAAAAGAGGTACATTTATCAAAATGATATAAAAACTAAATGTTATCCAGTGAATTATGACAGCACTTGGCATTGCATAAAAAATTGCTACTTAGTAGTCAGCATTTTGGTGTGAGACTCCCAAATTTCAAGTAAGCTTCTTAAATGGTGCTTAAAGAATTTATTCCTATAACTGTTTGCCAATTGAAAAATGCCGTATTTTCAGGAAAATGCATTTGCTCTTAAAGGGAGCAACAAGTCAGGGCAATGTATTAAATCTATTTACCAAGAACAAAAACAAAAACAAGAAAGAAAAAGAAAAATAACAAAACCTTGTAGGGTTTAATATGATCTAGAGCATTTTTAAAAAGTTAAACCTATGGCTGAATTACTGAACTCCCTATTTTTTTTAAAACTGAAAGCTGTTGGGGTTGTAGTGAAGGTTTCCCTTTATTTGCATTATATAAAACCCAAGAACACCATGCCTAGGTTGGAGCCTAGTAGCAAACTGTACCAGGCAACAATGGTGGTTAAACAAATCATTACTGCCTCAGTTAGGCAATTCCTGATGATTCAGGTTGGTCATTGGATGGACATGTTACTTAATTTACCTAAAGAAGCAGCAGACTCTTGTGCTGGTTGCTGAAAGCAAGACAAGGTGACTGTGACATGCAGATAATATTACATTTCTAATAGAGGTGGAGAAGATGGGGATTTAGCCTCTGTCTTAGCTTGAGCTGCTGTAACAAAATTCCATGGGTGGGGTGGCTTTAAACAACTGGCATTTATTTTTCACAATTTGGGGGGTTGGGAAGTCCAAGGTCCTGGCCAATTCAGTTCTTGGTGAGGGTCCCCTTCCTGGCTTGCAGACAACCTTGTTCTTGCTATATCCTCACATTGCAGAGAGGAAGCTCTGTTGTCTCTTCCTCTTCTTATAATGCCATGAATCCCATTATGGAGGCTCCATACTCATGACCTCATCACACCTGCACAACCAGAAGGAGGAGAAATATGATGCTCCTGCTGGCCCAAAGGAAGGGACCGGGGTGTCAGTATGCCATAAGCCCATCTGTTCCAAGCTCATCATCCCCCTACCCAACCCTCTCCATTCACCAGTTCCCATTCCAGAGTTAAGGACCTTTGATTTTGAGCTGTTTCTTCTAGAATTCGCTATCAATGTTCAATTCATTTCAAATGTTACGCTTATTCCAGTTGATTGGGTTGAATAGTCTCTTCTGCCCCAATTCATGTCCTTCCCAGAACCTCAGAAGGGGAACTTATTTGGAAATAGGATCTCTGCAGATGTAATCAGTTAAGCTGAGATGCATTCTTACTGGAATAAGATGGGCCTTAAGTCTGATATGATTTATTCTTATAAGAAGAAGAGAAGAGACTCAGCGAAAGGCAGATACAGAGGGAAGGCAGCCATGCGACGTTGAAGGCAGAGATTGGAACTATGCAGCTGCAAGCCAATGAATACCAAAGACTGCTGGCAACCACCAGAAGCTAGGAGAGAAGTAGGGAACAGATCCCGACACCTTCACTTTGGACTTCTGGCCTTCTGAACCATGAAAGAATAAATTTCTGTTGTTTTAAGTCATGCAGTTTGTGGTAATTTGTTACAGCAGCTCTAGGAAACAAATACATCACTCTTTCTTAGTTTGTCAATTTTAAATGTTATTTATGACATCTATTAATAGAATTATACCCTAACCCCAGTTCTTCTCTCTATGTCTATCCCATTATTGATCAATAATTAATTGTTTACATTATTTGGCCTATACAGATATTATTTACTGCTAAACCAAGTGGTGTTCAATGATTTATTTTCCTGGAGTTAATTTTTGCCTCATATTTTCATTCTTTAGTTCTCCATTAGGCTATTGTTAATTGCTATTTTTCCCAAATGTTTCTACAGGTTCCTTTTCATGACTATGTTCCACACTCTTAAAAAGTTTTAGCAAGTAACATGGTGGGGCTCATTAAAGATGGGCTTTTTGGCAATGATTTGGTTTTTTTATAAGGCACTCCCTCTCCCCACTCCCAGTGTCAATATGTGGAGGTCTTTTCTAAGGATACTGTTTCTCCAGTGAAGACGCTTTCAACCACGGTTGTGGGTGGCGAAGGGTCCCACTATTAAGAATGAAGACATTCACGTCATTATCAGGTTTCTAGCATGGGCCACTCTCCTGCACTCCACTCTACCTAATGGCCCCCAGTCTGGAGCTGCTCTGGTTCAATTTCCAGAGAATAAGGCTCAGGTCTTCAGTAGGAAGGTGGGAGAGGAGAACATACATTGCCTTTCAAGCAATCTTCTTTTCTTCAGTCACATATTCCTACCTTCCAAGGTATCTGGTGCCTCCAAGGCCTTAGGCTTCCCAGGGTCTTTACTGGGGTTCCCCTCTTTAGGTACTTAGGGTGCAGCCTCCTGTGCCCTGCTAAGGCAATGACCATTCCTCTGTCCATTTTCATCTTCCAAAAATGTGTTGACAGTGCACATTCACTGTTACTTCCTGCACCATCCTCTTTGTCTGTATGAGTTTATGCTTATTTATTATTCTTTTACTAGCTGTATTAATCAGGGCCCAACCAGGAGACTACACCCACTCCCGAGTAGTTGAAAAATGGGAATTCAATGCAAGGAATAGTTTATACAGATGATAGAGTTGCTGAGGAGCCACCAGGGGTCTGGGAGGCAACCAAGAGATTAGCAATAGCACCACCATCCCAGGCAAGAGGTGGTATTGCCTGAGCCTAGGGCCCTGGTAACCCTGGTGGAAGGTAAAACTAGTGGGAGCTGGAGCCTCAGAGGAGACCTAGCTGCTGCCAGATCCTCTGCCTGAGGCAGAGAGAGATGGGGAGAAATCCTCCAGTTTCTCCATAATCCCAACTTTTAGACTTCCACCCCAAGTGCTCCTATTTGCTGAACTCCTGGAAGCCTGGGAAGCCTAGCCTTGCAGAAGCTCGTCAGTACCTCTGCATTACAGAGCAGAGCAGAACAGGGGAAGAGTGAGAAAGACCAACAGAACCAGGACTGACATGCTGTCATTTTAGTGAGGTTTGGAGAAAGAGCTGAGAGAAGCATGCGTTTGCAATTTAGCATGCTGAATAGAAACTTGCTTTGTATTTTAAAAGATGATTAGAAATTATAATTGATAACTCTTTTATGGAGAGATTTCAGGCATTGTGGCACTTGACTTAATATAGAAAACAGCTTATTCTGCTCCATGCAAATGCAGCTCCAGTGATAGAGCTAATGTGAGCAGAGACCAGCCACACAACCACTGACATGCTCTAAGTGTCCCCACCTAATTTTAGCAGAGGGTATTTGGCTAAAAAGCTGTACATATGGCAGTTATGTAGAATCAAGTTCTCCTTTGAGATTTTCCCCAGAGACATATGTATACACTGTTTTATAGTTCTGTTTATACACAAACAGAACTGTGTGTACAATTGTGAGTAGACTCCTCATTAAGAACCCATGGCTACAAATGACAAAAGACCATGTTCATTTGTATAACTAGGAAGACCAAAGGGTAGTTTCTGGCTTCATATTCTCCAGGGGTTCAAATAAAATAATCAATATATTTCATATTCTCTCTCCCTCTCTCTCTCCCTCCCTCCCTTTCTTCAGTTTTCATTTTCCTATATAGGCTCCATTTGGGGGCCACTTCAAGCTCACACAGTCCTTGGGGATTGTTTGGGTGGTGGTTAATAGCTCGAAATCTAGAGTTAGGCTGCCTGGGTTCAAATCCTGAGTCCTTCACTCATTACCTGTGCGACCTCATTAAGTTACTTAACTTCCGTTGCCTCCATTTCTTCATCTTTAAGTGAAAAAAATAATGGTATCCACATTATTATGAGAAATAAATGAAAACACATGCACATACACACACACACACACACACACAAAAGTATGGTGCTTAATCCTGGGTCAGCAAAGGAAAGGGGACTACAAAGACAAATAGAGTTTATAGGGTAGTCAGGGAAACATGAGGGTGTATACAAAGTATGAGAGAGGGGAAATGTTTAATATGAAGTCAAGCAGTTTCAAATTTCTAAGCTGGAAGACTTGTGTTATGTGAGCACTACATTTAAATCCTTCCTCAGAAAGGTGTTTGCAAGGAGAGTGTCCTTCTGGGACCGAGGGCAGGAGAGCGTTGGTTTAGTGCTCGTGTTCCTGTTGACATCATCCTACACATCATTTTAGTTAGGGCTGTGTGCTGACATTATTGGGTATCCACTATGGCTAGCCCAGTGCCTGGACTCCAGGAAGTGCCCAGTGAGTGCTGTTGAATAAATGAGTACTTGGTAATAATCAAAATAATAACACTATTAGTTCTATGGCCAAACTGGAAAATCTAGAAAGTGAATAATAAGCAGCTGTGTTGTCTTCATTGAAAAATGGAAGATCTCATGAAAGAAGTGGGAATTAAGAATCTGTTGAAACAAAAAGGGAGACATTACTAGACAGAATGGTGGGCAAAACCGTTTCAGGCCTGTGGTAGAGTTTCAGAGCCTGGGCTGGGCAGGAGTGAGGTGAGAAGATTTCCATTGGGTGTACAAGCTGGGAGGTGCATGGACTAGGTGGAGAGAGTGAGGGGACCGTGGGACAAGCTTTGAGATGGGAAGCAAGACACTGGGCTTCATCTAGAACAGTGCTGGCTGATAGAAATAGTAATCAAATGCACTACACATATGTACTTTTAAGTTTTCTAAGAGTCACATTTAAAGAAGTAAAAATAAACAGGTAAAATTCATTTTAATATATCTTATTTAACCTCGTATATCTAAAACATTGTCATACCAACATGTTAATATAAAAATTTTTAATGCGATATTTTCCATTCTTTTTTTTCCATACTAAGTCTTTGAAAACTGGTGCCTATTTTACACTTAGAGTCCATCTCAACGTGGACTAGTCACCCACATTTCAAATACTCAATAGCCACTTGGGGCCAGTGGCTCCTGGATTAGACAGCACAGGCCTAGAAGGGAAGGTCTTTAAGGGGAAGGACAGGTGGTGCAGTGGTTCCTTCTAAGGAGAATACTCTTTTGGGATGGGTTGATGGTTGACATAAGCAGGGCCCTGGGTGGGGGGAATTTTACTACATGCGCATTTCAAAGTTTGTACTTGTGTGGAGAAAGTGGCATTCGGAAGCTGAGGGAGTTGTAGTTTACCTCCCTGGCATGTTTTTAATCCCAGGGAGGGAAATGGCTCATTGTGCTTCTGGAAGAGAGAATTACTGACGTGTTTATTCTGTTTTTTATCATTTCTGTTTTGTTTCATTTTCAAATGGGATATAAATCTGGTGCATACTGAACTACCAATGCTGGAAGGACTGATCTTTTAAAAAGTTCCGCCTGTCAAAGAACTGCAGGGCACGTTTTCTGGTGGGTGCTGGGGAAGGTGGGAAAGGGAGGGACGTTTTCACATCTCCTTGTAGACATATAGTTAAAGACTGTTGGTGAGTGGACAGTTCAATACATACCTTGGCTGTCATCCCTCCTCCCATCAGGACTTAACTTGCACTGAAAAGGCTTCGCATACTTCTCTCAAAACATATTAATCACTGTGTGAATTCTAAAGACTCACCTGGGTTGAAAATTTGGCAGCCATGTGTTGTTATATATATGTGCTTATGGGGCTTTTACTCAAGTAGTTGAGATTGATTTACACTCTTTGTTGGTGGCTCCCAAACCCCAGACATACTGAATCAGAAACTCTAGGGGTGGGGCCTACCAATATTTATGTTTAACAACCTCCCAGATGATTCTTTTGCAGAGATCCCAGAGTCAACCTTTGGGAACCATTGCTGAATGCCCTCTAGGCAGTTCTGCAAAAAGTCATGGAAAGAAGTCCTTGGGTTTTTTTGTGTTAAACATCTCGTTAACCTGTGGTTCTCATTTGTTGCATTTACATAAACTGCTTTGTTAGCAGAGAATGGAAGTGGAAGGGCAAAAAGGCTGCCTTGCAGAGCTCATTCTGTGGTTTGTGAGAGTGATATGGGGATGTATTATCTGCAGCCAGAAACAACACATCTTGTCCTACAGAGTGGGGTTACCAGGACACAGGTCACTGACAGGAGACGGGAGAAGAGTGAGCATTGCTTGTTATGGAGGGAAGGTAAATGGCTCTGATGGGTAAAAATGATTTAGAGGCAAAAGCCCGCCACGCACTTTATTAAAAAGAGAAATCTGAGGACGGGGTCTGGTGAGAGGCTGCCTTGTGGGGAGCCCAGCAGAGAGACGGGAGCCAGGGGCTGAGAGGCATCACAGCCTCCACTTACCAGGCAGGAGGGGAGAACAGCAATGACTTCAAAATGAACGCTTAATTTAGAGGTCAGAGTCAGGATGCCAAGCAGCTGTTGGGGCCCACGAAACAGTGGGATGGAAATAAGGAACGAAGAATGTTTTCCCCAATAGATCCTTTTTAAAAAGGAAAAAGAAAAAGATCCTTTTTAAATGGGGAGAGAACAGTGAGGTTAGGATGGGGTGTAGAGAAGAGGTAGTAGAACCTATAGGATTTTTAAAATATAATGGAGCAGCTGGGAGTGTTATTTCCATATGTTAATGATTTGCCCGTGGTATAAAACATTAAGATCACATTCAGGGTTAGAACATGGTTATGCCTGATTTCTCACCATGGATAGAAATTCAGGGCTAGACCACTGTCATGGCTTGTTTCTAACCATGGATAGAATGTGTCTGAAGTAAAGCAAACAAGAAGTTGAACCACATTTTTATAAACTATATTTTTATTGGGACTTAGTCATGTAGCTAAATCAATCCACGGCAACATATAATGGTCTGAAATGGTTACTGCATCCCTGAATATACTGTGAGTGTAACTTCAACTTTGCTTTTGAAGTTGCATGACCATAGTGGGTTTCTCTGGGATTTATATTATTTAACCGTAATGTCTTTTTGTAGTTTCCGAGCCAAAGCAAGAAAGTACTGGGTGGTGGATGCTCTGCAACTCTGAATTGATTAGGTCATTCTTTTCCATGCAGTCATCAGTAAAGATTTTATTTATTAACATAATCAATCAAAAACAAGGCACAAGATGGGTAATATATTTGGGAGGGACAGAGATGCCAGTTAGCTATGCTCTCTTTGGCATCTTGTAGGGCTGCAGTGAATATGTGGTTTTAAATGAATAAATGTGTGCTTTAAAATGCCACTTGCTGCCACCTAAGTGCTTTATTACAAATTAAATTCATCATTGCCTGTGAGTTCATGACAAACTTTAAAAGGCCCCACATTTTTATAGTGACTAATATAACTAGGCCCTAAAACTAAGAGGAAAACAATGCATTTTGAGCACTGTTACAGAATGCTGCATGTCTATATTCTACAGAAACCCAGGCCCTGGGCTGGGTTGGTTGCAGTAGCTGCCTTATCCATAGGGATGCTCGTGCATGTCCGCTTTCGCTGCTACTGAACAGTTTCATCATGTCTCCAGTGTCCCCAAAATGATGAGGAGGAGATAAGGAGGACACTGAAGGCTCTGTTGCCTGACGCATTGCGGAAAAAATGAGTCCCCAAGATCTTATGCAGAAGAATCTTGCGACCAGACTAAAGTTATCTTTTAGTTTTATTAATAAGGAGAATATTGTTTGTTTTTTAAAAAAAAAATCCAGTCAGTTCTCCACACATAAAATAACAAAGTTCTATTATGTTAAATCAACTGTAACTCACTTTATAATCTTGAAATGTTGTTTCTAAATTTATTTATTTATTTTTTTGTAAATGGAATTCTTTTTTAAATCACTCCCTAGAGGAGCAAGCTATTTTTATGACTCACATTGTGGAACCTTTGTAAAGTGTTTAATCACTTCTTAATTTGTGTTTTGTCTAAGTTTTAAAAATAAAGATTTAGTGTTTGTTTAAAGTACAGTAGCTATTATCCCTCAACTAATTAAATGGCCTTAGATTCTCCCTTAGCTAGTAACAAAAGGGGTGTTATGTTTTGATGCTTCTTGCTGCTTTTTCCTGCTTAACTGCAAAGGCTTTTCCTTCCGTGACTATCCCAGCCTGAGGATGAGAAGGGAAAGCGACAATGCATTCTTCATGTCTGTCAGTGGGGCTCTCCGGGCATCTTTTTTTCTTTGTTCTTTTTTTAAGCTGAAAGGTAAATAATTCTTAAATGGCTTTCTTATCTTTGTCATGGGAAAGTGAATTACTTCTAAAATGAGCATCAGCATGAAGACTATTTCCTCCGTTGTTCCCCCTGCCCAAACCCATCCAGGATTTTGCCCTAACTGCTTTTAAATTTTCAGCAATTTCATTAATCAACTTATTTAACCAATGCCCATCACAAGTTCCTTTATAGTAAGATATTTTGCCTAAGCTGTAGCTTACGTTCCAGTTTGAGGTTATTATAATTTAATATGACTATAAGATATGAGAATAAAATAAACTGTGGGATTATTTTGAATTAAAAACAAATGGGATATTTTTATAAGTGTTTGTTATGCAATCATAAACTTTTCTCAGATAATCGTCTATTTTAAGGTCAGGTTCTTAGGGAGGGAGAATTTGGGACTAATACCATGTCTATTTTCAGTGTCTGTTCAGAGGCTATTGGAGATTAGCCCCAGCTCTAAATTCAAGCAGTAAAGCAAAAGTTCAAAAATGCTTCTTGTTTATTTTGCTATCGTAGTCATTTTTTTTTAATGATTTCAAGTTAAGCTCTAAGCAATCTGCCATCAGTGAAAATAAAACTATCTTATCAAGGATGTTTGCTCTTAGCTGCCTCTATAAAGAGCAGGTGCCTGTCTCAGAAGAGCTGGAGTAGTCCTTAAAAGTTATGTGCCATGGAGAAAAAACACTTTAGGATATTTACTGGGGCTCTTCCTATAGTGTGAGAAAACCTAAATGTGTTGAGAAAGACGCTGCTTGAGAAAAGAAAGCTCTGACTGTGAGCTGAACCTTAGAAGCCCAGGCCATGCCCATGGGAAAGCTGCTTTGAGTTGAACATACAGTGGGAATCAAGCCTCATGAAATCTATCTAAATTGTTGGGATTCTCGCACAGCTGAAGACTACAGTTATCATGGATATTCTAGAAGGTTGTTTTTCCTTTTTGTGAAGCAAGAATAAAAATCATAAATTTCTTTAGACAAACATAAATTCAAGGCTGATAATGTAATTTCATAACTGAACCTTGACAAAAATTGATAAAAAGTGCTTAACATTCTTGGAAAATCGATTAATTCTCAGAATATTCTTGTTGAGGTGGCTAAAATAGCCTGTACACTTTTGCTTTGCAGTCAGGGCACAGCTGAGATTTAGTTTTGACATAATGAAGAAGTTTGCAAGATGATAAATAGACCTGGATGCAACTGTGCATACCCTGGGCCAAGTTCCTACAGGATAAATTCTTCCCATTTGGGGGTTATTGAATAATATTTTCTTCAGTGAAACTTTTGTGAGAACTTAATAGGTTACATACTTCCCTACTGTGACAAAAACCATCCAAAATTACACTGAATATCACCAATTTTTTATAATCAAAATCTGTCTGGGATATGCGTTTCTCTTTTTTTATGAAAAACACAACATAGTTGTGTAAACTTTTCACTATCAGATGTAACTCAGTACTGCTAAATAGTCAAAGGAAAATAGGCTTTTGAATTTAAGTTATCTCTGTATTTGTGTCCTTTTAAATTCTGAAAAGTATCAAATACGTATAAGAAAAAGGATTGTTTTTTGGGTTTTTTTTTAAGATATTCTCCTAAAGTGAGAACTGGTTAGAGTTCTGAGCCATGTTCACTAAGGAAGGACGGGTTAGCAGACATGATCCCTTTGTGGACAACCTGTCAGTGTCCAGGGGGAACGTGATTAACACACACTGACTCGGAAGCAATGGATCGTGGGGGAAGATACACGCGCTGAAGACAGGAGATCAGAGTTCTAGTTCAGCTCTGTGGGCCCAGCTGTGCGAGTCGGTGGAGCTGAGCTGCTCTGGGACTTGACTTCTCACCTGGAAATGGAGGACATTCCCCTGAATGATCTCAGAGGCTTCTTCCAATCTGATATTCCGTATTTCCAAAGCTATGTTTTCATTATTTAAAAAGATGGTGATTTTAGTACATATCCAGCAGAGGGGTTTCCTAGTCCTTGAAAATACCAAGCTCTGTCCTGTCTCAGGACCCATGCACTTGGTATTCCTTCTTCCTGGAGTGACTGGCTCCTTCTCAACCTGCGTCCCTCAGCTCAGCTGCCATCTCCTCAGAGGCCCTTCTCTGGCCGCCTCATCTCCAGTGGCCTCCATGTGTCTCTCTTTCTCATGATCTTTTTTATCTTTGCTCTAGTCTTCTGATCTCATCAAGTTTATTTATTTGTGTCACATTAACTGTTTGTCCCCCTCCATTGGAGTGTAGGCTTTCTAAAGGCAAGGGGCCTTCTTTCACTGATGTATGTATGTATACAGTGTCTACAAGAGTGTTGGGCACAAAGTAGGTACTTGATAAATACTTGAAGAATGAATGATTGGATGTAGTTTAAAAAGGCTACCACGTGTATATTTTCAAATTATATGTTTGGAAAAATAAAACACAAACAAAAACACCAAGCCTATCTTTGGCTCTAATCATTAGCCAGGCTTCACACAGGATCAATTCATAGATTTTATGGATATTTCTTTAGCTATATAATCTGGGCATTTTTCACAGCGTAAGTTGTGTTTTCTTCAGTGCCTAACTTGTGGTTTATAGTTTTACACCCCAGAGTATTAGACATGATATTTATATACTCACCGTGTGTCAGTGAATTTTCCAATATCTGTGTACCAGCTGCTCCTTTACTAATCCTGATACCTAGAAATTGTCATCCAGACCCAGGATAGTTGAGCCTCTCTCAGTCCTGTCCAATCTCAAGCCTCCATTCAGTGCCTGAGTGACCCCTGCCCCCTCACCCCTGGACTAGGAAGAAAAGACTCAATCTCTCGGGTGATGCTGGTGTTGGTGGGCATGAACCTGGTGACAAGTGGGCTTTGTGAGGCCAGCCTGGGTGGTGCTCCTTAAGGAAATGTTTTTAGTGCACACAATATCTTGTATTTACTTGCACAACTCATGAAGCATTTATTTATTGATTTTTAAGGAATAATGCCAGGTGGAGTAGGCAGAGTTTGTTGCATTCCTCAAGGTAGCTCTTTTTGATAGCTCAGTAGATTGGCCTCTTATTGAATTAAAAGGTGTAGAAATCTCTTTTTATTAGGATTTTCTAGATATCTTAAGCTTTTTCGTTTTAAAAGACAACCAGGATTAGTAAAGTAGTATTGTCAAGCAGGGTTCTAGCTTCATTTTTAAAACAAAATTAATGCATGACTTTCGACAGTTGTATTTTCTAGTCTTTTCTTCTGCAATCTGAAAAAGAGAGTGGGAGAGGGAGATTTATTAAGAAAATATTAACCACTACTTCTGAAGAGATAATCTTGAAATAATTTTTGAATTTTTTTCTGAGGTTTGGTCCTAAAGAATCTCAAATTAGAATTTTTATTTCCTTCTTGCACACTGAAAACTTCAGTAGATTTGTTATCTGATTTCCTTTTAGTACTAAAACAGAGACACTCTTAGGTTAAATAGAAAGGGAAAATAAATAATCGTAAAATTTATCACCAGGTTGAAGAATTGGAAAAGAGCTATTGTTTTATATTTTGATTTTTCAGAGTGTGAGAAAGCTGTCCCTGTCCAGATGCTTGCCAAGTTCTGAGAGAACATTTAAGAGTGTTTTTTGAGTAGCAAAGGGAGATAGTCAGAGTCTTGTATGCGGGTGTTCCCGGTTTCAAACTGTAACAGGGGAATGGGAGAAAAGAGGGAAGCGTTCCCAAATCAAACATAACTCTCAGGAAATGAGCCAGAACACCTGGGAGAGGTCGAGGGTCAGAAAATACAAACTCAGGGTTCAATATTTTGATCTCGTCTCACAAAACAAAATGGTCATATATAGTGGACAGAAGAAAATCTGGAGTTTTATAAAGAAATTAGAAAATAAGGATTCTGTCATTCTAGTACCATTCTGTCATTCTCCCATGACTTTATGATGTTTCAAAAAATATTTTCAGAATTGACACTGAAACTTTCTGGTGGTCTCTATTGCTTAAGCATCAGGTTCAGAAGTTATTTATCTCTTTCTCTTAACTCCCAGAGGTTCACTTCTGAGAACCTTCTGAGGCAGACTTTTTGGCCAGTTTTTACAGGCTCTGGAGGGTGGGGTGGGGGTAGCCCAGCACTCAGAGGTGGAGAGACACCACAGCCCTGGATCAGGGGCAACTCACTTCTATGGAGAGAAAGAGGTTTTGCAAACGTTACTTCATGGGACCTCCTAGGGAAAAAGAGGGTGTTTTTTCCATCTCATTTCCCAGCTCTGAGTTCTCTGAAATCTGCTTGATTTTTGCCAGGTGTCAAATTATAACCCTTCTTGTCAGCCACAAATGACTAATGATTAGCCTAATGACTATGCAAAGTTTGAAATTCACATTCACATTTTAACTTACTGGCTACATCGTGTTTTCATAAATTGTGAACAAAAAATTTTCCCCCCAAAAGCCAATAAAAACAAAGTTTTAGAGCCTTAATGGCAATGTTCACTTGCAGTTGTTGACTCTGTAGGTGCTTGAGGAGAAACAAAATGGGGGCTGTGGCCAGCCCATCTTCAGGCCTGCGGCGGCCAGCCCTGAAAATGATGCCAGGGCTCCTCTCCTGGGGAGAGTTAAGTGATGTCAGCACCTCTGGGCAGAGCAATATTTGACCCTTAAACTGCTCCATATACAAGCAGCTGTTTTCCTCTTTCCACCACTCCTTGAAGGAAGCAGGAGGGCTGAAATATCTCATGCTGCTTTTCGTCTCCCTAGATAAAGTAAATTTAAAAAACTTGAGCTGAGTGATGACCACTTTGCTCTCAGGTCATTTACTGATGGTAGTAGTCATTCTCAAAAGCCTCCACACAATTTTATTTTCTTTACGTTTCGTGGAAAAGGGCAAGGTTTTAGCAAGTTCTCTCCATATTTACGCCTGGCCCCCGATGTGTGCCTTGAGAGCTCATAAAAACAAATCTGCCTCTCAGCCGGCCTGTCGGTAATGGGATCTGGAGCCTCTCTCTGCAAGGTCACCTGTTTAAATAGAGACTCCCCATGGTGCTGCCTGAAAGGTGTTTCCATCGGAGGGTTGCTCGCTCCCTCCCTTGGTGTCTTTTAGGAAGTGAGCTTCCAGTGTTGGCCCTGCCCTCCAGAGGGGTCTTCATACTGCAGCGGAGGATAAGAAATGCTGCAGACCCCAACCCAGGCAGATCCAGACCCCAGGCCTAAGATAAAGTACATTCTAGGCTTTAAATATGAAAAATTTCCTTTAAAATAAAAACAGAACTATATTCCGTTTGGCTACTGGAGTGTGTTATAGAGTCATCAAACAGTGGTAAATGTGAAATGATCCCATGGAAATGTGAGGCTGTAAAAATCATTGTGTAAAAAGATGCCAAGAGTTGTTCGCAGGAATTAAATATCCTTTTGCACCAGCCGTGAGCTTCCTTGGACAGCACAGCAGACAAGCTTCCCCAAATTACATGAAAACAAAGTAAGCCAAATATCCATGGCAATCGTGGCTTTCCCTTGTTTTTTCCATCTGATTCCACATTTTCTGGGTGGAATGTGCTTCCAGTCTGCATAGATCTGTCTCCTTCATGTTCTTCTACCCTACAATCGGGCCCAATTCCCACCTCATTTAGATTCTATTACAGCAGAATTCACTCCATGGATAGCCCTTGTGTGCTGCTTCTCCTGTAGCAGCAACGTGCCAGGACGTGGGGATCCCTGGGCCTCCGCAGGTCACCCGCCCACATGTCTAGCACAGCCCTGGCCAGCTCCTCTCTGAGGTGGTGCCAGTGGCCCCCTTTCCACTGACCCCTCCCAATAGAAGGAGGGGCAGCAGGTGGGAGACACCGCAAGCATTCTCTGGAATCTTGGCTTAGCATTTCAGTGAGGTTGTCCTGCAGCCCCCACTATCAGAATTAGCAGTCCCCAAAATCCCCCTCCCTGTTACAAGCCAAGTCTGAGCAGCCAGGACTTAATGCTTGAGATCCAGATCAGGACTGGCCTGACCGCTTTGGAATCAAAGAATGAAGTCCAGATAGAAACAATATACAGAAAGACAAGCTCAAGAGAGGGAGAGCAAACAAAACCGGCAGTTCCTGGTTAGGGTCATAAAGCTCCTACTTCCTTTACGGACCAACAATAAACAGAATCAGTCACCAGTCAGTAAACATTCCTCGCCACACGAGTGGGGATGTGTGTTCAGAGACACCAGATTGGATGCTGACTTCCCCATGCTGCTTTTCCCTTCCCCCAACCTGATGAAGATTCTAAAAGAACTTCTTTCTTTGTAAGATTAACCAGGGTTTGTCAACCTTGGCTCTATTGACACGTTGAGTCTTGAGCCGGGTAATTCTTCGTTGCAAGGGTCTGTCTTGGGCATTGTAGAATGTTTTGGCAGGATCTGTGGCTCTACTCAGGAGATAGCAGTAACACCGTCTTCCCAGCTTGACAACCAAAAATGTCTCCAGATATTGCCAAATACCTCCTGGGGAACAAAACCACTCTTCACCCCTGTTGAGAACCACTGGGTTAAGCAAAGGAGCTAATCCATTGGTCTCATGTATTAGAGGCAGAAATATTGATATGTGACAAATGTCACCAATGCTGGTAAGGCATCAGAATATATCATAACTCAGAGGATGTAGGGCTATATTTAGAGAGTTGGTTCACAGAGAGGGAGACCTGTGATTCTCAAACTTTAGCATGCCTCAGAGTCACCAACAGGACTGGTGAAAACCCAGATTGCTGGGCCCTACCCCAGAGTTCTTCAGTCCGTGCAGGGTGGAGGCCAATGGCAATGGTCTGCAGTTGAGATAAGGTGATACTGATGCTGGTGGTCCTGAAAACCACTGGGCCAGACCTTTCTGGATAGGTACATGACCCACCAATGGTGAGGTAGCTACAGATGAGGAAGGTGTATTGCTTGAAGCCTTCCCTCTTCCGTCTTTAATTTTTTGTGTCTGTTATCTCTTCACTACCCACCATCCAGAGTCATTGGCCTCTTTTTTCCAGGGTCCCCCTGAGGTGGCCTCCCCCTTTGACTTGTTTTCCTTGGGAAGTACCCCAAACTTTTACCACTAATTAGCCCCCCTCAAACTTTGTATTTGGCAGTTTGCTCCTTGAGCCCATTTTTCACTCCTGAATTAACCCATACCTAAGGGTCAGGAAGTACTAACTGATGACCCAGCTTCTGGGTGCTTGTTATCCTCCTTAGATTTCACAAAACTACCAAGCCATGGCATATGGCTGAGGGTGTGGCTTGCCCAGCAGGGAAGAGCATATTATATCACTGACATTGTTCTGAATTAACAGAGCATGGCAATAACAAAAACAAACTGATGCTTATTATTTTATAAAATTTTTATACACACAAAGCATCCCCTTATTGCCTGCACCTCAGGCAGATTACTACTGCCACTGCCCCTTGGTAAGTCCCAGGGTGGCAAAATGCCTCCCCTGCTTCCTATCCCAGAAAAGTACACAAGTCACCAATCACCCTCCTTTACTGCAGGTTTCTGTACACTGTCGGTCTCTTAGGAGGTGTGTATCTGAATATATGACCATTCATGGTTTCCCTTTGTTGATGACATCAAGTCCAGACTTTTTAGAATGACATACAAGCCCTTTCATATAGGATCCAATGTACCTGTTCCAGAATCCACTATATATTTGGTAAGTCTAATGTACTTTCATTGTATCCACACCAGCTACCATTTATTATTTCCAAAACACAACCTGTAAATACATATTATAGTAATAATGGTAATAAACCTTATTAGTAACCACCTTATCAAGAATTTACTGCATGCTGTGCACTGTTCTTTGTGTATTTGTCTACTTGTGTCTTTGTCTACTTTAATCCTGCTAACAAGCCCATGAAGGAAGTGCTATTATTATTTCCATTTTACAGATGAGAAAACTAATACTTGAACTAAAGAAATGAGAAAGGAGAGAGCCAAAATTCAAACTCAGATAATTAACCACTATTACACAAAGAATACTATGACCATGCTCTAAACACATGCAAAAAAAAAAAAAAAAAATAAAACACACCAATATGAATTTTTAAGTTTATGTGAGGATACACATTATTTGTTTGCTGTGATTACTCTCACCCAGCTTCTCCTTGGGGGGAAATTCTCTCATCCTTCAAGATTCAACTCAACTATAACTACTTCTCTAAATCCTCTTCTACTAATATATCTTTAGGGGAAAGTAATGGTTCCTTTCTCTGACATTGGATAAAACTGTATGTGTGTGTGTCTATAATGTATATAATATCTATGTTTCACATCATAATGTTAGTTTTTTTATGGCCCCCTCTGTTAAAATGTGAGATCATGGCACATTTATATTTGTACCCCTAGCATCTGGCATTGTGCCTGGTATCAAATAGATATAAGTGCTAACTGAATGAATAAGTGAGGGAGGGAGTGAAGGAATGATCTATCCCAACTTAAAATATTGCTGTAAATGTACACAGGTCATGTCAGCCTACCAGTTGTCAAACCTGAGTTGAAATTAACACTTAAACATATACTTCTGGTTTCTATAGTTTAAAAGATTTTCACCCTACCTACTTTTGTATAAAAGAGGGCAGAAATAAGAGACTATATGGACTGTGCTCTCTAATCCAAGTGGAACAAAAGCACTGGAGACACAATGCAGCAGTGTTTGTTGGAGGGCCTCAGAGGACACCTAAGACCTCTGAATAAATAGGGTGTTGGCTTATGAAAGTCCCAGGGGTCAGACCATTAAAAAGCTGTGGCATTTGTCACTGGTCCAGCAGAACCAAGAGTAGCCAAGTTGGAGCAACTGTGGCCATCAAACACGTTTTTCTGTATAATCATTTATTACAGTAGAGTAAGCTCATATTTGCATGCCCCAATGGGCAGAGGAGAGGGCCTCTTGGCATGAGAGAGCAGCCAGGCCACTCCCAGGAACCAGGTGCCGATGACCCAGGCTGGCGGCAGGAGTCTTGGGCAGGGAGGGAATCAAGCCTGTCCTGGGCTGTCTAGTCTCTTAGGAAACAATTTCTAGAAGTTAGAAATGAATGCTCAGATTGAAAAAACAGTGTATCTTAGCAACACCACACGTCAGAGAGGGCTAAGTGTTTGTTTAGAAGAGGTTGATTAATTGATGTAGTGCAGTGTAATAATGAGAAGTGTGCAGACAATCTGCTGTAAAATACTTAAGTATAAGATTCACTCGGCAGCTTCTCAGATTTTGCAACTTTAGTGTTGTCCTTGGGAGATGTTAATGGAAGCATGGCCCTGCCGAAACATTTATCTGGAATATGTGATTCATATCTTATCATTACAGTCTTCAAATGAAAAATTTAATTATCCTGTTTCCCCCTTGAACAATTGTTGATTTGGTTTTAGTGCCAAATTCCTTAGTAATATTCTATCTTATTTTAGCTACTGAGACAATCTTACAGTACCAGTACTTGGCAAGCACTCCTGGTTTCCACAGTAAGAATATCATCACGATTTATTACCAGGGATATATGTTCTAACAGATTTAAAATTTTCCTATTTCAATGCATGGAAGCAATTTCATTCAATTTCATATTTATGATATCTATTATATTCAAATTTAGTATATTTGGTTTCCATGTAAAATTTTAGGAGTGCTTCCTGTATGGTTTTAAAATATATATATTTAAACCTGAATATGGTCAGCTATGTGTTTATCTTGGAAATATTAGAGTAACAATATTCTTATCCAAAATTTCATGTATTATGCCTAACACATGACAGTAGGCTCCAAAGAATACTATGACCATGCTCTAAACACATGCAAAACAAAAAAAACAATATGAATTTTTAAGTTTATGTGAGGATATACTTCAATTTTTCTAACTTCTTATAATTTTGTGAAAATTACATATTTCATATAATATATGAATTTTGGGTCATATAAATGAGCCAAGTTCAGCTTACAGAATTCTGGGAACTATAATTATGCTTTCAGCTGTTATAGCCACATAATGCTCAGGAATTACATTGACATTTTAATATGCTGTCACTTTAAGATACATCATGAAGTGTGAACAGAGCGCAGGACACTTTAACCAGGTGTGTCTAATTGTTAGTTGTTTTGTTTTGTGTGGGTTTTTTTTTTTTTTCCCCCGAAATAGCAATGGTTTAGTTAAGAAAAGATGTTGAGTTCAGGAAGAGTGTTTAGAGGCTAAAGCAAACTAACTAGGTTCACTTTTGCTGGCTGCTGGAAACAGAATGGACTTTGCAATTGTTGTTCTCTGTGTATGTAGGTAGTTTTGCATTTGGGCTATGCCTTTTTCTGTTAGGTCTTTCCTGCCCCACGCAATACAGGAAAGGATACATAGAATGCTCACTTGGATCAGCATTGAGTGTGTTCCCAGTACTTCTTGGCTTTGAGTTAAAGACTGCAACTGCAAAAATAATCATAAAGTTGCGGGGGTAGATCTACTTTATTATTTTTAAGAAATGTAACAGTGTTTTCATTAACTCTTCCAAATGTTTAGTATGCTTGGTATCCTTCCAGAGTACCATGTTCATTATTTAGGAATTAGACAAACCTTTTTAAAGTAGCAGATCTGTCCCTGGAAAAGACTTCTTTGGACATGGTGATCATGTTGGCAAGCAAGCAACCATCAATATAAATACAGCACCCCCTCGAGGGGTCCAGGGATTAGCAACTCAGAGAAGACTCTTAACCACTCATTTGGAGAATGCACATTAAAATGTCTTAAAAAAAAAAAAATAGGAGACCCAACATTTTGAATGCCCAGATATTATGCCAAAGATTTTCTAGTCCCCATTTTTGTGTACTTTATTAATTTATTTTATAAGCAGCCACATTCAACTCTTGGCACCCGAATATAATATTTTATTACTCAGCAAATTATATTATTCATAAAAAAATAGTCTGCCTTATCCCAAGCTAACAGGTGTCCGTGGTCCTTAGAATTACATGGGTTAGAGCTATTAATACTTCAAGGTGACTTGCCTTTCTGGTTTCTTAAATTCTTGCTGCCTGATTATAGAAACTCATGGGTATCAACTTGTTAGCCAGGCTCTTGTTAAGGTAAAGGAATTCTGATCAATTTGCTCAGAATTGTCTCCAGCTGTGCAGGTTTCCGTCCTCTGTTGAACAGAAGCTAACCAAACTCTCCCTTAATTGCTTGCCTCTTTTTCTTCAGTCACTGAAATTAGGTGTGATTGGGCCCTAACAAATCATGTGACACATATGGTTCCCAGTTTATCTTACATACTTTATTTCGTGCATAGTAAATACCAAGTTTCATAAACTATTAATGACTCCAGCATCTGAAGCTTGTTCACAATAAGAATATTTTCCTTTAAATAGAGATACCAAGAAATTTCCTACACAGAGCATATCCTATACTTGAAAATCTTAAATTGTATCCCTTATGTAAAGAGGACTGTAGAATGTCACAATCTTTAATCGTCATTTCCACTACTAACATTTGTAGTGGAGGAAAAGAATAGGTAGAAAACAGGACTCTCTGTCACCTGCTGTGGTCCCTGTGTGCATTCCCTGTATTATGCATTAAGTCTGAATTTCTAGTAGTGAATGAAGGAGTCCCATGGAGCATAATCAAGACCAAAATATTGCTTCCTAAATAGGTGCTGAATCCCTGTTCTCCTTTTTGGCTGAATTGTGCTAAAGTCCATTCAGAGACTTTAGTAGGACTTTTGTGCCCTGTGTATGGCTCTATTAGATGCCTGGAGAGCACTGGTAATATGGAGAAAGAAATATATTGTAACATGTAATAGATTACCAGTCAGTTATCCAGGTACTGTGGTGAATGAACATCATTTCTGAGGGATTCAAAGAGAAGACAGTCGAATCTGAGATCTGATTAAGTAGCTTTCTGGGATCATAATCCTTTTGCCTAACAGAGACCAAGAAACTTTCTTTCACCTTCTCACCAGGCTTTTCTCTAGCTGGCAAGCTGATATATAGAAAGAATTTTAGTTTTGGAGCAATACGGACCTGCATTTGAATCTTGACATTTTGGTTTACTAAGAGTGTGATTTGGCTGATCTCCAGTTTTCCAACCTGTAAAGTGGAGGTCATGATAGCCACCTCATGGAATAGTTGTATCACATACTATGATATATGTGAAGTGCCAGGCAACTTCTGGCAGAGTCAGTCGTAGGTAGCAATCATTACTTCTCTGAGGATGTGAATTGATGTGATTGGAAACATGCATGAAAGTCTTGTTTGCCCTGCCTCACTCCTTCCCCTTCCCCTGGCTAACTCCTCATCCTTTAGATCTTCCTTTACACATCATTTCCTCTAGAAGGCCTCCTCCCATCTGCTACTATATGCCCTCCCCCAACTCCCTTACAAAGCACTTTACACAAAAAGCATTGCCAATTACCTGTTCACTTACCTGTGTCTACATTAGACTGAAAGTTCTGTGACTACAGGTGCTATACCCCAGTTCACTTGGTCCCCACAGCCTGGTACACAGCTGGAGAACAATAAAAATTTGAATAGGTAGATCAATTAATTAAGCAGTGAATTAATTTAGAGTAACTAAAAGTAAGTAAAAAGAATTCAAGTTTTTAAAAAGTCTAAGTCCTTGGTTCTGAAAAATTAACTAAGCAAGATAACAGTTCTTAATGAGTTTATTACAGTTCTGGTATGAGTTTTAACAGGAAATAAGCTCTGGATAACTGATTTTCAAGGTTTACCAGAGATCTAGATAGACTGTCACAAATATTAGTACAGCCTAAAGCTTTAGAAATGCCATTTTTAATTTATTTCCATTTGTATCACTTAAGAGGTATTGGCTGAGAGTTTTGCACATGATAAACAATCCAGAAATTACTTCATTGAATTGATATGAAAGGAATTAAGTCTTACTTCTCCCTTTAGAATGCTATTGGTAAAATAATTTACACCAACAGGAGTTAGATTGTTTTGAGTTTTTCTCAGATTGGTAGTGATGGTTTTTGCTTTTTATAAAACATAAATATATTAGCTCTTTTCATCACTGTTATTTCCTTAACATCAGAGTTGTTGAATCAGGATATCATCTCACGAATGTGTAATTCATTCCTCTGCTGTCCAAAAGAGCCATGCTTTGGAAATAAAAGTACTTCTTATGGCAGTTTTTCATAAAATTATTCCCCAAAGTCCTCTCCATATCAAATGAAAGGGGAACAAATACAGATGAGCAGATGGGACACGGAGAAATCAGAGGAGAGCTATTCAGGGATGTATGTACTCTGAATTGTCCATGGCAAACTCAAATTCCCATAGCTTATTTTTAAAATTTGTTTTACTGTTATATTCAACTTCATAAGATATCAATTTTTGTTTTTATCCCAAATCTTTGAATACAGTAGAAGCTCCAAGGATATTCACCATGTTGATTATATGATTTTGCAAATGCCATGCATTCCTTGGTTGGAAAACGCAGAATTGATGGAATATTCTGGAGAGTTTCCTGTGAATCATTTGGGTCTGCACACATAGGGAGAGAGATGAAAAGTCAGAGTTTTATCAGATTACAAAAATGACCCCTCAAAAAACCCAAACGTAGACCCAAAACCAGAGTTGATTTTAGCACATGAGATTCATTAGATTCCAGACAACCTGATTTAATTTAATTCCACGGTTTATTCTTCTCTTACTATGTGAAAAAGAAATGAGGTTCTATTTGAAACCACCACCTGCTGAACAACTATTAAGGAAGCCATTACCAAAGTAAGAAATGTAATTTGAAATACGTAACTGATTTTTGGAGGCCTGGGACCGGTATTGATTCCATTCACAGATATCTTTTGTAAGAAAGAAAAATGTGCTGGCCATTTAGGGACAAGACTGGCTTTACTGAATTTCTACCAAGAGTAGATGAGACCCTTTCTGGGCCAAGTTCTGTTTTGGGGAATTGCATTCCACAAACCTAAATGCTGTGAGGAGTTCCATGGAGATTCCACATCCTCCTTCTTGTTCTGTCCCCATTGCAGAGTGCTGCTGACAGCTGTTGGACAGCTGAGGCAATTCACCTCCAAAGTTGCATAATTTGGAAAGTGCTTTGGGATCCATTCAGTTGAAAGGTTGTTAATTATGATGATTTATGACACTGGAAACAAATCTGGGCCTTGACAGTATGGAGAATATACTTAATGTGTAATTCTTTTGCTTGTCCCATTGGAAAGTCCCTAAACACAAAAAACAATTTTTTAAATCTTATTGTGCCTTATGAATGGGGTCCACAGTGTGTAAAACAGAATATCATTGACCTTTTGCATTAGGGTGATAACTTAAAAAGGAGAACATCTGGAGGTTGATGGCTAATATTTAAGAACACCTTATGATTGTCTCAGTTTATGGTGTTTTTCTCCACCTGGCTTTCTCCACCTAGTCTTCCAGGTTACACACCCTGACTCTTCCCTCTTCCCCACTGCACACATCAGTTAATCACCATGCCGTTTTGCGTCTCCCCAAACTGCCTTCCCACCCCCACTGCCCTTGCTTCAGTTTTACCACCTCTTCCTTAGGGCCACCTTTCACTATTGGTCCATATTCAAATCCAATCTTCATACTCCTTCCAGAGTTATCTTCCTGAAATAATAAATGACACAAAGCACAAAGCTGAGTGTTCACTTATTCCCATGCCTGAAAACATCCTATACAGATGTCTAAGTTCCCTTGCAAGACAGGCCTTGTTATAGCTCCAGTCTTTACCTGGAGCTCATAGCTTTCTAGCCCCATGCACCCTCTGCTATGGCCACGGTGACCTTCTCACCTTTTCCCCAAACATGGCTCGCCCTTCTCAAATTTTGAGAGCCTTTGAACATAGGAATCTACCTCCCGGAGGTCCCCTCTCAACTTCTCTCCCTGGCAAACACCTCCTCATCTTTCACCACTCTTCAGATATCACCTCCTCTGCCCAGTTCTCCCAGGCAGAATAAGGTGATTGTGGCATTTATCAGGGTGTGGCATTCTTCTGTTTTCGTGTCTTTTTCCCCTACTACACTGTAGCTCGCAAAGGTGGGGCTATGACTTACTCATTTTAGCCTCCTCAGTAGACAAAGTCGAGACTAATAAATGAACCAATGACTGTGAGAGCCAGTAACTACCAAATAACCTGGTTTTATAGGTTACAGACATTGAAAAATATATACATCTACTTATGGCTGAGTATTTTAATAGAATTGGCAGATTAGCCTAAAAAATTCTAAACATCTATTTATTCATCCATACATATATTCATTCGCTACCTGATGTTGTATACAGATCTAAATTCCTGAACCAAAACTCTTGGGGACAGATATGTTTCAGAATTAAGAAATTTTTGTATTTTATAAAAGTAATATAGTACACTTATCATGTATGTCATAAAACACCCCAACAGGGTCTGGGGCAGCATCCTATAATCAAACACAGTAATTCTGCAGCTGGACATATAACATTCACATTGAATGGAATGAAGACTATAAATAGCCTCACCTGTTTTCAGGTAGGGTTTTGCCACCAAATGGGTTTGCCACAAACTTAGGGAGAAGTCATCATTAGGGATTTTTTGAACATTTGGATTTGGGAATCTTGGAAAGGGATTCGGAGCTATATAGGTATGTGCCTATTTGTTTATTGTTCATTTCCTTCCCTAGAATGCAAACTCAGTGAGGCCGTAAGACTTTGTCTTGTTCACTCCTGTATCACAAGGACTAGACCTATGTCTGACGTTTAGTATGTGCTCAATAAATTTTTGTTGAATGGTTGGATGGCTACATGAACTAAACACAAGTCTGGGTTACTATAGACATAATCTGAATAGTATAAACTATTGTGTGTTTCTAAGCATTCTTTTTTTCATGGCATGTAAATTCTTACCAGTCAGAGATACTTTGTTTTGATCACATCTTTCTCTCTGATGCTTTGTATAGAGTTAATAAATGCTGTCTTATATAGGGAATTATAAATTTCTTTCACAACTAGAAAGTAGTAGTTTTAATTTTTTAAGAAAATTAAAATTCCTTCTAGAAAGCTCAGTAAGTTGCAAGGCACGGTAATGTGGCTTTAGGTTTAAATGTAAACACTATCAGTCACTCTTCACTGGAGCCCTGGGTATAAAGGAGCAAATAAATATCCTAATCACCATGTTTTAGAAATATATTGCCTTATACTCCAGTTTACTATCCATGTCCAGTACTGAACTATAAACTTTTATTTCCCTCAAACAAACCCCCAAACATTTATCACATTAAAAATGAATCATCTGTTATACTCCAACCATAAACTGAATAATAAACAGAGGCAGGAATTATGATCTCTGGAAAACTGGAGAAGCGCTGGTGTGCGATCACAATATCCCACCCCATAAATCTTCAAATCCATATTTTCATTGAATTCCCAAGCTCGTCTGTCAAGAGAATATCTGAAATCTTTGCTAATTGTTTTACAAGTGTAGGTGGAAGCCAATAGCAAATCCTATTTGTTGAATGAGGAATTTGAGGCAAAGACGATAATTTGGCCATCAATTGGTTCATATTCTTTTACAAAAATTTATTTGAAATAGTTCAATTTGAGGCTTTTTTTTTTAATGTGGAAAAGTACTCTACATTCCCGAAAATCCTGATGCTTCATACATGGCTTGGCACATTTTAGACTTCTGCTGTGTGTAAGCAAGAGCTTTCTTAGAGTATGATTTGACTTATGGCATATCTAAGTCCATGTACTAAGTTACTGGAATATAATTTCTGCTGTATTTTAAAATTAACTTCAGGGATGTAACGGATGTATCCATCTGCATGAAAATAGCATTTGAACTTTACCTTTTTCTATTCAGTTACTTTACTCACTGTTAATAATATATACTTTTTTTCAGAAATCCCTCCATTTCTATATTTCTATTCTAAGCAATTAGAATAGTCATATTTTAAAATTAATATAAAACAAATCCATGCCTAATACTCTGGGAGATGGGAATTTTTTCCAAGGTCAGTTTTAGTTAAATTGTTAGCCTACCTCATGTGCCTATGGCCCTAGAAAAATGGAGAAGCTAGTTTGCAGCCTGGCTTTATACTTTGTTACATGATTGCAATAGGTCAAATCTGACATGGCGTTGAAAGAAAGTTCCTTTAGCAGATAATTAATGAAATGCAGCACAAAGCATGCCATCACCTAATAAAAACATCAGATTGTGAGAGATGTTTACTGCCCTTTTCAAAAACTTCCCCTTGGATTCAGGCATATGGAATATTACATTTCATGTACAACTCTGGCTTCCCATGCAGCCTGAGAGTTCTTGCTGCGTCCCAGCTATAGGAGAGATTCTGTAAGGAAACTATTAGCCCTTGGCCAGTTGCTCAGGCTCATGATTCAAAATGACCAGCATTCATTAAACTTTATTACTGAACTGCATGAAGTTTCTTTGGATTAGGAAACGGCATAGCCCTCTGTCCAGTTTTTCCAATGGTGCTGAAGCTTTTCATTAACCTGGAAGCCTTCTATTTACATGGTTCACAGCCTGGTCTCAGCTCACTTGGAGGTAACAAAGGGTGTCGGGACAGGAGGGTAGTGGGGGTCCCACTCCTCTAAGGCTTCCATCTGACTCTGATCAGGTCAACATTTAAACTCTTGCCTCATTAGGTAAAATAAAATGGAAATGATTGAGTACCCAGGAATCATGTTTCAGTTTTGTCTTTGTCTCTTCCCTACACCTTCTCTGGGTAACCCAGTTTTTGTGACCTGGTTTGCTGGGTTCTCCCCTTGTGTGCGGCTGGCATTGCTGGTACCCACTGGTACCCAGCTTCCAGCAAGAGTGCATGGAAGGGAGCAGGAGTGAGGCTGTGCCTGTATGTTCTCAGGAGCAGGAGCAAATTGTCAGACAATTTCACTCTTGTTCCTCTAATTGAAGGGGAACTGTAAATTAGGTAGGATGTGTTCTTAAGGTGTGACAAGAAAATGAATGCTGAGTAAATTGTTAGTAACCTGATTAATGCTGGATTAGCCTGCCCATAAATTAGATGCCTTTGAAATAGCTGACTTTAGTACCATAAAGCATTAAAATCTGTATCTTTGCCCACCTAAACTGGCCAGACTGACATTGTGTGCCTCTCAGTGTGACACACTGAAAAGGACACAGCATTGCCTTTCTGATATTTTTAACAAACATGTTTGTCTTTAACCTGAAAAACAGTAAGGAACCAATTAGTCAAATTCAAATTGTGGAACATTCTACAAACAACTGATCTGTATTCTTCAAAAAGTCAATGATTTGAGAGCCAAAAGAGGTTAGGAATCTTTCTTAGATGAAGAGATACTAAAGAGACATGACAATTGAGTGCAATATGTGGCACTAGATGCAAAAAGCAAACTACAAAGGATGTCATTGGGACAATTGGGGAAATTTGAATGTGCACTAAGTATTAGGTAATGTTATTGTATCAGTGCTAAATTTCATGGATGAAATGATGGCATTTGGTGATATTGCAGAATGCCCATGTTATTAGGAGATATATGCTGATATATTCAAGACTGAAGTGTCATGACGTCTTCAACTTAATATCAACTGATTTAGCAAAATATTCTTATGTTATATATCTACTGATGCACACACACATACACATATATATGGACTGAGAAAGGAGAAGAGAAAAATGTGGCAAAATGTTAAAAATTGATCATAATTGAGTTTATAAATGAGATTTATAATATTTACCTTGTAGGACTGTTTTAATAAATAAATAAAAATAATGCACCTTCCTGAGTGAGGCTTATTCAGCCATGAAGTTTTGATCATACAATAGCTCACCTGATTAGGATCCTCACACTGAATTGACAGCTATTGTGAATGTCATTACTTGACTTTTGGACTTTTTTAACTAAGGATTTCTGTATAGTATTAGCCAGGCTCCAACCCATATGGTGCCAAACATGTCCCCTGGCAATTCCTTCCTTCTTAATATCCAGGGGTCATCCCCCTCTGGCAAGACTGCAAAGAATGAATCCTGGTGCATCTGCCCCCTGGCCACATCTTCCTTCCTCTGCAGCCCAGTTTTCTATCAATACTTCTGTGGCACCAGGATGGAAATGCCATGTGTGTGCTCCCCTCAATGTGCCATGTCTTTCTACCCAGTTTTCAGACCTTTCCTACTTTCTCCTTTTCTTGCCTATAATAAAGGTTGTGACTTTCTCCTCCCTTCATGATACCTTACACCCAAGCCTTCTTTATTGACACCAATGTAAGTTAGAAATTGTGTTTAGCTGCAAGTAATAGGAACTGTAAATGAATCAGGAATTTAGTTCTACAATATCATCTGAGACCCGCACTCCTTCAGTCTTAGGGCTTCTCTATCCTTTGTGACTTTCATCCTTTTGCAAAGTCACTTCATGGTGCAGAATGGCGGCCAGAACTCCATGTATATGTCCAGCTTCCCGGCAGGAAGTAGAAGGAAGTCAGTAAAAAGAACATGCCTCTCAGCTGAGTCAGCCACCTTTAAAGTAATCTCTTGGGAGCCTCACCTAATGATTTCTTCCAGGACATCACCAAGTTGCAAAAAAGATTGAGAAATGTAGTCTTCCCCTTCAGCATATTGTTGCCCCCCCAAAAAATCAGAGAACTTGTTGGGTAGAAGAGGAGAAAGAATACTGGAAAGGGGGTTAGTAATCTGTGCATCAGCATCTGTCAGTATATCACTGAGTCAGTTGTTTATTGAGTACTGACTCTGGGCTGAGGGGGGACACATAAAAAATGTGACACGTCTTCCAAACTGCCTCATCCACTAGGAGCTTACAATTTATTTAAGGGGCAAAATATGTGGAAATATTAGAAGGGAATTTAGTGCTAATCTAAATGGGACTCAGAGAAGAAAAAGAACCAAAATCCTCAGACAAGATTTCTGGCTTTATGTAAGGTTTAGATCAGTGTTTCGTAAAAGAATTTTCCAAGAGGAATAAATAACACAAGTAAAGCACAGAGGAAGAAATGATCTGGGTGTCTGAGGGTGAGTGTCTTGGCCTCACTTAACTGCACAGAGAGTACAGTTTGGAGACGAGCAGAAGCTAAAATGATGGGTGAAAAGGGGTGGTTTGTGGAGCATATTGAACCCATGGCGTGTGTCTGGCCCTGGGGAACCAAATGGGGAATGACTGTACATTCTTGGGCAGGATATTATTAATAATAGGTACGTTTGCGGATTAACGTAGATTTTGTGTTAGGAAACCAGTGGAAATAGGAAATGGCAAATCTGAAAGATGTTTGAAAGAAAAATCTGTGGGGAATAATCAGGGAATGGAAGGAAAGGAAAAAAATACAGGACGATTCTGAGGGTTCTAGTCTGGCTGACAATGGAGCCTTTGCCTCCAGGTAATAGCTGTGAATTCTGAAGGACTTTGTATATTTGAGGAAGAACTCTAAAGAATGGACAGAAGACACACATATAACAAAAGCTATAAGTAATTCTTGTAGAATTGAAAGCCCCAAAGTTATTTCCACCATGTTGAGACCTGAATTATGCTTTTGTGTTTAGCTATGTGTATTTTCCAGTTAGAAAATTTACCCAGTAAATTTTTTTAAAGAAAGGTAATGTCTTCGTGGGAAAGACAACTGATATTTTTGAAATCCTTATATATTACATGTAATAGACAAACTAAAGGCATGTTGTTACTTTGATTATATTTTTAAAAACTCAAGACCTCCTGTGTTGATTCTTCATTAAAAGAAGTAAAGGAAATTTCAATTACTCAAAGTTTCTAAAAGGAAAATAGTTAACATTTTAGTGCCTGCTTTACGTCAAACATATTGGCATACATATTTTCATTTTGTCCTTCAATTTGCTTACTTTTAGACTCAGAGTGGGTAAATGCTGTCCTCAGTTACACAGCTAAGTGGTGGAACCAGCATTCAAACCCCAAAATGCTAACATCACAGACACTGTTCTTTTCTGTGATATCCCACTTGTTTTTAGTTCTTCCTCTCTTCTTTCTGGTTCACCACATATCAGATCAATTGAAAAATTATTCTTCTATGATTTTTGGAAGTCACAGCTTACTGAAATTCAGAAAGACTGAGAAAATTGTGTGTTACATAATTTTAATTTATAATCTTAAATGGGAAAACTTCTTGATAGCAACGGTTGGTTGTTCAAAGCCTAATTTAAGGAAATCAATGTTATCAAGCCATTTGAAGGACAATATATTTTAAGAAAGTTTATATGAGTAAAGTCTGTCCAAAACAAACTGATTCTTCTGCTCTTATTAGTGGAATTTGCTCAGGTTACCCATTTGGAGAACTGGTTTTTCTCTCTTTTTCTTTCATTCAATTTTTTTTTTTTTTTTGTAAATGGTGCTGAGAACACTGAAATCTTTGGTAAATAAAAGATAATTTCGAGTAGGAATAACATAACAGTTATTTTGCTTCAGCAACAATCTCATCCCAAAAGATAAAGACAAATAAATATATTCGTGGTTGAAATAAACTCTTCTGTTTGTTTTCTGTTGGAACAGTCTCTATCCGTTAATCACAATGAAGGCTTGACTCTCATGTGTTTTCTCCAATGACATCTGTGATAATAATTTGATTAGAATAATACTGTGTTCTTCAAAAAAAAAATTCTTGCTTTTATTCTCGACCATGAGTTCAGGTCTACTCTGAGATATGACAATGAAGCCTATCAATGAATGTTCTTGTAGAGTTAGTTCTGTGAGCCCCAGTTTCCCTCTGGAAGGCTACTTCTCCTCTGCTGCCGGGGGAAAATGTAGGGCTTGAGTTGTCTCTTTCTCCTCAAGTCCCAGTCCATTTCTCACCAACTTTTGACTGCCTCCCAGAAGTGAACTACAGTCGTGCAACAGTGTTGCCAATGAGGGAAGATCATGGTCCCATAAGGCTGCGGTCCCCAACCCTCCAGACCGCAGACCAGTGGTGGTCCATGCCTTGTTAGTAACTGGGCCGCACAGCAGGACGTGAGTGGTGGGGGAGGGAGCAAAGCTTCATCTGTATTTATAGCTGCTCCCTGTCTCTAGCATCACCACCTGAGCTCTGCCTCCTGTCAGATCAGCAGCGGAATTAGATTCTCACAGAAGCACTAACCCGACTGTAAATGTATATGCCAGGGACCTAGGTTGCAAGCTCCTTATGAGGATCTAATGCCTGATGATCCGAGGTGGAGCTGAGGCAGTGATGCTAGCTCTGGGGAACGGCTGCAAATACAGATTATCATTAACAGAGAGGTTTGACCACACAGAGACCATAATAAATCAATTGCTTGTAGACTCAAATCAAAACCCTATCAGTGAGTGGCAAGTGACAATGTAATAATAATAGAAATAAAGTTCACAATAAATGTAATGCGCTTGAAACATACCAAAACCACGCCCCCACCCCTGGTCTGTGCAAAAATTGTCTTCCATGAAACTGGTCCCTGGTGCCAAAAATATTGGGGACCACTGCCATAAGGTTATAATATCGTATTTTTGCTGTACCTTTTCTATGTTTAGATACACAAATACTTACCATTGCGTTACAGTTGCCTACAGCGTACAGTAACAAGCTGTACAGGTCTGTAGCCTGGGAGCAATAGGCTAGACAGTATAGCCGAGGTGTGTGGTAGGTGCTACCATCTAGGTTTGTGTAGGCACATTCTATGATGTTTGTACAACAAAATCACCTAACGCATTTCTCAGAACATCAACCCCTCATTAAGGGATGCATGACTGTAGATCCCTCTGAATCTCTAGAGTACACTTCTCCTTTTGCATTCGACTTTTTTCTCCCGGTTGTATTTTTCACCATTTAACTAGATTCAAAGATAGACTGGGGAATTAATTTCAGATATGTTAAAATAACTTTATAGAGCAAAAGGGTGTCATTTAGTGTTAGAGTGTGGTCTTTTACTAAATTGAACAATAGGAAAGTTAATTTAGTCCCCTTTGTCCAATATTTAAGTTATGGCGATGATTTATCAGCCAAAATAAAGTCTATTATTTAAATGAAACTGATTCTTTATGTTCCTGGTTCTGTGTTCCCCAGAAACAATACCTGCCTCATAGTAGATACTGAATGTTTATTAAATTCCCCTTAGAACATACAAATGCAAATGTAATTTGTTTCTGAAATTTGGTTTGAGAGTTGAGTTAAGGGTGTTAATACTATGAGGATTTGTAATACAATTTGTCAATGTAATTTGAATGAGAGACTCTCATGGTTGACTGTAAATGTACTTTAATTACAGTTTAATAACCTTCATATGGAAAATGGTAAATAATTGTTAAGTAAGTGTTCTTGGATAAACTTCCATTGACTCCTTTAAAAAAAAAACATCAAATAAAAATATAGTAAATATAGTATATGTAGTAATTACGTAGATTAAAGAACTTCATTAAGCCAAATGCTTTTTGGCAGACTGTAGAATGCATGCTCCACATCAAGTAGGGTGTTGAACAAGATAATGATAATAACTTGTAACAACTTGAAATTTCCATTAAAAGGCTAGTAGATGTACCAATATAATGTACTTAACTAAGTAAAATCCTTAGTAAAAAGGGAAAGGTGTATTTCTACTGCCAACTACTAAAAAATACATAAGACTTCCCACTCAATAATTCTAAAGATAAGCATTATCTTTTCACATTACCATGAACAGGAATGTTAGCTAATGTGCCAGATAATATCTCCCTGATACTGTAGCCTAGACTTTTAGGCAAAGCAACGTAAATTGCTTCCAATAATTATCTTTTCCCATTTTCCCACCTCCCTGAAATTTACTTTTTCCCTTCTCTAAAATTGATTTTTTTTGTAGACCAGTCCATCTTTCTAGGGTGCCAGACTGTGTTCTTACATCCTGTTCTGCACCCCCCAGCCATATTACTTCACATAGGCTATAGCTCAGCAAAACAGAGTATGCGATCATGTTTTGTAAGTCCATATTATAACCCTGATTTATTTAGCAAAAGATATGCAATTTTAGTAGTAGTTAGGTGGCCACCCAAAGGAGGAGCAGTGTGTCCCAGTGTGGCTTCACAAAGACCCCCAACAAGGTCATGCAACTGCCAGTACCAGTGTTTGAGAAGATACTGTTGTGCTGTACTACAGCTCTTTTATAATATGTACTTATTTCATTCTTTCAGAAGAAGGTAGAAAATATTTATAGATATCTGGGCTCTTCTTTTCTCCAGCTGAATTCCGCATCAGCGAGTCCATGTCCTCACCCAGAGGAGAAAACTGAGTGAGGACCCTGGCAGCTGTGAGCACCTTGCCCACCTCTGACCATCCCCATTTCCTTTGAAATAGATAGCAAGATTCATTTTTCTTGCTATTGCTCTATCTCCCCTTTTTCTTAACTACCAAATTTTTTGATAGAGAACACTACATTTACTGCCTGCATCCATTTTCTCTGCCACCTGCCCATTTCCTTAGCCAGGTACCTGACACCCACCTACAACATTACTGAGCCTGCCTGTCAACCATGGGCTCGTGGAGTGCTTCAGTGTTGCAGAGCCTGGAGGTCAACGCTCAGGTCCCTCCACCTTCATCATATAGTACTTCCCGGTTCGCTATCAATACATCTGTGTTGGAGAGCTACAGACTCTATTAGTCTGAGAATATATGTGACACACAACAACATCCTTATGGGCCCAATTCTAAAGCCGTCAAGCTGGCAAATAAGAATGTGAATTTAAGGAAGCATTATCTACTGTTTACAAGACAATATTTTGAACACAGGTGCACTAATACATCATAAGAAGACTATATTGTGCTTTCCTATATGATTCATGGCTTGAACCAACTTGAGTTGCAGCAAATGCCAACAATGTCCAGACTAGTCCACATTTTCTCCACCTGATTCTTACTAGCAACCAATAGAAGTAGCAGCTTCACTTTGACGGCAGTTGATCCATTCCAATAACACAACAGTTTCTTAACAAGAGCACTCCAGATTCATACTAAACACTACTAAATCATAACTTTCTAGATAACCGGAGCCACATACCCATTAGCTTTTCTTTGCTCCAAACATTGTACAATGGAATCAGGATATGGTCAACTATGGAGATCAGTTAGATTCAGTTTTGACAATAGCAGCTGACAGTTTACTCTGTGAAAGATGTTAGGGTGGACTCTGGAGAGGAGCCAAAGGTAAGTAAGATGAATTCCCTACCCTCAAGGAGCTCAGAGTCAAGCAGTAGAAATAAGACAAGTGCTCGGTGACCATAGTTGAAGGAAGAGGATGTTGAGTGCCACTTCATGGAGAGAGGGACCATCCCACAGGTGAGACTCCATTCTAAGCCCATGCAGGAAAAGCAGATCCTCTGAGAAAGAAGACTAAGAAAAAGCCATCTATGAACACACCTGTTATTTTAGAAAAGCTTTATTGAAAAACGTATATTTTTATCTGAAATATCAGAAATCTCTCTGAACATGTTATATTTTAACAAATACTAAGTCATTGAGTTTTGAGTTCTTATTTAGAAGATATTACAGTTCTTGTGTGTTTGTTAAAGAAATGAATTGTGTCATTTGTGTTTTTTGGAGAGTGCCTTTTCTGTGGGCTTAATGTTTGTGTTAAGACTTCCCTACCTCTTGGCACTGTGTCTCCTAGAGGCTTTATGACCAAAGAAAGGTTTATGCAGCCAAGGCAGGGGCCCTATGGAGATAAAATGCCTTGTGTTTCCCTGCAGGAGGTCTGGCTCTCCCAGACGAGTTTAATAGGCAGTCATGCACTGAGAAGATCTTATCTCGTGTCCTATTGGTTCGGGGTCACTTGCTGGCTCACATTATATTGAAATGTGGGCAGAGAGAGGGAGTAATTTGTTAATGTCATGTAGGATGAACTTGGTTAGAAAGGGAAGTGTACCCGCTTTATAATAACACAAGTGTTTCCTTGCTAATCCCTTGGCAGGTTCATTATCTGTGCAGCCCCGGGCAATGGTTAGCCTATCGTGAAAGTGAAATTTAACCCTCAGCATGAAATTAATCTTCAAAGACTTATGTCTGCTCAGTCTAGAAATAATACATTCTAAGTGATTTTATAATCCCTGACTTTCTTTATGCATAGGTGCTAAATTGTTATTGAGATGTTATAGAGCATGCTAGGAAATTGATTTTTGTTTACTTAAGAAAACTGGACAAATCTATAAGAACAAAGAGTCTGATTTCCAAGTTCAAGTTTGCAATTGTAAAGCTGACATGGTAGGATGACTATATTTTAAGCATTAGTAGGGTTACCATTTGTTGGTGACCATACTCATGGTTGTTCTATGCTTTACCTAATTTATATAAAAAAAGAATTGTTTTTTAAATGTCACTTGACAAGAAAGCTCTGTCATTCAGCTTATTGACATCTGACATGGAAAAAGTGAGAAGAACCAAGAGAATGCCAAAGGAGTGTGAATGGTTCCTTGTAGAGTCAGGAAACCTTTAACAAGAGTAAAAGGAAGTGAGGCTGTGTCCCTTTTCCTATTTCACAAGACGGGGCTTGATATTCTCAGTCTTTTCTTGTATCTTTCTTTCCAAGGCGTATGGACAGTTAGGGAAGGAGAAGAAAGGAGAGGTTAGGATTGAGAAGGGGGTGGAAGGGAGCCAGTATTTACTGAGAAATAAACATACCAAGCATTTTGCATACATTGTCTCATTTAATTCTGGCTGCAAATGGCAAAGTAGGTATCACTTTTCCATATAAAAAAAACAGAAAGGTTTAAATTTCCTGTCCAAGTTAATGCAGTGGGTAAGTGGCATAGCCAGGATTTGAACCCAGATCTGTTGAACTCCAAAGCCTTTCCTATTTCCACCATATCCCAGAACCTGATCCTAAAAAAAGATAAAAAGATTTGGAAAATTAATAAAACTTTGCCTGATTGAAATTCAATCTTTTTTCCCCTTAATACACAAGAAATCCTTAGTTAACCTAGTTGCAGTTTAGAATATTGATGTTCTTCTGTGGTAATTGTGTTTTGTTTTTGTGTATCATGATGACTTATTTTTAATATAATCCTAGGTTGCTATTAGTTCCCTACACAGCATTATTACAAAATTAATCCATATCTTCACTCACAGCACTTTAATAAATCGCTGCAAGAAATAAGCCAAAGGCTCAGTTGTAGAGGATAGATGTATACTAGAATGTATAGAATTCTTTATTTCTAGATATTTCAAAGAAATCAAGGATCCCCTGAATTTGGGAAATATATTCAATTTTCTATTTTAATTCAGTAGATGCCATTTCCTAGAAGTCTACTACTGCTTTGCTCCCTACCTCACACAATTTTAAATGATTTTTCAGTAAGGCAAGTTGGACTTCTAAAGAAGCACAAATGTACTTGTGTGTATCCTTACCTTGTCAAGCCTCTTATCCAGTTTGCATTTTAGATTTTGGTTTTATCATGCCTGGTCTATTCTGACATCCTTTTTACTATTGCTTCCTGTTGGTTGACATAGCCTGTCACTCTACAGAGAGAGGAAATTAAATTGGTCTGGCACAATTTTCTCTTTAGAGAGCCAAGTTCAATGGAAGCCAATACCCTTTCCTAAGTAGATATAAATCAACTATTTGAAAATTCACTTTCATTTCTGCCTATTATTTAGGTGTTTACTTCTTTTTGACTCTACATGTACCTTTTTTCTAAACTTCTAGAACATTCCTCCTAAGTTTTCAAAAATCCTATTTATTTCTTAGAGAAAGGTTATCAGCCCTTACGGAGGTACATGTATCTCCTTTAAAACTCTCTAACAAAGCCCTTTCCTGTGCTGGCTTAACTTCCCACCCACCCATGAAACACCTTGCTCACTGCCCCAGAGGCCGCCCTTCCTGACATCACATGTGAACTGCTTCGAATTAGTTTTCTCCATTTAACCCCATCTACTCTCAGGTCTATCTGCTCGATTCGTATATCCTGTCTCCTTTAAGCATTTATTTATTTTCTCTGTGTGTGTGTGTGTGTGTGTGTGTGTGTGTGTATATACATATATATATATGAAATTTATTTTTAATGGTACTGTGTGTTTTCTTTGAATTCCCTTCCCATTACCTCTGATTTTTAAATTTCCTTGTGTATCCTTTTTTTGGTATCCTGAATGCCTAGTATAGTTTGCTATGCACTTTATATTATAGGTGGCTGAAAAATTAACTTCAATGAACTTATATGTAAGTTTTACATCTTAATGAAATTCATATTTTTTTCTAATTTTAAGCAAAGTGAATTTAAACACTGATAAATGATTAGCATTTATTTTAGTGAAGTGAAAATAGATTCTGATAAAATATTCTTTATTGTTTAATCACACAAAAAAAGTGGACTCCACTTTGTTGTCTGGGATTTGTTTGGTCACTGTAGAGAGTGCCACAAGATGTTCCTTTGAAGTGATAATTTTCACAAGGGTAGAAACAGTCATTTATAGTGTTTAAAAAAATAATCTTAAAAAGGCATAAAGCTGCAAACAGGCAATAAAATTTTGTTGCAAAGTAGATTCTTTTGAGTACCTAAGAATGTCTTCCTGTTGGCATTTGTTTATAACCTTGTTTGTTTTTCTAAAATTACTTCCAAATTGTCAGCCTGCAGAAAAGCGTAAAAAGGTGTAATGATCACACTTCAGATCCGTTAAGTTAATACAGAATATTATGGAAAATTGTTTTAACTCTTGAAAATCCCTCTACAACTATAAAAGTGCAAATGAGATTGTCCCTGCTGTTTTAGTCAGGCCTGTGAGCCTCAAAGCAATAGGGAATTTATAAGAAATTCCAGACATAGCAGTGCTGCCGTGATCCATATGACCCAAACTTTCCAGTTTTGGTCTCTTGTCCTAAGGAAAAACAAAGAGGCATAAAATTTATCTTGGAAGATCTCAGATCACTGTTATGACTCATTATAACAAAGATATGTGTATTAGTTTGTAGAATCTTTAAGTTGATTTGGAAGAAAAAAGCACTTTTTGGTTTTCACTACACTCTGGTGATTTTTAAGTCACTGTCTTTCCCCGTAAACAGCCCCAGCCTTTCTCCAGCACTGTCCTGAGAAGCTGGCTATTTCTGTTTTCCAGTGAGGGATCTGGTTTTCCGTATTGACAATCCCTTATGTTTGCAAGATTCTATTTCATTTTTGTCAAACTAACAAAGACAGACATGGAAATGACTTGAGGATATCTACGTATTGATCTGTCTCACATCTTATACTTGGAATGGGTTGCACTGATCTTTTCAGCTGTGACTCAAATAGCTTGAAGGAAAAGAATGTTGTGTATTTAAGAGTCTTTTCAATGTTCCTAATTTGGTTTGAAATTTAATTTGGTAGATTCCATTTAGGATTTCTCAGGAAATATTTTGCTAGCCTAATAGGCACTGTATTTTTATTCTAAGGATTGATGCATCTCACAAAAGATTGTCTGAGGAGAGGAACACCAAAGGTGGCAGTTTGATCTTTTCAATTCAAAGCTGGCATAATAAAATTACCTTGTTATAGAACCTTGTTTTACTTTAAACCTACATAAATAATTGAAGTAGTGAGGGACTATATAATTAGTAACATCAGGTTTATGTAAGGAGAACTGAATTTTGAAATTCAGAATATTTTCCTTACTTATACCTACTCTATGTAATAGAGATGTCTACCCATATAGCCTGACAATGTTGCATATATTTGGGTACAGCTATATGCATAAAACCTAGCATTTTGGCCTTAAATATTAGCTTTTAAGCCAGAGCTTTCTAGTAGAAATATAATGTGAGTCATACATATAATTTTGTTAATAGCCATATTTTGAAAAGTAAAAAGTACTGCCCACTACAATACATCTTACAGGATGCGATGGTTAAAGCAAAATGTAGTCCTAGCAAAACAATGAAGTAATGTTTAATGGAAAAAATTTTATCCTTCTTTAGTTCTTAAATTTAAATCTAAATTAGTTAAAATAAAATAAAGTAAATCTATTGCCTCAGCTGCACTTGTCACCCTTGAACAGCTCAATAGCCACATGTGGTTAGTGGCTACCATATTGAACAGTGCAGTTTTAAGCCTTTGTGGATTTTACTCAAAGCCCTAGTGCTGCTTTAATGTTCTTTTTGTATGTAGTCATTGTTTAGGAAAAACATGATAAAACAAAGATTAATTTCTTTCTATAGATCTACTAGAAACCTGAGTCAATAAAATGCTTTTATGCTGGACTGATTTCTAAGCACACCTATTTCCCTGATTTTAGCTATGCACGTGTGTGTGCTGGGTGGTTTGGTGAGGTATGGGGGTGTGGAAGGGAGGGGAAACCGGAGCAATTTGATCAACCTATGACTTTGAAAAACAGATAACCATCTGCCACTTTGAATCCCATCATGAAGTCCTAGTAAATCTAAGCTTTTGCTTATATCCCAAGTCATGAAACTGATGATATGGGGTATTGAGGAGGGAGCGATGTGGGTTTCCCATGTGTGGGGAAGGGCAGTGGTAGTACTCTTTAAGAATAGATTAATTTGGAAAAACAAGTATCTTGTAATATCAACCTTATGGCAGCTTACATAAAACCATGCCACTTTAAAAATAAGTAGAGTAAAAATATATTTTCTCCCATTTTCTTTTCCCAGGGGAGGAATATGAGTGCTCTCTAGTTCTTTTCCTGAAATAAGAAAAAAAAAATACATCCGTTATCACCAAAGACTTAATGGTATACTAGGATATGATATTTAGAAAAAAATAAGCCCTTAAAATGGAATTTTTGATTCTGTACCTGGATATTCACACACTCTTTATTACACCTTAAGTGAGACAATTTTCTGGACCCTCCCAGCCCCCATGTGTGAGGCACTTTTCACACTGAATGAAAGTGGTGGCATGTGTGAGTAATAACAATTTCTCATTCAGTTAGGTGCTTAATGTAATATCTTTTGCTGAGAACTAATGACAGTAAGAAGAATGTGAATGATCTTAAAAAACACGAAAGAGAAAATTGTGATTAGTTCTTTGGATAAAAACACTGCACGATATATCCGATGTATTCATTTTGGTACAAAGATATTTTTCCCCTAAGAAATAATGTGCAAAAACAGGATTCTGTGGTTATTTCTACTTTTTCTCCTATTTTGTTTTACATTTTTAAATGTAAAGACTTGGATTCCAAATGGTGTTGCACTAGAAATATGCACTAATCACAATGCACGTTCCTGCAAAAAGCGATAATCAGCTGTCTCAGTGGTGAAGCAGTCCGCAAGAAGAAAGTGTGGCTGCAGACAACATCAATAATATAGCTGAAGAGGAGTGAGAAGGGAAAATTTTACCAGAAAATATGAAGGTATACTTTTCGTAGCTATGTTTTGAGGTGCCTGCGAACGTCTTCCTTCTTGGCAAGTAGCCACCACTCAGCCTCTGCTGAAGAAATGGGATTGAGGGCCATGTTTGTACTATGTCTCCATCCTCTGGACATGGCTAAGCCAACCAGTATTAGACAGCTGACCCAAGGACAACCTCCTAGAGAATTTTAACTGTGATATGGTTTTGTAGTTAGAGAACCAACCGGAAGCAAATGGCACTCTCAAAGCAGGATAATTTGAAGAAGATTGATATATAGATTAATTACAAGGCTATGGGCAGGGTGCAAAGAAACCGCAAGGAATAACTTGGGATCCTAGGGCTACCTGCAGCAGGAGGTAGAGCTGTCACTACCCCTATGTTCAAGGGCATGCATAAAGGAAAAGGTGACCAAAACTTCAGAGATGAAAGCCATGCAGAGAGGGCTCCGTGACCGGAGCAGTGAGCTCCTGTTAACAGAGACAGCAAAGCCTGAGGAAGCTATGCAGGAAGGAACCAGATGAATGAATATTGCAACCTCCTTGTCCTCCCTCCCTCCTGTCACTTGCCAGGTTCCTCACTGATCAAATCCAACTGGAAGTCAGATAACACAGGAGGTGTTTGATGCAATCACCTCTCAGGGCGAGAAACAGAGTAGAAAAGGGTGGAGAGTGGATCCGGAGGAGCAGAGAGATGTTTGGCACACCTGGTGGCAGAGAGAAGTTAATGGTGGGCACTAGGTTTGTGCCATGCTACACCAGCACTAGCACTGGCCTATCAAAGCCAGTGCTGTGAGAGAGCAGGAAGCTGGGGCACCAGGAGGAACCAGTCTTGAAGAGAACATGTAGACAGGGAGAGACACAACACAATGTCAATCTTCCTGTCAGTCAAGGCAAACCTAGTGCAGCAACAAATAAACTCCTAAATGTCAGCGATTCCCCCTGCAGAAGTATAGCCACGCATACACTTGTCTGATGCAGGTGTTCCTGGATAGCAGGAAGTTTCCCTCAGTGTGTGATTTAGAGATCTAGGCTCCCTCCATCCTGTGACTCTGCACCTGCTAGGGTTTTGGAGTCCTCTGCTTCCGTCATGCAGGTGATACAGTCTTGATGTGAGACGTATCTTACAGGCGAAATGGAAAGAGAATGAAATGCCACTCCTTAAAAGCCTCAGTCGGGAAGTGACACACATCACTTCTGCTTTTATTCTATTGGAAAGAGCTAATCACATGAACTACACCCGGATGCACAGGGAGCTGGGATGTAATATCTGACAGGGTAGATGTTTCCTTGTATCAACTTCACAAGACAAAGAAGGGGGCAGGAGGTTTAGTGGACAGCTGCTCACTTCTGCTGTTGTCCCTGAGGATTCCCATGTCATAGGCCCAGTTTCCAGAAGACCTCACTATACCTCCTTGCCACACATGGTCTCTGTAATAACCTCCTCCCTGCCTGCTCATGCGAGTCACCTTGAGACATGCCAGCCCTGGCCATCAAAGCCCTGACGAAAGCACAATGCCATGCTCACGTAGGAAAAGGTGATGCAATGTAACAGAGAAGTCATCTGCTCTGCCCTCAAATTTCCAGAATGTTTAAATCTGGGATTTAAATTTTTTTCCCTGTATTTTATTAGAGTCTAAAAGAGTGGTATTTTCAACTGAATATTTGTTTATCTGTGGTGAACTTTTTCTTAAGTCATAAAAACACTTTGAGAAACTGTATAGCTTTTTAAAACATTATGTATTTAAGTTGACAAATAAAAATTGTTTATATTTATTGTGTACAATATGTTGTTTTCATAGCTTTTTAATTCTCTTGATAGTTAGCTGAAACTCCACCTAACACAAGTAATACTACTTAAAATATTTATTGAGCCAATCTTCATTGCATGAGGTTCTCTTGGCACTCCATATTTAAAGTTGTGAATGTACTGACTTCACCATTGAAAATACTCATTTCTTCCCTCATTTTATTTCAAAAGCTGTCCACCTTCAAGAGAATTTTTTAAAAGAGGAAATACCTGCCAACTGTCCTATAAAGTGTATCAAGATATTTTTTTTGAGATTTCAAAGTATGGAATTGCAGCTGTTCCATGATTTCTGCCAGAATTTGACCTAACACACATGAGTAAGAGTGGGCTTAGCAGTTCCAAACGCATTTGTACTGGGAAGCAGAATCCTTTGTGGTGGTTTTTTTTTTTTTTCTCTTTCTCTTTTCTCCCACCAAAAGGGATGGTGAAATGCCACCAGAGCCAACAGAAAAACCACAAGATTTGGTCTGAATTCTGAAAATATATAGGTTTTTCAACAGACATTTCCATACTGTTGTCAAATTGTCAAACTCCACATACATCTAAGATGAGAATCTAAATAACAGACACTTACCACACAGTCCATAATGCAGAAGTAGAAAACAAACCCCCCAAACCATGGAAGGGCATTTTATTTGAAGAAACAAACAGAAACAGAATCCACAAAACAAGTAGGGGAACAGAATGAAGAAGGCCTTGTTAAGGCTGGCATCAGCTGTTCTTTGTGTCACCATCTTCATCCTCATTAAAGTTATGAATTAGGTCTTATTCAGCTTCCAGGGGCCAAGGGACACTTTATTAAGCCCTTGGATTTGGGGAATCTAGAAGGGACAGGAACACATAGCAGCACAGCCATCGTCCCACAAGAAGGAGAGCCTGTGCCACCTTGAGGTGCTGCACCTGAATGTGACCACCGGAGCCTATGGGGAGAGAATACTGCAGGAAAACAGAGGCCGGCTGGCTCTCCCCTCCTCTCAGGATGGCTCATTCTCAAGGAATGTTCCAACTCAGCCAGACACCAGTTATCTCAGAACCTCAACTCACTGGCACAGAACTGAGAAAGAGAACACATGCAAAACTGGTCTCTGAAGAGCCAAAATAGATGTTGTAAAGTTCAGACACTGTGCTCATGGACTTGACTCATAGCATGACCCCTCAGGCCCTCACTAAGAGCCGTGATCAAGCTGGATTCTCTGGTTCCAAGCCCACTGCTGATTTTGAGTGGTGAATTAAAGCACATAGGAGGAATGCAGGAGAGAAAGAGTTGGAGGATGAGTGGGGAGAAGGAAGAGTGGCTTAGAGACACACTCACTGAGGTATAAGAAGTGAGAACTACTGCATAGGAAAAAGGAAAAAAATAGCACAAAACTATACAAAGAACACAAAAAAACAGAAAAGCACCATAAGGCCATTAGCATAGGGACTGGGCTGCCCAAGCCTTTCTAAGCCAGAAGAGATCACTGTGTAAAAGCACAGGAGGGTAGTTCCCATTCCAAAGGTCCCCACTGACCCTGAAAATGCTACGTTGGGTCCTCTGTGTGCTATTCAAGGAGGAAAGCAAGAATAGCATAAATTTGAGAAGACTTTCCTCTTATTAATGTTTTTGTCACCTACTGTAATGTAAACTTTTATAAAAATGGTGGGGTCTTAGTTAAGCAGAGCTTAACACCTAGGTGCCCGGTACAGAGTAGGCACTCGGTGAAGGTTAGTTATCTATAAATTTCACTGTTTGAGAACATATTTTGCTCTTTCGTACTCAATAACAAGGTGTTACTTATGAAAGGAGAGACTTAAACGTTTAACTCTAATCTTCCTACTTTGATTTCAGGATGATTAGTTGAATGAGAGTGAGGGAGTTTCATTGGACACAACAGGAACTCACCCCAGCAGAAGTTTGAAGGAGGAGATTTAATCCTTACATACTCACAGTAGGTTTCTCATTTGGGTCCCATTTTAAATGCATGTCTTTGTTTAGTTTTTAGTATTTTAGGAATCCTAGGTTTCCCGTGATGCCCAATTATCTAGATCTTAATTTGCAGAACAGAGAGTTATTTTTTAAAGGTAATTAGGTTTTAAAATGCAAAGTTACATTTATGTAAAAGGGGCAGAGTAAGGTCAGCATTTTATAAAATTAAATGACTTGAACTGTCTTGTAGTGTTTTGCAACACACTGAAACACCCGCCTATAATGCTGCCAAAAATATTAGTTGTCTTTTATTAAACATTTGTTAATTACCGAAGCATAGTTTCTTGTACAAGTTCTGTGGACAAGTTGGGCCTACACCTGGGTGGGATTAATTCATGCATCTCTTCTCTTGCCAGTGTTTTAAGGGATTTTTAATTATTTTTAACATGTTATTTGATGATAATGTTGAAACCGCACCCTTCCACTGGGGCTCTTTTGAGTGTGAGTTCATGACATAATGGAATATTCATTATTAAAAGCATTTAGTTGAGAGAAAGAGAGGGAGAGAGAGATAATGAGAGAGGGAGAGAGAAATCATAGAACTCTTTATTTGATATTGGTCTTGACAATGTTCCCCAGGCATACAGTAGGCACTTAAAACGCTTGGAAATAAATAGGCCCCATGGAATAGATGCTAGATAAATATAGAAATATTACACGATGTCTTTTGCTCATGAAATGGAACTGCATCTAAAACCCCCTACAAAGACGTCCATCACTTCTCCCACATGAGGAGATCTCTCTCCATTCAGAGTCTACAGCCCAACAGTGAGGGGTCAAATTAAATGAACACAGCATCTTGGACGGCTGGCTCCCTCCAGCACAGTTAATTGACAGCTGATTTTTTAGAGTTCCTGAGGTAAACTTCAATGTCAATTGGGTGATGTGCAAGTAATTTTCTTTTTACTAATGAAAAAGGCTTGGGTTCAGAGAAGCACTTTTACTGGTCACTCACTGAACTAGAGAAGAATTTATAGTATAGTACATCTGAAATGCTCTGGGGAAACCTGCTTCCTCTAGCCTGATGCCATTCTACCTCCAAGGTGGCACTTCTTTTTTTTTTTAATTTTCCAAGCAATTTTAACCCTACAAATAGAGGGAAACTGTGAAACTAGGGGACACACTAAGAAGAGATTTTATATGTAAGATTGCTCTCAGGGTTGAAAATGATATACAAGTAAACAGTATGATTACCATCTCTTTGTCATTTGGAGTCCTAATCATCTTTGAAATGCTTTTGAAAACTGTATCCTCATGTTGAACTGATAGCAACTGATTCAAATCTTGGTAACATATGAGGTCAATCTTGATATAAAAATAAGAACTTTCCGTGAAATTTTCCTCAACTATGCTATGCATAAGCATATTTTTCTTCCTTATTTGCCAAGCTTATTATCTCCATTCCCCACATTTCTTTCTAGCATAAGCATTTATGCTTATGAATACAAAGAAACCACCCACTCTTTTAATCTCTCTTTCTTTGATATGATTGAAAAGCATCCTTATCAGTGCTCAATAAACCAACCACACAATAGGCACATTTGATCAGTTAAACTAAAATGGAATGTATATTAGGTCTGCAGAGACTCTATGTTTTCTGACGTGCTCCCTCACTGGACCCTGGCTCATGTTCTGTAGTACATAATTAGTTTCTGAGAAGTGGCTCAGCTCCCAGAGCCAGTAAGAAGGTTCTGGAAGATTTAACTACATTTGAATTCCCTGTTCTGGAAATCTTTTATGGAGACTAGAAACCAAGAACATCAGTCTCATCCTGAGCAATGAGCTGAGATTCAGCAGGGAGGATGCTGTTGTGTGCTTCTCTGTCACTAGGCAATAGATGCTATTGGTGAATGCTGGAAAACTTGTGGACCCAAGGAGGTAGGTAGGGAGGATCAGAGAGAGAAAGAGTATGGTTAACGTTTTGTTGGGGAGGGGGTGTCAAATTTTTGAAAACTGTAATTATCTGGGTAATGTGAAAAAACTATACTTGTCATGGCTATAGAACTTTAGTATGATTGCTGAAGTTGATGTAACACTCTCTATTCTCATTATCTTGATAATGGGTTTTATTTCCAATCTTTGATCCATCCTTCCCTCATTTCCCAAATACAAGTTGGTTTCATGCTAACTAACCACTGTAATGGCCACTTTAGGTCAGCACACTTGGGACAATGTAGGTAGGTGTGGGCATTAGGTCATTTGTTGGCATTAAATATGAAGTTTAATTAAACATATGTTTACACACATACGTATATTCAGAGAGTGGCAGCACTATAATCTCATATTCAGCATAGTTTTATGATGTGACATGTATTTTACAAAGCAAAATAATTGAAAGTCATGCTAGTCGAGCTTTTGTTTAATTGAGACCAGTTTATGCTTGGAGCATTTTAATTATACAGCTATGTTAATTAGCCTATTTTATTACTTGTGGTTGAACATTATTAGATTTAGGTTGTAATCTCTAATGATCATTTGCCTCTGACTTGTTAACTAGCATATTGTCATTAAAATAAATTTTAGAGTTATATTGTCAGTATAGTTAGTTATTATCCCATAAGTAATATAAACAACTGGAAGAACTTGTGCCAAATGATAGAATAAACTCTCTTATCACAATTCATTTTGCAATGCCAAATTTTACATAGATTCCAAATAATAGAAACACTGTATGTCTTATAATTGTGAAAGATTACAAAACTAGATCTATTTCACCACACCAATGAGGGACATGTAATGTAATGTTTATTGCAAAAAAATGTGTGATTGGCAAAACGATGAACCATTTGTAGGGTATTTAAGTGTACTGTAAAAGCGTGAATTGTAAAATGTACGTTCATATAATATCAGTCTTTAAATCTCCTTGGCTTGTAAAAGAAACTGCAATTAGATGTGTCTAGGATCACAGGAAATTACTTAAAGTATATTCAGGCTATCTGGGTTGATCTGATATTTCAGAGAGATATTTTTGAGGCTCTATTAAAAAACGTGTTCAAAATTACATGGCACAGAAGATTTCCCTTGGCTTTGTAGCCTTGCCAAGATGTTGTTACCTTATCTGTAGTAATTATCTGGGCTGACTGAGCACTCCAGGTTACGTATTTCTTCAAATTATAAACTGTTTTATAATAACATAGAGAAATTTATTGGTCTCCTTTACAATATCATAAATGCGAAGTCAAAGCATAGCCCAGCCCACCTACACCTAGTAAGACATACAGACTTTAAACAGGCAAAGGACATATTAACTTTTTCCAGGTATAGGTTTCTATTTCTTTTACAAAGAGACTCTCCTAGAGAAAGGACTAAGCAACAATCAGGAAAAATATCTTTCTTTCCCTGAATTTTTAAAATAATTTGATAAGCAGCCAAATATGTATGAGTACAGGTTTTGAACTTCAGTCAGTGATCGCTGCTTGGGCAGAGCCAAACTCCACTTCCCTGGTGGACTTGTTAGCATTATTTTAGAGTGCTAATGGATGCCAGGCCTAGACCACGAACCCAGCAAGCAAGCCAACGCAATTCTTAAATCACAGGTGAGCCAAGTTCCTAGAATCTCTATTTAACACTAGTATTTTACCTTATTTTACAGTTAATTACTAACACATCCTTGCCCCCCCTCCCCAATTATTTGTTCCCTTCTAGAGGGCAGGACCTGAGGGTCATTCATCTTTGGGTCCCAAAAACTCCTAACCTTGTCCCTTGTGCAGACAAGGAGCTCAGTAAATGCTGAGACAGAAATCTGTGTCTATAACTATAAACCACACCCTTCCAACATGATTAGAGGCCTCTTGAGTTCAATCAGTGCTCAGGCAATGTTATGTGGATTATTACTATATTTAATCTGAAGTAAAACAAAATACCCATAACTAACTTTTATTTTTAAAGTTACCATTTACATTCACCAGGTAGTTCAAATTAGAACAGTAAAGCTATGGATATAGAGAAATGCTAGAAGGAAACCTTTCCCCCCAGCACTTGCTAAAGGAAACTGATCTTCAAAACCAGCAGCCTAATCACCTGACCATCTGATGTGGTCTTTCTGCAGGGATGACAAATGCATAGGCCCCAGTGGTCATCTTCTGGAGGAAGATAGTATTTCTTCTCTCGGAAGGTGATTTTTCAGAACATGGGAAATAAGCATACTAGGTTTGGAATGGAAATAAACATTCTAAAGGTGTACTTTCTAGGGCCTCTTCCCAAAGTTGGTGAGGTAGGTGTGCACACCTAAATTTCAAAACCTCAGACATGTCTTTGCGTGTTTGGTCTGACTTTGGCCATGCTCAACTAACTAGTAAGAAAGCAAACATTTTCTATAGAAGCAACATCTAATTTCGGTAAGAAAGGCTAATTGCAGTGAATTAAAATCTTTATTTAATCTTCCTACAGTTATCCTTTTAATGTGTTCTGTAATTGCAAACCTTTAGTCTGTTAATGTCTGATTCATTAGTGGGCTTCTTAAGTGTTTATGAAGGAGCACGTGTAATATTCTGGCAATTACTAATAATCTTTGTTCTTAGCACATTCACAAAGATCTCTGCAGGGAGTTTCATTAGATTCATCACCACTTATTATCAGTATACAACTTTTATTAGCAGTCTCCCACTCCTATAAAATATGGAATTTGGGGACTGTTCAAATTCAAAAGGATACAAAAGGATAAGTCTATTCTCCCTTGTGGATAACAAACTCAAATATTAAGTCTGTGTGTTGTTCTCCCTCCAAAATTAAATCGTCTTCCATTGTCTGCTGTCCCATTTTACTGCTGACGACAAAGGCAGAGAGGGATTAAATTATAAATCTCTCCAGTTTACACTATGAATCAGTGGCAACACTGGAATTATAACTGGTGGCTCTCAGTCTGTGTCTCAGTTCCTTAAAATGCCTCACCTCCTTTGACACAAAGGTGGAATTATGGTGTAGCGTAGTGCATTGTGGCATAAAATGCCACTGAAGGGGGAAAAAAAGTGATACTTACGGCTGTCTTTGGTGAAGGGTCCCCTGCCTTCCCACCTTAAACAAAACCAAATCTTCCTACCTCCTTTATGATAGCTGAGATTCCTTTAACAGAGGACACATTTTGACAGACAGCACATCAAAGTACAAGTCACGAGGATAAATGATTGATGTGAATGCATTTCTGAGAGCAGGTTGAATGGGGGAAGGTAAGAGAGGGCACAAGAACACTATCAAATTAGGAAACGATCTGGAGATGAAGCCAGAAGTAAACTTCACCTATCTCCTAATTTACTTAAGATTAGTGGCAGTGCCAAAGGTAGGGCATAGGAAAGTTTTTTCTCCCCAAATCTCCATCAGTTCCCTCCCCCAAAGCACCCCAAATAATTATATGATCTAACCAAAAAGCAGAGTGTGTGCTGTGCAAATGTAGCTTCAGGACAAATCCTTTCACCAACCCCAATACAACCTTTTGCAATTCAGTTGCTGCATATTCATATAAAAATATGAATATATAAATTATCTACATATGTATGTACATATATTTTATACTTATATATTTATTTATCTATATTCCTGAAGCTTCCACTCCCCAGGCTGGATCCCATCAGTATTTTTTAAAAAGAAGGTGATAGATGTAAAATTACTTTGGAAATAAAGGCATTCCCTAAATTTGAGATTTTAAACACCCTTGTCTGAAGACTTTTAAGCCATTTTATTTCTTACAGACATATCGTTCTTATGGCCGTACCTTCAGAAGTACTCAGACAAGCTGAAGTGGCATATCTATGCCGAGAATCAGCAACAGACTAGTTTAAAATTTGATGTCACTGAGCACACATTTAAGTGTGTGGGAAATGTTGCAGTCATGATTTTTGACAAATTAAGAGAAAAATGTTTTAGTGAGTAAGAACATTTTTTGACTATAAAAAATATGCTTGTGCATTTGTTTGTGAACCTGGAGAGGCCCTTCCTTGCCCTGGTGGTTACCACAGTAACTTGCTTAATATTTATGGAGTGGTGAATGATAGGGCCTGTTCCCTCCCATTTGTTAAGTGTGTGCAGTTCTGTGCTCGCGGGCACTGCAGGAGACTCCCTTTGCGGTGTAGACTAAGGTTTGAGACGCACTTCTTTCTCTTCTTGTGTTTGATTCTGACCGCATGTTAAGCACTGAATATTTCTCAAGTGTTGTTCCATTGTCCGGTTTGTCAGTTTGGCAGCAAGTTTTCATTCTAATAAAAGAAGTTACGCAGATGGAGATTCCAGATGTGTCTAAGCTGCTTTCATTAGGACAAGGAGAGGTCCAGCCTTTTCTTCTAAATATAATCAAGAGTAGAGTGGCTTTGCCTTTGTAATTTTACAAAGGGTTGTATTACGTAACTGGAAAATTGTCTCCCTGAGCACAGAAAGAATTTTTTAGCACGGAATGCAGCTTGGAAAATGCTGATGTAAAACTTCAGTACAGGAGAGAAACCTTTTAAGTCGCTGAAACATAGTGGAGAGGGAGACGGAAATTGCTGTTCGACATGATTGAACAAAATGTACTATAATTATATCAGCTTGAAACAGATTCCTTAGAAGAACTGATAACTCTGTGATCCGAATAAGTCATGTGTAGTGGAACTAAATACCACATGGACTTTCTCTGTGTAGAGAAGTTCAGTGTAGACATGCTGTGTGTGATTTGCACAGCAGAAGAGATAACCGTGCTTGCCTTAGCCTGTTTAGTGGGCCCTCCAGCTGCTCTGGCATAGTTAGGAATGGTAGGGAGCCTTTACCAAGGCATTCATATTTACCATGCTTGCCCATCCTTTTGCATTGCTCATCCAACACGGCTTGTGGACTCTGCTCATGTAATGTTATTTTGATGTTGCCGCTCCTGTTTGCAATTAACACAGCATGGCTCATCAGACAGCTTCTAAATGAAGCATGCCTCAAAGATTCCGTGGACTGTCCTTGTTGCCTGTTCTAAAATGGGTGGTAAAGTTTAATTACAGATATTTAGTCCAAAGATATTCTTGCTTCCCTTCTTGTCTCCACTGTCTCTGGAAAGTATTATTTTCTATCAGCCACAATCCACCATAGATAGGAGATCATACCCAGTAAGAGTGATACCGGTGTATTTATTTAGTGCCAGTAAAATTTACTGGATAGCATCTGATACTCCAAAACACTATACCTAAACTTTTTCCTTGCGTGTAGTAATTATCTATTTGCACATTTCCTTCACCTAACTATAAGCTTCTAAAAGGCAGTGCTAGGTCTTCTTTGTAGTCCTCCAAATAGTGCTGTGCCTAATACAAAGCAGTGTTGAAGAACTCTGTTAACTTAATGAATAATGCATTGGAAATAGTATCTGTTGGATTCTGAAAAGGGAAGGAAATTGCAGCTAGTGAGTGAAGTGCCTAGACTTAACAACAGGCAGGTTAGATAGCTAGTTGCTTATGAAAGAACTGTACTCTCTATTCATGCTTGCCCCCTGGGTATTACCCAAGCATGCAGATGTCAGATAAAGCTGAGGTCTCTAACCCCAGTAGTAAGAGAAGGGTTAAGGTTGATTTTCTAGGCATTGGGATGTGCTTGCTTCGGCCCATCTGCTGACTCTTTCACAGACCCATCTAGAAGCAGGGTCACACAACTGTGAGGTGGCCATACAGAGGTAACTGAAGTACTCAGCTGAGGAGCAGAAAAAGGTGAAATGCTCTAAATTGGACTTTGGCTTTATCTCCTATATACCCTCCTCGAACCAGCTCAGGTCTCCACCCACCTTGAGCAGCCGAGTGTGTGCAGCAGAGTACTGGAACATCTTTCTGAAGGAAACATGGGACAGGCCACTAGGGTCCTTGCTTCCCTATTAGAAAGGACAGCTTTCCCTCACTGGCCTTTGTTCCTGTCATTTCCCCACCTGGAATGCTTCCTCTTGGTTTGCTCTTTTTGCCTCTCTGAATCCCACGAGGACCAGCTAAAATCCCTTATCCTTCCTGAAACCCTTTCTGACTCTCCGCAGAGAGCAGTAATTGCTCCCCGCATGAACACCTGGACAGCCCAGTGCTGATGCTCCTTGACATTTTGGATATTTTCCCTTATATCGTTAATTTTTTTCCTCGTATTTCTTTCTTGTGCTTCTTGAGAATGGAGGTAATACCCTGGGTTTTTGTAAAACCTGTAGCATCTTATATCATATGGCACACATTAAGAAAATGCTTGGTAATTTGGGAGAAAAGCATCTAGAAAGGAATTTACTGAGATAAATGAACTTAATGAAAGATTATTACAGATATTATGAGAAACATCTATGCTCATGTAATACTTTTATAATATATGAAACTATTGTAAATAATTTTCTTTAAAGTTTTCTTAAAAGTTAGCAAAGAGTTTTGGATTTCCCAACTAGACTTAAGAAAATGTTTTCATAATCAACAATGAATATAGGTTACAAATATGCAAAAGCAGAGATGGAGATTCTTATTTGAACTAGAAGTCATATTTTGGAAATTGCTGTGTTTATTTCAAAGTTATTTGTTGTATAAACCTATATATAGTGGTCTCATTGTATTATTTTGCATTTAGTATTAATTCATTTGTATCCAATATCTACATACTGTAGTCCAGAAATACCTAAACTATGGTGCATCTACCTGACCGTCAAATCTAGTTCTTGATTCTAGACAGAACCTCTTACTGAGTCTTCCAGGCCAGTGGTTATACACACACCAAATGCACCTCTGGATCCAAAACAGTTTAAATGATCCAGCCACACTGGTCCACGGTCTTCTGATAAGCTCCATACAATTTAAATTTAAGACTTATAGTTCCTGTTCAGAAACTAACCTTCGAAAACTGATCATGCCAGCATAGGTATAAATTTGAGCAAAAAAAAAAAACCACTATGAAGATGTATACTTATGACATTTTAAACATAGACAATAGTAGGTACAGGGTTGTGGAATATTACTTGCTGGGTTGAAGAGGATCAAGAGGAGAACACGTTGGATATATCATCAAAAAAAATTTAAGGAGGAAAAGGACCATTCAACAAGCTCACCCCTTCCAATACATTTCTGTTGCCTTCGTTTATATTCTGGCATCATTATCTCTCACCCAGCCTATTGCATTGCTTCCTAATTGTTCTTCCTGCCATGCTCCCTTTCTAATCCATCCAATCAGTCAATAAATATTTAGTTAGGGATTTGTATGTGCCAAGAACTCTGCTGAAAGACTAAATTCTCACATTTCTGAACAGATATTCTCCTGCACAAACATATCTAGCAGTTTACAAAATCAAATGTAACTCCAACCTTACTTTTCAGTCTTATTGTACGCTTACTCTGGTCATATGCCCACTGCTTCAATCAAAGCAATATTTTCACTCTTCTCTGTGAGATGTGTCAGTTTTCAGCATAATTCCCTGGGGTCTAGAACTATAAAGTGCATTATTCTTAGCAGTAGAAGTTGTGTTTATATCATAAAGTCAACAGTATGAGAAAGGCATTTTGAACTAGATAATATCAGAGGTGTTTTTTAAAAATTCTTTTAAAAATAAGGTAAAACTGTGGATGGAAGTACAGAAAAGAGGACAGGAATTGGGACAAGAATGTAAAATACAAGGAATAGGCCGACTGAAGAAACCAGAGGATGGAGAACAACTAGGATATGGGAGAAAAAAGAGTACTTGTCACAAATCTCTTTAGAAACAAACCCCAGGGCAAATACAAAGTAAAAAATTAAGACCCTGGTACTGAAAACTTCCACATTTGGAAGGTTAGGTTTCTGAGAGGCATGATCATACTCACAAAGAAGAAAAAAAGAATTTAGCTTTCAAAAATGGGACCCATTTTTATTGAGCACCAACTATATGCAGGGCACTATGCTTCTGTGAAGATCCAGGTAGCCTGAACTCCCTGTTCACCATGAAGTGGTAGCAGTCAACTGTGGAGTAAGACAACCCCAACATACAGCCCTAACTCTTGCTCCAAGCACAAGCTCCTGCCTGCCAGAATGAATTCAAAATTCACAATCAGGTTCAGAGTTAGGCTGTTTTAGCTGCTCTGTATTTTTAACCTTTGTATTAAATTACCATCAAGGAACACTAATTAAGATAAAAAGTAAAACTATTGATTTGTTTCATACACATCTTCAGATTTCTGAATTGTACATTAAAACAATCTATGTCATCTGTGTATGCTTTTCACAAAAGAAAGAAGTATAAATGCCTCGGGGCACATCTGCCTGGCTAAAAAGCAGACCCAGAAAACCTCTTTCTGTAATTTTCATTAAAACACAGTGAAATCAGTTGGTTCGAGGGTTGTGGGTTATTAAGCTGGTTTAACATTGTCTCCCCTCACAACCATGCTTGACTAGCTTAAGAAAATATATAAATAGATAAATACAGGGAAATATAATTTTAAAGGCTAAAAAAATAAGGTAAAAATTATATAAGGCAAATAAATCAATAAGATCTATAGCAAAGAATAGAATACTTTAGATTAATCTGAAATATCTGAGTTTCTAAGACTTTGAAAAATGAGAAAAGCCATTTGGCAAAATTCTTAACTTGCACTTTTTTTGTTTGATTTTTGTTCCTAGGTTCCAGATTCAGAGATATGCAACTGATCCAAACAGTTATAAAAGCTTAGGAGATAGCTTTCGAATGATTTTCCGAACAGAAGGGTATGTATGGTTCTTTGTATACAGACTCTATGTTGATATAGGCATTTTATATATTTCTATTTAAATTTAATATTTTATTTTCCTAGTCTTGTTAGGGATAAACACTTAAAAAGGAACCTTCCTACTTTCTTATGTTTTTCCTAACAATATGATTGAAAATGGAATATGCATATAATGGAAACTACTGCAAAAAGGATATTAATAATTAGTCTGATGACTAGAGGACAATTTCTAATCTATGCCATTAAGGCTTTTTAAAGTTCTCATAACTGGGGCTATCTAAACTTAACAGTTCTTTATTTTGGTACTTAAATATAATGTCCAAATGCATTCCTTATTTGCACTCTAGTTTGTTAATATGTAAGTAAAACAGATCTGTATCAAAAATTGAAGCATCAATTTTATGATCTATTAGATGATCAGATAAATAGACTATTTTGCTTACATAAGCTAATACTATCTTTGATGTGTGGATGCAGTTAAATACTCTATACAGCATAGTTTTCCAAAGAACATTATATTTGCTTTTAGAGGTTGTTTTATGAGAAAATTGGTTGAAAATAATAATCATTCAAAAATGTAGCAGTAATAATAATTAGTATGTGTTTAGCCTCTATTATCTACTAGAAGTTCTCCTTACAACTCTGTGAGGTAGGTTCTGTTAGAATCTATTCCAGTTGGACAGGTAAAGAAACCAAGACTCAGAGAAGGTGGTAATTTTCACCCATCTGGTAAGTAAGAGAGCTGGGACTCAAATACTGCTTGGCCTCTAAGGCCCATACTCTTAACTGCTGTAGTTCACTACTTCTCTTGCTAGATTATACTATAAACACTATTCTGCTAATTGTTTATTTCAGATAAACGTATATTATGGATACCTTTCCATGCCAGTATACTCGTTTTAACAACAGCGTAGTAATTTATTTATCTATATGCTGCAATTTTATTTAAATTAGTTCCTTTTATGGACCTTTTGGTAGTTTCCAAATTTTCAGTATTATGAACAACAGTGCAATAAATGTTTTTATGCTATCTTTGTACATTTTTGAGTATATATCTTTATATAAATTTATGTATTTTAATATATTGTATATTTATATATTATATATGTACATAGTTTTGATAAAATTTATATATTTTAATATATTTCTATAAAATAAGTTTGCTAGCTATGGACTTACAGGATCAAATGATATGAACATTTTACATTAAAGATGTTGACAAATTACCTTCCAAAAAAATATATACAAATTTTGTACCTTTAGTATTTGAGAGTTCCCATTTCTTCAATACTCTTAAATGCTGGACATTATAAGTCATTATTTGGTATATCTGCCACTGACATGCATCTCCTGTTTACCATCTGGCAGGTGAAAAATAAAACTGTCTTAATTGTATTCTTTTGATTGTTTCTGGGATTGAGCATACTTTTATATCATTGGATATCATTTCTTTCATGAATTGCCAGTTTTTGTCCTTTACCTATTTCTCTTAGACTAGATATTTTTATTGATTTGTAGGAGCTTAGTACATATTCCAGATACTAATCCTTTGACTATTACGTAGATTGTAAACATTTTTCCCAGTTTGTCATTTGTCTTACAATTATAGTGTCTTACACTTTCCAGAACTTTTCCATTGTGATATCTGATAATATCACAGTTAAAAATAAAAGACATCCTCTAACCCCAAGATTATAAACATTTTCTTCTGGCATTTTTTTATATTTAAATCTTTAATCCATCTGAGAATGTTTTAATGCCTGATGTGGTATATAGGAATAAAATTTCATTTTGAAATGGTTAGTCAATTGTCCAAACACCACTTTATTCACTAATTGGAAATGGTAACTTTTTCATATATTAAACTTCTACATATACATCAAGTAGATTTTCTGTTGTTTCTCCATTTCCTATCCTGTTTAAATAATTTGTCTATCTCTATACCAGTATCATATTGTTTTAATTATTTTATCTTTAGAGTGTTTGGGAAATACGTGAAAATATATGTCACCATATAAAGTTCTTGTCACCATCAAACTTCTTGTTATGATGTGTAGAGTCCTTCCTGGTATGACCCTTCCCTCTTCTCCAGGCTCATTTTTCATACACAGATGTTCTCTAAGAAGAGCAAATGTTTTGCAGTATTCTAGTCTCTCACACTCTCATGCCTTTTGCATGCTCTTCCCTGTTCCTGGAGGACCTAACCCCTAATCCTCCTCAAGAACCTAGCCCTCTTCATTCAAAGGTGACTTAAGTTTCATGCTCCCTGACCATCTTTTCTCTGTCACATGCTGAATTATTTCCCCACTTCTTTCTTTATTTCTATATATGCTGTATAAAAGATAGCATGCACTGCCCTGATTTTTTACGTTCATTTTCTGTCTGTCTCCCCTCTCCCATCCCAAGAATAGATTTCCCTAAGGGCCATGTCCCATTTAGCTCTGTATTCCTGATGCGTGTGTTTGGCACTGAGTAGAGACACTCAGTAAGTATATGATAAACAACTGAATGAAAGTCATCACACCAACATCATAATGGTGCAAAATGAAACAGAAATGATAATTTTTACTATAGACCACCCTCTCTGAAGTTATGATAATGACTTTGGTTAAATATTTTGAGTCACCTAGTAACAAAAGATCAAGTTTTTATAGCTATTACTCTAGCAATGTGGTGCCTAAGCGCCATGCATTGATAATATATCTGATTTTTGACAAGAAAGTTAAAGAAATCATAGTGTATTATGTAGTCAATAAAAGCACCCCTTTCCTATAAAACAGTAATGTTAGCATAGCCAAGTTCTGTAAATTGTAACAGATATCTCTGAATTGAATGTGGGAGTTTCGCAGCCAGGCTCTTCATTTCATGTGTGTTTTAGGAATAATTTGATGTTTCTGCTTTGATATCAAATAATATAACAAACTTACAGTATGTGTGGTCCTTACATAGTAAAATTGGCCTTTTTATTTGCTGTGTTTGTAATTGCTTCTAGAGCAAATTGACATTCTTCCTGCAATGCCTTTAGATCTGTACATGTTGTTAGCCAAAAGCCAGAGAGCTCTAGTCTTAGACATGGAAATATTTGTAAAAATACAAAAGAAAAATCTCCCTGTTATTTTTGGTACAGAACAAGAGCATTTAATAACCTTGGGTTAAATGAAAAAAACAAAACAAAAAGAGTAAAAAGAGAAAAAAAAAAGAAAAGGAAGCCTTTTAACACATGCTGTGTTGAATTTTCTTTTACCTAGTAAAAGCAGTTACTTTGACATTCTTATTTAATTTTTAGAGTACACTCCATTCTTAAAGGTGGTGTTTTTTTACTCAGGTGCATAGAGGCCAATTTGGTCTGCGGTCTGCAGGAAGGGTAGTGCTTGTCAATTTGACTGTTAGCATAATTAGCAGAATGCATCTTTCCTGGTATTTTCTGTCTTCTCCAAGCTAAAGGTTTTGAAATATAGTCCTTTTCTGTTAATTAACATTAAACATATAACATTTCTGTTAATACACTTAAAAACTTAAATTCTGTATAGATCTCCTATTTCTTCACTATAAAAAATATTAAAAAGTGAAGTAGTTCTGTAGTTCTTGTCACCATTCTTTTTTAATTATTTTTTTTATTTTTTTGGAAACAGGGTCTTTCTTACTTTGTCCCCAAGGCTGGAATGCAGTGGTACAGTTATAGCTCACTGCAGCTTCAAACTCCTGACCCCTGGGCTCAAGTGATCCTCCCATTTCAGCCTCTCAAGTAGCGGGGACTATATCCTGGCTCATTTATTTTATTTTATTTTTTAGAAATAGGGTCTTGATATGTTGCTCAGGCTGGTCTCAAACTCCTGGCCTCAAGAGATCCTCCCGCCTCAGCCTCCCTAGTAGTTGTCCCCATTTTTAGAGATGCAACTCCCCACTTCTTTGTCCAGTATCCATGTGCTTTCTAGAGAAAATAGCTCAACCACATGGGTCCAAATCCTTCTACTGCTTCTAAGTTCTTTTCCTTCTTAAAAGCATAGATACATTGTACTTTTGTTAATTATAGTTTTTCAATCTAGCTTTATGGAAGTGAGATTAATTTAAGTTAAAAAAAAAAAAAGATGCCTTCCAAATTCCACATACAAATTTCTACTATATGGAATCCCATATGTAGTTAGATTTTACCAGAGGCTGTTTAACATAGAAGGGAGAACTCAGAAATGGAATGTCACTGTTGAGAGTACCTCCATTGTCACCATGTTTCTTCATCTTTCTCTGTTTTGACAGAAATAAGCTAATTACTAGGTCCATCTACTGTGATAGAGTGAGCACAGAAGACATAAAGATACAGCTTGATTAATTAGGTACCTTTAAAACCAAGGAGGTTCATTTTGTAGACTCTCACCTGGCAAAGAGCGGTGGTAAATATCTACGTGTTCACACATCGTACCTCACTTCTCTTTGCCTCAGCATACCTTGTGAAGTTTTTCTAGTCTCTTTTGTACTTGTCATTGCTTTAGAAAGAGTGATTGAGATATTCACAGATAGGTGAGGGGGTTATAAATTATGTTAATGTAAAACCAGGATAATCTCCCCACTCTATTCCCACTCTTCTTCCCCCTCCAGGGGCCACTCTTTCTGAAATAAGGAGAAAGCAAGAGTTAAACAGAAATTGAAATATTCTGATAACATAGGTAAAGAAAGACATAAAACTAATATTTATTTTTTTAATGTCCCATGCTCTGTGCTAGGATTTTTTTCATACATTATTCCCAGCACAGTGCAATTCTCAGTGCAATACAGCATCCTTATGTCCATATTTTGTATAACGTAACTGGAGATCAGAGAAGTTAAATAGTCACAAAGGTATTAGTGTCATAACTGTGGTTTTTCCCTTATACCATATCACCTTTCACTGAAGACCAATTGTTGTTACTCATTAGCTGCAAAGAAGATAATGTGGACAAATTGGCTATAAACCCCTCACTTTTAAATAGCTGTTCTGAAGTCTTTAGTGTTTCTACCCTCACATCGTGCAGCAGCTTGGAGCAGCTTTTGTCTCTTCCTACAAATAAACTATGAAAGCTCTGAGAGGCCAGTGTATGCTCAGTCAAGCACATCCTGGCGATTCTGAGGCAGCACCACAAACTTCTGGCAATTCCAGACTCTTAATCCAATCATTGCCCCATCTCTTGTAGTTAGCTCCATATCTCTGATAAGTTCATGGTTTTCAGTGAGTCTACTCCCATCCTGTTTGTTCCTTAGCTCTCTTACGAGAAAAATTCTTGGGCATTGGTTTGCCCAAGGCAAATAACTAGGAAACAACTAGGTCAGATTAAACTTAGTTTCAAATGAGAAACATGCTGATTGCTGGTGCCTTTAGAAATATGGTATTCTTCAGAAAGTATTGCTGTAGAAAATATGTGGTTGCGTTTGGGGGGCATTTGAACTGTGTTTTGTTTCACGATTTGTTTTCTGTAACCACTGATGCTGCCCCAAGTATCATCTTACAATCAGACCACTTGGTGATTATAATATTTTCTAGTTAAATGACATTTAAGGCCTCGTTTTATGAGCCCCAGCATAATTGGCTAATTTGGTAAACTCCAGATGTGTGAGATAATGTGCCACTCATTTAAGTGCCTCTCAGACGGCACAAATGGCACAGCCCCAGGAGGTATAATCACTCCCTCTTGTTTTCATTAAGAAGGGAGTGAGTGGCTTGTGACACAGACAAAGGGAGTGGGACGTCTGCAACTCTAAATCAACAACTTGGTAAGATTTGGACGTTTTCTTTTCATCGGTGAACTCACTCCAAGATCTTTAGCTTACTTTGGTGTCGTAGTGGGTCTACTTTTTAGAAAGTGGCTTAACTAATCTAACATGGCTGGCTGATTTTAAAGCCATGAAAGTAGGCTTTTTGAAAATGAAAGACTATAGAAAACCCCCTGCATAAAGTAGTCTCTGAAAATTGCCCCTCACCCTCATTTCGAAGTGCGGGGAAGCGTTGAGTTCAAAGAGACAATGGAAGAGCTAACTCTTCCCACAGCCAGGAATTGTAATTATTTGAGCAATCAGCATCCTCACCACCTAAAGCAAGTTCCAACTTCACAAGTCCCAGTAGTTGCAGGTGCTTTTTTTTTTTGCCCTTCTCTGCTCCCCTTTATCATCTAAGAGAAACTAACTCATCTCCCAACAGTGCCAAGCTGGAGTGGAGTGGATAGTTCTTAGCATCACTTTCCTGATCCTGGGACTGGTTCCTCTTATGGGACTGTAGATCCAGTGGCATTCACATCCAACTGAATCTTCACTCAGATGGGGTCCACACCCAGACCCCTGAGCAGGGGGTGCAAATCAAGCATGTTGATCATTGGGTATTGATTGAGTTGGCAAGTCTGATTTGCCCAAGTGAGTCCTTTTTTTTTTGGTGGGTGCCAGATGTGCTCTGTGACTTCTGTGATGAGTTTCCTGGTGCCTTGACTGCCCTCTCTCCCCTCCTTTTTGTTTTAGTAGAGAAACCCTTCCTGGTACCCACTGGACCCCTCTGTGTTCATGCGGTGATAAAGAAAACAGAGAGTCCCAGCTGCTCTTGCTCTTACACTGCGGAGTTCTCCCCTGGCCCTGGCTGGGCTTTTTAATGATGCTACAGCAAGTTTCCTCTTTAGCTAGAACCAAAAAGGGGGAGAGCAAGAAAGAATAATAAAGCAGGTTAGAATTTAGAGAATAAACTATAGCAGATTTATCTGGCAGGTCTTGTAAGTGATGGGCCCAGGTCCAGATTACGGCATCCAATAGACCGAATCCATTTTGTCCTTCCAAGTCTTCTCTTGTTTTGGAAAGAAAATCTGAAACCTTAATTCAGGCATGGAAATACTGTTAGTATTCAAGAATTATCTGTGTTGGCCGGGCGCGGTGGCTCACGCCTGTAATCCTAGCACTCTGGGAGGCCGAGGTGGGCGGATCGTTTGAGCTCAGGAGTTCGAGACCAGCCTGAGCAAGAGCGAGACCCCACCTCTACTAAAAATAGAAAGAAATTATATGGACAGCTAAAAATATATATAGAAAAAATTAGCCGGGCATGGTGGCGCATGCCTGTAGTCCCAGCTACTCGGGAGGCTGAGACAGGAGGATCGCTTGAGCTCAGGAGTTTGAGGTTGCTGTGAGCTAGGCTGACGCCACGGCACTCACTCTAGCCTGGGCAACAGAGTGAGACTCTGTCTCAAAAAAAAAAAAAAAAAAAAAAAAAAAAAAAAAAGAATTATCTGTGTTCCTTTTAAAAATGGTTTGTCAACTTTAGTGTATTATATCCATAAGTTTTATTTAATTTTTTAATTGACACAATAATTGTATATATTTATGAGGTTCTTCAAGATATTTTGATACATAAAATGCATAGTGACGAAATCCAGGTAATTAGCATATCCATCACCTTAAATATTTATCATTTCTCTTATATTGGGAACACTCACCATCCTCTCTTCTAGCTATTTCAAAATTTATAATAAATTATTAACTATATAATAATTTGTCATCCTATAGCACTACAGAACATTAGAATTTATTCCTCCTATCTAGCTGTAATTTTGTATCCTTTAACCAATCTCTACCTATCCCCCTCTCCTTCCTACCTGCCCCAGCCTCTAGTCACCACTATTCTACTCTCCACTCCTAAGAGATCAACTTTCGTACCTTCTGCATATGAATACTCATACGTTTTTCATCATAAAATATATGTAATCTTTTAGGCTTTTTTTATGGAAAGCCTATGTAATGTGGCTAAGAACTTTAAACTTAGGTTATTTAACAATTCAAGGTTGAAAATGAAAGGATAAAGGGTAAGGAGAAAGAATACCAAAGAAAAGTAGGCAGTGGCTTATTTCAACATTAAAAAAAAAGAAGAACAGGCAATTGAACCATCGGTATATTTTTTGGCATTTATATCATACCACATTATTCTATACCATTGCTAAGCTACGTAGTTGTTGACTGAAGCTGTACTGGTGTAAAGTAGAACAGGCTCTCTCTGGTCTTCACAGCCAGGGAGCAGATGACGAGTTTTCAGAGTGCTCAGAGAGCAGCATCCCAGGGCTTCAATGCCCCAGAGTTCTGTTTCCGTTTCTAAATCAGAGGTCTTTTGTTCTGCCCACAGAGTGACCTTTAAAATGGTTTCAGCTCCTAGATTTCCCTGCTGTCATCACCACAGACTGCTAGCTGACAGTCACACTCCAGCTCCCCCAGCCTCTCACTAACAACACTTTCTGACTTACTGACTGGCCTTTGGCAAGGATTTAACTCTTGCCAACGAGTAAGTGAAAACGTTTGCAATGATGTCAGCCCGTCAGCAAGGCCTGATTAAGAGACCAAACACAGCCTCTCTCAGCACGTGGTGCTGACAGGAAGGAAAGGAGGACCAGTTGCTTGGGTGGAAGTAGTTGTCTTTCAGGAGTGTTGGTGTCTCAATTCAGAGCCTGAGCAGATATTTCCCACGAGTATAGAGTGTTAATGGCAGTTGGGGGGATTCCACAGCCAATGGGAAATATCCCACTGGAAATATTTTCAAGCCTTAAATTTAACTTATTCTAGGTTTCTGATGGTCTAGAAGCTGGTCGCCTTGGGGAGAAAATGTCCTTACCAAAACCAAATTCCTTTTCTAGTGGATTGTTGTTAAAAATGAACATTTTCAGAAAACCTCCTAAAAGCACTCTTCTACTTGTGCCTGATTCTCTTGTAGAAAATAACTTAGGCATGATTTGACATGGACATAGTTATAGGAGTTAATATTATATTTTTTATCTTCATCCTTGATTTTATGAATTTTTTGTTAGTTTTGTGACTTTAGCTTTACCTTTCCTCCAGGTCTTCCAAGTGGTTTGAAATTGGAGGAAGACTCTATTAACAGTGATTATATTCAAAACCACTGTCACCATTTTCACCCTTTACTGTCTTGTCTGTGAAACGTGTTCATGTGTATTACCTCACTTGATACTCATGAGAACTTTAGCAGGTCGGAAGGTCGGGAACACAATTCTAGTTTTCTGGTCAGGAAACTGATAAGGATATTAAGGGCCACGCCCAGCATTCCACAGCTGGTACTCATTGAGGCTGGGATTCATCCCAGGTCTTCTGCATCTTATGTCATGCTGCCTACTCCATCGATACTTAACAGTGGTTTTTGTAATAACAGAAGCAATACCTCAGATTTACACTGTTCCTTTTATGCATTCAAAGCATGTCACACATCTCCATCTCAGTTAGCTAAATAATATCTAGGGGAGGTAGGGAAGAGATGGTATGACTGATACGAGGTTTCTGGTCTGCATACAAGAAAACTTCAGCAGAAAGGAGTTTAATAAGATTACCAAAATAATAGATTGGATCCTGAGATTAGCACTCAAAGAATACAAAGTTTCAATTAAAAAGAAAATCTCCTGGGCAAATAAAATTAGACTACAAATGTATTTTAAAGTGTAGCACCATCATCTCATGAGGCCAAGAAGGGGACTATGGTCCTTAGGACAGAACCATCTCCAAAGGGAAGTTACCAAATGTAGTTTGAGGCTAAGACTCACTGACTGAACTCAGGTACTTGACCTGTTGGTGTCTTGGGCTAATTCAACTTGAATATTGAGTAATATTGAGTAATAATCAGGAAAACTTCATAAAACATGAAATAAAGCATTTAACCAAAATTCTTTGGATGAATTTGTAAAATCATTCAAATCATATGATGAATTTAAAATCACCATATGATTGCAATATATGTTGAAATGTATGGTCACCAAAACCTAGAGCAGATGCCAGCCATATGCTGTGGCTTTGTTCTCTTGCTGCTAAACACTGTTTGTCATTTTCCTTGTCTGGCCACAGAGAACTCAGAGAAAAACAAGAGACCAGAAAATCTAATGCAATCACAGTCTCAGTGATGACAAAAAATGAGAGAAAGTGTGAGATGAATTTTGGAAGCTCTTAAAGTGATGTTGAAAGTTTGTTGTTACATGAATGAGTTCTTCAATTTCTTTACATAAAGCCTTTCCTATATTAGAAGAATCAAAACCAAAATGAGAGAAAAGGACACACACTGATGCTATCATCATTTTGTATTCTGTAGGACTTCAGTGAACAGGTCAGCATGCATTTCAAAATTCAAATAATAAAATTTCCCGAAGCTGATACTATTTATAAAGGAATCAATTCATTAAGAAATAGGACATATTGATAACTAGAGATCTGGCTTCCTGTGTAAAATAAAATATGTGTTATTAACAGATTACCAAAATATGTCTTAACCACGTGTTCATTCCTTAGTCTCCATGATCTGGCTCTGTCTACAACTGCATTTTCAAACTGCTCTCCCAGAGACCACCACACCACAGGCCTTTTTCCGTAGAATTTGAGATACTGATGAGTGTACAGTGTGCTATGAATATGATTTCACTTGGAACAAAAAATGCTAATAATTAAACTCCTTGCAATGATTTAACAATGGATATGAGCATTGAGTGTGAAGGAGAAATTTTGAATGACTTTCTAGTTTTTGGCATTCCAGAAGCACCTGGCTAAACCATGCCCAGGTTCCTGACCCATAGAAATTCTATGATGTTAAAATTTTGCCACTAAGTATTGGGAAAATTTGTTACATAGAAGTGGCTAATGAACACAATATATTATATAAAAACAAATCTGAAACCCTTGACATGGTCCCTCCATATCTGGTTTGAATCTTTCGAGCTTTATCTTACCCAGGATCATCCCGTACATGTTATATAATATTTCAGCCCTTCTGGACCAATTATAACTCCCAAAACAATTTTTCAGTGCTTTTTCCCATGCACGTTTATTAGCCAAGGATGCCCTTTCCTCTTTTATCCACCTCTGGAAATTCTAGTCATACGTAAATGCCCAGTCCACATGCTACCTTCTGTTTGATACCTTCTTCTCATCATCCAAAGTAGAAATAATTCCCTTGATCTGTTCTTCTACAGCAGTTTGTTCCCCTATGACAACATTTATCTTTGGAGTCAGAGAGCCCTGGATTAGAATTCCATTTATATGTTTTGGAACCTTAGACAAATACTTCACTTCTTTATACTTCAGTTTCCTCATTTGTAATATGGAGACTATAATGGCACCTACTTTACCGTGTTGCTAGCACTTGGTGTTAATACCTGCCACATAAATGTGCGCACAGTGAGGTGCTAGCACTCAGCACATACATAGTGCATAAATATACACACAATGATTGTTAGCTAGTTTCATTTTTAGTACTTTATACTCTAGCTAATTATTTGTAACTATTCACAATTATTTAAATATGTAGAACTCTGTTGAAATCATCTTTGGGGCTCCTATAGTATATCACAAGTTCTTTGTATATAATCATCACCCAATTTGTGTTTGCTGAATTTAATTGAATAATTACTGGTTTTATATACTTAGCTATTCTGGCCACATTAATATAAAAATAAATTTAGTCAAATCAAACCAAATACCAAGAAAATTTATGACTCCCATGGTATCATTAAGACTAAGATTCTAAATATGATCATTTATCTCTAACTCCAGAAGAGTGACAGCATGATAACCATGTCGGGAAGACGGTGGAATAATTTTAATGGCCATGCAGGTCTGAAGGTAGGGGTTGGATTTTGGCACATAGTTTCTAGATTCAGGGGATTCACCATGGGCAAGTGATGCTGAGTGACGCTGGGGTGTCTACTTAGGGAAACTGCAAGGGCTGATGAAGACCCAAGTGAAGTGCAAACTGTCGACTTCCGTTGTTCTGAATGTGTTCTGTCCTCATTAGTGTTCTCCTTCCCGTGCTTTCTGCCTGCAGTTTAATAAGCGGGGGGACCAAAACCATATACATAAAAACCAAATATTCTAGTCAATAAAAGGATGAAGCAAAGTAAAAGCACCAGAACATTTAAAATGAAATTAGAGGCAGATCAAGAGTTAGAATTTTATAAGACAACATTAAAGGACTTTGGGCTCCAGCCACCACAGAGTAGCTTGTATTGGAACAACCCTCCTGCTGAAAACAACAATAAACATTAGACAAAATACACAAACTACTGTTTGAAGGCATTAGAGAGCTACCAAGGCAGGCAGAATTTATGTGGGGCTATAAGACCCAAGGGAAGGAAGGTTACCGAAGTGAGCTCTGCATTTACCCAGGGTTTTTGCCTAAAGGCTTTGCCAAGTCCACGGAAAGGGTTGGGGGAAGGAGTAAAGACCAAATCTGAGCTGAGGATGGGGGTTGTACGTTTGCATTCAGGGCTGCCAATGGCTGGGACCTGAGGAGCAAAAATCCTGGAGAAGAGGGCAACTATCAAGAAGTAAACCCAAATATCTATATGCAATTTCTCCTTGAGGCATTTGCCAACTCCTAAGCTGCATGTGAGCAGGAAGAAACTTCAAGAAACTTAGGGGGGAAAACTCCAGCAATTGAGAAGCTATAGAGGTGAGTTGAGACTTCAGCAGCCCCATTATGCTGCGGAGACAGGGTTCAAGTTCAAGCCCAGCCAGGTGGAAGAGTTGTGGTAAACACTCCAGGTTTTGTTTGAGGCCCAGAATGTCCACTTCCAAGGGTAAGAGTTCTGCCCTAGGTATAAAGGCCAAATATAAACACATTGTCTCTAACAAAGCCTAAAACCAACCCTCAGCAAGATGAAAATGATTTGCTGTAATCTAACTGCTTAGTAGGAGAAAATGTATTTCTCTTTGGTGGAAGATACCATCATCCAGAGGCTTTTCAATTTTTATGTATAATGCCCTACATTCAGTACAAAATTACAGGGTCTTAAAAGAAAAAAGACCAATTAATCAAACATCGAAAGAGGAAGAGACAAAAAGTTATTCAAATTTTGGAATTATTAGACAAGGACTTTTTTAAATTTTATTTTTTCTCTGGTAAAATATATATAAAAGAAAAAAGACCAACTAATCAAACATCAAAAGAAGAAGAGACAAAAAGTTATTCAAATTTTGGAATTATTAGATAAGGACTTTTTTAAATTTTATTTTTTCTCTGGTAAAATATATATAAGATAAAATTTAGCACTTTAACCATTTTTAACTGTACACTTCAGTGGCACTAAGTACACTCTTAATGTTGTACAGCCATCACCACTACCCATCTGCAGAACTTTTTCTTCTTCCCAGACTTCTTCCTATGAAGCAATAATTCCCCTTACCTTCCTCCCCCAGCCTCTGGCAACCTCCACTCCACTCTAGGTACCTCATATAAGTGAAATTATACAATATTTGTCCTTTTATGACTGACTGGTTTATTTCACTTAACATAATATCTTCAATATTCATCCATATTATAGAATATGTTATAATTTCTTTTTAAAGGCTGAATAATATCCCATTGTATTGATAAATTACAGGTTGTTTACCCATTCATCCAAGTTCAATGGACACTTGGGTTGCTTCCACCTTTTGGCTATTGTGAATAATGCTGCTATGAACATTGGTGTACAAATATCTATTTGAGTCCTTTCATTCTTTTAGGTGTATACAAAGAAGTGGAATTGCTGGGTTATATGATAATTCTTTCTGTGTTTAACAGATAGGAACTTTTTTTTAAAGCTATAATAAATATATTCAAGAAAGTCAAAGGAAAGATGGGAATTACAGCAGAGATTTGAAATCTGTAAAAACAAAAAGACTCAAACAGAAATCTTGAAAATACTATAACTGAAAATAAGAATTCAATTGGTGTATTTTCAACCCACGTGATTTATTGTCAGCATTCAGCTTGTTAATCATCTTGTAAGTTCTTGAAATATCAGAGACCATGTTTTATCTTTCTAGTGGGCAGTGGTAGGTACTCAATATTATATTGAGTTGATTGAATGATTGTAGAAATAATAATACCTATATTTTTATTAAGAGACATCATAACATTTAAGAAAAACTTCATTTTAAGCAACTGAGACAACAATAACAACTGATCAGGCACCAGGCACTTTACTAAGTGCTTTTAAGTACCTAATTAACTTAACTCATTTAGTCTTCACAACAACCCTATAGAGGAAGAAACACAATTCTTTCCATTTTATTGATGAGTCAACGAAGGCCAAAATGTTTGTATAACTTGCCCAATTTCTTATAGTTGTAGGAATTTGAACCCAGGTAATCTGGATCCAGATCTTTGCCTCTATATTATTTTAAAAGCTACACTTTAAAAAAAAAAAATAAGTTGCTCTTTGGCTAAGTGTCTAGTTTCTTTAGAAAATGAAAGGAAAATTGAGAAATCAAATTGTTTGGTGACATCTGCCAGGGCACTAAACTTTTCTTGTAATGTGACCTTTACATTTTTTCAAATGTTCCTTCAGGATGACGGGCCACTACTTAATATATTTTGGCATGGGCTGTGTCATGCATGTCTGGCATACAAGAAACGCCACCGTGGGGAACAGAATGTCCCGTCTTTCTCTTTAAATTCCAAATTGCTCAGGGCCACAAGATACAAACCATGGGTTTAAATTTGACACCCTCAATTTCCTCCTTTCATGTTTGTGGATCTCATTCTCAGGATGCTGGCATTTTACCTTTTCTACATCCCTGTCTTCACTCCTTCCTCTACCTCATCATCTGTCTTAGATGTTTAATCTTTTTGCTACACCTCCTCAAAGCGTGATGGCTTTTGATGGCAGATCTCTTCTCCAGCGATGGGGCATTCCTTGGGGAAATCCATTTTCTTTCACCCTTGGCAGGGAAGATCATATATTTATTACGGAGAACAAAGAGAGTATTCATCAAGACCTTAAGATTCCCAATATATTTGCCTTCAGCTCTCTTTTCCTCAAACTCTTTGTTCACTCAGGTCACATTTCTAAGTACCCGATATCCTCTTTTGATTTTATTTCTTAAAGTGAACAGCTAGCTCCCTTTGTGATATGGGTCACATTATTAAGTATTCCTTAATTTCTCTGGTGTGAGACTCAACTCCCTAAAGTTGACGATGCTTTTTTGATATAAGAGGTAAAGGGCAAACAACATTAATCCATCTAAAAACAGATATCTATGTCTTTTTTGTATTTATGTCATTTTCTTTACCAGCCTTAGAAGAATACTTATAACCCAGCAAGGTGATAGTATTTAGTGGGTGCCCCTGTGCTCTGTTAGGCAGCACACCAGGTACATAAAAAAAAAAAAAAAGATTCAGCTCTAGTCTTCTAAATGCTTAATTCTCCAACAAAATGACTGAACACAAACGATTGTTTCAGTCACATGATTCTATTAGCCTTTGTGGAAAAATCCTTCTGAAAGCAATTGCAAAAATGGTAGAGATTCGACCTGTTAGAAAATACATTTGCATTTTCAATATCTCCTTATCTCTTCACACCTCTTGTATAACCATTCTCAATTACAGGAAAAAAACCCACCAAAACTATGAAGGGACTTTCCAGACAGAAGTAAACTGTCCCCATAGGAAATAAAAATCTTCAAAGTGTCCTTTTCATTGAACTTGTCTCTCTTCCTACTACAAATGGACACATCAGACATAAAATTTAATTGAGACACACTAAAGTAAGGGTCTGGCTTACCTGAATAGGAGAGGTTACAGCATTCCATTTAGGAGACACCAAGGCGCTGACAAGGCATTGACTACTTTCCATCACATTACGTTGAACTTCTGATCACCATCAACTATTTGCACCATCATTTATTTAGGATTTCAGCAGCCTCCTGTTAAACTCTGCTGTGTGATTCTATTTTACATTTCTTTTCCTGTGTGTTTGTTTTAATTTAAGAGCCAGTATACATATTGACAATTCTTTGACAGCAAAGGTAAAACCACCAGGAGTGTATCTGTTTATTGAGGACTGACAGCTTTATAGCTAACATAAAAATAATCTAATGTTTATAGGGGCAAATGTTTGGACTGAGGATTAAGTGAAACTACTGAATAGAGAAAACCTTTTCATCCTATTCAGACTTTTCAAATAAGGTTTGGGATCAACTACATAAAAACTTTTTGTGCTGATTTCTTTAATGCTCTTCCCTTAGTTTGACCCACTGCTCACTCCCTTCTACTTCACTACCCCAAATTATGTTTTACAACAGGGGTTTTTAAGTAAGTAAAATGTTCAAAAGGAAGATGCTACTGTTTAGAGGTTCATTGCTATAGACTTTACATGGGCCATACAAACTTTCTAGATAACAGTAAAGCAAAATATAAAACACACTGCTCATAATATAAACTGTCTTCTTCTGCTGTTTCATATAGCTTATACATAATAAGAGCCCTGGAAATTTTTAATGCCTTTTTGCTGTTTTGTTTTGTTGCTTTTTTTTTTTTAAGTTGTTGGAGGTAGGAAGCAGAAATTTTATTTTATTTTATTTTCAAATTATTACAGGGATACAAATGTTTTCAGTTCCATGGATTGCTTTTGTAATGCTTGAGTCAGGGTTATAAGTGTGCCCCTTACTCAGATAGTGTTTATTGTACCTGTTAGGCAGGTTTTCACTCATCTCCCCCACCCGCCTCCCCCCAACTTGATTTCCACTGAGTTTTACTTCCCTCTGTGCCCATATGTGCTTATCGGTTAGTTCCAATTTACTAGCGAGTATATATGGTGTTTGTTTTTCATTCTTTAGATACTTCACTTAGAATGATGGTCTCTAATTCCATCCAAATTTTTCCAGAATGCATTAATTCATCCTTCGTCGTGGCTGGGTAGTATTCTATGGTATACATAGCACATTTTGTTAATCTCTTCATGAATTGATGGGCACTTGGTTGATTCCACATCTTTGCAATTGTGAACTGTGCTACAATAAACATTTGAATACAGGTGTCTTTTTAATAAAATGACTTCTTTTCTTTTGGGTAAATACCCAGTAGTGGAATTGCTGGATTGAGTGATAGGAGTATTTTTAGTTCTTTGAGGAATCTCCATACTGTTTTCCATAGAGGTTGTACTAATATGTTATCCCACCAACAGTGTATAAGCATTTCTTTCTCTCTGCATCCACACCACCAACTATTGTTTTTGGACTTTTTAATAACAGCCATTGTAACAGGGGTAAGGTGATATCTCATTGTGGTTTTAATTTGCATTTCCCTGATGATTAGTGATGTTGAGCCAGAATTTATTTTAAACTGTTCTAAAACTGGTTTTAAACTGTTAAGGTGTCTTTTTTTTTTTTTTCTGTTTTGCCTTTAGCCAAGTATCCATGGCATTAGATTGCTGTCTTGATTTTGAATGAAACATTCGAAAAGTCTTAAAAAATATGTCTTTCTAAAGTGGAAATATTACTTGTTTGAAAAGAGTTAATCCAACTATTAGATTAAAGATAGTTAATCAAACTACTGTTAGATTTACAGTGCTTGACTTTAATATTTTTAATTTGCTGCTAGTTATAATAACCACTAATATCTCTTTTCCTAACTTCTTTCCTCCAAAAATTGGAGAGTTTTATACACACCGAGTACATCCTAGCAATGTTCAGGTCAGCTATTACTACTTCTCCTTTTACCACATTCCTCTACCTAACCCCTCTCCTGGTCCTATTTTCCACTGAGTAAAGTAAGTGGGAAGAAAAAAAAATAGGCAGTTTGTTAAAGGTCGCTAAGGAGTGGTTGCAGGAAACCAGGTTTACTAGCTGAGTCCAGTGTCCCGAGGCAGTTAAGTAAAGCGTAGGGGCTCTTTCCCTTTGAAAAAACTGTTGCCTGACAAAGCTGATGCGTGAGCATTTAGATAGCTCAGTTCTCTATTTCATCACTGGAACTAAATGTCCCATGAATGTGGGTAGGTTTTTGTGAAAGTATGCTGCGTATCGTATATGTGAATAGACCAAACAGTCTGGAAATGTCAAAATCTTGCAGCCACTGAGAGGTAGTTTTGTCAAGGAATTTTATACCAGTGTGCATCTAAAGCTAATTTGCAGTCACTGCAAGGCAATAGTGAGCTTCCCAAGGGTCAGGATCCTATCATACATATCTTGATGTACCTGGGACCCAAGAGAATGACTGCATCTTAGACAGAATTCAACAAATGTTTGTGAACCAAACTATATTAAAATGTTTAACTCTGTTTAAAGATAGATTTGGTCCTTTTTAAAAAAAAAAAAAAGAAAATTGCCATACTATCTTTTTTTATGTCCCACTAAGTGGGACATGTGATTTATTCTTCAATAGATTTAATGTATTCTTAATTCCTTTCTATGTCATGTTCATGGTGTGATGACTGCCTACATTTTAAAGCATTATAATGCCTTGACCTGCAGAGGCTAGTAAATTGGCAATTATAGTGTCTGTGGAATTTTCATTTTATTCCTAGAGTATCAGCTTGTTGGCTCTCCTTGAAAGCAATAACTTAGAGACTTGTGAGCCCTTCTTCTAATTTCTACTGTGCAACACTTTGCTTTCTTAATATACAAAGGAAGGTGTCTCAACCCTCAATCAGACACCATGGTTGTCCTTTATCACATTTCCTATGACTATGCTGTGTTGGCACTTACGTTATACTTGTTCTGGGGAGGTTATACACATACTGTGCTGCACCTGAATTCTGCACCTTCTTTGCCTCCCCAAGCTAGTCTGCATGAACTGCCTGTTAGTTTTCAGGCACAGGTTATAGTACCAACATGGTTCTCAGACTCATTCTATGGATTTGGTTCCTGGTTCCTCTTCTGGGATACTAACAGGAGTCTCAGCCTGGCAAATAGTTAGCTCCTGCCGGTCATCCCAAGAAGGACTGAGGGCTTCGTTAGGGCCTGTAAGTCACACCGTGCAGGTGCTTTACAGATCCACGCTGTCCATCTAGGACACATACCTGCCACAGTATTAGAAATAAACTCTTCCTCAGCCTTGGGCTTCTATGATTAAAAATCTAGAGGTTATGAGTAACGTCTTATAAATCCATTCTTCTTTTAAAGCCAAACACAAAAACCTCTAACAACACACTAAGTCTAAGTGATTGACATTTTATTTTACACTTTCTTTTAAGACATCTAGACCTGTTAGTATCTGTCAGGCAAGCAGGATTGTAGTGCCAGGTACACACACTACACTCCCACCTGCAGAAACTGGACTTCTGAAGTCAACCTAAAGAATCATGTAGTTAAACAACACTCTGTCCTAACAACATTCTGCTCAGAATGGATTGGTTTACTTGGAACTTAAAATTGACCAATTGCAACATTTTATTTATGACTTTTACAGCCTTAATAAGAAAGTTAAAATCATTTTAAGCTATATACCACTCAGAAACATTTAAAAATCATATTCTAACTTGTTTTTTAAAGAGCAGATTTCTCCAACTCCCCCACAACAAAAAGAGCAATTTAAATAGATTATTTTCGTACTGTATTTTTAAGGTTATTATAATATCTATGGTCATATTAGGGTGGTCTGGGAGTTTCCTTATTTTCTCTTGATTCACGAAGTCATAATAAGTAAAGTTTTCACTGGAATGTTAGTGGTGTTAGTTGGTGTTAGTGGCACCCCAATAATAAAAGCATAATAAAAACAAGTGGAGTAAATCCATAAATTTAGGCTGCAAGTAACATTTAAATTATATGAAATGTATGAAATTTTTATATTGTTGATTTTTGAGTCAATTTCATATATGCACTGAGCCATTAACATAAACCTTCGATTTTTATTCCTTGGACAAGAATCTTATTTTACTGGGATGTTTACATATATCATCAATATGCAGCTTTACAATTAAATGTTTGATTTATTACATAATCATATTTTCTAATGCTGTTTTAGTCTGAAACCAACATTACATATTGATGTTATGTGTCTATTAAAAGACTCATGGCCATTCGTTTTATTAAAATTTTATTAAAAGTGAGGGTGAGGGTTAATTTTTCCCCTTTTTTTGAGGAAATGAAAATACTCTTGGAGAGAACTAAAAAAGTGAATATAACTAACTAGGAAACACCATTTTAGTCATTTCTACTCCCTTGGTAACACTCCGTGCACCTGTCTCTGATCACACGTGTTCATTGCCTGCATGGTATTTTTGCCTACACGAACCTTCGCCACAGAACTTTTTTTAATGCATTTGCCTTAATGCTTGCTGATTGACAACTTCATCTCTATTAACTATTTATTTTCCTTTGAGGTAACATCATATTCACTTTCCAAGTCTGTAATCTTTTCATAGCCCAATAAAATAAATGTGTTTTGTGAACTTCTTTGATTTGCTTCTTCTTGCCAAGTTTTTTCCTACTTCTTTACTGATCTACACAATGAGTATTTTACTCTGGTTCTCTTGAAGGTGTATGTGAGTTGATGAAGTTCCACTGTATAAATAGAACCAAGCCAAAACTTGCATTCAAAAGATAAAGCCAGAAGAGAATAAAGGCCACATGTCAATACAGAGAAAAAGACTGACTGCAGCTATTTTTCCCTGCTTGGTGTTTATAGTTATTTCTATGGAAACTGCACGTGGATTTCTGAGGGTTGAATTTGACCCTGGGGATGTACACAAGTAACTTTGAAAACATTTGGTCCATTAACTTTGGGTCACCATATAACTATGCTTGTCCTTCTCTTTAACTCCTAACTGCAAATAACATGGCATGTATGAGACCATCATTGTATTCGTGTTGGGGGTTTTTGTGTGTGTCTTTTTTGGGAGGGACAGGAGGGTGAAGGGTTATGATAGAGGCTGCTTCTGCTTATGGAGGATTGTGCAGGACAGAATAGCACATTAGCTCTCTCCTCCACGTTTCCTCACTGCTTAGAGTGTGAACCAGAAGTTCTTCCATTTGTTCTATTAATTCAGTTTTTCCCATTAATGACTTGGCCAGGAACAAAAACAGTTGGCTTATCTCTCTTCTATCCCTGTCCTCCCCACCCCACCCCCACATCCTACCTCTATCTTCTCTCAGTAAATAGCTGATTGGCAGATTTTAAATTATAAGGAAATTCTGTTGCATTCCCCTCACAGTGTAGAGAGATAATCAGATCACACTATCTTTGCCTATATTTTGGCTGTTTGTGGTCAGACCTTATAGTTTTGATTGCACAAAATATGTGTACATATGTGTATGCTTAAAGATGATATTTTTATTTTACTCAGATTAGGAGAAAAAACAAAAAGTGTAATGCCAGTAGAAGACATCATTTCAGAGGGTATGAAAAATTATGGTATGAAAATTTTTTTAGTGTTAACTGGATAAGTGCTCTCTTTTTTATAAATACACTGCAGTATAGTTGGACCAACAACTATTTCGCCACAGAACTGTATGACTAGAGGACTTAAAATTATGCCAGTGGCTCATGTGATGGGTCCCACACTGGTCCTAAAGAAGGAGAGAATAGGGGGATATTTTACATTTAGGAGAGAGAGATGTGAGGGCACTAGAGGAGGGTGAAGATTGGCAAATAAGAACCAGAGAGAGGAGATTTAGGAAGAGAGACCTGGAAAAGACTGCTTTTAAGGTGTGGGGTAGGATCTGTGATAATCGTAAAAATATTTTTCTTTGATGGAACTCCTGGTGCTGTCGGGCACCTGAGTACTCTTCCAGAATACATGATACCAAAAATTAATCCTATAAATTATTTTTTATTTTTTTAATGAGAGAGGAAATATGATATTGAGAAAATGGAAGTATTAAATGTTTTTGCACTGACGGATTAAACTTTGGAGTTTTAAATAACAAAATTTACAGAGTCAATGTACAAATTAAGGTTTTCCTACATAAAGGTATCCACCTAATGTCCAATTCTAGATGTTTCAGGGATCATTAGTTGGATGGTGTCCTTTGCGTGCCCTGCCATTGCCTACACTTTGGACATTTCACAGTTTATTAGCAACTTGATCGCAAACCAATTTTTCTATTTATTTAATACTTGGGCCAACATCTTGATGGGGGAAGGGTACGTTACAGCTCTTGACTGTGGGTTTTCAATTACCCATGTGGTCTGCCTCCCATTAACAGGAATAATTGGGAACTGGATGTGTAGAATACAGATTCACAGCCTTCGACAAATGCTGCTAGAAACATGAATTTTACAGGCCTCTGTTAAAGTCTCTTCAAAAGGATTGTGATTTTTGTAAATGTTTAAGATACAAGAGCTCAGATATACTCTTTTCTCTCTCTCTCTCCCTCACATCTCTCTCTCCTAAATGTAAAATATTCCCCTATTGTCTCTTTCTTTAGGAGCAGCATGGGACACATCACATGAGCCACTGGCATAATTCATACAGTTCTGTGGGGAAATAGTTGTTGGTCCAACGATACTGCAGTGTGTTTATAAAAAAGAGAGCACTTATCTAGTAACACTAAAAAAATTTTCATACCATCATTGTTAAAAACCCAACTTTTAATTGAAGTATAGTGTAATACAGGAAAGTATACATAAGTGTACAGTTCAGTGAATTTTCACAAGCTAGAAAAGTGCCCGTGTATCCAGCACTCAGACCAAGACAGAATATTTTCAGCTCCCAGAAGCCTCCTGGTGCCTCGTTCCAATCTGTCATGCCCCATCCCCACCAAAGGTAAGAACCATCCCAATGTTGACTCTTTCTAATTTTCAAATATCACATCGTTTTCTCACCAGGTTTATTGGCTGATTTTTGTGGGAGAGCAAAGGGGGGTGGTTAATCCCCTATAGTTGGCTTCTTTGCATTGTGGGATTTTCCTAGCTGTTAATTATTAACTTTTCCTTAAAATAAAACTTCCATTGTATAAGGAGAAAAACTCCATGAGCACAGTACATGTGATATAAATCACTTTTATGTCTGTGAAACAGCTGAGTTTACATTTTTATTACATTGTTTGAAAAAGTATCTTTTCATCTGGAAAGAATCAGTTTAAAATGTGATTGTCAACACAACTAAACCAGTTTTCTGTTTAAAATGGCTGCTGGTGGAGCTAAGAACTATAATTAAGCCAGGTTTTTCTTCATAGACATTAGTTACAAAAACCTAGAAGTTTTCTCTAAGGTTTGCAAGAGAAATTTCTTTACTTTAAAAAGCAGGTAAGGTGTTTTTGTTTAGGTGGAGGAAGTAAATAAATAATGAATAAGAATATTATTGTAAAGGGCAGAATGCTTTCCTGTGAAAGGTGATTTAGTGGTGTAGTTTTAAGTTAAATGTAAAGTAATATATGCATTTATAAAGTGTTGCCTAGTAGGAATACTTTAGTTTGAAAAAGATGTTTATTAATACTTTTTAATTAATTAGCAACTTTGCATAATTTTCTCTAAAAATTTTATATTTAAATAATTGAGAGGATTCTTCTTGAAATATACCAGAGATCGTTAGAGTAGCCGTTCTAATATAGGTATAAACTGCAGTTTGAAAGCCTGTAGCTGTTGCTTATATTCACTAATTTCTACTATATTTTGAAATAATAAAGAATGGATCTTTTTGCTGCATTTAATTTTGTACTCTATTTTTAAATGAAAATTGATATATACCATGTTCCTTTTATTACTAAAATAATTTGGAAGATATACGAGAGATTTTGACTTCACACACCCCCTTGTTTCTAGTATGGTGATGCTATGATATATATAATATATATATAACCATTTTATAATAGTCTGACTTTCCCAGATTCCTGATTTGAAAAGTTTATTTTTCAAAACATAGAGCAATCATCACTGCTCAATTGTGTGTGCTAGCTAACCTTTCATCTTAAACCAGATTTTGAAAATTCCATTATTTTTTTGGCTCCTCTAATAGAGGACTTATTTTTATACCCTCAAAAGTGTTGCAGGCATTTTGAAGAACAAAATTTCTCAATAATTCATAATTGAGTCAACTATGAGAACTGTTTAAATAGTATGAGAAGAACAGAGACATTTTGAGTATTTATCCAATATAGGTTCATGTGCAAAAGAACTTTGTAAATTCACAATGCTGAATCTATAATTTTTTTATGAGCTAAAGCAGAGTAATTCAATCATTCAGCATTTTACCTTGCAGAATTTTGAAAGCAGAAGGAAAGATAAGGGTGATTTACAGATTTAAATGGGATAATGCACCAACTCTCAAAAATTAAGATTAGAACTGATGAAAATTTCTGCACAGATCTGAAGCTTTGATGATGATGATTTATTTTCAGCTAGTAAATAATTATTATCCTACATATTGCTTTTGTATAATCACTGTAAATATACTTAGATCTAAGATGCAGCACACTTCAGAAAGGAAACTTAGGTGCTGGGCCAATAGATATTACATGCTATTCCATGAAACCTGCAAATCTCATGTTGAAAGCTTCCTAACCAGTATTCTGTGCATAACTTTCTCTTTTTATCAATTACTGATTTAGCTGTAGTACTCTTCTTCACTAGAAAAAATATATATAAATCTAACTACAGTAAGAACATGAATTTTTATATGGGCAAGATAAATATTTTTCTGCCTATTTTTTAGATTTTTATATATCTCTTAAAATTTTATTTTTATCCTACCTTGCCTATGTGTGTGTGTGCTGACTGACAGGTATAGCATATAGTGAATGCTGCCTGTTTTGTTTGAGGAAGATTGACATAACTGAATTTTCAGAAGAGAAAAGTGCTAGCAAAATGAAAGCATAATCACCACCTTAAATATATAAGTATCTCAAACTACCAGTGATTTTCTTAAAAAGAAATGGCATGTTCTTTCTTCAATCCTTGTCCTTTTTTTCCCTGAAGATAACTGCTTTTCTCCCCCCCCCCCCACCAAAAAAAAAATCTATGAAATACTTTAAGGAAAACCAGATTCTCCATAGCAGAAATTCAAACATTAAAAAAAAAGAAAGAAAGAAATTCAAACATGAAATGACTTATATTATTCATTTCACTGCATTTATGAGAAATTATCCTAGTAATGCAATGTCACTATTAACGTCAAGTAATTAAAATCCCTATAAAGTTTTTTATTTCTATCATAAAGTTAATATTTGTATATATTTTACTTATTAGCCCATAAATGAAATTAAGTGGACAATATTAAATAGTCAAATGTTAATACATAATTGAAATAAAATACATGTACAAAAACAACAGAGACATTAGGTAAATAAGTTTTTTCCCTGGGAAATCTGAGATATTTTATTTGATTGCAGACACACTAAAAATGAGTAAAACCAAATCTACAAAAATCCCTTCAGCTGGAATTTATAAATTTGACAAGTCCATTAAGCCATAAACCCTGATGGTTGGAAAACTGATCTTTTCTAGGTGAGTAAAATCACTAGAGAGAAAGCGATGACTTACTTTTCATGAGAGCCAAACCAGTAAGACAAGTTTAGTTCCCTGGAATATAAGGTCCTCTTAGCAAAGGAGAAGACAGATAGATGACAGCCAAGCACATACTTTCAATATCCACAGAATCCAAAGATTTCCATCAGAACTGTAAACATAGGCACAGACACATTCCTTACTTGGTTGTGAAATCAAAGATGCAATGTAAATGCTAAATATTTTATAGTATTACGAGAGAATATCTGAAGCCTTTTTGTTTTTCAGCACACACAGATCCTGAATGCCTGTCCTTAGCTGCTGTGGTTATCCACGATGACAGGGTGGTGTGATGCTTGGGCTCAGGTGATCCGTAAAGGGGGTGGGCTGTGGAGAGGTGGCGTCCTCAGCTGCCTGCCTCGGTGGCTCAACCTTCCATGACCACCATTCTTTGTTGAGAATTGTTGGCAGTGGCAGCAGTTTGCAGCTTCAGATAAGAGCTGCCGTTTTTGAGTAATGCCCTCGATCAGAGCCCCGATCAGAGCCCTGATGACAGACTGTAGACTGCAGGTTTTTTCAGGTGTTCTGTTTGCTCAGCAATCCTTCAGTGCCAGTCTCCTCCAAAGAGCGAGCGAGATCCATCGGTAATGGACATCGGCCATTAGGCTCGTAATATTTGTCATCTATCAGGTTACTGCTTTGTTACTCGCAAGTGATGAATGGATGCTGTTATGCTTGAAGAAAATAAAGCAATGCCGTAAATATGTCCAGACTTATAAAAGTGGCTATTTTATTCCTTCCATTTCTTGAGAAATAAACAGAAGGTACTCCCGAAATGCTAGTCCTTTCCTTGCAAAGTATGGAGAGCAATGTGCTTTATGTTAGTGTTTGTAGTTGCTTAGCATCCACATCAAACAAATTACTCTCAGAGTGTCTATATGGTGTTTTGCGTTGGTTTGATACAGCTAAGTTTATGCTTTGCACAAGCATTCTGATTAAAACAGGCAGGCTTGCAAAGAACTATTCACAGAAACCATTTGTACTTGCATGAAAAAACTCAAACAAGGAATTTAGGTGTCAAAAATAGCATGAGAGCAAAGCAATTCTCCATCTTATTATTTATGTTGAACGGACATGTTTCTGCATCACAGAAAAAGTAAAAGTTTCTAAAGATTTCTTGTTATATTTCAGTAAGAAATTTCTAGAGAATTATATTTACTTGGTATTATGTTGTACATATTTGCATCCATGTTGTTAACATATTTATACAGTTTTTAGAATAATATTAATTCTGTTTAGTATAAAATGGGTTGTGTATAATCACTCTTTTTCTCTTTTCTAAATTAATGTCATTTTCAACACTTCAAAATTCTTCCAAAAAGTCTGTCCTTTTTTAAAGTGCCCAGAAGTTAAATTCTAGAACTAGCATTTTAAGTATGTTTTAAAACCACTTGAATTTCATCTGTTGTTGTTTTAATTCTTTAAAAAGTGTACTGGCTTCTTTGCAAAGAAAAGAAAAATTAATGGTGACAGTCCTGAGGTAATATAATAAATGAGGACCCCAGCCAGGATTAGTATAAATGACTGTGTCCTCTCATCCCCACCATAGTTTTCATGGCTTCTCAGGATATTCTGAGTAGAGTTATTTCAAGGGCCATTTCACGGACTCCATCTCAGTGGCCTCTTTCCTCTCTTCCCTCTCTCTGCTCCTCTTGCCAACTAATGCAAAACTCCTTCAAGTATCTGAGAGCAGGTGCCTGGCGTTATGCATGAATCTAGCTCATCCAGGGCCACCGAGTGAATGATAAAAAGCACCAACCTAGTTTCTGCCCCGACACTGGTAACTGCTGCTATCAAGGCTCTCAGTATTGCTCCTGCAACCCCCAAGCAAGAAAAATCTTATAGAGGACAGTGGCTGTGTGTGTTTATTTTATTACCACAGGCTCATAATTGCTAGAGAGGTGAGGGGCCTCACCTCCATCAGCTCTAATTGCTGCGAAAGTCTGTGGCCTCAACCAAGGCTGCAGCATGGCCAGGAACATTTCCTGTACAGAGGCGGGGGCCTGGGGTGCAGGGCGATATGCCAAACTTTCAAACTTGCCCCACCCCACCCCCATTTTCATGCCATTTTTTGGTCTTCTTTTCTAGATGGACCTTAAAAGGCATTTTAAAATGCAGGGACATCTAATCGAATGAAGGCAGCAGTTAATTGCACAAGACCTCTGTGCTCTTAAGAGAAAAAAATTAAAGTGATTTCAGGACTCAGAGGAATAGTCTTGTAAAAAGATTGTTGGGGGAATTAAACTGACTATGAATTTAAGCCTGCAAAATGGTGTCCCTGGGAATGTAGATACAAATTGGGAATATTCTAGAATTCATTTAGTGGCAAATCACTTGATTAGTTTTGAAGTGGGGATTGTTCTAATTGGCCTATTCTGAATGGTCCTGTCCTAATTGCAGAAATATTACAGTATATCTTCTTAGTAAGCTATCTATAGAAAAGAAAGTCACCTCTGGGTTGCCCAGTGTTTAGATTCAGGTATTCATACATAGGTTTTTATAAAATGCCAGCACATCAATTGTATTTGAAGAACAATATAGAGGCTTGAAACGTGCCAAACAGCAGGGAACAGGAATAACCTTTAACGAGTGCTTACTCTGGTGCTGGTTCCTTTACACACATTACATTATGTGATCTTCACAACAACCTTTGAGGTGGGTTTTATTGTCCCCATTTTATAGGTGGAAACCGAGGTGCCCGAGGTCCCACAGCTAATAAATAAATCCAGGCATGTCTGATTCCAGAGCCCATGCTCTTGCCTGTACACCAGGGTGCCTCCTAAGGATCAAACCCATGGACAAGGTCTTAAATGACTGGAAATATCACATTTGTCCCCAAGAAATGATGTTCAGTGATACCATATTTTTTGTTTCTATCAAAATGCTTCACTTATCAGAGCAGAATTTCAGTGTCTGTTTCCAGCTGGTCTCAGGTCACATAGTCTGTTTATTAAGCATTTAATAAAGAATTGTAAGAGTCCCCCATCTTTACTGTGATGGGACTTTGTAATATAAACATGCATTAAAGAAATAAGAACTCAAACATCCATTCTCCACAGGTGTTACCGTACATGTCTGTTCTTGTACCCTCATTATTCTTCCTGCAAGGTGACTACGTCTGGCCCCCTGAATGTGCTTTCATCAAAAGAATGCTTTAATATAGGGCCTGAGCCTGCAAAGACAACCAACTTCAAATTGAACTTAAATTATGCAGGATGTTGACACACTGATCTATATAACCTGCTTTTCATATTGAAGTTTCAAACCACATAACAATGGTAATGCTAATAATAATTTGTATTTCAGTAGCACCTTTTGGTAAGAAGCTCAAATAGTTTTATGGCTATTGTTTCAATAATCCTCTCACCATCCCTCCAGGGCAGATGAGGGAAAATAAATACATCTCCACTTTTTACATGCAGAAAATCAGGCACAGTGAGGTTACTTCCGGGGTGACTAGGAGAGGGATGTGTTGGACTATTAAATGCACACTCATGAATCCAACATGGTTTTTGTTTGTTTGCTAGTTGGTTTAGTTTAGTCTAGTTTTGTCGTCAAACCCAAGAACCAAATAGAATCAGAATTCCATGGGAAAAAACAAAGCAGTTCAAGAGCATGTGGTTCACTTTGCTCCATTCACGAGCATCCACCAGAAAGGAATGTTCAGACTTCAAGTGGTTTCCCTGATCCATTCTAATAGGAGGACCTACTATGTGTCCTTAAGCTGATTCTGTTCCCCATGAGAGTACAGAAACATATTAAGACACAGTGTTGGACCATCTTCCCCTGGCTACCACTCCTCTAGTAGAAGAACTGATTAATCTACACTTTCATGTGGGAATCAGGAACAGTAAGGATAGATGACGTTCACAGAACATCTAAAAATTCATTTTAGCTATCAGTTCCAATATTGCACCTCTTTGTTCCCTACATAAAACATTTTTTAAGAACAAACTGCCAAATATATAAAGTATGGTAAGTGTACAGAATCCTGGAGTCTCTGTTTTCCTTATCTATAAAATGGGAATCATGGTAGATGACTCATGGAGTAAGACAGAAGTGTTTGGCACATGGTAAGCACTCACTCAATGTTTCCATTCCCACCTCTCCACATTGGTTGAGGGAAGAGAGACACAAATTTTAACCAGTCCAGTTTGGCCCCTTATTTCTACTACTGCCACTCTTGTCTCCTGGAAGTTGTCTCGTTGATCTTAGATTACATGTCTGTTTCTAAAAGGAAGGGATGTGCTGCAATCTGGGGACACCTGAGGTTACCATCCCTAACATTTGCAGTCCAGCTCTCATAAACACTGAGAGAGATTATGGTTGGCTTTATATCTCACTGAAGAGGGTAAGGTCAACTCTAAAGAAGACAGTGTGCTGCTTAGGAGATGTCTTAGGCCTCTCTTGCATAGAACCATTGCTACGGAAGAGCTATCTCTCACCCTTCTCCAGCTATGGAATAAAAATAACCAGGGGCAATGTTCTGGTAGCATGTCGATCATCCAGATTGCATGAATGTATACGTTTTTATCAGGAACTATTAGACGTCTTGCATAACAAGCCTGATTTAAAACACTATTTCTTGTGCTAATAGTCAATGGAAATCAAATGTGTCTATTGAATTATGTGCTGGAAAATGCCCCAAGCCACAGCTTGATATAAACATTCCTCAATCTGCCGTTAAGAACCCATCTATAATTCCTGGAATCCGTTGCTTAAGACTAATAACTTATGTTAATAAATTTCTGACAACCTGGGTAATCCTTTCTTTGGTATATGGAGACTTTCAACAAAAAATATAAAAAAGAAATCCAAGCCCTTAACTTTTCTTTCATATTTTGATTAGTTTTTAAAATATTAATCATCCCAGACACAAATTTGGACAGTGTCCTCACTGACCAAAGGCTTTGGGAGTGGGAAGTGGAATACAGAACACAGAAAGTAGTTCCTGATTTGCATTAATTCACAGTGAATGTCCAAGGGAGTGATATCAGCAAGATGGTGGAATATTTGTTTTCTACCATCATCTTCCAATAGTGCATTGATTTTGACAACCACTCACAGACAAGAGTACTTTATGGTAGTTCAAGAGTCCAGTGGAGAACTTCCAGCCACTCTTGGGGTAAAAAATCCAAGAGTAGACACATTGAAGAGGTTAAGAAGAACAGTTTTATTTTACTTGTGTTCCCCTTTCCCAAGGTGGCACAGTTCAGTGCCAAGAGAGACTTCCTTGGCCTATGACTTTAAGTCAAAAACTATAACAAGAGACAAAGATCATTATATAATGATAAAGGGAACAATTCCTCAAGAGGATATAACATTTGTAAATATATATGTATCCAACATTGAAGCACCTAAATATATAAAGTAAATATTAACAGATGTGAAAGGAGAAATAGACCTCAGTACAATAGTAGGATAATTTAATACCCCACGTTCAACAATAAATATATCATCTAGATGAATAATCAAAAAGGAAAATTGTTGCTTATTTTGCTTGCTCTACATTTTAGACCAAATGGACGTAAGAGACAGATACAGAACATTCTATCAAACAGCAGAAGAATATACATCCTTCATAAGCACACACAAAACAATCTCCAGGATAGATCATATATTAGACCACAAAACAAGTCTTAACAAATTTAAGAAGGTTGAGGTTATATAAGTATCTTTTCTGACCACAACAGTATAAAACTAGACATCAATAACATGAGGAAAACTGGAAAACTCATAAATATATGGGAATTAACACATTCCTGAATAACTAATAGTCAAAGAATAAATCAAAAAAGGAAATCAAAATAAACACAAAAATGAAACAAATCATACCAAAACCTATGGAATATAGAAAAGCAGTTCTAAGAAAGAATTTTATAGCAATAAATACCTATGTTAAGAAAAAAGAAATATCTCAAATGAACAACCTAACTTTATATCTCACAGAACTAGAAAAGAAAAACAAACTAAGCCAAGGTAGTAGAAGGAAGTAAATAACAAAGATTAGAGTAGAAATAAATAAAATTGAGATGAGAAAAACAATAGAAAAGATTGATGAAGCCAAAAGCTGGTTGTCTGAAAAGATAAAATTGGTAGGCCTTTAGTTAGACTAAGAAAAAAAGAGATATGACTCAAATAAATAAAATCAGAAATTAAAGATAAAATATTACAACTGGTATCACAGAAATATAAGGTATCATAAGAATTTACAATGAAGAATAATGCCAATAAATTGGATAACCTAGAAAAAAATGGACAAATTCCTAGAAATATATAACCTATCCAAACTGAATAATGAAGCAATAGAAAATCTGAACAGATCAATAAGGAGTAAGGAGATTGAATTAAGGAAATTAAATTAGTGTTGTAGTATGTTGTGTGCTGCTGCTGTAACAAAATATCTGAGACTGAGTAATTATAAAGAACAGAAATTTATTTCTCACCATTTTGGAGTCTGGGAAGTCCAAGATCAAGACGCCAGCAGGTTCAGTTGTCTGGTGAAGGCTGCATCCCCCAGAGGGGAGGAATGCTGTGTCTTCACATGGTAGAAGACAGAAGGGCAAAAAAACAAATGCTGCATGAAGACTCTTTTATTAATATAAGGTCCTTAATTCCATTCATAAGGCAGAAGCCCTTATGGCCTAAACACCTCTTATAGGCCTCACCTCTTAATACTATCACATTGGCAACACCTGAATTTTAGAGGGAATACATTTGAACCATAGCAATCAATAATCTCAAAAATCTCCCAACAAAGAAAAGCCTAGGACCATGTGGCTTCATAGGTGAATTGACCAAACATTTAAAGAAGAATTAATACCAATAATTCTCAAACTATTCCAAAAAAATGAAGAGAAGAGAACACCTCCAAACTCATTGTACAAGACCAGCACTACTCTGATACCAAAGCCAGACAAAGACACTACAAGAAAAGACAATCACAGGCCCATATGTCTGATGAACATAGATGCAAAAATCCTCAATAAAATACTGGCAAACCAAATTCAACAGCACATTAAAAGGGTGCTTTATCTCTGAGATACAAGGATGGTGTAACATACAGAAATCAATAAATGTGCTACACCACATTAACAGAATGAAGGATAAAAATCGTGTGATTATCTCAATAGATGTCAAAAAATTATTTGATAAAATTCAACATTTTTTCATGATAAAAACTCTCAACAAATTAAATATAGGAGGAGTGTACCTTAACATATTAAAGGCCATATATGACAAGCTCACAGCTATCATCATATTCAATAATGAAAAGGTGAAGCTTTTTTCTCTAAGATCAGGAATAAGAAGACAAGGATGCCCACTCTCACCACATATATTCAACATACTACTGGAAGTCCTAGCCAGAGCAATTAAAGAACAATAACAAAAAAGAGAAGTAAAAGACATCCAAATCAGAAAGAAAGAAGTTAAATTTTTTCTGTTTGCTGATGACGTGGTCTTATATATAGAAAGCCCTAAAGGCTCCACCAAAAAACTGTTAGAACTAATAAATGAATTTAGTAAAGTTGAAGAATACAAAATTAACATATGAAAGTCAGTAGTGTTTTTATATACTAATGACAAACTATCTGAAAAAGAAATTATGAAAATGTTCCCATTTTCAATAGCATCAAAAAATTAAAATACTTAAGAATAAATTTAACCAAGGAGGTAAAAGATCTGTACAGTGAAAGTGATAAAATGTTGATGAAATAAATTGAAGAAGATATAAGTAAGTGGAAAGATATCCGATGTTCATGTATTGGACGAATTAATATTGTTAAAATGTCCATTCTACCCAAAGTGATCTATAGATACGATGCAATCCGCATGAAAATTTCCATGACATTTTTCACATAAATACAAAAAATGATACTAAAATTAAGGTGTAACCACAAAAGACCTCAAATAGCTAAAGCAATCTTGAGAAAGAAGAACAAAGCTGGAGGCATCACACTTTCTGGCTTCAAATTATATTACAAAGCTATAGTAATCAAAACAATTTGGTACTGGCATGAAAACAGACATAGACTAATGGAACAGAATAGAGAGCCCAGAAATAAACCCACACATATATGGTCAACTAACTTTTGACAAAGGTGCCAAGAATACACAATGGGGAAAGGATAGTATTTTCAATAGCGTTGGGTGACTATCATTAACAAGAACGCATTATACATATATCAAGAAAGCTAGAAATGAGTACTTAAAATTTTCTCAGCACATAAAAATGATAATGCTTGAGGTGATGGATATCCTAAATGCCCTGACTTTATCATTATACATTCTATGTATGTAAGAAAATATCATGTGCACCCTATAAATATGTAAAAATATTATATATCAATAAAAATAATAGATAAATGGTGTTGGGAAAACTGGATATCCACTTGGAAAAGAATGAAATTGGACCTTTATCTTACACCATAGATAAAAATAAACTCAAAATGAATTAAAAACTTAAATGCAAGACCTAAAACTGTAAAACTCCTAAAAGAATACACAGGAGAAAAACTCTTTAACATGATCTTAGCAATGATTTTTTTGGATATGACACCAAAAGCACAGGAAAAAAAGCAAAATTAAACAAATGGGAGTACATCAAATTAAAAAGTAAAGGAAACAATCAAAAAAATGAAAAGGCAACTTAAGGAATAGAAGAAGATACTTGCAAACCATATACCCAATAAGTCATTAATATCCAAAATATATAAGAAACACATACAACTCAATATCAAAAAATCAAATAACCTGATTTAAAAATGGGCAAAGCACCTGAATAGACATTTTTTCAAAGACATACGAGTGTCCAACAGGTATATATAGAAGTGTTCAACGTCATTAATCCTTAGGGAAATGCAAATCAAAACCACAATGAGATACCACCTCACACCTGTTAGGTAACAAGTCTTGGCAAGGATGTGGAGAAAAGGAAATTCTTGTACAATGTTGATGGGAATATGAATAGGTACAACCATTATGGAAAATAGTATAGAGGTTCCTCAAAAAGTCAAAAATAAAACTACTATATGATCCAGCAATCCCACTTCTGAGTATATATCCAAAGGAAAGGAAATCTGTATCTTGAAGAGATATCTGCACTCCCATATTTAGTGCAACATTATTCACAATAGCCAAGATATGGTAACAACCTAAGTGCCTTTGGCTGGATTAATGGATAAAGAAAATGTGGGTTATATGTATATACAATGGAATATTATCTACCCTTCAGAAAGGAAGGAAATCCTGTCATCTGCAACAACATGAATGAACCTCGGCTAAATGAAATAAGCCAGGCACAGAAAGACAAATATTGCATGATCTCACTTATATGTGAATCTAAAAAAGTTGAACTCATAAAAACAAAGAGTACAATGGTAGTTAGTAGGGAGTGGGTGTGGGGGTGGGTGGAGTGGGGAAATGTTGGTCAAAGGGTACAAACTTTCAGTTATAAGGTGAATAAACTCTGGAGATCTACAGCATGGTAACTATAGTTAATAATAATGTATTGCATACTTGAAATTTACTAAGAGAGTAGACCTTAAGTGTTCTAACTACAATAACAACAACAAAAGGTAACTATGTGAAGTGATAGATATGTTAATTAGCTTGATTGTGGTAGTCATTTCCCAGTGTATACCTGTATCACATCATCATATAATTTACCTTAAATATATACAATTTTTATTTGTCAATCATACCTCAATACAGCTGGAGGAAAATTTACACTGACTCCTTCTTCAGCCTAGGGGTAGTTCTGTATGCTTTGGGGCCTTCATTCCGATCAATAAAATGGGGGTAATAGTAAGGCCACCTCCTCACCTCCACCCTGTGGTTTAGATGTATCTTTTTTTAATCTGGTCTTCCTCTGATCAATGAGAACTCATTATTTTAAGTAACAAAGTGATGGTAAGTTGATCTCCACCTCCACCCCACCCCAGATTTAAGTTCATGCCCAATTTAACTTAAAATAATTGAGCACAATGGAGAATGTTTCAGACACTGAAATAGTTTACATCATCCCAAAGTCAAGATACCTAATCTTAGGTGCCACTGCAGCTGTTACCAGGAACACACACACACACACACACACACACACACACAGTGTGGCCCTGGAGTGCAGTATTCATGTGTGTGGGGAACATGGGTGGGCAGCGCTGCTGCTGCCGCCGCTGTTGCTTAAACACACTTCTAGCCTATGCAAAGGCTTGAGATGACTGGATCTCTTCTGTGAGAGCATCCTTAAGTGCAAGAGTGCACCTTTAGATGGTGCCAAGATCAGAAGCCCCGGGCATGTCTTTATTAGAAAATGAAGTAGAGCTATGTGAAGCCAATAGAAATGCTAGCAGGCATTGTTAATGATGCTATTGTTGAAAACGCTTTAGGCAGCAGAATGAAAACATGACTAATGATTAGATGTTATTGCATTAAAAGCAGGTTCCGTGCAGAGCACCATGTGCTAAATGAGACAATTTGCTGAAATGTTTTCAATGTGGGCATTTTGATGTACATCCTGGAGACATTACTCATGCATTTATTTCACTTAATAGAATTTGGTAGAACTGTCTAGAAGTTCTGTGGGAAGCATATTGGATACATACATTGCTGTCTGATTTAGACTGTAAGTTCGTAAAGGGAACAACTGTGCTGGTTTTGGTCTGGTGCACAGCACCCCATCCTGGTGAGGAGGTTACCTTGGTTTTGCCTCCTGCTTCACTGGTCCTCCCATCTCCCAGGCTCTTTACAACCCTGGATGTCTTAGTCCATCCCTCACCAAATCTTGGTTCTTCTTTTAGAACAGTCCTTTAGTTCTTCTCTGCCTCTCCATTCCTACTGCAACCTAGTAGCCCTTGAGCCAGCCTTCCCATTCCCTGTTTCTCTTTCTCTTCTATTTTCTGTGTCCACTTGTATGAACTTCACTATCATCATGTCCTTCCTCTACTCAGAAACGTGTATGGGCTACCCATTGCCCTCTGTGCCTTCCTACATCCTTTCCACTTCTGTCAAGTGTGCTCTTACATCTCCTCGATGTCCTCCACATCTCTGCCACCATGACTTTACTTATGCTTTTACTCCTGCCTTGAACACCCTCTTCCTTCCTCTACTTCTATAATCCTACTTATACCTGAAAGTCTAGATCAATCTCCACCTTAGTTGAATCATGCCAAACAATTTCTGTCCTCACTAACTTTAATACGCAGAGTAGCTGTTCAGTTACAATCACCAGGGTTGGAAAATAGAGAGCAGGGTGCACATATACTGATGATCCAGCCTCATGATCAATGTTCAGACAGCATAAATCTTATCTTAGGGTTCATAGACCCCTCTAGAGGTATGAAGCTATCAGCCAGTTTTTGTGTGGTGTGTGCATGTGTTTTTCTGGGAAGGGTCCATAGTCTTCATTAGATTCTCCAAAGAGTTCTTGGCAGGAGCAGGGAGAAAGTTTAGAATCACGGCTGTCAAAAGATGTAAAAGAAATGTTAGAGTTCAGCCTATGCCCTCAATGCTATTGGAGTCTTAAATAGAACTAAACTTAACCCCTCAATTGAATAGAGTTTTGATTTGGGTGGAGCAAAAGGCAGAACAACAGGTTTGGAGACTTTTATGGTGACCCAGGAGTGAGGTCATGTGGGCTGCAGTAGATGCAGGTGTTGGAGATGAAGGAAGAAATTATGGGACCTGGGAAGGGAGGAGTACAGGTGACAGGGATACAAGAACAAAGTAGTAAAAGGTATAAATGAATCAGCTGTGTGATCTCAAGTGCTTCTACTGGGGTGATAAAGAAATGGTAGTATCTGAGAGCAAAGAAAGCTTCTGGGAGACAGGGGACATTGGGTTGAGTTGAAGAGGGAGAGGAGACATCAAAGTAAACATATCCCCTGGGTCATCAGAAGAACAAAACTAGAAATTAAGGGAGAGTCTTGGCATTGCTCACACAGTCTTATTTCAGGGGTTGTTTTAGTGATACCCCTAGAACTAACTTTTAAGGTCTTGGAAGACAGACACTTCTACTTTTCTTGTTCCTGGGTACTGGGTTCAGGTAATCCAGGTTTAAATCATGGCTATAACACTGTGTATGACTAAAGACATATTATTCTCTCTAAGCTTCCATTTCCCCCTCTGAAAACAGGGGTACCTATTTTATCAGGTAGCTGTGAATATCAAACTGAACAGTATATGTATATTAGTCTACTTGGGCTGCCATAACAAAATAACACAGACCGGGCAGCTTAAACAACAGAAATGTAATTTTTAACAATTCTGGAGGCTGGAAGTCTCAGATCAGGGTGCCAGCACGGTCAAGTTCTGGTGAGGGCCTTCTTTCAGGTTTTAGACTTTTAACTTCTTGCTGTGGTCTTCACATGGTGAAAGAGGCAAGGGAGCTCTCTTTTAAAAGGGCATTAATCCCATTCATGAGGGCTTCACCCTCAGGACCTAATCACTTCCCAAGTGCCCCACCTGCTAACACCATCACCTTGGGGATGAAGATTGGAACATATGAACTTTGGGGGACACAATCATTTAGCCCATTGCAGACAAAACTGTAAAACTGACAGTGTTCACCTTTAAGCCATTTCCAGTCTAATAGGGGAAAGATAAATGAATTGATGACAAGTGCTACGATAGGATGGAAAGGTGGGCGAAATGCGAAGGAATAGATGACACCTGAGCTAAGTCTTGACTAAATAATAGAAGCAGCCAGTCAAGAAGAGGAGAAAGAAGGCCGGGCGCGGTGGCTCACGCCTGTAATCCTAGCACTCTAGGAGGCCGAGGCGGGTGGATTGCTCAAGGTCAGGAGTTCGAGACCAGCCTGAGCGAGACCCCGTCTCTACTAAAAATAGAAAGACATTATATGGACAACTAAAAATCTATATAGAAAAAATTAGCCGGGCATAGTGGCGCATGCCTGTAGTCCCAGCTACTCGGGAGGCTGAGGCAGTAGGATCGCTTAAGCCGAGGAGTCTGAGGTTGCTGTGAGCTAAGCTGACGCCACGGCACTCACTCTAGCCTGGGCAACAAAGTGAGACTCTGTCTCAACAAAAAAAAAAAAAAAGAAGAGGAGAAAGAGTGTTCTGGGCAGAGGGAACACCACACGCAAAGGCATGGTGTATGCGAGAACACAGCGTGCTCCTGGACAGCAAGTGATCTGATGTTTGCAGAAGGTGAGGTGTATGCAGGGCAGTGTGGGGACCAAAGGTGGGAAGGGAGACAAGAGCAGGTGATGATATAGCTCAGACCCTAATCCTGAAGGTCCTGGGGAGCCACTGAGGAATAGAAGGCAGGAGATTGACACATTCAGATTTATATTCAAACCCCACTTTGGGGGTTCAAATCCCAACTCCATCACTTACTGTCTGTGGGACCCATGCAAGTTACTCTTTGGGTCTCATTTTCTCATCTGTTAAATCAAGATTATAGATAATAATACGTACCTCAGAGGGTTGCTGTGATGTGGTCAAATTGGTTGATCCGTGTAAAGCACTCTGTGTCTGGTACATTTGATGTGTTCCATAAGTGTTATCTATTATTATTCTTTTTATAAGATCACTCTGGCAACAATAGGGAGGATTTGAAGTGAAAAGAGACCTGCAAGCACAGCTCCTTTAGGAGGCAATTACAATCACCCAGATGAAAGACTTCAGCCTTTCCCTGCTCACTATGGTCCAAACGTGGGGGCCTCCTCTCTGCTCTCAACCAAGCTCACCCCTGCCTCGTTCCCTTGCTCTGGCAGTTCTCTCTGCCCAGAATGTTCTTTCTCCAAACTCTTTGCAGGGCTGGCTTTTCATCATTCAGTTTTCACTTCAAATGTTGCCTTTTAGAAAGAGATTCCCTGATCACTCTAGTTAAGGTACCCTCTCCCTCCTGGTCATTCTCTAATATACTAGTTTATTTTGTTTTCTTTATAGAAATCATCACTGTCTAAAATATTCTTTTGGGTTTATGTGTTCATTTTCTTTTTCTTTCCTAGAATGTAAGCTACCAATGTGTCTAGTGTACCTAGAACAGGCCTATTTATGCTCAATAAATATATCTGAGTGAACGAATGGATGTACTCTTGAACTAAAGAGATGGAAAGGGGAAGGAACTAATTTATGTTGGTATCCATGGAGCAGTTGCTGTTCTACGTACTTTCATTCATTTCATGGTACAACCCTATAGGTTGGTGGTCTTGTTACTGTACAGAGAAGGCAACTGAAGCTCAGAGAGATTTGTAAGTGTAGGTCCTTCTACATGCCATCCTCTTCTGACTGTGGTGTTGTAGGGATGGGGAGGAAAGATTAGATGTGAGATATGTGTAGGAAATGAAGTAAAAAGCATCTTGGAGAATGAGAAGAGGGCCAAGGAAGAAGCCTGGTTGTGCTGAAATTAAGGTAAAAAAGAGGGAAGGAAGTCCACTGAAGGACTCTGAAGGAGTAACCAAAGAGAGAAGAGGTAACCCAAGGAGGGGGATATCCTGGAAGCCAAGGGAGAAGAGAGTTATGAGGAAGGAGGGAGGGCTGGGCAGTGTGCAAGGCAGCAGGGAGCTCAGCAAGGTGAGGAATGGGAGTGCCCATCAGACAGGGCAGTTGGAAGATAATGACTTTGAGGATCATACTTTCAGTGTTACAGTTGGGGCAGGAGAGAGAGTACTTGTCAATATAGATTCTTCTCAGAGAAGGGAATTAAAAAGAAGGAAATAACTGGTAAGCAGAGAGGCTTGTGGAATGGGGTATATATTTGTTTCCTAGGGCTGTTGTAACAAATTCCCACAGATTGCATCGCTTGAAACAATAGAAACTTATTCTCTCACAGTTCTGGGAGCCAGAAGTCCAAAATCAAGATGTCTTCAAAGTCAGTTCCTTCTGGAGGCTCTGAAAGAGAACCCATTCCATGCCTCTCTCCTAGTTTCTGGTGGCGTCTGGCAGTCCAGGCATTCCTTAGCTTGTGCCAGCATAACCCCAGTCTCTTACTCCATCTTCGCATGGCCTTCTCCCCTGTGTGTCTTTGTGTATCTTCTCACTTTCTGTCCTTTGTAAGAACACCCATTGTTGGATTTAGGGCCCACTCTAATCCAGGATGGTCTTGTCTTGAGATTCTTAATGTAATTACATCTGCAAAGACCCTGTTTCCAAATAAGGTCACGTTCACAGATACAGGGGCAAGGGGGCGCGTTAGGACTTGGACATAGATTTTTAGGGCCACTATTCAACCAATTACAGAGGTTAGGTTTGTTGTTGTTGTTGTTGTTGTTGTTGTTTAAGGTGAGATGGACTTAAGCTAGGTTTTATGTGAGAAAGGAGATAATGGGATAATTGACAAATCAAGACCTCTAAGGAGGCAATGAGCTGACAAGGTTGGTGGAAACACTCTAATGGAGGGAGGTATCTCCAATTCTCTGAAACAGGATGTGTGAAGGTAAATAGATTTGAAGGTGGGGAGCTGGATGTTGACAGATATCCTCCCTGATAACCGCTATTTGCTCTGTGAAATAGAAGGCAAGATTATGTGCTGAGAGTGAAGAGGGAACTTAAGAGAAGTGGTGTGAAATTGGGAAATAGCACCTGTAAGAATGGAAGAGACAAGACCAGGAAGTCATAGCAGAATTGTCAAGAGTCACTGAGCTACTAGGTGACACTGGTCACCATACATGTGGGTGGCACCAATCTTCAGGTCATGTGATATTCCCCAGTGATGACAGGAGCAAAGAAAGCAGTCAACAGGAAGTTTCAAGGATTGATAGATTGAGTATGATTGAAAAACAATAAAATATACCAAAAGTAAGGAAAAGGAGAATCCAGGAGAAGTTCTCATAGACTGGAATGAGTGGGAGAGATTAAAGCAGCAGGTCTGGATGAGTTCGAAAGGCAAGTACTGAACAAGACAGTGAAAGGGGCAGGGCAAGGATAGAAAAATATGATCGTAGCACTTAATGTCTCAATTCCAGGTGATGCAATGTCCAGGGCTTGGGAGCAGGTTGCTAAATTGAGGTAATGGTAAAGAATTTTGAAATTAAGAGATCGAGGAAATACTAGGCTAGGGTGTTTGGGTGGGGTTGTGAAGACTCATAAATATGATGGGTAGTATTGAGTGCAGATTGAAAGAAATTAAATCTTCGCCAAATGTAGGCAACTGCCACAAAGGTCACTCACAGCCCTTGACAATGGGAGAAAGCAGAGTGAGACCCTCTGGGGACAGGAAAATATAGTTATTTATTGATTGCTTGGTTATGAAATATAAAAGGTTCTCTTCCTTTCAATGGGAGATTGGACTTTATGCTCATCCAGTCCTCCAAATCCTGCTCTTGTTGTCTGTGCCAGTGACCCCAGCAGTGGAAGAGCACTTGCTCAGCAGGTCCCCTCCTCCAGGCAGCCCGGTGCTGAAACCAGTATCTCTTTTGTTACAACCAGACTGTTTTTGATTTACAAAGCCCTTAAGTATTTGTCAATGTATAAAATTATATAAATTAGGTGGGAAAATATCTTTTCTAGAGAGATGCACAGACTTCATATCCATGGTTACTTTCTATGGTTCTTATTACGTGTAGCTCCTAGGGTAAATCTATCTAAATATTCTGGGAACCAAACTTAAACATAGGCATTTCTACTCTTCCCCTTTTCCACCATCGACTTCCTGAATGGCAAGCACTCACCCTTTCACTGAAGCGAACATACTTCTTTTTATAAGTCCTATGGGATTAACTTCTACTCAAACAGTTCTTTGGAAATAAGCAATTACAGATGCTCCATATGCAACTTTTGAGTGAAGGAGTTAAAATCTCACGAATGGTAAGAATGAAATATGTGATTACTGTTGTTATATATTAGTAATAGTATACTACAAAGATGATTAAAATAATTTTGCACATCAGTACCATTGGAATCAATTCAAAATTATTTTTAGATTTTCATTAAAGTATTTTAAATGGTGGTTATTTCTAAAATAGAGACATCGGCTTTTTACTTTAATTTTTAACAGTTTGTGTAAATAAAATGACAGGGAAGTTGACACAACAAAACATATATTACTAAGGAAAGAAATCTGAGTTCTTATTTTTTATCTTTTTGTTTTTCATTTAAAAAGAGTCTAAAATAAACTCAACCTGTGTTAATAAGGTGGATGTAGACTGAGCCTTCTATTATCTTAGAATTTGGAGGCCAGAATATATTTTCAAAGTCTATCTAGTAAACTACCCATTCTTTTCCTCTTACTGGTTTTGCCTGAAGTAATCTGATGAAAAATACTGAGAAATACGCTTTGTCTGCCTTTTGAATAGTTTCTCCAGTGTCACATGGGATAATATCTAACATGTAAGCTGAAGCAATTTGTAGAAACTTACAATATAATCAAAGAAATAAAGAGCACATGTTAGGTGACTACTCCCCATACCTGCTCAATAACTGAGGTCCTATTATATATAAAACACTTGTAAATATTAAGAAAGCAACTGAATATTTTTTGTATAAGAGTTTGCAGTCTCATAGAGAATTATAACAACTGCATAAATCACTACAATAAATGGCAAAAGGTGATGTGCTATTAGAGAGTATAAAGAAAACACACCTAGAAGTCCCCTCCCTAGAGAAAGGAAAGAGTGTGGCATTGGCGATGGTATCTGGGAATGCCTCTCGGTGGAGGTAGACATTAATCCAAGACATCTACAAATGTCCATCAGATGGACATTTAACATTACTCATGTTTATTCATTACATAAAGCATCAATGAATATCTTTGAACGATCACTTTGTTGCAATTCTATTTTTCCCCACTGTTATGTGTATGTGTATGTATGTATATATGATGTAATGGTTAAGAGCATGTGCTTTGGAGTCAGAGAGAGCTAGCTCAGTAAATTATTTAACTTCCCTAAGCCTCAGTCTTCTGGTCTCTAACTTGTTAACATTAGAACCCTCCACATAGGATTATCATGAAGATTAAATAAAGGCTGCACAGTGGAGGGCCTCTGGTAAGCACTCAGTAAATGTTACTATTATATTTGCTATTAGTATGCTTCTTTTTGTCAACACAACATGATTTTGAGCATCTTTAGGACAAGGATCATTTGTTTTTCTTCTTTTATGACTTATTCAAAATACGGTTCTAGATTTCAAATAAATACTCAATAGATGTATGTTGTTTTGACTGTTAAACTTTTGAACATATTCCCTCTGAGACTAATGAAATCTGAAGATGGGTTGAGCAGAGAGTCTTTTTCTATCACACATCCTATTTCTGACTTATCAGTTATATGCCCTTTAAGAGTCTTCTCCGATGAATGTTAATTGATATGTCTTGGTGATGTGGGATGCTTAGATGACGAGCCTGTATCACAGCAGTGTCTGGTGGGACTAACTCATCACTCACAGCTGAGAAGACACAACATTCCACATTGTTGTTTAGCCACCCAGTGGCTGGTAGCTGCTTTTTTTTCCTTCTCAAAATCTGTCATCACACATGCAACCAGGCAAAGTATTTTTGGTTTATTTTGAAAGAACATGAAATCCTCAAGAATGCTGGTAAATGTGAGTTTTTTTTTTTCTTCAGCACAGTACCTCAGCAATAAAGAGACCTTTAACCAGCTTTTTCTCCTGAACAATGTTCCGCGATCTCCCAATCTGTTAATTCATGATATCCGTTTATCACCATTACAGTTCATAATGAGAACAAGGGAAATTTATGTCGGTAATTAGTATGTTGTTTTTTAAAAATATATTTTGGTTTTATTTTACTGTGCTTAGAATTGCAAACAAAGGAAGATGTAGTTAGTGGTTGTTACCATTCCCAACAGCAACCTGGGCTTCTCACCCCAAATTATGTAACACTGAACTGCCAGAGAACTATGCAGGAGACCCTTGGTATTCACAGATTTAACACTCTAGGTTTTGAATATTTGCAATCGACCATGAAGGTTTGTTATGTGTTAATTGGCAGTTTTGCTGAGGTTCAAATTCGAATCATATGTACTTTGAAGCTAGTGTTCGGGAGTGATTGAGGAGCTAGTAAGTTAGCCTCGTCAGCCACTCTGCATCCCTCTCCAACCAGATTTTGTTGTTGTTGCTCTCTACTCCTAACACAGGCAGTTACTCTTGGGGCGACTAAAAATTTGGTTTCTATGAAAAACAAAAATAGTTATCTTATGAAGGATAAAACATGAGTGAACCTTTCAAAAATATTTGCCTGAATTGGGAAGATGATATCCTTTGGAAATACATACATCTCAAAAAAAAAAAAAGAATTCTTGAAAAAGCCAGAAACCTATACAAATATCTGCATATTCATGTATTTGAAGATTTTTTTATGTCTCAGGAGTTATCCCTTACAAAAACCAAGGGTTTCCAAACATATACTTTGGAAGATCTGGATAAGATTTTAAACTAAAAAATTTCCCTTGGTTTGCATATGATACAGTTGAAATACAGCCGCTGAGTGCCAGGCTACAGGAGTTCTTGCTTTTCCCTTCTTATGAAGGCTCTCATGGCAAGACTTGCTCCCAAAGGAGTCTGTATGGCCTGTAAGCAGTGCTTTGTGGCCAAGCTGTGGCCATGAAGTGGCATATTCTAGGAATGTGAAATCTTAGGGTTTGGCAAGCTTTCCCTCTAGTTGGCCCTGAGGAAAGTGGTGTACCCACACCTTATGCTGCTCGTCAGCCCAGACCTCTGCTCGTCATTAATCAGCACTTATAACATGGGGCAAAGCTAGAGGCCAGTGGCCCCAGGACCACAGTGTGTGTAACAAAATATTCTTGGACACAGGGCAAAGTGAGAAGGCAGAGTTTCTTATAAAGCTTAGATGTATTCAACTTAAAGGGCTATTCTTTATTAATATATTTTATTTTAAGATGTTCTTTTCAATAAAATGATGGAGATGATGGTAGTTTTACTTTTTATGTTTCTTACTTGGCAAGATTAAAAGTTGGCAACCTTCTATATGCCCCCCCCCCCCAAGATTTTTTAAAATTTTGCTTATCTGGGAAATCCGACAGACTATATATAGTTCTAAGACTATATAGTTTAGCAAGGGAAAAACTTCTCTAGAGAGCGCAAGTTTGTCCTCACAGTCAGGAATAGACACAGTATGGCCTCTGGGCTTTTTGCACAAGAGAATCTGAGTCCCTGGGTCACCCTTGAACCCATCTCTTCTGTGGCACTGTGTTTCATTGACACTCAAGCTATTGGACCAGCTGTGTTTACATAGCTTGAGCCATTCAAAGTGAGTGATCTTTGTTCTGATAACAATGGAGGGAGTTGTGCTTTGCATTCATAAGCACCACCAAAAAAAAATCCATTCTTGGCTATCATCCAAAAACGACAATTACAAAAATAAGATTGAATCAGTGGTTTATTTTGTATCTCTTCTTTTTTCTTTAATTGTATTTCTGTTTTTGTAAGATTCATATAGTACTTGAGGAATGCTAAAGTTTACAAATTAATGGAAATATGAGGCAATAATTTTTAAAAAGCATATTTCAGATTTAAATATAGCAGTCAGGCTAAAGACCAGATGGGCTGTCAGATAACAAAACTTGAGCTAACAAGAGATTATTCTTGAAAACCTACATCTTCACCTCTTGTTTATCACAGTGGAATGTTGACATATCAGTTACTGCACTATGGAGTCAGAATGCAGCATCTTAGATCTGATCCCCAGGAAAGGCCTTTAAATTTAGACTTCCTTGATAAGGAACAGTGGACTAGTATTACATGTAAGCATAAGGTGGACATCAGAGTGTAAGTTAAACAACATCTAAATAGAACAGATATACAGAAAGTCAAGAAGGCTACAAGAGTAATAGAATATGGCCAACAAATTTTTAAAACTGATTATACACATAATATAATTATATATGGCAAAATGAAATCCAGGCAGCTTCCAAATCCACCTACACTCCTAGTAAAGGTAACTTAAGTAAGAAAGACATTAAGTCAAGTCTGATTTCCTCACAGAAACAGTTATAATAGGGGATTATATGCCTCACCAAGAGCCTGATGCCTAACGTTTTATAGAAATCACCAGAAATCATAAATAATCAACAACAAATGCTGTGTATATATAGTGTAATGCTTTCCGAAATAGATATAAACCAAGCAGCGCAATGCTTTAGGTACCATGCTCTGTCCAGACTGGAGCCCATTGACTTGGCTGACGATGGATTCTAGATGGTTCTCTAATGCTGTGTGGCCACTACCTTCAAAGACTCCAAAGGCTGTGACCCAACGGGAATATAGATTTTTCCTTCTTCACACAAGGCTCCATGCTAGGCCCTGTAAGGATCCAACACGAGGTAAGGTAGAAAATAATGGTTGCTGCTAAAGAAGTATAAGAGAAAGAAGTTAAGTCTTAATTAAAGAAATGTAAAAATAGAAATAACATTACAATATAAGTATTTCAGTGCCATCTGAGGTTTCTGAGAGATGTCTTCAGTTTTCTTATTGTGAATTCTATTTTTGTACGAAAAATATGGGTCTACATATTTTAAAAAGAATTTTCAGCAACTAAGGAAAGTTGAAAATCCTAATGTACCCTTGGGAGAAGAAAAATGTCAACATGGGCCATGAAAAGATAAATTGCCATCCTTGTTAAGCATTTGTATAATATGGAAAAAAATGTGAAGAGAGTAGATTCTCCCTGGGTTTTGGGGGAATGTAGCTCTCTTTTGTAATTGTTAGTATTTTAAAATGTTTTTCCGATGGTAATAGATACTAATTTTCTAAATTCTGAATGACCTTCAAAACTGATACAGTTTTTAAAACAACAATACTTGAAGAGCTATTGAAAACTCTTTCAAAAACAAGCTCTTCCACTGGTGAGAATATTGAAGGGAGAGGGAGGACATGCCTGCCCTGATAATTCCAGGAGGGAGAAAAAACTTGTCATTGTTGGAAATTGTATAGAAATGTTCAAAAGAACCAAGTTAGAAAACCTAGACAAAGAAACTTGCATTATTTAGAGAAGGGCCCCCCTGTTACACTTCCAAATAGTCTGTGTTACCCACAGACACTTTAGACACTTTAGACACAGACACTTGTCATCTGTGTTCCTCTCCAGCTGCAACAATACCAGGTGGCATTGCATCAGGCAGCCTCACATTGCTCTGTGAAGAAAGTGTAGAATGTAGACAATCTAACATATGGGGTTTTGTCACCTCGGAGTAATTATGATGGTAGCTATCCTTTACTGGGTACGTATGCATTGTGCTAGCTTTGGCCATGCAGTATCTCATTTTTTTTCTTCTAAACAACCCTATAACACAACTTCTACTACTATCTCACTTTATAGACATGGAAGCTAAGATTTAAAGCAATTAAGTAACCTTGCCATTATCACAGAACCTGGAGAGATTTGGACCCAGGTCCCTCTGAAAGCAACGTTCAGTCAACTGAAAGCAATTTGTGCTTTCTGCCCCTGCTTGAGGGATTACAAATGCAGTGAGGATGCCGCAGCCACAGTGAGGAAGCCTGGCTAAGTCAGAAGCGGTGGCAGCGGAGTCAGAATAAGAGAAACATGAGTGCTACTATGAGAAATGTGTCACTAAAATCATTTGAATAAAAAATGTTAAACTAAAAATTAATACTTAAAATTAAAATAATTGGTAGTCATACCCAGGTCATTGTCAGCTTGCTGATTGGGCTTTCTCCTTGTTGTTTCATTGCCAGTAGAAAGTGGCATAATTGCTTCTCAGCTCATTCGTTTTGACACTAATACTGATATTAGGTGCACCTCTCTCACTTGCAGTTCTCAAACTGCAGCTGGTTCGCTTCCCCCAGTTCCCTCTCTTGATCAACAAGTCAGGACTGTGCCTGGACACCTCCTTCTCTGCTATCTGCAATATGAAGGCCAAGTGTACTGAACCCATTAAACAAAGGCAGCAGGTGATTCCAGGGCCAATTGGAATGCTGAAGATACTTAGAGTGGAGTGCTGCAGGCAGCTACATGTTTTTCCACACTGCGAAATTCAGCGAAACAGTGCCACAGGAGTTGGCCCAGATGTGGATCAGGATTACAGCAGCCTAATCACAGCAGTATTTGCAGTGCCAGATGTCCAGTCAAAAAGGGTTAAAACTTCAGATCCAAATCCTGTTTTGCCACCTCCTTGCTGGTGAGACAATCCTTTGTGATTACCTCATTATTCATCACCTCCTAGCAGATACCAGCGGGCTTGATTTGCTGGGCTAGAAATACAGTTGGGTGTCATGTGTCAGCTAAACAGGCTTAGTTACAATAGAGCCTGATTTGTTTTCACCTTGGCCTCATAAAATGTGGCATATGTATTAGCATAATGGATTAGGAGGAAAAGAGCATTCACTACAAGAAGTGAGTAAGTGCAGTCCTGGGATTTATACATTTGATCTTTGGTGTATTTGACTCACTCCAACTTTTCAAGATTTGATGTCTCCTTTCTCCATAAAATAACTAGTTTCAGATTCTTGCTTTCTACTTTTATGCTGACTTTCCCAAAATACCGCATAGAATTTATAGACTTGATCGTCTAGTTTCTCTCTAAGGCAAATGGTTAACACCAGAGTTTATTTTCCACTCTAAGAGGAGATACTCATGAGTACAAACCTCAGGTGATATATATGTAACCATCCTGTGAGTTCAGAACAAAATCATGAATCAGGAGTTAAGATTCACACTCATGGGTTTATGCAGGGCTCACAGATGTAGGATTTTTTCCTCTGGCTACAATACAGTGTGGTAGCATTTCTTTCAATTCCATTTAATGTTTTGAGCATTTCTTATAGGAAAGCCATTTTACTAAGTAGCGTGAGAAACACTAGATAACTTACAAAATTCTCTGATCTAGGAGTTTTAAGTCCACTAAAAGATTTAAAAACATGAGAATCACTGAATATAAAATAAAATAAAATTAGAAAGAAAGCTTGGAGTAAGACAAAAAACAAAGAACACTTGAGTGTCTCAATATGCTCGACATTATAATTGTTTATAGCAATATAAGTGGTAACTATATGGTTACAAACATAGATATTATCACACAATATCAGGTATGTTGGAGACACCTGTCACAGCAGAGGCTGAATAAGGTACTATTGGGTACCTCATATTGTGCTGAATGCATTATGTGTGTTACCTCATATATCCTCACATCAATCCTAAAGTCCCCTTCTTAGGAATAAGAAAATTCAGTTTTTTGATTATATAACTTGTCCAGAAAGTAGGTGACAGAGCCTGGAGTCAATTTCTGGTTGGTGTGATCCCAAGGCCTGACCCTGTCCATAATGCCACACTGCCTCTTGGATACTGAAATGGAAGTTGATATACGCACAAACCAGCACAAAGGGAAAAACTTAAGTGAAGACCCAGAGGCCAGCAAGCATGGGATGTGTGCAAAGAACAGACAACAGCCCTCTCTGGGTAGGAGCCTGTGAAGAAAAGTGGCAGGAGATAAGCTGGAAAAGGATTCGGATCAAGTCGGGAGGAAGGTGGTGGCACCCAGTGTGAGAGTGTCACTTCCTTTGGTTGGCAGCAGGTCGCCATCAAAGGCATCTGAGCAGGAGAGTGACATAACCAGAATTATACCATAGGAACATCAGTCTGACAGGAATGTACAATTCGGATCAGTGTTTTTCTTTAACCACAACCCACAATAAGAAACGCATTTGCCATTGCAACCAGGCACAAGTATATTTAAAACACATTTTATTTGAAACAAAAATTGTATAAAATAATAATACCTTTCCTGTATATAAAATGTTGATACTTTCTATTCTATTTTATTCTATTATATTTGCTTTATTTTTTAATTGGTTTTCATAACCCACTGATGGGTTACAATCACAGTAAGAAAAACACTGGTTTAGGTCATAGTTGGGAGAGATGGAACAAGGTGGGAGAGCCAATTATAGGCTATGGCAGGAGTCTAGGCAAGAACTAGAGAAAGTGGAGGGGTGTATAAAAAGATGTTTCAGAAGGAAATGACTTGACAATTCAAGGTCCAGGGCTGACCACCATTAAAGGAAGTTGGAAAGATGGATGGGAAACGTGGCTGTGTGGGAAGAGAATTTGATTTGGACATACTGGGTTTCGGGTTCCAAGAGGTATCGGCAGACAGTCCAGAGTAAGAACCTGTAGCCCAGATAGACTTTGAAACTGGAGGCACAGGCCTTCAAGGATTGCCGTCTGTATGGAGGGGTGGCTAATGTTGAAGACAGTAAATAATATCCAAGGGAGAAAAAGGAAAAGTCCAAGGAGGGATGCTTTGGGGCACACATGTTGGGTGGAACATATATGTAGCAGAGGAAATGGACACACAAGAAGAGCCAGAAAAGCAAAAAGACAGAAGGAAAACCAGGACAGTACAGTGTGTAACCTTCTTTGTGTTTTTAATTTTTCATCATTTCTAATATAATCTGAGTTTTCCCATGTCACAACAATGTTAGCTTCTAGTCTCTAGACTCATTTGCTAAATCATTGGTATTTGTACTTTTTCTTTGGAGGTCTGGTTCTAGTCATCCTCTGCTTACATTAACCACGTTATTTTGTTCACCTTTTTGTGGATTAGGAATTTGGAAAGGGCTTGGCTGGGTGCTTCCTCTCTGTCCCACATAGTCAGCTGGGGTAGCTGGAACTAGATGACACTTGCAAGGCGGTTTCTTCACTGGCGTGTCTGGTACTCGGTGCTCCTTGGCATTTCGCCCTCTCCTCACACAGTCTTACCCTCCAGGGCCTATTCATGTGGCCCAGGCTTCTTAGAGCACAGCAGCCTCAGAGTAGGCAGACTTCTCACATGGCAGTTCAGGACACCAAGAGCAAGCGTTTCAAAATATAGGAAGTGGAAGCTTCTAGTTACATAAGGCCTGGGCCCAGAAACTGGCCCGCCATCACTTCTACCATAGTCTATTGGTCAAGGTAATCACAGAGCCCACCCAGCTTCAAAGAGAAGGAACATAAGCCCTCCTGTCCTCTCAACTAGTTTTGGAAATCTGCACAAAATGTGTCATATAAGCAAGACGGCCAATAATCTTGTGGCTCATTGTGTCCTTCCTCTCAGTTCGGGTCCTCTGTGTAGAAGGGCTCCTGCAATACATGAAGCCATGTAGGGTGTCTTTTCACAGACCCTGCCAGGGGCCTGCCATCAGAACAGCACTTTAGGGCCACTTTATGGGCACTGTCTCCTATTACTGTGAAAACCATGGTTGATGCCTCCCCTTCTGGGAGAGAGCTTGACTTTAGGTCACTGGCTGAACTGCTGGAACTCTGAATCCATCAAAACCATGTTGGGTCCAGAGCCAGAGGAGGTGTGTGTGTGTGTGTGTGTGTGTGTGCATGTGTGTCGAGGCGTGAATCTGGAATCCCTTTTGTTACTATTACCTTGGTCTCCAAGCAGTGCAGCTTGTGCTTTGGTGTCTCATGGAGATTATATATGAAAATCACTCTTTTGGACTGACTTTTTTCTCCATGGTTTCTGTTTGTAACTCATGGCTGCCTTCCCCAGGACACAGACACAGTTTCTATTGGGGGCTGGGCCAGGAGAGCAATCCCAGCGAAAGGCAGGGCTCTGACTCAGAGCTAAGGCATTGTTATTGGACCAAGTGCATGTCCCTAGCTGGCTCCTCCCTTGGGGGTGAATTTTGTCCTAGGAACTACACAGTGTCTGATAATGGACTTGAGGGGCTGCCTTTTCTGGTCTTCTCAGTGTGCTCCAATGTGTCTGATTCCTATGTAAACACCACTTCAAATCAAGCAGAGACCTCTCTACAACAGTAAAAATCTGTTTCAAGACCCTCATACCAAACACCTGAGGTGGTCCAGTAAGCATTTCATATCCAGCACATGCAGCTCAAAGTTCTTCTTGTTCTCCTTCCTCCTATGGTGGAGTGACTAGGAGATGTAGAGTTCTCTTTGAAAGCATTCCTCACCTTTTTTTTTTATTTCAGCATATTACGGGGGCACAAATGTTTAGGTGACATATATTGTCTTTGCCCCACCCGAGTCAGAGCCTCAAGCGTGTCCATCCCCCAGACAGTGCGCACCGCACTCATTAGGTGTGAATATATCCGTCCCCTCCTCCTCCCTCCCACCTGCTGGACACCCACCCGATGAATGTTACTACTATATGTGCACATAAGTATTGATCAGTTAATACCAATTTGATGGTGAGTACATATAGTGCTTGTTTTTCCATTCTTATGATACCTGACTTAGTAGAATGGGCTCCAGCTCTATCTAGGATAATGCAAGAGGTGCTAGATCACCATTGTTTTTTGCAGCTGAATAGAACTCCATAGTATACATACACCACATTTTATTAATCCACTCATGTATTGATGGGCAGTTGGGTTGTTTCCACATCTTTGCAATTATGAATTGTGCTGCTATAAACATTCTAGTGCAGATGTCTTTTTTATAGAATTTCTTAATAGTATAAAATCCTCTCCCGCCCAGTGGGCTGTAAACTCTAAACTCCACAAGGACAGGGGAAAAGCTTGTGTGATTCACCCCAATATCTGCAGCACTGACTGAGCACAGCTTAGCAGCACTCAGTAAATATTTGTGGCACAAATAAAGGGAATGATTGAATGAATGAGCAAATAAACAAATGAATGTTCTCTCCGCCCTAAATCTTCCAGAGAAAAACGCAGGTCTGGGCCTTTGTGGTACTATTTAAATCCCACCTCAAAATCAGCGTTTTGATTTTTTCATTTGTTTTTTGGGAGTCTACATTGAATATAATTTAATTATCATGTTTCACTTGTTTTATAAAATTACAATGTTACTTCTTGAAATTCTAAGGCCTAGTCTCTTTGCTTTGCATGGCTTAAGGCAGGCTTTTTAGAGGAAAATAATTATGACGTGATGTTCACCTTCTTGTAGTAGTTGCAAGCTCATACATCCACATAACTACCACAGTCTGTATAATTCAGGTAATGGGTTTATTTTTGCTAAATTGTCTGAGTATGTTTGATTAATTCAAGATAACGACATAGGGTTTTTTGTTGTTGTTGTTGTTGTCTTTGTTTTTGAGACAGAGTCTCACTGTGTTGCCCGGGCTAGAGTGCCATGGCGTCAGCCTAGCTCACAGAAACCTCAAACTCCTGGGCTCAAGCAATCCTCCTGCCTCAGCCTCCCGAGTAGCTGGGACTACAGGCATGTACCACCATGCCCGGCTAATGTTTTCTATATATTTTTAGCTGTCCAGATCATTTCTTTCTATTTTTAGTAGAAACGGGGGAGGGGGAAGGTCTCGCTCTTGCTCAGGCTGGTCTCGAAATCGTGACCTTGAGCGATCCGCTGGCCTCGGCCTCCCAGAGTGCTAGGATTACAGGCGTGAGCCACTGCGCCTGGCCCCACAACATAGTCTTAAACTCTACTTTGTGCTACAGAGATATAATAATACTAACATTTACTTAGGGCTTGCTAGGCACCAGGCACAGGTATAAGTTCTTTACAAACATTATCTCAATCTTCATAGCAACTCAAAGCGACAGACATTACCTATCATCTCATTTTACAGAGGAAGACATTAAAGCTTAGAGAGATTCATGTTCAAGGCTACATAGCCACTAAGTGGTAGAACTAAGATTTGAACTATGAACAGGATCCAATTCCAGATTTAAACACTGGGTGAATACATTATACTAGAATTGATGATAGTTTCTATTTTCCTCCTCAGATTAAAAAAAAAACCCATTAAAAAGTGGGCAAAAGACATGAACAGAAGCTTTTCAAAAGATGATAGATAAATGGCCAAAAAAGATCTGTAAAAATGCTCAACATCACTAATCATCAGGGAAATGCAAATTAAAACTGCAATGAGATATAACCTTACCCCATTTAGAATGGCTTTTATTAAAAAGTCCAAAAACAATAGATGCTGGCATGGATGCAGAGAGAAAGGAACACTTATATACTCTTGGTGGAACTGCAAATTAGTGCAACCTCTATGGAAAACAGTATGGAGATTCCTCAAAGAACTAAAAGTAGACCTATCATTTGATCCAGCAATCCTTCTACTGGGTATTTACCCAAAAGAAAAGAAGTCATTTTATCAAAAAGACACCTGCATATGAATGTATATTGCTGCACAGTTCACAATTGCAAAAATATGGAATCAACCCAAGCACCCATCAATTCATGAGTGGATTTAACAAAATGTGGTCCATGTATGTCATGGAATACTACTTAGCCACGAAGAAGGATGAATTAGGCCTTTTTCAACAATTTGGATGGAACTGGAGACCATTATCCTAAGTGAAGTATCTAAAGAATGGAAAAACAAACACTACAAGTACTTGCTATTAAATTGGAACTAATCAATGAGTACACATGTCTACAGAGGGAAGTAAAACTCCGTGAAAATCAAGCTGAGGGGAGGGGAAAGGGGGTGAAAAACCTACCTCATGGGTACAGTGACCACTATCTGGGTGATGGCTCACTTATAACCCTGACTCAAGCATAACAAAATTGATACATGTAACCAAAAACATTTGTACCTCTTTAATATTTTGAAATAAAAAAAGAAAAATATTTGCAATATTCAGGGAAGTATGAACCTTCTAAATACCCCACGATTCTAGTGTCACACACATAATTTCAAATTCTTGCTATGTGACTTTGGGTTAGTCTCACAGCTGCCTTTCCCAGGACCCAGACAGTTTCCACTGGGGCCTAGACCAGGAAAGGAATCCTAATGAAAGGCAGCACTGTGACGCAGAGCTGCCCCTCTCCTCTGCTGCCACTCCTACTGTGCCCAGTCCCCTCCTGTGAAAAAATAGAATTAGGAAACCCTACCTCAGGATCAGCATGAGGACTGGGTGAAGTAATATGTAGTAAACAACTATCCCCATGCCTGACAGGTAATAAGCACCCTAAAATGAATTGTTATTGAGATGATCATTAATACTGTTGAGATAAAAGTTTTCTGAGTTCATGACAGATTCCGTATTACCGCTAGAGGAGAAAGTGCCTCCTGTCTATAAGAGGTCTAACTGGCATTGGTAGTATTGCCTTCACTGTGTTTGTCACTGCCTGGTACCTGCTTACATATGCAAATATAACTGCTGTAATCAAAATCTACCTATAATCCCCCATGGCTATTTATATTTTGAAAAATTTTGACAAGATAAAAATGAGCAGATTTGAGCTATACATTTTCTCCTTTCTTGTGTAAACCTCACTTTAAAGTATTAATATAAACAGAAGTCTGGCAGCAGGAAAGAAAAAAAAAAGAACAAAAACTAAAATTAAACCCACATATTATCGATAGAAGATGAATAATTAGCACCTAGTCTCTGGAGTTAACTATGTCCTTGAAGTCATCCAATCTATTGTGCATCAATTTGCATATCTAATTTGATAGGGTTTTTGGTGTTTTTTTGAGACAGGATCTGACTCTGTTGCCTGGGCTGGAGTGCAGTGGTGTCATCATAGCTCACTGCAACCTCATACTCCTGGGTTCAAGTGATCCTCCTGCCTCAGCCTCCCAAGTAACTGGGACTACAGGTGTGCACC